>NC_073247.2:165242500-167742500 GCF_029281585.2 Gorilla gorilla gorilla
GTGAGATTTGCTTACTTATTTGGGGATAGGAGATGATCCAGGTGATGGGGAGCACAGATAATTGGGACAGTCAGGACGGGGTAATCCCAAAGGGTTTTCACAGCCAACCTACCCCCATAGCTCCCTGGGCAGGGCTACACAGGGTTGTGGTGACAGATGGCCCCAGCCCTGCCCTGCCCTGATCTGTCTTCCAGGGATTATCGACAGCACCACTGGTGAGCAGCGGCAGGTGGTGGCTGTGACAGGGGATGGCACCAACGATGGGCCGGCCCTCAAGAAGGCGGACGTGGGCTTCGCCATGGTAAGCCACCTGGTGCCCGCCCAGCTCACCACGGCAGATGGGGCCTGCATCTGTCCCATGGACATTAGCTTTGTACCAGGAAGCGGGAGCCAGTGTTGGGGCAGGTTACAGAGTGCCTGAAGGTTCTTTCTTTCACATCCTGGCCACTTGGGCCTGCGTGGGCTGAGCCAGTTTTGGGGCAGGTTACAGAGTGCCTGAAGGTTCTTTCTTTCACATCCTGGCCACTTGGGCCTGCGTGGGCTCTGCCAGTCGGGGGACATGTGGTTAAAGGCATCTGCTGTGATGCCCAAGGTGACAGTGGGCCCCAGACATACTGTGGAGAGGAAGGGGAATGGGGGGTGGGGGCTCATCACTGATGGCATTGCCCACCCCCTGTCCTCTCTAAATGGACTCTCAGCCCCAGATGAGGTGAGCAGAGTCCCCAGATATGCTCTTCCTCTGCACTTCCTTCCTGTTGCTCACCCACTGAGCAGGGTAGCCCTGCAGACGCCACCCACATGGCTGGTTGCGGCCCCTCAGTGGCCCCACAGCCACTGAACGCAGCAACCTGGCGAGCCCCTCTCCCTGCCCTACCGAAAAGGAGTGTCACCCAGGGAACCCAGCCCAGTCCTTCCCAGCACCCGTAGCCCAGAAGGGAGCTCCAGCCCAAGCTTCGAGAGGTGGCAGCTCTCACAGGGCCAGGCTTGGGGCAGAGGAGAGGACTGCGCAGCTTGGCACAGCTGCAGCTGCGCCTCCATGGGACAGGGACTCCTCTGCAAAGAGCTGCCCTGCCCAGGGTGTCCCCATGCAGGACTTCCCAGGGCTCCTTAGCCAGCAAGCCTCTCTGGAGTGCTAAGAACAGACCACGCTGCTTGGTGGCCACGTGGTGGCAGCTGGGCTTTATGTGTAAAGCTGTGTTGATGCCATGTCATCAGCACCCTCTGTGTTTATGAGCAAAGCCCCCCCTCACCGTGACATGTGACAACTTACTGTTTGTAGTACAAGAATGTGTTGCATAAAAAAAAACAACAAAAAACAGTGCTGTTCTTGGCTTTGGGGGGCGGGGTGGGATGTTATTCAGAAGGGGAGAGCAGGGAGCCAGCCCAGGCGGGCCAGGTGATCAAGGAGGCCTGGGGAAGGGGCCCCCACAAACACTCTGTGTGAGTGTGTGTGTCACCCCCCCAGGGCATCGCAGGGACTGACGTGGCCAAGGAGGCCTCCGACATCATCCTGACCGATGACAACTTCACCAGCATCGTCAAGGCAGTCATGTGGGGCCGTAACGTCTATGACAGCATCTCCAAGTTCCTGCAGTTTCAACTGACGGTCAATGTGGTGGCTGTGATCGTGGCCTTCACAGGTGCCTGCATTACTCAGGTGGGTACTGGGGGCTGCCATGCCCCAGCTAGGACACCTGGGCTCAGGCCTGAGGGCCAGATTGTGAGACTGAGGGTTTTGTTTTCTTTGCTGCAGGTTATTTTAATTGAGATCAAATTCACATGCCAAAAATTCACCATTTTCAAGTACATAATTCAGCACTCGAATTTGTAGGACATTCACCATGTTGTGCAACCATTGGCTCTATCTAGTTCCAGAAGATTGTCATCATCTTAAAAAGAAACCCTGTGCTCTTGAGCAGTCATTTCCCCATTTCTCCCCCAAACATCCCAGCCCCCAGCAACCACTCACAGGCTTCCTGGGTCTATGGATTTGCCTGTTCCGGACATTTTGTTCCTATGGGATCAAATAATATGTGGCCTCTTGTGTCTGGCATCTCGCTTAGCGCCGTGTTTTCAGGCTCACACACACCGTAGCATAGGGCAGGACTTTCTGCCTTTTCATGGCCTCATAACACTCCACGGCACAGACTGCCACATTATGTATGTCTGTCCTGATGGACACGTGGCTCGTTCCCACTTTTTGGCTCTTGTGAATGGTGCTGCCAGGAGCATCTGTGTATGAGTTTCTGCGTGGGCTATGCGTCCCATGGGAACCCTTTCTCAATAGTCCCATTTTCCCCATTGGTGAGTGTCCAGATTTTCTTCGACCCCCTTAGAAAGGGGGTGCAAATAAATAACTGTTTGTTGCTGACAGGGATTTAAATTGCCTGCTGATCAACTTAGTCTTTTCAAAACAATTTTTTAAATTGAGATAAAAATCACATAACAAACTTCAACAGAACCATTTTAACCTTTTGAAAGTACATAACTCAGAGGTTTATATCCCTCCACTGTCTATTCCCAGAACATTCTCATCACCCCAAAAGGACACCCAGACCCCGTGAGCAGTCACTCTCTACTCCCCAAACCCCAGCCCCTGGCACCCACTCATCTGCTTTCTCTCTCTATGGATTTGTCAGTTCTGGAAGTTTCCTATGAATGGAATCAGACAGTACGTGGCCTTGTGTGTCTGGCTTCTGTGAGGCTGATTTTTAACCAACAACTCAGAGGAGCTGAGAAGGAAGGTCCAGTTCAGAGTTTCTGCCTCCTCCTGCCCCTGAGGTGCAGGAGACAAGGAGAGCAGCCCTCACTCTGTTGCCCCAAATGGCAGACCCCATCGTCGGGCTGTTTTGTGGTCTGGGGTTTTTCACCTCCTGCGAGGGATTTGGAGCACACCTGCTGCCAGGTGAGAGAAGGGAGGCGGGCACGTGACAGCCCAAAGAAAACGCCCCGCTAGCGTAAAGGCGATGTAGGGATGGAGATGTCTGTTTTCATGGGCATGAAATCCTGGTGATGTGGACCCCATGAGGATCCCCCAGGAGCTACTGGGTTTCCACCCCCAACCTTCCCGGGCAGGTGGCCCATGGAAAGGTGACTGCCTCCTCTCCATAGGACTCTCCTCTCAAAGCCGTGCAGATGTTGTGGGTGAACTTGATCATGGACACGTTTGCCTCTCTGGCCCTGGCGACGGAGCCACCCACAGAGTCGCTGCTGCTGCGGAAGCCGTACGGCCGCGACAAGCCCCTCATCTCCCGCACCATGATGAAGAACATTCTGGGCCACGCCGTGTACCAGCTCGCCATCATCTTCACCCTGCTGTTTGTCGGTAGGCTGGCCAGGGGCACCCGGGAGGACTTCGGGACACTGTTGCCACCACCTCGGGCTCAGATTCTGTCTGGTGTGCCTCCCCCTGTGTCTCCGCACCCAGTACGGGGTGGGACGCTGCAGTTCTTGACTGGACAGCACACAGGGGAAGGAGCAGATGGGCCAGGCTAGCAACCCTGCAGCCAGGCCTGCTGGTGGCCTGCAGCTCTTTCTCAAGCCTCTCCTCCCAGGCCCCTGAGCAGCTGAGAAACAGTTCATGTCTTGACATCCTGCCCACAGCTGTGTAGCTGTGTAGAGTAGGCAGCTTCTACCCAGCCCCAGAGTGGCCACGGTAACCCTAGGAACAGAACAGCCCACATTTACCCTGTGAAGATTGCTCCTGTAGAGTGACTGGGGAGCCGTGCTGGAAGCTGTGAGGTGGGTGGGGGGTGACCGCAAGAGAGAGGAAGAGGAGGAGGGCGTCCGAGGAAAGCCAGCCTTAAGAACTTCCCTTCTTAATCTCTTCCTTCCTGCCCTCAGGCTCAGGGTCTGGCCCCTGGCCCAGAGGGGTCTCAGGACTCTGGTTGGTTGAGCCTGGGGTGGGTGTGGCTGCCTTGGGCCTTGGTCGTGAGCTGGAAGTGGCCATCCCCTGGGACAAGAGACCCATCTCGCGAGCTACACACCGCAGTCTCGCTCCTGAGTAATGCATCATGCGCTGAGATGACTGTGCCTGAGTGGGGAATGTTGCTTTCCAGGGGAGCTCTTCTTTGACATCGACAGCGGGAGGAATGCGCCCCTGCACTCGCCACCCTCAGAGCACTACACCATCATCTTCAACACGTTCGTCATGATGCAGCTCTTTAACGAGATCAACGCCCGCAAGATCCACGGTGAGAGGAACGTGTTCGACGGCATCTTCAGCAACCCCATCTTCTGCACCATCGTTTTGGGCACTTTCGGGATTCAGGTAGGAGGGGCGGCTCCATTCTTGACCTCTGCCACTTGCAAAAAGTGGAGGTGGTGGGCTTCAAGACCCCTCGTCCACCCCTAGTACTGGCCTCCC
Organism: Gorilla gorilla gorilla; assembly: GCF_029281585.2. Taxonomy (NCBI): domain Eukaryota; kingdom Metazoa; phylum Chordata; class Mammalia; order Primates; family Hominidae; genus Gorilla; species Gorilla gorilla. The sequence goes on from NC_073247.2 coordinate 165,246,867, forward strand.
CACCTCCACTCCCAGAAGGAACCCCACCCCACCTGGCTTTCCTGTAGCCCCCATCCTCTCTGCATGTCAGAGAGGGCCTTCTTCATCTTCCAAACATTGCTGGCCTTGCCCTGGGTGAGCGCACTGGCTTCCAGAAGGGTTTCGTGAGCCTTCATCAGAACGAAGTTTTCTCACAGATGCTGGAAGGAGTCCTCCCTGGCTCCCTCTAGGTCTGCCATTCCCATTTCTAGCACTTAATTCCTTGGCATGAGGCTGCCATAACTCCAGAAGTTTCTTTTGGAGATGCTCTCTGTGCCCAGTGCTGACACACTAACCTCTGCTTCCCACAGTGCTGTGGACAGGCTGGTCAGCCCCACTGTCTAGGAGGGGCTAAGTGTTCTAAAATATAGTGTATTTGTAGAAAAATTGAGGTATAGTAAGGCCAAAAGGTCAAGAGACAGTTGCCACTGAAAGACAGTTTATGACTCACAGACCCCAAGAGGAGGGCACATGCCACACCATAGGGGCCCACATGGGAGAGCGCCAGGCAGGAGGTGGGGTGTGAGAGCTGTGGACAAGAGCCTTTGCTGTGGCTCCCTGGGGGAGGAGCGGGTGAGGCAGGGCTGGTAGGCTCAGGACTGGCTAGGTTGCGTCATTACAGCGGTTCCAGGGCATACGGGTGCTCCCTGGCTGTCTGGTACCTGGTCCTGGGTAATGAGCGCAAGGGGATAGTGGCCCGGAATGTGACAGTCCAACAGAGGATGGGGTCAGTTTGCATTTGGACAGCTTGCCCCTGCAAATTGGATGCCTCCCGAGGAGGCAGGAGGCCAAGACAAGGTGACCCCAGCAGGTTCTAGGGTCCTCCAGAATGAGGCATGTCCAGCGTGCCCGCAGGGTGGATGTCACAGCCTCCGTCTTGCTGAAAATAGGAGCATGGTCAGTGGAGCTGGGCCCCACTCCAAGGCTGGAGTCAGTAGGTGCCTGCCACCCAGGGGCGCTGGGGGCCATGCGCTGCTCTGTCATCGCGCCCCCGGCCTTGTGGTCCTCTCACAAGGAGCAGCCCGTGCAACTGGGGGAACCAACCAGGGTGGCTGGGCCTTCAAGGGGTTGGAGGACAAGGGTGGCTCAGGAGCCGCGGCTGGACCTGCCTCTCTCCCACTTGCCCTTCGCAGATTGTCATCGTCCAGTTCGGCGGGAAGCCCTTCAGCTGCTCCCCACTATCCACAGAACAGTGGCTCTGGTGCCTGTTTGTTGGTGTTGGGGAGCTGGTCTGGGGACAGGTGAGTGACAGCCCTGCCCCTCATTTCAGACGGCCCTGCAGGCAGCTTCTGTGATGGGCCCACTTGCCCTAACCCTGCTTCAGAGCCCTGGGGTCCTCACCCTAGGAAGCACACTGAGGGCTCAGGCCTGTGACACACCAGGACCCAGGGACAGGCCACAAGGGAAGGTGTCAGCAAAAGAATGCAAAGGAACATGGCTGGGATGTGACAGGGCCCAGGAAAGCTCCCTTTTCTATGATAAGAGCCAAAAATTGCCCCTTCAAATTGGGTGGGTAGCTTGGGAAATCCCCACATATTTTAAATCAATCAAACAGCACCCTGATCAATAATCCATGGGGCGAAAAGAAAGTCTCCAGAGAAATTAGGAAATATTTTGACCTGATGGAAAGGACAGAGAGTCCCACATCGAGCTCTGTGGGCTGCAGCTGAAGCCGCACACTGGGAGGTTTCTAGGACCCCACAATTAGATCAGGAAGAAACAGCCTGGGTATTTAGGATCCGCTTATCTCTGTCTTCATCAGCTCCGACTGCCATAGCAAAATACCATAGAGTGGGAGGCTTAGACAACAGACACTTACTTTCTCGAAGTCCCGGAGGCTGGATATCCGAGGCCAGGGAGCCAGCGGGGCCAGTTCCTGGTGAGGGCTCCTTCCTGGCTTGCAGACAGCCGCCTCCTCACTCTGTGCTCACATGGTGGACAGGGGGAGCAAGGTCTCTGGTGTTTCCTCTCCTAGGAGCATTAATCCAGTAGGATCAGGGCCCCACCTTGGTGACCTCATTTAACCTTGATCACTTCCTTACTCCAAATCCAGCCACACTGGGCACTAGGACTTCAACACATGAACTGGAGAGCACAGTTCAGTCCGTAGCATTCCGGCTTTTCCTTTTTTTTTTTTTTTTTTTGAGACAGGGTCTTGTTCTGTTGCCCAATGTGGAGTGCAGTGGTACAATCACAGCTCACTGTAGCCTCGAACTCCCAGGCTCAAGTGATCCTCCTATCTCAGCCTCCCAAGCAGCTGGGACCACAGGCACATGCCACCACACCAGGCTAAGTTTTGTATTTTTTGTAGAGATGTGTTGTGCCATGTTGCCCAGGCTGGTCTTGAACTCCTGACCTCAAGTGATCTGCCTGCCTCAGCCTCCCAAAGTGCTGGGATTACAGGCGGGAGCCACCATGCTCGGCCTGGCTTTTGTTTCTTGATCTCTGTGCCCGCCACAGGGGCTGCTGCAGGTGCTGCAGATGCCAGCCTTCTTGCTGGCCCCGGCATTAGTGTCCTCGGGGACAGCCCACCCAGTTCCTGTTTCATTTTCAGAATTCTCCTTTCCCTCTGCTACTGCACCTCACCTCCGAATCACACTTGAACCTGGTTGCTCCATGGAGTCCCTTCACTTCCCGAAACCTGGACTCTAACCACAGCCCAGAGGGGTGCCAGGCCCTCTTCTTGCTCTTCAAGCTCCCAGGCCACTGGCCTTCTGGTCCCCACAGGAACGTGGCACCAGCCTGTAGCTCAGCCTCTCAGGGCTACTGGGTTGTCCTTTTCATTTTTAACCTTGTTCAGTTACAAAGATAAAACATGTTCAAGTGAAAAACGAAAAGAAGGGAATCTCTGTGAACCAGTCCTCAAGTCCCCTCCTGGCCATATTCGACAAATACACTGGCATAGACACACAAGACAGACGAGACGTCTTGTTCTAGAACTCCAGATGCCCATCATCCCTTTCTGTGGCTTCCCCTGCGTCCTTCTAGACTGTTCCCCCCACTTCCCAGTGGCCTACAATATGCGAAGCCATGCCCTCTCTTTACTCCTGCCAGGCTCCTTATCCAGTCACCCTTTCCAGCTGTCACCCTCCTTGTCACCTCCCACCCTCCCTAGCCCCCAATGCACAGGTCTTCTCTAGGCTGGTGTTCCTCCAGGAGATGCCCTCTCCAGGAGAGACTAGGCCAGAGCTCCAGCTGTCCTCTCCCAGGGGAGTTGCGCAAACAGCACCTGTGTCTCCCAGCAACGGTGTGGAGCGACATGCAGGGAGTATTGCCAACCAGGGCAGCTCACCCAGGCCCCGGTGTCCAGGGCTTTTCTTGCAGTGGTTCACAGACCCATGCTGTGGTCACATGGCTGGCCTCCATCTCCAGCCCTCTGGAGGTCCAGCTGTTAGTGTAGACTACGGGGCACGGTCCCCAGCCCCCTGCCCCAGTGAGCCATGCTGCTCTCAAGCAGGATGTTCCAGGGGCTTAGCGATCCCTCCCAGGAGCCCTTGCTGCACCACGTTCCACTCGGGCCACTCCCCAGGCCCTTTGGCTGAATGGAGCTCCATGGAGGATCCGCTTATCTCTGTCTTCATCAGCTCTGACTGCCATAGCAAAATACCATAGACTGGGAGGCTTAGACAACAGACACTTACTTTCTCGAAGTCCCGGAGGCTGGCCCAGAGCTCCACGTACTCCTGAAAATGCATCTCAGCCCCCCGGGGGAACACTACGCCAGTTCTCCAAGGGCTGCCAGTTCCCGGGGGGACTGCTCTAGCTTTACTCCCTTTGCTTAGTCACAAAAACAAATGACATCCTTTGGAAGAAGGAGGCCGGCATCTCCCTCTGGAGAGGGACCTTACGCCAGGCAGATGCTGCTCAGCCCGGTTCTCACGGCCACTTCCGTGTGGCTCCCCCAGGTCATTGCCACCATCCCCACCAGCCAGCTCAAGTGCCTGAAGGAAGCCGGGCACGGGCCCGGGAAGGACGAGATGACCGACGAGGAGCTGGCCGAAGGCGAGGAAGAGATCGACCACGCCGAGCGGGAGCTCCGCAGGGGCCAGATCCTCTGGTTCCGGGGCCTGAACCGGATTCAGACGCAGGTAAGCCCCGCCTCGCTCTCGCCCTGGCACTTCCACCCCAAGAGGGTAGAGGCAAGCTGGCCAGCAGCAGCCGAGAGCCAGCCGTCTGCACCCGACACCCACAGGGAAATCCTTTAGTCTTGCTGCCAAGGTCACAAAAGCAGCTGCCAGTGTCCCCTTTGCCATTCCCGGCTGTGCCCGCTGATGGCTGTGGCACTGAGGTCGCCTCTCCCTGACAGCTCCTTCAGAGCCCAGGCATCCCCTGTAGCTAAAGGTGTGTGTGGGTGACTAATGGCTCTCTCAGAGGCACAGGCCAGCACCGTCCTCATCACTGCTGGGGCTCCCTTTACTTGGTGGGAACGGCCCCAGGTCATAGGCAAGTGACATTATCGGGAAGAGAGGCCCATTTCAAACAGCCACCAGCGAGCTCAAGTTTCACTGGATGACACTGTAAATGCGATGGGGAGACTTCATTTGGGAAGTGGACTCTGGCCACCGAGTTGGTCCTTTCTGGTCATCCAAATCACCAAGGGTTAGGGCCGGCCAAGACCAAGGGCGTCAGCTGTGTTCCTCTTTGAAGTCAGATGGCCACCACTGCCACCAGTATCAGGCACTTGCCAGAGCTACCATGCTCCCTTGTTCCCATCTCCTCCCAGCCAACAGTTTTGCCAGAATGCTCCAGACTCGCTGTGTCTCCACACCCCTCCCTGGAACTCTCTTGTGATCCCACTACAGCCTGGCCTCTGCCCACCACTCCCCAGAAACGGCGCTCGCCTAGGCCTGCGAGGCTCCCTTCCGGCTCGTGGGGTCGGGCTGTCCCTGCATCGTTCCTGCCTGCTGTGGGCACTGCCTGGAGACTTGCTGTCCTCACCCGCCTGGCACCCCCACCTCCTGCTCAGCCCTCGCCCCACCCTGCTGTGGCCCTTGAGTGCTGAAAATCCTGGCCGGGGAGGAAGAAAGGGCCCATGGGGACCCCACCTGCGGCCTGGTCCCTCTCCCACCGCAGCCCCTGCAGCCTCTCCTTCATGGCCTGCCCCTCCCCCAGCAGCCTCCAGAGGGCCACCCAGCATGCTTCACACTCCACCTCCTTCTGCAAGGCCTGGGCCACCATCTCTCAGGTCACAGCCATCACTCCCTGCCCCTCCAGGCCCTGTCCAGGATCCCCAGTTGCAATGCCCCTGACATGGAGCGACTGACCCTCCTCCCTGAGGTCCTGCCAGAGTAAGGACACCACTGCACACTTGGCTGCGGAGCCAGGGCCCGCCTGAGCCACCAGCCCCAGCTCAAGCAGGAATAGGCGGGGCCTGAGGCCACACCCCTTCCCACGGTCTGTCACACATCACCAAGGGCCTGTCCCAAAGAATCATCCATGCAACTTGCACAAAGCTGTTCTTGGTGCCCTGGGTCCTGTGTTCCCTCCCAGTGGTCTCAAGGGCCGAGTCTCAAGGGACCCAGCCTCAGGGCAACCCCACTCCCTGGGCCTCAGCCTCCTTTGCTTGCCTTGGCTCAGCTCAGCCCCTCCAACACCACCCTCTGCAGTGGGACTGGTGGAGCCTCTCTCCATTGTCCTAAGGATGAAGTCCACGCTCCTGACCATGGCCTTCAAGCCCCTACCTCTTGGTGTCACCCCAACCTTCCCGCACTCCTGCACCCCCGGCTGCCTTTCCAATCATGCCCTCTGCCCGCCTGTGCCACTGCACCTCCCCAACTCCCGCTGCGTCCCCTGGGCCCTCATGCTTACAAAGCCCTCTTTGACTCCTCTCACTCTCACCACGGGCTCCTTGCAGAACTTTCCAGAGCTACAGAGTCCCCAGAGACCACGATCACGCAGGGCTAGGTCAAGGGGCAACAAAGAACTCCACATTTCAAGAGCCCCCCAGGGGTCCAAGGGGCCTCTCCAGCTGAGAACCGGGAGACGAGGCTGGCATCCTAGGCACCGAACACAGCGTAGCCTGGGAAGGATGTGTTAGGTCTGGACTCTGAACACTGTCACCTGTACCCTGGCCTGGCCAGAACACAGAGAGCCCCGGTGAGGAAGGGGAGCAGGCTTCGTCGCCAGATGGCCTGCGTCTCCCCTCCCATGTGCAGGGGCTACTGCCTCAAGCACAATGCTCGGACAGGCCAGGGGTGCAGCACAGATAGTCTGTTCTCGTTCCCTGCAATAAATATTTCTGCGCTAAATCTTAAACACATCAAATGTTAGAGGCAGCATTCACATCTCCCCCAGTGTCCTCCTAGCGGCCCAACTGTGCCTTCTATGAGACCATGCCTATGAGCCCCCCAGCTGCCCCCAGATGGGCTCTTATCTATCGTACCCCTGTTGTGCTACAGAGCCCAGAGCTGCCCAAGCCTGGGGTGGGGGGTGAGGACAGCAGGACCTTGCCCCTCGGCGGCCCACTTCACTCCTGCCGCTGCAGCCGAAGGCGATGTTAGGTTTTCCGGCAGCTGAGACAACAGCCCTGCCCTGACCTGAAGCATCAGTGGTGTCAGTGGTACCCTGGCCACCTGTGTGTCTCGTGTCCTCTGTATGTGGGGGCCGCTGCAGCCTGGCTAGTAGAAGCGAGTCCCATCAGTTAGAGTCTTAGAGTTCCAGGCTGTTCCAATTGTCGGTGCTCACAGAGACACGGGCTGCAGAGTCCCCTGGTTTACGTATGAGGAAACAGGGTGCACTCTTTCCCCTTGGCACCAGCCGATCCGACTCTTCCACGGGCTCCTGACCCCCATGGCTTTTCGCTTTGACTTTGTCACATCCAACTCACCATGTTTCTCAGGAATGCTGAACCAGTCGGTTCTTTTAGCCAGCTATGTAAGAGCAGCTGCTCTCTTTGATTTGAAACACCTGCTTGAAAAATGGAGCCAAAGCTTGGGAGAAGCCCGTCAGGTTGTACGTATGCCCCAAGCCAAGAAAAACATTTCCTAGGCAGCTGGCCCCAGGTTTCTGCTTTTTGGGAACCACAAAATCGCTCCCCAGATTTTGGAGGCCGGCACAAGCTTTTCTGTTGCTAAGTGAAGGCATTTTGTAACCTGCTCGCACCATGGTTCCATACTAACATATCAACGCACCAGATGGACAGGGTGTCATTCCAGAATAAAAGAGTCCTTCAAACCCAGAACATGTAGCTTTCTGAAGCGCTCATGACTCGGTCTGTCTTTTTTGCATCCCATTATAATGCAAAGAGAAGCTTCGTCAGCAACTGGGCCTTGCTCCTGGCTCAGCTCTTGGGCTTCCAGGTATGGGGTGGTGGCGACTGTGGTATTGTCACTGATGTGGCTCTCCCACTGGGACACCATCTGTAGCCAGGCCAGACCAATGCAAATCTGAGGCAGGAAAGGCATCTTTCCTATCCCTCATCGCTTTTGCCGCAGCGAGAGTCCTCTCCTGAACCTAGACAGGAGACCCCCCCCCAGCAAGCCACCGCGACGCCATCACATCAACCATCCTCCTTCCGTGCGCTGACAAACTCAGTATGCGTTCCTCACGGTCGCAGCAAGTGCCATGAGGTTCCCCTTGTGACAAGCAAGCGAGTGGGATGTGCTGGGCGGAAGGGGACTGGGCAGGCTGAGAAGAAGGAGGAGTCCTTTCCACAGCGCGTCAAAGGCTGAAGTGGCGTACATCCTCATTTTGGCCGGTGCAGGGGGAGTCTGAACACTCAAGCTGCCTTCTTCCGCGAAGCCCTGGCCCGTTTCAAGACACCCAGGTGAACCTGGTGGCCACCACATAGCACTGCAGGGCTCGGGCTGGAGCAGGTAGCTTTGGGCTCCAGATGCGCACACTGGCTTTGCTGTTCACATCATCTCCAGTGAGACGGACATGAGTCCCCATCCCAGCCAAGGGCAGGTCAGGAAATCCAAAGACACTGGGTCAAGGCCCTCCTGCGGGCCTCAGTTTCCCCAGCCTTGCTTCCCCTTCAATTTGTAGGAAGCTGTAAGAGTGGGGACAAAGCGAAGCCACGGCTGCCAGTCGGTGGGAAAACCCCCTCCTCCGCTAGGTCCATTCTTCTGCTGAAGTTTCGAGGGGGCGCCCCCTGCCCAGTCACTCAGATGAGCCACAGAAGCTGGCGGAGACGGGCAGGCGGATGGTGCATGGGGCATAAGTCCTCCGGGTTTAGAGGAAGCAGGGCGGGTTCTAATAGGAGAGTGTGATGTCCCTCAGGTGTGTTGGAGAGGAAAAAAAAGGTTGACAACTATGAAGTACTTCCTGACAAGTGGCTTGCAAGGGGCATTTCTGACATGTTTGCAGTGTGCCCGGACTTGTGACCCCCTTCCCTTCCCAATCTCATGACCACTTACCATCTGCTCAGCAAACCCTCTCTCGGTGGGTGGCACAGAGGCTGGCCTCAGTCAGGGCCCTGTCCAAACATCGCCAGCTCCCAGTGAGCGGGGTGACCCGATGAGGCTTTGCTGTCACCCTATGTGCCCAGTGGTGGCCCCTATCCTCGCCCAGCCCTCCCCTCCGTGATAGCCTGGACAACAGTGCAAGCCAAACTTTATCTCATTTTCTCTCCCACAGATGGAGGTAGTGAGTACCTTCAAGAGAAGCGGTTCAGTTCAGGGTGCTGTGCGCCGGCGGTCTTCGGTCCTCAGCCAGCTTCATGACGTAACCAATCTTTCTACCCCTACTCACGCAATTCTCTCTGCTGCCAATCCTACCAGTGCTGCTGGGAGTGAGTCTTGACTTCCCTTTTCTCTCATAAATGGCATCTCTGGGGAAGAATAAGCCTCCCCAGCTCGGCCTTCTCTCTTTTCCAGTCTTGCATTCCGCTCACCGTGGCTTTTCTGTTCTTTCTTTACCGCCCTGTCCAGTCCTTCCCGCCCAGACGGTGTCTCTCGAAAGCCATATTCTTTTATGAAACGTATTCAACCCATGGCACTTCCGGACCTCCCGTTCTTTGCTTTGTTTGGTTTTTCGGTTTGTGTTTAGTGCTCCTTGTGCCATTGGTTCTCTTTTCTTGAACTCGTCTGCCTTTACCGATGGTTCTTCGTGAACTTGGGCCGCTTCTGGGGGTGTCTGGTGTCAGGCTAGGGCCTTGCTCGGTGTTCAGTGGTGCAGCATCAGGGCAGCACGCGGGCTCAGGGCCGCCTTCCCGGGGCTGGAGCGGTGGCGGGTGCTTTTCCCACACTGCTTGCCACAGAAGAATCTAGCCCACGTACCCAGGAACTGGAGCGGTGCTTGCAGCATCCTCCTTGAAGTGGTTTCCTAAGGATGCCGCTGTCACCTGTCCCCAGGTGGGCTCAGTGCTGGCCAATCACTACTGCACAGGTGGTGCCTGCCCTGTAGGCCTTGCCCCAAGCCACCGGGTGTTAGAGGTTTCCCGAGAACTGGCACTCAGAGGCCTCTTCAAGACGTTGCCAGGAAAATTTCCCACCATGTTGGTCACAGTTTAAAGAGAACCCAGGGGCTGTCCTAAGGAGGTAGAAACTTCCATAATTGCTCACATCTTTTTACAAAGACAAAGGGAAGGCCACTCTACCGCTGACCCCACCACCCTGATGGGAGAGAATGCAGGGAACCCAGTGGGCCCAGCCAGGCAGCCTGCTTTTTCCAGCAAACTCAAGAGAGTTTATACACCAAAGAGTAAACCTTCGCGCGTGGGCCCAGAGCCTTTGCCAGGATGGTTCTATGCTACCTCTTTCCTTTCCTTCTAGCAAGCCCCCGAAGCGCTCCCCTCTGCCAACACGAACACGCCACTCCCCTGCAGGTGGGAGTCCTTAACCACGCCTTTTTCCATCACAGACTCTTCCAGCTTGATTGCTTTTCTTTTCCTTTCTTTTTTTTTTTTTAGGAACTGGTGAGAGGTCCCTGGTGGGGGTCACCCCTCCTCTTGCATAAGCTGTCATTTTGGGCCACTCTGTCCTTTAAGGAAGGGAGGAGGCCCATCCTGTCCCCCTTGGGAACAGAGCACGAGCACGCACACACACACACACACACACACACTCCTTCTCCAAACCACAGGCCACGTACACCTCCAGCTTGCTCCACACTCATCATGGGGCCACCTACCCTTGTCACAAATATTGGCTGACACCGTGGCAGTTGGGCTGAAAAGCAGTCGGCGCCTCCAGTGCCCTAGACGTGGGCCCAAAGGGGCCTCGCCGCCACTCCACCCAGAGAGGCGGACAGGAGGCTCTGCCAAGTCAGTTAAAGCCAGAAATGATTCGTGGCCTCCCAGCACCTTCCTTCCTGGGAGCTGAGGGCAGCAGGGGGCATGGCTGTGCCTCCGCCTCCCTCCCCCTTGACTTCCTCCGTATGTCTCTTTGCTACCTCTCTCTGTGCTTCCTGTCTGTCTGTCCATTTGCCCATTTGTTGAGTTAAGGGGAAGGCAGCCACCACGGCCCCACTCCACGCGTTCCTCGAGCCTTCTCTACAGCTCTGGCCTCATCCCACCCCAGGACCAGCTCCTTGTCCCTCTCCAGGTCCAGCCCAGCCTCTGTGGGGCCTGCTGTCTTTTCTCCCTCTGGATTCCTCCTGCTTCCTCCCTGGGGCAGCCTCTTGCTCCTCTCTTCCTTGGCTCCTAGCACTTCCTTCCTGCCTTCATTCTGTGGCCATCTGTCCCCCTCCTCCCCACCTCCGGAGCCTGGCAGTGCCGGGTAAGTAGAGTGGGAGAGACGCCACCCCTCCTGCTGTTCACAAGCTATTCCATGGGGGCCCTAAGTGGCGGATAGCCAGAAGGAGGGCGGCTGTCCCTTGCACACTGTGTGCTCCAGCAGAAGGTGGGTGGCAGGGCCCTCTGAAGAGGCCCATCCCAGCTGAACATCAGCATCCCAGAAAGGACTCTGCCGTGGAGGAAGATGCTGGCTGGGGACCTGGCAACACCAAGGACATGCCCACTTCTGGAAGCCACCTGCCAGAACCACCTCCTGCCATCATCACAGTGCAGCGGATTGGTTTAGAACTCAGAACCCAACCCCCACTCCACGCTTCAAGGACCCCAAGCAATCACCAAGCCCAGCACTCTCATCCTAGAGATCAGGGGAAGGAGGTTGTCCCCAAGGGCCAGGACCTGCACTGGGTCCCACAAGCAGCCAGGCCTGGCAGAGTGGGGACTAGCACCAGCGCCCACCTTCTACTTGGAGCTTTCTGGTGGATGAGAGATGCTCTGAAGGCTGTGACGGAGCTCCCCTAGACAAGAGGGCTGCCCCAACTAGGCCTGCAGGGGCGTCAAGTCACGTGGTTTCCTAAGGCAAACCCACAGTTTCCCATCCTCTTTGCCTGCTCCAGGCCAGGCTGCCTTTCAGTCCACCAGGAGTCTGGGGCCTTTCTGGGCACTGGAGCTGCCTCCATCCCAAGCCTTTCCTACTAAGGACCTCAGGTCCTCCAGAGAGAAGGGCTGGTGGTTGGTAGCATGACATCCCCTCACCCTGTGCCCCTGGGGCCAATGCAGGAAGTAGCAAGGGGGTGGCTAGGAGGGGTCGAGAGATTTGGGATCGCTGGGGCTCAGTGCTCACACACTCGAGCCCTCCCCACCCTGTCTAACCTCCCACACCTTTGCTGCTTCTGGACTCAGGAGTCCCAACACAGGCCCCATCCCTCCTCTGCATGCATTGTCAGACTGTGCCGGCCACAACTTCTGACCCCCAGCTCCAGGCAGCCTCCACTGCCCCTCCCCTGCCCAGCCTGGTGACTACCCCACACCATGCCCCAACCACACACTCACACACCGAGGCCACAGTATCACCCTCCCTGTTGGGTGTCCATATTCCGGAGAGCTGGTCAGGGACAGCTGGTTCAGTCACTCGGGTCTACCAAGGGCAGCAGGCACAGGGGGCTGCGCGTCTGCCACTAGGAGGCACGGGAGGGTGCGCGATCATTTGGAAAGCCCCATCAAAGCCACTTGAGAGGCCTTTTATGTCTGTTTTCCACTGGGACACACAGACAAACCCCAGCCACGCATCCAAAGTCTATCCTTCCAGCAGCGCCACACCAGGCCTGTGTGAGATGCTTACTGTTGGAGTCGTTCCTGAGATGCTTCCTGACCTGGCCCAGGAAAGGAGCAGGGGTTAGGCAGCGGGCCATGAGTCTGGTCCCATGTGGCCACCGGGGGTCCCTCAGGGCCGTTTAGTTCCAGTTAATCATGCTGGAAACAGATCACAGCAGTTGCTTGGTTTTATTGGCTTTGGCAACATGAAAACCGTGTGGCCAAAGGGGCCAAACCGGGCCACGTGAGTCCCAGGCTTTCCCTGGACACTCCTTTCCAGGGCCCAGGGCGACATGCTCACCACATGCACAGCTCCGTGGTGGAAGGAGTCTTGTTTTCTGGAGTTTGCTCCATTCTCAGGAAGGTCATGTGCTTTGAGCCAAGCCTCCCTACCTGGTTTCTGGGAACGGTGTATTGGCATTTTTTCTCAGATCTTGGACAGTCTGCACCCTGCCTCCATGCTGGAAGCAGTAGCAACCCTCCCCCAAGAGCCCTGCCCTAGGCTTTCCTGGAACCCTGGGCCCTACCACAGGGGAATGCCCTTCCAGGCAATCCCTAAAGTAGGCACCAGAACGCAGCCTAGGGCAGACCCCAGAATCCCTGGTCCAAGGCCCTCCCCATCAGGCACTCCAAGTGTGGACTCCCAAGCTGGGAACCAGGGCCAGAGACCTCCCAAGACTAATTGGAGGTCCCGCAGCTGGATTCAGCCAGTACAGAGGCAAGGGCTCAGCTGGGCCTTCCTCCTGGGTCCTCTTTAGTCCGACCACCCGACACTGACTCGCCGCACCCAGGTCAGTTCAGCTTGCTGGTGTTGGGAGCACAGGTCTAGGCTCACACGGTCCTGGGCATGAGTGTGCACACAAGGCGGGAGGCAATTTTCATGAAACTTGCCAGCTGCAAGCGGTTCTGGCTTGCCAACACACACAGAGCCATGTCTTGTCTTTTCCGTTCTTTGGTTCAATTCCTTGGGGAAAGAGCCAGCTGTGGAGTTTGCATTTTCATTTTTCCTAATTCAAGCATGTGACATCCCCATGGAGCAGAAAGGGGCCTTCCCCTTGCTCTTCCCCCACATAGAGAAGTGAGGCCGAAGCCATCTTCTCCTCAGTGTTCAGGCTATCTGAGCTTGGCTTCTCATTGCCCGAGTTGACTGATGGTTCATATTGCCACAGGCTCTTGAGGACACCTTTGTCTCGCTTTCAAGTTGTGATTCACCTTCACGCCTACAGGGGTTGTTTTGAGCCTGGAAACCCTAAAGTTCTTGACGAGAAGTTCCCCATGGGTCTCCCTGGCTGCCGTGTTCAGAATCTGCTCTAAATTCAAAGCTCAGATGCCTGGGGAGCTGACAGGTCCCTGCCTCCGAAGGAAGGTTCTGGACCAGTGGTTGGTGCTGAGCAGTGGATAGGTAGGGAGGAAATCGACCAGAAGCATCCGAGTTCTGTGAACCCTAGCGGCTGAGACTGAGTAGAGAGCATGGAGCCCCTCGGGTCGGCTGGTGCCCAGCACAGAGGCAGCAGGATAGGGCTTGTTTCTGCTTGAGGAATTAGAAGGAAGAGTGAGAAGGTGTCAGGCACAGCTTCTGTCGTTTCGTTGTCACTGCGGTCAGGAGTCTTTGCTTTGATTGTTCTCTTTTCCTTTCCTTTTTCTACTCTTCTCGGTCCTTCGCTTGTCTCCCTGCTTCTGCGGCCTTTCTCCACCCTCATCCTCCTCCCCAGCCCTGCACTGCAAACTCCAGCACTTGAAGGCTAACCAGGGGCACGTCTCCCCATGCACAAGGCGGGCACCTCCACTCCAGCTGGCCGGCAGTGGCATCGCACATGGCACTCCACACCTGCACCCCTTCCGCTTTGGCTCAGTGTGGCCAGGGATGGGCCTTGTCAGTCTGCAGCGTCACCCGCCCTGTGTAAGGCTCAGAACTGCTCATACACGCAAGTCAGGAGCCCGGGCCAAGCCCACAGCACCTAGCATGTCTCCTCTGGGCAGCTGGTAACAAACTGCCCGGGACAGCCTCTCTAAGGATGCGTACTTGAGCTAAGTTCAGAGGAAGGAGAAAGGCCAGCCAGGCAGCAGAAAGGGCAGGGGTCATGGCTCCGGGGAGCCCCTGCGTGGGGTGTTCAGAAACAGCTCCAGCCGGCTGGGCATTGCAAAGTGGGCAAAGAGCTATGCGGAGGGCCGAAGCCAGCACAGGAGGCTGGTGCAAAGCCGTGTGGGCCCCAGACATTCAGCCCCGTCCACTGAGCCCCTGCTGGGTGCAGCGAGCCAGACAGACAGACCCCTGCCCCAGGGGGATTACCTTCCAGTGAAAGGTGGATGGATGTAGGCGGCACTTGAAGGAAGGAGCAGAAGTGGGCACCATACTGCTGGGGAAGACAAGAGTGAGGGGAGCCTTCCTGGTGTGGGGTGCAGCCACAGCAAAGGTCCCCAGGTGGGATGTGCTGGAGGCTGAGGGGTAAAAGAGGGCAGAGTGAGAAAGACCGGGGCAGGCTCCGAGGGCCACAGCCAGTGAAGGGCTTGTAGCGGGGGAGACCAAGACACGCTCTGGTTTTTGGGCCGCCGTGCTAAGGGCATGGAGGGGTGGGGGCGAAGTGCAGGTTCTGGATGGCGTTTGAAGGGAGCCGCGGGGCTGGGGCCGGGAGGGTTGGGCCTGCTAAGTTTGAGACCCAGCTTAGATGCCCAAGTCTGGAGCCGGAGCTGAGAGGCTGTTAGCCGACAGGTGGAATGGAAGGCTGAGAGCCAGAAGAGAGTACCTAGACCCAGAGGAGGGGCCCTCGGGTGTCAGGGATGGGAGAGGAGGAGGGGCTGGAGCAGTGTCAGACAGCGCTGGGGGACTGTGAGGAGTAAAGGACTGTGGCCTCTCAGGGCCATCAGCCATGATGGGGAATGGAGAAGTGTGGCAGAGGGAGACAGCAGGAGGACACAAGGAGGTGGGGACACACAGTGGGGAGCCACCTCGCCTCACCCGGATGAGATGGGGAGTCCTCCAGCCCAACCTGACCCTCCTAGGGGCATCTCTCCATGAAGAGTGTTTTCATTTCCTTTCTTTTTAAATTGTCACAGTAAAACGGGCTTTTGGGGGTACAGTTCAATGAATTTCCACACAGCCAGGACACGGGCCAGTTCCATCGCCTACTGGAAGGTTTAGAGCCAGATGGGGGACCAAGAGTCTGACTCGGCAGCCGGAGAGAGCTCGGAAACTCCACCTAGAGAAGGGACAGGAAGGATGGAGGGCTTTGATGGTGGGGGTTGGGGTCCCAATGTGACCCCAGGGCCCCAGGCAGGACATAGCAGCAGCAATGGAGGTGAGGAGAGGCTCAGATGTGGAAGATGCTTTTGAGTTAGGGTAGGGCCCACAGGACACGTGGATGTCTGGTACATAGGGTCAGGGGGTCAAAGTGCCTCTGAGGTTTGGCCAGAGCCCTGCACTGGGATGGGAAGGCTGCTGGTGGGCAGAGTTCAGCTGGAGCACTGGTAAGAGTCCTCCTTAGGCATCCGAGGGGGAACACCCGGGAGGCAGCCAGGGCAGAAGTCTGGCAGTCCAGGAAAAGGTGGACATGGTGCAGCTGGTATCTGCATTATTTACGGTGGCCTGATGGTCTATAGACAGCATTGACAGCCCTGGGGGCCATGAGATTCCTTTGGGAGCAGTAGCGGGGGTGGCGCGTCCTGGGCTGGGAGCAGAGCAGGAGGCAGTGCAGGAGCCTGAGATGAGGACAGAGTGAACCCAGGCTGGTGGAAGGAGGGCATCCTTGAGCACCCAGGTAGGAGTGCAGCCCTCTGGGATGCGCCTCTCTTAGAAACGTTTGCTGCTTTCCATTGAACCAATCTCCCAGGAATCGGCTGCATCCTTCAGTGTTGGGTGGGCTGAAAACACCCCACCTTAACACCAACACCAAAACATTGTTTAATGGCCCAGGATTAGAATGCAGGGAAAATAGAGCCTGGAGAAAGCTGACTCACTGTCAGCTGTAACAGACTCACCAGGACTCCAGCCAAGCTTAGCACCCCCAAACAGCAGAATGTTGGGGGGCAGCCCTTCCATCCTGCAGCGGTTCGCTCAGTCACTTGTGCATTCCCCAAGTGTCTGCTGAGCAGCTACTCTGGGCCAGGTTCTGTTGTTAAGCCACAAACAAGGCAGATGCCATCCGGGAGGGGCACGGTGGAGCAGCCGGTGGGACCGGAGTAGCAGTAGCAGCAGAAGCCCAGCCTGGAAGGAAGGGCTGGCTCCGTGGCCTGGCTGTCCTTTATGGAGGTCTTTGGAGTTGAGCCAGGTGCAGTGAGACCTGTGCATAGGTTTGAGCAGGGGCCTGGCCTGATCACATGCCCCAGGTCTGAATGAGGCCACCAGCTCAGCGAGATCTCACCCCACACAGCCCTGGGGTCAAGGCCTGCAGCATTTTGTCCTTTTTGTGACTTGATGGGCATAGGCAACAGCTTTAGCAGGCGATGTCCCAGGCAGCTTCCACACCACAATCCTGTACCAGAAAAGGCCTAAATAATGAGGCAACATCTGCATTGGCTACGAAAACTGAATTCTGTTTCTTTTCATTAAAAATGTCAAATTATTCTCAATTTCTGTGTTACCCCTAATTCAGAAACCAGTCTGGGGATAAAGGCCTGAGTGAGAATAGCTGACCATCTGCCGTTTGGCAGATGTGGCTTTCCCGAATCCAGAGAAAATCCTAACCAGATTTCAGATGGGGTGCTAGAAAAGTCCAATGTGGAGCTTTTTGGCTTACTTTTTTTAATTATTATTTTAAATAGGAACAGGGAGTATCACTCTGTTGCCCAGGTTGGTCTCGAACACCTGAGCTCAAGCGATCAGCCCACCTCGGCCTCCCAAAGTGCTGGAATTACAGCCGTGGACCACCAAACCTGGCCCTGGCTCACTTTTTGCACTGGAGAGGTGATGAGGTTGGCATCATTTCAGCTGATTCCGAAGCACTGTGCTTTGCCTAGCTGAGCCCCTGGAGGGCTGAAAGAAAGTCACTGAAAAAAGGTGATTCATTGTCTAAACTAAGGGGCGGCTAACTTTTCCTATACAGAGCCAGAGAGGAAATATTTCTAGCTTTCCAGGCCTGGTCTCTGCTGCCGTGACACAACTGTGCCCTTACACCATGAAACTTAAACCAGTAAAATTTTATTAACCAAAACTAGCAGAGAGCTGGGGTTAGCCCTTGAGCAAGCCCTGACACCTTGTCTAAATCCAGAAAACCAAATCCTAGATCGAACCTTGGCCCCAGAAATGCTTCAGAACTCCTAATGTGTCCACCTGCTCACATAAGGGAGGGGTGGACAGGTGTTGGATGAACCCCAGGGTCTGCCTGGCAGCTCAGCGCTCCGTCTGCTGCCCCCTATAGGGATGGCAGTACAAGGTGGGCCAGCTACCATTGGCAGCTGTGCTGACACTGGCCTGTGCGAGGCCAGGCAGAGGCCTCCCCATCAACTCCTGGCTTCTAGAAGCAGGAGGGAGCCCAGGCTGAGGGGCCAGGGAGCAAAGAGAGGCAGCAAGGACTTGAGTGCGTGAGGCAAGGTGGAGAAGCCAGAGGAGGGAAGGGCTCACTCCTGGAGCAGTGCCCTGCCGGAGGGTCAGGGGGCTTCAGGGCTGCCGTGCGCTCAGCTGGGGGCAGAGGGCCACTGTGCTGGGGGAGTCTGGGGCACAGCGGGAGATCTTTCCTGTGGGAAGTTCCGCTGATCTGAGGTCTGCAAACTCCTGTGGGGAGGGATGGCCAGGGAACAACACAGAGCGAAGCCCGGGAGGCGGCAGAGACGCAAGTTTTGGAATGTCTGATTGGAAGATGGAGGAGGAGACGGGAGAGAGGACAGGGGGAGTGAGGTCAGAAGAGCAGGGGCACCAGATTGAACCAGACCCAGTCAGACTCGGGGGCTGTGAGGAGGCCACAGGGGCATCTGAGCAGAGACAGGCTTTGGTGGGTGCAAATCAAAAGTGTGGCCATTTTCGGTCTCAGATACCTCCAGCTGGGGACTGCTGGGCTCTCTGGCCTGGAGCTCTGAGTACAGGCCTGGGCCACAGTTTCTGGTTATAGCCAGATGGGCCCCAGCACTGTGGCCAGGGCGGAGAGGTATGGACAGAGAGGAGGAGGGACAGAGCCAGGCCAGAGCTCTGGGGCACCCAGGGACAGAAGAGAGGGCAGTGGAGGAGATGGGGCCAGGGCAGCTGGTGAGGTGGAAGAGGGCCAGGCAGGGGCAATGTCAGGAAGCCATGAGAAGTTTCCAGAAAAAGGGATGATCTTCTGTGTTGAGTGCCCTGAGGGATCAAATCAGACGAAGATGCAGAAGTGGCCAGTGGAGTTAGCCGCAGGGAGACCCTCGACATGGCAGGTCCCGGCTCCAGCCATGGGAGCTGGGGGATGGAGGGAGACCCATGCGAGAAAGGCCGGCAGTGCCCATAGGCTGGGAACTTGCTCATACCAGCAGGTACTTCGGACTTTCTGGTAAGATCGAGAAGACATCCCACTCACCAGCATTCTCTCCTTTTCAAATCATCTTTCTTTTCTACCAAATTGGAATTCAGATTGGGCAGAGACCCCAGAGGTCACCAAAGCCAGTCGTCTCCCCA
The DNA here is from genome assembly GCF_029281585.2 of Gorilla gorilla gorilla. Taxonomy (NCBI): domain Eukaryota; kingdom Metazoa; phylum Chordata; class Mammalia; order Primates; family Hominidae; genus Gorilla; species Gorilla gorilla. The sequence continues at coordinate 165,265,442 of NC_073247.2, forward strand.
GGACAGGGAACTGCGGGGTCACAGCCGAGAGCCTAGTGCAGCACTCTCAAGTTCCAGAATACCTGCCCAGCTCAGCCTAGAGAAAGACACTGCCATCTTTTCCTGCATGCGGATCGGTTGACGAGACCAAGGCCCACACCTGAAAACTCTTTCCAAAGGCAGGCAGAGCCATCCCATTCCGTAGCAGCCCTCCAACAAATGGGTGGACATTTCTCATGCCATGACCCCCAGCCATTGATGTGGGTGGAACTTACCAGCACCAGCCGGCCACTGACTGTCTCCTTCCTTCCTCCCTACCTTCCTTCCACGTTTCCTTTCCTTTCCCTTCCTTTCCTCCCTCTCTGCTCCCACCTCGGGCCCTGTCCCTCCACCTCCCACTCCAGATCCGGGTGGTGAAAGCGTTCCGTAGCTCGCTCTATGAAGGCCTGGAGAAACCAGAATCCAAGACCTCCATTCACAACTTCATGGCCACGCCCGAGTTTCTGATCAATGACTACACCCACAACATCCCGCTCATTGACGACACGGACGTGGACGAGAACGAGGAGCGCCTCCGGGCCCCCCCGCCCCCGTCCCCCAACCAGAACAACAACGCCATAGACAGCGGCATCTACCTGACCACGCATGTCACCAAGTCAGCTACCTCTTCAGTGTTTTCCTCCAGTCCCGGGAGCCCGCTCCACAGCGTGGAGACGTCCCTCTAACAAGAACTTGTCTCAGCACATGCGCACACACACACTCGGACTCACACGAAGTCACACGCACACATGCACGCACACACACATATGGGGACCTGCACACCTGCAAAACGAGGGAACAACTAAGGTGGCTGAAGACCTTTCTGGCAGGGCATTTGCAAGGACCCAAATCCATTCAACAAGGGTGCAGCCTGCCACAGGCTCCTCATCCGGACTGAGGAAGACGAGGACAGGGAGGAGGAAGAGGAGGAGGAGGAGGACAAAAAGCGGGAGGAGAAGGTTCTTCGTCCAAAGGAGGAAGGAGAAGAAGCAGAAAGTGCGACGAGCTGAGTTCCCCACCTTTTGTTCTATTGATGCTTCTTTTTTAACAAACTACAGTTTTACCGTGTGTTTGCCGTTTGGGCTGTGTGGTGGGCAGGGGGCTGGTTTGGGTTTATGGGGAGCTTTTGTTGCACCCATGCAGGGGCAATCAGATCAGCATATTCATGCAAAAAAAAAAAAAAGTTGAGTGCTCTGCAGGACTGTGAAGGGTGCCACCTGAGGGAGCCACCTGCAAGCGGCCCTGCAGCCACAAAGCAACCCGCCCCCTGCAAAAACTAGGCACATCCGCAGTGCGCATGTGTGTGCGTGCATGCACATATGTGTATGTGTGTGGATCTGTACACACACACATATATATGGCCGGATGCATATTTCAATAAGGAACTATTTACTGGCATGATATTTGCATTCCTCTTATCAGGCATTTTCATTTGGAAATTTCATTATTGAATGTAGCAAGGTTTTTTTTTGTTTGTTTTTTGTTTTTTTTTTTTCAGGGAACTAGACTGCAAGAATATCTTTCTGGTCAACCCATTTTTGTCCCTCATCACCCCGCCCCCACCTTTCGCTCCTGCCCTCTGCCCTGCCCTACTGAGATTCCCAAGGAGAAGGCCGAGAGGGGGCGCTCCAGGTCTGGAGCAGGTATAATTGGAGCATTTGCACTGAGACCCCTGCCAGAGAGGAGAAAACCCTTTCAATGGAAATTTTAATCTAAAAGGAAAAAACCAAAATATTGATGAGAAGGAGTCCTCCAGTTAGTGAAAGGGGAGTTTCGTTTTCAGCTTTCTTTGGTTTCTACTCCAATTCCACATCCTTCATCCTGGCCATGCCCCCACCTTCAAGAGCATGAAGCACTCTTAGAGTTGTGAGTCCTGCCCAGAGTCCAGAGAGCAGCCTCAGCTGAGCACAGGTCCGAGGGGGCGGGGGCAGGGCCAAGAGTTCAAAAGAAGCCAATGGAGGGAGAGGGAGCGTCAGAAGCCCGGAGGAGCTGGTGGTGGGAGAATGACGGCAGGGACGCAGCCACAGTTCAGACCCTGTCCCCTCAGCACCTGGATGGACTCCCACTGTTTGCTTTGGCAAATGCCGAGGAGTCCTCGGTAGACCACCTCGATGTCTGCTGTGACATCCGAGGTGCCACCACCAAAGCACTCTTCCCACCCTAGTCTTTGTGTCCAGAGGCCAAGCTTAAGCCATGAAGTCATGGATTTGTGGCTCAGCACCAGGTCCTGAGGGGAGCCTATCCTGGCAGTGTGGGCACCTGGTGGCCAAGCCTCAGTTTCCCCCAAATGAGCAAAGGGGATAAAGAGGGGCCCGACTTTTGCCACCCTCCTGAGGAAGCCCCTAGGTCCACACAGTGATGCCATGGGGGACCCTTGCCTTCCACACTTGCAGGTGTCACGTTTTGCAGGGAGGTGTTTGGGCCTGGGGCTCAGCCACTGGGAGACAGTTGGGACCTGAGGGACAGAGGATCGGAATGGAAGCCACCAACGTGCACTGGCACCCTCAGAAGGCTTGTCTCACCTCCACCGGCATCCACACAAAACCAAACAGGAGCAGGCGTCATCCCCACTGTTCCCATGAATGCCATGTCACCCCTGAGCAGAAGCAGTCAAATCTCGGGCAAAAGAATTTCGGTTAGAAAAGAAAATCCCACTTTAAAATGCCAGCTGCAGATAACTCAAAGCCATCCCTTTTTTCTAAAGGGCACATTGAGAATGTCACCCATTTGTAAACTGTTCCCTGATGTCCTTGTTTAAACGATAATAAGAAAAAGGGCAACTCCATTTGTTGAGGGTCTTTGTGTTCTTCAATGAGAAATCAAATTTGAGACGTTGAAATTGGAGCTGCGTGCTGCTGCACTCACCGGCTTCTTCTCACTCTCTGTCGTAGACACACCGATAGGACCAATGGCCAATAGATATTAAAAGCAAACCCTCACTGCTGCTGTTTAAAGTTGCCTAATGTAAATGTCGATTGTTTAGTCCCTCGGTCACCTTTGTGCTGTGGTGTGGAGTTCAGAAACGGGGTGCCATGACCTGGAATCTTTTGCTCTTGTTTTTGCAGTCTTCAGGCTGGGGGCCCTGTCTCATTGGGAAGCCCCTCTTTATAAAGCATTATATTACTTGGAATGGCTTGGTCAACTGTGTTCAGTTCATAAATATGTTTTACATTTTTATCTGCCTGTTATAAAGATGAACAAAAAAACTTAATGAGAACGATCACAGATACATAATAATTTAAAGTCTGTAGTTGAATTTCCTAACTTAAAGAATAGACCAAAATTTCTGTGTATAAAAAAAAATGAAAGGCTCCTTACATCCTGGTCTGGGTAACGTGTGTGATTTATTATTTGGTGAATTATTGTGCAGAACAAAACAAAGGTGCCTTCATGCCGCTTTAACAGAGCTGGAGAAGCCCCGGGCAGGAGCGGCTTTCCCCTGGGTGTGCAGCAGCCTGGCCGGATGTGTATGCAGAAGAGGAATTTATGCTGGGATGTTAGGCCCCCAGTGGGAGGGGCTCCAGCTGCTGCAGGAGCCGCGGCTGACTTGACTTGAAAGGGCCTCTAGTACACAGCGCGGTGGCTCAGTCCTGTAATCCCAGCGCTTTGGGAAGCCGAGGCGGGAGGATCCCTTGGGCCCAGGAATTTGAGGCTCCCCGACACACATGCACACTCCCCACTTCTTTTATTGTGGTAGAACACAGATCACATAAAATGTACCACGTTCACCATTTTTAAGTGTGCAGTCCAGGGGCAGAAGCACATTCACGGTGCTGTGCAGCCATCACCACCATCCAGCCGCAGAACTTGTTCGTCTTCCCAAACTGAAGCTCTGGCCCCGTTCAACCCCAACTCCCCATCCCCCAGCCCCTGGCACCCAATCTTCTACTTTCTGTCTCTATGGATTTGACCACTCTAGGCCCCTCATAGAAGTGGAATCCTACAGTATTTGCCCTTCTGTGACTAGCATGATGTCCTCAAGGATCATCCATGTGGAAGCATGTGTCAGAATTTCCTTTTTAAGGTGAATCATACTCCATCGTCTGGATATGCCACATTTTGCTTATGCAATCAGCCATCCATGGACATTTAGGTTGCTTCCACATTTCAGCTATTGTGGATCATGCTGCAGTGAACATGGGTATGCAAACCGCCCTTCCAGACCTTGCCTTCCATTCCTTTGGGCCTATACCCAGCAGTGGAAATACTGGATCCTATGGGAACTGTAGGTTGAACCTTTTGAGAAACCGCCATTTTCCATTCTCATCAGCAGTGCAGGAGGGTTCCAATCATACACGCCTTTGCTAATCGAAAGCCACAGGAAGAAAGCCCACCATTTCACTCATTCCCTTAATCCACATGCTGCATCCCTGAACACCTGTGCCTGTGCACGCCCATGCTCCATGGTCCCATCCCTGCTTGAGCCCAGAAGAGCCAGGAAGGCAATCCTGTGGCCAAGACTTGCCAATGACCACCCTGGCGATGGCGCTAAGACCACACTCCCCTCATTTCATTGGACTTCTCTTTCCCTTTTCGACTTGGCAGCACCGGAAGACGCATTTTCCAGGAAGGCTGCCAAGAGAGGAGAAAAATGGCTTCAAAGTCATTCAAAGCATCAGAGTCCATGCTTCTAAAACTGGCAAAAAGACCAATCAGGCCGGGCGCAGTGGCTCACACCTGTAATCCCAGCACTTTGGGAGGCCGAGGTGGGGGATCACTTGAGGTCAGGAGTTCGAGACCAGCCTGGCCAAAATGATGAAACCCTCTCTCTACTAAAAATAAAAAAATTAGCCGGGCTTGGTGGTGCATGCCTGTAATCCCAGCTACTTGGGAGGCTGAGGCAGGAGAATCACTTGAACCCAGGAGGCGGAGGTTGCAGTGAGCCGAGATCGCGCCACTGCACTCCAGCCTGAGTGACAGAGTAAGATTCTGTCAGGAAAGAAAAGAAAGAAAGAAAGGAGGGAAGGAAGGAAGGAAGGAAGGAAGGAAGGAAGGAAGGAAGGAAGGAGAGAAGAGGAGAGGAGAGAAGACAAGAGAAGAGAAGAGGAGAAGGAAAAGAAAAGAAAAAAGAGAAAAGAGAAGAGAAAAGACAAATCGAAAACAGCAGGCAGAAGAATCGCAGCATGTCCTTGCTGCATTGGTGTCCAAGTGCATCCTGAACCATAAGGATGAGTAAGTCCAGATTGAGCCAAAGTCCATACCAAGACAGCTGGCCCTTCATGGAGAGACATCATGCTACCCCAAAAGAATCGCAAATTTGTGTCTGTGAATCCCTTGTCCACAAGCTTCTGCTTCAAACATGACACAGGTTCCACAGGGGAAAATCGGAACTCAGTGAAACAGCCGAGTCCTGGGAGTAAAGGCTTGTGCAGGGGTCTGGGGGAGGCCCGTGTGTGAGTGGCCCGTGGCTGCTCACAACAGAAACTTCTCTCCCAGTTCTGAATGCCAGAAGTCCAAAATCAAGGCATGGGCAGGCCATGCTCCCTCTGAAGGCTCCAGGGCAGAATCTGCTCCAGGACCTCCTCTTAGCTTTGGGCATTGCCAGCCGTCCTCGGAATCCCTTGGCTTGTAGATGCTTCACTCCAACCTCTGCCTCTGCTGTCGTGTGGTTTTTCTCCCATGTCTGTCTCTCCCTGTGCGTGTGTCTGTCTGTGTCTCTCCTCCTCTTTTTTTCTTATACCTGAATCAAGAAGCTTTATTCTCACCCACAGCACAGTTCAATGCACATGAGAGGCTCTGTTAGGCTCCAGAAGAAATATAGGCACGGAGGCTGTTTCCGGCTTGCAATTCTGTCACCTCAGAGTCCTTTCTTTCTGGAAGTTCAGATGAGAAAATAGATGGTGTTTACACCTTTGCTCTTAAGTGCTTACAGTGACATCTATAGTGTCCCCTGGACTTCCAGAGATGAACATGAAGCACATGATCCTATCTAGAATTGGCGGGCACTAATTTTCCCCACCACAATGATTGCCTGTTATTTCAAGCAACTACTATGTTCCTTATTGATTTTACATTTTAACATACCGGGCCAGGCATGGTGGCTCACGCCTGTAATCCCAGCACTTTAGGAGGCCAAGGTTAGAGGATCACTTGAGTCCAGGAGTTTGAGACCAGCCTGGGCAACATAGCGAGGCCTCATCTCTACCAAAAATAAAAATAAAAAATTAGCCAGGCACGGTGGTGCACACCTGTAGTCCAAGCTACTCAGGAGGCTGAGGTGGGAGGATCAAATGAGCCCAGGAGGCCAAGGCTGTGGTGAGCCATGATTGCAAAAGAGAGAAGAGGGGAGGGAGGGAGGGAGGGAAGGAGAAAAGAAGAAAGGGAGGGAGGGAGGGAAGGAAGGAAGGGGAAAAGAAAAAAAAGAAAAAGAGGTAGATCAATTAGCCCAAGACACACGGTGATAGAACCAGCCTTCACAGCCAAGTGGCCTAACTCCAGAACCCACTCTTCGTTTCTTAGAATGTTAAAATGTATTTGAATGCTAAAATGTGTCTTGTCTTGTCTTTCCTGTGTCTTGTCTTTTGTCTTGTCTTGTCTCGTCTCGAACTGCTGAGCTCAAGCCATCCTCCTGCCTCGGCCTCCCAAAGTGCTGGGAATACAGGCATAAGCCACTGTGCCTGGCCTAATTTTTTTTTTTTTTTTAATAGACAAGAGGTCTTCATATGTTGCCCAAGCTGGTCTTGAACTCTTGGGCTCAAATGATCCTCCCACTTCCGCTTCCCAAAGTGCTGGGATGACAGGCCTGAGCCACCATCCCCTGCCTATTTTTAAAATGTTTGAGGAATATCCATACTGTTTTCCATAGTGGCTATACTATATCCCACCAGTAGTGTGTGAATGTTCCCTTTTCTCCACATCCTCACCAAAGCTTGTTTTCTTTTGTTTGATAGCAGCCATTCTAATTGAAGTGAGGTGATATCCTCGATGTGGTTTTGATTTGCATTTCCCTGATTCCTGACGTTGAGCAATTTTTTCACATACCTGTTGGCCATTTGTATGTCTTCTTTGGAGAAATGTCTGTTTAGGTCTATTGCCCATTTTTAAATTAGGTTGTTATTCTGTTGTCTAAATTCCTTATATATTCTGGATATTAACTCCTTGTCAGACGTAGAGTTTGTGAATATTTTCTTTTTTAAAAAAAAAAAAAAAAAGATAAGAGTCTCCGTCTGTCGCCCAGGCTGGAGTATGGTGGCGCGATCTCGGCTCACTGCAACCTCCGCCTCCCAGGTTCAAGCGATTCTCCTGCCTCAGCCTCCCAAGTAGCCGAGATTACAGGCATCCACCACCATGTCCGGCTAATTTTTGTATTTTTAGTAAAGACGGGGTTTTGCCACGTTGGCCAGGCTGGTCTACAAACTCCTGACCTCGGGTGATCCACCCGCTTCGGCCTCCCAAAGTGCTGGGATTACAGGTGTGAGCTACCACACCTGGCCATGAGGGCCATTTTTACCATATTAATTCTTCTGAGCCCTGGCCACCCTCTCTTCCTTCTTTTCACTACCACGCTACACATTCTCATTCTGTTTCCCATCTCTCCCTCCACATAAGCAAGGAGTTTCACCCGGTTGCCAGAGCGCAGGCAAGGACTGGGCACACAGTAGCTGCTCAATAAATGTGGTTCTTTGACTGATTAGTCTTAAAAAGCTTATAACAGGTAAAGCAGGAGCCCACATTTAGGAGAAGTTAATCATCAAAACCCACAGGGGAGTTCTACGAAATGAAGGGCAGGTCAGCCGGGGCAAGCCTGCCCACCAGGGAAGCCTGTGACATCTGCTCAGATACTTCATTCTGAAGACACTGAACATAGTCGCTCTGTAAAGTCAAGCAAGACTCTGCCCTGACCTGCATCACCCCTGCCCCCACACCTGCAGGAGCCGGAGCCCACCCTCCTGTGTAAACCTACCAGTCCCCCGGCCCTACGCCATGTGCTGAACGTACGTCTAGCCTGAAAGGGGACCTAGAGAGCGCCTCCTGGACTGGTCTATTTCTTACCCACTGGCTTTTGAGCAAGGAGTCAGAGGGGTGCTGGGGGCCACAGCTCTGAGTTTCTCCAGCCTCCCCATCCAGACTGGCTACCTTGACATTTAAAAACGCATTACTTTTAGTTACGTTCGATCAGGACTCACTTTTCTGAATGCAAGTGATCCTCCCTAACCCCAGGCCTGCCGCCTGATGGCTGGGACACACTCTACCTGAGAGCACTCCGAGGGAACCAGTCTCTGAGGGCCCCTCACACCCCCATGTGCAGCATGCGCTGCAGAGCAAAGCCAAGGGTCCCTATTGACTTGTATCACCTTTTATTACACAAAATAGATTTCAGCCACGTTGCACATTCATTCTCCCTACAAATCTGGCTTTTAAGAAATCCATAGGGATTCAGTCTCATCGATTTCATGACTTTCCTTTCATTGATGTCATGCCTGTATTGTAGTCAAAGTCCTCTCAAAGGACAAACGCAGATGTGGCTGCCTTGGGTCAGATGCACACAGTACACTCCCGGCCTGCCCGCTGGAGGCGCGGCTCCCACCATCACCTGCACCGCGACTGCTAGGGACTGGCAAAGCGGCAGCAAGCCATCGCCTTCTCCAGCACTTCTCCAGCAGCACAACCAGTCCTCCCAGCTGGTCCTGTGGGGACCAGCCGTCATGGCGACATGGTGACAATGTACCCAGGCAGCCGACCATCCTGGGCTTCTCTTTGGGCAGGCCTGGGCCAGGACCTTAGGGGATCTCTGTGTCCATGGTATAAATCTGAATGAGATCAGACACAATATTATCAATGATTGGCTTGGTAAGGTCGTCATTAAACACCTAGAAAGAAGAAGGAAAACAGGTTCCAGTTAGACTCCCTCTATGTTAAACAAGGCACCTGTCACTAAGCAGAGAATCACATTTCATGGGCAGGGGAGGGGCACAGGGACTTGGCTATGCAGGAAGACAGTAGCTCTCCTGCAAAGCCAGTTTAATTCCAGCCCGTTGAGGCCAATCAAACACTTTACAAGGCCGAGAACATTCCAGATGGAACAGGCCTTGGTGATCTTCTGACCCAGAGAGGAGGGGACCTGTCCAACGTCATACAGGGAATTGGTAACACAGCTGGGTCCAGAGCACAGGCTCCTGCCTCCTGCCCGGGACTCCCTCAGGTCCAGGGTCTCTGCGGACACTGGCAAGAGGAGAGGGTGGCAGTCCCTGTGCAGCCACAGGCAGGCTAAGTACCCGGACCCCACGCCTACCCTAACCCAGCCCCTGGGGAGCATGTGGACCCACTCCACAGTCCGGACCGCCACGTGCAGGAGCACTCGCAAGACGGCGAAGGACATCTTCGGGGCCCATGGCAGGAGGGTTGCAGCCCAGGGCCACGCCACAGGCTGAGGTCCACACCCTGTACCTTCCAAAGGCAGGTCTGGCCTCTGCCCGGCTCCTGGAGGATAACCTCTAGGCCCCTAGAAAATCCTGCCCCGTGTGAGCGTCTTGGTTTACTGGACTGCCAGGCGGTCTGTGCTAACCACATCATTTATGGTGAGGGCCTTGGGCCACAGAGTCCCAGCCAGATCTCTGGTGGCTGCAGCCCAAGTGACCAGGGTTGGCCACGCAGGCGCTCCATGCCCACGCAGCCCACCACCTCCCATGGAAACCCTGGCCGCCATGGCTGGGATGAGCTTCCCGGTTGTAACTCCGTGCTCGCTGTCCCACACTGTTGCCGAAAGAAACAGGTGCCGTCTGCACAACTCCCCTGGGCGAGGAGCCGCTGAAGCTCACGCCTGGTCTCTCCTGGAGCCCGCCCTGTGCGCCCTGAGCCTTCGCTCACGGTAACCTGTGTCCTTTCCTTGTAATGAACCGGAACTGGGAGTGGGACAGCTTTTCTGAATTCCAAGCCCTCCCGGCACAGCACTGAGCCCCAGGGTGCTCTTCAGGATCCCCAATGATAAGGGAAATAGTAAGTAAAGCAGCAAGACCTTGGTCAGATGCTGCGTCTGTAGCCACCCTGTGCCAGAGCTTGCTGCCTGGGGAACCAATGTACCAATAAGATCAAGGCCTTGGGCCAAGTCAAGGCAAGAACTGGACCTACGTCCACCCCTGCTGAATGCTCCCAAAGAACCCTAGGTTCCTCTGTGGCCTACAACCTCAGGTAGGAGATGGTGACCTGGACGCCCTCCAAGTCCAGACTCAGGAAGCATAGCTGTCTTACCCTGGGCTCTGGGTGAAAAACAAATACTTCAGAAATGCACACTTGCTTGCTGGGGTCCGTGACCTGTGTGCTCCTGGAGACCCCAAGCTCAGAAGCAATCATTAAAAAACATTCAGGGGCTGGGCATAGTGGCTCACGCTTGTAATCCCAGCACTTTGGGAGGCCGAGGCGGGTGGATCACTGGAGGTCACGAGTTCAAGATCAGCCTGGCCAACATGGTGAAACCCCGTCTCTACTAAAAATACAAAAATTAGCCAGGTGTGGTGGCAGGCACCTGTAATCCCAGTTACTTAGGAGACTGAGGCAGGACAATCACTTGAACCAAGGAGGTGGAGGCTGTAGTAAGCTGAGATTGCGCCACTGTACTCCACCCTGGGCAACAGAGTGAGACTCTGTCTCTATAAAAAAAAAAAAAAAAAAGCAGGGCCAAAACGTGGAAGCAGCCTGAATCCATCGATGGATGAATATGTTAATATTATACGGTCCATGCAGGCCATGAAATATGATTCAGCCATCAAAAGAAAGGACATTCTGAGACGGGGGCTCCAACATTGTGCTCAGCAAAAGAAGCCAGTCACAGAAAGGCCCACACTGTAGGATTCCACTCCTGTGAGGGGCCTCAAAGGAGAGCCGTGAACTCTGTAGAGGACAGTGGAAGGTTGGGTGCCAGGGGCTGGGGGGTGGGGAGTTGGGGTTGAACGGGGCCAGAGCTTCAGTTTGGGAAGACGAACAAGTTCTGCGGCTGGATGGTGGTGATGGCTGCACAGCACCGTGAATGTGCTTCTGCCCCTGGGCCGCACACTTAAAAATGGTGAACGTGATACAATTTAGGTGATGTCTATGTCACCACAATTAAATGTAACAGTCCAGAACAGGTGGCAACCCTGGGGCATCTGACAGCAGAAGAGACACAGACCCAAGTCCTAGGAGGAGACACTGCTGGCCTCTGGGGACTCTGCCTTTTTGAGGGCAGTCCATCTGCTTATAAGACAAAAAGCAGCAGTGGCTGGAAAGAGGCAGGTTCTCCTTCTGCTCAGGAACAAGGGGATGGAGGGCACTCGGTGTGGCTCTGGACATGGAAGTTTCAGCAGCATTGTGTGATGACCTGCATCATTTCTGACCCCGCTACTGTCCCTGCTCATCTGGCAAGTCAGAGTGCAGGCAGGCTTCTCCAGGGAAGCACATCAAGCTGCCATGCTGAGCCCGTGGCAGATAAGTGACAGGAGTCACCTTAAGAAGTGGCAGCCGAGAGCACACAAGGAAGAAAGGGTTTCAAAAGCCAGGCCGTGAGCTCTGCAGCACCCGGGTGGGTGAGGCCTCCCAGGATCTCACTCATCATGGGGGATCAGGCCCTCGCACCCCGCCAGCCCACAGGAGGCACCTGGATTCCGGAAGCTTCTGGTGCACAGCCCCGAGCTGGGAGGCAAAGGTCAGGTCAAGTTTAGCAGAGCCTTTAAGAAGAGCTGGCTGAACAGAAGTTCCACACCCCACAAAGGGTAACTTCTTCCCAGTCTGAACGATGACTGGGTGAGTCTGGGCCGCCAGCAAACAACTTGCTGGTAGAGCTGCTTCCTGGCTGTGCAGGGTTACCTGGGCTCGCACTCCTCTGGGAGGGGCTAAGCATGGGACGCAGGTGGTACTGGCACACCAGGTGAGGTTTACGAGCAAGCGCAGAAGACAGAGCAGAAAGGAAGACAGATGCAGCATAGCCAGGCAGCCCAGGGCCAGGGCCACACCCACCAGATGTCCCCAGAGGGTGTCTGCCCCCCCCAGAGTCCAACCCTGAGCACGAGGCAGCCACATTATGTGAAAGTCCCTGAGCAGCCCAAGCGTGGAGCAACACTGTCTGTCTACACAGATGGCCCTGCACTATCTGCACATTGCCTTGGGGACAGGGTGCTTCCAGCTTGAGACTGGGAACATGGGTGCATGGGTTCAAAGACACATGAGCACCCGCTTTGGTGCCAGGGAGGCGCAGGAGATTGGGGAAGAGATGCCCAGCCTCGGGCACTCACAGCTGACTGGGGATACGAGATTAGACAATAAACACGCAAAAATCAGCAAATGCTGTGGTCTTCCACAAGGCACACGGGCCAGGGAAGAGAGGCAGGGGTACCTCTATGCAGGACAGCACCAGCCACCTGGAAAGCTGTCCTATGCACAGGCCTACAGAGTTCTACCATCTACCCCTCCATGATCTACCCATTAATACCTATCAATCACCTGCCACCCTGCCCATCAGCTCTCTCACCTATCCATCCAGGTGTCTGTCAACTAGCCAGCTAGCTGTCACCTACCTAGCCATCCAGCCCTCTCCATAAAGCACCCCAAATGTTTCTGATGGGAAGCCAGGTTTAGTAACCTGTGACCACAGTCAAGTTCCCACTCAATTCAGTAAAAGCGGTTCTCCGCTGGGGCAACCCTCCTCCCGGGACACCGGCGACGTCAGTGGAGGCCAGCACTCCTGTTCGACATCCGGGACCCCTAAATGGCAACTGTGCCGAGGGGGAGAGCCTGTCCCAGGCCATCGCAACAGGGTACTTTCGAGCTTCCATGTTCCCCAGCAGCCCGTATCTTTCTTCATGGATAATTAATAGAATTTGGTGAGCACTGCAATACAGAGACTTCCAGAGGGAAAGGGGGCACGTCCAGTGTGCCAAGCAGCCACCTCACCTGCCACCACGCCTTCTCAGCCTCGACCTCGGCGGGCACCTCAACTCCGTAGACCTGCAGGGCCAGGTAGAGCACCGCCACGGCGATGTGCTGGGCCTGGAAGCGGAGGCACAGCGCCCCGTGGTAGCTGTCCCGCAGCAGGGCCCAGGCAGTGACGGCAACAGGGGTCCGCTGCCAGCTGTGGCGGTTCAGCCAGTTCTTGAGGGAAACCAGGTAGTGGAGCAGGTACTGCAAAGACATGTGTGTCAGCCTCTAGGCCCACCAGCTGCTCTCCTCATGCTGACATAATCATATCAGCACCTGCTCCAACCCTCCAGTGGCTTCCATGTCCCTTAGGAAGAAGCCCCAAGGCCTTCTGCTGGCCCCATCTCCTGCCCCTCCCACCCTGCCTTCCAGCAAACCCCGTCTAGGGCCTTCGCACTTGCTGAGCCCTCTGCCTGAAACCAGCTCACTGTATGCACCTGCCCACTCTCACCCTCCAGATCCAGCTCTAGGGAAACCTACGAGGGCCACCCCCACCACAGTCCCTCTCCACCACAGGGCCCGCTCTGGCCACCATGAAATTCCTCGGGGCCTGGTGCTCCGGAAAGCACCCTCTTCATGGGCAGAACAGAGGGTGCTGCTCCCCATGCATCTGGCCTGCTGCCAAGGGCACATGCTGTCCTCGGCCACAACATCCAAATGACCTCCCAGCCCAGCTGCCAGCTCCTGCTCTCAGAACACTGACATTTTGCCAGAACCTCACACAATAAGACAGATGCTGCGAGCTCTCTGGACAGTCTGGAACACACATGCGTGTGACCCCAGCACACCATGCAGGAGGGACACATAGGTTACTTTCCACCCCAGCCCTGACTGGAAGGAGGGGAAGGGGCTGGCAGGCTCCCAGCCGCACCAAGCTATCAGTTCCCCATCTGGGCACAGATCACACACCCCTTGAGGTCTGAGTGCTGCTCTTTCCTAAGCCCTGTCGCCTTGACAACTCCACCCTGCAGCCACCAGGGCATCTCCCACCTTCCCCCAGGATGCTCACCAAGCATTCTGCCCACTAAGACACTACTGCGCAGAAATCCCAGACCAGGGCTTTCCAGGTACTGAGGTGGGAGTGTGGAAGGCTGGAGGCAAGATTATAAAGGCAACACGAAGGGCCCATGCGGGTGGAACCGTCTCTCACCTTGGCTGTGGTGGTAGGTCCGTGAACGGAGTCGTGATAAAATGGAACAGAAAAAAATACACACAGGAATACAAGTGGAAGTGAGGATGCCAGTGGACTGTGTTGGTTTTGGCATCCTGGCTGTGTTCCCCCGGGGGGGACTGGGCCAAGCGTACATGTCACAACTGCGTGGGCATCTACAATGATCTCTGTAAGAGTTCTCATGAAAAAGAATGAAACTCCTAGCCCAGAGCCCCAAACCACAACTCCTCCGTCTCTGTCTCCGGCCAGCCTTCTGAGCTGCCCGTGCATGGAGCTGCGGTGCCCAGAGCATCGTGTGCCAGTCGCCTAAGCGTTCCACTTTTCCCTTTTACTGCTGTTTGAACTGGTTCTTCTGTTGAGACTCACACATTCCTAGAAGTTAAAGCATGCTGCTTGACTCAAGCGATTTGGCTTTCCCCATGGCTTCCTAAGCACAGCTGAGCTGGATGCATGCTCGGAGACATCACAGCATCCCCTGGGGACGGGGACTCTGGCCGGTCACAAAACCAGCCTGCTTCCCCGAGGCCCAGCGTGCACACCATCTATATGGACCACAGGAGCTGCCACAGCTTCAGCGGGCAGCACGGACCCCGCCCACAGGTGAGCAGGCAGAAAGGCAGAAGCTGAAATGAGAATTGGCTGAGAAAACCCACAGGTGTGGGACAGGAGAGGCCGGGCGGCCAACCCAGCCACAAACACAGAGCCGGGAGACCCAGTTCCCAGGCGCAGCCCTGCTCTCCTTCTGTGCTGTGCTCTCGAGTATGAGATGGGATGCACTTTTGGGATAAAGAACAGAGACCATGGCTTGAGCCTCTCCAAACAGGCACCAATTCCCCAGTATGTACCTTGTGTGGATGCTGGAAGGAGACCTGGAAGCGCAGAACTCTCAGCATGAGAAGCTCACACTGAACGATGCTGTCCCGGAGCTCCCAGAAGTGGGAGTCCAATTCCAGGGGCTCACCGCTTGGGTTAAAGTACCTGCGCAGAGAAATGGCAATGCTTCAGCAGCCAGGGCAGTCTCCTGAGCACTGGATGGCTCAAATTGCTTAAGTCACACAATGTCCAGATGCAAACTACATCGTCCATCTGCAGATTCATGGAGGGTCGTTTTATTTGTGTTTTTATACAAAAATTCTTCATCTCCACATCTAGTGTAGAGAATGAAAACAGTAACCAACAGAGGAAAGAAGCCAGCTCCTAGTTTTAGCCAGATGGGCTGCCCACTATCATTCAGCAAAATGTCAAGTGCAAAGACTGGCTGTTGGCGATGGCTCCAGAGGAACCGGAAGCTTGAGCATGCCAAGTCGGTTGTGCTTCCTGTTATACTCAGCCCGGCATTAGGGAGTCTTCATCACCTGAGGTAGCAATGCCCAGGGCTCTCACTCTGGGCCCAAGGAACGTATTTTTTTATCTTATTTTTATTTTTTACTTTTTGAGACACGGTCTTGCTCTGCCTTTCAGGCTGGAGTACAGTGGTGCAGTCACAGCTCACTGCAGCCTTGACCTCCTGGGCTCAAGCGATCCTCCCGCCTCAGCTACCCAAGCAGCTGGAACCACAGGCATGCGCCACCACGCCCGGCTAATTTTTGTATTTTTGGTAGAGACGAGGTTTCGCCATGTTGACCAGGCTGGTCCTGAACTCCTGGGCTCAAGCGATCCACCCGCCTCGGCCTCCCAAAGTGCTGGGATCACAGGCGTGAGCCACCACGTCCAGCCATCCAAGGAACATATTTAAGCCTCTCATGGGAATGATATACTCCAAAAAGTGAACATTTCTCAGTTTTGTATTTCCCAGACCGTCTTTCCCTCGCCTTGGCGAAGACCCTGCATCCTGCCCCAGCAGGAACACACCTGCTTGGGACGGCTGTGCCATGCCCACGCCACACCCACAGCAGGGCGAGGCTCCTAAGCAACTGGGACCCACCACCTGGCTGGGTCTGCACCCTCCCGCTGCAGGCAAGCTCTTCTGCCTGCAGCCATCCCTGTCTAAGACTTCCACAGAATCTTCTTTGACATGCCTCTCCAAGCTCCCTCTGCTGAAGCCCCGCCTCTGCCCTCCATCCAGCTTTCGAGGCTCCCCATAATCTGGCCCAGCGTTTCTCTCACAGACCCCACTGGCCTCTGACATCAGGCTCCTTCTCACGTTTGCTGCTACTGTTTCTGGCCCTGGTTCAAGGCCATCCAGGTACTTCCTTCCAAGCTCCATTGCTGGCACCTGGTGGGCAGGGCCCCACAGGAGCCTTCCCTGCCCGTCCCCCCCACCGGGTGGAGATCAGGAACCCAGCCAAATGCCATTACCTGTTGGACACATTGATGATGTCACGAGTCCGCAGGTGCTGCTCTTCCACTTTGCCGGCCAAGTAAATTGAAGACATGGCAATCAGGTAAGGGTCATAGGCATCCAGGTTGGTCTCGCAAAAGAACTTATGGTAAATGGTGCAAGCAGTGGCAATGGGAATGGACCGCATCCCTAGCTTGACACCTGCGGAGAGAAAGCAGGCAAGAGAGGACTTCAATCCAGCGCTGGCTCACTGCTCCAGTGAGGGGAGCCATTGGAACGGGCCCCTAGCAGGTACAACCCTACTTGGACAAGGCTAAGAACTTCCAGCAGAGCCAGTGGCTCCTGCTGGGTCTCTTACTGGGCTCTCAGACTCTAGTGGGTGACCCAAGCCCCTGGGGATGGTGTTCAAATGCAGACTTCCCCTTCTGTAGGTCTGCGGCTCTGAGATTCTCCACTTCTGACAAGCCCCAGGTCATGCCCATGTCAGGGGTCTATAGACCACGCTCTGGGAAACAAGGCTTCCGAGGACCGCTCAGTTAGCAACTGGCATAGCAGCTTCTGCAAAACCCTGGAAAAGGACTATATGCTGTTGTGTGTCTGGGTTCACCTTAGCAAACAGCTAGCTAGAAGTCGCCCACCCCACAGCTACGACAACAGAAAAGAAACGGCCTCGTGAGTGCCACAAGTCCTGAAGTCACAGTGAAAGATTACACTGAGCACTGGTTTCCTAGTCCACAGGTTAGAAGAGGTGAGCAAAGCAAGCAGCGCGACTGCCAAGAGTAACCACTTGCACTGCAGAGAAAAGGCAATGTTTATGGCCACGGCCAGGCACCAGGGAAGGACACCAGCACATTGAAAAGTGGGCTGCGCATGCTGGTTTACGCCTGTAATCCCAGCACTTTGGGAGGCTGAGGCAGAAGGATTGCTTGAGCCCAGGAATTCGAGACCAGCCTAGGCAACAGAGTGAGACCCTGTCTCTACAAAAAAGAGAAAGAAAAAAATTTTTAAGGTGAACAAAACTCAAAACACCAGAGCAGGATTCAGTGGATTCTACTTAGGGGTTAAAGCCCATCCCCAGCCCATCCCTGAATGGCTCCTAAGAAAATCACTGCCCTGGTGCACAGAACCAAAACAAATTCACAACAACCAGGGTTCACAAGAGAAGGTTAAATGACATCCACTAGGCCAAAACAGGAAGGTGAAGAACAACCGACAATCAACCATGAAATGACAGTCAGCATCCTCTGCCTAAGAAGGTAGATTAGTTCCCTAGGGCTACTGCAACAAATCACCACAAATTCAGCCACTTAAACAACACACATTTATACTCCTCCGATCCTGGAAGTCAGAAGTCCAAAACTAGCCTAGAAAGCTAAGATCAACGTCTAAGCAGGGCTGGCTCCTTCTGGAGGCTCCATGGGAGAATGTTTCCTTGCCTTTTCCAGCTTCTAGAGGAGGGCTGCATTCCTTGGTTGCTGGCCCCTTCCTCTATCTTCAAAGCTTCTAACTCTGCTTCTGTCCTCACGTGGCCTTCTCTGACGGTGACTCCTCCTGCCTTTGCCTTATAAGGATGGGTGTGGTTACACCCAGATAATCTAGGATGATCTCCCATCTTAAGGTCTCTAATCACATCTTCAAAATCTCTTTTGCTATATAAGACGACATTCACAGGTTCCAGGGATTAGGATAGGGACATCTTTGGGAAATCAATATTTAGCCTCCTACAAAGGACAAAGGATTGTGTAATACATTTTATAAAGAAGTCCCTCAGAAGGTCTAAACTTGTTATATAGAGACAATTCCTACCTGGGACCCCTCATTCCAGGAGAGGCCAGATAAGGTGCTGTTACTGACATGACCTTCCAAGCCTTGTTTTACAGAGCAAACCCCAATTTACACGGACCCTCCGAGCAGACGGTAGCAGATGAAGTGTCACTGCCATCCTTCCCTAATAGTAACTTTGCAACTCTTCTTGCAAATTACAGTAAATTTACATGTCACTGGGATGAACAGTCCTGCAGCAGTCCTCAGACTCTCCGCCCACCTTGAGTAGAAAGCACATCTGCCCAACCCTTCTCCCCCAAGCAGTAAAGGTAGGAAATAACTACCCGCCAACTAACAGTATCTCCTATCAAGATACTGTTGATGGGCCGGATGAGGTAGCTCACGCCTGTAATCCCAGCACTTTGGGAGGCCGAGGCAAGTGGATCACCTAAGGCCAGGAGTTCAAGACCAGCCTGGCCAACATGGTGAAACCCCGTCTCTACTAAAAATACAAACATTAGCCGAGTGCGGTGGCACACACCTGTAATTCCAGCTACTCGGAAGGGTGAGGAAGGATAATTGCTTTAGTCCGGGAGACGGAGGTTGCAGTGAGCCGAGATCATGCCACTGCACTCCAGCCTGGCCAACAGAGCAAGACTCCGTCTCGAAAAAAAAAAAAAAATACTGTTGATGGCTGGATGGAAACGATGTTTCTACAGAGATCTTGGCTTAATCACGTCGCCTGGGAAGCGCGGAGCCCAACACTATTGTGGATGTCCTGGCAGGGTTCGGAACAGGAGCTGCAAGCAGCCTAGGTCCTCGGAGTGACAGGAACCCCCGGACAGCGTTCTCCAAAAGGCTCCGCGCGACTAAGCGCCATGAAGTCTACCGGAGTGCAGGGCCGCGGGTGCCGGCAGAAGGCGTGGCGCACTGCGCAGAGCTGCGGGCGCCCGGGCCGGTCTCCGCCTCGCTGGAGGCCCAACCCGGCCACGTCCTCCCCTAGGGCCTGCACACCGGTCCACGCCATGGGGATACCTCGCGGCTCACCGCTCAGCACACCGGGCGCGGCGCAAAGGCGGAGGTCCTCAGCCCGGAGTCGGGCTTCCCGGCCTCTGCTACGGTGAGCACTCCAGAAGGCCGGCCTGGCCAGCTGGGCCCGCTCCGCGAAGCGGGCCGCGGCGCCGCCTGTCCTGGCCTCCCCCGGCCGCGGTTACCTGCCTCCATGATGAACCTCGCCACTCGGAAGTGCACCCTGGCTTCGGGCGCCGGCTGCCCCTCCGGGCCCCGCGCTGCAGGCCCCCCTCCGCCGCCCTCCGGGGCTTCCATGAGACGCCGCGGCACCGGCGGAAGGAGAGGCAGCCCCGGCGCGCAGAAGCCGGCAGAACTGGGGGTGCTCGCGGCGGGCGCGGCCGCCCCACCCGGCCGCGTCCGGCCCCGCCCCTCGCCGCCCCGCCCCGCCCCGCCCCTCGCCGCCCCTCGCCGCCCCGCCCCGCCCCGCAGGGCCCTCGCCCAAGGGTGAGCGCGCGCCTGCGCCACAGAGGCTGCCTGGCCGCGCGCGCAGGCGCAGGCGCAGGCGCAGAGGCCGACACCACCGGGCGGCTGGTATGTGTCCACCGGCCCCTAGGCGCCTCGAGCCCCGCCCCTGGGAGACGGAGGCTCCTCCCCGCGGAGCGAGAGCCCGCGGAGCTGCTCCGAGACCCGCGGGAGGGCACCTCCGGTCACCCGAGCCGCAAATCCCCGCCGTCCGAAGAAGGTGTCGCCCCGGGCTGGCGGCCCAGCGTGGCTTAGGCCAGGTACAACCGGCAGCGCCCGCCAAGCCCTGGGCTAGGGACGCCTGCGGGAGTTCACGGGGAGGCGCCGGTGTCTGAGGTCTGAGAAGACAGCGGCCACCGGAAAAGGTGCTAATGTTTGTAGACCCCGATCCATCGACATCCCAAGGAAATGCTGTGCACAAAATTCCAAGAGGGCCTTTTCGAATAGACGCATGAACGGTGTTTGTGTCTGGATCGTCCAGCCTCCCGGGATCGACTGGGAATCTAGCTTCTGCTTGCCTTTCCAGCGCCACGCACAGTAGGAGCCTAATAAATGTTTGTTGAATGAATGCTGAATATCGAACTCAGGTATTTACCATCTCATTTTTCATTCGCGTCTTCCACAAGCAGGAAATGGTGCATCAGGCTTTAGGGACATAGAACCCCAAAGGTACTCCCAAGCTAGTGACAGTCACTGGAGTCATTCTGATACATTCAGATCATTGCTACAATTTCAGACAGCTGGCAATATGGAGAGGAAAAAGCTACTGCTCCCTAAACCCTTCTGCCCAGGCGCCTTGATCTCCTGATGGTGTGGAAGTCTCCACCTCTTACCCCCACCCCACACACCCAGTCCGGCCTCATTCTCCTTCCTCAGCACTTCCTGCCTCCACCAGGCTCCCCAAGTCCTCTCTCCATCCCAGCTGGGTTAGTTTCCTGGGGCTACTGTAACAAATGACCACAAATTGGGTTGCTAAAAACAGCAGAAGTATATCCTCTCTCAATTCTGGAGGCCAGACACCTGAAATGGAGGTGACACTAGGGCTTTGCTCCCTCAAAGGCTCTGGCAGAGGATCGGTTCTTCCTTGCTCTTCCAGCTTCTGCAGCCTGAGTTCTTCCTGGGCTTGTGGCCCCATCACTCCAATCTGTGCCTCCGTCTCTACATGGCCTTCTCCCTGTCTTCTCTTCTGTCTCTTATAAGCACACCTGTCACTGGATTAGGGCCTACCTAGATAATCCAGGAGGAGCTCATCTTGACATCCTTATTTTCATTACATTTTGCAAAGGCCCTTCTGCTAAATAAGGTCACAGTAACAGGGATTAGGACACGGACACACCTTTTGGGGGCTGGCATTCACCCCACAATACCAGCCGCCAGAGCGAGCTTTCTAAAAGGCGAGGCTGAACAGGTCCTGCCCTGCCTAACACCCTCCGGAGTCCCTTCACCTTCAGGAGAAAATGTGATGCCTTGACCTCACATGCTGGTCCTTGTGGAGTCACCCTATCAACTGACCAGCCTCGGATCTCACCACTTTGCCTCATGGCAGAGACCTTCGGCAGGTCCCCCAAAGGTTATGGTCTCCCGGCTGAATGTCTCTGCACGTATTCTGCCTTGTGAAGGAATTACCGCTCCACTTCCATCACCCAGCTTGCTCTTGTCTGTATGTGCGCGGGTGTGCACGTGTGTGTGCATATGTGTGCGTGTGTGGACTGACTCAGGGTCCCCAGCTCCCTGTGCTGCTGACACCTGCCACGCCTTGAGCACCGTGTCTGTCTGCAAGCTGTGAGCAGCCCTACCCTCTTCCCCAGCCCAAGGCTGAAACCTAGGCAATGCCCAGAGGGCCCACCCCCCTCAGCCCCGTTGGTGGAGGCCAGGTCCTGTGTTCCTCCAGACAGTGCCCTGGGCTGGACCAGCCACAGCTAGATCTGGAAGGCTCAAGCCCATGTTCCCTAAAGCAGCTATGGGCCTTGAGGGATCAGGCTGCTGCCTCTCAGCTTCCCCCACCACCACATCTGTGCACACTAACACACACCCCCATGCACACGCACACACATGCATCACACATCCCCCCCACATACACACATGCACACGTGCACATATGTGAACACCCCAAATCATACAGTGCTTCCCTCTGGCCCCTGGTGGCCCGCCCATCCTCTAGGCACAACTCCTCCTTCTCCTCTGGGCCTTATGTGCTGAAAACAGTCCGGGCTCAGCAAGTAAAAGGTGCCTGGGAATGTGAGCTGAGAGAGTGACTCAATGAACACATGAATTTTAAAGACCTGGGTCACCTCGGCGCAGTGGTTGATGAATGAATAATTCACTAGCCACCAACTGGAGCCAGCAAACCTTTAGGCAGCACCTCCTCTCCCACTGGCAAGCCTGTCCCCAGTGTCCCAAAGGTGGCATCCCCCGTCTCATCGCCCCGGCTCAGATGGTGAGTTCCTTGAGGGCTGAAGCCTGGTTCTCAACCCCAGGCTCGGCCCTGAGGTTGACAGTCACCATCAGAAGCGCGATTCTGTAATATTTGCCAGCGCTTCCTTAGCTAATCCTCAGCATGTGCTCATACATTGATTAAATCACAGCCTACCCCTCACAATAGCACTATTATGGAAAAGAGTGAGTGACTCATTTCAAGGAATAGGACTCGGGCTGAAGCTCAAAGGATGAGGCAGAGAAAGAGGGAAGAGGCATCTGGGGTCCAGAAGAGAGGCTGTGCACGGGCAGGGCCACTTGAAAGCCTGGGGGGTCTTCAAAAAGCATGGGCAATTTCCAAAGCACCCACCCTGCTCCGGTCTTCATCCTGGCAGCCTCATCAAAGTCCAGGCCTGCCACTTGTCCTTAGAAACTCCTCGCTGCCTGGGAACCTCCTGCCACAGTCACCTCTCCACTGTACCTTCCGAGCCAGCTCCCTCTCACCATCGGCAAGATCCACAGCCTCCATCTCTGTTCTCCCTCCCCGCTCCCCACTGCCTACCCACCCTTCATCTTTCTATTTAATTAATTAATTAATTAATTATTGAGACAGATTCTCACTCTGCCGCCCAGGCTGGAGTGCAGTAGCATGATCTTGGCTCACTGTAACCTCCACCTCCTGGGTTCAAGTGATACTCCTGCCTCAGCCTCCTGAGTAGCTGGCATTACAGGCCAGGCGTGCACCACCACACCCAGCTAATTTTTTGTATTTTTAGTAGAGACGGGGTTTCACCATGTTGGCCAGGCTGGTCTCGAACTCCTGACCTCAGGTGATTTGGCCACCTCGGCCTCCCAAAGTGCTGGAATTACAGGTGTGAGCCACAAAACCTGGTCAGATTGTAACTTTTTGGTGAATCTACTGCCTGGTATTATTTTCTTTTTCAGCGATTTGAGTAACCAGGAGCTCAGTAGAGTAATTGAGCAAGCTCTGAGCACGCACGGGATCTTGGGTGTGACCAAGTTGGACCTAAGGAGAAGTGGTGCCAGTTGGGCATGAGGGCCAGAAAATCCACCCCAGCAATAGATCTGTGGGAGACTGAAACCAGATGAGTGGGTGCCAGGGCCAGGGAGGGAGCACAGGGAGTGACTGCTGATGGAGACAGGGGTGACAAGGATGTTCTGGAATTAGATAGTGGCAATGGTGGCACAACTCTGTGAATGCTTTAAGTGGGTGAATTTTATGGTATGTGAATGATATCTGAGTAAATCCATTATTTTTTAAAACTACCACATGCAATCGTGCCACTGAGGACAAAATCTTCTTATGGGGAGAAGGGGTTTCACAAGGAAGAGCTGGGAGACTGGCCAGCAAAGAAAGTCGGAGGGCAGAGCAGCTGGAAGAAGCGGGCAATGTTACGGAGCCAGAAGCTCTCAGAAGCGCCAAGTGAATGCAAGGAGCTGAGAAACCCAGGGCGTCAGCAGGACAGCCACAGCAAGGGTGGCCGGGCTGTCCTGGGCCTCCCATAGCCCAGGGACGACTCCTGATAGCAAGGAGGCGGTGCGGGAGGGGACCAGAGTGGGGTGTACCCTCAAAGTCCTGCAACGAGGTCAGCGAGGTCACCTCTGAAACAAGGCTCCGCTGCGATAGTTGGAGATGGGGGATCCTCATTGTGGGGGCGCACAGCAGCCAGAGTGGGAGCTGATGGAAACACCTTGGCCCGAAATCTGTCTCCTAGGCAGCCCCTGAGCCCCTCCTGTGATGAGCAGCTGGCTCCCCGTCTCGGGTGGGTGAAGGCTCCTGCAGCAGGAGGCACCTTGTGGAAGCTCCTGTCCCGCAACCCCATGGGGACTCCACTCACAGCCACTGGTCCCACTGTGACCCTCTCGCTGGAGCAAAGCAGGAAAGCCACTGGCAAATGATTTGCAGTTCCATTCTCATACACAGAGAACTCTAGAATTTCCACTTGCCCCAAAGAGCAACATTATGCTTTTACTATCCTTCCCGCTAAGATGCTTCAGCTCTCCGGCTCCATGCCACAGTCTGTCTCCAGGGACCTTGATCTCGCCATCCCTCGCATGTCACACAGGTCCACTCTATCCATGACAACATGCTGACAGGATCTGGGGATCAGGAGCAAGTGGCTAAGGAAGGGAGGGAGGGTAGAGGTCAAGGTATCAGGGAGAGAAGAAGGAGGCCTGTCTATAGCATGAGTTACTCAATTGTCATGCATTAATGGGGCCCTAAATGTGTTATTTTCCTATGGCGTATTTGTACAAAAGTATCAAAGTGAGGATGTATTTGCTTCCGTTCATGGTCCCCCCACCCTTTCCTGTGGCTGCCATAACAAAGTAACGCAACAGAAATGCACTCTCTTGCAGCTCTGGAGGCCAGAAGCCTAAGATCCAGGTGTCTGCAGGACCCTGTTCCCTCCTCTGCAGGCTCTGGAGGAGGCTCCTTCTTGCCTCTTCCAGTTCCCGAGGGATCTGGGTGTCCCCTGGCTTGTGGCGGCACCACTGTATTCTCTGTGAATCCACATGGCCTTCTCCTCTGTGTTTGTGACTTCTTTCCTTCTTATAAGGACACCTGTCATTGGATTTAGGGCCCTAATCCAAGATGATCTCATCTCGAGATCCTTAACTTAATTACATCTGCACAGATGCTTTTTCCAAATAAGGTTCCATTCACTGAGTTCAGAGGGTTTGTTTGTTTGTTTGTTTGTTTGTTTGTTTTTGAGATGGAGTCTCGCTCTGTCACTGCATGGTGACCCCTCTGGTGCTGTCCTCAATCTGCTGAGACCAGTGCTGTCCAGCTCCTCTCGTTTCTTCCAAGCCAGCTCGTCATATTGGGCCTGGATGTCTGCCATGATTTTGGCGAGGTCCTGAGATTTGGGGCCTCTACCTCCACGGTCAACTCAGAGCTGGCAATCTGGGCTTGTAGGCCTTTTACTTCCTCTTCGTGGTTCTTCTTCATGAAGAACAGCTCCTCCTTGAGGGCCTTGATCTCTGTCTCCAGCTGCAGCCGAGTGACACTGGTGTCATCAATGACCTTGCAAAGCCCATGGATGTCGTTCTCCACAGACTGGCACATGGCCAGCTCTGTCTCATACTTGACTCTAAAGTCATCAGCAGCAAGATGGGCACTGTCGATCTGCAGAACGATGCGGGCATTGTCCACAGTATTTGCAGAGATCTGAGCCCTCAGGTCCTTGATGGTCTTGAAGTAATGGCTCCAGTCTCTGACCTGGGATCCCTTCTTCTCCAGATGCTCCCGGATTTTGCTCTCCAGCTTCTGGTTCTCAGTCTCCAGGCTCCTCACTCTGCCCAGGTAGGAGGCCAGGCAGTCGTTCAGGCTTTGCATGGTCTCCTTCTTGTTCTGGATGCCTCCCATTCCTGCCAGACCCCTGGCCATCCCCGTGGCCAGGCCCCAGACCCCATGCCACCCTGGAAGCTGGTGGAGCAGGACACGGAGATCCAGGAACCAGAACCCCCAGCACCTGCATAGACGCTTGCCTCACTGCTGAACAGCCAGGGGCCGTAGCTGGGCGCCTGGACAGAGCCTAGGGACTGATAGTTGGTGGAAAAGGTGGAGCCAGTGGTGAAGCTCATGCTCTCCGGGGGGGAGAGTGAGAGGACAGGACTCGGGCTTTGCCAACAACCAAGATGACAATACTCTCTCAATTGATCTACAAGTTAAATGGAATCCTTATTAAAATCCCAGCTGGCTTAAATTAAGAAAGAAAGAAAGAAAAATAAGAAAGAAAGAGAGAGAGAGAAAGAAAGGAAAGAAAGAAAGAAAGAAAGAAAGAAAGAAAGAAAGAAAGAAAGAAAGAAAGAAAGGAAAGAAAGAAAGAAAGGAAAGAAAGAAAGAAAGCAAAGAAAGAAAGAAAGAAAGAAAGAAAGAAAGAAAGAAAGAAAGAAAGAAAGAAAGAAAGAAAAAGAAAGAAAAGAAAATCCTAGCTGGCTTTTGTGCAGACATTGACAAGCTGATCCTAAAATGCATATGAAAATGCAAGAAACTCAGAATAGCCAAAACAATCTTGAAAAAGAACAAAGTTGTTTTTCCTAATTTTCCAAGACTCACATTTCCTAATTTCAAAGCTTACCACAAAGCTACAGGACTCAAGTCTGTGTGGTACTAGCACAAAGATACTTATACATCAGTTGAACAGAATTAAGAATTCAGAAATAAACCCTTACATCTATGATCAATTGATTTTTGCCAAGAGTGCCAAGACCATTCAATGGCAGAAAGAATAGTCTGTTTAACAAACGGTGTTGGGACAATTAGATATCCACATGCAAAAGAATGAACTTGGACCCCTAGCTCAGACCGTATACAAAAATTAACTCAAAATGGATCATAGATCTAAATGTAAGAGCTAAAACTATAAAACTCTTGGAAGAAAACACAGGAGTCAATCTTGATGACCTTGGCTTAGGCAATGGTTTCTTAGAAAGGATGTCCAAAGTGTCCAACAAGCAAAGAAAAAACTAAATTGGAAAATGAAAAACTGTTGTGCTTCAAAGGGCACCATCGAGAAAGTGACAAGGCGACCCCCAAAGTAACAGAGCCTGTTTGCAAATTACGCAGTAGCTGATAATTGACTTGTATCTAGATCATATAAAGAACCAATGCAACTCAATAACAAAAAGAAATAGCCCGATTAAAATTAGATAAAGGGATTTTGTTCACCAGTAAAGGGATTTTGTTCACCGCTGCTCTGCTCATGTTGCTACTGCAGTTCCGAGGCAGCAGGAAGAGATGCGGCCCCTGGATGTCGTCGAGCTGTCAGAACCGGAGGAAGTGGAGGTGCTGGAGCTGGAGGAGGATTTTGAGCAGTTTCTTCTGCTCCCGGTCATCCATGAGATGCGAGAGGACATCGCGTCGCTGACAAGCACTGGCGGGCGTACCTGTGGAAGCGGAGCACGCTGTGGGAGATGGACAATATGCTCTTCCAGATCAAAACCCAGGTGGAGGCTTCGGAGGAGCATCCTCAACCGCCTCCACAACCCGGGCGACGCAGTGGAGGGCAGGGTGACCAAGAGGTGCCAGAAGGCCGAGGAGAAGGCCAAGGAAATGGTGAAGATGGCAGAGATGCTGGTGGAGCTGGCCCAGAGGATAGAGACGAACGAGTCGACAGCACGGTCGGTGGTTTACAGCCAATGGATTCTGGTAAACTGGTGGAGATTGGCTGACACCCAGAAGAAGCTGAAACCAGAGAGCCTTTGGTTTTCTCTATTTTACTCTGTCCACGCTCTGTCCTCACTCACTCTCAGTTCTCTGCTATGGTCTGTGGTTGATGAACTCAATATGAGTTTTGATTGTTAGTGTTTTTGTCTGGGGAAGTAAGTTTATTTGGAAAATGCTCTCTCATACAGGAATGAGGGCCTAGACCACGCTCTTGCAGCAGTCACATTTGTTCCTGGGCTTTGGTTGTTATTTCTAAATGTTTGAGGTGCTTTGCTCTTTCTTGTGTGATCTGATAGCTCCCTGGAACTTTGGATCTGTGTGTGACACATGAGCCTCATTGTTGGAGTTCTCCAGCTCTGGAGGGGCTGAAGGAGCCGCAATGATTCTAGAAGATGACTCCATACAGCAACTACTGAAGAAAGGACCAGACTTCAGCTGGGAATGTGGATGGGCCGACCTGGCTGGGACCCATGAATCTGGAGAAGAGCTGGAGAATGGAGAGTATTATCTGTATTTGAGGACTTTAATTTCTGTGTAAAACCAAAGGAGGAGAGACACATTTTGTTCAAAATTTAAATTTTATGTGGTACACTATCTGATATAACCTGTCTAGTGAGTTTGTTTGGATGAGATCTTGATATTCTGTACAAGTTGATGTAATACCCTGATGCATTTCGGGGACTCGGCATAAAATGAAAGAGATTTGCAAAAACTCTTGAGGGGCTGGGGGATGAAAGTGTGGAACTGTACATTGGACCCTAAACTGGAGTGGAAGAGGCATCTTCAACGTTCATACATTGTCCAGCTATAAGTTCATTTAAGTAGCAGACCTGATAAATATTTGAGGTCAAAACCCTACCATGTTTTTTTTTAAACTTACCATGTTAATCAAAGTATTCATTTGCTTGAAAAGAAAAAAAAGTTGGGTAAAGAATCTAAATGGACATTTCTCAAAAGACTATATACAATGTGCCACGAGGATATGAAAAAATGGTCAACATCACTAGTCATTAGTGATGCAGATCACTAGAAAATGCAAATCAAAACTAGAATGAGGCTGGGCACAGTGGCTCATGCCTGTAATCCGAGCACTTGGGGAGGCTGAGGCAGGTGGATCACCTTAGGTCAGAAGTTCGACACCAGCCTGGCCAACATGGTGAAACCCCGTGTCTCCCAAAAATATAAAAATTAGCCGGACGTGGTGGTGGGTGCCTGTAATCCTGGCTATTCAGGAGGCTGAAGCAGGAGAATCACTCGAACCCGGGAGGCAGAGGTTGCAGTGAGCTGAGATCATGCCACTGCACTCCAGCCTGGGCGACAGAGTGAGGCTCTGTCTCAAAAAAGAAAAAAAAACTTGAATAAGATAAAATTCACACGTGTTAGGATGACTATAATAAAATTAAAATGGAAAATAACAAGTGTCTGTTTGGAGAGGATGTGGAGAAATCAGAACCCTCATACATTGCTAGTAAGATGTGCAATGGTTATAGCCATTTGGGAAAACAGTCTGGCAGTTCCTCCAAAGGTTAAACATAGAGTAACCATGTGACCTAGCAATTTCACTCCTAGCTATACAGCCAAGAGAATTGAAAGCATATGCCCACACCAGATCATGTGCACGAATGTTCATAGCAGATTTATTCATAATAGCCAAAAAGCAGAAACAACTCAAATGTCCATCAATAGATGAATAAACAAAATGTGGCATATCCAGGCAACGGAACATTATTCAGCCCCCAAAAGCAATGAAACACTGGTCCATGCTGCAATGTTGGTGAACCTTGGAAACATTATGCCAAGCCAAAGAAGCCAGATACAAAAGGCCACAAAATTATATGAGTCCATTTCTATGACAGATTGGAACAGGCAAATCCATAGAAAGGAAGACGAATGGTTGCCAGGACTTAGGGGGAGAGGAGAATGAGGAGTTAGTGCTTAGTTGATACAGGGTTCCTGGTGGGGGTGATGAAAACGTTCTGGAATGAGATCGTGGTGATGGTGACATAACTCTATGAATATTTTTTAAAGTATTGCATTGAACACTTTAAAATTTTTTTTGTAAAGGCAGTTTGCCAGGTCTCGAACTCCTGGACTCAAGTGATCCACCCATCATGGCCTCTCAAAGTGCTGGGATTACAGGCATGAGGCACCATGCCTGGCATGTATACTTTAAATGGGGAAACTGGGTGAAGGGTACATGGGACCTCCCTGCACTGTCTTTAGAACTTCCTGTGAATCTATCACAACTCAAAATAAAGACAAACCAACAAAAAAAGGTGTCAGGTGGACTGGGCTCATTCAGGTGTTGGCAGAATTCAGTTCCTTGGAGCTATAGGCCCTAGTTTCACCTTCCCGCCATCAGTGATGCCAAGAGCTCTTCCCATCATCTCTGCATCTTTCTGACTTCGGCTTCTGGCCTTGGCCAGTGAAGCTCTGCTTGTATGAGCTCATCTCCCTATGTTAAGGTCAACTGATGAGTAGCCCAAATCACATCGGCAAAGTCCCTTTGGCCATGTAATGTAACATACTCACGGGCGTGACACGGGGATGAAGGTCATGGGGGAAGATATTCTGCCTACCAGAAGTGGGTTATTTCAAAGCTATTTGGGATGGAGAATCCCCAGGATCAGTGAGGAGGTGGATGTTGGGGAGGAGGAAGAGGAGATATCAAGGAGCTCTCCCAAGTCTGGGCCAACCAGGTGGGTGAAGGTGCCAGTCTCCGAGATGAGGAACGGGTGTGGGAAGCAGATGCGCTCCATTGTGACATGTGGAGTTTGAGGGGCCTATGTCTTCCTGGGGGTTGTCCCCTAAGGGAAAGGTCTGGACAGGCATAAGAGGGACTGTGGTCACCCAGGACGAGGGTGGCGGGTGAAAAGGAGCTGCCGGGGCAGCGGGCCGCCGCGAGCCCCTCCTGGGATCTTCCGCCCCAAGCCCAGCCTGCGATTCCCTCCCTGGACCCCTTCTCCTTCCTCTCCGAAGCCCTCCCTGGAAGGAGCCCCGCATGCTGACCGCAGCTGCCGCTAGGGGGCAGAGCCATCTACACCAAAAGCCACACCGCTCCAGCGTGCGCGTGCGGGGAGGTGCGCGAGCGCGTGTGCACGCACGGCGGGGGCTCGCTTGTCGCTGAGTCCGGCGAACTAGGCTCGCCACCCCCACCCCATCCCCCTGCTGCTGGGAGCCCCAGGCAGTCCCCGGCCAAGGCGCTCCAAAAGGTCCCCTCTGTTGAGGACTGGGAAGCAGACCCCGCCCCAGTGCCCCCCAAAGCGCCCGCCCTCCCCTGGTGTGGCTGGAGAGGGGTCTGATCCGGCGGGGCTGAGCTCGGAGCTGGGTCTCCTCCCGGCCCGGGGTTGCGGCGGGGGGCGGTCACTCCCCCTCCCTGCCTCAGCCCCGCACCCTCCACGCCGTGTCTCCGGCATCGAAATTCACAGCAAAATACACAACTAGTGAAGAACTGGGCTCGGGTCCCAGAAATAGGCTGCCCTTTCCAGAGGGTGACGGGAATATCCTCCCTGCTTCCCGTTGCCATGGTTTCCGCTCAGCCACCAGGCAGCCTGTTGCGCGGCAGCCATTTGCCGCGACGGGATGCTGCTGCCGCTGGTGTGCAGCAGGCCGCCACTCGAGGAAGGGGACAGACTGCCCTGGAGACCCGCCCACCACGGAGAAAAGGCCACGAATCTAAAGACACCGGAGGGCGGCTACGCGGGCCAGATGGACAAATGCTAGAGTCAGCACCTGCCTGTAGGGGCGCCCTTGGCCTGGGCGCTGGACCTAGGCCATCAGGACTGGAGAGCCTTCTTCTCTTCTGGCCAGAGAAAGAGCAAAGGGTGGCTTCCTGGCAGGTCCGGAGCTGGCACAGCACAACAGAGCCTAGAAAATCACTAGCAGGGCTGAGCTCGGGGTTCCACCGCTGCAGCCTTCCTGTTGGACCCAGTCTGCTCAAGGACTCCCTCACAGCCCAGTGCTTTCTGTTCACCCCGGGGCGCTCCCAGCCCAGCCTCCTAGCCTCAGTGAGTGGGAAATGTCTGTACTGCCCACTTGTCCTCAAACGCATGTCCTTGCTCGGCTGCTCCCTGCTCTGCCCCATCTGGAGGGGACAGGGTGAGGAGGCGCCCTGGAGGCCTGGCCCCAGCTTGGGCAACACAGCCTAGCGGGGTGATCACACCTGGGTCTGCAGCCCCTCCAGCACTTCCTGGGGCTGTGCCGGCCATTCCAGACCATTCCTGTTGGTGGAACTCATGACAGGGCTTGTTTACGCCAGTCACTGTGTTCTGACACCTCCCCCACCCCGATCATTAACTTTTCTGGTCCTTTTCAGTTATTAAAATTCAGCCCAGACTCACATCCCATGGGCCTCCCCTCCCCATCCTTGGGGCTGGAATGGACTGGAATGGAGAGGAGGTGGCCTGACCTCCCTTCCCTCCCTTCCCACCCCCCACCCCCCTGGGCCAGGGCAGGCAGAACTTGTGCCAAGGTGAGGAGGTGAGAGGGGCCCCATCTTTGCCTGGGCTTTTTGATGCCTGCCAATGGGGTCGCCCTTTTCTGAGGGCAGGCTCAGCCCCTTCCTTGCTGAGGCTAAAGACCCTCTGGGATTGGGAAGCGCTGTCCTCTCTGGGCCCCACCAGCGTCTACCGGACCCCCTCAGACCTCTGGCCCCCACACCTTGTGCCCCCGGGGCAGAAGGCGGCTGGGGTAAGAGTGCCTTCAGTCCTGCCAGGCTCAGCAAATGTCCTGCCTTCAGAAACCTCAGCAGGCAGACAGGCAGGTGCCTCCTCAGGAATACAGCATGCCCCCCATCCGCAGGGGGACGTACCCAGCTCTCCCCACAGCCTCCGGGGACTGCGGGCTGTGTCCACAGCTCTGGCAGGGCCTTATTTTCTCCCAACTTTTTGGCATTTTATGGATTAAAAACACAGCATTCCCCTAAGGGCAGCCTGCTTCCGCCCGGGCTTCTGTGGGAGTGAGTAAGGCTGGTCTCCTGAGGGAAGTGTGTGATTCTTGCCGGGGCCAGAGGCCAAGACGAGCCAGGAGGGCACTTACCCCTTTGGGGCATCTTGCCCTTGTCCTTTCTGTTTTCTCTACTCAGGCCTCTCCCCTGAGCTGAGGAAACCAAGAGAATTCCTATCCTTTTGGATAAAGACCTTTTCCTAAGATCGTTTTTTCCTAGAAATAAGCATACTTTATTAAGATATTTTGGACTGGCCGCGCACAGTGGCTCATGCCTGTAATCCCAGCACTTTGGGAGGCCAAGGCGGGGGGGATCACGAGGTCAGGAGTTTGAAAGCAGCCTGGCCAACATGGTGAAACCCCGTCTCTACTAAAAGTACAAAAAATTAGCCGGGTGTGGTTGCACACGCCTGTAATCCTAGCTACTCTAGGAGGCTGAGGCAGGAGAATTGCTTGAACCCGGGAGGCGGAGGTTGCAGTGAGCTGAGATCACACCACTGCACTCCAGCCTGGGGGACAGAGTGAGACTTCGTCTAAGGGGAAAAAAAAAAAAAAAAGATATTTTGGACTGATTTTGTGTGTCCTGATGCAGTTTTTCTTTGTGCATTAGACAGTGAAACACACAGTGCAGCCAAGTGTGGGGCCACACTGCCTCGCTTCCCTCTTCCCCTCACAGAGCCGGGCACGACAGCTGCGGGCACAGGGAGCAATCGCCTGGAGCCAGAGGGGGCAACGCCAGCCCAAGGGCAAATGGGCAACCCTGTGCAAAAGGCTCTGGCAACCAGACCATCTACTTTAGAAGAAAGGAGAAGAAAAAGAGCCCCCAGGAGAGGAAGTAGCCCCTAACCCGACTGACAAGCAATCCATTCGCAAAGACAGAAGGGCCTTCAGTGAATTGGTTTCAAAGTGCTTGATGTCTTAAAACCAGAACAATTGATCATTAGAGAACTGATTAAGCTACAGCTGCTGTTGAATAAAAGGTAAAAATAAACTCCTTCATTTGAATTCCAAATTCAGGCTTGGAGGTGACCTAGCCATGAGGCAAACTGGCTGTGGGTGGACAGGGCTGCACACGGAGCCGGTGGGTGGACGTCACCTGAAGTCTTCTCTCCTCCCAAAGTGTGGGTGCTGGGACCCCAAGGGCGCAGTGTGAATGTCCCCAGCACTTAACACCAGGGTAGCCCAGGTGCAGAGGCTGCTGAGGGGCTGGTGCAGGTTCTCCAAGGGCCACTGCTATGCCCAGAATGAGCCGCTAGTTCCGGATCAGGAGGAGCAGGGGGTGAGAGGGGGGGTCCCAAAGGAGGGACTGGTTCGGGGGCAGCTGCAATTTACCAACGGGTACAGAAGTACTTTGACATTTTAGCTGCAGGCACAGCCCTACCAGTGGGTACCAGCTGTTGTGACCAGAGATGGCAGCAGTCAGAGCCAGTCCTGGGACCCAATTTTTCCCCTCATCTGTTACCTGGGGGGATCACCAGGGCCTAATGAAGACTTTTGAGGTTTCTCAGCCACAAAAGGATCACGGTGCCTCTCCATATGGAATTCAGCAGAACTCTCACCTTTTAAAATGGTCTAGTAGATACTGAGTAGACACAAAAGGACATTTACGAAATATGTGTAAGTGTAAAGAACAATACAACAAACCTCTGTGTACTCACCACCAGCTTAGAAGAAAGGTAACGTTCCCTTTGAAGGACCTTGGGTGACCCTTCTCATTCCCCCATGTCCCCTACCCCCACTTCAGAGGTGACCTTCTGGAATTTTGCATATACCACTCCTGTGTATTTCTTTATAGTTTCACCACCTTTGCATCCCCAAACAATATATTTTTTAGTTTTGCCTGTTTTGAATTCTATTCAAATGGAATCATACTGTCTGTATTATTCTATAACCTGCCTTTCCACTGAATGTGGTATTCCCGAGACGAAGAGCTGTAATCCATTCTTCCCGCAAGCATTCTGTTCTGTTGTGGGATTAAACTACAACTGATCTCTGCATCATCTGCTTGGTGGAAGGGGGAATTGTTTCCACTTTTTGGGCTGTTACCAGAGTCCTGATGCCCAGCACAAGTTTCACTAGTGGGCATATCCAGGGGAAAATCCCTGGGCCACCAGAAATGTACACTTGCAACTTTGCTGGGCAATGAAAAATTGTTTTCTCAAGTGGTTGTACCAATCCATATGCCCCCCCTATAGTATACAAGCTTTCTAGCGGTTTCACAGCCTTGCCAACACTTGATGTCGTCAGACCTTATTTTCCATATGGATAACCAATTGTCCAGCATTATTTATTGAACATCTCCTTCCCCCACTGGC
Source organism: Gorilla gorilla gorilla (assembly GCF_029281585.2). Classification (NCBI taxonomy): domain Eukaryota; kingdom Metazoa; phylum Chordata; class Mammalia; order Primates; family Hominidae; genus Gorilla; species Gorilla gorilla. Next base: position 165,299,959 of record NC_073247.2, read on the forward strand.
CAGCAATGCCAGCTTTGTCATACGTCAAGGTTTTTGTTGTTGTTGTTGTTTGTTTGTTTTGAGACAGGGTATCACTCTGTCACCCAAGCTAGAGTGCAGTGGCGCGATCTCAGCTCACCACAGCCTCGACCTCCCGGGCTCAGGTGGTCCTCCCACCTTAGCCCCCTGAGTAGCTGGGACTACAGGTGCCCGCCACCATGCCTGGCCAATTTTTTGTACGTTTTGTAGAGACAGGGTCTCACCATGTGTTGCCCAGGCTGGTCTCAAACTCCTGGGCTCAAGTGATCCTCCTCTTCAGCCTCCCAAAGTGCTGGGATTCCAGGCATGAGCCACTGTGCCCAGCCCGCACTATCTTAAATATGGCACCTTTATAATAATTCTTAGAATCTGCTGAGGCAACTCCACCCACCTCCTCCTTCTCTATGAGTGTCTTAGCTGTGCCATTTGTTCTTCCATATAGATTTAAGAACCACCTTGTCAAGCTCCGTTTACAAATGGCATTTAGATTACAATTACGTTCAATCTAAAACTTAAATTGGAAAGAACTGGCATGCTCAAAACATTGATTTTTCAGAAAATCCTGGATATCCAAGGTAATGGCAGCCCCTTAAATCTGGAACTCTCAACAGAGCTTCCAAACCAAAATCACTTTTAAAAAGCAAGCACAAATAAACCCACCCAAAACCCATGTCCTCGTCATAATCAGAAGACAGAGAGCATTTGAACTTCAAAGTACCTAAAACAGATCAAGTCACAAGGGTGGGGAAATAGATCCTCACAGGAAATACAAACGGAAACAAGTGAAGCAAACCATATATCGAACAATAACACAACCACCTTGAAAGAGAAAAAAACTCGGCAAGCAACCTGAACACGGTATGGGACTATATGTCCTCGAATGAAAAACAAAAATAACTCTAGACAAACCTGGAAATCTGCAGAGTAGTTTTCTTCTTTCCAGAGACATGAGTTGATGATTCTGAAACTACTTTCCAAGTATTCTAGGACTGAGCAAATACATAAATATATTGCGGGTAATGGGAGCCAACTTTCTCAGCAAGAGGGAAAGAAGTTACCAACCAGCAAGTAGGAGGAAGACTAGAAGGGATGTGGTGCTGTTGGGTTGAAATTGGATGGGTCAGTATGAACTCATGGTTGATAGATAGATGGATAGAGAGAGAGAGAGAGACAGAGAGAGAGATAGATAGATATGAGACTGTATATACATATATACACATATATGTATGTATTCTGTATGTGTGTGTAATTTCCCAGTAAGCTTCTAAGTGTCATTATCCACTCAAAATGAATTAGGGATCCTAGGAGAAATGGCTGATTCCAGAAAAGGAGACCAGGGAAAATCAAGATGAGCCTAGAACACACTGTTCTTCCAGAAAGTAAGAAACCCCCGAGTCCACAGTGATAAAAAGAAATAAGTACAGTTGTACACTGAATAATGACACTTTGGTCAAAAACAAACTGCACATATGACAGTGGTCCCACAAGATTATAATACTGCACTTTTTTTTTCTTTTTGAGATGGGGTCTCACTCTGTTGCCCAGACTGGAGTGCAGTGGCGTGACCTCAGCTCACTGCAGCCTAGACCTCCCAGGCTCAACCAATCCTCCCATGTCAGCCTCCCTAGTAGCTGGCACCTGCCACCACACCTGGCTATTTTTAAACTTTTTTGTAGAGATGGGGTCTCACTATGTTGGTCAGGATGTTCTTGAATTTCTAGGATCAAGTGATCCTCCCGCCTCAGCCTCCCAAAGTGCTGAGACTACAGGTGTGAGCCACCGTGCCCAGCCTATAATACTGCATTTTGACTGGATCTTTTCTAGGTTTAGACACACAAATACTTACCACTGTGTTAACAGCTGCCTACATTATCATAGTGTACAGGTTTGTAGCCCAGGAGCAATAGGCCATACCATATAGCCTGGGAGTGCAGTAAGCTACACCATCTAGGTTTGCGTATGTGCGCTCTAGGATGTTCGCACAATGATGTAATCGCCTAACAACACTCTTCTCATAACATAGCCCCATCATTAAGCAACACACGATTGTAAAGGGGGAGAAGAGAAGCTCTTTCTCACAGAAGAAAGCCAAATAATAAATGAAGAAGGAATGATGGAAATAGGAAATCGCCATTTGGCAACTATTGTAGTAATGAGTTTCAAGCAAAAAATAATCAATGGATGAAAAAACTCATGGGAACTGGACAGTAGAGACACCTGGAAGATGCCACCTTAACCACATGATCAAAGTGATCATCATCAGCAATGGGACAAGGGGACTGGTGTCGTGGCCTCCTGATGCCATACACGGAGAGGGAAGCAGCACTTCTGAGCTATTCCCATGGAAAGTGCAAAACCTGGATGGAATCATGAGGAAACATCAGCCAAGCCCCAACACACAGAAATGCTGCAAAATCACTGGCCCATATGCTCCTGAAAACTGTCGAAAACCACGAAGAACAAAGAGCTGGTCCAGACTTAAGAAGACTAAAGGGCTAGGTCAACTGCATAGAACGTGTGATCAGAGGTGCTCCTTTTCTGGAAAGAACATTATAGAAAAGATATTATTGGCACAATCAATAAACTCTAAGGTCTGTAGATTATAGTATTTTTTTTTGAGACAGTGTCTTGCTCTGTCACCCAGGCTGGAGTGCAGTGGCATGATCATAGCTCACTGCAGTGTCAACTTCCCAGGCTCAAGCAACCCTCCCACCTCAGCCTCCCCAGTAGCTGGGACCACAGGTGCACAACTACATGCCTGGCTAAATTTTTTTTAACTTTTTGTAGAGATGGTGTCTCACTGTGTTACCCAGGCTGGAGTGCAGTGGCACAATCATGGCTCACTGCAGCCTCCACCTCCTGGGCTCACGATCCTCCCACCTCAGCCTCCACAGTAGCTGGGACCACAGGTGTGCACCACCACACCTGGCTAAATTTTCTTGTATTTTTTGTAGAAATGGGGTTTCACCATTTGCCCAGGCTGGTCTTGAGCTCGTGGGCTCAGGGATGGGCCCACCTTGGCCTCCCAAAGTCTAGGATTGCAGATTGCAGGTATGAGCCACCACACCTGGGAAACACTTGTTGGTGTCCGTCCTTTTGAACAGAGCCATCTTAGTGTGAAGTGGTATCTCATGTGGCTTTGATTTGCATTTCTCTGATGACTGGTGATGTTGAGCCTCTCGTACATCTTATTTGGAGAAATATCTATTCAAATCCTCCACTCACTTTAAAAATTGGGTCATTTGTCTTTTTATTGTGGGTTTTTGTGAGGTTCTCGATATATTCTAGATACAAGTCCCTTATCTGCTATATAATTTGCAAATCTTCTATTTCATTCTGCGAGTTGTCTTTTCACTTTCTTGATAGTAACATTTGCAGCACAGAACTGTTCAATTTTGATGAAGTCCAATTTATCTATTTTATCTTTTGTCACTTGGGCTTTGGGTATCATGTTTAAGAAACTATTGCCTGATCTAAGGTCGTGAAGACTTACACCTACGTTTTCTTCTAAGAAAGAGTTTCATAGTTTTGGGGCTTGCATGTGAGTCTTTAATCCATTTTGAGTGAGTTTTTCTGTATGGTGTGAGGCTGGAGTTCAGCTTCATTCTTTGGCATGTGGATGTTTAGTTGCCCCAGCACCATTTGTTAAAGAGATGATTCTTTCTCCCATTGAATGGTCTTGGTGCACTTGGCAAAAATCAATTGACCATTGATGTGTGGGTTTATTTCTGGCTTCTCAATTCTATTCCATGGATCTATGAGCCTTTTCTTATGTCAATACCATGCAGTCTTGATTCCCGTAGGTTATCCTGAAGTTTGTATTTGATAATTCCACTATGGGCCTATTTCTGCTGCTTTCATTCATATTGCCTTCACTCTTCATATGCTTAGTTATTTTTATTGTTTGCTGAACATTTCAATTGCAAACATTTTTATAGTGATAACTTAAGGACGAGGGCAATGTCACCTTCCTCCAGAGAAGATGCCACTTGGCTGTCCCAGCTTCTGAGGATGCCAGCAATCTAAGATTAGTTGCCCTAATCCAGTTTCAGGTACTGAGAGGCTAAAAAGCTAGCTAAAGTACTAGGAGACTTTCCATTGCTGGATCACCTTTACTCCTAGAGAACAGCCCTACAGGGTCCCCACCGAAATGAGAGAGATGCACCAGGGTGCTCCATGAGCAGGGTCCTGGTTCCCGTGCCTGTCCTGATAGCCCCAGGAGCTGTCAAAAGCCCTGGACAGTTTGTACTCCCCTTGTTCTCAATCTCCAATCACCCTCAGGGTGTGAGCAGCTGCAAACACTGGCCTCGCCTCCCTAACATCCTGCCCTGGAAGTTCTTCATCCTCTTTTTGCTTTATGATGCCTTCAAGCAGATGACTTTTATATTTTTCCAGCTTTTCTAATTGCCCTCAGTGGGACGGAGGCACGAATTCACTAATTTATCATGATCACAAGCGGAAGTCCTTCACCGAATTCTTAAATTCAATTACCTTATTTTCCACTTTTAAAAGTATAATTTGGTTCATTTTCATATATCCTTGGTTGTTTCATAGAACGCTGCCTTTTTGATATTTTCAACCCCCTCTTCGATTTCTCTCAATGTATGAAACACACTGACGTTATGCTCTGTAGCTGATAATCCCAGCGTTGGCTGTGGGAGCTGTGCTCTGCTGGCACTCACCCATGGAGCGGTTTCCTGTTTTACTCGTGTGTTTGGATTTTTTTACTGGATATTTTTCCTTCTCAGGTCTTCAGAGTGGGAATGCCTTGAGACCTGGTTGAAGGTGGGTCCCTCCAGAGAGGATTTGCATTGCCTTCTGACAGTTTTCCGGGGCACTTTAACCCAGAACCTTTTTTTTTTTTTTTTTTGAGACAGGGTCTCACTCTGTCACCCAGGCTGGAGTGCAATGGCGCAATCATGGCTTATTGCAGCCTCCAACTCCTGAGCTCAAGTGATCCTCCTGCCTCAACCTCCTGAGTAGCTGGGACCACAGATGCCACCACACCCAGCTTTTTTTTTTTTGTACAGATGGGGTGGGGGGGTCTCTCTATATTGTCCAGGCTAGTCTTGAACTCCTGAGCTCTAGTGATCCTCCCATCTTGGCCTCCTAAAGTGGAGGGATTACAGGTATGAGCCACCACACCTGGTCCAGAAGTATTTTAAACTAAATTCTCAGTTTGAGGAGTTTATGGCCTATCTGGGTGTTGTAAATCCCAGCTGCAAAGCCATGTGGTTCTGGCTTGTGAGTACAAATACTCAAGAGGAGGTATTTTCCCCTCCCCCTCATGCCAGGCTTGGAAATGAGCAATTCTCCTTGAGGCCTGGTGATGAAGAGGTAGTGGTCGACATTTGCAGTTCATCCTGACGATGATGACAACACCTTTTATGGTCCCACCTTCCGAGTAGCTGAGACTACAGGTGCCACCATGCCTGGCTAATTTTTTATAGGGACGGGGGTCTCACTCTGTTGCCTAGGCTGGTCTCGAACTCCTGGGCTCAAGTGATCCTCCTGCCTCGGCCTCCCAAAGTGCTGGGATTATAGGCATTAGCCACCATGCCTGGCCTTAAAATCATTTTTCTAAATGCACCAATGATATGGCAGAGAAGTAAGGAATTTCCAGAGTCCAAAAATTAAGTCAAAGCAGGAACTCCTAGAGGTAACCAGAACAGTGAGGCTAACTGTCACCCTCGGGCATTTGCAGACCCTGGTGACTTTGGGCTTCAGTTTTCATGGCCTCATGGATTGTGGGGACAGAAGACAAGGCCCAACACTTGCAGAATGAGAAGTCTAAAAGGAACCACCCCCCCCATCACCATCTGCATGGTTCTCTCTTCTATCAGTTAGGATGAGATTCAGCTACACAGATGACCAAATATATATATATATACCCATACACACACACACATACATATGTATATATGTATATATGTGTGTATATATGTATATATGTATATATGTGTATATATGTATATATGTATATATGTGTATATATGTATATATGTATATGTGTATATATGTATATATGCATATATATGTGTATATGTGTATATATGTATATATGTGTATATGTGTATATATGTATATATATGTATGTACACACGTGTATATATATGTATGTACACACGTGTATATATGTATTACACACGTGTATATATGTATGTACACACGTGTATATATATGTATGTACACACGTGTATATATGTATGTACACACGTGTATATATGTATGTACACACGTGTATATATATGTATGTACACACGTGTATATATATGTATGTACATATGTGTATATATATATGCAAACGAATGGGGGAGAGGGAGGGAGGGAAGGAGTCCTACAGACCTAACAAGAATGGGTGATTATTTGTAATAACAAAGTACTGGAAACGACGCCACCATCCATCAGCTGGGCCTGTTTGAACAAGCTGGGGCTGACCTGCGTGTTGGAATACTATGCAACTAGAGTCAGCATGCTGCCCAGGGCGCCCCAGCATACCAAGATACACCCAACAGTGAGGCACACGACAATATGCCATTTTTTGTATAAAAATGTGGGGATATGAATACACATATATTGTTTAATGAAAAGTGTTTTCCATAATATAAAAAATCAAAAAGAAAGATCACTGCCATCCCTAAGAATCAAACAAACAGAAACAGATGAACCAAACCATATAAAAGTTGGTGGCATAATCATATATAGAAGTGTTTCAAGTGTCTTGAAACACAATATTTTGGTTGACCAGACGTGGTGGCTCACACCTGTAATCCCATTTACTCAGGAGGCTGAGGCAGGAAAATCGCCTGAACCTGGGAGGCAGAGGTTGTGGTGAGCCAAGATTGCGCCACTGCACCTCCAGCCTAGGCGACAGAGCAAGACTCCGTCTCAGAAAAAAAAAAGAAAGAAAAGAAAAGAAAAAAGAAAGAAAAGGAAAGAAAAGAAAAGAAAGAAAAAGACAAAACAGGAAAAGCAGTATTTTTATTGTACACACCTGGTGGGATATATGTGGTTTTTTTGAAACACAGTCTTGCTCTGTCACCCAGGCTGGAGTGCAGCGGCGTTGATTTTGGCTCACTGCAACCTCCGCCTCCCAGGTTCAAGCAATTCTCCTGCCTCAGCCTCCCAAGTAGCTGGGACTACAGGCGTGCACCACCATGCCTGGCTAATTTTTTTCTATTTTTAGTAGGGACGGGGTTTCAACACGTTGGTCAGGCTGGTCTCGAACTCCTGACCTCAAATGATCTGCCCACCTCGGCCTCCCAAAGTGCTGGGATTACAGATGTGAGCCACCATGCCCAGCCCAGAGTCAGAATATTCTTAATTGTGGGTCACTTGCAGAAGTTGTTGGGGACTGGCTTGTGACTCTGAAGGGTGATGTATAGAAAGAAGACTCACATGGCTATCTGGCTGTTCCTGCCCCACCTGTTTTTTATGGTGACCAAACAGTCGATGAGGGAAAGCTGTTCTGTTACCGAATTCCAACTAGGAAATGCAGGAAGAATTATAGAATCGAAAAATCACCATTTTTAACCCTAAATAATGGATCTAGATGCTAAAAACACTGGGCAAAAGGATACTAGAGAATTCTATAAAGGCCAGATCAGGCCGACACCACCTGAATCTCCTGATCAGTCTTACCGTCGTCAAGAGGTACACGAAAAGGGGCTCAGCATCACCAGCTGTTAGGGAGACACAAATCAAAACCACAGTGCAGTGCCGTCACACACCTATCCCATGGCTGAACTAAACCACAGCAGATGCCGGAGTGGGTGTGTGGAGAAACCAGCGCTCACCCATCGCTGGTGGATATGTCAAACCGGGCAGCCACTCGGGAAAGCAGTTGGCAGTTTCTTACAAAAACACACATCTATAAAGGAGTAGCACAGGGGCTTTGTGGTGAGGAAACCGCTCTGTAATTTGATTGCACTGGCAGTTACATGAATGTACACAGTGATGAAGTTGCATAGAGACGCACATACACGAGTGTGCGCACACAGGAGACACCCGAGCATCGATGTCGCGTCCAGGTTCCGGTTGTGCCTCGGGCGTTCAAGTAGCCAATGTCAGAGGGACCTGTGGGGAGGGGCCACAGCCTCCCAGGCACTTCTTACCAACGTCCTCGTGAATCTAACAGTTTAAAAAGAACAAGTTAAAAAATATTCCAGCGGAAAAAAGAAAAGTATAAATGAAAAATGTGGGCGAACTATTGATGCCAGCTGATGGATCCACAGGGTTTCATGAACTCTGTCTTTGTTTATGTTTGAACTTTTCCATGATAAACCATTTCTTAAGAGTCACCACGAAATGAGTGTCTGTTGAATAAGTGAAGCATTCATGAATAACTGCAGTCCAACTCTGTCCTTCCAGAGATAATGCGAGCAGGATCCCGCAAGGGGAGATGATTGCTCAAGGTCACGCGGAACAGTCAAGGCTACTGAGATTCCGTCTAGCTCTTTCTCAATGTGTGTTTTTAACTTTACACAAGCAGCACATTATTTTTAAAGGAAAAGTGACCATAAACTGAGGGCTGCAACATCGGAGGGGGGAAGGGCAGAGGGAGACCCGGGATGCCAGCTTCGCCTAGGGGCAGGGGCGAGGCAGACAGCCTGGGGAGGTTAGAGGCTCTGCTGTGGGAGGGTTTCTGCAAGATGAAATCACTCAAATGCCGGCTGTGTTTGGACATCGTGAGAGAACATTTCCACACACGGATGGGGTCTAGGGTTGAGTTCGTGATACGAGCAAACAGCTACCCAAAGGACAATGATTAACTCCTGGGAAAACAAAATGCAGCTCGCATGGCCCCACTGTGAGCAGCATTTATGTGGCCGCATAATTTCCAAGCATGGGGATAGGAAGGGGTAGAACAGCAAAGGTTTGGGGGATGGGACTGATGGAAGCCTTCGAGGATGCCCCCAAGACGTGGGCGGACCCTTGTCTTGGCACACTCCTGCCCCCACATCCTTCGGGCCCCAGAGCTCCCTGACACCACTGGACCCACCGCCCCCCACCACTCTGCTTCCTGCCAGCCCTCCAGATGGCCTGTCCTTGCCCCCTGTGTTTGCTCCCTCTTGAGGTCAGCCCCTCTGCAAGGACACCGGCCCTTCCCCTCTGGCTAGGTTAGGTCAAGGACTTGGCCTCTCCAACGCCCACTCCTCTCAGTCACAAACAGGGGCACCCCAGGCACCAACCTGTACCCGAGCTCAGCCACGGACACATCTGGGCCCCCAGAAGGGCCCTCAGCTCTCCAGAGCCAGAGCAGACAAGGGCGACAGAGCGTGTGGCTTTGGCGGCTGGGCCAGGAGGAGGGAGGGGTCCCCACTGCAGGGTTTAGCCCTTTCGCACTTCAGCAGAGAGCAGCCGCCCCGTCAGCACCCACCTGCTGCTGTCCTCAGAAATGGGGTGCCTGTCGGGGTGTGCTGGTCCCCAAAAGATGTGTCCACATTCTGGAGCCTGTGAGTGGGACCCTTTTAGGAAAGAGGGTATCTGCAGACGTGATGACAGTAAGCCTACATGACGGGGGGCAGGAGGTGCCAAATCTAATGACAGGCATCCTTCTGAGACACAGGAGAGACAGAGAGGAGAAGGCCGTGTGGAGATGGAGGCAGAAATTGAGGTGATGCATCCATGAGCCAAGGAAGCCTGGAGCCCCCAGGAGCTGGAAGAAGCAGGAAGGATCCCCCCTAGAGACTCGGCCCTGCGCACGCCTGGATCTCAGACTTCTGGCTTCCAGAGCTGTGAGGGAAGAGATTGCTGCTGTTTGAAGCCCCAGGGTCCATGGTCATTTCTTATGGCAACCATGGGACACTCATTTGGTGAGAAAAAGCCCCTTGAAACACACGAGTGGTGGGTGCCGTGGATCAAGGGCCGCCAACCACAGTCAAGCCCCAGGGCCGCTGGCTGGGCAGACTGGACCCCACAGAACCAAGCCACGTGGAACACCCCCTGACCTGGAGGACAGGTCCCTGTCAGAACTGGCTCAGGAGGAACTCACTGACTGCGAGGGCCGGGCTGGGCTGGGCCACCGGGAGGAAGGCTGGGGACACAGCCAAGGTGGGGGAGGGACAGGCAGACTGGAGCCCCCTCCAGCTACACCCTCTTGCTCACAGGACCGTGCCTCCTAGCCAGACTTCTGGAAAGTCTTCTTGACAGTCACCTGCCCCAACCAGGTGTCCCCCCCTTCTCCTTCACCCCCTTTGGACAGTTCCCTTCTCTCTCCCATGACCCTCCTCCATGGCCTGGTGCTTCAGCTCCATGACCTCTGGCTTCAAGTAAGGGGGAGGGGCAGGAGGGACTGGGACGGCCCAGCAGCCTGTTCTCAGAGGCTGGCACCGTGAGCAGGAGAAATGAAGGGCAAAGCCAGGAGACACCAAATATAGGTTAACTGCAAGGAAGGAGGGAAGGGAAGGCCATGGCAGAGGCTCCATTGTGCAGACCCACCCCACTGAAGGCTACAGGCTGGCCAGAGCCCCAGCGCCTCACAGGCCTAGGAGCCCGGGCTTACCATGAAGCCCAGTAGCCACAGTTTCTGGACCCCAGGGAGGTCTCACGGCTGTACAGGCACTGCCACCCAGGGTCCTCCAGGTGCCAGAGGACGAGAGGTTGGCGAGTCAGGAACCTGCCACAGCCATGCTCGTGCTAAGGGGCTCAGAGGATGCCTGGGCCCAGGTGTACCCTGGCTTGGAATAACCTGACCTTCATTCAGGTAACCTTCCGACTCCCCAGCTAGGATATCAAAGTCATGGCGACAGCCACTTGGTCGAGTCCACTCTTCTATCACCAGCACAGGTGCTTCAATATGTGTTGAATGAATGAATGAATGAAGAGGTCCAGTATTTCCTGCAGGGAGCAGAGGGTGGTCTGGACAGCCTCTGAAATGGACGACTGTTGTTGAGGCATGGCTGGCGTACCCTCCCCCTCTTTGAAGGGTAGACGGGGTACCCGGGGGAAAGAGCCTTCCACTCACTGCCCTGGAGCCAAATCTCTTCCTCTTGGTCAGTCTTCTCGCGCCACCCCTCCGGGCATTGGCCCAGAAGCCACTTGCAAAGCGGCCACTGCCCGGCAGGTCAGCAGTCCAGGGGGTGAGACAGCCCCTGGCAGAGCCAAGGGAGGAGAAAGAGCTGGAGTGTGAAGGTGGGTGAGGAGGGGCTGGGGAGGAAGAGTGGGGGGTCTGGGAGTGGGGAGATCCCCTCTCCTCCCTGGGTCCCGGCCACCCCCTCCCAGTCTGGCTGGCCTGGCTGCCCCCCAGCTCCAGTCTCCCGTTCTCCTCTTGTCCCAGGCTGGCCCAGGACGGGCAGGCGAGGTAGCCGGGGCACAGGGGAGCAAGCACTGTCCCACAGCTGTGGTCCTGCCCGCTGTGCCGGGGGCACCTGCCAGGCCAGAGGCAGCTCCCTCCTGGGGACAGGTCAGCAGCAGGCCCCCAGAGGCCCAGCAGGGAAGTCCAGGGTGAAGCCAAGCAGTCCGTGGGAAGTGAGCGAGTCCCCCAAAGGACTGAGCCAGTGGGAAAAGACCAGGCCAAAGGGGGCTGTGAGCCACCTTCACGGCAGGGCGGGAGCCAAGGCAGCACCTCCCCCCAGGCCCAACTGTGGAGCCACATGGTCCGAAGGAGGTGGAAGGAGAGTTGGGGGACCCTCCTCTGCCTTAGGCTGGCTCAGCTGGCCAGGCTGGCTGCGGGATCCTGGGGGCAGAGGCCTTTCCCACACTGGCATCTAGTTGAAAAAGGAGGTTCAATGAGTTTAAGTGTCCTGATCTGGAGGACAGGGACATTAGGGCTTTGCATTCACCAGGCACCCGTGTCCCCTTAATATACTGAGGGTTCAGCGCTCCCATGTCCCAGCCTTGCCCACCCAGCCCTGGCTGCTGGGAGCTGAGCATGAGTTAGGTGCCCCCTTGGCCCCTGAGAAACCAGAGCTCAGGGGTTTCTTTTCTTCAGAGACCCTGGGCCCTGGCCAGGAGCACTTGGCCCGCAGCAAGGAGCCCTCAGCAGGCCTGTGCTCCCAGGACGAAAGCCGTCCACCCAGGGCTTAGGGGAAGGGCGGGGATGCCGCTCAGGAACCTCCGGCTGCAGGGAGCAGGGCCCCCAGGGGGCCCAGTGCAGGGACAGCTTCGGAGCCCCTTTCCTCAAGCAGAGGCAGGGAGGTGCCCAGTGGCCTTCGGCTGTGTGTCCTGGTGCCCAAGTTTGCCCCTTCACCGGGGCGCTGTGGCTGGGGCCTGGGCTGTTGAGACGTTGTGGGGTGACTGGTTGGTGCCCCCACTGAAAGATACATCCATATCTTAACACCCAGGCCCTGTGATCAGGGCCTTATATGCAAATAAAGGGTGTCTGCAGATGTCATTAAATTGAGGATGTGGAGATGAGAGCAACCCAGATGATCCAGGGGGCCCCAAATCCAAGGACAGTTTCCTTAGAAGAGACAGGAGAGACACAGAGAAGACCATGTGGAGGTGCAGGTGGGGAATGCCCGAGGCCCCCAGAAGCTGGAAGAGGCGGGAGGATCCTCCCCCGGAGCCTCCGGAGGAAGCACTCGATTCTGGACTCCGGCCTCCAGAACTGGGAGAGTCAATTCCTGTTGGCTGAAGCCACGCGGTTTGTGGTCATTTGCTGCGGCAGCCCAGGCCACTCCGACACGAGGGAATGAGCTGAGCCCAGAGTCCTCCTGGGCCGTGGAGGCGGGGGGCGGGGGGACCTTTGCACCCACATCGTCCAGTAACCTGGTGGGGGCTGGGGCGACCTTGGGAAGGCAGCTCCCGTTGTCCTTGGCTCATTTCCAGAGAGCATGAGCGGCCAACCTGCATGGAGGCTGGGGAGTGAGCCCCTTAGGCCGGGGGCCCCTGGGAGTGCACCCCACTTCCACTGCAGGAGGAAGGGCCGTGTGCAGTGGGCTGCGGGTCCCACACAAGCCTAGAAATGGGGGAGCAGGGGCCACCGTGTGCACCATTGTTGGCACCGCGTGTGTGGACACATTGGTGGTGGAGGCAGCAGCGAGGTCAGCTGAAGAGCGCGACGCCTAGAGCAAGTGAAGACGACCTTGACAAGCCCATGATCCTGTCAGGAGATCAATCTCCCTTCCAGCATGTTTTCAGTTTTTTACTGTAAAGAATTGCAAACACATGCCCAACCTAGAGAGGATGACAGGGCACACCGGCCCCGCCGGCGGTCCTCACACAGCCCTCTCTCCTCTCCACTCCCCTTAATGTGGCCCCGAGGCCTGGGGCCTCCTGAGAGAGGCACCTCCATCTGCCTTAAGCAGGGACAGGGCCTTCCAGGCAGCAAACCCGGGTTCAGAACCTGGACCCTTGTCTACACCAGCCAGGGCTGGAGGTTAGCCCTCTCAGCCTGGGGACTCACAGGGGTGCCCCAAACTCCAGGAATCAGCCCCCTGGGCCCCCACTGGGCCAGGTCAAAGTCAGTGTGGGTGGGAGGTATTTGCAAGATCGCCATGCAGGAAGTAGGGTCCCAGGGAAAGGACAGGCCCAGACAGCCATCGCCGCAGGCATCTGCCCACATGGAAAGCAAGGCGGTAAGCAGAGGCGATGGAATGTGTGTCAACACCGTGCAAAGGGCCAGTGTGGCCAGGGCTGGGGCAGCGAGGGCGGCAGCCAGGGGCCTCAAGGGGCGGGCAAGAGGCCCGGGAGGCTGGGACTGCCAGGAAGGAAGCCAGCTGCTCAGCCTGGGGCGCCCTCCCCGAGGCCTGCCCGCTCCCTACCAGCCAGACTTCTAGCCAAGCTCCAGAGCTGGGAGCCCAGCTGCCCACCTAGCATCTCACGGGGATGGTCTTGCACACTACACACCTCCACCCAAGTGGAGCAATTCTGTACATTCAAGTACAATTCAATTGTACAATTCTGTACAATTCAAGTACATTCTCAAGTGTACTTGAGCAATTTCTGATGCCGAGCTCCCCTGCCGCGCCACATCTATAGTGGCTCCAGGTGCGGTTGCCTCTTCTCTCCACACCCCTCCTGGGAGCACACACGCAGGCATGTAGGCTGCTCCAAGGGGTTCTGGAAGGCTCTGGCCCTTTCTTCTTCAGCAACCCCCTAAGGGGCTGGGTGAGGAGTGAGCGGCCAACACACATACATGCATACACACACACATACACTAGCCTCTGCATTTCATATACATGTGAAAATCATTTGTTCCCCAATGCAGGTAACATGAGAGGCTGGACCCTGCAGCTCTGAGGCTGTCTGCACAAACAGATCCTGAGAGAGAATAGCCTCAAGGGGTCTGTCAGCCTGTGGCCAAGTCAGATGGTCACGTCCTGTTTGCCCTGGGTGACTGGTCCAGAGGTGGGCCTCCCCGTGAGGACTCGACTGGTAGGGCCAGCAACCAGCACTGAATGCCCTCCCTCCCCCAGCAGGCCTGCCTCACCAGGACCCTCTCACCCACACTCTGGAGGGTACAGAGGGCCAGGAGCGGGGGAAGGGGGCAAGGGAAGGGATTAGCCCCGGGCAGCCAGCTAAAACGGGGTCCAGGAGCAAGGCGGCACTGAGGGGCCTCAAAGGCCAGCAGCATGAGGCTGGCAAGGACGCACACATGAGCACACACTCGGAACACGCGGGAGTCCCTGCCTGTGTGCCTGCAGGCAGGAGTGTGCAGGAGGCCGTGTGAGAGCCTGGGGAGGGCTGCGCCAGTGAACAAGGCAGGCCCGTGTGTGCGTGTGTGTGTGTGTGTCTGTCTGTCTGTCTGTCTGTGCATGTCTGTGTCTGTGTACACACATAAGTGCATTTGTGCATGACCCAGGGGAGCAAGTGCGCTCTGCCTCAGGGACTCCAGGAGCCGAGCTGGCATTCAGGAAGCATCTTTAGGCTCTTGAACAAAAGGGCAGCCTCTGCTGTCTCCCTCCCCACAGCTCCCTCCTCTGATGTGGCAGCCGTGTGGCACATCCAGGCTCTTCAACCTTCAGCCTCATTTTTATCCTGAATATCTACACACTTGCGTGCACACGCACATGAGCACACGCACAAACGCCCTGTGGTACAGTACTCTCCAGGAATACTATGGACCATCTTTCTTTCTTTTCTTTTTTTTTTTTTTTTTGAGATGGAGTCTTGCTGTTGTCACCCAGGCTGGAATGCAATGACACTATCTCGGCTCACTGAAACCTCCGCCTCCCAGGTTCAATCAATTCTCCTGACTCAGCCTCCTGAGTAGCTGGGATCACAGGTGTGCACCACCACACCCGGCTAATTTTTGTATTTTTAGTAGAGACGGGGTTTTACCATGTTGGCCAGGCTTCTCTCGAACTCCTGACCTCAACTGATCCACCTGCCTCGGCCTCCCAAAGTGCTGGGATTACAGGCAAGAGCCACTGCGCCCGGCCTACAGACCCTCTTTCTGGGTCCCTGAGCAGGGGATGTATTTCTGTGCCTCCGTGCTCTTGCCCATGCTGTGCCCCCAGCCTGCTACGACTTGCTTTCCAGAGCCACCTGGTGAACTCCTACTTTGAGCGGCAGCTCAGTGGCCTGCCCTCTTCCTCTGCAGAACCAGTGGCTTTCCCTGGTCCTGTCCTACCTGTGGGTCTTGTGAGCTACTTGTTAAAAGTGAGTCACTTGCTCCTGAGACCTCAGCCACCATCCCAGTAACTATCACAGGCCTAGATTGTCCCCAGAACCCAACTGAATTGGTTCATCCATTCACTCCACAGGCACGGATTGGGAGCTTACTGCATCATGCTTCTCCCTAAAGATAAGCCCTTAGTTAACATCACCAACCATGAATTACTATACTGGAATACACACTCAGGAAAAGCCATAATGTAGACCAGGATTTAAAGAAATGCCATTTAACTAAGAAAAAACTAAGGACCTTGTTTCAATATCAGCCATGAGCTGCCACTGCTTGTTAAATATGAGTCTATGTCAGAGGCAGAATAAACAATTCATCAAACACCTCTTTAAGGAGTTACAAGTTTCTTATCAAAACCTCCAGCCCCATTTGTGCTTCTGTTATATCGGCATTTCCAAGTGGATGAGAATGTCCACTGGTAGCTTTGTCCCTTTTCCATGGTGAGGGGCAGAGGGAGGTGCAGGGTGTCCTTCCTCTTCCTCAGTCTCGGTCTAGAATAGCTAAAGAAAGCAAAACTACCTCCTCTGAGTTGAGTCTCTTTTCACGGAGACCCTCTTCTGTTGCCAGGCACCAAATATCATGAAAACTGTAACTGGTTAAAAAAAAATCACCTGCATAAAAATCTTTAAAATTCATTTCAACAACAAAACTGTGTATGATAAAGGGTCATTCCACCAAGAAAACATAGCAATCTTAAATGCGTATACACCAAACCACAGAACTGCAAAATATGTGAAGCAAAAACTCATAAAACTGGAGGGCTAGGTGCAGTGACTCATGCCTGCTACCCCAGCACTTTGGAAGACTGAGGCCGGCAGATTGCTTTGGCTCATGAGTTCAAGACCAGCATGGGCAACATGGCAAAACCCCATATCTACAAAAAAATATAAAAATTAGCCGGGTGTGGTGGTGTGTGCCTGTGGTCCCAGCTACTTGGGAGGCTGAAGCGGGAGGCTCACCGGAGCCTGGGAGGTTGAGACTGCAGTGAGCTGTGATTATCCTACTGCACTCCAGCCTGGGCAACAGAACCAGATCCTGTCTCAACAACAAACAACTCTAATAAAACTGGAAGGGGAAATAGACAAATCCACAATTATGGTTGGAGATTTTAACACACTTCTCTCAAAAATTGACAAAACAACTAGACAGAAAATCAGCAAATTATAAAAGAACTCAACATTACCATCTATAAACAGGATCTGATAGACATTTACAGAACACTCTGCCCAACAACAGCAGAATACCCATGGGGCACATCCCAATATAGACGATATCCCAGGCAAACCTCAACGAATTTAACACAGCTAAAATCATACAGTGTGTTCACTGACCACAATAGAATCAAATTCCAAATGAATCACAGCAAAATCTCCAAACACCAGGAAAGTAAACAACATGCTTCTAAATAACCCATGGGTCCAAGAGGAAGTCTAAAGGAAAAACTTTTTAAATACACCAAAATAGTCAAAAACAAAACTACAAAACAGGAAAATTTGTGGGATGCAGCTAAAGCAGTGCCCTGGGGGACATTTATAGCACAAAAAGAAAGGCAATTTTTTCTCTCCCTAAAAAGGAATCAGTTTCTCAGAGGCAGGTTGGTGCATGGGAGAGGGTTGACTTGAACAGTATCTGGAGAGCTCAAAGCTTTCAAAAAACATTAAACCCTGAATATGTCGGGAAGCTGGAAGATGTTAGAGCACTTACATTTACTTTCCTGGATCCAAACTTCACATCGAAGAGTTTAACTGAACTCTGGGTCTACCTCCAGCTGGCTGAATTAGTCTGAACAAGTCATTCAGATGTTCAGAGTCTTCATTTCCTCATCTGTGAAATGCTAAGACCCTCAACTTCACAGGGATCTTTTTGAGTTAAACGATAGAGCACTTAAGAAAGCTTCCCGAAACTCCCGAAGCACTGCATTCATTTGCTAGAGCTGCTGTCAAAAAATGCTGCACACGGGATGTGTGAAAACAGCACACATTTATTCTCTCCCAGCTCTGGAGGCCACAAGTTCAAGATCAGGGTGTCGGCAGGGCTGTGGTCCCTCTGAAGGCTGGAGGGAAAGGTCCGTCCCAGGCCTCTGCCCTGGCTTCTGTCGGGTTGTGGCTGATCTTTGGTGTTCTCTGGCTTGTGGATCTCTGCCTCCACAGCAAGCTCTATACTAAGGCTGTACTAGAAAGTGTTAGCCTTGTCTCTATTGTATCCTTTGATATATATATACATATATATATAGCTCAACCTTGGCTGCCTCCTTGCCAGTCGGCCTACGTGGCTGAGAGGCGTTCTGCTGTCCCCGTCCTTGTGAAGGTACATGCACAGCTATGTGTGGACGTAGTGTGGCTGCTCTGGCTCCCGACAGGGCCAGCTTCCTCACTGCTTCCAGCCCTGTCTCACCCAGGGCCTCTGCAGCCCTGGGAGCAGCCAGGCTCTCGGCGCACATCTCTGAGCCTGCCCAGGAGGATTCGGGCAGTCGCCCGAGCACCTGGTCCCTCACGGAGGCACACTCTGCCTGAATCCCTCCTCCCAGATGACGAGCGCTCACACGAGGCTTCGGTTTCCTCAGTAACCAAGGCCTGCAGCTGACTGGTCACAGAATTCCAGGGAGAGGTGTCCCAGGGACCACCATTGTGATGACATGGCAGCTGGCCCTCCTCCTGCCCGTCCCCCCTTATTCCTCTAGCGCACGCCTAGCCAGTCCCTGGGGGGTGGCCAGCCCGCCTCAGGCCAGGCCAGCTGAGGGAGACTGGGAGGCCTGTGGCCAGCCTGGCCCTGGCAGCCACACTCTGTGCTCTCTGAGATGGCGCACAGCCACCTGGAGCATCATGAAACCATGAAGGGTGCCCAGGTGCCAGGAGAAGGGAGCAGGGCTAGGCCAGGGCTGGGCTGGGAAGGCCGGAGGGGCCTCCGACAGAGGTCGGGGTGCATTTAGAGAAAGGGAATGGCAGAAACAAGGGACTGACAGCAGCAACAGGGACCCAGCGGGCTCCCTGGAGCAGAAGTGGGGACAGGTGGGCAGGTGAGAGGCAGGGGGAGAAAAGGCTCGGTGCCCTCAGGCTCTGGGGCACGCCAGTGCACGGGAGAAAGGGATTCCACAGCAGGCCCATGGGCCTCACCCAGGAATTCCCAGTCTTTTCAAGACAGGACAAGGCCACAGAAAGAACGAGGCCGCATGGTACACACCAAGATGAGGGTAGGGGGAGGACCTGGGTAGGGGGAGGACCTGGGCAGGGAAGGGACTGTGGGGTGTGCCTCGAGTGCCACCTGCGGGCATGGGCCTCTCTGGGCCCCAATAGCGTAGCCAGGCAGAAAGCCGCCCCAGTTCGCCATGCTCCACTCAGAACTCGGTACCCAGTGCAGTGGCTTGCACCTGCAATCCCAGTGCTTTGGGAGGCCCAGGCAGGAGGATCACTTGAGCCCAGGAGTTCCAGACCAGTCTGGACAACATAGGGAGACCCTGTCTCAACAACAACAACAACAAAAAATTGATTAGCCAAGTGGGTGGTGCGTGCCTGTTGTCCCAACTACTTGGAGGGCTGAGGTGGAGGATCGCTTGAGCCCAGGGGGTTGAGGCTGCAGTGAACTGTGATTGATCCACTGCCCTCCAGCCTGGGTGACAGAGTGAGACCCTGTCTCAAAAAATTAATAAATAAATAAACAACCCACCAGAAATCTGTGCCCAGGCCCGATGCCAAGCACACTGGAGCACAGAGGCATCTGCAGTGCCCATGCCCTCACCAGCCGGCCGATGCCACGGGGGAGGGAAGCAGGGCACCTGAGGGGCATGCCCAGCACTGTGGGGCCAACAGGGAGGAGGGGAGGACACTGCAGGCGGGGAACACGGTGCCAGGACACCGAGCCAAGAAGCAACCTGCTGAGGGGGGTAAGGACCATGCCCACTGCAGGCCAAGGGGTGCCTGGAGGGAGTGGGGCATCTTGCAGAGGCTGGAGGGCCCGTCTCAGGCCAGGACATGACACGAATGTGGGGTTCCGCATCTCTCTCTCAGTGCGCCCCACAGCCCATCAGAGGCCGTGTCCAGCTGCTCCTCCAGGCCCCAAGCCTCTCATCGTCATCTGTCATCAGCGGCATCCCCCCGCACAACCCTGTGCTCATGGACAGATGCCCACTCTCTCCACCGAGAAAGCACTGGGAGAGCACGGCTGGGCTGGGGACAGGACCTCAAGGGGTTGATTTCTGCTCTGCGTGCTCACCCCCTCCCCTCCTCCTTTGGGGGACACCCCAACCCTGCCCATCTCCATCTCAGGCACCCCCTCCCACAATTGTGCTATAGCCCGGCTTCCTCCTTCAGTGAAGGGTGGAGGGAGCGCAGGGGGCCAGGCAGTGGCCCAGGAGCCCTGACCCACTCCCCACCCACTGCCCCATCCTACCTACAGACACAGCCACACAGGGCCACCAGAGCAGGGATCTCAGGCTCTTTAATTCCTTCCCTCCTGGGGTCTACACACATTGCTATGGCCCCATCCCAGAGCCAGGCCGGTGCAAAGCCCTGGAGACAGATGCCGCTCCTCCAAACGTCCTGTCTGCTCCTCAGCCAAGGACAGCAGTGGTCCGGGGCAAGCAGGACACAGGCATTCTGTGTTGGGTGGTCCTAGCAAAGGAAAGAAAGGACTTTCGTGCCAGCACCGGCATTGAGGGGAGGCTGGAAAGATGAGTGCCCTGCCAGGCAGATGTGGGGCAGCGTGTACAGCAGGAGGGTGCAGGCACATAGGCAAAGATGTGGGTGAATGTACTTTGCACATGTGATGGACATGAAGTGAGGGAACAGAGAGAGGACTGCAGTACGCTAAACAGTGCCCCCCCCCCCAAAAATATCTGTCCACCTGGAGCCTCAGCATGTGACCTTCTTTAGAATAAGGCAAGGGAACACGCGATATCCTGCTTCGTTCTGGCAACTGCAAGGCGCGAGTTGGGGCTGGAATGTGGGCCTGGAGGAAGTCGGGGAGAGGACGCCGGGAAGCGAGCAGGAGCCAGATGGCTCAGGGCCGTAGAGCTGGACTTTGTCCTTGAGGCCACGAGGGGCCACTGAAGGGGGCTAAGAGGAGAAGTGGCCAAGCTTCTGGGCAAGGACACTTCCTCTGGCCTTGATGTGGAGGATGGGTGCGAGGCTGGGGCCGTCGTCCAAGCGAGAGGGGACAGGGCCTGGGTCAAGAGAAAATCCAGCAATGTGAGGGGTGATTATGGAGAGAGAGGAATCAAGGGCACCCCCGAGTTTGGGGTGTGGAGGGAAGAACTTTGGGACATCCAGGCAGCAATGGAGCTACAGGCGTGGAACCCAGGAGACACTGATGTCACAGTCGTCCCCCAGAAGAGGGACATAAGAAAGAGACTTGGGACAAGTGGCCAGAGTGGGGGAAAGAAAACCAGGAGGGGGTGGGCATGAGGAGGGAGGCCTTAGGAGGGGACCCAAGCAAGCAGGGGCAGGTGGAGGAAGAGCCTTGGAGGCCTTGGAGTTTGGCAGGAGGCAGATGAGTCCCGTCTGGAAGCCGCCACTTCTCAAGGAAGGCGATGCCAGCTGGCCTGGGCTCTGGGGAAGCTGGTGGGAGAACACACAGCACCCACCGGCTGCAGCTCAGGAGAAACCAGGCCAAAGAGGGCTCTCGACTTGGAAGCTGTGGGGTGGCATGGAACAATTTTGAGATGCTCAGGCCTTTTAGGGAGGTCAGGATGGGCAGGCTCAAGGCTGGTGGCCAGGGGATGAGGGCCAGAGGATGGAGGACACGGGGATGGGAGGAGCCCTGGGGGATAGGTGGGCTTGGCTGAGGAGAGGATGTTCTGGGCACTACACGTCCCCTTTTCCTGAAGACAGCCTCTGGACACTTCTCTCCCTTGCGGCCTACAGAGCCTACCCAGGCAGACCCGATGTGGCTGTCACTGAGATAAGAGCCCTGGGCTTGTGTCTGGGACACGTGAGTTTGAGAAGCCTGGAGGTCACCCAAGGGAACCCACCTGGGGGCAGCTGGGCCCAGGAGCCTGGGGCAGAGACCTGGTGTCACAGGCCAGTGTATGAGCACTGGAGTGACGTCAGCCAGGCGGTGGGCTGGGAGGTCCCGACACTCATCCCTCCCCCAAAACAACAATCAATAAGCGACATGCTCAGAGAAACAGGATGGCAGTGTGCTGAGAATCACCAGCTCCTGGTCCTACAGGTCTTCGGGCAACATGAGAAGTGACAAGCGACAGGTAGCACCGACCCAAACTATGAGGACACAAAAGACCCTTCAGAGGCCAAGCAAGGGCCTTCACTGTGGCTCCCTTGGGGCCCTTGAGGTTCTGGCTGAGCTGGGCCGAGAAGAGGGAAGTGAGCATGCACCAGAGACGCCGCCTGCCAGGAGACCCAGCCCAAGAGCTTCCAGGCAGATCTCCCTGCCTTGCCTGTGCTGAGCTCCAAGGAACCACCCACCATCCACCATAGGGCAATTCTGACCACAGCCAGCCAGGGAGCAGGGCTGGGAGCAGGCCAATCCTCAGATGCCAAGGAGCCAGCCTCAGCGCCAGCCATCTGTGACACCTCCCTCTGGCTGGGCTCACCACTGCAGCGGGTAGCACAAGAAAGGCAGCAGCCCTGCGGCTTCTGCTTGGATCCTCTAGAGACGGGACGCTCACCCCTCCAGGAAGCCAGTCTCAAGCTGGCTGCCCTGCCGACTGGGAAGTCCACCTAGGCTCATGGTCCTGGGGATCCCATCCTCAGCCTCCCCTGCTTTCCCCTTTAGGGCTGAGAAGAACAGGCAGCCATGGTCCTCATGGCTCTGGCCAGCTCTCCAACCACGCGTCCTGAGAGCTGAGCCTTACAGGCTGACAGACTGGACCCTGGGTCACCCTCATGGTCCCAGCCCATGTCAGCCACAGCTGTCCTTCTTGGAGCTCAAAAGGCAGTGAAGAACGAGTCTCAGGCCCTGCTCCAGGTGGTGACAGCAGTGGCCAGGACTGATGACTAACTCCCAGAGCCGCCTGTGTGCACCCTCCTTTTCTCTGTGTAACACTGACATGGCAGTGGGCATGCAGTGTGCAGTGGTGGAAGGGAGATGGCTGTGGAGATGGTTACCCTGTCGTTGCAGGCAGGGCAGTAAGAAGCCCTGGAAGGGGCTCAGTGACCTGCCACAGCCTCCCACCGGGAAGGCCAGGCTGCATCCCTGACCCCACACAAGGAGCCTTGGCTGTCCCCTTCCCATCCATGGCATCTCTCAGGCGGAGGCCCACTGGCCCTCTCCGCGTGGATGCGGTTGATCCCTGGGACGTGGCTGCCACCTTTCTCACCTTCCCCCTCCTCTCCACCTTCTCTCTGCCCAGGAGCCGGCCCCGAGGTGTGGGCAGGTCACGTGGCACCGCATCTGCACTGCTCTCCTCTCTGGGGCTCTCGGGACCCAAATCAGCCACCGATGTGGGAAGCAGGTACTGAGGGGTAATAGCTGCTCTCTAAATTTAGACGGGAGAACTCCCCAGAGAGCTGGCAGAAATATCCCGAGCCTTCCTGTGGCAAGGCTCTCAGGCAGGAGAATGAAGAGGGGGCAGCAAGAACCCGGGGATGGGGGGCAGCAGGGCTAAGAGAAGGTGACAGAGGAGAAGGCCCACACCTGGGCTGGGGTGCACATGCTCTGGACCACAGCCTTGAACTCCACCCTGGCGGGGGCGGCCCACATTCAAGGACAGGCCAGCTCTTCTCTGCAATTCCGGTCGCACCCATGGCTCTCCAGCGCCCTTCTGCAACCAGGAGGGAGCTGCCTCCTTCCTTGCTCTGGCCGGGTGGGTGGCTTGCCAGGTGACTGAGGCCTGAGCCAGCAGCTCCCCTCCTGCCTGTCCCCCAGCCTATAAGAAAGAACCACTCAAGGGCAGAGGCAGTTCCCTGCGGAGGGGCGCCCTGGCCATGGGGCCCTGGCTGCTAGTCTGTGGACCTGAGCACATAGCCCAGTCACCGCCCCCACATTCCATACTTCAGCATCCTCATCCAGAAGCAAACAAGAAGTGCAGCAAACAGCATGGCTTGTCCTCACGGTCACGGCGCCAGTGGTGGGAGGGAGGAGACCCTCATCTGTCCCTGGAGCTGCTGTCACCATTACCCAAGGGGCCTGCACACAAGGTGGAAGCTTCAGGACAGCTGTGCTTCCGAGGGTGGCCCACGCGGAGCCCCTGTCCTGGAGGCCACAAGTCTCCGTCAGCTGGGACTCCTTGTCTGGAAGGTGACTCGTGGCACCCACAGCTGTGATTCTGTCTCCAGCTGTGCCCCTGATCGCTGCAGGGCCTTGGGCAAGTGGCAGCGGTGGGCAGGAGAGGTGCTGGGTGCTCCCAGACGCCAGAGCAGCAAGGGGCTCAGCAGCCTGAGGGTGGGGATGGGTCTGGGTGCAGGAAGCCAATGGGGCCCACCAGGCTGGGCCTTTCGGTGCTGGGAGGAGATGGGGAGTGGTGGAGGGAGGCAGCCAGACAAGCCAACAGGTGCTGTGACCGAGCGCGCAGGGGCAGAGGCCCCCGAGGAGTGAGATGAGAAAAACCCACAGCCTCCAGGAGCCGCTCTCCACCCCCAATAGACATCTGAGCCAGGGCAAGCGCTCGCCACAAGCCCCTGCCTGGGCCTGGCCATGGCTGCCTGTCTCGTGTCTTATCTTGTTACCTGTGGTGAGACACCCTGACTGGAGAAGCATGTTCCTGGAAGGGGGGCGGGGTGGGGGATGCTGAAATGTGGCCAGAAAGGCAGGTGGGCCTTTCCTCCTGGGCCAGGCCGGGCAAAGGTTGGGGGGATCTGCAGCAGGGGAGCCGGGTGGACTGGGAACATCCTTGGCACCCCCAATCTCCCCAGACCCATTGTTTCACCCTTGGTGGCTCCCCTCTCTCCTGGTTCCCTTAGCCCTGGACATCCCTGGGCCACGCGGGAAAGTCACCTGCTGCCCTCTCTCCTCCTCTTCCCCTGCACGGGGTCTGGACAGAGGCTCCTTGTCTCCCCTCACTTCCCTTCCCCTGTCTAGCCCAGGGGTGTGGGTGGCTGGCTGTCCCGGTAAAAGGATTATATCATCTGTAATGTATATCCAGACGCACATGCACTGCTGCTCGGGAGGACAAGACAAGGAGAGGGAGCCAGTGCAGCTGGTCAGAGGGGAATTGTACTGAACCTGAACCTGAGCCCTCCCCAAATGGGGGTGGTAATGGCTCACCAGGTCCCGGCCCGCAGAAATCAATCGCTGCACAGGCTGGCGCTCTGTGCTCTGCCCCCCTCCCTTCCCTCTCACCTACCTCCTGTCCCTCCCTGGTGCTCACACCCCTGGGCACTCAGCTGCCCGGCTGGCCTGCCTTTGACCTCGTCTGCAAGTGACATTTCAGAGCCATTTTGTTTCAAATGTCTGGGCAGGGCTCCTTTGGGAGCGGCTGCAGACAGGTAGGGTGCTTCTGAAGACATGGTAACTGGTAGCGGGGTACATCTAGAAGATGCTGGCTGAAGCGCCTCAGATATGGGAGGGTGCAGAGGGAGGAGTTGGAGGGTTGGCGCGGGGGGGTGGGGGGATTGTCATGTGAACAGAAGGCTTCAGCTGCAGAAGCCATCTCTGTGGGACCCAATGGTTACCCAGAAATGAAGTCTTGGATGTGTGTGCACCCTGGCTCCGGAGCCCGCAGATGTGATCCGGGTTCCATGCAGGGACACAGGCAGGGAGGACCCAGCACTCGGAGGCAGCAGCAGCAGGCGCCGTGGTGTGCTGAGACAAGCCAACAGCAGGGCAGCCTGGGGACCCTGGGCGGGGCCCTGAGGAGGGCGCTTGGCTTATGGCAGGACCGTGCCTGCCCCTGTGCCAGGTGTGAGGCTTTGACGGCCATCACCTTTCCCACGGTCTCTCCCCAAAACCTCATTTGCCTGGAGAGTGGCCCGGAATCGGGCCCTGAACAAACTGTCCCTTAACAGATATGGATGCCTTCAGCCAAAGCCCTCCATGTCAGAGGGTGTGAGTTGGGCCGGCCGCCAGAGGCACTGCTAGGCTAAAGACCTCTCTACCCCCAGCAAAGTGCAGCTCCCTTGCCCCTCCACCTTGCCCGGGGCTGGCGGTTCCTGTGTCTGCTTTCAAGGTCTCTGGGGAGCACCTTTGGGATTCGGGAGGGCGTGGGGTCTGACAGGAAACAAGATGGCCACTTCCCAATGGCCATCCCCAAGGAAGGGACAGGAAGGACGGCAGTGGCCTTGGGGTTCCGGGTGGAATGGAGGGCGAGGGCTGGGGCGGCCCCGTCACCTCACCCTGAGACTCCCGTCAGCAGCAGATGGACCCAGCTGCTTCGGAGTCAGAGACCCAGCTGTGCCCTCGGTTCTGCCAAGCAAACTTGCACTCACTCAAGTCCCCCTTGGGAGTGTTCTGCATTTTCTTCCCCAGCCCTGGGGATGAAGAGGGAACCGCTATTTCCTGAGGCCAAACAGGCCTGTGCCTCACGAGCTCCCCGGGCATCTCCGGGCAGGCCTGGCCTTTGCATGCTCCTCTTCCGGCAACGGATGGGTCTTGTTGCCTGGAGAGCAGAGACACCAGGAGGGCTGGGAGTGGGAGCTGTGCAGGGGCGAGGGTGGCATTCTTCAATCCAAATGTTTCTCCGCCAGCCTCTCAGCCCTGAGTCACTAAAGCACAGGATGGTGGCGGAGGGGGGGATGTTAACAAACCTTGCTAGAAACTCCTCTGAGTCAGCTCACCCACCAAGCCTTTGCCGGGGGTCAGCTGGGCACCCAGGCCATGGGCACAGCTGCCGTACGTCCTTCCCAAACAGGAGGTGCCCTCGGTGGAGGGGGAGTGTGAAAGGCAGCCCCCTGTTTGTAGGGCACAGCTTCTATGGAATATTGATTTCTTAGGAAAGGTTCCGTAACTTCAGCACGTCTAGCAGTACGGGCACCAGTGGCAGCTGCATGTGCTCACCTGCGTGGCATGGCTCGGGTAGGTGCAAGCTCAAGTCCTGGGCAGCCTGACTCCCCAAGGCTGTAGGGGAGAGCCCCAGTGCAGTCCCATGAGGCCCAGCGTCCAGAGCAGGAAGAGGGTTGCAGGGCCAGAGGCCTGCTCCCAGGAGGGGCTGTGCTGCCGCCAAGGCTGAAAAGGTGCAGAGGAGCAGTCGGGGCCCAGAGCAGGGTGGGCAGGCCTGGCTGGCGACAGCAGGACCCTCCCAGCTCACGCACCATGGCTTGAAACTGCAGCACAGCTAGGAGGGTCCTTGGAGATCACATGGTCCCACCTCTCTCCCCAAACGTACAGACCAGGAAATGGAGACCCAGATGGGACAGGGACCTGGGCTCCAGAGGCAAAGCTGCTGCCCTCGCCTCTTCCAGGGGTAATGACTCAGGGGAATTCAGCGCTGCCGCAGACACAGCCAAGCGGCCAGCGGAGCTGCTGGCATCCCAGCCCTGCCTGGCTGCACCTTATCCTGCGCTCCCTGGGCGGAGAAGACGGCCCTTGATGCTCACAGCCTCCTGCCGGGTCTCAGGCAATCCCCCACTGCAGGCACGAGGCCGGGCTCATACACTGCCGGTCTGGGAGCCCCAGAAAGGCCAGGTGCACATCTCCACGGGCTGTCCTCTGCCTCCCCTCCCCACGCAATCTTCCGCACTCACACTCGCTCAGGCTCTAGGCTTCTGAACTCAGCCAGCCCAAGCCACATCCTACTCTGCCACTACACTATTGTGCCACCACCAGGGAGCCACGGACTCAGTTTCCCTGGCTGTAGCATGGGGACAATCTCCTCAGACTTCCAGAACTGCTGTAAGGATAAAATGAGGTCCTTGATGGCAATGCGTGTGACCTTTGGCACAAAGGAGAAAGCTAACGGGACCTAGTGACAACAGCCGCTCCCTACTCGCTTCCAGCCCCTCCCCCACCCAAACGTCCTGGCTCCACCCCTTCCAGGCACTGAGGCTCAAATGCTATTACTATTAGCCAGAATCTGACACATGAGAATGAGAGGAGACACTGCAGGGGGACCTGGGGTGGGGGATGGAATTAGCAGCGCTGTCAGCCAGACTTTATACCCTCTCCACTGTGGGAGCAGGAGGTGGCTCTGGGGGACCAAGTTGCGCCCAGTCCTCAATGGGCCCCTTCGCTGGGGTGCCAGTGCAGATTCTGCGCTGTAACCGTCCGCCTAGCCCAGGCCCAGCCTAGTTCAGGGCCCCCAACCCCACTCCCGCGCCCCAAGCGCCGGAGCCCCCACTCATTAGCGCCACTGGGGACCGGGGAGCGCAGGGCGCGTCGGGCAGGACTGGCCTAGAGAACAGAGGCTTGCAGGTGGGAGGAAGGCGGCAGGGGGTGGGGGGGCGTGGGAGGTGGAGGGAGACGCCGGGCAGGCCGCGGCCCCTCCCCGCTCCCTCCCCGCGAGCCGCCAGCTACAGTGCCCCTCCTGGGCAGGGGGCGGAGAAGACGGCGACTGGAGGGGAGGAGGCGGCGGCAGAGGCGGAGGAGGCAGCGGCGGCGGAGGCGGGATTTGGAGTTTCCCTCCGCAGCGGCGGCGGCGGCTGCCCCTCGGCTCCAGGAGAGGCCACCACCCGGGGTTCCGGTGGCGTTAGGCTGCAGCAGTGGCGCTTCCCGCCGCCCGAGCTTCGGAAACTTCCCGGCCGCGACGCAGGGAACCGGCGCGGAGAACCGAGCAGAGCGGAGGTGAGTGGAGCAAGCGGCGCCCCGGGGACCCCCACCCCACCCGGCCTGGCTGCCCCCGCCCCGACGTGCGCTCCTCCACCCTGCACCCCCAAAGTCCTGACAACGCACACCCCACGAAGCCGGCGCGCGCGCCCCTACGACACCCATTCGGTGCTGCTCCGCACACCCCCGCACACCGCCCGTGCACCTCCCGTGTCTCCTGCCACTTACATCGGCTGCACACTCGCGCGCATACAAACCACGCACCACAGACCCGGGTGCCTGTAGTGCACACACTAGCAGCCCCTGCCCCACCACTCACCACTGTCCCCAACTCATGCCAACCCCCCCGAGACCCTGCCACGCCCCAGTACACACCCAGGCGCACACGCACGCTTCCAACACATCTCTGCCATACCTGCACTAACATAGCTCCCCCTACCATGCCCCCACCACCTCGAACTCCCCATCTGCCCATTACAGACACCCCACCCACGTTGCCAGCCCAGAGACACTGCAGTCCACCCACCCTGGAGCGAGGTCCCATCAGAAACCCACATCCCAGCGGCTGACGCTCCCCACGTCCCAGGCACACACCTCCAGCATCTCCAACGCGCACTCTCATCCACCCCAGCACGCGCGCACACCTGCTGGATTCACGCTCTCCAGCACCCTGCCCCGCCCCCATCACAAATAGCCTTCGACACCCCCCAGCACATCTCTGAGTCCCTCCCTCCCTCCCCCCCCAACACCTGGCACGCGGGCTCTAGAGGCTGCAGCATTTGGTGGCATCCCTGCCAGGCACCTCTGGCTCCCCTTCGGCAGAGGCTCAGCAGCCTTGGGCCCCCCAGGTGCCTCCCTAAACAGACCTTGAGACTCCCCAGCGACTAGCTTGGCCTCTTCCCTAAGAGATAAAGAAGGCACTTTGGGGTCCAAGGTAGGGTACTTAGATGTGGAAGCAAGGGGCCCCGGGGAGGGGCGGGGAGGCGGCGGAGAGAGCCCGGCGCTGAAATGGAGGCGGCCCAGGTGGGACCAAAGGGGCGCCAGCTGCCCGGCAAGCACGTAGTAGGTGGGTTCCATGGGGGCTGGCGTCCGCGCGCGCTGTCTGGGTGCCTGCCTGCGTGTGTGTTACGGGGAGGGCTGTGTGTGCACGTGTGCTTGTGCGTGTCGGGGTGGGGGAGGAGTGTGTGATCGGCAGAAGGAAAAGCAGGAGCAGCTCCCTCAGGCAACAATTGGTTTCATTCATTCATGCCTTCTTTGTTAACGAGCATTTCTTCCGCGAGCGCCGGGCGCGTGCCAGGCCCTGCACTGGGGGCTGGGGCCAGCCTGGGGCCGGGCACACACCCGTTCCTGCCTTGGAGGAACTCCCAGTCCCGCGAGGAGACCGACCAGGAAAAGCAGAAAGCCATCCCCAGCAGAAAGTGGATTTGGTGGAAAAGACACTGGATTTGGCAGACACGCTGTCGCTGGGACTTGTGCTCTTGGCCATGTGACCCGGCCGCGACAGCCGAAATCCTGTCACTCGGCCCGGCGGGAACGGTGCATCTCGTGGGGGAAGGCGGCGCGGCGCCGCTCCCGGGAGGCTCCCGGGACCAGAGGGCGCACGCGGCGCGCGCGAGGCCTGCAGGCGGCGGCGTCCCCGCGGCCTCCAGGGGGCGCTGGCCCGGCCCGGCGGAGGCCCGGGGCGCCCGGCGGGGGCGGGGGCGGGGGCGGGGGCGGCAGGCGCAGCGCCCACCCTGCGGCGGGCAGCGAGCGCGCGGCCTGGCTCAGCCCGCCGGAGGGGGCCAGACGAGGCCCGGGCGCGCGGCGCGGCCTCCCCCAGCACAGCGCACCCGGGAGCGGCTGCCGGCGGGGCGGCGCCCAGAGCCGGCGCTACAGGGGGCCTGAGTGGGGGCGGCCCGGCGAGGGTCGCAGGTGAGAGGGGGATTAGGGGGTTGGCTGCGCTCAGCCCTGCAGTGCGGAGGTGGCAACAGGTTCCCATTTGTCCTGTTGCTGGCGCTGCGGGCGCTGTGGGCCCCGAGCACTGAGCTCTGACTTTGGAAATTGAGCCCCTCATGGCCTCCTCCCAAATGCTTTCTCCCGGTGGGAGGACTTGGCAGCAGGGCTCCGCAGTTAGGTGCAGGGGAGCCCCTCGCCAAGCGTCGGGAGACGTGGACCCTTGGATCCTAGGCTTCCCCTCCCTTCCCCATTGCGGAGGTTGCCTCTCCCCGTCCTCATTCCAGCCCAGCTCCTCTCACCTCCAGGGAACCCTCTCCAGAGAGCGCCACTGAGCAGCTCAGCAGCTCCCTCTCTAGCCGAACTGAGCCCCCACGGCAGGGCGGGCGGGGGAAGTGGCTGTCCAGCTCCCTGCTGGTCACAGCCCTGCGCCACCCCCACTATCCACAACAAGACTGGCACATGGCAGAACCTCCGTGGTGCCTTCAACCCCTGCCCACTCTGAGCTCCCACCCACAGCTGCAGTGGGCCTGGAGGCAGCCCCCAGGCTGGGTGCCGGTGTCCACCTCCACCACTGTGGAGCTAGGCTATGAGACAGAAAACAGAAGACAAAGTCCCTGCCCCAGGAACACACTGAGAAAGGGGGAAAGTGACCACACTAGGGAGCACAGAGGAGGGAGACTACTGGCTCCGAGTTGGGAAGGCTGCCTGGAGGAGGGGGCCTGAAGAATGAGCAGAATCTCAGAATCTGGGCAGGGGGCATAGGAGGGAGGCCTGGGCTGGGGCCCTTGCCCACTGGGTGAGAGAAGGAAGGGCACAGTCCAGCTGCCCAAAGCCCTTGGATGCAGGAATTAGGACTCATGTTAGACGCAGGGACATGGGGGGTGTGGCCGGAAAGCAGCCCAGTGCCGGGGTCCTGGGAGTCCCCGGCTAGCAGCCCGCTGCCTGAAAGGGAGGGAGAGAGGCAAACTGGAAGCCCCTTAGAGGTGACCCACCTAGCTTTCCGTCACCTGCCCTCTTACCTAACCATGACCTCAGACATTTTCTCCTCTAACTCCATGGCTCCTGAGAGGAGTCTTTAGACTCGTAGTTTGCTTTGCATTTTCCACTTCTTAGAAAAATGCTTTGTGGTGCCCATCCTCGTGTGCATAACTTTGCTTTCTTTTACTTTCGTTCCTTAGATTCCCAAAAGTGGTCAAAGGGTTGGGATATTTTCCTAGCTCTTGATATTGCCAGATTAATTTCCAAAGGGGCCGTACCAGTATATAACCCTGCAACAGTCGAACAGCACGCTGATTTCACAGCAATCTTGCCAGCACTGCGTGTTCTCAAAAATGAGAACACTTCTAATGCAGTAGGTGGGAAGTGTTACCTCGTTGGTCATTGTTACTTGTTTATTGGAGTGGCTTTCCTTCCACGCCTGAAGTTGAACCTTCCCCCAAATATTTGTTAGGCCACCGCATTCCCTCCTTCCTGCAGTATGCAGTGTTTTCAGGTTCTTTGCCCATTTATCTACAGGGGTCTTAACCTTTTAGTTGGGTATGAGCTTTATCTTATCTGGCGTACATTTTCCTTCAACACTGTTATTTGCTTTTGTTGAGCTTTAAGCAGAGAGGGGACTTTTAGCCAGATCAGCACTGTGGACACCTCCCCCTGACCCTGGGCTCCTACCTCAGCGCTCACCACACCTGAGACCTTGTCCGGTGCTCTTGCTGCCTGTGGATCTGTCCCGCCTGTTGTGCCCATGGAGGAAAGGATGGAGGCCACCAGCCTTGGTTGAGTGGATGGCATTCTGACATTGGGCAGGGCTGGGCAGGGCAGGGTAGGTCGTTGCAGGCCCGGAGGCAGGGAGACTGTCGTGCAAGATGTGACAGTGACCTGGCCTAAAGCTGATGAATTTGAGCCCTCGGCTAGGGCAAGGGACAGGGGAGAGAGGCGTGGATGTGAGAGATATTTAGGTAGAAACTAGTTCTTTCCACTTTGATTAGCCGAAGGGGGGTTAAGGGAAGGAGGCAGAGGGGGGAGCCACGGGTGACTCTTAGGATCAGTAATGTGATAAGAGCAGAGTGCCCCAGTTTAGGGCTGGGAGCTCAGGGTTCCTGGGTGCTTTTGGCCAGTCCTGTGCGAGTGAAGCGGGCTGGTATTGCTAGGTATCCAGGAGCTCCCCCTGCCTGCCTAGCCCTGCAGCAGACCTCTGGGCCAAAGCTGCACTAAGTTTCTGGACCTGCTTCCTCCTCCCCTCCGTGATTTCGGTGGCATCCCAAGTTTGCCCAAGCTGCTAGCTATGAGCCCATTACAGAGATGGGGCCACTGAGACCCAGGCAGGGGAGAAGATGGTCCAGTATCACCCTGTGAGTTGGGTTGGAGGCAGCTTCTGCGGCAGAGGGGCTGGGCTCCGGTCCTCACCCCTCCCCCTGCCTCCCGAGGCCAGGCTGGCGCCGGCCAGGGGAGCCGCAGCTGGTCCCCTGCTGGGCCCCTGACCTGCCCTTGGCCTCTGCCCCGACCCCGTCCCGCCTCGGTGGAAGCCCCAGCTCAGCCGACTCGCAGGTCCCACCCGACTGCTTCGGCTAGCACCCGTTGGCTCACCGGCCCGCCGGGCCCGCCCCCGGAGCCCCGCCCCGGCCCGCCCCTCGGAGTTGTAACTCCACGTCCGAAGGCAGTTTCCAAGGTGGAAGCTGGGTCCGGCTGCCAGGAAGCGGCCGGTGCGCGGGCTGCGCGGGCTGCGCGGGGCTCGGCTTCCACGTGCGAGCCTGCACCGCCGCCCCGCCCTCTCCTGGCGGCCAGGCCTGGGGACTCTCTGCCCCGGGACGGCGCCTCGCGTTCCGCCGTGGCAGTGGCCGTGGCCAGAACGTCCACGCGCGGTCGTCCACCGCCGGATCTCGCTCCAGGTCTCTTTCCTTTTGTTCTCTCCTAGGGGTAGGGGGAGATGGGGGACCGGGGGCCAGATCACCTCTGAGAGGACTCGCTGAGGCCCAGCACCTCGGCGCCTCCTCTGTTCCCCTGGCCCACCTGGCCCTGGGGGAGATCTAGGCCTCGAACGGCACTCCTCACACGCACACCCCCAACCAGAGTCGGAAGCTCGAACTTGGGGAGCGTTCGCGAGAAGGCCGAGACAGGAGCAGAAAGGGGGTATGGAGGGAGGCGGCTGCGGCCTCAGGGTACCCCAAGATGAGCCTCGAAGGGGCGGTTAGCCGCTCAGCCCTCCTCGAGGACCCTTCCCCGGGCCGAGCTGCTGCCTGGGGGTTTTCTTGGGGCGCCTTGTTGGGAGTCCTCATGGTGGGGGACCCTGAGCTCCCGCCTTCAGGACGCGGGGCCGGCTTCAAGTCTGAGCCCCCTCGGCCATCCGGTAGCTCACACCGTGCCTTCTCTCTCTTCGCAGCGCCCGTGGTCCAGCGTGTAGGGAGCCGATCGCCCATGGAGGGTCTGGGCCGCTCGTGCCTGTGGCTGCGTCGGGAGCTGTCGCCCCCGCGGCCGCGGCTCCTGCTCCTGGACTGCCGCAGCCGCGAGCTGTACGAGTCGGCGCGCATCGGTGGGGCGCTGAGCGTGGCCCTGCCGGCGCTCCTGCTGCGCCGCCTGCGGAGGGGCAGCCTGTCGGTGCGCGCGCTCCTGCCTGGGCCGCCGCTGCAGCCGCCCCCGCCTGCCCCCGTGCTCCTGTACGACCAGGGCGGGGGCCGGCGCCGGCGCGGGGAGGCCGAGGCCGAGGCCGAGGAGTGGGAGGCCGAGTCGGTGCTGGGCACCCTGCTGCAGAAGCTGCGAGAGGAAGGCTACCTGGCCTACTACCTCCAGGGTAGGTGCCGCGGGGCCCTCCTTCCAGGGGGTTCGGGATTCACTTGACCTTAGGCCAGCCCCACTTCTTTTTTTCTAAAGCGAGTTGAGGCCCCCCTCCCCTGATGACCTGCTGGGCTGCTTTGAGAGGAGGGAAGCCTGAGTGTGACCGTGGGCAAGTTCTTCACCCTCGGCAGCCCAATCTCTGAGCCTGGAAAATGGGGAGAATTAGCCTGACCTGAGCTAGTTCTCAGGATGCTCAAGAACGAATTACAAAGTGCGGGCTCCCCAGGGTCTCGGCAAGGGTATCCCCACCTCCCCAACCTGCTCAGGAATGAGCAAGGGAGGCAGGGGTCAGACAGTGCTGGTGCAATCACGGCTCACTGAAGCCTCCTGGGCTCAAGCGATCCTCCCACCTTAGCCTCCCGAACAGCATATAAAGTGTCAGGTTTCCAGCCCGGGGAAATAGTATCTGTAAATAGAGATGCTGGCTTCTTGAGCCATATTCTCCCCCAAGTTCCCCCACATCTTGGGGTCCCACTTCATCCCTGAGAGTCAGGAGATGCCCAGGCAGAGAGCTGACATCTGAGTTCCTCCTTTTCTTTAGCTGATGGCCGCAGTCCTCCCTAAGGCTGGCAGTACATCTCGGCTCTGTTGAGCCCTCACACCTGCCTCAGCTTGACCCTAGGGGTGTAAGATCCTTTCCGGTGGCTCAGTGTGAGCCCAGCTTCTTGCAGCCCCAGCTGACTGAGGGTGGCTAGGGCCCCACGTGGGCACCAGGACACACCAAGCTGCTGGGTTTTGTGTTCCCTTTGGGAACATTTGCAAACCCTCCGAGTTGTCTAGGGTCATCTCCCCAGCCCCAGACAGAGGCACTTGGCTGCCCAGGAGGCCAGGTCAGCAGGCCCCATGCCCTCTCCCCAACAGGAGGCTTCAGCAGATTCCAGGCCGAGTGCCCTCACCTGTGTGAGACCAGCCTTGGTGGCCGTGCCGGCTCCAGCATGGCGCCGGTGCCCAGTCCAGTGCCTGTGGTGGGGTTGGGCAGCCTGTGCCTGGGCTCCGACTGCTCTGATGCGGAATCCGAGGCCGACCGCGACTCCATGAGCTGTGGCCTGGATTCGGAGGGTGCCACACCCCCACCAGTGGGGCTGCGGGCATCCTTCCCTGTCCAGATCCTGCCCAACCTCTATCTGGGCAGTGCCCGGGATTCCGCCAATTTGGAAAGCCTGGCCAAACTGGGCATCCGCTACATCCTCAATGTCACCCCCAACCTCCCAAACTTCTTCGAGAAGAATGGTGACTTTCACTACAAGCAGATCCCCATCTCCGACCACTGGAGCCAGAACCTGTCGCAGTTCTTTCCGGAAGCCATTGAGTTCATTGGTGAGTCCACCCCACCCACCCTTCCCTCGTGTCCTCCCCAAGGCCTGCTCTGGCCTCCCCCTTGTAAGTACTCCTCCCAAGCCCGGCTGCCATTCCCAGAGCCAAAAGCCTAGGTGGCAGTTCTAGGGGACAGGCAGAGCTAGGGTGGCCCCCAGAGGCCACTAGCGAAACCTCCAGGCCGTGGCCATCTGGCTCAGGGGGCAGGGCGGGGTCTTTGAGGGCCCTTCGGAAGGCCTCGGCCTCACACACGCCTGCCCTCCGGCTCTCCCGGGCCCTGTCCTGCCCCATCTAGATGAGGCCTTGTCCCAGAACTGCGGGGTGCTCGTCCACTGCTTGGCGGGGGTCAGCCGTTCTGTCACCGTCACTGTGGCCTACCTCATGCAGAAGCTCCACCTCTCTCTCAACGATGCCTATGACCTGGTCAAGAGGAAGAAGTCTAACATCTCCCCCAACTTCAACTTCATGGGGCAGTTGCTGGACTTTGAGCGCAGCTTGCGGCTGGAGGAACGCCACTCGCAGGAGCAGGGCAGTGGGGGGCAGGCATCTGCGGCCTCCAACCCGCCCTCCTTCTTCACCACCCCCACCAGTGATGGCGCCTTCGAGCTGGCCCCCACCTAGGGCCCCGTGGCCGGCAGGCCGGCCCCTGCCCCACCCCCACCCACGGGTGTCCCTGCCCACTCGTGTGGCAAGGGAGGGGAGGGCAGGAGGGCTCAGCCTGAGCAGGGTGCTGGGGGGAGAGCGCAATACCTCACGCGGGCTGCCGTCCTAATCAACGTGCCTATGGCGGGACCATGCTCGGAGCCTGCCTCTTCTGCGACTGTTACTTTTTCTTTGCGGGATGGGGGTGGGGGTTCCCTCTCCAGGTGATTGTCCAGGCCCAGGCCCCGGCCCTGGGTGCTCAGCCAGCTCGGCTAGGCCCTGCGCCTCCCTGCGCTTCCCCCTTCAGGAAGGGTGTGTGCCACCTCGTTGCCACAGGGACTGGATCCCAGTCCCGCCCCTGTCCCCAAGTGGCTGCTTGGGGGAGAGGCGTTTGCCATCACTGGTGTTGTCACCTCCCTGTTTCTCCACCAAGGGCTTGGTCCTCTCGGGGCTGGGGCCTCCCAGGGGATGGGGACCCAGAGGTGCAGTGGCCGCCCACATCCATGGCCTAGGAGCTACTGGGCAGGTTCCCGGCCACACATCTGGTGGGCTGTTTTTTTTTTTTTTTTCCCTCTTCCCCCAGATGTCTTGACGGGATCACTGGGGCTCTTTGTGAGTGAGGGTGGCCAAACTACCGCCGGAGGAGATGGGGTCTCGGAGCGAGAGCTGCCGAGGGGGAGGGGAAGAAGAAGGCCTCACTTTTGCTGCTGCGGGGCCCACACAGCCGTTGCTACTTTGGGGGGTGGGGAAGGGGCCAAGCTGCAGACACACACAGTCATTCATTTCTGTCCACACCCCTGTGGGTGGCGGGTGTGCGTGTGTGCGCTTGTGTGTGCGCGCGTGTCGGCACTCACACACACATGCTAGCCCACTGATGCACCCAGCCCAGGGCTGGCAGTCTTTGCGGCGTGGGGCCATCTCACCCTGGAGCCTGGAGAGGATCTATGCTTGTTTGTTTTTGTAATCCATATCATAGTTGCTTTCTTTAATTGTTCCTTCTGAATAAACAGTTTATTTAAGATACTGAGTAGAGAGAGAACCTACCTCCTGAGCGCCTTGGAGGGTTTGGGGGAAGGTGGGGAAGGAGGCCCTCTTGGTCTCTCTGGACTGCCCATGGTGGAAAGGGGCATGTGCCAGGCTGGCCAGGGACTCAAGTGCCACCCCACTCCCTGCCCCATGTTATCATTTCCCATCTTGTGCTTACACTGCCCGCTGGCCCACGCTCTGAGTCGCCCATTCATTCACCTCCATTTGAACCCCTAGTCTGTGCCACACACTGTCCTGGGGACTAGGTTGCAGCAGTGAGCTCCGCCTGCTCAGAGCAGACTTTCTAGTGGGGGAAGAAACGACAAATGCAACAGTCACAGCACTGCGGTTGTGCCGTAGATGTTCATTGCCATGGACAGAGCAGAAAAGTGAGGGGCCGGCACTCACAACTGATCCCTGAGACACCGGCCAAGTCAGCCCCGAGCCCTGCCTGGAGCCTCCTGAGGGCTGCCCCGGCTGGGTGGCATCCTGAGAGTGACAGGGAGGGGTGTGGGCAGACTGGCACATGTGAGTGTTGTGGTTCTTTGGCTGTGGAATTTGGGCTGCAAAGGCCCAGGCTGGGGACTAGAAGATCCCCATGGAGAACATGGAGACCAACGGGCCACCTAAAGGGACAGAGGTGAACTGCACCTCTCCTCATCTTGGGACACTGCCAATGCCTTCTCCACACCGTAACTGGCGGGGTCTATAAAGCTGTGACTCTCCACCATGGACATGTAGTAGAGGGGAAGGGGAGCTGGAGGGTGGCAGGGAGCGAGTGCAGCCAGAGAAAGCTGTGGAGGCTTTGGAGCAATGTGGCCCAGAACCCACAATCTAAAGGCATATGCGTGAATGGCTGAGCTGGTAGGAAAGGAAGAGCAAGGTGATGAAGTGAGAAATGAGGCGAATCCTCTGGGCCAGCGGAGTAAGTCACTCTGGGGTTAGCCCAGGAGCCAGGACCCTCCACTGGAACGCAGCCCCACCAACACCTTGATTTCTGTCCAGTGAAATCTATTTTGAATGGCTGATCTACTGAAATGGAAGATGTGAAATCTGTGTTGCTGTAAGCCACTAACTCTGTGGTAATTTATTACAGCAGCCACAGAAATCTACTAGAACAGGTGACCTAGGAAGATATATCCCAGATAAAGAAGAGGGTGTGTGCTGATCTTGACCTTGGATCTGGGGGGAAGTGGAATAAAAGGAAAATGTTCCCCCTCCCCTGAGAGCTTATAGCCATAAGCTGAACTGTTATTTTAGAGTGGTCTAGGCATAGAGTAGTGGACACTCCAGAATCTCTCTCGGAGGGACTTAGAAACAGTGATTCAGCCGGGCACGGTGGCTTACACCTGTAATCCCAGTACTTTGGGAGGCTCACCTGAGGTCAGGAGTTCAAGACCAGCCCAGCCAACATGGGGAAACCCTGTCTCTACTAAAAATACAAAAAAAAAAAAAAACTGAGCTGGGCATGGTGGCACGTGCCTGTAATCCCAGCTATTTGGGAGGTTGAGGCACAAGAATCACTTGAATCCAGGAGGCGGAGGTTGCAGTGAGCTGGGATTGCGCCACTGCACTCCAGCCTGAATGACAGAGTGACAGAGTGATGAGAGAGTGAGAGTGAGGCCCTGTCTCAAAACAAACAAACAAAACAAAACAAAACAAGAAACAGTGATCTGGCTGCTGGAGAAGGCTCCTGGATTTGTCTTGAAGCTGCATTCGACTATCTTACATACAGGGTTTACTGAGATTGTGACAGCCCAATAAAAATAGCAGTTTAAAACATAAATAAAATACATTTTTAAGGTTTTTTATTTTAGAAACAAGGTCTCAATATAGAACTTAAATAGGCCAGGTGCAGTGCCTCAGCCTCCCAAAGTGCTGAGATTACAGGCATGAGCCACCGCACCTGGCCTATTTAAGTTTTAAATGAAGTGGTTCAGAGGTCATATTGCTCCAGAGTAACCAGCAGAAGCAAGCACAAATCCTCTGTGGAGGGAGGGATGTCCTTTAAACACAGGCCTCAAAGCACCGCTATAGAAAATTCCAAAATACGTAATTTTTAAAAATCCTAAAATGTACAAGGAAACAAGCCACCATGAGTTATAGAAACATTTAACATGTGAATTCAAGTATCAGTCCTGCAAAGATAGCAGCCTTTGAGATTATATGACAAAGACTATAAGTATAATTAATATGCTTAAAGAAATAAAAGGAAATATTGAAACTGTAATAAAAAAGCAAGAGAATATAAAATGACTAGATACGCTTGAAAGAAAACCAAAAAGAGCTCCTAGAAATGAAAAATATGACAATTGAAATTGGACATTTAAAGTTTAAACAGCATATTAAACATAGCTGAAGAAAGAAATAGTGAACTGGAAGTTGGATTTAAGGAAATTACCCAGAATGCAGCACAGAGAGACAATAAGATAGGTCACACATATATTTAGTTGGATTTCTAGAAGAAAAAAAGGAGAATAGGGAATATAAAATATTTTAATAAACAATGCCTGAGAAATTTCCAAAACTGATGAAAGACACCGTGGAAGAGACTGCTGAGTGTCCCCCAGTATCCATTCTCTGCTTCTCCTTTTTAGAAATAAAATGCCCAAAGGTTAATAGCGTGTATGGCTTCAGAGCTAAAAACTTTATTTCCCATCCTCCCTTGCGGCTAATTGTGGCCATGTTTTTGCATATTGTCTCATATTTCCATTAGAGCCCTTAGCATTTTAATCATAGTTATTTTAAACTTCTGGTCTGATCATTCCAACACCCCTGTCATAGCTGAGTCTGCTTCTGGTACTGGCTCTTTTTGAACTGTGTTTTTTGGCCTTTAGTATGACTTGTCTTTTTTTTACTTTTTTTTTTTTTTTTGTCAAAAGCTGGACACATACTGGGTAAAGGACCTGCTGCGAATAGGCCGTAGTGATACAGCAGAATGTGGAGGGAGGAAAAGCATTCAGTCCTGTGATTAGGTTTCTGTCTTTGGGCGTGCCTGTGCCCCTGGACTGTGAATTTCACCAATGCTTCTCAGATTGTGCCCCGCTGAGGTGGGCCAGGATGGCTACAAAAGACTGAGTTGGGTATTTCGCTTCCCTCAGGTCAGTTAGGCTCCGCCAAAACCCTAATAGGTTGGGCCTGGTAAGGGTTACTCTTGAGGGCAGGCCTAGTTAAGAACAGAACGCCCTGGGCATATTTCAAAATGACCACTTTCCCCTCCCCCTGCCAGAAGCATGATGAGATTTTTCTCACTGTGAGAACCTGGTTGAGCTCCTAAAGGTAAAACTTACAAAAGTATGGGAGCCCCAAAAGACTGCCCCACCCCAGAGTTTTAACTCTCAGACTTGTCCGCACTGAGCCCCCAGCAATTCAGCAATTGCAGTTCGGGTGTCCCTATGCCAGCACTGGTTCCTGTGCCTGGCCTCCTGCTCTGCTAAGTTGTGATTCTCTGTGCCCGCCTGTCTGTCTCCCCAGTTTTGGGGGCAGCATTTTGCCCAGTGACTTCAATTCTCTGATAAATCTAAGAGGAGTTGTTGATTTTAAATGTGTTCCACTTTTACTCATTCTTAGGACAGACTGATGACTTCTGGCCTCCTTACACACTGGACCAGCAACAGAAACTCCCCTGGGTCTGTTTCTATTGACAGATTTTTCTTCTCATGATGGCTCACATTTTTATGCTTCTTCTACCTGAGTCAGAAAGCCGGGATGTAGAGCTCTCCTAGTCTGTCTCCTTTCTCTCAGGGACCACAGTCCTTCACTGACTGCTGTCCCCCATCTGAAAACAATGGATTTTCATATATTTTGCCCAGTTTCTAGCTGTTTATGGTGAGACAGTAATTCTGGACCCTCCTATTCCCTCATGGTCATATTGATATTGAGTGACTTTACATTTTGTTAAGACAAATATGCATATTAACTTTTTAGCATAACTAGAATATAAATAGG
The DNA here is from genome assembly GCF_029281585.2 of Gorilla gorilla gorilla. NCBI lineage: Eukaryota > Metazoa > Chordata > Mammalia > Primates > Hominidae > Gorilla > Gorilla gorilla. Next base: position 165,340,832 of record NC_073247.2, read on the forward strand.
ATATACTACTTCCAAACTAGTAGAGGAAAATAGCAAATAATGAAGGAAAATATCAACTAATCAAAAAAAGGTCAAGTAAGGGAAATAAAGAAACAGAAACATTGGAATAAGTAGAAAGTATAATATGTTAGAAATAGATCCAAAAGACGGCCAGGCACGGTGGCTCACGCCTGTAATCCCAGCACTTTGGGAGGCCGAGGCGGGCGGATCATGAGGTCAGGCAATCGAGACCATCCTGGCTAACACAGTGAAACCCTGTTTCTACTAAAAATACAAAAATTAGCCGGGCGTGGTGGCAGGCACCTGTAGTCCCAGCTACTTGGGAGGCTGAGGCAGGAGAATGGCATGAACCTGGGAGGTGGAGCTTGCAGTGAGCCAAGATCGAGCCACTGCACTCCAGCCTGGGCAACAGAGTGAGACTCTGTCTCAAAAAAAAAAAAAAAAAAGAAAAAAGAAAAAAAGAAATAGATCCAAAAAGCATTAAGCAAAATAAATAGATTAAATTCTCCAGTTAGACTGGATTTTAAAAAATCCAGCTATAAGCTGTTTTCCAGAGACGCATCTAAAGGGTGGAACCAGAAAAGGTTGAAAGGGCAGGACTGGCTGGGCACAGTGGTGGCTCATACCTGCAATCCCAGCACTTGGGGAGGTCAAGGTGAGAAGATCACTTGAGCCCAGGAGTTTGAGACCAGTTTGGGCAACATAGTGAGACCCCATCTCTACAAAAATAATTTTTTTTTAATTTTTTTTTTAAAAAAGAAGGCCCAGGCACGGCGACTCACGCCTGTAATCCCAGCACTTTGGGAGGCCGAGGCGGGCAGATCACCTGAGGTTAGGAGTTCGACACCAGCCTGACCAACATGGTGAAACCTGGTCTCTACTAAAAACACAAAAATTAGCTGGGCACGGTGGTGCGTGCCTGTGATACCAGCTACTCAGGAGGCTGAGGCAGGAGAATCGCCTGAACCCAGGAGGCGGAGGTTGCAGTGAGCCGAGATCCAGCCACTGCACTCCAGCCTGGGTGACTGAGTGAGACCCTGTCTGGAAAAAAAAAAAAAGGGCAGGACCTCCACCTATGGCCAAATGCAGATATCAGCAAATAACCTCCCCAAAAAAGTAACTTTATATAAAGCTGGACAAAATTGACAAAAAACAAGCTTTTTGATCTGGAAGTCAACGGAAAATGTCTCATAATCCAAGTGGCTGGATTTTGAGTAAGAACAGCGGGAGTCTGTGGCATTCTGGCCCAGGGCTGCTCCCATCCCTCCTGGCTTGCTGGGCATGGAAGCTATGCCAAGGCGGGGAAGGCCATGAAGACCAGCAGCTTCTCCCCATAGGCTTGAAAGGCGCTCGCTCATTTGGATGATTGGTGGGCAACACCTGTGCCCAGCGGCATGATCGGTGGAAGTGACTTCTTGGAGGTGGGCTGGCAGGGAAGATTTTTTCCATTTAAAAAATATATATTCTACTTAAAAATTTTTAAGCCTGGTTTCCTAGGAGCTACCCTGTATCTGCCTAGCTTGGTGGTCAGCCAATGACTGGACAGAAACTGTGCTCAAACATCTCAAGCCAGTAAGGCTTGTGTCCTTGGGTCTGGATGTGGGTAGGGGAGCTTATTCAATGTTTAGGCTGCTTTAAGGTCTTCTGGGCTTTCCTTTCCACTGGGCCCTCTCACATCCCTTATATACACGTGCATAGTCCCAGGGCAGTCCAGGAGAGTGTGAGTAGCATGGGACCCCTCCAGTCTCTGGTCAGCTAGAAATATACTGCCGCAAGCACATCCATAGCCTCAGTTGAGTAGAGCTGATCTGTTTGCCCTTCCCAGCCCGCCCACCTCCAAGAAGTCACTTCCACCGATGACACCACTGGGCACAGGTGTTGCCCACCAATCCAAATGAGCGAGCGCCCTTCAAGCCTATGGGGAGAAGCTGCTGGTCTTCATGGCCTTCCCTGCCTTGGCATAGCCTCCATGTCCAGCAAGCCAGGAGGGATGGGAGCAGCCCTGGGCCAGAATGCCACAGACTCCCGCTGTTCTTATTCAAAATCCAGCCACTTGGATTATGAGTCACCTTCCGTTGACTTCCAGATCAAAAAGCTTGTTTTTGTCAATTTGGTCCAGCTTTATAATTACTTTTTTGGGGAGGTTGTTTGCTGTTATCCACGTTTGGCCATAGCTGGAGGTTCTGCCCTTTCTTTTTCTTTTCTTCTCTTTTTTTTTTTTTTCAGACAGGGTCTCACTCAGTCACCCAGGCTGGAGTACAGTGGCAAAATCACAGCTCACTGCAGCCTCAACCTCCCGGTTCAAGTGATCCTCCTGCCTCAGCCTCCCAAGTAGTTGGGACCACAGGTTCACACCACCACACCCAACTAATTTTTTTATGTTTTTGTCGAGACAGGGGTCTCACTATGTTGCCTAAACTGGTCTCAAACTCCTGGGCTCAAGTGATCTTCCCGCCTTGGCCTCCCCAAGTGCTGCGATTTCAGGCGTGAGCCACTACTATGCCCAGCCAGTCCTGCCCTTTCAGCCTTTTTTGGCCCTATTCTTTAGATGTATCTCTTATAAACAGCTTATAGCTGGATTTTTTTAAAATCCTAACTGGATAATTTAATCTATTTATTTTGCTTAATGCTTTTTGGATCTATTTTTAACATATTATGTTATACTTTCTGCTTATTCCAACGTTTTGGTTTCTTTTTTTTTTTTTTTTTTTTTGAGATGGAGTTTCGCTCTGTGGCCCAGGCTGGAGTGTAGTGGCACGATCTTGGCTCACTGCAAGCTCTGCCTCCTGGGTTCATGCCATTCTCCTGCCTCAGCCTCCCAATTAGCTGGGACTACAGGTGCCCGCCACCACGTGTGACTAATTTTTTGTATTTTTTAGTAGAGATGGGGTTTCACCGTGTTAGCCAGGATGGTCTCGATCGCCTGACCTCGTGATCCGCCCACCTCGGCCTCCCGAAGTGCTGGGATTACAGGCGTGAGCCACCGCGCCTGCCCCGTTTCCATTTCTTTATTTCCCTTACTTGACCTTTTTTTGATTAGCTGAATTTTCCTTCATTATTTGCTATTTTCTTCTACTAGTTTGGAAGTAGTACATCCTATTTATATTCTAGTTACTCTAAAAAATTTAACATGTATATTTGTCTTAATAAAACATAAAGTCTCTCAATATCAATACGGCCATGAGGGAATAAGAGGGTCCAGAATTACTGTCTCACCATAAACAGCTAGAAATCGGGCAAAATATATGAAAATCCATTGTTTTCAGATGGGGGACAGCAATCAGTGAAGGACTGTGGTCCCTGAGAGAAAGGAGACAGACTAGGAGAGCTCTACATCCCGGCTTTCTGACTCAGGTAGAAGAGACATAAAAATGTGGCCCATATGGATTGCTTGAGCCCAGGACTTCAAGACCACTCTGGGAAGTATGGCAAAACCCCATTTCTACAAAAAATACAAAAAATTAGCCAGGCGTGGTGGTGCACACCTATAGTCCCAGCTACTCGGGAGGCTGCAGCAGGAGGATTGCTTGAGCTCAGGAGGTGAAGGTTGCAGTGAGCCGTGATCACACCAGTGCACTCCAGCCTGGGTGACAGAGAGGAATTTCAGTTTCTGGTCCAGCATGTAAGGAGCCTGGAAGTCATCAGTGTCTCCTAAGAAGAAGTAAAACCAGAACAGACTTAAAACTGAACACATATTTTGATATGTGTAATTAGAGGCTCTGAGGAAGAGGAGAAAGAGAAAGGGGCAGAATAAATATTTGAATAAATAATGGCTAAACACCAGCATTTGGTGAAAAGCATTCATCAGATCCAAGAAGTTCAAATAACCCCAAGTAAGATAAACACAAAGAGAGCCACTCATAGACATTTCATGGTAAATTATTGAAAGCCAAAGACAGACAATTTTGAAAGTATTATAGCAGAAGAAATAAATGACCCATATAGAAGGGAACCGCAATAAAATTAACATCTGACTTCTCATCAGAAACAATGGAGGCCACCAGGGAGTGGAACAACAAACTGAAAGCACTGAAAGACAAAAAATACTATCAACCAAAAAAAAGTTGTTTTGAGACAGAGTCTCAATCTGTCACCCAGGCTGGAGTGCAGTGGTGTGATCTCAGCTCATCACAGCCTCAACCTCCTGGGCTCAGATGATCTGCCTGCCTCAGCCTCCCAAAGTGCTCAGATTACAGGTGTGAACCACTGCACCCAGCCCCCAAATTTTATATCTAGCAAAACTATGCTTTAAAAATTGAAGGTTTAGCTGGGTGCAGTGGCTCACGCCTGTAATCTCAACACTTTGGAAGGCCAAGGCAGGCGGATCACCTGAGGTCAGGAGTTCGAGACCAACCTGACCAACATGGTGAAACCCCATCTCTACTAAAAATACAATAATTAGCCAGACATGGTGGCATGCACCTGTAATCCCAGCTACTTGGGAGGCTGAGGCACGAGAATCACTTGAACCTGGGAGGCAGAGGTTGCAATGAGCCGAGATCACATCACTGCACTCCAGCCTGGGTGACAGAGAGAGACTCCATCTCAAAAAAAAAAAAAAAAAATTGAAGGTTTAAGAAAAGACATTCCCAGATAAACAAAGGCTAACATAGTTCATTGCTAGCATGCCTCCTTACAAGAAATACTCAAGGAAGTCCTTCAGGCTGAAAGGAAATGACACCAGTTAGTAACTGGAATTCAAAGTAAGAAATGGAGAGCAGAAAAAATGGTTAATAAGTGAGCTAATATAAAAGCCTCTCAACATATTTTTATTCATTTATTCTCTTTTAAAAACATAAGATTGCATTAAAAAATAGGTATTACACTGTATTTCAGGGTTTATAACCTATATAAATGTAATAAACATGGCATTACTAGCACAAAAGAAGTGGGAAAGAATGTAGCCATACTGAGGCAAAGTCTCCATATTTCACCAAAATTAAGTGAGTATTCATCTGAGTTGGATTGTGATTAGTTAAGACTCATAATGTAATAGCTAGAGAAAACCCTAAGAAAATAACTCAAACTTGGAGTGAATGAAGCATGTTTATGTCTAAATTTCTGCTTCAATGTAATTAAAAATCAACAGAGGAAAATTGGCCAGCACGTTGGCTCACGCCTGTAATCCCAGCACTTTGCGAGGCCGAGGCGGGCAGATCACTTGAGGTCAGGAGTTCAAGACCAGCCTGGCCAACATGGGGAAAACCTGTCTCTACTAAAAATACAAAAGAAAATTCAAATATAACAGATGGACATTTCAATGCTCTATTTTCAATAGTTGATGGAACTAAAGACAGAAGATCAGCAAGGATATATAAAATCTGAACAACACTATCAACAAATTTGACCTAACTGATACCTACAGAACACACCATTCAACAATTGCCAAATACACATTTTTTTCAAGTGCACATGAAACATTCTCCAGGATAGACCATAAAACAAGTCTCAATATATTTAAAGGAATTTAAATAATTTAAATAATATAAAATATTTCTCTGACTGCAACAGAATTAAATTATAAATCTAAAAAGATAGAAACCTAGGAAGTCCAAAATACTTGGAAATTATACAACACTCTTCTAAATAACTGGCAAGTCAAATAAAAAACAAAGGAAATTAGAAAGAATGAAATGAGAATGAAAATGAAAACAAAACATATCAAAATTTATGGAATGCAGCTAAAGCAGTACTTAGAAGGAAACTTACAGTTTTAAAGGCCTACACCAGCAAAAAAAAGAAAGATCTCAAATTAATAACCTACGTCTCTACCTTGACAAATTAGAAAAAGAAGAGCATGCTAAACCCAAAGCAAGCAGAAGGAAGGAAATAAAGATTAGCACAGAAACTAATGGAATTGAAAACAGGAAAACAATAGAGAAAAATCAATGAAAAGAAAAGTCAGCTCTTTGAAAAATCAGCAAAATTGATCTTGGGTAGAGTGACCAAAAAGAAAAGAGAATCAAATTACCAAGATCAAGAAGAGAAAAGGGGGGCATTACTACTGACCTATAGAAATTTAAAGGATTATAAGAGAATGCTTTGACCACTTTATGCCAAAAACACTGGACAACTCAGATGAAATGGAGAAATTCCTAGAAAGACACATGACCAAAACTGACTTTAAAATAAATTAAAAATCTGAATAGACTTATACCAAGCAAATAAATTGAATTAGTACTTGAAAATATTCCCACAAAAAAAAATCCAAGCCCAGATGGCTTCACTGGTGAATTCTATCAAATAACTAAAGAATGATTAATGCCAATCCTTCACAGACTCTTTCAGAAAATAGAGGAGTAAGAACACTTTCCATCTCATTCTATCAGCCCAGTATTACCCTTACACCAAGTATATCACAATGAAAAAAGCTACATATCAATATCCTTCATGAACTCCTGGATGCAAACATCTGTAACACTAAATCTAGCAGCACCTAAGGATTGGGCACCATCATCAAGTGGGATTTATACCAAGAACACAAGCTTGATTTGACATCTGAAACTCAGTGTCATCCACCACATGAACAGAAAAGGACAAAACCCGTATGATCCTCTCAGTAGGTGCATAAAAAGATTCGACAGAATCTAACATCCATTCATGATTTAAAACAGTCCTTTTGCGGGGGGCGGCGAGCGCGGAGGACGCCATGAAGTCCCCGGGCACACGACTAGAGTACAAGGTGGTGGGTCGCTGCCTGCCCGCCCCCAAATGCCACACACCGCCCCTCTACCGCATGCGAATCTTTGCTCCTAATCATGTCGTCGCTAAGTCCCACTTCTGGTACCTCGTATCTCAGTTAAAGAAGATGAAGAAGTCTTCAGGGGAGATTGTCTACTGTGGGCAGGTGTTTGAGAAGCGCCCCCTGCGGGTGAAGAACTTCGGCATCTGGCTGCGCTATGACTCCCGGCGCGGCACCCACAACATATACCGGGAATACCGGGACCTGACCACCGCGAGCGCTGTCACCCAGTGCTATCGAGACATGGGCGTCCGGCACTGCGCCCGGGCCCACTCCATCCAGATCAGGAAGGTGGAGGAGATCGCAGCCAGCAAGTGCCGCCGGCCGACCGTCAAGCAGTTCCACGACTCCAAGATCAAGTTCCCGCTGCCCCACAGGGTCCTGCGCCGTCAGCACAAGCCACGCTTCACCACCAAGAGGCCCGACACCTTCTTCTAAGGGCAGGGCCCTCGCCCGGGTGTGCCCCAAATAAACTCAGGAACGCCCCCCCCCCAAAAAAAAACCTTTCTACAAACTAGGAACAGAATGGAAGTTACTCACGATAAAGGGCATCTATGAAAAATCCACAGCTAACATCATACTTGATGATGAAAGACTAAACGTTTTCCCTCTAAGATTAGGAACAAGGAAAGGATTCTTTTACCACTTGTGTTTAATGTAGTATTGGAGGTTCTTGGTAGTGCAATAAGCGGGAGAAACAAAAAGAAAAAAAGAGAAAAGGAAGGGAACAAGGAAATTATAAGCATCCCAATTGGAAAGGAATAAGTAAAAATTCTCTTTACTTGCAGATGACACGTGCTGTGTGTAGAAAATCACAAAGAATCCACACAAATAAAACCTACTAGAACTAATAAAAAGGGCCAGGCATGGTGGCTTATGCCTATAATCCCAGTGCTTTGGGAGGCTGAGGCAGGAGGATTACTTGAGCCCAGGAGTTCAACACCCACGTGTGCAGCATAGTGAGACTCCATCTCTAAAAATAAAATAAAATAAAATAAAATAAAATAAAATAAAATAAATTAGAACCGAGCATGGTGGCCTGCTCCTGTAGTCCCAGCTACTCTGGAGGCTGAGAGGGGAGGATTTGCTTGAGCCCAAGAGTTCAAGGCTGCAGTGAGCTATGATTGCACCACTGCACTCCAGCCTCTAGCCTGGGTGACAGAGCAAGACCCCAGTCCACCCCAAAAGAGAGAGAGAGAGAGAGCTGATAAAAAGTTTAGCAAGGCCGCAGAATACAAGATCAATATACGAAGAAAATCAACGGTTACTTCTATACACTTTTAACGAACAATTCAAAAATGAAATTATGAAAACAATTATGTGTACAAGAGCATAAAAAGAATAAAATTTACAAATAAATTTAACAAAAGAAGTGCGAGATGTATACACTGAAAACTGTAAAACATCATTAAAAAAATTAAAGAACAAAATAAGTGGAATGATATTCTGTGTTCATGGATTGGAAAACAACATCGTTTTAACATAGCAACACTCTCTGGCTGGGCGCGGGGGCTCATGCCTGTAATCCCAGCACTTTGGGAGGCTGAGATGGGCAGATCTCCTGAGGTCAGAAGTTCGAGACCAGCCTGGCCTACATGGTGAAACCCCGTCTCTACTAAAAATACAAAAAAAATTAGCCAGGCATGGTGGCAGACACCTGCAATCCCAGCTACTTGGGAGACTGAGACAGGAGAATCATTTGAACCCGGGAGGCAGAGGTTGCAGTGAGCCAAGATCTTGCCACTGCACTCCAGCCTGGGTGACAACAGTGAAACTCCATCTCAAAAAAAAAAACCAAAAAACCCATGTGCATCAAAAGACACTATCAAAGAGTGAAAAGATAATCCACAGAATGGGAGAAAATATTTACAAATCATATATCTGATTTGTAAATACAAATAGAGCAATACAAATCAAAACCACAATGAGATAGCATTTCACACACACTAGAATGGCTATTTTAAAAATCACACACAATAACAAGTGTTGACAAGGAAGGAGAGAAATTTGAACTTCATGCATTGCTGGTGGGAATGTAAAATGGTGCCATTGCTTTGGAAAACAGCTTGGCATTTCCTTCAAAAGTTAAACATGGAGTTATCATATGGCCCATCAATTCTACTCCTAGGTATATACTCAAGACAATCGAAAATCCACATCCACACAAAAACTTGCACACAATTGTTCATAGCAGCATTATTCACAATAGCTAAAAGTGGAAACAACCCAAATGTCCATCGATAGTTAATAAAATGTGGTCTATCCATACAATAAAATATTCTTCAGCTGTAAAAAGGAATGGAGTACTGATCCATGCTACAATATGGATGAACCCTGAAAACATCATAGTAAGAGTAAGCCAGACACAAAAGCCCATGTATGGTATGATTCAATTTATTTGAAATATTGAAATAAGCAAATCCACAAAGATAGAAAGTCAATTAGTGGTTGCCAAGCACTGGTGGGGGGGTGCGGGGTGTAAATGGGGAGCTACTGCAAATGCGTACAAGGTTTCCTTTTGGGGTGATCAAAATGTTCTGGAATTAGATGGTGGTGATGGCTGCAAAACACTGTAAATATACTAAACACTGCTGAATTGTACATTTTACAGGGTGAATTTTATGGTATGTGAATTGTATCTCAATAAAAACAAATTTTTAATTTGAATGGAAAAGGATTGAAAAAACTATACCAGTTAAATGTTAACCAAAAAAAGTTATAGTTGCTATGTTAATATCAGACCAAGTAGACTACAAGGGAAAATCATTGCTAGTATTAACATATATCACTATATTTTGATCAAATATTCAACTTACCTAAAATACATACCAATTCTAAACTCAAATACACTGAATAACATAACTTATAAATACATAAAGCAATAATTGAAAGAACTACAAGGAGAAACTGGCAAAAAGCAGTTGAGCCTCTCCTCAGGACATCATGTGAGGAAAGACTTGGTTCCCTGGGGTGAGGGAAACTGTGGAAATCTCCATGGGGTGTGAGGAAGGAGCTCTGGAGAGACGGGCATGAGCTTTTGTTTTTTAAAGACCAGCATGATAGTAAGCATGGGCTTTTTCTATTTCTCAAAAGGGGGCAGATAATAGGGTTGAAAAATATTGAAAAATTATCTTAAAGCAAAAATCAAATCCTGTCACTTGTTCTGTTTAAAACGTCCGTGGCTCCCAGTGCCCTCTTGAGAAAGTTCACTTTCCAGGCTGATCTCTACCCACCTCCTCTCACAACCTCCCTCAACCAGACGGGATTCTTTGTTATTTCTGAAACATTCCATACTTCTTATCTTGCCCACCTGGTGTTGGGGCTAGTGATAGGGATCCCTGGATGAAGCTGGGGTGGGGTGGAGAACATGGTTGCCACATGCCCAGACAGTGCCTGGCAGGAAGAAACATGTGGCTTATAGTGCCAACTCAGCCACCGCCTGGCCAGGGGACCCGACTTGGTCACTTCGTCTCTTCAACAGACCTGTTGCTCTCCCGGGTTCCCTGGCAGCATCCTCAACTCCCTCACAACCCCCCCACCACCCCCATTGAGTCGATGACCAAGCTCCATCTTTCCAGTAGTCCCACATCTCTTGCCTTGTTCTCCACATGGTTCAGGCTTGTCTCCCAGCCACCAGCCCTGCCCTGCCCCACTTCCAGGCCATCGCTCACACCGAACTCCAAAGGGATCTTTGTAGGGCCCAGCTCCCATGCCCCATTTCAACCACTGTGCAAAGACCTCCCTGGTTCCCACTTAACAGGACATAAAATTGAGGCACAGAGGAGCTTAAAGGCAACAAAAGCCAGGTGGCATGGTGGCTCACACCTGTAGTCCTAGCTACTCGGGAGGTTGGGGATCACTTGAGCCCAGGAGTTCTGGGCTGTAGTGTGCTATGTCCATCAGGTGTCCGTACTAAGTTCAGCATCAATATTCTGGGAGCAGAGGACCACTAGGTTGCCTACGGAGGGGTGAAACAGCCCAGGTCGGAAACGGAGTAGGTCAAAACTCGTGTGCTGATCAGTAGTAGGATCACACTTGTGAAGTGAATAGCCACTGCACTCCAGCCTGGGTAACACAGTGAGACCCCATCTCGTAAAAAAAAAAAAAAAAAAAAAAAAATGGCAACTCAAACCATCTGCAAGACCCAAACTCAAATCCAGCGTGGGTTCCCCCAGCCCAGGGTTCTCTTTCCTTCAGACACACAGAGTTTGCATTCACGAAGAGAAGTGGGGAAAGAATGCTGCCTTGTTTTCTTCAATTCCCCACACAATCATGTCCCAAGCAAGACCTCGCTTGCATGGATGCAAGCAAGAGGATGCAGTGGCAGAGTGTGGATTCAAATCCTCACTGTGCCACAAGCTGTATGGCTTTGGCTCACTTAGCCTCTGTATGCCTCAGTTTCTCCATATGTGAAGTGGGGATGATGATCATGATAGCAGCTATCTCACAGGTGAGGTTCAAGTTAATACATGGCAAGCTCTTCAATAAAGAGTCGTTACTAGCATTCTTTTTTTTTTTTTTTTTTTTTTTTTTGTAAAGATGGGTTCTCGCCATCTTACCCAGGCTAGTCTCGAACTCCTGGGCTCGAGGGATCAGTGTTCTTTTTATTAAAAGGAATAAGCCTTCCAGAAATACCAGATACAATGCTAGATACATATTTGCAAAGAGAAGGGTGAAAAGTAAGTCTACTTTCATGCCCGTCAGGCACCTCGAACTCACCACATCCAGAATCAATCTCATTACTCCTCCCCCAAAGTAATGCCCGTTGAACTCTTCTTGATGAATGTTCTGCTGCCAGAAACATGATCTACCTGGATCCCCCCGCTTCATTCCCCACCTGCAACCCATCACCAAGACCTGTCCACGTGACTCCCAAAGAGCTCCTAGGACCACCTCCGTGTCTCCCTGTCCCTAGGGTGGACCCACAGGTTGAGCTTCCCTTGAAACTCCGCTACCCACAGGTTTGCTTCAAGATAGAGCACGTGACCCACCCTGTGTGGCCCAGAACAGCAGAGACAGCTTCCTTTTGTGATGCCCACCAGGGTTCCCCCGACCCTCAATTCTGGTCTGGTTCCAGACACCCCAATTCCTAGCAGCCAGCCCCGGCTCAGCACCTAACCCACACTGGGCAAGGATGCTCTCTGGCTACAAACCCCTTCGATGGTTCCCCACTGTTCCTAGACTACAGCTCCAGCTCCTTCCCCTGCCAGGCTTGGTCTGGCCCGTTCCTCTTGCTGCCAGCCTCAGCACCAGCCCTGAGCCTGAGAAGCCCTCACAGTGTCCAGCACAGCTCCCTTGCCATCACTTCACACACACACACCACCTTTTGCCTTTGGCTAAACCAGTCCTTTCTCTCTCCCAGGCTGCCATGCCACTGCCTAGGTGACCCAAACTGCCTTCCTCATATGCGGTCTCGGAGGGATGAAGGAGGGGTGCCGCCTCTGCTTGACCTGGGGGTTCCCCCTCTCGCCCCTATCACAGATGGGCAGGACCTCTCCCCCAAGGTTGGACTTCCCCAAGGCAGGATTTGCAGGGTGTGGGGTGGGGGCAGTAGCGGAGAGGAATGGATTTGAGAGGCTGCCCAGGTGCTGAAGGAACTAGGGGAGGCTAATGGACGTCTAAAGATGGGGCCGTGGCTCCCCCTGCTGACGGGAGGCCATATTGCACCCTGTGTCAAGGCAGCCCAGAGCTGGCTTAAGCTCCAAGCCGAAGCGATCTGGCCACGTGCCTGGACTGGAAGAGCTGGCTGTTCTGAGCGAGTGCCGGTTTCTTCTGGAAGGCAGGCTCTGGCACTCCTGCTCATTGCTCCCAGACCCACAAAGATCATTTTTATCATCCCCGTAAAACCACCCCTCCAATAGAGGGCGTCCTCCTGGAGGGCAGGCACCTCTTCTGATAGGCCCAGGTCAGTGCCCAGCACCTGGCACACAGTAGAGGCTCAGTCAACATCTGACCAAAACAACAGCAAGTAGGTATCGTGGGAGTCCAGTGTGAACAACGGAGAAGATGGGAAGGGGGGCCCACAGCAGGGGTGCCCACAGGCGACAAGGCCCCAGGTAGGGGTGAGGGCAGGTGGGACAGGTCTTGGAGGCGAGGAGGCCGTGGTACTGGCTGACTGAGGTCCCCTGTGGGGCCCAAAGCCTGGAGCGAAGGATGGCCTGGGAGTGGCTGTGGGGATGGAGGAGGAGGCTGCCCACCCACCTCCAGCCTGCTCTCCCTGGTAGAAGCCAGGTCCCCTGGCTCCAACCCTGAACCCCACTCCAGCCTTCACCCACAAGACCCAGGCCAGCCTTGGTTTGAGCCTCACCGCCTCCCTTTGGGGCCCAAAGTTCAACAAGGAGAGTGATCTTCTCTACCATTCTCGCCAGTCAAGCCATGGGTCATCGGGCTTACACTCTGAGGGCTGGCAGGGAGCAAGGGTCTCAGAGGGGAGGGAGGGGTGGCCAGCTTGCCTGGAACTCTCGCTGGGGCCAAGAAGTGGCTCTAGGGGTCTTCCCCTGATGGGCCCAAGAGAAAGGCCTAGAGGGGCCAGCAGAGCTTTGGGACCCAGCAAGGCAGGGCTCCGGAGCCCTGGCCCCTCCAAAATGGAGGTTGGTGGGGCTGGGGCCACTCAGACCAGAGGACAGGCCATGGCTCTTCACTTCAGAAGCCACCGCCAAGCTGCCACTGCTCCCAGAGCCCCAGCTGCCAGCCCAGGTCTACCCCAGCCTGGAGCCTGAGGGTTCCAAAGCCCCCGCACAGCAGAGGGGTAGAGGGCCCCGTGTCGCCCTCTCCTGGACAAGGAGCTCCTCTCACCCCCTGACCCTGGGGTCCCCTACTCTTCTGCTCGACAAGATGGCCTCTGGCCATCAAGAAAGGGAAGGGAGGGAGGGATGGAAGGTGACAGTCCTGGGCTCTGGTCGCCCTCCATGCACCTGTGAGCCCTTCCCAGTGCCAGGCACCTGGCTGAGGCACCCCAGGCCTGGCCCTGCATGGCAGGGGCACTGGAGCCCATCCCTGGGGGTCTGGAGCCAGCACTCAGCCTCCTGACTGCGCCCCCTGCTGGCAGCCCAGCAGGCGTGCGCTGCCTCCACTTTGTCCCAGGACCCCAAGGCTGGGCAGTTACACCTCTGGGGTGGCAGAGCTGCCCGGCCACGCTGCCACTTGTTGGTGCTTTGGGGGGAGGGGACAGGAAGTTTTTGGACAGTTGGAAACTTGTCTGGGGAAGCAGAGGTTCAGGTGGCAGTGGGTGAAGCCGTGTGGCAGGGTCTCATTGGTTTCCTTCCCACAAGTGACCAGGTCCCCTCCACACTCGCCGCACCCCCAGTTCACCACTGGCCCATTGCTGTATCTTTCTTTATTGGTTTGGGGAAAACTGGAGGGGGCTGGAAGGCCATGACCATGACACAAGCAGGACCACCCACACTCAGCGAAGCACACAACAGCTGTGCAGGAAAGACAGCCCCTGAGGCCCGCCTGCCAGCACCTCCTCGGCTTTTGGCGGGGCAGGGGGGCAGGGGCGGGAGAGGCAACAGGGGAGGGGAGCCACTGCCCCCAGGCAGGGCAGAGCCTGGGGACAGACTTGGGGGTGCCCCATTCCAACCCCAGCGCCATGCGCCACACCCTCAAATCTCAAACTCCAGCAGAGGCCAGCCCCAGGGGGAGGGGTTGGGGGAGGGGACCGAAAGCTTCCAAGGGAAGGAAATCTGCGGGTCAGTCCACTTGGCCTCGGCATCTGCCTGAGAGGGAGAAGCAGAGGGAAAGGGGGTAGTCAGGAGCCGACCTGCCAGCCCTGTGCCCCCACCCCCTGCCTCGGTCAAATCCCGGACTTCTTAGAGGCCCTCTCCCCCTGCACTCCCTTGCACAATGTCAGGCACCCACTGGCCCTCCCTGTCCTTCCACCTCTCCTGGGGCCCTGGCTCCTCCCTCTGCTCTCTGCCTTCAGTCCTCTGGCCTGTGGGGGCCACCCCACTTAGCTCTTGGCCACATGGAGCGCCACCACCCTCTAAGCTCTCCAAGGAGCCAGCTCCTGGGGGTGCAGGGTCCACCCAAACACACCTGGGCATCACCACTTGGGGGGCTGGCCAGCACGGAGGCCTGAGTGGCTGTGGCGGGCCATGCCCTGCTCAGAGGCCCCCTCGCCCTCTGGACTCTGCCCCAGCTTCCGGATGTGGCGCAGGAACGAGGTGGCATTGAAGGCTCGCTGCCAGAAGAGAGGGAGATCAGGCCAGGCCTGGGCCCAGGCCCCAGCCCCAAGACTGTGAGGACTGCAGTGGCCACTGGGCAGCCACGGCGATCAGGCTACAGCTGGGGTGCGGCGGGCGACCACACTGGGTCTCTCTCCACACTGACCTTCCAGTGTGTCCGAGCAAAGTTCTTCCGGATCTGCT
This sequence comes from Gorilla gorilla gorilla, assembly GCF_029281585.2. Classification (NCBI taxonomy): domain Eukaryota; kingdom Metazoa; phylum Chordata; class Mammalia; order Primates; family Hominidae; genus Gorilla; species Gorilla gorilla. Next base: position 165,355,943 of record NC_073247.2, read on the forward strand.
CACTGACAGAGCCTAAGATGTCCCTGTCGAAGGCTGTGTCCCCAGAGATCCTGGGGAAAGGCTGAAGGTCGGGGGGGGGGGCCTCTCTGCAAGTGCAGTCCCCCTGGCCCTGGGGCAGCTCAGCAGGGCTCCCACTCACCAAAGGTGCTGCAGTGCCTGTTGGCAGGTGAACCTCTTCTGGGGGTCTCGCTCCAGAAGGTGCCGGATGAAGTCTTTGGCTGGAACAGGGAGGCTGAGTCAGCCTGTCAGGTCCCCACTCCCTTGCATCACCTCCAAGCACGGGCCAGCCTCAAGCTCACCTGATTCTGAGATGTCATCCCAAAAAGGAGAGTCAAACTCATAGCTGGCCCTCAGGATCTGGCTGAAGAGCTCAGGGTCGTTCTCATCGTAGAAGGGGGGGTACCCACACAGCCTGGCACCCACAGATGAATCATCCAGCTGTCCCACCCTCCCCAACCCAGCAGGGGCAGGCAGGCAGGAGACAAGCCTTCCCAGCGGTCACTCACAGGATGTAGGAGATGACGCCCAGGGCCCACACATCTACGGCCTTCCCGTAGGGTTTCTGCTCCAAGAGCTCTGGGGCTGGGGGCCAGAGACAGACAGACGCACGCACAGGCACACACGCAGCCATGCCGCTCAGTGTCACTGGCTCGGCCTACTCAAGCCCAGGAATGGCCCACACAAAGGCAACGGGCACAACAGCCTTCCCGGCTGTCTAGGGGCCCCCAGGCCACCCCACTCCCAGCAAGCCTCAGGGTGTTGTCCCTCACCCACATATCCAGGGGTCCCACAGGCAGTGCCTAGCATGTTGCCAGCCTGGATTTTGGAGAGTCCAAAGTCAGAGACCATGATCTTCGAGTCCTCAAAGGGCGTGGCATACAGGAGGTTTTCGGGCTGTGACACACGGACACCGGGAAAAGGGCCAGTCAGTCCTGACGCGGTGCCGGTGCTGGGACAGGATGGGGACTAGGCACTCTCAGGTTCCCCAGAGCCTTGGTGGAGCGGGAGATCAAGAAAGGCCCCAGCCGTGCTCCCGGGAAAACAAAGGCAGGGCCAGGTGGGCAGGTGGGAGGGTGGGGTGCAGAGGCCCCAGCCAGGCACCTTGAGGTCCCGGTGCACGATCCCCAGGCTGTGCAGGTAGGAGACGGCGCCAAGGACCTGACCCACCAGATGGCTGGCATCCTTCTCTGTGTAGGAGCCGCGCTCCATGATGCGGTCAAACAGTTCGCCACCCGTCACCCTGGGGGTGCCAGGGGTTTGGCTGACCCAGGCACTCAGCCTGGCCTTCAGCCCCACTCACTGCTCAGTCCCTCCCCGGCTCCCACAGCCTGCCCAGGCCCTCCTCACAGTTCCATGGCCAGGTAGAGGTGGGAAGGGCTCTCGTGGACATCCTCCAGAGCGACAATGTTGGGGTGACTGATCCTGCAATGGCAAGGAAGCGCCTGTGGGCCAACAGAGTCAAGGGGTGCTCTGTCCTGAGGCCCTGGGGAAAGCCTCCTCCCTCTTATCTTCCTCCCACCTCTGCTCCCCATTCCCTACCACATGCCACCCCTGCCCGGTCCAGGAAGGCAGAGCTCCAGCCTGAGCCCTGGCCTTCCTTCTAAAGCCCATTTGGAAAGCACAGATCAATATCAACTCACTCCCTTTGCCACAGGGATGTGCAGGCCCAGAGAGAGCACTGCCCCAGGCCTCCCAAAGGTTGGTGGCCAGGCCTGGACTAGAGCCAAGGACTGCTTGCGCCCCCCATCGACCTATGCCCCGTCCCAGGGCCCCGCGAGGTGCGCACCTACGGAGCACTGCGATCTCGTTCTCCACCAGGGCCTCCTTGCCCCGGAGGGCCTTCTTGGGGATGCACTTGAGGGCCACGAGGTGTGCGGAGCCCCGCTCCTGGGCCAGCACCACCTCGGAGAAGGCACCCCTGCCGCAGACGGGGCGGTGGGAGGTGGGAAGGAAGTGGGAAGAGAGGAGAGGCAGGAGGGAGAGAGAGTGGAGTGGGGAGGGCCCCCTGTGAAGGAGATGGGGAGGCCCTACCTGGCCCTGTGCCACCCCCCACCACCACTCACACATGCCATCTCACAGACTCACATTCACACACCCCTACATATTCACACACACACACACACACACACACACGATCACACACGCGCGCGCACACTCACGAGCCGAGCCTCTCGCGGATCTCGTAGACGCTGCTGATGTCCTCCGTGTGTTTCTTCAGCAGCAGCATGTCTGCAGGGGCAGGGGAGAGGTGATGGGGGTCTCTCCCCGCCCCGCCCGGGGCAAGGGCAGCTTCCTCCTCCACCCCCTGCCAGGCAGGCCTCAGCCATTGCCGCTGCGCTCGACCCTCCCCTCCCCCGTCCAGGTCCACACCCCCAGACGGACGCCTCCCAGCGAGGCCACCGCATACACGCCTCCACATCCCAGGCCTACAGCTGCTATCCCACGCACCCTCCCCCGCACCCCGAAGGCGACCAGCGCCTGGATGCTGCCTCTCTGCCTCCACACATCCGGCCGCTTTCCAGAAGGCTCCATGCTCACCCACGCCGTCCCTCCCCCATCCACACATCTACAGCGCCCAAGCCCCCACCCCCGCCTAGACCCGCCACCCATGGCACAGCGCCCACAGGCACCCGCTGCCCAAGCCACCAAGCCGCCCGGGATGCACCTGCGACCCCCGCATGCAGCCACCTGCCAAGACCGCGGCCACCCACGCGGCCGCAGACGCAGCCCAGCCCTCGGCGCCGCGGAGCAGGGGGACCTGGCAGCCTGGGCCGCCCGCGTCCCGAGCTGCGTGGACCGAGCGCGTGCGGGCAGGGGGCGCGCCAGGCGTGACAGGTGTGCTGCGGACGCGCAAGGCTGCAGCGGCCGCGGGCCGGATCCGGTGCGCCCCTTCCCGCGCGTCCCCGCGCCCCGGAGCAGGTGCAGACCTGGAGCGGGTGCCGCAGCGTCGTTCCGCGCAGTGGCCGCAGCGCCAAGCCCCCCGCCCGCGCCCCGCCGGCCCCGCCCCCTCCGCGCACGCCCCCGCCAGCCGCCCAAGCACGCAGTGGCCCAGCGCGGCCGCGGCGCCGCAGGGCACCTTGTAAGGCAATCGCCGGGATCCGGCTCGGGTGCCGGCCGCCACCGCCCAGCCCACTGCTCGCTCGCGCCGCCTCCCGGAGCTGCGGCCCGGCTGGGCCGGCCCCAGGGCCTTTGCACCACCGGTGGCTGTCTCACGGAGAGCTCTTCGGCCACAGGTCGGCAAGGCCCTCTGCCTTCCAGTCTCTGCCTTCACCGCCTCTCCGAGGACAGGCTGACCAGGCCACTTGCCCGAAAGCAGCCTCCATCCCTAGCTCCAGGACCCTGCAACCCTGCACCACAGCTCTGCCACCCTGGGCTCCCGGCACTCACTGGGCTCCCTCTGGCTCCACCATTAATCCCTCACCCTCGCTTTCTTCTCTACCCAGCAGCCAGAGCATTCCTTTTATTGAGATCATGTCACCCTCCTGCAGCTCTCTATGTCAATCCAAGTCAAAGCATGAGTCCTTAGGGGGCGGCCTAACGACTGCCCTGGCCCTTCCTCCTCCACCTCTTCCCCGGCCACACTGGCCTCCTGACGGCCCTAGCCTTTGCTCCCCTGCCTGGAATGTTCTTCGATCAGATATCTGCCTGGCTTGGCTCCTCGCTCCATCAGATCTCGGCTCAAATGTCCCCTCCTCAAACCGGCCTCCCCCGCCCTGCCCCTGCCAATTCTCTCCGCATAACCCTGCCCTGTCTTTAGAACGTCCAACCGCAAAAATCACCTTCTTCGCCTGGTCTTCCTCACCAAAGCGTCCGCTCCCAGAGAGTGTATCTCCGCCAACCCAGCCAAGACGAGCCCAGGAAATAAGTGCGGGTGACCGAATTCAATTCTGCATCCAACAGTTACTGGACCCCCCTCGCTGCCCGCCATCCAGTCCCATGAGGTTGTGTAGCCCTCCCCAGGGTCTGTGCTCCACATCCCTGCAGGCCAGCATCACAAGGGTTCCGTCAAGTGACCATGGGCCCTGGCATGACACAACGTCTTCAAGAGAGTCCACGCAGCAGGAAGAGTTTTTAAAAAATCATTTTTCCAGACCTCAACTCCCATATATACTCTGTGTAAAAACTGGGAAATCTGAGAAGGCCCCTAGCAGCTCTTGCCCCCTGGCCTTTCCCAGTCACCCCTCCCAGGACACTGCAGAAGGCTCCAGGGACCCCAGCACTCAGAAGCTCCAGTCCCACCTGCTCATCTATGTGAAAAGGGTTTCCTGGGACCGACATCTAAAACAGAAAAAAATAGGAATGGGACTGATGGTGAGCCCCTTCTCATGACAGCAGGAAGTGCAATTTGTTTACAGATACCTACAGATAATTCCCCAGAATGTCTAATACGCCAATGGTGCTTTGCTCAAGCCAGGAAAAACATTAGCAGAGTTCTACAACATGGTCCTGGGTTATAAAAAGAAATAGAAATACACATATTTCTGTGCCCCAGAAAAGTATGGTGGTATGAGTAATAAAAAACTGCCCGCATGGAAAGAGATGGCACAAAGAGACCTATCTGAGGGGCAGCAGACGGAAACTGGAGGCCAGAAGGAAAGCACCCACCTCCAAAGTGGGCCTGGGAAAGACGAGCCAGCGGGCAGGTATTGGTCCACGAGGTGACTCAGGTGGCCCTGGCCTCATGTAAAAACTGATGGCACAGTTTTTGTTTGAATCATTGTATCGTGGGGTTTTTTTGGTTTGTTGTTGTTGTTGTTTGAGACAGAGTCTCACTGTCGCCCAGGCTGGAGTGCAGTGGTGCCATCTCAGCTCACTGCAGCCTCTGCCTCCTGGGTTCAAGCAATTCTCCCGCCTCAGCCTCGAGTAGCTGGGACTACAGGTGCACGCCACCACACCAAGCTAATTTTTGTATTTTTAGTAGAGGCAGGGTTTTACCATGTTGGCCAGGCTGGTCTCGAACTCCTGACCTCAGGTGATCTGCCTGCCTCAGCATCCCAAAGTGCTGGGATTACAGGCGTGAGCCACCGCACCAGACCTATATTGTGTGTTTACAAGAGAAATTACACCCTCCGGCCTGGCAAGGTGGCTTATGCCTGTAATCCCAGCACTTCAGGAGGCTGAGGCTGGAGGATCACTTGAGCCCAGGAGTTCCAGCCTAGCCTGGGCAACATAGCTTTTCTTTTCTTTTCTTTTCCTTTTTTTTTTTTTTTTTTTTTTGAGATGGAGTGTAGAAAGTAAAAAGTTCCTCTTCAAAGTTTCCCTTCTTATTAAAAAATAAATCATAAGTGTTAGAAATAATAGTTTCTTTTAAAGACTAACTTCCTTCAAGCCTCCTTGCTTTGTGCTAATAACTCTTTGTTAAGCCCTATCCTATGTAGCTGTTAAACATGCTTACAGGCACGTAGTACATTCTATGTCCTTGTACTTTAACCAAGATATCTGTGCTGGACGTGCTCACAGGCATGTCCCAGCTCGCAGCCTATGTCCCTTTCCTATTGGGGAATATTATTACTTTTCTAAGCCGTTTCGTAAGCAACTTCCTCTTTTCCTTTATCCTTCCATTACTTTTATCTATTTTCAAAAGTTTTAAACTACTAGCCAATCGGGTTTTAGGTTAGATTGTGAGGTCTGGCTCCAGCCAATGGAAACAGGACACAGTAGCAAGGACATACTGCATAAGGAATAAAAATTGCTTCCCTCCTTTGTTTGGTGTACTCATGTGGCAAAACTGCTGGCGAGTGTACCCTTTCCGCAGAAAGTTAAAAAATGGCCTTGCTAAGGAGATTAAACTTATGCCGGGTGTGGTGGCTCATGCCTGTAATCCTAGCAGTTTGGGAGGCCAAGGCGGGCAGATCACCTGAGGTCAGGAGTTCGAGACCAGCCTGGCCAACATGGTGAAACCCCGTCTCTACTAAAAATGTAAAAATTAGCCGGGCATGGTGGCTCACGCCTGTAATCCCAACTACTTGGGAATCTGAGGCAGGAGAATAGCTTGAACCTGGGAGGTGGAGGTTGCAGTGAGCCGAGATCGTGCCATTGCACCCCAGCCTGGGGCACAAGAGTGAGATTTCATCTCAAAAAAAAAAAAAAGAAAGAAAGAAAAAGAAAATTAAATTTATGTTCAAGTGCTATTTCTTTGTGCCACCGGGGAACAAACATTTCTAACATGGAGTCTCAGTCTTGTCACCCAGGCTGGCAGGCAATTGTGTGATCTCCGCTCACTACGACCTCCGCCTCCTGGGCTCAAGCGATTCTCCCACTTCAGCCTCCCAAGTAGCTGGGACTACAGGCACCCGCCACCACGCTGGGCTAATTTTTGTATTTTTAGGTAGAGACAGTTTCACCATGTTGGCAGGCTGATCTCGAACTCCTGACCTCAGATGATCCACCCTCCTCGGCCTCCCAAAGTGCTGGGATTACAGGCGTGAGCCACCGCGCCCAGCCACCTGTGTCCTTTTGATGTCCGTTCATCACTGCATGTGTGTGTGCATGCCCGTGTAGGTGTGGGCATGTCTGTCTCTGTGAGCCCTTCCTTACTTTCTGGCTCTGTGCTCATCCCTTGTATTTCCTGAACCGGTCCTAGAAGCAGCCGTTTTCTCTAAGGAGCCATTTTTGAGAGAATGGTGTTGGAGACGAAGATCTGGGCGCTAGGTGATGCCCATTGTTCCTGGAGTATTGCTGCTTCTAGGCCCTCTCCGCTGACAGCAAGAACTTATAGTGTGTGTGTGTATATACATATATATATATATATATATAGTGTATATATATATAGTGTATATATGTATAGTGTATATATGTAGTGTATATATATAGTGTATGTATATATATAGTGTATATATATATAGTGTATATATATAGTGTATATATATAGTGTATATATATATATAGTGTGTATATATATAGTGTGTATATATAGTGTGTATATAGTGTGTATATATAGTGTGTATATATATAGTGTGTATATATAGTGTGTATATATATAGTGTGTATATATATAGTGTGTATATATATAGTGTGTATATATATAGTGTATATATATAGTGTGTATATATATATAGTGTATATATATATAGTGTGTATATATAGGGTATATATATATAGTACATATATAGTGTATATATAGTGTGTATATATAGTGTGTATATATAGTGTATATATACAGTGTATATATAGTGTGTATATATAGTGTGTATGTATATATATAGTGTATATATAGTGTGTATATATATAGTGTATATATATACACTAACCCATGTACATATAGATAGATATGTAGTATATATAGTGTATATATATATACACTAACCCATGTACATATAGATAGATATATAAACCCATATAATACCCATTTAATATATATACCAACCCATGTTATGTTACTAACATAACATCTATAAACAGATACACACGCGCAGCAGTATCTATATTAAACTCAACAGGAGTGCACACTGATGTCTCCAACTCTAATCCATCACCACCTGGGTCATTCTAGCTGCCTGCCCTTGCTTGTCTATAACCTCCCACTCTAAAAGTGAGAAACCCAGGCCAGGCACGGTGGCTCATGCCTGTAACCCCAGCACTTTGGGAGGCTGAGGCAGATGGATCATCTGAGATCTGGAGTTCAAGAGAAGCATGGCCAACGTGGTGAAACCCCAAATCTACCAAAAATATGAAAAATTAGCCAGGCATGGTGGTGCATGCCTGTGGTCCCACCTACTCGGGAGGCTGAGTTAGGAGGATCTCTTGAGCCTAGGAGGTCAAGGCTACAGTGAGCCATGATTGCGCCACTGCACTCCAGCCTGGGCCACACAGCAAGATCCTGTCTCTGAAAATAAAATTAAAAATTAAAATTAAAGTGAGAAACCTGGCTCCCACCGTCTTCCATCCATTGCCATAGTTCTTGAATTCCGGTATAAAGGTGGAGAGGTTGCAGAATCATTCACCCCTACCCTGGTGGGGGGTGATCTTATCAATTAGAGTGCAGCGCTTATGTGTGCTTCCTTTTGCTCTTAGTCTGACAGATGCCACTCATTTCCAGAGTGGCTGGGATGAGGCGCTTTCTCCCTGACCCCCTTCAGTAAGGCTGTTTTGTACATTTCTGTTCCTTTTTTGTTTGTTTCGTACATTTCTAATTGCCTTTTGTCGCAGTCTGCATTCCGTCTTGTGATCTCCCAACCTTCTAAAAGATTATTTTAAAAGGTGCCTATTTTAAGTTCCCTCTGTCTGCTGTAAAGTTCTATGGGTTTTGACATATTCAGAGTGTCACGTGTCCACCATTACAGCATCATACAGAACAGTTTCCCTGCGCTACAGAATCCCTGTGCTGCGCCTATCAAGCACGATCCCCTCTCTCAGACCCCTGGCAACCATGGATCTGTTTTCTGTCTTTTTTTTTTTTTTAATCTATTTTGCTTTTTCCGGAATGTCAGGTAAATGGAGTCATAGAGTAGGTAGCTTTGTCAGGCTTTTTACTATGCAATATGTATTTAAGATTCACTTATTTCTTTGCATGGGTTCATAGCTTTCCCCTCTTTATCACTGACTAGTATTCCATTGTCCAGATATACCACATTTTATGTATTCACCTACTGAGGAACATCTTAATTGCTTCCAGTTTTTGCCAATTACGAATAAAGCTGCTAATACGATCACACTGGTCTTTAAGGAAAAAAAGGCTGCTATAAATATATGTGTGGTGGTTTTTGTGTGGACATAAGTTTTCAAATCATTTGGGTAAATACCAAGGAGTGTGATTGCTGAATTGTATGGTGAGAGTATACTTAGCTTTGGAAGGAACTGCCAACCGCTTTTCAGGGTGGCTGTACCTTGTCACATTCTCACCAGCAATGAATGGGAGTTCTTGCTGCTCCAGGTCCTCGCCAGCATTAGGAGTTGTCAGTGTTTTGGATTTTGGCTATCTAGTAGGTATGCAGCGGTATCTCCTTGTGGTTTTAATTTGCAATTCCCTAAAGACGTATGCTGTTAAACATCTTCTGATATGCTTATTTGCCATTTGTATTTCTTCTTTGGAGAGGCATCTGTTCAGATCTTTTGCCCATTTTTAAATTGGGTTGTTTTCTTATTGAGTTGGGATTTTTCTTTTCTTTTTTTTTTTTTTTTTTTTTGAGACACAGTCTTATTCTGTTGCCCAGGCTGGAGTGCAGTGGTGCAATCTCAGCTCACTGCAACCTCTGCCTCCTGAGTTCAAGCGATTCTCCTGCTTCAGCCTCCCGAGTAGCTGGGATTACAGGCACCCGTCACCATGCCCAGCTAATTTTTGTATTTTTAGTAGAGGCAGAGTTTCACCATGTTGGCCAGGCTGGTCTCGAACTCCTGACCTCAGGTGATCCACCTGCCTCGGCCTCCCAAAGTGCTGGGATTACAGGCATCAGCCACCGCACCTTGCCAAGACCCCATCTTCTTCAAAAAATTTACACATTAGCCGGGTGTGGTGGTGTGTACCCATAGTCTCAGTTACTTGGGAGGCTGAGGCAGCAGGATCACTTGAGTCCAGGAGTTGGAGGCTGCAGCGAGCCATGATCATGCCACTGCACTCCACCCTGGCAACCAGAGAGTGATAGCACAACTCAAAAAGAAAAGAGAAAAGAAATTACAGCCTTTGCAACTGTGTAAACATCTGCTGAAATCCTGTACGTGTCAGCTTTGAAATGCATGTGTGTTGGTTGGGTGGTGGTGATGTGATACGGTTTGGATGTCTGTCCCCTCCAAATCTCATGTTGAACGATAATCCCCAATGTTCAAGGTGGCGTCTAATGGTACGTGTTTGGGTCATGGCGGTGGATCCCTCATGAATGGCTTGGTGCCGTCCTCACAATAATGAGTGAGTTCTTGCTCTGAGTCCATACAAGATCTGGTTGTTTTAAAGAGTCTAGCACCTCCTCCACCCTCACTCTCTTGCTCCCATTCTTGCCATGGATATGCCGGCTCCCTCTTCACCTTCCACCATGAATGGAAGCTTCCTGAGGGTGTCACTAGAAGCAGATGCTGGCACCACACTTCCCGTATAGCCTCCAGAACCATGAGCCAAAATAAACCACTTTTCTTTATAAATTACCCAGCCTCAGGTATTTTTTTTATAGCAATGCAAGAACGGGCTCACATATGACAGATAAAGAGCTTTTCAAATCCATTCAGGGGACACATGACACAAAAATTAACTCAAGCCTGGGCACGGTGGCTCATGCCTGTAATCCCAGCACTTTGGGAGGCCGAGGAGGGTGGATCATCTGAGGTCAAGAGTTCGAGATCAGCCTGGCCAACATGGTGAAACTGTCTCTACCAAAAAATACAAAAATTAGCCGGGCGTGGTGGCGGGTGCCTGTAGTCCCAGCTACTTGGGAGGCTGAAGTGGAAGAATTGCTTTAGCCCAGGAGGCGGAGGTTGCAGTGAGCAGAGATCACACAACTGTCCGCCCGCCTGGGCAACAGAGTGAGAACCTGTCTCCAAAAAAAAAAAAAAAAAAAAAAAAAAAGGACAAAGGACACAGGAGCCAACCGAAAGAGAGTCCAATGGTCCAATATGGAAAATTTAAGCAAGAAAATAAAGAGTTGTGTTAGATTAAAACCAAATATAAGGTACACATCTATGAGTCCATACCGTTATAAATAAATGATTACATAAATAAATGTGGGAGAACAGACAACACTCCTACACAGAACAACACATTACTTGTGTAGAAACTCCCCCTCCAGGAGGTGGCCCCGCTCCCTAACTGGGCCTCACGGAGCGGCTTCCTTCCCAAGAGCACGGTAGGGAAAGGGGGAACAGTCACTTCCCAGTGGAGAGACCCGACAAACAGGACCCCAGCCGGTCGTTCCAGGTCTACATGGTCCCCGATGAGGCGCTTCACCCCCGTGGTCTTCCTCCTGATCACCCCTGAGGCCCACCTGATCATGGGAAACAGCAAAAGTTTCCCAACAGAGGTTGTTTTACAACACACTGCCCAGTCCTCCTCGAAGCTGTCAGGGCCACCAAGAACAAGGAGTCTGAGAAACTGTCACAGCCAAGAGGAGCCTCAGGAGACAGGATGACTAAATGCAACATGTGATCCTGACAGAAAAAGGACATTAGGGAAAAGCCAAGAAAACCTGAATCAACTATGGGCTTTAGATACTAACAATGTTGATTCATTGTTTGCAATAACTGATGTTGATTCATTAATTGCAATAAATGAGCTGTCCTAACATAAGAGGCTAATAAGGCAGGAGATGGGGGTGGGCTGTATGGGAATTCTTGGTACCCTCTTTACAGTTTTTCTGTACATCTAAAACTAGTCTAGAAGGTGAGGGTTGAAAAATTACCTATTGGGTACAACGTTCACTATTCAGGTTGTAACCACCCAATGGGTTCATTTTGCTCACTGTCCACATAGATAGAGCCCATTTATCAAGACAGGGGAATTACAATAAAGTTTTGTTTTGTTTGTTTGAGACAGAGTCTTGCTCTGTCACCCAGGCTGGAGTGCAGTGGCACGATCTCAGCTCACTGCAACGTCCGCCTCCTGGGTTCAAACAATTCTCCAGCCCCAGCCTCCCGAGCAGCTGGGACTACAGGCATGCACCACCGTGTCTGGCTAATTTTTATATTTTTAGTAGGGACAGGGTTTCACCATGTTGGCCAGGCTGGTCTCAAACTCCTGACCTCAGGTGATCTGCCTGCCTCGGCCTCACAAAGTGCTGGGATTACAGGTGTGAGCCGCCGCACCGGCCTGTTTTGTTTTGAGGCAGGGTGTCACACTGTCTCTCAGGCTGGAGTGCAGTGGTACAATCACGGCTCACGGCACCCTTGACCTCTTGAGCTCAAGTGATCCTCTTGCCTCAGCCTCCCCATAGCTGGGAGCACAGGTGCGTGTCACCACCCCAGCTAATTTTTAAATTTTTTGTAGAGACAAGGTTTCGCTATGTTGCCCAGGCTGGTCTCGAACCCCTGGGATCAAGTGATCTGTGTCAGGCCTCTGAGCCCAAGCTAAGCCATCATATCCCCCGTGACCTGCACATATACATCCAGATGGCCTGAAGCAACTGAAGATCCACAAAAGAAGTGAAAATAGCCTTAACTGATGACATTCTACCATTGTGATTTGTTTCTGCCCCACCCTAACTGATGTACTTTGTAATCTCCCCCACCCTTAAGAAAGTTCTTTGTAATCTCCCTCACCCTTGAGAAGGTTCTTTGTAATTTGTAATTCTCCCCACCCTTGAGAATGTACTTTGTGAGATCCACCTCCTGCCCACAAAACATTGCTCCTAACTCCACCGCCTATCCCAAAACCTATAAGAACTAATGATAATCCCATCACCCTTTGCTGACTCTCTTTTCGGACTCAGCCTGCCTGCACCCAGGTAAAATAAACAGCCTTGTTGCTCACACAGAGCCTGTTTGATGGTCTCTTCACACGGACGTGTGAGACAATCTGCCCACCTGGTCCTCCCAAAGTGCTGGGAGTACAGGTGTGAGTCACCAGGCCCAGCCGAGAAAGAGTTGAATACACGTAGAGGAGACTGGAGTTTTATTATTACTCAAATCAGCTGCCCTGAAAATTTGAAGGCTGGGATTTTTTTTTTTTTTTTTTTTTTTTTGAGACGGAGTCTCGCTCTGTCGCCCAGGCTGGAGTGCAGTGGCATGAGCTAGGCTCACTGCAAGCTCCGCCTCCCAGGTTCAAGCGATTCTCCTGCCTCAGCCTCCAGAGTAGCTGGGATTACAGGCCCGTGCCACCACACCTGGTTAATTTTTTGTATTTTTAGTAGAGACGGGGCTTCACCATGTTAGCCTGGATGGTCTTGATCTCCTGACCTCGTGATCCACCCATGTCGGCCTCCCAAAGTGCTGGGATTACCGGCATGAGCCACCGTGCCCAGCCCTGAAGGCTAGGTTTTTTTTTGAGACAGAGTCTCACTCTGTTGCCCAGGCTGGAGTGCAGTGGCACAATCTTGGCTCACTGCAACCTCCGCCTCCCGGGTTCAAGCGATTTCCGGCTAACTTTTGTATTTTTAGTAGAGACAGGGGTTTCACCATGTTGGCCAGGCTGCTCTTGAACTCCTGACCTCAAGTGACCCACCCGCCTGGGCCTCCCAAAGTGCTAGGATTACAGGTGTGAGCCACCACACCCAGCCTGAAAGCTAGGATTTTTTAAAGATAGTTTGGCGGACAGGGGGCTAGGGAATGGGTGCTGCTGACTGGTTCGGTGGGGGATGATTCTTGTGTGCTGAGCTGAGTCTGCTTTTAGGTAGGGCCACAGTCTATGTGGTCCGGGTGGAGCCATCTGGTAGTGAGAAATGCAAAAACCTGCAAAGACGTCTCAAAAAGCCAACCTTAGGTTCTACAATAGTGACATTATCTACAGGAGTAATTGGAGAAGTTACAAATCTCTTGAGCTCTGAACAATGGCTGGTCATCATGAATGCTTCCATGTTAGCAGAATTCAGGCCCCTCTCATCCTCCTCACCTGATGGCCTTTCATTACTTTTACAAAGGCGGTTTCATCTTGGGAAGGTCTGTTATCATTTAAACTATAAACTAAATTTCTCCCAAAGTTAGCTTGGCCCATGCCCAGGAAAGACCAAAAACAGTTTGGAGGGTAAATGCAGACAGGGTTGGTTGGATCAGATCTCTCACTGGCAGAATTTTGTTACTGTTACAGTTTTTGCAAGGCAGCTTTAGGGTGATGGGTCTGCTTTTTAGCTTTTGCTCAGACTTCACCACCACGAAATATGTGCATGTAACAAAACCGCACCTGTACCCTCTCAATCGATAAAACAAATAAATAAAAGCAGTCTAATAAAAGTTTACATAAAATGTAAAAAACAAACCAAAGCCTCCTTTCTGCGGGTCTGTGTAAACGAGCACAGCTGGTGGGAAGGGCGCGGGTGGGGGGTTCTGCTGCCCCCCATCCCTGCCCTGCTGCAGGCCCTCGCCCCCAGCCCCATTCTTTCTGTTCTGCGCTTGGCTACAGCCGCACGTCGGCCCCCTCCCCAGGAGTTGGAAGTACAAAGCCTTTCCAGGTGGACTCTGGCTCCCCCTTTGTTCCCAGCTTATTCTAATTCCAAAGCTCATTGTGCCCGGCTCGCCTTCAGAAGAGGAGGCGCCCCCATCCTGTCTCCAGCTGCCCATCCTCCCAGGATAACCAGTCACCCCAGGGCCGGGTGGCCCCCCACCCAGCCCCTCCCCGGTCCGCAGCTGCCCTAGGCTTGAGTGGGCGCTGGCTCCAATTCTCAGGCCTCCCCCAACAAACAGGAGCATTCCGGCTAGCCCCCCTCCCCTGCCCTCCCCCAAGCTCCCCCTCCCCTGCCCTCCCCCCAGCTCCCCTTCTCCTCCCCTCTCCCTCCTCCCCAGCTCCTACTCCAACCCCCCAGCCCCAGCTGGGGCCTGAAAGGCTGCCTGCTCCCTGGGACACGGTAGGGGGAGGGCGCAGCTCTCCCCCCGCCCCTCCCCGGTCGCCTCTGCCCCAGAGAACAGTTTGCTTCTCACCCAGGAGCCACCATAGGAGCTCTGGGCTGGGCACAGGTCACAGGGCACCCCCACCCCCTCCTGCACATGCTCGGAACCCCCCTTCGGTGAGTAGAATACAAGGGCCTGGCAAGACAGGCGGAGGCTTGGAAAGGGCTGGCGGGGGACAGCTACCCGGCCCTCAGCTGGGGGCCTGGAGAGCCCACCCTGCCCCTCCCCAGCAGCTGCTGCCCCCGGGCCGAGCCTGACGTGCCTTGACAAAGCCCGAGAACACTTTGAAGCCTTCGGACGTGGGAGAGGACCCAGCCAGGGATGGAAATCGCTTTGCCTTTGTTCCCCCAACTGCTCAGCAGCTCGTGGGAGCAGCCTCAGAAGACCCTGTCACTGGCCGCCCGGGTCAGAGCCTGTGACAGAGACCAGAGCTCCGGCCGGAGCTCCCCGCCGGGAACTCCAGCCTTACCAGCCTGAACTTCATGCACTGCTCAAAGAGGCCCAGCTCGCCCTGGCCGGGCAGGGGCGGCTCCCAGGGTGGCCGACGTGGGGAGGGTTCCTGAACTTCCCTCAGGAGCCTCCTGGGACAGAGTCCTGGAGATCAGCAGAGAAAGGGAAGCCCAGGCTGTGGGCCCCGCGTGGAGGGAAAACTCAGGGGGAACGCCCCGAGGCTGGGAGGCCACAGCCCCATCACACTCCATCTCGTAGTCTTGGAGAAAAATTTAGCTCTACCTCCAGGGCACAGAAAAGCCC
Source organism: Gorilla gorilla gorilla (assembly GCF_029281585.2). Taxonomy (NCBI): domain Eukaryota; kingdom Metazoa; phylum Chordata; class Mammalia; order Primates; family Hominidae; genus Gorilla; species Gorilla gorilla. The sequence continues at coordinate 165,371,153 of NC_073247.2, forward strand.
AAAGAAGGGATGAGACAAAGGAGGGGCTGGTCAGATTTGTGCTTCAGGAGGGTCCCTCTGGCTGCTCAGAGAATGTAGTTTGGGGTCTGGCCCAGGCCGTGAGGAGGAGTTCACAGTCACTATGGGGTCCAGACCAGCTGGGGGCGGGAGGCAGGGTCTGGCCCAGGGGCTGGTAGTGGGTGCACCCCAGGCTGGGCTGGCAAAGGGCGGGGAAGAAGGTGGGTGTGGGAAGGGGTTAGAGCCCAGTTCCAGGAGGTCATGGGAGTCAGGTATGGGGGCCCACTGGACCTCCCCTCAGATGTGGGGGCTCCCACTCCGAGGGTCCATGGAGCAGTGGCAGCCATTTTGGGCAGCCCCCCACCCTTCACTTCTGTCTCCAGTACCCTCCAGCCTGGCCACCTCACCCTCTGCCTCGGCCACCTCTGATCTCACAAAGGCAGCAGCAGTCAGGGGTGGCGACTCCCTCATGATCCTGTCCCTGGCCTCGGAACCCACCGGAGGAGTAACCGCAGCAGTGGTCACTTCCCCAAAGTGCCATCAGCTCTCCTACATCCTTCTCGAGCCTCTGCTCTCTCTCCCTTCCACCCCCACCCCTTGGACAAGCAACATCTGAAAGTCTCCCCTGCCCGCGGCTCCCAGAGCTGTCTGGCCGTGGCCTCAAAGCGGCCCTCCCCCAGGTCACCGTCCTCCCTTCGATGACATCACGCGCCCACCCCGCACTCCTGCTGGGCTGAGGCCCTCCGAGCCTACTTCACCGGGTCCTCTTCTCTCTTCTCTCAAAGGCCATGGGGTTTGCCTGTGGTCCAGCTGGGTTGGCCCTCTTCCCTCTGTCCTGGGTCCTTGAGTGGCCCGGCTTCTTTAGGCCATCTATGAGTCACTTCTCTAATGCCCCTGTCTCCAGACCAGCTTCAGTCAAAGGCTGGGCCAGAGAAGACCCTAGTGAAACTTCTGATGAGCAGTGTGACCTTGCCACCTCAAGGGTACCCGCCCACCGCCCCTGGTCTAAGCACAGGTGACACCGCCTGTCTCCCCCAACCACACACACCCCTTGAGGCTCCTCCTCCAAGCCTGGGTGGGGACACTGCCCCTCCCTCACCCAGCAAGCTCAATCTGGCTTGGGCCGGAACTGCTTTTCTTCCTAAAGCTGGAGGGATGGCCGCGGGCTTAGCTTAACGGGATGAGCCATCTGGGGACTGCAGTGTCCACGATCAGATCAGGGAGCTTGAAGTTGAGGGGGGCACACTTTACCTCCCAGGCCAGGACAATGACCACTTCCTTCCCCACCCCACCCCCAGGCTACTCTTAGCCCTAGAAAATTCTAAACAAGCTGCTCAGCTGGCGGCGGAGAGGCAGCCCAACAAGCTGGCTCTTGCTGGGGAGGCCTGGGGGGTCCTGGGGAGAGGAACACGGGGTGGGTGGGGGGCGGGCAGCCAGGACCTCAGGGCTGAGGCCTTTGGGGAAGGGTCTGTGCACCCGCCAGGCACCAGGGGGCAGCCTTGCTTTATTCCCGCTCCAGTCCCCTCAAGTCCGAAGCCCCTACCCACTCTCACGCCAGGCAGGGGTGGGGGCCGCCGGGGTCATTTACCCGGGCCCCTTCTCTGCCTTGATGACAAAGTCGAGCCTTGCTCATCAGCCAGGCAGGCTCCCCTCTGCCCACTGTGGAGACACAGAGGCCTGTCACCTGAAGAGCTGCTCCCGGCCTCCAGCTTCCAGGGTAGCCGGGAAGCTGTAGCCCCCAGTGGGCAGCGGTGGACAGAGCTCAAGGAAGGAGGGAGCACCGGGAGGAGACGGCTGCAGCCTGCCAGGAGCGGGGAGAAAGGGAGAGAAGGGGAGGCGGAGGGCTGAGGGGGCCCGGGGGACGTCTTCCCTGGGCTGGGAGGGGCCGGCCGGGAAGCCTGGGCTGCACTAGGAGCCGGCGACCCTGGAGCGAGGGGCGGCCCGGAGCCCTGCGGGAGGAGCTGGCGGCCGCCCCAGGTAGCAACCATCCTGCCTCCCGCTGGAGCGGCGTCTCCTCCCCGGGAGGAGGGCAGGGAGGAGGTGGGCGGAGTGTGACGAGGAGGGCGGGAGGGAGGGATGCGGGAGGGGGAGGGGGAGGGGGGCCGGCCGGCCGTGGGGGTGGGGCGATAGTGACATCACCCCGGAGTCGGTTTTTAAGCGGCGGCCGGCCGGGGACGGGGAAGAGAGGGATAGTCGGAGCGAGGTGGCGAGTCGCTGAGCCCGCCGCGGCCCCGAGAGCGGCTGCAGCCGCCGCCGCCGGGAAGGAGAGGGCGAGGCGCGCCCGAGCCGCCGTCGCCGCCGCCGCCGCCACCGCCACCGCCACCGGAGTCGCGGGCGAGCCGGGCAGCCTCCGCGGGCCCCGGCCGGGGCGGGGGGCGCGGGCCACAGGCCCCTGCTCCGGCCGCCGCTTGCAGACCGCGGGCGCCGATGTCGCCCGCGCCCCGCTAGGCTGAGCCTCGGGTCGGGCGAGGAGCCGCCGCAGCCGCCGCCGCCGCCCGAGCCGCGGGCAGGAGCCTCGGGAGCCGCCGCCGCCGCCGCCCGGCCGGGCCCCGCCGCCGCCCGCGCGCCCCCGGGCCCCCGACACACATGAGATTCTTCAGGCTCACTTTCAAGTGCTTCGTGGACTGCTTCTGACTGCGCCGCCCGCGCCCCGCACCCCGCCGCCCGCCCGCCGCCCCGTCCCCCGGCCCGGCCGCCCCCCGGCCCCCGGCCGGCCCGCGCCCTCGGGGCCCTCCCCGGTGCCGCCGGTGCCCCCCGCCTGACCGCCGCCCCCCGCGAGGCGCCGCGACCCCGGCCCGGCCGTGCGGCCCGCCGGGGCCATGGCGAAGAAGAGCGCCGAGAACGGCATCTATAGCGTGTCCGGCGACGAGAAGAAGGGCCCCCTCATCGCGCCCGGGCCCGACGGGGCCCCGGCCAAGGGCGACGGCCCCGCGGGCCTGGGGACACCCGGCGGCCGCCTGGCCGTGCCGCCGCGCGAGACCTGGACGCGCCAGATGGACTTCATCATGTCGTGCGTGGGCTTCGCCGTGGGCTTGGGCAACGTGTGGCGCTTCCCCTACCTGTGCTACAAGAACGGCGGAGGTGAGCTCCCCCGCCCGCCGCGGCCCCCTCCCCCAGCAGGCCGCCGGCCCCCGCCCGACCCCCGGAGCCGCCGCGGAGGGGTGAAGTCCGGGCAACGGGTGGCCCCCGGGCACGCGGGGGTCGGGGCCGCCCCTCGTCCGCCGCTGCCGCTCGGTGGCCGGGCCGGGCGCCTCCACCCCCCTCGCAGTCATGTGCCTGGCATGGTGGGGGGAGGGGGCCGGCGATGCCCGCGAGGCTGCCCCCCAGACTCCCGGGCTGGGAGGAGCGATTGGCCGCCGAGGTGGGAAAGCAGGCCTGCGCCTTGGGGTCTCCGCGAGGTAAGGAGCCCTGGCTGCCCCCACGGGTCGGGCACACAAGCGGCACATTGTGTGGGCCCCCCACGTGTGCACACACACGAACACACACAATGGGCCACTCTGTCCCTCCCCCTGCCCTCCCCTCCCCTCGCGGCCCTCCCGCCCCTCCCCTCTGGCCCGGGCCTGGAACACTGGGTGCCCGAGCCAGGCTTGGGAAGCCTGCGGCCTGGCCCGCCTGGCGCCGCCAGTGGACACACTGCATGCACGTCCCATGCCCGCCCGCCCGCCCGGGCCCAGCTTAGCAACAGCGATGGGCACGCGTGTGTCCTGTGACTACAAAACAGCACTGGGGTTGCTGGAAGCCGAAGTGACCCGGTGATGGGTGGGAAACAGGTCCAGAGCAAAGGCCTTTGCCCAAGGTCAGGAGAAGGATGCTGGGACCTGGAGTCAGGCAAGTTGCAGCCAAGCTCAGCCTCTGTGTAGTGGAGCGAGCCCAGCCAGGGCAAGGGTAGGAGGCCCAGAGAGGAGAAGGGGGTAGTGGCACCCAGCTCTCCCTGCCCTTCTGCCACCCCCACCCCAGCCCGCTGGCCTCAGGAGATAGGCCTGTGTCACGCCCTGCCTATCTCCTGCAGAGGCTGACTCCCTGGGCTTGCTAAGGCCGGCCTGGCCCCTCTTCCGCACCTGTATCCCTCTGTCCTTGCACATCGCCATCCCACCAGCAGGGGACTGTGACCCACCCACCCTCTGCCTTGGACCTCACACTTGCAGGCAAGCGTCCAAGTGCAGGACAGTCGCACTCCCTGCCTTTGGATGAGCCCCCCAGGCCTGATCACCCAGCCTTGGCACACATGCACACACGCACGTGCCCTCACTGTGCTGCCTGAAACAGGGAATTGCAGCACTAGGGACAGCCTGCGTGTCTGAGCGTGTGTGTCCTCCATGGCCATCGCCCCAAGTGACCGTGGGGGTGGAAGCCCTGTGGACCTAGGGCCCCTCTGCCACCCAGGGAATAGGGCTCCAATGGCTCAGGGGCTACTGTAGCCCCTCTTCAACACACTCAACCCACCCCCTCAAGACTCCACCTGGGGCCTGAGTCAGTGGCCACCCCTACACTGACTCACCCAGTAGGAAGTTGTGATGGGGCCTTTGGAGTCTGGGCTGGCCCGCTGGGCCTGGGCAGCCTGGCTGGGGGCCACCCTGAGTCCACCCTGTGCCTCCACCCCCAGGTGTGTTCCTTATTCCCTACGTCCTGATCGCCCTGGTTGGAGGAATCCCCATTTTCTTCTTGGAGATCTCGCTGGGCCAGTTCATGAAGGCCGGCAGCATCAATGTCTGGAACATCTGTCCCCTGTTCAAAGGTGAGCAGCCCTTGGCCAGCCTCAGGGACTGCCCCCTTTTCCCAGCTGGCTCCCACTTGAGAAATCTTTTCCTGTCCTGAGCACCAGGCCTGGGGCCACATGATGGCGTCCCAGTCTCGAGGGGGGAGCCTGGAGGAGATGTTCAGGCTGCGAAGCGAACTTGGGGAAGCGGGGACTAGAGGGGGCATAGGCAGCTCCACAAGGCAAGGACAGGCCAGGCATAGCCGGGCTGGGGACGGGAGCTGCCCAGCAGCACGCTTGGCTCTCTAGGTAGGTCCTACTGTTACTATCCCCAAGGACGCTGGGGCACAGACAGGTGGAGCGACGTACTGAGGTTGCCCACTGCGGGGGCGACTGTCTCCAACACTACCTCAGGCTACTAGAAACCACCCCCCCCACCCCCCCACCACCACCAGCTGCTGAGGACTGGAGGCTACTGGGTGGCCAGGCAGAGGCTTGGACCTCCTGGAACCGCCATGGTGGCAGTGGGACCCACAGAAGGGGCCAGGTGTATAAGGCTGGAGACTCAACAGCACTTGGTCAGATGGGGACAGGAGGAGAGGGGCTCACTCTGCCTTGGGTCTAGGGGGCGGCTGGAGGAGAGGAGACAGGCTGGGGAGTCAGCGCAGTGTTGGGGCTCACGCAAGGGGGAGTCCAGGGGAGTCAGGAGCACCACAAACAAGGCTCCAGGAGGACAGACGGTGGGAGCACTGCCAGCCTGGGTGGGGACATAAAGGGGTGGCAGGGGGAGGTGGCCAGGAAAGAATCTACATGGCAAGGACTTCCCGGCCCCAGGCCTGGGCTACGCCTCCATGGTGATCGTCTTCTACTGCAACACCTACTACATCATGGTGCTGGCCTGGGGCTTCTATTACCTGGTCAAGTCCTTTACCACCACGCTGCCCTGGGCCACATGTGGCCACACCTGGAACACTCCTGACTGCGTGGAGATCTTCCGCCATGAAGACTGTGCCAATGCCAGCCTGGCCAACCTCACCTGTGACCAGCTTGCTGACCGCCGGTCCCCTGTCATCGAGTTCTGGGAGTGAGTCCGGCACCTCTGGGCCAAGCCCATCCCATCCCCCAGGTCTCCCTAGTGTTGCCCGGCTCCAGGGGAATGGCCCTGAGGGGGCACTAGGGTGTTGCCTGGCAGTCCATCCTGGACCCTGCCTGCCCTTGCCTGTCCTCGGAGAGTCCTGGGGCCAGTCCCAGGGGCTGGGCCAGGTCAGCCTCGCTTCTGGGTTCGGCAGCCGATCACTGTCCTGGTCACTCCCCACTGATGGGGGAGCTGGGGCTGCATGTGGGGTGGGATGGGAGTGGCCTCCCAATGGCCAGGGGCTCGTGGGCTCCAGGCCCAGCCCAATTGGACAAGAGGGACCCGCTGAACCCTGGGCTGTGGGAGAGAAGGGAGCCACGACTCCTGGGGGTGGACCCTGTGGCTCCATCCTCTGCTGGCATAGGCCTCATGGGACCTCCCTCCCTCCCTCCCCTAGGAACAAAGTCTTGAGGCTGTCTGGGGGACTGGAGGTGCCAGGGGCCCTCAACTGGGAGGTGACCCTTTGTCTGCTGGCCTGCTGGGTGCTGGTCTACTTCTGTGTCTGGAAGGGGGTCAAATCCACGGGAAAGGTACCACTAGAGGCATGCAGCGGGGAGGGTGGCTCAGCCCTGGGAGCCGGATGTCTGTGCCAGGCACACCTGTGGCAACAGGAGATGACCAGACAGAGTCTAGCCCTAGGGAAGGGGGAGGTACTGAAAGCCAAGCAACACTCCCCACCCTACAAATCCAGGGCCCAGCAGCCTTTGCTCCTGGGGATAGAGGCCCCGGCAGGCACTGTCCCTTCTCTGTGCCCATCACCCCCACTGGTGCCCTCCTGCCAGTCTCTGACTCTTGTGACAGTCTGGTGGACCTGGTCTGGCCATCTGTTACCTGCCTATCTTGCCTTGGGGACCCAGAGCAGAGTCTGGCCACATCCCTTGGGGGCTCCTGGTCAGGCTGGGGAGTCACCTGAACAAAGAAGACAGTGTCTAGAGCTGTGGGACATGGCCAGCTCCCTGGGGGACAAGGTCCCCAGAGCAACATGTGGGAAGAGGGGGCAGACAGTGTGGCAGCCGCATCTCGCCTGCCTCTGCCTGGCCCAGTTCCACTCTCCACCTGCTCAACCCCCACCTCTCTCCAGAAGAGAAGGGGGACCCGGCCCCGATCCAATATCCCGATCCAATATCCCGCTCCCTGCCTGGGCCTCCCACACCTGCACTGCCCACACACTCATACAGCTCTCACTCCCCACGTGCTCCACACCTCCTGTCCCCACTGAGGAGAGCTCCCAGAGGCTCGCCCGCTCCCCACCCACACGCATCCCTGCAGACAAACGAGGCGCCCAGAGAGCTTCCCCACTGCACTTGCCAGGGCTGCTGGGGCCCAGCCTTGCCCCTAGCTTCCTCTGGCGGGAGCCATGGCTCGGAGGACAATGGGGACCTCTGAACATACCTGCCCGCAAGGGGGACCGGAGGCGCTGGGAGTGGGGGTGTGAGGGAGGTGGTGCCACAGCCTCCGCTGAGCAGCCTGGCCCCCCAGATCGTGTACTTCACTGCTACATTCCCCTACGTGGTCCTGGTCGTGCTGCTGGTGCGTGGAGTGCTGCTGCCTGGCGCCCTGGATGGCATCATTTACTATCTCAAGCCTGACTGGTCAAAGCTGGGGTCCCCTCAGGTGAGGTGGAGGTGGAGAGGCTGCAGCAGGGCGCTGGGGGGGAGCCCTGCAGGCCCCTCATGCCTGTGCTCTCCGGCCCTTCTCTAGGTGTGGATAGATGCAGGGACCCAGATTTTCTTTTCTTACGCCATTGGCCTGGGGGCCCTCACAGCCCTGGGCAGCTACAACCGCTTCAACAACAACTGCTACAAGTAAGCACCACCGCCCTGCCACCCGTGCCCTGTCCTGCCCTGCCCCGCCCTGCCCAGCAGCCTAACCCATCCACTCTGGCCCCTCCACCCCTCAGGGACGCCATCATCCTGGCTCTCATCAACAGCGGGACCAGCTTCTTTGCTGGCTTCGTGGTCTTCTCCATCCTGGGCTTCATGGCTGCAGAGCAGGGCGTGCACATCTCCAAGGTGGCAGAGTCAGGTAGGGCCCTACCTCCAGCCCCGCCTCCAGAGCAGCAACTGCCACCCAGATGCATGATGTACAGGAACATGCAATAGAAATGCTGAAAAGTGACGAGGATTCAAACGGAACTTGTCAGATTGTGGGCCTGTGGGGGCAGGTCCTGGGATTTGTCAATGTTGACAGAGAAAGGACCTCCCAGCCCCTGCTGCACGACCCAGGGTTGACAGCGCCTCTGAGGCAGGCGTGGGCATGGGCGCGAGTGTTGCAGGCAGGGCTCAGGGTGCGCACAGGGCAGGACATCGGCTACAAGGTCTAGAGCCTGCACCTTTCCCACAGGGCCGGGCCTGGCCTTCATCGCCTACCCGCGGGCTGTCACACTGATGCCAGTGGCCCCACTCTGGGCTGCCCTGTTCTTCTTCATGCTGTTGCTGCTTGGTCTCGACAGCCAGGTTTGCATGGGGCTCTGGGACAGGGAGCCAGGAGGGGGGCAGAGTGAGGGCTGCAGGCAAGGAAAGGGGTGGAGGGCGGTGCGGGGCTCGGCCTGAGCTGCCCTGGCCACAGTTTGTAGGTGTGGAGGGCTTCATCACCGGCCTCCTCGACCTCCTCCCGGCCTCCTACTACTTCCGTTTCCAAAGGGAGATCTCTGTGGCCCTCTGTTGTGCCCTCTGCTTTGTCATCGATCTCTCCATGGTGACTGATGTGAGTGGGGTGGGGGGTCTGCCTGTGACCTCTGCTGGCCGTCTGCCATCCTCCCTGACTGGGCTCTGTCCCCCAGGGCGGGATGTACGTCTTCCAGCTGTTTGACTACTACTCGGCCAGCGGCACCACCCTGCTCTGGCAGGCCTTTTGGGAGTGCGTGGTGGTGGCCTGGGTGTACGGTAGGTCACGGCTGAGGGCTGGGCTGGGGGATGGTGGCGGGGAAGGCAGGTCTCCAGCTTGGCCCTCCCGCCTCACCTCGCCGCAGGAGCTGACCGCTTCATGGACGACATTGCCTGTATGATCGGGTACCGACCTTGCCCCTGGATGAAATGGTGCTGGTCCTTCTTCACCCCGCTGGTCTGCATGGTAAGGGCTGGGGGAGGTGGGGCAGGGTAGGGGGCGAGGTAGGGTGGGGTGGGGGCCCCATTAACCGCAGCATTCTGGTCCGTAGGGCATCTTCACCTTCAACGTTGTGTACTATGAGCCGCTGGTCTACAACAACACCTACGTGTACCCGTGGTGGGGTGAGGCCATGGGCTGGGCCTTCGCGCTGTCCTCCATGCTGTGCGTGCCGCTGCACCTCCTGGGCTGCCTCCTCAGGGCCAAGGGCACCATGGCTGAGGTAAGGCTCCCGCCCGGCCCGCCCTCTCCTCCCCTCCCCTGCTGTGAACATTCAACCCAGCCTGCTTCCTAGCCAGGGAGTGGCCCCGACTAGGGTGGCAGGCAGTGGGAACTGGAGAGAGGCAGAGGAAGTCACCGTGGGGACGAGCAGGTGACCCTGGGGGCTTCAGCATGTCCTCCTCTCCTGCAGCGCTGGCAGCACCTGACCCAGCCCATCTGGGGCCTCCACCACTTGGAGTACCGAGCTCAGGACGCAGATGTCAGGGGCCTGACCACCCTGACCCCAGTGTCCGAGAGCAGCAAGGTCGTCGTGGTGGAGAGTGTCATGTGACAGCTCAGCTCACATCACCAGCTCACCTCTGGTAGCCATAGCAGCCCCTGCTTCAGCCCCACCCCACCCCTCCAGGGGGCCTGCCTTTCCCTGACACTTTTGGGGTCTGCCTGGGGGAGGAGGGGAGAAAGCACCATGAGTGCTCACTAAAACAACTTTTTCCATTTTTAATAAAACGCCAAAAATATCACAACCCACCAAAAATAGATGCCTCTACCCCTCCAGCCCTAGCCGAGCTGGTCCTAGGCCCCGCCTAGTGCCCCACCCCCAACCGCAGTGCTGCACTCCTCCTGCCCCTGCCACGCCCACCCCCTGCCCACCTCTCCAGGCTCTGCTCTGCAGCACACCCTTGGGTGACCCCTCACCCCAGAAGCAGCAGTAGCAGCTTGGGAAATGTGAGGAAGGGAAGGAGGGGGAGACGGGAGGGAGGAGAGAGAGGAGAAGGGAGGCAAGGGAGGGGCAGCAGAACCAAGGCAAATATTTCAGCTGGGCTATACCCCTCTCCCCATCCCTGTTATAGAAGCTTAGAGAGCCAGCCAGCAGTGGAACCTTCTGGTTCCTGCGCCAATCGCCACCAATATCAATTGTGTGAGCTTGGGTGCGAGTGCACGCGTGCGTGAGTACGTAGAGTATATATAGATCTCTATCTCTTAGCAAAGGTGAATACCAGATGTAAATGGCGCCTCTGGGCAAAGGAGGCTTGTATTTTGCACATTTTATAAAAACTTGAGAGAATGAGATTTCTGCTTGTATATTTCTAAAAAGAGGAAGGAGCCCAAACCATCCTCTCCTTACCACTCCCATCCCTGTGAGCCCTACCTTACCCCTCTGCCCCTAGCCAAGGAGTGTGAATTTATAGATCTAACTTTCATAGGCAAAACAAAAGCTTCGAGCTGTTGCGTGTGTGAGTCTGTTGCGTGGATGTGCGTGTGTGGTCCCCAGCCCCAGACTGGATTGGAAAAGTGCATGGTGGGGGCCTCGGGGCTGTCCCCACGCTGTCCCTTTGCCACAAGTCTGTGGGGCAAGAGGCTGCAATACTCCGTCCTGGGTGTCTGGGCTGCTAACCTGGCCTGCTCAGGCTTCCCACCGTGTGCCCTGGGCTGGGCACACCCCCGGGAAGGGACCCCAGACACGGCTCCCACGTCCAGGCTTAAGGTGGATGCACTTCCCACACCTCCAGTCTTCTGTGTAGCAGCTTTACCCACGTTTGTCTGTCACGTCCAGTCCCGAGACGGCTGAGTGACCCCAAGAAAGGCTTCCCCGACACCCGGACAGAGGCTGCAGGGCTGGGGCTGGGTGAGGGTGGTGGGCCTGCGGGGACATTCTTACTGTGCTAAAAAGCCACTGCAGACATAGCAATAAAAACATGCCATTTTCCAAAGCAGGCCTCTGCTTCCGCCTCTGCTGCTCTAAGAAGGGGTCAGGGTGCAGGAGGTTGGGGGATCCTCCTCCAGCTGGAGCTGATGCAGTGAGCAAGGCTGTGCTCTGGAGGCCTCTGCGGCCGGCACCCTTCTGGGGACTGGGAAGGGAGCAGGGAAGGTAGCAGCCCAGGGAAAGCCTCGTCCCCCTGGAGCCGAGGCACTTGGGGAGAGCAGGACGAGAGTGAGCTGGAGAGCAGCCACACCCGCGGGGAAGGGTGGGTGTAAAGCCATGGGTGCTGAAATTTTCAAAATGTTACCCCAAGAGTTTGTCACTGAACAGGTGCCTTGTGTCACTTGGGCCAGGCTGGTAGCAGCAGAGGGGATAACTCTGCATCACGGATCAATTTTGAAGGTGGAGCCAATAGGGGTTGTGTATGACCAGGATGCAGGGCTCAAAGAGGAGTTAAGGACAACAGATTTGGCCTGAGCAAGAGGAAAGATGGAGCTGCCAGGTCCTGCAACGGGGAGGCAAGGAGAGAATGGTCTGGAGTCAGCCTTGGGTGTGTCATGCAGGAAGTGTCATCCAAGTGGAGATGTCTAGTTGGCAGGTGGACACAGGAGTTCCAGAAAGTACTGGAGATGGAACTTTGCAACTTCTTACCACAGAGATGACACTGAAAGCCCTGAGCCTGAGTGAGCTCACAGGGACGCCACAAGCCCCGGAACACAATGAGAGGGGCAGAGGGAAGACGTGGCAGCGATGGGGGAGGACACCTGAGAGCTCCTGGTGGGGTCCTGCAACCTGAGCCAGTGAGGACCCCTCACAGGTCAGGGAGGAGCAGTGGCTGGCTCCATCTGTCCAGTGCTGCTACTGGTGAAGGACAGTGACCTGCAAATGCTCACTGAGTCTGGCAAGGGTCACGGGGGCCTGGTGAGGGTGGCTTGCATGAGCGGGTGCGTGTGAAAGGCTGGGTGGTGTGCGATTGAGAAAAGGAGTGGTGGCAGCGCAGTGTCATCTGCAGACGAAGGGAGAGACAACAACGTAGTTCACCCAGGCAAGGAAATATGAGCCGGCCTGGAAAGGGAAGGCATTCCAACACACGACACAACATGGCTGACCCTGGAGGGCATTTCTGTGAAACGAGCCATCATAAAGGGACACTTGCTATAGGGTTCTGCTCCTGTGAGAGAGACAGGGCCTTACATGAGAGGAGGGAGATCTACAGAGACAGAGGGCAAGGGTGGGTGCCAGGGGCTGGGGACAGGGTGGGGAGTGTTGAGTGGGGACAGAGTGTCAGTTTGAGAAAATAAATTCTAGAGGTGGATGGAAGTGGTGGCTGTGCAACACTGTGACTGCACTTAATGCCACTGAATTGCACACTTAACGATGGTGAAAATGGCTCATTACATTTGCACTGATGACCCTATATATATGTATGATATATATGCGTTTTACCATGAGAAGAGGCGGAGAGGAATTGGAGACAGTGAGTACAGACAGGTCCTTCAACGGGCGGGACCCCGTGCACAAGATGAGCATGTGGCACCCCACCCTGAAAGGGCTGGGCACCGTGGCAGGGCACAGCAGGCAATGCAGTGGGCGGCTCAGGCAAGCACAGAGAGCATCAGGGATTGGAGCCTGTGAAGGGGGAGCAGGTGGCCCCTCAGAGCAAAGTGACAGCTTGGGCTGCTCCCTTTGCGTACTGCCCAGGACTGCTATCGTGCTATGGGAGAACCCCCAGAGGCCCTGCTCCTCAGCAGGCAGCACCCCCTACGGAGGGGCTTTACCCCTAAACTTCTGGAGCCAGGGGAGGGACCTGGCTTGGAATACGGCCAACCAAGAGCCTGGGTGAGAAATACAAGGACCAGACAGGGAGCAGAGAAAGGAGTGGCAGCGCAGTCCCACCCTAGCTCAGCCAGGGGCTCTGGAGCCTATCCTGCAGTCCCTGGCCCCCATCTCTTCAGCAACCGCTGTTTCCAGTTTTCTTTTTCTCCCTGAGAAGCCTGTCCTCTCACCATGCCTGCGCCTTCAAGAACCCCGCCTGCTGGCAGCTCCCAGATCTCCGACCTGGCCCTTCTTAGCGGCAAAGGTGCTTCCCAACATCGGCAAGACCTCTCCCCAGGGTGCCCCAGGCCCTCACACAGCCCCTGTCCCCAACCGACTCCAACTGTCCTGCAGCCCACGGTCACCCTCAGGACCCCTGAGCTCAGGCCAACTGCTTTATACACTGTCGGCCAGGTCTCTGCCTGGATGACAATCACCCTCTGCTAATTGTTCTCCGCACCTCCAGACCAAATGCCCTCCAAGCCACCTCATGCACCATGATGACACCAAACACACAGAAAAAAGACATTGAAAAAAGGAAACTTCACAGAGGCCTGTCATTTAAAGAGGGTCCTGAAATGGAGACACCATTACCTCAGGACTTAGCTCCCGCATCAGGGGTTAGGACACAGAGATCAACAAGCAGCAGGCTTTGCCCTCAAGCAGCTTGCAGTCTAGTGGAAGATGGGTAAGAAAACAGATCAGGACGCCCACGGGTGCAGATGCCCTGGAACAGAAGCTGATCCAGGAAGGCGCGAGCCTGCAGGCCGCCCTCCAGTCTAGGCTGGGCAAGCGCCTCAATTTTCATCTCTAAGAGCCTGTGCCCACACCCCCCGCCCCGCTGTTGTTCCATCACTCCACTAGAAAGGGCGCTCCAGAAGCTGGCCTCGTGCAGCTTTCTGTCTGCTGCTGGCCTAGGCAGAACAGCGGAAAAAGCCATCAGGGCTGGTGAGGGAAGCACCCGTTTGGACTTTAGCCTTTCAAAGCTCAGAGAAGAGTGAGCTCAGGGAGGTCCAAGGTAGCTGAGAGCACTTCCTGGAAAAGTGGGATCAGCCTTCGGCCTTGGCACAGCAACCAGAGGGTATCGCCCACGTGTCCCCTACTCCCTCAGACACCACCTCTCAGACCGCCTGGAAAGGGACAGAATTCGTCATGAGGCGGCTGTGCTCTGAGCACAAGGGAAGGGCGACAGGATGCTAGAGAAGGGAACCACTGGCCTGGGCCCGGACAGGGCAGGCAGAAGCGAGCATGCACAGCAGGCCGTCAGCTACCCTGCCAGCATCAACATCCTTCAGGGGTCCCCCCAGTTCCAGGAGACACACCTCTAACCTGCTCCCCTGACCCTTCCGCCCAGTCCTCATGCAGACACCAAGCATGGCAGAGGCCCTGCAGGGTGGGAGCACTGTGCTGCGGGCGGGGGCTGCCTTCCTCATGTGCTACTGGAGAGTAGCACAGTGCAGGGGCCTGGGCACTGGCGCCAGGCAGGAAGCCCCGGTTCTGGCCTGGCTTGCTGTGGGCCTGGAAGACACAGCTCTGAGGGAGCCACGGGAGGGACACCCTGGAGCCAGCACAGCGCTCTGGTGGCAGGCACACACCCAGCACGTTCTCAGGGCCAAGGGCCCCAGCCCATTCCCAGCCCTTTTCTGCCTAGCTCTGCCCTGGGCCAGCTCCAGGTCACTGCCAAGGACAAGTCTCCTCTCCCAGCTGGCATTAGTCAGAGGTCATCCTGCAAACCTTCGGGGGGGGGTGGGGCAGGGAGTGACTAGTGGCGTTCTGCCACGTTCTGTCTGTCCCAAATGTGACGAACAGGAACCCAGAGAAGGCAAGCGAGTCCTCTACCCGGAAGCCCCGCCGATTTACTGAGCCTCCCAAGCTGCCCACACCCAGGGAGGCAGACAGGACACACACTCGGCGAGTGGCCCTGAAGCAAGGCCTGGCCCAGCCCGGGGAGCAGGAGGACAGAGAGGGCACGGCCTTCGAGAACAGGTGTGAGCCTGGCCTTCAGTGGGGGAAACAGGTTGAAGGGCTGTGGCCGCTTGGGGGCTCCAGGCAGGAGAGAGAGCAGAGCCCTCCCCACAGCCGCAGTCACACACCGCACCACGTACACACCATGACAACTTTTATTGCCCTCAAGAGAAACTCCAGTCCACCTGCTCCACCCACCCTCCTGCGGGACCAAAGAAAACACCCAGAGGGCAAAACAGAAAGGGGCTCAAACCAACAGGAAGTCAGCCCCACCGCAAGCCGGACTACAACTAACTCGTGCCCTCCACGCTCAGGCGTGGAAGCCAAGGCTGTGCCAGGCCTGGCCAGGCCAAGCAGGATGACAGCAAACGCATTCTGAACGTGTAGCAATCAGGTCCCCTGTAATGTGCTTGGAGAGTGTGGACAAGGGCCGAGATGACGAGCTATGAGCTGTGGAAGGGAATGGGGGAAGCAGAAGGGCACAAACAGAAGTACTGGGGGGAGAGGCCGGGCTCTCAGGAAGCAGCAGGCACGTGCCAGGTGGAAGCCAGCTGCAGGCAGGGGAGGAAGGAGGCCCTTACTCTTCCTTCTTGTCCGTGGGACCATCTACTGCAGCCTGGAAAGGGACAGAAATCCCACAGCAGTAGGTTGGCCGGGTCCACTCCTCCCCTGCCACCTCCAGCCCCATGCCCCAGAGGTCCACCTCGGTTCCCCTCTCTCCTAACAACAGCTATTCAAGTGAACAAGGGACCCCCTCCCCAGCTGCACCCAAAGGCCTGCCAGGGTGGGAGCGTCAGCCCTGGCCCACGCTCTAGGGAAAGCCCTGGACCTAACGCCAGCCAGGGAGGACTGCCAGGACCTCACTGGGGGCTGAGTCCTGGCTGCAGGGAACAGCAAGGCATCCAGTCCCCTTCAAGACCTGATCAGACCCTTCCCAACTCTGCACACCTTTGACAGGTGCCCTCGAAGCCCAAGTCCCGTCTGCCAAGCCTGCCCCATACAGAGGGCATGGGTGCCCCCTTTGAGGCTGGACCCTTCCTCCCCACCTGCTGTGGTGCCCAAACTTGGGCCACCAAGCACTGAGGCCAGCTGTCCAAAGTTAGGAGTATTTATGTGGCCCTCACTCCCAACGTCAAGACCGCCTGGGCTTCCAGATGCGGCCTGGTGCACCCAAGCTAGTCTGAGGACTCAGATCAGGCCTAGGGCAGCAGGTGATGGCCACAACTAGCGCCTGCTAGGGAAGGTGCCTTTTTGACACCTTGTGCCCTCACTTGCCCAGGGATCTTTGCCCTACGTCACTCCCCAGCACCCTAGGAAAGAAGGCCAGCAGTGGGTCCCAGAGTTTCACCTGCTTCTTTGTTCTTGACCGGGCCCCAAACCATGGCTGCGCCTGAGCACGAAGGTAGGAAGGCTCAGAGCCTAGTGAGCCAGTGCCACTCCTGAGGGCCGCCTCGGCAAGTGCCTACATCTGCTGCCAGGCCACCCCCCTCCTGCCCGGTGAAGGGTCCCACTCAGTAGGGCAGAGGTGGCCAGGGGGAGTGGGGGAGAGGACAGCCGGCCCCTGGGCCCCTGGAAGGTTCCCTCCGCACTCGCAGGGGCTGCCTCATCCTGCTCTGCTCTCCTGCCCTGGGCGCAGCAATACGGGAGGGCTGACCTGCAGCTTTGCGTGCTCCTCCAGCAAGCGGTCGTACTCCTTGGTGAGGCCCTCAGACTGCTTCCGCATGGCCAGAACCTGGTTTTCAGCTTTCTCTAGTTCTTGAAATGATGTAAATGACCAAGAAAACAGAAATGAAAAGATAGGAATTAGGGGGAAAAAACCCGACTGCTACAGACACCAGAAACTGGCCCAAATCTATCTCAAACGAGGTTATACAGGAGCCTACTTCTCAAAATAAAGCCCCTCTGCTTTTGCAGGCCCCCAAAGTAGAGGGAAAGGGCTGACAAAAAAGCTCAAGATAAAGCAAAAGAAACACAGAGGCCATCCCCCAGTCCCTTTAATGGAGAGGAACTCTAGTGGCTCTCGGCAAGGGTAACCTCCAGGGAGGCTGAGAGTGGGAGACAGGGAGCAAGATCCCAGCCTGCAAGCGAGACCCAATGACAACCACGCCTTGCACACAGCAGCAGCAGGCGAGGCCTGTGGTATTGGGGGAAAACGCCCCAGACTTAAGTCTATGCGTGGGAGACCAAAGACAGGCAGGCCGCTTGGGAGCCGCCCACTCCCCTCCTGAACGCCACTCCCACACTCCCCTCATTCTCAGCCCCCAGGCATGCTGGGGCTACCGTGCCACACTCTGGACGGGAAAGCCCCAGCGTGCACTGCTCTAGTGCAGGGCACTCGAGGCCCACCAACTGCAGCCTGGTTCCTCCTGAGCCCCATTCAAACCACTTAGCCTCACCGGCCTGCCGGCTAAGCATGGCTGCATTGGGGTTAGAGGCGCAGGGTGCTATTGGTTTGTTTTCAGCCAGCCCTCGAGTGTGTGTGCAAGGCTTGTTACTAATACTTTGGCACAAAATGGGCAGCAGCGGGCAGAGGAGGCTCCTCTGGACTTCCCTGCGGGGAAGGACACGAGGTCGAGCCTCACTTTGCTTAGTGCTGGCCAGCTCGTCCTTTAGCTTCTGCAGGTCAGCCTTCAGGCTCCTGTTCTCTTCCTCCAACTTCACCTCAGCATTCCCGACATCCAACTTGCCTCCGTCAACAGCAGCTCCCTGGGAAAAGTGCCAAAGGCCAGGGTTACTCGGGAGGGAGGGAGGGAGAGGTTCCAGCCCCATCCTCCCCACCGAGCTGCGGTTCCTCAAGCTGCCCTGGCCACACGCCCCTTCGGAAATGTCAACGCGGAACCGAGCCACCACTTGCTCCCAGCTCCTAGGCAAAGGCCAGGGCGTGGCTGCCTGCCGAGGGAAAGAGAAACGCCAGCGGGGCCACCTGCTGCAGCTCGCCGGGCATGCCTTGCCTGCCCTGGCCCCTGGCCCTGCCTCCTTCCCGAACAGCAGGGCTCAGCAGCTCCATGGCGCTCACCAACCCCTCCGCGGATGGCGGTGCCTCGTGCTCCCCACACGGTGCCGCTCACTGCAGTCAGGAGCCCCCAGTCGGCCTGGCCAGCTCTATCCCACCTCTGCATCCACATCCCTCTGAGCTTGCCTTGCAGCTCACCTCCTGACAGGACGTCTAAGACTGGCCAACTACCCTGCCCCCACCTCCTCTCCAGCACTGAGGGATGCCACAGACCCCGAGTTCCAGAGGGGGTGCGGCAATCTTGCAGGGAACAAGGGCCTAGCTGAGGGCCTTCGGATCACAGCAGAGGGCCTGGCTCACTGAGGGGCCGTTTTTCTCAGGGAAGGGTCTGACTGGAAGCAGTGGATGGAAACGAGAGCAGCAACACCCTCCTCCTCACCCGGACCCTCACACACAGATGCCTCCAGCAGACATACTCTCCCCACTGAGGACTTCCCCTCTGCGCCTCCACCCAACTCTGGCTTTTCAGGCACATTTCCCAGAGTGACAGGCTAGCAGTGGCCACTGAGGCCCTAAAGAATGTGGCTCCCGCAGTGTAACACCAGGACGCCCCATGGTGGGTCGGGAAGCTGGGCTCACCTTCTTGAGCTGGTCATTCTCCTCCATGTACTTCTTGGCCGCCTCACTAGCACTCTCCGCCTGCTTTTTAAAGGCTTCATTGGAGGCCAGCAGCGTGGCCTGCTGCGAGATGAGAGTCACCAGGCGTCTAAGCAGGCTGCAATTATTTACAAAAAGAAGGGAGAAGTGAGAAAAAGAGCATGAAGGGCTGGCAGGAGCACCTCCTGGTTGCTCCCACTCCACACCTAGCTCCAGCCTGGACCTGCCCTCTTGCCAAGGCAGCCGAGCGAGAAGCCGCCAACCTGGTGCTGGCAGCGTGAGGGAAAAGGTGGGGCCCAGGAGCTGTCCTCTGCCGCTGTGCCCAACAGCCACCCTCAGCTCTCGGAGGGGCTGGAAGCAGGAGCCTGGGGGGCTGGGAAGAGCCTCGCTACAGCATGAGGTCCCGGAACGCGGCACTTTCCGGGTCGGGGCCTAGACGTGCCAGACAAGCCACAGCACCACCTTCCTCCCTGCGAGGCTGGGCTTGCCTTGGTAAGGTAACGAGAGAAGCTAATCAATCCGAGCACTTCCAACATGCCAGGTCGCATCCTCACATCTACCTGATGAGGAAGTTACTGTCACTGCCCCAGCTTATAGAAGAGGAAACTGAAGTTCAGCAGCGTAAATCAATGTACCCAAGGCCAAAAACCAGAAATGGACATGGCTGGAATTCCAAATTATGTCTGCCTGACTCCAGAACCTGAGCTCGGAACCACTCTACTCTCTAAACTAACAGGGGACAGCTCCCAGGTCCCAACATAAGATAGAACTCTCTTCTCTGGCCAGCCTCCTTCCCAACCCATCATGCAGGCTGCGCTGGAACACATCCGTTATGTAACAGCACCCCGAATGAGGTCTTCTTGGGCTGGAGGGTGTAGAGGAATCAGGACACAGGCGCAGGCTGCCTATCTGAAGCAGCCAGGAGAGACAGGCAAACAGGTGGCAGCTGGAGGCAGATGCTAGTCCCCAAACAGAGATTGGAATGGCCACTTCATTTCCCTTGGTTCACCCTTGCCCCGAGATGTTAGCTGGCAGGAAGAGAGGAGGGAAGGACTCGTTCAAACAGTCAAAACAAGGCAGGGGTTCCTTTCTCACACACCTCAGAAGGCAAGGGTCACACAGGGCCTGGGGGAAGGAAGAGACAAATCTGCTTAGTCCAGAGTGCTTCAACAACAGCTTACTCAGAAGAGTCGAAGTGGCCTCCTGCCCCAGCCAGGCCTTCACACTTCACAGCCTCTGCTCATGGCCAGGGGCAGCCCGGAAGGGCTGGAGAAAGTAGAGAGCAGACAAGGTGAGCTACCTCCCTGGCCCAAGCCATGGCTCTCCAGGGCCTCAGCAGAGCCCCTTTCCAGATGTACTCAGGACAGAAAGTACCCACCCGGGCCAGGAGACACCCCTGAGGTTCCTGGTTTGGGGAGAGGCTCCCAGGGGCCCCTGGCAGCACCAGGAGAGCCAGGCCATTGATTCCTGGCAGAGAAGGAGAGATTCCAGTGACATGTGCTTTCTAAAATTAGCGGCCCAGGACCTCATGGCCTAGGGCTCAGGTTTCCCTGCCTCAGCCCCCAGCTGCCCACCAGCCTGCCCCCCACTGGGCTGCAGCCTGAAGGTGGAGGAAGCTACTGAGCGCCCTAGGAGCCAGAGAGAAACAACGCATCTGACTCACATCGGCATGGCCAGAAGTCAATGGAGAGGCCTAGAAAGAAAGGCAAGTCTGACTAAGACCCAGCCCCCCGGCAAGGAGCTGCCCAGTCCCAGAGCGGATCCCAGTGATGTAGAAAGAGGAAGAGGACCGCTCCTCCCAGCTGGAATTGAGGGGTGGGGGTCATGCCACCTGGTGGTAGAGAGAGGACCAAGCAAGACTGAAGGCTATACTCCCCGCCACCAGGCCAGGCAAGTGGCTGCTGGTGAGTGCCCATGGCTGTCACCCCAGTACCCAGGGAGATAGCTAACACAAATGCTTCCGTGGCAGTGCAGCAGAGGCCCAGCTCTTTTCGGACCGTCCCAGGCCTTTCCCGGCTATTGAGAACCAGGGCTTCCAAGATAGGCCAGGGCATACACGAAGTCCAGCGCAAGATCCACGCCATGTCTGTCCGAAAGCCTGGCCCTGCTCAGCCCCAGCCCAGGCCTTCAGTTCCCAGCCTTGAGACAGTCTGGGGCTCCCCTCTGCTAGGCCCCGGTTCCCCTTCCTCTTGCCAACCCTCACAGGTGCTCCCCACCCCCACAGCACCCCGGGCATACTCCTCCCACTGCACCCCCAGCCCGATAGTTCTTTTTCACACCTTCTAGGTCCTCTCTCTTCCTGCTGGATGACCCGGGATCATTCTCCCCCCCAGGAACCTCACCTTCAACTGCCTCCTTCCTGGAGTCACCCTGCCCAAGCCCCTGGTCTTTTCCCTCACATATATTCCCCAACCTAGGCTGGCCAAGGCCTGCCCTTCCAAGCCAGCAGCAGGGCCACCAGTGGCCTCCTAACCGCCCAGGCCGGCGGTCACCCTGAACTCCTTGCTCTGCTGCAAAGTTACCCTCCTGAGGTCCCCTCGCAACACCCTCCTCCCACTGTTATTCTGCCCCCTCTGGGGTCTGCACTCTTCAGCTGACACTCTATACCTTCCTCCCAGCCACTCTTATCCCTGAAAGGGTTTTCTCTGTGGCCCAGACTCATACCTAACCTCCTGCTAAACATTGGCTCCTGGATGTCCCCAGAGACGTTCTAGACTCAGCTTGTCCAAAACGGGCCTTCCCTTGTCCTGCCTGACCTGACCACCTCGTGTAGCCCCTGCTGTAGTGGTGGGCAGGCAAACCGCCTTAGACTCGGCCCTCTTGGCCCCCTAGCCCAAGCCACAACCCAGCGCTTTCCATGTCAACTGCAAACATGCCCGCCATCATCCCCACTGCTGGCACCTCCTCCCTATCTGCTGCCATATGGCTTTCCTATCTACCTCCCAGAGCAAGGCAAATCCGACCACGTGAGCCCTCGGCTTAAGCCACCTGCTGCCAGCACGCATGCCCTCAGTGAGCTCTCCTCCTTCACTAACCACGTGGCCCCCTGCTCTAGTAACACCTAACCCCTCACCATTCCTGGAACACGCCTAGCTCTGTGTGGCAGTCCTCCAGGCTGGAATGTCCTCTCGACCCAGCTCAATCCTCACCTCCCCCCAGAAACCCTTTCGGATCTCCCACCCCATCAGAGGGACGCCTTCTGGGGGCTCCTGCAGCAGCCCCCAAGGCACCCGCATGTAACTACCTCATTCTCTGTTCTCTGCGTGGCTGCCATCCGTTTATATGGCTGCCCTACCAGGCTATGAAGGTCTTTAGGCTGGGCACTGTGCCTTCATCTCTGCACTCCCATACCTGGCACACTGAAAAGGGGTCTTCCACCCACTCCAGCAAGTATAGCTAAAAAAAAAAAAGGGGGGGGGGGCGGGGCTGGGCTTCCAGATGACCGGATCCCACTCCCAGGAGAGGAAATGCTCCCTGACAGGTGAGGGGACAGATTTGAGGCTGCACGTAAGGCTGGACAGAATCTCCCTGGGCCTAGACTGCACCTGTGTTCACCTGGGAGCCTGGCACCAAGAGGGGCAGAGGCAGACACAGAGCTGCTCAGTCTAGCAACAGAGGAGACAGAAGACAGGAGTGCGAAGGCGCCGTCTCAGACCGGTTCTGATGGGCAAGCCAGGCTCATGGCTGCAGGGGGAAAAAACATTCACTGCCGCGACCTGAAGGCACAACCCAGAGCTCCAGCCTCTGCATCCTCACACCCTCAACCCCCACCCAGGGCCCAAGCAATGCAGACCGGGTCCTCTCTGATCACTGGCATTTTTCAGCCTGGGAGCCAGCCTTCTAGAACACTTTCCCGCTCCCTCACACTGGGTCACTCAGGCACATTAACGTGCGCTTCTGTCTGTTCCCTTGTAGCTTCCCAGGCCCCCAGGACAGGGCACGAACATGGCCTTTAGCTTCTGCCTCTGCTGGATCTCCCAAGTAGTCTTACCCGAATCACTGTTCTTAGCTATTCATTTCCAGAAAACAGGAAAGAACCTAAGAGCCAAAGGCAACTCCTACAGATACAGGGTGGTCACCAACAGAATGGCCTGGGGTCCAAAAAAAGGCCAGTGAACGAAACTTAACAGAATCCAGATGTGGCCTTGGCAGACACATGGCAGCCCCAAATGCCTCAATCTGACTGGGCTTTCTTGATAGAATGTTGTTGGACACTGAGCAGGGCTATCGTGCTTTTATAAAAGGTTGAGTAAACCAGAGAAGGCAGGAGAAACAGAACCTCTCCACAGACTCTAGAGAAACAGGGCCAACCATATCAAATGGAAAGAGCCATGGCTCATAAGCACTTTTCAGCAGCCCTGTCTTCCCCCATGAGCAAGGGGAAGAGGACACGGGCTTAATAGGAAATGGGGAAGGAGCAAGTCCCGACCAAAAGATTCCATGCTGTGGCCACCCCCGGCCCGCCCTGCTGACGGGTTTCAGGCAAGTCAAGTCATTCAACCCCCAGCCCCTGCATACACATGGTGTTCACATAAGCTCACTCCTCTGCCCTCAGCCGGCAGAAAGCCGGTGTCCCAGCGCCACCTGCTGACTTTCCAGGCCTACCGCAGGGTGGCCAGTGGACTCTGGGTGAACACGCCCCAGCTGTGGAAGAAAAAAATGAGGCAGCGCCCAGGCAAGGAAGCAAGTCAGGTGACGCCTCAGGAAGGCTTCAGTGAAGAATGACTAACACCAGGGCTTCCACTGCCCTCAGCGACTCTTACCCACCAGTCTGGAATCAGGAAAACAGGTTACAACTGGGAGAGTCACCTAGCGCAGACCCGAGAAGGCTGCCCCAAGTCCATTTTGGTACAGCTGCGTGGCCTTCCCTGTAGCCTCCCAGCACACAGACGCTGGAGAAGACGGGAAGAGGACGGCTAGAGCTGGGGGAAATGGAGGCTGTTTCAAATGAGAACATGACTTGTGGCAGCTCCAGCCCACGACCCAGATGGAGCTCGCCCATCCTGAGGACAGTGCAGTAAGCGCAGGGCAAAGGGGCAGGTGTGGGTCTGGCCTGTCCTCCCTTCTTCTTGAGAACAAGTGACATAGACCAGCTGGGTTTCTGGGGTTTTGCTGTGTATCTTTTTTAAAACCAGCTATCTGAGGGGTTTGGGGTAAGCTGGAGGGTAGAGAGCAACCGATTGAGGTAAGACAACTTAGGCAAAGGTAGTCTGTGATTAGATGACTCAACCTAAAAAAGAAGAAAAAGCAGCTCAGCAGAGAAGCATGGGCAGCTCCATCTGGGCTAATGGCAGCGATGGGATTCTACCCTGGAGGGGTAAAGAGGAAACAAAAGATGCCTGTGGATCAAGTTCAGGTCAGCAAAAATTCAGGGGGCTTCCACACAAACAGGGGCCTTCCTGCAACTGGCTGCTAACCAGCACTTTGGGCCTAACCTTGACTGTCATTTAAGCTGAGTAAGGCAGAGAAGGCAGTGCAGGTCCTCCGAACACACAAACCCCAGCCCAGAGGGAGCTGCCGTCCCCAACACACTCCAAGACTCAAGAGGGCCTCTCGCTAGCTGTGCCCCCAAAGTGCAAGGTTGGCAGGAAGGGAACAGGAGCGACCGCCGGAGTCTTCCACAAGCGGAAACCAGTGGCTCATCCAGTGTGGTCCCCTGGAGGTGGCCCCGATGCATCCGTCTTCACAAACTGTCATAGCTCCTAAGACCTGAAAAGCTGGGCTTCTTGGCTAAAAAGCCCGACAAGTTCAACCCAGGCACGCACCTAAAGCTGTTGCCGTCAGCCCGGGACAGCCCATTCAGTCACCAAAGGTTTCAGCGCCCTTCATATGTGCCAGGCCCTTGGCACTGAGCTGAACAGTCTAAAGGGGAAGAGCCCAGGTTTTCCACGATGGGCAACCCTGCCAAGTGCCACGCCTCACAGCTGCGTGTGCAGGCTGCCCTGGGACCCGAGGACAGCGCTATGGGTCAGCCGGGAACATGGTGTGGGCCCCTCGGAACAGGCTCCAAAGGGAAGCCTTGGAGATTCACGAAGAGGAGGTGCCGGCTGGGCCGGCAGCTGGAGGGGGTGTTCCGCACAGAGGTCCCCAAAATGCTCAGAGAATCGAGTTGGGGGAGAGCATGTGTTACGTGAGGCTCTCCCATGAGACCCACATGACTGCTTCATGACAGGGGGAGGCCGAAGCAGAGACTGTGGGGGAGCCGCGTCCTGGAGGATCCATGTGATAGCGAGCCACTGGAAGTGGGGTGCACAGGCCAAAGGGGGGAAGGCAGGTGGCAGGGAGCCCGCTTGGTCTATATGGGATGGTGGTGGCCCCACCACAGCAGTGGTCCCAAGGGTTGTGAGAGAGAGGCTTAGGAGGTGACATCTACAGGCTGTTTCGTGGGTGGAGTCCAGCTCTGCAGGCTGAAGACTTCTGGAGGTTGGCTACTTGACAACGTGAAAGCGCCTCACCCTGCTGGGCCACCCACTGAGAAATGGCCACGATGGTTGGGCAGTCACATGGGACAAGAAGAAAGGGCAGAGCAGCCCCAGGCTTCTGGGTCAAGTGACAGGACTGAGATAGTAGTGGCAGAGGCAGGACAAAAGCTCAGAAGGCTTTGGCTGGGAAGCTGGGACTCTCCCACTGCTATCCCAGGCAGCAGCAGCAGACTATGGGGGGCCAAGGGTACAGACTTGCTTCTAGGTGTGATGTTTCCTTTCAGGCCAGGCCCCCTTTCCCAATTACAAAGGCTACTCGGGGGTTCTCAGGCTAACCTCCTATGTGTTCTGAGCCCAGTCCCGCCGAAAACTAGTGCCAAGCACCAGGCTTTCTCCAGAATGTGCTCCCCTCCTTGGCCACTAACCTGCTCACATCCTCCTTCTTGATCTTGCTTCCCTCTTCCTTCTGCTCCCCGATCTTCTATCGCTCTGCTGGAGGCTGGAATCCATCCTGCCAGCACATTCCCTTTGCCCCGGCCTCAATGCCTCTGTGAAGCCAGCAACCCAAGCTCGACTGCCCGGAAGCACCCTATCCTGCTCATCTGCCAGGCCTCCCCTGCTCAACCCTGCTCTCCCTGTCCCCTCCTTTCCTTGCTGTCCCCAGGCCTGGCCAGAAGTCCCACTCTGCAACCAGCCCTCACACCTAGCACGATAGTGTTACTCCATGGGCAGCCAGAGCTCCCTTTCCAGCAGGGGGCTGCATCCTCGCATTCCGCAAGTCCAGAGCAGAACCAAGATCATCTCAGACTCCCACAGACTGGAAAAGCCTGCTGATTCAACTCCACCTGGGCCTCTCAGCTCTGTCCCCTCCACCCCACTTCTACTACCACTGCCCCAGTTCAAGTTCCCAGCAAGTCTCACTGACAACCTCCAATTTGGTCTCCCCACTTCAGGCTCTCCTGCTCCACTCCATCCCATACACCCTTGCAAAATGTTAATCCACACAGGTGACTGCATCCCAGCAGTACTGGAATACCCACTAGGCAGGCTCTCTACCACTCAGAAAAGTTGCATACGAAGTCTGGAACCCTTAACTCCTAACCATCTAACCTGCTCGGGCCATGAGTACCTGCTGGCGCCATGAGTACCTGCTCGGGCCATGAGTACCTGCTCGCGTTCAAGAACTGAGCCTCTCAGTGGGACATAAAGAACATGGAAAGAAAGAGGGGTGGGTGTGGTGGCTCATGCCTGTATTCCCAGCACTTTGGGAGGCCGAGGTGGGCAGATCACATGAGGCCAGGAGTCAGAGATGACCAGCCTGGCCAACATGGCGAAACCGTCTCTACTAAAAATACAAAAATTAGCCAGGCGTGGTGGCATGTGCCTGTAGTCCCAGCTACTTGGGAGGCTGAGGCATGAGAACTGCTTGAACCCAGGAGGAGGAGGCTGCAGTAAGCCAAGATTGTGCCACTGCACTCCAGCCTCAGCGACACAGAGAGACTCTGTCTCAAAAAAAAAAAAAAAAAAGAAAGAAAAAGAAAAAAATCAACAACAACAAAAAAGAAAGAGACAGATAATAGGAGTGGCACGGGTGCTCCAAGAGGATCAGGAGGCCCAAAGAAAGCTGACTAGCTGAGGCCACTGTTTATGACATCAGAAACAGAGCTGCAGGCTCGACGTCCACCAATGAGGAATTGGGTAGACACTCAGGAACACTCAAGAACGCTGGAGAGGCCAGGCACAGTGGCTCATGCCTTTAATCGTAGCAGTTTGGGAGGATGAGGTGGGAGGATTTCTTGAACCCAGCAGTTTGAGATCAGCTTGGGCAACAGAGCAAGACTCTGTCTCTACAAAAAATTAAAAAATTACCAGGACGAGGTGGCACATGCCTATAGTCCCAGCTACTCCGGAGGCTGAGGCAAAAGGGCAGGGCTGCAGTGAGCCATGATCACACCAATGCACTCCAGCCTGGGTGATGGAGCGGGACCTTGTCTCAAAAATAAATAAATAAATAAATAAATATGCTGGTAACAGGTCAGTTGTCCCAGAAAAACATTCATGATAAACTGAGTAGAACACTCAAGTCACCAAGGGGCATTTAAAGCATGTGGTGCTTAAAAGCCCCATGGTTAACTTTTTTTAAACACGGGAATGTTTTTAAAAAGCATGTGGAGGCTGGGCGTGGTGGCTCAGCTGCCGCACCCTCCCGTGTTCCCATCCAGTAGCCTGATCCAAAAAAGCCATGAGGTTGGTCTTGCGTGACTTCTTAGAAAAGGAAACGGTGATCCCAGAAATCAGTGTGGATTCACCAGTTGCCCATAAGCGATCTAGTTAATCATTTCCGGAATTTTGCCAGAAATATATACTCCTTGCTAGTCTAAGAGTTAAATCTAAGATGGTGGCTGTGACCCTAGAGGAACTTGGCTTTCTGTGTGATGCTCTTGTCCAGCCTTACGGCCACGCAGCCCATTTGCAGCTTGCAGGAAACACTTAAAAAACAAAGCAGGCCAGGCGCGGTGGCTCACGCCTGTGATCCCAGCACTTTGGGAGGCTGAGGCGGGCGGATCACCTGAGCTCAGGAGTTTGAGACCAGCCTGGCCAACATGGTGAAACCCCGTCTCTACTAAAAATACAAAAAATTAGCAGGGCATGGTGGCGGGCGCCTGTAGTCCCAGCTACTTGGGAGGCTGAGACAGGAGAATGGCGTGAACCCGGGAGACAGAGCTTGCAGTGAGCCGAGATCGAGCCACTGCACTCCTGCCTGGGCGACAGAGTGAGACTCTGTCTCAAAAAAGAGTGAGCCCCCTAAGGCTTCTATGTGTATGTGTGGATAGAGCCAATCCACATGGCAGCCACTCATGTGGGTTAGGACCACACCTAACTACACTGTTCTGCCGGCACCTTCCCCACACTTCGGCATCTGGTCCTTAAGAACAGACTCAGACTGGCAAGCATCATGCTAAAAATCCATCTACACTCCATCTATAGAAGGCTGACAGAACTTTTCCAGGAATTCACAGCAGTCACCAATGATCCCGCTCTTCTTTTCCGAAAGCATACAAGCTATTCTTTCTAGAGCATGGCTGGAGATCAAAGTCGACCCTCCCCAGGTCAATTCCTCATCTACCTTCTCCTCCCTTTGGAAATTGGGATGTTTGCCAGGCTGCAGTCTGCCAGTATCTCTCCCACTCTGCAAATCCTCAAGCATCGGTGGCAATGCCTTCTGCAGATGATCTCAACAGCTTCTGGACATAATCTCATCAAGTACATCCTTTAGGGATGCTACTCTTGCCCACCTGTAATTTCCATTTTCTCATCCTAGTGTTTCCTTTGCCCTTGACCACCTACCCTCCATCTCCTTCCTTACACAGACATATAAAAGGGACTGCCTTCTCCTCACTTCTCCATGTCTTTCATGATTCAGAGCTCCCGGCAGATTTTCACCTTCCCGATACTATTCTTTTTTTTTTTTTCTGAGATGTCGCCCAGGCTGGAGTGCAGTGGTGTGATCTCAGCTCACTGCAACCTCTGCCTCCCGGGTTCAAGCAATTCTCCTGCCTCAGCCTCCCGAGTAGCTGGCACTACAGGCACCTACCACCAAGCCCAGCTAATTTTTTTGTATTTTTAGTAGAGACTGGGTGTCACCATGTTGGCCAGGCTGGTCTCGAACTCCTGACCTCAGGTGATCCACCTGCCTCGGCCTCCCAAAGTGCTGGGATTACAGGCATAAGTCACCGCACCCAGCCCACCCCTCCCCCATACCATTCTTAAAGCTCTAGATGCTTTTCTGGTAGATGGCCTAGTTTCCTCTCTTTCCCTCCTCAATGTGGTCTTTTTTCCTCATTTTGCTGACTGTCACACTCAGAATTCTGGGTTTGAGACTCAGTCTTCCAGATCTGCTTCCCTTTCAGCCTCAGACCACAAGATAATACTTGTTTGGAACTTCCTGAAAAATTTAGGGTATGTGTCTGACTCCTCCCAGCCTTCCTGACTTTCCTAAGTTTGAAGATAGCAAGCTTGTAGATCAAATCTGTGATCAAACCCATTATCTTGAAAAAATGTGTTTGCCTTTTCTAGCTCCACCCCTCTTTCCAACTTGGTCGCAGAGAGTACCAGATCATCTAAACGACAGACTTTAAGACAAGTAGTCATCGTAGCGCCTAGTAAAGCAGGACACACCAGGTGACTAGAGAGCAAGAATCTCCTAGGCATGGAGATTCTTGAGTCTCGGGGCACAAAACCAAGTGGGGAATAACTGTCCATGAGCCTGAGAATCACTTGGTGCTATGGTCTGAGTGCCCTTCAAACTTCATGTGTTGGAATTTAATCCTCACTGCCGTAGCATTAAGAGGTGGGGTCTTTTGAGAAGTGATTAAGTGATGAGAGCTCCACCCTCAAAGCAAGCGCCTTTCCAATGCCTTCATACATGGTCTGAGCTCCCATCCACCTCCCAGCCAGGCCCTGCTGATCAGAACGGCTATGTGAAGCAGGAGGCAGCAAACAGGGCCCCAGGCTCAAATAGGCACTTCGTAGTGGTCTAGTTTTGCCCGACTAGTTACCCTTAGCCTTGATTAAGGTACTTAGTTTTACCAAAAAAATCATCAGAAATACTCTGGCTGACATGGAACATAACATGTCCTCATTACGAGTTTCACGTGGGGAAGGCCCTGAGGTGAGGAGAGGCCCAGCCTCTTCGTGCCACTTTTACCTGCTGTCCCTAGGTCAGCACCCCGGATACAAAGAGTCCCCCATTCAATCGCTCCCTTGTGAGCTGGACTCTGAAGGTCCTCTCCCAGAGGAGGGCAAGGCCTTACCGTTACATCTCACTCTCCATGCAAACAGACCGTGAGATAGTCATCTGTTTGCCTGAGAGTATGTGGTGTGTGAGGGTCTTCTGATATTTCGGGCAGCCCTCTCCTACTCTCCACGCTGCCTCTGGAGGTCAGGAGAAAACTATGTGGCTTCCCTAACACAGACAGGGCTTTGGGATCCAGGCCACAGACTGAGGAGGAATCAAAGTCACAGGGGGAGACTGAGCCCACTGAGCTCCGTGTCCGTGGCTAGCCCATGGCTCCCTTCACAGCACCTGCCCCCTCAACCCCCACTCACAAGGACAGCAGCAAGGAAAAGCCAGCAATGTAGAGATTCCTCTGGGCACGGAAAAGCTTCATGTGGAAGTGCTCCATGGCCCCAGGATTGTTCTGGAGGTTCACCTTTTCCGTCACATCGTCATACTTCCGAATTTCGCGCACGGCATCTGTGGTGGAGCAGAGAGGAGACACG
The DNA here is from genome assembly GCF_029281585.2 of Gorilla gorilla gorilla. Lineage (NCBI taxonomy): Eukaryota > Metazoa > Chordata > Mammalia > Primates > Hominidae > Gorilla > Gorilla gorilla. The sequence continues at coordinate 165,401,105 of NC_073247.2, forward strand.
GGCATTTAGCGGACACTAGGGCAAGATAAGGCCATACCAGGCAGACAGGCGGCATGAGACAGGTCAGACTCACTTCCCTCAAATCCGCCTCCCCAGTTCTTCCCACTTCTACGCACACACACCCCTCATGGGATGCTGTTATCAGAAGCTCCCACCCTCAGGCCAGGCGCAGTGGCTCACGCCTATAATCTCAGCACTTTGGGAGGCAGAGGCGGGCAGATCACCTGAGGTCAGGAGTTCGAGACAAGCCTGGCCAACATGGCAAAACCCCATCTCTACTAAAAATACAAAAAAAAAAAATTTAGCCCGGCGTGGTGGTGGGCGCCTGTAATCCCAGCTACTCGGGAGGCTGAGGCAAAAGAATCATTTGAACCCGGGAGGCGGAGGTTGCAGTGAGCCGAAATTGAGCCACTGCACTCCAGCCCGTGGGACAAGAGCGAAACTCCATCTCAAAAAAAAAAGAAAAAAAAAAAAAAGGAAGCTCCCACCCTCAGACCCACTCCTTCCTCCAGCTTTTCAATCCCTGGCCCCATCCTACACAGGCCCCAAGCTTGCTCTGCAGTTCAAGATGCTAACCAAGCCTAAAGAGTTTCTAGAAATGGGGGTGGCTTCCTTTTCCCATGGTGCCCTCAACCGCGTCTTGTTCTGTTCATCTCAAGTTGGCCCATAGCCCCCCAACCCCCACAATGATAAGTTGAACCTGGAGATGGAAATGCCTGCTCCGGGGACCTAAGATGCTTAAGAGTCAAGACCCAGGCCAGATGTGGTGGCTCACGCCTGTAATCCCAACACTTTGGGAAGCCAAGGCAGGAAGACTGCTTGAGGCCAAGAGTTCAAGACCAGCCTGGGCAACACAGGGAGACTCTCTCTCAACAACAACAACAACAAAAATTTTAAATAGCTGGGCATGGTGCTGCACACCTGTAGTCCCAACTACTCGGGAGGCTGAGACAGGAAGATCGCTTGAGCCCAAGAGGTCAAGGCTGCTGTGAGTTACGATCACACCACTGCATTCCAGCCTGGGTGACAGAGCGAGACTCTGTCTCGAAAAAGCCAAAACAAAACAAGCAAACAAACAAAAAAATAGGAGTCAAGACCTTCAGGATACTAGCTAGGGGTCAAGGGTTTCATTTCAAAGCTTTACAATGGGTTTTATTATCTATAATGTTTTATTCTGATTACGAAAGGAATTCACACTCATCGAAAGTTCAAACACACCCAAAATGCAGAAAGGGAAAGGATCCCATAACATAATCACATCTAGCAGTATATACAATAAAAATGTGGTCACCTCATCTAAAGTCATTTTTAGTCACATTACACTGTTACCTGCTTCGTAATAGACATCCATCTCTGAAATTATCTTTAAACACATTTTTTGGGTCCATCTCTCCCAAAGTAGACTACAAACTTCATAAGAGCAGAAATCTTTTATACTATATTCCCAGGGCCTGGGATAGCTCTGGGTACAGAGTGGGCACTGAAATAATTGCTGAGTCAGTGAGCAGCCTCTGCTCCTGAAAGAGCCGCTGTTAGACATATAGAGCTCCAGTTAACAATATATTTACAACTGTCTCTACTTGCTGAGTCAGTGAGCGGCCTCTGCTCCTGAAAGAGCTGCTGCTAGACATATAGAGCTCCAGTTAAAAATATATTTATATTTGTCTCTAATGTAGAAATTGAGCCACGCCAAACCTACTGCTTTTCCCCATGCATCCTGAGACATCGTTTTAAGTCAATACACTAAGATGTACCTAAAGAATGCTCTTAATAGACTCCCATATGAGAGGAGCAAGGTATCACTGTATGGGTATCGAGGTTCTTTTTGTATGGTGGGTTACAGGGTCTCACTCTGTCACCCAGGCTTGAGTGCAGTGGCACGATCCCGGCTCACTGCAACCTCCACCTCTCAGCCTCCCCAGTAACTGGGACCACAAGTGTGTGCTACCACACTCAGTTAATTTTTTCTTTTTCTATTTTTGGTACAGACGGGGTTTCGCCATGTTGCCCAGGCTAGTTTCAAACTCCTGAGCTCAAGCAACTGCCTCAGCCTCACAAAGTGTGGGGATTACACGCGTGAGTCAGGGCACTGGCCTCATGGGGTTCTTAATTTCCGGTTTTAGGCTGCTTGATTTTTATGTTGATCTTGCATTATAAAAATCTGCCCATCCCTCAGCACCACGAAGCGAGTACTCTCAAACGCTGTTAGCAGGGGTAAAAACAGCACACCTGTATAAAATGCAAAATGTTCATACCCTCGGGTTCAACAATTCACCTCTGAAATTATCCCACAGAAGTATTTGCATAAATTTGCAATGATTCGAAGATGCTTATAAAGAATGGATTACGGCACAACCACATGAGAGAATACTACATGATCTTTAAGAAGAATGAGATTGCTATAAAAAGATGTTGGCCGGGCACAGTGGCTCACGCCTGTAATTCCAGCACTTTGGGAGGCCGAGGTGGGCGGATCACTTGAGGCCAGGAGTTCAAGACCCGCCTGGCCAACACGGTGAAACCTCGTCTCTACTAAAAATACAAAAAATTAGCCGGGCATGGTGGCGGGCGCCTGTAATCTGCAGCTACTCAGAAGCTGAGGCAGGGGAAATCGCTTGAACCTGGGAGGCAGAGGTTGCAGTGAGCCAAGATGGCGCCACTGCACTGCAGTCTGGGCAACAAAGTGAGATTCCATCTCAAAAAAAAAAAAAGATGTCGAAGGTGCAGCAAGTAGAAAAAGCACAATCCAAAGTATCGGCTGGGCTCTGCTATGGACAGCAGTCTTATCTCACAGCTGTGCTACCAGCTCAGGCATGCAATGCTCCTCCTGCCATGTCCCAGCAGGAATGTGGAAAGAAACATAAATACTTTGTGTGTATGATCCCACCGCTGTAGACATTTTATTAAAGATGTCAGCATACAAAACCCCTCTGGAAATGCACAACAAAATACTCATGATGGTTACCTGTGGGACATGGGATTATGGGGAGTTTAACTTTCTAAATTCAATTTTTGAATTTTTAAGAATAATTACCCATTATTTTTGTAATCAGAAAAACAAGATAAACATGTTTCCTTACACTGTCACCTGCATCCAGGAATCCCACCATCCTAAGGACCACCTTGGCCAATGACCAAGAGTGGGGATGGGGGATTGAGCAATACTAACCCAAGTCCCACAGTAGAAACCAGCCCTCCCTGTCTCGGGCCTCAGCCTAGGTGGGAAGATCCTGCACCCTCAGCAACTCCATCCTCCAGAAGGATCTGCTCAACCCTCCCCACCCCCAAGCAAGGCCACAGCTCTAGCTAGTTATGCCCGTTACCCTTCACTAGTACCTGTGACTAACACTTCTGTTTGAAAAAGGCTCTGCAGATCTTTCTAGATTATGCTTCTTAACATGGGAGTAGGAAGCAGCCAGTCATCATGGCCATATGTCCCCCTAGAACTTCCAAGCAGTTCCCCAATCCCGAAAAAGAATGAAGGCTTTGTCAACTACTGGATTCCGCAAAGGATCTCTCCAGCCCACTCAGCTGCTCTAGGAAAGAAACATACTCCTTCTGGTTTGGGGAAGGGGCAAGACCCTGAGGGAATCATCCTCAGCATGGTCCCTCCCTTCCCCAGTTATTACCCCCACCCCAGACCCAAAAGCCAAAACACACATGCTCAGTTCAAAAACTCAGTGGCCTGGGGATGACACATATATTACCTACCTAATCCTGGCTCGGAGGCTGCTCAGGGCGAGAACCCTGGTTAGAAAGAGCTACTACCTCTTGGGGCCTTGCCAAGTATTTCAAGAACACTGAGGTGCTCAGGCAGCTGGCACCTACCCTATGTGGTTGGAAGCTGTCAGGTAACACTTGGCCTGTTCAGAGGCAGTCCAGCCTGAACATATCCTATCAGGCTCTGAGACATCAGGAAGGAGAAATGCCTAATGCTGAAGCTGGTGGGTGAGGCTTTGCACATTCCCCTGAACCACAGCCCCCCACCCGCTCAGTGTTTCTGCTGGGACTCGGTGGGAGGAGTTTTCCACGCCTAGGCAGGCACCACAGCTCTGAGACAAGAGTGGTGTCCACAGCAGAGCCAAGCCAATACTTTGGAGCCCAAACAGGGGGACATATCGATCACTTACCACAGCAAAACAACAAACATCTACCAGTCAGACAAGAGCTTTATTGATTCTTGTCTCCAGATGGTCACCCTACCACCTCACTGCAAAATGTCTGCCTTTCATCTTAACACCACCTGGCCTGGCCTTATCCCAGAGCCTGCTTGCCCTTGGACCAGTTTATCTTTCAAGCACCTGCTAGTGTACACCTCAATGTCAGAGTTTACAGAACTACAGAGCTGGAACGACCTGGGAAAACCTCAAGTCTAGCCCAGATGCAGAGAGGTCTAGGATCTCTCCCCAAGATATGCTGCCACACATCTCTGTGTTCTCCTCCTACTACTAGAGGGCAGGACTTCACTGTGTGCTTGGTTGCTCAGCCCCCCATTAGAGGCCCTGCTCCAGGCAATTCTGCTGTTTAAGTGACTGGTGAGCAGCACTACTCAGACCAAGGTCACAGGCCAGTTAGCTTCTCTTGGCTTCAGTTCTAGAGTGACCTGAGGAGCAGCCTCAGAAACCTAAGGCGTCCCTTCTTCCAAGGTCTTGAAAAAAACCAACGTAAGGTGGCCGTCATAAGGCTGCATACAAACTGCTTGGTATAAGCCCACGCCCACTGCTAGAGGGGCCTCTTTTTTTTTTTTGAGATGGAGTCTCCCTCTTGTTGCCCAGGCTGGAGTGCAATGGTGCGATTTAGGCTCACCACAACCTCTGCCTCCTGGGTTCAAGCAATTCTCCTGCCTCAGTCTCCCAAGTAGCTGGGATTACAGGTGCCCGCCACCACACCCAGCTAATTTTGTATTTTTCGTAGAGAGATGGGGTTTCACCACGTTGGCCAGGCTGATCTCGAACTCCTCATCTCAGGTGATCCACCGACCTCAGCCTCCCGAAGTGCTGGGATTACAGGCATGAGCCACCATGCACAGCCTAGAGGGACCTCAAAGTGAAGAACCGACTAGCGGTCAGCAGCATGGGCAAAGGGAGCCTCTTCCCTCCCTCAAGAGAAAGACACAGCATTTCATTGGTCTGTCTCCTAGCAGCCAAAACTGGACGCTACACATCAAAAGTGGCAAAGGGTTTTGCAGCAGAGACCAGGGTCTAGGTCAGGTAGCTGCCCTCAGCCATAGCTCACTCACCGATGACCAACAGCACAAGGATGACAATGAGAACCACAAAGAAGGTGTTGCCATAGGACACTAACAACTCCACCAGCCGGGACTTGAAAATCTTCTGCCATCTGTGAAGACGACAAAAAAGACAGGAGTTGAAGAGAAAGCACACACACAAGCTCTAGGGCCCTGAGCAAAATGGAAATCCAGCTTTGTACTCTTCTCCAATGGCCGAATAGCCCATGCAAAGTCAGCCTCAGTGGCTTGCAATTCTCTAATTTGACATCCGTTGAAGACTATCGGAAAAAAGGCCAGGTGCAATGGCTCACACCTGTAATCCCAGCACTTTGGGAGACCAAGGTGGGTGGATCACTTGAGGTCCAGAGTGCAAGACCAACCTGGCCAACATGGCGAAACCCTGTCTCTACTAAAAGTACAAAAATTAGCCAGGCGTGGTGGTGGGCACCTGTAATCCTAGCTACTCAGGAGGCTGAGGCACGAGAATCACTTGAACCTGGGAGGCGGAAGTTGCAGTGAGCCGAAATCGCACCACTGCACTCCAGCCTGGGTGGTGACAGAGCGAGACCCTGTCTCCAAAAAAAAAAAAAAAAAAGATGCTGGTCCACGTATAGATTGAAATGTCTGGAAAACTAATCTTTTTTTTTTTTTTTTTTTTTTTTTTTGAGACAGAGTCTTGCTCTGTTGCCCAGGCTGGAGTGCAGAGGTGTAAGCCACCGCACCCAGCCTGGAAAACTAATCTTAAACATGGGTAGTTGGCTGGGCGCAGTGGCTCACGTCTGTAATCCCAGCACTTTGGGAGGCTGAGATGGGCAGATCACCTGAGGTCAGAAGTTCAAGACTGGCCTGGCCAACATGGTGAAATCCCATCTCTACTAAAAATATATATATATATAAAAAAATTAGCTGAGCATGTTGGCAGGCACCTGTAGTCCCAGCTACTCGTGAGGCTGAGGCAGGAGAATTGCTTGAACCCGGGAGGTGGAGGCTGCTGTCAGCCGAGACCACACCACTGCACTCCAGCCTGGGTGACAGAGCAAGACTCTGTCTCAAAATAAAAACAAAAACAAACAAACCACAACAACAAAAAGAAAACATACCGGTAGTCTCTGAAAAGGGAAACTTACTTTTCATTGTACTCCCCTTTGTAATATTCAAATGTTTGCCCCATACATGTTATTTCTTTAAACTGTCTTTCCACATGATAAACCTTGGTTTGTCTATATCCCCCCACCCTGTTATGATGAGATGGACCCCAGACCTCACATCATTTCCATCCACAAACGCTTTGGGATGCAGCTCTAAGAAGAGACTTCAGAAGTGTTTACATATTGTTGAAATCAACAAGAAGCCCTCATCATCAGGGCTAGAGCTGAATATGCCAATCACTGAAGGCAATGATATTTGTTTGAATCCGGACCCAACAAGGTACCGATTTGGCATTCGGTAGATAAACGTCTTAAATCCCTCTTATTCTGGAAGCTCCCGCTTCCCTCTCCCTCTTTCATTTGCTTTTCCAGTTTCCTTTGTGTCGAAATCAGATTGTCTGTCCTCTAAAGCTTCCCAGATTAAAGCTCCCCGGGGCCCTCTATCTCTGCATGTCTTGTCAACTGTACGAAGGTGTGGTTTTCTGCAAGAATCCTCCTCAGACAGCACTGCATACTTTCTATGGTATCACATCAAAGATAATTTTTCACGAAAAAACGGCTTTTAAAAATACCTGTGGAGATTTGGCCTTATTTGTAATACCGTAATTTAAATAGGGATGTGTTCAGGTATTATACATAATTAAAATTAATCTCCAATTCACTTTTAACAGGTCCTCTGTTCATTAAAAGGGAATATGGCTTCATCCTCCACAGGCTGAGTAATGTTCATGCAGCCACTGCGCAATACCAGTGAGACTAGTTAGGAGGACAAGAGTCACCAAATCAGCAACAACGTGACCCAGTGGTGCAAGTCTTCCGAATCCCACGCTACCATCCCAGCACCCCGTGGACCAAGAGTGGGTGGGAGGGCATCATTTCCAGAACTGTAACATAGATCTTCCTGCCTCTCGGGGGCATTCTGAAGACCAGAAGACACGGGACACAGGAAAAGGAACTGAGCAAGTCATGACGAAGCAGAACCTTGGGAAGGGTTGGCAATAACAAACACAACCCCTGCCACCCCCACCCCAGACAGGTTCTACCTGTTCCATCGGGTCCCAATTCCAGGGTCCACCAGCTGCACACACCAGTCCCAGGGCTAGGGCACAGGCACCCTCCTGCCTAACTCGCCTGCTTGCTCCACAGGCCATACCTTTTAGGAGAAATGAAGGGAATGCAGAGAAGCAACACAACAAAGACCTCCGCATAGAGGAAGGTGGCAACTGCAGTCCACTGCAGACTCATCCTGTTGCTAGAAGGTTTCCCACAGGAAGATGTGAGCTTGTTTCCTGGCAGGGCACAAAAGGTACAGGACTTGTAAGCGCTGGGCAGCCAGGAACATCCAGTTCAGTTACCCTGCGAGGCTGGGGCCGCCACTCTCCACCCTGACCCCCTGCACTTTGCTTCAGTCTCTGATGCGCTGGCGGAAGCAGGGCTCCACTCGGCAGGGCCTCTTGGCCAGCAGCGTTCACAGGCCCCACAAACTTCCGTTCGCTGGTCAATTACCTGCCCCCTCCAGCACGTGTGTCAACACGTCCAGAGCGGCCTCTCCCGACGATCCCTGCCCCAGGAAGCCCGAGATTTCCGACGCCCGTTTAACTGAACGGCGTTCTTCGGGAAGAGCAGTGCCAGGGCACCAAGAGGAGGACGCCTCGGCACCCATCGGGCGCTCCCTTCCCCGCCAGGCAGAACTCAGCCGCAGAGGCGGGCGCTCTGCGGGCCCAAATCCCCGCTACCAGGCAGACCCAAGGCCGCACCTAGTCCAAGCGCTGCCGACGCCCCCGCCTCCCACCGTCCCCACGGCGTCCGCGGAGAGAATCCGGCACCTCCCTCGAGGATCCAGCGGCCTTCCGCCCGGGGCCGCTTCGCCTCCGGTGGGCTGGAGGCCCGCAAGAGCGACTCCTAGAGGGCAGGATTCGGGACCAAGCGCAAAGGCAGGTCTCGACCAAGCACCTCAAGGCCCCATACGGAGAAAGTTCTAGACGCAGTATCCTCAGAAGCCAGGGGTCCTTACAGCAGCCCTCGCGGGCCCCAGCGCCCACCCAGAGCGAGGGGCTCCCGACTTGGCCCCGGCCTGGCACACCGTCCCGGAGGCCCATCCCGGCCGCTCCTCCAGGTGGGGCTTCACCGCCCCCCGCCCCGCCCCCGAGACCAGCTTCTAGAGGCGCCGCCCGGTTTCCCCTCGCCCCTGCCTCTCACACCCAGGTAGGCTGCGGGCCCCGAGATTCCCCGGCCCCCGGGCCTCCCCGCGCCGCTCGCCTCTCTCCCTCCTCGATGGGCCGGGGAGCCTCCGCGGTCCCGGAGCCCAGCCCGGCGCGCGGAGCCCGCTCACCGAGTTTCCCACAGTCAGCGTGCAGGCCCCGCCGCAGCAACCGAACTCTCCCACAGCAGCCCCGGCCCCGCCCCTCATACCGCGGCCGGAAACCGGAAGCGCCCGCCGGGCACCGCCCACCAGCCCTCGCGAGGCCCCGGAGGCTCCGCCCACCTCCGCTTCCCGCCCCGCCCCGGAGCGGAGGGCCGGCGCTCCGAGCGCGAGAGGAAGAGGCGCCTCGGGCTCCGGGCGCGCAGGGTGGGGTGGAGCGAGCACGCGGGCGGGGCGGGGCGGGGCGGGGCGGGGCTTTGGCGGGCCGGCGAGGGCCGCTTCTCTAGTCCGCGCGGCCGTCCCACGTCTCTGTGGTGCGGGAGGGGCCCCACCGAGGGGCGAGAACGGGAGGTTGGGGGGGTGGGCGGGCCCCGCCGAGGGGCGAGAACAGGGTGGGGCTCCCGCGCCCGGACTCCGCCCCTCGCCCCTCCTCCGCCTCCTCCCCTTCCCCCGACTCGCCCCTGGGGAAGAGTGGGTGGGGATTCTGGGCCGGTGGCGGAGTCACTGTCGCTTCAGCCAGGCTGCGGAGCGGACGGACGCGCCTGGTGCCCCGGGGAGGGGCGCCACCGGGGGAGGAGGAGGAGGAGAAGGTGGAGAGGAAGAGACGCCCCCTCTGCCCGAGACCTCTCAAGGCCCTGACCTCAGGGGCCAGGGCACTGACAGGACAGGAGAGCCAAGTTCTTCCACTTGGGCTGCCCGAAGAGGCCGCGACCCTGGAGGGCCCTGAGCCCACCGCACCAGGGGCCCCAGCACCACCCCGGGGGCCTAAAGCGACAGTCTCAGGGGCCATCGCAAGGTTTCCCGTTGCCTAGACAACAGGCCCAGGGTCAGAGCAACAACCCTTCCAGCCACCTGCCTCAACTGCTGCCCCAGGCACCAGCCCCAGTCCCTGCGCGGCAGCCAGCCCAGGTGACATGCCGGTGCTCTCCAGGCCCCGGCCCTGGCGGGGGAACACGCTGAAGCGCACGGCCGTGCTCCTGGCCCTTGCGGCCTATGGAGCCCACAAAGTCTACCCCTTGGTGCGCCAGTGCCTGGCCCCGGCCAGGGGTCTTCAGGCGCCCGCCGGGGAGCCCACGCAGGAGGCCTCCGGGGTCGCGGCGGCCAAAGCTGGCATGAACCGGGTATTCCTGCAGCGGCTCCTGTGGCTCCTGCGGCTGCTGTTCCCCCGGGTCCTGTGCCGGGAGACGGGGCTGCTGGCCCTGCACTCGGCCGCCTTGGTGAGCCGCACCTTCCTGTCGGTGTATGTGGCCCGCCTGGACGGAAGGCTGGCCCGCTGCATCGTCCGCAAGGACCCGCGGGCCTTTGGCTGGCAGCTGCTGCAGTGGCTCCTCATCGCCCTCCCTGCTACCTTCGTCAACAGCGCCATCCGTTACCTGGAGGGCCAGCTGGCCCTGTCGTTCCGCAGCCGTCTGGTGGCCCACGCCTACCGCCTCTACTTCTCCCAGCAGACCTACTACCGGGTCAGCAACATGGACGGGCGGCTTCGCAACCCTGACCAGTCTCTGACGGAGGACGTGGTGGCCTTTGCGGCCTCTGTGGCCCACCTCTACTCCAACCTGACCAAGCCACTCCTGGACGTGGCTGTGACTTCCTACACCCTGCTTCGGGCGGCCCGCTCCCGTGGAGCCGGCACAGCCTGGCCCTCTGCTATCGCCGGCCTCGTGGTGTTCCTCACGGCCAACGTGCTGCGGGCCTTCTCGCCCAAGTTCGGGGAGCTGGTGGCAGAGGAGGCGCGGCGGAAGGGGGAGCTGCGCTACATGCACTCGCGTGTGGTGGCCAACTCGGAGGAGATCGCCTTCTATGGGGGCCATGAGGTGGGGCAGGTTGGGGTGCTGGGCACGGAGGGAAGCGTGTGGCAGGGAGGCCCGGGGGCAGGCAGCCATGAGCGGTGGGGACAGTCCGGGGCGGGCCAGGACTGATGCCAAAGGTGTGGGCAGGCCATGGGAGAGCGGGGCTGGGGTGGGCAGGGCCTTTGGGCAGCCGTGGACTCAGGCGCGGCAGTGGAGAGGCAGGAGGGCTGGGTGGGGACTGTCCTGTGCTGGTTGCCTGCACGCTCGAGGCCACTTCTGCTTCCTCTCCTCCTCAAGGAGGTTGTCCTGGCCTTAGAGCTGCGATCCTAGCGGTTTGAGCCTCGAGAGCTCCTGCCCGCCCCACTCCTGCAGCCAGCCAGGAGGAGACGCCTGCCATTCGTGAGCGGGGACCGAGGGTCGCAGCCTGCTGCCTAGCCCCTCCTGGGCCCTTGGGCCCTTTGAAGGCCGGCGTCCAGCAGAGCTGGCTGGCCAGGCAGGCCGGCATTATGGGCATGACTCAGCCCAAGCGGAGGTTAATGAGCAGCGCCCAGCACAGCAGTGGGACTTGGGGTCAAGGCCACCCCCGCCTGAGCCCACAGGCCTGCCCGGCTACTGACTGGGTCAGCTGCCTTCCTGGGCCCCCAGACCAGAGATGCCGGGCCCAGGCCACCACTGCGGCGGGACACACTTCCTGCTCCTGGCGTGGCTGTCCTTCCACCCTGTCTGTCTCCTGGCTCCCTGGTGGGCCGGGGCCGGCGGGCCAGGCAGGCGCTGGGAAAGGTTACTCCAGGTCAATGCTCCCTTTATCTCGCCTCAGCCCCTCCCCTTCCTCGTGCCTGGGGTTGCAGCTGCCTTGGGCCCTGCTCTCTGCGACTCAGTTTCGGTTCCCCAGTGCTTCTTGGGAGGAGGGGCACAATGGCATCCATCCCCCGAAGGCCTGTGTGTGCTCCCTGGGTCAGGTGGCCTCTTGCCCTGGGACCTTGTCTCACTGGCTGTGCACCAGCAGAGAAGCAGGCTTGTCCCCGAATTCCACGGAGAGGGGCATCCCGGGTGTGGGCCAGACTGCAGATTCAGAGAAAAGGCCCCTGGACTTCAGCCACCACCCCGGCTTCCCTCTCCTCTTCTCCCGCATGCTGGGCTGCAGGGCCTTGGCAAGCAGCTGCAGCCTTGGGCGAGGCGCTTGGCACATTCCCCGCAGCTACATTGTCAGCCTTGGCTGGCACCCCTGCCAGCTCCCAGCACGAGTCTGGATTGCCAGGGTGCTTGCTTCAGGAATGGGAGATCGGGCTTGCAGGGAGCTCAGCTGTGCAGGCCGACCTGGGTGGCGGGGGCAGAAGAGAGATCACTGGTTCTTTGAAGGCCTTCGTCCGGGCTAGCTTCAGAAAGTAGAGAGATTACTGGTTCTTTGAAGGACTCCATCCGGGCTAGCTTCAGGAAGTAGCACGTTGGCCAAGAGGGTTTGTTGGCCAGGGCAGGAGGGCCCGGTGTGCATTCACGGCCTGTCTGCATAGGCCTCGGCTGGAAAGCTGTGTGGGGTGAGAGGACCCCTCGGGTAGCATGTGGCCCATGGCAGTCCCACTGGCTGATGTCCCCGTGGACACTGGCCTAGGCTCAGATCAGGGCAGAAGCAGCTGACTGGCTGGAGGGCACATAGCAGAGTATTCTGTCCTTCCTGGGATTGCCGCGAGGAGGCTTATTGAAACGCACATGCACACGATCTCTTGTTTGAGAACAAAGTAAAGCTCTCTTGATAAGTCTAAGCATCATTTACAAGAATGTGGTTCTCCTGGCAGCTCTGCCAGTGTGGTCCAAATTCCCACACTGGTTGCCACCATCAGGCTGTATGGGCTTGGGCAGGTCACTTTGCCTCCCTGGGCTTCAGTGTTCTGTGTACAGTGGGCACGTGAATACACATGCAGTGGGATGTGGGGAGAATCAAATGCAGAGACGTGAAAGCACTTGGCAAACAGTGGCAGGCTAGGCAGCTGTCATCAGATGGCTGTGGGGAGGCAAGGCTGGGGTGCGTGCCCCTGGACTGAGCCCAGAAATTCACAACCCCTTGGCTACCTTGCTGGGAGCACTTCCCAACACCTCCCACCTCCCCCGCCTGTCTGACTGCTGCTGCCACCTCTTCCCTGCGGCTGTCCCTTTCCCCACCTGCTGGTGTCCTGACGTAGTGGTGGCCAGTGCAGGAAGGGGGGCAGAAGGACAGGGGAGGCCTACCCACTGCTGAGGGAGCGAGGTCCAGGCTCAGCAGTGGGGACATCCACTGGGGTGAGTCCTGTAGGGCCCAGCTCAGGAGCGCATCCTCCTGGTTTCAGTGGGAAAATGCCATGCAAATTTCTCACCAAAAGGAACTGTGGGAAAGTTGAGGGGAAAGAGGGCCTAAATAGGCCCAGACTGTTGAACCGAGTTTTTCAGAACCAAGAGACAGGGTCTCACTGTGCTGCCCAGGCTGGGGTGCAGTGGCGCCATCACTGCAGCTTCAAACTCCAGGGCTCCAGCGATCCTCCCACCTCAGCCTCCTGAGTAGCTGGGACTACAGGTGTGTGCCACCACACCTGGCTAATTTTTTTTTTTTAATTATTTTTGGTAGAGACAGCATCTCGCCATGTTGGCCAGGCTGGTCTCCAACTCCTGGGCTCAGGCAATCCTCCCACCTCAGCCTCTCAAAGTGCTGGGATTGCAGGTGTGAGCTACTGCACTCAGCCCAAGAGCACTGCCTTTTGCTGTCCTGCACTGCTCTTTGCTTAGTTTAGGGGGGAAAAATTAGAGCTGATGGATGATCTCTCCGAGCCAGGAGGAGGGGGCTGGCAGGGAGCCCAAAGAAATGGGCTCAGCAGAGGACAGAAACAAGGTGACTAGAGAGGGAGTGGAGAGGGGACGGGAGCCGCACTGTGACATCAGCCAGTCCCTTATACCCCCTTACACCTTGAGTTTGAGACCTGGCCCCACCCAATCGTAACCTCTGGCTCTCGGCCTTCTGATGGCCACCATGGCACAGCGTGTGTGAGTGGCACTGGGAGACCCTGACCATCGCCCCCACGGGAGCTGCCCCTGTGCATGGCCAGGAAGCCTCTCTGTGTCTGTCACCCCCCACAGGTGGAGCTGGCCCTGCTACAGCGCTCCTACCAGGACCTGGCCTCGCAGATCAACCTCATCCTTCTGGAACGCCTGTGGTATGTTATGCTGGAGCAGTTTCTCATGAAGTATGTGTGGAGCGCCTCGGGCCTGCTCATGGTGGCTGTCCCCATCATCACTGCCACTGGCTACTCAGAGTCAGGTGAGACCCAGGGCTCTAAGAGGATCCAGGCCAGGGGCCTGTCCCCCATACCACTGGGTGCTGAGCTCACGAGGGCCCAACTCAGCCAGCCCGCCGCCCACTTCTGCTGCCGGGGCCACCGAGGCCCTGCTGCCACCCTTGATGCTTTCAGAGGTTGAGCTTGCCTTGCCCCTCCTTGTTGCCTTTTGCCCTGCACGCACCTCACGCCCTTTGTTACCACTCAGACAAGCCCAGGACTGCAAGTCAGGAACACTACATGTCACTTCTCCAGGCACAGATACCCTCACCCACCTGTCCCTGTCCTCAACCCAACTGCGACTTAGAGGTGGGAGGATGTGCGGAGTACCTGGAGTGAGCCCCTTCATCACTCCAGCCTTGGTTTCCTCGCCCTGAAACAGCTCTTGCACCCTAAGGTGTTTTAGAGGAGTGGGAAGCCTGTTCTACCTGTTATTTTAGTGATAAGATTAAATATTTAGGTTTCTGCATTCCTGTTGTTTTTGTTTGTTTGTTTTATTTTCTTTCTGGCTTTTGAAACAGGAGTCTGACTGTCGCCCAGGCTGGAGTGCAGTGGCGCGACCTTGGCTCACTGCAGCCTCGACTTCCCAGGCTCAAGTGGTCCTCCCACTTCAGTCTCCCCAGTCGCTGGGACTACAGGCACAAGCCGCCGTACCTGGCTAATTTTCATGTTTTTGGTAGAGACAGGGTTTCGCCATGTTGCCCAGACTGGTCTCGAACTCCTGGTCAGGTGATCCTCCCGCCTCAGCCTCCCAAAGTGCTGGGATTACAGGCGTGAGCTGCCGCGCCCAGCCTGCATTCCTGTTTTGTTCCTCTGCCGGATTGCAACTTCTGCATTTGATTTTTAGTCCATTAGTGGTTACCCTTTAAAAGATCAACACGCAGCCGGGCACGGTGGCTCACGCCTGTAATCCCAGCACTTTGGGAGGGCGAGGCGGGCAGATCACGAGGTCAGGAGGTCGAGACCATCCTGGCTAACAGGGTGAAACCCCATCTCTACTAAAAATACAAAAATTTAGCCGGGCGCGGTGGCGGACGCCTGTAGTCCCAGCTACTCGGGAGGCTGAGGCAGAAGAATGGCATGAACCCGGGAGGCGGAGCTGGCAGTGAGCCCAGATAGCGCCACTGCACTCCAGCCTGGGCGAAAGAACGAGACTTTGTCTCAAATAAAAATAAAAATAAAAAATAAAAGAGCAACACGCATACTTGTTAGGTTAATCAATAGCTCCGCCTTCTCCTGGACCTTAGAACACAGAAGCAGCCCCGTGGGGCATGGCATCATAGCCCAGCCAAGAGTTGGATTTGTACCTAGTTTTTCCTCTTTGCTGTCGCCTTATCCACACGTGTTGAAACTCACTCACATGTTTGCTGAGTTCTGTGCTCACCATTTCGTTCCTACATCTCAATTTCTCTTCTATGTTCTGTTATCTTCCTCCAGATAGACATGTTTTTAGTTTTTTGTTTGTTTGTTTGTTTTTTAACTCACAACTATACTCAGGACAAACAGTCATCAGTGCTTCTAGTTGTGGTTGGTTTTTAAAAAAGATTCTTTCAGCAAGGGTTTTGTCATGGGAAATTCTTGATTATTTTATTGTAATTCTTTGTGTTGTTTAGTTTTTTGTTTGTTTGTTTGTTTGTTTTTTGTAGAGGCAGGTTCTCGCTGTGTTGCCCAGGCTAGTGTGGAACTCCTGGGCTCAAGCGGTCCTCCCACATTAGCCTCTCAAAGTGCTGGGATTACAGACGTGAGCCACCACACCCAGCCTATTGTCATTCTTGATTATTTTTGTTGAAAATGTTTCTATTTCACCCTTATTCCCAAGCTAAAGTTGAGTTGCGCAATGGAGTCTAGGTGGACTGTTCTTTTCTCTCAGCCCTTTCACAATGTCTCATTGTCTCCCTGCTTCTTCTGTAGCTGCTGACAGATCTGTAGCTGCTAACAAATTGTCCTCCCTGAGTATCCTGTGTTTTTTTTTTCTGGGTACTTTGATCACTTTCTTTCTTTTTGGCATTCTGCAGTTTCACTATGACATGTTTAGGTGTCAGTTTTTGTTGATTCTGCTTGAGACTTGTTATATGTCCTTTGAATATTTGAGTTTTTCAATCATTCTGGAAGATTCTCAGCTATTGGCTTTTCAGATATTGCCTGACTCTCATTCTTTTTTCCTGTTCTTCTAGAACTGGCAGCCAGTGCTGGACTTCTGACTCTTCGTTGTGTCTTTTGGTTTCTGTTTACTGTTTCCCATCTCACACTGTCTGTGCTGAATTCTGGGGATGCCCTGAGGCCTTCCTGTTTGCTCATTTTCCAGTTTACCAGTTTTCTCTTTGGCCATGTCTAATTGGAATTTTGTTCACATTTCAGTGGCTGTTTTGTAAGTTCTATTTCATTCTATTTCAAATAGAAATTTGAAAATGGACATTTCCTTTTTCAAGTAGAAATGTCAGGCTGTTTCTGTGTCTTATTTGCTCATCTTTTTGACTGCTCCTTTTATGCTGTGTATCAGGTTAGTCATACTTACCCCACCGTCTCTATCTGATGGTTTGGTTAGCTTCAGTTCTTGAGAGTATCATTCACCTGTCTTCTGTCTGCTGGTCTTCACTCATGGTGGATCATTTCCTTGTGGGTTTTGCAACAGAACTTCTATGGGGATTGGTGTGGCCTCAATGGAGAGTGTAAGTCCAAATGTCCTTCTGTTTTGGCCAAGCACTCCAGGGTAAGCAGTTGGAGGCCGTTAGTTAGTGCGGAGGGGATGGTTCCTGAATTGAGAGGTGGTTTCATTTGAATTCATTTGAACTCCAGGCACATTGTTACAAATTTTCAGAGGAGGCTTTTTGTTCATTGGGCATAGAGCCCAGGCTAAGCAAGGAAAGCTTCCTGGTCTTTGCCCTGCCTGCCTCTGGGGCTATCAAAGGATCACCTGGCTGTCTGCTTCTCTTGCTCCCAGAAGTTTCCCTTGCTTTCCGTCAAGCTTGGCTCTGCTCGAAATAGTGTCATAGTTTACCCAGTTTGGTGGGAAGAGGGTTTTCAATTTATAAACAGAAGTCTGATTCTCTCCCTGTTCCTGTTTCCACCTCGGGGCTTCCATGCCCTCAACTGTCTGTGTCATCCTCTGGGTGACTCACCAAGAGGAAGGATCTAATTCGGGGACTGCACATCAAGGGCAGCCTTGATGCCGGCGTAGGTGCCCAGCCCAGTCAGCGCACCTAGCCCTGGGCACCGAGACAGCCCGCAAGACAGCACCTGCAGCCGCTTCGCTCCATGGCTGCCATTGGTCACATCGGGCTGCTCCCTGCCCTGAAGGCTTAGGACTTTTCTGAGCCTCTGCTGTGCCAGGCTTTGTGGGCTCCTGGCCCTGCTCTGGTGGTCCTCAGAGCCAGCAGCCTTTGAAGGCTGTGAAGCGTTCCCTTTCCCCTGGCTTGATTGGCTCTGTCCTGTGGCCTTCTGTTTTTTTTTTGGAGGGGGAGCTTTTGAGATGGAGTCTCACTCTGTCTCCCAGGCTGGAGTGCAGTGGCACGATCTCGGCTCACTGCAACCTCCATCTCCCGGGTTCAAGTGATTCTCCTGCCTCAGCCTCCCAAGTAGCTGGGACTACAGGTACACGCCACCATGCCTGGCTAATTTTTGTATTTTTAGTAGAGATGGGGTTTCGCCATGTTGGTCAGGCTGGTCTTGAACTCCTGACCTCAAGTGATCCACCTGCCTCGGCCTCCCAAAGTGCTGCGATTATAGGTGTGAGCCACTGTGCCTGGTCCTGTGGCCTTCTTATTTCCCCAAATGCCAGGCCTGCTCTGTCTTGGGGCCTGTGCCAGGAGCACTCTTTCCTCTGCTGCCCCATGGCGCAGCCCCCCTAGGCAAGGTCCGGCCTGCCCACCGCCACCTTTCCTGTCTCCTTCCCTGCCCCACTGCTCTCCCAAGCACTCGACACCCCGTCAGTGGCGCTTTTCTCTCTCCCTGCCATGGACTGCAAGCTCCATGGAGTCAGGGATTTTTGTCTGTTTTGTCCCTGCTGTGTCCCCTGCATCGGGTGGCTAGTGAGGGCTCCAGGTGCTTCAAGGAGGTGGAGCGCACTGGGTGGGAAGGCAGGCTCTTACCGGTTGGAAGATTTAGATAAGCTTTGCTAGGCTGGTGTGCAAGGCAGGTGGGCTCAGGAGATGGGCAGGGCCTGTGGCTCCCACTCCAGCCCTGAGGCCTTGCTCTGTCCAGCTCTGGGGCCCTGGCCTTATTCACCCAAGCCTCCAAGAGAACCCGCAGAGGGCAGCTGGTTCTACGCCAGGATGCCTTGGGCACAAAGACTTGCAGACCCTTCCCTTTGTCCACAGCGACTGTCCAGCTCTCAGAACACCTGGGGAGGAGGGCTGTGTCCTTGAGAGCACCATGGGAGGGAAGGTCCAAGGCCTTCGACCTTTAGGATTCACGTCCCCGCCCCGCCAGCCCAATCTAGTTCCCTGGTTTCCTGGGCCAGGCCCCTTTCCACCCTGCATGGCCCTGAGCGGATACTGCGTTCCGTGTCTTCCCCCAGCCCCCAGCCAATGATCCCTGAGGCTTCCCCCTCAGGATCACACCCCCCCCCCCATACAGTCCTCGGGTCCTTCACAGGACATTCCCACCACTTCAGCCACACCCCAGCACCCTCAGAGGCGGCCTTCGCCCTTGCTCCCCACCTCTGCTCCTGTGGGGACCCTAAGGATCAAGAAACTGAGAGTCAAGGCCATTGATGAGGGTCAGGGGTGCTGCCACGGGGCCTAGAGCGTGACAGAAAAGCAAATTAAGACAGGAGCAGCTCCTGGGAGAAGCAGACACCAAACAATACGGCTGCTGGCCCAGAGGTCAAAAACCATGGCCTAGAGGGGGCGGTCAGGAAGTGGGACATTAGGCCGGGCGTGGTGGCCCACGCCTGCAATCCCAGCATCTTTGGAGGCCAAGGCAAGTGGATCACCTGAGTTCAGGAGTTTGAGACCAGCCTGGCCAACATGGTGAGACTTCGTCTCTACTAAAAATACAAAAAAAATTAGCTGGGCTTGGTGGCAGGCGCCTGTAATCCCAGCTACTCGGGAGGCTGAGGCACAAGAATCCCTTGAACCTGGGGAGGCAGAGGTTGCAGTGAGCCAAGATCACACCACTGCACTCCAGCCTGGGCAACATAGCAAGACTCCATCTCAAAAAAAAAGAAAAGAAAAAAAAAGAAAGTTGGCGTTTCAAAGCCAAACAGCCCTGGGCGTTGGATGACAAAGTTCAGATGTGCCCCAGGAGGGGCGACATCAGTGGTGCAGGATAGAGGGCCGGTGGAAGGAGCTGGCTGTACCCAGAAACAAAACCAGATGCCTACTGGTGCATTTAAAAATCAACGTTATTGAGATGTAATTAACATACTATACAATTCCTCCTTTTCCATGTACAGTTTAAATTCATTCACAGAGTTGTGCAGCCATCATCACTAACTCCAGAATGTTTTATTTTTATTTTATCCCCCAAAGAAACCCCATACCCATGAACAGTCCCTCCTCATTCCCTCTCTCCAGCCCCTGGCACCCACTCATCTGCTTCCTGTCTCTGTGGATTTGCCTATCTGGACATGTCCTAGAAATGGAATCATGTGCTCTGTGGCATTTTGTGACTAGCTTCCTTCACTGAGCATCATGGTTTCAAGATTCGTCCATGTCATAAGATGAATCAGTCCTTCATTCCTTTTCATTGCTGAATAATATTCCATTGTGTGCATAGACCACGATTTCTTTATCCATTCATCCCTTGATGGACATTTTGGGTTTCTTCATGTTTTGGCTATTGTGAATAACACTGCTGTGAACATCCATGGACAAGTCTCTATGTGTGCAGATATTTTCGTTTCTCCTGGGTGTGTAGCTAGGAGTAGAATTGCCAGGTCACATGGTAACTGGACGTTTCACTTTTTGAGGAGCTGCGAGACTGTTCTCCACAGTGGCTGCCCCATTTTACCTTCCCGCCAGCAGTGTTGGAGGGTTCCACCTTTTCATCGTGGCTAGCACTGGTTATCATCTCCTTTGTATTCTAGCCACCTAGTGGGTGTGAGGCAGTATCTCTTGGTGGTTTTGATTTGGATTTCCCTGATGACTAATGACGCTGAGCCTCTTTTGATGTGTTGAGTGGCCATTTGTATGTCTTCTTTGGAGAAATGTCTGTTCACGTCCTTCGCCCATGTGTGATCGGGTTATCTCTGTCGCTGAGTTGTAAAAGCTCTTTGTATATTCTGGATACTGCACCCTCATCAGATGTGTGGTTCACCAGTCCAGAGTTTTCTCCCAGTCTGTAGGTTGTCTTTTTCACTGTCTCGATGTTGTCCTTTGGTGCACAAAAGTGTTGAGTTGAATGAGGTTCAGTTGATCTGTTTTTCTCTTGTTGCTCATGCTTTTGGTGTCCTAGGGAAGGAACTATTGCCATATCCAAGGTCGTGAAGTTTTATCCCATTTTCTTCTGAGAGTTTCATACTTTGGGCCACACTACACATCAGCCTGTGATGTGCTCTGGGTTGGTTTGTCTGTATGGTGTGAGGGGTCCCTCTCTTGCACATAGAGAGAAAGAGAGAGAGATCTGGTTGCCCCGGCACCATTTGCAGAAGAGCCTCGCCTTTCTCTCCAGCGGCTCATTTTTGACTTTCCGCTGTCTCTGCCCTGCCCCTCCCCGCCCCGCCACCCACCCCTCTGGGGCTTTGCAGATGCAGAGGCCGTGAAGAAGGCAGCCTTGGAAAAGAAGGAGGAGGAGCTGGTGAGCGAGCGCACAGAAGCCTTCACTATTGCCCGCAACCTCCTGACAGCGGCTGCAGATGCCATTGAGCGGATCATGTCGTCGTACAAGGAGGTACCCCGGCCCAGCCCCACCCTTGCCATCCTTGCCATGCTTCTCTCCCTGCAACTGGCAGGGGCTGAGCCAGGGTCACCCTCCCTCAGGTGACGGAGCTGGCTGGCTACACAGCCCGGGTGCACGAGATGTTCCAGGTATTTGAAGATGTTCAGCGCTGTCACTTCAAGAGGCCCAGGGAGCTGGAGGACGCTCAGGCGGGCTCTGGGACCATAGGCCGGTCTGGTGTCCGCGTGGAGGGCCCCCTGAAGATCCGAGGTAAGGCTGTCCCCTCCCTATGAGTGACCCCGCCCCTGCTGCTACTGCAGGTGCTGACCTGCTGCCCCAGCTCCTCCTATTCCCTCACTCAGGGACCTCCATGTGCTTCTGGCCCATCCCAGTCCACCCAGGACAGGAGGGCTGCCGGGCAGGGTCTTTGAGGACTTCGGCCTGGTCGAGCTGGGCCCCTGGAGGGTTTCCCGCAGAGAGGTGCTGGTCCGCCCGCCTTCCTTCCCAGACAGTAGCTGCCGGCCACCCTACTGACTCGCCCTTTGAGGGCCTCAGCCTGGATTATTCATTCAAAACAAGGGGGATGTGGTCCCCTCACCCATGCAGGACAGCAAGAGAAAGTTCCAGTCAGTGTGCCAGCTGCTGGCTGCCACAGGAGGCAGGTGCTGCAGAAGGGGGTGGCGGCCCAGGGCACTGTATTAGACAGTGGGGGAAGAGTTCAGCTTGTTGGAAGACCTGGCTGTGTTCCCTAGGGACCCTGGACCACAGGCTGCTGGTCACGAACCAGCTGGCGTGCTGCCAGGGATGGGAATGAGGGCATGCAGCCGGGGGCACGCAGACTCCCCAGAATGCAGAGGGGTCGCCACCACTCCCTCTCCACCCCAGCCCCGCTGTGCTGTCTCTGCAGGCCAGGTGGTGGATGTGGAACAGGGGATCATCTGCGAGAACATCCCCATCGTCACGCCCTCAGGAGAGGTGGTGGTGGCCAGCCTCAACATCAGGGTAGGTCCAGCGGGGAGGGCGCCAGCCACGCACATATGCAAGCCTCAGCCCTTGGCTTCCCGCCTGTCTATGCTGGCAACAGCCATCGTCCCTAGATGTACGTGGCAGGTGGGCCAAGGCCAAGGTGAGAGACCAACGTGTCTCTGACTGTTCATCCTGGGGCAACAGAGGCAGGGCTCATAAAAGAGACTAGTGATACCAGGATTGACCAAGGTTCACCCCGGCGTTCCTGGCCCTATCATCTGATGCCAACTCCCCACACTCCTAAGAAAGCCAAGACCCGGGCGGGGGGGGCTCTGGTTCAAACCTTGCCGCTCGACCTCCCTCGGAAGGCCACAGCAAGGAATCCACAGATCACCTGTGTCCCCAGCCAGGGGTTTGGACAGGGCTGGGGAGTAATGGAGTGAGGGGGAGACTGGGGTGGAGGGACAGGTAGAGAAGTGACAAGGAATCACTCATTTATTCACTCATTTAACCAATGTGCCCTGAACTCTTAGCCGGGCACCAGAAACCCGAGGTAAATCAGGAGCCCTGCACTCAGGGAGTCTTCACTGTTTAGGGGCACTAAAGTGTTACAAAGGGTCTCCAGGTAGACAGCTGTTCAAGGGGCAGTGGGGGTCACAAGAAGAGTGGTCAAAGTCCCTGGGGGTGGTGGGGGTGGGATGAAGCCTTGCCCAGGAGTTGCTGTGAGCGAGTAGGCAGGCAGCTGAGGGTAGAGGAGTGAGGGGCCGTGGGCCTGAGGGGTAGGTCACGCAGGAGGAAGCAGAGAGGAGGGGCATGCCAAGGAGGAGGGGGCCGGCACAGGTGGTTACCCCTCACCGCTGGCAGCGGCCCCTCCTAGGATGTCGGGGGAGCCGATCACCAGTGAGTCCAAGGAGGGTGGTTTCCAGGCTGGCCCTGGGCAGCACAAGCAGGCAGGGGCAGCAGGCAAGCTCATGGGGCCCCTGCGCGCAGGGCCACAGCTGCTCAGGGAGCCGGGTATGCGAGATGGGGCAAGGCCCAGGCCCCACCCTTCAGGAGGGGACAGTCAGGTGGCTTCATTAGCATCCTGTGGCTGCGGTCACAAAGCGTTACAAACTTTGAGTGGCTTTCCCAGCAGAGATGGCCTCTCTCCTGGCTGGGGGTCCAGCAGTCCGAGAGGAAGGCCCAGGCTGGGCGGGCTCCTGCCGAGGACCGAGAAGGTGCCTCCACTTGGGGCCTCTGTCCCAGCTTCTGCTCTGCTGCCCATCTGCGGGCTTCCCTGGCTTCTGCCACGGCGGGTCGGCCTCAGCCTCTGTCTCCACACGGCGCTCTCCCTCTGGGTGTGTCCGTGTCTCCGTCTCCCCTTTCTGTCAGGACACAGGTCACACTGCATTAGGGCCCACCCCTCTGCAGAATGACCTCATCCAGATCTAACTCATCACGTCCGCAACGACCCTGTTTCCAAATAAGCTCACACTCTGAGGTAGTGGGGATTAGGGTTCCCACATAGGAATTTCAGAGGACAGAGTTCCACCCATGACACTGCCTGAGGTAAGCTAAAGACCACGGCCTCAAGTCTTCCCAGGAGCCCCATGTAGCATTGTTGTTGTTACCGTGAACTTCACTGACTCCAGGCCCCTGGCCTCCTCCCTGCACACAGCCCGCCTCCAGCCTGGCCGGCATTTTCCCAAAGTAGGCATTTCCTAGCTCCAGCGAGGACCATGGAGTCAGTGAATTGAGGAGCCTGAGGTCCATGATGCAGAGTCCAGGGGCCACTGTGGCATCTCTGGGCCACTCTGGCACCTGGGGAGGCAGTGGGGTCTGTACTGTCAGTCTAGAGACATAAAGAAAGTGCCTTTTGGGCTGGGCGTGGTCGCTCATGCCTGTCATCCCAGCACTTTGGGAGGCCGAGGTGGGCAGATCGCTTAAGCCCAGGAGTTCAAGACCAGCCTGGGCAACATGGCAAACCCCGTCTCTACAGAAATTTTTTAAAATACACAAATAAGCCAAGTGTGGTGGCGGTGCCTGTAGTTCTAGCTACTTGAAAAAAAAGGCTAAAGTGAGAGGGTCTCTTGAGCCCAGGAGGTTGAGCCTGCAGTGAGCCATGATCCCACCACTGCACTCCAGCCTGGGCAACAGAGCAAGGCCCCGTCTCAAAAAGAAAAGAAAGAAACTGCCTTTTGTCTCCAGTGACTCAGGAGGCCAAGGTGAGAGAATTGCTTGAGGCCAAGAGTTTGAGACCAGCCTGAGCAACATAGCAAGACCCTGTCTCTAGAAAAACATTTAAAAATTAGCCAGGCATGGTGGCGTCTGTAGGCCCAGCTACTCAGGAGGCTGAGGTGGGAGGATCACTTGAGCCCAGGAGTTGGAGACTGCGGTGAGCTGTGATCATACCGCTGTACTCCAGCCTGGGCAACAGAGTGAGATCTCGTCTCTTGAAAACAAAGTGCCTTTCAGGGCAGTTCCTTAAAGGGGGCTGACAGTTGACCCTGCACTTGGATTCCTGGTGAAGTGGGAGTCGGATGGGACTGAGGACGGCGCTGGCTGTGTTGGAACACACCTACTAATTCAGCTGTGGCAGAATAGGCCCTTCCTCTTGTGCTGGCACCATGTTCTCTAGGCATGTCAGGGCCTGAGGACCGGGCCGGGGCTTGTCCATTCCTGTGTCCTGGGCCAGGCATTTAGCAAGAGCTAAATTTAGCTAGGGCTGTGGACGCTGGACCCCATCCCCCAGGCCCTGCTGTCCCTTATCAAGAGATCAAGAATGAAAAAAAAAAAAAAAAAAAGAGATCAAGAATGGCCTGCATGTTGGCCTCGGGCGTTGGGAGCCTCTCAAGGCTGGTCAGGAGGCCATAGGGTGCGGGAAGGGGCCTGCGCTCTCTGGCGTCAGCGGCTGTTGCCCCTGCAGGTGGAGGAAGGCATGCATCTGCTCATCACGGGCCCCAATGGCTGCGGCAAGAGCTCCCTGTTCCGGATCCTGGGTGGGCTCTGGCCCACGTACGGTGGTGTGCTCTACAAGCCCCCACCCCAGCGCATGTTCTACATCCCGCAGAGGTGAGGAAGCCCGTGCGCCTCTCCTCCACCTCTTCCTGCCTGTGCGCTCACACATGGCTTCCTGCAGAGGCCCAGGAAGTGGTGAAGAGTCAGCACCTCAGGAGAGGACACTGAGGCGCTGTCCCCAGAGCCAGAGACGGGCTGTGGTTCCTGCTCCCTCCAAACCTGCCCGATCCACTGCCCTGTTTTGGATCTGTGAGGAGTGTGTGCACGGGCGGCGATGTGAGCGTGTGGATGCGTGTGAGCGTGGCATGTGGACACTGCCTGGGAGGCGCAGAGTATCTTGGGGGAGGCAGGGCCGGCCCTTCCCTCCGTGGACACCCAGCTTTCCCACAGGCCCTACATGTCTGTGGGCTCCCTGCGTGACCAGGTGATCTACCCGGACTCAGTGGAGGACATGCAAAGGAAGGGCTACTCGGAGCAGGACCTGGAAGCCATCCTGGACGTCGTGCACCTGCACCACATCCTGCAGCGGGAGGGAGGTAGGAGGCCTGGGGCTGGCAGCCACCCTTTGTCCCACCCTGGCCTCTCCCTTGGCCTCCAGGGAGTGAAGATTACGTCAACATCCAGAGTCTAAAGTGCCAGGTGCCACGGGGCGGGGCAGAGGCTGCTACCAGGGAGGACCAACACCACACAGATGGCCCCAGGTGGCATGGGTGCTCTAGGGAAGGGGGCACCTAGCAGGGATGTGCACCTCACTGGGGGACCCAGGATACCCTCTCCCAGAGAAAAGAGGTCTGAGCTGAGCCCTGCAGAATGCTGAGTGGTTACCCCATCCGGAAGCCAGGGGCAGCAGGGCGGAGTGCGGCCCGCAGGCTTGGTGGTGCGAGAGGCTGGCTCACAGAGGGCCCTCCGGACCAGGCAGGAGCCTAGGCTTTCCCTGAGCAGGATCAGACGCTCTTGGAAGGACCATGGGGTGGTGGGCAGGGGCAGCCTGGGAGAGGCAGGCACATGTGTGCAGTGATGGCTACTGTCAGGAGGTTTGTGCAGACGCTTAGAGGGGGCTGGGGCCAGCAGAGTCGGGTGGATTCAGAGATGAGTTCACTGAAAAGGAGGCCAGACTGAGCTGTTGTCTTGTCCTGGGCTTATCAAGGAATACTGCTTGTCCACAGTGTCTGTCGGGCCGGGAGAGCGGAGGAGGAGAGGGGGCTGCAGCTACGGGGACACAGTAGATGGAGTGTTCAGTTCTGTCTTTGAATTCTGAGCCTCTGGGTTCTGCTTCCAGCCTGCACTGCTGGGTGTGAGATGGCCCTGGGCAAGGACCTCGCCTTGCTGGGGCTCCCCTTCACGGTTCAAGGGCACGGGCACCAAGCCCTTCCTCGGTGGCAACATGAGAAGAAGTGGCTCTTGCAGGAAATGGCCGGGATGTTGTCACCTGCCTGTGGAGGAAGCGGGGACACAGGTGGCAATGGCAGTGGAGCAGCCCCTGGCCCGGCCCTGCCTCTTGCTCCTGCTGCCCTCGGCCTGGGAGCACGTGGCCCCTCCCGCCTCTGTGGCAGCCTGAATGCCCAGGGCCTGTGGCCAGCCAGCATGAGCCGTTAGGATGGAGTTGAGCTGCGAGGAACAGAACGGGCCTCCCCGCAATAGTGGCTAAGATCATCTGTGAGTTTATCCTACTGAGCTGTTAGGTCCCAAGAGAGCCAGGCCACGGTTGCCAGGGCTGGCCCTGCTCTGTGAAGGCCCCAGGGCTCTAGGATTTTCTACCAGGTCACTCTGCTGTGTTTGGCCTCCGTTCCCAAAGTCACCTCATGATCCAGGAGGGCTGCTGCAGCCCTCACATCATGTCCCAGGCTGTAGGATGGAGGAAGTAGAAGGGAAGGGGCAAAAGGTATGTGCCTTCTTTTAAGGAAGGTTCCAGAAGCCTCCATATTGAATACTTACAGTTATATCTCATTGGCCACAACTTAGTCTCATGCTCACACCTCAGCACAAGGCCACCTGGGAAGCGTAATCTCTACTCTGGGTGGCCATATACCCTGTTGCCACTTCTAGCCCTGGGCCGCTGGGGAAGGCAGCATGGGCGAGAAGACAGGAGGGGCCACTTCTGCCGCAGCGCCCCGGCCTAATGGAGCAGCCGGCTCACCTGCTCGTTCAAGCAGCCCACTCGAGCCTTGCCAAAGTGCTGGCACGGGGCAGTGACAGGAGGCCCAACCCCTGTGGGTGACAAGCCCCCGGTCTGGGGAGAGCACTCAGGCCGCTCTGGAGCTCTGTGCCAAGGAACTGTATGGGTGCCCTGGGGCTGCCATAAACCGCAGGGATGGATCGTCTCCTGGATCCAGCAGTCCGAGATCCAGGTGCCAGCAGGGTGGGCTCCTTCCGGGTGCCATGACAGAAGGATGTGTTCCAGGCCTCTGTCCTCGGCTCGCAGATGGTCCACTTCTCCCTGTATATCTTCACCTCGTGTTCCCCTGGGCACGTCTTCTGCCCGCACACCCCCTTTTTATGAGGACACAGTCATATTGAATTAGGGTCCACTCTGATGACCTCATCTTAGTGTGATCACCTCTGCGAAGGCCCTGTCTCCAAATAAGGTCACACTGAAGTGCTGGGGCTTGGACTCCACCATATCTTTTCTAGGGAAAGGCACGATTCCAGTCCCCACTCCTCCGTGATTAATGCCTGGCACACAGACAAGGACGCAGAGGCACAGGGGCCCTGTAGTCACAGCTAGCTCATTCCCGCAGCTCCCCCAGCTCCCCGGCTGGCCCCCGGGTCTGGGTGCTGGTGGAACTGAGCCAAGACCATTGCTCCCGCCTAGGTTGGGAGGCTATGTGTGACTGGAAGGACATCCTGTCGGGTGGCGAGAAGCAGAGAATCGGCATGGCCCGCATGTTCTACCACAGGTGAGCACTCCGGGCCGGCAGGCTCCCTGGGGTCCCCTGGAAGGAGAAGTAGCAGCTGTGGGGAGGCCTGGGCTCAGTGGAGCCTGAGCCAGGCTGGGGTGTTGGGCCCTGGAGGGTGCACAGACTCTCCTCTCGGCCCGGACCCCCAGGCCCAAGTACGCCCTCCTGGATGAATGCACCAGTGCCGTGAGCATCGACGTGGAAGGCAAGATCTTCCAGGCGGCCAAGGACGCAGGCATTGCCCTGCTCTCCATCACCCACCGGCCCTCCCTGTGGTAGGTGCCCTGTCTCCCTGCCTGGGGTCAGTGGGAGTGGCTGCCTGAGGGGGGGAGGTGGCCTGGCGGGCCCGGCAGCAGCAGGCGGCTGTCATCAGCAGCCCTCGTGCCGTGCCCCTGACCCTGTCCCTCTCCTGGCCAGGAAATACCACACACACTTGCTACAGTTCGATGGGGAGGGCGGCTGGAAGTTCGAGAAGCTGGACTCAGCTGCCCGCCTGAGCCTGACGGAGGAGAAGCAGCGGCTGGAGCAGCAGCTGGCGGGCATTCCCAAGATGCAGCGGCGCCTCCAGGAGCTCTGCCAGATCCTGGGCGAGGCCGTGGCCCCAGCGCATGTGCCGGCACCTAGCCCGCAAGGCCCTGGTGGCCTCCAGGGTGCCTCCACCTGACACAACCCTCCCCGGCCCCTGCCCCGCCCCCAAGCTCGGATCACATGAAGGAGACAGCAGCACCCACCCGCGCACGCACCCCGCCCCTGCATGCCTGGCCCCTCCTCCTACAAGACCCTTCCCGCCCTCGGGAAAGTAGATGTGGAGGGTGGCGCCCTGCGTAATCCTCGCCCTGTCCCTCCCACTCCCTGGGGGCGCTGTTCCACAGTGACTGGGCCCTGTCCAGGGCAGTGAGTCCTCTACTTTGCTCCGTGGAGGAAGCTGGGGTACAAGGGGCCCAGTGCTGGCCACACAGCAGCGCAGCCGAGCCCCAGGAGCCCGTCAGGCCACAGCCCCTGGCACTGCAGGTGGCCTCCCTCCGGAGACTCGAGTCCCCATGATTCCCTCCTCGTCAGTCTCTCAAAGACCCCATGGTCCATCCCCTGAGGGTGGTCAGCCAAGGCTCCCGTTCCGTGGGATGCCATAAAAGCCGCCCAGTGGGACCCACAGTCACACAGAGCGCCTCACCTGCATCCTCTCCCCCACAAGAGCCCCAAAGATCCCACGGGAGAGGGGAGAGGGACGCACAGCACTGCCTGCCAAGCGAGAATGCAGGCCCCGCCCCCTCAGCCCCTCACCACCTCTTTCTACAGCCTAATTTATTGGATTCCCTATTCGTAGCCATCTCCGTGGCCAATGTGACTACCGTGCCAGCAGCGGGGGCGGCCCAGCCTCTGAGTCCTGTGGGGCCCCGGCTCCCACCGGTGCCAAACCCAGCCCCTGCGGCCGTCACCCCGCCAGCCTACACTGCCAGCCGCCACCGGGGCACACGGGCCTCTGCTTGCCAGCCAGGAGTGCGGACACCATGTTCCCAGCTCAGTGCCAAAGAGGGGTCACCAGGGGGAGCTGTCTGCAGAGCCAGCGCCTGCCCGAGAGAGACCCCACCGCCACCGTGTGCCTTTCCCGGGCCCTCAGCCCTCGGGCCGGGCGCCACCCCCAGTCCCCCCAGTAAAAGCCTCCATTGGCAAATGCAGTCCTTCCTCCCTGCCTCAGAGTCTGGTGGTGTCTGCTGCGGGTCTTGGGGAGAGATGGAGGAGAGGGAACGGGTTGCCTGTGGGGGAAAGAGTGAGTTTGGGAAAGGAGTGGGCCTGACCCCCAAGCCCCTCCGCGGGGGAAAGTCACCAGAAGACATGGTCCAGCATGCCCTCGGCCGAGCCTCACGCCAATGCTCTTAGGATTCCTGTGACGGTGGTGGGGCGGAACCTGCAACATTGCACAGAAATACTGGCTGAGCCCAGATAGGACTAGGGGAGGGGATCATGCTGGTCCCTGTGGGAGGAGCACGAAGGCAAAAGAAGGGATGTCTAAGCTGCCACACAGGGTGCTGCTGCCACAGGGAGAGGAGGCCACTTGTGCAGGGGCCTGGGGGGAACCGGGAGCACAGCACAGGGTGTTCGTGCTGCATGCAGGGGAAGGGAGGGCAGGGGAAGGGAGGGCTGCGGCCGGCGGGCCTTGGAGGCCACACTACAGAGACAGGACTTAGCCCAGAGGCCACTGAGGAGCTTTCAGCAACAGGGAAGCAGTGTCGAGTACTGCAGGCCACGTGGCTGCATGTGAGGGTGGCTGGTGGGAATAGGGTGCGGCAGCCCATCTGGCCTCAGAGGCACGAGAACTGAGAACAGCTGTGCGGCCATACCTTTATGCATGGATGGCCACAGCCTCCCAAAGGTGGGGCAGCCTGAGTGTTCATCAACAGACAAATGGACAAACAGCCTGTCCATAAGGCGCGGTGCCATTCCGCCATAACACGACAGATAGACCTCAAAGAGTTCGTGCTGGGTGAAAGAAGCCAGACACAAATGTCCAGAATAGGCTCATCGGGACAGAAAGCAGATGAGTGGGTGTCAGGGGCTGGGGCAGGGGAAGGAAAATGGGGCGGGGGGAGTCCTTTTTAAAAAATTTTGTATTTATTTTTTATTTTTTAATGAGACAGGGTCTCACCCTGTCACCCAGGCTGGAGTGCAGTGGCGCAGTCATAACTCACTGCAGCCTTGGTCTCCTGGGCTCAAGCAATCCTGCCCCAGCCTCCTGAGCAGCTGGAACCACAGGCGTGTGCCACCATACCCTGCTAATTTTGTGATTTTTTTTTTTTTGTAGACAGGATCTCACTATGTTGCCCAGGCTGGTCTCAAACTGCTGAGCTCAAGCGATCATCCTGCCTCAGCCTCCCACAGTGCTGGATTACAGGCATGAGCCACCACACCCGGCCTCGGGTTTCTTTTTATTGTGAAGAAAATGTTCTGGAACTACAGAGCATACTAAATGCCACTGAATTGTGCACTTTAAAGGGATTGATTGTATATTTTGTGAATATCGCCTCAAAAACAGATGATTGATGGATAAATTGACACATAGATATATAGATATATAGACATGATTGATATAGATGATTGATAGATGATGGATGATTCATAGGTGATAAGTGATAGATAAAATACATGATAGATACATGGATAGATAGATGAATAGAGAGAGATGATAGATGGTTTTAAAAGTTTTTTTAGAGATAAGATCTCACTATCTTGCCCAGTCTGGACTCGATCTGCTAGCATCAAGCAGTCCTCCTACCTCAGCCTCCTGAGTTACTGGGACTACAGGCACATGCTACTGTGCCTGGTGATAGATAAACGATTGAAAGATAGACATGATAGAGGCATAAATGATAGATAGATGGATAGACATGATAAAAGGTAGATAGGAAGATACATGGGCTAGATCAATGATTGATTATATAAGTAAATGATATAGGTTGATAGATTATTGATTATAGATTAATAGGTGGATAGTTGATTGATAGATGATTGATCGATTGATTGGTTGATTGATTGATGGAGAGAGACAGAGAAGCAAGCATAGCCATTGCAGCCACCCAGACAAGACATGCTGAGGCCTGAAGTTCCAGAAGGTTCGAGCAGTTGGAAGAACTCGACAGGCATGGGGGCAGCTTCTTCAGGGAGTGGAGGGGGCAGCAAGGTACCACTGGGTTCTGGCTTGGAAGGTTAGGTGAGCGACAGCACCCTCGGTGGACAGAGGCAGCTCCAAAGGAGGGGCAGGCCTGGGGAGCAGGTGCAGCCCGAGGGGATGGTGTGTAGGCAGTTGGTTCAGAGCTTGGGGCTCCTCAGTGGGACGTGGGTCAGCAGGGAGGCCAGTGGTCATTGAAGTTTGGATGGAGACAGCCTGGCTGAGGGGAGGGGCATGCTTGGCATCTCATTTAGGGGACAAGAGGTAGACTGTTTACCTGCCTTTTGAGATTAGGATTTATTCCTGATCCCAGGAGGTGGCCGATTCGGAGGGCTGAGAGTTGTTCCTCCATTTCTTTTGACGATTGTGTAAGTCACCCATGCTTGATCATAAACCCCTTTTGTTTATTTTTGACACATAGCTGGAATGGCTCTAATTACTACAGATAGAAGGAGACACATCTGGCAAAGACCATCCAAAAGGAAGCTAGTGGAGAGAAGCTCATATCGCACAAATAGGCTCCAGGGCAAAATCATTATTAGGATTAAAAGTGGTTGCAGCATACTGATAAGTATTCATTCCAAAGCATTCACTGGCGGGGGAGGGGTGGGGGAAAAAGAATAAATATATAAATAAGTTAATTATTTTAAAAGAAGTATTAGCGGCCAGGCATGGTGGCTCATGCCTGTAATCCCAGCATTTTGGGAGGCCAAGGCGGGCAGATCACCTGAGGTCAGGAGTTCGAGACCAGCCTGAACAACATGGTGAAACCCCATCTCTACTGCAGTACAAAATTAGCCAGGCGTGGTGGCTCATGCCTGTAGTCCCAGCTACTTGGGAGGCTGAGACAGAACTGCTTGAACCCGGGACGCGAAGGTTGCAGTGTGCCAAGATCACGCCATTGCACTCCAGCCTGGGCGACAGGAAAACAAAAACAAAAAAAAGAAGCATTAGCCATTCTGATCTTGTGTGCACCTGCATAATGGTAGAGCCTCAAATGACTACAAAACAAAAAAGTGTCAAGAAAAGGAAAAATGAATAAATGAGCACATTCTCCACGCAGGAAATTATACCACTTCTCACTGGAACTGCTGGTTTAAGCAGACTCAATGAGTAAGAATATAGAAAAATTGGGCCAGGCATAGTGTCTCATGCTTGTAATCCCAACACTTTGGGAGGCGAAGGCAGGCAGATTACTTGAGGTCGGGAGTTT
Organism: Gorilla gorilla gorilla; assembly: GCF_029281585.2. Taxonomy (NCBI): domain Eukaryota; kingdom Metazoa; phylum Chordata; class Mammalia; order Primates; family Hominidae; genus Gorilla; species Gorilla gorilla. Next base: position 165,433,490 of record NC_073247.2, read on the forward strand.
GAGACCAGCTTGGCCAACATGCTGAAACTAAAATAAAAAATACAAAAATGAGCCAGGAGTGGTGGCTCATGCCTATAATCCCAGCTACTCGGGTGGCTAAGGCAGGAGAATCACTTGAACTTGAGGTTTCAGTGAGCTGAGATTGTGCCCCTGCACTCCAGCCTGGGCAACAGAGTGAGACTCTGTCAAAAAATAAAAATAAAAAAAAAAAGAATATGGAAAAGTTGAACAAACTTGATTTAGTGGACACCCAAAAACTACAGACCACACATTGTTTTCAAGTTCACCTTGGACATTTACTAACACTCACCACGTCCTAGGCTGCAAAGCAAGACTCAACAGATAGCAAAAGAACTTGCATCACACCAGCCATGTTCTTGATGCAACAGAATAAAGGCATAAATTGGCAACCAAACTAAAATTAAGGGCTCCCCTATGTTTGGAAATTTAAAGATACACTACTGGCCAGGCACAGTGGCTCACACCTATAATCCCAGAACTTTGGGAGGCCAAGGCAGGAGGATCCCTGGAGCCCAGGAGTTCAAGACCAGCCTGGGCAACATAGTGAGACCCCCCCATCTCTATAAAACTAAATTAAATTATTTTTTAAATTAAGAAAATAAAAAATAATGCACTGGTCCGAGAAGAATTAGAATGAAAATCTAAAAGCATTTAGAACCGAACAATGAAAACTATGTACAAAAGCTTAAGCCATGTAGCCCAAGCAGTACTATGAGGAAATTAAAAAAGAAAAAAAAAGTGTGGCCAGGCGCGGTGGCTCACGCCTGTAATCCCAGCACCTCGGGAGGCCAAGGTGAGCGGATCACCTGAGGTCAGGAGTTAGAGACCATCCTGGCCAACATGACGAAACCCCATCTCTACTAAAAATACAAAAATTAGCTGGACGTGGTGGTGGGTGCCTGTAATCCCAGCTACCTGGGAGGCTGAGGCAGGAGAATTGCTCGAAACTGGAAGGCGGAGGTTGCAGTGAGCCAAGATTGTACTGCTGCACTCCAGCCTGGGCGAGAAGAGCGAAACTCCATCTCAAAAAAAAAAAAGTATAAAAAATAAAAATAATATTATGAAGTACAGAGGGATCTCCCTGCAGGCACCACTGAGAGCTGAAACATTGGGGCACCTGGGGGCGAAAGACATGAGTGGGAACAACTTCAGCCCTTGCTTCTCCAAACACCGCTAAAAGGAATGCAAAGGGATTGCAGATGTAAAAGGGAAGAGTTCACAGCAGAGAGTGAGAGGAGCGCCTGCCAGGAACATCACAGAAGCTGGAAAACAAGTGGGGGAGTGATGACTGATTCAAGGGACCAGCGTGAACTTGGAAAAAAGTGGTGGGAGGCACCAAGGGCACGTGCCCACAGAGGAAAGGCCACGTGAGGCCACCACCCAGATGAGAGGCCTTGGAAGAAACCAACCCTGCTGGCACCGTGATCCTGGGCTTCCAGCCTGCAGGACTGTCAGACCATTATGGTGTTAGACCAACACTGTAAAGAAAGAAGTAGTGATAGCACACATGGTTGTCTCACTCCAGTTCTAAAAGGGGGAAGGATGCTGGGCGCGGTGGTCTCCAGAAGGCCCTTCCATGTTTCTCTGTGGCACCCGCAGCACCTGGATGTCAGCACTGGGAGAAACCGCCTCCACATTCATCTGTAAAATCCAAGCATCAGTGAGCTCAACTCTCCCGCTTTCTCAGCTCTCTGTTTCCATTAGGTTTGGTTGATCCGGGCCAGGGCCAGCATCAGAGGCAAACCCAAAGCTGTTCTCTGTGGACTGACCTCTTCTGCCTTCTCTTACGTGTCTGCCATGTCCACTAGCCTGTGAGCTTCAGGAGACAAAGGAGCATGTTTCTTCTTCCTGATACCCCCGAAACTTGCACAGTACATGCTATCAAATGCAGATTCAATGAGGGCTCTTTGCATTACAATTTTGAAAAAGAATCATGAACTATGATTTAGCGTCTCTTCCCATCAGAACCCAGGCCCATAGAGCAATTGCCTTTACCTGTGATGCACACCTCCTACCTGTTCTCACCCCAACCCGGCATCTCTGTCTTGCAGACCAAACACAAAACTCATTGCCATCCCTCTTCAACCTGGCTTCCTTTCTGACTTCCCTTCAGGTTCCCCAGGCAGAACCATGGGGATCATCTGACCCTCTGTCTCCCTCATCCTTCCCTAACCCACCAGCCCGTGTCCTACTGACTCAGTCCCCAAAGTCCCTCTCGCTCCCCACTGGATCCTCAGTGTCTGGTAGTACAGTGCCTGACGTGGGAGGTACACAGCGACCACTAGGTGAATACAAGAATGATGTGATTGAGGGTGTTTTCGGTCTCATATGCTGCCCATGCTCGGTGACGCAGTAAATCATCATCTGTTTGGAACGGTCTAAGTCTCCAGCCAGAAAGGAGGGAGAAGGCACCATGTGACCCTGCATCTCCCTTGCCAGTGCTCTGATTTGACGTTCTGGAAGAGTAGTCTTTATGCCGGGGCACATGCTCCCCTGAGGATTATGAAGCCTGTCCAGGAGGGGCTCAGCATGGATGGTCCCAAGGAGCCAATGTCCCGCCTCAGCTTGTACAGGGTCTCTAACCTAACCTGCCTTTCCCAGAAACCTGACCCCAGTTGACAAGAGCAGGATGTTGCACCGTGATACGTCGTGGGGTCAAAGGCTACCAGGCACCAGGAAAAGAAGCCATTTGAAATACTGCCTCCTTTCACCAACCTGACATCTCCACCTCTGCATTTCAGGAAAAGAAATACATCCAAAAGAATTTTCCCTTCACATTTAATAATTACAAAAATTGTGTTATTTTCCTCAATTACATGCTAGGAAAACTTGTAGGAATTTTGCCATCTCGAATAACTGTTTTAACACTTAGGGGAAAAAAAGTAGTGGGAGGCAGCCAGTGGCAAAGTTGGGTTTGCACAAGAATTGGAGGCACCAGATAACTCCGAAACAATGTGTGTGTATGTGTTGGGGAGTGCAGAACAAGATGATTTATTGGAAGTCTCTATAAGAAGCTGCTGTCCTTGCACTGGCTATGCAGATTAAAAAAGAAAAAAAGAAAACAAAGAAGATGCTAGATGCCCATATCTCTGCCCCACTTTGTACAGAAGACCAGAGATAGAACAGAAGGTCTGTGGAGATGCAAATTAAAGCCACAGTAAAATACCCTTTTTTTTTTTTTTTTTTTTGAGACGGAGTCTCACTCTATCACCCAGGCTAGAGTGCAATGGCACAATCTCAGCTCACTGCAACCTCTACCTCCCAGGTTCAAGCAATTCTCCTGCTTCAGCTTCCCAAGTAGCTGGAATTACAGGTGCATGCCACCACACCTGGCTAATTTTTGTATTTTTAGTAGAGACAGGGTTTTATCACGTTGGTCAGGCTGGTCTCAAACTCCTGACCTCAGGTGACCCACCCACGTTGGCCTCCCAAAGTGCTGGGATTACAGGCATGAGCCCCCGCACCCAGCCCACAGTGAAGTATCTTTTTGCATCCACTGATTGGCAGAAATGTAAAGTCTGACAATACCAAGTGTTGGCAGTACTACAGAGCAGCAGGAACTCACACTTCCCTGGGGCAGGCAAACTGGGACAACCACTTTGGAAAACAGTAAGCATTATTCAGTATAGTTGAAGATGTGCACATTTAGAAGCTAACAATTTCACTCCTAGACACCAGATTGCATGTACAAAATCGCTCACAGCATCATTGTTTATAATGCTTAAAATAATGTTTAAATGTTTTTTAATAGGCAGAAGCAACCCAAGTGTCCATTAGCAGAAGAACAGATAAAAGATCTATGTTAGAGTCATACAATGAAACAGTATACAGCAATAGAAATGTCCCAGAGTCAGACCATAGAAGTCTAAAAAATAAATAAATGAATAAACTACGGTTATGTGCATCAACTTGGATGTCTGTCACAAATGTCATGTGGAGTGAAAACAGCAGGTTATAGAAAAATATATCCAGTATGATTCCACTTATAGGGAAGTTAAAAAAAATAATGCTGCAGGATTTGAACAACACTCTAGACCAGGGGTCCCCAACCCCAGGCCACTGACCAGTACGAGTCTGTGGCCTGTTAGGAACCGGGCTGCAGAGCAGGAGGTGACTGGTGGGCAAGCAAGCATTCCCGCCTGAGCTCCGTCTCCTGGCAGATCAGCAGCGGCATTAGATTCTCATAGGAGCACGAACCCTATCATGAACTGCGAATGTGTGGGATCGAGGTTGTGCCTGATGATCTGAGGTGGAACAGTTTCATCCTGAAACCATACCCCCCAACCCTCCATCCATGGAAAGATTATCTTCCACGAAACTGGTCCTTGGTGCCAAAAAGATTGGGGACCACTGCTCTAGAGCAAATGGACCTAGCAGACATACACAGAATGTTCCATCCACCAGCAGCAGAATTCGCTTTCTTCCGAGCTGCACATGGGGTAGTCTCCAGGATAGACCATATGTCAGGCCACAAAACAAGTCTTAACAAATTCAAGAAGATCAAATCACATTAACCATCTTTCCCAACCGCAAACAAGAGATCACTAAGAGAAAGCAAACTGGAAAACTCACAGATTTGTGGAAATACACAACACCCTCCTGAACAACCAATGGGTCAAAGAAGAAATCAAAAGGGAAACAAACAAACAAAAAAATCTCTTGAGACAAATGAACATGGAAACACAACATACAAAATGCAGTGTGCAGCAAAGCAATTCCGAGAGGGAAGTTTAGAGCCTTAAATGCCTCCATTAAGAAATAAGAAAGAGGCTGGGCATGGTGGCTCACGTCTATAATCCCAGCACTTTGGGAGGCCAAGGTTGGTGGGTCACTTGAGGCCAGAAGTTCAAGACCAGCCTGAGCAACATGGCGAAAACCCGTCTCTACTAAAAATACAAAAATTAGTGGGCGTGGTGGCACATGCCCGTAGTCCCAGCTACTTGGGAGGCTGAGGCACGAGAGTCACTGGAAAAAAAAAAAAAAAGAAAAAAGAAGTAAGAAAGATCTCAAATAAACAACCTAACTTTACACACCAAGGAACTAGAAAAGGAAGAACAAAATAAGCCCAAAGTCAGCAGAAAGAAGGAAAGAACAAAGATCAAAGCAGAAATACACGAAATAGAGACTAGAAAAATAACAGAAAACATCAATGAAACTAAGAGTTGGGATTTTTTTTTAAGATAAAATCAACAAACCTCTAGCTAGACCAACTAAGAAGAGATAAGACTCAAATAAATCAATCAGAAATGAGACATTACAACTGATACCACAGAAATGCAAAGGATCGTAAGAAACTACTATGAATAGGCCGGGCGCGGTGGCTCAAGCCTGTAATCCCAGCACTTTGGGAGGCCGAGGCGGGTGGATCATGAAGTCAGGAAATCAAGACCAGCCTGGCTAACATGGTGAAACCCTGTCCCCGCTAAAAATACAAAAAATTAGCTGGGCGTGGTGGCAGGCGCCTGTAGTCCCAGCTACTCGGGAGGCTGAGGCAGGAGAATGGCATGAACCCGGGAGGCAGAGCTTGCAGTGAGCTGAGATCGTGCCACTGCACTCCAGCCTGGGCAACAGAGTGAGACTTCGTCTCAAAAAAAAAAAAAAAAAAAAGAAACTACTATGAATAATTATACTCCAACAAATTGGGTATCCTAGAAAAAATGGATACATTCCTAGGCACATCCAACCTACCAAGACTGACTTAAGAAGAAATAGAAAATCTGAACAGACCAATAATGAGTAAGGAGATTGGACAAGTAATAGAGTCTCTCATCAAAGAAAAGCTCAGGGCCTGATGGCTTCATTGGTAAATTCTACCAAACAGTTAAACAACTAATACCTATCCTTCTCAAACTCTTCCAAAAAACTAAAGAGGAGGGAACGCTTCCAAACTCATTTAATAAGGTCAGAAAATTCCCTGATATCAAAGCCGGACAAGAACACTAAAAGAAAAAAAGCTACAGGCCAATATCCCTGATGAACACAGGTGCAAAAATCTTCAACAAAATACTAGCAAACCGAATTCAGTAGCACATTAAAAGGATCATTCACCATGAGCAAGTAGAATTTATCCCTGGGATACAAGGGTGATTGAATATGCACCACATTAACAGAATGGAGAATAAAATCATTTCTCAATTGATGCAGAAAAAGCATTTGACAAAATTTAACATTCTTTCATGATTTAAAAAAAAAATTAGCTCTTGGCCAGGTGCAGTGGCTCATGCCTGTAATCCCAGCACTTTGGGATGCCGAGGCAGGAGGATCTCTTGAGCCCAGGAGTTCAGACCAGCCTGGGCAACATAGCAAGACACCTCTACAAAAAAAAATTTTTTTAATTAACCAATCATGGTGGTGTGTGCCTGTAGTCCCAGCTACTCTGGAAGCTTGAGCCCTGGAGTTCGAGGCTACTGTGAGCCAGGATCATACCACTGCACTCCAGTCTGGGTGACAGAGCAAGACCCTGTCTCAAACAAACAAACAAATACAAATTAGCCAGGTACATTGGTGCGTGCCTGTAGTTCCAGCACTTTGGGAGGCCAAGGCAGGAGGATCACTTGGGCCCAGGAGTTTAAGACCAGCCTGGGCAACATAGGCCCTGTCTCTACCAAAAAAACAAAATTAAAAAGAAACTCTCAACAAATTAGGTATAGAAGGAATATACCTCAACATCATAAAGGCCATATATGACAAGCCCACAGCTAACATCATACTCAATGGTGAAAAGCTGAAAGCTCTTCCTTTAAGATCAGGAGCAAGACAAGGATGCCCACTCTCACCACTTCTACTCAGCATAGTCCTGGAAGGCCTAGCCACAGCAATGAGGAAAGAAAAAAAAAAAACACTTAAAAACCCAAATTAGGCCAGGCTCGGTGGCTCACACATATAATCCCAGCACTTTAGGAGGCCGAGGTAGGCAGATCACCTGAGGTCAGGAGTTCGAGACCAGCCTGGCTAACATGGTGAAACCCCATCTCTACTAAAAATACAGTAATTAGCCAGGTGTGGTGGTGCATGCCTGCAATCCCAGCTACTTGGGAGCCTGAGGCAGGAGAATCACTTGAACTTGAGAGGCGGAGGTTGCAGTGAGCCGAGATCACACTACTGCACTCCAGCCTGGACAACAGAGTGACACTTCGTAAAAAAAAAAAAAAAAAAAAAAAAAGAAAGAGAGAGAGAGAGATTAAATTGTCTCTGTTTGCAGATCACACAATCCTGTATGCAGAAAACCCTAAAGACTCCACCGAAAAATTGTTAGAATTCAGTCAAGGTACAGGATACAAAATCAGCATACAAAAATTAATAGCTTTTATTTTTTATTTTTTATTTTTTTTGAGACAGAATCTTGCTCTATCACCCCACCTGGAGTACAGTGGCTCCATCACAGTTCACTGCAGCCTTGACCTCCTGGGCTCCTCCTACCTCAGCTTCCTGAGTAGCTGAGACTACAAATGTGCACCATCATGCCTGACTAATTAGTATTATTATTATTGCTATTATTGAGACAGAGTCTTGTTTAGTTGCCTGGGCTGGTCTTGAATTTCTGGGCTCAAGTGATCCTCCTGCCTTGGCCTCCCAAAGTGCTGGAATTACATGTGTGAGCCGTCATGCCTCACCTAGTAGCATTTCTATATGCTATATGCTAACAATGCACTATCTTTTTTTTTTTTTTTTTTTGAAACAGAGTCTCTGTCGCCCAGGCTGGAGTGCAGTGGCACTATCTCGGCTCACTGCAAGCTCCGCCTCCTGGGTTCACGCCATTCTCCTGTCTCAGCCTCTCTGAGTAGCTGGGACTACAGGCGCCCGCCACCATGCCCTGCTAATTTTTTGTATTTTTAGTAGAGACAGGGTTTCACCGTGGTCTCGATCTCCTGACCTTGTGATCCGCCCACCTCGGCCTCCCAAAGTGCTGGGATTACAAGCGTGAGCCACTGCGCCCAGCCAATGCACTTTCTTTTTTTTTTTTTTAATTTATTTATTTTTTTTTTATTTTTTATTTTTTATTGATCATTCTTGGGTGTTTCTCGCAGAGGGGGATTTGGCAGGGTTACAGGACAATAGTGGAGGGAAGGTCAGCAGATAAACAAGTGAACAAAGTTCTCTGGTTTTCCTAGGCAGAGGACCCTGCGGCCTTCCGCAGTGTTTGTGTCCCTGGGTACTTGAGATTAGGGAGTGGTGATGGCTCTTAACGAGCATGCTGCCTTCAAGCATCTGTTTAACAAAGCACATCTTGCACCGCCCTTAATCCATTCAACCCTGAGTGGATACAGCACGTTTCAGAGAGCACAGGGTTGGGGGTAGGGTCACAGATCAACAGGATCCCAAGGCAGAAGAATTTTTTCTTAGTACAGAACAAAATGAAAAGTCTCCCATGTCTACCTCTTTCTACACAGACACGGCAACCATCCGATTTCTCAATCTTTTCCCCACCTTTCCCCCCTTTCCATTCCACAAAACCGCCATTGTCATCATGGCCCGTTCTCAATGAGCTGTTGGGTACACCTCCCAGACGGGGTGGTGGCCGGGCAGAGGGGCTCCTCACTTCCCAGTAGGGGCGGCCGGGCAGAGGCATCCCTCACCTCCGGGATGGGGCGGCTGGCCAGGTGGGGGGCTGAACCCCCACCTCCCTCCCGGACGGGGCGGCTGGCCGGCGGGGGGCTGACCCCCCCACCTCCCTCCCGGACAGGGCGGCAGGCTGGGCGGTGGGCTGACCCCCCACCTCCCTCCCGGACGGGGCGGCTGGCCGGGCTGAGGGGCTCCTCACTTCCCAGTAGGGGCGGCCGGGCAGAGGCGCCCCTCACCTCCCGGACGGGGCGGCTGGCCGGGCGGGGGGCTGACCCCCCCACCTCCCTCCCGGACAGGGCGGCTGGCCGGGCGGGGGGCTGACCCCCCCACCTCCCTTCCGGACGGAGCGGCTGGCCGGGCAGAGGGGCTCCTCACTTCCCAGTAGGGGCGGCCGGGCAGAGGCGCCCCTCACCTCCACGACAGGACGGCTGGCCGGGCGGGGGGCTGACCCCCCCACCTCCCTCCCAGACTGGGCGGCTGGCGGGGCGGGGGGGCTCCTCACTTCCCAGTAGGGGCGGCTGGGCAGAGGTGCCCCTCACCTCCCGGACGGGGCGGCTGGCCAGGCGGGGGGCTAACCCCCCCACCTCCCTCCCGGACGGGGCGGCTGGCCGGGCGGGGGGCTGACCCCCCCACCTCCCTCCACGACGGAGCGGCTGGCCGGGCAGAGGGGCTCCTCACTTCCCAGTAGGGGCGGCCGGGCAGAGGCGCCCCTCACCTCTCGGACCGGGTGGCCGGCCAGGCGGGGGGCTAACCCCCCCACCTCCCTTCCGGACGGGGCGGCTGGCCGGGCGGGGGGCTGACCCCCCCACCTCCCTCCCGGACGGGGCGGCTGGCCGGGCGGGGGGCTGACCCCCCCACCTCCCTCCCGGACGGGGCGGCTGGCCGGGCGGGGGGCTGGCCCCCCCACCTCCCTCCCGGACGGGGCGGCTGGCCGGGCGGGGGGCTGGCCCCCCCACCTCCCTCCCGGACGGGGCGGCTGGCCGGGCGGGGGGCTGACCCCCCCACCTCCCTCCCGGACGAGGTGGCTGCCGGGCGGAGACGCTCATCACTTCCCAGACGGGGTGGCTGCTGGGCGGAGGGGCTCCTCACTTCTCGGGCGGGGCGGTTGCCAGGCAGAGGGTCTCCTCACTTCTCAGACGGGGCGGCCGGGCAGAGACGCTCCTCACATCCCGGACGGGGTGGCAGGGCAGAGGTGCTCCCCACATCTCAGACGATGGGCGGCCGGGCAGAGACGCTCCTCACTTCCCAGATGTGATGGCGGCCGGGAAGAGGCGCTCCTCGTTTCCTAGATGGGATGGCGGCCGGGCAGAGACGCTCCTCACTTTCCAGACTGGGCAGCCAGGCAGAGGGGCTCCTCACATCCCGGACGATGGGCGGCCAGGCGGAGACGCTCCTCACTTCCCAGACGGGGCGGCAGCCGGGCAGAGGCTGCAATCTTGGCACTTTGGGAGGCCAAGGCAGGCGGCTGGGAGGTGGTTGTAGCGAGCCGAGATCACGCCACTGCACTCCAGCCTGGGCACCATTGAGCACCGAGTGAACGAGACTCCGTCTGCAATCCCGGCACCTGGGGAGGCTGAGGCTGGCAGATCACTCGCCGTTAGGAGCTGGAGACCAGCCCGGCCGACACAGCGAAACCCCGTCTCCACCAAAAAAAAATACGAAAACCAGTCAGGCGTGGCGGCGCGCGCCTGCAATCGCAGGCACTCGGCAGGCTGAGGCAGGAGAATCAGGCAGGGAGGTTGCAGTGAGCTGAGATGGCAGCAGTACCGTCCAGCTGCGGTTCGGCATCAGAGGGAGACCGTGGAAAGAGCGGGAGAGGGAGACCGTGGGGAGAGGGAGAGGGAGAGGGAGAGGGAGAGGGAGAGGGAGAGGGAGAGGGAGAGGGAGAGGGAGAGGGAGAGGGAGAGGGAGAGGGAGAGGGAGAGGGAGAGGGAGAGGGAGAGGGAGAGGGAGAGGGAGAGGGAGAGGGAGAGGGAGAGGGAGAGGGAGAGGGAGAGGGAGAGGGAGAGGGAGAGGGAGAGGGAGAGGGAGAGGGAGAGGGAGAGGGAGAGGGAGAGGGCCAATGCACTTTCTAAAAAAGAAATCATGAAAGAAGATTTATTTTGTTATCCAAAAAGGAAATCAAGCCAACAATCTCATTTATAATAGCTATAAAAAATAAAATACTTAGGAATAAGTTTAACCAAGGAGGTGAAAGACCTATACACTGAAAACTGTAAACCACTGATGAAAGAAACTGAAGAAAACACAAATAAATGGAAAGATACCCTGTGTTCATGGATTGGGATAATTAATATTGTTAAAATGTCTATACTACCGAAAGTGATCTACACATTCAATGTAATCCCTATCAATATTCCCATGAGATTTTTCACAGAAATAGAGAAAGCAATTCTAAAATGTATGTGAAACCACAAAAGACCCCAAATAGCCAAAGCAATCTTGAACAAAAAGAACAAAACTGGAAGACTCATGCTATCTGATCTCAAAATATGTTACAAAGCTATAGTAACCAAAACAGCATGGTTCTGGCATAAAAACAGACACATACACCAACGTAACAGAATAGTGAACCCAGAAATAAATCTATGCATTTACAGTTGATTGATCTTCGACAAAGGTGCCAATAATACATGATAGACAAAAGACAGTCTTGTCAATAAATGGTGTTGGGAAAATTGGATATTCACTTGCAGAAGAATGAAATTAGACCCTTATCTCACACAATGCACAAAGATCAACTCAAAACGGACTGAAGATTCAAATGTGAGACCTGAAATTAGAAAACTACTAGAAGAAACTTACGTGAAAAGCTGCTTGGCACTGGTCTGGGCAATAAGTTTTTCAATATGACACCAAAAGCACAGGCAACAAAACAAAAACAGACAAATGAGTTTGCATCAAACTAAAAAGCTTCTGCACAGCAGAGGAAGCAATCAACAGAGTGAAGGAGACAACCTATGGAATGGAAGAACATAGTTGTAAACCATCCATCTGATACAAGGTTAATACACAGAACACACAAGGAACTCAAACAACTCAATAGCAAGCAAACGTATTTTCTAACCCAGTTAAAATAACCCAGTTACACCTACTATGTACTCCTAAAAATTAAAAATTGAAAATTGAAAAAATAAATAACCCAATTTAAATGGGCAAGGACCTGAACAAGCATTTCTCAAAAGAAGACATACAAATGGCCAATAGGTCTATTAAAAAAAAATGCTCAAGATCAGCCGGGTGCAGTGCTCACGCCTGTAATCCTAGCACTTTGGGAAGCTGAGGTGGGTGGATCACCTGAGGTCAAGAGTTCAGGACCTGCCTGGCCAACATGGTGAAACCCTGTCTCTACTAAAAATACAAAAATTAGCCAGGTGTGGTGGCATACGCCTGTAATCCCAGCTACTCCAGAGGCTGAGGCAGGAGAATCGCTTGAATCCGGGGGGCAAAGGTTGCAGTAAGCCGAGATCGCGCCACTTCACTCCAGCCTGGGCGAAAGAACAAAACTCCATCTTAAAAAAAGAAAGAAAAATGCTTGACATCACCAATCATCAGGGAAATGCAACTCAAAACCACAATGAGACACCACCTCACTCAAATTAGAATGATCGTTTTCAAAAAGACAAAAGAAAACAAACTTTGGCGAGGGTGTGGAGAAAAGGGAACATTTTGGAACAGTATGGAAAATGGTATGCATGGTGGTTCCTCAAAATATTTAAAGTGAGAATGACCATACAATCCAGCAATCCCGTTTCTGGGTATGTATCTAAAGGAAATGAAATCGGTATGTCGAAGCAATATCCACACTCGCATGTCCATTGCAGCACTACTCACAATCGCCAAGATATGGAATCAAACGAAATGCCCACCAACAGATGAATGGATAAAGAAAATGTGGTACAGATACACAATGGATCACTACTCAGCCTTTAAAAAGAAGGCAATCCTGCCATTTGCAACATGGAGGAACCTGGAGGACGTTACATTAAGTGAAGTAAGCCGGGCACAGAAAGGCAAATACTGCATGACGTTGATCACGTGGAAAGTAAAAATGTCAGCCTCATGGAAACAGAGCAGAACAGTGGCCGCCAGGACTGGGGTAGGGGAAATGGGAAAATGCTGGTCAAAGGGTACCAAGTTTCAGTTATGCAGGATGGAGACGTTCCAGAGATCTGATGTACAGCATGGTGATTCTAGTTAACACATTTAAAAAAATAAAACCAAAAAATTTGTTGCAAAAGTAAATAATTTATTGTTTAAGGCTAATTCATATTTGGGACAAGTATAAAGAAAACCAAGGAAAGGCTAGGACTAACTGCGAAGGGAAAAAGAAGGGTCCATGCTGGCTGTCGGTGGGGACAGATGTGCAATAGTTCATGATTCATCGAAGCAGCATATGCTCTTCCGTGTGTATTAGATTGAACAAGATGAAACTGCAATTTTTGTAGGTTAACAATAAATGAACATTAAGCAATGTCATCTGGTTTTGACCCAAGAAATTTATTAATAATAAATCAATGATAAAATAAAACCAAAACACTTTATGCTAATAAACTTGAAAACTTAAACAAAATGGGCATGTTCCAGCCAGGCGCGGTGGCTCACGCTTGTAATCCCAGCACTTTGGGAGACCGACGCAGGTGGATCACCTGAGGTCAGGAGTTCAAGACCAGCCTGGCCAACACAGTGAAACTCCGTCTCTGCTAAAAATACAAAAATCAGCTGGGTGTGGTAGCGGGCACCTGTAATCCCAGCTACTCGAGAGGCTGAGGCAGGAGAATTGCTTGAACCCAGGAGGCAAAGGTTGCAGTGAGCCAAGATCATGCCACTGCACTCCAGCCCGGGCAACAGAGCTAGATTCTGTCTCAAAAAAAAAAAAAAAAAAAAAAAGCATGTTCCTAGAAAAATATTGTTTATCAAAAATTGACTCAAAATAGACTGATTCATCCCAAATTCAGATAGAATCTCAAGGGGCTCCAAATAACCAAAACAATTCTGAAAAAGGAGAACAAAGTTCGAGGACTCACACTTCCTGATTTCCAAAATATATTACAAAATAAAACATATTACAGTGTGGTCCTGGCATAAAGACAGAGACAGAATATAATCCAGAGCCCAGAAAGAAACTCTCAAGTATATGGTCAGATGATTTTTGACAAGGGTATCAAGGCTACAAATTGGGAAAAGGGCAGTCTTTTCAACAAATGGTATAGGGGAAACTTGATATCCACATGCAGAAGAATAAAGTTGGAGGCTGGGCATGGTGGCTCACACCTGTAATCCCAGTGCTTTGGGAAGCCAAGGTAGGAGGATTGATTGAGTCTGGGAATGGGAGACCAGCCTGGGCAAAGTAACAAGATCCCATCTCTACCAAAAACATTAAAAATTTGAGGCTGAGGCACAAAAATTGCTTGAACCCGGGAGGCAGAGGTTGCAGTGAGCTGAGATCACGCCACTGTACTCCAGCCTGGGTGACAAAGTGAGATCTGTCTCAAAAAAAAAAAATTAAATTAAAAATTAGCTGGGCATGGTGGTGAATGCCTGTAGTCCCAGCTACCCGGGAGGCTGAGGCAGGAGAATCGCTTGAGACCAGGAGTTTGAGGTTACAATGATTATGCCACTGCACCCCAGCCTGGGCAACAGAGCAAGACCTGTCTCAAAAAAAAAAAAAAAAAAAAAAGGCAAATTTTGTGTTATGTATTTTTTCCCACAATAAAAAAATTACTCAAGAAGAAACAGAAAACCTAAATGGTCCCATAATTATTACAGAAGTTGGATCCATTGTTTAAAATCTATAGGGGGACAGGCAGGAAGATACAAAAACAAGGAAGGCCAGGCCAGATGCGGTGGCTCATGCCTGTAATCCCAGCACTTTGTGAGGCTGAGGCAGGCAGATCACCTGAGGTCAGGAGTTCAAGACCAGACTGGCCAACATGGCGAAACACCGTCTCTACTAAAAATACAAAAATTAGCTGGACGTGGTGGTGCATGCCTGCAGTCCCAGCTACTCGGGAGGCTGAGGCAGGAGAATCGCTTGCACCCAGGAGGCAGAGGTTGCAGTAAGCCAAGACTGCACCACTGCACTCCAGCCTGGGCAACAGAGTGAGACTCTGTCTCAAAACAACAACAAAACAAAACAAAAGAAAACAAAAAAAAAAAAGAGAAAAGAAAAGAAACAAAACAAAAAACAGAAAATAAAAAACAAGGAAGGCCTAGATGGTTTTACAGATGATCTCCAGCAAACATGGAAGTAACTGATCATCTCCATCTTAGACTAACTGTTCCAGTGAACAGCTGAAAAAGGAAATACTGCCTCAACTCACTTTACGATGTCTTGATACCAAAACCAGACGAGGATAATAATACAAGGCTAAAAAAAAAAAAACCACCCAATCCAGAATTGTATATGAAAAAAATACATCATGCAAAGTTGAGTTTAGTCCAGAAAATACAAGAGTGGTTTAACATTTAAAAATGAATTAATGTAATTTGCCACATTAACAGATTAGAGGAGGAAAACCCTGTGATCATATTAATGCATTCAGAAAAAGCATTTTATAAAAATTCAACATATAGCACACTAGGAATGGGAGGGAGCTTTCTAAATCTGATAAACATATCTACCGAATGCTCCCTGCAAACATCATACTTAATAATGGAACACAGAATGCCTCCTATGCTTTTTTTTTTTTTTTTTTGAGACAGAGTTTCGCTTTTGTTGCCCAGGCTGGAGTGCAATGGCTCGATCTTGACTCACCGCAACGTCCGCCTCCTGGGTTCAAGCGAGTCTCCTGCCTCAGCCTCCCAAGTAGCTGGGATTACAAGCATGGGCCACCATGCCCGACTAATTTTTTTGTATTTTTAGTAGAGACAGAGTTTCTCCATGTTGGTCAGGCTGGTCTCGAACTCCTGACCTCAGGTGATCCACCCGCCTCGGCCTCCCAAAGTGCTGGGATTACAGGCGTGAGCCACCATGCCCGGCGCCTCCTATGCTTTCATTCAAAGGAAGTAAAAGTAAGAGAAAGCAAGTCCAGGGAAGTAAAGCAAGGAAAAGAAATCGGCCGGGCACAGTGGCTCACGCCTGTAATCCTAGCACTTTGGGAGGCCAAGGCAGGTGGATCAGGAGTTCCAGATCAGCCTGGCCAACATGGTGAAACCCTGTGTCTGGTAAAGATACAAAAATTAGTCAGGCGTGGTGGTGGGTGCCTGTAGTCCCAGCTTCTTGGGAGGCTGAGGCAGGAGAACTGCTTGAACCAGGGAGGCGGAGGTTGCAGTGAGCCAAGATTGTGCCACTATACTCCAGCCTGGGTGACAGAGCCAGACTCTGCCTCAAAAAAAGAAATCAAAGCTAAAAAGACTGGAATAGAAGAAACAAAATGGTCATTACTTGCAGATGATAGGATTGTTGTGTACGCAGAAAATCAAAAAGAATCCACAAAGAGAACCCAAACATAATTATTAGACTTAATATGAGAGTTTACAAGGTTACTTAATACAAAATCTGTACATAGAAATCCATTGTTTTTCTATATACCAGCAACACACAGTCTGAATGGGAATTCAAAAGAAGGTAGCCAGGCGCAGTGGCTCACAGGCTCACGGGCCAGCACTTTGGGAGGCCAAGGCGGGAGGGCCACTTGAGTCCAGGAGTTTGAGACCAGCCTGGGCAACATAGCGAGACCCTGTCTCTACAAAAAAATTACAAAATTAGCCAGGCACTGTGGCGCCTGCCTGTAGTCCCAGGTGTTTGGGAGGCTAAGGTGGGAGGATCGCTTGAGCCCAGGAGGCTTCAGTGAGCCATGATTGCGCCAATGCACCCCAGCCTGCACGACAGAGCGAGACCCCGTCTCAAAAAAAAAAAAAATCAGATTGATAAATGCTATGATATTAAAATGAAGACTTTCTGTTTATCACTTGATACATCAGCAAACTGAGAAGACAAATAACAGGTAGGCCGAAGACATACACCCCAGGGATTGGTATGGAAAATACAGAACACCTGCAAAATGTAAGGCCAAGACATGCACGGGCATTTGACAGAAGAAATGAAAAGCGCTGCAATATGGCCGGTGGTCAAGGAATGCCGATTCAAAACCCAGCAGGGCACCATTTCACACTCACTGTATGCGCAGAAACTCTCAAGTCTGCTCTCTGGTGTACGTGAAGACGTGGTGCAGCAGTGGCAGTGGGGGTGTCCGCTGGGATGCCAGCATGGAGAGCTACGTCTTCAGCCCAGCAAACGTGAAGCCCACGTCCCACTGACCCAACGAGTCCCCTTCCAGCATTGAGAAGCCTGGCACACAGCAAGGAGACAACACCAGATCAGTTGACGCTGCCTTCCCATCCCTTGGTGAGGGGACCCAGCCATTGCAGGATACATCCAGCACGACTCCCCTGACATAAGATGTTCCGGTTCCCCAAACCAGCCTAGATCCTTTCTGGTTACACCAGCTTCAGACCAGGGGCTGCCATAGCCACGCCTCTTATCTGCTCAGAAAGCATAGAAGGTGCATTTGCAGGCCATATACACACATATTTATGAAAACGGTGCTGCCTGTGGATGGATTTATTTTCTTTTTTCTTTCTTTCTTTTCTTTTTTTTTTTAAAGACAGAGTCTTGCACTGTCACCCAGGCTGGAGTGCAATGGCACCATCACAGCTCACTGCAGGCACCAACTCCCAGGCTCAGGCGATCCTCCCACTTTAGCCTCCCAAGTAGCTGGGACTACAGGCTCGCACCACCATGCCTGGCTAATTTTTAAATTTGTTTGTAGAGATGGGGGTCTCACTATGTTGCCCATGCTGGTCTAGAACTCCTGGGCCCAAGTGATCCTCCTGCCTTGGGCTCCCAAAGTGCTGGGATTACAGGCGGGAGCCACGACGCCCAG
Source organism: Gorilla gorilla gorilla (assembly GCF_029281585.2). NCBI lineage: Eukaryota > Metazoa > Chordata > Mammalia > Primates > Hominidae > Gorilla > Gorilla gorilla. The sequence goes on from NC_073247.2 coordinate 165,450,961, forward strand.
CTGATTTATTTTCTTCTGTGGAAAGGAAGGAGAAACCCATTCCCCATGCCAGATTGCAGGCGTCTGTCTCATCCGGGGCCAGCAAGGACATGTGTGTGTGTGTTGGGGTAGGCATGGGGGGAAGGACAGGGAGAGGGAGAGAGGCCAGCTGGCTCCCCCAAGCCTCCCCTCCTGGAGCTTCTAGATCCCTCCCTGGCTCCGTCAAGGCTGCCTGGCCTTCCTGTTGGGGAGAGAACCCTCGCCGGCTGCTCACTCGCTTTTTGGTGGTCCTTCCCACGGGCCTGCCTGGTTTGCCTCCACATCCTCAGCGGCTGCAGGTGAGAAGCTGTGGATCTGGGGCCCGTGCCAGGATGCCCGGGTTCAAATCCCATCTCTGTGGAATGCACTCTGAAGAAACGACATCAGGTCATGGCCCTGGGCAAGTCACCCACCTCTGTGCCCCATTTCTCTCCATGCAGGTTGGAAAGAATGACACAGCTGCTCAGGGAAGCACCCATACCCCAAGTCTGCTGGGCCTTTGAGCTCCAGGGCCAACACCTGGCCCTATACCCTGGCCGCCCCCAGGGCTCCAGTCACCTGAGCCAAGCTTCTCACCCCCAGGCCTCCCCAGCCCCATCGCCATTTCCTCCTCCCTCATGGGCCCCTCAGTCTTACCGTCCTCCCACTTCCGCCAGCCCCTCTGTGGATGGCCCTGCCACAGGGGGAACAGTGCCCCAGCAGAAAAGCCCCAGGGTCGCCTGGATTCTCCTGCCTTCGCCTCCTGCCCTGGGTCCAACGCACAGTCTTCAGAATGCTGCCTCCCCAGAGCGCCTCTAGAACGCGCCCGCCTCTCCCCATGCCCATGACCACCACTGGACCAGGCCTCCCCACATTCTCTGCCCCAGGGCCACCAGCTTGCAGTTGCCCATGGCGAGACAATTTCAAGTTCTCAAGCTACAAATTCTCAACCCCACCTGATTTGCTGACCTCCGCCACACCCTGGGAGACGGCCCTTGACCAACCTTGTGTTCCAGTCGGTGGGAAACACTGGTTTTTCCTCAACGCCACGTGGGCATGTCACGTGCAGGCCTGGCCTGGGGTAGGCCTCAGCTCCATCTCCTGCCCAACACCTGCCAAGGTTCATGGTTCAAGGTCATGTAGCCTGACGGTTAAGCGAAGGGGCCCTGTGGTTGACTCAGCCTTGCCACATACTAGCTGTGTGACTTTATTCAAGTTTCCTAACCTCTTGTACCTCAGTTTCCTAACCTGTGTTTGTTTCTGAATGGTGCCAGTGCCAAGCCCAAGCCTGGCATCCAGTAGGTGCTTCGTGCCAGGTTATGGAATGCCCACCCAATAGGAGGGCGCTGCCGTCTCTCACCTGCCAGGTGCCCACGGTCAGTACTCCATCATGCCCGCTGCGGCCAGCAGAGGGCAGCAACACCCTGCCCTGCGCCACTGGGCAAAGGGGCGGGCGGAGAGAGGCTGGGCTGCCTGGCCAGGCTTGTTGGGATGAGTCGGACTGGGCACGATTGCATTGTGGGGAGGGAGGCTGGGGCTCTGTGAGACGTGCTCCTGGCACCGCCAGCTGCTACTTGGCCCTCGCCGGTGGCCCACCAGGTAGGCAAGAGCTGGGGCAGGCTTGGGCTTGGGCTTGGGCTTGGGGTGCAGGGGCTACCAGGCCTCAGGGCAAGGCATCAGGGTGTGCTTGGGCCAGGGAGAAGCTAGGGTCTCAGGGCCAACTGGCTGGGGTCAGACAAGAGCCCTCGGGTGTCGGCCCAGCCTGACGACGGCACTAGGTGTCTGGGAGCACGGTGTCCCCCAAGCGGTAGCCCTGGGGTTAGGAGGTGGGGAACCATGTTTCTTCCCCGAAATGGGAAAGCCAACGCCAGCCTCGGGCAGGGTACAGGGTAGAAAGGCTGCCCGCCTGGCTCCCCACCCCCACAGCCACCCAACTGGCCCAGCCAGGTAGCAGCAACCCACTGCCACCTTGCCCTGGAGCCTACTGCTGCCGTGCTGTGGGGGAGGCAGAGACCCCATCCCCAGTGCACCTGCTCCTGTGCCACTGGCCAGGGTGGCCTGTGAGGGTGACAAGGGGGCTAGCTGCTAGGTGCCCCTCCCTTCCCCATCCCCTGCATGGATGGCATCTAGGCCAGCAGGATGGTGCTTCAGAGGGTGGGGTGGACAGCCCCGGCCTGTGGACCCTCTGCCTCAGCCCATCTCAAGCAGCCTCCTCCCGTGGTCCTGCTCGCTGCCACCATGCTGTACCTGGCACCACTTCACCAGTCCCCAGGGGCAGGGCTGGGCTGGGGGTGTGGAGGAAGATCTTTTGGACAAAGGCAGGCATTGAGGGCCAGGACTGGCACTTCACCCAGGCCCCAAGGCTACCAGCCGGCATTTGCAGGGGCTCCAAGGCCCACCCCGTGCCCTTCACAGGGACCCGGGGAGTCAGGGAGGGGCATGCTTAGTGACACAGGGGTTGTAGGACCAGAGGGGGAGGGCTGGCTGGAGGAAACCCCAGCCCTTTGTCCCCGGATCCCGGGGGTGGCTCCCTGAGGGTGGGAAGTGGCAAGGAGCCCCCTGTTCAGAACAGCCCAGTGGGGGTGACAGCACTAGCGAGTGGGGCCCTGGCCTGGCCTCTGGACAGAGGGAACATTGTTGTGGTGGAGGCAGGGCTGCCTTGGCCTGGCCACTATTGACAAAGCTGCCAGCTGTGAGGGAGCCCAGTCGCCAGGCCCTGGGCACCACCCCCACCGCCGCCCCTCCTTCCCCAGGCCAGCTCGAATGGGGCTGAGCCTCGACTGTCTCCCTCCCACTCAGGACAATGCCCCCCCGCAGCCATCTCATGCCCATTGCCACTGCCCTGGGGCAGCTGAACTGAGCGTATGTGCCACGCCGCCCAGGAGACCCCTCTGCTGCACCACTTCACGGTAAGTGCCCAGGCCCGGTGTCCCCAAAAATGTTCCTGGGAGGGGCAGGGTAGGGCAGGATGGCTGTGGCCAGGCGCAGGACATACAGGCTGCAGCCTCCCTCGTGGCAGACATTGCCCCAGATAGCCCGGGGTCCGCAGGAAGTGTCCGTGCTCTTCCTGCCTGTGTTCCTGAGATAAGGGGCTCCTGGGCCTTCCTCCAGGCGCTGCTCTGCCCTGAGTCCCAGCGGCCCCACTCCTGGTCGGCATGTGACCACACACCCAGGGCAGCATCTCTCTGTGGAGGGCAGGAGGGGCCACAGCAGGGGCTGCTCCCACCTCTCACCCTCGGGGGCTCACCCCGGGGTCCCACCAGGCACACCCAGGAACCATCTCCAGTCTGGCACCCCTCCCTGCCCCTTCCCTGACCCCTCCCCCAGCCAGCTCTCCTGGTCTGCTCTTCTCCCGGGACACTCCCACACTGAGGCCCCCTGTGCCAGGCCCTGAGAGACCCAAACTGCTGGGGCCCATGGGGCAGGAGCAGGCCTCCCCGCACCCCTGAAGCCTGTGTTCTCTCTTGACACCCCTGGCTTCTCCCAGCACCCCCGCTGCCTTGCCCCAGTGCTTCCTCGCCCTGGAGCTGGGTGCCAGCATGGAGCTCACCCCTGCCTCTTCGCTGACTTGCTCCTTGCTCAGCCCGCGGCTGCCTGGCTCTTTCCCCCAGCTGGGGAGGGTTCCTCCTTGCAGCCGGCCCTGGCTGCCCAAGGCAGGTTTTCTCTCCCTGTCTGGTCCCTTGGGGCACACGGTGGCCTCACTCCTCTCACCCCACTTAGATCTCTCTTGTCTGGGTGGCGGGCGCAGGGGCGTGCTGTGACACAGCTTCCGCCAGCCTTCCAGCTCCCGCGGCCTCCCTCCCTCCCCTGCCCTCTCTCCATCCCTGCCCCCTCTGTGACTCACAGTCGCTCTGTTAGCGCTCTTGCGGCTTTCCAGGACCTGCCCCCCTTCAACAATCTACATGCATATAAAGTAGGAGATGAAAGAATTCTGTCCTTGTGTGCTTGTGCGTGCGTGCATGCGCCCCTCCCTGCCTCTTGCTCCAGCTCTTGGACACTGTCTTTGTCCCTCCTTATGTCCTCCTCTCTCTGTGCCCCCTCTGTCTCCTTGTCTCCGCTCACTCTCTCTCATTCTCCATCTCTCTGCCTCCCTCCCTCCCTGGCCCTGAGCACCCTGGCCTCTGTCCACCCCACCTTCCACCTTCCTCTGGTCCTCTATCTGCCTTGCGCTCCCACTGCCCTGACCTGTGCCCTCTCACAGGCCCCCGTGATGGCTCGCTGGCCTCCCTTCGGCCTCTGCCTCCTCCTGCTGCTGCTGTCCCCACCGCCACTGCCCTTGACAGGGGCCCATCGCTTCTCCGCACCTAATACCACTCTCAACCACTTGGCACTGGCACCTGGCCGAGGCACACTCTATGTCGGCGCAGTGAACCGCCTCTTCCAGCTCAGCCCCGAGCTGCAGCTCGAGGCCGTGGCTGTCACTGGCCCTGTCATCGACAGCCCTGACTGCGTGCCCTTCCGTGACCCGACTGAGTGCCCACAGGCCCAGCTCACTGACAATGCCAACCAGCTGCTGCTGGTGAGCAGCCGCGCCCAGGAGCTGGTGGCCTGCGGGCAGGTGCGGCAGGGCGTGTGTGAGACACGGCGCCTTGGGGATGTGGCCGAGGTGCTGTACCAAGCTGAGGACCCTGGTGATGGGCAGTTTGTGGCTGCCAATACCCCAGGAGTGGCAACGGTGGGGCTGGTGGTGCCCTTGCCCGGCCGGGACCTCCTGCTTGTGGCCAGAGGCCTGGCGGGCAAGCTGTCGGCAGGGGTGCCACCCCTGGCCATCCGCCAGCTGGCCGGGTCTCAGCCCTTCTCCAGCGAGGGCCTGGGCCGCCTGGTGGTGGGCGACTTCTCCGACTACAACAACAGCTACGTCGGGGCCTTTGCCGACGCCCGCTCCGCCTACTTTGTGTTCCGCCGCCGCGGGGCCCGGGCCCAGGCTGAGTACCGCTCCTACGTGGCCCGCGTCTGCCTGGGGGACACCAACCTGTACTCCTACGTGGAGGTCCCCCTCGCCTGCCAGGGCCAGGGCCTCATCCAGGCCGCCTTCCTTGCCCCGGGCACCTTGCTAGGGGCGTTTGCCGCGGGCCCAAGGGGCACCCAGGCGGCGCTCTGTGCCTTCCCCATGGCGGAGCTGGGTGCCAGCATGGAGCAGGCCCGGAGACTCTGCTACACGGCGGGCGGCCGGGGCCCCAGCGGCGCAGAGGAAGCCACCGTGGAGTACGGCGTCACGTCGCGCTGCGTCACCCTGCCCCTTGTGAGTGGCATGCCCTTCCATCCCCCCTCTCTCTGTGGATGGCTGGCATCTTTCAGCACTGGACAGGGGTGCCCGCCCATGGGAAGTGCCAGCCAACCTCTCAGCCAGGGGTCAGCTGAGTCTCCAGGTCTCCTGCCTGCTCTCCACCCGTTTCTTTCCGCCTTTCTCCCTCTGGATGCTGAGCTTGCCAGGTGCCCCGGCCCTTCGGCCCTGATTGCTGGGCCTTGGGGTCATCCCAGGGTGCCTGGCTCTCCTCCCGCTGGCAGCCCAGGTATCCCCCGACTGCCTCTCTGCCCTCTTCCGGGGGCTGATTCTCCACTCCCTGCCACGTAGGACTCCCCCGAGTCGTACCCCTGTGGCGACGAGCACACCCCCAGCCCCATTGCTGGCCGCCAGCCCCTGGAGGTCCAGCCTCTGCTGAAGCTCGGGCAGCCGGTCAGCGCCGTGGCAGCTCTCCAGGCAGATGGGCACATGATAGCCTTCCTGGGGGACACCCAGGGCCAGCTGCACAAGGTGAGGGCCCGGCCTTGCTGTCCGGCTGGGTGTGCCCCTGGCCACGGAGGCTCAGGAAAGCCCCCAGCAACCTCCACCTCTTAGCCCGCATCCCACGGTTGGGTCAGGGGACTTCGCCACACAGTGACTGCTGGCTGAGCACTGCCCCCTGCAGCCCGGCCTTCACCAGCTGGTGGTGGCTCACGGTGAAGGTGGCTGGGGTGGCTGGGTGAGGTGGGCAGGGTGTGGTGCCTCCTGGTGACCTTCCTGTCTCCCCATAGCTGCCCTCCCACCTGGCAGAACTGTCCCTGGTACACGGGGCCTCACCCAGGGTGCCGCTGCTGCCCCGGTGTCATGGTTCCCTGGAGAGTGTCCTAGGCCTGAGGGTGCTGAGTGGGGGAAGCGATGTGTCCTCCCTCGATGGCCCGGCAGGAAGGGGAACTGGCTCTAAAAAGGAGCCCCCACTGGGAGGAGGGCGTGTCCCTGGAACAGGCAACCTTTGGCCATCTGGCCCAGCCTCGTCCTTGTCCCCCCACTCAGGTCTTTCTCCACGGCTCCCAGGGCCAGGTTTACCACTCCCAGCAAGTGGGGCTTCCAGGCTCAGCCATCAGCCCAGACCTGCTGCTGGACAGCAGTGGCAGTCACCTCTATGTCCTGACTGCCCACCAGGTGAGGGCCATCCTGGGGCTGAAGGGGCCAGCACACGCGGCCCAAGTCTCGTGCTCATTGCCTCTCTGCTCTGCTGCCCCTCCAGGTGGACCGGATACCTGTGGCAGCCTGCCCCCAGTTCCCTGACTGTGCCAGCTGCCTCCAGGCCCAGGACCCGCTGTGTGGCTGGTGTGTCCTCCAGGGCAGGTGAGCACGGGGCCTGTGCCTAGGCTTGGGCCAACGGGTGGTGTGTGCCAGGAGGCTGCCCCTGGAAGTAGCCCTAGGCGTGCCGGGAGGCCAACCCTGCCTGTTGGAGACACTCGGAGCCACCACCGAGGTCACCCATCCTGCCCCATCTCACTGAGCCGTCAATCTGGTTGGCACCCCCCTTTTCCGACACCACCCAGCCTGTGGACTCCTCATCCCAGCAGCCCCAGCCAGGGTCCAGAACCCCCACACAGCTGTCCTCCAGCCGGTGCTCCACACGGCAGCCCCTGGAATCCTTTAAGGCAGCCCTGAGTCACTGTGCGTCCCTCAGCCCAGCCGCACCTGCCTCTTAGGGCTGGAGCCCACGCCTTGGCCATGAGGCCCTGCCTGCTTGGCCCCTTTCTCTCTGGACACAGTCCCCTTCACGCCTCCTGCTCATTGCACCCCACTGCACTCCAGCTGGGCCGGCCTCCCCAGCCCCGTTGCCGGTCATCCTTGGAGTCTAGGACCCCCACGGTGACCTGATGGACCCCTGCCTGGCAGGTGTACCCGGAAGGGCCAGTGTGGGCGGGCGGGCCAGCTGAACCAGTGGCTGTGGAGTTATGAGGAGGACAGACACTGCCTGCACATCCAGAGCCTGCTGCCAGGCCACCACCCCCGCCAGGAGCAGGGCCAGGTAAGCCGCCCACCACCACTGGGCCCTCTGGGCAGCATGACCACTGCCTGGAATATGAACCCCGCCTGCCTCCCATCCTCCTTCCTCTCCCATGGCCTCTGCTGCCCCCTCTCTCTGGCTCCATCTCCCGGTTTCTCCCCGCTGCATCCCAGGTCACTTTGTCTGTCCCCCGGCTGCCCATCCTGGATGCAGATGAATACTTCCATTGTGCGTTTGGGGACTATGACAGCTTGGCTCATGTGGAAGGGCCCCACGTGGCCTGTGTCACCCCTCCCCAAGACCAGGTGCCACTTAACCCTCCAGGCACAGGTGAGTGGCCCATGGGGTAGGGGGCTGGGATGGAAGCTGGAGGGGTAATGAGCCACCTGACCTGTCCTGCCCCCACTGTCCCCTCCCAGACCACGTCACTGTGCCCCTGGCCCTGATGTTTGAGGACGTGGCTGTGGCTGCCACCAACTTCTCCTTTTATGACTGCAGTGCCGTCCAGGCCTTGGAGGCGGCTGCCCCGTGAGTCGCTGGGCCTGCCTCCTGGGGTAGGGGTGGCGACCCCAGAGGGCACTCAGTTGAGCAGCCACCCTGCCTCTCTAGGTGTCGCGCTTGCGTGGGCAGCATCTGGCGGTGTCACTGGTGCCCGCAGAGTAGCCACTGTGTGTACGGAGAGCACTGCCCAGAGGGCGAGAGGACCATCTACAGCGCCCAGGAGGTGGGTGGGCCCGAACTTCGGGCAGAGACAGGGCTGTCCCTTCTCCACCCTTCCCAGACCCGCCCAGCAGTAGGCCCTTTGAGTTCTGAAGGGCTGAGGGCTCTTGTTTTCCCAGGTGGACGTCCAGGTGCGTGGCCCAGGGGCTTGCCCACAGGTCGAAGGCCTGGCAGGTCCCCACCTGGTGCCTGTGGGCTGGGAGAGCCATTTGGCCCTACGCGTGCGGAACCTTCAACATTTCCGAGTGAGCCATCAGGAGGGAAGGGGGCAGGGCAGTGAGGTCTGCCAACAGCGCGTCTGCGCTCCTGACAGCGTCCTTCCCCAGGGCCTGCCTGCCTCCTTCCATTGCTGGCTGGAGCTGCCTGGAGAACTTCGGGGACTGCCGGCCACCCTGGAGGAGACAGCAGGGGATTCAGGCCTCATCCACTGCCAGGCCCACCAGGTGAGTGGCTGCCCTCCAAACCCTCTTGCCCCCAAGCTTCCGTAGACCCTCAGGGGTCTGCCATCTTTGTGGAGAGCCTGCTTGGGGCCCATAACCTCTGTCTGTGAGCCCCAGTCTTGGGGGAGAGGCAGGGAACAATCACATTCATTCTGGGGGGTGGCCCAGAGGAGACAAGAGTCAGAGGTGCCCTGAGTGGGCACCCAGCCTGACCCCACACTCTGCCCACAGTTTTACCCCTCCATGTCCCAGCGGGAGCTCCCAGTGCCCATCTACGTCACCCAGGGCGAGGCCCAGAGGCTGGACAACACCCATGCTCTTTATGGTGAGCCTGAGGGCAGCCAGGCAGGCGGGGTAGGGTGGGTGGCAGACAGGAGGTGCTCAGCACACTGCCTGACCTTCCCTAGTGATCCTGTACGACTGCGCCATGGGCCACCCGGACTGCAGCCACTGCCAAGCGGCCAACAGGAGCCTGGGCTGCCTGTGGTGTGCTGACGGCCAGCCTGCCTGTCGCTATGGGCCCTTGTGCCCGCCGGGGGCTGTGGAGCTGCTGTGTCCTGCGCCCAGCATTGATGCAGTGAGTCTCCTGCCAGGCCCCCACAGCCCAGTGGCCCACTTCTCCTGCCCCACACTGTCCTGTCCTCTGTGATCAGACCAGCCCTGCCCCAGGCCCCGAAACCCCAGCAGCTCGGCCTGGCTGGGCTGGTTGGCTGGCCGGGCACCCGGCACTGCAGACTGGAGTGTGGGTGCGGGGGACCCCATCTGCCATCATTTGCCTGCTGCAGGTCGAGCCCCTGACCGGTCCCCCTGAGGGAGGCTTGGCCCTCACCATCCTGGGCTCCAACCTGGGCCGGGCCTTCGCCGATGTGCAGTACGCCGTGAGCGTGGCCAGCCGGCCCTGCAACCCTGAGCCCTCTCTCTACCGCACCTCGGCCCGGTGAGGCACTTGGAGGGTGAAGATGGGTGGGGAGGCCCTCAGAGATGGCCACCCAGAGATAAGGAAGGCCTGTGGCCAAGAAACCTGGGGCACTCGGGTCAGGGGAGGGGTGGAGAAGGTGCGCTCGGTAGCAGCTGGTGGGCTGTCCCCTGCGTCCCTGAGCCCTGAGCAGCTCCCAGGCCTTGGCTTTCCAGGATTGTGTGTGTGACATCTCCTGCCCCCAATGGCACCACTGGGCCCGTCCGGGTGGCCATTAAAAGCCAGCCACCAGGCATCTCAAGCCAGCACTTCACCTACCAGGTCAGTGGCCTCCCAGGTGCGCCCTACGCAGGGGAGGGTAGGAGGGAGGGCCAGGAAGGACAGGTGCCTACTAAGGATGTCAAGCTGGGTCTGCGGGGAGCAGGAAGCACCGCTGCATGTCTAGGAGGGCAGCCAGGCCAGTCTGAAGCACGAAGCTCTCAGGATCTGTTGCCCTGGGCACTTGGTGGCATCGTTTCCCGGGTGGGAAGCCTGGGACAGGAGCAGTGAGGGCAGGGGTGGGTTCTGCCCAAAGAGGCAACTGGATTTGAGAGTTTAGAGCTCCAGGTCTGGGGGCTGTAAGCTGTGGTGGGGAGGAGGCTGTCCCAAGGGGGACAGAGTGGCAGTGAGGATGAAAGAGCCCCACTTCTACTCCCCATGCGGCAGGGGTGGGTGGGAGGAAGCTGGCCAGTGTGCAGTGGCCTCGGGAAGGAGGGCGTGGTCCACTTTGGCCCCAGGAGGTGAAGTCCAGAGATGACCTGCGCTTCAGAACCGGAGGGCCTTGGGCATGGCCCAGGGGGGTGAAAGGGCCAGGCTGGGCTGCCGTGCCTACCCAGCCCGCGCTGTTCACCAGGACCCTGTCCTGCTGAGCCTGAGTCCTCGCTGGGGCCCCCAGGCAGGGGGCACCCAGCTCACCATCCGAGGTCAGCACCTCCAGACAGGTGGCAACACCAGTGCCTTCGTGGGTGGCCAACCCTGTCCCATGTGAGTCCCGGCCTGGCTGCCGTCGGGTGGTGGGCACTCCCATAGGCCTCAGTGTCCTTTCTACACAGTGGGGGTGGTACATTTAGAGAAGTGGTTGCTGTGGCCACCCCCAGTGGTCCCTGCCCTTGTCAAGGCAGGCAAAGCAGGGCTTCTCCTACGGGGGTTGGGCCAGGGCTGGGGTAGAGGGGTGGTAGAGCCGAGATGAGAGACCCCACTACCCATCCTGCAGCCTGGAGCCAGTGTGTCCGGAGGCCATTGTGTGCCACACCAGGCCCCAGGCTGTCCCAGGAGAAGCAGCGGTCCTTGTGGTCTTTGGCCATGCCCAGCGCACACTGCTCGCCAGCCCCTTCCGCTACACCGCCAACCCCCGGCTTGTAGCGGCGGAGCCCAGTGCCAGCTTCCGGGGGTGAGGGTCAGCCCACAGGCCAGCCTGTGCACCAGGCAGGAGGGAAGGTGGGATGCGGGCTGGGCTATGTTGCCCACTACCCGCCCACACCCAACTGCCATCCTGGTACAGGGGTGGGCGACTGATCCGTGTCAGGGGCACCGGCCTAGACGTGGTGCAGCGGCCCCTACTGTCTGTGTGGCTGGAGGCTGACGCAGAGGTGCACGCTTCCAGGGCCCAGCCCCAGGACCCACAGCCAAGGAGGAGATGTGGAGCCCCTGCTGCGGACCCCCAGGCTTGTATCCAGCTCGGTGGGGGGCTGCTGCAGGTGAGCCCCTCACCAGCAGGCGACAGGGCTGTCCCCGACCATGCCCATGCCCATGCCCAGTGGGGAGGGGGAGGGTAGGCCGCCATGCCCCTAGCAGCGCATAGCGGAGCCCAGCTCACTCCACCTGTGGTCGGCCCTGAATGCCCCACAGTGCTCCACCGTCTGCTCCGTCAACTCGTCCAGCCTCCTCCTGTGCCGGAGCCCTGCTGTACCAGACAGGGCCCGCCCGCAGCGGGTCTTCTTCACCCTAGACAACGTGCAAGTGGACTTCGCCAGCGCCAGTGGGGGCCAGGGCTTCCTGTACCAGCCCAACCCCCGCCTGGCACCCCTCAGCCGTGAGGGGCCTGCCCGCCCCTACCGCCTCAAGCCAGGCCATGTCCTGGATGTGGAGGTGAGGGCCACCTTCAACCCTGCCCCGCCATGGTGCTCAGGCCGCCTCTGTGGGGGCCAGCGGCTTAGGCTCCCATGTGTGTCCCAGGGCGAGGGCCTCAACCTGGGCATCAGCAAGGAGGAGGTGCGCGTGCACATCGGCCGCGGCGAGTGCCTGGTGAAGACGCTCACGCGCACCCACCTGTACTGCGAGCCGCCTGCACACGCCCCGCAGCCTGCCAATGGCTCCGGCCTGCCACAGTTCGTGGTGAGTCCGTGCCCTGGGTGGGCAGGTGGACCGGGTGCCGCCAGCATGCACTCAGGAACCCTGCCCGCCCCCCAGGTGCAGATGGGCAATGTGCAGCTGGCCCTGGGCCCTGTGCAGTACGAGGCTGAACCCCCGCTGTCTGCCTTTCCCATGGAGGCCCAGGCAGGCGTGGGCATGGGTGCTGCAGTGCTGATTGCCGCCGTGCTCCTCCTCACCCTCATGTACAGGTGAGACCCGCCCACTCCCAGCACACTTCCCTCCTCGCCATTGGCAAGGGTGCCCTGGCAGGCGGCTGGCCTGGCCCCGGCCCTGGCTGATGCTGGCCCCGGCCCTGGCTGACGATGCTGGCCCCGGGCTGCAGGCACAAGAGCAAGCAGGCCCTGCGGGACTACCAGAAGGTGCTAGTGCAGCTGGAGAGCCTGGAGACCGGCGTGGGAGACCAGTGCCGCAAGGAGTTCACAGGTGGGTGCGGAGGCGGGGGAACAGGGTACCCACGAGGCCTGAACTCACACCTCGGCGCCTCCTGGCCCCGCAGACCTCATGACGGAGATGACCGACCTCAGCAGCGACCTGGAGGCCAGCGGGATCCCCTTCCTGGACTACCGCACCTACGCCGAGCGCGCCTTCTTCCCTGGCCATGGCGGTTGCCCGCTGCAGCCCAAGCCTGAGGGGCCAGGGGAGGACGGCCACTGTGCCACTGTGCGCCAGGGCCTCACGCAGCTCTCCAACCTGCTCAACAGCAAGCTCTTCCTCCTCACGGTGAGGGCCGTGTGGCGGGAGTGCCCAGTGGGCAAGGAGGTGGGGCTGGGGAACTACTGGCCTGAGACAAAGGTGGGGAAGGAGTGGAGCTTCCCGGGATGAGCCTCCGACCCCTGCTCAGCTCATCCACACCCTGGAGGAGCAGCCCAGCTTTTCCCAGAGGGATCGCTGCCATGTGGCTTCGCTGCTGTCGCTAGCGCTACACGGCAAGCTGGAGTACCTGACGGACATCATGAGGACACTGCTGGGTGACCTGGCGGCCCATTACGTGCACAGGAACCCCAAGCTCATGCTACGCAGGTTGGCCTTGACCTGGACCCGGTGGCGGGGGTGAGGGCTTGCCACAGACCTGCCCCCATCGCACCCTGGGCGGGCTCTGTCCAGGGGCGGGTGGGGCCAGGAAGCCCCAGCAGGTGGGGGGAAGGAAAGTGAGATGTCCTCAGCAGGGACACAGGCACAAAGGCCTGACCCTGTGGCCGGCTCCCCGCAGGACAGAGACCATGGTGGAGAAACTGCTCACCAACTGGCTGTCCATCTGCCTGTACGCCTTCCTGAGGGTGAGGGGCACTGTCCCGCCTGCTCCCAGCCCTGAGTGGCAGACTCCTCCCCTCTTGCCATGAGGGGGCTGCTGCCTGCGCCCTACGTGACGAAGGCCCGGCAAGGGGGACTTTGGAAAGGGAAGGACTTTGAACCGTCTCCGGGGCTGGAGACGAGGCAGAGGCGAGAAGGGCTGTCATCAATCCCCCCTCGCTTGGCTGATGCCGGCTCATCTTGGCAGTGCAGGAGGTGGCTGGTGAACCATTGTACATGCTCTTCCGGGCCATCCAGTACCAGGTGGACAAAGGCCCCGTGGACGCCGTGACAGGCAAGGCCAAACGGACCCTGAATGATAGCCGCTTGCTGCGGGAGGACGTGGAGTTCCAGCCCCTGACACTGATGGTGCTGGTGGGGCCCGGGGCTGGCGGGGCCGCAGGCAGCAGCGAGACGCAGCGCGTGCCAGCCCGGGTGCTCGACACGGACACCATCACCCAGGTCAAGGAGAAGGTGTTGGACCAAGTCTACAAGGGCACCCCCTTCTCCCAGAGGCCCTCAGTGCATGCCCTAGACCTTGGTGAGAGAGCCAGCCCTGCCCACCCACCCCAGGGACCCTTCCCTACCCCTCCGGCACCTGGAGCCCCTCAGCTGTGTCTTACTATGAGTGTGGGGCGTGGAGAGCAGGCTGTAGACTATCTGCTTCCCTGACTCCCTCCAGAGTGGCGCTCAGGCCTGGCTGGTCACCTGACCCTATCGGATGAAGACTTGACCTCCGTGACCCAAAACCACTGGAAGAGACTCAACACCTTGCAACACTACAAGGTGTGAGCAGGGGTGGGGCGGGGCGGGGCGGGGCTGGGGCGGGGCGAGGAAGGGCGGGGCTGGGGCGGGGCGAGGCAGTGCAGGGCGGGCCCGGGGCGGGGCGGGGCGAGGCAAGGCAGGGAAGGGCAGGGATGGGGTGGGGCAGGGTGAGGTGAGGCAGGGCGGGTCTGGGGCGGGGCGGGGTGGGGCGAGGCAGGGCAGGATGTGGGCGGTGTAGGCGCCTGGCTAGGGGTCAGCACAGCCTCCGCTCCCCATCTCTGCCAGGTCCCAGATGGAGCAACAGTGGGGCTCGTCCCTCAGCTGCACAGTGGCAGCACCATCTCCCAGAGCCTGGCCCAGAGGTGCCCCTTGGGAGAGAGTGAGTCCCTCAGCCCTGACCTGGGGCCACTGGAGTCCAGGCTGGGCAGGCAGAACTCCTGGCCAGGCATCTGCCTCAACTTCATCCCCCACCCCACCGAGATCTTCTGCCCATCTCTCCTTCCTTTCTTCCAGTCCCCACCCTGCCCCACCTTGTCGGGGGAGTGGACTGGGCATCCCAGGCCAGGGGCAGGGGGTATAGCCCTGAAGCCAGGCTCCTGTGCCCTCAGACATACCCACGCTGGAGGATGGCGAGGAGGGGGGGCTGTGCCTCTGGCACCTGGTGAAAGCCACCGAGGAGCCAGAAGGGGCCAAGGTGCGGTGCAGCAGCCTGCGGGAGCGCGAGCCAGCAAGGGCCAAGGCCATTCCGGAAATCTACCTCACCCGTCTGCTGTCCATGAAGGTTTGTGCGGCCTGGGTGGCTGGGCCTGAGAGGAGGCTCAGCCAGGGACCCCGACCGAGCCAGGGTGTGGGAGGGGCAGGGGCAGCCTCAGCCGTGGATGGCCCCCACACCCTGCCCTCCACACAGCCCTTATCCCCTGCCTCGCAGGGCACGCTGCAGAAGTTTGTGGACGACACCTTCCAGGCCATTCTCAGTGTGAACCGGCCCATCCCCATCGCCGTCAAGTACCTGTTTGACCTTCTGGATGAGCTAGCAGAGAAGCACGGCATCGAGGACCCAGGGACCCTGCACATCTGGAAGACTAACAGGTGCCTTTCCTGCTGCCCCACCCCTGCTGTGCACATGGTCCACTGAGTCCCAGAGAGACCAGGACATTCCCAGGGTGGATGCGCCCACCTGGGGTTTCTGGAACTTACAGGAAGATCTAGGGCCCAGGTCACCTAGGCCACCAGGCCAGCTTCCAGCGGCCCCTGGCCCCGAGCGTGTTGCCAGTAGGCTGGAGTACATGGGGCGGAGATCACGATGGCAGGCCAGGGCCTCACGCCCACGCCTGCCCTGCGCCCCCAGTCTGCTGCTGCGGTTCTGGGTGAATGCCTTGAAGAACCCACAGCTCATCTTTGATGTGCGGGTGTCGGACAATGTGGACGCCATCCTTGCTGTCATCGCCCAGACCTTCATTGACTCCTGTACCACCTCGGAGCATAAAGTGGGCCGGGTGAGAGCAGTGCCAGCAGCAGCAGCTGGCAGGGGCTTGAGGAGGAAAGGCTTATGGGGGAAGCCTGGAGGGCTGTGCACAGAGCTCTGGGTGGGCCGTGGCAGCATCATGGGGGCGCCTTCACCTCCGAGCTCATGCCTAGCGCCTCCCCTCCCTCCGGAGCAGGATTCCCCAGTGAACAAACTGCTCTACGCCCGGGAGATCCCACGCTACAAGCAGATGGTGGAGAGGTGGGTGTCAGAGGCATCGGGGCTGCGGGGATGGGGGCTGCCCCACCCCTAACTAAGTCTGCTCCTCCAGATACTACGCGGACATTCGCCAGAGCTCTCCGGCGAGCTACCAGGAGATGAACTCTGCTCTGGCTGAGCTCTCCGGGGTGAGGCATGGCCCGGGGGGTGCGCCTGTCCACACGTGGGTGGAAAGACTAGCAGAGCAGAGGGGGGAGACTTGGGGCTTGAGGACCAGGCTGGGACCTCACTGCCCCCCTCCACGTGGTGCCCCCAGAACTACACTTCTGCTCCCCACTGTCTGGAGGCTCTGCAAGAACTCTACAACCACATCCACAGGTACTATGATCAGGTGAGGCCCAGGGCACTCCGGAGGAGAGGCACAGTGGAGCGGGAGGCCCGTGGACCCTCCCAGGGGAGCAGGGGTGCCAGCCCATGCTGGCAGGGCCCAGGCTGGGGAAGGTACTCGGCTTTCATTCCGATTCCCCAGGGAGACGCCAGGCAGCCCCCGCTGGATCCCCAGGCTCCTGCGGTGATGGAAGCAGGGTGGGTGGCCCTGGGCCAGCAGGCAGAGGGGCAGGCTCAGACAGGCACCCTCCTCTGCCCTGGCAGATTATCAGTGCCCTGGAGGAGGACCCTGTGGGCCAGAAGCTGCAGCTGGCCTGCCGCCTGCAGCAGGTCGCCGCCCTGGTGGAAAACAAAGTGACTGACCTGTGAGCTCTGGCTCAGACAGCAGCAAGCCGGATCCACCAACACCGCAGTGCCTTATGACCCCGGAACCGAGCCAGCCACTGAGGGGAGCTGGCAGAGCCTGGGGGCACAGGGTGCAAAGCCAGGCACTGTGCCCAGCAGTGGGCTCCCTGCCTGCCACCTCCCCTGCCAGCCCGCCCACCTTCCCCCCACCTGAGATTGTTTCTAATTTATAAGGATCCCCCTCCTTCCCCCTCTCCCCATTGTATTTATTTGCCTGCTGGAAAATCACATCCGGAAATAAAATAGAAATATGTCTTTTTATTTTATTTTGAGACAGAGTCTCGCTCTCTCTCCCAGGCTGGAGTGCAGTGGCGCAATCTCGGCTCACTGCAACCTCTGTTTCCCGGAGTTCAAGCAATTCTCCTGCCTCAGCCTCCCGAGTAGCTGGGACTACAGGCGTGTGCCACCACACCCGACTAATTTTGGTATTTTTAGTAAAGACAGGGTTTCCCCATGTCGGACAGGCTGGTCTCAAAACTCCTGACTTCAGGTGATCTGCCCGCCTCAGCCTCCCAAAGTGCTGGGATCACAGGCATGAGCCACCGCCCCTGGCCAGAAATGTCTTTTGACAAAGGGCCCAATCCCCAGCCCCTGCTGTTCCCTGCAGGAGCTGACTCAGTGCTCTCCTGACTGAGAGTCCCATGCCTATAACCTGCTACCCACGGACAAAGAGAGGCCATCAGGTACCCGGGCTTCACTTTCCCTCCCACTCCCTGACCTCGCTGGCCCCTCCAGCAATGCCTGGCCCACCCCTACCAGTTCACAGACCCTGGTACAGGGACACTGCACCAATATCTTGGGACAAACACCCTCTCTGCCGAGCCCCCTCCCTTTCACTGGGACTCCTCTGTCAGGCCCCAGCTGGCCTCCCGGCTCCACCCTCACCTCTCCATTCCCTTGTCCTTGAAGTGGCCAGAGTGATCTTTTGCTGAGCAGAAGCTCAGTGACCACCCCCCAACCCCATATCACCCAAGCTCCACATTAAGCCTACAGACACCAGGCCTCTAGTCCTCGCTCTCAAACCATGCGGCAGCCGTGGCCAGCACGTGAAGGGCTGGAACGCGTCTTGGCCGCAGGCCTTGCCCCACTGTGCCCTGTGCTTCCCTGGATGCTTCTGGGGACCCAATTTCTCCTGGTCTCTCATGATGCAGCCCCTGGGTCACAGGCCCCTCAGTCACCACCGCACTTATGGGGAAGTGGCTATGGGCTTGCTTGTCCCCAGCAGCGAGCAGCTTCCTGCTGCCTCCCTCATGTCTGGCTATGGAGCAGCCCACGGCAGGCACCTTGCAAATGGTGGAGAGGAAGAGCAGGCGCTGGGAGCCAGAGTGCCAGGCAGCGTCGCAGGAGCAGGTTCTGGGCTGGCAAGCTCCCAAGCCTCCCCTCAGCAGGCCTGTTGCCTCTGGTAGGGGAAATGAGGGGTCCCCAGTGACGCCACATTCAGAGGGCACTGGGCTCCCAGTTGTCCTAGGGGCTGATGAAACATAGAAGCAGCAGGAAGTGGCTGGGAGCAGCCAGGGACAGGGTTCCCATGGGAATGAGAAGGGCACCTCCAGGAGGATGCCCACAGGGGCACAGGTGGTGGGGGCTTGGCCTAAGGACCAGGTTGCCAAGTGGAGCACATCCCCACAGTCCGCACCGGAGAACGGGAGCCCGACCTGGGGTACGGGTTGCTTCACCCCCGCGTGGACCTCCCCCTCAGCTGGGGTGCGGAGGCTCAGCCTGGGGGCCCAGTTGCCCCTGGTCCCCAAGCAGTAGCCCCCTCTGCCTCCAGGGTGGGCCTGGAGCAGGAGGGGGGCCTCTGCCCGGGGACCGGGCTCTCTGGGGCCGCCGTCGCGCCGCCCCCTCCCCGCACCGCATACCTTGCCCACAGCCGAGCAGCTGGGAGGCTATTTATAAAGGCGGGTGAGATCAGCGGCCGGCCGAGGCTATAAATTCGCAGGCCGCGGCCGGGCCCCACAGGAGCAGCCGCCCGGGGCACCGGAGCTGCGGGCTGCGTGGCCGGGATGAGCGCCAGCACGGGCGGTGGTGGGGACAGCGGCGGCAGCGGCGGCAGCGGCAGCAGCAGCAGGTAGGGCTCAGCTGGGGTACCCGGAGCCCCTGGCGTCTCTCATGCCCACTGCCACTCACCCCACCCACAGCTCACAGGCCTCCTGCGGGCCCGAGTCCTCAGGCTCCGAACTAGCCCTGGCCACACCAGTGCCTCAGATGCTGCAGGGCCTTCTGGGCTCCGACGACGAGGAACAGGAAGACCCCAAGGACTACTGCAAGGGTGAGACTTGGCCTTGGGGACATGTGGCCTCACGGCCACTGCAGGGACCCAGGGCAGTCCTGGGCCCACATGGGCCAGACGGTCAATGGGGCCGAGGTGTTCAGGGGCCCAGGGGAGTGAGAACCCCCTCCACCCCGATCTATCATCTCCCCTGGGCAGGCGGCTACTACCCTGTGAAGATCGGCGACCTGTTCAATGGGCGGTACCACGTGGTGCGTAAACTGGGCTGGGGCCACTTCTCCACCGTCTGGCTCTGCTGGGACATCCAGTGAGTGCCTCCTTTGCCTCCGGGGCCCAGCACTGGCTGGGATCCTGTCCCTGGGCTTGGTTGGGGCCACCCTGATCCCTGCCGTGGGTCCTGCCAGGGCCACAGCCTACAACGGTCTCGGTATTGCAGGCGCAAGCGCTTTGTGGCCCTCAAAGTGGTGAAGAGTGCAGGCCATTACACGGAGACAGCTGTGGATGAGATCAAGCTCCTGAAATGCGTGAGGCACCTCCCTACCCCACTCCCAGCTCCCCTGGAGCTGCCTGGGGCCTGGCAATGAGGGTGCAAGGCCTGCCGGGGCTCTGTGGGGCAGGGCGGGGCTCCCTGAGGGGCAGCCTCCAGCTGGCTGTGCCCAAGGGGGAGGATCTGGAGGAACAGGCGAGGGACAGGAGGGGTTGGCGGCCTTTCCTCCAGCAGGGCCCAGCTGGAGCAGGAGAAGGGTACACTGAAGGGAGCTGTGGGCTTCAGGGCAGGGTGGAACCATCTGTGGCCCCTTGGCTTTTGCTCCAGGTCCGGGACAGCGACCCCAGTGACCCCAAAAGAGAGACCATTGTCCAGCTCATTGATGACTTCAGGATCTCAGGAGTCAATGGAGTCCGTATCCTTTGCAGGAAGAGCAAAGCAGTGTGGCAGCCAAGGGCCGGCAAACGGGGGGGCCCTCGCTGCTAGAGCCTGTCTGCAGATCCGCACAATGGGCTTGCATCCCTCCCAGTAACGGGAGCCTCTGGCACGACCCCGCCCCCGGGTAACTGTGTTTACGTGGAGGCAGTAACAAGCTAGCGTTGATTGTCCATGGACGTTGCTATTATCCCCAAACGGCAGGTGCTGTCTCTGTGGCACTGCCTTCCCTTTGGGGGACTGCCAAGAGGCCCTATGGCATAACTAGCATGGGAGTGGGCTGGCCCGAGAGGCCTCTGTGCCTGCTCCTCCAGCGCCACCTCTAGGATGACCACAAAATGCACCATCCCAACTGGCATACCTGTTGAGAGTGACAGGGACACTATCGATGATGACACCAGCATAATGGTGACCAGGACTGCCCAGGGGAGGCCCTGCCTCCCCACCTCCACACGGCCCAAGCCTTGCTGCTCCCCTAGCTGACGGTGGGTGGGGCCTGTGCCGCAGCTGGTGTCCACTGGCCGCCCTTCACTCCCAGCCCAGATGTGTGCATGGTGCTGGAGGTGCTGGGCCACCAGCTCCTCAAATGGATCATCAAGTCCAACTACCAGGGCCTGCCCGTGCCCTGCGTGAAGAGCATCGTGAGGCAGGTGAGTGCCACCCAATGGGCTGCCCAGCCTGGCCTGGGCGGGAGTTGGAGGAGGTCAGGTGCGACTCTCCGCAGGTGCTGCACGGCCTGGACTACCTCCACACCAAGTGCAAGATCATCCACACGGACATCAAGCCCGAGAACATCTTGCTGTGTGTGGGGGATGCTTACATCAGGCGCCTGGCCGCCGAGGCCACGGAGTGGCAACAGGCAGGGGCGCCGCCCACCTCCCGCTCCATAGGTACCAAGGGCCCACATGGGGCTGGGTCAGGGCCTCTGGGCCTGAACCCCTGCCTGAGTCTCTGTTCCTCCCTGTCCCCCCCCGCTCCCCACCTGCACTCCCAGTCAGCACTGCCCCCCAGGAGGTCTTGGTAAGTTGGGGGGCCCCTCTCTCCCATGCCTCCTCTCCCATCTGAGCCAACTGGAGGCCATCTCTGGAGCCACAGTGGCTCCACCCCACACCTTCACGCACTCCCACGGTGGTAATCCCGAAAGGCTGGGTGGCTGGGCTGACGGTGATTCCCGGGGGGGGGGTCAAGCGCCCCAAACTGCTCTTGGTGAAAGGATGCTGTCTTCCCCGAATGGCCACTTCCGCCTGCCTTAGCTTGGGCTGAGAGGGGACAGAGAGCACCCTGAGGCGGGCCGGCCAGGTCTTCCCAGTCCTAATGGAGCTGTGGGGAGTGGGGCCACAGGCGGGGGGGCAGGGAGAGTAGTGAGTAGCTGGTGCCAAGGGGCGCTGGTGCCACATTCTGGTGTCCATGGGAGCCCTGGGGCCCGGAGAGGCCTCTTCCCTGGCGGCTGTGCAGGGAAACCTCCACTTCATGCTGACTGGGGCGGGCGACAGGAACCCTGGGGTGACCCTGGCTCTGACAGCAGACGGGTAAGCTGTCCAAAAACAAGAGGAAGAAGATGAGGCGCAAACGGAAACAGCAGAAGCGGCTGCTGGAGGAGCGGCTGCGGGACCTGCAGAGGCTGGAGGCCATGGAGGCCGCCACCCAGGCTGAGGGTGAGGGGCCACAGGGGGTGATGGGCCGTGGAGCACAGCAAAGGCTGCAGGGCATCTGCTCAGCAGCTGCCTCCACCCCGTCTCCCCAGACTCTGGCTTGAGACTAGACGGGGGCAGCGGCTCCACATCCTCTTCAGGCTGCCACCCCGGGGGCGCCAGAGCAGGTCCCTCCCCAGCCTCTTCCTCCCCCGCCCCGGGGGGCGGCCGTAGCCTCAGCCCCGGCTCACAGACCTCAGGCTTCTCCGGCTCCCTCTTCTCTCCTGCCTCCTGCTCCATCCTCTCCGGCTCGTCCAATCAGCGAGAGACCGGGGGCCTCCTGTCACCTAGCAGTAAGTTGGGTGGCAAGTGGTGGGCAGGCAGGGCTGGCAGGAGTCGGACCACTTCAGTCTCCCTGCTCTGCCTTCCCCAGCACCATTCGGTGCCTCGAACCTCCTGGTGAACCCCCTGGAGCCCCAAAATGCAGATAAGATCAAGATCAAGATCGCAGACCTGGGCAACGCCTGCTGGGTGGTATGAGCAAGCGTGGGAGAGCAGAGTGGGGGGCCCTGCTCCAAGGGTGGAGGCACAAGGCCACTCTTGGGGAGCCCTACCCCAGTCTGCAGTGCACATGAACCGTCGGCTGGGTGGGCATTGGTCCTGCCCAGTCAACAGCACTGGGGCCATGGCCAAGGGCAGGGGCCACTAGGAAGGGATCAGCCTCAGCCTCAGATCACTGGGCCTGTCCCTCTTGGAGGATCTGGGGACCCCGAGGCTCACAGCAAACCCCACTGAGCTCCTCGGGTAGGCGGATCGGCGTGGGGCAGGAGTCCGTGGGGGCAGGACAGCCTTGGCCCCGGCCCGTCCCCAGGGCTCCCCTTGCTTCCAGCACAAGCACTTCACGGAAGACATCCAGACTCGGCAGTACCGGGCCGTCGAGGTGCTGATCGGAGCCGAATACGGCCCCCCGGCAGACATCTGGAGCACAGCCTGCATGGTACGCCCGCCTGGGCTGCCCTGTGCCCAGGGCCAGCAGCCCACCAGCCAGCAGCCTCACCTCCTCCCCCTTCCAGGCCTTCGAACTGGCCACTGGTGACTACCTGTTCGAGCCGCATTCTGGAGAAGACTACAGTCGTGATGAGGGTAAGGGATGAGGGCTCTGGGCTCAGCTTCCCGGCCTCCCGGCCTGCCTGCCCCCAACCTCCTCTTTCTGCCCACAGACCACATCGCTCACATAGTGGAGCTTCTGGGGGACATCCCCCCAGCCTTCGCCCTCTCAGGCCGCTATTCCCGGGAGTTCTTCAACCGGAGAGGTGAGGGCCTGGGCAGCCTCAGGCCATGTGGCTGCAGGGAGGGTGGGACGGGGACCTTGGATTCTGCAACAGAGGGAACACTGGGTCCCAGGAGCCAGGGCCTAAGCAGAAGGCAGGCCCAGAGACAGGGACAGAGCCTGACGCCCGCTGGCCTGCCCACAGGAGAGCTGCGGCACATCCACAATCTCAAGCACTGGGGCCTGTACGAGGTACTCATGGAAAAGTACGAGTGGCCCCTAGAGCAGGCCACACAGTTCAGCGCCTTTCTGCTGCCCATGATGGAGTACATCCCCGAAAAGCGGGCCAGTGCCGCTGACTGCCTCCAGCACCCCTGGCTCAACCCCTAGGCCCGGCTACAGCTCCACCTCCAGCTCTCCGTGCCTTAAGGGAAAAGCGGGACAGCTCCCGCCACCCTACTGGGCGCCAGTTCTCCACAACCACAGGGCAGAGACGCTGGAGCCAGGCCTGGCTCTCAAGAGCGTGTTCTGCCTGAGACCCCCGTGAGGGCTCTCGGAGAAAGTGTGTGTATTCCTTTCTTAATAAAGTGTGGACTGAACATCGGTGCCTGGAGTGAGGGAGGCCCACGCCAAGTCTAGGGAAAAGGTGTTTTATTCTGGGATCTGTGTACCAGGCTGGCTGGGGTGCTGGAGTGGGAAGGGGAATCCAAGGAGCAAACCAAGAAGGTCGTCCTAGGGCCAGCCTAGGCCTCCACGGCCCGGCCGTTGATGACGCGGATGTGGCGGATGATGTCCTGGATGGCTTCAGATGTTGTGCCCTGGCCCCCGATGTCCGGAGTGTGCATCTGTAGGACACAGGCAGGCTCGGCACACACCAGGCCCTGCCACCCCCTGCTGTCTCCTGTGACGTGCAGGACTGGGATTGCCACAGGAGGGAAGTGGCACCAGCTAAGGGCCAGAAGATGGGGCTAGATCCAGTACCATCCTCCCCTGGGGGCTGTGGTCAGTGCATGAGGCGGGCTCCAGGAGGCTGCAGGGGGAGACTGGGTGGGGCAGCAGGATAGGGTGCAAGGGGAACCTCACATTCTCATTGTCCATGGATGCCAGGACAGCCTTACGGATGGAGGTAGCATAGGAGTGCAGCCTAGAGGATGGGACAGCCAGCCTTCAGTCCCTGGGGCCTGGAGGGCTGGCCAGGGGCTTGCGGGGCACTGGGAGCCACTCACTTGAGGTGGTCCAGCATCATGCAGCTGGCCAGCAGGGTGGCCGTGGGGTTGGCGATGTTCTTATTGGCGATACTCTTGCCTGTGTTCCTCGTAGCCTGGGGAGGCAAGACGAAGGATCGTGGGTGGAGGGCAGAAGGATGCCGGGCAGTGACTCTGCTCCTGTGACACGTCCAGAAGAAGCCACTCCACAGGGACAAAAGCCCACCAGCGGGTGCCACGGGTTGGGGGAAGGTGTGGGGACAGATAGCTTATGGGGACAGGCTTTCCTCGTGGGGTGGTGAAAATGTTCTGGAATGACCTGGTGGTGACGGCAGTAAAACCCTGGATATCCAAAAAACTACTAAATTATGCATTTTGAACAGGCTAACCGGATGGGATGAGTGTGCCTCACTAAGTCTGTGAACAGGAGAAAGGCGGCAAGCCGCGGCACTGCCACCGGCACTCACTGTTTCAAACACCGCGTACACATGGCCATAGTTGGCCCCAGCCACAAGGCCTGGGCCCCCGACCAGTCCCGCGCAGACATTGTTGACGATGTTACCATAGAGATTGGGCATCACCATGACATCAAACTGCTGGGGCCGGGACACCAGCTGCAGGACAAGGAGGGGGCTGGCTGAGGAGCAGATTCGGAAGCATGGGTGAGAGAAGCCCAGGGCACTCAGGGCAGGGGGACAGCACTGGGCAGGCTAATACCTGCATGGTGGTATTGTCCACAATCATGTTCTCGAAGGTGATCTGAGGGTAGCGGGTTGCCACCTCCCTGCAGCACTGGAGGAAAAGCCCGTCGCCCAGTTTCCTGGTGGGGGGTTAGGAATAGGACACCAGCTTGGCCATCGCAACAGTCAGCCGGAGGGACAGGGCGTGCAGAGGGCCCCAGGAGGCTGGGGTCTGAATTCTAACCTGTCCCTCACCAGCAAAATGGACAGAATCCCACCCCACCTCCCCTAAGTGTGGGTTCTGGCAAGGCCTTGAGGGCAACAGGGCACTCGCCTAGGGTGGCCCCTCGGTGGGTAGCTGGGCTTTTGGACCACAAATCCCTCAGAGCAGGCCCAAGCAGGCCATTGCAGCTGCTTCTGGACTGCTCGCAGAGAGGTCAGGGGACATACATGATGTTGGCCTTGTGCACGGCCGTCACTTTCTTGCGCCCGCTCTCCTGCGCCAGCTTGAAGGCATACTCGGCAATGCGCAGGGACTTGGCCTTGGTGATGATCTTCAGGCTCTCCACCACTCCCGCCACACTCTGAGGAGGGCATGGGGAGAAGAGACCCATGTGCTACTGAAGAGCAGCACTGGTCAAACAAGCTGGCGCGACCGGGCCACCGTGGGAAGCAACCCTGTCTGCCTATTTCTGGCTTCTCCCTCGGGCACAGCCCCTGCCCTCTGAGGGTACACCTGTCCCTGGTTCCTTAAGCTCTCCCCTTAATCTTGACCCTGGGGGGGCTCATCTCGGGCCCCCCATGCACACCTCATGCTCCAGGCTGCTGTACTCGCCCTCTGTGTTCTCCCGGACAATGAGGATGTCTATGTCCTTGTGCCGGGTCACCACGCCTGGCAGGCTCTTACAGTGGATGACGTTGGCATAGAGGTCCAGGCTGGTGCTGGGAGGGGACGGAGAAAGAGGCTGCTAGGCCTGACAGGTGGCTGACTGGAGCCAGACTCCACTGGCTCACCCCACCTTAGCCCCACCAAGCCCCCAGCCCGCACACCCGGATCTCACCGAAGGATATTGTTTCGAGATTTGTGCGACGGTGGCAGGTTATGGTTGGTTTCGATGTTACCTACAAAACACAACACAGGCTTAGTGGCACTGCCCATCCCCGCCCCACCTCAGCAGGGCAGCTGAAAAGGCTGCCGGGGTCAGAAGACTTGGGGAGCAAAAATGCTTCATGGAACACTAGAATGCTAGAATGCAACTTCCAGCCTAAGCCCCACGAGGCTACATGCTCAGGGATCTCGAAGGGCACCTGGTGCAGCAGGTGCTCCATGAATAACCACTGAACGACGGAATGAACAAGTCAATAAATGAATAAAGGCTGGCAACCAGCCAGGCAGCCATGCCATTCCCCGCCCAGGCTCTGGAGCAACAGAAAGTGACCACTCTTTACTAACAGGTTGTCCGGCCAGGCTGGAGCTAGCAAGGTGGCCTTGGCGGTGTTACTGCCAAGCCCCCGCATCAAGGCACCACACTCAGGGGCAGGCAGGGGCTGCCTGGAGAAGGTCACCGATTGGCCGGACCCTACCCTACGACCCAGGACACCTGGAGGAAGGGAAGCAGAGGCCAGTGGCCACTGGAGACAGCAGTCAGAGGGTGCCAAGCAGAGGCCGCCTGCTGGTGAGCGGCACCCCACCCAGACTGCTCCACTCAGAGCACGGGGGTCCCCTGTGGCTGGCACAAAGGCCCCTCTACTTGACTGCCAGTGCCTGGGGCTCCCCCTGGGTTCATCTTTGCTCACACGCTCCTCACACAGTGCAAGTAATGGGCTGAGTGTGCAAAATGAGCAATGGAAGCAGTTTAAGGACCTCAAGTGAAGCCCCAAGAATCCCTGCCTGAGCTGTGCCATCCACCTCCAGGCTGGCTGCAGCCGAGGAGCCAGGCAGAGGGTCAGAACTGCATCTCTGTGATACCTGGTTTGTGAAGAAAGATGCTGAGGGTCAAAGCTGACCCCAGCAGAAAGGACTGTCTCAGGAGGGAAGGAGGGGTGGGAGGGAAGCCATCAGGGAGCCCGTCACTGGACAGGCGCACACACAGCTGCTCTCACTCGAATCCCAGCATCGCAGCGCAAACAGGCCCGAGGAGGTGTCCACCCAGTCTCCAAGCACAAGGGTCCTCTCTAGCCAGACAAGCCCTGAAATCAGAGCCGTGGGGCCCCACAAGAGTCAGCTCAGAGGGAGGTAAAAGAAATCACAGGGGCTGGGCACGATGGCTCACGCCTGTAATCCCAACACTTTGAGAGGCTGAGGCGGGCAGATCACGAGGTCAGGAGTTCAAGACCAGCCTGGCTAACGTGGTGAAACCCAGTCTCTACTGAAAATACAAAAATCAGCTGGGTGTGGTGGCGGGCGCCTGTAATCTCAGCTACTTGGGAGGCTGAGGCAGGAGAATCGCTTGAAACTGGAAGGCAGAGGTTGCACTGAGCCGAGATCACACCGCTGCACTCTAGCCTGGGCGACAGAGCGAGACTCCATCTCAGAAAGAACGCAAGAAAGAAAGAAAGCAAAAAAGCAAGCAAGCAAGCAAGCAAGAAAGCAAGCAAGCGAGCAAGTAAGCAAGAAACGAAGAAAGAAAGCAAGAAAGAAATCACACCTATGGCCCCATCCTGGCCCCTGGCCCTGGAGCTCACCCTTTAGGGCCACGCGGTTCCGGCGGATGGCCATGATGGCATTGCGAATGTCCTCTTCATCAGCATTGGAACTCACGTGCACCTCTTCAAAGTCCACTGGTACACATGCGTGCCTGAGGCACGGCAGGGTCAGGGAGGCTGGCCCAGGCCCTCCCCGCACCTCCTCCAGGAAGCCTGCCCAGGCTACCTCTCTCCTGTTGCTACCTGCCCTGACCTGGCTCTGACTGAGAAGGGACTGGGCCCACCTTCACTGACTGATGGGGACACGCTTGAACTCCACAATGCACACTGTGGCAGGACTGGTGCCACCTTCCCCGAGCCCAGGCCAGTCTGGCGGGATCACAGGCCATGGGACGCAAGGCCTGGGCTTACAGGTCGTCTTGCCATGGCCTCACCGAGTGCTTCTGGGCGCAATGCCCCTCTTGGCACAAAGTCCTCAGGGCCCCCTGGCTGAGGACAAGGCGGGGACCCAGGAGCTTCATACCTGAAGACGGACTTGACATGCAGCATGAGCTCCGGCCCGATGCCATCCCCTGGGATCATGGTCACCGTGTGCCGCCCGCCATACTTAGCGGACGGAGGCTGTGGGAGGCAGAGGGTGAAGGTGGGCCTTCGGGGATCCCACATGCCCCCAGCTTGGCCCCCATGGGCTCAAGCCAATTCCCTTCTTCCCACTGGCGCTGACCCCACAGGCTGCCCCGTCACAAGGTGCCAACTTGGGGCAGCCCCATCCCAGACAGGGCTGCTCATCCGGGGCTCCTGGGTCAGCAGCAGCCCACCCCCACCTGGAATTTAGTTAACCCCAAAGCAACTAAGAGCCCCCCAAACCTAACAGGCAGAGAAGAATACTCACAATTGTTTGTTCCTAGAAAGGATGAGAAAGGAAGAAGACACAATCAGCCAAGGTTCCAGGAGCAAGGCCGTGACCAGGAAAACGGGACCTTTTCCCAGGGGGATGCTGGCTAGTACAACTCCCAAAAGAGGGGTGGATAACCCCTGGAGACTGCGTCTCAGAGGACAGGACACAGGCCGTGCACACACGCGCACAATTGCGGCCACATGGAGAAAGACACATGCGTGGGCACGGGCAGGTACTTACTGAAAAGATGTTCCTCGAGGGGACCTCGTGGGCGCCTAGAACCTGGCAGAGAGACCAAATGCCAGCGGTTGGTTTGATGTCTAACCCAGAAAGCCAAGTTGGAAGGAAAAACGGACCGTCCCCACTGTGCCCAGGCAGGTCCCCTGTCTGTGCAGCATGGCCCACTGCCAGGGGCACAATAGATAATTAGCTCCAAAGCCTCAGTCCCCAGGGCTGGCCCGCTGGAGCACCTGGAAAATAGAAGGCACTCCAGCCTCCTGCCTCCTTCGGCTCTTCGGAAAATTTCTTAAAAGGCGTGTCCCTGCCCTCCCTCCTCTTTTTTGCTTCTGATTATTTTTTTGGCCAGTTATTCCCGCTCAGCGATGTTTGTAACACGCAAAAATTCGCAAACTAACGCTGGTACAGCAGGGAAATCATTACAACAAACCACAGATCCATGACAACAGTCACGTTATCACTTCGCCGATCACTTTTTCTTATTACAAAAGCAGCATGTGGTCGCTACAGAAAAAGCAGAATAGGGAGATAAGAAGGTAGCACCCAGCCTCTGGCCTCCCTGAGACAAGCACTGTTGGCCCCCTGGGGAATGGCCCTTCGGCATTAGAAATCGAAAACAAATGTGTAGGGACATCCAGCCATTTCTGGAAGGTTGATAACAGAAACTCAACTCTAGGAAGGCCTTCGGAAAGGACTGCTGGATGCCGAATGTCCCCCAACGCCCTGACTGGAAATGCCGGACAGCTTCAGAGCCAAAGCTGCTGAGCCAAATGTGCCAGGTGCCAAGTGACCTGCTGTCCTGGAAGAAGCCCCACCTAGAACACACCTGAGACAGTGGCAGAGCCAAGGTCTTCCCTGTCACTTGGGGATGCCCTGCCACTTGACCACCAGGCAGCAGCAAAGTGTTCCAGCCAATGGCAGAAGCATCATAGCCATTGGCCAAAGAGCCATGCCTTCCAGCTAGAAGTCCAGAAAGGCTCGGGAGGAGTCTGACCTCTCCCTGTCTGTGTGTCCCTGGCCGGCACTCATCAGTCCAAGCCAGGGGCTAGGAGAGGGTGCCCACAAGGACCAGAGCCCCGAGGGTAGCTCAGCTGATCTGTGTGGCACCTGGATCTGCAACCACAAGCACGGTCGGGACTTTTCTGTCTTCTCTCTAGCGCTTATCAACGGGTCGGGACTTTTCTGTCTTCTCTCTAGCGCTTATCAACATCTGAAATCATCTTATTTGGGGGCTCTTGTAAGCACGCAGAAGGCGGCTTCGATGGACCTTCCTCCAGGGAGCTTTCCCTGATGCCCTAAGGCTACTGAGCTGGGATCCTAAGGCCCTACTTACCCGCTTCCCTAGGTTATCACTGCATTGCTCCCTCCTCAACCCCTGAGCCCAAGAGGAGGGGCCAAGTCAGTGTGGTCCAATACTGTCACCCTAGGACCCAGCACAGTACCTGGCCCAGAGCTGGCACATAAGGAACATTTCCTGAGTGAACAAGCACATCAGAAAATGAAAAAAGATCTGGAGACTAGGGAGGCCTCGGTCCAAATCCACCATCCACTCTTCTCCAGATGGCTTCATGGCCTCATCTGAAATTCACAGAACGGAGGTACCTACTTTCCGTGACTGTTGGAAAGATTACGCGAGAGGAGGTGTGTGAGCTGCTCACAGTAGCTAGTGCCACACAGCACGCCTGCCCCTTCACCCCACTGGCCCCTCAGGTCAAGGCTGGTGTCCCTGGGAGGTCACGGGTGGACCCCTGCAGCTCCCAGCAGTAGTTCCTCCTGGGCTTCAGCTGTGGCAGCAAGCCAATCTCCTGAGGGCATGGACCTCCCTCAGAGATGGCAACATCACCACCAGGGCTGAGCTGAACCTCTCCGCCAGCCGGTCCCTGTGCCAGGTGTTCCTTTGGGCTTTGGCAAAAGACCCAGAGAGCGCTCCAGATGGACTTCCCTGACCTTACTGTACAGATGCAGGCACCTTCCTTCAGGAGGTCGCAAAGGCTCTGCCTTGTGCCCTGACTTCCCTGTGAAGCCACCAATCAAAGGAGCCAGGTGTGAGGCATGATGCAATATGCACACGCCTCCCGCTCTCCCATCACCCTTTCATGGTTCCACGGAAAGAAAGAACATCCACACCCCACATCTTATGCCTGCTGAGGCTTCTCTCTTTGGCATATTTCTGTTGGACCGTGTGTCAATGGTGGCTGCATGTTTTCCCATGGCGCCCAAATCAGTGGGATTCAAGACCTGGGGTTCCTCTGTAAGGGTTCTCACACCCAGGACGGTCAGTCTCAGGGCAAGGCACTGCCCAGCTACCCACCATTCACTGTCCCCTACTCCCACCCCAATGCACACACACAGGGGAGGTCAGGGAGGAGGCACATGTCTTCACCAAGAGCCTACAGGAGCCCAGTTGCTGGAGCCATCAGAGCCTCTGGAAAGCCACTATATACTGCCATCCTTTCAGCAGCAAGGTGGGAGAAGTCAGCATCGTCAAGAGAATTTCATTAGGCACAAGCAGTCTCCCCCAGAGGTCAGAAGGAGAAAACATGGCAAGTAGAGATGTCCCTGGGGAGTGGCAGCAAAGTCACGGAGTTCTGGAAGGTCAGAGTTGACAGGATCTTTTGAGAACATGAAGTCTCCTCCCCTCTGGGTTCCAAAGGGGAAACTAGAACCCAGAGAGAGGAGGAAATGGCCTAAGGCCACGCAGTGGCCCAGTGTGGGAGCATGGCCTAGAGGTCAAACCTCTTACCCATCAGGGCCAGGTGCTGGCTGGCAGCTGCTTCAGATGGTTTCCAGCCCACCTAGGACCTAATTAACCTAATTTAGGACCTAAATTAACCTCTTCTTAAATAAGTGTAAGGAAAGAAGACTCAGACCTGAATACGCAAGACCGCACACGGAGAAGAGCAGAAGCAAAACCCCCGCAGCCTCAGAAACCCTAGCTCCTTCCCATTCCAGGCGCCTCGAGGGGAAGGCATCTGGGGCTCTAAGACTGCGGGACTATGGGGGATGACTGGCAAAGTCCGGTTCTTTGCCACCGGGACAGGTGGCAAAGCGGTCCACGAGAGGGGAAACCGTGGAGAAATTTGAGTCCCGGAACCGGATTCCCGAAGCGGTTTGAGAAAGGCGGGCCGGGATACGTGAGTGACTGCCTCAGAAGGGCTCCTTCAAGGACACTAAGGAGGTGACAGCCGCCGTGGCCCACTCTCCCGGCCCGTCCGGAGAGCCCCCCGCCACCCGATGCAGACCCCCTGGGGGAGCCGGTCCAGGGCCAACTTCGGCCAATCCCCTCAGTGACAGCGGAGGCGGCCAATCAACCCCGGCGCGAAGCCCTTTCCCCGCCCCTGGTGGGGCCCCTAGCCAATCGGACTCCAGACTGCTTCGGGTGCGGCTACCCCACCGCTCCCTCGCGACCGCTGCCGCGGTCCCGTGGCTCTTTCCCTGCTCACCTCCCAGGGACGGCAGAGAAGGGCTGGCCTGAGCACCGCCTTCGCGGCGCTGCCGGCGACGGTCGCTACCTTCAGCGCCATGACGGAAAGTGAGAGAGAGCCTCCGCACGTCCCGACACGCAGATACCGCTCTCGCGAGAGTTCGACGGGGTGCGAAGTTTCGGGGACAGGCGCGGACCCGGTACTGCGCACGCGCGCGGTCGCACCGATTCCCACGCCCCCTTCCGGCGTCTAGAGCGCCGCTGCCGCCATGTTGAGCGGGGGACCGCGACCAGCTGGGCCCCTGGCTCAGGGAGGGGCCACGTCAGTGCTGCCAGAGACGTCACAATGCCGGCCCAGCCCTTCGGTGCGCGATTGGCTGCCGCTGCTACTTACGCGTCGCTCTTCCTCGTTTGCCCCTCGTGTTCATTGGAGCTCGTTTTCTTTTTCTCTAGGCAGAGAAGAGGCGATGGCGGCGATGGCATCTCTCGGCGCCCTGGCGCTGCTCCTGCTGTCCAGCCTCTCCCGCTGCTCAGGTAGCGGCCCAGCCGGGGCTTCTTTCTTGCGAGCCTCTGACCCACAGCAGGTGGTGTTGGGGGGAGGAGGGATGCGGGGGTCCGGCCTTTCAGGGTCCATCGCTGCGGGCCGGGCTTTCCCCCGAGAGGCAGGCGGCCTTGGGACGGGGGGACCAAAGCATCTCGCGCACGTTTACCGGCAGCCAGGCTTTTCCTTGTCTGCCCATACGAAGAGGAGTCCCCGAGCCTCCATGGTGCGCCCGGCCCCCAAGCTCCAGCACGGAACGTGACACATGTCCCCGCTCCCGCTCCCTGCGGGGTCGGACCGGAGCGAAGCTCTGTAGCGCTGAGCGATCGCGGCCAAAAACGGGGCTGGAGGAGCCACATAAGCTAGGAAGGGACCTCAGTGAGGAGAGGGAGCAAGAGCGGGGCGGGTTAGATGGGGAGCCAAAGGTGCGCAGGGCCTTGAGTGCCAGGCCGAAGACTGGCTTTTCCGGAGGGCCCTGCCTTACCCTTACCAGAGTTTTCGGCAGAGCCGACCAGGGGTCCCGTCGATTTGCATTCGTGAGGGGCTGAGGTCTGAGCTCCAGAGTGTGTTTAGGAGGTGGCTGCAGCAGCCAGCCCCGGGCCCGGGGGCCAGGACTGGACAGGGGCGGCTTTCTCCACATTCCCTTTTCTGCCGTCCTTCAGGCCAGTAGCCTTGCTGCCTGCAACGTTTTGGCAGCCTAACTGGCCTCCCTTTCCGCACACTCCTCATCTGCCCCTCAGGAATTCCCTGAGCTATAGTCAGGGACGTATCCAGAGGACAAGCCTGGCCATAAAACCCTTCGGGGGCTCCCCTGCGCCACAGGAAGCAGGCCCAACTTAGGCAGGACACAGAAGGGCTGGCGGGATCTAGCCCCTGAGAACTGCCTCCACGCTGTTCCTAGGGATCTGCCTCCTGTGGTCCAGACCCAGAGCCTTCTCTGACGTCCTCTGCTGAAGCCATCGTTCTGCCAGGGCACCACATTTGGACAGCGGGTGGCTGAGAACGTTCCCACTTTGGGGAGCCTTTGTTTCACACCCTCTGACGTAGGCGGCAGCCTTCCTTTCCTTTGGGCCTCTGGTTATGGAGAAGGCTGGTTATGGAGAAGGCTAAGGCAAGGTCCTTTCTCTCACAGCTAACAAGTTGTGCTTCTGGAACCAGAGTCTCTCCCGTTTACTTCCTCAGGAAACGCTGGGGCCAGTCTTCGCCTTCTGTCAACTGGCCGGGGGCAGAGACCCTTTCTCTCATCTTGAAAGCCCCAGTGCATTGCCTGCCTGCAGCCCCCACCCCCGATGTCTCTGCTGAGGATGCCTTCAGTAACTCGTCCAGGCCGTTTGTGGCTCTGAATTGAGGCTGGCCTGGCACCCGGGCCTCCGTGTCATAGGTCCAAGTGTTGGCATGTATTGTCCAGTGAATCCAGCCCCCACCTGCCCCCAGTTTGCTCTTCCTGCACACCTCCAGAAAGCCGGCCTTGCCCCTCCCCAGCCTTCCTTCACAGCCATCCCGCCTACGTTGCCACTGCATTTGTGACCGAGCACTTGGATCTGTCTCGCATATCCCACCTGGAAGGGGCAGGAGGATCGCGTGGGTCCCCAGCTGATCCATGCTATGAGGCAGGGCCGGGCCATCCTGCCCTCAGACCGGGATACTCGAGCTGGCCTTACCCAGGCATCTCTCCCTCTTCCCCGCAGCCGAGGCCTGCCTGGAGCCCCAGATCACCCCTTCCTACTACACCACTTCTGACGCTGTCATTTCCACCGAGACCGTCTTCATTGTGGAGATCTCCCTGACATGCAAGAACAGGGTCCAGGTGAGACAGTGGGGTTTCAGACAGGAGGGCGGGTGGGGGGTGCTCCTCACTGCTAGTTGATGGGGGACCCTTGTCGATAGAGGGAGAATCAAGATTCCAACTCTTGGGGTGCCGGAGAGATCGGGGCACGGTGATGCCAGATCCTAGCCAGTGTTGACAGGTCACCTTCCTCACCTGCTTTGTGTGCTGTGCCTACACGAGGTAACACTGGGCTCACCACCCGCTGTTTCCCGAATGAGTATCTGGACCGGGAGAAAGGGCCAGGAGTCAGCCCACCCCGGTTGCCATTGGCCAGTTTGTCTGTGTGGATGTTTTGTTTTTGTTTTTGTTTTTTGTTTGTTTTTTTGAGGTAGGGTCTCACTCTGTTGCCTCAGCTGGAGTGCATTGGCACGACCTTGGCTCACTGCAGCCTCCACCTCCCGGGTTCAAGCGATTCTCCTCTCAGTCTCCTAAGTGGCTGGGATAACAGGTGCTCGCCACCATGCCCAGCTAAGTTCCCATAAGTCCAAAGAAGGAAATGGGGCCTTTTTTGGGTATGGCCCTCTTAGGGTAAAGCACCCCTTGGGCAGCCCACTGGGCACCCCTGACCCCAGCACCTCCCTTGTAGACTCAGGAAATCACTCAGCCCTTTTGATCATCCCGCCCCTGCTCACAGTCAACAGGGTTCCTATGCGTCCAGTTAGGCCCGGCCATGGGGATCTGGCCTTGTGCCCCCGTAGGGAAGACCAATGCAGAGGGCCAGTCACGGGATTGGTGAGTGTTACCTGGTACCTCCTGCCAGGGACACTGCAGCCCCCAACTGGGCCTAGCCTGCCCACCTGCAGGCCGTGTGAGCAGCACACAGGGCTCCTCTGCCCACACCCAGAGGGGGCAGAAGGTGACCCTGCCTTTGTCCCCTCACCCAGAACATGGCTCTCTATGCTGACGTCGGTGGAAAACAATTCCCTGTCACTCGAGGCCAGGATGTGGGGCGTTATCAGGTGAGGGGCCAATGGTTCCCTTGCTAGGGGGCTCCCTGCTCCCGGGTGTGACCTGAAGCCCCAGGGGTGGCCGGTCAACCAGGGCCAGGGGCCGTGGGCTCTGGCTGCCGGAGTGCTGCAGTGTCGGCACTGGTGGTTAGGGTGGCCCCTCCGTGTCCACTCTGCCCACACTCTGCTCAACACCCAACCCAGGTGTCCTGGAGCCTGGACCACAAGAGCGCCCACGCAGGCACCTATGAGGTTAGATTCTTCGACGAGGAGTCCTACAGCCTCCTCAGGAAGGTGAGGACTCCCGTAGCGCACTGTGCTCCCCTGTCCCTGGGGAGCAGGATGGGCTGGGTTGGGAGGTGCTGGCAGCGAGTCCTGAGCTGGGTGGCCTTTCTGTGATCCTGTCCCTTCCTCAGTGTCTCTCGCCCATTTCTCTCCTTTCCTTTTCTGGGGCTTGGGCCGGTGTTCCTACCTGTCTTTCCCCTCCCCTCCCCACCCCCACACGCTGGGCACCCCTGACCCCAGCACCTCCCTTGCACCTCCCTTGCAGGCTCAGAGGAATAACGAGGACATTTCCATCATCCCGCCTCTGTTTACAGTCAGCGTGGACCATCGGGTGAGTGGCCTGGTCCCTCCTCCTTTTTGGGGTTGTTGGGCTGAGTGAAGGTTATCCTCTCCATAGCCCCAGCTCTGCTGCTGGGCCGTGATTGGCCAGCATGTCTTGGTTCCCCTGGCGGAGGGTGACCAGGGCTGGCTGGTCTGCTCGCCTGTACTCCCCTGAGCTGGCTTGTGATCTCCTTTCTTTCAGGGCACTTGGAATGGGCCCTGGGTGTCCACTGAGGTGCTGGCTGTGGCGATTGGCCTTGTGATCTACTACTTGGCCTTCAGTGCGAAGAGCCACATCCAGGCCTGAGGGCGGCACCCCAGCCCTGCCCTTGCTTCCTTCAATAAACATCACAGGACCTGGGACTGCACAGGAGCTGGGGCTGCTGGCTTGCGTTATTGTGCCTTCCCCTGACCGGGAGAGCTGGGGGCCCAGCGTCCTCTTGTCTGCCTGGCCAGCAGAGGCACCAGGCAGGAAAGGGGTGGGCTTTGGTCTAGAACTCCCGTCCCTCCTCCCAATGAAGCCCCCTGTCTGGTCCCCACAAAACCCTGTATCCACCTTCCCAGTGACTCTCTCCTGGTTCTGGTGAGGGCAGTGGGCTTGGCCACCTTCTCCCCAGGTGGCCCCACAGGCTCCATGGGGAAACAGCCAGCCTGGTCTTCATCACGGCTCCTGTGTTGGAAGCCCCGGGCCCATTCCGCACGCAGAGGGGTTTCCCTGCGCTGCTTTCGGGCACAGCAAGTGCCCCCACCCTGCCCATGCGGCGTGCAGCTGTCTGGGCTTGGCCCCTCCATACTCCACACCCTGACCAAGCCTCCTGGCTTCCTGTGTGCTGTGCCTTCATGGGATATTGAGAAAATACACACCCATGGCCAGGTGTGGTGGCACACACCTGTAATCCCGACACTTTGGGAGGCCGAGGTGGGATGATCACTTGAAGTCAGGAGTCTGAGACCAACCTGGGCAACATGGTGAGACCCTGTCTCTACAGAAAAAATAGAAAAATTAGCTGGGTGTGGTGGCAGGCGCCTGTAGTTCCAGCTACTCGACCTGGAGAGGTCAAGGATACAGTGAGTCGTGATCACAGCAGTGTGCTCCAGCCCGGGTGACAGAGTGTGAGACCTTGTCTCAAAAAAAAAACAAAACCCCACCTGTGAGGGGTATATCACTTCCTCCTAGAGACACCTCTCTCAAGAGCACCCGCGCCCTCAGGACACCAGGCAGGCATCCCGGCCTGGCACCACGCCTGGAGTTCATCCTGCACCTCTCCCATCAGCCTGATTTTCAGCTTGGCACATGCTGGCTCCTGACCAGCTAATGGTATTCCTTAGTGGCACTGAGGGCCCGTGAGGCAGTGAGGGTCTTGGAGTCCAAAGGGACTGGGTGGAAATCCCAGGTGAGCCCTTCCCAGCCATGGGACCCAAGTCGGTTTGCTCAGCTGCGAGGCAGTGACAGTGCCTCCTCCAAGGTGTCAGGGAGTCCACTGGGACCAGCCACCAAAGTCCTGACATCTGGGTCACCCATTGGCTGTTACTGGAGAGAAATGGAATTCTCCAGAGAGGCTGCCTTTTTCTTGTTTGTTTGTTTTTGAGACAGTTTCGCTCTTGTTGCTCAGGCTGGAGTGCAATGGCGCAATCTCAGCTCACTGCAACCTCCACCTCCCAGGTTCAAACAGTTCTCCTGCCTCAGCCTCCCGAGTAGCTGGGATTACAGGCACCTGCCACCACACCCAGCTAATGTTTTGTATTGTTGGTAGAGACGGGGTTTCACTATGTTGGCCAGGCTGGTCTCAAACTCCTGACCTCAGGTGATCCATCCATCTCGGCCTCCCAAAGTTCTGGGATTATAGGCATGAGCCACCGCGCTCAGCCAAGGCTGCTCTTGAAAAGGAGGGAAGGCCCAAAACTTGCCTGGGAGGTAGGGGCTCCTCAGTACTTCAGCTCGGTGGCTAGAGAGAGCAGCACTGAGGGGCCGGGGGTGTCAGGAGCAGGTGAGGACTGCCTGTGACCTGGGTCTGTCAGAGTCTCGGGGAGGGGGTCATCTATATAAGCAGGGAGCCCTCTTCCCACCCCCAGGCCTTGGGAAGGGGGTTGGGAGGGGCGGGCTGCCAAGAATACTTGGGCTTCTAGGAAGAGCTGGGCGCTCACCCCCGGACAGTGCAGCAGGAGCGTTGGGGCTGAGGGGCCACACCAGCTTTGCCAGCAGATGCAGTTTCTAGATTCCAGAGGAGACTCAGCAGCCTGTGCAGGGCGGGTGGCTGGGGCAGGCCGGGTGCGGCAGGCACCGGGGCGACTGTCGGGCGCCCAGTTGCTCTTTTTAGTTCTGGCTCCACCACGAAGCCTGATGGCCGTGGGACCCAGACGTGAAGTTGCTATTCCAGGGCATCAGTAGCCAAGTGCTGCCAGCCTTCCTGGCGCCACCTCTCCCTGAGCCAGCCAAGGGACTCCAGGCTCCGGGCCCATATGAGCCCACATCCCGTGAACACTGGAGGGCACCCCACCGTTGGAAGAAGGGGGGTGCCTTTAGGACCATCCAAGTGAGCCCCCCAGCAGCTAGAGGGAGGCCAAGGGGACAGTTTGACCTCCATCTCCAGTCAACTCCGGCCAATTCTCTGTGGCAGGGGCTGGGCCCTTGGAGCCTTGTTCCCCCAAGGGGCAGAGCTAGGGAGCTAGTCAAGGGTTGGATGTGCCAAGCCCTCATGGGGGTGAGGCCCTGAGGGGTGGGGGAAGCCATTATCTCCAGCCTCTGCCTTCTGCTCCCCTTCCTGCCATCCAGCCAGCAAGCCTCTTCCCCTCTTCCCTGCTGGTGGGGTGTGATATGCCAGGCTTTCCCTCCCAGAGCTGCTATGCGGCAGAGAGGCAGCTGGCACCCTTGTGATCCAGCCTTCCCTGCAGCGGGACTCCAGGCTTCTGGGAACAGGCACTGACTTGCTGCCCAGATCTCGGTACTTAAGAGAAGTTTAAACGAAAAAAAAATTTTTTTGAGACAGGGGTCTCTGTCGCCGAGGCTGGAGGGCAGTGGCGTGATCTTGACTCACTGCAACCTCCACCTCCCGGGTTCAAGTGATTCTCCTGCCTCAGCCTCCTGAGTAGCTGGGATCACAGGCACCCGCCACCACGCCCGGCTAATTTTTGTATTTTTAGTAGAGACGGGGTTTCTCCATGTTGGCCAGGCTGCTCTCGAACTCCTGACCTCATGTGATCCACCCACCTCGGCCTCCCAAAGTGCTGGGATTACAGGCATGAGCCACCGCACCTGGCCTATATTGTCTTCTTTCTGGAGAATTTGAATGCCTCCTTGACCACTTCCGCTCCTTCGTGGCAGCACTGCCCACTCCAGGGGGTGCCACTCCCATGAGAGGCTGTGCCCATGTTTTCTGCGGAGTTGTCTTTGAGGCCCTGACCCTGCTCAGCATTGAGCATGGCTCCTAGGACTTGATAGAGCCCGAAGGTTTGCTGAGAGCTCCCAGGATGGAAGGGCCCTGGCAACGACGCGGTTATTCATCTATCTGGCCAAGACATCCACTAGGTGCCTTCTGCAAACTGAGCACCTTGCTAGACACTGTGGGATCACCAAATGGGGAGGGCAGCTTCCGCCTTCCAGAGTGGATGGCATCAGGCCCTGCTGGGAGGGATGGGGCTGGAACCCACTTCTCTGTGGCATGTGCCAGCAGCGGGCCCCACCTACGGTTTGGTCCATGGAGATGACCGTAGCCCTTGCCTGGAGGCTAGTCTGAAGTCAGGCTTCTGCCAGCCTTCTGCATCTGGTCACCACCCTGTGACTGTGACACCTCTGAAATGACTCAGGTGACTCTGCTATATCTCCTCCTGGAGTGCCACACAATTGTCCATGGGAGGTCACAGTCACTGCTCCTGACATCCAAGACAAACCGAGGGCTGCAGCCTGGCTTTCAGTTGACCCTAACCCTTCTCCCCTCTTCCTTCTCCCACCCCAAACTGACAACTCTTTCCCCAGCCCAATAAGAATGAACACAGGGAGGCCACGATTCAACCAAGTACAAAGGCAGCTTGCTTTATTCTTGAGATGCAGGGGGGAAGGGGTGGTGCAGTCTGTCTGCCTCCAATCTGGGGCTCTCCAAGCCTAAGGGGCACCCCACAGGCAGCCTAGTTCACACGTGCAAATCCTGAGGAGGTTGGGGGCCTCTCCTTCCCAGTCAGCCCACCGCCTCTCACTGGGGTCCAGGTTGCGGATCGCCACCAAGTCCTCCCCAGGCCGCATGGCCCGAGGTCTTCCACTGCTGCTCATGGGGCTTGGTTTCTAGACCCCTCACCATCTAAGCACCTTCCTCAGTTCACTCAGAAGAGAAGCCCCTGCTCCAGATGGTGTGGGGCGCAGAACGGGCTCTGTGACTTCTTGGTGGACACCCTGCAGGACCCCTCCGTTCCTGCAGTCTTGCTCTGAGTCACTGGGGAAACAGGTGCCCCCCAGAGGCTCCCCGTTCCCACACCTCAGAGTGGAAGCCACCAGAACAGCTGCTTCCCATTCCTCCCACCTTTCCCTCCCCTTCCCTCCCATCCATCCCCAGCCCTCCCTCCCACTCTTCCTCCCCAACTCCCTTCCCAGCCATCAGTGGAGAGGGGAGTTCCACCTCTGCCAGGCTGCCTGAAGGAGCTGCCAGCCCCCAGGGCAGGTCCACAAAACAAAACAACTATTGGCAAGCACAGAAAGGGAGAAAAACCACAAAAATCAGGGGTGCCTTTGTCTACAAATAACTGCAGTGCGCAGCAGCGGGGAGAGGCCGCGCTCAGCAGCGAAGCCGGACACTCTCTTGTGCTCCTTTCAGCTCAACTTCCCTGTCTGCAAGTACACGGGTCGGGTGGAGAGAGCACTGGGTGTGTGTGTGTGCGTGCACGTGCAAGCACACGCAAGAGCATGGGGGATGGGGAATGCACACGCACAGCCGAAGGGGTGCCCATCACAGGGGTGCCCATCACAGGTGTGCCCCCAGTGCTGGCCACTGGCATGGTCACTTTACTTGGGCAGAAGGAAGAAAAGCGTCCCTTCTCCTCAGGGGCTTCTCTCTGCTAAAGCCCTGTGCGCACACCCAGACGAGGAGATGTGTGCGTGCGCACACACACACACACACACAATCTCTATAGGAGAGTGAGGGCTGGGGCCCCAGGGGGCTCCCTGGGCCTGGGCCGTGTACCCGCCCGGGCAGCTCACACGGTGGTGACCGAGAGAAGAGGGTTGTAGACCCGCTTGCCATCGGCGGAGCGCGCGCCGTGGGCCAGCATCTCCTGGATGGTGATCCAGTTGTCCAGGATCTTCTTGTTCCGCTTCTTCATGGTTTTGCGATGGCTCAGGGCAATGATGTTGAGCTCGGGCTTGCTGTCGCCATTCTGCTGCTCCCGCAGGCACTCCAGCCGGCTCTGCATCATGAACTCGCGCCGCTTCCGCTGCTCACGGGCCCGGATCAGGTGCTGCTTCCGCTCCTCCTTGCTCCAGTAGCGGCCCATCTTCATCTCGCTCACCGCGTCGTCGTCGGTCGTCATACCGCTGCGCTCCTCCCGGATCTTCAGAGCACGGGCTTTCAGCAGCCGATCTCGCACGGGCCGCTTGGCCACGTAGCGGGTTCCGTCGCTGCGCACCTTCACTTTCCACTCCATGCGCGGTGCTTCAGTGGCCGCGGCCGCCACCCCGCCCACCCGAGGGCCACCGGCCAAGCTCAGGGGGCCGTGGCCCAGCTCCTCCAGGCCTCGCGTCGGGGCCAGCTGCATGCAGCTGTGGTAGTGCTCGCCCTCCTGGCCCTGGCCGCGGTGGCGCCGCGAGAGGTAAGGGCTGCTTTCAGGGCCCACACGCTCCAGGGTCAACCCCG
Organism: Gorilla gorilla gorilla; assembly: GCF_029281585.2. NCBI lineage: Eukaryota > Metazoa > Chordata > Mammalia > Primates > Hominidae > Gorilla > Gorilla gorilla. Next base: position 165,492,123 of record NC_073247.2, read on the forward strand.
TCTTGGGGTTGCGGCGGCCGCGCTCCTCCGCGTGCTGCCTACGGCCGGCCTCAGGATCCCGGGAGAGGGACCGGAACTTGGCGGGGCTCCCCGGTGGAGGAGCTGCCTTGGCGGGGGTGGCAACAGGGGGGCCGGGAGGGGTCCGGTTCAAGTTGGAGTTGCCGGCCATGGCCCGCCGCAGGGGGCTCTCGGGCAGGGGCTCCACAAGCAGCGGGGTGCTGCGGCAGCTCTCCCCAGTGTTGTAGGCGCTGGTGCTGTCCTTGTCCGACTTCTCGGGCAGCTCGGAGATGTCGGACAGCTCGTGCTTCTTGGGCTCGCTGGCCGCCAGGTCGTAGAGGCTCTCCTCCTCCAGCAGCCAGGCTTTCATGCAGCGCTCGCGCAGCTGCTGCATCTTCTGCGCCCGCAGGATGTTGCGGCACTTGAATTCCAGGTGCCTTAGCTCCTCCTCCAGCATGGCCATCTCGTGGCCCAGGCTCTCGTTGCGGTTGACGTCCAGGGCGCTGTTGCCTCCGGAGGCCCGGGGAAAGAGGAGGCCCAGCTGGTTGCCGTTCTCCAGGTGGCACTTGATCTCCAGGAGCTCACGGTAGCGCTCATACTCCTCATCCGTGAGGCCCGGGACGTCGCCCCCTCCCAGCCCCGCCCCCTCGGCCAGCAGAGAGTCCATGCTGAAATGGAAGTCCCGGCTCTGCAGGGCGTCCCCTTGCAGGCCAAACTTGCGCAGGCTTCCCGGGGTGTTGGTGGAGCTCGGGGGTTCGTCCCCCAGCAGGTCGTGCTCAGAGCTCTCTTCGTTCCGGGTGCTCTCGTCAGTCCGGCCCACCCCGCTGTCCAGCTCCTGGCTGTTGCTCAGGCCTGGGCCGGCATCGGGAGCCCCCTTCTCCTCTTCGTTTCCGAGCTAGAGCAGAAAGGTAAGTACCGCTCAGTTAGGTCCCACGGACAGGGATGTCACGGGATGTCACAGGAGGATCGGAAGGGGCTTCAGGCCTGGTTCATTTCCCTGCCAAGCATTGGGAGACCCTGCACAGCCTCAGCGCCTTCCACCCAGTTCTCTCCTCCTCGCCCTCCCCACCAGCGCCCTTTTCCTTCCTCACCTGTTGGGCAGGGGGTGATTTCAGTTTACGAGCACGCAGCTCCCCCTCATTCTCAGAGCCAAAGTCATCCAGGAAGTCATCCCGGTCGCTGTCCTTCCACCTTTTCGCCAGCTGTGGAGACAGGCCCTGGTGTCCCCACAGCTTCAAGGACCTCCCCATATACCCTTCTTGTCTGCTCTGGGCCCCACACTTGGCTTGTTTCGGTGAAGCTCAGCAACCTGGGGGCAGGGCCCCAGCCCACTCAGCCTTCAGAGGCCAGGAGGGGAAACGGGCCCTGAGAGACCCCTGCCCACCCACCCTCCATCAACTCCAGGTTGTTGGCACATCTGTGCCCTAGTCACGGCCAGCAGCTTCCAAGACAGAAAGCCTGATGTCGTGGCCCCGGGTCGCCCTGCCAGGCATACACACCTGACTCTCAGGTCGGGCCACCAGCAGGGAGATGTTGGTGTTCTCTTCCTGGCTCAGGATGGCCACCGCCTCTTCCCGGTTCTGGACGTCTACACCGTTAATCTGAGGCAGGCAGGATACAATCAACAAGCATGCTAGGGCTGGCCCTGGGGCGGACCCTGGGCGGGTGCAGGGAGCCCAAGCACTCTGGGCTCAGCTGGGCTAGGCTGGGGCTTGAGCTCTGGGAGGATGTAACTAAGTGGAAGGTACCAGGGAGAGGGTGGCCTGGCTCTTGCAAGAGCAAATGTGTGCTCAGGAGAGCATGGAGTGGGGCAGAGGGAGAGGGGCCAGGAGGTTTCAGAGCAGCAGGGGCCCTGGATGCCAGCAGATCCCATAGGCACACGGGAGCCACTGGGGTGAGTGGGCAGGAGAGAGATGAGACTCAGCCCGGGTTTAGGACACGGCAGGCTGCTGGGCCTCAGGGTTAGCTCTTAGTGGGAGAGAGCCAGGGACTGGCTAAAGAGAGGTGGCTGGGCCGACGGGCACAGTGGGGCCTTGGGCCAGGCCTGCAGCCTGCAAGTGCTCACCTGGATGATGCGGTCTCCCTCACGGATCCGGCCGTCTTTGGCTGCAATGCTGTTGGGATTTACCTGCAGGACACACGCATCTTGGGGACTTGGTGCCTAACATACCCTTTCAGTAGAAGGGGGCAGGCTCACCTCAGGGGCCCCCAAAGCAAGCTGAAGGCTCTCTGGCTCCCCTTCCAGCTCCGAGCCCCAGGAAGCAGAGGCAGAGGCTGTGGAGTAGTCACCTCTCCCCGCCCCTGCCCCTGGCACTCCTAGGCTCTTCTGCACGGAAGCCTGTGCTTTTGGTCAGCCCTGGGCATTGGTGGGAAGTAGGACACTGTCCATCTGGAAGAGTGGCTTTAGTGGGATGCTACTAGTAGGGAGGGGAGCGAGGGGCCATCCCCCTCCTGGGGATACACAGACATCTGCCCAAGACGGGTTCGGGAGAAGGCTAGACAGCAACCCTGTTGCTAGTTCTCAGGCCCATCTGCTGTCCCACCCAGGCACAGGCCTCTTTCTGCAGATGACTGCCTCACTGGACAGTGGCTGAAGCCGTCGACCATCATCGCCTCACCACGCAGCACCCTAGCTGTGATGCCCTGTCTCTGGTAGCTGGGACCTTAAGGGCAGCCTCTGAGCCACAGGCAGGCCACGTGGATGGGCCTCGGGGCTGGGGCATACCCGTCTGCATACCTCTCCGACATAAATGCCCAGGTCCTCCTCGTCGTCCGTGCGGTAGCAAACCATCAGGCCCAGCTTGTCCCGGTGGCTGCTTTTATACAGCTCCACCTCCTGCCACGAGGGGTCCGGGAGGAAGCAGAGGTAGAAAGCCCCAGAAATGCGTGAGTGAGGGAGCAGGCAGCACAGCCCAGCCCCTCAGCCCGCAGCCCCTCAGCCCGCAGCCCCTCAGCTTCCTCTGGAGCCCCCTGAGCTCAGTTTCCAGCCCCCGCTTTGAGGGTGTCTCTTACCATCCCACGTGGCGCATGTACTCAGTGGTCTCCCTCCCAGGAAATGCACGAGGCACACACAGGCACAGGACACAGAAGACAGACGTGCATGGGACGTGGACTCACCGACATGGACGGAACACGTAACCTCACCCGCACCCTCCCTGACTCAGCCAGATGCGTGCCAGGAGGGCCACGGGGTTGGGCCTGGGCAGGAAGGCACACAGGCGTCGGGGCGGCTCCCGCAGCTGGCTGCGGGCCCTGGCCTGGCCACCCGGCTCACCTCATACTCCAGCTCATCCAAGCGGTCTGCCTCCTGTGGGCCGCCCTCCATAAACTCCGCCGGGTCATAATACTCATGGCTGATTGGGGGGCTGCCCAGGAGAAGGTGGGGGTCACACCAGCTGGCCATCCTCTCACACCTCAGCCCCAGCTCCCAGGCAGGCCGATCCCAGCGTGCCTGGCACGGAGACCTGCTCTGCTTGTGCTCTTAAGGGTGGGTAGCCCAGTTGCCTCCTGCAGAGCCCCTTCCTGGGCAACATGCAGCCATGCAAAGACCGGGGACACTCTTCGCACCTGAGTGTGCAGCGTCCACGCAGAGGACCTGCGCATGCCTCTAGCGTTCCCGTCCCCCAGACCAGACTCCTCCAACCACGCCAGCTGGCAGGGACCAACTTCTCCAATCTCCGGGTGTCCACCCGCCCACCCAGCACTGGCCCCACTCATGCAACGCCCCCAGGAGTTATCCAGGCCCTGGAGGACTTCTGCAGAGCAGAGGGGGGCCCACCCTACCTCCAGGGGCTGCCCTCCTGGCCCCAAAACTAAGGTTGGCTGCTCATGGCCCTGTGGCCTACCACCCCGCAGCCCGGGCTAAGATTAGCAGAATGAGGCAGCGCTCACGCGGTCATGAGCCACCAGGCATGGATGAAAGGCCCTTCTTCCGGTCGGGCCAAAGAAAGAAGCTGAAGAGATGGAGGAAATTCAGAGCAGGTAGAGGAATGAGACAGACAAGGGATGCAAGAAGATTCAAGGAGTGAGCTTGTGAGGCGGCAGAGGAGAGAGGATGGAGGAGGAGGAGCTGAGGCCCTCAACCCTGGCACTTCCGGCAGCGACGTCCCGGACAGGAGGGTCCTCCCTCGGCCCTGGGGGTAGATACAACGGGGCGCCTGCTGGAGCCCGGCCCAAGGCTAGAGGCCTGGAGGTTTTGGAGCCCTTGGGTACCACGGTCAGTTCTGGAGGCCGAGGGGCCTGCTTCCTGCCCGAGAGGGTGGCGTGCGGATGGCCGCTCCAGGTGGCCTGCCCTCTCTGGAGGCAGGGCCCGGGGCCCTCCTGAGGGCGACTCACAGCTCAGAGAGGACGTACGGCTCCAGGATGACCATGGGCGGGGTGGGCGGACGCAGCTTGCCCAGCGCCATGATATGCTCGAAGGTGATGTCGGTCTGAGTGCCACTGTCCACCAGCTGCAGGTCGTGACAGGAGCTGTCCCCCCGGAGGCGGGGGCTGCGTCTCAGCACCTGGATCACCAGGGGCTCCTTGGAGGAGCGCAGGGCCTGCAGAGTTTGCTCCTGAGACAGCTTGGAGAGCTCCTTCCCGTTTACCTGCGGCAGAGACACGCCTCCGTAAGAACCCTCAAAGGCTTGCTCCTCCCCTCTGAGGTCAAGGCAGAGGCCCTAGCTGGCAGGACCTGGGCTGACAACCAGCACCCCAAGCCACTCAAGCAAGGAATCTGCTGTCTGCAGCCCTGGCTACCTTTGGTGCCCCTGTTCCCAGGCAAGCCCCACTGCTCAGCCTTCATCCCACTGAAGGCCAGCTGGGGATCGCCAAGTCACACCAAGGACTGGGGGACCCAGCCTCTGTGCACTGGGTCTGGAGGCTGTGATACCGCCCTACAACGTCCTCCAGACACTGCTTGAGCTCTCCTGGCCTCTCCCCATCCGGACCCACTTCTTTCTAGGGCGGCACTGAGGCCAGAGCTAGCATGAAGATCCCATTGAGTTCCTTGGCAATGACTGGACCATAACAGCCAACACTCAGTGAGCATCTGTGTTGTGCTCATTCAGCATCAAGCAAGAGGATGACCTTGACTCTTCAGATGAGCCTAGTCTCTCAACAAATGTCTACTCACTAGGGAGGGCCAGGGTCAGGTTGGGGGACAAGTAGGAAGATGCCTAAAGATACGGCGTTGTGTCCTCACAGTGACAACTGACTTGCCCAAGAGAAAAGGCCTTGATGTACAAGAAGCCCCCTGGAACTGCAAAGTAGCCTAAAAGAGGTGCCAAGAAAGTGGTCCTTATAAAGCCACCACTAGGCCGGGCGCGGTGGGTCACGTCTGTAATCCCAGCACTTTGGGAGGCCGAGGCGGGCAGATCACGAGGTCAGGAGAGCGAGACCATCCTGGCTAACACAGTGAAACCCCGTCTCTACTAAAAATACAAAAAATTAGCCGGGCGTGGTGGTGGGCGCCTGTAGTCCCAGCTCCTCGGGAGGCTGAGGCAGGAGAATGGCATGAACCCAGGAGGCGGAGCTTGCAGTGAGCCGAGATCGCACCACTGTACTCCAGCTTGGGCGACAGAGCGAGACTCCGTCTCAAAGAAAAAAAAAATTCCACCACTGTTTTTTGGGCACGTGCCATGAGCTACATTCTGGGAAAGACCCCTGATGTGGGTCCCCACAAAATCCCAACTCCCAACAACCTTGAGGGAGATGTCATTATTGCAGATGAGGAAACCACATCAGCAAGCTCAGCAAGGCTGTGGCACTGAGTCAAGGTCATGAGCCAGGACAGGCTGCCCGGTGGCCAGAAGGAGGGGTCAGAGAGGAGGAGGCCATCGCGGGCCAGGGCCCAAGGCGGAAGTAGGACCTAAGCAGCTCTGCGGGATGCTGTAGGGGTGAAGGAAGGACAATGAAGGGTAGCAGAAGGAAGCCCATTACGCACAGCGCAGGTGATGGGGCAAGGAGTGCCCACAAGGTTGAAGGCTGCTTCCGCAGCACCCTGGGACAGTATGCTGCGACCTTCAAGTCCTCCTTGGGGAAGGGAGGCAAGTAGAGAAGGGACGAATGACTAAGGACCAAGAAGGACTGAACAGACTCCACCAGAATTCAGGGCACGTGCCATGGGGCCAGCAAGGGTCAGCAGGAAGCACTTCTAGGAGGAGGCAGCTCTCGAGGCAGGCGTGCAGGGTCTCCTCATGGGCTCAGCGGCTTGTGGAAGGGCTGTTCTGGGCCTGGGGAGGCTACACATTAGCATTATGCCCAAATGGCTATGCCCTGCAGGTGAGCGTGGGGACAGACCTTACCCACAGCTAAGGGAGCACACGGCTGGCCATGCACGCCTCGGTGGGAGGCGGGGAAGGCTTCTGGAGCAGGGGACACCTGGCCTCCATCAGGCAAAGGGAACAGGGCCAAGAAAAGACCCAGGGAGGCTGGTTTGCAGTTGGAAGCAAAGCCCCCAGTCAGCACAGAGAGGGCAGGGCGAGGAGACCCAGAGTCCGCCTAGGGATGGAGCAGGCTGGGAGCTTGTGCCAGATGAGAGGGCAGAAGGGCCCTGGGCGTGGGCGCAGGTGGCTGCGCCTGCACAGAGCCCTCTGCTTTTCCGAGTTGTGCGAATATTAGCAAGTTTAGAAGAACTCTCTGTCCTGCATTCTCACGGCGGCACCTCCCTCCCCGGGTTTCTCACAGAGATGTCAATTCCGACGGCAAAATCTTGTCTTAGTGCCTGCAATACAGTAGAACCAGCGCTGTACGAGTCTTTTCGGGAAGACAGCTATCTGAGGAGAGCCCAGCTTGTCCTCGGAACCCCTGTGGCCTCAGCAGCGGCTCCTGCATTTACCTTTTTTCTATTTGACTATGTCCTTGTAGATAATCATTGAACTTTTCTATGTCTCCCTTCTCCCCAAAATTTTCATATTCTGAAAAGAGCTTTTTGTCAAAATCAGTTTTGTCCGATTATAAAAGAAACACAGTTCATTTTTTTGTTTTTTGGGGGCTTTTTTTTGTTGAGATGGAGTCTTGCTCTGTTGCCCAGGCTGGGGTGCAGTGGCACGATCTTGGCTCACTGCAACCTCCACCTCCTGGGCTCAAGCAATTCTCCTGCCTCAGCCTCCCAAGTAGCTGGGACTACAGGTATGTGCCACCACACCCAGCTGTTTTTTTTTTTTTTTTTTTAGACAGAGTCTTGCTCTGTCATCCAGGCTGAAGTGCAGTGGCATAATCTTGGCTCACTGCAACCTCTGCCTCCTGGGTTCAAGTGATTCTCCTGCCTCAGCCTCCCCAATAGCTAGGATTACAGGCACCCACCACCACGCCTGGATAATTTTTGTATTTTTAGTAGAGATGGGGTTTCACTATGTTGGCCAGGATGGTCTCAAACTCCTGACCTCAAGTAATCCTCCTGCCTCAGCCTCCCAAAGTGCTGGGATTATAGGCATGAGCCACCGCACCTGGCCATGCGGCCTGTTTCCTTCCAGTCTGTTTTCTATGTGTGCCATTTTGCAGCTGCAGGCCCCTTAAGGTCCATCCACACCAACACACCAGTGGACCATCATGTTCATCATCACATCAGTAAGGGTGGCTTTGATTTTTTATTATAAAGAATGTGGCAAAGACACATTCTGGGGTCCATTTTATACATTTTTCATACTTAAATCTTTGTGTAACCAGTGGTTGTCAAGGTGGAGAAAATTTCTTGAGGTGGAATTTCTGGATCAAATACTATAAAGGAAACAGCTTTCAGCCAAGAAGGTATTTGTTGGAAGACCATAAGAATGTCAGTCAGGACAGGGCATGCTGTGCTTGGTGGAGAGGCTACAGTTAGAAAGGCAGGATGGAAGAGGGTGGGCGGCAGCAGAGTGTGGGTTCAGGAAGGCTGTAGACAAAGGGACATGATGGAATGGCCTCGACACTCTCAGCAGCAGTGGCTAGAGCCAACTGAAGCTGGGAAATTTGGAAGCCAGTTGTCAAACACAGCGATTATTGGTATTTTAACCGTAGAAATGTACAGGTAACTGAATGATATTAACAACAAAGGCAATAAATCCTCGGAACACATCACTGTCTAATTATCTTACTACACTTTTCTGTCATCTGTGCTTTTGGGGTTATTCACATCTGGTATGGGAGATGGAAATACTATGTGTGCATTCCCCCAACTCCAAGTTCAGTGACATCGCAGTGGTGGCTTGAAATCGGCTATAGTGGCAGCATTTACACCAGGGAAATCGGCAAATGCTCCAAATCAGGGCTTTTTGTCTGGGAACATTTACCACCTTACCACTGCCCTTGAGGAGAAGCCAACACACAAGCGGAAGGGCTTGGAGCTGTCCTCAGGGTTTCTTCCTGAACTCCCGGGGCAGGACAGCAAGCAGGCAGTGGGATGCTCAGGTGACAGAGATGACAGAGAACGCACGAATGCCTTTCTACCCGGAATCATTACCGAGCAGCAGTGTTGCTATGGAAACTGAGGAGCGCTTGCTGGGCGGGCTGGTGGAGGCTGGGATGTCAAGAGGGGGATGGGCGTGGGCACAGCCTCAGCACCTCGGATCAGCAGCAATCAGAGTGATTGCCTGTGACAGCCAGGCAGGTCTTTGGGTGGAAGCCACGGGCTCCTGAAGCCTTCTCGCTCTCTCTCTCTCTCCTCCTCATCGGTCATGCTGGACCCCCAAGGAAGAAATGAGCTCCCCTCTGGGGAAGGGCTAAGGGCTACCAACAAGGTGGGAAAATATGGGGCCATGAGCAAAGAGGTATAGGGCCAGGCACATGGTAAGGAGCCACACTGTGGCCCTTCTGATGACAGCAGCTCTTCCAGTCCTGCTCAGAGCCCTGCCTCCCCGCCCCACCCCCAACCATCCTGAGGTAGCACACTGGTAAAGCCACCCCTGTAATGCCCCAACCCTCGGATTGCCTACTCGACCACTCCAGTCTCTAAAAGGCACAAACACTCAACATGGCCAACCCCAGGCTTGCTTCCCACCAGACTCTCCCTCCTGCCCCACCTGCAAACGTTTCCACACCCTGGGAGCTCGCCCCACCAAGACAGAAGACCTAGTCCAAGCCCTGGCCAAGCAATTCCAATTGGATCAAAGACCTACAGGGACAAAGCAAAACAAGAGAACAATATCTTTATGGTGTGGGATAGAGATGAAATTCTCAATATTTCAAATGGGGAAGCAATAATGGAAGAGATGTAAAACTTCTAGACGACAAAAGACACCCTAAACACAGTAAAAAGGCGGGCTCAGAGGAGAGCCTTACAATGCATGGACCTCATAATGGGTTTTCCAGAATATGCAAAGAATTCCTACAAAACAACAAGAAAACACAGACACAAACAACTCAAGAAGAACATGGGCAAAGGATATCAACAGGTGCTCAGGGCAAAGGGGACCCACTAGCAAGCACTTGGAGCCATGAGATGAGAGGAGATGCCCTTCAGAGCCACCAACAAGAGGACCAGGCGGATGTGGGCATGAAGGCCACAGTGGCCAAACACCAGGGACAGCCCAAAGGTCTGCCAGCAGTCGAACAAACACTTCCTGGTATTCCGCATGTGCAGTTAATGGAGGCGCACATAATGGAGGCTCATTCATAGTACGTACTTGGTGGAAAACACGGCAGAGAGGCAAGCAGATGAAGTGCGTAGGGGATGGGTGGGCACAGGTGGCTTCAATCTGCCTTTAATACCTTCTTCAAGGAAAAACGCTCAGGCCAACAGGACCCACATCAAGGCTGGGTGGCAGTGCTGGTGCTAAGTGATGCGAGATGATGCCCCATACTTCTCCAGATGCTACAGCAAGTCCAGGAGACCTCAAGATACCCAGGCCGGAGCTCAGCCTTTTATGTGTGATTGTCTAATTACCTCCCTTTCATTAGACAACAAACCCCAAGAGGGCTTCACCCTGCGTTCTACTTCCATCCCAACTCCTAACAGTTTGCTGAAGATAAAACTTTAATATGTTTCTTGGCTGAATTAAAATTTTATATATTTCCATAATTTGTTGAGTACATATTAAGGACCTGTAATTTATCTGATCTACCTTTTAAAAAATAATAATAATAAGAGATGGGGTTTCACCATGTTGCCCAGGCTAGTCTCGAACTCCTGGGCTCAAGCCATCTGCTTAGCCCCCCCAAAGTGTTGAGATTACAGGCATGACCCAGCCCCTGGGTCTGATGTAACCGGACTCTACTAAAAATACAAAAATTGCCCAGCACGGAGGCTCACGCCTGTAATCCCAGCACTTTGGGAGGCCAAGGCAGGCAGATCACCTGAGGTCAGGAGTTCGAGACCAGCCTGGCCAACACAGTGAAACCCCGTCTCAACTAAAAATACAAAAATTAGCCGGGCATGGTGGTGCACGCCTGTAATCTCAGCTACTTGAGAGTCTGAGGCAGGAGAATCACTTGAACCTGGGAGGTGGAGGCTGCAGTGAGCTGAGATTGCACCACTGCACTCCAGCCTGGGCAACAGAGTCAGACTCCATCCACCCCCCCACCGCCCCCCCCAAAAAAAGTCTCCTTCATCAAGTGCAAACTTCTCTCCTTTGGAACAATCCAGAAGAAATCCACTTTGCTTCTAGTATGGGGAGAGTGGGGATTGTTGACTGAGCTCATTATCGGAAAACTCTCACTATTGAATGTTTCCTTCATTGAGAGCAACCTCCCTCCTTTGGAACAATCCAGAAGAAACCCACTTTATCTTGCAACACTTCACGTACCTGAAGCCCACTCAAATGCCCCTTGTCCCCCCTCGCCCAGGTTCCCAGCGACTCTCATCTTCTCCAGTGCTCTCGTGCCATCCTGACCACATGCTGGGCATCATGCTTCACCTTAGCGAGGCCACCCCGTGGCAGTCAACCCTGTTGACTGGGTAGTGAGCTGTGAGCCAAGCAAACCCCCAAAGCCTGTTCACAAAGACCCCTCCTCCATCACGTGCTAGCACAATAGATTTTGTACAAATTTTCGCATTTCCTTTCAAATAATCGAAGTGCTCAGAGCTCCACACTGAGGAGGCGGAGGAGCACAAAGGTGAAAATACAAGTCCCTGGCACTCCGCTGCCCCGGGGAGTGCAGCAGCCTGTGAGCACACCACGGCTCAGCCAGGGGCTTGACGTGCCCCATGGCGACTCTTCAGCACACAGATCTACTTCCTTCCTGATTTGCTGCCAAGATGGGCCCAAGAGGGCTGACTCTAGGACTGCAGCTCCAATCTCAACCACAGTTGACATGAACGTCCTTAATTTCCACCATGGTCCCTGCTCTGAACAGGGGACTCAAGCCTTAGCAGGGCCCCTCTGCCTGAATGTGGCCCAAGTGGCCCTCACATCCTGCTTGGGACAGCCCAGTTCCCCTTTGCACACCGAGAGCACTCACTGCCCCAGGTCCCCTGCAAGCCCAGTTCCTCCTCCCAGCCGACCCCATCACCCTTTCTAGACACACTTAGTCTGAATCTTACCCCAGAGTGTAAAGTGGTCAACTTTCTGGAGAAGAATTTGTCAATAACTATAAAAACCCTTGAAAACGTTCATGGTAGCCTTTGATCCAGTCAATGAGCTCTACGTAATTTAGTCTAAAATAGTAATAATAATAATGGATATTATATGAATTTAATTACAAGGACGTTTACAATTTAATTACAAGGCTGTGGGCTCCAGGTCGGGAAGGGGACCTGGCGGCCTGGAAGGGGACCTGGGGAAGGAGGAATGAAGCACAGGCCCCATCCCTCCAGAGGAGGTGGCCCCAGGCCTTCCCCAGGGAACCCTGGGAAGCTGGTTCTTTCTGGAAGGCTGCAGAAGGGCCTGGCCATGGGTCCTGGAGGCCACTTAGGCTAGGCGGGCCTCAGGCCAGGAGGACTGAGCCATGCGCCCTCCCCACAGCACAGCCCCTCTGCACACACCCCACAACTGGTCCCTCTAAGACTGGCAGAAAGGGCTCTGAGTGGCCGAGCTGTGGCCCCTGATCTCCCAACCCAGCATCTGAGCAGAAGAGGACAGGAGCTGGGGCACTGATCGCCCCAGGCCCGGCTGGCAGGGTGGAGCCAGGGCCGGCAGGATCCCGGGTTGGGCTGCCTTCCGAGGGAGCCGGTGCCCACCCATCGGCCTGCAGCCCAAGGCAGGGTGCCCTGGGAAAGCCACCGCCACCCCCAGCCCCTCGGTGTGAGCAAGACCCCCAGCTGGTGTGTCCCCACCCACCAGTGGGGCTCCCAGGCCTGTCGGGGGCTCGGTGGTGGGCCTGGATGCTAGGGGGGCAACGTGCGGCAGGGACCAAGCTCTCCCGCCCACAGATGAGTGGGAGGGGGTCGTGGTGGGCATGGGAAGACCTTTCCGACAATCAGGGGTGTTGGGGGGTGAGCAAGGCAGGGGAGGGGCCCTGGCAGGTGGGGTGCCAGGGACCCCAGGGCTGGGGCTAGGCCTATGGGTGGAGCGTGTGCTGGGGATTCTGTGGGCCGAGGACATGTGACTCCCGGGCAGGCTGGAGATGCTGGGGGGTGGGCCCGGGAAGCACGGGAGATGAGGGAAGAGGGGGGAATCCTGCCCCACCTGCCCTGGACAGGGTGCCCCATAGGAAAGGAGTGCCAAGGAGCTGAAGGGAGAGACGGTGGATCCAGAACACACCCCCCATCCCGTTCCGCTCCCCAAGGGGCTTGGTTGGAAGGTGGGAGGGGACAGAGACAAAGCTGCCTGGGTGGGTAGAGTGGTCAGGACAGCCTCTCTGGGTCGGTGACACTTGAGCTGAGACCTAAATGATGACAAGAAACCAGCCATGCTTCCTTCCTTGTAGCGAAGGGAGCTCCCAGGAGAACAGACTGTAAGGGCCAGACCAGCAGGCAACGGCAGTGGTCCAGACCACAGATGATGGTGGCATGACCCCAGGGGTGGCAGTAGAGGTGGAGGGATGTGGTCAGAGTCAGCTTGGGTTTTAGAGGTAGGCTGCCAGGACCTGCTGTTGGGCTGGGGGCAAGGGACAGTGAGGGCTTGAAGAAGACATCGAATAAGCGCAGGAAAAGACGCGTCAGCACCGGCCAGTACGCACAGAGGAAACACACACCCAAACCACAGTGAGATACCGCCGCACACCACGAGGAGGCCGGAATCAGTGAAAGGAAGCACGAGTATTGGAGAGGACGCGGGGACCCTGGAGCCTCATGCCTTGCTGCTGGGCATGTAAAATAGTGCAGCCAGGGAAGCAGTCTGGTGGCTCCTCGCAAGGTTAGGTGTAGCTTATGTATATGACCCAGCAATCCCCAAAGAACTGAGAACAGGCGTGCAAAGAAAACTTACACTCAAATGCTCACAGCAGAGTATCCATAGTTGAGAACAGGCATGCAAAGAAAACTTATACTCAAATGCTCACAGCAGAGTATCCATAGTAACTAAGACTCGGAGGCAACCCGTGTCCACCAGTGGATGAATGGATGAGCGAGCACAACATGGTACACCCATCCCGACATAAAAAGAATGAAAGACCGGCACACATGACTGCATGAGCACAGTCTAGCCAAGGCAAAGAGGCAGACAGAAAGCAGATGAATGGTTGCCAGGACCTGGAGGAAGGGGGGCCTGGGGAGTCACTGCTGAGGGGTATGAGGTCCCTTTTGGGGCGATGAACCTGTTCTGGAACTAGACAGTGGCCACGGCTGCACAACATTGAGAATAAACTAAAAGTCACTAGTGGTAAATGTTATGTTATGCGTATCTTACCACAAGAAAACATAAAATTGCCACACAGGACCACAAGGACCAGGGGTATCCTCACAGCAGGGAGGAAGACCGAGGAAGGAAGGACTCAGGGATTAGGCCCAGGGCAGGAAATGGAAGGTTTTTATCTCTAGCTTGAACTTCCCGAGGCATGTGGACATCTCCAGTGCCCCACTCCAAATGTCTGGCCCAAGCCCAAGTCAGCTAACTGGGTGGCATGTGACCATTGCTGTTCAATTAAACTAGGAATTTTTCTTTATTTAAAATCATAAGATGACGGCCAGGCACGGTGGCTCAAGCCTGTAGTCCCAGCACTTTGGGAGGCCGAGACAGACGGATCACTTGAAGTCAGGAGTTCGAGACCAGCTTGGCCAACATGGCGAAACTGTATCTCTACGAAAAATACAAAAATTAGCAGGGCGTGGTGGCAGGCACCTGTAATCCCAACAACTTGGGAGGCTGAGGCAGGAGAACCACTGGAACCCAGGAGGTGGAGGTTGCAGTGAGCCCAGATCACACCACTGTACTCCAGCCTGGGCAACAGAGCAAGACTCCGTCTCAAACAAAAAAAAAATCATGAGATGAAGCTGGGCATGGTGTCTCGCTCCTGTAGCCCCAAGTGGTGGAGGAGGTAGGGGGCAGGTGGTAGGGCTGAGGCAAGAGGATCACCTGAGCATTGGGAGGTCAAGGCTGCAGTGAGCCGTGATTGTGCCACTCCACTCCAGCCTGAGCAACGGACTGAGACCCTGTCTCAAAAATAATAAAAATTTAAAAATAAATAAATAAAAATTTAAAAAGCAAAAGCATGAGATGGAGGAGCTCACCTAGGGAGTGAATGTAGACAAGAACAGGAGAGGCCCAAGGAGAGTCCTGGGGCACCCTGACACTGAGCCGGTTGGGGAGAGAGACTAGAAGGTCCCGGGAGGGAAGCCGAGGAGCTCCTCAATGCACTGGGTCGGAGCCCGGGAGGGGAGGGCGAAGGTGGGGCCTCTGGATTTGCTAAAAGGTGGGAGGGGGCCGGGTGGGGAAGCTCGACCTGCATCGACACAGCCTTCCGGAGCTTTTTGCAGAGAAGGAACAGGTTGAGTTTTCAGGAACATCAGAGGGGCGGCTGAATACCGATGGAAGAGCAATTCGCAAGGCCAGGGAAAGTGCTGGCACCGCTTTCCCCGCATGAGGGGGACATGCGGGCAGGGGAGGGGGACACAGGGACAGGGGAGGGGGCAACACCAGGCAGGCGAGGCAGGCATGACGCGAAGTTGGCCCCACGGGCAGTCGCTGTGGGGCGGCGATCTCCCGCTGGGCAAGGGACTGGCGGGCCTTAGGGGACGCGGGAAGCGGGACGCCCTAGGCGGAGAGGGCGGGGCCCCAGGCGCGCTCGCCCCGCCCCCTGAGCCCGGAGCCGCAGACAAAGAGCGCGCCGCGACGGCGGCGGGGTGGCTGCGGCTGCGGGAGCAGGGCGGACCACACTCGTCCCTGCGCCGCCACGCTGGTGGCTGTATTGGCAGGACTCCTGCCCGCCCGCCCCGCCAACCCCGTCGGAGGCTGAGCTCTGTTTCCAGGCTCTGCCCCAGGCACCCTCCTGCACCCAGCGGTGGCAGGCGCACAGCCGGGTGGGGCGCGACGCCCTCTTGCTGATCAGGAATCTCTGGGAAGCCGAGAAGAGAGGCCGGAGAGGCTAAGAAAACAGTTGTGGCCTGGGAGACTCGCAATCCCAAGTGCTTGTCACACGGCGCCTGCGACCTCTTTCACTCTCACTGGCAACGCGCGGGATGGGAGGTGAAGCCACATCACTTCCAGGGGCCCCCGTGGCTGCCACGGAGGGGGGGGGGCTGCCACCTTCGGACTCCCCTTACCCCACTGCTGTAGAGTAGGAAACAGGCTGGGGAAGGACAGAGACAGGAAGTTATCCTCTGCCCGGGGCCGAGCTCTGACCTGCCTGCTGGCTCTCAGCTCTGCCGTCTGGAGTATCCAGGACACCTTGGAAGCAGTTGTGACTGTAGCTTCCAGGCCAAGTCAGGCATCGGGGGATCTCCCAACGAGTAGAGCATCAGAGGAGAAAGGAGAAGCCGCAGGCTCACTACATTCACCCACTCAGTGACCCAGCAAAGTCCCCATTCATGTTTCCCCAGCTGGGGATTTTGAAAATTGTCCACCCACAAGCATGTGGGAACATCTGCAGATTCCCCACACCTGCTCTCGGGGTTTCTACACACACATGTGCAGAAGCATTTGAAAGCAAGATGCCATCAGTCCCATTCTCCGTGGAACCACGACACCCTTAGCACGGAATTCCGCACTCATACAATGGGCCAGCCTCACATCTCCCCAGCTGTCCCGCTAACACCCTTATAGCTTTTTTAAAAAATCTAGGATTTGAGGCTGGGCACAATGGCTCATGCCTGTAATCCCAGCACTTTGGGAGGCTGAGGCGGGCAGATCACAAGGTCAGGAGTTCGAGACCAGCATGGCCAATATGGTGAAACCCCGTCTCTACTAAAAATACAAAAATTAGCCGGGTGTGGTGGCGCGCACCTGTAGTTCCAGCTACTAGGGAGGCTGAGGCAGGAGAATCGCTTGAACCCGGGAGGCGGAGGAGGTTGCAGTGAGCCGAGATCGTGCCACTGCACTCCAGCCTGGGCGACAGAGCAAGACTCCGTCTCAAAAAAAAAAAAAAAAAAAAAAAAGCAAGGCGTGGTGGTGCAGCCTATGGTCCCAGCTACTTGGGAGGCTGAGGCAGGAGAATTGATTGAACCCAGGAAGCGGAGGTTGAAGTGAGCTGAGATCACACCATCACACTCCAGCCTGGGTGACACAGAGAGACTCCATCTCAAAAACAAAACAAACAAACAAAAAATCTAGGATTCAATCAAGAAGCACACATATTACATTCGGTTGTTAGGTCTCTAGTTATTATGTCTCCTCTCTAATCTAGAAAAAAATACATATTTTTTTTACTTTAATGGGAATGACTTCTTGGAAGAGACCAGTCCTTATAGAATGTGCCAGAGTCTGAATTTGCCTGATTCATTCCCGCGGTGAGATTCAGGCTGAGCGTTTTGACAAGAGCACCTTGCAGGAGATGCTGTATGTCTCCTCCCCAGCCCCGCATCTGGCGGCTGGCAGGGTCAGGCTGCCCCACTGTTGGGGAGGCTGTTTGATCACGTGGTCCAGGTGGCAGCTGCCAGATCTCTCCTCTGTAAAGACGCAGTTTCCCTTCCTGATTCACAGGTAATTTGGGGTAATATTTGGAGACTTTGTGAATATTCTGTCCCCAACGACCTTACATCTAATGGTTTTGGCATCCAGTGATGATTTTTGCCTGAATTAATTGCTGCATTGGTGGCTGCAAAATGTCTCCACCAACGTGTAAGAATTCTAGCAGGGACAAAGAGGTGACAGTCCCGGCAAGTAGCATGGCTGCCCACGCCCCCAACTGTGGCCTCCTGGGCAAGCCACACCACCCGCTTCCATAACTCTGTGCCCACCCTTTCTGCCTGGGGGCAGAAGAGAGAGAAACATGGGAGGGCTTCATCTCAAAGGCCTTTGAGCAGTTAGTCGGGGGAAGGGGTGTCTGGGTGTCCATGAGAGACAGGTATACTGGTAGGGGTGCCAGTGACAGGGAAGGAGGGTCAGTTAGCTGCACATGGCAGGGAAGAACAAGTTATGTCCTGTAAACCCCCATGTAGGCAGCGACTCCTGGATGTTCTGATTTAATAGGTGTTTTTTTACCCTCTATTTGTAAAAAATTTTTACCCTCTATTTGTAAAAAAAAAACAAAACAAACAAACAAAAAAAACAACACCTCACTTCACCATCCATGTTAATGTGGTTTGGGGCTACCATAGATCTACTCCCAGTCCCTACCCAAGACCCTAGCTACTCACAGCCAGTGGGATCCACATCACCTGGGAGCTTGTGAGAAGTGCAGAATCCCAGGCCCCATGCTAGTGGCTCAGTCAGAAAGTGCACTTTAACAAGGACTTCGGGTGGAGGGTGGCGCTGTACTGACTCAGAGCGTGCCCTGGAGGAACCAGGGCGGACCTCAACGAAGGCCTTCTGCATGAGGGCATCTTTCTTTCCCCTCACTTCTCCTTCCCTCCCCGAAGCCCAGGGTCTGCTGAAGTCTCATCAATCCACCTGGCCCCCACCTTTCCGGGAAAGCGGCGGCCTCTCAGACACCTCCATAGTCCTGGCTCAGAAGCAGAAAGGAGGCCGGGCGCGGTGGCTCACGCCTGTAATCCCAGCATTTTGGGAGGCCGAGGCAGGCGGATCACTAGAGGTCAGGAGTTTGAGACCAGCCTGGCCAACATGGTGAAACCCTGTCTCTACTAAAAATACAAAAAGTAGCCAGGCGTGGTGGCAGGTGCCTGTAATCCCAGCTACTCGGGAGGCTGAGGCAGAATTGCTTGAACCCAGGAGGCGGAGGCTGCAATGAGCCGAGATCACAACACTGCACTCTAGCCTGGGTGACAGAGCAAGACTCTGTCTCAAAAAAACAAAAACAAAAAAAAAACACACAGGAAAGAGGGGTGTCCCACACCTTGCACAGGAAAAGCCAACCACTTCCTGAAGCCATTATCAAGATCAACCTTCAGGTACATATTCACAGCTTTCCAGGCACGTGGCCCAGCAACTAAACCCATCCTCCCACCCACCTCGGGCTAACCTGACTGGCTAAGGGCACAGTTCACATCTAGCAACAATCAAAGCAATATTCCCTCTACAGCGTTTTACAATCAAAGCAATATTCCCTCTGCAGCGTTTTTCATTCTCAATGCTCCAAGCAGCCATGAGGACAGGCAGAATGCACTGAAAGTGAAGACATCTGGTCCAGCCCCAGGCTGCCCAGCCTCGCCTCCTCCGGCCCAACTCCTGTGCAAAATGAGCACATATGCCTCCGCCTTGTTCCCTGCCCATCTGTTTTTTCTTTCTCTCTCTCTCTCTCTCCCTCCCTCCCTCTCTCTCTCTCTCTTTCTCTCTTTCTTTCTTTCTTTTTTTCCAGACACAGTCTGGCTCCATTGCCCAGGCTAGAGTGCAGTGGTACAATCACGGCTCACAGAAGCCTCCAACTCCTGGGTTCAAGCAATCCTCCTACTCAGCCTCCCCAGAAGCTGGGACTAGAGGCGCATGCCACTACGCCTGAGCAATTTTTTATTTTTGTAAAGACAAGGTCTCAATATGTTGCCCAGGCTGTCCTAACTAATATTGTACTACATCACACTTCTTCAAAACTTGGAGGTCCCTTTCCTGAGAGAAATTCTCAGAATAATATTGGACATTCTTCTGTCACTGGGCATTAACTGTGACATACCCAGATGTAAGGCCTTCTCCATATAATTTCCTTTTTCATTATTTTTTATTTAATTTAATTAATTTATTTATTTGAGACAGGGTCTCGTTCTGTCACCTAGGCTGGAGTGCAGTGGCTTGATCTTGGCTCATGCAACCTCCACCTGCTGAGTTCAAGCAGTTCTCCTGCCTCAGCCTCCCGAGTAGCTGGGACTACAGGTGCGTGATGCCCGGCTAATATATATATATATATTTTGAGATGGAGTTTCGAGCCCAAGCTGGAGTGCAATGGCGTGATCTCAGCTCACCACAACCTCCACCTCCCGGGTTCAAGCAATTCTCCTGCCTCAGCCTCCCGCGTACCTGGGATTACAGGCATGTGTCACCATGCCAGGCTAATTTTGTATTTTTAGTAGAGATGGGGTTTCTCTATGTTGGTCAGGCTGGTCTCGAACTCCTGACCTGAGGTGATCCGCCCACCTCAGCCTCCCAAAGTGCTGGGATTACAGGCGTGAGCCACCACGCCTGGTCAATTTTTTGTATTTTTAGTATAGATGGGGTTTCACCATGCTGGCCAGGCTGGTCTCGAACTCCTGACCTCGTGATCCACCCGCCTCGGCCTCTCAAAGTGCTGGGATTACAGGCGTGAGCCACCGCGCCCAGCCAATTTCCACTTCTTAATGACCAACTGAATGGCCCGAGGGCAGCAACTCCCCCCTCCACCCAGTGAGATCCCGGGGGACACACCATCTGTTTTCCTTGTCACAATGGCCCTCGGAGGCAAGCACTCTTCACTGCCATTTCACAGTTGAGGAAACTGAGTCACTGAGCCAGTGGGCCATGCAGCGACTTGCCCCTGGCCACACAGCTGTCAGTTGGTGGCTGCCTCCATTCCTATCTCCACACTGCACTGCCTTCTCTGGCAGGGCCCCTGAAGTAGAAGGAAGGAAAGGACACCTTTCCCCCCCAGGATGCGTGCATGTGACCATGGAGTTCCTGTTCTAAAGCTTTGGTGAGGTCTGTTGCTGGGTGGTAACCTGCACATCTTCAGTGTGCAAAGGGCAGGTGTTCATATGTCATACATGAACCTGGGGAACCGTCACCACCGTCAGGACAGTGGCTATTTCTATCTTCCCCAAAAGTGTCCTCATGCCCCTCTGCCCATCCCTGCAACCACGAATCTGCTCTCTGGCACTATCGAATTTCATTTCAGCAGACTGGACAGTCCTCAGGAACCCCGAGGTGAGAGGGGAAAGGGCATTCTACAATCTTGAGACAATGATACAAAACAGGATGACCTGGTCCGGAAGACGGCAGTCAGAATTCAGTGTCCAGCCCTCTGTTCTTCCACTCCACAAGGACTTTCTCAGAGCCTGCTTCTTCCCCAGTCAGCTTCTGCGGCAGAACCACTGAGTTGACTGAGAGTCCAGCTTTCCCCTGGAAGGGTGGAGGCCAGCGTGGATGTGCTGGCAGCATCTGGTGCTGGTGAGGCGGGGAGGCAGAGTGCCCATGCCAGACCCAAATCCCTGCTCACAGGAAGCCCCCATGCAAGCAGGAGGGAGCCAGAGAAGCCACCTGGCTTGGTGGGTGGGAGAGCAGTTTGGAGGAAGACGTCGCTGAAGAGGGGACACTGGCTGCCAGCCACGCTCCCGCACTCAAGCAGTACTTTCTCTCCCCCGCAGTTGCCTACGTGTTGGCGATGGTCTCCCCCTTACAAAAAGGGGAGCCTGGGGCCAGGCGTGGTGGCTCACTCCTGCAATCCCAGCACTTTGGGAGGCCGGTGTGGGTGGATCACCTGAGGTCGGGAGTTCAAGACCAGCCTGACCAACATGGAGAAACCCCATCTCTACTAAAAATACAAAATTAGCCGGGCATGGTGACACATGCCTGTAATCCCAGCTACTCGGGAGGCTGAGGCAGGAGAATCGCTTGAACCCTGGAGGCGGAGGTTTTGGTGAGCCCAGATCGTACCATTGCACTCCAGCCTGGGCAACAAGAGCGAAACTCTGTCTCAAACAACAACAACAACAACAACAACAAAAGGGGAGTCTGGGGGAGGGGGCGAGGCCCTGTCTGCAGTGTCTCCCTGCTGAATGCCACGCACCCAGGATGGCTGCCAGCACCATGGGGGCTCACATGCAGGTGCTTTAGGCAAGAATGCCTGGGAGATCACCAGAAGGGCTGGTCAGGTGTCCTTTGGCCTCCCTCGATGTGGACAGAGGGGAGACGACAGGCGGTCCTGACCCACTCCCCCTGTAAAGCCTGAGTAGGATGGGCGGGAGACCAGTCCTAAGTACCAGGGGTTTATCCCCCGACCATCTCCGGCGTGCTCGGATGCTAGCAAGCACATCATGGTGTCAGAGAGGGGGTGCCAAGGCCGAGACAAGTTCAGCAGAGTGTGGACCATGATGAGATATATGACAAGGGGGCCCGGTGGCAGTGGAGGGACATGGGCTGCAGAAAAGGCTCCGGAGCTGGGGACATGCTGTTTCCTGCCTTCCATTCTGGGCAACCAGCCTGCTTCCTTTTCCTAACTCAACACGCAGTAATCCTCCATTTTCAGGGGAGGTCCCAGATTTTCCAAACTAGGAGGACATGATTGGAATATAGGAATGGGGCTGAGGTTCCGACATGACACACAAAAGTGCCTGTGACAACCCACATCCATGGAATAAAGGAACCATGTGGTCATCTCACTAGCCACAGAAGCAGCACTGCACAATCCAACGCCTCTCATGATAAAAACACACTAGGAATAGAATGGGAACTTCCTTACCCTGACAAAGGACAGCTATGAAAAAGCCACAGCTAACTTTATACCCCCTAGTGAAAGACTGGAAGCTTCTTTACCTTTAAGATGAGGAATAAGGGAAAGACATTCACAGGCACTTCTATTCAACATTGTACTAGAGACTCTAGCCAGAGCAAATTAACAAGAAAAAGAAATCGAAGGGCCGGGAACGGTGGTTTACTCCGGTAATCCCAGCACTTTGGGAGGCCGAGGCGGGCAGGATTGCTTGAGACCAGGAGTTCAAGACTAGCCTGGCCAACATGGCAAAACCTCGTCTCTGCTAAAAATACAAAAATTAGCTGGGTGTGGTCGTGTGTGCCTGTAATCCTAGCTACATGGGAAGCTGAGGCAGGAGAATCACTTGAACCCGGGAGGCGGAGGCTGCAGTGAGCCGAGATTGCACCACTGCACTCCAGTCTGGGTGACAGAGTGAGACTGTGTCTCAAAAAAAAAAAAAAAAAAAGAAAGAAAGAAAGAAAAGAAAAGAAATCAAAGCCATCCAGATTGGAAAGGAAGAAGAAAAACGATTTCTATTTGCCAATGACATGATCCTAATATGTACATAATCCTGAGGAATCTACTAAACAAATTATACTTAATAAACAATTTTAGTAAGGTCGCAAGATATAGGATCAATGTATAAAAATCAATTTTTTTTTTGAGACAGAGTCCTGCCCTGTCACCCAGGCTGGAGTGCAGCGGTGCAATCTCAGCTCACTGCAACCTCTGCCTCTGGGGTTCACGCGATTCTCTTGCCTCAGTCTCCTGAGTAGCTGGGATTACAGGCACACATCACCATGCCCCGTTAATTTTTTTTGTATTTTTAGTAGAGACGGGGTTCCACTATGTTGGCCAGGCTGGTCTTGAACTCCTAACCACAGGTGAGCTACCCGCCTTGGCCTCCCAAAGTGCTGGGATTACAGGTGTGAGCCAACACGCTCAGCCAACCAATTGTATTTCTATACAGTAGCAATGAGAAGGCTGAAAGTAAAATTAAGAAAACGATTCCATTTACGATAGCATCATAAAGAAAATACTCATGAATAAACTTAAACAAAAGTGCAAAACATCATGTAAAGAAATTAAAGACCTAAATAAATGGAAAACGCACCCCATGCTCATGAACAATACTACCCAAATTGATCCACAAATTTGATGCAATCTCTATCATAATGCCAGCTGGCTTCTTTCCAGAAATTAACAACCTGATCCTGAAATTAATATGGAAACTTGAGGGACTTAGAATAGACAAAACAGTCTTGAAAAAGACGTACAAAGTTGGAGGACTCTCATTTCCTTACTTCAAAACTTACTACAAAGCTGCAGTAATGAAAGCAGTGTGGCGCTGGCTTAAGAACAGACATTTTTCTAAAGAAGATCCACAAATGGCCAACAAGCACAAGAAAAGGTGCTCATCATTTAGCTACCAGGAAGTGCAAATGAAAATCACAGTGAGATACCACTTCACACCCAGCAGGACGGCCATAACAAAAACCCAGAAAATAACAACTGTTGGCAAAGATATAGAGAAATTGGAACCCTTATATGTTGCTGGTGGGAATGTAAACTGGTTCCAGCCACTGTGGAAAACAGTTCAATGGCTACAGGCACATACTCCAAAGAATTAAAAGCAAGGACTCAAACAGATACAAGTAGACCAGTGTTCACAGCAGCGCTATTCACAACAGCCCAAGGGTGGAAGCACCCCAAATGCCCATCAACTGACAAATGGATAAATGTGTTGTATATCACAAAATGAAATATTATTTGGCAATAAAAAGAAATTGACTATTGATACATGGATGAACCTTGAAAACATTATGATTAATGAAAGCCAGACACAAAAGGTCAGTTTCTATGAAATGTTTAGAATAAACAAATCCACAGAGACAGGAAGTAGATTGGTGGGTGCCAGGGGCTAGGAAGTTTGTGGGAGAAATGGGGATGTGACTGCTAATGAGTGCAGGGTTTCTTTTGGGGTGATGAAAATGTTCTGGAATTACTGGTGTGGGTTGCACAACCTTGTGAGTATACTAAAAACCACTGACTTGTACACTTTGAAAGGGTAAGTTGTGCAGTAGGAGAATTATAGCTCAATACAGCTGTAATTTTGGAAGTGCTGTGAGTCATTGGCAGAAAATGGCTTGGAACACAAGGCTAGGCTAGAGACTTGGGGATTCCTAGCCTGGGGATCCCAGGCCTCTGTGGATTGTATATGGAAGGCGCTGCAGATGCACATGTGCTTCTTTCTGAAAATCAGACCCGTGAAGTGCCTCACCCTGACAAGGTGCAGACGAGGTTACTCAGGGGAGACAGGGAGAAGTGCCCCCTAAAGATGGGGGAGCACCCGTGTTTAAGGAGGCCGGGAGGCAGGCACGGGGTCCCAGAAGCTGACCTGTCTTTTGGAACAAAAGCTCCTTCCCCTCTGAAGAGGCTGGGACCTGGTGATGCGTCCACCCCCAGAAGCGCAGTCCCCTGGGACAGCTCATGGCTTGCACTGCTTTCCGTATCTACTTTTTTCAGTCCTCTTGTTTTCCCTTAGTTGTAAAGGATGGTTCTCCTCCTAAAATCCCGGCTTTGATTGGGCCAAGGAGGAATGTAGAAAGTGAAAGTTTGCAGCCAAACTCCCACGGTTTCAAAGGGAGCCCAGCAGGAAAGCGCACAGAGGGCGCATGCGGCAGTGGCCCTCCTCCTGGCGGGTCTCCTTGGGGTGGGCAAGTCCCTTCCATGAAGGAGAGCTTAGGGCGCAAAGCAGGGAGGGCCCACCCAAGTTCACCTCCCTGAAGGCAGGCCCAGCCCGACCTGCCGAGGCCTTCCCGGAGGGCTGTGGGGGAGCCCCAAGGGCTACCGGTGTCGTCCCATGGCTCATTTCAGGCCTGGGGTGCAGCTCGGGTCGCTCTCCCCTATCCACACGTCCCCACGAGGTTGGCCTTAAATGAAGTACGACACCAGTCCTTCTCCAGGAAAGTCAAAACGGCCCCGGAGGAATCGCTTGGAGAAATCGCTTGCCGTTTGATGGAATGACTCCCGAAAAGGAAGCAGTAGGATGGGATCCAGAGTCCCCGTCAACCAACCATCCCAGCCCTGGAATCCAACACGGATTCCACAGGACGCCCTCTCGGTCGCATTCCTATCCCGCTAGGGGGCTGGCAATGGCCACACAAGGTTTCCAAACAGCGGGAACAAGAGACGAGGAGTGGCAGCCGGGAACTGAGAGCGAAGAAGGCGGAGGACAGCGAACGGGAGAAGCCGAGGGCCCCGCGCACCCCCGGAGAAGGGCCGGGGAGAGAGGACCAGGAGCTCCGCCAGGGTGGGGCAAGATTTGCGTCCCCGCCCTGCCCCTCGGCTCCCGCACCAGGTGGCCAGAGGAGCTCGGCTCACAGCGTGAAGTCAGTCCCCGGATTCCTGGGAATTCTCCCCCGTGCCCAGCCCATCCTCCCCCCGCCCCCGCCCCCGCCCCCGCCCCGGAGTTCTCGCCGATCCCTGCACTGGTTCCCCCACGTTCTCCCAAGCCAACACCCCTCCTGCAAAGCAGTTGATTCCTTCCCAGTCCAGACCAATAAACCCGGGAGTTGAATCCAGGCCACTAAACGCATACCTGTCTGAGCCCTGTCTGCTCCTGGGTGCCTTGACCCTGACCTCCCTCCACTTAGCCCTAGGAGGTCTCAGCCCACAGCATCCGGGACATTTCTCTAGACAGTCTGCAGGGTGCACACAGAAAGTACACAAATGCGGGGCCGGGGGAGCCTCCGCGCACACAGAGACGGGGCACAGGAACGCACTCACGTAGTCACGCCACGCACAGGCAAGAAGCCCCGTTCCGGGCCGCGGGGCTGGGCTCCAGGTCCGAGCTCCGAGCCCCGCGTCTCCTTCCCTCCCCGCGGGGCCCTGCTGGTCCACGCCCCGCAAAGCCCGGCCAGGCACTGCCACCCGCAGAGAGCCCAACCCGCTGATCCCGGCGGTGCCCACTCACCCGAGACGCCCAAGGCCCGGGAGCCCATCGTTCGGGCAGGGCCAGGCGGGAGTGGGTGTCGGGGTGGGCACCCAGCCCCCGGACGGACTTGGACCGCGCCCGGGGACGCCCACGCACTCCCACGCTCCAGGCCCGCCGGGATCTAGATTCGGCGCCCCCCGCACGGCGGGAGCCTGGCTCCCTCCCCCGCCCTGGGTCCTGCGGGGAGAGCGTGTGCGGGGAACTGCGCTCGTTGCTATGCAACCTCCATCCCGCGCCCGCCGCACCGCGCCTCCCGGGACGGAAGCGCGCCCCACCCGGGCCAACCCCAACTTCCCACCCCACCCGTGGCTGGTTCCCACGGAGCGCCAACACCCAACAGCCCCAGGATGGGAGGGTGCGGACGGCTCCCTACCTTGTCCTCCTCGAGCCCTCCCGCTCTCCCACGCCCGCCGCTCCGGGCCTCCCCACTGGCCCGCTCCTCCCCGCGGAGGGCCGCGCCCCCGCCGCAGCGCCGGCGGCCCTACCTGCAGCATCACTTTGTACTGCTCCTCCGGTTTCTGGACCACGCACATATTACATCCCATGTTGCTGGCCGGCGAGAGGAGGCGGAGGACGGGAACGGGAAGACGCCTTTCACTGACCCAGGCGCGGGACCTCGGGTCCCGGGCCGGGGCCGGGGGCCATACCCTGGCGCGGGGGCGGGCCGCCTAGCGGGGGAGGGGGGCACGCCCCCGAGGTGGGGGCAGCGGCTCGCCCCTCAGGTTAACTCTTCGCTGGCCGAGGCCAGGCTCGGGCATGCTCCCTCGCACCCGGCCAGGAGAAAAAGGGCAGCGGGGGATGGGCGGGCGCGCCGGGCGTTGCCAGGCTACGGCCCCCCAGGGAGCGCGGGGGCGCGCCGGGCCGCCAGGGGCCGTCAGGGGCCGTGGGCCGCGCGCCTCCCCGCCCGCGGGGCCCGCCGCTGCCGCTGCCGCCTCCGGCTCCTGCCCATGGCCGCCAGCCCCGGGAGCCTGGCCCTCGCGCTCGGCGCCGCGGCCCGGCCCGCGACAGGGGGGCAGCGGCGCGGCGGCGGCCCCCGCCCGCGGCCAGGCCAGCGCCCGCGCTCCCGCCTCGCCCGGCCGCGCTCTCGGCGCTCCCGGCGCCCGCTCTTCGTCCAGCAGCCGCCGGCCGTCTCCAGCTCCCGCCCGGGACGACGGGCACGCGAGCGCGCCCACGGCGGCGGGGGAGGGGCGCGGGCACGGGGCGCACGCGCGCCGGGAGGGGCGGGGAGGGGAGCGGGGCCGGCTGCGGGAGGGAGCGGCGGGGGCGCTGGAGCCGGCGCGGGAAGCCGGGGGCGGGCGCTCGACGGAAGCGGGCGGGGGTCCTAGGCACCCCACGACACCCGGCGTCCGGTCCTGAGGGGCGGGCACCAGGCGCGTTGTCTGCGCGATGCCGCTCTGGGAGAGAGGGGTCCTGCCAGGAGGAGCAGTCTCCTGGGTCCCCCAGAGAGAGTCCGCGATTTCAGCCCCTCTCCCCGGTCTTGGACGCAGCAGCCCTCACGCCTCTGCTCCTTCCTCGGGCTTCGCCTTAAGTGACTGCGTCCCTCCTTCAACTCAGCCATTCCCTGCTGTCTTTGAAACGGACACCTTTGTTTAAAACAAGAAAGAAAGAGAGAAAGGGAGGAAAGAAAAGAAAGAGAGAGAGAAAAAAGGATGAGCGAAGCGTGGGGAGGGGGTGGGTCGTGGGGAGAGTGGCCTCGGAGGCCTTGGGACCCGGGCCTGCACACAGCACTGGCCAGCCTGGGCCCGCCGCCTACCTGTTCCTCAGCCCCAGCCCTCACCCGGTCCCCGCTTTCACAGCCCTTCCATCTCTTCCTCTTCTCTCCCACCACCTCCCCCTCTTCTTGGACAAGCCTGGAGGGAGAAGGCCTTTGCCTGGAAAGCAGCAGCGGGTGGAAGTCTGCGTTCCCAGGGGCTGCCCCGGCTGCAGGAGATCACTTGGAGAAATTGCTACATGCTTCATTTCCAGGTTTGGGCAAGTGAGGGAACCCCCAGCCACAGGGAGCTGTTGAATCAGAGCCCTTCCTTTCCTCCCTGGCTCCTCGTTAGAGGAGAAATCAAGAACGGCGGGCCTGCCCAGAATATGGAGAAGAGAGGCGAGTTTCTTATCCAGGGCTTCTCCCAGAAAGCAGAACTTGAGACAAGGGCTGGTGTGCAGGTTGCAACCTGCCACCCAATGGCTGGCTAGTCTTGAGGAATGGCGTCATATTGAGGGCTCAGCATCGGTCTCTGCAGCTGGTGGATGGAAGAACATTCACTAGCGGCAGTGTCCAGATGAGCCGTGGTAAGAGGAAGCCCTTGCCGTTGGGCTTATACAGAGCCTCCAGCCCTCCCACCATGGCCACTGGCATCGTGGGTCCATCGCATCCTGGGGAGAAGCTGGCTGACCTCCACCAGATGGTCCCCTCTGTTCGCTAGCTTCTGGCGCGCCCCCTCCACACTGCATGCTCCCCAGCGGCATGGGCGCGAAGACCAGCACGGGGCCCCACACGCTCCCTGAGCACTCCCGTAGGTACCTCTTCGCCAAACCTGTCTCTTCTTCCAATCTTCCTCTACCCGGGTCCCTGACCAGTCAGCCCAGCCATTTTCCACTGCCCGGGGGTCATGGACACCTTCATCTCAGGCCATTTCTCCCTCTACAAAGTAGACAACCTAGTGTCTTGCTCCCCTAGAGGATGTCCCCTCACTGCTGTCCCTCAGGGCCACCCTGCAAAGGGCCTCAGTGTGACAGCAGGTGTTTTTCCTAGTGGTGACATGAGATGACCAGTCGAGGACCTGGGTCTGAGTCAGTCATGGGGACATCCCATCACCACCTCCCATGAGGCCATAGGTGTGAGCTGAAGGGGCATACCAGTGTGAAAGAGCCGGGTGACCGGGGGTCTGGACTGCCTGGGCCTCAATGTGCCATCTCCACCTCAATACTCAGTTCACAATGGGTGGCTTGGGTCACACAGGCCCTGGATGCCCCATGATCAGGCTGTAAGTCTCTCCTAGGTCCCAGTAGCATGGCCACAGCTATGCTTTTTTCAGTGGTGAGTAGCTCTGCCACCGAAGGTGTGGCCCTGCCACAGCCTCTATGGTCCCTGCTGGGATCCTTCCATTGAGGCTTCCTGAGCGTTCCACACAGCATCCTGGCCTACCATGGACAGATCCCTCCAGCACCGTTAGGTTGGCGGGCTCTCACTGCTGGTGGCAGAGCAGCTTGCCCTGCAGCCCAGTCCTCCTGCAGGGTCCTTTCTTGCTCTGGATCCCACTCAAAACAGGTTTCAGTTCGCGGGGCGTGGTGGCACACACCTGTAGTCCCAGCTACTCAGGAGGCTGAGGCGGGAGGATGGCTGGCCCCAGGAATTCAATGTTACAAGGAGCTGTGGTTGCACCACTGCACTCCAGCCGGGGCCACAGAGTGAGACTCAGTCTCTAAAACAACAAAACAAAAAAAGAACTGGTCTCGCCTGTGTGTCCGAAAGCCCACTCCATTAGACATTCCACCAATTTGGTGATCTACCCAGCATCATGCCAGATAAATCCATTTTCTTGCTAAAGTTAGAGTCGGCTTCTCCCTGTAATCAGAAAACCCTAACAAATATACAGCCCTGGGAGAGCGTCCGGGAGGAAGGACATGAGAGACAGCTGATCCTGGGGCAGTTACTGCGCTTGACAGTGCAGCTTGAGGACAGTGCAGTGACATCCCAGCACAGCAGTCAGGCTGGAGCAGGCGATTGCGCTCAAGATAGAGACAGGGTGAGGGCGGCACCACCATGCTCCCCGGGGCACTCCAGCATTCTTTAACCTGAAGATGGGTACCCAGGTGAGTCTGGCCCAGATTCATATCTGGATGGGTCCTATCTTACTCTGTGCTGATGAGGTAGGTCCCTGCTCTCCCTCCACGTCCCAGAGCTTGGACCCACTGAGGATGCCATGACACCCCACAGAAGGGCTCCACTCTGACCCACCATAGAGAGCTGCAAAAAGGCCATGGTGCTCTTAGAAGCAGGACACACAGAAGATCCCACCCTTCTGACTACACTTGTCCCTCGGTGTCCACGGGGCATGGGTTCCAGGCTTCCCCCTACTGGGGATACCAAAATCCATGGACACCCAAATCCCTGATCTAAAATGACATACTATTTGCATAGGACCTTTGCTCATCCTCCCTAATGCTTTAAACCTTCTCTAGATTACTCGTATTGCCGGATGCAATGTCAGTGTTACATAAACAGTTATAGTGTAATGATTTTTTTTTTTTTTTTGAGATGGAGTCTCACTCTGTCGCCCAGGCTGGAGTGCAGTGGTGCGATCTCGGCTCACTGCAAGCTCCGCCTCCCGGGTTCACACCATTCTCCCACCTCAGCCTCCCTAGTAGCTGGGACTACAGGTGCCTGTCACCATGCCCGGCTAATTTTTTGTATTTTTAGTAGAGACAGGGTTTCACCGTGTTAGCCAGGATGGTCTCCGTCTCCTGACCTCGTGATCCGCCCAACTCGGCCTCCCAAAGTGCTGGGATTACAGGCATGAGCCCCTGCGCCCGGCCTGATTTGTTTTTTAATTTGTATTATCTTTATTGTTGTATTGCTATTTTTTATTTTTCAAGTGTTTTCCATCCATGGCCAGTTGAATCCTCAGATGTGAAACCCACGGATATGAAGGCCAACTGTATTTTTTCCACTGGATGCGTGCAATCCCCAGTCCCCAACCCAGCCCTGCCAGATGTGTGAGTGGGGACCCATGTTTCCCAGGAGTCTCTAACGACCTTGCCCACTGGCTTTTCCAGAAGGGACTGTCAGGGAGGCTGAAGCCAGACCACAACCCAGAAACTCTGTCCAGCTCCCTTCTCCTGGGAGCCTTGGCCTGGAGTAACCGGGTTGCCCTTTCCTTACTTGGCCATGAGCTGAGTTTGCTGCTTTGTTTTCTCTCTCTCCATGGGTCGTGCTGTTGGCCTTGTATCTAAAGAAGTCGTCACCAAACCCAGTGTCACCTAGATGTTCCCATGTTATCCTCTAGGATTCGATAGTTTTGTGTTTTACATTTGAGTCCATGATCTGTTTTGAGATAATGTTTGTGAAGGATGGAAGGTCTGTCTCAGATCATTTTTCTCACAGTTCTGGAGGCTGGGAAGCCCAAGATCACAGTGCCAACTGGTTCCATGCCTGGTGAAGGTCTGTTCCATCAATGATATCTTCTCATGATGTCCTTACGTGTTGGAAAAGGGGAGTAAAGCAAGACCACTGCATGAAGCCTCTTTTATCAGGGCGCTAATCCTGTTCATGAGAGTAGAGCCCTCATGACCGAATCACCTCTCAAAGGCCCCACCTTGCGATACCATCATCTTGATAATTAGGTTTCAGCATATGAATTTTGGAAGGCCACATACCTTCAAGCCACAGCAGTCTGTGCCTAGGTTCATTTTTCCATGTGGATGTCCAGTTGTTCCAGCACCATTTGCTGGGAAGGCTACCGTTTCTCCATTGAATTGCCTTTGCTCTTTGGTCTATTTCTGCTACACTTTTTTTTTTCTTTCTTTCTTTCTTTTGAGACAGAGTCTCG
This sequence comes from Gorilla gorilla gorilla, assembly GCF_029281585.2. Taxonomy (NCBI): domain Eukaryota; kingdom Metazoa; phylum Chordata; class Mammalia; order Primates; family Hominidae; genus Gorilla; species Gorilla gorilla. The sequence continues at coordinate 165,523,419 of NC_073247.2, forward strand.
CTCTGTCACCCAGGCTGGAGTGCAGTGGCACAATCTTGGCTCATTGCAACCTCCGCCTCCCGGGTTCAAGAGATTCTCCTGCCTCAGCCTCCCTAGTTGCTGGGATTACAGGCACCTGCCACCACACCCAGCTAATTTTTGTATTTTTAGTAGAGACGGCGTTTCACCATGTTGGCCAGACTGGTCTTGAACTCCTGACCTCAGGTGATCCACCTACCTCAACCTCTCAAAGTGCTGGGATTACAGGTGTGAGCCACCTGCACCTGGCCTACTACGCCATTTTTTCAGATGGGCAGGGCCCCGGAGGGCTTCTCATGTTCTCATATGAACGTGGTATTTTCCTTCTGTCTTTCGTTGTTGTTGCTTCAAGTTCACAGAGCCAGATTATCATTATCCATCAACACCTGTCCACCCAAGGCCCTCTTTCGTTTTATTTTCTGTTTAGAAAATAAACTAAGGCCGTGCGCGGTGGCCAACACTTTGGGAGGCCGAGGTGGGCGGATCACCTAAGGTCAGAAGTTCGAGACCAGCCTGGTCAACATGGTGAAACCCAGTCTCTAACAAAAATTAAAAAAAAAAAAATAGCCAGATGTGGTGGTGCATGCCTGTGATCCCAGCTACTCAGAAGGCTGAGGCAGGAGAATCAGTTGAACCTGGGAGGTGGAGGTTGCAGTGAGCCGAGATTGTGCCACTGCACTCCAGCCTGTGTGGCAGAGACTCCATCTCAAAAGAGTAAATCAATAAGGCTGGGCGCGGTGGCTCAAGTCTGTAATCCCAGCACTTTGGGAGGCCGAGGCGGGCAGATCACGAGGTCAGGAGTTCGAGACCAGCCTGGCCAACATGGTGAAACCCTGTCTCCATTAAAAATTCAAAAAAATTAGCCGGGCGCAGTGGCAGGCGCCTGTAATCCCAGCTATTCAGGAGGCTGAGGCAGGAGAATTGCTTGAACCCAGGAGGCAGAAGTTGCAGTGAGCTGAGATCGCGCCACTGCACTGCAGCCTGGGGGACAGAGCAAGAATCCATCTCAGAAAAAAAATAAAATAAATACAAAATAAGCTAATGAATGTCTGTAAGTCCACTGGCCAGCCCAGGAATGGGCCCCGTACCAATGCCCTACTGAAATACACCCAGGTGCTCTGCTGTCTCCCCAACGCCACCTCCCCACTCCAAGATAACCAGTATCCTGCATTTTGCATTTATTATTCTCCTGCTTTTGAAAATTTTGATAGCAGCCAGGGCAACATAGTGACACCATGTCTTTACAAGAAATTAGAAAATCAGCCAGGCATGGTGGTGCATTACTGTGGTCCCAGCTACTCAGGAGGCTGAGATGGGAGGACCACTTAAGCCCAGAAGCTCAAGGCTGCAGTGAGCTATGATCACACCACTGTACTCCAGCCCGGGTGACAAAACGAGACCCTGTCTGGAAAAAATATATCAAAAAAATAAAAAATAATAAAATAAAATTGTGATAGAACACATATATAACACAACACTTGCCATTGTAACCATTTTTCAGTATGACTCAGTGGTACAACTGACTTGTGTTGTATAAGTAGAGCATTCACAATGTTCGGCCATCACCACTGTTTCCCAAACACTGCCATTGCCCCAAACAGAAACTTTGCACCCGTTGAGCAATAGCTCCCCAGTTCCTGCTCCCCCAGCCCCTGGTAACCTGTAGCCACTTTCTGTCTCTGTGAATTTGCCCATTCTAGATATTTTATGTAAGTGGAATCACCATATTTGTCCTTTTGTGACTGGCTTATGTGACTTAGCATGTTGTTTTCAGGTTGATGTATCTTGTAACATACATCAGAACTACGTTCCTTTTTATGGCACAGTAGTAATCTGTTGTGCGGGTGCACCACATTTTCTTTATCCATTCATTTGTCGATGAGTGCTTGGGTGCTTCCCACTTAGGTTTTTTTTCAGCAGGGAGTAGGGTCTGGCTCTGTTGCTCAGAATGGAGTATAGTGGTGCCATCTCAGCTCACTGCACCTTCCGCCTTCTGGGCTCAAGTGATCCTCCCTCTGATCCTCCCACCTCAGCCTCCCAAGTGGCTGGGACTACAGGCACATGCCACCACACTCAGCTAATAATTTACAATTTTTTTTTGTAGAGACAGGGTCTCACTATATTTCCCAGACTGGTCTCAAACTCCTGGGCTCAAACAATCCCTCCCCCTCAGCCTCCCAAAGTGCTGGGCTTACCAGTGTGAGCCACCACCCCTGGCCTAGTTTTTTTTTTTTTTTTTTTAATATAGCTGTAGCATATATGCTTAAAATTATATGTTCTTTAGTTGAGTTTGGGAGGCTGAGGCGGGCAGATCATCTGAGGTCAGGAGTTTGAGACCAGCCTGGCCAACATGGTGAAATCCCATCTCTACTAAAAATACAAAATTAGACCGGTGTAGTGGCATGCGCCTGTAATCCCAGCTACTCGGGAGACTGAGACAGGAGAATCGCTTGAACCGAGGAGGCAGAGGTTGCAGTGAGCTGAGATTGTGCCATTGCACGCCAGCCTGGGCAACAAGAGCGAAACTCCATCTCAAAAAATAAAAATAAATAAACAGCATTGCTGTAAACATTTGTGTACCTGTCTCCTAGTGCAAGGGGGAGAAGTTGCTCTTGTATGTATGCCTGGGAGTTACTGTAAGATCAGCCAGCATGCAACTTTACATAAGCCCTAATTGTTTTCCAAAGTGCTCCTATGAATTTACACTTCCACTGACAATGTGTACAAGATCCTTTTTGATCTACATCTTTCTCATCTATTTTTTTTAGACAGTCTTGCTCTGTAGCCCAGGCTGGAGCGCAGTGGTGTGATCTCGGCTCGCTGCAAGCTCCGCCTCCCGGGTTCAAGCGTACATCTCCTTCAACTCTTGCTATTTGGGGGATTCCTTCGTTTTTGCCAGACTGATGTGTGCGAAACAGTACCCCACCATAATCTTGCATTTCCCTGATTACCAGCAAGGCTGCTCTTTTCTTCCATGGTTTCTGGGCCACATGTGTTTTCTCTTCTGTTTTGCCTGGAGTTGTCTTTTGCCCGTTTTTATATTTTCTTCTTCCTTTTGCTTATTGATTTGTAGGAATTTTTTACATATTCTAGACACTAATCCTTTGCCAGCTATGTGTATTCTTTCATTTGTGGCTTGCCTTTTTACTTTCTTTAAGGAGTCTTTCATAAAAAGAAGTTTCTAATTCTAGTGTAATTAAATCCATCTTATCTCTTCTCTTCTTTTTTTTTTTTTTTTTTTTTTTTTTTGACAGGGTTTCATTGCCCAGGCTGGAGTGCAGTGGCACAAACATGGCTCGAACTCCTGGGCTAAAGCGATCATCCCACCTCAGCTGCCCATGTAGCTGAGACTACAGGCACCCACCACGCCCAGATAATTTTTTAATTTTTTGTACAGATGAGATCACATCATGTTGTCCAGACTGGTCTCAAACTCCTGGGCTCAAGCGATCTTCCCACCTCCACTTCCCAAAGTGCTGGGATAACAGGCATGAGCCACTGTGCCCGGCTACCTTATTTTTTTCTTAAGGATTAATGCTTTTTATATCTGGTTTAAGAAATCCTTTTCTAATCCAAGGTCAGAAAGATACTTTTTACATTTTCTTTTAAGAATCTTAAAGTTTCCTTTTTGACATTTAAATCCTTAATCCATCTGGAAATTATTTTTGTGTAAGACGTGGAGGGCCTAATTTCATTTTTCCCCATTATAAATCACCTCTATTTCCTTCTCCTTTTGTTAAATAATCCCTCTTTCCTCGCTAATCTGCCTTGCCACCTTGTCATATTATATATGTATTTTTCTCTCTTTTTTTTTTTTTAGAGACAGGTTCTCACTCTGTCATCCAGGTTAGAGTACAGTGGCATGATCACAGCTCACTGCAACCTCAATCTCCCAGGCTCAAGTGATTATCCCACCTCAGCCTCCCAAGTAGCTGAGACCACAGATGCATGCCACATCTGGCTTATTTATTTATTTATTTATTTTTTGCAGAGACATGTTGCCCAGGCTGTTGTCATATATTAAAGGTCCATCTTTCTGGGGTTTCTTTAGGGCTCTCTATTTTGTCCCACTGGCTACTTTGTCTACCCTCGAACTAAGGTCAGGCTTTGTTAATTATGATAGCTTTATAATAAGCCTTGTTATTTGCCAGGCAAGCCCTCCTCGTGCATCTTCAGGGTGGTCTGAGCTAGTCTTGACCTTTGCTCTACCATATACATTTTAGAATGAACTTTAGTTTCTCAAAACATCCTGTGGGGATTTTGGTTAGAGTGGCGTTGAATCTGTTCACTCAATTTGGGGAGATTTGACACTATCTTAACAATCACCATTGAATATCTCTCCATTTATTTAGGTCTTTTAAAGTGTGTTTAGAATTTTCTGTACATCTTTCTTTTTTCTTTTTATGATTATTATTATTTTAGAGATAGGGTCTCGCTCTGTTGTCCAGGCTGGAGTGCAGTGGCATGATCCTAGCTCACTGCAGCCTCAAACTCCTGGGCTCAAGTGATCCTCCTGCATCAGCCTCCCAAAATACTGGGATTACAGCCATGAGCCACCATGCCCCGCCCACATCTTTTATTTTACTTATTTCTGAGTATTTTAAATTTTTTGTTGCTATTATAAATGAGGTCTTTTTACAGAGTACATTTTCTAAATACTATGGGTGGTGCATAGACATACACTTGGCTTGCATATATTCATCATTATGTCCAGTCAGTTTGCTAAACTCTCTTTTCTTTCTAATAATTTGTCTTTATACCCTCTTCGGAATTTTTTTTTGTTTTTTTCAGAAGATCACTTCATGTGAAATATTGACAGATGTATTTCCACCGTTCTAATCTTTATGCCTTGCATTTCTTTTCTTGCTATACTACCCCGGCTAGAGCCTCCGGAACAAAGCCCAGAAGAGGTGGTACAAGTGGACAGGCATGCTTTGTTACTGATTGTTAAGAAAATGCTTCTAGGCCAGGCGCGGTGGCTCTCACCTGTAATCCCAGCACTTTGGGAGGCCGAGGTGGGCGGATCACCTGAGGTCAGGAGTTTGAGACCAGCCTAGCCAACGTGGTAAAACCCCGTCTCTACTAAAAATACAAAAATTAGCCGGGCATGGTGGCAGGTGGCTGTAATCCCAGCTACTTGGGAGGCTGAGGCAGGAGAATTGCTTGAACCTGGGAGGCAGAGGTTGCAGTGAGCCGAGATCGCGCCACTGCACTCCAGCCTGGGCGACAGAGACTCCATCTCAAAATAAAAAATATATATAAAAAAAAGAAAGAAAATATTTCTACCATTTCTCTATTAATACAATTATGTGTGTATTTTATCAAGTCTAGGAAGTTCCCTTTTATTCCCAGCTTATTAAGAGTTTTTGTTATGAATAAGTGTTGAATTTTAGCAAATGCTTTTTCTGCACTTGATGAGATGACCAGCGTGTTTCTCCTTTATCCTGCTCCTGGGTTAAAAGACACTTATGGGCCGGGCGCGGTGGCTCACGCCTGTCATCCCAGCCCTTTGGGAGGCCAAGGCGGGCGGATCACGAGGTCAGGAGATCGAGACTATCCTGGCTAACACGGTGAAACCCCGTCTCTACTAAAAATACAAAAATTAGCCAGGCGTGATGGCGGGTGCCTGTAGTCCCAGCTGCTAGGGAGGCTGAGGCAGGAGGCAGAGCTTGCAGTGAGCTGAGATCGCGCCACTGCACTCCAGCCTGGGTGACAGAGCAAGACTCTGTTAAAAAAAAAAAAAAAAAGACATTTATGGGCTTTCTAATATTAAATCACCTTGCTTTACTGACATTCGCTGAACTTGGTCATTATTGGCTATTTTCCTTTATACACATTTGGATTTGGTTTAGAAAAATTTTTGTGAGAGTGGGGACGTCCAGCTTCAGAGCGGGAATCTTTGCTGCGCCAGCGACTAAAAGGAGAATTAAATATGGGTGATGTTGAGAAAGGCAAGAAGATTTTTATTATGAAGTGTTCCCAGTGCCACACCGTTGAAAAGGGAGGCAAGCACAAGACTGGGCCAAATCTCCATGGTCTCTTCGGGCGGAAGACAGGTCAGGCCACTGGATACTCTTACACAGCCGCCAGTGAGAACAAAGGCATCACCTGGGGAGAGGATACACTGATGGAGTATTTGGAGAATCCCAAGAAGCACATCCCTGAAACAAAAATGATCTTTGTCGGCATTAAGAAGAAGGAAGAAAGGGCAGACTTGATAGCTTTTCTCAAAAAAGCTACTAATGAGTAATAATTGGCCACTGCCTTGTTTATTACAAAACAGAAATGTCTCATGACTTTTTTATGCATACCATCCTTTAATAGATCTCATACACCAGAATTCAGATCATGAATGACTGACAGAATATTTTGTTGGGCAGTCCTGATTTAAAACTAAGACTGGTTTGTGGTTAAATGAATATGTTCAGTTTTTGAATTTTAATAGTAACTCCAATTCAGTAAATGCTATCATTGTTTACCCCTTCTAAAGATATGATTAGACTTCGTTAGTAATGTTCAACTTTTCACAAAGATGGTGAGTGCCATCTTAAAACTTACTGGAGATTGGTTTTATATTTAGATTTATATAACTGGTTATGTGAATATATTTAAATACTGGGGAAATTCCTTCACTGTCTTAGAACCAAGCAAGATTCACCTGTGTTTTGTGTTCATTTGTCTCTTAAAGGCAAGGGTTGAAGATAAATAAGGTAGCAATGTCTATAGTTTTGGCCTTAACTATGCCAATCTAATTATAATTTCCTGAATTAAAAAAAAAAGAAAAATTTTTGTTTAGGACTTTTGTCTCTGTATTCCAGACCAAAATGGACCTACAATCTTCCTATCTTGTTCTGTCTTTGTCTAGTTAATATTAAGGTTTTGTTGGGTAATGGTCCTTCCTTTTCAATTCTCTGGCAGAGTCTGTAGAGTTGCTAGAACTTGTCTGTAAAACCATGCGGGCTGGCTGTTTTATTTGTGGGAAGATTTTTAAACCGCTGCTTCAATCTGTTTTATACTTTTAGGGTTACTAGGGCTCGCTTGCTTGCTTTTTTTTTTTTTTTTTTTGAGACGGAGTCTCACTCTGTCACCCAGGCTAGAGTGCAGTGGCGTGGCATGATCTCGGCTCACTGCAACCTCCACCTCCCAGGTTCAAGTGATTCTCCTGTCTCAGCCTCCCGAGTAGCTGGGATTACAGGCACCCACCACCACGCCCGGCTAATTTTTGTATTTTTAGTAGAGACAGGGTTTCACCATGTTGGCCAGGCTGGTCTCAAACTCCTGACCTCAAGTGATCCGCCCGCCTCGGCCTCCCAAAGTGCTGGGATTACAGGTGTGAGCCACCATGCCTGGCCTTTCTTTTTTTGTCTGTTTTAGTAAATTTAGTATATTTCTACTTTGTTTCAGGTTTATTGTCATCAGTAGTTGGTGGTTTATTTTTAGTCATTAAACTGTCTGTATACATTTTCTGTATTTTCATATAATTCACAATTTTAAAGGCAAAATTAAAAAAAAACAAGAGGCCGGGCATGGTGGCTCACGCCTGTAATCCCAGCACTTTGGGAGGCCGAGGCGGGCAGATCACCTGAGGTCAGGAGTTCGAGACCAGCCTGGCCAACATAGTGAAACCCCGTCTCTACTAAAAATACAAAAATTAGCTGGGCATGGTGGTGCGCATCTGTGGTCCCAGCTACTCAGGAGGCTGAGGCACGAGAATCCCTTGAACCGGGAGGCAGAGGCTGCAGTGAGCCGAGATTACACCACTGCACTCCAGCCTGGGCGACAGAGACTCTGTCTCAAAAAAAAAAAAAAAAAGGTAATCACATTACCCGCTTTAAAGCATACATACAATTCGGTGGTTGTTAGTATACTCACAATGTTGTGCCACCATCACTAATAATTCCAGAACATTTTCATCACCCCAAAAAGAAACCCCTTACTTGTTAGCAATCAATCTCCGTTCCCCCCTCCTCTAGCCCCTGGCAACCATTCATCTCCTTGCTGTCTCTATGGATTTGCCTATTCTGATCTTTTATATGAATGGAAACATACGCTATGTGGCCTTTTGTGTGTAGCTTCTTTCACTCAGCACAATGCTTCCAAGGCTCATCCGTGTTGTGGCATGGATCAGTATTTTATTTCTTTTTATGCCTGAATAGTATATCAAATCATGAGACCAAATCATTGTACTGTTCTTGCAACTTTTCTGTAGGTTTTTACATTTTCAAAGTAAGAAGTTGAAAAGAAAAAACTTATCTTAAGCAATCATTGGATTAAAGAGGAGAGCATACAGAAGCGACAAGCTTCGAGAGCTTCGTGAAAAGAAGAACACGTCTTACCCCAACCTCTACACACAACTCAAGCTTTCCACGAGGGGCAGCTAGAATAGTCAAGATATGCATGATTAAGGAGGATAGATCAAAAGTCAACGACAACCAGAAAAAGAATGAGAGAAGCCAAAGGGGAAACAAAGGAAGGGGAAAAAAGAGAATAAAGATTAAAACTGGGATGAATAAAATAAAAAACATAAAATAGTAAAAATTGTAAATAAATACAAAAGCTGATTCTTTAACAACAGAAAAAAATTGATAATTTCCTAACAAAATATAAATTTCTGAAAACCCAACAAGAACTAGAAAATTTGAGTCTACAAATTACCATTTTAAAGTAGAGAAGGAAGCCAGACTCAGTAGCTCACGCCTGTAATCCCAACAGTTTGGGAGGCCAAGGTGGGAGGATCACTTGAGTCTAGGAGTTTGAGGCCAGCCTGAGCAATATAGTGGGACTCCCATCTCTACAAAAACAAAAATTAAAAAATTAGCTGGACGTGGTGGCACACACCTGTAGTCCTAGCTGCTCAGGAGGGTGAGGTGAGAGGATCGCTTGAGCCCAGGAATTTGAGGCTGCACTGAGCTACAGTCATGCCACTGCACTCCAGCCCTGGCAATGGAGGGAGACCCTGTGTCAAATAAAATAAAATAGAGAGGGGATTCTCCATAAAAACAGTACCAACCCTAAGTAGTTTCAAAGCCAAGTCCTATATAATCTTTCAAGACAAAATAATTCTGATATCATTTAAACTATTCCAGTCCACACAAAAACATTTCATAAAGCCAACAATACTTAAACCTAGGTTGATGCCCAAACCTCCTAAACAGAGTACAAAAAGAAACCTATGAACAACTGTCACTTCTGATTACAAATGCAAAAATTATAAATAAAAGGTAAGCACATGGATTCCAGCGATATAGCAAAAGAATAAGACATTATGTCTGACCAAGACATAATATTCTATTATTATGAATAGAATAGAATTTCGGGTCTACTCCAGAAATACAGAGGTGATTCAACATCAGGAAATCTTTCCACAGAATTCATTACTCAGCAAATTAAAGGAGGAAACTCACAGGATCACTAGTTGCTGACTAGGCATTTGATGCATTTCGACAGGCGTTCCTTGAAAAAGAAAGAACATCTCTTCTAAAAGGATATTGGGTAGAATACACGTAAAGGTGGTAGTGAGAGACAGCATTTCCACTCTTCTGCATAGCAACACAAAAGCAATGGGGTGCATGGAAACCCCCTGCCAACTCCATTGTTGGCCAAAGGAGGAGTCAGACAGCCTCCTAGCAAGCAAAGCAGAAATCTTTCCCAAGCCCCAGGTCCTGAAGATATTCTCCTGTTGTCTTCTACAAGCTTTATTGTTTTGCCTTTTGTTCTTAGATCTACAACATACCTGGAATTAATTTTTTTGTGTATAATGTCAGGCAGTGGCCAAAATTTGTTTTTTCTTTTAAAAAAAAAAAAACAAAAAGACTTTCAGGCTGAAGATCCTCAAGAAGGATTCTGTAGGGTCTTATTACAAGGTCCATTTTGGGTATTGTTTTTAAGCAATGCCAGGAAGCTGACCAAAGTACTCTCTTCCTTTAAAAGCAACAGTGCATTGAGATGCATCTCCCTTTGAGGGCAGAGGCATTTGCTTACACATATCGGAACTTGGGCACTTTTACATTGCAAGGGAGCCATTGGCAATTCTCTGGTCCCATCACAATTGCCTGCCGGAGTAAATGCACAGTCTGAACCCCTGGGGAGGGGATATTGCCAATTCTATGACTTGCACAACTCGCAAATCAAGTCCTTCCTCTCCTTTCATGCCCTCACGGTCTCAGTGCCCGCCCTCTGTATCCTTGGGACGAGGCCATGACCCAAAGGGGCTGCGAGGGCGCTAGTCTTCTTCCTTTCTGTCTTTGCAATGCCTCCAATGGGTTACCTGTGATGCACACCGCATTCTGGTTTAATGCTTATTCAATTATAAATTGTTTTCTTTCTCTTCTACTTTTGTGGAGAGGTTTTCTGGGTTGGGAGAAGATTTTGTTTTTAATTAAATTTCCCCAACATACTCCATAGCAATGGGGAGAGGAGTTGTTCCCTTTCCCCATTGCTATGGAGTATGTTGGGGAAATGTAACTCATCTGACCAGGCACTTTCTCCGGCATCAGTCCCAATCAAGTTATGTTATTATAACAGGTGTTGTCCTTTCCCCATTGCTATGGAGTATGTTGGGGAAATTTAATTAAAAACAAAAGACAGAAAGGGCCTCACTCTTCTATACAGCTAAGTGGGTCTGTATCCACTACATTAGGCAGGTTTCACAATTCGGAGCCAGGTGGCAGCTGAAACTGAGAGATGAAGAGAGTTATCTCCCTGGATGATTAATTACATTTCGAAAAGCTGGCTCCCGGATCCCAGAGGAGAGGAAACATTCCTGAGTTGTGAAACTGGCCAGAGCTTCTTTAGCCATTAAAAACATCTACATACATTTGAAAAGGACAGAGAAAGAAATTCCAAAAGATAAAGGAAAAAGGTGCAGGGAGTCTCTTACCTTATTTTCAACAGAGAGAATTAAGCCTCTTGTTTTTAATCTGTATTTGCCCTTACAATCTTCTTCCTGTGTTACTATGAAATAATAACATTGCGATATTTAATTAACACCATTGTTGCTTTTACCTTCTTCTGGGCAAGTTGCAGATGCCTAAATATCCAGCTAGTCCATAGTAAAATGCAAAACAATGACCACAACTGCAATAGCATCAGTTTTTGAATTCAGTACAATACTTGCCTTGGAGGACAACCTTCAAATATATCACATCAATGGTTCAGGGTTCAATCAGATTCTTTGTAGGCAAATGTGTAAACATTTCCCTCCATCACACATTAATTGTACTAGCTGTCGTGACATCTTCATTGCCTGAGCTTTCAAATGGCTAACCATTTGAATATTATTTCGTGGCTCCTTACAAAATCTTATCCAATCCAAGCTTAAGGAGTAGTTTAACTCTGGAGTCTTATAAATTTTTAATGAAGAGTTTTCCTTGTAAGACCCCCAGAATTTCTTGAGTTTTCGTGTGTGTGTGTGTGTGTGTGTGTGTGTATATATATATATATATATATATATATATGTAACTTTTTTTTTTATGTAACTTTTTTTTGGGGGGGGGGGGAGTCTTGCTCTGTTGCCCAGGCTGGAGTGCAGTGGCGCGATCTCAGCTCACTGCAACCTCTACCTCCTGGGTTCAAACGATTGTCCTGCCTCAGCCTCCTGAGTAGCTGGAATGACAGGTGCCTACCACCAGGCCAGGCTGGTCTCAAACTGCTGGCCTCAAGTGATCCACCCACTTTGGCCTCCCGAAGTGCTGGGATTACAAGCGTGAGCCACCATGCCTGGCCCTGTAACATCATATTGACAATAATAATGTAGGCATTTTGGTAATTGTTTTGTCTTCCTGAATGGTATTTCTCAATGTGAACTACAAAGATACCTATGGCCATATCTAGGATCGAAGTCTTTTTTTTTTTTTTTTTTTTTGAGACGGAGTCTCGCTCTGTCACCCAAGCTGGAGTGCAGTGGTGTGGTCTCGGCTCACTGCAAGCTCCGCCTCCCGGGTTCACGCCATTCTCCTGCCTCAGCCTCCCAAGTAGCTGGGACTACAGGCGCCTGCCACCACGCCTGGCTAATTTTTTGTATTTTTAGTAGAGATGGGGTTTCACCATGTTGGCCAGGATGGTCTCGATCTCCTGACGTCATGATCCGTCAGCCTTGGCCTCCCAACGTGCTGGGATTACAGGCGTGAGCCACCGCGCCCGGTGGATCAAAGTCTTACTATGAACTTCCAGGGTGTAATGTACACAGCCCTATCTGTTTTTTGTTTGTCTGTTTGTTTGTTTTGAGATGGAGCTTTGCTCTTGTTGCCCAGGCTGGAGTGCAATGGTGTGATCTCGGCTCACAGCAACCTCTGCCTCCCGGGTTCAAGTGATTCTCCTGCCTCAGCCTCCCGAGTAGCTGGGATTATAGGCTTGCACAACCACGCCCGGCTAATTTTTGTATTTTTAGTAGAGACGGGGTTTCTCCACGTTGGTCAGGCTGGTTTCGAACTCTCGACCTCAGGTGATATGCCCACCTCGGCCTCCCAAAGTGCTGGGATTACAGGCATGAACCACCGAGCCCAAACTGCCCTATCTGTTTTTAGTTGAGGAAAACTCATCCTATCGTCACTTTCTCAGGCATCAGTCCCAATCAAGTTATGTTATTATAACAGCCTATTAAGTCTCCCTGGATAACAGACAACCCTTTGTTTATCTATCCATACTGGGACTGGAGAGAACTTACATTGTACAATTAATGAAGTGACATTATACCTGTCTTTGCAGCCTCTGTCTATAAATGCCAGCTTTCTATTTGTCTATTGATTAGATGCTGTTCTTTTCATCTGTTCTATAGTCATACTCCCAATATCTAATTGTTTCCTTAAATATGAATAGACCTGCTAATGATGATATTGTAGAACTGTTTTGTAGCTAATCGCTGCTGGGCTATGAGTGAGGGCCTCCTACAGCTTGATGAGATTATGTCTTCCCAGCATTAAATTATTCCAAACAGATCAATTTCAAAGTTAACAAATAACATGTTTGTTAGTAAAAATGTGAGTCTTACAGTAATTCAAATAACTACTACTGTGGATAGAGAAGCCAATGCCAGTTACAGGAAAAGTCCTTTGTGGCAACCACAATGCAATCCTCCCAAGGGTCCAGCTGCGTTTTTCTTTCTCTCCGATGGCCCTGTAGGTGATCAGTAGCATTTGAAAGCATTCCTCTCAGCACAGTGGCAGCCCAGGCCTTTCCCCTGGAAAAGCTTTGATGCAGAGGAAACCTCCCAGTCAACTGGGATGGTGGACTTCTTTGGAGGGATACCTCCAGATCCTGCTGACTTTTTAAGTCTCATGGTTTCTAAAGAAGACAAAAGCCCTATTAAGTATTGAGTATGATTACGGGAGGATTCAGTTAAATCAGGCACAGGAAGGACAGGCACAGTGGCTCATGTCTGTAATCCCAGCCCTTTGGGAGGCTGAGGCAGGTGGATCACCTGAGGCCAGGAGTTCAAGACCAGCCTAGCCAACATGGCAAAATCCCATCTCTACAAAAAATACAAAAAAATAAAACTAGCCAGGTGTGGTGGCACATGCCTGTAATCGCAGCTACTTGGGAGGCTGAGGCAGAAGAATCACTTGAATCTGGGAGGCAGAAGTTGCAGTGAGTTGAGATCGTGCCACCACACTCCAGCCTGGGCAACAGAGCAAGATTCTTTCTCAAAAAATAAAAATAAATAAAAACATTAAAAAAATCAGCCACAGGACTTGGTCTTGGACACAAGTTAGAGCTAGGCCATGCTTGCTTAAAGGAGTGGCTGTAATTTTAAACAAGGCTAGTGGTAAAGTTCCAGGCCATCTTAACATTGTAGGTTGCAGAATCTTAGCCAATGAGTCTTTCAGAGCTGGATTCATTAATTTGTTAATTAATTCATTAATTTTTTTATTCTACTGGATGACAGTAGGAATAAAATGACTTTTTCTGTCTGATTCAAATGCTCTGGTATTCCAAAAGGGAGATTCATATTTATTAAGAGAGTCTTTCCCGTTGTTTATACTTCCTGCCTAAGGATCAGCTTCTTTTTCTGTTTCTTCACAGCTGACAACAGATGCCCTAATTGTTTCACCTCAGGTTAGCACTATTGCAATTTGTCTAGCAAGACCTTATGTCCCCGCCAGATGAGAAATTGCAGTAAAGCCAAAGCATCAGTTTTGCATTGCTCTTCAGTTTCTGAGGCTACTAGTAGCAAGTCATCTACGTAGCAAATAATCATAGATCCCCCTGGTGGGAGAAATTCCTCTAAGTGTTTCTGTAAATGACTAGAGAAAATAATGGGAGCATTCAAAACCCTTGAGGAATTCTTTGCCATAAATATCAGACTTTCTCATAAGCAAAAGCAAACAAGAATTTAGATTCATCCGCTAGAGGAATGGAAAGACAGAAAATGCAGAAAATTGATCAATTACAGAGAAAAACTGCAGACAATGGTACCAAAGTCAGAAGAGTTGCTGGAGTAAACAGAACAGCACACATATTTACTTCAAGTTTTTTTTTTTTTTTTTTGAGACGGAGTCTCTCTCTGCCACCCAGGCTGAGGTCAGTGGTGCGATCTCGGCTCACTGCAACCTCTGCCTCCCGGGTTCAAGTGATTCTCCTGCCTCAGCATCTCAAGTAGCTGGGATTACAGGCACGTGCCACCACACCCAGCTAATTTTTTGTATGTTTCTTAGAGACAGGGTTTCACCATGTTGGCCAGGCTGGTCTCGAACTCCTGACCTCAGGTGATCTGCCTGCCTTGGCCTCCCAAAGTGCTGGGATTGCAGGTGTGAGACACCATGCCCGACCTTCTTCAAGATCTTATACAAATAAATTTAGCAGTTGACCATCTTCATCACTTTTACCTCTCTTCTCTTTCGGAAGTGTGAGACTATTTCAAAGTGGTGGCTTTTTCAAATTATCCCTTGTTTCTCTTTTTTTTTTTTTTTTTTTTGAGACAAGATCTTGCTCTGTCGCCCAGGCTGGAGTGCAGTGGCACCATCTCAACTCACAGCAGCCTCAACCTCCCGGGCTCAAGAGATCCTCCCACCTCTGCCTCCTGAGTAGCTAGTGCTAGAGGCATGCACCACCTCGCCTCACTAATTTTTCTTTCTTTCTTTCTTTTTTTTTTTTTTTTTTTTTTTGCTTTTTGTAGAGACAGGGTCTTGCTGTGTTGCCCAGGCTGGTCTCAAACTCCTGGGCTCAAGAGATCCTCCTGCCTCGACCTCCCAAAGTGCTGGGATTACAGGTGAGCCCCCATATCTGGCCTCTAATTCTTTTATAACCTATTTCATTCCTTCTAATTGAGCTCCCAACAAAGGAGATTGTTTTACACACAGCTATGGCTTATCCCTTTGGTAAATTGATTTTATGGGTTCTATAGCTCAAATTAAATCAGCATCTTGATTCTCTAGGGCTCAAAAGATGCCTTGATTTGTGTCAGCTCAGGAAGGGGGCTTTTCCGGCACTGAATATGGTAGGCTTGGAGGTGCATGGGAGGTCTCTCGCCAATAGGTTTACAGAAGAGTCAGGAGAAAAGGGGAGCACTTGCTCCTTAGGCAAAGGCAGAGGGCCCATCTGATGGGAATTGGAGGGAAGAGAATATGTAGAAGGCCGAGTCAAGATACAAACAACCTGTACTGATGGAAAGCAAGAGCAAGAGCTTTCCAAGGCAAATGCAGAATAAGTAGCACCAATCTGTATGAGAAAAGGCAAGGACAGGTCAGCCTGGCAAACAGTGACCGACATACACACACTTAACCCTAAGCTCTTCCCGCCACTGCCATCTCCTCAATCTATCCATTTTGAGCCATTTGCAAAGTATCTCCTAGCTGAGAGTTTTATCCTCCTAGGCCCCCACCCCTGATTCTCTTGTTCCTGCCATCCTGCATGCCCCAGTCTCTTTGGACAATCCCTCTTCCAATGTCCTTGCTTCTTGCAATGATGACACGTGTCTTGCTTCCTTTCCTTTCTGGGTTGCCCAGAACAGGAGTTACTCCCTTTTAGTAAACAGACCTGAGCAACTAACACAGAGTTTTTCAGTTTCTTCCTTTCTTCTTTGACTTTCTCTAGAGTCCCAAATACTGAATAGCTGCTCCTAAGCTTACATGATAGTCAGTCCTGCCATCCTACCACCTTTTCCCTTATTTGAGTTGTTGTTGTTGTTGTTTGTTTTGTTTCTTGTTTTGAGACAGAGTTTTGCTCTTGCTGCCCAGGGTGGAGTGCAATGGCACCATCTCTGCTCACTGCAACTGCCACCTCCCAGCTTCAAGCAGTTCTTCTGCCTCAGCCTCCCGAGTAGCTGGGATTACAGGCCTGCGCCACTATGCCCGGCTAATTTTGTATTTTTAGTAGAGATAGGGTTTCACCATGTTGGTCAAGCTGATCTCAAACTCCTGACCTTAGGTGATCCACCCACCTCAGCCTCCCAAAGTGCTGGGATTACAGCCTCCCAAAGTGCTGGGATTACAGGCGTGAGCCACTGCGCCCAGCCATACTGGCACTTTTTAAGCCCTGTGTTTTTTAATGTCCCATTGACCAAAGCAAATCACATGGCCAAGCCCAGATCTGAGAGTGTGGAAAAATGGACTCTACCTCTTGCAGGGAGGAGCTGAAAGTTCCATCACAAAAGGGTATGCATCCAGGGATGGCAAGAATTTGAGGCCATTTTTGTGATTCAAGGACAGAGATTGTCCTCGGACATAAAATTCAAGGCTGGCAGTTTTTTTGTTGTTGTTGTTGGCACATCAGCTACACCATTGTCTTGTTTTCTGGCTTCTGTAGTTTGTGTTGAGAAGTTGGCTGTCAGTCAAACTGCATAACTATAAAAGTAATCAACCCACCCACCAGCTGCTTTGAATGTTTTCTCTTTGTCTTTGCTTTCCCTCAGTTTTACTACGATGTGCCTAGGTGTGGTTTTTTGTTTGTTTGTTTTATCCCACTCTTGGTTCACGTGACTTCTAGAAACTGACTTGATATCTTTCACCAGTTTGGAAATATTTCATCCATTAACTCTTCAAATATTATCTGTGCCCCATTCTTTCTCACCTTGTTTTTCTGAACTCCAATTAAGCATATATTAGGTCAAGCATGGCCACTCATGCCTGTAATCCCAGCACTTTGGGAGGCTGAGGCAGGAGGATCCCTTGATCCTAGGAGCTCAAGACCAACCTGGGCAACATAGTAAGACCTCATCTCTACAAAAAAAAAATGAACAAAATTAGCTGGGCATGATTGCATGTGCCTGTAGTGCTAGCTACTCAGGAGGCTGAGGCAGGAGGATTGCTTGAGCTCAGGAGGTCGAGGCTGCAGTGAGCGGAGATTGTGCCACTGCCCTCCAGCCTGGGTAACACAGCAAGACCTTGTCTTAAAAAAAAAATACACACACACACACACATATGAGACCTTCTTTCTGTATCCCCTATGTCTCTTACCTCCTTTTGCCTTGTCTTTTACCACCTTTTTACCTCTCCAAGCTTTAGTCTGGCTATTTTCTTCTGATTTATCTTTCTGTTCACTATTTCTCTCTTCAGCTCTTGTATATCCCACCCATTGAGCTCCTAATTTTAATTTGTATATTTTATATTTCTAAATTTTTCACTAAATTCTTTTTGTAGTTTCAAATTATCTGCTAAATTTCTCAATTCTGTCTTTTGTTTCCTTGAATTATTAAATATAATTATTTTAAAGTCTGTATCTGATAATGCCATTATTTGGAGTCCTTGTGGCTCTCTTTTTATTATATTACTTTTCTAATTTCATTTTTATTAAATTTTCTTTTCTCCTTATGACATGTTTTGTTTGTTTTTAAGACAGGGTCTCACACTGTCACCTAGGCTGGAGTGCAATCATAGCTCACTGTAACCTTGAACTACTGGGCTCAAGCAATCCCCCTGCCTCAGCCTCCCAAGTGCTGGGATTACAGGCATGAGCCACCATGCTGGGCCTTGTCCTGGTTATTTTTTATTGAGTGCTGGACATTGTGAATGGAAAACTATAAATCAGTTGAGGCCAAGGACAATGTTATCTTCCTCCAGAGAAAATTTACATTTGTTTCTGGCAGGCAGCTGGGGCACTAGAAATCCTGATCACCTTAATCCAATTATCAGGGATTGAAAGAGCTCAAATCTTGACTACAGTCCCTTAGGGCACAGGGATGCAGTCCTTTAGAGGGCTATTCTATTTCCAGTTTACACTTATTCCTAGACCTTTGGGTTTCCGACCCAAAGCACGAGGAGCTTACTAGGGCCCTCTTCCTTGGTGAGCCCTGCACTCTGACTTTTGACCCCTCACCTCTTAAGTCTGCTAACTGTTCTGCTCAGCTTCTTGGGCCCTCAGCTGTCTCTGCTGGAATTAGCGGATGGCCATAGGGGATAAGCAGCCTTAAATGCTGAGCTCATCTCTCAGCTCATTTCCTTTCTCCCATATCTTGGTCCCATATGCTTCACTGCCTATTATCACTTGGATATTTTCAAGCAAATATTTTCCCTGTTTTACTGAGTCTGTTTAGTTGTTCTCAGTGGAGGCTGTGGTTCAAATTACTTATTTTGTCATTGCCAGACACAGAAGTCATTCAGCACTAGGTTTTAGGCTCTATTTATATTGTTGAGTCTACATATAATCTTGCTTCCAAGTACTGCATAACACTCCCTAATGTTTTATCTGCTTCCTTAGTCACTACAAATAATGCTACCATGACCTTTGTCATGCAGGCCATTGCTCTGTCACCCAGGTTGGAGTGCAGTATCATGAACATGGCTCACTGCAGCCTCAACCTCCTGGACTCAATGGATGCTCCTGCCTAAGCCTCTCACGCAGCTGGGACCACAGGCATGAGCTACCACACGCGGCGAATTTTTGTATTTTTTGCAGAGATGAAGTCTCACCATGTTGCTGAGTCTGGTCTCAAACTCCCGGGTTCAAGTAATTCTCCCACCTGAGCCTCCCAAAGTGCCACGATTACAGGCGTGAGCCACCACGCCCAGCCAAGAATTTTTGTGATGTATACCCAAGAGCAGAATTACAGAGAATTACCAAAATTACCCAACCTAGTGTATACTTAATTGGCGAGATACTGACATATTGTTCTCCAGAATGGTTGTGTTGGTCTGTATCTCCACCAGCAGTACATGAGCGCTCTCTAGCCATACATCCCTGCCAGCATTTGCTATTGCCTGCATTTCTAGGTGTGTGTGTATTTGTCAATCTAATGGGTATGAAGTGATACTGTTGTTTTGATTTGCGTTCCTCTGATAATCAATGGGCTTGCACATCTTAGGTGTGGAATGTCTGCTGCTGGTGCTGCCAACACTTGGTGGGGCATGTAGAACTGGGCCTCCGACCTCTGAGGAAGGGGTGTCATCTGGCGGGTTCCGAGAAGGCTGAAATAAGCTGGAGCCTGAAACCACTGCTGCTGCTAAGGGCCAACTGAGACTGGCGCTACGGCAACAGGAATAGAAAGCAAACAGGAAGGAGCAAGACCCTTCTCTCCTTCCCAGCCTTCCAGTCTCCCTCTAGTGTCCCAGTTGGTGGAAACTGACAACCAGCCAGAAGACAAAGAAGGAATGTAGGTTCAGAGTCCCAGCGCCAGCCTCACAAAGCAGAGTATGGCACCTTCCCCGCCCCTGACCCTTTGGCTTCGCAACATCAGTTCGAAGCCTTCTTGCATAATTTGAACTTCCCTCAGCAGTAATGACAACTTTATGTTTCTGCCTAACAAGATGCCAGTATCCTTCATACAAATATGCTCCTACCCTCTTCTCAAGAGGGGAGACATAAAGTCCCAACAGTCTTTGTAATTATCTCCAAATTACAGTCATAGTATTGGTGATATTAATTTCTCCTTTAAGTAAGTCATAGTACCACTTAACTATTCTGTGACCTAGAGGCTAAGTTGTAAAGTTTACCATCAAAACAACTGCTATTGGCCAGGTGCGATGGCTCACGCCTGTAATCTGAGCACTTTGGGAGGCTGAGGCAGGAGGATAGCTTGAGCCCAGGAGTTTGAGACCAACCTGAGCAACACAGCAAGACCCTATCTCTACAAAATATTACAGATAAAAAAATTATCCAGTGTGGTGGCGCATGCTTGTAGTCCCAGCTACTCAGGAGGCTGAGGCAGGAGAACCGCTTGAGCCCAGGAAGCGGAGGTTGCAGTGAGCCAAGATCACGCCACTGCACTCCAGTCTGGGCAACAGAGCGAGATTGTCTCAAATTAAGAGAGAGAGAGAGAAAGAATCAAAGTCTGTAAGTACCGTTTCGTGTCAGAGAGGAGGAGAGATGGCAGAGCCTTTAGGGAAGACTGTGAAGATGTACTGTTGGCCCTGCCAGGTTAAAAGAAATGTGGTCTTTGAAGTGCAAATACATAAGCTTTTCAACCCTGAGCAATAAAAGAAAGTGCTCTGGTGGTCTTTTCTCTGGTGTTACTATTTGACAGGGCAGTAGCAAGCTAGACGCAGGGGCTATGATGCTTTGCTTCAGTAAAGTGACTGCGTCTGGAACAGCAGCTGCAATCAATTCACCTGCGGTCATTCTTGAAGAGCCATCCACCTTCTGCCAAGCACCAAATAGACAAATAGCATACAAGAGACATCACGACTGCAACCTTCAAGTTCAAGGCACTAATCTCTGCTATTTCCCTCAGAATCGTGACATTGGGTTCCTTTCTCTCCATTAGGCAAGGGTTGTTCTGGCATCTCACTATCATTGAATTTATGCCACAGTTGAGTTCCAGTTTAAATCAACCAACCACATAGGCTGTTAGAGTCACTTTCAGCTGCATGGACCAACATTAAATATAGGCCCTCTGGTAAATGCCCCCAGCTCAAGAAATTGTGCCCAATCCAATGTTATATCCATCCCTTTTGGTAGAACATCCTTAGAATTCACTTCCACACATATTCGCCCAGGTTTTTGCCAATATTTCTTAACGAAAATCATGTTATTGTTCTGGTGTATAGGTTTTCCTCTTGTGTTTTAGTGTGTACCTGTCCACCTGTGGTGGATTGCACCCTCATTATGGGACAGGGGGTGGTTGTGGTGGGTCCTGAGAGGAGAATGGGTATCCTCTTGCAAGGCACCAGAGGGCTACCAGGTCAGCCCTAAAACTTCTCTTACTCCTTGTACCTGCAGGGCTAACAGTGCTAAATCAAACACAAACTTTAATTGCTTGGGTTACAGAATCGCAACGTCAGTTGAATTCCCAGCCTCGCCACGTGTCTCACATGAAATGTCAGGCAGTGGTTGGGAGGAGTGAGACCCTGAAACTTACCATTGCTTTCAAGCTCAAGGACGCAAACAAACCAATCTCCAAACCCCATCTTTCAGGATATGATTCTTGACACCACTCCAGCTGCCAATTTTGCTATCAGCCAGGATCTGATCAGGAAGTAGAAAGGATGACAGCTCCTCCCTTGGTGCATGCAGTTGAGGTTTCAAGTGATCTTCCTGCCTTGGCCTCCTGAGTAGCTGGGACTACAGGCACATGCCACCACACCAGGCTACGTTTTGTATTTTTTGTAGACGAATGTCTCGAACTCCTGGGCTCAAGTGATCCTCCCAGCTCAGCCTCCCAAAGTGCAGGCACTGCAGGTGTGAGTTACAGCGCCCAGCCTCCTCTGTTTGAAGAGTTCTAACTCCCTTCGTTCCCCAGCCTGAGGGGCTGTGTTAATTTCCTGGAGCTGCCATAGCAAAGTGCCACAAACCAAGTGGCTTCGACAGCAGAAATGGATTCTCTCACAGTTCTGCAGGGAAGAAGCCCTAGATCAAGGGTGTGAGAGAGCAGGAGGATCGCTTGAGCCTGGGCGTTTGAGGTTGCAGTGAGCCATGACTGTCCCACTGCACTCCAGTCTGGGCAACAGAGGACATTCTGTCAAAAGAGAGAGAGAGAGAGAAAGGAAGGTAGGAAAGAAGGAAGGAAGGGAGGGAGGGAGGGGAAAGAAATAAGAAAAGAAGAGAGAGAGAAAGAGAAAGGAAGGAAGGAGAGAGAGAAAGAAAGGAAGGAAGAAAAGATAAAGAAAGAAAAAGGAAAGGAAAGAAAGAAGGAAGGAAGAAAAGAAAGAAAGAGAGAAAGAGAAAAGGAAGGAGAGAGAGAAAGGAAGAAGAAAAGAGAAAGAAAGAAGAAAAAAGAAAGAAGAAAGAAAACAGAAAGAAAGAGAAAGAAAGAAGAAAAGGAAGGAAGGAAGGAAGGGAAGAAAGGGAAGGAAGGAAGGAAGGAAGGAAGGAACAAAGGAAGGGGAAGAAAGGGAGGGAAGGAAGGAAGGAAGGAAGTTGGTTAGAGAGAGGCCCACAGAGCTGAAGCTGGGTCTCTGAGGTCTGAGGTGAGGGCGTGGCCTAGCTAGTTGTGGAGGAGTGAGCTCAGTAGAGGGACTTGTGGGGCTGGGATCCAGACCTCTAAGGAGCAGGGGTCTGGCTGATGCTGGGGTCTCTGAGCTCAGGGGATGGCCTAGTACTCAGATTTTGGAGCATAGGGCACTGGGTGTCCGGTGGTGGTGTCTCAGAGGTGGGATGCAATGAAGCTGGTCTTGCAAGTGTTGAGAGATCTGAAAATTGGCTTCAGGCGGTGCCACGGAAATGAAGCACTTGCTGCAAGGGTGAAGAAGCCTTGCTAGATGGTGCGCACAGGAAGGAGCAGGTCCCTTCTTCCTCCTCCAGTCTTGTGGTCTCCCTTAAACGCCCCCAGCTAGCAGAGCCTAGGAGGGAGGCGCTGGTAAAGCAGGAGCATCACCAAGCAGAGGACAGCAAAGGGGGTGGCACGCCCACTCCACAAGCCAGCACTGCTCCTTCTAGGGCACGGATCTCAGAGAAAGGACTGCATATGCCCACTTTATCCATGATGGCTACCACTGGAAACAACCCACACGTCCATCAACGGGGGAATGGGTAAGTGAGTCTCGGTGCATGTGTGCATACAATGGCTACTAGTCAGCATCACAGAGGGAAGAAGGGACACAGACGGCAACCTGGATGAGTCTCATGAAGTGATTCGAGAAAGAAGCCGGCACAAAGGGCTCCAGAGCGTGTGCTTCCATTTCCATACCCGTCAGGGGCAGGCGAGACCATCTACAGCCATAGACGGCAGGACAGGGCTTAGATCTGCAGCCAGGGATTGGCTGCCTGGAGGCACAAAAGCATTCTCTGTGGTGATGCAAATGTTCTTTAGTTTGGTCCAAGTTGTGGCTGCATGTGTGGATAGGCAGGTGAAAAAACCAGGCGTGCACTTGATTTTCTGCACAGTAACCCTCAATAAGGACTTGTTTCACGGATTTTTAGGGCAGTGGAGTTACGCTGCATGATACTGTAAGGGCGGATCCATGTCATTATACCTTTGTCCAAACCCATAAATGGACAACACCAGAGTGAACCCCGATGTCAGCTATGGGCTTTAGTTCATGCGAGCTTCTCATTGTGGCTCACCAATTGTAACAAACGTACTACACTGACTCGAAATGTTCATCATGGGGAGGCGTAAGGGGAGTGACAGGGTCTGTGGGAACTCCTTACTTTCCGCTCAATTTTTCTGCAAACCTAAAATTGCTCTAAAAAACAAAATGCCTTAATTTTTTAAAAACTCAGGAAAGCAGCCCAGGGCCGATGTGGCAGCTCCCGGTCCTCAGGCCCTCGGGCTGCCTTTGTTGCTGTTCCGCCATCCTCAACGTGCGACTTCCCTTTGGTGCGACAAGGTAGCTCTCCCCATGATCACAGATCACATTTGCCTTTCAGCTGTAAGGAGACAGAAAGTGGCTGGCACAAGGCCATGCGTGGTGGCTCACGCCTGTAATCCCAGCAGTCTGGGATGCCAAGGCGGGCAGATCACCTGAGATCAGTAGTTCGAGACCAGCCTGGCCAACGTGGCAAAACCCCGTCTCTACTAAAAATACAAAAATAAGCTGTGTGTGGTGGCGAGCACCTGTGGTCCCAGCTACTCTGGAGGCTGAGACAGGAGAATCACTTGAACCTAGGAGGCACAGGGTGCCGTGAGCCAAGATCATGCCACTGCACTCTAGCCTGGGTGATCGAGCGAGACTCCATCTCAAAAAAGAAAAAAAGAAAGGAAGGAAGGAAGGAAGGAAGGAAGGAAGGAAGGAAGGAAGGAAGGAAGGAAGAAAGGCGCCAGCACAGGTTTGCCCTGCAGGTATGGGTGCACTCATGCCCCACCATCCTACTGGGTGCATAGAGGCTGGGAAATAGGTCTTCAGCTGAGCTGCCATGTCCCCAAGCCACAAATCTAGTGTTATGGAAGAACAGAAAAACAGATATTGGAGGGCAATAAGTGGACGCTGTTACAGGTGGGGATCAAGGGGGACAATGAGTGTAGAGGAGTCTTGAGGGGTTTTGCTGTAAACAGGAGCAGTGAAACGGGGCAAGAGCCAGGGGGCATGCGCAGGCAGGAGCGGGAGCTTCCGGTGATAGAAGCTCCAAGGGCATGTTGGTATGCTGCTGGGCCTGACCCCACAGGGAGAGAGAAAAATTACAGATGCAGAAAACAGGAGGAGAGAGGGGGTCTCAGGGGTGGCAGAGACCACTGCACATGGTGGGAGGGGTTCACCTGAGGGGGCTAGGGCTGGGGAGGGGACAGATTTGATGATGGGAACTCAAGGAAAGAAATTCTCGTCAGATGCTCTCAGCTTGCTCGGTGAAACATGAAACAAAATTCTCACCTTGAAAGTGCAGGGCCTGGGGGCTGAGGGGAAGGTGTGTGGCCTTGGAGAACCAGGGAGGAAACTCCAGAATTCCCAAGGAAGGCTGGCTGTGCCTGGGTCCACTTGAGGCTTGTGGTCATAAATCTAAGGTGCTTAGTCCTGGGCTGGGCGTGGTGGCTCACGCCTGTAATGCCAGCACTATTGGGAGGCCGAGGTGGGAGAATTGCTTGAGCGCAGGAGTTCGAAACCAGCCTGAGCAACACAGGGAGACTCCATCTCTACAACAATAATTTAAAGATTAGCCAGGCGTGGTGGCGTGCTCCAGTGGTCCTAGCTACTTGAGAGGCTGAAGCCAGAGGATTTCTTGAGCCCGGGAAGTGGAGGGCTCACCTGTGCTGGGTTTTCTTTCTTTCTTTCTTTTCTTTCTTTTTCTTTCTTTCTTTCTTTTTCTTTCTTTCTTTCTCTTTCTTTCCTTTTCTTTCTTTCTTTTTCTTTCTTTCTTTCTCTTTCTTTCCTTTTCTTTCTTTTTCTTTCTCTCCCTCCCTCCTTTCCTTTCTTTCTTGCTTTCTTGCTTTGTCTTTCTCTTTGTTTCTTCTTTCTTTCTTTCTCTCATTCCCTCTCTCTCTCTCTGTCTCTCTCTCTCTTTCTTTCTTTCTTTCTTTTTCTTTCTTTGTCTCGCTCTGTCGCCCAGGCTGGAGTGCACTGGTACAATCTCAGATCGCTGCAACCTGATTTTTTTACCTGCCTATCTGCACATGCAACCATGACTCGGACCAAAGTAAAGAACATTTGCATCACCACAGAGAATGCCTTTGTGCCTCCAGGCAGCCAATCCCCAGCTACAGAGGTAAGCCCTGTCCTGCCATCTATGGCTGTAGATGGTCTCACCTGCTCCTGATCACGCCACTGCACTTCAGCCTGGGAGACAGAGTGAGACCCTGTCTCAAAAAATAAATAAATAAGGTGCTTTGTACTGGTTTAGAGGGCTGGGTACCCCAGAGAGAACGATGCCACCGGGGCACATCATGAGTCTTCCACTGAGCCATGGAGCTGTGTCCCTTGAGACAGGGGAAGAGGCTCCTGCCGCTGGCCACACTCTACTCTCATGTTTGAGCAGTGAAGGGCCCGGCCATGGTGACAGCTAAGCTTGGTCTCAGGAGGCCAGCAGAGGCGAGGATCCTGAGTCCCAGCAACAATGTGACAGCAACACCCAAGGGAGCCAACAGCCAGGCCTGGCAGGGTGGGTGGAAGGCCCGGGCTCTGGGAAGGGGCAGGGAAGCATCAGGACTGTGTGGCTGGGCCACACCCGGGCCCGCCTGGCAGGTCGCTCCTAGCACCTCCCACAGTGTGACGTGGACAGGCGAAGTAAGTGTTCCGCGAAATGACAAAAGGTGCTCTTGATTTTCAGGTTTTATTTGCCTGTTATAATTCTGATATTATGTACATATATATATATACTTTTGTTTTTTTGTAGAGGGCTTATCAGTAGACCAAGCACAGGCATACAGGGAGGCTGCGGCTGCTGAGCAGGGGCGCAGCAGTGCTGGGAGAACCAATCTTTCCTTTTTTTTTGTCTGTTTTTATTTTTCCTGGGATGGGTTCGTCAAAGCTAATTGCTATCAATCCTAGAAACCACCTAGGGACTCAGACATCTGCCTACACACTAGTGGCATAAAGGGAAGGACAGGGGTACAAACTTTCAAAGTCACGGTGTATTTACATTCCCAAGGTGGGGGCGGGAGGGGGCTGAGGAAGACAACTGCTCAGACGATAGGGAGGGCAGGGCTGCTAAGGGGTCCTGGGGGGTGGGGGCGGCTGGAAGAGGCTGGCCGGTGGGCAGTGGGAGGAGGTGTGCCCGCCCCGCAGCCAGGTAGTGACGGAGGCCACTTGGATGTTGTCTGGTGGGTACCGAAGGCAGCGTGTGTATGGAGCTCCTGAAAGCCGGCCGTGGGGTGGGCTGGGCGGCGGGAAGAGGCAGTGCTGCCAGAGTGCGATGCTGGGAGTGGGGGGACTCTCTGGGCTCTCCAGATGGCCTCCCCTGCCCCCGCGGCCAGTTTGCCCGGCTCCCATCCCGGTTGGAGCAGAGATGGCAAAGAAAAGACAGCAGATGGTGGGGACACCGAGTTCTGTTCCCAGTCCCAGCCAGGCTGGCTGGGGAGTGGCTAGGGGAGGGGGAAGGTGCCAACCCTGGTCCTGAGGAGACCCCACCATGTCTGCCCCCAGTCAGGGAGCAAGAAAGACAGCATTTCGGAGACCCTTTTGGGCCACCCCTACTTCTTCTCCCCCAAACCACAGCCTCTCTGCCCAAATGGGCTGGCAAAACAGCACCCAAAGGCCCCTGGCATGTGGGAGATCTGCCCAAGCTGGGGCAGAGCAGCGTGTGCCCAGGAAGGGGTGCAGCTGGGTTTTGGCAATAAAGTGGGGACCGGGTGGTGGGAAGGGGATCCGAGGCAGCAAGTTCTCCTCTGCCCCAACTCCAGCCTCCCATGGGCCTGCTGGAGAGGGAGGGGCCTGGATCCCAAGGCCAGGGGCACAGCATCTCCTGTCCTGGACTCCACTATTCTAGGGCCACGGCAGGGTTGATGGGGGAGGTGGCCCCTGAGCTGTCATTGCCCCCTGCCGCCTCCTTCTCCTTCTTGCCACTGTACTGGCCAATGAACGAACCATCTTCGTTGAACTGAACATCCACGCTGCCCCCATAATCGGCCAGGCTGTCGTCACTGCCCAGGGGCTTGATGTCCCCGTTGAGTGATGGCTGGCTGCTGCCAAAGGCCTTCTCCTCGTTGTCACTGCAGAGGCACAGGGCAGGTGCGAGTGAGAGCACTGCCGAGCCCCTGCAGGAGCCTGGCTGGGGGTGAGGCAGACGCCCGCCTGCCTTCCATTTGCTTAGAATGCGCTCAGAAAGAGCAGCTCTGGCCACCCTGGCAGGCAGGTCTGGGGCTGCCATCTTTGGGCATTCCCCAGATCCTGGGGACTGTGAGGGAGAAAATGTGCACTCGGCCAGGGGATTATGGGGCCTGGTTCCTGTCTGGGAAACTGTCTGGGGCCTCCCTTGGGGAGAGGGGAGCAGTGAAGGTATCTGTGTGGAGAGGAGGGGCTGGGGCGTGAGGAGCTGCCGGGCCTGGGGGCTGGGAAGTGAGAGTCCTGTCAGAGCCCCGGCAGCCAGGGGACAGTGGCACACCAGGCGCACATTGTCTATAGGGAGACCTTGCTGTTGGCCCCTCCCCACCGCCCCTGCCTTACCTCTCCAGGGACCTGAAGTCACCCGGCAGCACAGAGAAGAGAGAGAGGGGGTGAGATGTGAAGGCCAGGGTGGAGCTGAGTGCCAGCACCCACTCCTGCCCCGGCTCACCTGTACTCGCCGAAGGTCTCATCTTTCATCGGTCGGGCCTCAGAGTCCACCTGGGTGTCCTCCTTATCCTTCACTGGAGACACAGAGAGGGACAGCTTCTTCTCCCGCCCCAGCCTGACCCGGGGCTCCAGGCCCCTCTATGCCCCTCACCCCCAGCACTCTGTCTCAACAGCGCCCAGAGGCAAGAGGCCTTGAAAGAAACCGCTCACCCCCTGCGGTCCAGCCACCACTTGCCTGTTGCCCCAACCCCGGCCTGGGAGGATGATCCCCCTGCCTGCCCCCACCATGTGCCTGTCATCTTGTGGGGAGCTTGGGGAATCCAGGAGGCCTTGCGGAAGGGTGGAAGGGGCGAGGTGCTCCTCTCTGCCCTCGGCTGCACCCCCGTCACGTGGGGCTCAGAGGCTACCTGAGTATTTGCCGCCCTTGCTGCGCTTGATGAAGCAGAGGATGAGCAGGACGAGGAACAGGAGGATGATGGCACTCACAAAGCCGATGAACCAGCCCTCAGTGGCGAAGCCAGCAGGAGGGAGCCTCACGCGGCCTGAGGGTGAGACACCAGCCCCCCGTGCTGCCGCCCAAGCCAGAACCCGACCTGAGGCCCTGAAGTATGCTCTGAAAGTTGGGACCCTCTGGGGGGCTAAGGAGTGACAGGGACAGGGAGACATGAATTGTGCAGCCCCCATGCTTCCCTGGCAGGGAAAAGAGTATCTGCGGAAAGGGTATGAAACGGGGCTGATTCGGGGACACCCAGATTCTGGGAGGAGAAGCAGACAGGAGCCGTGGAGGGAGCCTGGGCAGTAGTGGCCATTCAGGGGACAGAAGGACATGAATTGTGCAGCCCCCATGCTTCCCTGGCAGGTGATGGCGGGCCCCCGGCGCCTCACCTGTGCCATTGGTCTTCACAGCCATTTGGTGCCGGAACATCCTCTCCTTAAACAAGTGGATCTCGTAGTCAGTGTCAGGCTGCAGGTCCCACTGCGTGTAGGAGCTCTGGTTGTAGCTGACATACTGTGGCGAGAGGGAAGCCCCACCCTTCTCTTCTGCGACGGAGAGAGGGTGGCAGCAGGGGTGAGTCGGAGTGCCAGGCAACCCCTCTGGCCCAGAGCCCCCTTCCCCACCACACCCCAAGGCCCCCTTTCACGCTTACCTCCCAAGGCTTTGAACAAGATATGGAACCTGAAGTTGCACTGGCCCTCCTTGGGGACCCAGGAGACGACACTGTAGTTTTCACCCGCTGTGGCTGAGATGTTGCCAAAATCTGAGATCCCTGGGGGGATGCAGGGGCACGAGGAGAGTGTGGCAGCTGCCAGGAAGTCTAAGGCCCTCCCTCCTGGACCCGGCTGGCCGGGGCCTCCCTGTTGGCAGGTCATTCCTCCAGCTTACCAGACAAGGCCATAGTGCCTCCTTCCCGTACGATGGCTTCACCAGGGCCCTCTTTGGTGGTGGCCTGAAGCTGGAAGCGGTACCGCAGGTGGGGGCTGAGATCGGTCAGGTTGTGTGTCCGAAGTTCGGGGTCCCGAAGGTTGAAGGACAGTTGCCCCTTGCCCCCCTCATCCACTGTGGGGACAGACAGGGGTTGGCTGTGGCTGCAGCTCTGCCCCCTCCCCGTGGCCCCTCCACCTCCCTTCCCTGCTGGGGCGGCGCACGCACGGGGGTGGTAGGAGAGCACGTAGCCGGTGAGCACGCCGTTGTGGCTGAGTGGGGGCTGCCAGCGCAGCAGCAGGCTGGTGTTCGACTGGCACTCCAGGTGCAACGCCTCGGGGTGGCCAGGCACTGCAGGGCACAGAACCGAGTGGCAGGTAGGTCCTCGCCCAGGTCTGGGGAGGAGGGCAGGGGATGAGGCGTGGGGTGCAGGACTCACCTCCCTCTGGGGTGCTGAAGGTGAACTCGCTGGCGGGCCCCGATCCTCGCCCGTTAAAGGCCTGCACCTCCAGGTGGTAGGAGCTATAGGGCCGCAAGCCACTGAGGATGACACTGGTGGTGTTGGCGGGCACCACCACATGGTCTTTGTGGATATGTCTCTTGCTGTGCTTCCTCTGACTGCCCTCCCTCCAGTACGTCACCTGCACAAGTGAACAGGAGACCTCGCAGGGGCAGAAGGCACCCAGCAGGGCCCCCAGCGCACACCCCCACCACCCTTGATGGGGACCCTCCTCTCAACCCAAGTCTTCCAGAAGAGCGGCTGGCAGGTGGCAAAGCCCCCTCACCATCCTGTCGCTTTACCTCAGTGATCACCCTCCTGGGCCCCCATGCCTTCAACCCTTACATTGTATCCGCGGAGGTGGCCCTTGACCTGGGCCAGGTCCACCGGCCGCCACTTGACCAGCACGGCACTTGAGTTGAGGATTTCAATGCCTTCCAGCTCAGGGATTGCCTGGGGGTCTGGAAACCACCAGTGACTTGGATAGAGCCATAGGCTCTCACCCCAGCCCTGAGGCCAGGCCCAAGCCCCCACACACAGAGAAGACGAATTCGGATATTTTATGAGGTACAGTTTGAGGAGGAGAGGTGTGTTTGCATGGTCTCAAGATCTCTTCCTGGACTGCTTATTAGTTGCAAAGGTGAAAGTAGTAGCTTATACAAAGGAGAAACCATGGCTGGGCGTGGTGGTTCACACCCGTATTCCCAACACTTTGGGAGACAGAGGCGGGTGGAACATTTGAGGTCAGGAGTTCGAGACCAACCTGATCAACATGGTGCAACCCCATCTCTACTAAATACGAAAATTAGTTGGGTGTGGTGGCAAGTGCCTGTAATCCCAGCTAATCAGGAGGCTGAGGCAGGAGAATCGCTTGAACCCGGGAGGCGGAGGTTGCAGTGAGCCAAGACCGCTCCACTGCACTCCAGCCTGGATGACAGAGCAAGACTCCGTCTCAAAAAAAAGAAAAAAGAAAAGAAAAAAAGGAGAAACCAGAAAAAAAACTTGACCGGGTACTTCAAGTTACCATCTGGTCATGTTCCAGATTCAAGGAAATGAAAGAAGCAGCATTGGCTGATATAACTGGAATACCGCTGCCAATTATAGAAATGTGAAGTGTGGGGAATTTCATAACGTCACTCTGGTTATGTAAGAGAATATCCTCATCCTTAGGAAAGGCGCACACCAGTGCTGAGAGGTGTGGACATGGGCTGAGGTGGAAGCAGGCGAGCTCAACCGTGGGCGAGGGGCCCTGCCGGATACTCACAGTCCTCTCCAGAGTAGCCGATGGTGACCTGGGGCTCTGGTCCCTTGCCCTGGCTGTTGACGGCCTGGACTTTGATCTCATAGGGCACGAAGGTGGACGTGTTGGACACCACCAGGAAGGGGTCGCTGACAATCTGCTCCTGCCAGGGCCCTCGTGTCCCCTGAGGGCGCCACTGCACGCGGTACTGAACCTGGGGGGCGTTCCAGTCCATCCACCGGAGCGGCTGGAGGAGGCCAGCAGAAGAGGAGTTGGTTGGCCAAGAACACCAGCATTCTTTGGCCCGCCCCCCAGCGCAAACCAGCATCCCCAGACATCAGCCCCTTCCTTTGCATAGCCAAGGGGGAGTAACAGACACCCAGGTCATGGCCTCATGTCCCCCAGGCAGCTCAGCCCAGGGACTCTCACCTTCCACGTGATGACCATATTGGTGGTCTCATTTCCTTCCCCCTTCACATCCACAGGGTTCTTCTCTGGGGCTGGAAAGGAAAGTATTAACACATCAATGCTGCAGCCTCTTTTGGAGAGCCACGAGGACCGAGGGCCAAGGAACAAATGGCTCATTCTGGCACCAAGGGAGTCCAGCCCCCTCGCGCTCCCCCTGGAAATTTGGAAGCAGAGGAACTTGGGCATGGCACCTCTCTAAGCCCTCCCTTCACAGCCCGGAGCCCCTTCCAGGTGGCATGGGAGTGGGTGCCACCCTGACTCACCTGCCTCAGGTGTGACCACAGTCTCAGAGACCGGGCTGGGCTCCCCGGGGCCATATTTGTTTATGGCAGTAACCCTAAAGGTGTAGTGGACATAGGGCGACAGCTTGAGGGTGGTAGAGGTCTGGTTCCCTGGAACCTTGCCCAGACTGTACCATTTTTCAGGCGCCATTTCCTTGTCCTCAAATTCAATGTCATATTCTGCCAAGAAATGAACCGACAATGGAGTGATCAGCATGTGGCTTTGGGGGAAGGGCTATGGAGGGGTTGGGTACAGTCTGGGTCCCTGAGTACCCAGGCCAACTGGCATCTCCAGATTCCCATGAGGAACCGTGAGTCCCCCCAAACCGTATCCCCCCAGGAAGGCTCCAGGAGGAGGGAGGACCCCAGGAGGGGCCAGGGCTGGCAGGAGTGATGGTGGGGTGGCACTGAGCTCAAGCCTCTTACTCTCAATGGGGGCATTGTGGTCTTCTGCAGGACTCCAGGACACGCGCACCTGGCTCTGCGTCAGCAGGTGCAGGTCGGACAGCACCAGCCGTGGCACCGGCCCAGGGCTCCCTGAGGGTGGGGAGGGTCGGTGCTTGAAAGGGCCCAGGGATGTGAGCCCCGGCCTTCTAGAGTGGAGGCTTCCACCCTAGGACTTACCCACCACCAAGAGCTGTGCCCTACTCTCCACCACATCCAGTTCGGTACTGGCCACGCAGCTGTAGTTGCCCTGGTCGCTGTAGTCCAGGCTGTGGATGACCAGGCGCCCATCCTCTATGAAGTACCTGTGGAGGAGCCGTGTCTGTCTTTCCTGCCATCTGGGCTCTTCTCCCCTCCCATCCCTCCCTCCTGTCTCCTTCCCCCGCTCCTGTCAGAGCCTTCCCCATCAAAGCAAGGACGAGGCCAAGAGGTCTGGACTTCCAGCTTTTCCCACTCTGCCCCCTTTCACCGTCACTGTCCTCACTTGTCACTGTCCCCAAGCTCCTGGAGGTCTCGACCATCCCCACGCCAGGTGATGCTGGGCTGCAAGGAGGGGTCAAAGGAGGCCTGGCACGTGAAGGTCACCCTCGAACCTTTCTTCTCGATTGCGCTGCGGGGCCCCTGAGTGATCTGAGTTGCATCTGAGGGTAATGCGTGCGTGGGGAAGTCACTCTGTTGTCCTCCAGAGGCCCAGATCCTCCCTCCCAGAGGCACTGCCAGCCACGTGGCAAGGGTCGCCTGACCTTTAACCTTCAGGTTAGCCACGATGGTCACGTTGTTTTGGTCATTGGCAGCCAGGCAGAAGTAGCGTCCGGTGTCATTGGCCTGGAGGTCTCGAATGCCCAGGGTCCCATTGGCATAGGGGAAGAAGCGTTCGTCCTGAAGCACTGTTGTCCCATCCTCGTCCAGCCTGGAGGGAGCAGGGCGGGCCTGGCTCTGACTGGCTGGCCTGGGCTCCCTGCCCTCCCTGGCTCCCTGGCCACTGGGACACGACACTCACCACTACCAGGACAAGACACTCACCACTGAACACTGGGCACAGGCGCTCCGAAGGCCTTGCACAGAAGGTAAGCAGTGCTGCCCTGGACAGCCATGTACGTCTGATTGTCCGCAGTCAGGATCTTGGCTGGCAGCTCTAGGGGAGGAACAGTCTCAGGAGACAGGGCAGGACTTGGGGCCACAGCTGGGCCAGGAGCCAGGGACCCTCTGCACAGCTTCCTCGGGCCCCCAAGAGCCCTGCAAATCTTGCTTCCCTGCTCCCAGCTGAGGCCCCCGCCAGGCTGCGTCTCTCTCTGCCTTCAGACACTGCCCTCTGCCTCAGATGCGCCTCTGGTCGCAGCCACCCAACTTTTACGTTATTCCAGGCCTAACTGACAGTCACCTCTCCCCAAAAGCCTTCCTGGCCTAGTCCCCAGCCTTCCCTGAAGTTCCAGGAGAGGTGCCACCTGGGCTGGCCTTGGTCACATCCTGTCCGGGGTGAGCCTCCGCTCAGTCACAGTGATAAGACCTTTCCCCTCTTACATCTCCCTCGGCTATCATGAGGCTGAGTGAGATGGGGCGAAGGGTGTCAGCAAGGAGAAAGGTCGGTGCCAGCCTGGTAGGCCGAGGACGCATCAGCTGCCAGCTGAGCCACTCTGGTGGCCTGGCTCAGTGGGCTGCAGGGACAGACTGGGAGTTAGGAGGTAAGGAAGGGAGGGCACTCACGGACAACGTAGATGTAGGCATTGGCCAGCAAGAGCCCGTGCCGGTTGCGGGCCTCACATTGGGTCACCATTGTGTCACTGGGCTGCACGTTGCTCAGGATCAGGGCGCCACGCTGAATCCGGTACTTCTGGTCTTTGGCCAGCTCTGTGCATGCAGCAGGTGGGCCCATGGGCCGCAGCCCGGCATTGAGCTGCGTTGAGGCCCTTCCTCACCCTCCTCTTCCTCTCCCCCACAGCCCCCAGGGCTCACCACACTCCCCACTCCTGCCTGAGGCCCTGCTCACCCTCCACAGGGATCCCGTTGATTCTCCAGGTGACCTCTGGTTGGGGCCTGCCCTGGACTTGGCAGTCCAGGCGGGCAGTCTCTCCTGGCCCATATAGATGGCTCTGGGGCTTGTGCAGCCAGTATGGGGCAGCTGGGAGGAAGGGGAGAGACGCCCTGAGCCCGCAGCCAGCAGCTGGCTCTTGACCCGGCGCAGACCGTCCCCTCCCCCATGACAGTGGGCATCACAGGCCACTGTCCCAGGAGGTCCATACCCTCCACGGTGACATAGTACGCATGCCGGGCACTGCCCAGTGAGTTCTCGGCCAGGCAGCGGTACTCGCCATCATCCTCCTCGCCCACTTTCAGCAGCTGCAGGGTCTTGTTGTGGTTCTGGTAGGTGACACGGTCGGCTGGCATGGGGCCACTGGGGCGCAGCCATTTGATGGTGGGCGTGGGACTGCCCGGGAGGCAAAGGGAAGAGAGCAGAAGGGAGAAAGGACAAGGCCAATCACCCCAGCCCCCTATACCCCGTGGTGGTCTGAGCTCCCCGCTAGAGCTGCGCCACCCTGCCCTGCCCTGCCCTGGGTTCCCAGACTCACAAGCCCTCGGCGATGCACTCCAGGACCAATGGCTGCCCCTGCAAGGCCACCAGGTGGCTGCTGGAGTTGGTGGGGAAGAGCAGGCGCGGCTTCCTGTCAATCATGCTGTTGGCTGCCAGGAGAAAGTGGGTGGGTGGGCTGCCCACTCTTCCCTCCACCCCAGAATTGCAAGGCTGAGGGACTCGACACTCCAGCCAGCCCCCGGGGCCTCTGTGTCTTCCTCCATTAAGGAGAGTGTCCTGTCTCTGCTCTCGACGCCTGGGAAGGGGTCTGGGCAGGGTAGAGGTGGGAGCCAAGCTGTTCTTGAGGAAGCCTGGAGTTGTCAGATGGACCTATGGTGGGAAGGGCCATGCCTGAGGGTGAAAGGAGTCAGGGAGAGAGTGCAGAGCCTCTGAGACTCACTGGCCTTGACCCGGAGGTCAATGGGTTCCTTCTGAATGATGGTCCTGGTGCCTGGGAAGTGGGCGTGGCAGATGTAGTCTGAGTGGTTGTCGGAGGTGAGCACATTGGCAAAGTAGAGGTTGCCGTTCTGGCCCATCGTCACCCGCTCGTCCTGCTTGATGTGCAAGATCTCTGCAGCGGGCAAGGAGGCCGAAGTCATAACCCCGTCCAGGAAGACACCCCCACTAACACCCCGACCCCACGAGGCAGCCGCTCGCCGGCACCCACTGCTGTTCATCCAGTAGATCCGGAGAGGCTCTGCACTTGGGGGAGGGTTGCAAGGCAGAACCACTGACTCCCCTTCCTCCACCTCCACGGGCTTCACTGTCTCCTTTGGCCACTTGGGGGCACCTAGAAGGGACAGACGGGCTGACACTCTCCTCCTGGTCCAGATGGTGCTAGGCAGGAGAAGGGAGGTGGGGGCAGGGGGGGGTGGCGGGCTACACCAGGGATGGACGAGGGGGCGAGAGGGTCAGGCCAGGAGAAACTTCACAGAAGAGGAGGCAGACACTCTGGATACCTTCTGGGCTCATAGCAGAGACTAGCACTTAGGGAGGCCAGGGTGAGCAGGAGGCCAGGAGGCCAGGAAGGGTTAACCCTCCACGGTTCTCAGCTCTCCCTGCCCACCCTAGGAAAGGACGGGTGGGGGGAGGCTGAGGCTGAGGTGCAGTGATGGGGGAGGGGAGCTGTGGAGGGATGCAGGAGTCACAGACCCTTCCATCATCCTGACACAGAAACCATGGCAACGGTTCCCAAGGTAACTGGAGGGGTGGGGAGGGGAGAGGAGAGCGCTCAGGAGGCAGAAAGCTCAGGGAGGATGGAATGCGAAGGGAAAACCCCAGGGAAAAGGCGACACAGATCAAGACAGAGCCGTGGAGCAAGAGAGACCAAGTCGGAGGTGGAGGGGAGGAGATGGAGAGCCAAGTGGAAAAGCCAGAGAAGAGGGGCCCTGCTAAGGAGTGCAGGTGTAGACAGAGATGACTGCAGTGACTCAGGCAGGTCTGCCCAGAATCAGTCACTGCCCCCACCAGCCTGCCCCCCCCTCCCTCCGCCACCTTCCTGCTCAGCCATGAGGCAGGCACCAGGAAAGCCTGAGGGAGTGAAAGGGCATGAGATGACCGGAAGCGCAATGGAGACAGAGACAAGGCAAAGGAGGAGACTGCACAAGAAACAAGATGGGCCAGGGGAGAAGCTGGGGTGGGGTGGAGGGCTGGCAGGACACCCAGGCCCCTCGCCACAAGACAACTGGCTGACAGCAGCTTCCAGCCCACAATCCCACACAAACTCCGGGACCTGCCCTCCCTGGTCCCTGCAGCGCCTCGCACCCTCGGCCATGAGCCGGATCTCATGGGACATGGCGGTGCCCAGCTTATTGCTGGCAAAGCAGCGGTAGATGCCCTGGAACCTCTGGGCAAAGTTGCTGTTGTTGCCCGTGATGGTGAAGGAGCCAGAGTGGGGCGACTGGTACACGGTCACACCCAGCTCTTCCTTGGGTTTGAAGTGGACGCCATCCCTCGTCCAGCGGAACCTGTGGGCGGAAAAAGGCCCAGAGGCCTGAGGCCCTGGAACCCAACGGGGGCTGGAACAGGCTGGAGGGACAGGTGCAAGCAGCCAGGGCCCCCAGTGGATGGACTGGGAGATGGCGAGGACTTGGGGTGATTAGCAAGGTTTGGGGCTTCTGGGCTTAGAAGTTAGGTGGTCCAGGGAGGCACAAGGCCAGGGTCAGTGGCAGACAACAGGGGCTGAGACGGCAGAGATCACTCACTGCACTTCGGGCTTGCCACTGGCCTCACACTTGAGGCTGATGTCATCTGTGGGGAAGACAACCAGGCGCCGTGGAGACTGTTCCGTGATGACAGGTGGCTCCATCACTGGAGACAGGGTGGAGAGAGCGGTGGTAAGGGTGCTGCCTGGCTGGTGTCATAGCCTCAGCACCTGTCCCATCGTGAGGGAAGCAGGGTCCAGAGCCCCTGGAGGCCCCATGGCCACAGGGGGACGAATGGAGGGGAAGAACAAAAGAGGCTTGTGGGACATGAAAAGAGGGAGAGAGAGAAAGGGACACATGCAAAAATGTAAAGAGAGGCAGGGACAGAGGGAACAGCCACGGAAGTTACAAAGAGATGCCTGAGAAAGACAAAAAGGGTACGACAGAAAGAAGCGGGGGCAACAAAAGCCAAGACACAGAAACCAAGAAGGACAAACCCCAGACAGGGGAGAAGGGACCAGAGAGAATGGCAGAGAGGAACAGTGAGGGTGACAGAGTAGCCAGGCTGGGGCAGAGACAGAACAAAGCCAGCCCCACACAGGTGAGAGAAGCACATGGTGCTCAGGGAGAGTCGAGCAGGGCCCCGGCACTCAGGAGGGCGGGGGTGCAGGCTCAGCCGAGGGCCTCCTTACCCTTCTCCTTGGCCTTCTGGGAAACACTCTCACCCCTCCCCAACTTACCATGGTGTCCTTCATCTGAGAAATCCAGGCAGGCAGCAAGGGAGGGAATGGAGAGAAATACTGACAGGCAGCCCCAGAGTGGGGCAGATGGCAGGGGACATAGTAAGCTCCTGCAGCACCCCCGTGGAGAGGGAATGGCAGGAGAGGAGGCCCTGGCAGTGGCAACAAGGGAGCACACGCTGGGCTGGAGCAGTGGCAGGTCAAGCCCAGGGAGATGGGACAGAGAGATGCCCAGGGAGAGGAGCTCCACTGGATAGACACACAGGGCATGTAGCCCAGAGGCAGCCAGGCCATGCCTCCAGCTCTAGCAGACAGGGAGAGAGAAATTCTTGCGTTTAACAAGGAGTGTCCTTGCAGCCCCCTGGCAGGGCCTGGCAGGGCCTGCAGAACTGACCCCACCCATTCAGGATGCCTTGGAAAGCACCGTCCCCTGCTCCAGCCTGCTTCCCTCCTAATCCAATTAGCACAGCTGAGTGTTTTCAATTACCAGGGCCCAGCCTTCAGAGCCCTACTGCCCCCTCCCCCTGAAAACTATCCCAAAGGCCCTGCTGCCTCTGAGTTTCCATAGCCTGCGGGGTTGGCGTCAGCCCTCCTCTTCTCCCTCCTTCCTCCCAGACAGCCACCAAGCTCTCTGGGGCAGAGGCCAGAGCTGCTGTCCCAGCCCCAGGACTCTGCAGAGCAGTGGCCAGGGCGGCCTCGAGGAAGGGAGAAGAGGGAGGGAGGGAGCAGCAGGCTGCCTCTGAAAGCTTTGTCTCTGCAGAAGACCTCAGTGTGAAGGTCCAGGGAGGGAGGAGGGGGCTCCCTGGGGACACTGCAGAGGGCCCTGAGCTGGGGAGGGAGATGGTGACAGGGATGACAGGATGCAGAAAGCCAACTAGGTGGAGGAAGCAGGAAAAGAGACAAAGGGGGCTGGAGTGGCTGGGGAGGTAGAGATGGAAGACAGGTTCCAACAGGGAGGGCCGGCTGCCTGCCACTGCCCACTGTGTCATATCGGGGTCAAGAACAAGTGCTGGTCAGTGCCCAGGGCAGCCTTGGAGCTGCCATGGCCTTTTGGCCTAGTTCTCTCTCCCCACTCCCATCTTTCTGTAGAGAATGCACGGCTTGCATTCCACTGTACAGTGTTATATTGTGTATCCACCTCTGTGTCCTCTGGGTCTAAAAGCCTCACTGGTGTGTGTTTCCACCTGTGTGGCCTCTCAGCGGCTCTGCTCCTTCATCCCTGCACCTGCCTTGTCTTCATGCACCTGTGTGCATGTGTCCATGTGCATCTGTACCAAGGGAGTCTGCATGGCCCTGGCCCTCCATGTATGTGTCTAAGGGGCCAGCCCCTTTACCTCCTCCAAGCCCTCACTGCCTCCCAAGGCCAGGTGCCTCCCCAGCCTCTCTCTCGCAGCCCCTGTCCCACTGCTGGCACAGACAG
Source organism: Gorilla gorilla gorilla (assembly GCF_029281585.2). Lineage (NCBI taxonomy): Eukaryota > Metazoa > Chordata > Mammalia > Primates > Hominidae > Gorilla > Gorilla gorilla. The sequence continues at coordinate 165,562,612 of NC_073247.2, forward strand.
TCTTCCCAACCCCTATCCGCCAACTCATCTCTCAGTGACACTGGCCTCCTCCTTGTCCAGGCCCAGAGACAAAGGTGTCAAGGTGAGGCTGGGAAGGGACTGGAGCCTGGTAGCTCAAGAGACACAAATGCCCTCACACATGATACCCTGTGACATGCCCCTCACACGGCCTGACAGCTACTTACAGGAGAAAACGCCATCTCGGTAACACCCCCCACATGCAAGTGTGTACTTACGTTCAGCCCCACTCACACATACACATGACCCAATGCAATCAAATGTCGTGGTCAAATACCTCCCGACCTCCACAAGCCTGGCCAGTAAGTAACAGAGTGACTCACACAGTTACCCATGTAAGGAAGTCAAAATCACATTCACGAATATCTACGCTCAGTCAATCACAAGAACACAGACATACACAGTGTATCCACGCTTAATCACAACCCTACGGCCACACTCCCCAACATCCACTCACCTGCTTGTGCCCCCAACAAATGTTACAATCATAGACACATGCTCCAGCAGCCCTGCCCCCACCCCCACCAAATAACTACACACAAAAAAGGGTCCAGAAGGCTGCTGGGCTAGGACCAGGGTTTTTCAAGCCAACTTTTCCTGTCTCAGTTCAGAGACAGGGTGACCAAGGACCCAGGAGGGGAAAGAGAAATGGGGACAAGACTTGAACACAGGCCTTTGCACAAGCCAGCTGAGGGCTGGGGACGGCCCCATTCTCCTGCTGCCACACCCCTGTGGTGGGGGATGGAAGCGGAGGAGTCGGAGTGGGGCGGGCAGGGATGGGGCCGGCTAAGGAGAGCATGGAGGAGGCCCAAGACCTCGGGCCCTGCTCCAGGTTCGCTGTCCCTGGTGCTGAAATCGCCCCGGCGGCCGCGCCTGTCCCTGTCCATGGTTCTGACACTCCCCGCACCTTCTACCCTGCCCTTCTCTCCGGGGGTACCCAACGTCCTGGCTATCTCCTGCCCACCCTGTGCCCAGGAAAGGCCAGGGAGAGGAGTCAGGGTCCGGAACAGGGAGAAGGTGAGGAGGTAGAAGAAAAAGAGGGGCCCAACATAGCGGCGAAGGTAGGCGCCCAGGCTTCCTTCAGCTACTCACATTCCTCGGGGATCTGGATAAGGAGGCAGGGGCTGCAGAGGAGGAGAGGCCACACGTACCGCAGCGCCACGACCATCTTTCCCGGCGGCACCGCGCAGCACAGCCAGCCGGGCTCGGTTCAGGCTCCGGCCGGAGGGGAAGGGGGCTGGTGGGCGGCTTGGGGCGGGAGTTGGGAGTGGGGGCACTGGGAGAGGGGAGAAGGGAAGGGAAGGGTGGGGGAAGAGAGACGACAGAACGGAAGGACGTTAGTGACTAACATCTGGGTAAGCCCGGGCTCTTGGCCCCGCCCTCAGCCCCGCCCCCAGCTGGCCGGCTTCTCCAGCCCTCCCCTCCCCATCCGCAACCCTCCCCATCCGCACCCCTCCCCACCTTGGAGGGAGAAATCTGGAAGAGATAGCCCTGGCTGGGCCTCTAGGTTGCCTTTTATTCCCTCTCTACTCTCTGTCTGCATCTTTCCTGCCAGCTGCCTTCCCAGCACCAACTTGTTGCCCCATCAGCTCCCCTGTGCATGGCACAAGCCGCTGTGTGCACACCATCCCCGTATGTGCCTGCATGTGCCTGTGAGCAGGTGTCCGTGGGCATGTGTGTGGTTGTGGATCTGCAAGCAGGGAGTGAGCTGTATGTGAGCTGGTATTTCTGTGGAGTGTCTTCTCTGGGAGGGGTTGCACTCATGAGTGGGTGTGTTAGTGTGTGTGCCTGAGGGAATCAACACACAAGTCTGCTAGCTACGTGTGTCTTCATGTATCTGTGGGGATGAAACCCTGTATCTATTATCTCTGTGTGCACACATATGTAGAGAAGAACTCTTCTTGCAGTCACATTGCTATAGCTTTCAGAGCCAACTGATGCCTGGGTGCTGTACAGCCCTAAAAAGCTAATGGGGGGATTGGAAAGTGGGATAGAGAAGGGAGGAAAGGGGCCCAAGATGGCAGCATTTCACAAAATAGTTTCAGGAAAATGAAGAAAGAATGGGGAAAGGGCCAGGCATGGTGGCTCACGCCTGTAATCCCAGTAGTTTGGGAGGCTGAGGTGGGTGGATCTCTTGAGGTCGGGAGTTTGAGACCAGCCTGGCCAACATGGCGGAACCCCATCTCTACTAAAAATACAAAAAGAAAAAAAATTAGCCTTAGTGGTGGGCGCCTGTAATGCCAGCTACTTGGGAGGCTGAGGCATGAGAATCACTTGAGCCTGAGAGGTGGAGGTTGCAGTGAGCCAAGATCGTGCCACTGCACCCCAGCCTGGGTGATGGAGTGAGACTCTGTCTAAAAAAATAAATAAAAATAAAAATAAAAGGCCAGGCACAGTGGCTCATGCCTGTAATCCCAGCACTTTGGGAGGCCGAGGTGGGTGGATCACCTGAAGTCAGGAGTTCAAAACCAGCCAGGCCAACATGGTGAAACCCTGTCTCTAGTAAAAATACAAAATTAGGGCTGGGCGTGGTGGCTCACGCCTGTAATCCCAGCACTTTGGGAGGCTGAGGCAGGCGGATCATGAGGTCAGGAGTTTGAGACCAGCCTGGCCAACATGGTGAAATCCTGTCTCTACTAAAAATCCAAAAAAAAAAAAAAAATAGCCAGGCGTGGTGGCTCATGCCTATAATCCCAGCTACTCAGGAGGCTGAGGCAGGAGAATCACTTGAACCCAGGAGGCAGAGGTTGCGGTGAGCGGAGATTGTGCCATTGCACTCCAGCCTGGGCGACAGAGCAAGACGCTGTCTCAAAAAAAAAAAAAAAAAAAAGTTAGCCCGGTGTGGTGGTGCATTCCTGTAATCCCAGCTACTTGGGAGGCTGAGGCAGGAGAATCTCTTGAACCCAGGAGGCGGAAGTTGCAGTGAGCCAAGATCGCACCATTGCACTCCAGCCTGGGCAACAAGAGTGAAACTCCATCTCAAAAAAAAGAGAGAAAGAATGGGGAAGGAAGCCTTCCCTTGAGAATTGGTGTGGGAGAAGAGAGGAAGGAGGAAAACAACCCCCTGCTGCTCCTCAGCCCCCTGGGGGTCAAGAGAGGCCACTGAGGCCTCCTCCCTTCCAGATGCTCCAGGTTAGGGTCAGGACAGGGGTCAGGACAAGCTCTGGGACATTTTCCGTGACAGTGTTTCTAACACTTCTTGTGTGTCTCAAAGTCCCAATTTCTAGGTCTTTGTCTGAGTCTTCAGAGCTCAACTGCTGCATGTGTCCACCCCAAACCCAAGCCACACCGGCCATGTCCATATTCACCTACAAGTAAGGGGACCCAAAGACTAAGAGTCTGAAAGAGGGGGCTCCTCTGACAATGACAAGAAGAGGAAACAGACTCCCAAGTGGCCAGACCACTTCAATTCCAAACAGGAAGTGGTTAAAGTGCAGGCAAGGCAAGAAAGGGTGTTGTTAGGTGACAGAGCTTGGAGGCTGAAGTCCCAGACTAGACGCCTTCATTAAATCCATACTGTGCATCCTCCCTCTGCCCAGCCAGGACCTTATCAAAGCAGGTACCGAGCCTCAGCAGGAACACCGAAAGGATGGTAGAGAAGTCAGCCATGCTGTGCTAAGGCTCTGGGCCTTGTCAGTTTTGTGTAACAGAGTGACCCAAGAAGAGCTGTGAATGCGGCAGATCCCGTGGGGACTCTGGGCAAGAGCTTGCTGCAGAGGGTGGTGGAGAAGCAGCAGGGTGGGTCAGCGTGCATGGCCTGGAGGCCAAGAGATGACTTGGAGGGTAAGAAGAGTGATTCCCAGCCTGCAAGAGCTGGACCTGGGCCCAGAAGGGAAGAGCAACAGTGGATCTGTTCCACCCCGGCCTCTCCCTACAAAGCCAGTGGATCAGGGGAGGCCCCAGGCAGCACTGGCCTCAACTTCAAGGCCTGTAGGAGCAGTAGGAGACTCGGATCAGAGAGCAGATGATCAAACAGCAGCCTTGGGAGCTCTGAGCACTGGTCTTAGGAGGGGGAGGGGAGGAAACTGGAGCAAGGAAAAGCTCAAAGAAGGACCCTCCTACATGTCAGAGGCTTTTGGGTGCTCTGGAGGTCGATGATTTCTGCCATGCAAGTTCCTCTATTTGTCCTCCAAATGTAGAATCCTGGAATGGTGTTTGGCATGTACACTCAGGGGAAATACAATATCCCCAAACCCCTGGTCCCTGCTCCCTGCCCCATCCCAGCCCCATCCCAGCCCCATCCCATCTCCCCACAGGCTCATATCCAACTTCTTTTCTGGTCTCCCAGTATTTGCCACCTAGCTTGCCACCACCCTGGGCAGTCGGAGACAGGCAGGAAGCAGCCAGAAGTTTGCGAGGTATAACAGCTGGGAGGGGGCGCTCCCTCCTCCCCTCCCACTGCTGCTGGGTCTCTGATCTCTCACCATTCCTCAGGCAATTACAGAGCAAGCAGCTAGGGTTGTCAGCTCAGCAGGCCCTCTACCCCCCATCAGCACCACCAAGGGCAAAGGAGCGGGGAGGGGGGAGTGTTCCACAGATGGAGCCAAGGCCGGGTCTGCCAAGGGTGATAGACAGAGTGAGAAGAGGCAGGGGGGAGCAGGAGACAAAGACAGACGTAGGAAGACAGCGCTAACCACGATGGAGATGGTTAGGGAGGTGGGGAAATTCCGAAACGGAGACCCAGGCAGCAGAGAAAGGGAGAGAAGAGGAAACCGGAGCACAAAGGGTGAGAGGCAGCCGCAGAGAGCGCCGCTGAGAAATGGCAGAAAGAACGAGAAGAGTGAGGGGTGGGGGTGGGCGTGTGCACGTGCGCGTGCGCGCAGGCCGCCTGCACAGCGTCCTTGTCCCTGGGGGCTGTGCCAGGCAAGGGGCGGGGAGGAGGGAAGATGGGCCTGGGTCAGTGGAGGGGCTTCCCGGCGTGGACGTCACGCTGGCCTGGGAGCAGGGTAGAGAGACAGACAGAGGGTGGAGCAGCTGTGAGCTGAGGCCGGAGGGGCCTACAAAGCCCCACGCAACAGAGCATCAAGGCCCTGCCCACTTGTGGCACTGAGCAAGGGACGGCCGTGAGACAGGATGAATGGCACACTGCTGGCTGACCCATGCCATGCCAGGGAACAGGTGGGGGTCGGGGGATTCCTGCTGCGGGTAGGAACGGGGGAGGGGGAAGCACCCAGAAAATCCCAGGGAAGCCTTCCAATATTGCTGCTGGCTGGGAGTAAGTGGTCACCTGGCTGGAGGAGACGCACATGTGTTAGGCCAAGAGTGAGCCTGCGTGACCATGCACTGAGTGGACAGTGGCCGCTGTGCTGGGGCAGTTGAAGATGGGGCCATTCTTGAGTAAGTCCGGTCCCAAACCCATCCTCCCCGGTGGGAAAGGGCCAGGGAGGCAAGGGTCACGCCCAGCAGCCTACAGGGAGGGGTTCAGCCCCAGAAGAGCCTTGCCCCATCCCACCCCACCTGGCCTCCCACTACACCTGCAGGTCCCTCAGGGAGTCCTCTGTCCTCTGCTCCAAAGTGCCTGCTTCGGTCTGATAGGAAGCAGCTTGCCAGGGAGGGACCTGGGAGGTTGTGGAGCCTGGCTAGACCTGGAGTGACTGCCTCCTCCCTGAAAACACACACACACACCCCATCACCACCACCACCACACACCTTGAGAAAGGAACCTCCAGCGGTGCCCTGCACATGTGCCCTGCACACCTGCCTGTCAGTTCTCAGGTTCTGCCTGGAGTTCCTCTCAAAGGAGAAGCAACAAGAGAGCCCTTCAACAGCACAGCAAAGAATCTCCGGCTTCTCCTGCCCTTGTCTCCTGGGGACATGGTGCCTGGTGACTCAGTGGGCCAGAGTGGGGGTGGGGCTGGGGGCTCAGCACAGGGCACATGAAAGGGTCAGAGTGTGGTGCTGGGCCCATGTGCTTGCAGGCCTGGGAGCCTGGGGGGCTTTTGTGCCTGTTGGTGTGTATACGATGGTGGGGGTGTCACCTACACCCCGTGCACTGTGTCCCTTTAAGGCTCCCGCTGGCCCTTCCCCCACCCTCCCCAGGCCGTGGCTGGCGGGTTTCTATGGTGATGCAGCCCAAGTCCCAGAGGTGGGGGAAGCCAGAGGAAAGCCTTGTTATGTGTTATGTAGACAGCACATAAAGGGGGCTGCTCCAGGGAGCCCCCACAGGTACCTGGGGGCCCAGAAGTCGTTTATGACTCCCAACCTCACCCCTCCCTAAGAGGGTACCCTTAGGAGAGAGTGAGCCCTCAGCCCCCTCATCTCGCCTGAGGCTTCAGTCTCCAAGGCAACTACAGCTCACCTGTAATGGACCATTCTCCTTAAAAGATGGGGAAAAGAGACGGAGGTTAACCCTTTGTGGGGTTCAGGGAGGACGGTCTTGACTACTGGGGAAGGGAGGGAGGAGCCCCACTCCATCCCCACAATCACATGCCTCTGTGGTCTGTTCTATTAAATCAACTTACGGCGTGGACTTACCACGTACCAGAAAGCCTCATGAGCACTTCCACTCACATCCACTCATCTCCTCCCCAGATTTGCCTCAGGGAGGGAGGTGCTATCATCATCCCCATTTTACAGATGAGGACACGGAGGCTCAGAAAACTGGAAACTGTGTCCAAGATCACAGAGCTGGCACTGGCTTTCAGCAGGGGTGGGGTTTTAGAGGGCATGGTGGCTCCCTAAGCTGCCTCTCAGAGGCTCTGGCATCCCAACATGTGTGCCTGCTAGGCTTCCCAGGGAACCAGGGGCCTGGGCGAGGATGGCCTCCAAGCCATCCTGCCCCTCGGGGAGGGCTTACTTGCCAGGCAGATGGCAGGCAAATGTGGGGGGCAGGGAGTGACATCTTGGGATGGAGGCCATGCGGAAGTAGGATGTGATCAACATCACATCTAAGCACAGAGCTGAAGCCCGACACCAAACAAACCCCCAAGTCCCTGATCCAGGTACTCAGTCCAAGAGAAGGCCAACTCCTTTCCCTTTTGGGCTTGGGGACAGGCTGGTTTCTTGGTCCCCTCTTCTGCTCTCTGGAATCTGGACTTGTTCTGATACCTGTCTTGCAACCAGAGGCTCCAGAACCCCTCCCAAAGAGGCCCCTCTCCAATCAGCATTTAGGGACAGCAGTGGCCCCATTCTTGCGTCGAAGGAGATACTGATGCCCAGCAGGTGGCAAGGCTTCAGCCTCCGAGACCCCTAGAAGGCGAGAGAAATGAGGTGGCAGCAAAACTAGGGCTCCTCTCAGGCCCCAGGCCCCCTCAGGGAGCTAGGATGACCCTAGCACTAGAGGGGGCTTCAGGGGCCAGGCCAGAAGGAACAGAGTGCATCCAGTTCCTGGGGCTGTGGCCCGAAAAGGAGAGCAGGGAAGGAGCCCAGCCTGGGGCAGAGAGAGGCCCTGGCCCACACCGGTCCTGGGATACCTAGCCTGTGTTGGTTTGCGGGGGGTGGGGTGGGGGTGCCTGGAAACAGTTCAGACACTGCCAGGCCCCACGGGCCCCCTCCAGGGGCCCCACTCCCAAGGGGTTAAAGGGCAGAGGGGGACACAGGAAGCCCGGGGGCGGACAATGGGGCCTCTGTGGTCCCCAGGGCTTGGGCATTCCTAAGGCATGAGCACAGACGCAGACGGCTGGGAGACAGGGCCACAGGGAAGCCCCCTCCACTGAAGCACAGCCTGGGTTGGCCAGAGGCTCTGTCCCCATATCATGCAGCGCTGCTTCCAGCCACTGCAGCAGCCACCCTCAGCCCCACCCCTTCCCAGCACAGGCCCTGTTGGGGCATCTGAGGAGACCCACGTGGCCTCATGACAATATCTGTGTGCATGCTGGTTCATGAACACACACACATGCAACCAAATATATGACCCCACCCAGACAAACAGGAATACTGGAAGTTACACACACACAAATACACACACACAAGCAGAGACACAAACCCCATACATGCAGATAGGAAGACTGCCTGGCTGAAGGGCAGGGGGCAGAGGGGCTCCCGGGACTCAGTCCCTTTCCTTCAAGTTCCACTCTCAGACCCGCACTGGGATGGACGGGTTCAGAAGTCCTCCTTGGCCAAGTGCATGGAGCCCAGGACGCTGCCACCCTCCTGCCCCACCCAACCCCTGGCCCTCGCAGCTGCCCCTGCTGGGCGTAAGGGCCAGAGATGAGCAGGAGCTGCTGACTGACAGTGGCTGGGCACTCCCTCTGCAGCTTTCCAACCTGGGAAGAACACGGGGGCCTGGGCTGGGGGCCACTGGACAAAGAAAAGCTTCTAGAAAGAACAGCGGCCAGACCCTCCCCAGCTCCTCCCTCTTTTTCCAGCCACAGCCTTCAGGAAGCCACAAAGACCCTGTTGATATCTGGGGAAGAGGCAAGCTGGGCGGGCTACCTCCCCCAGTGCTCGTCTGGCTGCTGCTCACCAGGCACCCCCCATACAGCCTTCCACTCAGACAAGGCCCCCATGGGGGGTCTGGGCCCAACCCCAAGGCGTAGAGTCCAGCAGAAGGGTGCTGAGTGGCTGCTGGACAGGGCACAACCTCAGGGCCCTCAAGGGTGAGGCAGGGGCAGCTGGGGGGGACAGGGAGAGGAGCAGAGCGGTGGAAGACAGACAAAAGGGTAAGCAGAGAGATGGAGCAGAGCCCTGACGGGAAGGGGGAAGAGGGAAGGGAGGGCCAGGCAGGCAGAGGCAGAGGGAGGAGACGGGGAGTGGTGCACCCCATCCCAGGCAGCAGCAGGCTTCTGCCTAGAAGGAGGGGGAAGGTGATGGCCCTGGGGGTGGGGCGCAGGGAGACGTGGGAGGCTGCAGAGGAGAGAGCAGGGGGGTGGGGGAAGCAGGAGAAGGAGGTGTCCGAGATGGGCCAGATCAGAGCAAGTAAGACAGCGACTGCAGGGGCAGAGATGCTGCAGGCCCATTCCAGATGGCCCCACCCAGGGACCCAGCCCCAGCCCATCGCAGGGGCAGAGGACAGGGCAATGAGCACCCTGCTGGGGACCCTAGAAGGGCATCCAGACCCCCTGCCTCCCCCACTGTCTGAACCACGGGGGAGGGAGGCAGGGCCCCCACTCATGCCCACAGAGGGAGGCCTGGCAGACCAGGGTCTTGGCTGGGATCCCCATCCTGGCAGACCTCCTCACAGGACCCCACCACTACCCCAGGTTCTCCCATGAACGTGCCCTCCTGGGGCCTGGGCCACTCTGCGAGGCCGCATCACCCTCACACCCAGAAAAGCACTCAGTGCAGCCATTTCGAGCTTTGAAAGGGAACTTGGTGATCAAGGTAGGGCACACAGGCCTGTCTCCTCGACCCTCACCTGCCAGTCCTGGCCAGGTGCATGCCAAGGAAGGCGCCAGCTGTAGTTCCAGTGGTGGAAAGGGCTCGGACCTGGGAGAGGCCGATTGGGGGCACAATCTGGGCACCCTGCTCACTGTAGGAGCCCTCAGGCCAGGCCCTTCCTCACTCTTTGCCTCCCTTTTCCCTTCAGATAATCATCAAGAAAAAAGAAAACAAGTGACACCCCACGAAGACAGGGACAATGCTGGTCCAGTTTGTCACTGGCTCTTCCATGGGCAGCCCAGAGCCCGGCCCAAAGGAGCACTGGCCATGAGCAGCTGCCCAGTACACGACTGCCCATCGCTGGGATGCTGAGCGCCTGGGTAGGGAAGCTCTTCACTGGCTGCAGGGCAGGGGACCCCGCCACCTTGAAGCGCTGATTGTCCTCCTGATGCTCAGCAGGGGGCTGGCAGCTGGGAACTTGGGGAGGAGCCTTTTAGGAGTGCGGTGTAGCAAACCAGGGAGGCTGGGGCGTGCTGAACGTGTTTCCCTCTTGGTGATCAGATCACTAGCGATTCTTAATTTCTTTTGTTCTTTTCTGTATATTTCAAGTGTCCTACAATAAGATGTATTACTTTCGGGATCATACACACGCAAACATCAATAAATATGGAGAGAGACTCAGATGCAGCAGAGAGAAATGACCAGGAGCCAAGGAGGTGGGAAGGTCCCAGGCCCAACCCTGCCCCAAACTTCCCATGTGGCCAAGACAGCCGAGTCCTCAAAGGCTCTGGAGCCCACAGGTGTGCACATGTGGGCACTGCATGGGAGCTGTGCCAGGGGAGAGGCCAGGCTGGGCCAAGTCCCACCACCTGCAGCAAGGAGCTGACGGGAGGGGAGAGGCCCTGGGGAGGCCCCCGCCCCAGAAAGATGATGCTGGGCAGCAGCCCCCAGGGGAAGAAGGGCGGACTGCACTGATTTACGTCAGGGCCACGTGAGTCAGCAGAGATGGCACTGGGCTGCCCCGATGCCCCTGCCCTCAGGGTGGGGTTAACAGGGGCAGGGTATCTACCTGGGGGGTGCCAGGCCCCCACTCCTTCTGGGGAAGGGGGCAGATGGCTCTAGGCCTGCCTTCCTGAGAGGGACAGTGATAGGTGGGGGGTCCAGATACCCTGTCGGGGGCAATGGATTGTAGTGCGTGTTCTTTGCAATCCCTGCCAACCAAGAGGCCCCAAAAGTCTGACCTGGAATGGAGGGAATAGGAATCGCTGACCCCTCCCATAACCGCACAGAGATAGGAAGATGTGGCGGTGGGCAAAAGACCTGCAGTGCGCAGGGACCGCCTGAGCCAGTGAGGCCCACCTTCCCTCACCCCTACCTGATGGACCCTACCTGATGGACACCCATGCACGGGAGGCACAGCAGTGGGTGCCTGAACCGACCTCACCCACTCCAGCCCTGACTGGCCACAGAGCCTGTGGAAACGGGCTCCAGAGGCGCCCTACGCCTCCGGGGAGGAGCCCCTGGCTCTGCGGCAGGTTTTCGGGTGAGCCCGGAGGAGCCCAGGCTGGGATTTGGAAAGAAGAAGGAGGAGAACAAAGCCCCCTCAACCTTGGGGCGGAGGGGCAGGCAGCGCCCAGTCCCGTTCACTCCCCTCCCCCCATTGCAGGGGCGGCTTATCCCAATCTACCCCTCACCACGCTGTCAGCCGGGGTTTTCAACCACACTGGGCTCTCGGCTGGGGATGAGGGGCAGCCACGCCCAGGGCCACACCCCACGGCGGCCTGTGGGGGAGCGCTCGACCCGATCTGGCTTCCTTTCTCAAACACGCACACACGCACGGGGACCCGCCAACTTCAGCCCCCGCCAACTTCAGCCCCCGCCTGCCCACACAGACCCTGCCTGACGCCCCCCGCCCTGTTCTCCCGCCCAGGCCAGCATCTGGGGCGCCGCCCAGGTACCCCTCACCTGTCGGGCTCGGGCACCCGGCATCCCTCCCCCGCCCCGCTACGGCCCGCGGTGCCCGGAGCCCGACGCCCGGCATGGGTGGGGCTCCGGCAGCAACGCCGGTTACCGCGGGCCGGACCGGGCCGGGCTGCACTCCCTGGTCCGTGCACCCCGGGCAGAGCGGGGTGGGGGCGCCGGGGATCGCGGCCGCCGCCCGGGCGCACGGGGAGGCCAGCCCGCCTTACCTGCGCTGCGGCCACCGCTCGGGCTGCCCGCCCAGCCTCCGCGCACGCCGGCCTCGGACCCGCCGCCCGAGCGCGTCTGCGATGCCGATGCTGCGGCAGCAGCGGCTGTGGCGGGGCGGGGCGGGGCGGGCGTGCGCGCAGGGGCGGGGGAGGGGAGAGCCGGGGAGGAGAGGGAGGGAGGAGTGAGATCACCTCCCCGGCCGCCCGCCCCGCCCCGCCCCGCCGCACCCTAGCCCCTGGTGCCAGCCGAGCGCGGCTTGGGCTGGGGGCCCCCGGGCAGCCCACTCCGGGAGCTCAGCGGGACCCCAGCCGACGGGTCCCGCCAGACCCCCTTCCCCGCAGACCGGGAGTCTCCGGCCGGAGAGTGTCCTCAGCCCCAGCGCAAGGGAGCCCGCTGTGAAAGCTGCGAGCGGGAATCGCGGGGCGAGAGTGCTCCCAGAGGCCTGGGGCCGGGCGGTGGAGAGAGGAGTCCGGCAAGGAAGGGGATGCTCCCTTAGCCTCGGCCTGGCCCTCGACGGCGCCGGCCAGCGATGGGCATCTGCACGCAACGCCCCCCCAACACACACACACACAGGGCAGGACTCCCGGGACCTCTCCCGAATGCCCCCCGATCCTGAGGGCCCAGTCAGGGTCCTGTTGGGAGGGGTGCGGGGGCTTCGTCCTCAGCGTGTTGGGGAGGCGCCGCGGAGCACCGGCTCCTGCGCACCCCAGAGCCGAGGTGGGCGGCAGGGTAGGAGGCGAGCCCAGGGGCGACAGGGTCTGGGAGAGGGTATCCCTCGAACTGCCACCCCCAACTCCCAGATTTTCCTCCAGCTCTCCGGTGTCTTATTTCTTTGTCCTCGGGATTGGCCCCATTCGACCTTTCCCGCCGACTCCACTCTCTCCCACTCTCCCCCGCAGCCCTGCACAGGATCGAGAAGGAAGGAGCTCCTCCCCAGTGCCCCCTCCTAGGCTCAAGGCCATGACCTCACAGGCGAGGAAGCAAAATGGAGGGGGTAAGAATTCCGGAGCTGGCGAGCTGGCTGCAGCCTCAGGGCTAGGAAGGCCTAGGGCCCCGATGGCAGATTGCAGCTCTGGTGGCCACGGTATTTTTATGGGCATGCCTGTTACCCAGTGAAGCATTCCAGGGGCCCTCAACTCAGTCTCACAAGACTCCCCAAGTGGTGTGGGGCCCTGGAGGGCCCACATGGGAGCAGCCCTGGCATCCTGGCTTGGATGCCCCACCCCCATAGTGCCAGCTTCGGTTCCCCTGGAATGGGAAGCTTGGGGTGGACCCATCTGTGCTCAGAGAGGGTCTGGATGCCATGTTTGCCCGGCCTTTAGGAGGAGAATGGACAAAACTAGGCACCTGAGTGAAGACGGACGGCTAGAGAGACTGCTTCCAGAGTGGGGGCAATTGCAGGGCATCTTCAGGTGACAGCAGAGGAAACTGAGCCCGCCTGGGTCACGAGGCCAGCGGGCTCATGAGCTGGGCCAAGAGGGCGTATTTTCCATGAGGCACTGAGCTGTGGTCAGCTTCCTGCCTTTGCTGATCTGAACTCTGATAGGCCTCTCTCCTTTCCAGTTGCTGCCTCCACTCACTCCCTATGTTCCCAGCCTTTTCTCCAAGCCCCAACTTCTGCAAATCCTTTACCTAATCTAGGGTTTGATGCCCATCAGGATGATGACTTTGACAAGGGTGAAGTAAGCAGGAAATAGAGCCCGTTTATACGCACCTGCTAATGTGTAGTGATGGGTCCATTTATGGTAACAAAAAATTCATTACTAGGATTACACGACATCACATTTCCTGAGCACAGCCATGGACCTGCCATCATTACATTGCCTGCACATTTAAATTGCACACCAACCTGGGGAGGTCTGTTGAAGCATTCGCCCCATGTTACAGATGAGAAAACCAAAGCCCACAGAGCTCAAGGGCTGGGTCCAGCAAGCACAGTTAGCAAGGTCTCTTTCTCTCCACTGGCTCATTGCATCCACACACACACCCCAGACGATGGTGCTGTTATTATCCTCACTCTCCCAGTGAGGTACCCAAGGTCCAGAGAGGGGCAGTCATGCAACCAGGAAGAAATTGGCACTATCAGTGCCCCCATTTCACAGATGAGGAAACCAAGGTTCAGAGGGGTCAAATGACCCACCCAAGATAGCCCAGAAGGTAAATGGCAGAACTAGGACTTGAATTCCCTTCTGCTTGACCACGATGCCCATTCTCACTTCCGTGTAATGAAGTGGAGGAGCCAATGGGAGCAAGAGCAAGAGTGACAGAAGACCAAGGGCAGAGCAAGTCCCAGGAGAAGCAGGAGGGACTGGCCCTGAACAAGAGGCAAGCCACCCCTCCACTGCCATGTGCTTGCTGTTGGAGGTTAGGGGGACACCAAGTAGACAGATGACTGTCTCTTTCCCTTCAACGTCAAGTGCTTCTCACAGCCCTGCTCCCTGTGACCCAGCCCTCATAGACACAGTGGACTGGACAAGGGAAGCCCCAGACTCTGACCCTGTGATGAGCATGCAGAAGTCGCAGAAGCCACAGACGACAGTGGGGCAGTAAGGAAGTGCCAGCAGGCAGGCGGGGTGGGCTCAGCCAGACATGTCTTTCTCTGTTCTCCTTTCAATCTTTCTGTGTCTTCATATCTCAGGTGTAGCGCTTGGAAACAGCACATAGTTGGGTTTTGGTTTGGTTTGATTCTGTCTAACAATTCTTGTCTTTTTAAAAATCAGCTTTGAGACCAGCCTGGGCAACACAGTGAGACCACGTCTCTACAAAAAAATTTAAAAATTAGGCATGGTGGTGCATGTCTGTAGTCCCAACTACTCAGGAGGCTGAGGTGGGAGGATCGCTGGAGCCCAAGAGGTTGAGGCTACAGTGAGCCATGATCACACCACTACACTCCAGCCTGGGTGACAGAGTGAGACCCTGTCTCAAAAAAAAAAAAATCAACTTTATTGGAGTATAATTTACATACAGTAAAATTCATCCTTTTGAGGTTTACAGTTCAAGGAGTTTTGGTGAATGTTGTGTAACCATCACCAAAACCATGCTCTAGAACATCCCATCACCTCTCCAAATTCCCACATGCCCTCTGCAGCCAAACACTCCCACCACCCCCTGCCCTTGGCCACCACTGACCTGATTTCTGTCTTTTCTAAATTTTATTATAAATGGAATCATACAGTACATATTCTTTTGTCTGGCTTCTTTCACACTCACGCAGCATACTTTTTGAGCTTCATCCATGTTGGTGTGTGTGTTTGTGTGTGTGTGAGAGAGAGAGAGAGCGTGCGGGCGAGAGAGAGTAGTACATTTCCTTTTGATTGCCGAGTAGTATTCCATTGTTTGGTTGGATCAGGGTTTGTTCAGCCATTCACTCACTGAAGGACACTTGGCTGGTTTCCAGCTTCGTGTGATTATGATGGAGCAGCTCTAAACATTTATATGCAAGCTTGGGTAAATGTGCGTCTTCATTTCTCTAAGGTAACTGCTTAGGGGTGGATTGTTCAGTCAAGTGGTAGATTGATGTTGAACCTGCCTTTGTCTTTGAACTGTGCAGGTCAGCTGGTCACACGGTGATGACTGCTATCTCTGGATGTAGTCACGCCAGGTGAGTATTTGCTTTCTATTTGTCCTGCTTTCCCCATCTCTCTCCCCCGCCTCCACTTTATTATTTTTTATTAGTGTTGTTATTACTTTGAGACAGGGTCTCACTCTGTTCCCTAGGCTGGAGTGCAGTGGTGTGATCATGGCTCACTGCAACCTCGACCTCCTGGGCTCAAGTGATCCTCCCACCACAGCCTCCCAAGTACTGGGACAACAGATGTGCCACCACCACACTTGATTAATTTTTTTTTTCTTTTTTGGTAGAGGTGAGGTCTCACTATGTTGTCCAGACTGGTCTTGAACTCCCGGGCTCAAGTGGTGATCCACTGCCTTGGCCTCACAAAGTGCTAGGATTACAGGAGTGAGTCACTGCACCTGGCCTCACCCCCACTTTGTATCAGTGAAGGTGTGTCTGGAGTTGGTTCCTTCCAGTGGGTTCTTGGTCTCGCTGACTTCAAGAATGAAGCCACGGACCTTTGCGGTGAGTGTTACAGCTCTTAAAGGTGGCACAGACCCAAAGTGTGAGCAGCAGCAAGATGTATTGTGAAGAGCGAAAGAACAAATCTTCCACAGCGTGGAAGAGGACCCAAGCAGGTTGCCGTTGCTTGGCGGGGAGGGGGGGGGCAGCTTTTATTCCCTTATTTGTCCCTTCCCACGTCCTGCTGATTAGTCCATTTTACAGAGTGCTGATTGGTCCCTTTACAATCCTCTAGCTAGACACAGAAAACTGACTGGTGCGTTTTTACAGACTGCTGATTGGTGCATTTACAATCCTTTAGCTAGACACAGAGTGCTGATTGGTGTGTTTACAATCCTCTAGCTAGACAGAAAAGTTCTCCAAGTCCCCACTCCACCCAGGAAGTCTAGCTGGCTTCACCTCTCAAAGGTTCAGGGTACGAAGCAGAAATTCCTCCTGTGATCATGAACAGAAAGGGATTCTGTAGAAGGGATTAGATGCTTACCTGACCATTGGATGGGCCAAAGGAGTGGACTCTGGGCTAGGTGTTGATAACACCGGTGCAGACCTAGCTCCCCAAGGGAGCTGCTACCTCTGCCACCATCCACAAGATGGGGGATTGGGAGGTGGCCAGTGTAGCCTTTGAGTTCAAAAAGACACCACCAAAGCCATGACCTGAGGATCAGCAAGCTGGGACCAGGAAGCCATTGCTGCCACAAGTGCCCCTCAACAACCAAGAAGTGAAGGTTAGACCCCAGAAATTCTTTGATGTCCAGCAAAAACGCAGCCCCACACAGCAGAAGGGTGGCTTCCCTTCCTTCAGTCATCCAAACTTCATGTGAGCACACCCAATTTGGCAATTGGCAAATTTGCCAATTTGCCAATTGGCAAAACTAAATTTGCTTCCCAAAGTCCAGCTGCTCTGGAGTCTGGAACATTTCCAGCCTCTGCCATGCAGAGCCCACAAGGTGGGAGTGAGTGCCGAGAGCTGTCAATACGCCCAGGCAGATGCTCTGCTCTTGGTCAGCTTTTAGATGGACTGGATTTGTTTTCTCATTCTATTTTCCCCTCTGTTTGTTTAGAAGTGCTCTATGAATTTTTTAGTAGTTCCTCTACCTATTTTAACATGCATTCTTAACAAAGTCTAAAGTTAACTAATATCTCTGCTCTGGTGGTTTTAATGTAGGTCCATAAATTATTTGATACTCCTGCCTTCAAGAGGTAGTGCCTAATTCTCCTCTTGCGTATAGGCTGGACTTGGTGGCTCACTTTTTTTTTTTTTTTTTTTTTTTGAGATGGAGTTTCGCTCCTGTTGCCCAGGCTGGAGTGCAATGGTGTGATCCCAGCTTGCTGCAACCTCCACCTCCTGGGTTCAAGCAATTCTCCTGCCTCAGCCTCCCAAGTAGCTGGGATTACAGGCGTGTGCCACCACACCCGGCTAATTTTTGTATTTTTAGTAGAGGCAGAGTTTCACCATGTTGGTCAGTCTGGTCTCGAACTCCTGACCTCAAGTGATCCACCTACCTTGGCCTCTCAAAGTGCTGGGATTACAGGTGTGTGAGCCACCACCTTTTTTTTTTTTTTTTTTTTTTTTGAGATGGAGTCTCAGTCTGTTGCCCAGGCTGGCATGCAGTGGCGTGATCTCAGCTCACTGCAACCTCCACCTCCTGGGTTCAAGCGATTCTCCTGCCTCAGCCCCCCAAGTAGCTGAGATTACAAGCCCCCACCAGCACCCCCAGCTAATTTTTGTATTTTTAGTAGATACGAGGTTTCATCACTTTGGCCAGGCTGGTCTCGAACTCCTGACCTCAGGTGATCCGCCCGCCTCAGCCTCCCAAAGTGCTGGAATTTCAGGCTTGAGCCACTGTGCCCGGCCTCACTTCTTTTTTAAATTTTATTTTAGAAGTTGAGGTCCTGCTCTGTCACTCAGGCTGGAGTGCTGTGGCATGTTCATAGCTCATTGCGGCCTCGAACTTCTGGGCTCAAGTGATCCTCCCGCCTCAGCCTCCTGAGGAGCTGGGACCACAGGCACACACCACCACACCTGGCTCACTTCTGATGAAAAGAATAAAGCGGAAGCAATGGCTGCAGCTGTGGGGACTAGGTCACACAGGCACTGCTGCTTCCTCCTTGTTCTCTCTCTCTCTCTCTCTCTCTGTCTCGGATTGCTCTGTTGGGTGAAGCCAGGTGCCACATCGTGAGGACACTCAACAGCCCTATAGAGGAGCTCACATGGAGAGAAACAAAGGTCTTCCGCCAACAACCATGAGTGTGCCATTTTGAAAAGGATCCTCCAGCCCCAGCCAAGCCTTTGCATGACTGCAGTCATGGCCAGAATCCCACTGCAGCCTCACAAGAGCCTTTGAGCTAGAACCATCCAGCTAAGCCACTCCTGAATCTTGACCCACAGAGATTATGAGATAATAAATGGTTACTGTCATTTTGAACTACTGCATTTGGGGGTGATTTGGTTTGCAGCCACAGATCACTAATACATCTTCCCTCCTCCTACACAATGCACGGCCTGGGATAACATACTAGCCACATGAGGTGGGTCCTATTATCATGTAGGAATGAGGAAGGCAGTGAGCTCAGATATGTGGACAGGAACCCAGGCAGAGTCAGCCGTCTGAGCTTTGGGAAGCCTGGTTTTCAGTAGCTCTAGGGACTTACCCACACCCCCACCCTCCCACCCCTGAACTGCTATTATGGTGCTGCAGCCCCCACGGTGCCTGTCACTACCCACCAGCTGCTGTCCCCTCTCCTCTGTGTCCATCTTTTCTTCATGTCTTTGCTTCTCCTGGCATTCTCCTGCTTTGTGACAAATACCCATGGCTTTTTCTGCACATGTCTTTTGGCTTCTAATCTCACTGCAGTTTCAATTCCAAGAGAGAGAAACTTATGGGCCCAAATACTCATTATCCTCATTTTGGTGGAGCCTTCATGCCAGGTAACTTCGTAGGCAACTAACCAGCCTATGGACTAGCTAGTCCAGCCTATGACTAGCTTGGCCAGGTGCGGGCTCCTGGTCCAGGCAGCTGAGGCCAAGGTTGGTTCAAGCTGTGTGATAGGCAGTATGGCCATCTGTTATGGACTTAATGTGTGTGTACCCCCAAAATTCGCATGTTGAAGTCCTAACCCCCAGATGGAGCAGATAAAGAAGAACAGAGAGGCTGGACGTGATGGCTCATGCCTATAATCCCAGCACTTTGGGAGACCAAGGTGGGCAGATCACCCGAGTCCAGGAGTTCGAGACTAGCCTGGGCCACACGGTGAAACCCTATCTCTACAAAAAATACAAAAAATTAGCCAGGCATAGTGACACACGCCTGTAGTCCGTTACTTGGGAGGCTGAGGTGGGAGAATCACTTGAGCCTTGGTGGGGGAGGCTGTAGTGAGCCGAGATTGCACCACTCTAACCTGGGTGACAGAGTAAGACCCTGCCTCAAAAGAAAAGAAAGAAAGAGAAAGAAGGAAAGAAGAAAGAGAGAGAGAGAGAGAGAAAGAGAAAGAAAGAAAGAAAGAAAGAAAGAGAAAGAAAAGAAAGAGAGAAAGAAAAAGAACACAAGAAAAGCACTGTTCCCTCCCCTCCACCACTGCCCCTACCACGTGAGGACACAGTGAGAAGGTGGCTGTCTCTAAACCAGGAAGACAGCCCTCACCGGAAGTGGACCCTGCCAGACCTTGATCTGGGACTTCCAACCTCCAGAATTGTGAGAAGATAAATTTCCATTGTTTAAGCCACCCAGTCTGTGGTATTTTGTGATGGCAGCTGGAGCTGACTAAGACACCACCAATGGGTAAGTCACTGGCTAGTGGTGCTGCTGCAGCAAGGAGTGTGTCTTGGTGGGCATCTTGCTCGACCTCTCCTATCTAACCACACTGAAGTCATGCATTCCCTTGTTTTTCTTTATACTAGGCCCACGAAACCCCATGCTTTGAAAAGAATTGCTTGTTTGCCTTCACCACTCCTCCTCACAGCCTGGAGGTGATCATGTTACTGTGTAGACTGGTATCCCTAGGGACTTATGGGCTCCAAACAAGCTGCCCATGAATATCACAATCCTGACACATGCCCTTAGCCAGCCTTGCTTCCCTTCCATGCAGTGCACCGGCTGGGTGCAGTGGCTGATGCCTGTAATCCCAGCACCTTGGGAGACCAAGGCGGGCGGGTCACTTGAGGTCAGGAGTTCGAGACCAGCCTGTCCAACAAGGTGAAACCCTGTCTCTACTAAAAGTTTAAAAAAAAAAAATTAGCCGGGCATGATGGGGCACCTGTAATCCCAGCTACTTGGGAGACTGAGGCAGGAAAACCAGTTGAACCCAGGAGGCGGAGGTTGCAGTGAGCCGAGATCATGCCACTACACTGCATCCTGGGCAACAGACCAAGACTCCATCAGAAAGAAAGAAAGAAAAGAAAGAAAAGGAAGGAAGGAAGGAAGGAGAAAGTGACAGATTAAGCACATACATTCACTTTCTCTTCCTCATGAAATCCCACCAAAATGACAGTAAATGACTTTTTAAAAAGAAAAACTCCCAAGGACAGAAATAATGGGAAAATAGAAAACAGCAGCAAAATCATGGGAGCTGAACAGTAACTGATGAAGCAGACCCAGGAAAGTGGGACAATGGGGAAAGCTGAGCACCACCTGAATTTCACTGCGGAACCCACACGCATCCTAGACAGGAGCCAGAAAATGGGGGTGAGTATGGAAGTGCCATTAAAAGTCTGTTGAAGAGGCAGTCAGATCTCCACATGCTTTTCCCCATCCCAACGGAACAGAATGTTTATTCTTTGGAGATGATGAAACAAAGAGTGTTTCAAGTGGGGAGTACCAGGAACAGCTTAGATGGCACCATACTAAAAATGAGGGGGTTAAATAAATATTTACCTACCGAATTTGGACCACTTTGGACCCTCCTGGCCCACTCTATTTCTCAAGTGCTGACAACCAGCCTCAGGCAGCAGGCTAAAGATCTATCTCTGGGTATTTGGCCATCCCAAGGTGAACGAAAAGGTAGTAAAATTGGGGTTCTCCAATAAAACCAGCCCAGCTACATCATCCTATGATGAAGCCCATAGTTGACATGTCCTTCCTTTTCAATCAGCTCATTAGTGCCCCATTCTTTTTTTTTTTTTTTTTTTTTTTTTTTTGAGACAGAGTTTCGCTCTTGTTACCCAGGCTGGAGTGCAGTGGCACAATCTCGGCTCACTGCAATCTCCACCTCCCGGATTCAAGCGATTCTCCTGCCTCAGGCTCCCAAGTAGCTGGGACTACAGGTGCATACCACCATGCCCAGCTAATTTTTGTATTTTTAGTACAAACAGGGTTTCACCATGTTGGCCAGGATGGACTTGATCTCTTGACCTCAGGTGATCCGCCCACTTCGGCCTCCCAAAGTGTTGGGATTCCAGGCATGAGCTGCCATGCCCAGCCTGCCCCATTCTTAAATATGAGAAGACAACCAAGGATCACCAGACACCTGAGGAAAACCTTTAGCATGAAAGCAGGAAAGATCAAAATCAAAACAAACAGGAAAACAATTGTTGGGAAACACGACTATGAGAGGTAATAATTTTTAAAACTAGGCTGGGCACGGTGGCTCACACCCGTAATCCCAGCATTTTGGGAGGCCGACGGGGGCAGATCACGAGGTCAGGAGTTTGAGACCAGCCTGACCAACATGGTGAAACCCCGTCTCTACTAAAAAATACAAAAATTAGCTGGGCGTGGTGGCGCATGCCTGTAATCCAAGCTACTCAGAAAGCCGAGGCAGGAGAATTGCTTGAACCCGGGAGGCGGGGCTTGCGGTGAGCTGAGATTGTGCCATGGCACTCCAGCCTGGGCGACAGAGCGAGAATCTGTCTCATAAAAAAATTTTTAAAAAAAGAATTTTTAAAGCTATTAACTCACTCAGGGAGATAATAGAATGTAAAAATATCCATGAATCAAGAATAGGATGCTATAAAAAAGGAACATTCAGCGAACAAACAAGAGTTTTTTGTGGAAGCATACATGAAAAATTCAATAGATGGATATTTTTCTTCTAACAAAATACAGAAAGTTGCAAGACAACATCACTCCCATCCTAGCTACAAGAAGCTGGATAACCTACAAATCATAGGATTTTTTTTTCTTTTAAGGCTATCGGGAAGCTGAGGTTGGGGGAAAAAAATCAAAATCTTGAAAAGCCCTTTCTAGGAGAAAAGAGCCCCATAGCCGCTTTGATTTTTGGCACAGCAGCAGCAGGAAGAGGAGGCTGCCACAGACTTGTGTACAAAAGAAACAGAAACTCTGAACACATTTTAAAAGGCTGAGTGTGCGACGGCATGAGGCTATAGACTCTCTAATGCCTCCCATTCAAGAGAGCTTACATTCACCCGCTAACTCTTTTGCATGGGCCTTAACCAAGAAAGTTTGAAGGCAAAGCAGGTGGGCCGAAAGATACTCTCCAAGGTAGACATGTGCTCAGGCTGCTGAAGTCTGGATGCAGGACAAGGGAACTGACAGGAACCCCCCTGGGGCTCCTGACCTTCCACTGAGTACAGAGCAGCTGTAACTGGTGACTGAAGCAGGGCAGGAGGACTGAAGAGTTCATCCCCAGGCTCTAGGAAGTCTTAAGGCAGGACAGAAGAACTGAAACAAACCTTCCGGTTGATTCTAAGCCTACACTGAGTACAAACCAGAAGCGAACTGTGGTTGGAGTGGAGGCAAAAGACCTACAATAGGCACCCGGGAATGTGCGCTCAGGGATCTGCTGAAGTCTACGGGTGAGGCAGGAGAACCAAAGAAACTCCCAGCCACTCAGATCACAAGTCCCACCAAAGAGAATGTTCTGATCCTGCTCTGAAATCATTTGAAGTATACACAAAACTGAGTCTACACAAAGCAACAAGAAACCCCAGACTCCACTTAACTACACACCAGCCTCTAATACACACACATGCATGCACACACTAATGGCCTGACAAGAAGGGTCATGCCCTTTTTTGGGCATAATTTTATGTGTATCTTCCCCACTGTTCTATTACATATATTTACCCCAGAAGGGATAAATATATATGATTATTTACTTCTTAAAATAGAAATAGGCCAGGTGTGGTGGCTCACACCTGTAATCCCAGTACTTTGGGAGGCTGAAGTGGGAGGATTGCTTGAGCCCAGGAGTTTGAGAACAGCCTGGGCAACATGGAAAGACCCTGTCTCTATAAAAATACAACAATTAGCTGGGTATGGTGGTACATGTCTATAGTCCCAGCTACTCAGGAGGCTGAGATGGGAGGATCCCTTGAGCCCGGGAGGTCGAGGCTGCAGTGAGCCGTGATCATGCCACTGCACTCCAGCCTGGCTGACAGAGTGAGACCCTGCCTTAAAAAAAAAAAAAAAGGAATTTGGGAAGGGCTCACCTGGGTAGTCCTGGCCCAGGTCTTTCATGTGGTGGCTGTCAGATGGTGGCCCTCTTCCTATTGCCTCAGAGCCTTTTTTTTTTTTTTTTTTTGAGAAGGTGTCTCGCTTTGTTGCCCAGGCTGGAGTGCAGTGGCGGGATCTCAGCTCACTGCAACCTCCGCCTCCCGGGTTCAAGGGATTCTCCTGCCTCAGCCTCCCAAGTAGCTGGAACTACAGGCACATAGCACCATGCCCCAGCTAATTTTTTGTATTTTTAGTAGAGATGGGATTTCACCATGTTGGCCTGACTGGTCTCCAACTCCTGACCTCAACTGATCCGCCCACCTCGGCCTCCCAAAGTGCTGGGATTACAGGTGTGAGCTACCGTGCCTGGCCCTTTTTTTTTTTTTTTTTTTGAGACAGAGTCACACCCTGTCCCCAGGCTGGAGTGCAGTGGCACGATCTCGGCTCACTGCAATCTCTGCCTCCCGGGTTCAAGCCATTCTCCTGCCTCAGCCTCCCGAGTAGCTGGGATTACAGGCACACGCCAGCACACCCAGCTAATTTTTGTGTTTTTCAGTAGAGACAGGGTTTCACCATGTTGGTCAGGCTGGTCTCTATCTCCTGACCTCTTGATCCGCCCACCTCAGGCTCCCAAAGTGTTGGGATTACACGTGTGAGTAACTGTGCCTGGCCTCAGAGCCATTTTGTGTGGTCCTTCCATGATGGCTGAATTGGGCTTCCTTATAGCATCAGGGAAGTTGGAATGCTTACATGGTGGCTAAAGGCTTGAAGAGTGAGTGTCCCTGTTAACAAGGCAGAAGCTGCATTACCTTTTCTGCACTAGCCTCAGAAATCAATCAGCACCACTTTTACCATATTATCTTGAGTACAAGAAAGTCACAAGCCTGCCCAGATTATAGGGGGGAGGGTTAAATTCCACCTCTTGATGGGGAAGTGGCAAGGTTCCAGGAGAGCATGTGGGATGGGAGATATTGTTGGGGCTACCTTTGAAAAACACAATCTGCCACACACACCAGTTAAAAGGCAGAGACTGTTGGGCTAGATAAAATAGCTATATGTTATTTACAAGAAGCACATTTGAAGCCTAAAGACACAGACATGTTGAGAGTAAAAGTATGGAAAAAGATATACCAAGCAAACACTGAGCATAAGAAAGCTGCCATGGCATCATACTAATATCAGGTAGAGCAGAATTCAAGACAAAGAGTTTACTAGAGATCAAGAGAGACATGTCATAATGAAAAAGGAACACATAATCAAGAAAACACAACCATTTCAAATATATAAGCACCTAATCTACCAAATATATGAAACAAAATTTATAGGACTAAAGGGTTCTAGATACAGATAAATCTCCAAACATACTGGCCAACTTTAACATTCCTTTCTCAGTAAATGATAAAACAAATAGGAAAAAAATCAGAAGAATATAGATTTGAATAACACTATCAACCTAATTGACTGAATTGATATGTACGGAACTCTACATCCAACAACAGCAGAACACATATTCTTCTCAAGTGCAGATGGAACCCCAACCAACACAGACAACTTCTGGGCAATCGAGCAAGCCTCAATAAATTACAAAGGGTCAAAATCATACAAAGTACGATTTCTGACCAAAATGATGTTGAATTAGAAACCAACAACAAAAAGACATCTAGGAATTTTCTAAATATTTTGAAATGAAAAAATATCTACTTCCAAATAACCCAAGAACCAAAGAAGAAACCACAAGTAAAATTATTGGTAGAACATATTTTTCACTGAATAGAAATGAAAATAAAATATGAAAATTTGGGAATTCAACAAAACAACTGATTAGAGGAAAAGGAACTACTTATATTAGAAAAGCAGAAAGGTCCCAAAATAATTATTTAAATTTCTACTTTAAGAAACTAGAGCCGGTCACGGTGGCTCACACCTGTAATCCCAGCACTTTGGGAGGCCGAGGCGGGCGGATCATGAGGTCAAGAGATCGAGATGATCCTGACCAACATGGTGAAACCCCATCTCTACTAAAAAATACAAAAATTAGCTGGGCGTGGTGGTGTGCACCTGTAATCCCAGCTACTCAGGAGGCTGAGGCAGGAGAATTGCTTGAATCTGGGAGGCAGAAGTTGCAGTGAGCCAAGATCGCACCACTGCACTCCAGCCTGGTGACAAAGCGAGACTTTGTCTCAAATAAATAAATAAATAAATAAATAAAAGAAAAGAAAAGAAAAAAGAAACTAGAAAAGAAAGGGCTAATTAAATCCAGAATAAGCATAAGGGAGGGAATAATAAAGTTAAAGAGTAGAAATCAGTAAAATAGAAAAAATTTTAAAAAGTAGGCAGTACATAGTGGCTCACGTCTATAATCTCAGTGCTTTGGGAGGCCAAGGTGGGAGGATCACTTGAGGCCAGAAGTTCAAGACCAGCCTGGGCGACAGAGTGAGACCCTGTCTCTACAAGTAGCTAGGATTACAGGTAGTCACCACCACACCTGGTTAAATTTTTTTTTTTTTTTTTTTGAGTCAGAGTCTTGCTCTGTCACCCAGGCTGGAGTGCAGTGGTGCGATCTCGGCTCATTGCAACCTCCGCCTCCTGGGATCAAGTAGTTCTCCTGCCTCAGCCTCCCAAGTAGCTGGGATTACAGGTGTGTGCCACCATGTCTGGCTAATTTTTTTTTTTTTTTTTTTTTAGTGGAGATGGGGTTTCACCATGTTGGCCAGGCTGGTCTCAAACTCCTGACCTCAAGTGATGCACCTGCCTCAGCCTCTCAGAGTGCTAGAGTTGCAGGCGTGAGCCACTGCGCCTGGCCTCTACAAAAAATTTTAAAATTAGCCAGGTGGACCAGGCACGGCGGCTCATGCCTGTAATCCCAGCACTTTGGGAGGCTGAGGTGGATGGATCTTGAGGTCAGGAGTTCGAGACCAGCCTGGCCAACACAGTAAAACCCTCTCTCTACTAAAAATACAAAAAAAAAAAAAATTAGCCGTGCATGGTGGCATGCGCCTGTAGTCCCATCTACTCAGGAGGCTGAGGCAGTAGAATCCCTTGAACCCCAGAGGCAGAGGTTGTGGTGAGCTGAGATCACGCCATTGCACTCCAGCCTGGGAGACAGAGCGAAACTCCATTTCAGAAAAAAAAAAAAAAAAAAAATTAGCCAGGTGTGGTGGTAACTACCTATAATCCTAGCTACTGGGGAGGCTGGGGCAGGAGGATTGCTTAAGCCTAGGAGTTTGCAGCTGCAATGAGCTATCATCACACCTCTGCACTCCTGCCTGGGTGACAGAGTGAGACCCTGTCTCTAAACAAACTAGAAAAAAAAAAATCCCAAACAATACCACGAAGCATAACAACAAATGAGGAGTAAATGGGGCCGGGCACGGTGGCTCACTTCTGTAATCCGAGCACTTTGGGAGGCAGAGGTGGGCGGATCACCTGAGGTCAGGAATTCGAGACCAGCCTGACCAACACAGGTGAAACCCCGTCACTACTAAAAAGACAAAAATTAGCTGGGCGTGGTGGCAGGCACCTGTAATCCCAGCTACTTGGGAGGTTGTGGCAGGAGAATCGCTTGAACCTCGGGGGCAGAGGTTGCAGTGAGCCAAGATTGTGCCACTACACTCCAGCCTGGACGACAGAGTGAGTCTTCATCAAAAAAAGAAGAAGAAGAATAAGAAGAAATAGAAATAATAAAGGATCAAAACAAAATCTGCTTCTTTGAAACACTCAGGCTGGGTATGGCGCTATTCCCAGCACTTTGGGAGGTGGAGGCAGGTGGATTGCTTTAGCCCAGGAGTTTGAGACTAGCCTGGGCAACGTGGCAAAAACCTGTCTCTACACAAAATGCAAAAATTAGCCAGGTGTGGTGGCTCATGCCTGCAGTCCCAGCTACTAGGGAGGCTAAGGTGGGAGGATCACTTGAGCTCAGGAGGTCCAGGTTGTAGTGAGCTGAGATCTCACCACTGCACTCCAGCCTGGATGACAGAGTGAGACCCTGTCTCAAAAATTTAAAAAAAAAAAGAAACGAAAAGATCATGGGATGCCGAGATGGGTGGATCACCTGAGGTCAGGAGTTCAAGACCAGCCTGGCCAACATGGTGAAACCCCATCTATTCTAAAAATACAAAAAATTAGCCAGGCATGGTGGTGGGCATCTGTAATCCCAGCTACTCGGGAGGCTGAGGCAGGAGAATCGCTTGAACCCAGGAGGTGGAGTTTGCAGTGAGCCAAGATCACACCACTGCACTCCAGCCTGGGCAACAAGAGCAAAACTTCATTTCAAAACAAAACAAAACAAAAAGATCAATGAAATTGATAAGCCTCTAGCCAGACTGATCAGAAAAAAAAAATGGAGAGAAGATACAAATTACCAATATGGAGAATAAGAGAGAGGGGGCATTATTACAGATCCTACAAACATAAAAAAGTGATAAGAGGATGTTGTGAAAAACTTATTCCAATACATCCAACAACTTAGATGAAATGGACAAATTCCTTGAAAGATACAAATGGTCAACGCTCATTTAGGAAAAAAAATAGATAACCTGATTAGCTCTGTATCTGTCAGAAGAGTTGAATTTATAACCGAAAAAATTCTCACAAAGAAAACTCCAGGTTTGTGTAAATAATACCAATTCTATACAAACTCTTCCAGAAAACAGAAGAGAGAACACTTCCCAACTCGTTTTATAAAGTCAGCATTATACTCATCCCCAAACCAAAGATATTACAGAAAGGGAAAATGTAGACCAGCATCTCTCATTAATACAGATGTAAAAATGGTAAACAACAGCCAGGCACAGTGTCTCACACCTGTAATCCCAGCACTTTGGGAGGCCAAGGTGGGTGGATCAGAGGTCAAGAGATCGAGACCATCCTGGCTAACATGATGAAACCCTGTCTCTACTAAAAATACAAAAATTGGCCGGGTGTGGTGGCTCATGCCTGTAATCCCAGCACTTTGGGAGGCCGAGGCAGGTGGATCACCTGAGGTCGGGAATTCGAGACCAGCCTGACCAACATGAAGAAACCCCGTCTCTACTAAAAGTACAAAATTAGCTGGGCATGGTGGCGCTTGCCTGTAATCCCAGCTACTTGGGAGTCTGAGGCAAGAGAATCGCTTGAACCTGGGAGGCGAAGGTTGCAGTGAGCCAAGATCTCGCCATTGCACTGCAGCCTGGGCAACAAGAGTGAAACTCCGACTCAAAAAAAAAAAGAAAAAAAAAAGAAAAAAATTCAATACTCACTTGTGATAAAAGCTTTCAGCATACCAGGTGACAGAGTGAGAGACTATGCCTCCTCCCCACCAAAAAATATATATATATAAAAAAAGAAGTTACACACAAAATACTATGTACTCTTTTATTTATTTATTTATTTATTTTTATTATTATTTTTTTTTGAGACGGAGTCTTGCTGTGTCACCCAGGCTGGAGTGCAATGGCAAGATCTCGGCTCACTGAAACCTCCGCCTCCCGGGTTCAAGCGATTCTCCAGCCTCAGCCTCTGAGTAGCTGGGATTACAGGCGTGCGCCACCACGCCCGGCTAATTTTTGAAAATACTACATACTGTATGATTCTATTTATATAAAATTCTAGAAAAGGAAAATCTATAGTGATAGATCAGTGGTTGCTAGGCTTTCAGGTAGGGGAAGAAGCTTGACTGCAAAAGGCCACGAGGGAACTTTCTGGAATGTCGAAAATATTTATTCTATGTCATGATTGTGGTTGTGGTTACATGACTGTATACATTTGTCAAATCTTATTGAACAGCACAATTACAATTAATGAATTTTACTGTATGCTAATCATACCTCAATAAAGCCGAAAAAAAAAAAAGTCATTCTGGAGGAGAGAAATCATTGCCTGCGGAGGGCCGTTCCAGGGTGGTGAGTGCATGAGCACTGAAGACACCCGGAGCAGCTGCTGCAGTAATCTGGGGGAGGAACTTGCAGGCAGAGAGAGCAAGAGGAAGTCAGACTGGGAAACCCCGAGGCAGTTACCCAAACAGCCCACTAACAGCAACTGCAGTCGGCCGCCTCTGGGGAGGAAAGGGGGAGGGGCCACTGCCTTTAAAAAAGAAAAAAAAAAATCTCTGCAGTTTTGCCAGGGAGCCGCCTCCTGCCTGACTCTCACATGATGACCTGGAGGCCATCTATGGGTACGGCCCTCAAGCCCTCAACGCTCACCCTTCTTCTACCCCCCGCCCCTCACCCCAGCACCTGCTGGAGACCCTGGCCCTCCCTTCCACTCCGCGAGGCTCTTAATCTATCCCGTTCCATGGGCTGCCTTTCCGCAGCTATAAACAGGCTCTGTCCAGCTTTCCCAGTTATTATTCACTTAGGTGAACAGACACAATTAGATGATCATCCGCAGACTGTCTTCCTGTCATCATTGGCACACGCACACACCCTCACACACAACCCCCCACGCCACACACACACCACACACCCTCACACACAACCCCCATGCCACACACACACACGCACACACCCTCACACACAACCCCCCACGCCACACACACACGCACACACCCTCACACACAACCCCCCACGCCACACACACACACGCACACACCCTCACACACAACCCCCCACGCCACACACACACCACACACCCTCACACACAACCCCCCACACCACACACACATGCACACACCCTCACACACAACCCCCCACGCCACACACACATGCACACACCCTCACACACAACCCCCCATGCCACACACACACCACACCCTCACACACAACCCCCCACGCCACACACACATGCACACACCCTCACACACAACCCCCCACGCCACACACGCACACATCCTCACACACAACCCCCCACGCCACACACACACCACACACCCTCACACACAACCCCCCACGCCACACACACACCACACACCCTCACACACAACCCCCCACGCCACACACACACCACACACCCTCACACACAACCCCCCACGCCACACACACACACCACACACCCTCACACACAACCCCCCACGCCACACACACGCACACACCCTCACACACAACCCCCCCACGCCACACACACACACCACACACCCTCACACACAACCCCCCACGCCACACACACGCACACACCCTCACACACAACCCCCCACGCCACACACACACACCACACACCCTCACACACAACCCCCCCACGCCACACACACGCACACATCCTCACACACAACCCCCCACGCCACACACACACACCACACACCCTCACACACAACCCCCCCACGCCACACACGCACACACCCTCACACACGCACACCCTCACATACGCACACTCACACACACCCTCACACACTCTCACACCCTCACACACGCAAACCCTCACACACATGCACACCCTCACACAGGCACACACACACACACGCCCACCCTCTCTCACACACACCCTCTCACACGCACATCATCACAGATATGCACACCCTCACACACGCACACCCTCACACACCCTCACATTCACACAAGTACACTTGAGTTTTTATTAAATTTGTTTTTGTCCCCTTCAATCCCATCCTCCAACCCGTTGTTCCTCCCTATCTCCTGGGCTCTATATATTCTCCTTCAGGTCACAGTCCCTGTGAGGGCCGTTCCTGTTGACAGGTACTTGGCTCCGTCCTTCCCACTGCCCACAGGCTCCGCCATCTGCACATGCACCCCTCCCACACAATCAGGGGCCTCTTTCTCCTCGTCCTTGGCTGCCTCCTCTTTATCTTCCACCCCTTACAAATCCTTCAGGGCCCTTTAAATGCCTTTTCCACCTGCCTGCTCCCTCTAGCCCCGCTGCCCAGTGTTAAGTGGGTCGCACCATTTCTCTCCTGGGTGACAGGCACAGCTTCCACCAGCCTCCCTGCCTCCACTCTTCTCTGCAGAAGCCCATGTGCTCCTGGGGCAGAGCCCAGGTCCTTCCATCTCTGCAGCCACAGTGCTGGGCCAGCGGCACTTGCAGTTTGGTGAATGGAAGGTTCTGATCATGGGGAACCGGTAGATAGAGAGGGACAAACAGTGTCCCCCCCCCCCCCCAATCTGCCTCCTGTCCTCTTCTGCCCAGACACTAGGCTGGAAGATCAGGAGCCACACCTTGGCACTCACAGAGCCCTTTCTGCAAGTCTTAGAGGGACCAGTGGGAGGTGTGCACATGGGGGCTGCGCTGGCGGGAGTGGGGGCCTGGCACACCCCCAGGTAGATGCCCCGCCCCTGTTAACGCCCAAGGGCAGGGGCTTGAGTGACTCACGTGGGCCTAGCGTGAAACAGCACAGTCTGCCCTTCTTCCCATGGGAGCTGCTGCCCAGCCCCATCTTTCTTGGCCCCCGAGGGTTTGGCTGCCCAGGGCCTCTCTCCTGGCACAGTTCCATGTAGTGCCTGCCCATGTAGCTCCCAGTTCCTCCCCGGGGTCCTGGCTGAGCAGAATGGCACTGGATCCTGATCTGGCTTCTTGCATCCCAGAGGAGACCACCATGGGGGCCCTTCCTCCAGATTCTTCCCTAGTTTAACAACAGGAAGCGAGGAGTCCAGGGGGCAGAGATTGCCACGGGCCTGGCCACATTGCTAGGGGAGGTCCCAGCCTGCTGCTGAGATCCAGCACTGCACAGCCTCGTTCAGGCAGAGAAACTGATAAGGAGATGGTTGCCTGCTCACCCCAAAAGGTTGGCATGGATTCCTCGGCCTAGCCGGCTTTAGACGGAGGGAACAAAGGCTTTCCCAAGGCCCTGCCAGTCCCCAGCCCTGCCCATCTTACCACCGTAGTCCCCCTCAATCATCAAGTCCCATTGCACAGAAGGGGAAGCTGAGGTGCCAAGAGCTGGCGTGGCCTGTTCAAGGTCACACTACTGGGCAGGGGCCAAGCAGGGGCTGGAGCCTTGCTTTCCTATTCCCCAGCCAGGGTCCCCAGATTCTCTGCCAGTTGAGGGAAGCCATCTCCTATTCCACTGATCTGGGTGGCATTAGGAAGGCCTTTTCTATGCTCCTAGATTAGTGACAGCATGTGGTTATTGGGGACAGCATGAGGACGTGCATACGCTGAGGAGATGCAGCTGAAGCGTCAGGCCCGGGGTGCCAGCACTCTGCAGCCTGCCCCCAAGGGGCTCTGCAAAAACATGGCAAAGATGCGGGGTGTGATGTGCACCTGTGTGTGCTGCGGGTGTGTGCGTGTGTGTGGGTGTGTGGTGTTGGCTGTGCGTATGTGGTGTGGTATGGTGTGCAGGTGCATGCAGGTGTGTGGTGTGTAGGGCTGTGTGGTGGGTGCATGTGTGGGTGTGTGGCGTATGGGAGTGTGTGATGTGTGCACGGTGTGGTGTGTGTGTGGTGTGGCGTATGGGTGTGTGGTGGGTGCATGTGTGTGTGGCGTGTGGCTGTGTGCATGTATGTATGTGGTGTGGTGTGTGCGCTGTCTCTGGAAAATGCCCACCCTGTGTTCCCACCACCCTAACAGGGCCGGGAGGGGCCAGGGTGCTGCCAGGCTCTCTGGGCAGGAAGAGGAGGCCTTGGCCGCGGGCCGGACTTGGGCCTGGTCCGTGAGGCTGTTTTGGTCTCTGGCTTCACAGGGCAACAGAGAAGACAGACAAACAGGAAGAAAGCAGCTGCCTTGGGCTGGGCTGAGCTGGGCTGGCCTCGGCTGAGCCAAGCCAGGCCTGGGTGCGGGGGGAGTGGAAAGAGAACTACTGGGATGGGGGCTGGAGGGGGTGTGGGGACAGGGGAAAGAGAGAGGTGTTGGGGGAGGGAGGAGGAGGGCGCAGGTACAGGGAAGGTGCGTCCATACTCATGGCATGTTCAAGAACATGAGCGAGCGTCTCTGTGTCGTGTGTTTGTGGCTGTGTGGCCGTATCATGTATGTGAGGTTGTGTGTGGTGGGAGGGAGCCCGTGAGCACACGGAGGTCCCCAGCCCCTCTTCCTAGGACAGGTAGTTGCAGGTGGGGCAGGAGGAAGAGGGTGGGGGTGTCCCTGGATCTCACAGGGGTTCATGAAGCCTGGCTTGGCCCCTGCCCCACTCCTCCCTTTCCTGTCCCTCATCTCCGGCCAACTGGGCCCTAACTGGGGAGGAGGAGGGGCCTGCGTGGGCCTGGGAGGGGCCCAGCGAAAGTGTTTTCACCCCTTCCTTGCCTGGGCCCAGCGAGGAGCAGGAGGACCCCAACTTGGGAAGGGGGCATGAAGCTCCCACGAAAAAGCAGCTCAGTCCTGGGCCAGACCCACCGCTCTCTGGCCTTAGTTTCCCCACTTATAAAATGGGAATGCTGAACTAAGTGACCTCCCAGAGCACTGCCAACCCAGACAATCCAACCAGGGGGGCGTGGTAGGGTGAGGGTGGGCGTGGAGGCTATGGCAGTGGGAGGAGGGAGTCCTGGGCCGCGACCAGGGAGGCCCTGGGGAAAGGAAGGGAAACAGGAGGCCAGGGGAGGCCTGGGGGAAAGGGGGAGGGGGAGGAAGTCCCCTCCTGGCCAGGTCACTCCCAGAGGCTGGGCTGGGCCAGGGCAGGGCAGCCGATGGAGAGCAGATCTGAGCACCCAGCCACCTTCACGCCACCGCCCAGCTGCCCAGGAGCCCAGCCAGGTAAGGGGCTGCGCCTGCCCGCCCCCCTGCCCAGTCCCCAGCCCTCGGATGGTGGCCTCTCTCGGCCTCGGTTGGGGCAGGGGAGTTCTGCGTGTCTGTCTGGGGTGCCCACTCCCAAACCCGGGACTCATGGGCTGCCTGGGGGATCCTGGGTCCTGTGCATCCGTCTGTCTGACCATCCCTCTCAATCTTCCCTGCCCAGGACTGGCCATACTGCCACCGCACACGTGCACACACGCCAACAGGCACCTGCCATGCTGGCATCTCTATAAGGGCTCCAGTCCAGAGACCCTGGGCCATTGAACTTGCCCCTCAGGCAGAGGCTGAGTCCGCACATCACCTCCAGGCCCTCAGAACACCTGCCCCGGCCCCACCATGCTCATGGCGTCCACCACTTCCGGTAAGGCTTGCCCCTCCATGAGTCCGGTGGGCAGAGTGGGTTTGACGATTCAGGGAAGCCCCTCTTTCTAAAGACCTCCTTCACCCTCACCTCTGGGTGTGTCTCTCCAGGCTGCCAATGAGTGGGGAGGGGAGCACAGCCCCACTTCCCCGCCAGGGCTGGGGCTGGGGCTGGGGCTGGGGCTGGGGCTGCCCTTCATTCTGGACTGCATGAGCCTGGGGTGTGTATCCCTCATAACATGGCTTTCCTGGAGTCCCCTCTGCTAGGAGCCAGGAAGTGGGTGTCCGGATGGGGGCACGGGAGGCAGGCCTGAGTCCCCCTGCACAGCACCCTCTCTAACCAGGCCCTCTTCCCGACCCCTGCCCAGCTGTGCCTGGGCATCCCTCTCTGCCCAGCCTGCCCAGCAACAGCAGCCAGGAGAGGCCACTGGACACCCGGGACCCGCTGCTAGCCCGGGCGGAGCTGGCGCTGCTCTCCATAGTCTTTGTGGCTGTGGCCCTGAGCAATGGCCTGGTGCTGGCGGCCCTAGCTCGGCGGGGCCGGCGGGGCCACTGGGCACCCATACACGTCTTCATTGGCCACTTGTGCCTGGCCGACCTGGCTGTGGCTCTGTTCCAAGTGCTGCCCCAGCTGGCCTGGAAGGCCACCGACCGCTTCCGTGGGCCAGATGCCCTGTGTCGGGCCGTGAAGTATCTGCAGATGGTGGGCATGTATGCCTCCTCCTACATGATCCTGGCCATGACGCTGGACCGCCACCGTGCCATCTGCCGTCCCATGCTGGCGTACCGCCATGGAAGTGGGGCTCACTGGAACCGGCCGGTGCTAGTGGCTTGGGCCTTCTCGCTCCTTCTCAGCCTGCCCCAGCTCTTCATCTTCGCCCAGCGCAACGTGGAAGGTGGCAGCGGGGTCACTGACTGCTGGGCCTGCTTTGCGGAGCCCTGGGGCCGTCGCACCTACGTCACCTGGATTGCCCTGATGGTGTTCGTGGCACCTACCCTGGGTATCGCCGCCTGCCAGGTGCTCATCTTCCGGGAGATTCATGCCAGTCTGGTGCCGGGGCCGTCAGAGAGGCCTGGGGGGCGCCGCAGGGGACGCCGGACAGGCAGCCCCGGTGAGGGAGCCCACGTGTCAGCAGCTGTGGCCAAGACTGTGAGGATGACGCTAGTGATTGTGGTCGTCTATGTGCTGTGCTGGGCACCCTTCTTCCTGGTGCAGCTGTGGGCCGCGTGGGACCCGGAGGCACCTCTGGAAGGTGGGTGTAGCCGTGGCTAGGGCTGACGGGGCCACTTGGGCTTGGCCGCGTGCCCCTGTGCCCCACCAGCCATCCTGAACCCAACCTGGATCCTCCACCTCCACAGGGGCGCCCTTCGTGCTGCTCATGTTGCTGGCCAGCCTCAACAGCTGCACCAACCCCTGGATCTATGCATCTTTCAGCAGCAGTGTCTCCTCAGAGCTGCGAAGCTTGCTCTGCTGTGCCCGGGGGCGCACCCCACCCAGCCTGGGTCCCCAAGACGAGTCCTGCACCACCGCCAGCTCCTCCCTGGCCAAGGACACTTCATCGTGAGGAGCTGTTGGGTGTCTTGCCTCTAGAGGCTTTGAGAAGCTCAGCTGCCTTCCTGGGGCTGGTCCTGGGGGCCACTGGGAGGGGGACCCATGGAGAATTGGCCAGAGCCTGTGGCCCCGAGGCTGGGACATTGTGTGGCCCTGGACAAGCCACAGCCCCTGCCTGGGTCTCCACATCCCCAGCTGTATGAGGAGAGCTTCAGGCCCCACGACTGTGGGGGCCCCTCAGGTCAGCTCACTGAGCTGGGTGTAGGAGGGGCTGCAGCAGAGGGCCGAGGAGTGGCAGGAAAGAGGGAGCAGGTGCCCCCAGGTGAGACAGCGGTCCCAGGGGCCCGAAAAGGAAGGACCAGGCTGGGGCCAGGGGACCTTCCTGTCTCCGCCTTTCTAATCCCTCCCTCCTCATTCTCTCCCTAATAAAAATTGGAGCTCATTTTCCACATGGCAAGGGGTCTCCTTGGATCCGGGTAACGGTGGGTGTGGAGGCAGCACAGAGACATACACAGACTCCCCACACACACCCACAGTCACGTGCACAGCTCTGGAATCCATGGCGCAGGCAGCCAAGTCTTCAAAGCTGCAGGACCCCTGGGGAAGCTGTTCTCACCTCCAGCACCCACCTGCCCACCCGAGACAGAGAGCTGGCTCCCATCGGGGAATCAACACGAGGTCTTTATGAATCACCACCCAGCCCTGCCAGGCATCTGAGCAAGGGTACCCGCCACCCAGCAGCCACTGATCAGCCTTCCACAAAGCTGCAGAAGAGGGCTTTCCCCAGCATCCTTCCTCAGCTGCCTCCAAAAGGGGCCTGGGCCAGGGCTGAGGGGCAGGCAGGATGTGGAGCGGGCATCCCTGTGTGCACGGCCCCATCCCACCTCTCTGCACAGGGTGAAGTGCAGGCACCCTGCACTTGCTGGACAGGGCTGGAGAGAAGCAAGGGGGCTGGGGAGAGTGGCCGGTCCAGCGGGTAGCCGCCGGGGGCACGCATCTCCAGCAGCGGCACCTCAGTGTGGCTTGGGGGTCGTGTCTAGGCCCTGGGGGTGGGAAGCTGAGGGTGAGGCTGGGGCCCCAGGGCCCCGGGAGAAGCCTTTGTTCCTGCCCAGGCGGCTGCTGGCCGGTGCCTTTGGGCTTCGGGGCCCAGGACTGGGAGAGGTGGTAGATGCTGGCCCAAGGCCCTGGCGGACAGAGGTCTTTCCCAAGAGCTCCTTAAACACAGAGTCCATGTTCTGTGCCACAGCCTAGCGGAGGGGAAAGAAAGGGAGAGTGACCAGTGAGTTCCCCCCACTGACCCTGCCCAAGACCCACCTGAGTTCCTCTCACTCCCAAAGCAAGCCCTCAGCCAACATCCCCAGTCTCTCAGCCTCCAGGTCACTCTCCCCCACTTTGCGCCTGGCATCCCTCCTGTCCCTTTTGGTGTCTCTGTCACAGTCTCCTCTGAGGACAGCAATTCCTTGGTTTAGCCTGGAAGTGGGGACCCCCCTCTTCTCGCCCCCACTCTTTCCCTGGCAGAGATCACGGCCCCCTGCCCATGGCCTCAGGGACCGCCAGCATGCGGGGACTCCCCAGTCAATGTCCTCCCATGGCGTCTCCTGGCTGCCCTGTCCCTGGCTCCCGCTCCTGCTCCTCCGTGTCTACCGGACCCTCCCTGGGCTCCCTGGGCCTGGGGGCTTGGCCACACCTGGGACACCCGCATGTTCTCGGGCTCTCTCCTCCTTGGGCTTAGCAACTGTCCCCCGGGCTTCCACGTTCAGCCTGACAGTGTTCACAGGGCCCATGGTACAGAGCACGGAGCAGGGTCCCCCAGGTTGTGCGCTTGCCAGGGCCACATCTTGAGCCTTCGCTCTGCTCCTTCGAGAGCCGCTGCTGCCCCACCCCAATCCCCAACCAGCCACCCCCTCCTGCCTCCCTGCCATCTGTCCCTTTCATCCTCCCTGGCGTGCCAAGCGCCTGCCATGGCACCGCCTGTTACCTAGCCCAGCTACAAATGCCAGCCTTGAATCTGCCCTGGAGTCTCTTGCCTCTACCAGGTAAACAGCCTTAACTCAGCCCTGCCACTCCCTGCTCTGAAGCTGAACATGAATCCCAACGTGCAAGCCAGGTGTCTTCTGTCCCTCTCATCCCTGCCTCCGTAGCCGTCCCTCTCCATCCCCACCCGCCCTCACATCTTTGCCTTCCTGCCCTCCACAGGCTCTGCCTTGGGCCTGTGTGTCTGGCGGCAGGTTCCCTTGAGCTAAGGCCAGGGAGGGCAAGGACTGGAACCTCGAGGAGGGAGGAGTTTGGCTTCCAAGGGGAGGCAGAGATCCCCCAGGACAGATGTCCCTCACCTGCCACACACCCGCTCTCACCTTATCCACCTCCACGTGTTGCTCTGGGGAGGCTGGGACCAAGCAGCGTCGTCTGTGTCCAGAGGGTCCCATGGCCTCAGGTGAGGTGCATGGCTCTGGCCTGCAGGACAGACAGGGAGCCTGGTGGGGGCCCTGGGAAGTCCCTGAGCTAACTGGGCAGTGGCTCCTCCCATCCTGGGGTGTGGCCAAGGAAAGGAGGCTGGCCCAGTGGTCCCCAAGCTCCTCTAGAGCCTCTCCCTGTCACAAGCTGGGTCATTCTGTCACGTCCTCATCTGCCAACTCCTCCCACTCCCACTGGGCCAAAGCCTGACCCCAGTCCCCTCTGGCCTAGAACAGCACACGTGTGGGCCCCCCTGAGCCCCGTCTTCTTGCTCACCGGTGGACCAGCTCTGATGCCAGGAGGCCCTCGGGACTGCTCCCAGACTCCCCTGCAGTCTGCAGCCCTGCGCCCACCACCTGCTTCTCCGTCCTGCGGTGGGAAGGACCGGACTGTTTCGAGTGCTCCTTCCCTGCACAGGGTCCAGGGCCAGCAGCCTCCGCGCCAGCCAGGAGTGGTCAGAGAGGCTCTGTTC
Source organism: Gorilla gorilla gorilla (assembly GCF_029281585.2). NCBI lineage: Eukaryota > Metazoa > Chordata > Mammalia > Primates > Hominidae > Gorilla > Gorilla gorilla. The sequence continues at coordinate 165,600,969 of NC_073247.2, forward strand.
TCTGGCCCAGCCCAGACCTTCAGAATCTAACTTGGGGTCGGGGGAGGGGTGGATGAAGGGGAGGTGCGGAGACTCCGGGAGCCCTGGGGCCCGAGGGCGCGGCTCACTCACCCCACGGGCAGCGTGATATACTTGTGGGGGATGAGGCCCCGCATGCCGTTGTGCTCCCCCCGCCACCAGTCGCTCGAGGCCCTCTCGTGCAGCCGCAGTACGTCCCCCCGCCGGAAGCTCAGCTCCTGGGCTGTGCGGCCCGTGTAGGCAAAGCAGGCCACAGCCTCCACGACCCCCTCCAGGTCTGGGGAGGAGAGGGGGTCCAAGCTGTGGGAGGGCATCTCAGCTTCCAGCTCCGGCTCATTGTCCGCCCCCAGGCTCTCCAGCTGGGCGTCCCTGAGGTTCAGGGCAGAGTGAGGCAGATGAGGGGGGCTCTTCTCCAGTGGACCCCCCAGTCCCCTCGGCAGCACCAAGGGTGTACCCCAGGCAGCTGGCGGAAGGCGGTGCCATGCACTTCTCGTAGACGGGGCCAGGCAGCGAGGTCAGGGGCGGGAAGACCCGATCGGGCTGCACTATGAGCGTCTGCACCAGCTGGTTCACCCGGCCCTGCAGCGCCACCGGGTCCTGCCCAGCGGGCACCGGTAGTAGCGTGGGCCCGAAGCACACGGCCAGGTTGTAGGGGTCCATCATGTTCTCATCGCTGTACTGGGCCAGGCTGGGGGGACACGTACATCACAAGCAGAGAGCCCGCACCCCGAGTCCCCCTGTCCCCTCGACCCCTGGCCCCCACCCCCGCACTCGCCCCGCAGCACTCACTGGTTGAGGAAGGTGAAGAGGTAGCGCAGAACCACCAGCACCGGCGCGGGCAGCCGCCACAGCAGGCGGCTCACTTGCTCCACCCTCTCCGCTGTGGCCTCCAGCTCTGTGGCCAAAGCCGCCCAGAGAGAGCCGCGTGAGCGGGGCTGCCCTAGCAAGTGCCCTACCCCCGCCAGCTTCAGGCCCCGGCCTCACCCGAAGAAGCCAGCAGCTCGCCGAACAGGTCTGGGGGGAAGAGTGGGGGCTCCAGGCTCCGGAAGTAGAGCTTCAGTACCCCGGCCACCGAGTCCAGGTCGTGGGCAGTGCAGCCCTCCACCAGTGGGTCCTCCCCTGCAGATGGGCGAGTGGTGCGGTAGGGGGAGGAAGCTGGTGACATCTGCCCGAGCCCCCACCCCCGCCCGCCCTGCCCGTCCCCACCTCTCTCGAAGGCATCACGGATCTCTGAGACCCGGAGCTGGGCACCCGATACCCGGAAGATGCCTTCATGCTGCAGGCCTGTGGGAGGAAAAGGAGCTGGTGGGCACTGAGCATCTTCCCCAGCCCCTCCAGGATGGCCTCCCATGCCAGGTGCTGGGAACTGGGTGCTGGGTGCCAGGACATCGGGAGGGGCTGGGTCCTGCTTACCGTTGAGGTTGATGAAGCGAATGCAGCTCTCCACCACCAGGGGCACAGGCTGGCCTGAGCTCTGGGGACAGAGGGTGTTTACTTCACCATGGACACAGCATGCCCTGTGTTGTCATTCAATTGCTTTTTTTTTTTTCTTTTTTTTTGAGACAAGGTCTCACTCTGTCACCCAGGCTGAAGTGCACTGGCGTAATCTCGGCTCACTGCAGCCTCAGCTTCCTGGGCTCAAGTGATACTCCTGCCTCGAGCTCCCCAATGGTGGGATTACAGGCATGAGCCACCGCACCAGGCTGAGTGCTTTTATTTTCTCTCAAGAACACATCATCGTTGTCAGCACAGAGGCTTAGCACACCGTTTGTTAGATGCACTCCTAGGTGTCTGATATTTTTGATGAGGTTTTAGGCAGTGCCTTACGTTTTATTTGCAAATTGTTGCTGGAATATACAAATGCAATTGAATTCTGTACACCAATCTCGAATCAAGTAACATTTCAAAACTCAAGCTGGGTGTGGTGGCTCATGCCTGTAATCCCAGCACTTCGGGAGGCCAAGGGAGGAGGATCACCTGAGGTCAGAAGTTCGAGACCAACCTGACCAACATGGTGAAACCTCACCTCTACTAAAAATATAAAAACTAGCCAGGTGTGATGGTGCACACAGCTACTTGGGAGGCTGAGGCATGAGAATCGCTTGAACCCCAGCAGGTGGGAGGTGAAGGTTGCAGTGAGCTGAGATCGTGCCACTGCACTCCAGCCTGGGCAACAGTGCAAGAACCAGTCTCAACAAATAAAAAAAAAAAGAAAAAAGAAAGAAACTCAAAGTGCTCGTTTAAAGAATCTGTTGATTCTTTTGAATATGCTACACGCATAACCACGTCACTGAAAATGACGATATCAGTTCTGATCTTCTGGTATTCTCCATGCCTGGCCCTCTCTGATGCTTGCTTGCTTCTTTTCTTTTCTTTCTCTCTCTTTTCCTTCCTTCCTTCCTTCCTTCCCTCTCTCTCTCTCTCTCTTTCTTTCTTTCACTGGGATTACAGGCACGTGCCACCATGCCTGGCTAATTTTTGTATTTTTAGTAGAGATGGGGTTTCACCATGTTGCCCAGGCTGGTCCCGAACACCTGGGCTGAAGGGATCTGCCCACCTCGGCCTCCCAAAGAGCTGGGATTACAGGTGTGAGCCACCGTGCCTGGCCCCCTCTGATGCTTTCTGATCTCAGTATTAGTTTTCTGATCTTTCTTGCTTCCCCTTATTTCACTGTCCAGGACCCCCAGTACCATGCTGGCCAGAAGTCGCAGGGGAGAAGCTCTCAATATCTCGCCCCTAAAAATGCCGCTGCCCCAGGTTTTCTATACGTTCCCATTACTAGTTAAGGATGCTCCCTTCAATCAGCGGAGGCTATAGGGGAGCCCAACAGTGGCCTGGAAGAGGCCCACCCAGAAAGGGACAGTTGATGACTGATTGAGAGTGGAGGACCCTGGGATCAGGCAGCTGCTCCGGCCACTGAGGTGACCCAGAGCTGAAGAAAGATCAGCATGTACAGGTGGGCTGGCATGTGGGGCAAAACAAGTACCTGGATAAACTTCTCCATGTCTCCCCCAAAGAGTCTCTGGTTATACTGGGAGCTGGGGCGGGGGTGGCGGCTCTTCTGGAATTTTCTCTGTGTGTACTGGGTCCTGCAGTGAATGGGAGCTGGCTCTGAGGGGGCCAGGCGTGGAGAATAGGGTGCCCCACCCCCCAGGCCAGCCAAGCAGGCCTCTAATTCTCTGAAGTTATTCCACAATCCAGTGCGAAAACTGGGAAAGTGAGGCCCAGGGGATTGGGCAGCTGAGCTGGGCCCCAGGAAGAGAAGAGATGGCGGACCGTCGCAGGGCCCCAGCCCCCCAGGAAGGACTCACCAAGACACCTCCTGCTCCTCCTTGTCACCTGTGGGGTGGGAGAACATTGGTCTGCCTCTCAGGCCAGGGGTCTTCAGGGCATCCCAGAGAGAAAGGTGTGGATAAGAGCCAAGGACAGGCGGGAGGGGAGGACCGTGGGCTAGCCCTGGTACCAGTCCTGGGCAGGGGAGAGGCGGGGAAGGGGGCAGCACTGGGCCCACCTCGCTGAAGGGCCTCCTGCAGCTTCTCGTGCTTGGCCTGCAGCTTGGCGAGGATGCTCCGTCCACTCAGATACTCCTGGAGCTTCTGGGCAGCCCCAAGAAGAGCCCCAAGTGTTAGCCCTGGCTTGAGCCCCTCCCTCTGCCCCAGCAATGCCCCCACGGGTCCCGCCCACCAGCCCAGCCCTCCCCACCGTGAGGTAGAAGGTTTCGGTCTCCTGCTGCTGGCCGCGCCTCCGGCCCGCCTGCCGGCTGCCTGGGTCTGAGCTGGTGGACTTGAGGGACTCGGTGGAGGGGCTGGTCTGGAAGGAATCAAGCACATCCCCGTCATCCGAGGCCACCACCTCCAGCAGGGCCTGCAGTGTCGCCTTCAGAGTCTTGTTCACCTGCAGAGGAGACCACACCAGGGTGGTAAGAGGTGGGGGACGGGGAGGGAGACAGGAAGTCCAAGTCAGAAGGAAGGGGCCAAAGGGAGGGGGGCAGGCAGGGCAGCCACTTCCAGCAGCAGGCTGTACAGGCTCCAGGCCCTCGTCTCCCTCTAACCCCCGGTGGGCTGCCCAGACCTCCTCCGTCTCAATGGTCTGTCGGTCCAGGCGGCTCTGGATGTTCTGGGCTCTGGGCAGAATCTCGTCCCGCAGCTCCATTTCAACGCAGATCTCAGCCACCTGCAGAGGGCGGCGGCCAGGGGGCTAAGGGCTGGGCTTGGGCAGTAGGTGCCAAGATCCCCGGGGCATAAGGGAAGCAAGCACCCTTTTGTGGCCTGGCGGCCGGGCACAAGACCACCAGCCCAGACGCTCAGCTGAAGAATGGCAGAAGTGAACACACGCGTCCAAACCAAGACTTGTCCACAGAGGTTCATGGCGGCACCACTCATCCAACTGACGGATGGCTAAATTCAGCGCGGTCTACCCACAGAATGGAAGAGGATTCAGCCACGAGAAGGATTGAATCCACTTATGTAAAGTGTCCAGCCAGGCAAATCCATAGAGACAGGAAGCAGAGTGGGTGCCAGCTGGAGTAGTGGGGTGCCAGTGGGGCTGGAGAGGCGAACGGGGAGTAGTGGCTAATGGCTCCTTTAGGGGGTGACAAAAATGTTCTGGAATTACATGGTGATGGCTGCACAACTCTGAATATACTAAAAACCACCGAATTGTACACTTTACAGGGGTGAATTTTATGGTATATGAATCGTACCTTAATAAAACTCTTTATTTAAAACAGAATGGTGGCCCGACGCAGTGGCTCACGCCTGTAATCCAAGCACTTTGGGAGGCTGAGGCGGATGGATTATCTGAGCTCAGGAGTTGGAGACCAGCCTGGCCAACATGGTGAAACCCTGTCTCCACTAAAAATACAAAAAATTAACTGGGCACGGTGGCATGCGCCTGTAGTCCCAGCTACTTGGGAGGCTGAGGCAGGGGAATCACTTGAACCCGGGAAGCAGAGGTTGCAGTGAGCCAAGATGGAGCCATTGCACTCCAGCCTGGGCGACAGAGCGAGACGCCATCTCAAAATAAAATAAAATGAAATAGAATGGTAAGGAAGACTGGGGTCTGAGACAGAACAGGGAGAGCCCAGCCCCACCTCTTCTAGGGAAAGGAGTGGACAGAAAAACTGCTCACTCTAACTGGGCAGATATAAATTTCCCTGTGGCAAGATGAGAGCAGCTTGCCTCATGGGCAGAGTGGGAGCCAACGCTTTAGAAAGGAAGGAATTACTCTTTTAAGCATGTGAACACCTAGAAAATTGACATTACAGTTAAAATTGAGAGTGAGGATTCAGCTGTGGCTAAACACTTGCCCTGCTCTCCATCTCCACCAAGCCCCGCTGTACAGGACTGCATGAAGGCGCAAGTCATAGTGAAGAAAGTAAGGCCATTTTGAGATGGGCTCCAACATGGCTGACCCTTGAGGACATGGGACTCAGTGAAAGGAGCCAGTCACAGAAAGGCCCACACTGTAGGATTCCACTCCTGTGAGGAGCCTCAAAGGAGAGCCGTGAACTCTGTAGAGGACAGTGGAAGGGTGGGTGCCAGGGGCTGGGGGGGTGGGGAGTTGGGGTTGAACGGGGCCAGAGCTTCAGTTTGGGAAGATGAACAAGTTCTGCGGCTGGATGGTGGTGATGGCTGCACAGCACCATGAATGTGCTTCTGCCCCTGGGCCGCACACTTAAAAATGGTGAACGTGGTATGTTTTATGCTATGTGTATTCTGCCACACCTTTTTTTAAAAGTCCATCTAGGCTGGACTGGCTCACACCTGCAATCCCAGCACTTTGGGAGGCCGAGGTGGGTGGATCACTTGAGCCCAGGAGTTTGAGACCAGCCTTGGCAATATGGTAAAACCCTGACTCTACCAAAAATACAAAAATTATCCTGTCTCATAACCTGGTCTCAAAATAAATAAATAAATAAAGTAGATTAAAAAGAATTGTTTTTAAAGTACAAATCTTAGCCACGCATGGTGGCATGCACCTATAGTCCCAGCTACTCAGGAGGCTCAGGCAGGAGGATGACTTGAGCCCAGGAGTTGGAGGCTGCAGTGAGCTATGATCACACCACTGTACTCCAGCCTGGACAACAGAGCCAGACCCTCTCTCTAGAGAAAAAGTAAGTCTATGCATACTCTGGGGAACATTGAAATTTTATCCCTCCCCTAAAGTCACACGATCAGCAGAAAACTAACTATTTGCTCTCTGGAAAGAATATAGCAGGGATTTTGGACTCAGGGACACTGCTCCCAGATGAGGAAGATGAGAGAACACAGCAGCCCCACCATCGGAAGCTGGCCTGGTCCTATCAGCCCGGCCTCAGTGCTGTCCTGCTGAACACCGGAAATGACCCAGAGCATCAACATCAGGCAAGACCACTGTGTGACCTTGATGGGCAAAGACAGAAACAAGACCACTCTGCGATCACGCGTGAGTGAGGACAAAATCAAGAACTTCTTCCAAGCCACAAAATCATCCCTCCATCCTGGCTAATGTAAGTGACTGTGACTTCCTTGCATCACTTCAGCCTCCATCACTGTCTCTTTCTAGATAAGATTAATCAAGACATCCAATCATACAATTACCCTGCTTCCAGAAGGCATCCAATCCAGGGCCAAGCCCCACTTACCTGGGCCCTCCCCCAGATCCCCTAAGGCGAGCCCAAGTCCTCTAAGGCCTTTCCACTACCTTCTCACCGAGAGGCCCCAGGCTCCCCATGGAGCAGGGCTCCCTCCAGCAATGGAGATTATAGGGCTGTTCCTGCTAGGCTTTGGCTGAAGGGTGTGGAACTAAAACCAGGTAGTTCCAAGGAAATCCACACAGCAGAGTGAGCCCCCAGCCCTCTCACCCCCTCTCCTCCCTAGACAGGGTCAGAAGAGTTTCTACTGGGGAAACTGGCTGGGCCAGGAGGAAACACCACAGACACCCACATTTGTGGGGTACGTGTTCAGGCCTCTTCTTAAATATGAACTGATGGCCAAGAATCACCAAACAGACACGATCAGCAGAAAACTAACTATTTGCTCTCTGGAAAGGATATAGCAGGGATTTTGGACTCAGGAACAAAAGCAAGAAAACAGAGCAAATGCAGGAACAGGAGAAAACAAAAAACATTTCAGGCCGGGCGTGGTGGCTCACTCCTGTAATCCCAGCACTTTGGAAGGCTGAGGCAAGCAGATCACCCAAAGTCAGGAGTTCGAGACAAGCCTGGCCAACATGGTGAAACCCTGTCTCTACTAAAAAATAAAAATAAAAGGGTCGGGCACGGTGGCCCACGCCTGTAATCCCAGCACTTTGGGAGGCCGAGGCGGGTGGATCACCTGAGGTCAGGAGTTCAAGACCAGCCTGGACACTATGGTGAAACCCTGTCTCTACTTAAAAATACAAAAATCAGCCAGGCGTGGTGGTGCACACCTGTAGTCCCAGCTACTCGGGAGGCTGAGGCAGGAGAATTGCTTGAACCTGGGAGGCAGAGGTTGCATTGAGCCGACATTGCGCCACTGCACTCTAGCCTGGGCGACAGAGAAAGACTCTGTCTCAAAAAATAAATTAATTAAATTTAAAAAATTAAAAAATTAGCCAGGTGTGGTGGCAAGTGCCTGTAATTCCAGCTACTTGGGAGGCTGAGGCAGGAGAATCACTTGAACCCAGGAGGCGAAGTTTGCAGTGGGTCAAGATCGTGCCACTGCACTCCAGCCCTGGGCGACAAGGGGGAAACACTTCATCTCAAAAAAAAATAAAAGTTTCAGAAAGATTCAAGAAGTACTGTATTCATGAAATAAGAATAAAGGGTTGGCCGGGCACAGTGGCACACCTGTAATCCCAGCACTTTGGGAGGCCGAGGCAGGCCAATTGCTTGAGCTCAGGAGTTTGAGACCAGCCTGGGCAACATGGTGAAACTCCCTTGCTACAAAATATAGAAAAATTAGCCTGGCGTGGTAGTGCAGGCCTGTAGTCCCAGCTACTTGGGAAGCTGAGGTGGGAGGACCAGAAGGTTGCATCTGCAGTGAGCTGAGATCACATCACACCCCTGCACTCCAGCCGAGGGGACAGAGTGAGACCCTGTTTCAAAAACAAAACAAAACAAAACAAAGAATACAGACATTTTCAGATGTGCAAAGTCAGGAAACCCTTGGTGAAGGCGTCACCAAAATAAGGGTATCAAACTAAGAAAGCTGCTGCCGTGGAATCCGGAAACAGAGCACTGGGCAGAAGTGAAGCACTCCAGACTGGCAGGCTCTGGGGGAGGGCGCAGAGGAGAAGGTTGACCTCACAGGTGCCTGGTGTGGAGGACAGTGCTGGGACGAGGTAGCGATCAACTCCTAGCAATGGGCATGTTCTAGCAAGCAGCATTCGTGAGGCAAGAGAGTTATAAATTCCAGAAGAAAAGGAAAAATTGTCCAAGGAAGGACATGTGATCCTAATACAGTACATGGCTCAGCTGCCAACAGTACCTGTTGTCATGGTGATTTAAACATTGAATGTTAATTTAGCCAAAAATTCTGGGATAAGCCCACTGGGAGAACAAGATGCAGGGAAGCGTGTGGTGGCTGTGAGAGATGCTGGTGGCACTGGGTCATCATTGGCCAATGGAAAATGGCTGCTTGACGCCGGGAGGTGGGTGGCTGTTTCTGGGGGTGGGAGCTGGGAACGGGAGGGGTGGGTTAGGGAGCAGCTGTGACGCCATCGGAAGCCGTGGTGATGCCGGACTCTTCGTAAAGTTCCAAGTCGGCCCGAAAGGGGCCCAATGGAATCCCAGGTCATTGACAATGCCCATCAGGATAAACTGCTGCAGGAAAAACTAGCTCGACGGAGAAGGATAAGGAAGCCCCATTCCATCTTACTGCCAAGTTTGTGTCACGAAATTTAAAAACACAGAGAAACCAGCCTAGAACAATGTATGGGCAGCTACACGGCTGCCTGCTGCATGGTTTGAACAGTTAGTGTCTTGCCCTCCTTGGCCATTGCGGGGGTGCACCCTTGAAGTGAGGCTGCAAATGGAAGTGGGACACTTCTCTAGCTGCCGCACTGCCTGAGACCACGGAGAACTTGGATTCCTGAGCAAAGTGTGGGTCATGCCACTCCACTGCCCACCATTACAGTGAAGGCCAGAGAATGCCAAGCCCAGCAGGGGGTGACCCTCACCTCATCCCCATCATGGGGGTGATAGTCAAAGCGCAGCGGGGGACAGAAGACGGTAGCATGCACCTCGAGAACCTTGGCTTTGTCCCCTGGAGGATCCAGGGCCTCCACAGCTTCTTCCAGGCTGCCCAGGCCCTGCACTTGGGAGGCTTGGGTGCGGCTCTCAGCTGCCGTGTAGCTCCGGAGCACCTGCCCCAGGGCCAGGTGGAACCCTGTGTCACAGCACTGAGGAGGAAACAAGGAGATGCTTGGGTAGGTCCTGGAGCCACAGCTTCCCAGCCCCGGGGCACCAGGTACCTTTTCCCACCTGCCCACCAAGGACTCACGTCCATGAGGTCCAAGACGTCATGCAGGTAGTAGTTACTGACAGCAGCGTTGACACTGGCCAGGCTAAGCAGGTACTCGTTGCGCGCCTTTGTGCACTTGAGTTTGTGCTCCATGAACTTGGCCTGCCGCTACTCAAGACAATGCAAGCGTGCCAGGGTCACGCACGTGGCCAGCCCCTATCTCTGGCCTTTCATGTAATGCCCATCGCCTCCCCTCCCGCTGTGGACAACTACACCTGAACTGGTCAAGCCCGGAAGTCCTGCTGCCTTCCCCACGCCACAGTCCACAGTGTGCTCAGGCCAGTGCCAGGAGGTGACTTGATTCCCCGGCTGTTCACCCGCCACTTGCCTTGGTTCCAGCCACAACATTCCCCACACAAGTGGGGGATGACACAGAACTATTCACAGATACCTGATGAGTGGAAGGTGCGCACATGGCACCCCACCATGGAGGGTGCACCAGAAACCCAGCTTGGAGCCAGCACACAGGTGCACAGCTGGAAGCGGCCACAGGCCTCTGCGGGGGCCAGAGCTGAGGGGGAATGAGCACCCCAAAGGGTAGGGATAGATCATCAAGAGCCATGAAACAGAACCTGCTGGCACCTGGGTTCTAAAACTGGCACTCTATTTTTTTTTTTTTTTTTTTTGAGACAGAGTCTCGCTCTGTCGCCCAGGCTGGAGTGCAGTGGCGCAATCTTAGATCACTGCAAGCTCCGCCTCCTGTGTTCAAGTGATTCTCCCGCCTCAGCCTCCCAAGTAGCTGGGATGACAGGCACCCGCCATCATGCCCGGCTAATTTTTGTATTTTTGGTAGAGATGGGGTTTCACCATGTTGGCCACACTGATCTTGAACTCCTGACCTCGTGATCCACCCACCTCAGCCTCCCAAAGTGCTAGGATTACAGGCGTGAGTCACCGCACCTGGCTAAAGCTGGCACGCTAACCACAGCAGCCAGGGAGACCTTCCCCCAACACAGCCAAACTCTGTCATTTCCCCTAAGAACACCTGAGATGCCCGACTCCCTCCTCTGCTCCCAGAGTCCCAGAGACCATGACTGTCAGCCACGCACAGCCTGGCGGCTCCATCCAGGCATTTCCCAGCCTCCCCACTCTCTGTACTGGGCTCACCTCGAAGGCCCTTTCTCCGTGCGTGTCACCCCATCACCCACCCTAAGTGTCTTCTTGCCCCCTCTGAAACCTTACGGAATGGCTGGCGGAAAGCAGAGCTGCAGGGGCCCCGCTCGGAGCGTGGAGAGGCTGCATGGGGCTGTCCAGGGCCAGGCGACTGTTTTCCCTGCTCTCTCAGGCCCTGGGAGCCTTCCGTATGGAATCCCTGGAACCTGATGGCACTGTCCCTGCCACTCCTGCCCTCCCCTGCACCCAGCCCTGACTTCCCCCTCAGCACAGCAGGTCCTAGTTAGGGCCCATGGCCCATAGGCCTGCGTCTGAGGTGCCCTCCAGGCCCACCTTCTCCACCAGCCTCCCTCCCTTCTTGAGGGAGCTCTTGCGGAGGGGCCCTGCCTCAGTGGCACCAGCGGTGGTGGTGGGGACACTCCGGCCTGCCCGCTTCTCCTCCTGCCGCTCGGCCTCCCGGAGCTTGGCCTCGGCATTCACGCTCTCCATGTGATATGCCTGGTACGTCTTCTTGGCCTGCAGGGAGACCCAAAGCAAGGTGGTGCTGGTGAAGGCCACGGCTCGGCCAGCCCCCAGCCCTCTACCCCTGCCCCTCTGGAACTTGGACCTCAGAGCTGGGCCATCCCATGTGAGCACTTAGCCTAACGCCCTGTGCCTAGGGAGAGAGGGCCTTTGCCCCTAGGTGCGTGCTTGTCCCTGAGCCTGGCTTGGGGTGATGTGATGGTCTGGCGGTGTTCCTCCCCCACTGTGAGTGGCATTTCTCCCTGGACCATTGGGGCAGGCCCCTCCCCAGCCCTTTCCTCACCGTCTGGAGCTCTGAGACCACCTCCAGGAGCTCATCCTGCAGCTGCTGCTCCAGATCCCTGCTCTAGAGGCAGAGGCAAGGGTGAGCACGGCACTGCCCAGAGCAGCCCCGCCAGGCACTGGAAGCTCTGCCCAGCTGAAGCCCCATCTGGGGGGCACACAGGTTCGCTCTGCCTGCTCCCCACCTGGCCTCCAGTGCCCTCCCAGCCACAGTGCCTCCTGATCCCAAAGCCTCGAACACTTCCCGTGGCCCAGGATGAGAGCCTCACCTTCTTGACCAGGCGCCCCACGTCCTCTGCAATGTGACTCAGGCGCTGGGCCAGGGGCCCGGCCAGCACCTCACTCAGGGCCGCGCTCTCCCGGCTCTGCTGCCGCGTGTGCTGCAGCAGCACCGCCCAGCAGTGCAAGGGCGACAGGAGGGACGGCTCCTTCCTGGGGGTAGAGGGGCACTGAGACCTGGGAGCGGAGCTTGGGCCCTGCCGTGGCTCCCCTGCCAGCACATCACCTACCTGAAGCTTTGGTGCTCCCGGCTGCTCCCCAGGCGGCCTCCACGGCTGGAGAAGCGCTCGGCCAGCTTTTCCAGGCCCCGGGAGTATTCCAGCTCCACCTCAGCGCGGCGTCGCATGAACTCTGCCAGTTCCTGCAGCAACTCCCGCCGCAGCTCGCCCTGCAGCTCCAGGCAGCGCAGCTGCTCGCTCAGCTGCCAGCGCATCTCTGTGGGGGGAACCATGGCTCAGGCCTGGCCAGCACGCCCTGCCTGGGTCAGCCAGGCCAGCGTGGGATGGGAGAGGCAGAGGCACACAGACCCCAGTCCCGTCGGCTCTGAGGGCTCCTTCGGACCCAGCCTAGGCTGAGGGCAGGAGCTAAGAGGGGAGGAAAGAAGCTAGGCCCCTGCAGGCAGATCTGGCCTCAGCTGTCCAGCCGACCTCTGCGCTGAGGCCAACAGATGGCCAGAGCCACCCGGTTGAGGGGGAAGAGGAAGGGTGTCCCAGAGAGGGGAGAGCCGCCCCAGCGCCAGCCAGGCACCTTTCAGTTTGGCTTCCTGTCTCTCCCTTGTTCCTGGAAAGCCTCTGAATGGTTTCCCCTGCGACTTCCTTTCCCCCGGTACCCAGGCTCCGGGAGGTGGCAGCCTCCTTTGCAAACACACGGATACACAACACACAGATCACAGTGCTGCTCAGGGCAAGCCTGCAGCGATCTCGCAGTCTCAGTGGCTGGGGACGCCTGCCCTCAGGCCCCAGGGGAAAGGACAGTCCACAGTGAGGGCTGGGAGCCAGGGAGAGCTGATCCAGCCTTGTAAGTGAAAGAATGGGGCAGGGAGCTAGCCCCCGTCTTCTGACCCCACTTCCCACTCCCAATCACCCCCCGCCCCACCTGTGCATTCCCCCACCCTGCAGAGAGAGTCACACCCAGGGCCCCATACTGCCGGCCTTTTGACACCCTATCACTGGCTTGATTTGGCAACGCTGCTTCCCCCACACAGGCCTGAAGCAAAGAAGTGCCTGTCCAGCAAGTTTAAGCAACCTGCGGAAGACACTTTTGCCATCTCCTGAGTGCCCGTCCCGAGTAAATAAGATGCTAGCTCAGCTTCTGGCCAGCAGGCTGCCCACCTACTCATCTCCATCCACATCCCCAGGGAGGGACATGAATTGATTTCTTCATTCAGCAGAATGTTGATTATGCACCCATTCTGTGGCAGGCACGTTTTAAATACAGAGGCAAAGAGGTTTGACCAAGTGTCTGCCCTCTTGGAGCTGGGATTGGAATGGGGCACGAACACATATCAGAATGCCCAGGAGTGATGGGTGCTGAGAAGATGAACCCACAAAGCAAGATCAGAGCCACGGGTGGGTGGGGACAGGGAGGACCTTTTTTAAAGGAGGGTGGTCAAGAACAAGCCGCATCGTTGGAGCAGAAGGCTGGAGCTGGCTGTACGTGGGCAGTAGGGGGAGTCCGAGAGACCGGTAGGGACAGATGGCACAGAGCCCGGGGTCTGGGCAGAGCTCCCAGCTGGACTCCGAGTGAGAGAGGAGCCACAGTAGTGGGGTGATGTGGTCCAGCTTTGTTTTCAGGGCCCCCTCACACTGCCAGGTGGAGCCCAGGTGGCAGCTACTGTGCTAGTCCAGGCAAAAGACGGCAGGATTTAGACCAGCAGCAGCGAGGGAGGACTCCGCTGAGAAGAGCTCAATCCCATTGGATTTCTGTCCTGCCAGTGACTTCCCAGGGGCTGTTGCATGGGGACCCTGTGGGTTCGGCCTGCCCAGCATCCCTACCTCCTCCCCTGATCTCCTATTGGAGAATGTCCCCTTCCTAGTCTCAGCCCCCTTGACTCCAGGTGCCCCAGCCCTGGCTGCATGCGTCACCCATCCCTCTGTCCCTCCACTCCCTGCCCCCACCAGACTAGCCAGGTGAGGGACCCAGGAGCCTGATCCTTCCAACTGAATTACTGAACAGGAGAGCTCTTCCCACCGGCAGATCAAGCTGGGTAAGCTGAAGCCTGGGGCAGGGGACCTCCCGACAGAGCAGGGCAGAGCCCACAATGCCAAGTGAGACAGATGGAGAGTGTCTTCATCCTATCCGAGGCTGGCCTCCTGTGGTTAACTCGTCAGCTCCAAGGCCAGGTGGGGTGGGCGCTAATGCCATTTGAAATCAGGAGAGTCCTCACTGAATCACTTTAATGTTTTGTTCTGATTTTTTGTTTTGAGACGGAGGATGTTGCCCAGGCTGGAGTACAGTGGTGCGATCTCGGCTCACTGCAACCTCCGCCTCCTGGGTTCAAGCGATTCTCCCGCCTCAGCCTCCCGAGTAGCTGGGACTACAGGGGCGCACCACCACACCCAGCTAATTTTTGTATTTTTAGTAGAGACAGGGTTTCATCATGTTGGCCAGACTGGGTCTCGAACTCCTGACCTCAGGTGATCCGCCCGCCTCGGCCTCCCAAAGTGCTGGGATTACAGACGTGAGCCACCACGCCTGGCCCAGTTTAACATTTGTTGATAAAAGTAAATTTCATTTCATTCCAAGGAAGGTGTTAGACAACTGCTCACCTCACTGGCCCTCTGGAGCCTGCCCTGTCCTGCTTCCCCCAGAGGAATACAATCCCTGGGGACTTATGACAACTGAACAGTGCAGAAGGAACCAGCAGAGGGAACCGCTGCCTTTCTTCATCACTGCCGGCAGCAAAAGCTGACTGGAAGCCATGTCCTAGTCCAGATCCGGGCATGCACACCGGCTGGTGTTGAGCAGGCAACTTGTGAATTGCAAGTTGATTGCATTGGTGGCTTTCCTGGCAGAGCTTTCGGATCTCAGTTCAGACAAACTCGTCAGCACACCCTGTCCTGACCTCCCCCTAAACTAGGGCTGGCCCTCTTCCGACCCCTTCTTGGCACCGTGCACTTTCCCTTTGTAGTGCTTATTATCATAATGTAAAGTCTATGTCTCCCCCACTAGACCCGTGAGCCATGTGAGGGCGGGGTGGCCACTGACGCCATTTGAAATCAGGGGAGTCCTCACTGAATCATTGCTTTTACTCTGGGTAAAAAGCCAGGGCTGGAGGGGCTGGAGTCGGGGTTCTCTCCTGTACAGCAGTATACTCCCAGGGCCTGGGACAGAACAGATGCATAGGAAACATCTGGCAAAAGGAGAGCTGGAATCCATGTCTGCCTGAATTACAGAGCTGCGCCCCGGGCCCCACCAGCACTTCCTGTGAGCAAGTCATTTGGTCTCACTTCTGCTGACAAGCAAAACAGAAGAAAAGATGGTCTCCAAAACCACTGCTATGCTGACCTTTGAGAATTTAGGGTGTCAAGACAGTGACCCTGTTTTGTAGAATGGTAGGAAATTTTTCCAGGGTGTGGGATGCAGACCCAGAGCAAGTGAGGAACCCTTAGACAGTCGTGCTCGAAACCCCAACTTTTCAGTGTGAAATCACTGACCCATATTTGCTGACTGAAGTTTTCCAAGTCTTTCAGCTTCATGGCATTTTGGGGAAGCAGGATGGAGATCATTACTTCCATCTGAGCAAGATGATGGCGAGGCTTGGAAAGCTGGCTCACCCTGTGTAGTCACCTCAAGCTGGCTCTGAACACAGGCTGCCTTTTCCAAAGGAGGACTGGAGCATACTTTGGTATAAATTGCTCGCACTGAATAATGATGTTAGAACCTACATCTCTGGGTTGAAAGGCACTTCAGGGGTCATTGCATTCTACGTCCTAGAAGTTGCAGTGCTGTATGACCACGGGCAAGTCACCTCTCTGAGCTTGTTTCCGTAATTGGCAAAATGGAGTGATTGAGAGTGATATGGACGAGCTGCTGGCACTGAGATGCTGCCTCTTTCCTTTGCAAGAGTTACCATGCCCTGAATAAGACGGGCACAAGCTATTGGCTAAGAATTTGCAAAGCTGATTTGCATGTGATTTGCACATGGGTGTTTATCAGAACCCAGAGGTTCAATTTCAGAAGGCTGAGAAGCCAGCCCTGTTAAATCTCTCAACCAAGACTCACTGCGCCAGCTTGACCCAGAGACAGTGGCCCTCGCCTCTGCTCCCCCTCAGTGCTAAAGGGAGGCAAAAGGTGCTGAAGCTCCAGGGACTGCAGTGAGATTCAGGCCAGGTGATCTCCACCAATCCACTCACCCGGACTCCCTTACTCACCCCCCAGCCCAATCAAGGTGGTTGACTTCACTGTAGCTAAAATACTGCCGTCTGGGGGGCACGCTGGTGCATCTGGCTTCCTTTTACCGGCGGCCACCGGTGTTTCCACTGAACCTTGGGTGAGGAGCGGTAGACCCAAGGAGGACAGAGACCGAAGGAAGGAAGACAGGAAAGAAGGAAGGGAAAATGGCAGGCGGTTGGGCCAAATGGGCGTGGGGAGGCAGGCAAGGGGCTCAGGCTCCCTCCTCCACCCCCCCTCCAGAGGTCGCTGGGGAGAGCATCGGGCCCTGGGCCAGCGCGGGGACGCTTGGAGCTCCCTCACGACCTTGGGTTCTCCGCAGGAAACGGGCCGGGAGCGCCCGGCGCCCTCTCACCTTTGACTTGCGTCTCATACTCAGCCTGCAGCCCCCGCTCCCGCCGCAGCTTCCCGTGAGCGGCCATGGCGGCCTCGCGGCCGCGCCGTCGAACCCCACTGCTCCCACGCGGCCGTGAGCGGGCCGGCGCCGGGACTTGGGGGCGCTGCGGCCAGCACCCTGCGCGGGCTCCGCCCAGCCCCGCCCCCAGCGCGGCTCCCGGTGGGGCGGGGCGGCCCAGGGCTGGCACTGCCCGCGAGGGGCTCCTGGGGGGCAGGGCGCCCCTTCCAGCCCCACTGTGCCCCGGCCTTGCCATCCCCTCCCATTGGGCCTGCACCTAGGCTGCCTTGTGCCCAAAGCCCCGCTGCCAAGCAGCCGGAGCAGGTGTGAGCCCCAACGTAAGCTAGCATCCCAGGCTGCCATCCCACCACCTCCAGAAGGCTGTCCCTGGTCACCACTGCCAGACTGTACCATTCACAGCGGGGCCGCTGGCCCACAGTACCACTGGACATGAACACCATTGCTGCCCCAGGCTCTGGACTCCCCCTGGGTTGCCTCCTTCCCCCAGACATCGGATGGGGTCCTCCCTTCCCAAGTCAGCCCCCAGAGAGGCCCAGGGAGCCTTGAGAGCTGGGGTGGGAAGTTCAGAGGGGAGGGGGAAGGAAGGTCAGCACCAGAGAGCAGAACCTCAGCAGCTGGCTGCCGTTCCCTCCAGGCCCCCTTGGTAGGGGAGGAGAGTTCAGCTCCTGTTCCCCTTCTGCTCAGCCCCACAATTTCCCCATAGGCGGTTACCACTTCCTGCTGCCGGAAGAGACTGCTCTGCCTCCCTTCCCCTGCAGCTGCACCTGCCCGTCATAGGCCTGAGGGGGGCAGCTCCCTCGGAGTGAGGTCTTAGCTACCCTGGGGGCAAGTCTTGGGGCCTCCCTCATCCAGGGGTGGTGGGGCTTTCCTCCACCCTCTACCACAGGGCAGCAGCTTTTCTCCGGGAAATCGGGAAGGCAGGAGGCGGGAGGCGGGAGGAGGCGGGAGGCGGTTGACAAGCCAAGCAGACAACTGGCTTCAATTTGGTGGGAGGGAAATCCCTGGGGTATAGATGTGGGGAGAGAGGCAAGGCACTTGGGCACCAGGCGTGTGTTCCGAAGGCGGGCGTGGGGGCACTAGTGCAGGGGTACTAGGCGTGTGTGTGCACGGATGTCAGAGTCAGGCTCTGTGCAAATGCGGGCACACATGACCTTGACCTGCAGATCTGGGGAGGGGAGGCTGTGCGGGTACTTCCTGCCTTTCAACTATGAGCAATTAATTTTCTTGCCCAGAAGGAAAAAAACACTCCCTCAGCTCCCCGCCCCCTTCTCCCAGTACCAAGGCCCTTCTCGAACACGTCGTTGTGTGTGTCTGCAGGACCTGGGGCTTCAAGGCCTGGGAGCTAGCCAGACCCAGGACCTGGACTTCCAGCAGCTGGTCTCGGAAGTACCGATGTTCGAGTCCTCCAGCGAGACTAGAGAGCCTGCGCCCATGCCCACAGCGCGCACAGCCGCACCCACACTCCAACCTGCTCCTGGTCGGGAGACTCACACGTCCCACCGCTGCCTCAGGCCAAGGGGAACCAGGGAGCCCCGCCTCTCACTAGCTGGCCCCAACACATCTTGCCCGTCCATCCGAGCCCTGACTGGTCCCCAAAGGTCCAGTCTGCTGGGTCCCTCCACCCAGCAGAGCCAGACACAGGGCAGGCAGGAAAGGCCTCAGGCAGGCAGGAAAGGCCTCAGCCGGTGCCTTCAAACGCTCTCTTCACTCCTTTTTTCACTCCAGAGCTATTCCTAGGATGCCCCATTCAGCCCGTACTTTAGGGCCTGAGTGTTGGGCCCTGGCCTTTAGGGCACTTGTTTGGCATTTAAGGCCCTGAACGCAACTGCCCCCCGCTGCTCGCTCTATCCTTCGCTCCATTGTTCCCCTTCAAAGCATCCAAAAGCCAGGCAGCCCGCAGAAGGCGCGGACCTGCCCGCATGGGGACAGAGGGAGCGGCCGACAGGCATCGGGCCCGCCGGGGACGGACGGCAGAGGGCGGGCCGGGTCCCACGGGCCGGGCCGGGGCGGAAGAAGGGCGCCGCGGGCGCCGTGGGAGCCTGGGCCACCTCCCTTCCACCGGCGCCGGGGCGCGGCCGACGCAGTGCGCAAGCCCGCCCTTCCCCCGCACCCTGCGCGCAGAGCCCAGTGCCGCCGGACCAATCAGAGCCTGGGAACGAAGCTTGCCGCGGGCTTGCGAACCGGAAGACACTGACGCCAGGCGCGGGGCGGGACAGGACTCCGCCTCCGGCCCATACAAAGGGAAGCCCACGTCTTAAGCCAATCAACACAGCCTCGCCCGAGCCGGGAACCGGAGAGCTGTGGGCGTGCGCAGACGCGCCTTTCCGGCCCCGGCCCCGCCCTGCCGCGCTCTGGGCTCCGCAGCCACAGCTGCCGGTCACGTGCGAGGCGCCAGCCAAAGAGAACCGAGCTCCAGGCCTGTGTGGCGAGTTTTCAACCCGGCGGAGGAGCAGTGTGCCACCTGCAGTAGCAGGACACAGAGAGGGCTCAGGAATACAGGGCCCGCCCAGGGACTAGGGACAGTAAGGGATGGCTTTGCAGCCGGAGGGGAGGGAAGGGAAAGGAGGAAAGACACAGAAACGAGCGTTACGGTTAGGGTGACTCCATGAAAAACAGGATTTTGATATATATGTGTATATGTATATATATATATATTTTTTGAGACGGGTCTCTGTCCCTGGAGTGTGGTGGCATGATCAGGGCCCACAGCAACCTCCACCTCCCGGGCTCAAGCGATCCTCCTGCTTCAGCCTCCCGAGTAGCTGGGATTACAGGCATGCACCACCACACCCGGATAAGTTTTCTATTTTTAGTAGAGATGGGGTTTTGCCATGCTGCCCAGGCTGGTCTCCAACTCCTGAGCTCAAGTGATCCCGCCCACCTCGGCCTCCCAAAGTGCTGTGATTACAGGCATGAGCCACCGCGCCCAACAGCCGCCCAGTTTTGTACTTTGCATGAAATTGTTAATGAGGGAATACATGGCTTTATGCATTTGTGTAACCCCATAGAAACTGTACAACACAGACAGGAAACCTAGTGTAAACCATGGGCTGTAGTTTACAATAACTTATCAGTATTGGCGCATCAACAATAACAAATACACCAACTAATACAAAATGTCAATGGGGAAACGCGGGGAATTGTACTAAAAATAAATTATTTTCAAATGCAAACTCAGGTTAGGGAGTAGACTCAAGAGGTATCACGGGCTCACTGACCATTAGGGTGGCAGGGGAGGGAGGACTCAAGAACCGTTGATGGGGCATCTGGCTGGGTCATTACTCAGACAGGACATTTGTAGATAAGCCCAATGAGCAGTTGGATGTCCACATCTGGAGCCCACGGGTATGCTGCGGAGCTGCTGTAGCCCGAAGCAGGTGTGATTAGGGAGAGAAAGTCTGAAGGTGAAGGTGGGAAGAGAACTGAAGGCCACCAAGAGTGGGAGCCCTGCTGTTGAGCTTTGAGCCTGAGCAGCCCAGGCTTGTGCCACAAAACACATTCAGCGTGGCCGAGCAGACCTCCAAGGCAGGGTCTCTCCCATAAGTCCAGGGCCTCCTTCCCCGGGGCCACAGCTGCTGAAGGTCATGAGACTAGGGAGTCCCACCTCCAAAGCTCTTTCCTTGTACTCGGGCCTGGCAGGATGCTCTGGGTCAAAAGGCCAAGGCTCACATCCCCACCAGAGGACCTGGAGAAACACACCCTCTAAATGTGCGCGCGCTCACACACGAAGTTCCCCAGTGCCACGGAGCGAATTTATTGTGAAAGCTCGTGGGGTGAGGAGGGGATGGGGCAGGCTCTAGGAGGCTGAGTCGGAGGCCTCTGAGCTGTCCTTGACATCTGTGCTCTCTGTGGTCTCGCTGACCTCGCTGAGGTCCTTGCTGTCCCCACCACTATCCTCGGCAGCCAGGCCCTTCTCCTCGCGACAGGCCTCTCCTGAGCTCGGAGGTGAATTGCCTTTGCTCTCCACCTTGTTCTCGATGGCACCCAGCACCACGTGCCTGCCCTTCTCTTTCAGCTCCAGGTGCCGCCTCAGCTGCCACCAGGAACCCAGGGAGAAGCGGGGGCAAAGAGACAGGGCCTAAGTTTCCAGACAAAGGGAGCCTGGCCCTGTCGCTGGCTGAGGAGAGGGGCATAGTGAGGCAGCAGGGCTAGGCAGGACACACGGGACTGAGTGGGGACACCTGGCTGGAGCCCCAGTCCACCGCTACCTGGGCTTACTGACTACCATGGAGGCCCCCACGACAGAGCGCTGCCCCTTGACCAGCCCTGCCACCCGAGGAGCCTTGGGCAGAACCCTGACTCAGAACTACCTTTGAGCAGGCAGGCCACCCACTGGTCCCCAGACCTCCCCACTTCCCTTCTAAAAGCCTCCTCCCTCTGCCTCTCCGATCACCCTCCAGGCTGCTAGGCAGACGGCCTCCTCTAAAGCCCAGCCTAGGAAACTGAGGTCATGACTCCTGGCAACGTAGCCACAAGAGCTGGCATCCAAAGTCGGTCTCGCCTCCAGCCACTGTCTCGGGGCTCCTGAGTGCTGCCCCCGCTCGCCTTGCTTGGCTTCATGCAGGCGCTTACCTCGTCGGCCATCTGAGTGAGGTCCCGCTTCATGGCATAGGCGTCCTCCCCATCTGCATAGTATTTGGGCTCCACTTCACTGATCCTGGGGGCAGAGGGTAGAGAGCAAGGAGGAAGACCCGTATCCCGGGGACACCCTCCTCCACTCCTGGTATCGTGGCTACTGGAGCAAGGTGCCATGTTTTCTCCCTGAAGGCTCCATCCTGAGACAGCAAGTCCAGTGTGACCTGCCCTCTGTCCTCTCCAGCAAAGGCTCCAGGACACAGCGGCCCGCCCCACCCGTCCTGCCCCCGTTCTGTGTCCTTAGCCTGGATACTAAGGATCCATTTCTGTGGTTTCTTGTGAGCTGAAGCCCTGAATTCAGCCTTCCCCTTCCCTCCCTGCCCTGCGCCCTGTCCCTTACTGAGCTGCCTCACAACAGCCATCAGAACCCAGGAAAGACGGTGAGCCCTGTTTAGGGGAGTCATCCCTAGGCAGCACGGGCCCTGCCTGAGCAGCTCTGGGGCCGTGACTACACTGGGGAGGTGTGTGTGCAGACTCGCGTGGCCATGTCCCTGGAAGGGGAGCTGGACTCAATGGCCTAGGCTGGCCCTGCCAGGCCTAAGACATGAGGATTGCTGACTTAGCTATAAAGCAATTCCCACCAGACATCGTCATCTGGGTCACAGATCCCTCTTGCCAGCATCCAGCCCAGAGGCCACCGCCCTTCCCAACAGTCCCTCCTCTTCATCCCCTACCAAACGGGCTGAGTGCAGTTAGTGTCCCTCCACAGGCAGCCCACCCCAGCTTCACTTGCAAGCACTTTTTTCCACTGTCTACTGGGCATGCCAACTGCCAGGTTCTCTCCACTAGACTGCCTGGCCACTGGCCCTTCCTTCCTGAATGTGCATTCTCCTTGATTCTGCTCTCTCTTGGATTCTTCTAGGTGCTTGGTCATGCTTGAGTCCTGCTCCTCAAGCATCTGCTCACGCCAGGGACCCACACCTCTCTATTCCCAAACATTACTAAACAGCCCGTGTGCCCTTCGCCAGCCTCAGCCATCATGGGCCAGAGCTCCTCCATCACAACACACGGAGCACGTTTCAGCAGGCAGGTGCTGTCTCCATGCCGGCTTTTCAACCATCAGCCGCCGAGTGAATGTGGAGGTATCCTGGCAGTGCTGGGGTCCACAGCCTCTTCCCCACAGCCGGCCCACCCCCGACCTGGAAGGCAACTCAGCCGGTCTCAGGTGCCCTGATGGGCCAGACCTGGGATCAACCCCAGCCCATTAGAAAAATCGAGATCTACTTACTGAAAGTTGAGGGTGTTGGAATAGAGGTGCAGGGCGGCCCGGTTACTGCAGGGGAACAAGGCACTGCTGAGCTGCACGGATTTGGCCAGGGAGGGGTAGCACGTCCAGGTCTTGCCCCTCCTCCTGGTCCCTCCTTCCCCCCAATCCCACTTCCTGGATCTTCACCAAAAGCTGAGGTACCCCAGGACCCCCGTCAAGGCAGTACCTCTCCCCCTCAATCCCCCTTCCCTCAGCCCGGCTTCCACCTCTTCCTGACATGCAGGGAGACGTATTTGGCATTGAAGTTCTCTATCATGGCTCGAGAGGCCTGGTCCATCAGTTTCTGAGCCAGACCGAGGCGCCGGTGGGAACGCTTCACAGCCTGGTGGGAGAAGAGCAGAGATGGGGTGAGGGACTGGGACCTTGAGGGCTGCCCCAACTAACCCCCACTTCCACCCCCACTTCCACCCCCACCAGAGAGCCTGGGTGGACCTTACATACCAATGAGGTGATATGTCCATGGGGCACATCATCTGGGTCCTCTTCCCTGGAGAGGGAGAAAGGAGAGGCTGCAAAGGAGCTCAGTGTAGGCACAGCCACCTCCACCCCCCTGCCATTTGTAGAGTGGACATGCACCACAGCCCCCTAAGACCCCAGCTTGGGGAGAGCCGGGAGCCTCTTGGATCAGAGCAGCTGATCGTGCCACCCTCTGCTGCCTGAAAACCCCATGCCTGCCGGGTGTGGGGCACACGCCTATAGTTCCAGCTACTTGGCAGGCCGGGGCAAGAGGACTGCTTGAGCCCAGGAGTTCGAGACCAGCCTGTACGACACTTTTTTTTGTCTCTACCAAAAAAAAATCAAAAAATTAGCTGGATGTGGTGGCACATGCCTGTGGTCCCAGCTACTTGGGAGGCAGACATGAGAGGATCACTTGAGCCTGGGAGGTTGAGGCTGCAGTGAGCCATGATCATGCCACTGCACTCCAGCCTGGGCAACAGAGCGAGACCCTGTCTCAAAAAATAAAAATAAAAAAAGAAATGAGCTGTCAACCCACGCAAAGACAAGGCAGAAGCTTAAATGTGTATTACTAAGTGAAAAAAAGCCAGCCTGAAAAAGCTGTATATAGTATGATTCCAACTCTATGACATCCTGGAAAAGGCAAAACTATGCAGACAGTAAAAAATCAGTGGTTGCCACGGGTTAAGGAGAGGGAGGGATGAATGTGTGGAACACAGTGAAACTATCCTGTGATAATATGAAGGTGGACACACGTCATTTGGTCAAAACCATGGGGCTTACAACACAGAGAAGTGCAGTAATGTGAACTATGGGTTTAGTTAATATATCGGCCAGGCGCAGTGGCTCACGCCTGTAATCCTAGCACTTTGGGAGACAGAGGTGGGTGGAACACCTGAGGTCAGGAATTCGAGACCAGCCTGGCCAACGTAGTGAAACCCCATTGCTACTGAAATATACAAAAATTAGCCAGGTGTGGTGGCACGTGCCTGTAATCCCAGCTACTAGGGAGGCTGAGGCAGGAGAATCGCTTGAACCCAGGGGGTGGAGGTTGCAGTGAGCCGAGATCACGCGACTGCACTCCAGCCTGGGCGACAGAGCAAGACTCCGTCTCAAATAATAATAATAATAATAATAATGATAATAGTAATAGTAACATATCACATTCATTTATCACTTGTCACAAGTGGACCATACAAATCCAACATGCTACTAACAGAGGAAACTGGCAGGGAGGGGATGCTGAGGGGTGCTATAAGAACTCCATGTCCTTTCTGTTCAATTTTTCTATAAACTTTCAACTGTACTGAAAAGAAGAAGCCTATTCATTTTTTTTAAAGCCCACAGAGGCATCCACCAGACACGTGTAGCTTCTGTCTTCCTCCTTGGTGACTCACATTTTAGCCAGGACATACCCCACAATCTTCCCATTCTCGTCCTCAGCAATGTAAGAGAGCTGGTGACAGAGAGGAAAACAGAGTGAGAAAACTTCATGTCGGAGCTAGAAGAGCCCTTTAGAGGGACACAAACTGGACGAGTGGCGAGTTGTGTGATGGCTCATGACCTCCGGGCTGAGTCACTTGGTCTCCCCCTCGCCACACTGTGCCCTGCCCATACCCAGAAAGAAGACGCAAAGTGGGGATCCTGCCCCTATTCTCTGCTCCCTTCAGGCGCCTTCTTTTCCTTTGCCCCTGTCTGCCAGCTGAAAACACCCGGGACGCCACCGACCATACAGCCCCCTGGGCTCTGACAGACTTGTCCACTCCCTCCAAGATGGCCAGATGGGATTTTCCTCGGCCTGCTTTCCCCCATGCCCAAATTCAGAAGCTGCCCACCTGGGGCCAGGAAAGGCCATGGTAGAAGTAGTATTTCATCTGGTAGTTCTCGGGCAGGCAGAGGAGGTTGCAGTGCTGCATGTTCATTAGGTCCTCTGGCTGCAGGGAAGGAGGGCAGTGGAACGCGCTCAGTCTAAGGCGGTGGTGACCACGGGTGAGAAGCCTGCTCCCCGTCGGTCTGCTCGGCCCCCCTCCCTCGGGGCTGGGCAGGCACTGTGACGATCTGACTTTGCACAACGCCCGGAGCACAGGAACAGGAGTGGGCGCCCCGGAGGTCCCCGGAGCCCACCCAACGGAGGCCGACATCACGCAAACAGGAGGGAATCGCAGCCCCGGCCCCGCGCCCCGGCCTCTTCGGCGGGCTGGGCCAGCCCCATAGGTCCAGCGGCCGCAGGCACACTCAGGGCCACCGGGCCGGGCTCGGCCGGGGCCCTCGGGAGCATGCGCAGCAGCCACCCGGCCCGGCGCCCACGCGGCGCGGACAGCCTCCCGCCCCGGGCGCTCACCCTCGCATTGCGGATGTTCATAACGGCGGCGGGGCTCGCGGGTCCCAGCGGATCGTGAAGGCGCAGTCAGCTGCCGCCGCGATCCGAAGCGACGCCGGGACGGCCGGGGCTGGGACCGGAGCTGGACTCGCTGGGCGACGGCGGAAGGGGCGGTGCGCGCCGGGCCGGCCACCGGCCGGAAGTGCACGGCCGCCGGGCCCGTCCTCCCGGCTGCTTGGCCAATGCGCGGGACAGGCCGGCGCACGGGGCGGGCCAATGCGCGGAGCCGGTCAGCGCGGGGCGGGCCTGGGGGCGGGGCGGGCGCTGCCCCGGAGCTGGAGCCGGCCCCTCCCTCGGCGCGGCAGCCCCCCTCCCGCGAGCCCACAGACGCGCGCACAGCCGCAGGTGGAGCGGACTCAGCCTTTATTCCGCGCCTCGGCAGGCGGGGGTGGGGGCGGGGGCGGGGCGGCTCAGCAGGGCGCCCAACATCTCCTCGCACATGGCTAGGCACCGCGGCACGTGGAAGCAGCCTGCGGGTAGAGGCGGGCAGGTAGTGAGGGCCGGGGGCAGCCGAGAGGCGCAACCCCTGCGGCCCCGCCCTCTCCCCCACTCACCTTTGAAAGGACCTCCCTTGATGGAGAGGGCCACCTTGCCCTCTCGGCTCAGGTAGCCAAACCATTCCCCGTACTCGGGATCGCGAAACTGGAATAACAGAGACAGTGACAGCTAGCGCCTGCAGGACCCGCCCAGATGCCACTGCATCGCTACCAGGGGTCAGAGCCTGGGTTGACCCCAGGTGACGTGGCTCCAGAACCAGCGATCTTAACCGCGACACTGCGTCCTCCACAAAGATGAAAGCAGGGGTGGGCGCAGCAGGCAGGCTACAACTACATAACCGACTGGGCAAGGGGATGAGACACTGCTAGATGGAATGAAAGAACTCTGCCCTGGGGTGTAGAAACGTTCTCTATCGGGCCGGGCGCTGTGGCTTGCGCCTGTAATCCCAGCACTTTCGGAGGCCGAGGCGGGCGGATCACCTGAGGTCAGGAGTTCAAGATCAGCCTGGACAACATGGTGAAACCTCATCTCTACTAAAAATACAAAGTTAGCCGGGCGTGGTGGCACGCACTTGTAATCCCAGCAGTATACTCGGGAGGCTGAGGCGGGAGAATAGCTTGAACACAGGAGGCGGAGGTTGCAGTGAGCTGAGATCACGCCATTGCGCTCCAGCCTGGGTGACAGAGCGAGACTTCATCTCAAACAAACAAACAAACAAACAAACAAAAAAGTTCTCTATCGTGATTGTAGTGGTGGTTACGTTGATTCAAAGAAACAAAGAACCCGGCCGGGTGCAAAGGCTCACACCTGTAATCCCAGCACTTTGGGAGGCCGAGGCGGGTGGATCACAAGGTCAGGAGATCGAGACCATCCTGGCTAACACAGTGAAATCCCGTCTCTGCTAAAATACAAAAAATTAGCCGGGAGTGGTGGCGGGCACCTGTAGTCCCAGCTACTCGGGAGGCTGAGGCAGGAGAATGGCGTGAACCCGGGAGGCGGAGCTTGCAGTGAGCCAAGATCGCGCCACTGCACTCCAGCCTGGGCAACAGAGCCAGACTCCGTCTCAAAAAAAAAAAAAAAAAAAAAGGAAAAGAAACAAAGAACCCTGATGGAGGCGACGACCTGTCATGAAACTCTTAAGAAGTGACTCCCTTGGAGCTCCCATTCCCGGCTTCACAGGCCTGTCTTCCAGTAGATGCACAATCTCATCTGACTCCTGTCCTGGCTCACCATTGGTCCCAAACTCATCTCCTCCTCCCTCTGCCCCTGCCCAGTGCCCATTCCACTCTCTTTCCTTCTCTCTCCACTAGCATTCCATGGGGCACCTGTCTCAAGGAGGCTTGTCAGTTCAGCCCCTTCTCAAAAGGATCATGGAATCAATTACATTGAAGTCCACTATGAAAATGTCTCTTTAAATGGTGGCCCATAAGAGTTGGTGTATTCTTCTTTGTAGGAAGTAAAACTAGTCCTGGGCTGGGCACAGTGGCTCACGCCTATAATCCCAGCACTTTGAGAGGCCGAGGCGGGAGGATCACTTGAGGCCAGGAGTTTAAGACCAGGCTGGGAAACATAGTGAGACCCCATCTATACAAAAAAAAAAATTAAAGAATTAGCTGGGCGTGATGGCACACAGCTGTAGTCCCAGCTACCTGGGCGGCTGAGGTGGAAGGATCGCTTGAGCCCAGGAGGTTGAGGCTGCACTGAGCCATGATTGTTCCACTGCACTCAGCCTGGGCGATAGAGACCCTGTCTCAAAAAAATAAATAAATAAATAAATAAATAAATAAATAAAAACTAGTTCTGTGTGTATTCATTCTATCTTTTGAGTTACATTGTTCAAGTCCTTACTTATTTTTTGACTGCTTGACATGACACAGGAAGGTAAAGAAGAATTTCCTTCAATGTCTGGATTTTTGCCTTCTGTATTCTGTTATGTTGGTGGATGCATAATGACTTACCTGTTTTTTTGTTTGTTGGTTGGTTTTTTGGTTTTTGTTTTTTTAAGACGGAGTTTCGCTCTTGTCACCCAGACTGGATGGAGTGCAGTGGCATGATCCCAGCTCACTGCAACCTTCACCTCCCAGGTTCCAGTGATTCTCCTGCTTCAGCCTCCTGAGTAGCTGGGATTACAGGCACCCGCCACCAAGCCCAGCTAATTTATTTATTTTTTTTTTTTATGGAGTTTTGCTCCTGTTGCCCAGGCTGGAGTGCTTCCCGGGTTCAAGTGATTCTCCTGCCTCAGTCTCCCCAGTAGTTGGGATTACAGGCACCCGCCACCACACCCGGCTAATTTTTTGTATTTTTAATAGAGATGGGGGTTTCACCATGTCAGCCAGGCTGTTCTCGAACTCCTGACCTCAAGTGATCCGCCTGCCTCGGCCTTTCAAAGTGCTGGAATGACAGGCGTGAGCCACCGCGACCAGCCCAATTTTTGTATTTTTAGTAGAGACGGGGTTTCGCCATGTTGGCCAGGCTGGTCCAGAACTCCTGACCTCAGGTGATCCACCCGCCTCAGTCTCCCAAAGTGCTGAGATTACAGGCATGAGCCACCATGCCCAGCCGATTTACCTGTTGATTATAACTTTTGTAATTGTTTAATGTCATCTATATCTTATTAAAATGTATTCCTTCAATTTCATTTTTGAGTTATAACTGGTGGCCCCTAACACACACTCTATGAATGCATTAAATATTAAGATATAGCTGCAGGTCTAACAACCCTGGTGGTTTGGAAGTAGTGATGAATATATGTGATACTTGCAGATGTCTCTCTAACTGCAATGCAATATAAACACATCTGGATTTCTATCGGTGACAAAGCCAGGCACTTCTATTACCAATGTGGTTCATTGCCTCCACTCATAATGGAAGCAAATGCTAGTTTCAGTTAGAGGTTAGTACAAATAAAGATGTGATTCTCCGCCCCCGGTTTCGAAGCTCACAGACCCCAGAATAAGATCCCCTGCTATAGTCCTCGCAGTACCAGGGTTCACCAGTGGAGTCGGAGTCGTGGCTTTAGAAACACATGATGAATCTTCATTCATTCACCACCCAGGCCTTGCCACCACTGGGTGCCATGCCCTTTCCAGTGGGTGCCATGCCCTTTCCTGTGTTCAGCAGCTCGAGTTGCCTCCTGGGCAGCAGTCAAGACAGCTTATCACTCTGCTCCTAGCACTTGGGCTTCAGGGAGCCCCTGGCTTGGTTTTCTTCCTGCGTCACCACTGATTCCTGTCTCCCTTGCTGGGCCCCCATTTCCCTTTTTGCCTCATAGATCTCAGCAGCATCTGTACTCTTTTTTTTTTTGAGACCAAGTCTTGCTCTTGTCCCCCAGGCTGGAGTGCAATGGTGCGATCTCGGCTCACTGCAACCTCTGCCTCCTGGGTTCAAGCGATTCTCCTGCCTCTGCCTCCTAAGTAGCTGGGATTACAGGCACCCACCACCACGCTTGGCTAATTTTTGTATTTTTAGTAGAGACGCGGTTTCACCATGTTGGCCAGGCTGGTCTTGAACTCCTGACCTCAGGTGATCCACCTGCCTCAGTCTCCCAAAGTGCTGGGATTACAGGCGTGAGCCACCATGCCCGGCCTTTTTTTTGAGACATAGTCTCGCTCTGTTGCCCAGCCCAGGCTGGAGTGCAGTGGTGTGATCATAACTCATTGCAGCCTCAAACTGGGCTTAAGCAGTCCTCCTGCCTCAGCCTCCTGAGTAGCTAGGACTACAGGTGTGCATGACACCCAGCTAATTTTTTAAAATTTTTTGTAGAGACCAGGTCTCGTTATGTTGCCCAGACTGGTTTTGAAGTCCTCGGTTCAAGCGATCCTCCCGTCTCAGCCTGCCAAAGTGCCACTGTGCCAGGCAGCATCTACATTCTTGTGATACTGAAAACATTCATGGTGAGTCCAGATCTCTCCGTGTGAACTAGAGACTCAGGAATCCCACTGCTGCTCCACCAGACTGTGAACCCTC
Organism: Gorilla gorilla gorilla; assembly: GCF_029281585.2. Taxonomy (NCBI): domain Eukaryota; kingdom Metazoa; phylum Chordata; class Mammalia; order Primates; family Hominidae; genus Gorilla; species Gorilla gorilla. Next base: position 165,630,677 of record NC_073247.2, read on the forward strand.
TGTCCCCACCAGCTCCCACCTGGGCCAGCCCTCACTGGCTGGGATGACAGCTACAGCTTCCTCTGCTGTCCCAGCTTCTGCCCTGTTCCCTACAGACTTCCCCCATAACACCCTCCCCTCCAAGCCCCAGGACCCAGGTAACAATGGAATCAGACCAGGCAGCTGGAGTCCGTCCCTTGCCCACTCTGCCTTTATCCTCCCGGGCTGCCAGGCCCCCCTGCTGTGCCACATGCCCCACCCTGCCCAGACTCCCAGTCCCTCAGACACACCCCTGATTGACTCGGCCCCTGCTCAGTGCTTCCCTGCTGCCACCCCATAGGAAAGAGCCCCCCCACAACCCTCTTCAGTGGTATTATTCCCACAGCTGTCACTCTCACCACCACCTAGGTCTGCTTGCTTACACTCTGCTCCTCCCGCCCCCACCACCAAAATTCGAGCTCTAGGAGGGCAGAGGCTTCTTCGTTGACTGAACGAACAGCACTGGGGCTCCGGAAACTCTCAGACCAGCTGAGCGACTGTGCTCAGCGAGGGGGCAAGAGCGCAGCCGGGCCAGACTCCCCCCATCCCCCCATTCAGCCTCTAGAGGGGACAAGGAGGCAGCTCTCACCTGGCGGAAGGTGTACTCAGCCACTTGGTAGAAGAGGCGCAGCAGCACAGGGTCCCCACTGTCACTGTAACCCATGAGGAAGGCAATCATGGCTTCACTGTGTGGCCACCAGAGCTTCATGGCCCACTCCAGCTGAGGGGAGAGCAGGGGCAGGCATCTCAGCAGGAAACTCCCCTCCCCAACTTTCCAGACCTGGCTGCGTCTCCATTGGCCCAAGCTACTGGAGGTGAATTGCGGGACATCTTTGGAAGTTCTGAAGGACCCCTCCCAGTGATATCAGCTTCCTGACCTGTAGATTCTTGAATAGACACCAGGGCCCCAGACGAATGGCATATATGTCTGAGCATCAGCGTTTCGCCAGCTCCCTGGTGGCCTCCATATGACATGGGACTGGGGAGCACTGGTGTCAGAGGTGTGTGAACCAGAGCAACTCCATCTTAAACAGGAGCTGGGTCAAATGAGGCTGAAACCTACTGGGCTGCATTCCCAGACGGCTGAGGCATTCTAAGTCGCAGGATGAGATATGAGGTCGGCACAAAATACAGGTCATAAAGACCTTGCTGATAAAACAGATTGCAGTAAAGGAGCCAGCCAAAACCCACGAAAACCAAGGTGGCGACAACAGTGACCTCTGCTCGTCCTCACTTCCAACAGTTTACAAATGCCATGGCAACGTCAGGAAGTTACCTTATATGGTCTAAAAAGGGGAGGCATGAATAATCCACCCCTTGTTTAGCATATCAAGAAATAAGCATAAAAATGGGCAACCAGCTGGGTGCAGTGGCTCACGCCTATAATCCCAGCACTTTGGGAGGCTGAGGCGGGCGGATCACCTGAGGTCGGGAGTTCGAGACCAGCCTGACCAACATGGAGAAACCCCGTCTCTACTAAAAATACAAAATTATCCAGGCATGGTGGCCCATGCCTGTAATCCTAGCTACTCGGGAGGCTAGGGCAGGAGAATTGCTTGAACCCGGGAAGCAGAGGTTGTGGTGAGCCGAGATGGCGCCATTGCACTCCAGCCTGGGCAGCAAGAGCAAAACTCCACCTCAAAAAAAAAAAAAAAAAAAAAAAGGCAACCAGCAGCCCTCAGGGCTGCTCTGCCTATGGAGTAACCATTCTTTTATTCCTTTACTTTCTTAATAAACTTGCTTTCACTTTGCATTGCGGACTCGCCCTGAATTCTTTCTTGGGCAAGATCCAAGAACCCTCTTCTGGGGTCTGGATCACGACCCCTTTCCTGTAACACTGGCACAGAAACTGAGAGCAGGCCTCTAGGTTCCAATCCAGCCCCAGGTTACCCTCTAGAGAAGCAACCACCTCCCTGGGCAGAAAGTCTTAGAACAGCGTGGGTCACACATGGCCCTGGGCGCTCTCCCACCTGGGTGGGGCAGAAGTTATCAGCATCCTGGAAGTAAAAGAGGCCTCCGTGGTCAGGGTCCCATCCGGAGTGGAAGGGCAACAATAGGAACTTGTCAACCACGTGGGCTCGAAGTTCGGGGTCGCCTTTCCGAATGCAATGACGGAGCAGAAACCAGCCAGCTTCCAGCGTATGGCCTGGTGAGGGGTGGAGTACGGAAGGGCGGGGGGGTGGGGTTGAGGGAGGGAACAGAGGGAGCAAAAGCCCCTGGCACCTCTCTGCTCCCTCCCTAACAATGAGCGAGGCTCTGAGCTCCCTGGCCCTGGAAGCCTGCTCCTCTGCAGAAACCCCCAGCCTTGGGAAGCCCATCCTCGCTCCTCTGCCTCCTCAAGCCACCCCCGCCAGGCACTCCCATATCTGAAGCCCAGAACGCAAGGCTCAGCGCTCCCCTCCTCCTGGGTGGCCCCCAGCCCACCCCGCCCCTCACCTGGGTTCTGCTGTCTCCCCAGGCAGCCAGGAAGTTCCTTACCACCCTCTGACACATTCTCCAGCACAGCTTGTCCATCCCTCTACCAGGAAGGAGCAGAAGGGAATGTTGCCTCCGGCCCTTTCACCCACCCAGCCACCCAACTAGAAAGACCCAGCTCCAGAAATCCCTTCCTCCCTCCCTCTTACCCAAGCCCCTGGACCTGCTGGCTTGGGTGGGCCAGGCTCAGAGGGGCATTTAAGGAGGGGCTGATTCACTCCCTTGGGCCTAGCAAGTCGTTTTTTTTGTTTGTTTGTTTGTTTTAGACAGAGTCTTGCTCTGTCACCCAGGCTAAAGTGCAGTGGCCGCAATCTCGACTCACTACAACCTCCACCTCCTGGGTTCATGCGATTCTCCTGCCTCAGTCTCCCTAGTAGCTGGGATTACAGGCATGCACCACCATGCCCAGCTAATTTTTGTATTTTTAGTAGAGACGGGGTTTCACTATATTGGCCAGGCTGGTCTCCAACTCCTGACCTCAAGTGATCCGCCCGCCTCAGCCTCCCAAACTGCTGGGATTACAGGCATGAGCCACCACGTCCAGCCCGGGCCTAGGAAGATGTAATCCTCACTTCTGGCCTGATCCTCTCCAGCAGGGGAGGGTGAAACATTGAATGGGGACAGACAGGGCGGGTTTCACGGCCCAGAGGCCTGGAAGGGACTTGGGTGGGGCAGGAGGGGTCTCCTTCTGTCAGGCCTTGCCTGGGGCTCCGCATCCTCCCTCCAGCCCTCAGGCCCTCCACCTTCCCCGGGTGGGGACATCCCCGAATCTCTGTCTCTCCAGGTGTGTCGAGCCCCAGGGTGCCCAGGGGAGTGGGGGAGTGGAGGGCCTCCCACCACCCCAGCTCCCCAGGCATCCCCCACCTGCACGTGCTGCAGAATCCTCCGGGCGCACCAGTCCCCCAGCTCTGCGTATTTGCCCGCCAGCTCCTCATCTGCCTCCCCGAGCTGCTCCACCAGGTTCAGTAGCATCATGGGCACCGCCATGGGCTCCGCAGCCGGGGCCCCCTGGAGCTGGGGCCGGCCCAGTCCCGACGCGTCCTCCTGCACCCAGTGGACAATCTGATCCATCATCTCCACCGCTTCCGTCTGGGGGTGCAGGAGGCAAGGGGAGGCCCAGGCTGAGGCTACATCCTGTGCCATCCCCCTGGACACGGCCCTGGGGTGGGAGAGCCAATTCCTCTCCTGAACCCAGAGACACCTTCATCCAGGGCCTACTTGGGGCCTGGCACCCAGCGTCCAGTAGGGGCCAGTCAGATCCGCCCCACTCTGCCTTGGGGGCTCCCAGTCTGGGGGTGCAGCCCCTTCCAGGCTGTGGGGTCAGGGTCTGGCAGCACAGGGAGCCCAGGGAGGAGGGAAGGGCCTTTTCCCAGTTGGGGGCAGGGCGTGGATAGGGCCCTCTCCGTCTGCGCCCCTGTGGGGGTAGGGGAGCGTTCAGAGGTGAAGGGGACTTGGCCCACAGATGGGTCCATGGGAGGGGACTTGCGTAGTGAGTGGGAATGCATCAGGTGGCCATGGCAGGGTCCCAGGGTGGGGTCTTCAGGGGCACCCTTCTCTCACACACCTGGTACCGCACTTCCCCTGTGGCCCTCCACAGCTCGTTCATGGCCATGGTGTAGAAACACTCACTGAAGATGGTTCGCTGCACCTTGACCGGGCGGCCGTCCCGAGTCAGCACAAAAGCACACTTCTTGCCAGGAGGTGCCACCCGGGCATAACGCAGCAAGAACTCACCACCTGGAGGTTGGGGGTTGGCATGCCAGGGGTAAGGCCAGGACGCCCCGCGCACACCACCCTTGAGCCTCCCCAAGTCCTTCGCTGCCTCTAGACCTCTCTAGGAACTCCGCACATGTGCCCTGTTGAGTAAACATGGACGGAGTCACTGGGAGATGGGCAGGAAGGGGGCACCTACCTGCTTTTGCTGCGTCCAGAAGCTGAGCATGGCGGAAGCGCTCGAAAGTGCGGTACAGGCGACAATACATCCATACCTGCGGGGTACGGGAGGGAAGGTGGCTTAAGTGGCCGGCTGGGGTGAGGTGGGGAGACCTTTGAGGCGATGGGCCGTGTGCCTGAGCTTCCAGGCTGGGAACACCATACCTGCCTCCCCTGCAGCCACACATACTTGAGGTCATCATATACCCGCCCCTCGCGGCCAAGGCACGTGAAGAAGCCCCTGTGGGAAGGCAGGGTTAGCAAAGTCTGGAACGGGCCTTGCCAGCCCCTCCTGCCCCTCTGGGGCCAGCAAATCTGTGAGGTGCCTGAGAGTGAGACGGGGCCTCAGGAAGGGCAAAAACCCTGCTGAGGACTCCAGAAGCACGCCAAGTACCCGTGCTCCTGGTCGTGGGAGTGCTCCATCCAGAAAGCCACCACGCGGTCCAGCTCCTGCCCCACGCGCTCCTTCCAGGCCTGCAGAGTCTCTCGCTCTTTCTCCATGTCCTAGGGGAAATGGGGCTTGAAGGCGCAGCCCCCACATGGGACCTAGGCCCCCCCAGCCTCGGGAACCAGCCCTCAGGGATCTCCCCACCTCTGCACGGGGCTTCAGACGTCACCATCCCCGGGACCCTCCAAGACAGCACTCCCCCCAAGCACCCCACCACTGGCCTGTCGCGCTGGGAGACCCTTGCTCATCCCTCCTGCTCCTCTAGGAAGCCAGACAGAGTTGGTCGCGGTCCCGTGACTGTCACTCAGCTGACACAGCCGCGCCCGGCTCACCCACCCCCTCCTCTTCAGGGTTCCGCTGGGCCTGGGGGCGGGGCTTTGAGGCCCCGCCCCCGCACTTGTTCCTGCCGCGACCCTCCACTCGAATGGGCCAGTCCCTCCAGGGCCCCTGCTGGGAGCTCTGGTCTCAAGACCCTGCTTGGTGGGAAAAGCTGGGATGGCCGGAAGGTCTGGGATGAGGGGGAAGGGGGAACGGGGCTGCCACCCAGCCCGCCCTACACCAGGGGCCCCGGCAGGGCGGCTGAGGGCCTTGGCCCTACCAAGCCTGTGGGGCAGGGGTGCAGCAGGACAGGGAACAGCTAGTGGGCCTGAATGCAGAGGTCCCTCTGACCTGTCACCACACAGGGTAGACAGGAGGCAAGTTCTGTTTTTTTTGTTGTTGTTTGTTTGTTTGTTTGTTTGTTTGTTTTTTGAGACAGTGTCCTGTCGCCCAGGCAGCTCACTGCAGCCTTGACCTGCCAGGCTCAAGCGATCCTCCCACCTCAGCCTCCTGAGTAGGTGGGACCACAGGTGTGGGCCACCATGCCTGGCTAATTTTTGTATTTTTAGTGGAGACAGGGTTTTGCAATGTTGCCCAGGCTGGTCTCGAACTCCTAAGCTCAAGCGATCCTCCTGCGTCAGCCTCCCAAAGTGCTGGGATTACAGGCGTGAGCCACCGCACCCAGCCTAGCAAGTCCTCTCTTTTGAATCAGTTTGTCACCAACTACCTCAACAGTCAGTAATGGGCAGCCATTGGCGCTAATTTTTTTTTTTTTTCCAAGATGGGGTCTTGCTCTGTCGCCCAGGCTGGAGTGCAGTGGCATGATCTTGGCTCACTGTAACCTCCGCTTCCCGGGTTTAAGCAATTCTCCTGCCTCGGCCTCTGGAGTAGCTGGGATTACAGGTGCCTGCCACCGTGCCTAGCTAATTTTTTTTTTTTTTTTTTTTTTTTTTTTTTTTTTTTTTTTTTTTTTAGTAGACGGTTTTTCACCATGTTGGCCAGGCTGGTCTCAAATTCCTGACCTTGTGATCCACCTGCCTCGGCCTCCCAAAGTGTTGGTATTACAGGTGTGAGCCACCGCGCTCGGCCTTGGCACTGACTTCTTTACACAAGTGACACAGCTCTAAGGCCAGACAGTAACTGCAGGTAAGAGCCCACACCCCCCTTCTCTGGGGCTGTTTTCCAGCTGCCCAGATCTGTCTGTAGCTCTATGACTGACCCGATGATGCTACAAGGCAGCTGGGCTGAGTTGGTTCCTACCTTCCAGGCCAACAGTGCACAGAATGGTTCCAGCCTCTGGGCGTGGTACTGCACTGCTGGTCTTTGATGCCACAGTGGCTGTCTCAGTCCCTACTGCAGGCTGACCCACCCAACCCCAAACAGTTCCCCTTTGGGGTGCTTGGTAATGAGGCTGATGCCCCTGGCAGCTGGGGAGGCATCCTCTGTGTGCTCCCACTCACCCTCGGCCTCGGCTTATGCTCAGGGGATGAGCTTTGTGCCCAGCCGGGCTGTATCTACCTGCCCTGCTCACAGGCCTGTCATGTTCATGTTCATGTCCAGCCTCCCTCCTGCCTCCCCAGACTGAGTGGTGCCCTCAGACGGAAACTCGGTATTTTCAGATAAACACCAGAGGCATGACTGATGTGGCCCTTGCCTTGTGGAGTGTGATGCAGCTGCTGTGAGACAAGTGAGCTGAAGGAATGCGGAGGGTGGGTAGCCCCACAGGTGCCAGCCACAGAAGTGGGGTAGGAAGAAGCCTTGTACCACCCCCACCAGGCGAAGCGCCCACAAAGCCATTTGCCAAAGGTATGGCAAATCCGCAAGGCCCCTCGGTTCTGGGGCCAGCCCCATGTGGCCCCTGGCCTCCACCAGCCCCAGCCATGACTCCTACCGCTCTGCTCTGAAGGACACTTTCCCACCCCTCTCCTTGGGCCTCTGCGAGGCTAGGCTCCAAGGCAGGTCACAGTTGGTGCGGTGGGTAAGACAGAGCCATGGCTCCTGGTATCAAGCCCTGGCCGGTCTGCTTCCCCCCACCCCCACATGACATAGCAGACCCCACATGACAGAGGCTTCCCAGAAGAGGTCCCATTCGACAGGACCTTGCACACACACCCATGCCACAGGTGGAGACACGGAGGCTTTTGTTACTCCAGGAGCTTTTGGTAGCAGAGTGCCTGGGTGCTCTGAGAGGAAGGCTGGGCAGTAGAGGTGTGTGGGGGAAACAAAGGCAGGCGGCAGGGGCTTGGAGAGGGCGGAGAATGCAGGTGCGCCAGGAGCACCAGGCCCCAGAAGCAGGGTGTCACTCCCCTCGGACCCGCCTAGGCCTGTGCTGCTCCGGCCACCTTGCCCCAGAGCTTTCTGGGCCTCCTGGTACAAATTCAGCCCACGGGATCCCAGCTGTCCTACCGACCCAGCTGCTAGGTGGTCAGTCTGGATCACAAGCTCTTGCTTCTTCCCCTTGGGGGCATGGCTCACATTTAAGAGGAAGCCAGAGGAAGGGATCCAGCTCTGCAGTACCCATGGTGTACTTGACTCAGCCCACCTCCCCCCAACCCACCCAAGGAGGCTGCCACTGGTGACCTGCCAGGCCTTTGCCCCATCCTATCCTCTAGCACAGGAGGGGAGGGAGGGAGATCTGGCCCCCAGACACAGGAAGTCGGCAGCAGCTGCCCAAGGGGCCCTTTGGCCCTTGCCCTGCAAGGCAGCTACCAAGCAACCTGCTGGAACCTGGTCCGACTTGGTCCAAAGACCGGAGGCCACAGCAGAGGCCTCACTCTGGGGCCTTCTACACTTTCACCAGAGCTCAGGTCTCCCTCCAGGGGGCTCCCGTGAGCCTCGGGCAGGTCTCAGCCTTCCCGCTCAGGCTTCCTGAGAGGATGCTGGGACACAGTGAGACACCTAGTGGTTATTTCAAAAAAAGTCTTTTAATTGTTCAAAATAGCACAAAACGACATCGCACTATGGTAATATTGAGTCACAGGGGTTACTCTACAATAGTGAACGGTGTACTCTCCTCAAAAACAAATCAATAGGCGCGCGAGAGAAGGGATGGGGTAAAACAACAGGACCAGGTGAGTGGGCTCCAAGGTGACTAAACGTGACATTTTCCACAGCGAAATATACTATAGTACAACAAACCAGAGGCCCTGGAGGACACAGGCTGCTGCGTCTCCAGGCAGAGGTCGGTAGGGGAGGGCTGGAAAGACTGGCTGCTCGGTTCAAATCCTTCTGACTTGCTGGCAAGCCTTGCTCCTCGACAGAAGTTTGGGGTGGGGGGCAGAAAACTCCAAGCAGATACCCCAGCCTCGGAGCCTGGCCTGAGTTCCATGCTGCACAGCTGCTGCTGGCGGCCTGCTCCATTGCCCTAGCCTCCCTTGTGGGTGACACTACACAGTCACCCTCCCAAGCTGCCTCCAAGGACGCCTGGTTCCCCTCCATTCTCCACCCTTTCCATGACGATTTGGGGGAGGTGGAGCAGTGGCTGCGGAAAGCAGCAGCCCTGTTTGGGAGGTGGTGCCGGTGGTGCTCAGGGAGGGGGCATGGGGAGAGCTGGAAATCCAGGACAAGGAGGCCCCAGCCCTCCCTCAAGCTCCCCTAGGCTCGACCCTATAGATGCGGAGTGATCGCCCATGAGGAATGAGCTGTCCTTCCTTTGTTCCAGCGGCCTGAGGACAGGCAAAAGGGCAGAGGGCAGGGGCCAGCAACAGGAAGTTGGGCTGGGTGGCAAACAGCAGGCCCCTCGTGGCAGATTTCACACCTCTCCTGCCCTGGCTGGCCCCAGCTTTTCCTCCAGAAAGATCCCTGCCAAGAATTAGCCAAAAAGAAAAAAGTAAAAAAACAAAAACAAAACAAAACAAAACAAAAAAAAAAGAGAAAAGAAAAAAGATTACACATCCTGTACACAGCTAACAACAACAAAAAAGGGACAAAACCCCACACGCTAAAATTACAATGAAAGTGTGAACTTCACCAATTTCAACCTAAAAAACACAACAAATGCAGCAGTTGGCAGTGCGGCCTGCAGGGAGGTCTGCACAGGCGCTGCCCAGGCCGCCGCGGGGCTCCTTGCCCCTTTTTTCTTTTTCCTTCTTTTCTTTTTTAAAATGGGAAAGAAGAGGGGGAGGGTAGAAGAGGTGGGAGCACAAAGGCCTCTGAGAAAATGTGTAAGCTTCCTGTGGGGTCACTGAGCAGGGTGGGCCGGGGGAGCCTGAGGAAGGGAAGTTAGGTGACTGGAAACACAAGGGGAAGAAAAGAAAACAGAACCAGACACCCAGGCCAGGGTGCCGGGAAAGCCACTCTGGGGAGGGCCAAGAGGGACGCCTTTCCTCCCCTCCATGCCCGCCCCTGACCTGGGCCTCAGGAACGCACAGCCTTGGGAGGGCGGAGCTGGCTGTCCTCAGCTCCGCCTTCCCTCCCCGCAAAGGTCTCTCCCCAGGGTGGGTGGCAGCGGGGAGGAAAGGAAGCGCGCTCCTCTCTCTGCTTTCCCATCTGCCTCTGCTTCCTCCCAACAGCAATGGTAAAATGTGCTTTCTTTAGATTATTTTAAAAACAGAGAGAAAGAGAAAGGGGAGAGGAGTGAACAGCGGCTCGCGAGGGTGAAGTGCGAATGCTGGGACGGGGTGGGAGGGGTGGGCCCTGGCGGGTGTTCCTGAAGCAGGGGGGTCTGGAGAAGAATCCAGGGGCTAGTCAGCTTCCTCTCACTGACCATCGGCCTTAGATTTCTTTGGAGCAGATTTCCTTGGAAGGCAGAAAAAGGAAAGAGAAAGTTAGTGTGGGCCCTGCACCACTGGAGGCCCTGGTGGTGCGGGGCCGGTTAGGGGCCCCCAGTCATTTGACAAGAGGCTGAGCCCAGCTATTTCCACCCCTAGTCTCAGAAGGTTCCCGAGAGGGGCTTCCTGCTTACATTTCTGGAGAGGACATGGGCCGCTTGTTGGCCGGCTTGGTGCCAGAGCTGTCTTTACTGGTTTCTGGAAAGAACGGGAGAGATGCGTGAGCAGCACTGTGACAGAACAAGAGCAAGGAACACATGCGCCCTGCCCGCCTGCAGAGTCTCTTGGTGCCACATGGCATGACCCGCAGCTAGCAAGGGTGGGGCGCCTGCCCTGTGGGTGGTCACCTTTTACGCCACTCCTTGGGACCAGAACACGACACCACTCACTCCCCTCTGGACGTAGGTTAGAAACCCACTCAGCTCAGCTCCCACCTCTCACTGCCCTCCCAGGTCCCAGAGCCCCAGGGGGAGCTGGAGCAGGAGCATGACCTGACAGGAGGCAGGCCGGCCTCCATCCCTCACCTGCTGCACTCCAGGGACCTGGGACGTGCTGTTTTCGGGCCTGGAAACCTACACTTTCCCGCCAGCCCTCTCACTGCTTGTCCCCTCAAACATCCTGGGGTAGCGTCCCCTGCACCCCCAGGCCCGGAGCTGGGTCCCCTGCTCTACTCGATGGCCACCCCCATGGGGGGCTGTGTGCGCGCCAAAGGAAGCAGGGAGACGCCGCACATGGGAAAAAATCTCAGATGGTGACAGTTCCTCCTGCTGCACCGGGCTTCCTGGGCCTTCCCTGTGCCTGAAGAGCCCCACGAAGGACACTCACCCTGCAGCCACCTCACTTGTGTGGCCGGGCCATAGCCCTTCTCATTGCGGGCGGCGATGCGGAAGATGATGGCGGGCTTGGTGGTGTAGTCGATGTGGGCGTTGGAAAGGCTGGAGGACTGCACCAGGCAGGAGGGGCTGGGCCCGCAGTACACCCGCATGAAGGCCAGCTGGGCCGGGGTGGAGCTCTTGAGCTCGCCCCCAGCCTGTGAGCTCTGGATGGCCAGGTACACGGAGTACTCGATAATCTTGCCGGAGGTCACAGAGGGTGGCTCCCAGGTGAGGTGAGCACCATCCGGACTCTAGAACCCAGGGGGTCAGAAGGTCAACAGAACAGGCTGGAAGCTTCCAGAACTCACTAATCATGGTTCCCATAAGCCATTTTCTAACACAGTAGAGATATTCCATGTGGTAGTTCAAGGAGCTTCAAAGAGATCTTCCCCCAAGTGGAAGGACTAAGACAAAGTGGGACTCAAAACCTAGCTCTCCTATGCCCCCCCGGCCACCTCATGTGCTGAGGCAGGCAGGAACCAACCAGGGACAGACGGCCACCCCACAGCAAGACTCACTTTGCTGATTTTAATGGCACAAGGGGCCCCTGGGAAACCAGGCAGGCACGTCTTAAAGGCTGAGATTTCGCTGAAGGGCCCCCGGCCACAGGCATTGATTCCGGCAACACGAAACTTATAGGCTGTGCCTGGCTGCAGCTCCTGCTTCTTCAGCTGGTTATAGTCAGGGACGGTGCCCGAATCATCCTAGGAAAAGAGAAGTGGCATGAACGCCACTGTGGAGAAGGCAGCTCTGGGCCACCCCAGGAACACTGCAGGTCCATGGTAACTATGGGCCAGAGGGAAAAGAGGTCAGCGGTGGCTGGCCCCTCACGGCAAGGAGGGACGTGGCGAGGCTGACTGTGGCCAGGTACTGGCGGGAAGGAACCAAAGCTCTCCTTTTCTACTGCTTCAGGGGGGATGGTCTCTGCCCACCTTCCTCAGGCTTCCTGGCTACTCAGCTTGGCCCAAAGATGGAGGAGTTTCCTGTAAGCCCCGCTCAGGGTGGTGGAGCCAAGACCCACCCACCTGAGGACATCAGCACCTGGGGACACTTACGTCTGATGGGACAGCATCATCTGGTGGCAGGAAATAGTGTGTCACCATTACATTGGTGCCCTTAATGACTCCTACATCAAACCACTGGTTTTCCTTCTTCATGGGGGCTTTGCTGGGTGGGGGCGGCAGGTCTGGCTTCTGCAAGACAGAATCGGTGCGACGAGATCAGGCCCTCAGCACCTAGAGGCAGTGCTGCCCCCCAGGCCACGGACTCAGGAGCCCCAACACACCCGACTCACCACACCCAGGGACTCGATGCCATTGGCCACTTCGGTCAGGGTAGCTGCAGCCTGCAGCTTGGCTGGGCTGGCCACCACAACCGGCTGGGGGGCCACAAATGTGTTGGATGGAGCCAGGCCTAGGAAGAAAGAAGGTGTCAGCGGGAAAGACTCGGGAAACCTGGCTCCCAAGTGGGACCGAGCCTCCCGTCCTGCCCTCACCTCCCTGGGTGCCCCCACCACCCCAGCATCAATTCGCCCTCAGTCGCTTACTCTCAGTGGCCGTTGAGGGCAGCAGCGCCACAGTGCTGGGGACCGTGCCGGCCAGCTCATTGAGGCAATTGCTCTCAATGGCCGGGTCGTTGAGACTGTCGGCAGGGGCCAGGGCCTCAGTGGGGAGGTGGTGATGCTGCTGCTGGGCCTGGGCCTCCTGCAGCTGCTGCTGCTGCACCAGGGCAGCCAGCTCCTGCTGTGTCAGCACAATGGGTATGGTGGTGGCCTGGCCCTCCTGACCCTCGGCCGACAGGTGCCCCAGCTCTGCCTGAGTCACGGTTGCTGCTGCCTCGGAGGTGTCCATGGGCTCGCCGGTGCCTGCTCCAGGGTCGAGAGAAACACTACTTACTAGGAAGGCTGGCCAGAAGCGGGCAGCCCAGGCAGAGGCCCCCAAAGCCTGTCCTAGAGACCCCATCCACCTCCTACCGTGCTCCACTGTAGGCTAAGCCCTGGCCGAGGGGCCCTGCCTGTTTCCCAGGCGCTAACCCCAGCCAGCCTGTTCTACACGGCAGTCTCTGCTACTTGGCCTGCCTGGGGTCCCCTGTGCTCGTCCTCCCCATCACATCTGGCTCATGCCACCCTCGAGGGAAATGGGCTCCTCTTCCCAAGCTGTCTCCACGGCCTATTGCTCCCCTGAGGGGCCCGGCTTCCCCAGGGTTGCACCGGCACTCACCCATGACGGCCTGCTGCGCGGCCTGGAGCACCGCCTGGATGGCCAGGGCCTGGGCTTCCTCCGTGGCTGCGGCCTGGGCAGCTGCTTCTGCAGCAGCCGTCACTGCCAGCTCCTCGGGGGTTAGCCCCGTTACCATGAGGGTGGTGGTGCCAGCTTGGGCCTCGGCCATTAGCTCTTGGGGAAGTGATAACTGGTCTACTTCGGACTGTGTGGGTGGGGGTGGCTGGACCACCACAGTGGCCACCACCGCAGAGCTGGCAGACTCCTGGCCCGAAGATGGCTCCCCTGTGCTGCTCAGATCCACGGCGGCCGGGAGCTCAGGGGTCTGGGAGGCTGACAGGACCTCGGCGGACTCCCCCATCAGGGCTGTGGAAGCCGACTGCAGAAGCTGCCGTGGCGGCAGCTGCTGGCGAGGCCCTGGCGACACCTGGAGTTCCTCTGGGGGCTGCAGGATGTCAACAGCAGAGAAGGGCATGTCAGAAGTTTCTGTGTTGGCTATGGTCACTGTTATTTTGGCCGGGATGGGGACTTCGGTAGTCAGAGCCCTTGGGGCAGTCTCAGTCATTGATGAGATCTTCTAGAAAGGGAGAGAAGCCCCTGTCAGAGGGGAGGAGAAGGGCCAGAGCCAGGCAGCAGGGCTGAGAAGCAAGCCAGCCTTCACCTTTCCTTGTGGGCCTAAGTTTTCATTCTTGATGGGCCAGCTCGAGCCCATGTTAAATAGGGAGGGGACAGTGGTTCTCTGACCAGCATGAGGACAAAGGCCCTTGAGACCCCCGGTCAGGTTTAACCTGTCCTCAGTCACCCTGGCCTGGACAAATGGGCACTCAGACCCCCGCCATGTCTTATACAGGCTGCGGTGAAGTGACACGCGATGAGAACCAGTCACAGAAATAAAAGCGCCCCAGAGATGCGGGGGACGGTGAGGCTCCTGCCTCCTGCCGCAGCAGGCACCGAGGCTGCCCTTTTATGGTCCGGAAAGGGGACCAGGAGCGGCCCCATGCCTGGTACAAGAGCGACATCTGGCGTCTGAGTGTGGAACTGCACGGGCGTAGGCCTGGAAGGCGGGGAAGAAAACGGCCCCCTGGGCTCTTACCGGCACAGAGGGGCCCGGGACCGGTGTGGACTGCGTCACGGTGGTCACAGCCCGTGTCAGTGTGGAGGACACGGTTGTCGTGATGGCACTGGAGCTGGTGATGTTCACGCTGTCGCCCTGGGTGCTCTCCACCTCTCCCTGATCGCTGGCAGCAGGTGGGGGGTCTGTGGGGGCGACAGGCAGGCGGCTGCTCAGCAGGAGCCCCCCAGGCCTATACTTGGCTTGACCACCACAGGCTTCCTCTACCACCAAGGGGAGGGCCAGATAAGGCAGGACAGGCTCCTGGAGACCTCCGTCTGCTTCAGGTACAGCCAGGACGCCCCAGCTCTCCCCACTGGTAAATTGGGTGCCAAGGAGCCTGACTGGTGGATTCTGGACGGACCCCCGCCATCGTTGTCTTGGCCTTTCAGCCTGGGGGGCTGGGAGACCATGAAAGCCAGGCTGGCCACCTTCACTCACCTTGGTTTGAACTCATGTTGGAAGTGACAGTGGTGGCCGTGTGAGTGGTGCCCGTCTCGTGGGTCTCACAGGGGGGGTTGGAGCACACCCTCTGTGTTGGGAAAGGAGCCAGCAGCGCGGTGCCAGCCTGGGGGGTGACGCTGGGTGCCGCCGCCACCTCTAGGCCAGACTCCACGGTCCTGTGGGAAGAAGTGGCGTCGGGAAGCAGGGCACCCACGCTGACCGACATGGTGGTGCCAGTGGAAGTGGTCTGGTGTGTCTCACAGGGGCGACCAGCAGGGGGCTGCTGCCCACCCTCGGGCTGGCCCGTGCCCCCGTTTGAAGTGGCGGTGGTGGCCGTGTGGGTGGTGCCCGTCTCGTGGGTCTCGCATGGCGGGTTGGAGCACACCCTCTGGGCGCTGCCTGCATTCGAGGTAGTGGCGGTGTTGGTGGTGCCTGTCTCGTGGGTCTCACATGGTGGGTTGGAGCAGACTTGGGTCACGGTGGCCGAGGGGCACAGCAGTGCCTCCAGGGCTGTCACAGTCACTGTGGTGCCGGGTGAGCCACCCTGGAGGCTCTCGCACACAGGTGCCATGCGGGGCTCCCCAGCACCCATGCTGGAACGGGTCATGGCAGCAGTGTTGACCGCATGGCTGTGGCGCCCCGCGGGCAGGTCCTTGCTGCTTGGGCTGCTCAGCCTGACTTTGCTGCTCAGAGGGGCCAACTGCACAAAAGCAGGGCTGCGGCCCCCGGGCTCCCGTGCCATGCTCGGCCCAAGGAGTGGGCCGGCCGAGCACGGGGCCCCGGTGGCCATCACAGTCATGGTGGTGCTGGTTGCGCTGGTCTGGCGGGTTTGGCACTGGGGCTTAGAGCCCTGGGCTGCCTCCAGCGCACCAGTGGCCACACTGATCCGGATCACGGCAGGGGTGCCAGCTGCACAGGCCCGACGGGCATCTCGCTGGTGGTTGGCGCCGACGCTCGACATGGCTGTAGTGGCAGTGTTGGTGGTGCCCGTCTCGTGGGTCTCGCAGGGTGGGTTTGAGCAGCCATGCTGCCCAGCCATGTTGGAGGTGGCGGTGGTGGCGGTGTTGGTGGTGCCCGTCTCGTGGGTCTCGCAGGGCGGGTTCGAACAGACTCGGACCACGCTACCATTCTGCTGCCCCACAGTCGAGGTCACAAGAGAAGCAGCTGCCTCCTGTCTGTCACAGACGAACTGCACTTGGGTGGGCTGGGGGTGTCCCCCAAGGTTAGCCACAACAGTGGTGGTGGCCGTGTTGGTGGTGCCAGTCTCGTGGGTCTCACAGGGTGGGTTGGAGCACACCAAGGTGACAGTGCCAGGCTGCACATCACCCTGGCCTGAGTCGGCGATGGTAACTGTGGCGGTGGGCTGTTCTGTAGTCGGGGAGGCCAGAATGGACACAGGGAGGTCATGCACAGGCTGGGCCTCCACCCCACTAGGTGCCGTGATCAGAGTTACCTGGGTGGGCTGGGACACGGGCTGGGGAGACACACGAGGAGGGGAGTTAGTGCCGCAGCTGGCTGTCTGCCTGTCCCTCCTACTGTCCTGCACTGTCACCACACAGGCTGGGACCACTGACCACTTCTCAACGGCCCTGGCAGACGTAAGACCCACTCACCCCTGCCCCCAAGACACCGGCTTGCTCAGAGGCCAGGGAAGAGGCACCAGTTTGCCTCAAAGGCAACTGGGATGAGGAAGAGGCTGTGAGGACAGGGCAAGGGGAAGGCAGGAGACTGGCTGAAGTCAAGTCCTTTGTCAGAGAATGGAAATCCCCCTCAATGCTCAAAGGCCAACAACAAACGTTTCACCGTTTTCCTTAATACGTATGAACAGAATACTGCACACACATGCAGACGAGCTGCGGCATCCTCTAGAACACTGTGAGAGGAAGAACCCGGTGTTCAAACACCAGGCATGGCCAAAGCATGACAGCCAAACCACGGACTATGACACAGGGACCATGTGACACCAGGGAAAATGCCCCAGGTGAGGAAAGGCCTGCCATGGCTGCAGCCGGCAGCAGCGCGACACCAGGAAGGAAAGGCCTGTGGACGGACGGCGTGAGCCTCACGTGCTTCCACTTGTGTGGGGTCCCTCGCCCACACGTGGCCTCAGGCCCTGCCCTACCTGCATGGTGATGGTCGGGGTTGTGAGCCCGCCTGCCGCTGTCAGCGTGGTCTGTGCAGCCGACACAGTGATGGCAGTGGGGTTGATCACCTGGCTTGAGAGGGTGGCAATGGTGCCCAAGGTGGTGATGGGCGTGGCCAGGGAAGCACTAGTGCTGTGGCCCCCCGCCCCGGCAAGGCTGGTGGAGACGGTGCCTGTCACTGTGCCTAGGGTCGTGACACCTGAAGGAAAGGAGGCAAAAGTTGGGCCAAGGCTGCTGCTGTCTCCTTCCCAGCAGCTCCTCCTGCACAGGCTGGGGCACTCTGGAGCTGCTTGCATAGAAGGCTCGGGAGAGAGGAGCTGCTGTGCCCCCCAGCTGTGCCATGGGGATTGAAGGCCAGCCCTGCTTCATTATAATCTAGGGGTGGCAGGGGTCCTGGCCTACGGGTACACACCTGTGGTGCCTTTCACAACCAACGTGGTGACGGCTGGCTTGACGGCGGAGACGGTGACGGGTGTGACCAGGCGAACACCCCCCATGGGCACGGTGCGGAGGATGGTGCCTGGCTGTCCCGGGGCCCCCTTAAGCACCACCTGGAACACCAGAGGAAAGTGCCACCAATGTCACCACCAGGCTGGTAGATGCCACCGATGCTGCCCCTCCCAGGCCCGTCGGGAGGACCTGCGTGGTGTGCTGGGGTGGACTGCACTAGGACACTGGGCTGAGAGACGGCTGGGAGTGCCTCACCTGGGTCACTCCCTGCTGCCCATGGCCAGTGGCAATTTTGGGGACAGCAGTGATGATTTTCGCAGGTGTTCCAGTTCCTGAAGTCATCACCTTGGTGGTGATGATGGTGATGGGGGACTTGATGCCAGGACTGCTGGTCACACCTGGATGGGAGAGTGGGGCCCAGGGGAGACAGGCTCTGTGAGGGCTGCCCCTGCTGCCCCTAGACTATAATGAACATCCACAAGTCACAGCCATAGCCCTGCCCATCTCCTCACTACCCTTAGACACAAAAGGCAGCAAGGAGAAGATAGAAAAGGGTAAACTAAACAGAAACACAGCACGCCTTATAACCCGGACTCCATTTCCCCTCCAGTGAGGACTTGTAGACACTCATATGTCGGGGGAGGCCCCTACCCGTGGCGCCCGCCTGGGTGATGATGGCCGACATGGGGATGGTTTTGATGATGGTGGTCGTGCCGGGCTTGGTGGTACTGGGGGAGACGCTGCTGATGCCCAGGATGGTGGGCTTGGTCCCCGCCCCACTGGCCTGCGTGGTAGTGATGATGGTGGTGGGCTTGCCATCTGCTGAGGTCACCAGCTTCAGGATTGTTCCCGCTGGCAGGGGCCCTTTGGTCTGAAAGGGGGAAGCAGGTGCATGAGCCGGCATCACTGCCAGGAAGGGAAGTGTGGTCTGGCTACTCTCCGCCGGCAGCCTTGGCGGCTCAGGGCATGTTCTGGAGGCTGTGGGCGAGGGGACTGAGCAGCAGAACTTGCTGAGCCACGTGTGCTCATGGGATCTTCCATGGGCACGGACATGAGTTCTTCCTGTGGCCTGGCACCCAGGCCCCCACTCTTGCTCACCTGGATGATCTGAGTCACAGGACCCGTGGACGCCTGGCCTGTGACTGCTGAAGTCTGAACGGGTTTGGTCTGGACCACCGACATCACTTTGCCCAGATTGGAAATCTAAAAAGGAAGGGATGGAGCAAGGAGTGATCTGGAAACCAAACAAGGGCATGGCCTGGCTGAGACTCTCCTGGAGCTGGCCCAGGGCGGCCATTCACCACTGGCAGTGGCCGTAGCCTGGCAGCACCCATCACTCACCAGAGCACTGCCTCCTGGGACAGAGATGGGGCTCTTCACCAGGGTGATGGTCTTGGTGACCCCGCCCACAACTGTGGTCACCACCTGGGCTTGCTGGGCCACTGTCACAGTGCCTGACTTGTGCACTGTGATGATAGGGCGGGTAGACGTGTTGGTGGCGGAGGAAACCGATGTCCCCACCTGGGCGGCTGCAGTCTTCAGCATGCGAGTGGCAGGGTTGCTCACCTGGAGGAGGCAGAGACGAGTGACAGGCCAGGCAAAGAAAGAGATGGGGAAACCACCCAAGATGTCCACGGTGGGCCCACAGCTCCTGCCTCAACACTCACCTTCCTCCTCCTCCTGCTCCCAAGCCCAAGAACAGCTTGGTTCCCCCTTCCTTTAACAGGCAAGGGAGGAGGCCGAGCCCGCAGCCCTCACCTGAAGCCATGACGCCCTTAATGGAGACAGCTTATTCTGCAGCCCACGGTCCAACGGCTAACTCTAAAGCCCGGAGGGAATGACTATGCTTGTTTGACCACAGTGACAAGCCCCGGAAGACGCTCACCATGACTGGCGAGGAGGCCACCTTCACAGTGGCTGGGAGGGTGGTAGTGCCAGGTGTCACAGCCATGGTCTTCACGATGGTGGTACCCGCTGGGACACTCAGCACCGTGGGTGCCGAGGAAGGGGGGATCTTCTGGGTGGCAGCGGCCGCAGCGGCCAGCGCGGCCATCCCACTCATCTGTGGGCTACTGCCAATCACCTGCAGCAGGCACGGGCATGTGAGGCCAGGTCACGGGTGCCACCCACCTCCCTGCTTGGTGGACCTCACCGGAACCTGCCCAGGGGCTGCCCTGCTCTTGGGAGCCTCATCCCGCCAGCATGGCTCAGCTTTCTCTACTGCCAGACCCCGCTCTCCTGGCCCCAGACACAGAGGGCTCCCACCACCCACCATGCACGGCAACCCCCGTGGCAAGAGGCAGCTGGGAGCTCTGGATCCTTTCTAAAGACCAGAGTCAGGTCCAGTTGATTCTCATGGGCCTGTGGCAAGCCCAGCTGGCTAGATCCTCCTCTCAGGCTGCAGGACAAGAAAGTCCACGTGGCAAATGCTCTTAGGATCAGGCAGCAGGTTAGGCCTTCTAGGCATTAACCTATTAATTCCCACCATGACCTCGCAGGAGCGTTCTCCCCATCTGCACGTCCCAGGAGGGAAAGGTGTGGGGTGCGTGGTACCAGAGCCCGAGAGGGATGTGAACCCCTCAGTACACTTGCAACTTAATCCACTGGATCAACAGGAAATCCCACCCGCCCCAGTGACCACTCCTCACCGTTCCCTGGGCACTCTGTGTTGGCACAACCATCCGCACTCCGGCGGGAAGGGAGGTCACGGTGACAGGGGCTTTCCCAGCCTGGCTGGCAGGTCGCATAGTGACCAATGGAGTTCCTGTTGTAGCCTGAGGACCGGTCACTTTGAGAACAGCAGGGACACCTGATGAGAGAAGGGGCCAGCCGTCAGCCATCACCGTCTACACGATGTCCCCAGCCCCTATGCAGGCAGCCCTGAGCCACTTCTGTTGGCCTGCTTGTGTGGGAGTCTGGCTCTTCTCTGTGCCCTGAGGGTGACCATTTCCACAGGTGGGGCCAGGCTTTAGCATCCCCCTACAACCCTTGGAGACAAGCCCAAAGCTCCCGGCTGCTGGCCTGCTGTCTAGGCTGCCGTCTCGCAGCCCCTACTTGGCCGCTGCCTCTCCCCGGAGGCTAGCCCCCTACTTTCAAACGTCCCTGGTCCCCTGGCTCACCTTGAGTCCTGGCTGCGGTGGGCACAGAAATGGAGCTGCCAGGCACCGTCGGCAAGACCTGGATGGTGGTGGTGGTCGGGGGTGCGGGGGCAGCCTGGGGCAGGAGCGTGATGCCTACTTGGGTCAGCGGCTGCACAGCAGGTGCGGCTGCTGCTGGGGCAGGGCTCTTGGGAGGGTTGGCAGGCACAGATGGGACCGGATTGGGTGTAGGGGAGGTGGCAGTAGCAGCCGTGGCAGGAATGTCATATTTCTGGAGCTGGAGAAGGTAGCTGTCGGCTGTTGCCACTGCCCCCCAGCTCACCTCCAGGGAGTTGGTGTTGGCGCGTACCAGTTGTACTCGGGCTGGGGGTGGTGGCTTTTCTGTGGGAGAATGCAGTTGGTGAGAAGGGGCGGGAGGCTATGGGAGGAGGGGAGTCGGCTGGGCCGGGCCTACCTGTCTCTAGGTACCAGAGGTCCTTGCAGCAGACCTGGTTGTTCCAGGCCTTGCGGTAGCCGTCACGCCCACTCCAAATGTACAGGCGGGTGTTGATGGCGACTGCGCAGTGGCCAGCCCGAGCACGGGGGATATTGTCCTCCAGTGTATCCATCAGGATGGTCTCCCAGGCCATGGTATCTGGGGGAGGGCAGACAAGGGAGGTCAGCAAGGAGGATGGAGGAAACCCGCCACCCCTGGTTGCCCTTGGTTCTTTTGTTGTCAAGGATGGGAATTAAAATCAAGAAGTTATTGGATTATTACATTAAAACCAACAAAACAAAGAAACCCTTTGTGGCAAAAAGCAACACAAAAAATAAAATTACAAACCACCAACGGCCAACTAAGAAAACCATGAGGAACACAGTCAGAGGTTTACCTCCTTGCCCGTTAAAGAACACTACAACTCACAGAAAGAGACGGCAGTGGGAAAGCGGTTTAGGGAAAACGTGATAGAAAGATCTTAAGAAAAAACACACACTCTCACGCAAAAGAAATCTAAACTTCAACCATCGGCGCCTGGCATTTTTATTTTCGGGCCCGCAGCAGCTGGGGCTCAAGGTGAGCCGGAGGGGGAGCTTCAGCCACCCATCAGGCTTGGCAAAGAGTGGCCTGACCATTCCGTGAGGGCACCACCGGAGGCGCCTATGTGGGCACAGCCTCTGTGCAGGGCAGTTCAGCCGCATCGGACAGCAACCCTACTTCTAGGTTTTCACCCCTAGGATACACTTGCACACGGGTGGAGACGGTGCAAGGATACTCACGGAGCGGCGCCTGTACAAGTTACAGCAGCACAACCGCAACTCGAAGGAGGCTGCTGCGGGGCAGGGACGTGGAGTGATCTCCAAGATACGGCGGATGAGAAAGGCCAGGTGTGGCACTGCGTGTGCCAGGCTGCCATTGTTTGTTTTTAAAGGGACCTATGGCTAATGCTCAGATATGAAGAGCCCCTGCAGGGTGGACGGGAAACCACCCACATGGCTGCCTCTGAGAAGCAGAACCGGGAGGAGGGAAGGAGGCCCTGCACCGTAAAGGCTTTTGCACTTTTGGATGTTGGGCCATTTGGATGGAGAGCTCATTCAAAAAACTCAGAGGCGGAACATTGCTTCAGAGAGCTCTGCCCACTGGATCCTTCCAGTGGATTCCAAAGGGAGCCGGGGGCCCAGCTTGCTCCCCGCACACCCCACACAGCTCTTAGGCTGAGAAGGGCCAGCCTCCTGCAGCCTCCCACAGGCCACTCGGAGCCCGAGGAGGCCATACCCAGGTTGAGACAAGCCAGCGTGTTGGTACACTTCCACTCCTTCTCGTGTGTGGCCACTTTGACGTCATCCATGACGAGAGGCACCCAGCCACCAAACACGTACATTCTGGGAGTGAGGAGGGAAGAGTGGGAAAGGATTGTAGAGTTGGTGCCAAGCTAGAGGCCACCTCTGCTACCCCAGTTCTAGAGCTCAGTCCTCTGGCTCTCCCCAGGAGAGTCCCCAAGGATGCGTGAAGCCTCCTGACGTGGCCCTCTCCTGCCTGGTGGCTCAGCCCTCAGGAGAACTGTGTCACCTCTACCACATAAAAGTGCCGTTCAGCTCATCTAAAGCTCACCTTCATGTCCACAGTTTCTAGGTTCCCTTTAGGACCTGGACATCCACAGAGACACCCAGGTGCTTGCACAGAGGACCTAGAACACTCTGCACCTGATAGGGCGGAGCCTCACAGGCCCGGGGAGGGTCTCAGACTCAGCTTGTGTGTGGCCCTCTCCCCCCTGAATCTGTCTTTCCTTGGTCCCCCAGGGTCGTAATGGAAAAACAGGGCTGCCAAATGCCAGCCCAGCCAGAAAGAGGCATCCTCAGGCCTTAGGGTCTGACAGGACAAAACTGAGTGAGAGCCCTTCGGGGGAGGGGCCACGCCAGTCTAGAGAAGAGAGACGCAGGTGAGCAGCCACTTACTTATTTCCGATGGTGGTTGCCGAGTGGAGACTGCGAGGAAGAGGCGCCACCCCGCTGAGACTGGGCTTATTCCACGTCAGGGTGTCTGCAGAGAGACGGAGGGGAAAGGGTTACACAAGCTAGACTGCACACAGGTCGTTTCCTGGATTCAAGCTAGCTCAGGAAGGTAGGATCTGTCTCAGTGAGAGAATTCCATCCCTGGCTTCCCTATAGCCTACGGCAGGCCCTCTGACTGTTGTCATGATAGCTAGATGCCTGTGTTACCCAGGCGGTTTTGACCAGGCTAGCAATAGCGCTCCTTCAGGTACATCCTGAGCACCTGCCCTGAGCCAGGACTGCACTCTGTGCTGGGGGAGGAGTGGTGGGCACACCCCAAACTCTCCATGAAATACGTTCACCGCCATAACCACCTTAGGCTACAGACATTTTGGCAAACTGTTGGAAAATTCTCTCACGGGAAACTGCTTCTTTGGAGTGCCGACTCTGATCTATAGGACAACATCGCCATCTCCTCTCTCCCAGCTGAAGAGGCCTCCGGAGATCCACAGTTAGTAATCTTTCCGAACCACTCCTGATACCACCACCTGGTGACTGGCGGCCCAAGCAGTCCCCGAAGGCCTCACGGTTTACCAGCATCCAATGGTACCACAGCAGTCAGACCAGGATGCAGCACTCCACACAGTCTGACCACTGACGAGTCAAGAGGGACTAATGCTACCCGGATCCAGAGAATTCCATTCTAGAAAGCCTTAATGTCGTATTCTCTTATAAGCCCGCAGACCAATTCAGCCCACTCGGCCAGCACAGGGCAGAGATAACAGCCCCAAACCTAGGGACGATCCAGGGTTCCCCACCCTGGCCCACCATGACAAGAGGAAAGCACGAAGTGGTATGCTCCAGCTCCCTAAGAGCCCCACCTCACCATACAACAGCGCCACCCACGGGGCCAGCCAAGAGGCAGACCCGCTTTGTCCCATGGCTGCTGGGGTGCTACCACCCTGCTCACCAATATCTAGGGTCCACAGGTCCCCCAGCCTGCAGCCACTCATCCCGCCGTAGATCACCAGCTTGGACTTCTTATTGTCTTTTTCGGTGTAGACCACGGCAGTATGTGACTCCCGGGGTGGTGGTAGGACCCCGTAAGTGATGGGAATGTCCCAGGCTACCACTCCGGAGCCTGGCCGTAATTCCAGGATATATAAGTCATTCAGGTACCTGACGAGGAAAGATCAGTTACGGCAAGTCTCGACTCCTCACGCCAGAGGCTTCGCTGGATGGCTATCAGTGAGTGGCAGCCTCCCCAGAACACAAAGGGGCTAGGGCTGTGGGAGCTCTGAAGTTCTTCTGCCCTAGCTCTTGAGGAAGGGGCTGCCAGAAGCTCCCTAGGATGAGTCCAACTGGAACAGGAGACACAGGGTGGGTGAGGCTGCACAGCAGCCCCGAGTCCAGACCCAGCAGCAGGCCCCCGCCATGCACACAAAGCTGGGTATTATATGAGGGCTCCGCAGAGCAAGAGGGGGCGCTGGCTTGGGACTACCTCCAGACAGAGAGTCCTTGGCCACGGGCCTTGGAAAATACCCATCAGGAAACTTGTAGGCAGCGGAGGCCGAGAAGGAACGCGAGCAGCTCTAAGCCGACTCCGAGAGCTGGGCCAGCCCAAGGCAAAGTGGCTTCCACCTCCAGCTTGGCCCTCCTCCCACGAGGCCTGCTCAGGGTCAGTAGCGATTTTGGAGCCCGAAAGCTCCTGAGAGGGCATCCGGTGCCGCTCTCTCATTTACAACCCAGCACGAGAAAGGGACCCGGCCACGGGGCTCTGCTGCGCACATTCTTTAGGACACCATGGAGCCCTGTGCATGTGAGAGCACACCCACCCGGGGGGGTCCAGAGAAAAGGACCAAGCCTCACCTTGGAATGTTGTTCTTTGGGTCCTCGCTATCATTGGCCAGACCCCCAAACAGGTAGCATTTGTTGCCCACAAGGGAGAAGCTGTGCCCGAGTCGAGGACACGGAGGGGGCCCGTTTTTGGGCGTCTTTGCTTTGAGCCTCTTCCACTCCCACCGGCTCGCCTGCAAAATCAAGACCTGGAGACTGAACCGTGGGATGAGAAGGCCACCACTAGGGGCCCAGGGCAACTTGTGGTGGAGGAGGAAATGGCCGGGGGTGAGCGAGGTGCCTTGCTGGAGCAAGAAGGTCCTGGGTGTTGGTCCTTGCTGCCTTCTTCTGAGGTGGGCCAAGTTCAGAGCGGCCTTGGCAGACTCTCAAGTGTCCCTTCCACCTCCCGCTTGCCTCAACCCTGAAGCCACTACCGTCAGGTCACATGGGGCCAAGGAGGCAGAGTGAGAACCTGGGGCTGCTTTACCTGGAGTTCGTAGAGGTCATTGCTGTATTTCCCATACTCCACCATCCCACCAAACACCAGGAGGCGAGTCCCGTCACACACGAAGCCATAGGCTGCACACCCAGGGGGAATGTCCCCCCTCACGGCTGGGATGAACCACTGGTTGGTTGCTGGGGAACAGAAGGAGGCAGAAGTCAGAACACCCAGGAGCCCCCATTCCTCTCATTCCCCAAATGTGCCAGCCGTCAAGCTTGGTGAGAGGGGCTGAGCCAGCACCATCCCTGCGGGCGCTCTAGCAACTCCAGCTGCGCTACCTGGGCCATCTTCCAAACCCCTCGACTTCAGGCCAGTGCAAAAGAGCCTGTGACCACCCTGCTTCTCGCCAAGGTCATCTTAATGAGCGGGAAGTTACTGTGCAAGATCCCTCATCAGCTACTGGGAATCTAGCCACTGCCTTCCTTCCCTAGCACTCAGCGATCAGACATGAATTTCTCCCCAAAATACCCTCTTGGTGGGCCTGTGCTCCTCCTCCCTGGAGCCCACATTTTTGTCCCTTCATCACAGGGTCAGGACAGCCAGAGCCCAGAGCAGCACTTTCAAGTGGCCAAAACAGTGACTGCTGCAGGCTACGAAGAGCCATGGGGATGAGACCCGGCCTCTGCTCTGACCTCCCGGACTTCCTCTGGTCTCCTAGGTGATGATCCACCAGCATCCCTCCCTGCCCCTGCTGCCACACCTATGGTACTCCAGAACATTCTTGCAAGCCAGAGGCAGCAGTCTCAGCAGAGCTGTGACAGAAGCTTCTCAAAAGCTCATGAGGGTGAGGCGACCACCAAGAAAGAGGGAAATCAGACCTTAGGCACTGCTTTGCTTCCACAGGACGGCACAGCCAGCCTTCAGCTGGGACCAGGCCCCTCCCTCATGTCCTCAAACTCGACTCCCCTCACACCTGGCAGGCCAGGGCTTCCCCGAAAACCTCCTCCTATGAGGGGTCCCTCAGAGGATTCGTCACACTCTTTCCAGAAACCCCAAACTGGGGGCCAGGTGCAACCCCGACTCCGTGCCTCTGAGCTGGCCTGGGTGAGATCTTGGCAAGCAGACGGCAGAAGGAACTGAGGCCCCTCCACATGACTCAAGACGCAAGATGGGTCCCCCAGGACGTGACAGGGCATGGGGGGATTCCTGTGGGGTGGGAAGGCTTCCACACAGGGATGCTGTGATATTGTGATATAATACAGACTATTCAGTTTGGTGGCCGAAAGTGTTGTGAGACCATAGAAGAGGAAAAAGTGTGTTTTTTTTCCATATTCAGGTGTGCACCCAGGGCCAGGCGGCTGACCATGGTCGGGAATGCATGCCCCACTGCACTCTGGTCCCACCCAGTCTCACGCTGTCACCCCCAGGGCTCAATGCGGAACCGTGTGCAAGGCTAGCCCTTATCCAAAGCACAACTCCCAGCCTGGGTAGCACAGGGAGACCCCGCCTCTACAAATAATTTTAAAACACTGGCTCAGTGTGGTGGCATACACTTGTGGTCCTAGCTACTCAGGAGGCTGAGGCGGGAGGACTGCTTGACCCTCAGAGTTTGAGGCTGCAGTGAGCTGAGACCGCACCACTGCATCCCAGCCTGGGCAACAGAGCAAGACCTAACCTCAAAACAAACAAACAAACAAACAAAAAACAGAAAACCCCCCACAGCACAACTGTACCACCACCGCTCCTCCTGAGGCGAGAGCACCCCCACCCCGCTCTCCAGCACCCACTCTGCGGGTAGGCTTCGAGCAGGCTGACAGTCTCTGCAGCCATTCAGCTGAGTCACTGGGCCTCGGACATGCCGAGCACTAGAGCTCCCCTGCCATTTCCCTAAAGCAGAGGGACAACACCTGTGCCGCCCGCATGTGCAAGCTCGGATCCTGGCCCTCTGCCTCTTTCTCATTCCCAGGGCAAAAACCACCCCAGAAAAGCAAGAGCTGCCAAGGCCAACAGCCTTGCCACTGGAGAGCCGTCTTGACCAATGCCTGGAGGGAGCTCCATGCAAGCTACCAGGGTAAACGCATAACGAGACCTAAGGCTGCCTGGGCCAACTGCTCTCAGTAGGTAAAGGGGCAGAGCCCAGGAGGGCAAGCGACACCTGAGGTCACAGCGTAAAACAGAGACAGAGACAAGAGCCCCATCACTGACTTGAAGCAACCGATCTGTGCCTTCCCTAGGGTCCCATGTCCAGGGAGCCACCCTCACTCCCCTGAGCACCCTCGTGGTCAAAGCCCACAGCTATGGGGCTGCGGGTCAGGGTTTGGGACAAAGCTAAATGGCACATGGGGTCAGTGGGCAGCTTTCCTATCACACGCTGATCAGTGAGCCGGTGGGCCAGGCCAGAAGCGCCCTGTGATATCTTTGGGGATCCCGCTCACCAGATCCTTCTACAGGACCCAAGAGGTGCTGATCTCATTCTAGAACACTCCAGGCAGGGCAGGGGCCCTCCCCACCCCCGTCAAGAGAGGTCTGTCAGGGAGCACAGCTGCTGGTGTGACGACAAACCTGCGGCTCCTCATCTCACCCACGAGTCCTGGTTCCGCCCCCTGAAAGCACACGAGCAAGCTCTCCTCCCTTCTCCCAGCTTTTCAATGTGACAGCTGTTCTCAGTCACCCCTGAATCATCTGGGGGGTGTCATGTAACCCAATCCTTGGGCCCCTCATCCTGGAAATGCTGGCTCTCAGCTGGGAGGGGAAGGTGGGGAAAGGACCCTGCACTAGATGAAGACCACTCCAGCTCCCCTCTCCTGAGCAAGGCTGTGCCCCGGCCTCTCCGTGTTTCATCAGCTCCCCCAACCACTTCATGCTCTGCCAGCTCCATCCCTGGTTGCCACTGTCCCATCACCACCTAGAGACTAGTGCCCATGCAGTGAGGTGGCCGGTCAAGTTCAACGAGCTGCCTTCCTCTCTGTTCCACCTGTCACATTAGAGCATTTCCTGTGTGGCATACGACGTGCTGGGAGGCACAGAGGACACCGATCTTGTGCTCATACTCCCAATGGGGTAGGAAGGCTGCATGCCCCCCTCCCACGATGAGACAAACACCCTAGAAGAGCTCTGACCAAGCCGGGCCCTTGGGAGCACAGAGCAGTGCGACTGCTGGAGAGGGGAGGACAGGAGTGGAAAGGGCTTCTCAGAAGAGGTGACGTTTCAGCCGGGCCTTGAAGGGTGAACAGGATTTCCCGACAAATGAAACTAGCAGGGCCAATCAGGAAGTGACTGCAAGAGTCTAGTAAGAGGAGAGGAGGGCTTGGTGTGGAAGGGGACACATTTGATGCCTGCCCAACGCAATGAACAATTAGATACAGGGACAGAGGAGAGAATGGAGGCATTTCAAAGGTGATGGGCCCCAAAGACAGGTGGCACAACGGCCTCTATGAAGGTTTGCACTCCCGCCCAACTCCGCCACCAGCTGGGAGGGCGACCCTGGACCTGTCACTTCCCCTCTTAGACCCCAATTTCCTCATCTGCAGAAACAAGGAAGTAGTTCCACTAGGTATTTTCCAAGGCTCCCTCCAGCTCCAAGAACCTATGGACATTACAGAGCCACCGTAGCCAAAGCTCTCGCTCCCCCACCCCCCACACCTGGCAGCACTCTGAATCCTTTGGCTTGCCACATGGAACTAAAATTCCCTAAGGACAAGCACGGTAGCTACCCTAAGAGCTCTCAAAGCACACACCCCCTGAAGCTTTCTTATCCTAGCAACGGGAACCCCTTCCAGATCAGCTCTCTCCAAAGGTGCAAGGCTTTTTGAGGACTGATCCCGCAGAAATGCAAGGGGCACAGGCGTGAGAATATGCCCTGATCTCATCCCAAACACAACAAAAGAAGACAAGACAAAGGTGACGAGGCCGGGCTGGTGGGAGGGGGCAGAAACCCCGGTGAGGAAGAGGGCGTCAGGTCTGCCAGCTGCTCTCTCGTCTGAGGAATTGCCGATGACAGTTTCCAAACTGCTACCCTGGAGGATCCCAGAGCTTCATTTTAAGCAGCCCTTTGGAAGGCAGGCTACCCTCTAATGCACAACCTGTCTTTGCAGACTGGTAATGAATTCATGCCAAAGTGGTCAATTCATTTTAATAAACTAATGAATATGCAGAGGCCCCAGGAAGCCAAGGCAGCAGTGGTGGTGGACTCTGGAGCCGACTGTAATTAGGCCCCTGCCCTACTTTCTAAAATTGCATTTCCCTGCCAGGGAGCCTGCTCCAGGCCTTATGAGAAGAAAGTCGGTCCACAGAGTGGAGAAGGTGCTGCTCATGGTGACGGTGCCTCTATAAACAGCCCCACCACTGGAGAAGCCTTAGCTTACTGAGCTAATTCCTGCTACTGCAGCTGCCTGGGCTGGCGCGGGGCACCACCAACCACCAAGCGCCCCCACCCGGGGGCTGCTGAGAAAGGCCCTGCTCCCTGGAGGCAACAGGTGCTGAGAGACCTGGAACGAAAAACGGTCACAGACAACCCACCAGCCTTTCAAAGTCAACGTGGTAGGTGGCGATAATCTCCGAGACGTGGAGAAACCAGCACTTTCTGCCTTGGGGGGTGGGGAAGGAAGCGGCACCCAAGAGCCCAGCTCCAGCCTTCCCAACTCCCTAAACCAACTTTCTCCCTCCAGGCAGCTCCAGCTTCCCACCCCCAGAGCATCGAGGCACTGGAGCTCAGTCAAAGAACAGCAGCCTCTCACCGCTCAGGACACAAAGCCCACTCAGCGAGGGTTTGTCTGCAGGGCCACCACCGAGGCCAGGGGATCGCCAGAGCCCCCAGGAGAGAACGGCCGCGGAGCAAGGGGTTAGTGCTGGGAGCCGTGCCTGCCACTCAGGACTAGGGCATCCCAAGGCCCCCCCCCAGCCGCCTGCAGGGGGCTTTTCCCTCACCCAGACTCTTCCAGCTCTTGCCTGGGACCGAACTCACTCTGACCCTGCCTTCTGGGCAAGGCCAGGGTCCTGTGGGCCAACGGGCAGTCAGTAGGCAACTTGGGAACTGACCCTTGTGCTAGGGGCACAAAACGGGCCAAGTAGCCACCAAGAAAAAGGATGCCACAAAGCTGTCGTGCACAGCAGCAGGCTTTCTGCCCTAGAAACTAGGCAAGGCTACTAGGCAGAGGCAACAACAAACGGCCCCCACGAAGGCCGTGGTGCATCAGCCAGACCTGAAGAGAGAGGTTCCTCCCCTTCCCAACTAACGGGCTTTGGGTTTTGCAGGGAGGCAGAAGAGCGGGTGGGGTAACCCCCTGGATCCGCAGAAGCGGGGAGACACACGACTACGCAGGCCGCTGAGGGGTAACTAGAATTCAGCTTGTAAACCAGAAGGCACCAGATTAGGAGAAGGGGCGACTTGGAAAGAAATGCTGCAGAAGTAAATGTGGAAAGGGAGAGGCGGCCCTGCCGCCGGCCCGTCCTAGGGGTCCCCAAGGCTCCGGCATTACCCGGGTCGGCGGATGTTAAACTCTGCGTCCTAAGAGCGCTTCCCTTCCCTCCCTTTTTCGAGAGACAGAGAACGAATCTGTAATCTAGAAATGGTCATTTCTCCAGAATGGGCACTCGAGATGAGGGAGAGCTGAGCAGGCGCAGGAGAAGGGAGGGAGGGAGGGAGGGAGGGGAGCTCTGCCTGCGCCAAGGGGACACATCCGCCCGCCCCAGCCCCAGCCCCAGCCCGCTGGGTAACGGTGTGGGTCTGAAGTCACCACCGCTGGCGACAGCCCCTCTCCCTCACCAGTCGGACTAGGGGCTTTCTTTTAACTAACGAAAACCAATCCTCAAACACGGGAGAGACAAGGGAACGGGGAGAAGATCAGAGAAAAGCACTGAAGCCCGGCACAGCAAAGGGGAGGGGCAAGCCGATCGGTGGGGAGGGAGAGGGAGGAGGGGGGAAGGGGGAGGAGGACGGGGAGAGGGGAGAAGGACGGGTAAGGGAGGAGGGGAGAGAGAGAGGGAAGGGTAGAGGGTGAGGGAGGAGATGGAGGGAGGGAGGAGAGGGAGGGAGCAGATGGAGGGAGGGAGGAAAGAGGAGGGAGAGGGAGGAGATGGAGGGAGGGAAAGAGCCGAGGACCCAGCGGGCTTTGCACTCACCCGTGTTGTACACGTGCAGTTCGTCCACTATTCCCTCGTTGCCGCCGCCAAACACCACGATGAGCTCCTTGATGGCCACGGCGCGGTGGCCGTGGCGGGGCCGTGGCACCGGACCCGACCAGCCCACCACTCGCTTCCAGCGGGGCTGCAGAAGCACCGCTGGCAAGTTGGCGGGCGACACGGCCGAAGCCATAGTTCCGGGAAAGGGTGCGGTGGGGAGAAGTCAACAAGCGGGAAGGGAGCCCCTCAATTCCTTTCACACACCCCCTTTCGTCTAAGGCAGCTCTCACGGAGAAGCGGTTCCTCACACAGCGGTAGACGACTCCATGGAGGCCGCCATCTTAACTGCCCTCCTTCCCTTTGGCTCTTCCCTTTCTTCTCGCTCACCCCGTCTCCGCAAGAGCCGCCCGAAACTGTCGAGCGCCTAGGCTCAAGAAGCTGGAGGCCGCTGAGTCCCGTCGCCCCGACTACTTGTCCGGGCGCTCCCGCTTACAAGCTCGGGCGGGAGGCCCTGGGAGCCGCCATCTTGAGCCGCCTCTCTCTCCTCCCTTCCTCAGTCGTAGCCCTCCCCCGCCGGAAATGGCGGAGCCCCGGCCCGGTTCCCACACCCCCAAGTCCCCAGCACTGGCCGGCTTCCGGGGCGGGTGGAAAGGAGCCACAAGCGCCGCGGTCGTCGCAGCCCCGCCGGCGCTCAGACCACAATTGTGGGAGCCGCCATCTTGAGACCGTCCCGCTTCCCCGCCCAGCGCCTTAGTGCAGCCGCCGCTCCCGAAACAGCTTCGACACACCTAACGAATGGAGGCGGGCCGGAGGCCGGTGGAACCAGCTCGAGCTCTCGAGGGCCGTTTGGGGGCTCGCGCCGTACGGCTTGTGAAGTCTCGCACCTCTCCCCTTAGTCCGCCTCTGCTGCTCAGGCTGCGCCTGCCGCCGTGGGAGCCGCCATCTTGAGACTAGCTCCCCGTTCCCCCCTATTCTCTTCCTCCTGGGTCAGTTCTTCCACTGCACACCAAACTCAAGGCGGTGTCCGATCCTCACTTCCCGCCTTATGACTCCTTCCCACAGGAGCCGCTTCAAAGAGCTAGAGTTAGGCCCCGAAGCGGCAACTGTACGGCAGAAGAAGCGGTAACGGCAGGGCGCTCATGCCTCCTCCCTGGGAGCCGCCATCTTGTGTGAAGAAGTAACAACTAAACATGGCGGCAGCGGCGCCGGCAGTCGGGCGAGGAGGCGGAGCCGGGTGACGTCACCGCTTCCCCCCCCCCCACTCGCCCTCGCACCGCTTCGCCCCTGGGCCCAAGCCTCTTAAAGGACCCCTGCGCTGCCTCGCGGCGGGGGTGGGGGTCGGCGCGGCCGCGCGCTGGGCTAAAGCTCGAGCCGCGCTCAGGTCAGGTGCAGGCGCAGGCGCGCCCCGCCCCACGGCCCCCCCACCGGGCGAGCCTCCACGCCTCCGCCCTGGGAGCCGCCATCTTGCCACTTCCCCTCGCCCGGCCGTCCGCGGGCGTCAATAGCGACTTTCAGCACAAAACAAAGATGGCGGCGGCGGCATCTCGGAAATGCCCGGATGAGACTGCTAACCCCTCCGACGCGCTCGGCCCCGCCCCCCTTGGGAACGGTCTCTCGGGTTGCCGAAGGGACGCACGCCCGAGGAACTGCCTTTAACCAGCAGTGGGGACAGGGGCACGCAGGTGGCCGGGGTTGGCGAACAGCCACTGCAGCCGCGCCTGCGGCAGGGAAGCGAGCATTTTCGAGCCCTGCACACCCAGCAGCCGCAGGAGGCGGCCCGAGGCGCGCCGCGGGGGAGCCGGGGGCGGGGCGAGAGTGGGAGGCGACGCAGCCGAGCGCCGGCGCCCGGGGGTGGAGCCTCCGCCCGCTCCCAGGCTCCCAGGCTGCGGGTCCCGCCCTCGGGCGCCACCGCCTCCGCCCGCACCGCAGCAAAATGAGCCGGGCCGCGCGCCCCAGACCGCCGCGCGCTCGGCCGCCCCCACTGCCGAGAGGCCCGCAGTCGGGCCGGTGGCGCACGAGCCGGGCGGGCGACCGCGGGAGGCGTCCGCGTCATCTCGCGTCACCTCGCCCCGCCCGCTTCCCAGGCTTCGAGTCCCGCCCTGCGCGCACGCGCACCGGCGCTGCTTGGGTCCTCCCTTTTCGGAGATTTGAATTTCCCCCAGCGAGGCGAGTGAGGCGAAATACCCGTATGGTGATCGCTGGCCTTTTCGCGCCAATACTGTAAGTGCTCACCGCAGCCCTGGGAGGTGGGTCCCGGCCTCGCCCCCACGTTTCGCCTCCTCTAGGAGGCCGCCCGGGCGCGGCGGCGGCGGCATCCGCCCTGCCACGCGCAGGCCGCAGCGCGGGGACCCATGCTGCTGCCCGGGAGCGGCAATCGCCAGTAGAAATGGACAGACAGGTCCTGTCAGAGCCTATGGCTTTTGTTGTGAACGTCTAGAAGTTCAGTTAAATTACAAGATCTACCAGATCTACCGGCGGGCAGAATTATTACTTTGAAGTTACTGAAGTTATGCGTCCTGCTGGAAGACCTTGTAATTTAATGCGTTAGTAAAGAAGCACACGTCACCCTCTCACACATTTTCAACAATATTTTTAAAGTCGCCTCTCAACATATTACATGTATTTTGTAATCGTCTGTGTTTTAGTTCATGCAGTTGGAAGTATCCATTTGAGAAGGGACAAAGAGAAGAATTCTTGCCTGTCTGTGCCACCACCTGCTCTTTGTGGCCTTGGCTAGTTGCCTCACTTATATGTCCCCAAGTCCCCCACCCATGGTAAATAAGAAAACTAAGGCCTGATGCGTTGGCTCATGCCTGTAATCCCAACACTTTGGAAGGCTGAGGTGGGAGGATTGCTTGAGCCTAGCCGGGGCAACATAGCGAGACCCGGAGACATGGTGGCACACGCCTGTGGTCCCAGGTACTTGGGACGCTGAGGTGGGAGGATGGCTTGAGCCAGGGAGTTCAGGGCTGCAGTGAGCTGAGATCGCGCCACTGCTGCAGCCTGGGCGACAGAGCAAGACCCTGTCTCAAAAACACACACACACACACACACAAAAGCAGCTGCTGGTTTCCAAGGGCCTTGCCTGGAATCAGTCCAGACGCTAAATTAATGTTAATTGATATTCCTTTGTCCACAGAAAGACAGCAAGAAAGGTTATGCGGAGCGAGGGACATAACTAACCATGAATGCTAAAGGCCTGGAGGTGACAGTGCCTGCTGTTTAAATGCGTGCGGGAGAGTCTGGGGCCTTTAGCCAGGAGATTGTCAGGCTTCCCAGGGCTTCCCTGAAAGACCCCAGACCCAGGGGCCAGTGCTGTTGAGGTGTTGGCCTTCCCATGCCAGGCGCTGGGGGAAGCTGTGACGAGATTTGAGTGTCACATAATAAGGATCATGGCAATTCAAAGGTACAGGGAAGCTAGGCTATAAGGTAACCAGCTCGGTTTTCCTGGGGGTCTTGGACAGGTGCTTTGATTACATTGTCACTGTCAGCCCGTACCCCGGGTCAGATAGACTGAACCCCTGCAGCCGGAAAGAGGAGTTGCTTTCCATGCCCTTCCTGGAGTTCTTCCTCGATCAAGTTGACAGTGTTTGACTCTTGTTCCAGCTCTCCGCCCTGCTTGCTGGCAGGCAGGAGGGTCAGACTAGCATGGGTGCCATGGGGCCCTAGGTGGGTGCAGGGAAGGACCTGTAGACGCCAGGCGGGGCCTCAGCTGGTGTCTCAGCTGGAATCAGGAGCTGAACGGGGAAGTGCCTGAGAGGAAATGACAGCTGAGTCAAGGGCAATGGCCAGGCGAAGTGGGCAAAGGGCTTCCAGGACAGAGCTGGGCCTGAGGAGCTCACAGGGCTGGATGGGGATGGCACTTTAAGTCTGGCCAAGACTTTGGGCCATGATCCAGGACATGGAATGGGAAGCTGGTCATGGAAGGGTGGGAAGCTGGTCATGGAAGGGTGGAAAGCCAGGGCAGACATGATCCCATCCAGGGCTGCTCAAAGATGCTGGGGCTGCGGTGTGCACACCGCTGGACCCAGAGGCTTTTTTGACTGGAAGGAGGGGGCAGGAGGAGTTCGGGTGCCCCATGCTGAGATGGCAGGCTTGTGTGAAGCAAGGACGTATGGAGTGATAGTGAGGACTGTGGTTCCTGTGTGGCAACACCATGCTTCAGAGGGCAATGGGGCACCCACATGCCAAGCCTGGTGGCCCTCCTCAGCAACGGAACTCCAAGGCAAGAAGGCTGAGAATGAGGCCCAGGAGGATGCGGTGGGCCCCAGGACCTGCCTGAGAAGTGAAATAGCAAACAGGACTGGTAAAAGGGAGCAGAGGTGCTGGCTTTGTTCTTTAATATAATTGAATTGAAATTGAGCAGGGCTTCACTGGGCATCTGAGGAAGAGCAAGGAATCAGACCCTGTCCCACCCATTTGGGGCCTAAATTGCAGTAGGGCAGATGGACATTGCACCTCAAAAATAAACAGTGCTTGTCACATGAATCATTTGCAAATATTTTCTACTATATTGTCTCTTCATTGTTGATTGCTTCTGTGCTGTGCAAAAGCTTTTTACTTTAATATACTCCCATTTGTCTGTTTTTGTTTTTGTTGCCTGTGATTTTGGGGTCTTAGCCATAAAATCTTTCCTGGAGCATTTCCCCATTTTCTTCTAGTAGTTTTATTTTATTTATTTTATTATTTGTATTTATTTATTTATTTTTTGAGACACAGTCTCACTCTGAAACCCAGGCTGGAGTGCAGTGGCACAATCTCGGCTCACTGCAACGTTAGCCTCCTGGGATCAAGCGATTCTCCTGCCACACCCTCACAAGTAGCTGGGATTACAGGCGCATGCCACCACCCTGGCTAATTTTTATACTTTTAGTAGAGATGGGGTTTCACCATGTTGGACAGGCTGGGCTGGAACTCCTGACCTCAGGTGATTTGCCCGCCTCAGCCTCCCAGTGTGCTGGGATTACAGGTGTGAGCCACCGCGCTGGCCTCTTCTAGTAGCTTTATAGTTTCAGGTCTTACTTTTAAGTCTTTAATCCATGTTGAGTTGATTACTATGTATGGTGAGAGATAGGGGCCTAGTTTTCATTCTTCTTCACATACTTATCCAATTTTCCCAGTGCCATTTATTGAAGAGACCATCCTTTCCCCAATGTAGGTTCTTCGTGCCTTTGTACTACTTATAATAGCTAAGATATGGAAGCAATCTAAGTGTCCATCAGTGGATTGATATGTAAAGAAAATGTGGTATAGATACATGATGGAATATTATTGAGCCATTTAAAAATAAACTGTTGGCGGGCGCGGTGTTTCAAGCCTGTAATCCCAGTACTTTGGGAGGCCAAGACGGCCAGATCACCTGAGATCAGGAGTTCGAGACCAGCCTGGCGAACATGGCGAAACCCCATCTCTACCAAAAATACAAAAATTAGCCAGGTGTGGTGGCAGGCGCCTATAATCCCAGCTACTTGGGAGGCTGAGGCAGGAGAATTGCTTGAACCTGGGAGACGTAGGCTGTGGTGAGCCGAGATTGTGCCACTGCACTCCAGCCTGGGTGACAGAGCGAGACCCTGTCTCAAAAAAAACCAAAACCAAAAAAAAAAAATAAAAAACTATTGGCTGGGTGCAGTAACTCACGCCTGTAATCCCAGCACTTTGGGAGGCCAAGGTGAGAGGGTCGCTTGAGCCTAGGAGTTTGAGACCAGTCTGGGCAACATAGCAAGACCCTGTCTTTCAAAAAAAATTTAAAAATTTGCCAGGCATGGTAACATGCCTGTGGTCCCATTTACCTGGGAGGCTGAAGTGAGAGGACCACTTGAGCCTGGGAGGTGGAGGCTGCAGTGAGCTGCAATCACACCACTGCACTCAGCCTGGGAGACAGAACGAGACCCTGTCTCAAAGAAATAAACAAACTAATAAGATAAATCTTGTTATTTTTGGCAACATGGATGAGCCTAGAGGACATTATATTAAGTGAAATAAGCCAGGAACAGAAAGATAAATATTTTATGTGTTAATTCTTATGTAAAATATTTTAAAAATCAAGCTCATGGAAATAGAAGCATAGTGGGTATTAGAAGCTGGAAAGATTAGAGAGTAGGGAAAGATTCGGAGGAGTCGGATAACAAATACAAAATGCCAGCTTCATAGCATGAATGGATCCTGCTGTTCTGCACTGTAGGGTGAGCACTGTTAACTACAATTTCTTGTGTATTTTCAAAAGACTACAAGAAAGGATTTGGAATGTTCCCAACACAAAGAAATGATAAATGTTCCAGGTGATGGATATGCTAATTACCTTGTTTGATCATTATGCATTATATACATGTATCAAAATGTCACTCTATATGCTATTAAAAATAATAAAATAGGCTGGGCACAGTGGTTCACGCCTGTAATCCCAGCACTTTGGGAGGCTGAGGTGGACAGATCAGTTGAGGTCAGGAGTTCAATACCACCCCAGCCAATATGGCAAAATCCCATCTCTACTAAAATACAAAAATTAGCCGGGCGGGATGGCCCGCCTGTACTTCCAGCTACTTGGGAGGCTGAGGCAGGAGAATCGCTTGAACCCGGGAGGCGGAGGTTGCAGTGAGCCGAGATCCTGCCCCTGTACCCCAGCCTTGCCCCACAGAGCGAGACTCTGTCCCAAAAAATAAATAAAATAGGCCAGGTGTGGTAGCTCACGCCTGTCATCCCAGCACTTTGGGAGGCCGAGGCGGGTGAATCACAAGGTCAGGAGTTCGAGACCAGCCTGGCCAGCTTGGTGAAACCCTGTCTCTACTAAAAAAAATACAAAAAATTAGCTGTGCATGGTGGCGGGCGCCTGTAATCCCAGCTACTCAGGAGGCTGAGGCAGGAGAATCCCTTGAAAACGGGAGGCAGAGGTTGCAGTGAGGCGAGATCGCACCACTCCAGCCTGGACAACAGTGCAGACAGTGCAAGACTCCGTCTCAATAAAAAAATAAAATAGGCCAGGCACGGTGGCTCATGCCTGTAATCCCAGCACTTTGGGAGGCCGAAGCAGGTAGATCACGAGGTCAGGAGTTGAAGACGAGCCTGACCAAGATGGTGAAACCCCGTCTCTACTAAAAATACAAAAATTAGCCGGGCTAATTTTACTTGTAATCCCAGCTACTCAGGAGGCTGAGGCAGGAGAATCACTCGAACCCCGGAGGGGGAGGTTGTACTGAGCCGAGACCACACCACTGCACTCCAGCCTGGGCGACAGAGCAAGAGTCTGTCTCAAAAAAACAAAACAAAATAAAGTAATAATAAAATAGTGCTAAGTGGTCTGCATATACAGATACTTTTTTTTTTTTGAGACGGAGTCTCATTCTGTCGCCCAGGCTGGAGTGCAGTGGCACGATCTTGGCTCACTGCAACCTCCGCCTCCCGGGTTTGAGCGATTCTCCTGCCTCAG
The DNA here is from genome assembly GCF_029281585.2 of Gorilla gorilla gorilla. NCBI lineage: Eukaryota > Metazoa > Chordata > Mammalia > Primates > Hominidae > Gorilla > Gorilla gorilla. The sequence continues at coordinate 165,669,268 of NC_073247.2, forward strand.
CCTCCCAAGTAGCTGGAACTACAGGCATGAGCCATCACGCCTGGCTAATTTTTGTATTTTAGTAGAGATGGGGTTTCACCATATTGGCCAGGGTGGTCTTGAACTCCTGACCTCAACTGATCCACCCACCTTGGCCACCCAAAGTGCTGGGATTACAGACATGAGCCACCACGGCTGGCCACTTTTTTTTTTTTTTTTTTTGGGAGAGGGAGTTTCGCTCTTGTTGCCCAGGCTGGAGTGCAGTGGTGTGATCTCGGCTCACTGCAACCTCCGCCCTCCCGGGCTCAAGCGATTCTCCTGCCTCAGCCTCCCGAGTAGCTGGGATTATAGGCATGTGCCACCACACCTGGCTAATTTTTTGTTTTGTTTTGTTTTTCTGAGATGAAATCTCGCTCTGCCGCCCAGGCTGGAGTGCGATGGCACGATCTCGGCTCACTGCAACCTCTGCCTCCTGGGTTCAAGCAATTCTCCCGTCTCAGCCTCCCAAGTAGCTGGGATTACAGGCGTGCGCCACCACGCCTGGTAAATTTTTTTGTATTTTTGTAGAGACAGGGTTTCACCATGTTGGCCAGACTGGTCTGGAACTCCTGACCTCAAGTGATCCACCCACCTCTGCCTCCCAAAGTGTTGGGATTATAGGCGTGAGCCACCGTGCCCGGCCTAATTTTTTTGTATTTTTGGTAGAGACGGGGTTTCACCACGTTGGCTAGGCTGGTCTCAAACTCCTGACCTCAGATGATCCACCCGCCTCGGCCTCCCAAAGTGCTAGGATTATAGGTGTGAGCCACTGTGCCTAGCTTTTTTTTTTTTTTTTTTTTTAGAGATAGGGTCTTGCTCTGTGGCCCAGGCTGGAGTGCAGTGGCACGAGCATAGCTCACTGCAGCCTCCATCTCCTGGGCTTAAGTGATCTTCCTGCCTCAGCCTCCTGAGGAGCTGGGACTATAGGTGCACCACCATGCCTGGCTAATTTTTATTTTATTTTTTAAATTTAATTTTATGTATTTTGTGTAGAGACAGGGTCTCACTTTGTTGCCCAGGCTGGTCTCAAACTCCTGGACTCAAGCAGTCCTCTCACCTTGGCCTTCCAAATTGCTGGGATTACAGATGTGAGCCACCATGCCCAGCTACATATGCTTTTTGATGTATAACAGGGTAATGTCCAGATAAACCCATCATAAGTCGAAAATATAGGAACTGGACTTTCAACTTAAGAGGGGTTTAGCTGGGTGCAGTGGCTCACTCCTGTAATCTCAGGACTTTGGGAGGCCAAGGCAGGAGGATCACTTGAGGCCAAGAGTTCGAGACCAGGCTGGGCAACATGGTGAGACCCTGTCTCTACAAGTTTTTTTTTTTTTTTTTTTTTTTTTTTTAGATGGAGTCGCGCTCTGTCGCCCAGGTTGGAGGGCAGTGGCGTGATTTCAGCTCACTGCAAGCTCCGCCTCCAGGGTTCACGCCATTCTCCTGCCTCAGCCTCTCGAGTAGCTGGGACCACAGGCGCCCACCACCACGCCCAGCTATTTTTTGTATTGTTTTAGTAGAGGCGGGGTTTCACCGTGTTAGCCGGGATGCTCTCGATCTCCTGACCTCGTGATCCACCCGCCTCGGCCTCCCAAAGTGCTGGGATTACAGGCATGAGCCACCACGCCTGGCCCAAAATTTTTTTAACAAAAATTAGCAGGGCAGGCCGGGCGCTGTGGCTCACGCCTGTAATCCCAGCACTTTGGGAGGCCGAGGCGGGCGGATCACGAGGTCAGGAGATCGAGACCATCCCGGCTAACACGGTGAAACCCCGTGTCTACTAAAAATACAAAAAATTAGCCGGGCGTGATGGCGGGCGCCTGTGGTCCCAGCTACTGGGGAGGCTGAGGTAGGAGAATGGCGTGAACCCGGGAGACGGAGCTTGCAGTGAGCCAAGATCGCGCCACTGCACTCCAGCCTGGGCAACAAAGCAGGACTCTGTCTCAAAAAAAAAAAAATTAGCAAGGCAAGGTGGTGGTATACCTCTGGTCCCAACTACTTGGGAGGCTGAGGCAGGAGGATAGCTTGGGCCCAGGAGGTGGAGGCTGCAGTGAGCTGTGATTGTGCCACTGCACTCCAGCCTGGGCAACAGAGCAAGACCCCCGTGTCTAAATAAAAATACCCAGGCCATGGCAGCAGAAAGCAAGGAAGAAGCCACATGGAAGCCCTCCTGGCGCTTCTTCCAGGGAGGTAAGCAGAGAGCACCTGGGGCCAGGAGGCGGCATGCCTGGGTTTCTGCTCCTCCTCACTGTAACTTTCAGCCAAGTCAAACTTCTAGAGTTTCAGTTTCTTTATCTGTGAAATGACGGGGCTGGCACAGATGGTTTCTAAGATCCCTCCCAGGCCTGGAACTTCTAAGCGATTAGGTCAAAGGTGAGCTAACCGGGCTGGGCACAGTGGCTCATACCTGTGAATCCCAGCACTTTGGGAGGCTGAGGCGGGTGGATCACTTGAGGTCAGGAGTTCAAGACCAGCCTGGCCAACATGGTGAAACCCCAACTCTACTAAAAATAGAAAAGTTAGCCGGGCATGGTGGTACACGCCTCTAATCACAGCTACTAGGGAGGCTGAGGCAGGAGAATCACCTGAACCTGGGAGGCGGAGGTTGCAGTGAGCCAAGATTGTGCCACTGCACTCTAGCCTGGGCAACAGAGTGAGACTCCGTCTCAAAAAAAAAAAAAAAAAAAGGTGCACAAACCGAGGCCCAAGACAGTTAAGGTGCAAGATCACATGGTTAGTAAGTGGGAGAGCCAAGGTTTGAACAGTCTGGCATCAGCTGACCAGGAACTGGAGCCCACCCTTCTCTCTCCCTGAGCCTGCCTACCCGCCCACCCTCTTGAGTGCGAAATTTATTAATATGGAAGGGAGAAGAGCTTTAATGATTGGAGTCATTTTCAGAGCATTAAAGCTCTTCTCCCTTCCATGTTAATGTACTTCTCAGCTACTAGGGCTCACTTACAGCACCACTGGCCCCAAAGCAGTTGACAGTCAGTGGTAATTAAATTGTCTCTCTGGTTCTGTGACTGAAGGAGACAGAAGGCTTTACGGTGGCCTGAGGAAAGAAGGTGATTTGCGGCTTGGCACTTCAGGAGAGGGCAGGCGAGTGAGCCAGGGAAGCTGGCCTGGGAAGCCTGCGGATCACCCCCTTGCCTCCCGGCCTGGTGCTGGAGTGGCAGACGGTGAATCCTCCTCCTCCTCCATCCCCCACCTTGTGTCAGAGGCCAGAGCTCGGATTCCATCTAATGGTCTCTAGTTCAACTGGGTATTTGGTGAAAAGGGCTTTGGGGCTGGAGACGTCCACTTTTATAACACACTGACATGGGAAGGCGCATTCTGAGTTGTAATGACAGAGCTAGGCAGGTCTTGTCTGTAGATGCAGTGGCTTTAAGGAAACTAGGACGATGGGCAGGATTTTCCTAGGTGCCAGGAGAAAGGGGTGATAGAGGATTCTAGAGGCTTGAGAGAGCCAGTGTGCAGCGGTTTCACTCTGATTTGCTTCTCCAGTGAAGATGGTTGGTAGCTCCTGAGGCCGGGGGTCAGGAACATGGAGGCGGTGCTGGGGACGGTTTGTTTTCTAACCACACTCCTTTTGTAACCACAAAGGAAAAAGGCAGAACGTTCCTCCGCTGGCGCCAGCCAATCAGCAGGACTCCTGCCTTCCTTCGGGGCAAGGTCGCAGCATCTGCCTCGGAAATCACGGGGCTTCTTTCTGCTGGCTCAGCCGGGAGGCCCAGAGTGTTCTGCAGAGGCTGCGTATTGAAGGCTGCTCTCTGAAGCTCCCTGCCCCAGGTCACGTCGCCGGTTCCAGATGAATCCAGAGTGGGGGCAGGCCTTCGTGCACGTGGCCGTGGCCGGCGGCCTCTGTGCCGTGGCTGTGTTCACGGGCATTTTTGACAGCGTTTCCGTGCAAGTGGGCTATGAGCACTACGCCGAGGCGCCGGTGGCCGGCCTCCCTGCCTTCCTGGCCATGCCGTTCAACTCACTGGTGAACATGGCCTACACGCTGCTGGGGCTGTTGTGGCTGCACAGGGGCGGCGCGGTGGGGCTGGGTCCCCGCTACCTGAAGGACGTGTTCGCAGCCATGGCCTTGCTCTACGGCCCCGTGCAGTGGCTGCGCCTGTGGACGCAGTGGCGCCGTGCCGCGGTGCTGGACCAGTGGCTCACACTGCCCATCTTTGCATGGCCCATGGCCTGGTGCCTCTACCTAGACCGCGGCTGGCGGCCCTGGCTGTTCCTCTCTCTTGAGTGCGTCTCCCTGGCCAGTTATGGCCTCGCTCTGCTGCATCCCCAGGGCTTCGAGGTCGCACTGGGTGCTCACGTGGTGGCCGCTGTGGGGCAGGCGCTGCGCACCCACAGGCACTATGGCAGCACCACCTCGGCTACCTACTTAGCTTTGGGGGTGCTCTCTTGCCTGGGCTTTGTGGTCCTCAAGCTGTGTGACCATCAGCTCGCACGGTGGCGTCTCTTCCAGTGCCTCACAGGCCACTTCTGGTCCAAGGTCTGTGACGTGCTCCAGTTCCACTTTGCGTTTTTGTTTCTGACGCATTTCAACACTCACCCAAGATTCCATCCCTCTGGCGGGAAGACGCGTTGAACCCAGGGAAGAACCTGCTGAAAACCGATGACCCCCAGCATTGAAATGGACTCTGAGATGGCAGCGTGGTGCCAGTGTCAGGCATCCTGCGTGTGATGTCATGCACTGATCACACAAGACTGCCCTTTTCCTGAGAAGCTGCGGGCTTCGGTGTGGAGGGGTGGAGTGCTGTGATCTCGACAACTTACTTTCAAAGACATAAAGCACAGATCTCCACACAGGGGATGTGTGTGTTCCTGATGTAATTTGCATAACTTTTCTGTAGTTTGAAATGTTTCCAAATAAATATTGGCAAGGGGAGTGGAAATGACACCAAGAAGCCCCTCATGCTCATGGTTAGACAGCGATCATCTGGAGTATCTTTGGGGTGTCAGCTGTGGGTGTGGACTGGCAGCAGTGAGGCAGGCCAGTCAGTGGGGTACCAGTGAGTGTCCTTAGAGGTGGCTGGATTCAGGGAGACTGAGTCACACTAAATACTTGCCCAGCAGACTGATGGGGAAATCACTCAATTATCCCCATGACATCTGTGACTGTTAACTGTAGGCAGGTCACGTGAGAGCCACATCACCTCAGATCGTCTGTGGAACCAGGCAGTGTGCATCCAGATGAGGAAACACACAAATGTCAAAAGTTGAACTCTCAACAGAAAGTTGCTTTGTGGGTCTCCCCTCAGAGCCAGGGTATGGCTTAGATGCCCTTAGTGGCTACAGTCTGAGCAGTCCCCACCCGCCCGTCACCCAGGTCCTTGCGAACCAATCTGCTGACAGTATCGTCAGGCACTGTGCTGGAGGCGGCACGTGCTTCTCATGCAGGCAACAGTTTTTGAGCCCTCGAGCCCAAGACCCAGACTCTCTAGTTTGTGGTCAGGATGCTGGGTCATTCTTAGCCGCAGCCAGAGAGGCACTGAGGACTCCGTGCCACCCTCTCTACTCCCGGGACAGTCCTTCTTCCTGCCGGTCACTATGTTACTTAGAGGCCTGCCTCACCTCCTTTCATCTGAAGGCATCTGGTCTGTAAAGGGGACTTCCTTTTTTCGAGACAGAGTCTTGCTCTGTTGCCCAGGCTGGAGTGCAATGGTGTGATCTTGGCTCACTGCAACCTCTGCCTCCCGGGTTCAAGCGATTCTCCTGCCTCAGCTGCCTGAGTAGCTGGGATTACAGGCACCCACCACCACGCCCGGCTAATTTTTGTATTTTTAGTAGAGACGGGGTTTCATCATGTTGGCCAGGCTAGTCTCTAACTCCTGACCTCAGGTGATCCGCCTGCTTCGGCCTCCCAGTGCTGGGATTACAGGCGTGAGCCCCCGCGCCCGGCCTGTAAAGGGGACTCCTGAAGACAGGTAATGTCATTTAACTCAGGGGCTCTTCATCCCAGACTCCATAGTCTCGTCCCTGGAGCCTTAAGTACTAAGGAGGGTCTGCTTTAAGCCCACAGATTAAATGGAGAAGTGATCAGCTCCAAAGGTGAGGGCAGAGGAGAGAGGATGCCCTGTCCCTGCCAAATGGCATCTCAGCATGGGCCACCCATGTGCACCTGCTCAGTGCCCTCGAGGTTGGCATTCGGCCCACGACTGTGATGACTGAGATGTTTCTGGAACTGGGCACCTGGGCTGGATGTTCTGTCCTGGCTGGCTGAGCACATTGCCACCAGGTAAGGACCTGGGGCAAATGGCAGGACCTGACCCAGGGCTTGGGGCCTGGGGGTGGGGCACGTGGTTGGCAGGGGAGAGCAAGGACAGCACCTGCTTGGGAAACAGCCTGGTTCCATTTGAGGTCGTCTCGAAAGCACCATGTGCCCCAGAAGAGGGAAGAGGCTGCACACATCACCAGAGAGGCCACCCTTACTTCACAGAGGCTGGAGGGAGGGCGAAGAGAAGGCGGGCTTCCATGCGGGCTCAGAGACAGGGTGGGGGCAGGCTCTTCATCCAGCAGTGCGGGGACCCCCTTTTGTGATTTCTCTGTGAGTAGCTGTTTCCCTCATTGACAGAGGACCGCTGGGACTTCATGCCACACCTCGCAGCTACAAGCACTCATCACGATTTTACTTTTTCTTCCTACCAATACCTGTGTAATAAACAGCCCTGCGAGCCTCCTGGGTCAGGCGGGGTCCCACGGGAAACAGGTGGTGTGCCTAGATTGGGGTGATTCAGGGCGGTTTTGTGGAACACCTGGAAGAGTGGACCCCACCCAAAGGAGAGGCTTATGTGGAGGGGACACCTCCAGAGGGGCAGGGACTGCAGGAAGCCTGGCTCCGCTCCCCCCTCTCCTGCCAGAGTTGCCAGATTATACGCCAGGCGATGAACAATGGTTTTGCACAAGCGTGTCTCAAATGTTGCACGAGACATTTCTCCTACTAAAAAAGTATTGTTTACCTGAAATTCAGATTTCACTGGGCGTTCTGATTGTTATTTGCTAAATCCAACAACCATGTCCTGAGCCAACACAAGCAGAGCCAGAAGCCCCGGAACCTGCGCAAGGCAGAGCAGGTGGCAAAGAAGGCTCCAGGCAGGCCCTGGCCTGGAACCTGCACTCCCCAGGCCCTTTTTGAAATTAGTGTTTCTCCAAGTGTGGCCAGTTGCCATTAGTCACACAGCTTCCTGCATCCCTTCCTGCCCAGGCGAACCCCCCTTCTGGGGCCGGGACCTCAGAGTGCCTCAGCCCTGGCCCAGGGTTTGCGGATTCCACCAACCCCTGAGCCACTGGAGGAAGGAGGCTGGCGGCTGTGCCTCCCTCCAGCTCTACAGTCCGCGGAGGAGCTCGGCCTCGCCCAGGGGGATTGGCTGTCAGGGCCGCCGTTGCTGTTACTGGTCTTGGTCTCAGTCTCGCTGCTCCACTGCGTCCCCAGCACAGCTGGGGAGCCAATGGTTGCCAGATGGGGCCTCTCCCCCACCTTTGACCTAACGGTTTAGAAGTTCCAGGCCTGGGAGGGATCTTAGAAACCATCTGTGCCAGCCCCGTCATTTCACAGATAAAGAAACTGAAACTCTAGCAGTTTGACTTGGCTGAAAGTTACAGTGAGGAGGAGCAGAAACCCAGGCATGCCGCCTCCTGGCCCCAGGTGCTCTCTGCTCACCTCCCTGGAAGAAGCGCCAGGAGGGCTTCCACGTGGCTTCTTCCTTGCTTTCTGCTGCCATGGCCTGGGTATTTTCTCCCCACATAAAATAGTTTTAGGGCCTGGCGCGGTGGCTCATGCCTGTAATCCCAGCACTTTGGGAGGCCAAGGCGGGTGGATTATCTGAGGTCAGGAGTTCGAGAGCAGCCTGGCCAATATAGTGAAACCCCGTCTCTACTAAAAATACAAAAAATTAACCAGGCATGGTGGTGGGTGCCTATAATCCCAGCTACTCGGGAGGCTGAGGCAGGAGAATCGCTTGAACCTGGGAGGCAGAGGTTGCAGTGAGCCGAGATCACGCCATTGCACTCCAGCCTGGGCAACAAGAGCGAAACTCTGTCTCAAAAACAAACAAACACACACACACAAAAATAGTTTTCAGCCCGGTGCAGTGGCTCACGCCTGTAATCCCAGCACTTTGGGAGGCTGAGGCGGGTGGATCACCTGAAGTCATGAGTTCAAGACCAGCCTGGCCAACATGACAAAACCCCATCTCTACTAAAAATACAAAAATTAGCTGGGCATGGTGGCGGGAGCCTGTAATCCCAGCTACTTGGGAGGCTGAGGCAGGAGAATCGCTTGAATCCGGGAGGTGGAGGTTGCAGTGAGCTGAGATCGTACCATTGCACCCCAGCCTGGGCAACAGAGTGAGACTCCATCTCAAAAACAACAACAAAAATAGTTTTAGGCCAGGCGCAGTGGCTCATGCCTGCAATCCCAGCACTTTGGGAGGCCGAGAAGGAAGACTTGCTTGACCTCAGGAGTTTAAGACCACCCTGGACAACATAGGGAGACCCCATCTCTACCAAAAATTAAAAAAAAAATAGCTGGGCTTGATGGTGTGTATTTGTAGTCTCAGCTACTCAGGAGGCTGAGGTGGGGAGGATCACTTGAACCCAGGAGATCCAGGCTGCAGTGACACAGTTGTAATAAGATGGCATCACTGCACTCCAGCCTAGGTGACAGAGCAAGACCCTATCTCAAAAAAAAAAAAAAAATTACAGCATAGGGCACACACTATCATGCATTCGCTTTTCTGGGCCCCATTTTGGCTTGGTGACGTGCCAAGGTCTGCTAGAAACTGCACACACTGGCCTCCGCGCCCCGGAGCAGGCCCTTCTCCAGTTAGGTCCCAGGAGTGGGATTGTAGGGCTGAAGGGAACTTCAGTTTCAAATCCCTGGAGTGCTTTTCCCAGTGACGTTCTTGATTCACATTTCTAGCAGCAACGTCAGAGGCTTCTCCGCCCCCCACCAGCAAATGTCAGGGTGGGTGCTTTTTCATGGTGTGCCAATCTGATGAGGGTGACATGAGATTTCATTGTGACTAACTCAGACCCCTTCCCCTCTTTCACCGACCCCCCGCCAAAAGTAGTGTGTGTGCATTTTTGAGACAGGGTCTCCCTGTGTCCCCTAGGCTGGAGTGCAGTGGCGCAATCATGGTTCACTGCAGCCTTCAACTCCCAGGCTCAAGAGATCTTCCCACCTCAGCCTCCCAAGTAACTGGGACCATGGGCGCAGGCCACCATCCCTGGCTAATTCTTTTGTTTTGTTTTTGTTTTTGTTTTTTTGAGATGGAGTTTTGCTCTTGTTGCCCAGGCTGGAGCGCAATGGCGCAATCTTGGCTCACTGCAACCTCTGCCTCCCGGGTTCAAGCGATTCTCCTGTGTCAGCCTCCCGAGTAGCTGGGATAACAGGCGTGCGCCACCATGTCTGACTAATTTTTTTTTTTTTTTTTTTTTTTTTTGAGACGGAGTCTCGCTCTGTCACCCAGCCTGGAGTGCAGTGGCGCGATCTCCGCTCACTGCAAGCTCCGCCTCCCGGGTTCACGCCATTCTCCTGCCTCAGCCTCCCGAGTAGCTGGGACTACAGGCGCCCGCCACCACGCCCGGCTAATTTTTTTTTTGTATTTTTAGTAGAGACGGGGTTTCACCATGTTAGCCAGGATGGTCTCGATCTCCTGACCTCGTGATCCGCCCGCCTCGGCCTCCCAAAGTGCTGGGATTACAGGCGTGAGCCACCGCGCCCGGCCGTCTGACTAATTTTTGTATTTGTAGCAGATACGGGGTTTCTCCATGTTGGTCAGGCTGGTCTTGAACTCCCGACCTCAGGTGATCTCACCTCGGCCTCCTAAAGTGCTGGGATTACAGGTGTGAGCCACTGCACCCAGCCTCCCTGGCTAATTCTTAAAAAAAAAAAAAAAAAAAAAAAAAAGGAAATTTTTTTTTTAAATTACTATGAAATGTATTATTTGTTATTAAGTTACACTTTTTTTTTTTTTTTTTGAGACAGAGTCTCGCTCTGTTGCCCAGGCTGGAGTGCAATGGCGCGATTTTGGCTCACTGCAACTTCCGCCTCCCAGGTTCAAGGAATTCTCCTGCCTCAGCTTCCCAAGTAGCTGGGATTACAGCTAAAATTAGCCCGGCTAATTTTTTTGTATTTTTGGTAGAGATGGGGTTTCACCATGCTGGCCAGGCTGGTCTCGAACTGACCTCATGATCCACCCGCCTCGGCCTCCCAAAGTGCTGGGATTATAGGCATGAGCCACCGCGCCTGGCCAGAGCCCAGCCTAATTCTTAAATTTTTTTTCTGGAGATGGGGTCTCTCTGTGTTGCCCAGGACCACACTCCTGCCTTGCCCTCAAAGTGCTGGGATGACAGGCATAAGCCACTGTACCCAACCTCCTCATTTTGTCCTTGGACTCCTGGGCTAAAGCAATCCTCCCACCTTGGCATCCCAAAGAGTTGGGATTACAGGTGTGAACCACTACACACAGCCTATTTTTGTCTTCTGAAGATTTATGTGGTCATGCATGTCTGTCTTTTTCTTCGTAGCTTTTGGGGTTGGTCTTCCTTAAAGCAGTTTTCTGAGTGTCTAGGTAACACCTGTCTGTACCTCAGCTAACTTTGTTAAATCTTAGCATCTCCTGTAGCTGCTTCAGATTTTTTTATTATAAAATTTTCATTATAAAAGTATTAGTTAAAAATTATGTTTATAAAGAAAACAATGCAGCTGTCACATTGCTGACATGATGGTTTACGTAACTATAGTGAAGTAGGGCACTTGGTGAGGGAGGGAAATGCCAGCAGGCTTGGGCAAGGTGCCTCATTGCAGCCTGGGAGAATGAAGGTGGGTGAGGCATTTCCCTCCCACGCCGAAGGCCTCCTGGAATAGAAATACCGGGTAAATATCCACTGGCCAGTTCGTATCCTCCAGTGGGTCATCATGTGATTGGGGAGCGCTTCTTCCCATTCAAAGGGGGTCTTTGGGGACCCGGGTTTATGGAACCCTCTCTGCCTTGGTCCTGGGGGCTGCTTCTCTGTTCAGTGACCCTGTGACTGGAGGGCACTGCCTTGGCCCGGCACGTGGCCATCTTGTTCCTAGGGTCACTGGAGCCTGATTGCTGTGGTGGCACGCCAGGTCCTTCAAAGCTTTCATGTTTTTATTTTATTATTATTTCTTTTCTTTCTTTCTTTCTTTTCTTTTTTTTTTTTTTTTTTTTGAGACTGAGTCTCACTCTGTCGCCCAGGCTGGAGTGCAATGGCACAGTCTCAGCTCACTGCAACCTCCGCCTCCCATGTTCAAGCGATTCTCCTGCCTCAGCCTCCTGAGTAGCTGGGATGACAGGCATGAGCCACGACGCCTGCCCTATTTTATTATTATTTTAAATTTTATTTTAGTTTCGGGGGTACATGTGCAGGTTGGTTCCATAGACAAATTTATTTCATCAGCCAGGTATTAAATAGTAAGCCTCATACCCAATAGGTGATTTGTTTCTGTGTTTTTCTAGCCTTTCCTTCCATTGCCGGCCTTTCATTTTGATCTTTGCTGTCTGTTTCTCTTCGGAACCGCTGACTTCTGGTTTTGCTCTTGCCTCTTCTCGGCCCCACTTGACCTCCACTGAGGCCTGGGCTAGCTTGTGTGTGCCGCCACCATCTCGGCCAGCTCAGGTCTGTTTCTTTGGAAGATTCTGTGCCCCTCCCGTGCCTCTCCTGCATGTGGCCCATGCACAGTAGTGTGTGGCTGCCCTCGCCCTTGTGTGTGGGTTTTTTGTTGTGTTATTGTTGTTTTGTTTTGTTTTGTTTTGTTTTTGAGATGAAGTCTTGCTCTGTCACCCAGGCTGGAGTGCAGTGGCACAATCTCGGCTCACCGCAACCTCCTCCTCCCAGGTTCAAGTGATTCTCCTGACTCTGCCTCCTGAGTAGCTGGGATTACAGGCGTGCACCACCACGCCCAGCTAATTTTTGTATCCTTAGTAGAGATGAGGTTTCAGCATGTTGGCCAGGCTCGTCTCGAACTCCTGAACTCAGCTGACCCGCCCACCTCGGCCCACCACAGTGCTGGGATTACAGGCCTGAGGCCCTGCTCCCAGCCTCCTTGTGTTTCTCTAAGTGCACGTTGTGCAGAGCCTCCCCACCTGGCTGCAGGACGTGACCGATGGCACGCGTCCCCAGTCTCACGCTCCTGTGCACGCCTCTTGGTGCTTATGTGTGAGAGCTTTGCATTTCAACTCGAGTAGATTTGCCAAATCTCTTGCCAGATTGAGGGCAGAGCTCCCACTGCACCACAGCCTCAACAGCACTTGATGTGGTCACCGGGGTGATCTGCTGATCTGACAGGAGTGAGTGACAGTTTCATTTTGTCCTTGTTTGCCTTTTTCAGCTTAAAATCGAGGTTGCCTCAAAACATTAAACATAGAATTCCCATAGGGTCCAGCAGTTCCACTGCTGGGTATAGGCACAAAGGAGTTGAAAGCAGGAGCTTGAAGGGATGCAATTCACAGCACCCAAGAGGTGAGAGCTGGCCAAGTGTCCATGGATGAATACATAGATAAACACAATCTGCTTTATCCACACAATGGAATATTATTCAGCCATGAAGAGGAAGGGAATCCTTACGCAGGCTACCACATGGATGAACCTGGAGGCCATCATAATTAGTGAAAGAAGCCAGGACGGAAAGTACCTGATTCCACTTTCGGGAGGGACCTGGCGTCGTCAGGATGATGGTCGCCAGGGTGGGGAGTTAGTCTTTTTTTTTTTTTTTTTAGGTGGAGTCGTGCTCTGTTGCCCAGGCTGGAGTGCAGTGGTGCAATCTCGGCTCACCGCAACTTCCACCTCCCGGGTTCACACCATTCTCCTGCCTCAGCCTCCCGAGTAGTGGGACTACAGGCGCCTGCCACCATGCCCGGCTAATTTTTTTTGTATTTTTAGTACAGGTGGGGTTTCACCATGTTAGCCAGGATGGTCTGGATCTCCTGACCTCGTGAACCACCCGCCTCGGCCTCCCAAAGTGCCAGGATGACAGGTGTGAGCCACCGTGCCTAACCTGGAGTTAGTCTTTTTTTTTCTCTTTCTTTCTTTCTTTTCCTTTCTTTCTCTTTCTTTCTTTCCTTCCTTCTTTTCTTCTTTCCTTTCTTTCTTCTTTCTCTTCTTTCTTCTTTTTCTTTCTTTCCTTCCTTCCTTCTTTTCTTTCTTTCTTTCTTCTTTCTTTGCTTCCTTCCTTTTCTTTTCTTCCTTCTTTTCTTTTCTTCTTTCTTTGTTTTTTTCCTTTCTTTCTCTTCTTCTTTCTTTCCCTTTCTTCTTTCCTTCCTTCCTTTCCTTCTTTCTTTTCTTTCCTTCCTTCCCTTCTTTCTTTCCTTTCTTTTCTTCTTTCTTTCTTTCTTCTTTTTTTCTTTCTTTCTTTCTTTTTTTTTTTTTCGGAGACTCACTCTGTCACCCAGGCTGGAGTGCAATGGTTAGTGCGATCTCAACTCAGTGCAACCTCTGCCTCCCCGGTTCAAGCGATTCTCCTGCCTCAGCCTCCAGAGTAGCTGGGACTACAGGCGTGCACCACTGTGCCCAGCTAATTTTTTATATTTTATTTTATTTTATTTTTGAGATGGAGTTTTGCTCTTGTTGCCCAGGCTGGAGTGCAATGCACGCTATTGGCTCACTGCAACCTCCACCTCCCAGGTTCAGGTGATTCTCCTGCCTCAGCCTCCCGATTAGCTGGGACTACAGGCCTGCACCACCATGCCCGGCTAATTTTGTATTTTTAGCAGAGACAGGGTTTCACCACGTTGTCCAGGCTGTTCTCAAACTACTGACATCAAGTGATCCACCCCCCTCGGCCTCCCAAAGTGTTGAGATTACAGGCGTGAGCCACCGCGCCTGGCCTCTACTTATTTATTTCTTGTAGAGATGGAGTCTCACCATGTTGCCCAGGCTGGTCTTGAACCCCTGGGCTCCAGTGATCCTCCTGCCTCAGCCTCCCCAATTGCTGCGATGGCACACATGAGCCACTGGGCTCAGCCTCCTCATTTTGTCCTTAATATCTGCTTGTAACCACCTCAACTCAGAATACCTACCAAAACTTAGTTTGGATGTGTTTCCCAGGTTGCAATCCTCAAATTTGGCCCAAATACACTCTCCTTGTATTAATTTTACCTCAGTGTGTTCCTTTAGGTCGACACCATAAAATCTGGTATGGGTAATTCTGCAGAGCCACTCCCTCACCACCGCTGTCTCGGGCCATGCTGGCTAGCAGCGATCGAGGGCTTACTGTTGACGAAAGTCAGTTTAGAGAAGTTGAATGGCCAAGTTCACAGCAGTAGGAAGTGGCTGCGGTGGGCTTTGCCCTGGGGCTTTGGACTTTGCCTGGAGCTGCTCCTCACTCATTCCAGGAAGCTCTTGCACCATGACCGCTGTGACTTGGGATCCAAATTTCATTTGAAAATGTATTTTTTTCAATTTTTTTTCATTTTAAAAAATTTTTTAGAAACTGAGTCTGGCTCTGTCACCCAGGCTGGAGTGCAGTGGTAGGATCACAGCTCACTGCAGCCTCAACCTCCTGGGCTTAAGTGATCCTCCCATCCCAGCCTCCTGGGTAGCTAGGAGTATAGGTGCTCACCATCATGCTCAGCTAATTTTTCTTCTTTTTTCTTTCCTTTTTCTTTCTTTCTTTTTTTTTTTTTTTTTTTTTTTGTAGAGGCAGGGTCTTGCTATGTTGTCCAGTTGTCCTGGGCTCAAGCCATCCTCCCACCTCAGCCTCCCGAGTTGCCAAGATTACAGGCCACTGTGCCTGGCCCGATGTTTTTTATTGGGGTAAAATACATAATAACATAAAATGTACCATGTTAACCAGTTTTGCGATTAGTTAGTTCAGTGGTGTTACCTACATTCGTAATATGGTGCAACCAACATCATCATCCATCTCCGGAACTCTTTTCATCCTTCTAAACTGAAACTCTATCCCCATTAAATGCTAACTCCCCAGTCCCCCTCCTGCAGCCCCTGGAAACCACCCTTCAGGTGTGCCACAGGTCAAATGTGGACACAGGGAGGCCACTGCACCTGGCCCCCAGCATCTGAACTTCCGCAGGGAGTTCCCCGCCCCTGCTGCTTGAAGCTCTTCATCTCACCGTCCAGACGGGCTGCCTTCCCCGCTGGCTCTGTATAGGGTGCAACCCCAACAGGTGGAGAAGCTCAGCCCGCAGCACCCACACGGAGCCGAGATGTGCAGGTTGCCGAGCCGGCCCCGCTGGGGGGGCTTCTGCTGGGACAGACACAACAAACAGCAGATGTAGCCCCCTGCCGAGGACTTCAGATTGGGAATTGTCAGAGATTCCGGAGATTGTCAGATTGGATGGAAACCCCCACTTCCAGCATATGCTGTTTACCAGAGACACACCTCAAACATATGTCCATGGAAATATTACATGTGAAAGAATGAATGCTAGGCAGTTACTACCAAAAGCAAGCTGCCATGGCTATATTAACATCAGACAAAATAGGCTTTGGGACAAAACAAAAACAGTTTAGGAATGATGTTAAAATAGGCTCTACATATCTTAAGCAAAAGTTGACAGAACTCTAGGGAGAAATAGGCACATGAAGTGTCGTAGAGGGAGGTTTCTTTTTTCTTTTTCTTTTTTTTTTTTTTTTGAGACGGAGTCTCGCTCTGTCACCCAGCCTGGAGTGCAGTGGCGCGATCTCCGCTCACTGCAAGCTCCGCCTCCCGGGTTCACGCCATTCTCCTGCCTCAGCCTCCCGAGTAGCTGGGACTACAGGCGCCCGCCACCACGCCTGGCTAATTTTTTTTTGTATTTTTAGTAGAGACGGGGTTTCACCGCATTAGCCAGGATGGTCTCGATCTCCTGACCTCGTGATCCGCCCGCCTCGGCCTCCCAAAGAGCTGGGATTACAGGCGTGAACCACCGCGCCCAGCCTTTTTTTTTTTTTTTTTGGAGACAGAGTCTGGCTCTGTCGCCCAGACTGGAGTGCAGTGGCACAATCTGGGCTCACTGCAAGCTCCACCTCCCAGGTTCACGCCATTCTCCTGCCTCAGCCTCCCGAGTAGCTGGGACTACAGGCGCCCACCACCACGCCCGGCTCATTTTTTGTATTTTTAGTAGAGATGGGGTTTCACCGCATTAGCCAGGATGGTCTCGATCTCCTGACCTCGTGATCCGCCCGCCTCGGCCTCCCAAAGAGCTGGGATTACAGGCGTGAGCCACCGCGCCCGGCCTGCAGTTTTCTTTTTTAAAATGTTTATTTCTATTTTGTGATTCAAACTGAGGATCATCTTGCTCCAAAGAAGTTTTTAAGTTGATAAGAAACTGCTGAACAGTGATTCAAAGTGGCTGTGCCATTTCACACTCCTGCTGGCTGCGTGCGAACCTTTCATGCACTCTACCTCCTCACCAGTGCTCCCTGCGACCAGTCTTCAATGACAGTCATTCTGGGTGCGGTTTTATCTTGCATTTCCCCATGAGCAATGGGCATCTCTTCCTATGCCTCAGTGGGGAGAACCAGAGACGGGGGCAGAAGAGGGGCAGAAGGCAGGGAGGATGGTCGGAGGAGAGAGCATTGGGTGGGGGCGGCAAGTGCTGGAGGAGGGGGACGGGGAAGTGGGCCCTTTGCTCTTGAACCATTTTAACCCCAAGCAAGGTGCATTCAGGGTTTGAGCAGGGGTCTGGCCCTCATGTCACCAGATCCTGAGTGACTGTAGGGGCCTCTCATCATGTTTTCACTCCTAGACTTGCTGGCTCCGGGTGAGAAGACCTGGACACTGCTGTGGGCTGCAGAGGTTTGGGTGTGTGTGTGTGTGTGTGTGTGTGTGTGTGTGCATGTGTGCATGTGTGTGTGTGTTTGAGACAGGGTCTCACCCTTTCTCCCAGGCTGGAATGCAGTGGCGCGATCTCGGCTCACTGCACCATGGACCTCCGGGGTCAGGTGATCCTCCCACTTCAACCCCCTGAATAACGGACTACAGGCGCATGCCCCCAGGCCCAGCTAATTATGTAATTACGTCACTTTTCATAGAGACGGGGTCTCCCCATGTTGCCCAGGCTGGTCAGGAACTCCTGGGCTCAAGCGATCCACCCGTCTCGACCTCCCAAAGTACTAGGATTCCAGGCCTAAGCCACTGTGCCTGGCCTTCAGGGTTTTAAGGAACAGTTTCATTTCCACAGTGGGGCGGCTTGAGAAGTAGGGGCACCCCACCAGCAGCTGAGCAGAGAAGAAATGGTGGCTACCAGACAGCCCAGGCCTAGTGAATCCTCCAGTGAATTATTCCTGGCCTTTAAGAGACAGGTAATTCCAGCCAGGCGCGGTGGCTCACGCCTGTAATCCCAGCACTTTGGGAGGCCGAGGCGGACGGATCACGAGATCAGGAGATCGAGACCATCCTGGCTAACGCGGTGAAACCCCGTCTCTACTAAAAATACAAAAAATGAGCCGGGCGTGGTGGTGGGCGCCTGTAGTCCCAGCTACTCGGAGAGCCTGAGGCAGGAGAATGGCGTGAACCCGGGAGGCGGAGCTTGCAGTGAGCCGAGATGGCGCCACTGCACTCCAGCCTAGGCGACAGAGCCAGACTCCGTCTCAAAAAAAAAAAAGAGGTAATTCCAGGGTTTCAAAGAAAGTAAAGTTTCCAGATGTGCTTTATGAAGCCAGAATAACCTTTGTCCCCCAGGAGAAAGTTAGTGTCACAAAGACAGACTCTTGTGGGTCCTGCTTGCTTCTCCACACAGGAGGTACTCCTGGGTGACTCACTGAATCTGGTTGCAGACTTGACACACACACACATGCACACACGGAAAAGTATCGATACTGCTGTTAAACACTGGTAGGCATTTGTAAAATAAAAACATTAGCTAATGTCATCCAAAAGCAGATCGAGGCATGAATATCCAGGCCGGGCGCGGTGGCTCATGCCTGTAGTCCCAGCACGGTGGGAGGCTGAGGTGGGAGGATTGCTTGAGCCCAGGAGTTTGAGGCCAGCCTAGGTAACATGGTGAGTCTGTCTCTAAAAAAAAAAAAAATACAAAAGTTAGGTGGGTATGGTGGTGCGAGCCTGTGGTCCTAGCTACTCGGAGGCTGAGGGAGAATTGCTTGGGCCTAGGAGTCTGAGGCTGCGGTGAGCCATGATCACACCACTGCACTCCAGCCTGGGTGACAGACGGAGACCTGTGTGAAAGGAAAATAAATCTTGGGGCCCCCAAATCACTCAGCTAAAGGGAAAACTCAAGCTGGGAACTGCTTAGGGCCAACCTGCCTCCCACTCTATTCAAGGCCACTCCTCTGTTCACTGAGATAAATGCTTATCGGATTGCTTCCTTTGGAGAGGCTCATCAGAAACTCAAAACAACACAATCATTGGTCTCTTATCTACCCATGACCTGGAAGCCCCCTCCCCACTTCAAGTTGTCCCTTTCTGGACCAAACCAATGTTCATCTTACATATGTTGACTGATGTCTCATGTCTCCCTAAAATGTATAAAACCAAGCTGTGCTCTGACCACCTTGGGCACATGTCGTCAGGACCATCCTCAACCTTGGCAAAACAAACTTTCTAAATTCACTGAGACCTCTCTCAGATATTCAGGGTTCACACCTGACTCTTAAAAAAAGCAAAGAAGTGAATAAACTATAACCAAATGTACACAACATATTGTTATTAACCATAGTCACGATGATGTACAACAAATCTCTTGAACTAATTGGAATTCCTCCTAATTGGAATTTTGAATCCCTTGGCCAACATCTCCTCATCCTTCCCTCCCCACCCACCACCCTGCAGCCCCTGGTACCCACCATTCTACTTTATGAGTTCAGCTTTTTTATTTTCTACATATCAGTGAGGTTGTGTGGTGTTTGTCTTTTTGTACCTGGCTTATTTCATTTAACATAGTGTTCTCCAGTTTCATCTATTTTGTTGCAAATGACAGGATTTCCTTCTCTTTTATGGCTGAATGGGATTCCATTGTGTACAGATATCACACTTCCTTTATCCATTCACCCATTGATAAACTCTTAGGTTGATTCCATCTCTTACCTGTTGTGAATAGTGCTGCAATGAACACGGGAGTGCAGGTATCTCTTTGACATGGTGATTTCAAATTTAAATATATACCTTTAAATATATACCAAGTAGTGAAATTGCTGGCTAATACGGTAGTTGTGTTTGTAGTTTTTGGACCATACTGTTCTCCGTACTGTCTGTGCTACTTTACATTCACACCAACAGCGTACGAGGTTCCCACTTCCCTGCATCCTTGTCAGCATTTGTTATTTTTTTAAACATCTTTTTGTTAAAAGCCATTTTAACTGGGGTGAGATGATATCTCATGGTGCTTTTGACTTGTGTTTCCCTGATGGTGAGTGATGTGGAGCATTTTTTCATAGACCTGTTGGCCATGTCTATTCAGATCTTTTGCCCACTAAAATTTTTTTTTTTTGAGACAGGACCTCACTCTGTTACCCAGGCTAGAGTGCGGTGGCATGACCACAGCTCATGCAGCCTCATCCTCCTGGGCCCAGTCGACTCTCCCACGTCAGCTTCCTAAGTAGAAAAAGGCCAGCTGTGGTGGCTCACCCCTGTAATCCCAGCACTTTGGGAGGCCGAGGCAGGTGGATCACCTGAGGTCAGGAGTTCGAGACCAGCCTGACCAACATGGTGAAACCCTGTCTCTAGTAAAACTGCAAAAATTATCCGGGTGTGGTAGTGGGCACCCGTAATCCCAGCTACCTGAGGCTGAGGCAGGGGAATCACTTGAGCCCACGGCACGTGGATCGCCTGAGGTCAAGAGTTTGAGACCAGCGTGGCCAACATGGTGAAACCCCATCTCTACTAAAAACACAAAAAATGAGCCAGGTGTGGTGGCGGGCCCCTGTAATCCCAGCTGTCTGGGAGGCTGAGGCAGGAGAATCGCTTGAACCTGGGAGGCGGAGGTTGCCGTAAGCCAAGATGGTTCCACTGCACTCCAGCCTGGGCCGCAAGAGCGAAACTCCATCTCAAAAAAAAAAAAAAAGTGAAATCTGCAGAGATGACAGCTTCATGAGCTGATTGTATGAAGCCACAAACAGTACTGTGCTTAATGGTGAAACACCACAGCATTTTCATTAGTCAAGAATGAGACAATATTCCCAGGATCACCACTGTTTCTTCCCGTTTCCCAATGTTAAATTGGCCAATGCAATTGAAAAAGTTAGCCGGACGTGGCGCACAAGGAATACGTGTTGGAAGGATGAAGCAAAGTTCTCATTCTTTGTAAATCACTTGATTGCACCACTGAAACTTCCTCTGGTCTGCTGGGCAGGTTTGAGTCAGGAGATTCTGGCTGTCTTCACTGGGCCTATCTGAGACTTGCTGTCATTTGCTTTGCTCTTGTCTGATTTTACTGTCAGACATCACTCCTGTAACCAGTCTTTGTAGTAAGTCTCATTTCTTGCATGTACTTGGAAGTACATGCAATAAATGGTTTTATTTTTCCAGCGACTGCGCCTGCCCCCACCCCATTGAGTTGTACCAAATCCCCCTTAAGACGTGGGGCCCGAGTCCATCATGTTTCAGTCAGGTTGCTTGTAATTAGTCTTATTCTGGTTCTTTTTTCTTTTCTTTTTCTTTTTCTTTTTTTTTAGACAGAGTCTCGCTCTGTTGCCAGGCTGGAGTGCACTGGCACGAACTCGGCTCACTGCAACCTCTGCCTCCCGGGTTCAAGTGATTCTCCTGCCTCAGCCTCCCAAATAGCTGGGACTACAGGCTTACACCACCACACCCAGCTAATTTTTGTATTTTTAGTAGAGACGGGGTTTCACCATGTTGGCCAGGATGGTCTTGATCTCTTGACCTTGTGATCTGCCCACTTCAGCCTTCCAAAGTGTTGGGATTACAGGCGTGAGCCAACACGCCCGGCCTGGTTGTCTTTTCTTTTCTTTCTTTCTTTTTTTTTTTTTTAAGACAGGGTCTCACTCTGTCACCCAGGCTGGAGTGCACTGATGAGATCTAGACTCACTGCAGCCTCAACTTCCTGGGCTTAAGTGATCCTCCCACCTCAGCCTCCCGAGAAGCTGGGACTACAGGCATGCACCACCACGCCTGGCTAATTTTTGTATTTTTAGTAGAGACAGGGTTTCTTCATGTTGGCCAGGTTGGTCGCAAACTCCTGACCTCAGCTGATCCACCTGCCTCGGCCTCCCAAAGTGCTGGGATTACAGGCATGAGCCACGACGCCCGGCCTACTCTTAATTTTTTTTTTTTTTTGAAGTGCACAAGCTAATTTTTTAATTACTATTTGTAGAGATTAGGTCTCCCTGTGTTGCCCAGGCTGGTCTTGAACTCCTAAGCTCACGCAATCCACCTACTTTGGCCTCCCACAATGCTGGACTGCAGGTGTGCACCACGCTCTGGCATCATTCTGGTTCTTAAACCCAAGGGTACTTATTTTCCAACATGAACCTTAACCTCACCCTTCCAGAAACTTCTCAGGCATGGGCAAGGTCTCCCTTACTGCAGGCAGCAATGACTTTACCAACAGGTGATCTTGGTGGGCTCGTAGGGGAGTGGGAATGGGCAGTGGCCTTTGTCCTCCTTTTGTTGTCCGCTGGGGATCTTGGTTGGGAAGCCTGAACCCAGCATTGTTTCCTAGCCCTGTGTTCAACAATGCCGGGAGCGAGGTGCCTTCCTATCCCCGTGATAAACAGTTCTGGGACCTGTTGCTCTGCCACACAATCCTGAGAACTAGCACAAGTCAATTCGCTTCCAGGACCAACACACCCATGCTCCTGAAAGATGAGACTCGCAGAGCCCGGCCCGAGACTGCACCCAGCCGTCCAAGGCTGACCATGCTTCCCACCCGGCCCTCCCCACGCCGGCTCGGACTTCGGGCATTTTCTGTCCTCCTTTCCTCCCTAGTGATCTGAGGCCAGCTCTGTCGGGGGAGTGTTCTTCCTCTTTGCAGTGAGTCCAATAAACTCAGCTTTGCCTGAACAACAGGTTCTTCTGGTGGTGATTTTGGGGAGTCTACAGCCAACAGCTGAAATTGGGAAAATGGGGCGGGGGTGGGGAATCCCTTTTGTTTTTTGTTTTTATTTTTTACAGTAAAGTGAAAGCAAGTTTATTAGGAAAATAGAGGAATAAAAGAATGGCTGCTCCATAGACAGGGCAGCTGGGGATCCCTTTTAGCACCTGGTGGCTGCAGATGCGTAGAAATACAGACCATATTTGGTTCTTAGTTTAATTAGCCAGAGACGCAGAACAGGGTGGGAAGCCAGACGGCCACACCTAGCACCTCATCAGGCTGCAGCCAACCAGGGCCTCTCGGGGCTGGGAAAACTCGATTCTTGCTGTACTTGGGCTTACTCGGCTCTCCATCTTATGCAAACACCTCTCCTTATGAAAGGCAAGAAGAATTTGTTCTACACTGGGGATGGGTTGTGCCTGTCACATGGAGCAGCCTGGGGACCTAGAGGGACCCTTTAGAAGCTTAGCGCCTAGCAATTCCTTTTCATATGTGACTCATGGTCTATTCAGTTTTAGTACTTCTTTTTTTTTTTGACAGAGTTTTGCTCTGTCACCCAGGCTGGAGTGCAATGGCGCGATCTCGGCTCACCGCAACCTCTGCCTCCCAGGTTCAAGTGATTCTCCTGCCTCAGCCTCCCAAGTAGCTGAGATTACGGGCATGCGCCACCACGCCTGGCTAATGTTGTGTTTTTAGTAGAGACGGGGTTTCTCCATGCTGGTCAGGCTGGTCTTGAACTCCCGACCTCAGGTAGTCCCCCTGCCTCGGCCTCCCAAAGTGCTGGGATTAAAGGCGTGAGCCACCACGCCCGGCTTTTTTTTTTTTTTTTTTTTGAGATGGAGTCTTGCTCTGTCGCCCAGGCTGGAGTGCAGTGGCACCATCTCAGCTCCCTGCAACCTCCGCCTCTTGGGTTCAAGCAATTCTCTGCCTCACCCTCCCAAGTAGCTGGGATTACAGGTGCCCGCCACCATGCCCGGCTAATTTTTGGATTTTTAGTAGAGACGGGGTTTCACCATCTTGGCCAGGCTGGTCTTGAACTCCTGACCTCGTGATCCATGGCGCCTGGCCTACTACTTCTTTATTCATTTATTTTTTGAGACGGAGTCTCGCTCTGTCACCCATGCTGGAGTGCAGTGGCACGATCTCGGCTCATTGCAACCTCCACCTCCCGGGTTCAGCTTCCCGAGTAGCTGGGACTACAGGTGCGTGCCACCATGCCCAGCTAATATTTTGTATTTTTTAAGTAGAGACGTGGTTTCACCGTGTTGGCCAGGGTGGTCTCAAACTCTTAACCTCAAGTGATCTGCCTGCCTCGGCCTCCCAAAGTGCTGGGATTACAGGCGTGAGCCACTGTGCTTGGCGCAGTTTTACTACTTCTTGAGACAACTCTGAAGATTTCTATTTTTCACAGAGAGTCATTCAGTTAATCTAGATTTTTCAAATGTATTGCCATAAAGTTATATTTACTATTTTAAAATTTTAATTTCCTCCTTAACCCAACACTTATTTAAAAGGGTCATTTCAGCCGGGCGTGGTGGCTCATGCCTGTAATCCCAGCACTTCGGGAGGTCGAGGCAGGTGGATCACCTGAGGTCAGGAGTTTGAGACCAGCCTGGGCAACATAGTGAGACCCCATCTCTACAGAAAAATAAAAAATTAGCCGGGCGTGGTGGCACACATCTGTAGTCCCAGCTCCTTGGGAGGCTGAGATGGGAGGATCACTTGAGCCTGGGAGGTCGAGGTTGCAGTGAGCCATGATCGCACCACTGCACTCCAGCCTGAGTGACAGAGCCAGATCCTGACTGCTGCTCATAGCGATCTCGCCTAAAGATCTTGCCTAAGTGCAAAAACACACAAACACAGAAACTGGAACAACCGAACTGACCCTTCGGGGAGGCTGGTGAAATAAATGACATGGAGTACATTCATACAGCTCTAAAAAAGGACAAAAGTCAGGGTCATCTGTGTCCAGGGAACACTCTCGATTTGTCTTGTTAAGTGAAACTGGCAAGGCGTGGAATAATGAGAGAAGCGTGAGTAGAGGGGACTTAAACCAGGGACTGGTGGCCACAGCTAGTGTTAGCCAGGGGACTGGAGGCTGGGAGACTGAGAAGGAGATTTTCTTACTTCGTACGTGTCTGTACTGTTTGGATTTTTTTTTTTTTTTTTTTTTGAGAGGGTATTTTTTAAAAGGAAAAGCTTGTTTTGTTTTTCTTTTTAAAAAACAGGCTCTAAAAATTCTGGAGAGAAATAAAAAAGGCAACATGGTGGCCGGGTATGGGCGTCTCTTCTGATTCCAGGCTGGTTGGCACTGGCCGCCTTGCTCAATGGTTGCCTTAGAAACCGGCCTAGCGAGGGGGTGTCAGTTGTCTCTGGTAGCCATTAAGGCAGTGACTCAGCAGAAAACCCAACCCAAGAGGGAGTTGTTCATTCACTGACTTTCCTTCTCTCCCAGAAAAGCATGGGCGAGGCCATTTCTGTTACATTTGCGATCGGGTGGCAGCTGCTCCGCCGTGAAGGCGGTAGCGAGAAGTCTGCCCGCTCCTCCAGCCTCTCACTAGGTGAGTGGCGTCTCTGTGCTGCCCTGTCCCTCAGAAACCACAGGTTCCGGTCCCTCTGCCAGCCTGTCCCCTGTCTCTCCCCTCCCGCTGACAGGGTGAAACCAGCTTCCGCTCACAAGCACTTGCTGGGGGTTGCCATGGCAACTGCTGTCCTAGAGACCACAGGCATGGCTCTTGGGGAGATCTTTAGTAAAAAACCCAACCAAACATCACGAGTGGAACCGAGTGTGGCTCATAAACTCAACTGAGAGAAAAGCCAAGGGACGCATGTGGGCAAAATACACAGAAAACCCAGCATGGGCGTGGGGGCTCACGCCTGTCATCCCATCACTTTGGGAGGCCAAGGCGGGTGGATCACTTGAGGTCAGGAGTTCGAGACCAGCCTGGCCAACATGGTGAAACCCCATCTCTACTAAAATACAAAAATTGGTCGGGCATGGTGGTGGACACCTGTAATCCCAGCTACTCGGGAGGCTGAGGCAGGAGAATTGCTTGAACCTGGGAGGCGGAGGTTGCCGTGAGCCGAGATCACACCACTGCACTTCAGCCTGGGTGACAGAATGAGGCCCTGTCTCAGAAAAAAAAAAAGAATCACGGGCTGAGACATGCTACAACACAGATGAACCCCAAAATCATAATGCTAAGTGAAAGAAGCCAGACACGAAAGATCCCATGAGTATTATCCCATTTATATGGAGTGTTCAGAGTAGGTGAATCTATAGAGACAGAAAGGAGATGAGTGACTGCCTCAGCTGGAAGGGAAAATGGGGGAGAAATGGGCAGTGACTATTAAAAGGTATGGTGTTTTTTTTTCTTTGTTTTTTTTGTTTTGTTTTGTTTTATTTTGTTTTTTTGAGATGGAGTCTCACTCTGTCACCCAGGCTGGAGTGCAGTGGCATGATCTCGCCTCACTGCAACCTCTGCCTCCTGGGTTCCAGCAATTCTCCTGCCTCTGCCTCCTGAGTAGCTGGGACTACAGGCGCCCACCACGATGACCGGGCAATTTTTGTATTTTTAGTAGAGATGGGGTTTCATCGTGTTGGCCAGGTTGGTCTCAAACTCCTGACCTCAGGTGATCCACCCACCTCGGCCTCCCAAAGTGCTGGGATGACAGGTGTGAGCCACCACGCCTGGCCAGTGTTTCTTTCTGGAATGATGAAAATATGCTCAAATAGAGTGCTGGTTGCACAAGTCTGTAAATCTATTAAAAACACTGAGTTGCACACTTCAAACAACTGAACCTTGTGGCGTGTGAGGCAGATGTCTTAACACAGCTGTTAAAAAGCCCAGGATAGCTGGGCACAGCGGCTCAGCTGCAATCCCAGTACTTTGGGGGGGCTGAGGAAGGAGGATCGCTTCAGCTCAGGGGTTTGAGACCGGCCTTGGCAACATAGCGAGACCCTGTCTCTACTAAAAATAAAAATAATTAGCTGGGCATGGTGACATGCACCTGAGGTCCCAGGTACTCGAGAGGCTAAAGCGGGGGCTGTGGGCAGGGGGTGGGGTGTAGGTGGGGATCGCTCAAGCCCAGGAGAACAAGGCTGCAGTGAGCTATGATCATGCCATTGCACTCCAGCCTGGGCAACATAATGAGATCCTGTCTCAATAAACACATGAAAGAGACACATACTGTTATTTCAAACTTCACTCAAAATACACTGCCTTCTGTGTGCTGGGACCCAGAGAGGGTTTGTGGCATGTTTGTAGGAATAAGTCCGGATCAGAACGGAGCTGAGAATGGGTGTTCACTCGTATTCTTCAATGTCTCCTATTGAGATGATGTTATCCACTTGTTATTTTCTTGACCCTATTTTCTGCCAAGAAATAAAGTAATTTGAGAGAGAGAGAGAGATCGAGATCTAAGGTGGAAAAACAGATCTGCAGGAAGGCATGGAACGCACTAGAAAGGGTATCTACATGGGTAAAAAATGGGCTGTTTAGAACAACACTAATAGTGTCCTTTGGGATTTAAAATATACGAAAACAAGAGCACCTGAGGCCAGGCGGAAACACAGTCTCGCTGCTGGGAGGCTCTGGTGTTGCTTGAGCCACTGCGCCGCAGACTCAATCCCTAGGGTAACTGCTGGAGTAATAATGAAAAGTGACACTGAGAAAAGGCAAAAAAAGAGAAAGAAAGTAACCAACGACAGATGGGACAACAGAAAACAAATGGTAAGCTGGTCCTCACACACAGCCAGAGCAGGAGGGTGGCGGGGGTCAGGGTCTAATGGTGTGGAGGAGGAGGAGGAGGATGTTGAGGGTGAAGAAACAAAGCCCATGCCCCCGAGTTGTACACTTATAAATAGTTAAACAGATGAATATTATGTTGTATATATTTTATCACAATAAAAGATCTCACATACAGCCATATTGGCAAATCCATTAAAATGAAAATGGATAAACACACAAAGATTGCCGGGCTGGAGTAGAGGGAAAATAAAACCAATCAATCAATATGCTGCCTCAAAGAGACATTCTTTCTTTCTTCCTTTCTTTCCTTTCTTTCCTTCCTTCCTTTCTCTCTTTCTCTCTTTCTTTCTTTTTTGACAGAGTCTCACTCTGCTGCCCAGGCTGGAATGCAATGGCGTGATCTCAGCTCACTGCAACCTCCATCTCCCGGATTCAAGTGATTCTCCTGCCTCAGCCTCCTGAGTAGCTGGGATTATAGGCGTGCACCATCATACCCCACTAATTTTTGTATTTTCACTAGAGACAGGGTTTTACCATGTTGGCCAGGCTGGTCTCAAACTCCTCACCTCAAGTGATCTTCTCACCTCAGCCTCCCAAAGTCCTGGGATTACAGGAATGAGCCACCGTGCCCGGCTGCATTTTATTTTATTTTATTTTATTTTTGAGATGGAGTCTTGCCCTGTCGCCCAGGCTGGAGTGCGGTGGCGCCATCTCGGCTCACTGCAAGCTCCGCCTCCCGGGTTCACGCCATTCTCCTGCCTCAGCCTCCCGAGTAGCTGGGACTACAGGCGCCCGCCACCACGCCCGGCTAATTTTTTGTATTTTTAGTAGAGATGGGGTTTCACCATGTTAGCCAGGATGGTCTCGATCTCCTGACCTAATGATCTGCCTGCCTCGGCCTCCCAAAGTGCTGAGATTACAGGCATGAGCCACTGCGCCTGGCCAAAAACAGCTTTACTGAGGTATAATTGACATAAAATAAACTGCACATTTAAAGTGAACAGTTTGAAAGTTATATCTGCCAAATCACCACAATCGAGAATGAACACACCAGGCCAGGCGTGGGGGCTCACGCCTGCAGTCCCAGCTACCTGGGAGGCTGAGGTGGGCGGATCGTGTGAGCCCAGGAATTCGAGACCAGCCTGGGCAACATGGCAAGACCCCATCTCTACAAAAAATACAAAAACTGGCCGGGCGCGGTGGCTCACACATGTAATCCCAGCACTTTCGGAGGCCGAGGCAGGTGAATCACGAGGTCAGGAGTTCGAGATCAGCCTGACCAACATGGTGAAACCCCGTCTCTACTAAAAATACAAAAAAAAAAAAAAAAATAGCTGGGCATGGTTGTGGGCACCTGTAGTCCCAGCTACTCGGAAGGCTGAGGCAGGAGAATTGCTGGAACCCGGGAGGCGGAGGTTGCAGTGAGCTGAGATCACACCACTTGCACTGCAGCCTGGGTGACAGAGTGAGACTCTGTCTCAAAAAAAAAAAAAAAAAAATTAGCCAGGCATAGTGGTGAGTGCCTGTAGTCCCAGCTACTTGGGAGGCTGAGGTGGGAGGATGGTTTGAACCTGGGTGGTGGAGGCTGGAGTGAGCTATGATTGCACCACTGCACTCCAGCCTGGGTGACAGAGCAAGTCTCTGTCTCTAAGTAAGTAAATAAATAAATAAAAGAGAATAAACATAAACCAAATAAGAATAAACCAAAAGTTTCTTGGTGCCCCCAGCATCCCTTCCTCCAGCCCATCCCTCCCTGCCTATCCCTAGGCGCTGGCAGTTCCTAGCCCGGCACAAAAATGGAGTCATTGCTCTGTTGAGTTGAGTGCTTCGCCCCTGTCTATTGCTAGGTAGCATTCCATGGTAAGGATGCTCCATTCGTTCATCCATTTGCCCGTTGGTCATCTGGGTTGTTTCTACTGTGTGGCTATTGGGAATAAAGCTGCTAATCATCACTCGGGTCCAAGTCTCCGTGTGGATGTGTGAATTCATTTCTCTTGGGTAAGTGCCGAGGAGTGGCTAGTTGTGTCATATTACAAGTGAATGTTGAACATTGGAAGACACTGCCAAACTTACATTTGACATTCCTGACAGCAGCATGCGAAGGGCCCGACTGCTCTGTGATGTATATGGAAATGCAAGGGGCCCAGAATAACTAAGACAGTGTTGGAGAACAGAAATCAGGACTTACTATAAATCTACGGGAATTAAGTTAGTGTGTTACTGGTGCAGGGGCAGACACATAGACTAATGCAGAAAGCTCAGAGGCAGGAAAGGTCTGTTCACAGACAAGCAGCTGCCCACCTTCTCACAGGGGCCCCACTTTCACTCCCTGGAGAGTCTTTCTCCTAAGGGTCGTGGGTGAAACTGGATGTCCCTGTGGGAAGAAAGGACGTCTTGATACCTACCTACCCCAGACACAAGTGTCAATTTGAGATGTAGCACAGACCTAAATATGAAAGATAAAGCAGCAAAGTGTCTAGAAGTAAAAGAGGAATCTCTTCATGACCTTGGGGTAAGCAAAAATCTCTTTCCAAAACAAAGCAAGCATTAACCGTAACAGAAAAGAGTGGCGAGTTCAACTATGCTGAAATTAAGAACTGTGTGTTTTTATCCCTAGGGCATAATTTTTAAAAAATTAAGAACTGTCCATCAAAAGTCATCATTTCTTTTTGAGACAGGGTCTCTGTCACCCAGGCTGGAGTGCAGTAGCACAATCTCGGCTCACTGCAGCCTCAACCTCCCGGGCTCAGGTGATCCTCCCACCTCAACCTCACGGGTACCTGGGATTAGAGGTGTGCAGCACCATGCCCGGCTAATTTTTTGTATTTTTAGTAGAGACGGGGTTTTACCATGTTGGCCAGGCTGGTCTAAAACTCCTGACCTCAGGTGATCCGCCCACCTCAGTCTCCCAAAGTGCTGGGATTACAGGCGTGAGCCACTGCGCCCAACCTTTTTTTTTTTTTTTTTGAGACAGAATCTCACTCTGTCGCCCAGGCTGGAGTGCAATGGCGTGACCTCAGCTCACTGCAACCTCCGCCTCCCAGGTTCAGGTGATCCTCCAGCCTCAGCCTCTTGGGTAGCTGGGACTACAGGCTTGTGCCAGCACGCCCAGCTAATTTTTGTATTTTTAGTAGACATGGGGTTTCACCATGTTGGCCAGGCTAGTCTCGAACTCCTGACCTCAAGTGATCTGCCTGCCTCAGCCTCCCAAAGTGCTAGGATTACAGGCGTGAGCCACCACGCCCAGCCAAAAAGACATCATCTATCTTGAATATGCAAAGAAGTACCACATATTAATAAGGAAAAGACAACCTAGTTAAACAACAAGCAAAATATTTGAATATGCCTTTCACAGAAAGGCCAATAAGCAAATGAAGTGATGCTGAGAATCATTAGTCATTAGGGAAATGCAAATTAAAACTACAATGAGATACCACGTTGTGCCTATTAGAATGACTATGATGAAAACGTGCTTCTAATACCAAGTGTGGGGCAGCCAGAACTTTCATACACTGCTGGGGACGTGTCAGCTAGTCCAGCTGCTCTGGACAATGTCCGGCAGCATCTACTAAAGCTGAACGCAGGCACTGCCTGTGACGCAGCAACTCTGCTCCCCACGGACACACGCCTGAGCTGCTTTTGTGTTTCCGAGAATCCCTGTCCCTGTATGGCCCTGGGTTAGGGTTGCCCATAGGAGCCATTCCCCTGGGATCTGGAAGGCGGAGGGGACGCAGTAGGCATTTGTGCACTGTGAGTCCTGGTGTGGGGCCATCGCAGCACTGCCAGCTCCCATCAGGTCTCCCTGATCAGATGTTCCAACATGTGTATACAGATGTGTACAACACCCAAGAGAAATGAGTGTGTACGTGCAGCAAGACATATTCGGAAATGTTCATAACAGCTTTATGCCAGCCCCAAACTCAATCCAAACACCCAAGAGTAGAAAGAGTCAAATGCGGCCCGTTCTTACAATGGAACGCTACCTGGGAAGGCAAAGCAATCGCTTAGCGCTATTCACGGCTGCAACAGAACAACAGCGCAGAGCAATAGCAGGCAGACGCGAGTTCGCACCACGTGTGTTAATCCATTCTCACACTGCTGTACAGAAATAGCCAAGACCAGGCAATTTATATAGAAAGGAGGTTCAATGGGCTCACGGTTCTGCAGGCTGTACAGGAAGCATGGCTGCATCTGCTTTTGGGGAAGCCTCAGGAAGCTTCCAATCATGGCGGGAGGCAAAG
The DNA here is from genome assembly GCF_029281585.2 of Gorilla gorilla gorilla. Taxonomy (NCBI): domain Eukaryota; kingdom Metazoa; phylum Chordata; class Mammalia; order Primates; family Hominidae; genus Gorilla; species Gorilla gorilla. The sequence goes on from NC_073247.2 coordinate 165,700,261, forward strand.
GGGGAGCAGTCACATCAGGTGGCCACAGCGGGAGCAAGAGCCAGACAGTGGAGGTACCACACACTGTTGAACAACTATCATGAGAACAGCACCCAGGGATGGCGCGGAACCATTCATGAGAAATCTGCCCCCATGACCCAGTCACTTCCCACCAGGTCCCGCCTCCAGCACTGGAGATTGGGGCAGGGACACACATCCAAACTAAATCACGACACAATCTCATTGACATGCAATTCCAGAACATGCAAAACTATCTATGTGTTTAAAGCCAGGTTTGGATGTTCTCTCGTGCTACTCTCATCAAAAAAGGCGGCCCACAGCACCTCTCCCCTTGCATACACTGGCCTCAGAGGCTTGCGTCTAGTGAGCAGGCTGCTTGAGATGCTCCCCGGAGAACCCAGCCTCACAGGCACATGGAGGTGTCCTCACCCCGGCAGCGTCCTCCGCTGGACACGAAGGAGCCGCTGGGTGGTTCCAGCTCGTGGCCATCGGGCTGCCCCGGCTAACCAACTGCAGCAGGTGAGCTCTGCCAACTGAGACCTCACAGAGCACAGGCTCACGAGCAAAACAAACATTGCCATTATTTTCAGCCCTTACATCTTGGGGTGGCTTGGTACCTAGCAAGAGATAACTGGAGCAGATTCATATGTGGGTCTATGTGGTGGCTGCCACATGGCCGTGTACATATAAAACAGTCATTGGGCTCTACAAGTACGGTTTGTGTACTTTTCTACCTTTAACTTGTACCTCCCTAACAAAGTCTTTCAGAAAAGCCTAACTCCTGAGGCTCTGGTGTGGGCAGCTGGGTGGGCGCTGGAACTAGTCCCACACGCTGAGGTGGGAAGCTCATGGTGAAAGGGAATCCCAAGTCTGCTTGGCCATCTAAGTTTACGGTGCCTGTGAGAAAAATCAGAAGGCCAAAACCTCAGGAGAGAGAGCATGACGGAGGCGCTGCCGTTTGGGAATGGACATGATAGAGCCGTGAGAATAAGGAAGATCACCGTCGGAATGAGTGCAGGCAGCTAAGAGGGCGCAGAGGCGTTGTCTGGAGGGACTCACACCTTGTAGAGGCTGGGTAGAGAGAGCCCACGCATGCTGAGAAAGAACACAGACTTCAGTGTCACAGAGGTCACAAGAGACAAGCGGTTGGTGGGGGAGTGGGCACCGGTGAGAGAAAGTCCAAGAGGACTGGATGGATTTGACAACACGGAGATCCCTGGTGTTCTGGATGAATGCTGACTGGATGGAGTGGCAGGGGTAGAAGCAGAGGAAGAGGGACTGCACAGGGAATGGGCAAGTGAGAAAACAGACAAGGATTCTGAAAAGTTTAGCTACAAAGAGGAACAGAGAATTAGGGTTGTGGTTGGAGGGGGTGTTGGGTCAAATGAGTTTTTATTTTTATTCTTCAAGAACGGAAGCTACCAGGACATGTTTGATGCAAATAGATCCAGAGGCCGGGCGCAGTGGCTCACGCCTGTAATCCCAGCACTTTGGGAGGCCGAGGTGAGCGGATCACCTGAGGTCAGGAGTTCGAGACCAGCCTGGCCAACATGGGGAAACCCCGTCTCTACTAAAAATACAAAAATTAGCTGGGCTTGGTGACACATGCCTGTAGTTCCAGCTACTCAGGAGGCTGAGGCAGGAGAATTGCTTGAACCCGGGAGGCAGAGGTTGCAGGGAGCTGAGATCATGCTGCTGCACTCCAGCCTGGGTGACAGAGTGACTCTGTCTCAAAAAAAAAAAAAAAAAAAAAAAAAAAAGAAAAGAAAAGAAATAGATCCAGAAGCAAGGTCAAGAAATTGATCATGTCGGGTGACATTATGAGTGAAGAAGTCCTCAGAAAAGAGGAAAAACTTGCAATTCTGGCCACAGTGGAATAACTGATGCCAGTTGTAAACACCTAAAACACTGGGCAACTATTTTTAGATATCGGACAATAGGCTGTGCAGGGCTGTGACCAGAGAGAAAATAAAGAAGGTGAGCCTTACAAGTACCCTGAGTTTCTGCCTGGAGGCACTTTCACACCATGGTTCAGCAAAGGGGCCTAAGCGGAACCAGCGGTCTCACTGAATTACTAGAGCAACCAAGCCAATAGCAGAGAAAAAACAGAATCCCAGAAATATGTAATTAATCCAAAAGTCAAAACAGATGGTGTAATAGAAAACAAATAACAAGATGATAGACTTAACTCCAACCATTAAATGGAAATGGATTAAACAGACCAACTAAAGGCGGAGATTGTCAGATTGTTTAAAAGAATAAGGCTGGGCTGGGTGCCATGGCTCACACCTGTAATCCCAGCACTTTGGGAGGCTGAGGCGGGCAGATCACTTGAGGTCAGGAGTTCGAGACCAGCTCGGCCAACATGGTGAAACCTTGTCTCTACTAAATAAAAATATAAAAATTAGCTGGGCGTGGTGGCACACACCTGTAGTCCCAGCTACTATGGAGGCTGAGGCAGAAGAATCGCTTGAACCTGGGAGGCGGAGGTTGCAGTGAGCCAAGATTGCACCACTGCACTTCAGCCTGGGTGACAGAGTAAGACTCGTCTGAAGAAGAAGAAGAAAAAAAAAAAGCCGGGCACAGTGCCTCATACCTGTAATCCCAGCACTTTGGGAGGCTGAGGTGGGTGAATCACCTGAGGTCAGGAGTTCGAGATCAGACTGGCCAACATGTTGAAACCCCGTCTCTACTAAAAATAGAAAAATCAGTCAGGCGTGGTAGCGGACGCCTGTAATCCCAGCTACTCGGGAGACTGAGGCAGGAGAATCACCTGAACCTGGGAGGCAGAGGTTACAATGAGCCGAGATCGCACCATTGCACTGCAGCCTGGGTGACAAGAGCGAAACTCCATCTCAAAAAAAAAAAAAAAAAAAGTAAATATACAGACAGCCAGGGACAGGTGCAGTGGCTCACACCTGTAATCTAGCACTTTGGGAGGCCGAGGTGGGCGGATCACTGGAGGTCAGGAGTTCGAGACCAGCCTGGCCAACATGTGGAAACCCTGTCTCTACTAAAAATACAAAGAAATTAGCCGGGTGTGGTGGTGGGCACCTGTAATCCCAGCTACTCGGGAGGCTGAGGCAGGAGAATGGCATGAACCCAGGAGGCGCAGGTTGCAGTGAGCAGAGATCGCGCTACTCCACTCCAGCTTGGGTGACAGAGTGAGACTTCGTTTCAAAAAAAAAAAAAAAAAAAAAAAAGGCTTAAAAATCAGTGATTTAAAGTTATGCCTTAGGAAGCTGGAAAAAGACAAACAGGTTAAATCCAAAATAAGCAAAAGGAAAGAAACAACAAAAAGTGGAAATCAACAAAATGGAAAATAAACCAATAGAGAAAAATCAGTAAAAGCAAAAATTGCTCCTTTGAAATTAACAATAAAAATTGATAAGCCTCTATCTAGGCTGATCAAGAAAAAGAAGGGCCAGGTGTGGTGGCTCACGCTTGTAATCCCTGCACTTTGGGAGGCTGAGGTGGGTGATCACCTGAGTTCAAGAGTTTGAGACCAGCCTGGCCAACATGATGAAACCGCATCTCTACTAAAAATACAAAAACAATTTAGCTGGGTGTGGTGGCGGGTGCCTGTAATCCCAGCTACTCGGGAGGCTGAGGCAGGAGAATCACTTGAACCTAGGAGGCGGAGGTTGCAGTGAGCTGAGATAGCGCCATTGCACTGCAGCCTGGGCAACAAGAGCAAAACTCCATCTCAAAAAAAGAAAAAAAAAAAAAAAAGAATTTAAACAAGGTCACAGAATATACGGTTCATATGCAAAACTCAACCGTTTTTTTTTTTTGGTTTTTTTTTTTTTTTTTTGAGGCAAAGTCTCCCTCTGTTGCCCGGGCTGGAGTGCAGTGGTAGAATCATGGCTCACTGCAGCCTCAATGTCCTGGGCTCAAACTATCCTCCTGGGTCAGCCTCTTGAGTAGCTCAAACTACAGGCATGCACCACCATGCCTGGCTAATTTTTGTACTTTTTGTAGAGACGGGGTTTCGCCATGTTGCCCAGGCTGGTCTCAAACTCCTGGGCTCAAGTGATCTGCCTGCCTTAGCTTCCCAAAGCGCTGGAATCGCAGGCGTGAGCCACCGTGCCCAGCATCAATTGCATTTCTGTATAATATCATGATGAACTAGAAAATCAAAGATACCATTTAGAATAGCATAAAAAACATGGACTACATCAGGAAAAACCTGACACGGGAAGTGCTGGGTGTGGCCAGCCCAGAGTAGTAACAAGACCCTGGACGCTCAAGAACCCTGAAGTGTAAGGCATCAGGAAAGCTCAAGGCTTTCGGTGCAACAAAGTCCACAAGTAGAGCCCGAGATTGCAACATACGTTTTTATTACTCAAGGACAACCTGGACTTCACCAATGCCCAGCTTCACGGGGGCATGTAGTGTGACTCATGGCTGAACACAAAATCACTGTGAAGCCTGTGCTACAGCCCTGGGCTACTTTTGGACACGCAAGAGGACACTCGGTTACATGAAACCTGACTTGCTTCTGAAGACATGTGATACATGTCTTTTCCCTGAAAATGTTTCCCTTCCCTGTCTGCCATGCTCCCAACTTTTCTGCCTTCCTGGGGCTTCTCACTGTCTGGGTAACTAGGTCTTGGGCCTAGCTAGACCTTGGGTAGTGGCCCCTCTGCCACAATCAGTACCTGGGCCTGAGGCTGAGCTTGTGGCCTCCGAAGCCTGACCTGGCTCGGAGCTCGTCTGTGGCGCCCAGGGATGGCCTGGCTTGCAGGCCACCACATTAGGCCAGCTCCCAGGTCCCCGGTAAAGCCTGAAGACACTGGCCCGAGGTTGGAGGTGGGTGCTGCTCGACTTTCTGGAGGATCTCAGAGTTCTCGCTTCTTGCTAGGACTGAACCATGAGACTTACAGCCATACTTCACTTTTCCCAGGGTTTTTCTTTTTGAAACAGGGTCTTGCTCTGTCACCCAGGCTGGAGTGCAGTCATACAATCATGACTCACTGCAGCCTCGACCTCCCAAGCATAAATGATCCTCCTACTTCAGCCTCCCCAGCAGCTGGGACCACAGGCGTGCGCTACCACACCAGGCTAATTGTTTAAAAAATTTTTTTGCAGAGATGTTGCCCTGGCTGGTCTTGACCTACTGGGCTCCAGCGATCCTCCTGCCTTGGCCTCCCAAAGTGCTGGGATTACAGGTGTGAGCCACCGCACCTGGCCACACTTTTCCAAATTGTAAGCAGGTAGGAGGGCCCTAGGTCTCATCGGCCCCATTGTGCAGGGTGGCCACTGTCCAAAGAGATGGGCAAAGAGCTGCTGCCAGAGGCCTGGGCTGCAGACGCCCTGCATGGCTCTCAGGGGAGCCAGCTCCCTACTTCACACCCCTGCGCAGCAGCCCCTCTCCTCCCCTCACGGGTCTGTGCAGCCAGCAGCCTCCCAACATGCGCCAGCCTCCTCACTGGATGATGCCAGCCTTCCTTGCCCCCAGATGCTGGCATGGAGGCAGGGTTCCACTCTGCCTGCCTATGCCCACAGAGCCTAGAACAGCAGGGCCACCGCCTTCTCTCCCCCGTGGGCATGGGCCCCCACCCCCACTGCCTGCAGAGTGCTGAGGACTCGTGCACCATGAGAACTTCTGACCATGAGAACTTTGACTTCCGGATTTGGGGGATCTGCCCAGGTGAACACATCAGCTCTGAAATTCATCACTTTCTTCGGGCCCCTGCCTGTCCTGTTCCAGGCCCAAGCCTACAGAAGGAAGAGGAAAGTCCGCTTAGCAAATGGGGGAGGCTCCCCTACTGCCAGAAGCCCTGGCTCAAGGCCTGGGCCATGCTCCCTTATCTCCTGGGGCGTTCGTGGGAATTGAGGGTTTTTGTTTGTTTGTTCGTTTGTTTTTGAGACAGGGTCTAACTCTGTCTCCCAGGCTGGAGTGCAGTGGCTTGATCACAGCTCACTGTAGCCTCCACCTCCTGGGCTCAAGTGATCCTCCCATCTTGGCCTCCAAAAGTGCTGGTATTATAGGCATGAGCCACCTCACCCAGCTGAGGGTTCCTAAGCAGTGGTTCTTCAAATAGTACCTGGGATGAAAAATTCCTGCTGGGACTTCCTATTTCCTGAAAGCACAGAGTGGGGCAGGCACCCTCGGGCTAAAGGAGGTGCTACTGTCAGGAGGCGAGGGAGGGAGTGGGCCAGAGTCTTGCTAAGGGAAGCATGTGGGGCCAGCTGGGCTTCTAGAGGTCGCCAGAGCCAGTGGCCTGCCCAGCTGCCCCACGCCCTCAGCGCAGTCGGGACAGACACTCTGCTCTTTGGGGCTGACACGGATGCGCCTGAGCACGCCAGAGGCCAGCCTGGGCGGCAGCACCTGGGAGGGAGCTGGACGACAGCAGCTGCAGGCTGTCCAGGGCCCCATCCTCGTACAGGGCCAGCTTCTGGACCATCTTCTGTCGGGCAGGGTTGATGATAATCTGCGGTGGCTCTGACGATGATGATGCAGAGCTGCCAAGGGCCAGTCCTGGGGTGGAGATGGCACTCCCTTAGCCTCATGCTGCGTCTCCCCAGCCCCCAGCCTAGCACCCTGCCTCCCTGGCCTCAGGCCTGAATTCCTCAGAGAAGTCCAAGGGCAGGGCCCAACTCTCAGGCTACCAGACAGAGCCCTCCTTGTTCCCAGCCTTCAGGAATGGGGTGGGGGGAGGGCTGGAGAGCAAGCTCCACCTGGGAAGGATGTGGCCTGGGGAGGGGAAACCAGGGTTGCTAAGGACACAGTGAGCTGAACATTTGGCCCTGGTTCTCTTCTAGAAGGCTGGGGTGGGGACTTACAGGGTCTTTGGCCCAAAGAGGCCTTGGTCCCTCTCCTGGGAACCCGTCTCCCCAGCTACCTTCCACGGCTGTGGGCCGGGATCCTGGGCCACTCCCCCAGCTCGATTCTCCCGCCGTGGCCCCCTGAGGACAGCCGGCCTCCCTGAGGGGTGCTGGGTCCAGAGGGCAGCTTGGAGTCAAGTGCCAGGAGCGCAGGGCAGCAGAGAGGCCGCCGAGGCTCTCGTCACTCTCCACGGGCTGGTTGGGGCCTCTCTGGAGCTGCTCTGCTGCCTGGGCACTGGCTCCTGATGGCGCTGCCAGGGGCTGCCATGGGGCAGCCCCACTGTGGGCACTGCCAGTGCTGGACACGTAGGAGTTCTCCTGCGGGGAAGGGGGGATGCAGCTGGCGGCCTCCGAATGCCCGGGCACCCCCGCCACCACTGCCTGCAGCTTCTCTAGCCTCTCGTACACCTGCAAGTGGAAAAGAGGGACTCTCAGGGTGAGATGGCAGCCCTGGCCGGTCACCCCGTGGGCAAACCACAGGGCTACTCCAGGCCGTCCGTGACCTGCCCCGGGGCTCTAAAATGACATACCCTGCAGCTGGGAACGCTCTGCCCCTCGCCCCTCTGTTCCCATCACAGGGAGTGCTGAGAAGCGCGGCTGCCAAAAGCAAGGACTGAGAATGGTCTCTTTCTTTTCTACAAAATGAATCTCACTGCCCCGCTGCCCTCAAACGGGGCCTCTCCATTTTCAACTGTCACCAGAGGAGAAGAGGTGGGGTACTAGGGAGGGGACAGAAAAAGGCAGATGCAGTAGTGCAGTGCGCCCAGCAGGGGGCGCGGCAGAAGCTCTTTCCTTCTCTCTATGTGAAGGGGGTCGGAGCTGGGCTCCGCAAAGCAGGACTGCCCGGGGCCCCTCAGTTCAGAGGGGCGCTGCCCCAAACAGAACCAAAGGGCAAGCAAGAAATGTGTGGAGACTCCAGAGAGACCTAGCAGGTGCTGAGATGGGGTCACTACAGAGCAAGGCCTGGAATGCGGGCTTTCTATCTGGCCACCCCGTCCCAGTGGGCAGCTGGCTACCTGGGTCATAGGAGGCCTCCTTTTGGCCCGGCGGTGCAGGCAGCAGCAGGCCAGCTGGCCCAGGCCCAGGCCCAGCTCAGGTGGGCAGGGCCCGGGCCTGGGGTCCAGGTGCTTCTTGTAGATCTGCATGGCGATGGGAGCAGCCCAGGCATCTGCAGCCACACCTGCTTGCAGTGTACTCTGGGTGCTTCTCAAAGCCACTCCAGCCTCCTCAGCCTCCTCTTCCACCAGATCTTTCTGTGGGATAGATACTGTCAGTATGGCTACCAGGTGGCCACACCTGCAGCTGCAGTCCTCAGGTCCTTGTCACTCAATCGTATGGTTTTTGATAAAAAAAAAAAAAAAAAAAAAAAAAAAAAAGAGATGGGGTCTCGCTTTGTTGGCCTGGCTGGTCTCCAAGTAGGCCCAAGTGATCCTCCCGCCTCAGCCTCCCAAAGTGCTGGGGTTACAGGTGTGAGACACTGTGCCACAGCTCTTGGTCTTTCTACAACTTACTTTTTTTTGAGACAGGGACTCATTCTGTCACCCAGGCTGGAGTGCAGTGGTGCAATCATGGCTCAGTGCAGCCTCAACCTCCCAGGCTCAAGTGATCCTCCCACCTCGGCCTCCCGAGCAGCTGGGATTACAGGTGTGTACCACCATGCCTATCTTGCTATGTTGCCCAGGCTGGTCTCCAACTCCCAGGCTCAAGCGATCCTCCTGCCTCAGATTCCCGAGTAGCTTCTAGAGATTTATTAAACACCTACTGTGGGCCAGTGGTGCTCTGGGCCCTAGGGATACAGGAACAAACAGAACCCTGGGCCCTGGTTTGACAGAGCTGACTTCCTGGTGGGGGAGAGCCCCACGGAGCTGGGGTCTGAAGGCAGGAAGTAGCCTGAGAGGGCAGAGCCGAGAAGGAAAGCGCCCCACAGAGAGGTGCCCCACAGACAAAGAGGTACCCCAGAGAGAGAGGTGCCCCGCAGAGAGGCGCCCCCGGGGTGGAAACAGGACCGGAGGCCATCTCCAGTTCTGAAATCAGAGAGACCAGGAGGAACCACCTGGGTGGGCGGTGGCTTTTCTCGCAGAGCGAATGGCACATACTAAGGCTGTGAAGCAGGCAGCAGGGAGCGCCCCGAGTCCCAGGGACCTGGGGCGTTGGGGGGTCAACCACATAAGGGACTGGGCCTTCACCCCAAGAGCAGAGAAAAGGCAAAGGGGCCTTTGAAAAGAGCACTTTGGCTGCAGGGTGGGGAGCAAGTGGGGAAGTCCAAGGACCCCCAAGGAGCCTGGTGCGCTTCTTCAGCAGGATGCATGGACGGACGGACGGGGAAGGGAAAGGAAGGAGGGCTCAAGCCCGGCTCCTGGGTTCTCAGCGGGGCTGAATCCTGACGGAGACCCCACAGCACACAGGAACCGCCCCAAACAAGAGGAGAAGCAGTGAAGCAATTACTGGCTGAGCACATTCTGTGAAGTCTGTTTTGCATATGGGAAAACAGGCCCACAGGGGAGCAGGAATTTGCTGGAAGGCCACTGTCAGGCTGGGGCTAAAACCCAGGTCTCTAGTCTCCTGGCCCCACCACAGTCCACGGTGAGGCAGACCGAGCGGAGTAAGACCGTGAGGCAGCTCAGGCTGCCCTGCACGGTGCGGAGAGCTCAGCTGCAGCCTGCTGGGGCCCAGGAGGTTCCTCGGGGCCTGCTTCTTCTCTACCACCGCCTTTCTCCGGCCAGAGTCCTCTGAGTTCCACTGCAGCTTGGGTCTCAGTGCCCTGGGACTGCCCTTCCCCCTGCCCCCAGCCCAGGTGGGGTCTGTACAAGGCCCATAGTGTCTGCAGGACAGACAGGTTTGTCCTCGCCAAGGTAAACGAAGTTGTTTGGGGGCCTGCCTACTTTCAAAAATGAGGCCACTGTGGCAGCAGAGGCATCCATGGGCACTGCGCCCCAGTTATCCCCGCCACTGGGGCTGTGCCTGCTGGCTGCCAGCAGCTGTGTGTCCCTCCTGGCCCTGCCTCAAGGGGCTCACCAGATACTTGGTCCTGGCACCGTGCGTCTTCACAGCCCTCTGACCAGTCAAGGTCTCTAGCACTACCTGGAGAGAGGGAAGAGGGAGAGCATGGCAGTGGCCTTGGCAGGGAAGAGGCCTCTGGTGTGGACATGGATTGGGCCTGACAAGGGTGTGGAGAAAGGCAGAGCCAGATGTTATGGGACTGAAGCTCGGGCAACTCGGAGAGCCCACTTGAAGACAAATTACAAACACACAGTTAGGTGCAGGGTGAGGAGGAGAGCCTCGGAGGGAGGCGGACCCTGGAGCTGCAGCCTCTTGGGGTCTTGGCAGATGGCCCCCGGCCTGCAGTGCACTCTGCAGCCCCCGCCTCTGCCTGCCTGTGGCTTCTCCTCCTCTGAGCCAGCAGAGGGGTCAGTGGCTCACCACCCCAAAGCTGAAGGTGTCCGTGTCCACAGCCAGCCTTCCCGTCTTGATGTACTCCTCGGGCAGGTAGGCCAGGGTGCCCCGCACTGTCTGTGTCCGGGCCACCATGCTGCTCTGGCTGGGGCTGGACCCGGCAAAGCGGCTGAACCGGGCCAGGCCAAAGTCTCCCAGCTTGGGTGTCAGCCTCTCATCCAGAAGGACGTTGGAACTTGGGGAGGGAAGAGAGTGGCGTCAGCCCGGTCCTAGCTCCTACACCTGCCCTGCTTAGATAAGGCTGGACTCGAGGCTGCCAGCCCGGTGCCTTGCCCACAGAAAGCGCTGGCACTGCCCCGAGCGCTCCAGCTGCCTGGGGGCCTCTGCTCATCAGTAGGGCCCATCCTTGGCCTGTTCCCACACCTGTGCGATGCCGGGGTGTTGAGGTCCCAGGCCGTGCCTGATCCCCACATTGATAGGACGGGGCCCCCCTTGCTGCAGGCCCTGCCCCGGCAGTTCTCAAGGGCCCCTCCTCACCTCTTGATGTCTCCATGGATGAGGCTGGGGCTGTCCTGATGTAGAAACTGAATTGCCCGGGCTGTACCCAGAAGGATGTCCAGTCGCTGAGGCCAGGAGAGAGGCGGGCAGGCCTGAGTCTGGGGTGGCAAAGCGGGACAGGGGAGGTTGCTGGATGGCCGTTCCTTGATCCCAACCATCCTTCTACCTGTCACCGTGCAGCCTGGAACAGCCACTTCCCTCTCTAGGCCTCAGTTTCCCCCTTCTGGAAAACGAGGAGCAAAGTCTCCGTGACCTGCACTTCTTAAGCAATGGCTGGGGACACATTCAATAGAATCTGCTGGGCTTCGGCTCCCAGGGCTCATCCTTTTGTCCCTGGTGGTCGGGAAGTCCTTGAAGGCATTCTTCCCGCTCTCCCCAAACGCAGCATGCAGGAGGAGGCAAGGGGGCCCTCCCTCAGCTGTAGGTGGTCCAGCTGGTAGCCCCAGACCCCCTCGCCTCCGGGGCTTGCTGATGAGACCCTCCAGCTACGCTGCTTGCAAAGGGGAGAGGCCTGGGAAAGAGCTCTATAGAAAACGTTGGGTCGGGCCAGGCGTGGTGGCTCACGCCTGTAATCCCAGCACTTTGGGAGGCTGAGGCGCGCAGACCACCTGGGGTCAGGAGTTCGAGACTAGCCTGGCCAATGTGGCAAAACCTCATCTCTACTAAAAATACAAAAATTAGGCAGGTGTGGTGGTGCATGCCTGTAGTCCCAGCTACTCGGGAGGCTGCGGCAGGAGGATCGCCTGAACCCGGGAGGTGGAGGTTGTGGTAAGCTGAGATCACACCACTGCACTCCAGCCTGGGTGACAGAGCAAGACTCCACCTCAAAAAAAAAAAAAAAAAAGTGACCCCACCGTGGGCCAAATCCTGAGCCGGGTGCTGCTGGGGAGCTGGAAGTGCAGGCCTGACCTGCCGGCAGGACCCACTCACACAGGCTGAAAGCCCTAGGCCCCGCGCCCGGCTCCAGCCAGGTGTCAGGAGTGCTTTGGGTCCTGGGAAGCGTGCCGGGCCAGGTGAGCCTACCTGGCAGTGGAGACGGTCCTCCAGGGAGCCGTTGGGCAGGAAGCCGTACACCAGGCAGTAGAAGCCGTTCTGAGCACAGTAGCCAGCAAAGTCCACAATGTTTGGGTGACGAAACCTGTTTGAAAAAGGGGAGCACTTTCCATCAGGCCAGACTGGGTGGGCAGCCCTGGCTGGGGCCTCAGCTCGCCCGGGCCTGCCAGACCTCAGGTGCCCAAGGGAGCCAGGTCCTGTGGTGCGCGGTCTGAAGCCCCACGGGACCTGGTGTGGCTCCCCCTCTGGCCTCACCTGGACAGCTGCTCCACCTCGGTCAGGAAGCTCTGCTTCACTGCAGTCCACTCCAGGTCAGCGTCCTGCAGCCCCCAGGGTGCGGTGGGGGAAGGGGCAGGGAAGACGGGCAGCGTGAGGCTCTGGAAGCGAAGGCCTTCGGGCCACCAGTGCCACCTACCCGAGGCCCAGAACCACCAAGGGGCCAGGGACCCTACGCCAGAATGAGGGCTGAAGGAGTTGTGTGGGGAAGCGAGGGGGAAAGGCTGGAGAAGTGGTGAGGGTTATCCGATGGCCTTCCAGGGTCCCTGCCAGGGTGCGACACTCACCTCCTTCAGCCTCTTCACAGCATACACCGTGTTCCTCATCACCGCCCGGTACACGCACCCAAAGCCACCCTCCCCGATCTTGAGCTCCTCTGAGAAGTTGTGGGTGCCCCGGGAAATCTCACAGAGGGGCCAGCAAAACGGAGAGGGGCGGGCTCCCTGCAGGAGGGACACTGAGCTCTCTGGGCCTGGCTGTGGGAAGAGAGCCTGGATCAGGTGGGGTCCCTGTCTCTTCCCTTCTGCCCAAGGCTCCAGGCTCTCCCCACCACAGCTGCCTCCCAGCTGACCCAGCTTGGCTGACTGGGGCTCTGCGGTACATCAAAGGCTGAATTCCTTCCTCCTTGTCTCGAATCTTCCCTGGGGGGCAGGGGACACCTACCTTGGTAGAGGAAGGGGCTGGAGATGGCGGTGGAGGCCACAGGGAAGCAGGGCTTGGGACCAGGCCGAGCTCAGGCCCTGAATGGGTCTGGGAGCCTGGAAAAGCTTCATAAAGACACCAGTGAGAGGCAGGCAGAGACCAGCAGCAGGGTCTACAGCCGTGGCCACGGTCAAGGTGGGCTCTTCTTTGGGTCCACCGAGCCTAAGAACCGGGCCCTCTTACCTGGGGAGAGGAGGGTGGAGGCTAAGGATGGCAACTTCCGGGGGCTCCAGGCCTCGGCCTCGGCGGGTGCAGGGATGCTGCTGGGCCTCGGGGCAGTGGTGCTTGGGGACGGAAGCGGGGCGGGAGGGTGCCCTGGGACGCCAAGGAAGGAAAGGAAGGTTGAGGCCCGGGTGGGGGAGCCCCGTGGGGCCCGCCGGCCTCCCAGCCGTGGGGTGCCCGGAGTCCCACGCTCACAGGCTGTGATGATGTCCCGCGCACGGAGCAGCTGCAGGTGCGTGAGGATGTGCACGAGGTCGGCCACACGGGCGTTGCGGTTGATCCAGGGCCACAGGACGCTGGCCGTGCGCTGCCCGGAGCGCTCGCACAGCCGCAGCTCGGTCTGGTCGCGCACGATCAGGGCGGCTGCGGGGCGGGGGGCGTCAGGCGTCGGCGCCAGGAGCCCGCGCGCCTCCCGCCCCCCGGCAGCCCGCCGCCACCCACCGAACTGGCACCAGTCGGCGGGCTCCAGGGCGTCCATCACTTTGTAGAAGCGGCACATGACCCAGGGCGGCACCTCGTACAAGAAGTGCTGGGCGCCGGGGGCTGCGGACTCCCCCGGGCCCGGCCCCCCGGCCATGGCCGCCGCCGCCGGGCCGGGACCTGTCGGGGCCTCTCAGGGCCGCGGCGGGCGCGGGCCTGGGCCGGCCGGGTCCGCGGACACTGACTCACTTCCCCTTCGAGCCGGCCTCGTGCGACGCCCGGCGGGGCGGAAGGGGCGGTGCCCGGGCCCGCCGCCATCTTGCGCGCCGCGGCCGCGCGCTGGGCCACACGGGGGCGCCCCGCGCCGGGGAGGGCCCGGGTGCCGGCGGGTTACGCGAGCGGCAATCGGCCTCCCGGGCTCGCCCGGGCGGGGCTCTGGAGGACGAACGGCGGCTCCCGGCGTTGGGGACAGAGGGCAGGGCGGAGGCCCGGGCTGCTCGGAAAGGGGCCGGGGCCGGGCCTGCCGAAAGCTCCTGGGCGGCCCTGCCGGAGCCCTGCTCTCCACTGCGGCCTGCAGGGCTGTTACCAGGAGCCCTGCCTGCCCGCCCCACGTCTAGCCCCCTGCACACGGCAGCAGCCTTGAGCCATTCAGTCTCCTTAGGTGTCCTGAAATGTGCCAAGAACGCTGCCCGCCACAGCCGTGAGTGTATGCGTTGCTGCTGCCCCAGCCCTCATTTGGCAAGGGTGAGCTCAGGCAGCTGTGGTGAAGGCTTCCTGAGCCCGCCGGCAGAGCTCCTGCCACCCCGTACCTGTCCCCTCCTGGGCATCGTCCTTGATTACTTGTCTGGACCGCCACCCCCGGTCCCCGCCCTGAGATGGGGAAGACCCCACAAGCAGCAACGCAGACTTACTCTTTTGTTTCTCCAGCTGGATGTCTCCTCCAGCGACAGTTCCCCTTGCCTTCTCGATCCTGACAGCGAAGGGGTTCCCCACCCCTAGCCCTACAGACTTAGGACTTTTCCTAGAAACGAGAAGTGCCCAAGGCCCACAGCTGGCCCCTGTTGGAGTCTCTTTCCTGAAGCCACCACCACTGTGGCCACTCCCAAGGAAGATGCCAACCATACCATGAAACCCATGGCTTCTCACGGGACAGACTTTACTGAGATGTACCAACTCAAGTATCTGAAATGACTATGCACACCCATGCTAACCTCCACGGGGGGACTTGGTCCTACTTACACACAAAGGCCCATCAGCTCACGGAACAGGGCTGGCATACGAGATGCTCAATGCATACAAGTTGACTTTTCAACCCTGGGATCTACCTTTCAAGGCCAGGCCTTCCGAGGATACCTTCTAGCATGTGCACGTGAAGCTGGACTCCTTTGAGCAGTTGTCTCCTCCAGCCCCTTACCAACCTGGTGAGGCTGCTCCTGAGAGCCAAAGAAGCCAGTAACAAGGGGGCCCCCTTTGGGCAAACCCCTCAGCCTGCCCTTGCCTGGTCAGAGAACCAGGTTAGCAGTCAACAGAGGGCACGTGAGGGTCCTGGCCAGAATGAGACACAGGAGGAACCACAGCCTGCGGGGGTGGGTGTGTCCAAAAGCACCACAGCACATCCAGACCTAGGGGGTGCCCCTACCATACGGGTCTGGAGCAGGGAGGTTGTGCTGCAGGCTGACTCATGCCAGGCCCTTCCCGTCACACGCTGGAGCAGTGTGCCTGGAGAGCACTGGCTTGGAAGAAGCTGAGGGGCCAGCGAGGCCAGCATATGGAGGAGGCTTCCCTTGGCCGCTCGTGGCAGGCCTGAAGGCAGCTACCTGTGTCCAGGGACAGCCAGATCCAATGAGGAAACGCAGCACCATGCTGTCATGTGAGCTGGAGGGGGACTTCTGTCTTATAATGAAAGCCCAGACCTTGAGTCACTTTCACAGAGAGATTTATCGAGAATGCTAACAGCACAGGATACAGTACTTCCCAACAAAAGGTGCAAACGCGTCACTTAGAAAGGCATGCTGAGTATTCTTTGCTTTCACATGTATTAAAAAACTTACAAAAATAAAATAAAACTGCGTGCTGCCCATCTTTTCCAATAGTAAAAGAACCTTATGAAAAAATCACTTGATTTTTACAACAAAAGACACAAACGGACATTTTTATGTAAATTTATAAGGCAAACTCTTTATATAATAAATAGGTTACAGGGATTCAGTGGGGGGGGGTGTTTTTGAAACGTATACAGGTACATTCAGACAGGTTTACTGAAATGGTACAAATTTCCTTAATAAATTGCCTTTTGTTTTTAAATATATCAGTGCTTTCAGTCATTTGGCTATACACAAAGAACCTTTTTTCTGAACACTACAAAAAAGCAATCAATAATTTTTGTTTTTAAAACGACCTACTTATTTTCTAAAGTAATTGTCCCAAAACACAAAAACTGAAGGTGAATACGATACAGGGCTTTTAGAGACATCTCCAGCTAAGTGTGTCCCGGCCTCTCCCCGTGCCCCAAGTGCACCTCTCCCAACCTCAGACAGGTTTCCAGGCTGGAGCCAGCTCCCTTCTGCACAGGGTGGCCTGTGTTACTGGCAATGCTGTCCATAGCTCTCGGCCTCTGGGCTGGCACAGGGGAGCATGACTTCAACTCAGGAGGGGGCAGACACCCTGCCTAGCTCTTCCAGATGCTGCACCCGGCATGCAATGGTCACTACAGTCAGCACTATCTCCGCCTCTCAGAGGAGGGAGGGGCTGTCAGGTGTTTCGGGAGCCCAAAACCATGCCTAATGAGGGTAATGGCTTTTCTAAGGAGATGTTTTTGCCATGGAATGGGAAGGGGTTTTCTCACATCTAAGTTTTGCTGGCGATCGGGTGACAGCCAAGAGAGTGCAAGCCCCCTCCATGGTCATTTTATTGCCCTGGGAAGGGGAGGGTGGGGAATAGAGATGTCACAGTGTTGAGCCCTGGAGGATGGGGGTGGGATGTGACGGAAGTGTCTTAAACAGTAATGCCCATGGGGCACACCTTGGAGAGAGAATGCCCACCACCTGGCCTGTCCAGGAAGAGCTGCATCTGCCAACATTAGCCTGACCTGTGCCCACAGCAGAGCGTCCCAGCCTCCTGCTTGGGTGGGCCCAGCCCCGTTCTCCCCAGCTCTTCAGCTCTGCGCACACACATCCCCTCCTGGCTCCCCTCAAGGAAACATCAATCTTGCCTTTCCTTAAAAGCACGGGATGGTGGTAATAATCTCGGGGGGGAGGGGAAGCAAAACAAGAATCCACTGGGCGGAACAAAACCTGGTTTTGCAGTGACTTGGAAAGTGGCAACACATCAGCTATTCGGCTTGCTGGCTTGGAGTGGGACTCCTGGGCTCCACTGCTTTGGGTGGCTTCCGGCTGATCTGGGCAGGGGTCATCTGTTCAGCTCTCCCCTCTCATCTCAGTCACCATCCCCCTCCCTCCGAATGCGTTTGTAAAGAAAAAGTGTCTAGAAATATTTGTCTCTGGAACAATTACTTTAAACATAGTTACAATACAGACTTCAGTTCAAACACAGAAGAGATTTACTTAGCAAAATTCCTTTCACCCACCAAAAATTACACAAATATAAGCCTCAACACCACAGTTAAGAGGACCAGTAGAGAGAACCTCATGTTTGGAACACAAAAGGAGAAATAAAAACCAAACCAAACCCAAACAGAAAAACCCCAGAAAGACAAGTAAAGGGCAAAGAAGGAAGGGGAAGGAGAGCAAACACAGCACACGTTACAGTGTCCAGATACACGGGAGCCCAGCATGGGCAAGGGCTCGGCACACATTGAGTAACAGTCCTGGTGATATTTGGTCATATATTCATTGACTACTGACTCTGGAGCGGCTGTTATTGATTGAAGCAGTGACAAATCAAACGGAAAGGAGGCCGTGGTAGCAAGGGAAGGAGCAGGCTTCAAGTTCTGCAAGCCTTTTGCACTCCACTGTCCAGCTCCCCAGAAACACTGAACCGGGTGGGCCCCGCTCCATCCGGGCAGGGCTAGAGGTCACCGGGTGAGGCTAACTCGGGCGTCGATTTCATGTCAGTCAGAAAACACGCACGTGGACGCACGCAGACACCCACCTGTTCACGGCCAAACATCAGCGGCAACGGCCTCCTCGCCTCCTCTGCCCCTATCCCAGGCTGGGTGGGAAAGAGCATCATGACCCACTGCTAACACTGAACACACGCCGGAGCTGGCCCGGGATGTGGGCCCAGAGGCTGCCCCAGCCCTGGTCCTCCGAGGGGCTCGCGGGTAGCCCGGCCACTGAAAGGGCCTATGGCTGTTTTTCTTTTGGATTCAGGCCTCAGAAGAAGCAATGACAGCAGGGAGGGAAGCTTTTGGCCCTGGTGATTATAATGCTCTCTGCTTTGGAAGAACAAGTTTCTGGATTTTTTTGGTGTTTCTAATTATTAAAAAAAGATGATCAAAAAGAACTGTTACAGCTAAACTCTCTAGCAGATATTGCTCATTAAGAATTACAAAAGCAAATGCAATTACTCGTAGGATGGGGGAGAAGAAAGGGACATTTCTGGAGTCTTCACTACTTCCTGGAGGGGACCCCTTGGACTGACGCACATGATTCTGGGGTCCCTGGCGTTCTACCTGGTGCAGCTCACAGGTTCCGAGACAGGCCAGGCCTCCTGTCTCCGCTCCAGCCCCCAGGCTCGACAGAGTGGGAAGGATGAAACACACTCAGACCCTACTGGCAGGGAGGCCTGCGAGGCTGACTCCACATGGGCTCACCCTGACCAGGTCACGGGAAGGGGACTGGGGGAGTCAGGCCACCCCAGTGGACTCCAGCTCCCAGAGGTGGAAGGAGACCAGGCTGTGCCGACTACGTTCCGGACTTCAGCAGGTCAAGGGAGCGCTCCTGCACCCAGAACCTTGGGACCTCTTTCACAAGCACGGGAGAGACAAGACTGCAAAACCTGGGTGCTGCCTGGAGCCTCCTTCACCTGGCACAGGAAAGCCCTTGAAAGAAGCGAGGAAAAGACCACGAATCTGCTTGGACAGAAGAAGTGACCAGCAGACAGATTTGTCGTTTTTTTTTCTTTTTTTTTCTTTTTTTATTTTCCCTTGTCCTATGCTATGGTTATCAGAAATACTGTAATTAAGCAACAGGTATAATTTTAACAGGTCTTTTTGTGTGTGTGGAGCCACAAGCAAAATGAGTTTATAATTGTGCAATATACAGATATATATATAAAAATTCAACTGCTTTGTGTGTCTAGTCGGTGCGTTAAATAAAAGGGACAGAAAAACTAAAAGCAAAACTAAAAAGCAAAACAAAAGCCCAGGATAGAGGAGACAAAGCAGGCCTATGCGCACAGTCTATGCGTTACTGGATATAATCAGGGTCACCAGGAAGAACAGCTTTGCCACTTGACACACAAACACTGCAGGGAGAGGGGCTATCAGTGGGCAGGAGCCAAACCTCTTGGCCTTTTCACCTCATCTGCTCTCACTGCTGAGCAGGACCTGATTAAAGGTAGGACAGAATGGGGGTTTGGGGGCAAAGAGATTTCCAAATTCCCCAAATGTTCTTGAATTCAAAGGTAGGATTTCCTCCAGGGTCTGGGCTCTGCCTGTGCACAAGTCGGAGCCCGGAGCGGGAGCTGGGGGTTGTGCTCCCTCCTTGCACTGCCCTCACACCTGCTTCCTTCTGCCTCCTGACAGGGCAGGCAGGGGGCCTTGGGGAGGCAGTGAGAGGCCAGCTCAGAAGACTCAGCTGATCCGAGGCGAGCAGAGCAGGAGTGGGCAAGGCAGGCTGCCCCTCAGGCAGAAGTGCCTTCCTAGTTCCCTGGGTGTTTTCCTGACACGTCAGCGCTGGGGCAGGCTCTGTCAAGATGAGAAGAGTGGGAAGTAGGGTGGTGCTGGGCCTTCCAGGTCACTGGTGAACGCTCCACCTTCCATACCACTCCCAAAAGACAGGGTCAGAAGCCATGTCCTCAGGTCGGCTACCTCCAGATTCCCCTTGCCTGTAATGCTCACCAGGCATCTCAGGCCAAGTGCTAAGTATTTTTAGATCAGCACTGTTGTAAAAGCTTGCTCTTATTCATTCAAAAACATCGAAATGTAATTTTCTGCCAAATGTTTTCTAGGTTTTCCTTCTAAATTGTTGAGAACTGACTTCAGTGTTCAGCTTTTCCCCTCTAATATGTAATTTTAGACCCTGGGGGAGGCAGTATCCTAGCGATTTATAACAAGTAGACTATGCCTTTTCTAAAGATTGATACAATATCTAAAAGAGAAAGACACCAAAATGGAGAGAATCAACAAATCCCGTCAGAGCAGAGAGAAGAGTAGGAAGACCCGGAGGGAGCAGGGCTCTGCCCCCCCCACCGGGCAGGTCCTCCAGACCCACTCCATGGTAGGAACTCTAGAAACAGCTGACTCCCTGAAGTCTAGGACACAGGTCCTAGAATCTGCAGGTGTGAACTTGAAACAGGAATCCATCTGGGGCAATGACACAGGCTAAAAATGTATATGCTCAAAGGTCTTCTTAAAGAACTGGTTACCTGTAACCTCCCCTGGCCCAGTCAGCCCAGAGAGCCTGACTGGAATGCTCTGGAAAAGGAGCTGTGGTTAGAGGGGGGACACAAGAGTTCTGGCTGTCAGGCTCCACTTGGGCTAAACCAATTCCAGATGGTCCCGCACAGGGGACTCCGCTCGTATCCCTCTGCTCCCTCCTGGGCTTGAGCC
This sequence comes from Gorilla gorilla gorilla, assembly GCF_029281585.2. Taxonomy (NCBI): domain Eukaryota; kingdom Metazoa; phylum Chordata; class Mammalia; order Primates; family Hominidae; genus Gorilla; species Gorilla gorilla. The sequence goes on from NC_073247.2 coordinate 165,720,449, forward strand.
GCTTACTAAGTGATTTAAAATTCAGAGATTCTGTCAGCTAAAGAAACTCCTTTCTCCACCAAACTTGGCAGTTTGTGTCTGGTTATTACCCTCTTTCGCCATCACTGTCACAGCAATGAAAAGCTGGGCAGAGAAGCAGGTGACAATTTGGGGCTGCTCCCTGTCCCAGGTGCACTGTTCATGCTTCGGGCCTGGAATGATGCAACCCAACAGAAGATTGTCTGCACCCGCATTGGTGCTCACAAGTAGCAGCTTCCGCCATCCAGCGAGCTGAGAAGCTGGGGCCGTTGGCTAGTTTGGCACTGATGGATTGGGGGATGTGGCGTTTCTGGGTGTCCCCTGTGCCTTTTGATATGGGAATACAGCATCAACAGAAGGAAGCTGTGCTAGCGCCTGGCTGTGACCAAGTATCTCCAGCTCACTGAGCTGTCAAGGCCGGCGATCCCACTGGCTATGACAAGCCCACCACCAGGCAGGGCCGGGAGGGGTAGACCTGGGGGGAGCTCGACGACATACAGTATTGTCAGGAGAGGAGGCAGTAACTAACAACTGGAACAAGGGTGGGGGAGACTGTGGATGTGGCCTTAATGACCTAGCCCCATGGGTACTGGAAAGCTGTCGGTCAATTCTACTGTTCACAAATTCACTGAAAGAGGCCCCCATCTTCATAATGTTCAAGTACAGACAAAATTGAAATTGAGGTCACACCCCAAAACTGGGCCGGACACAGCTGGTGAGAATCCTGCAGCTTAAGGCTTTCCCTCCAACCTCCTGTCAACCTGACCCCAAGGCAGGGGCAGCATGAGAGCTGCAGGGCCCCTGCCTGCCAGGGCGATAAACCACCAAGGCTGCCTGCTGAAAGGCGACTGACTCGTGATGCCTTTGGGAAAGAAGAGGGAATGAGGAAGAAAGGGGGAAACAGAGAGAAAACCCTAAGGAGCCTCAGGCCCCACTGGCAGCTCTGGAATAAACTGGAAGGGAAAGAGGCTGGGGAACTGCCTCTTTGAGGGAGCTGCAGGTGGGGCCCGAATGAAATAAAGTGACGCTTGAAATGCTGTGTTCCCAACCACGACTGCCCAATCGGCCCTGAATGAACTGTCATGGGTGACAGGGGGGCCTGGTGGGCCACGCACTCCTCTTACCAGGACCAGATGACACCCAGGTGATGGGGAAGCAGCTCTGGACAATGATTCCAGAAACCACATTACATTTGACTAAGTATAATACATAAAAACCCAAGTGACCAAAATAAACATCTTCTCAGTGACAACCTGGTCGGATGCTGTGCTCTCGTGGATAAGTGTCCTTTGGTAGTGCCAGGAGTTCGAGGCCACTATGGGGGCAGGAGCCTTCTGTCCTTGGAGGAAGAGTTCTGGAGGACTCACCCTCTCTTCTGACCCCCCTTCCCTTCCTGGGGAAGAGTCAGAAGTGAAGCTGGGTGGGGGGGGGGGGTCATCAGCAGAGCAGGTGGAAGGGATCAGGGATCAGGGATTGGGCTGATGGGAGTTTGGTTGCAGGACTTGCTTTTACAGCATAAGGAAATGGACACATATATGCTAGAAAGTCCAACTATGAGACTCTACAAACAGAATGGGGCAAACTCCCTCACTTCTAACCATTCCAGAAGAGACAAACACGGTTTTTTCTTAAGCTACTGATTGGAACTGTCAACTATGGTTCCTGATCACTAAAGACTGGCAAGGAAGTGCTAGACAGTTTCTATGATGTTTCACTCCTTCATGATTACACCATAGTAAGGAAGCCAGGGACAATAACTGAAATACACAAGACAACACACACTTGACAGTTCATGGCAGCAGCTCACATGGGACATGCCTGTGGGTGTTTCTGGAAGCATAAGACTGCTGTCTCATTTGCTACTTTGATAAGGTACTTCTCAGTTGGACAGATTTAGATATAAGAGACATCTCTGTAAACACAGAAAAGGATATACCAATATGATGAAGATATGCAGCTAGATAAGGACTTCCTGAACAGAGGTTAAAAAGATGGGATCCCAAATGAAAACTGATCAATTAAAAACCCACAGCAAGCCCATGCCTCTAAGCCCCTACACCACAGCTATGGACCAGATAGACAGTGAAATGTGTGGTGTTCTGGCCCCCTGTCTGCATCGAGCAAAAGCAAAACATTTCCATTCAAGAATAACTCCGAGGGAAAAGGGGGAGCAGAGGAAGGGCTGGGGACCCAGGTACTGGTCCCGGCTCGGGTCTTGGGAGTTCTGCATTGGTACCGCTACTGCCCTGCTGCACTACGCTAGACTCTGGACTTCCGAGTGAGGTCAAGGTCGGGTGGCATGGAGCCCCTGTTGGGCCACTCGATGACTGGCAGGCCACAGGAGGCCTCTGTGCTTTCCTCAACTACCAAATCGGGCCCAGCTCCTCCAGTCCACTTCTCTAGAGTAGAAGGGTGAAAAGGCTCGTTGTTCAGGGTGGGAAATGCCTTTTGCTTTTTCTTACCAGGGAAGAGGGGGCTACCTAGGAGAGCAAGACCTTGCTGCTCTCTTGCTCTTCACAGACAGGCCAGGTCGGACTCAGCAGAGCCCAAGGCCTCCTCAGGGCTCAAAACAGGGTGGGGCTGGTACTGGCAGCAGGAGGACAAAGGGCAGGCAGAGTTCTAGGGACTGGAGCCGACAAGTGTGGTTGGGCACCGCGGCTGCCTGGAAGAGAAGGGATGAACTAGGAAGAAGGAGGACGGAGGAAGGGAAAGAAGTGAAAGGATGAAATGAACAAAAGGCAGAAATGGAAGGGGAGAAGAGAAACCAATCAGGAAGTCCTTATAAAATTGCAGCAAACACTTAGAGTTTCGGAGCTTCGTGGGAACCCTATGTGCTGAGCCCACTTTAAAACAAGCGCAGGTATATATACAAATCCAGGTAGTTCTCAACACTGTCACATCTGGTGGCTTGAGGGACTAAATGTCACCAATTCAAGCCAGTTTGCTCTCAGAGCATCTGTTTGTTTTGAAGTGGGAACATGAAGACTCAATAGTGCAAATAATTCTAAGCTGTCCCTAAAGGAGAACTGGAAAGTAACTGGAAGAACATTTTCTTCTCCTCCCCCTTTGCCCCCTCCCCTGTCCACTAAGTCACACACTGCTCTGAGTGATTAGGAATCCCTCTCACCCCGCTGTGCTCTGCCCGGCCTGACCCCGGGCCAGCCTGCCTGCCTGCGCCTTGTCCTACTGCCTCCATGGCCTCTAGCGCCACCCGTTGGAGGACGTCCCTTGAGAATGGACCATGCCACCTCACCCTGGGCCATCCTCTCCTGTGGTTCAGGCCAGTCTACACCCAGTAGTTCAAGGGACGACTCCCTCCTAGCCATGCCAGAGCTGGAGCAGACAGGTGCCACTTTCCTGTCCTGTGAAGCGTCCTTGCCAGTTTTGGATTGGGGCTGGTGTGGGGCCAGACTTGAGCCACCACGGGTGGGATCGCACAGGCCATAGCCACTGGTCATATCCATCTTCTCTAAAGAATCCAACTGTCTCTCCTGCCTCACACCTCCCTGTCCCAACGTGGTTGGGAGTGGGGGAGGTGGGGGGAGCTGGGGGAGCTGTAGACGGGGCACTGATGGCACCGAAAACGGGAGTGTCCTCTCAACTGCTCTGTCGCTCTGTCTCTAACGACCACATGGGGGAAAGGTTTGGGCGGGAGGGGAGGTGCCTGGTCAACAGCTTGTCTGGTCAGTAGTATCTGCAGCAAGCCTTGTTGAAGGAGCCTAGTTTAGAAAAGTGCAAAGCTACTTCTGGCCCTGGTTAGGTCTTCAACCTGACTGTGCTTGTCGGTAAGAAAAACATCCCCAATGCTCCAACTACTCCCACCCTGAAGCCACGAAACTCTAAGTTTACTGAAAGAAAAAAAAATATTTTTTATTTCAGTTAATCGGGAAGCTTTGTCAGAGCCCTACCCATAAGGAGAAGAGACAACAGCTGCCTTTATTCTTGTTGGTTTGCTTTGCAATCCGCTCTGTGTAAAGTCAGCTAACTCTCTCGGTCACGGGCGTCCGGCTGTCCACAGGCTCCTCTCTGTTTGGCCTTGGCATGGAGGATGAAACAATGTCTTTGCGCTCTCCCTCCCCTCGGTGTTTGTACTTTTCTGCGGCCGTGGCGGCGGTGGCAACCGCGGGCTGAGTCTTAGCTGGCTCCTTGGGGCAGCCGTCGCTCTCCAGTGAGCCTCCTCTGGGCATCTTCTCCTCTTTGCAGACGCTGCTGCTCAAGTCCTGGGGCTCAGGGGGGCTGGTGGGGTCCTCGGAGCTCTCGGGCTCAGGTGGAGGTGGGGGCAGGGGTGGGAGCAGTGGCACGGGGGCCTTTGGGGACTCTGAGTGGTGGTGATGGTGGTGGTGCTCCTTCTTGGGGGGCGAGGAGGCGCTGCTGCTGCGCCCCTTGGGGCTGCTCTCCTTGCTTTTCCGCCCAGGGCTCTTACAGGTCTTCAGTCCTTTCCCGCTCTTCTCACCGAGGGTGGACACCAGCAGGGGCTTCACCACTTCCTTGACCTCGATGCTGACCGTCTCCCGGGTCTTGCGCTTCTTGATGGGGAGTACGGTCTCCTGCACAGATCGGATAGAAGACTCCTTCACGGCTTTCTTTTTGGCCTCGGCGGCAGCGGCTGCCACCACACTCCCCGGCTTTCGGCCCCGTTTCTTGGGAATGGCCTGAGGGTCGGCCTCGGCTTTTCGCTTCCTGCCGGGGCGTTTGATCACCATGACCTGGGTGGATGTGGTGGCCCCACCCCCCTCAGCCTTGCCCCCTGGCGAAGTTTGAAAAGGCATCTTGACAAGGAGCTTCCCAGGACTTTTCTCCAGGACCCTTTTCACCTGCACACCCTCTGACGTGGCCGCCTTGGGTCTCGTGGTGCCGCTCCCTTTGGGGCGTCCCCGGCCTCTGCCAGTTCCTGGAGCTTTGGGAGATTTGGGCTTCTTAGGTGGTTTCTGCTCTCGCCGGGAGGGGCTCCCTCTCCCAGTTACCGTGAAGTCAAAATCATTAGGGTCCAGGGATGTGTCGCCTACCTTTTCGAAGTATGCAATCAACTCCACTTTAGAGCGAAAGGCTTTTCCCTGGGGACTGTGGGGACAAACAGAAAGACATAAGGAACAATTAGAGGCTCTCCATAGCAATGTCAGAGATAGGGCAGAGTGGATGGTGGTGACAACGCTCTGATAAACGTTACTATTGAACAAGAGTCACACTGCCTGGCTGCCCCTGAGGACCTGTCACCAAAGCCACTCACTCGTCTGCCTGCCGCTGACCCCCCAGGCCTCTCCAAAGTTCAGCAACCAAAGAGTCAGGCCTGGTACAGAAGGGTTGTCGGGCTGAGGCCCATTCTGCTGGTTGGCGCCTGGGCCTGAGTCACCATGTAGAACATTCCCAATTTTGAACTCAGGTACGGTGCTCAGTCTCTCCAGGAATCAGTTTCAACAAGATAATCCTTTGCTCACCCTTCTCAGGGTTATGGAATTAAATGAGGCTGTCTGCAAATGTCATTTGAAAACTGCTAACCTTTTTGGGATCATTTAAGAGGCAGAACTGAAACATGCTTCTTCACCCCTCTGAACCCCTGGCTCTGCAAGTTCCTCTGCTTCCGCAGCTATTCCATCCCCAGATAAGGACTTGAGGTGTGGAGAGGATAGAGGGCCTGCTACCTTGAGAACTTCCCACTCAGGGCAGCGACCTCTGTACACGGTCATTTCAAGCACACCTGGTCTCAGTGTTCATTGTTTATGTTCCCCCTGCCCCCGCCCTGGGCACATACATTTTCCTACTCCATGAGGGATCCCTGTCCCTGCCCTCCCTGCCCTGTAGAGACAGGAGTTGCTCTTACTTACTTGATCAAATACACATCATACTTCCCAGCAGAGCGGCCAGATTTCCTTTGCTTAAGCTTCCGTGTCCAGCCTTCAGGCAGGGTGGGGTCATCATACATGGGTCCCCGGTCACGGATGATGGAGCGCCGCTGTTTGGGGGAGGCAGAAGCTTCTGGCACAGCCGGGGCGGAGCCCGACCCTTCTGATGTCTCTGCTTTGCCTGCCTCTGCGGGCTCAGCAGAGTGGTGGGCTGATGGCTGCACGGGCTCATGCTTGCCCTCTTTCTCTTCTTTCTTATCTTTCTTCACCTTTTTAAACTTGAGAGGTTTGTCCTTGAGGCCCTGGAGGTCCTGGTCTTCTGACTTTTCTTCCCTGAAGTGTTAAACAAGTATGTAAGTATCACAGAGAACATGCCAGTCTGCAGAACAAGTGAGCAGAGGCAGGCTTGGACCCCCACCACATGCAAGGCCCCAGGCCATCATACACTCAGATCGTGATGTCCTTCCCCAGGACAACAGAGACTCGGGCCAAGCTGGGACCCAAATATTTCTTTAGGAATTTGGGCTGTGGGTGGTGCTGGCCGGTGTGCCTGACCTGCACTGTGGCCACCCACAAGTCTCCTAGCACTGCAGGAGAATCAGAGCCCTTTCCTCTGAGCGGAAACACTGTGGCTCCTGAGCATACCACCCCAGCATGAGTCGCACTTCAAGGGACTCTGGGCTTGATGGCTGACAAGAGGCCGTCGACTGCTGGAAAGGGAGCCAAATGGGGGAGGGGGTCTCCTTTGTGAAGGCCGGGGCTTGGGTGTCTTTTTGGTTTTCTAGAATGAATGCTCAATGAGGCACTCAGTACAGTGTCATGGAAAGCACACACAGGTTTAGAGCCAGCCAACCTGCACTGAAATCCTTTGCCGCTTTCCAAACATGAACCCAGCAAATGACCTCAGCATTCTGTGCTTCAGTTTCCTTATCTTGACAACAGGTAACCCCATCTAGGCATCCTTACTGTGAGCATCACAGGAGAAAAGGCACAATGGCACTATATAAATATCAGCTAACTCAGGCCACAGGGAACTACCGCCTAGGGTCCTGGGGGTGATAAGACAAGTGGCCCCAGGTGAGCCTTTAACACAACATGTTCCCTGATGAGGAATGGCCTCGGCCACAGCAGATGCGGAGGGAAGAGCAAGGAAAAAGGTGTGGTCCAGGCAGAGCCATACATCCCCTTCCTGCCGGTGCAGAAGAGCACCCTACCTATTCTAGCGTGGGAGGCTTCCCCATTCTTTTCTGGTGACCAAAGCAGCTCCTTCTCTACACATCACTTTGGCCTGGTGGGGTCTCGTCAGAAATGGCCACCGTGAGGCCCCACGCCCCAGCATCAGTATCTGGCCATGATGCTCTAGTACTCTGTCGAGTATGCCACCGTGAAACCTCCTAGGACTCCAGAGCCTCTGCAACAACAGGGGCAGCTTGGAAAGAAGCAGCAGCCACCTGCGAGTCCCTTCGTTAGCAGTTCATTCTGGAAAAGAGCATGACTACTCCCACCCTCCGTGTTCTCAGCCCCACAACTCCCCTGTCCCATGTGGTTCACATCACTGCTAGTCACCGCCTTGCGGCTGGTCTATCCCAAGAGACTTCCCCTCTTGTCTACACTGCACAGACTGTGCAATGAGGGCACCATGGCACTCACTGGCAAGCATCCTTAGGAAACCAGAACTCAAATGATGTAGGGAAGTTACCGAAGGCTGGTTACTGCTGGGACTCAGAAGCTGCAAGGACATATCTCTCCAGAACCATCAGGTCAGGTGTAGGGAGGCAAGAGATGTTCCAATCTAGTGACAAGGTCTTAGAGTGAGGGAATGTCTTGTTCCCACCATGACTCACCCCTGAGTTCCTCCCTATCCTGTATCTTCCTCCAGAAGTTTAGGGCCCAGAGTGTGGCTGCCAGAGTCACCTAGAGCCACTGCATACACAAAGGCATCCTACAACCCACAGGGCAGTCTTTCTTGCTGTAAAGAGGGGTCCCTAATCTGTCCCAGCACAGAGCTCGCCTTTTTTTTTTTTTTTTTGAGATGGAGTTTCGCTCTGTTGCCGATGGCATGATATCGGCTCATCGCAACCTCCGCCTGCCGGGTTCAAGTTATTCTCCTGCCTCAGCCTCCGGAGTAGCTGGGATTACAGGCGTGTGCTACCACGCCAGGCTAATTTTTGTATGTTTAGTGGAGACGGGGTTTCACCATGTTGGGCAGGCTGGTCTCGAACTCCTGACCTCAGGTGATTGACCCGCCTCAGCCTCCCAAAGTGCTGGGATTACAGGCGTGAGCCACCGTGCCCAGCCAGAGCTTCCTTTTCAAGTCTCCGAGTCTTACAGCTCTCAATGGAAAATGACGAAGAACCCTGGAAAGCTAGGTGTGGCCTGTTGCCCACCAGAGATCAGCCTTTGAGAATGGACCCCTAGGCAGCTCCCCAGCTCCCCATAAAGGAGGGAGGGAAGGGGAGCCACCAGCAGAGTGGGCCGAGAAAGCAGACAGATGGGAATCGCTACTTCTACACAATCCATCATGGCACTGCCTAATGCCAGGGCTGCTCCCTGGAACCCGGACGGTCCTAATGTCAGAGAAAAACAGTGAACTAATGGGAAAGATCTGGCTTCTTCGAAACTCTCATTTGCATTTCCCAAATACCTTAATCACCATGAGGTCAAACTATAAACCTAAACATGACATAAGGAATGCCTTCTAGAAATCTATGCTAAACAGACACCTCCAGAAATCTCAAAGAACATATGCATGATGTTATTTGCTACAACATTATTTTTACTAGCCAAAGGCTTCCAATACCCCCGATCCCTATCATCAGGGCACTTGCTGAATAAACTTATGGTGCGCCCACACACTGGAGTACTGTGCAGATCCAAAGGGACTAAACAAGAGCTCTAAGAACTGCGATGGAGTGATTTCCAGGATCCACTGTGAAGCAAAGGGAGCAAAGCGCAAACATATCTACTGCATTCTACCAAAGAAAGAAGGGGGTATTAAGGAAGGACACACCAGGAACTAATGAAATTGATTCCCTGCATGGGGTAGGGGGAAAAAGGTGAGGGTACAGGCACAGGAGTGAGGCCTAGCTGAACATGCCTCAGTGTAATTCTGACTTCTGAATCATGTAAATGTTTATATTACCCAAAATAAAATTCAAACTAAAAGTAACAAAACCTTATTACACTTAATGCAAATAAAAACAAATGAGTTTGGGCCAGGCATGGTGGCTTCAGCCTACAATCCCAGCACTTTGGGATGCTGAGGCGGGAGGATTACTTGAGCCCAGGAGTCTGAGGCTGCAGTGAGCCATGACTACATCACTGCACTCCAGCCTGAGCGACAGAGCAAGACCCTGTCTCTCTCTCTCTCTCTCTTTTTTTTTTTTTGAGACAGAGTCTTGCTAGAGTGCCATGGCGTGATCTCGGCTCACTGCAACCTCCGACTCCTGAGTTCAAGCGTTCTCCTGCCTCAGCTTCCCGAGTAGCTGGGATTACAGGTACCTGCCATCACGCCCGGCTAATTTTTGTATTTTTAGCAGAGACGGGGTTTCACCATGATGGCCAGGTTGGTCTTGAATTCCTGACCTCAGGCGATCCACCCACCTTGGCTTCCCAAAGTGCTGGGATTACAGGCATGAGCCACCACGCCTGGCCGAGACCCTGTCTCTTAAAAAAAAAAAGAAAAGAAAAAAGAAAAGAAACAAATTTAATTCTATATCAAATTGACAATATACCACAGAGAAAAGATTTATTTCAAATAACTTTTGACTACAGTGCTCTGGAAACCTGTAGTGGGACATATTCTAAGGCCAACGATAACACTCCAGGGGCAGTAAACACACTAGATTGGCTCCCAGGAGAGATATGTGATTCTGCTTCTGGGGCATCTTGTGCCAGAAAGCCCGGGGAGTGCAAGAGAAAAACAGGGAGGGCCCATGAGAGGCCTCTAGCAGTGGTCCAGGTGTGGCCCAGGGTGGGGGCAGTTGAGGATTTGGGGCTGGTCTAGGTGGTGAAGCAACAGAGCTCGCTGGTGGATTAGTGTGGGGTGAGGGGCAGGGGTGAGTCAGGGACCATGTCCAAAGCCTGGGAAGATGGTGGTGCCACTGATTGAGAAGGAAAAGACTGAGGGGCCGGCTGGGTGCAGTGGCTCTCACCTGTAATCCCAGCACTTTGGGAGGCTGAGGCAGGTGGATCACCTGAGGTCTGGAGTTCGAGCCCAACCTGGCCAACATGGTGAAACTCCGTCTCTACTAAAAATACAAAAATGAGCCGGGCGTGGTGGCAGGTGCCTGTAAGTCCCAGCTACGTGGAAGGCTGAGGGAGAAGAATCGCCTGAACCCAGGAGGCAGAGGTCGCAGTGAGCTGAGATCGCAAGACTCCGTCTCAAAAAACAAAAACAAAAACAAAACCACTGGAGCAGCGGGGGAGCAACACCCACAGCGACAGTTATACCATCAAGGAGAGAAAACAGTTCTTCAGCTACTCGCTAGAAAGGGGGGAAACCCCGCTGTGATCAGATTCTGAGTTGGGCCTGAATGAAAATGAACTGTCTGCTTGGGGTTTTAAAGGCTTTTTATTGTGGTAAAATATACAAAACAGGTCAGGTGTGGTGGCTTACACTTGTAATCCCAGCACTTTGGGAGGTGAGGTAGGTGGATCGCTTGAGCTCAGGAGTTTGAGACCAGCCTGGGCAACATAGCAAAACCCTGTCTCTACCAAAAAAAAAAAAAAAAAAAAAATTAGCTGGGCGTGGTGGTGTGTGCCTGTAATCCTAGCTACTCGGGAGGCTGAGGCAGGAGGATCACTTGAGCCTAGGAAGTTGAGGCTGCAGTGAGCCGTTGATCATGCCACTGCACTCCTGCCTGGGCGAACGAACCAGACACATGTATGTCTCAAAAAAAAATACACACACACACACACACATATATATACACACAAAACAAAGTTTACCTTTTTAACTATTTCTAAGTGTACAATGAATGAACTTTTTTTTTTTTTTTTTTTTTGAGACGAAGTCTTGCTCTGTCACCCATGCTGGAGTGTGGTGGCGCAATCTCGGCTTACTGCATACAGACTCTGCCTCCCTCCTGAGTTCAAGCGATTCTCCTGCCTCAGCCTCCCGAGTAGCTGAGATTACAGATGCGCGCCACCACGCCCAGCTAATTTTTGTATTTTCAGTAGAGACGGGGTTTTGCCATGTTGGCCAGGCTGGTCTTGAACTCCTGACCTCAGGTGATCCACCCACCTGGGCCTCTCAAAGTGCTGGGATTATAGGTGTGAGCCACCATGCCTGGCCCTAAATGAACTTTTAAGAGCACTGAAGATGGGAAATAAAGGGTCTTTAACTCTACTGTAATATTCTAGTTCTTTCTAATGGAAATTACTTGAAGCAAATATAGTATGATGATTTTCAATTCTGTGCAATGAAAGGCACATGGGTGTTTGTTAATTTGCTGGCTGCTACTTTTATAATTAAAGACAAATTTCAAAAAACCCACAAAGAAGCCTGGATTGTGCTGGGTGTGGAGTGCAGGTAAAAATGATAAAAAACGTGGATGGAGCTGGAGTCCATTGTCTTCAGTGACACAGCTCAGACACAGAAAGTCAAATACCGTACGTTCTCACTTAGAAGCAGGAGCTGAATAGCATGTGCACACGGACGGAGTGAGGAATGGCAGACACTGGAGAGACTGGGAAGGGTGGGAGGGGGTGAGGGATGAGACATTGTACTTAACAGGTACAATGTCCACTATTCAGGTGATGGTTACACTGAAAGCTCAGACTTCACTACTATACAATATATCCACGCAACAAAACTGCACTTGTACCCTTTAAATTTAACAAATAAAAAACAATGATAGAAAACAGGTATTCCAAATGAGTTTACCCTTAGCCCAGAGGGCCTGCCCAGTCCCAGGGTGACCTGGGCATTTGCACACCCTCACTAAGCCTTCACTGCAGGACCCAAGGGAGGGAGGCTGGGCTAGGGTGCCAGGTGACTCCCCACGGCTGTCCCCCAGGGGGTTTATGGTGTTTGCCGAAACACAAACTTTTTCAAAGAAACCTGCCAGGTATGGTGGCTCATGCCTATAATCCCAGCACTTTGGGAGGCCGAGGCAGGTGGATCACCTGAGGTCAGGAGGTCGAGACCAGCCTGGCCAACATGGCGAAAACCCCATCTCTATTAAAAATATAAAAATTAGCTGGGCATGGTGGTGCATGCCTGTAATCCCAGTTACTCAGGAGGCTGAGGCGGGAGAATCACTTGAACCCAGGAGGCAGAGGTTGCAGTGAGCCGAAATCGTGCCACTGCACTCCAGCCTGGGTGACAGAGTGAGACTCCATCTCAAAAACAAACAAACAAACAAAAAACAAAAAAAAAAACCCCATACACCTCTCTTCATCCTCCCTCTAATCAGAACCCCCCCCCCCACACACAATCTTGATTACGAGGAGAACTAAATAGCTAGTTCACAAGTTCATACATTTTACAGTTGAAGTATCCTCAGAAAAACCACCTATTCAACTCCTGAGTGTTACAGATGGAAAAAAAAGAAGTTCGACTAGACAGAGGAACTTGTCTGAGATCACTGTGAGTCAAAAACACACGTGTCTGTTCACCAACTGCCTTCGTCCTGAGCCAGATCCTGCAGCATCCTTCCACCTCCAAGAACTCACAGTTTGGAAGGGAGGACAAATAGGTAACTACAACGTAGTTCCAGCCTCCCTTCCCCCTGAAGAAAGCTTGCTCCAGGCACAGCGGAAGCACAGGGGTGTGGATAATGAATCAGGAGTGAGTGGGCTGTCAGGGCTTGAGTTCCACAGGTGGGACAGAGGGCTCAGGGCATGCCAGGCCAGATGGGCAGAGGCGGCACTATCAACATGGTTATAGCTCCCACCCTATCACCCGTGTGACGCCCCTCCCTCGAGGAAAAAGTGACCAATGATGCCCACCCTGTGTCACCAGAGGCTCTGGGCCTAACCCTGTCACCCCCTCCCACCTTTTCATTTGGAGAACTTTCAGGTTCATCTGGAGAACTTTCATCTTTCAGGTTCACTTAAGATGGCACTTCGAGACCGGGCGCAGTGGCTCATGCCTGTAATCCCAACACCTTAGGAGGCCAAGGTGAGCAGATCACTTGAGGCCAGGAGTTTAAGACCAGCCTGGCCAACATGGCAGAACTCCGCCTCTACTAAAAATACAAAATATTTGCCGGGCGTGGTGGTGTGCGCCTGTGGTCCCAGCTACTCGGGGACTGAGGCATGAGAATCGCTTGAACCTGGGAGGCGGAGGCTGCAGTGAGTTGAGATCGTGCCATTGCACTCCAGACCAGGCGATGGAACAAGATTCCATTTCCCAAAAAAAAAAAAAAAAAAGATGGCACTTCTGAGACACCTTCCCTGCTCCTGCCTCCCTCCCTGCTCTATAAGCCAGGGCACCCGAGCCCTCAGTGTACTTACAACACCCCACTGTGCGTGCCAACCCCCATCTCCCCGCTCAGTGCATAATGCCAGGCACAGGTGCAACCCTTACTCAACACATGCTGGATGAATAACCACAACACGGACGCAGCGCTCCACGTGCTTCTTCTGATGGCTGGAGACCTTCGACCGTAAGCTTCTAGCAACGAGAGGCTAGCTCAGTGCTGAAAAAAAGGTGGGCTCTGAATTGGTGAATAAACAAATGATGAGTTTGGGACATATCAGTAGTCCGTTGGACACTGGTGGCTTGGAGATGGCGGAAGATGAGGTGGAGGAAGTCACTGAGGACGGCCTCAGTGCCCCAGGGACAGTAGCATGGAGGATGGTTACGCCAGAGGATGGATCGACTTCTAGCCATGTGGTGGTCAGGTATGCAGACACCTCTCCTGCTGAAACAACTACAACTGCCAAACTGAGTATCTTACAGAAGCTGCTAGAGAAGCCACCCACAAGCTGGCAAGAAAGGAAGGAATACACAGACTGAAGAGCAAATAAAAGTACGGGGCCCTTTTCTGTGGAGAAATCTGGCAGGCACCACCTTAACACACGACCAAACTGAGCTCAGGCCCCTCAGTGCTGCTGAGATGAACCAGCATCACGAGTAGGAGACTGAAGCTTACCATGAGGAGACAGCAGGAAGAGTCCAGAGAGGGCGTGCCATGCAACCACGGTCTGGACTCCTCAAGATGATGAGAGAAAACAAGGGAGTGGGGGAACATTTCTGATAAAGGAGACTGAAGGGATGACACAATCGAATACAACACACAGTCCTGGACTCTGCATTCCAGGCTCAAAGGCTCTAAAAAAGGCATTTATGGGGTATGTGGAGAAATGTAAGGTTCTGTGTTAGCTCATTGCTAAACTTCCTGAGTGTCTTAACTGTACTGTCTGCTCTTAGGAAAGGCATGCTTAAACGTTTAGGAGTGAAACAGCACGAGGACTATGACTAACTCTCAAGTGATCAATGGGCTAGGGGAAATACAGTGCCAATATGGTAACATGTTTAAAAGGAGGGAGATGACATCAATATAATCGGAAGCTGTGCCAACTGACAGTAATATTTTGAAGCAGTGGTAGGCAAGCTTTTTAACAATTAAAGAGAATGCCTTCATATTACACAAAGACATTAAGAAAAAAAGCTGAAGGCTGGGCACGGAGGCTCACGCTTGTAATCCCAGCACTTTGGGAGGCTGAGGTGGGCGGATCACGAGGTCAGTTCGAGGCCATCCTGACCAACATGGTGAAACCCCGTCTCTACTAAAAATAAAAAATTAGCCAGGTGTGGTGGCGCGCACAAAGGGACCGGGGCGGTGCTGGCGGCGATGCCAACAGACCTCAGTGTACTGTGGGGTTCTTTCAGCCAGAACTGTTCATGGTTTCATCAGTGAGCTCCAGTTACCACACCACACAAGTTTGGAGTGATCCACCCCACCCCAGTTTTTCCTGCACGAACTCATGTTTTTATTGTGTGATTTACAGAACACAAGATTTTTTTCTAAGAATGCACACATCACACGTTGAAGCAGAAAGGCCTTTACAAAATCTTAAAATACCTACAAAATATGAAGTAAGGCTCTTAAGAAATAAAATATTCAATGATTTTGCTGCTAGAATGCAAACATTAGATCAAATCCTTCATTTGATCTAGCAAAGGAAAATTAGAGTTGCAGGAATCTTGTTTTCAGGCCAAACCATGACATCCTGAGGGGTCTGATGGCAGGAACTGCCTGCATTTTCCTCATGAATGTGACCTGCAGTGATCTTGTGAGAAAGGCCCGGAAGGCCGTGCAAATTACAGGGGTACAAGCAACAGCTGGCAGGTGTGGCCAGCCAGGCAACTGCAGTTAAGGAAAGACTACTCAATCCCTGAGGTTTTCAGATTTTACAAAAAGGCAAAAAAGCCAGGTGAACAAGGCAAATGAAAGGTATTTTTCACTTGAATTGGAATCCAGCCCCCTCCCTGTCCCCTGAAGTGAGCTCCAGAGAAACTTCCAGAGCCCCAGCAATATCCCAACCTTTCGTAAATTCACTCATGCTCGCCACTTTCAGGAGATGGCATTTCTCAGCACCTTTCACTTCCCTCGGCACAGCACAAAGAGCTAAACTACCACTCGAGGCAGTTAACCTAAGGGCAGGGTGGTGGCTACAGCTCCAGGTGAACAGTCTGGGACCAGAGGAAATAATTAGCCCCCCCTTGTACTGGCTGCTTCCACCCTAAAGTGTCATCCAGATGGTGTTTCCAATTCTTTCTACTTCCAGTATTAGCTGCAGAATCACGGAATCAAGGAGGCTTCTCTGCATGAATCAATAAAGGCTATAGCACTTTGAGACACAAGCTTCGGCCCTTTAAAAATGTGAGAAATCAAACTGGCACAGGCAGAGTGTCTCAGTGGTCTCCAGGGAGCAAGAGAGAATGAGGTTCAGCTTGAAGGCTACAAGGGTGGAGCCTGAGGTTCAGCTGCCCTGCTCTGAATTCGCAGTCCATTTCTTAATCCTCCACTTTTGAGAAGATGCGAGAAACCAGTTATGTTTTGCAAAGCTTAAATAAAATGCAGTTCTTGCCAACCAAAAGCAGAACCCTCCCCAAATACAGGCAACCAGTGCCATACAGCAAATCTCATCTTTATAGATGTGTAAAATGAAAACCGAAACACAAGCCCACCACATACAGGTTAAAAAATTCCTGCTGTGGAGAACAGTTTGGCAGTTTCTCAAATGTTAAACATGGAGTTACCATATGACCTGGCAATTTTACTCCTAGCCATACACTCTCAAAAAGCCACAACTATGCCGGGTGCGGTGGCTCACGTCTGTAATCCCAGCACTTTGGGAGGCTGAGGTGGGTGGATCACCTGAGGTCAGGAGTTTGAGACCAGCCTGGCCAATATGGCGAAACCTTGTCTCTACTAAAAATACAAAAAAATTTAGCCGGGCATGGTGGTGAGTGCTACCTGTAGTCCCAGCTACTCAGGAGACTGAGGCAGGAGAATTGCTTGAACCTGGGAGGTGGAGGTTGCAGTGAGCAGAGATCGTGCCACTGTAATCCAGCCTGGGCGACAGAGCAAGACCTTGTCTCAAAAAACCAAAACAAACAAACAAAAAACCAAAACCAGTAACCAAACAGATATCCGTACACCAGTGTTCATGGCAGCACAGTTTACAACAGCCAAATGGTGGGGGCAACCCAAATATACAATCCCAAGGGATGGGTGGATAATCAAAACCTCATTATCTATAGGATATAATATCATTCAGCCTCAAAAAGGAAAGAAATTCTGACACATGCTACAATGCAGATGAACCTTGAGGACATTACGCTCAGTGAAAGAGGCCAGACACAAAAGGCCAAATAGTGCATAATTCCATTTATAGGAAATGTCCAGAATAGGCAAATCCATAGAGACAGGAAGTGGATGAGTTGTTGCCAGGGGCTGCGGGTAATAAGAGGTGACTGCTACTGTGTCTGGGGTTTCTTTTGGGTGCTGAAAGTGTTCTGGAATGACACAGAGGCGATGGTTGCACAACTCTGTGAATGTACTAAAAGACACTGAATCGCACATTTTATTTTTAAACAATTTTTTCTGTGAGCCTATGAATTATACTGAAGAATGAATTGTACACTTTAAATGAGTAAATTTCATGGTATGTGAATTATATCTAAATTAAAAAAAAAACATTAAAACAGCAGCTGACCACCAATTATTCTAAATCATAAAGGTAGGTTTTGTGATGCCTGGCCAGTGCTCAGAGCCCACACAGCTGTCTCAGAGCAAGTCTATCTGGCTGTGGCACAGAGCCCTGGCAGATAGATGGGCTGTCCGTCTGAGGAAGAGGCCAATGTGGGGACCTATAGTGATACATGACAGACTGGACCAAGCCGACCTGAATGTGAAACTCTGAAGCCCAGGACACAATAACCATGACAATCAGAAAGGAATTTAGTTCAAGAAGTTTAATGAGTAGGCATTTAGCCAAGTGGAAGGTTGTTGGCTATTCTGAGGGCATTTGATCATTTTTTTTTAATTGTGGTAAAATACACATAACATAAAATTTATCATTAATAGCATTTAGTACATTCACAATGTCATGCAACCATCACCACTCTCTAGTTCCAAAGACAACCCTTTACCCATTAAGCAGTTGCTCCCCACTCCCATTCCTCTCAGCCCCTGGTAACCACTAATCTATTTGTCTCCACAAATCTGCCTACTGTTGACACTTCATATAAGTGGAATAATACCCTCCCCTGGAAAGCCTGTCTTTTAAAAAATGATTTTCATTTAAAAAAGTTTTTTTGCTTAACACAGTGGCTCATACCTGTAATCTTAGGAAGGCAGAGGCAGGAGGATTGCTTGAGCCCAGGAGTTCGAGATCTGCCTGGGCAACATAGTGAGATCCCGTTATTCACAAAAAGGGGGAAAAAAGACCAGGAAAAAAAAAAATCCCAAAACAAAACAACGAAAAAGTTTTTTTTAGGGAGACAGGGTCTCGCTGTGCTGCCCAGGCTGGGCTCAAGCGATCCTCCTGCCTCAGGCTCTCAAGTAGCTGGGACTACAGATGCGCTACCACGCCCAACTTAGAAACATGTATTTTTTTCAGATTAGCTCATCATTCCCTGGTAACTTCTCCAATGATTTCCCCTTGCATCTTTGCCTCTATATTCTAGCAGAGTTCTCACACTGATCCTACACACAAGTGGTTAGAGACTCACCAGGCCAAGCTCGCCTCCAATTCCAAATACCTAGTCCTCAAGGTCCAAGTGGCCTGTTTCCATAGACACTGACACTGTGCATGACTTTTCTGTCCTCAGCTGCTGGCTTTCTCCATTTCTTGTTGATAATGTTTTTTTCTTACCTTTGCATACTTCATGTAAATAAGTTTCACAGACTTTTAACAAAGTGTTGGCTGCTTTTATCGAAGAAGAGAAAATCTGCCAAAATAAATTTTCACCATGAAGGCAACACATTTTGGGGAACAAGAAAGGGCAGAAAGGAGATCTCTTTTACTAGAGAACTCTGCTTAAGGACTGGCTCATTTGATCCAAACATCTCATCAGTAACTTGGAGTGAGTGCCCTTGTTTTCGTCATCTTGCGTCTCACTAGTGTAGGTCAGTCCACATCAGCCTGCCTGACGTACTTGGTTCGTAATGCTGACATCTGAGCCCCCATGTTTATTTCACCCTGATTCTACTGAAATGACCAACGAAATGCAAAACAGGAGGAAATATCTCTATCAATGCCTTCAGAGGAACCGCTGTAGAATGTGGTGTGGCTGGGATCCACGCGAGAGAAGCAGCTCTCACACGATTCCACCACAGTTAAACACATGGGCAAAAGAGGGACCTGCCGGAGGTATGAGGATTCCGTAGCAGAGCCCGAGAAAATCTGCAAGATCAGAGAAACCGGGCCTAAGAGCCAGACTGGCAGAAGTACGGTTTGCCGGTGGCAAACAGAAGGACCTGAACCACCAGTGCCCTAGGTGGAGAGGTCAGTGACAGGCTGGCCAGGTTTTCCTGGGCACTGCTGGGACAGAGAGAGACACCGATATAGAGGAGATTCTACCTGTCTCAAGAATCTGCCAGCAGCACCCTGGGTCCCCACCCTGACTCCAGCTGCTGCCACAGGGGAAGCAGCAGGGACTGAAGCTCCACCCCATAAACAACTCTAGGGACTGGGGATCAAACAAGTACCCACAAATTAGTAACTGTCCTGTGTACAAATACAAATTAGGTGGAAACTATAATGATTGAACACCAGTCATTCCAGTCAAGATCCCAACTGGAGGCCGGGCACGATGGCTCAAGCCTGTAATCCCAGCACTCTGGGAGGCTGAGGCAGGCAGAACACGAGGTCAGGAGTTCGAGACCAGCCTGGCCAACACAGTGAAACCCTGTCTCTACTAAAAATACAAAAAAATTTTAGCCGGGTGTGGTGGTGCGCGCCTGTAGTCCCAGCTACTTGGGAGGCTGAGGCAGGAGAATCACTTGAACCCAGGAGGCGGAGGTTACAGTGAGCCGAGATTGTGCCACTGCACTCCAGCCTGGGCAACACAGCAAGACTCTCGTCTCGAAAAAAAGAAAAAAGATCTCAACTGGATTTTCTTTGGAATCTGACATTTACCTAGAATAGGCATCTGAGGACAGCCAGAAGGAGTGTGTGTGTGTGTGTGTGTGTGAGCAGGGGGGGGATGGCTTCCTTCTGGTAGCCACTGCTCTAGGGAGTATTTCTCACCATAATGTCACAAAGCACACAACAGGAGCACTCTCACATGGATTAGGGAATTAGATGCAGACCTCCTGCACAACTGCCCTCTTCCAGTCCTAGTAAGATAAGACACAAAAGAAAGGCGGGGAAGGAGAGTGTGAAGGGAAGATTTCAGCACACAAAGGAAAGGGGTGTAATTCAAAGCAGTCTGAGAAAAGACTCCAGAGGACAAAGCAGCAGCAAAGCCAGGCTCCTGCCCCGTCCCCAGAAACCACCCTAGGGAGCGGGCAACGCCCTGGGAATTTGCAGTCAGTAAGCTGGAGAGAAGCAACCAAGTGGGAGTCCTTCACTTTTTCCTTTTAGACCCAGAAACTCCAGCTGGGAGGTGCAGGAGAAATGGCAAAGTGCCCAGTGAGCCAGCCCAGCTCTGTGGGAAGCAACTGCTCTTAGGTATACACAGATTATGGAACCACCCAGAGACTGAGGTGCCCCCTATCCCCATGGAAATGGCACACACATCCCTCGTGCAGCTAGAGTGAGCCTTAGTAAGACATCCAACACAGTTCTTAGAACAAAGAGAAGAATCCAGATAGGACTGAAGACTACATGGCTGCAGCTCCCTCCAGCGTGCAAATTCTCTCCGAATACAAGATAACAAGCCTGCACGCGATAGCTCAGAGGGGAAAACAGCAAGAGAAGATGCCAAGAAACTGGGAAGAGAGAGCCAAGAATTCCTCCACTGTCTCAAAGCAAACAGAACGACTATGCAGAGCCATCCAAGCCTGAGCCAAGATGAAAAGAAGCGACATGGTAACTAGGCAAACATATTATGGCCAGAAGAAAAAAAAGAGGCCCAGGGAGGGAGATGGCACGAGAAAGGCAAAGTCTCCCACCAAGAAGAGAATACACAAGGAAGGGAAAAAAATTCCCCACAACTTCATAAGAACATGTTCCCAATAAAAGAGTTCAAAGATGGGATGATAAAACAGAATAAGATGAAAAGACAAATTTCCAACCTAGAGAAACAAACTGCAGACCAAAACACATCATTATGAAACTAATAAATACATTGAAAAACAGCCAGAAACAGAATATACATAGCTGAAAATCAAATTAGACAAAGTGAATGCAGATGAAAAAGACAAAAGCTAAACCAATTACGGCAAAGCTAATAGCATTGGAAGAGAGACAAAGACAATCCAACATAAGGAATTTGTGTCCCTGAAGTACAGAACTCAACAAATGGAACATAAGATGCTGTCAAAGATCCATAAGAGAGCTGACCTGAAACAGCAACGACTACATCTGCAGACTGAAAGAATACACCATGTTCCCAGGACAATTTGATAAAGAATGCTCAATAGCAAGCCAGACTCTAGTCAACCTACTCAACTTCAAGGATAAAGAAAGCATTCTCCAAGCACCTTGGGATTCTTCCAAGGGGGAAACATCAGAAGACCAGACATAATGTCGACAAAGTTCTGAGGCAGCTTAGCGCAGTGGTGGTGGGGGAGAGGTCAGAGGTAAATTCAGAGAGATGGACAGGGGCCAAAAGCCTCTCTGAGAAGACGAAATCTGAACACAGATCTGAAGGAAGTGAGTGGTGAGGGAGCAGGTCAAGTAAAGAGGGGTCCAGCCAATGAGGAGCAGCAAGAGCCAAGGCTCTGACTCTAGCAACATTTTGGCAAGTTCCAGGAAGAGCAGGAGCAGTGGGAGCCAGGTGAGCAAGGGAGAGAATGGTAGAGAATGAGCTCAAATAGGCAAGGAGGGATCATGTTCCATGTGGCTGCTGAGGCAGGCCCAGTTACACAATTTGTGGAGCCTGGTGCAAAATGAAAATGCAGGGCCTCTTGTTCAAAAATTAAGAATTTTAAGATGGTGAGAGTAGAGTATTAAACCAAGCCTGGGTTCCAGCAAGCCCATGGGCAGTTACAAAGGCCCATGAAGCTGGCTCTGCTTTTAAGTAATGGACTTCGGGTTTTAATCTGAGAGGGTTTTTCTCAAGGGAGTAACCTGATCTAATAAACATTTTTCAAAGAGCCCATCTGAGGCTGGGCACACTGGTGCACACCTGTAATCCTGCATTTTGGGAGGCCAAGGCGGGAGGATTGCTTGAGCCCAGGAGTTCGAGACCAGCCCAGGCAACATAGGGAGACCCGTCTCTACAAAAAATATAAAAATTAGCCAGGTGTGGTGGTGCATACCTGTAGTCTCAGCTACTTGGGAGGCTGAGGTGGGAGGACTGCTTGAGCCCAGGAGGTTGAGGCTGCAGTGAGTCGTGACTGTGCCATTGCATTCCAGCCTGGGTGACAAAGGGAGACCTTATCTCAAAAAAAAAAAAAAAAAAAAGCCCATTCTAACTATGGGAAGATATAGAGTAGAGGGAGTGGGGCAGGAGGGCACAAGATGCCACAGGGGGGCTCTGCAGAAGCAGATGTTGGGTCACGGTTTGGGGTGTAAGATGTTCATCAGGAACTGACATCCATAAAGGGAGGTGGGAAGAAGTCAAAGAGAAGGCCCTATAAGGGCCTTGTACCCTCACCTCGCTCAGTCACCAGGGTGCTGTCCTGGAAATGGCGTGACCTTGGGTGAGGAGGCTCTTGCAGCTGAGGCCAGCTGAAGGAACAGCTGGACACTGCCTGCTAACCGGAGTGTCCGCAGGGCATCCAGAGAGGAGAGTGACCTCCGGGTCTGCCACGTGAGACTACTGCAGAGTCTAGGCAGGGACGCAGGGAGCTGGTCTAGGTGCCATCCCTGAAGGGCAAGGGTACTGGGACAGGGAAAGGGCGAGAGATCCAAGACTCTGACTTCTGTTTCTCATGTTTTTGATACTGAGGTATTTAGCTTTCTAGAGGCCTAAAGGGCAGCTGGATGTATGAATCTGGAGTTCAGGGGAGAGGTCTGAAGAGCCAGGCAAGCGGGTGAGGGCGTGCTGAATGTAAGTGTAAACAACCCTCCCCCTGCTATTTGGAGTTGTGAAGAGGAGAAAGAATCAGCAGAGGAGACAGAAAAAGAGGAGTCAGTGCAGAGAAGGAAGATCAGACATATCTGTCAAGATTATTGGTGGCAATCAATAGAAACCAACTCTAGCTGATTTATGCAGACAAGGACTGATGAAAAGCTATTGAAGATGCATGTGGTGATGGTTGCACAATATAAATGTGCTCAATACCACAGAATTGTACACTTAAAAATGGTTAAGGCAGTACATTTTATGTGTATTTTACTGCAATTTTTAAAACTAGGGGGAAAAGGCTACTGGATGATAAGAGAATCCCTAGACGGTTGGAGGAACAGGTTTGAGTCCAGTTGGCTAGGAACAATACTTCAAATCCTTCTGCCAAGCCAGTCCAAACAGCCAGCACTGCCTGTGCGACCCTGCAAGGCAGCAGCACTGGCCACTGGCACTGTGGCCTAGGAGCTCGTCTTTCCTGCAGCCCCAATGCCAGGAGACACGGCTCTCCTGCCTGGCCCTGCTCCTCCTAGCATGTGAGTCTGACTGGCAGAGGCCAGGGTACATACCTACACCCTCGTGTAGAACTCAGGTAATTTCTTTCTGTAAAGGGCCAGATAGTATTTTCCACCTTGTGGGCCAGACAGTATCTGTCACAACCAGCCCACCTGCTGTTGTACAGGAGAGCAGTCTTGGACAATGCACAAAGGGCAGGGTGGAACTGGGTCCTGGTAAAGCTTCATTTACGAAAACAGGCAGTGGGCCGGACTTGGCCCTTGAGATACCGTTTGCCAACTGCTGCCCTGACCGAAAGGGAAGCTAGGCAAATAAGCATTTGGCATTTGCAGTGACTACAATCAGAGGTCGCCTGGCCTCCCATCAACTCGTGAGGTGAGAATTCTCCCAAACCCAGAGGGGGTTCAAGATGTGAGGTGAGATGGCCACCTGGAGAGTATGAGGTACCAGAAGAGACACAAGGAAAGGGCTGAGAAGGAGTGACAGCCACTGATGACTGTTAAGATTATTTCATGGAATGTGGAAAAGCAAGTGTTCATGGAGCAAGCTGAGCAAGGAGCAGCAGGCAAGAAGAGGGCCCATGAGTGGAGAGAACTCTTAGAGAGTTTGGCTAAAAGGAGAAACAGAGACTGAGCAGGAGCCGAGGAGGTATGAGCTGAAGGGAGCTCAGTTACGATGGTAAATTCTAAAACAAGTTCGTCTGGTGATGGGCACAGTTCACAAGAGGAGGGAAGACCAACGGAGTCCCAGGGGCATCAAACAGTGGTTGACACTGCAAGCTGGGAAGACAGTAAGTCCTCATCATAGGCAGAGCTAAGTTAGAACTCCGTGGGTGGAGTTCCAGTGATGACCAACTCCAGGATACGACCATGGGAATGAGTGGCAGAAGAGACAGGGAAGGAGCCAGGCACTAGGAGGGCGGTCTACATGCGTGTGTGTGCTGGAGTCAGGAACTGGCATGGAATCCTCAATAAGAGGACTGACTGGGGCAGTGAGCAAGCCCACAATCAGGGGTCTGTGGGCCGAGAGGCTGTGTCACAGCCCCCCTATGCCATGCCTGGAGGCACATGGGATCAGAGACCGCTGAGGACTTGGCAGGAGGCACAGGCGTGGAGAGGCAGGGCCTAACCCAGGTGTGTGTGTCGCGGGGGGGGGGAGGGGGGCGGTGGTTAGGCAGGGCTCTTTGGGGAAGAGATACCTGACAGGGTCTTCAAGGATAAGCAGGACAAGGCAAGGCCACAGGGGAAGGAAAGGAGAAGAGAAGGGGACTTGGGCAGGGGAGCCAATGACAAAGGCCAGGAGTGCAAGAAACATGGTACCTGGGAGGAACTACAAGCAGTCCTGGACTGCTGAGGGCTATGTCCATGAGAAAAGCAGCAGCAACAGAAGGGGCCACAAAGAGAAGCAGGAGCCACATGAGGGGCCCTGATGTCACTCAAACACCAGGTGCTACTGTTGGGTTTAAAGCAGGGGAATGAGATTGATGATACGGATTGTGTGGAAGATAGAGAGGTGGAGGAAAGATCATAAGTTATCATGGGAGTCCCAGAGCAAGATGAGGGATTGAACCAGGACAGTGGTAGAAGGGATGACAGAAGACAAAAGAGGGACAAACAGTTAAAGGAACAATTTGTGGGGCTTGGTGGCTCCCTTGGATGTGGGCAGTGAAGGGCAGGGGCCTGTTGGGTTTCCAGCTTGGGTGACTGGTATGGCTATCAACTGTGACAGAAAACAGTGGACACGGCATTTGTCTATTTGGTCTTCTGATCTACCTTATCTTGAAGGAGACAGGGGTGGTAGGGCAGGCAGTGGGTTGAGAAGAATGGAAGGGAGAAAAGAGGGCAGAAATCTCTCAAATATTTTGCACAGTAAAATCTGACTAAAATGCACACACGCCCCACAAGCCTTTTTCTTTTTTTTTCCCCCCCAAGAAGCAAAACAAGTTTTATTTCCATAGTAGTTCCTTTTAGTGCTCTCTGTCGCCACCTAATGGATGGCCTGGTGGAAGAGGCTCAAGAGGTAGCAGCCTAGCCTATCCCATGGCAGAGGAATCAAACTCACCCAGGCAGGGAGAACGGGACTGCACCTGGGTGGGGGAGGACCAAAAGAAGCCCAGCTGCTTCTGGAAGATCATTGGGAGTCTCTTCTGGAAGACCAGGGGCTCTTGGAGCTAAAATAGACGTTCGTTCATTAATAATACCTACTTCAACAACTTAAGATCGTGTTCAGCAGATGCACATCAACCTTGACTTGTCTGTGCTCCCCCAAATCAATATGCCTCAATATTGAGGCATATTGAGGGAACAATCTGTAGATATTCATGAAATTCATTAAGTTCTAGCATTTAACACACCACCTCTGAGTTTACGTGTACTTTATGAGTGCAGGAATGCAACAAAAACATCTAGTGTAAAGTCCTGGCCCTCAGGGCAAAGCAAGGGAACTACAACTCTTGCTGCGAACTGCCTTCCTCCCACAGATGTGGCACATTCACAAATCACATTCATTGAACAAGAAATGGAACAAGTGCCACACCAGAGGTGACAAGAAGAGGGGACCATACAATAATAGGTAACTTCCCTGTCACACGAGACTGCTTGGAGACAAGGATACAGAGCCCAGCATAGGAGATGGGACAAAATGATGAGGGTCAAGGACCACACCTGGTTTAACTCCCAGTGAAGAGTTTTAGCCAGTAAAGAGCTGCAAGAAGGAAATCACACACCACGAAGAGGCCACTAAGATAAACGCTTGAATCTGATTAAGTTTTCACCTGAAAAGTGTGGGTAAGGACAAGCCTGCCTTGTTGGGTAGTACAGATTCAGTGAATGAGCCCTCAGATCCTGCTGGATCCCATGATCAGATAAACAGCAGCTTCTCAGGAACCACTGCATGTGAGGTTAGGGTGACGGGAGGGACCCGATGGAGATCTAATCCCAGGGGTTTGGTCACAGGGGCTGGCGAATGAGAGGTGGAGACCGGGAACATACGCCACTCTTTTTTTTTTTTTTTTTGAGACGGGGTCTCGCTGTGTCACCCAGGCTGGAGTGCAGTGGCACCATCTCGGCTCACTGCAACCTCCGCCCCCCAGGTTCAAGCGATTCTCCTGCCTCAGCCTCCCAAGTAGCTGGGATTACAGGCGCCTGCCACTGTGCCTGGCTAGTTTTTCTATTTTTAGTAGAGACGGGGTTTCACCATCTCGGCCAGGCTGGTTTTGAACTCCTGACCTCGTGATCCACCCACCTCGGCCTCCCACAGTGCGGGGATTACAGGTGTGAGCCACTGCGCCCGGCCAGCCACTCTTTTTTTTTGAGATGGAGTTTCGCTCTTGTTGGCCGGGCTGGAATGCAATGGCACGATCTCGGCTTACTGCACCCTCCATCTCCCAGGTTCAAGTGATTCTCCTGGCTCAGCCTCCCAAGTAGCTGGGATTACAGGCATGCGCCACCACGCCCAGCTAATTTTGTATTTTTAGTAGGGACGGGATTTCTCCATGTTGGTCAGGCTGGTCTCGAACTCCTGACCTCAGGTGATCCACTCGCCTTGGCCTCCCAAAGTGCTGGGATTACAGGCATGAGCCACCATGCCCAGCCTAAGCCACTCTTTTGGAAAGCTCAGCAGAGAAGATGCATGAGGTAATACGACGGGTTAGGTGGCCTTTAAAGGGATGTTTATAGCTTTTCATAACATGGGTGTATTAGTCTGCTCAGGCTATAATAAAATAGTACAGACTGGGGGGCCTATTCAACTGAAATTTCTCACAGTTCTGGAGGCTAGAAGTCCAAGATCAAGGTGTCAGCACATTCAGGGTGAGGGCTCTCTTTCTGGCTTGGAGATGGCTGCCTTCTCATTGCATACTCACATGGTGGAGAAAGCAAGCTCTCTGCTGTCTCTTGTTATAAGGACACTAATCTTATCATGGGAAACCCACCCTCCCTCCTGATTTCATCTAAACTTAACCACCTCTCAAATACCCCATCTCCAAATAACATCACATTGGAGGTTTGAGCTTCAACATTGGAATTTTGGGGGACACAAACCTTCAGTCCATAACAGTGCTGATGTTTATGTTTTAATGTTAAATGATACAGCACAGCACAGCAGCACACACACTGTGTGATGCCAATCTGTTTTTCTGTTTGTTTGTTTGTTTAGATAGGGTCTCACTCTGTTGCCTGGGCTATAGCAGTAGCGTGATCACACCTCACTGCAACCTCGACCTCCAGGTTCAAGCAATCCTCCCACTTCAGCCTCTCAAAGTGCTGGGATTCCAGGCATGAGCCACCATGCCTGGCCTCCAATTTGTATTTAATGCCACTGAACTGTACATTTAAAAATGGTAAATTTTAGGTGATGTGTATTTTACTACAATTTTTTTAAAAGTCTAAGAGAAGGCAAGAAAGGAGAAGGAAAATTTAAAAGAACAGAAAATATGGAAAAATAGAATGCACAAATACGCTATAAATGAATCTAAATACATCAGAAATCAAATAGATGTTAAAGGACGAAACAGACAATGGATTTTTTAAAAAATCTCGAGGCCGGGTGCGGTGGCTCACACCTGTAATCCCAGCACTTTGGGAGGCTGAGGCGGGTGGATCACGAGGTCAGGAGATCGAGACCATCCTGGCTGACACAGTGAAACCCCGTCTCTACTAAAAATACAAAAAAAAAAAAAAAATCAGCCACGCGTGGTGGTGGGCACCTGTAGTCCCAGCTACTCTGGAGGCTGAAGCAGGAGAATGGCATGAACCTGGGGGGCGGAGCTTGCAGTGAGCCAAGATCGCGCCACTGTACTCCAGCCTGGGCAACAGAGCAAGACTCCGTCTCAAAAAAAAAAAAAAAAAAATCTAGCTATCAGCTGGGCATGGTGGCTCATGTCTGTAATTCCAACACTTTGGGAGGCTGAGGTGGGTGATCACCTGAGGTGAGGAGTTTGAGACCAGCCTGGCCAACATGGTGAAACCACATCTCTACTAAAAATACAAAATTAGCCGGGAGTGGTGGCACGTGCCCGTAGTCCCAGCTACTCAGGAGGCTGCGGCAGGAGAATTGTTTTGAACCTGGGAGGTGGAGGTTGCAGTGAGCCAAGATCATGCCATTGCACTCCAGCCTGGGCAACAAGAGCAAAACTCCGTCTCAAAAAAAAAAAAAAAAAAAAAATCTAGCTATCTGACATTTTCAAAAGCTCCACCTCACCGATGCATAAAGACACAGAAAGGAGGAAAATAAAAAACTGGGATGGCTGGGCGTGGTGGCTCACACCTGTAATCCCATCACTTTTAGAGGCCAAGGCTGGTGAACTGCTTGAGCCCAGGAGTTTGAGACCAGTCTGGGCAACATGGCAAAACCCTGTCTCTACTAAAAATACAAAAACTTAGCCAGGCGCGCTGGTGCAAGCCTGTAATCCCAGCTACTCAGGAGGCTGAGGTGGGAGGACCACTTGAGCCCAGGAGGCGGAGGTTGCAGTGAGCTGAGATTGCACCACTGCACTCCAGACTGGGTGACAGAGGGAGACCCTGTCTCAAAAAAAAAAAAAAGAAAAATAAATAAAATAAATAATAATTAAAAAAATAATAAAATATTAGTATGGTCGCTTCATAATACCAAAGGGTTCAATACACCAGGAATGTGAAACTGTATCTAAAACTGAAAATGTGGCCTCAAAATAAATAATAAAATGAAAATGACCAAACTCTGTGGAGAAACTGATGTGTCCATCACCACAGTAGGTTTTAACACGTATTCCATCAGTTGATAAATCAAGTAAACAAAATGACAGTAAGAAGAGAAAATACTTTCACAACAAACGGATAAGACAGAGGTAATGAATATATGTAGAATCCTGCACCCATGCTTGGTGGTGACATATTCTGTCCACTGGTTGTGGATAATGTGTCATGGAGCACTTCTCAACCAACTGCAAGAACTGGTGTCACACAGACCAAGTTCTTTGATCACAGTGCCATTTAGTTAGAAGTTGATTTTTTCTTTTTTTTTTTGAGACGAAGTCTTGCTCCTGTTGCCCAGGCTGGAGTACACTGGCACAATCTTGGCTCACTGTGACCACTGCCTCCCGGTTCAAGTGATTCTCCTGCCTCAGCCTCCCGAGTAGCTGGAACTACAGGTGTGTGCCACCATGCCCGGCTAATTTTGTATTTTTAGTAGAGACGAGGTTTTGGCATATTGGCCAGGCTGGTCTCGAACTCCTGACCTCAGGTGATCTGCCCGCCTCGGCCTCCCAAAGTGCTGGGATTACAGGCGTGAGCCACCTCATGCAGTCAATTTTTTTTTCTAGAGCAACTAGGAAAAAAAAAAAAAAACCAAAAACCCAAAGCCATGTGCTTGGAAATTGAAAAACACATTTTAAAATAATATGTGAGTCAAAGGAAGAAACAAAGAAAATTTAAAATATCTTTGGGCTAACTTAAAGTGACAATACTATCAGAACTTGCTAGATACAGTTGAAGTAGTTCCAGAGGGTTAGCCTTAAATGTTTACATTTGAAAAAAGGGTAGAAAAATCAATGAACCAAATTTATAACTTAAGAAGTTAGGGCCAGGCGTGGTGGCTCATGCCTGTAATCCCAACACTTTCGGAGGCCAAGGCGGGTGGAGCACCTGGCGTCAGCAGTTCGAGACCCGCCTGGTCAACATGCCAAAACCCCATCTCTACTAAAAATATAAAAAATTTGCCGGGTGTGGGGCAAATGCCTGTAAATCCCAGCTACTCGGGAGGTTGAGGCACGAGAATCACTTGAACCCGGGAGGTGGAGGTTGCAGTGAGCTGAGATTGCACTACTGCACTCCAGCCTGGGCGACAGAGCAAGACTCTCTCTCTCAAAACAAAAAACAAACAACAACAACAACAACAAAAAACAGAGAATGTACTCTAAGACCATAGAAAAAATAATAAAGATAAAAGCAAAAGCAGAATTTAATGAACTAGAAAAGAGACACAGAGTAATACAGGGCAATAATGCCTACATGTCTGCTTCTTGTAAGACCAACGAACCTAATGAACTTTTACCAAGACAAGGAAAAAAGGGAGAAGGTACAAGTAAACAACAAACACTAGGAATGAAAAAGCAGACACAATTACAGATGTTGCAAATGTATAAACTATAACATGAACAACTTTATGCTAGTCAGACAAAATGGACAAATTCCTACAAAAAAAAAAAATTAACAGCTTACAGTAGCCCAAGCAGGTGCAGGGAAAATAAAAATAGGTTTAGATGTGTCTGCGTGTACATAGAACACCTCAAAAGACACAGACAAGACCCTGGATGCAGCCGTTCCCTGAAGAGAGGCCTAGGCAGCTGGGAGACCAGGGCAGCAGGGACACTCAGACCTTGCATCACTCTGGAGTTTGCACTTCCTGAATTGTGAAGCATGCACATGTGTCACTTATGCAACAGTGAATCCAAACGTGCCTGTATACAAGGAAAGGCCTCACCTGGCTGCGCCGTGGAGGCTGGCCTGGCGTGTGGAGCAGGCAGAACATTAGCAAGCTACCGAGCAGGTGCAGGTATGAACATCAGCTGACGCTGGCTCTTTGCTTTCTTTTTAATCTTGACAAATTTGGTAGGTGAAAAGGCATCATTTTTGTTTTCGTTTGCATCTCTTTGATTACCAGCAGGCAGAACTCTTTTCCTATCTTCATTGGCCATCTGTATCTCTTCTTTTATGAATTTCCTGTTCATAGTCTTTGTTCATTAGTGGTGACTAGTGGTAAGTTAGCAATAAGAACTGTTTGCATTCAAGTCTAGACTGAGAAGGAAATGAAAAAATCTGCCCATGTATTCTCACAATAAATGACTACTGACTAGCCTGAGATAATTGTACCCACTGCCCAGTCACAGGCATTAAGCCCAGGATGATTCATTTCAGACTTGTCCCTGACCTTCCTCATACCCTTTCCAGAAGGGCCCCTTGAGCTGCTATGGTACTGCTAAATCACTATCCCATTACCCAAATGATGGAGAGCCAATCAAAAGCTTAGACCAGGACACTTTCCCATATTATGTCCCAATACCTTCACAATGATCACTTTATATACAATCTCATTGAATGCTCAGCAACACACGAGAGCAATGTTTAACTGAGGGCAACACTGAGGCTCAAGGAGGGCAAGTGACTTGATTGCTGAGGTCACCTGCTAGGTGCAAGAGCTGAGAATTAATCCCAAGGCTACCTGGCTCAAAAAGCCTAAGCTCATCTACTATACTTGAGGCAAAATCATGAAAGTGTGTTTTTACCTTGCCCAGACCCTGCACACTGCATCAAGGTCCTGAGTTTCAAGCAACAGAAATCAACTCTGGTTAAATTCAATCACAAAGGAGTTCTTGGGCAGCAGATCTGGAAATGGAGAGAGAACTAGAGAACTAGGCTCAGAAAAGCAGCAGGAATAGAGGCTGCACCACTGCAAACACAGCCAAGGTTATACTGCAGGGACCTGCTGGTTGGGACACCCACCCTGGGCGCTGTTGCATGTCATCACTGGACATTAGCCACCATTGCTGGTTTTGTGACTCAACTGCCACCACCATGACTAATCCCTCACTGTCCCTCAAGAGTCAAAGTCCCTGAAGGCAGAATGGGTTTGGCCAAACCTAGGCTTCATCGCCATCCCCTAGTTTCCAGAGAGGAAGGGGAGGGAATATATCCATTCCCCTGTGGCAGGCACTGCCAGTTGTCCCCCAACATCCATGTTCTCCATCTGCCTTACTAATGAGACCCTGTGCTCAGCTAAGGAGAGTTATTCCCCGCTTCCCAGCAGACCATGGGACTACGTTATGGCTAAGGAGACAGTGGCCGAGCGCACTCCTGTTCATCGTTCTCTTTCAAGCTTGCTCTTGTTCTACTGACTATGGGCGGAGCACACCTCCCACCCACTGACTCTGGGCTTGCTCACGTGTTGATGGGATGGGGGAAGAAGAGGCTTTAAGAGGCTTCTGTGACTCTGCTCACTCCTCTTGGACTCCTGACCTCCGCCTACGAAGAGACTTCCCCTGGCAGCTGCTTCTCCCTCCTGGGTCCTGGAACGACAGGCTTGAGAACAGATCTGAATCCCATCTTGCAGCTGACCCAGACCCATGTGTGAGAAATAAATAATTGCTGTTATAGCTACTGAGCTGCTGGTGCTGTTTGTTCCCTAGGACAAGATGATGGGTGTGAAGATGGAAATGGAAATATTGAATGGGCCTAGAAGTTAAGATGTCAAGTGCCATTTTGCCTTTCCCCTATGACCTCTTTCTTCCTACCTGGAGGAGTGGATGCAATGACTAGAGCAGCAACCGTCATCTCACAACCAAGAGGCAATCTTGAGAAATGGAAGACACCCACTGAGGGGGCCCTGGGTCCTGGATCCTTACAAAGCCACTGCAGTGGTCATGGACGGCATGAGAAGGAAGTACACCACAGGCCCCCAACCCCATCTTCAGGTTTTCTTAGGTAGAAACTAGGGTCCACCTGCCTCTTACTAAGATATACACAATGGGGAGACTTTTAACACAAAAAAAGGTATGAAGATGGTCAGAAGCCAAAAACGCAACAAAATGTTCATGATATGCCGTATGTGGGGTTTACTCACTACACTGCTTTTCCACCGAGTTAGCATAATCACTATAACTCAACCCATTGAAAAAATGACAAAACAGATTCTGAGATTCTCTTCCTATTTCTGTTAGCTAAAAAAGCAGCCTTTGAATTGTTTATAAGTGAATTCAAGAGATAAAAATAAACCCAGATAATTCAGAATGTACTGAGTACAACACATATGCCTTCTATGTGATAAGCTCCCAGCATTATTTATTCAAAGAAAACTTGCCTTCTTGCAAAAATATAAAAAAAAACTTAAAAAAAAAACAAGTAATTACACAACACACCACCTCCTACAACACCAGATTCCTTTTCTTTCCTTTGTAACCTGACCAGAAGAAAAACAAAACATTGTTCAAATTGCTGAGACCCACAAAGTTCAATTAGAGCATAAAAAATGCTCTCCCAAAATATAGCTACTAGCAGGGAAATGAGCAGGCTAAGCCTCCTGGTGAACCTGGACATTGAGCACAAGTAACAGGCACATTTAGACACCAACAACCAGATTCCACATGACTGAATCCAGAAACCCTGCCCCTTCCCATTCCCTTGGAGATCCAGGGGGACGCCATCAATTGCTCACTCCTTCTCCTTACACATACAGTTAGGGGTGCTATACTATACAGGGGAAGGCGTGAGGAAGTCACACATGCTTTGGTGTTCAAGAAGCTCATAAAGCCATTAGGGAAAGAGCAACATGCCAGAAAGCGGTTGTCCCTTCTGGCTACAGAGGTTGCAAAAGACGTCTGCAAGGGTCAGTGAGGGCCCAAAGGAGTAGTAACCAAGGCCCTGAAGCCTGCCTGGGAGCTGAGGTGGGCAGTGTCAGCCTCTTCTCAATAATCAGTTCCCAAGGTTCCATCTGAGAAAGTAGAAAACCACAGAGGCCATTCTCATGGGTACTTTAAGCAGTACATCTGTTGGCAAAACACAAATGTTGTTACACAAATACTAAGCCACAGATTGCAAAGGCACCTGACAGCCTTTAAAATTCATTTCTCTTGTTTCGCAAAGCTGCACTGGGAAACTGTGCTGTTAAATTCTACACTCATAAAGGAGGTATGTTTTAAAAGAGGGGCAAATATGTGGGTGCTCTTTAGACTCTCATTGATTTGTTCCATGTTTTCAGATAACTACACACCCCTCCGCCCCCGCCAAAGTAACTCAATCTCCACATATTTGCCTTTATATGTACCTTCTAACTCATGACTATGGCTTTGATTATCTCATAAACAATATTGTTCCTGTTAGCCATGGAGAAGCTAAGGAGCCAACAGCAGAGCAGGCTGCATGTTCTTCTGTCCCTCTTATAAGACAAAACCTTAGGGCAATGTCCCACTGCAGAATTTATTTGTTAATTCACTCAATAAATTAAAATATGCATGATTCTAGGCACTGGGGATATATTGAGGAAGAGGCAAAAAAAAAAAATCTCTGTCCTCATGGGACTCAGATTCTATAGGGGTGGGGAGAGGGAGGGAGGGGAGGGGAGTGGGAGAGCACAAACAAAACCAAGCAGTAACACAGCTTGTGGCAGATGGTGACAAGTCCTATGCTAGGCAGGGGGAACTGGTGGGGCAGAGGCAGGCTGCCTGATTTACAGACACGGGTGTGCTCGGGGAAGGCCACACTGGGAAGGTGACACTTGAGCAGACATGTGTGATACCGGGGACAGAGGGCAGAGGAGAGGTGAAGGCCTTGAGGCAGGGGCGTACTTGGAGAGTCCAGGGAGGAAGCAGGAGGCCAGTGAGGCCGCAGTGCATGAGTGGTGGGAGAGTGGCAAGAGAGGTGATCCTGTTGGGCTGTGACTCTGAGAGAGCAGGGACCCACTGGAGGGTTCTGAACAGAAGAGCACAATATTGCAGGACTAAACAAAGAACCAGGGGGCAAGGGCAGAGGCAGGGAAGCTGGACACCTGGACCAGGGTGGGGGCAGGGAGGCAGGGGAACTCATGACATTTTGTATCCATCTTGCAGGTGGAGTAACAGTATTTGTGAACAAATGAGGTAACCAGCGCCAGGTTTCTGGCCTGAGGAGCAGGAGTTGGAGTTGCTGTATACTGGAAAGGAGAAGACCAGGGAAAGAGAAGGTCTAGGGAGGATAAGGAGTTCCCGTGACCCAGTCAGCCTGGAGACATAAATTTGGGAGCCATGAGGCTGAACGGAATCACTTCGGGAGTGAGGGTGGAGAAGAAAAGCCTGAACCTGAGGCCTTCCAACATCACATGCGAAACAGAAAAGACCGAGGAGGACAGACATTCACACACTCACCCAGGACTTCCTGAGGACCCATAGACACCAGGCACTGTTCTAGGAGCTTGAGCTACATCTGTGAATCAAGGAGACAATCCTGTCCTGTGGAGCTTCTGCTCCAGCAGGGGTGACAGCTAAGATAAGCACAGTCAGTCATGTATTCAGCTAGAAACAGACAAAAGCTGTGGTTTGCACTGAGAAGGTGCACATCAGTGCAGAGACTCAAGGCAGGGAAAGGACTGCCTCGTATGGGTATTAGGGTTAACTGATGACGACAGCTCTGGGAAAAGAAGTGACAAGCAGCTCCCAGATTTAACAACATGAAGGTCATCACTGGAGACCTCATGGAGCAGCTTGGCAGAGCTGTGGCAGCAAAGGAACAACTGGAGAAGGTTGAAGAGGGTGTGGAGACAGGGACTGGAGTCTTGCTGGTAAAGGAAAACAGAGATGCTAGACAGGTGGGGGGTTGGGAGCAGCTTTTGTCAAGGTGGGAGAAGTAGCAACAAGTTTCTAGGGCAGGCGAGGGAGGAATCTCTGATGGGGGAGAGTGCAGTAGAGGACTGGAGAGATGCCTTAGAACAGGAGCGAGGGCCTGGGACAGGCGCTCCGTTGACAGCATGAGGGAGGCAGAGCGAAGGAGTAGACGCTGGCCTGTAGACACTCTCTTGAGCTTGCTTCTGTGCTCTCTAGGAACTAAGATATCAGC
Organism: Gorilla gorilla gorilla; assembly: GCF_029281585.2. Lineage (NCBI taxonomy): Eukaryota > Metazoa > Chordata > Mammalia > Primates > Hominidae > Gorilla > Gorilla gorilla. The sequence continues at coordinate 165,756,019 of NC_073247.2, forward strand.
TGCAAGGAGGTGTGACAGCTGATGAGGAGGGTGGGAGGGGCTAGGAGAGACCGGGGAACTGCAGTATGCAGGTGGGCTTGGCGGCAAGAAGTTTACCTGGGGTAGACGTGAACTTAAAGGGGGAATCAATGAAGGAGTCACATTCAGCTTCAGGACGGAGCAGGCATGGGGCAGACATGACTGAATTTCATGAGGCTGGGGCTTTGTCGACTGAATATAACAAAACAAGAAAGTGCTGAAGGGCTGAGGTAGTGTGCCAGGGAGTAACGACGTCTGCCTGGCACTGAAGCTACAAAGGAGAGGAATAAGGATACGAAGGAGGTGAAGTCTGAGAAAAGATGGAGCCACTGATGGATTCTAAGTGCCTGTGAGGTCAAAGGAGTATTGGAGTTGGGTATTAGAGGCAGTGAAAAGGAAAAGGATCTCTCCTTTTGCAAATTACAAAAAAAGATAAAATGACCAGAGCTAAACAACTTTTACAGCACCATCCACTGTAAAAGTTGTTTGAGAAAGAATAAAATGTAGCCAGCCTTCAGAGCATATATGCATCTTTATTTTATTTTATTTATTGAGACCAAGTCTCACTCTGTCGCCCAGGCTGGAGTGCAGTGGCACAGTCTCAATTCACTGCAACCTCCGCCTCTGGGGTTCAAGCGATTCTCCTGCCTCAGCCTCCTGAGTAGCTGTGATTACAGGCACCCGCCACCACACCCGGCTAATTTTTATACTTTTAGTAGAGACGGTGTTTCACCATGTTGGCCAGGCTGGTCTTGAACCCCTGACCTCAGGTGATCCGCCCGCCTCGGCCTCCCAAAGTGCTGGGATTACAGGTGTGAGCCACCGCACCCAGCCCAGAGCATATGCATCTTTAAAAAGTTGTCTTCGGCCAGGCACGGTGGCTCACGCCTGTAATCCCAGCACTTTGGGAGGCAGAGGCAGGCGGATCACCTGAGGTCAGGAGTTCGAGACCAGTCTGACTAGCATGGTGAAACCCCGTCTCTACTAAAATAAAAAAAATTAGCCAGGCGTGGTGGTGCATGCCTGTAATCCTGGCTACTTGGGAGGCTGAGGCAGGAGAATCGCTTGAACCCGGGAATGCGGAGGTTGCAGTGAGCCGAGATCACACCATTGCACTCCAGCCTGGGCAACAAGAGTGAAACTCCGTCTCAAACAAAACAAACAAACAAAAAGTTGTCTTCAAGAGCATAATCAAAGATACTTTCACTTCTTAATGTTTTGTTTCCATGTCTCGTCACAGAACATGGTACAGACAAATATTAGAATAGACTCAAGAGATCACTTGATTTTAACTACAGAAACTTTCCGGGGAATCATGAGCACTGTCTTGTTTCCAGCTGCTGAAGTATATGGGCACCAGACAAGAGCACAGCGCTGTCACTCAAAGCCAGGAGTAATATGGCTGTTACCATGAGGACTACTTAGCAGAAGATAAGCATCTCATTATGTCTACAGTGAACTAAACTATTGTTGCCAATGGTATATGGATTAGGACTGACTGCCACTGCCCATCTGCTTATAGCTTAGAATCTGGTGAATGCAAACAACTGTTTTGGGGGGACTTCTGGCCCTTCCTTGGGCTCTGCTACCCTGGAAATGGACAGGCTTCTACAGGGGTTCAATGGTAGCCCCGAATAGTTAGGTGTACGTCTTAACCCCCAGACCCTGTGGCTCTGACCTTATTTGGAAGGTCTTTGCTTCTGTAATTAAGCGAAGGATCTTGATATGAGATCATCCTGGATTTAGGGTGGGCCTAATACAGTGACAAGCATCCAGAGAAGAATACGGGGACACAGAGAAGGCCATGTGAAGACACAAGCAGAGAATGGAGCAATGCAACTGCAAGCCAAGGAAAGTCTAGGACTGCCAGGCAGCCACCAAAAGCTGGAAGAGGCAAGGAAGGATCCCATGCTAGAGGCTCTGGGGGGAATGGAGCCCCGCAACATCTTGATTTCAGACCCCTGGCTTCCTGCACTGTGCAAGAATACAGTTAGGGGTACTTTATTCTGACTACTCTATAAACTTAAGCTCTAATTCTCGCTCAGCTTCTGAGCTTTAACAAAGGGTCCATGCAACTTCTACCATTCCCGTTCCCCGTCTTTACCAAAGAGGAAGCATTTACTCAAAGCCCGCCTCCTGCAACAGCTCTAGATGCCGCTTCCCCCCTCCACACAAGGAGTCTGCTCCTCCAGGTCCCCATTTCCTCCTTCTCATGCTCCCCTCTCTCCTGACCCATTCCCAGAAGGATGTAAACATGCTCTACTATTCACCCACGTGAAAAACACCCTTATCCCCCTCTACCCCACTCCTATTTTTCTGGTCACCATCACAACAAAACTTCTTAAAGAGAGTTGTCTATACCCAATCTCCACTCCCTCACCTTCCACTCACTCCAATCTGGCTTCTGTCCCCATCACCTCTAATTCAGTTCACCATGTGACAGGTAGGGTTTTTGCTAGTTTTAGACATAATGGATCTTGTTATTCCTGGGCTTTAAAGCCTTCACCAGAGGATGGCCAACTGCCTACATGTAATTGCCACTTGACCCTTCAAACCTCAAAGAAACCGAAGTACAGACATATGAAAGGGAAGAAATTTCTAACAGAGGCAATAGCAGGAGAGGACCTCTGAACGGATAAGATACACTCAGCAAATTTCTAGATGCTGGAAGTAGGCAGGAACATGTTGACTAATGGAACAGAGAGGAATGTACTACAAGAGAGCCGTAGAACAGATGAGAGCCTGTATACCTGTCAGAGCCCCAAAGAAGCTCTCAGACCAGACCAGACCAGACCAGACCAGACCAGACCAGACGAGAGGAGGGGCAAGCAGTGCTGTCATGTGTGCAACACCTGGGGGCCGCTGACTGCCAGATCCCGACCCACAAGCTTTGGGGCAGGGCACCTTCAATAAGCTCCCAGGTGAGGCTGATGCTGTTGGGGCTGGTGAGCAGAGCAAACTTGGAGTGGCAAGGTGCCACTTCTTCCCTCAGGCAAGAAATCAATGGGTCTTTTCTAAATCAACAGCTAGAACCTTCCCTTCCCCGGCCCCCCCCACCCCCACCCAAAGGCTCTTGATGTGGCTGGCAGCAGCCCAGGTGATGCCTACCTTTTCCCAGTCTCTGAGGGTCCATGGGGCAAGAGCTGACCCCTGCCTCGCCTCCACAGAACTTCTCCAAACCACCCTTCAGAGAGAGACCCCGCAGGCAACGGGACACTCCACCACAGCAGAGAAGGGGCAGCGCGGCAGCTACCCAGGTCCTCTCCCCATCCCTGGCGGCTCAAGAACCAGCCCCATGGAAGAGAGACCAAGTCTGTCCTTAGAGGAAACAAATAATATTCTCAGAGAAATCTTAGAATATAGAATAGTCATAAAATCAGAACAGAAACACCCATAAACAAGAAATAAACAGATGATAAAAGAAAAGTATCAGGCAGGGCATGGTGGCTCATGTCTGGTGACACCACACCAGGCGTGGTGGCCCAGCACTTTGGGGGGCAGAGGTGGGAGGATCACTTGAGTCCAGGAGTTCGAGACCAGCCTAGACAACACAGAGACACCAGCCCATGTCTACAAAAAATTTAAAAATTAGCCAGGCATAGTGGCACATGCTTGCAGTCCTAGCTACGCAGGAGGCTGAGGCAGGAAGACCACTTGAGCCCAGGAGTTCGAGTCTGCAGTGAGCTATGTATGATGGCACCACTGCACTCCAGCCTAGGTGACACAGTGAGACTGTCTCAAAAAAAAAAAAAAGTATCCATTAAAATATTTTCACCCTTTAAAAATCAGGTTGTCTTTTTATTACTGAGTTGTAGGAATTCTTCTGAATACAAATCCTTTGTCAGATATATGACTTTCTATTTTTTCTATGACTGGTCTCAACTGTTTTCTTGGTGGACTTGTCTTTTCATTTTCTTTGAGACAGGGTCTCACTCAGTCACCCAGGCTGGGGTGCGGTGGCGCGACCTCAGCTCACTGCAGCCTTGACCTCCTTGGGATCAAGCAATCCTCCTGCCTCTGCTTCCCGAGTAGCTGGGACTATAGACTACGGGTGCATGCCACCATGGTTGGCTAATTTTTTGTATCTTTTGTAGAGACGGGATTTCGCTATGTTGCCCAGGCTGGTCTTGAACTCCTGAGCTCAAGCAATCCATCTGCCTTGTACTCCCAAAGTGCTGGGATTACAAGCATGAGCCACAGCTCTCAGCCTATTTTCTTTTGTTTTTTCTTTCTTTTTTTTTTTTTTAAGAGACACTGTCTCACTATATTGCCTATGTTGGCCTAGAACTCCTGGGCTCAAGTGATCCTCCTGCCTCAGCCTCTCAAGTACCCAGTAGTGACTACAGGCAAGCCTCACCACGCCCAGCTCTGTCTTTTCATTTTCTTAATGGTATCTTTTGAGGACCAAAAGTTTTAAATTTTAATGAAGTCCAATTTATTTTTTCTTTTAATAGTTATTGCTTCATGTATCCTAATAAATCTTTTTTTGGCCTGGCACGGTGGCTCATACCTGTAATCCCAGCACTTTGGGAGGCCGAGGCAGGCAGACCACTTGAGGTCAGGAGTTTGAGACCAGCCTGGCCAACACGGCAAAACCCTGCCTCTACTAAAAATACAAAAATTAGCCAGGCATGGTGGCGCACACCTGTAATCCCAGCTACTTGGAAGGCTGAGGCATGGGAATTGCTTGAACTCGGGAGGCAGAGGTTGCAGTGAGCTGAGATCGCACCACTGCACTCCAGCCTGGGCAACAGAGTGAAATTGTGTTTAAAAAAAATCTTATTCTTTGGACTGCACAGATCTTCTCCTATCTTTTCTTGCAGAAGCTTTATATTTTTAGCTTTTAAAACATTTAGGTCTATAATCTCTCATGAATTAATTTTTATGTATGGTGTGAGGTAGTGTCATGGGTTGGACTATGTCCCCCAAAAAAGATATGTTGAAGTCCTAACCCTCAGTACCTCACACTGAGACCTTAGTTGGAAACAGCGTTGTTGCAGGTGTAATTAGTTAAGGTGAGGTCACACTGGAGTAGGGCAGGCCCCAATCCAATATTACTGTTGTTCTTACAAGAAGGAGGCCATGTAAAGACAGAGACATACATGGAGAATGCTGTGTGATGAGGAAGACAGATATTGAAGAAATGCAGCTGCAAATCAAAGAATGCCAAAGGTTGCCAACCACTGGAAGCTAGGAAGAGGCAAGGAAGGACTCCCCTACAGGTTTCACAGAGACCATGGCCGTGCTGACAGTTGATTTTGGACTTCTAGACTCTGGAATTATGAGACAGCAAATTTCTGTGGCTTTGTTTTGAGACGGAGTCTCACTCTGTCACCCAGGCTGGAGTGCAGTGGTGCAATCTTGGCTCAGTGCAACCTCCCAGGTTCATGCAATTCTCCTGCCTCAGCCTCCTGGCTAGCTGGGATTATATGTGTGCACCACTACACCTGACTAAGTTTTTTGTATTTTTAGTAGAGACAAAGTTTCACCACGTTGGCCAGGCTAGTCTTGAACTCCTGACCTCAGGTGATCTGCCCGACTCGGCCTCCCAAAGGCCAGGATTACAGGCGTCAGCCACCACACCCAGCCAAATTTCTGTGGTTTTAAGCCACCTAGTTTGTGGCAACTCTAAGAAACTAATATTTAGGGTAAGGTCAAAGTTCATTTTTGTCTGGTATGGATGTCATTTGCTATCATCCAGCACGTGCTAAAAGACTTTTCTTTCCCGCACCGGACTGTTCTGGTGCCTCTGTTAAAAATCAAATGACTATAAAGTCACATCACATAAGCCCCTTAATTTTGTTCTCTTTCAAGTTTACTTTGGATGTTCTAGGTCCTTTGCATTTCCATATATGTTTTATTTATTTATTTATTTGAGGCAAAGTCTCACTCTGTTGCCCAGGCGGGCGTGCAGTGGCATGATCTTGGCTCACTGCAACCTCCACCTTCGGGTTCAAGTGATTCTCATGCCTCAGCCTCCCAAGTAGCTGGGATTACAGGTGTGTGCCACCATGTCTGGCTAATTTTTGTATTTTTTGTAGAGACGGGGTTTCACCATGTTGGCCAGGCTGGTCTCAAATTCCTGACCTCAAGTCATCTGTCTGCCTCAGCCTCCCAAAGTGCTGGTTTACAGGCATAAGCCACCGTGCCCAGCTTCCATATACATTTTAGAATCAATTTCTACAAAAAAACCCCTGCAGTTATGACTGGGGTTATGAATCTACAGTTCAATGAAGGGAGAACTGACATTGTAAAGACACTTAGTCTTTCAGCTGATGAACATGGTACAACATTCCATTTATTTAGGTCTTTAATTTCTTTCAGCAACATTTTCAGTTTCAGCGTGTAAATCTTGTACATTTCTTATTAAATTATTCCTAACGATATTGCATTTGAAATTTCATTTCTGATTAGTTTTTGAATAATGATCTCGTACCCTGAGACCTTGCTGAATTCACTTTTTAGTTCTAGCAGGTTCTGATAGTTTCTTTCACATTTTCTACATTACCTACAAATAGAAACAGTTTTACTTCCTTTAAATATTAACGCCTCTTATCTTTTTTCTTGCCTCATTATACTGGCTATGACCTCTAGTATAATGTTGAATAGAAGTGGTTAGAGTGGACATCTTTGCCTTTTTCCTGATTTTCGAAGTAACATGTTCAATATTTCACAATTAAGTACAATCTACCTGTAGCTCTTTCATACATGCACTTCCTCTATTTCTAATCTGCTGAATTTTTATCATGAAAGGGCACTGAATTTTGTCAGATGCTTTTTCTGTATTTATTGAATAGACTATATGGTTTTTCTCCTTTATTATCTTTTTTTTTTTTTTTGATACTGGGTCTCACTGTTGCCCAGGCTAGAATGCATTGGCGTGATCTCAGCTTACTGCAACCTCCGCCTCTTGGTTTCAAGGATTCTCCTGCCTCAGCCTCCCGAATAGCTGGGACTAAAAGTGCGTGCCACCCTGCCCGGCTAATTTTTCTATTTTTAGTAGAGACAGGATTTCACTGTGTTGGCCAGGCTGCTCTCAAACTCCCGGCCTCAAGTGATCTGTCCACCTCGGCTTCTGAAAGTGCTGGGATTACAGGTGTGAGCCACCGCACCCGGCCTCCTTTATTATCTTAATGTGGTGAATTACACCAACTGATTTTTGAATGTTGAAGCACACTCGTGTTTCTGCGAAAAGCCTCTTGGTTGTAATATGCAGGCGCACCTCATTTGATTGTGCTTTGCTTTACTGTACTTCGCAGATACTGAGTTTTTAACAAATTACAGGTGTGTGGCAACCCTGCATCAAGCAAGTTTACCAGTGCCATTTTTCCAATAGCATGTGCTTACTTCACGTCTCTGTCACATTTTGGTAATTTTCACAATGTTTCAAATTTCTCATTATTATATTTGTTATGGTGATCTGTGATCAATGCTCTCTGATGTTACTACTATCATCATTTTGCGGCACCCCAAACTGCACCCATAGAAGATGGCAAACTTGGCCGGGCGGGGTGGCTCACGCCTGTAATCCCAGCACTTTGGGAGGCTGAGCCAGGCAGATCACCTGAGATCAGGAGTTGGAGACCAGCCTGGCCAACATGGTGAAACCCCGTCTCTACTAAAAACACAAAAAACAAGCTGGGCGTGCTGGCACATGCCTGTAGTCCCAGCTACTCGGGAGGCTGAAGCAGGAGAATCGCTTGAATCCAGGAGGCAGAGACTGCAGTGAGCCGAGATTGCATCACTGCACTCCAGCCTGGGTGATGGAGTGAGACTCCGTCTCAAAAAATAAAAAAAATAAAAAAGGTGGCAAACTTGGCCAGGCGCAGTGGCTTACGCCTGTAATCCCCGCACTTTGGGAGGCCGAGGCAGGTGGATCACTTGAGGTCAGGAATTCGAGACCAGCCTGGCCAACATGGCAAACCCTGTCTCTACTAAAAAATATAAAAATTAGCTGGGTATGGTGGCGCACGCTTGTAATACCAGCTACTCGGGAGGCTGAGGCAGGAGAACTGCTTGAGCCCGGGAGGCAGAGGTTGCAGTGAACTGAGATCATGCCACTGCATGCCAGCCTGGGTGACAGAGCAAGACTGTCTCAAAAAAAAAAAAAAAAGAAAAAGAAAAGATGGCAAACTTAAGTGATAAATGTGTATATTCTGACTACTCCACCAATTAGCTGTTCCCCCATCTCTCTCTCTCTCCTTGGGCCTCCCTATTCCCTTGGACAAGACAATACTGAAATTAGGCCAATTAATAACCCTACAATGGCCTCTAAGCATTCAAGTAAAAGGAAGAGTCATATGTCTTTCTCTTTAAACCGAAAACCAAAACCTTCCTCACTGCTTAGTGAGGAAGGCATGTTGAAAGCCGAGAAGCCAAAAGCTAGGCCTCTTGTACCAAAGTTAGCCAAGTTGTGAATCAAAGTTCTTGAAGGAAACTAAAAGTGCTACTCTAGTGAACACACAAATGATATGAAAGTGAAATAGCCTTATTACTAATAAACGTTAAGAAAGTTTTAATGGGCTGGATAAAAGATCAAATCAAACACAACATTTCCTTAAGGCAAAGCCTAATCTAGTGCAAGGCCCTAACTCTCTTCAATTCTATGAAGGCTGAGAGTGAGGAAGCTGCAAAGTGTATTGTTTAATTTTTAAATATTTGGGGCTTTCTCTGGGTCTTCCATTATTCCTTTTTTTTCCCCCCACTCACTCTGTTGTCCAGGTAGGAGTACAGTGGCACAACCACAGCTCACTGCAGCTTCAAACTCTTAGGTTCAAGCAGTCCCTCCACCTCAGCTTCCTGAGTAGCTGGGACTACAGGCGAGCGCCGCCATGCCCAGCTACTTATCGTAATATTGGTATTATAATTTTGTAATTTTATGTCTATTACAAGATAAAGCAAATAAGTAACTATGTTAACATTAGTAAGACCCAACATTTTCAGTGTAAGGAAAAGATATATACAGATCAAATAAAAGTTGGCCAGGCGTGGTGGCTCACACCTGTAATCCCAGCACTTTGGGAAATCGAGATGGGAGGATCACTTGAGGCCAGGAGTTCGAGACCAGCCTGGGCAACGCAACGAGACCCCCATCTCTACAAAAAATTTTTAAAAATTAGCTGGGCATGGTGATATGCACCTGTAGTCTTAGCTACTCGGGAGGCTGAGGGAGGAGGATTGTTTGAAGCCTAGGCATTTGAAGCTGCAGTGAATTAGGATTGTACCACTGCACCACTCCAGCCTGGGCAATAGAGCAAGACCCTGCCTCAAAAAAAAAAAAAAAAAAAAAAGTTAAGGAAGAACCCTGTAATGTTAAATTGCCATAGAAGACATCATTATGTATTCATGACTTAAAAAAAAATTGAGGGCACAGTGGCTCACATCTGTAATCCCAGCACTTTGGTTTTTTTTATTTTTCTTTTGTGAAAATATTTACCAGCAGTTTGCCCTGACAGATGTAATCCCAGCACTTTGGGAGGCTGAGGTGGGAGGATCGCTTGAGCTCAGTTCGAAACCAGCTTGGGCAACATAGTGAGACCTTGTCTCTACAAAAAAATTAAAAATAAAAAATAAAAACTGAATATATTTTCTAGCGATGTCCTCTGAAAGTGCCTAGATATAATGTTACCCCAGTAAGAATCAGCACATTTAGTACCCACATGTTGGATTCTAAATACCGTTGCCACTAAAAGGAACCAGAGCTCCTTGGAATCAGTTCTAGGACAGGAAAAGCACATATTGGGATGGAATATCTTGTGCCAGAAAACAAGAAATTGCTCAAAGACTAATTAATGAGGGTATGCCAGGAGAATATAGGAACCAACATGAAGGGACTCTTGTTGACCCAATTTGAATTGTAAAACATTTAATAAATAAATCCCTATGAGTCCATATTGACATGAAAGAGAAAAGGAAACACAACAGCAAATATTTTGCCCCACCATTTGAGGTGATTATTCTACCAACTCCTTACTCTGAAATGTAATAAAGGCAAAGATTAAGCATCTATACTGTCTTTTTAGGAGGAAATATAATGCCCCCTTATTTGATGAGGAAAAATTCATTATAGAGGAATGACAGTACTAAATGTAGAAGAGGTGACAATTAAAAAAACTATCATTTTGCAACCCCCAATGTAATAATGGTTTCAGGCAAGGATCAATGAATGCTAAAATCATTATGCAAATGGCTGTTGGGCAATAGGATATTTGTATGGTGCCAAAGCATCACATCACAGATTATATATCAATTACCACAGGAAAACTGTATGTCTACAATGGGGAGATTTGGCAGTCACCTCCTTCTTTAATCAAGTGTTAAAACATAGCATCACAAACCACAGGGTAACCAACCATTAAGTGCCTGGTGAGCTGATGCTATATGAAGTACACAGTACTGCCTATGAAATATTCTTGCCCAAAATGTTTAACCTGAACATGCCTGTAGACCTAACTTCTTGTTTACAAGTAATATATATGGACAAACAAGTTAAATTATATCACAAGAAAAGAGAGACATCTAAAATGTGGGCCAGCTAGTCGTGGTGGCACAAGCCTGCAGTCCCAGCTATCTGGGAGGCTGAGGCAGGAGGATTACTTGAGGCCAGGAGTTCAAGGCCAGCCTAGGCAACATAGTGACACGCCGTCTCTAAAAATATGTATCTTAAAATGTTGGCCCTTCTAGATGACAATTGGGCTGACTGCTTCAAAAAGTCAGTATCACAAGTGAAGGAGAGGTGGGTAGGCTGTTCTTGTTAAAAGAGACAAAGGGGCTGGGCTTGGTGGCTCACGCCTATAATCCTAGAACTTTGGGAGGCCGAGGCGGGCAGATCACTTGACGTCAGGAGTTCAAAACCAGCCTGGCCAACGTGGTTTAGTAGAAACCCTGTCTCTACTAAAAATACAAAAAAGTTAGCTGGGCGTGGTGGTGCGTACCTGTAATCCCAGCTATTTGGGAGGCTGAGGCAGGAGAATCGCTTGAACCTGGAAGGCGGAGGTTGCAGTGAGCTGAGATCACACCACTGCACTCCAGCCTGGGAGACAGCGAGACTCTGTCTCAAAATAAAATAAATAAATAAATAAGAGACAAAGGAAGCATATTCAAATGCAATGTATAAATCTTAATTGCTTTGGAGCCCCTCAACAGCGATAAGAGACATTTGGAGGAAATCTGAATTTAAAGTGGGTGCCTGATAACATTAGAGAATTATTGTTAACTTTTAAAGATGTGATCGGGGTATTGTGCTTATATTGGAAAATGTCCTTATTTTTAGGAGATGTATACTGAAGTACTTAGGGGTGAAATGTCGTGACATCTGTGAGTTCCTTTTAAATGGTGAGCAAAAAGGTATAAAAATGCACCCTATCTATACAGACCAGGAAAATACGCCAAAATGTTAACAATTGTCTAATCTAGGCAGTAGGCACACAGGCTTCACAGTAAGTTAAAAAAAAAAAAAAAAAAGGTTTGGCTGAAATAAAGAATTTAACAGAAGGGATAGAAAATAAAGTCAGGAGGCTGGGTGCGGTGGCTCACACCACTTTGGGAGGCTGAGGCGGGCGGATCACTTGAGGTCAGGAGTTGGAGACCAGCCTGGCAACATGGTGAAACCCCATCTCTACTAAAAATACAAAAATTAGCCGGGCGTGGTGGTGCAGGTCTGTAATCCCAGCTACGTGGGAGGCAGAGGCAGAATTGCTTGAACCTGGAAGGCAGAGGTTGCAGTGAGCCGAGATCAGGCTACTGCACTCCAGCCTGGGTGACAGAGCAAGACTCTGCCTCAAAAAAAAAGAAAAAAGGAAAAAGAAAATAAATGCAGGAGATCTTCCAAACTTCAGAGCACCCCCCACCGCCCAATAAATGAAAAATATGAGAGAAGACAGAGGACCAATATAAGAGGTCCAAAGTTAAACAGTAGTCCCCATAGAGAAAATGAAAGCATGTAAATTAGTAATTTTTTTTAAAAAAAAGAGTTGACAAAAGTATTCAGATTGAATGACCACAGTACAACGAGTGAACAAGACACAACTCTAGACATATTCTCATGAGATTTCAGGACACTAAAAATAAGGAGACGAAATCCTAAAAACTTCCAGGGAAGGAAGAGAAAAGAAGGGCACCTACAAAAGAACCATAATAAGATTGGCATCAGGCATTTGTTGCATTTGTTACTCTGCATACTAGAAGAGATGCCTCCAAAGTTAGGAGAAAAAATGATTTTCAACTTGGAACCCTATACTCAGCCAATAAAGTGTAAGAGTAGAAGAAAGGTATTTCAGGCATGCAGTGACTCAGAAGACCTATCTGTTACAATGCTTTTGGTTACAAGTAACAGAAAAGAAAACTGAAGCTGGCTCATTCAGTAAGAAAGTCCATCCTATCTGAGTCCCTAGCTCAGGTAGGACAGGCCCCAGCCACAGTGCAATCACCAGCTAAGCAACGGCATCAAGACCCAGGTTCTTCCCGTTTCTCTGCTCCGCCTTCCTTGGTGAGCAGGCTTTATCCTCAGGCTTTGTCCCTCAGTCTGAGGTTACAGAAGAGCCCCCAGCAACACCTTTCTCACTTACTCCAGTGAGAGAAAAAGAGAAAGTCTTCCCTGAACGTGCCATGGAAGTCCTTCCCTTCAGTCTGAGTGAACCAACTTAGATCGTGTGTCCATCCTTGACCAGTAACAGTTGCCAAAGGAATGCAATGTGTGGAATGACTTAAGGATCCTTTCTGAAGTTGGGAATAAGGTAGAAAGGTGAGTAATATCAGGATTCTGTTAGGAACGGGCAAAGAAGAAATGGATATGGGGTAGGTGACAACGGTATCCACTACAGTTTACTCCCCATGCACTCTATCTGAGCACATTATTTAAGGATGCAGTCCAGAAAACGAGGGAGTAAACCATGTAAAAGGAAGATATGGGTTTTAAGACACGGGCTCCAACCCAAGAGCCCAGTGAGGAGAAGGTCCAGGTACAGCTGTATATGCAACCTTAAATCAAAGAGCAGATACTTGCCCAGATTGCAGAAGGGCAGAGGCCTTCCAAGAGAAAGGTCTTCCGTGGGGAAAAAGCCGAATCGTACGAAATAAACAGCACTGCTAATAGCATTTTACAACATAATCAAGGAGGAATAGTAAACAAAATAAAAAGGCAACTAGAAATGGTGGGCAAAACAAAGAGCTATATAAGCAAGCCAAGGTTTGAATATGAAGTAGATTAAATCCTAGCAAGGATTTTAAGCAGGTGACAGAGTCTAAGAAAAGGGAATCCATTTGACCTTGATTGGTCATTCTCCTTTGAGTGGTCCAGACCTGTAAAGAAGAAAATGTAATCCTGGCACATTCATTATTTGGTCTCGCCAAGAACAGTACTCACATGTGTAATAATGTAAATAATGTTATTTTCAACTTTAGAATTAAGCTACAACTTGGCTGTGGTTGCAGGGCAGAACACACATGTTAACAAATGCAAGAATGGGTATGGTCAAGTATAGCTTTTAGGACGCAGAAGTTGAGGAGGGAAAGTGGAAGGAAAAGTAGGGTTATTAATATCCTTATCTTAAACAGAGGGGAACTGACATATGGACTAAAATACTGTTTAAAATTTACAGAGAAATGTGGGCTGGGCATGGTAGCTCACACCTGTAATCCCAGCACTTTGGGAGGCCAAGGCAGGCAGATCACCTGAGGTCAGGAGTTTAAGACCAGCCTGGCCAACATGGTGAAACCCCGCCTCTACTAAAAATACAAAAATTAGCCCAGTGCACTGGTGTGCGCCTGTAGTCCCAGCTACTCAGGAGGCTGAGGCACGAGAATTGCTTGAACCCTGGAGGCAGAGGTTTCAGTGAGCCGAGATCACATCACTGCACTCCAGCCTGGGCGACAGAGTGAGACTCCATCCTAAAAAAAAAAATTACAGAGAAATGTGAATATGAATTTCAACATGGGGAGGTAACGTAAGCTAAGTCATTCTCTTTCATTTCAGGGAGTTAACACAGTTCCCCAAAGTTGGCAAATCAAGAAAGATGTATAAGCATATGATTTAATTTTGGAGGTAACCATCAAAGGAACTAAAATCAGAAACAGTTAAAAGCTGTCATGTCTGAGTCAGGGAAGGGAAGGGGAAGGGGTAGACTGCTGTTTTTACGATGACCTCTTGTTATATCTAACTTGTTGCCGAGTAGTTGCAATATTTTGATAAAAATTCAAAACCCAAACCACCTTACCCTTCATGTTTTCTATCGCTCTGATGTTAACATTCAAAATCCTGCATGATCCAGCCCCTGTTGACCTCTCTGATGGCCCGGACCCTTTGCCACTCTCCCCTAACCCCTCGTTCAGTTCCTGCCACACAGGACTAAGCTCTTGCCAGACTGAGGGCCTTCACACATGCTCTTCTCCAACTGGAAAGCCTTTTTCCTCTCTGCACCTTGCCCACTTCTGTTCAACCCTCGGTTCCCTGCATCGGCGCTGCCTCCTTGGGGAAGGCAGGCTGAGCTGTTCCCCCATTGTACAGTCATGAGTTGCTCAACAACAGGGATATGTTCTGAGAAATGTGTCATTGGGCGATTTATTTGTGCTAACATCAGAGAGTGTTCTTACACAAATCTAGATGGTGTAGCATACTACACACCTAGGCTATACGGTATATAGCGTATTGCTCCTGGGCTATAAAACTGTACAGCACGGTACTATACTGAATACTGTAGATCACTGGAACACAATGGTAAGTATTTGTATATCTAAACATAGAAAAGGTACAGTAAAAATATGGCATTCTAATCTTATGGGACCACCACTGTATGTGTGCTCTGTTGTCGGTTGAAACGTTGTTGTGCAGCACGTGACTGTAGAGGATTGGAGTGGCTCCCACCTCCATACTTGTCCTTCTGAACACTTAAGTACTGGTACAATTATCTAAGATCTGTCTATGCTGCTAAAGTCAAGCTCCATGAGGACAGGTACCAAATCTGTCTAGGTTACCCCACCCCTGCCTAACACAGGGCCTGAGGTACTATAGATACCTTACTTACTCAATTGTGGAATGAATCGATGGACTATAGCCTGATGTACTGCAAATCCTTCAGCATGGAGCAGGACTGGAACTTGGTGTTTAAACTAAACTATAATGGCTAGATGAAAAAGAGACTAAATGTGAAATAATTCCATCATTCAGAATTGAGTGTTGGTATAACAAACAGACCCATGAAATATGTAGCGTTTCACAAGGATATCAGTGAGGAAGTTGTTCAATATGTCATCCAAAGTCCCGTTGCATAATGATACTTGCACACGCATGCTTATAGCAGCACAATTCACAATCACAAAAATAAAGAAGCAGCCCAAATGCCCATCAATCAGAAAGTGAATAGAGAAATTGTGGCATATATATACAAAGGAATACTACTCAGCCATAAAAAGGAATGACTTAATGGCATTCACAGCAACCTGGATGGAACTAGAGACTATTATTCTAAGTGAAGTAACTCAGGAATGGAAAACCAAACACCGTATGTTCTCACTCACAAGTGGGAGCTAAGCTATGAGGATGCAAAGGCATCAGAATGATACAATGGACTTTGGGGACTTGAGGGAAAGGGTGGGAGGGGGTGAGAGATAAAAGACTACAAATTGGGTTCAGTGTAAACTGCTCGGGTGATGGGTGCACCAAAATCTCAGAAATCACCACTAAAGAACTTACTCATGTCACCAAATGCCACCTGTTCCCCTAAAACCTATGGGAATAAAAAATTAAGAAAATAAATAAAATTTTAAAAGGAAGGTCATCCCTACACTTCAAGTTATAAAATAATTCTACCGTTAAAAAAAAAAAACACACACAACAACAACAAAGTCCTGTTGCGTACCTCTGAGAGGTGTTTTGTGGCTTGGACTAGCATACTGGCAGTGCAGATGCTGAGAAGTGGTTGGCCTAACAGGACTTGCTGACAGATCAGGGATGATGAGAGAAAGAGCAGAATCAGGGCAGGTGCAGTGGCTCACGCCTGTAATCCCAGCACGGCTCACTCCTGTAATCCCAGCACTTTGGGAGGCTGAGGTGGGCGGATCACAAGGTCAGGAGTTCGGGACCAGCCTGGCCAAAATGGTGAAACCCCATCTCTACTAAAAATACAAAAAATTAGCCAGGCCCAGCTACTCAGGAGGTTGGGGCAGAAGAATTGCTTGAACCCGGGAGGCGGAGGTTGCAGTGAGCCAAGATTGCACCACTGCACTCCAGCCTGGATGACGAGAATGAGACTCCGTATCAAAAAAAAAAAAAAAAAGAAAGAGCAGAATCAAGGATGACTCCTAGAATTTTGGACTGAGTAACTGGGTGGATGTTGATATTGTTTACTGAAATAGAGACAACATGAGGAATAGGTTCGAAGGGGGAAAAAAATCAAGACTGGGACTTGTTAAATTTGAGATACTTATGAGCAACTCAAGTAAATGCTGACGAGGCCATCAAATCTGGAGCTCAAGAGAGAGGTTTGAAATGCAGGAACAGGGTTGTAGCCATCAGCAGGCAGACATATCATCATTCAGAGTCATGAACATGCAGAAATAATGGAAATGCCTGTTAATTAAATGAAGGCATAGACATACAACGAAATGTTATGTGGTTACTAAAAATGATGGTAGAAAAACATTATCCAGAAGTTATCTTTATCTGTAGATGACAGATTTATGGACAATTTTTACTTTTCATCTTTGCATATTTTCTGAAAATTTTTTGTCCATTGAACATGTATTACTTTTATAATAAGAAAATGCAGGCTGGGCACAGTGGCTCACGACTGTAATCCCAGCACTTTGGGAGGCCAAGGCAGGAAGATCACTTGAGGCCAGCAGTCTGAGGCCAGCCTGGGCAACATAGTGAAATCCCATTTCTGCAAAAAATTTTTTAAAAATTAGCCAGGCGTGGTGACATGTGCCTGTAGTCTTAGCTATCTTGGAGGCTGAGGTAGGAGGAATACTTGAAACTGGAGGTGGAGGCTGTAGTGAGCTGTGACATCACTGCACTCCAGCCTGAGCAACAGAGCAAGAGCCTGTCTCAAAACAAAAACAAAAACAAAAAAGAGAATGCAAGTAAGTTATTTTCATTTTAGGGAAAAGTGAAGATATACGTCTATTTTTATGGACATGGATATTTACAACATTTTGTTGAGGAAAGGCAGCAAGTTACAAAAGTACATATATGATCTCATTCATCTAAAACAATATGTGGGCCAGGCACAGAGGTGCACACTTGTAATCCCGGCACTTTGGGAGGCTGAGGCGGAAGGATCGTTTGAGCAAAGGAGTTTGAGACCAGTCTGGGCAACATGGTGAAACTCCGTCTCTACAAAAAAAATACAAAAATTAGCTGGGCATGGTAGCGGACACCTGTAGTCCCACCTACTTGGGAGGCTGAGTGGGAGGATCACTTGCACCCAAGAGGTCGAAGCTGTAATGAGCTGTGATCGCACCACTGCGCTCCAGCTTGGGCGACAGACCTTGTCTCAAAACAACAACAACATGTGTACGTGCTTACAGGCAAATAAGAAAGACTCTAGAAGGATGTTTAAAATGCCAACAGCAGGCCCAGCGTGGTGGCTCATGCCTGTAATCCCAGCACTTTGGGAGGCCGAGGTGGGCAGATCACAAGGTCAAGAGATGAAGACCATCCTGGCCAACATGGCGAAACCCTATCTCTACTAAAAATACAAAAATTAGCTGGGCATGGTGGCGCGCACCTGTAGTCCCAGCTACTCGGGAGGCTGAGGCGGGAGAATCGCTTGAACCAGGGAGGCAGAGGTTGCAGTGAGCTGAGATCGCACCACCGCACTCCAGCCTGGCGACAGTGAGACTCTGTCTCAAAAAAAATAAATAAATAAATAAATAAGTAATAAAATAAAATGCCAACAGCAAAAGTAACTTTTAGGCTATTATGCACCAACAAATTTATGTGATACCGAGAAGTGTTAAACAGTTTTAGTTGCATTACACTTTGCATAATATACACAAAACACTAAACATGTTAATAAATGTTTGATATAATAAGATGACCTAAGTTTAAGTGTAATTTTGACTCCTTTTACTGTACCTGTGTTTTCCCCCACTAACTGACTAGTCAAGTGCTGACTGGTTTTTAAGAGATGGGGTCTTGCTCTGTTGCCCAGGCTGGCCTCAAACTCCTGGGCTCAAGTGATTTTCCCACCTCAGCCTCCCAAGTAGGTGGAACTACAGGTGTGCATCACCATACCTGGCTTAACGTCTGTTTTTATATTTGTAGCCACATGGTACAAAGTACAGAACAGGTGTTCTTAACCTTTTTCTGCCATGGACCCTTTTGGCCTTCTGGACCCCTCCTCAGAAGAATGTTTTGAAATGTGTAAAATGCACAGAAATTGATTAACAACATATTTCAAGAGTTCGTGCTCAAATAATATGTGCTTCTTCAGTAAATCATTAAATAACCAGATCTAGAGATGGGTCTAATAATTACCCTAAGTTTGAAGCAGTGATGAACATATATATTTCAAAATATCTGTAACAACTATAATATGATATGAAAGTATCTTTGATCTCTACTGGTGACAGTCACTGCTATTCTAATACTACCATGATCTGTTGCTTACAATTGTCATTGAAGAAAATGTGGATTTTTTTTTTTTTTTTTTTTTTTTTTTTGAGACAGAGTCTCGCTCTGTCGCCCAGGCTGGAGTGCAATGGCGTGATCTTGGCTCACTGCAACCTCTACCTTCCGGGTTCAAGTGATTCTCCTGCCTCAGCCTCCGGAGTAGCTGGGATTACAGGCGCCCACCACTATGCCCGGCTGATTTTTGTATTTTTAGTAGAGACAGGATTTCACCATGTTGGTCAGGCTGGTCTCAAACTCCTGACCTCAGGTGACCTGCCTGCCTCAGCCTCTCAAAGTGCTGGGATTACAGGCATGAGCCACCACACCCAGCTGGATTTTTTTTTTAAAAGACAGGGTCTTGCTATGTTGCCCAGGCTGGTCTCAAACTCCTGGGCTCAAGTGATCTGCCCTCCACGGGCTTCCAAAGCACTGGGATTACAGGCACGAGCCACCATGCCCAGCTAAAAATCTGGGTTTTCAGAGACATTAGTGAAAATAAAGACTGAATGTTTTTCCCATCCAAGGTCACAGACCCCGCTGAATTCTCAACCAAAGTTGGAGGCCTTGGTCTAGAAAGATACACACCAAATATTAACAGCAGTTTTTTTTTTTGGATAGTGGAATCGCCAGAGTGATTCTATTTTGTTTTATGATATTTTTGTAGAGATAGGGTCTCAATATGTTGCTTAGGCTGGTCTTGAACTCCTGGGCTCAAAAGATCCTCCCACCTTGGCCTCCCAAAGTGCTGGGATTACAGGCGTGAGCCACGGCATGCCTGGCCTAATTTTTTATCTTTGTACCTATACGCATTTTCAAAGTTTTCTATAATGATGTTTTACAATTAAAATTTATAAGAGCTTAATGAATACTATGTATTTGTTTGTCTTAAACAACCTGGAAGGATGACTAGTAAATTTTATACAACTCACTACAGATGTTCAACCTTCTATAACTACTTAAGTGTTATGATGACTCTAATCATTCCCATGTTCTTACAAGCCAAGAAAAAAACTCACTAGAATTATTTATTCTGGAGTTAAAAAGAACAAAAAAACAAACTGTCACAACTGCAGACATTTGTCTATTTTTTTGCCAAGTGTAATTCCAAAAACAGCTGAAAATATTAGAACAAATTAGTACTTAATATGGACTAATACCTTCTGCTGTTTACAAAAACACAAAACCCAGAAGCACACAGAAACTTGTATTTTAAAAATAAGTGATTGTGTGTAGAAAGACTTAAAGTACAACTTATCTAAGTAATGCCAAAACTTACATACCACCAGACAAAGTGCTTTAATGCTTTATATTTATTTTTTTGAGACAGAGTCTCGCTCTGTCACCTAGGCTAGAGTGCAGTGGCTCGATCTCTGCTCACTGCAACCTCCACCTCCTGGGTTCAAGCAATTCTCCTGCCTCAGCCTCCCGAGTAGCTGGGATTACAGGCGCATGCCACCACGCCCGGCTAATTTTTGTATTTTTAGTGGAGATGGGGTTTCACTATATTGGCTAGGCTGGTCTTGAACTCCTGACCTCAAGTGATCCACCCACCTCGGCCTTCTAAAGTGCTAGGAATATAGGCGTGAGCCACCACACCCGGCCGAAAATGCTTTAATGTTTTAAAAAATGAGTCATACATAGAAAGTAAGCACATGCTTAAAAGTGCTCATGTTCAAGTTTTAGCAGCAATGTGGAATGTTGCAAAAGAGACAGGGACACAGGGAAATGTGCATATCTCAGAAGCCTACTTTGCTTTCTTTCAAATCTAAAAATAAAACCTTTGGACTGCCCTATTAATAAGTCTAGAAAATGGATGCTTTTTTTGTGGAAAGCTTTCGCAAACATGGAAATAAAAATATCTTCTTCTCGGTTAACAGGACTAAAGGATGTAAACATAAACCAGATGCCAATCCTTGTTTCTCTACAATCCCCTTCTCCCTCATGGCTCTGGACAGGCTTCTATTGTAAAACTATTTCTATGGCACAAGGAGACATATCAAATGAATGAACACTGGTCTGCACGGAGCAACACAGAACAAGTTCAAAAGTCAAATGTTGAGTGAAAAGAGTAAGTTGTAGGATGTTCCACATAGTAGGATATCATCCAGTAAATTTGCAAAACACTTTATTCCATGTTGTCATGTGTAATACAACAAAAACCTTGCATGGGGAGTATCTCGGTGACCTTTAGGGAACAGGCTACCTTGGGGAAGCAGGGCAGACAAAGAGTGCAACCACAGGGCTGGGAATTCAGCTGAATCTGTCCTATTTGAGTTCCATAGTAAGAGGGCTGACAGGAATACGACCAACTGATAACATTTCCTAAGTCTGGGTGAAAAGTACCCAAATAGCTACTACTTGAGCTGAGCGTAGAAGCCAGGAAGGAAGAGGGCGGGGGAAGACAGGACCTTAGAATGACGCCAGGAAGAATGGTGGAAGAGCTGACAGCATGGGGGAAGAGCTGGGAACAGTGCTTAGGGCCCACCTCCTGAGCCCAGGCTTGGGGAGTTACAGCAGTGCTGTCCACAGGGGCTCATCAGAGTGGACCTGGTACTTGACAAGACAGGAGTCAGCTTGCTCACACACTGCTTCCTCTACCATCAAAGTCTTACGTAAAAATAAAAAATAAAAAATCAGTAGAACTAAGCAGCATACTTTGTACCACAGCTGACTCCCATTCCATGTAAGCTCCTGACCTTCTCACAGCCCAGCACTTTCGTGCATTAGACAATGAACTGTGCTGGAGAAGATGATGCCTGTTCCCATGAGTCTCCCAGGTCTCCTGGGACAGAAGTGAAGGGAAAGAAGGTTCCATGAAGAGACCTGGAGTGGAGTGGGAGCCCCAGGGGCCCAGTGGATAGGGTGGGGTGGAAAAGGACAGCATAGATGGGCGGAGCACCTCACGCTGCCTTCTGGGGCCCAGGGAACATCTAAGAGTGTGACGGGGCCTGGAAACAAAGCTGAGCCTGGCCGGGCACGGGGGCTCTCACCTGTAATCCCAGCACTTTGGGAGGCCGAGACGGGTGGATCACCTAAGGTCAGGAGTTTGAGGCCAACGTGGTGAAACTCCGTCTCTACTAAAAATACAAAAATTAACCGGGCATGGTGGCGGGTGCCTGTAATCCCAGCTGCTTGGGAGGCTAAGGCAGAAGAATCGCTTGAACCCTGGAGGTGGGGGTTGCAGTGAGCCGAGATCATGCCATTGCACTCCAGCCTGGGTGACAGAGAAAGACGTCTCAAAAAAAAAAAAAGAAAAAGAAAAAAGAAAAATGCTCCTCTCCACATGTCCTGGCTGGTTGTTCATGCCTCGTCTTCACACAGTGGACTCTCTGAATGGGCCTGAGAGATTCTCTCCTGTCAGAGCCTCTACACATGCTGGTCCTTCCAAAAGACTCATGCATCTCTCCCCACTGATGCTTTGTCCTTGACCTAGCTAATGTTTCCTTGTTGTTCAGGTCTTAGATGCCATTTTTCAAAGAAGTCTCCTCCCTGACCTACCTCCCAATTCTTGGTAGGATCTCCTCTGATTTTTATGTGCTCCCTTAGTGGCTGGAACTTCTCTCCATCACAGAAGTTAGCCTCTTGTAAAGTCATAGCCCATTTGCCTGTCTGTACCTCCCATTAGACCAGAAGACTGCTGAGGGTAGGATAGTTTCCAGCAGCTAGCACAGTAACTGACACATAATAAATGCTCAATTAGTACAGCTTAAAAAAGTACTGCTATATAAAGAGTTCAACAGTCACAGAACAACAAAGCAACCACAGCCTGTTCCTGAATACTTCTAGGATACCTCTTATGCATATTACAGCACGAGGAGGCAGAAGGTCCAGCAGCAGAGGGAGATTCTCCAACCCCGAGTACCAAGGAACTACCACAACCTAGAATGGTCCCAAATGCTCCACTTTCTTCAAGGTTCACAAACAAGAACTGGCTGAAGTTCCCCTTGTCAAGTAAAAAGGTCCTTCCCTCACATGCCCTACTCAGATGAGGTCACTTTTGACGAAATGGAAGTTTCCAAAGTTTTGCTTTCTAGTGCTAACTGCTAAAAACGTCTTCCTAGCCTAACAGCTCTGTGATCTCTACAAATAGTATTGCAGTGATAAATTTGTATGCTTATCTACTTATATGCAACTTTTTCTTTAATGGTCTGCAATTAAAAGGTTACTCTTGTCAGGCTCCATGGCTCATGGTTGTAATCTCAGCACTTTGGGAGGCCAAGGCAGGAGGATTACTCAAGCCCAAGGAGTTCAAGACCATCCTGGGCAACACAGTGAAACCCCGTGTCTACCAAAAATAAAAATAAAAAATTTAGCCAGGCATGGCGGCACATCCCTGTAGTCCCAGCTACATGAGAGCCTGAGGTGGGAGGATCACATCAGCCCCGGAGTTCAAGGCTGCAGTAAGCTATGATCATGCTGTTGCACTCCAGCCTGGGTGATGGAGTGGGATCCCGTCTCTAAAAAAAAAATTAAAAAAAATAAGTAAAAAATTTAAAAACTGGTTAAATAAATTGTGGTACATCCATAATAGACTATTTAAACCCAACCCTTAAAAAGAATGATACGGCTCTGTATGAACCGATTCTAAATAATCTACAGGATACATTAAAATAAACAAATGTGCACAATATTTTATAGTATGTGTAAAAACACAACGCCCACATACCCTTGTGTATTTATACACACGTAAAATATATACACAAACCTAAACACACAAAAATATGTCCAATAGAGACAAAGAGTAGAATAGTAGTTGCCAGAGGGTGGGGTGGGGGAAAGGGGAGAAGTGGGAGTTAGTGTTTAATAGGTATGAAATTTCAGTTTTGCAAGACGAAAGGTTGTAGAGATGGATGGTAGTAATGGCTGTACAACAATGTGAATGTACTCAGTGCCACTGAACTGTACAGTTAAGATGATTAAAACTGTAAATTGTTATATATATCGATATATATATTTTTTGAGACGGAGTCTCGCTCTGTCGCCTAGGCTGGAGTGCAGTGACGCGATCTCGGCTCACTGCAAGCTCCGCCTCCCGGGTTCACGCCATTCTCCTGCCTCAGGCTCTCCGAGTAGCCGGGACTACAGGCGCCCGCCACCACGCCCGGCTAATTTTTTGTATTTTTAGTAGAGACGGGGTTTCACCATGTTCGCCAGGATGGTCTCGATCTCCTGACCTCGTGATCAGCCTGCCTCGGCCTCCCAAAGTGCTGGGATTACAAGCGTGAGCCACCACGCCCGGCCTGTTATATATATTTTATAATTAAAATTTAACACACGGGTACACACATGCTTTTTTTTTTGAGATGGAGTCTCATTCTGTCGCCAGGCTGGAGTGCAGTGGCGCGATCTCAGTTCGCTGCAACCTCTGCCTCCCAGGTTCAAGCGATTCTCCTGCCTCAGCCTCCTGAGTAGCTGGGACTACAGGTGCCCGCCACCGTGCCCGGCTAATTTTTTGTATTTTTAGTAGAGATGGGGTTTTACCATGTTGGCCAAGATGGTCTCGATCTCTTGACCTCATGATCCACCCACCTCCACCTCCCAAAGTGCTAGGATTACAGGTGTGAGATACCGTGCCCGGCCACATTTTTTTTTTTTTTTTTTAAAGACACAGGTAATAGTGGCTGCCTCCAGGGAAAGAAATGAATGTTTGGGGCAGGGTAGCAGAGATACTTTACAATATAACTCTTTTTTTTTTTTTTTGAGACGGAGTTCCGCTCTTGTCGTCCAGGCTGGAGTGCAACGGCATGATCTTGGCTCACTGCAACCTCTGCCTCCCAGGTTCAGGCGATTCTCCTGCCTCAGCTTCCCAAGTAGCTGGGACTACAGGCACGCACCACCACGCCTGGCTAATTTTTGTATTTTTAGTGGAGACGGAGTTTCACCATGTTGGCCAGGCTAGTCTCGAATTCTGACCTCAAGTGATCCACCTGCCTCAGCCTCCCAAACTGCTGGGATTACAGGCATGAGCCACCATGCCCAGCCCCATATAAC
Source organism: Gorilla gorilla gorilla (assembly GCF_029281585.2). NCBI lineage: Eukaryota > Metazoa > Chordata > Mammalia > Primates > Hominidae > Gorilla > Gorilla gorilla. Next base: position 165,780,638 of record NC_073247.2, read on the forward strand.
TTTTTTCTATTATTATTTTTCTGAGACGGAGTCTCGCTCTGTCGTCCAGGCTGGAGTGCAATGGCACGATCTTGGCTCACTGCAACCTCTGCCTCCTGGGTTCAAACGATTCTTCTGCCTCAGCCTCCCGAGTAGCTGGATTACAGGTGCATACCACCACGCCCAGCTAATTTTTGTATTTTTAGTAGAAATGATGTTTCGTCATGTTGGCTAGGCTGGTCTCGAACTCCTGACCTCAGGTGATCCACCCACCTCGGCCTCCCAAAGTACTGGGATTGCAGGCATGAGTCACTGTGCCTAGCCCCGTATAACTTTTTACACCACCTTTTTAATTCCGTATTGTCCATCTAACTATTCAAAAAATCATTTAAAAAACCCCGGCCTTATACAAGAAGTCTTTTCCTTAATCGTGTCATTTATTCTATCCCTCTTCCTTTAAGTAAGAAATATTTTCAATCAAAATCAGAATTCGACTTCAGCTTTGAGGGTATTTATTAGATTCAAATAATGCAATTTACAAAAATTACACTTGCTACCCTAAAAATATATTCACTAAAAGCCTTTTCTTTTTTTCTTTCTTTTTTTTTTTTTTTTTAAAAGAGACAGTGTCTTACTCTAAAGAACGAGGCTGCCCAGGCTAGAGTACACGAGTACAGTGGTGTGATGATGGCTCACTGTAGCCTAAAACTCCTGGGCTCATGGGATCCTCTCACCTCATCCTCCCGAGTAGCTGGGACTACAGGCATGAGCCACCATGCCTGGCCCCTCTATTTTTATCAGGTGTTACAGAAAAGCTTCAAAATCATCATGGAAGAAAATTATCATTTTTACCAGTACAAAACTTTTATTGCATCCCAACCAAGCTAAGATGAATACAGAATTGTTTCAACAGAAGTTACCATTATCATAATTCAAGACAAAAATCAGCCGGCAATTACATGAGTTGGAAAACAAACTACTCTTATGTCACAGTCTACCCTAAAGCTCCAACTTATGTCAGAATTTAAAATACACACACATATACACAACCCTGTGGATTCCTCCTCATTTATGTAAAACCTACTTTTGTGATGATCTGCTATTTTCTTGCGTCTTCTGGAATGAACACTGTAGCCCCACTCCCGGATAAGGAGAAGATACCACTTCCAGGGCTTAGCACTGCCCCTGGCTTGAAGCAGATACTCAAATATTTGTTGGGTGAATGAACGATTGTCTGCTGATAGGGCTGCCATCAAGCCTCATAAAGAAAAAATTCAGAAAAAAGCAACTTTATAGAGAAAATAGGAAAAAGTTTAAGAGATATTTTGCTCACTTGAAGAAATCAGCATGTGTTAAAGGTGAAGACTGGATTGACTGGTTCATCAAGTGGCTTAGACACAACTGACTAAGTGGGCTATACCTTATCCCACCCCAAAGTTAAATACAAAACAGGTATTTTTTTTTTAATCACAAAAAAAACACAGGGCAACTTAACTATAAAATCATTATTTTTATTTTTTATTTTTGAGACAGAGCCTCACTCTATCGCCCAGGCAGGAGTGCAGTGGTGTGATCTTGGCTCACCGAAACTTCTGCCTCCTGGGTTCAAGCGATTCTCCTGCCTCAGTCACCCCAGTAGTTGAGATTACAGGCGCCCGCCACCACGCCTGGCTAATTTTTGTATTTTTAGTAGAGACGGGATTTCACCATCTTGGCTAGGCTGGTCTTGAACTCTTGACCTCAGGTGATCCACCCGCCTCAGCCTCCCAAAGTGCTGGGATTACAGGCATGAGCCACCGCATCTGGCCCTTTTGTATATATTAAATACGTATGTATGAATTTAATACATCATCAGGTTTTTTAGGAAGAAAATATAGATGACTATTGATCTGTTGTTAAGAGTAGGAAAGGATTTCCTGGCGGGGCGCGGTGGCTCACGCCTGTAATCCCAGCACTTTGGGAGGCAGAGGTGGGCGGATCACAAGGTCAGGAGATCGAGACCAGCCTGGCTAACATGGTGAAACCCTGTCTCTACTAAAAATACAAAAAATTTAGCCAGGCGTGGTGGCGGGCGCCTGTAGTCCCAGCTACTCGGGAGGCTGAGGCAGGAGAATGGAATGAACCCGGGAGACGGAGCTTGCAGTGAGCCAAGATCACGCCATTGCACTCCAACCTGGGCGACAGAGCGAGACTCCGTCTCAAAAAAAAAAGAGTAAAAAAGGATTTCCTAAGTATGAAAGCAAAAGAATAAATCATAACATAAATTTTATATATCAGAAAGACAAGAATCAAGACGTAAGACAAAATAGGAAAATATCTGCATGACAAAGAGTTAACATCTTTAATACATTAAGAGCTATGACAATGATTATTGAGGTTTAGCCTCATTAATAATCCAAGCGGCACCAATTTAAAAGATGTATATCCAATTCTGGGACGATATGGGAAAATGGCACTTTCTCAGACTATTGTGGGAACTGGGATAGCCATTTTGGACAGTGATGTGGTGGTATCCACCAGAAATTCCAAGTCTAGGCAGCCATTCTTCAAAATGACTGGCACATGAGGAATTTCAATCCTGTAGCATTTTTAATAACATAGAGAGACAACGAAATGCATGACGGTAAGTCAGCTCTGGACTACACTGCTATTTAAAAGAAATGAGGCAGAGATGAATATATGAGATGGATAAATGCAGAATATGTATATATAACACCATCCTGAGGCCAGGCACGGTGGCTCATGCCTGTAATCCCAGCACTTTGGGAGGCCAAGGCAGGTGGATCACCTGAGGTCAGGAGTTCGACACCAGCCTGGCCAACATGGTGAAACCCAGTCTCTACTAAAAATACAAAAATTAGCTGGGTGTGGTGGCAGGCGCCTGTAATCCCAGCTACTCAGGAGGCTGAGGCAGGAGAATCACTTGAACCCAGGAGGTGGAGGTTGCAGTGAGCCAAGATTGTGCCACTGTACTCCAGCCTGGATGACAGAGCAAGACTCCATCTCAAAAAAAGAAAAAACAAAACAAAACAAAACAAAAACCCTCCTGTTAATTACAACACAAAAAGTACACAGTTTAGTCTTAGAAGACTTAGAAGGATCTACATTAAGCTATTAACAGCAGTTATTCTGGGTAGTGGGAGCAGAGATTAAGCGGGGAGCTCATTTTTTCACCTGATACTTTTTTTTTTTTTTTTTTTGAGACCGAGTCTCACTCTGTCACCCAGGCAGGAGTGCAGTGGTGTGACCTTGGCTCACTGCAACCTCCGCCTCCCAGGTTCAAGTGATTCTCCTGCCTCAGCCTTCCGAGTAGCTGGGACTACACGCTCAAGCCACCATAGCCAGCTAATTTTTGTATTTTTAATAGAGATGGGGTTTCGCCGTGTTAGCCAGGCTGGTCTCGAACTCCTGACTTCAGGTGATCCACCCGCCTAGGCCTCCCAAAGCGCTGTGATTACAGGCATGAGCCACCTTGCCCAGCCACCTGATCAATTTTTAAGTGGTTTGATTTTTCTATAAATCCATGTATTATTTTAGTAATTCTTTAAAAAGTAAAAGAAGAAAAATAGATATCAAGCATTTATCTACTAAAGACAGGTACTGTCCTTTGAGAATTCCCTCAAAAGTTCTTTGAAGCTCAAATAGCTACATCTTTCCCATTCATAAGTAATAAGATATTTTTTAAATTTCCTCTTTCTACATTTCTTTTTAAAAGTTTATTTTCAATTAGCTTCCTCAGGTTGAACTCTCTGTACATTTCTTAGGAGAAACTGTATGGTGTCAACACTGGCTGTTTTATAACATCCATTCGTAATCTGTAATCTGAGAAAAAGACTCGTAAAAACCCAAACCACCCTCCAGGCCTAACATCTTCCAGAAGAAACCCATTCACTGCCCATATTACATTTAGTCCACACAATTTCTGAGACAAAGCACAAAGCACTAGCCATACAACTCCCACCAGCATAAATACGTGGAGTACAAAGAATGTCCTGTCAGCTGGGCCCAGAGCACACCCCACAGCAGTAAAAGAGAATGACAATTTGAGTCACAGGATCAGGAGCAGAATCAAATTTGGGACTTGAGGCAGTGTGATGCTCTTCTGGTCTTCCGCTTCCTTCCACACCTTCTATTCTCCTTCAGCCAAACCTTGCCCTCACATAATCCCTAAGCAGGCTATTTCTTATGGATGTCTAAAACAGCTTCACACTGAGGTGTCAGAAACCACTAGAGAGACAACAAAGAACGACTTAGGGTCTCAGTTGGAATCACAATGGCCGCATAAGTGAAAATTCACATTTTTGCTTAGGGGAAAAAAAAATGGGAAAATTCAATTGGAACATTCTGCTTTACCACACAGAAGTTCTGAAATCCACATGTCAAAACATCAAATGCGGAGTGACCACTAATCAAAAAGACAAAACAAAACAACGACAACAACAACAAACAGCTTGAGATGTTGAGCCTGAAGGTTGAGAAATTAAGGAACCATTCATTTTTACAAAACTAAAGTCCACACAATGGTGCCAAGTAGTTCAAACTGCAGCTGATACAGCACCTGAGTGTCAGACCTAGAATGACTCGGGCCCCCAGGTTTTTACAAAGTACTCATCCTCCTCTAGAGTCCCAAGAACCAGATGTATATCTGGGTACTCTCTTTAGTTACCATGGGAGGAGTGTAGCAAGCACATGACATTAGCCATGGCCCCCGGTGTTCTGAGACAGCTTTCAGGAGGGTGTCCTTCTAGGGAACCAACCATACACCAGTTCCCATATCTGAAAATGCATTACCACTGCTCACTAATGTTGACCACTAAGCCATTTACCCCAAACCAAAGCAAACACATGCTGAAGACCGCTAAGGCAACAGCAGCAGCGCAAAAGGGCTCAGTGCAAGCGCTCTCAGCTCAGCTGACCTGCTTCAAGGTGAACTGAAGTTGCAGATCACCAGTTCCGGCTCTAATCTGACGCCCGCCCCCAGATCACGCTGTGGCGACCAAGTAACCCTACACACACTGACCTTTCAGGGCTCAGGGAAGTGACTTTTTTTTATTATATGGCACAGTTTGGCACAGTTATGTCTTTAGTCTTTGGGGTACTTTTATACTGTCCAAGAGTAGTATATTTTTTTCCTCTTTTCCTTTTTTTTTTTTTTAAAAAAAAAAAAACAGATGGCCAAACCAGGACATATACTAAAAAAAAAAAAAGGAAGGTTACTTACCTGAGCCCTAACATCCCAGCTACCATGGAATCCTGTTGGAGCTGGTCTACAGAAGCAAGGTGTATTCTGGGGAGTCACATGTCACATCAAAGCAGGAACTGGTGAGTCTGTATTTTTATGGAGCCTAAAACAAAGAAAATTGTAAGTTGAAAGCCCCCATTGAGCTGCACGACCTTTTTCCCAGGGCTATTTGGGACATTTTGAAGATAAACACATAGACAAAGTACTAGGCTATTTCCCAGCTTACCTAGCTAGAAACAAAGGATAAGCTGCAAATTACTGGCACGTAACACACAGTGCTAAAATAAAGGAAAGATTCATGCTTGTTAGAATCAACACTATCACAAGCCTTGTCACCTCTAGGGGACACTTCGACACTACAAAAGCATACCATGAGTGGTGATTTCTGGCAAGTATTTCTTCTACCACGGCACACAGAAATTCTCAGGGAAGAATACATGTTCAAGAGAATATGCAACACCAAAATACCATCCCTGAAAGAACACATGGAACCTAGAGGCAGTCTCCCTTCTTTTTCAAGCAGCTGAATGAAGTTGCAATAAGCTGCTGTAACAACATCACGTAAAGGGGCTTTAATCCTGAGAGAAAAAATCAGCACCAAGGGAAACCAAGTGCTCTGGGAGACCCAAAGCCATCATCCAAAACATGCAAGTCTATTTCAGGGCAATCAGTTTTAAGCCTCTCAGATCAGTCAATCTCGATGCTCAACAAACTCAGTTATTAGTTTGATAGTTTCTCTTTTTCTTTTGAACACATGTTCAAAAAAGGACTTTTGTCAGTACCTTTTTTGTCATTAAGATAACCATCATTTCCTAGTTAAAGCCTAAACTGCCCCATATGAATTAGCTAATTTCTGATACTATGCTGGCCCAAGAGTAGCATTTTTATAAGCTAAAAACAAAAGCTCAGAGCATACAACTTAGAGACTATTCACACAATTACTCACGTAATCAAACCCAGAAGAAGGGCAACACCAACCAAGTCTTTTACTGGTCTGTTGCTGCTCTACAGCTACCAGGATGGTACCTAAAATTATCTTTTGAGGTTCAGTGAGGCCTCATAATTCCCTTAAACAGTCAAGTCACAGAATACTTTGAAATCCCAGAAGTCAAGTTAATAGTATTACTCGGCTAGCTATATAATAAAAACCAAACTGGTATCCTGGCTAGGAGGCCCTGGAAAAGTCACAACTTCTCAGGGACACAAGTTTGTTTGTAAACTGATGGTGCTGGACTAAGAATCCTTCTAGTTCTTAAAGTTTAAGATAATTAACTTAAGATTTCATGTCAAAAAGAAAAGAGCCAGAGGCTGGGTGCGGTGGCTCACGCCTGTAATCCCTGCACTTTGGGAGGCTGAGGCGGGTGGATCACGAGGTCAGGAGTTCAAGACCAGCGTGGCCAAGATGGTGAAACCCCGTCTCGACTAAAAAAAAAAAAAAAAAAAAAAATACAAAAATTAGCCAGGCGTGGTGGCAGGTGCCTGTAATCCCAGCTACTTGGGAGGCTGAGGCAGAGAACTGCTTGAGCCCGGGAGGCAGAGGTTGCAGTGAGCTGAGATCGTGCCACTGCACTCCAGCATGGGTGACAGAGTGAGACTGTCTCAAAAAAAAAAAAAAAAAAAAAAAAAAAGAAAAAGAGCCAGAAAATGAGAGCAGTTTGTGAAATCTAAAAAAGAAAGTTAATATATATAAAAAACACCCCTAGCTCTTGGGCAAGGAAGACAAGTGCATCCTTACTAAGGCTTGGTCCTGTCAACTTCAGAGGCAATAATGAGAGCCCAGACTACAGTGTCTACAGTAACTGCAAAACAGCCACACAGCACAGCGGGAACACATTCACACGCCAGGAGACCCAGCATACATGTGCTTGAAGAAGTTATAAGACTCAGGCTTTATTCTCTAACGAAATGGTCATTCCCCCTTTGATGTGGGGGTGGGGATGCCCTGCCCACCCCCCAATTCCGGCTCCCACTCAGTTATCCCACATACCATACATACCATCAAAGTATTTAAGCAATGGCATGCAAACCAAGCTTTCGACAGGAGAAGGTTTCTTGCAAGAGAAAGGCAGAAGAGAACAGGTAAAAGCAGAAGAGCACAACTTCTACTTAAGCCCAAAGAAGAGGGACCTGTTCACATCTTGTCCTACCCGGAATGATGCACACGCACAGGGGCTTGCCGGGACAGCAGTAGTTTCACTGGAAAGGGCTGGTATGGAGGCACCGAGGACAAGGTCCTTCCATCGCAGCGGTGATAATGCCCTACCCAAGAAAAAAAGATTGCGTCTGCCAGCCACGCAAGACTGGTCTGCAAGGATGTCACCATAGCAGAGGGCAGGGAAAACAAGCAGGTGTCCTGCCACACTCTTTGGAACTGGCCAGTCTAGGAGTGTGCTTTACCCCACGCACTGAAAACACTGGTTACTAGAAATATCAAACATTTCCTGTGATTCTCTCCTCCTCCAAGATAACTCGGGCAGCTTCAGAACAAGCTGCTCTTAGCTAATTAAAAGATTTCTGCTGATATTAACCTTTATAAAAGATTTCAGGTTCCAGGACACGTCATTTATCATGCAGAGTCCCAAGCAGGTACATTAGCAATGGAAACCAGGCTCCAATAAGGAACTAACAATTTTATCTCTGTTGTTCTTTATTTTAGGTTAAAGAAATGAACTTCTCGTTTCATCTCCACATGGGAGGAATGTTCTGGAGGGGGTAACAGCCTATTAAACTCATCTAGCTTTTTTTTTTTTTTTTTTTTTCAAACTCCACAGCTTGCCTCTCTACCCTACTAGACTAGATTGCACAGAGGCAGGGCAGGCACGGGAAACGACTCTGGTTGGAAATTACAAACATACACACACAGAATGCAAGCACCATAACCCTTTGAACACACAGTGGTTTGTGCCTTGCCCCAGACCTACCTAAGGATTTAAACAGCACAGAAGTCGGAGTTCGGCTGACTGCATGACACTCTCCTATCAATCGGGTAAAACAAAGACCCAGTACTCTAAGCTTAAAGCATTCCAGGCAAAATTTTAGTTAACAGGCAATAGGAAGGTGTGATAGGCCAGTGCTAACAAGAAAGCCACAGATGGGTTTCTTTGAGCTGTTAAGACACTGGAAAGGGCTGGTATGGAAGCCCAGCGGAGCCACTAGGACAATGGAAAAGGAGGTACCCCTCCACCAGGCACTTTGCAGAGAAAACTATACTCTGGAAGCTGCCTGCACTGTTGATAGGGCTAGACGTATGATAAACAGCTAACCGGAGGGGCACCCGAGGAGACAAACTGCCAACTATGAAGAACAAAGCAGAGACCTCAACTTGTCACGTCTCAAGCTCAGATGTACAAACTTTGGGATCGTCAAGTGAGGCTCGTGTGTCTGCCTGGGGATATGACTGTATTCCAGTGATCAGCCACCTAGCTGACCTGCCACGAATGGGTGACCTGTGGTGACTTACTTTAATCAACTGTAGTACTTCTAGATTGATTGGGTGATTTAAGGTTCTGACATATTCAGGGAAGAAAATAAAAGCAAGTGTTTCCTAGACTTCCTCATTGGGATTTGAAATAGAAATCCTGAAAAGCCCATAAAAGCCTATTTCCCTAAATCCTTGGTGGAAATTCCCAAAAGATTAAAAAATCCAGACCCTGTCTTATTATAGGGACCCAGCAGATTTCAAAAGACTCAAGAGGTCAGCTTAATCTGGTTATTAACTGAAATTGCTGAGATACTGATGAACATTCCAACCATGGAACCCAAAATTCTCTAGAGTAATAATTACCTATTAGTGCAATGTTACTACTGAGGCCGTATATGCTTCATTTTTACAGTATAACAAAATGTCTAAAACTTATGAGAGTCCTACAACGTCTAGGCCACTCAGTATCACATCCAAGTAGGTATGGTTCCTGGATCACCAACCAACCCCTGAATTCGATCCTGTTATCTCACAGTCTGGGGTACTGATCCCGCACAGCAGAGACACAACGTGTGAAAGGCTCGGCAGAGCCCATTCCTGTTCCTGGAAAAATAACCAGAAGCACACATCTGCCTGACCATGAGTCAGGAATATCAATTTTGTGGTGGAGCCCATTTCTGCTGTGACCAACCCACACCCGAACACACTCGCAACAGAAGCAACCGCCACAGAGCAATTCCAGAATGAGCTTTTTCCCCCTCGGGGTCCGTACTTAGCAATGTCATAAACGGTCTCCCCTGCGAGAGCAATCCTTTTACACTCTTCATAATGACCTTAAGTCTTCAGTGCAAAACCACAGAAACATTGCCACTGCCATATAAAAGTCATCTGAGTTTCAGTTTGGGTGATTCGGTCATGACCAAACTGAACAGAGAATAACCTTTCAGGCACAACGAACAGGAGCCACAGCGTCGCGATGAACTTGCCCCATCTGGTACCGGTGATCCCGAGCGCTCCAGGGCGATGAGAGCCCGTTACCTACTATGTCCCACTCCACTTATGTAACTGGAAGATCGCCGGCGAAGGGGAGGGTAGGATGGGAGGGTGCTCACATTCCGAGGCCACAGCACTCCAAAGAACCTCTGAGCACCCTGGGGACATGTTCGCTCGCACCTTAGAGCCTCTGGCGCCGAAGAGCCTCGGGTGCTGCTGGACGCACAGTCCCCTACCCACGGCTCCTGATGGGAACTATAACCACCTCTTTATGATGAGTTGTGGGACCCAGAACACAACGTCTAGTCCCTTTTGTGGATAAGAATCCCCACCTACTTGTTCCTGCTAGATGGGGAAAGGAGCCGGTGGACCTACTCGCTCGCGTGGGGGTAGCGGGGGGCAGAAATTCATGGAATGGGCGAGAAGGAGGGGGAGGCAAAGCCCAGAGATGGGGGTGAGAGCTCAGGAGCCCTTGTGGCGCACTCTCCCGACGGGAGGCGAAGTGCGCACGCGCGCCGGTGGGGGGGGCCGAGTAACGGGAGAGGGGGCGCGCGAGGGAGGGAGAGGGGAGAGCGCGATCCAGGGAGAGGCCGGGGCCGCGGGCGCGCGACGGCGCCGCGGCCCAAAGCCCCGAGAAGGGCAGGAGCGCGCGCAGCCCCGACAGGCGAAGCCCCGGCGACAGGGGCGCCCGCGGGGCCGGGGGCCGGGATGCGCGTCGAGGGCGGGAGAAAGAGGGGCGTCAGGCGAAGGCGGCTCCAGGGAGGCCGCGCCGAGGACGGTCACCCGCGAGCACGGGTGACGGGCCGAGGGGAGAGTCGCCACCGGCGGCGGCGGGAGGGGGAGGGTAGAGAGGAGGGACGCCATCCGCCAGCCGTGTCGTCCGACCCCGCGGGCCCCTCCCGCGCCACGTCCCGCCCCTGACCCCCGCCCCCCGGCAAGGGTCCCCGCCCGCGGCCACGGCGGTCCCACTCACAGTCTCTCCTCCTCGCCTCCTCCTCCTCCTCCGCTCGGCGCGGCGGCGGCGGCGGCGGCCATTTTCCGGACGGCTTTTACCACAGCCCTCTCTCCGAGAGGAGGGAGCGCGCGCGCCGCCGACGCCGGGACCCCGCACGGTCGACGTCGCGCCCCGCCCTCTTGGCCGGCCCGCGCGCTGCTGCACCTGCGCGCCCGCGCCCCGCCCTCGGCGCCGCTGCGAGCCCGCCCGTCATTGGCTGTGATGGCCGGGCTGGGACGGGGAAGACGGGGGAGGGGGGGAGTCTCAGCGGCGATGCAGTCAATTGGCGAGATTTCCTGTCCATTTCGGCCAGGGAAAAGGGGGCGGACCCCTCCAGCTGTTGATTGGCTGCTTTCGGCCGTCGTTTGGGGAAAAGAGGCGGCTTGGGCGCGGAGGGACTGGTTTAGTGGGCGGAATTTGAATGTTAAGGATTAATGGACCCTTGCGGATGCTGGGGCAAGTGAAGGCCTAGGCTTGGGACGCGTGTTTGCGCGGCTCTGAGGGGCGATTGACCCTCTGTCCACAGATGCACCGAGTGCGCTGCAATAAGCGTTTCATTGCACCCACATTTTCTCAATATCACTATCTTCAGCAGAAGCAGCGAAGTTGCCCACCCTGGAGCCTGACGTTGCCCCAGCTGAGGGGCCTTGGTTTCAGAGGCCTACTCAATGCATTATTTCATCCGAGCCTGCCCAGTGCTCACGCTCTCATAGAGGCGGGGAATAAACTGACAACAAATCCCAACCCTGGCCTTCGCAGAACTCTGGCGGGGGAAGAGAGTGCATGCCAAGGCCTCGTGACACCTGTCATTGTTGGATCAGATGGTTTGGTGGAGGTGTGAATAAGGGGCAATGTTAGCTCTGCCTGGAAGATATGATTTGGGAGCTGAGATCCAGCAATTTTTCACTTTCCTAGAAGAGTTGATTTGGAGCTGAGATCCAGCAATTGTGTTTTGGGAAAATGAGAGTATGAGAAAACTGTTAGCTAACCAGGTGTTCAGGACAGGAGTGTTTGTTAAGGGGACCTTACCCTGATGCCAGTCATTATCCAATCCATTCAATGATCCTTCTGTTAGTTCTATGCTTAGCAAGAAAACCTGATTCTGATTTGGCTGCTTGCCCCCATTCATTTATTGACTACCTGCTATGTGCCAGGCACTCTTCCAGGCTCTGGATGCACGGTACTGAACAGACAGCAAACTAACATTCTTGCCGGGAAGATTCATACTAGCACACAAATAAGTATAATATATCATTTCACATAGTGATAAGGGCTTTGAGAAAGATAAACTAAGTGAAGGGGGTGCTATTTAGATATCTGCTGGTTTTCACCCTCATTTTACTCCCTCATATGAATATCTGGGGAAAGAACATTCCAGGCAAGTTCAAAGGACATGAGGAGAGACTATGCCTGGCATGTTGGGGACTAACGAGGAAGTCAGTGTTGCTGGAGAGTGGTAGGGAATGTGATTGGAAAGGCAGCTGGGGCCACTATGAGAACTGGGAGTTCATTCTTTTTTTGGGGGGGGGGATGGGGTCTCATTCTGTCACCCAGGCTGCAGTGCAGTGGCGCAATCTTGGCTCACTGCAACGTCCACCCTGAGCTCAAGCGATCCTCCCTCCTCAGCGTCCTAAGTAGCTGGGACCACAGATGCGCACACCACGCCTGGCTAAGTTTTTGTATTTTTGATAGAGATGGGGGTTCACCATGTTGCCCAGGCTGGTCTCAAACTCCTGAGTTCAAGTGATCCGCCCGCCTCGGACTCCCAAAGTGCTGGGACTACAGGTGTGAGCCACCGCACCCGGCCAGAACCGAGAGTTTATTCTAAGATGAGAAGCCCTCAGAGGATTTTGAGCCAGGAGCTGTCTGATCTATGTTGCAGGTGTAGAGTGGAGAACTGGACGTGATGAAACAAAACTACAGCACAAGGCTAGTTGCAAGGCCCTGGAACAGTCTAGGAGAAAGAGTTGATGGTAGCTTTAACTAGGGTGGCAGCAGTGCAGCTCTGAGAAGCTGTGAGATTCAAGATATGTTTTCAGAACTGAACAAAAGGATTGGATGTAGGGCGTAGAGCAAGGGAAGAAACAAGGATGATTCCTGAGATTGGGGCCTGAGCAACTGGGGAAGTAAGGGTGCTTTTCACCATAGTGGGGAGAACTACAGGAAAAGTACATTTTCAGAGGTGCAGATCAAGAGTTCTGCTTTGGCTGTATTAAGCTTGGGGTGCCCAGTGGTGTGAAAGTGGAGATGTTGAGTAAGCCATTGGGTGTGCGATGCTGAAGTATAGAGATGCGGCTAAAGCAGTCCAAAAGTCATCACGCTGAACATCCAATTCAAGAAGCCATAAAGAAATGACAGAGTAAGCCTGCAAAAGTAGAAGAAAGAAAAATAAGGATGAATAAAACTTAATGAAATAGAAACAAATGATGGAGAGGATTGAGAAAATTTTAAACCTGCTTCTTTGAAAAGCTGAAAAACAAAAGCCAACCCTCTAACAAGCTGGATATAAAGAGAAAAGAGAAAAGTAAATTATGTTACTCATGAAAAGGTTTTATTATGAACTGTGTGTCAGTAAATTTGAAAACATAAGCAAAAGGAATACATTCCTAGGAAAGTACAGCTTACCAAAACCGACTTTAGAAACAGAAAATCCCTGTAACTACAATGAAATTGACTATGTATTTAAAAAGCTACTCATCCTCCTACACACAGACACAGACACGCAGACACACACAGACACACACAGACACACACAGACACACACGCACACAGAGAGAGAGAGAGAGAGAGAAAAAAAAACAGACCAAGAGGGCTTTATGGATGACTTCTACCATATCTTTAATGAGTAGGCAATTCCAATCATACACAGAAAAGAAATAAATGTCTCCAAACTTATTTTACTAGACTAATATATCTACTATGATGAGCCAAGAAAAGTATGACACAAGATGTGGAAATAAGTTTTAAAATTCTAGACAAATAAACTGAATCCTGCAGTATATGATCTATCACAACCGAGTTGAGTTTTATCCTAAGAATGCAAATATTGTTTAAAATTAGAAACCCAACCTTAACAAACTTAAGGGGAAAAACACTACATAATTATTTCAATAGATGCAGAAAAAGCATTTGATAAAATTCAACATCTACTTATGATTTTTTTTAAAAATCAGAGAACTGGAGTTCGAGACAAGCCTGGGCAACATAGTAAGAAGCAAGACCCCGTCTTTACAAAAAAAATTTAAAAATTAGACAGACGTGGTGGCACACACCTGTAGTCCCAGCTCCCTGGAAAGCTGAGGTGGAAGGATCACTTGAGCGCAGGAGTTTGAGGCTGCAGTGAGCTATGATTGCACATTGCACTCTAGCCTGGGCAACAAAGCAAGACCCTGTCTTTAAAAAAAAAGGTGACCAGGCACGACGGCTCACGCCTGTAATCTCAGCACTTTGGGAGGCCGAGGCAGGCGGATCACGAGATCAGGGGATTGAGATGATTCTGGCTAAAATGGTGAAACCCCATCTCTACTAAAAATACAAAAAAAAAATTAGCCGGGCGTGGTGGCACGCACCTGTAGTCCCAGCTACTCTGGAGCTGAGGCAGGAGAATCGCTTGAACCTGGGAGGTGGAGGTTGCAGTAAGCCGAGATCGTGCCACTGCACTACAGCCTGGGTGACAGAGCGAGACTCCATCTCGAAATAGATAGATGGATGGATGGATGGACAGATAGATAGATGGATGGATGGATGGATAGATAGATAGATAGATAGATAGATAGATAGATAGATAGATAGATAGATAGATATAGATAGATAGATAAAATAAAAGGTTAGGAGAGGGCAAAAGACCTGAATAGACATTTCTCAAAAGAAAACATTCAAATGACCAACAGGTATATGGGAAAAATCTCGCCAGGCACCTTGGCTCACACCTGTAATCCCAGCATTTTGGTAGGCCGAGGTGGGAAGATCACTTGAGTCCAGGAGTTCAAGGCCAGCCTGGTTAACATGGCAAGACCACTGTCTCTAAAAAAACAAAAAATTAGCCAGGCATGGTTGTGCACACTTGTCATCTCAGCTTCTTGGGAGGCTGGGGTGGGAGGATCACTTGAGCCCAGGAGTTTGAGGCTGCAATGAGCCAGGATCGTGCCATTGCACTTTGGCCTGGGTGACAGAGTGAGACCCTGTCTCGAAAAAAGAAAGAGAAGGAAGGGAGGGAGGGAGGGAGGGGAAAAAAATTCAACATCACTCATCATCAGGGAAATACAAATCAAAAGCCCAATGAGATACCCCTTCAATTCAGTTAGAATGGCTTTAATCAAAAAGACAAAAGAAGACAAGTTGGCAAAGATGTGGAGAAAAGGGAATACTTTCATACTGTTGGTGGGGTAGTAAGTTAGTATAGTCACTATGGAGAACAGTATGGAGGTTTCCCAATAAATTGAAAATGGAACTACCAGCAATCCTACTACCGGTATATATCCAAAGGAAATGAAATCAGTATGTGGAAGAGTTATCTGCACTCCCATTTTTATTGAAGGACTATTCACAATAGCCAGATACAGAATCAACTTAGGTGTCCACCAACAGGTGAATGGATAAAGAAAATGTGGTACATATATGCAATGGAATACTATTCGGCCATAAAAAGGAATGAAATCCTGTCACTTAAGACAACATGAATGAACCTGGAGGACATAATGTTAAGGGAAATAAACCAGAAACAGAAAGACAAATACCACATGATCTCAGTCATATGTGGAATCTCAAAAACAAAAAAGAGTTGATATCATAGAAGCAGAGAGTAGAACAGTAGTTACCAGAAACTGGGGAGAGGATCGGGGAGAGGAGGATGGGCAGAGGTTGGTCAACAGGTACAAAGTTATTATTAGATAAGATGAATAAATTCTGGTGTTTTGACCAGGTGCAGTGGCTCACGCTTGTAATCCCAGCACTTTGGGAGACTGAGGTGGGTGACTCACTTGAGGTCAGGAACTTGAGTGCAGTCTGGCCGACATGGTGAAACCCCATTTCTACTAAAAATACAAAAATTAGCTGGGCATGGCGGCGGGTGCCTATAGTCCCAGCTGCTTGGGAGGCTGAGGCAGGAGAATCGCTCGAACCCAGGAGGCAGAGGTTGCAGTGAGCTGAGATCACACCACTGCACTCCAGCCTGGGTGACACAGCGAGATTCTGTCTCAAAAAAAAAATTATGTTGTTCTATTGCACAGCAGGGTGACTATGGTTGACAGCAATATATTGTATGTTACAAAATACCTAGAAGAGAGACTTTTGAAAGTTCCCACAACAAAGAAATGGTACATGCATGAGCTGATGGATATATTATCTACCCTGCTTGGACCATTGTGCAACATAAATATATATTGAAATATCAAATTGTACTCCCTAAATATGTGTCAATTAAAAAACAAAAATAAAAAGCCCCACATACATCCTTCTTCCATTCTCTTTTAAACCTCATTCTTGGTGCGTCACTGCGGGGAGAAAGGCCCATTTCAAGTCAGTTCCCCGGTGCTAGGATGCAGGCATATAAACACGACCAGTAATAAAAAGCTGGAAAATGAAATGAGAGAAAAAAGATTCAACTCACTCTCACTACAAAAATTATAAAACAGCTGGGAATAAACTTAATAAGAAATGTCAAAACCTGCATCAAAAAGCTATAAAACTTTACTGAAAAATCTAAAAGAAGACCTGAAGAAAACAAAAACAAAAACAGACGCTACCGTATTCCTAGAAGGGAAGCATTAACATTATAGAAATGTTAATTCTTCATCAATAACTCTGGAAATTCTTTGCCTCAATCAAAAGTCAAGAAGTTTCATGGGCTATAACAAGTTAAATCTAGATTGGAAAGAGTAATGTACAAGACTAGAACTCAAGAAGTTTTTGAAATATTAAAAAATAATGAAGAGAATCTTGCTAAATTCCTTAGATTGAATAGAAGGGACTTAAGTTATACAGTTTCACACTTGCCATTGAAAAGTAGAAAAATATACTATAATCGGCTGGGCGTGGTGGCTCACGTCTGTAATCCCAGCACTTTGAGAGGCCGAGGCGGGCGGATCACGAGGTCAGGAGATCGAGACCATTCTGGCTAACAAGGTGAAACCCCGTCTCTACTAAAAATACAAAAAATTAGCCGGGCATGGTGGTGGGCGCCTGTAGTCCCAGCTACTTGTGAGGCTGAGGCAGGAGAATGGGGTGAACCCAGGAGGCGGAGCTTGCAGTGAGCCGAGATCGTGCCACTGCACTCCAGCCCGGGTAACAGAGCAAGACTCCATCTCAGAAAAAAGAAAAAAAAGAAAAATATACTATAATCAAAATTATTTACTATTGGAATTAAAAATCGGTCATTTAAAAAATGGGACTGTAATAGTTTAAGGTCCTCTTAAAAACAGGACTGTAGAAGATAAAAACCAGGAAAATCTAGTACAGATGGTAATTGACAGAAAGCCCACAACCAGAAGGATTTTATCAATATGACAAACAACACAAACTTTTACTCCATTTGTCTAAAAATCTCTTAAACTGATAGAAAATATATATATTTCAGAAGAGCTAATCCAGGCCAGGAGCACTGGCTCATGCCTGTAATCCCAGCACTTTGGGAGGCCAAGGCAGGAGGATCGCTTGAGCCCAGGAGTTCAAGATCAGCCTGGGCAACAAAGTGAGACCCCGTTTTTCCCAAAAATGAAATAAATTAGCTGGGCACATGTGCACCTGTAGTCCTAGCTACTCAGCAGGCTGAGGTGGGATCATGCCACTGCACTCCAGCCTGGGAGAAAGAGCAAGACCCTGTCTCTAAAAACAAAAGAAATGACCAACATTGAGAGCCCTACATATTAAAACCTAGGAGATAAGGCTACAGAGGTCACCTAGAAAAATTAATAGCCTTAACCATATTTGTTAGAAAATAGATAAGAAATGAATAAATTCTGATATAAAACACTATGAGCAGGCACAGATGTGCATGAACACACACACACCCAGACACACAGACACACACACACAGTCACATACACAGACACACATACACACAGACACACAGACACAGACACACACACACACACACAGTTTTCCTTCTTTACTCATAGAAGTGCACTAAAAGAAGAATGTCAAGAAACAGAAAGGAGGCAGGGTGTGGTGGCTCATGCCTGTAATCCCAGCACTTTGGGAGGCCAAGGAGGGTGAATTGCTTGAGGTCAGGAGTTCGAGACCAGCTTGGCCAACATGGTGAAACCCTGCCTCTGCTAAAAATACAAACAATTAGCCAGGCCTGGTGGCACGCACCTGTAATCCCAGCTACTTGGGAGGCTGAGGCAGGAGAATCGCTTGAACCCAGGAGGCAGAGGTTGCAGTGAGCCGAGATCGTGCCATTGCACTCCAGCCTGGGCGACACAGCAAAACTCCGTCTGAAAAAAAAACAAAAACAAAAAAGGAAAGGAATAAACCCACCAGAGTGAAGAGAATGTGGTGAGGATGAGAGGTTATCATCAAAGGACAACAACTTTATATAAAGCATATGGGAATTGATTGATGAATAAAATAGGCAGTAAAAATCCAGGTGAGAATATTTGACAAGGGAGCCACAGAGGAAGTGGGAGTGAGTTTGCTAGATATAACACCAGACAATCAGAATAAGTAGGCATGTGGTAGAAAACGATAGAATTAAATAGGACTGAACATATGGGGATTAATTGAAGGCCCCAGTACAGAATGACTGTACCAGTTGGAACCTCCTCTCCCCACCAGACAGCTGAGCTGGGAGCTGGCACAGACCTACAGGGAAAACACCTGACAGTTCTGTAAAGAAATTGATTGAAATGTCGGTGGAGAGCTAAGGCTTCCAGCATGGATGCTGACAACCCCTGAACAATTGTTTCCTCATTCCAGCATCTGGGGGATACTCTGTTCCTCACCTCCCTGTCCTACACAGAGAAGAGTCACAGCAGGAAAACAGACCTATTTGCCCAACAGCAGATTAAATCCACAATACTTATCCGGTCCTTCCTTATTAAATATAAACCAGTCAGTAAATATTATCAGAAATTTGATGAAAGCCTTCAACAGGAAAAAGAGTCAAGATAAACCTGTAGAAAAAATATAAACTTGGAATTCAAGAAAATTCAGGGAATGTATCAAAAAATTTAATTTAATTAACATATCTACAGAACTAAAAGAAAATGCTGTATTCATAAAACAAGAACAGAATATTATGTAAAAAGAGCAATCAGAGAACAAGAAGGAATTATTGAAATTCAAATTTCAATAGAAATATTGGAAAATAAAACTGAAGAAGTCTCCCAGAAAATAGAACAAAACAATAGAGACAAAGATATGAGAGAAAATATGAGGACTTTGAGGAGTGATCTAGGAAGTCCGGCAAGCAACTAACAAGAATTATGGAAAAATGAAATAAAGAAAAAGGAACAGGAATCAGAGTAGCACCAGAGTTCATAACAACACTGAATGATAAAAGATCACAGGACAACAAGAAAAGAAAAAGATAATAGGGCAATGCTTTCCAAATTCCAAGGGAAAATGATTTTCCACATAGAAGTACACCATCCAAAATATCCATTACGTGTGATAATGGAATAAAAATGTTTTTAGATACACAAGAGCTAAGAAAATTTGCCTCTGAAATGTACTTTCTTGGGAAGCTACTTGATTTGCTCTGCAGCAAATCAAGGGTGCAAGCCAAGAAAAAGGAAAATGTGGGATCCATAAGACAATGGATCTAATCCAGGAGAGCTGTGATGGGAAATACCAGGGATGCCAACTGGGCAGAAAGCCTGGTTGGCAATCAGTCCAGGTTGGAGTAGGAGAATGGTAGGCTCTGGGAGAGAGGACTCCAAGAATTAAATATATATGTATAGCCGGGTGTGGTGGCTCACGCCTGTAATCCCAGCACTTTGGGAGACTGAGGCGGGTGGATCACCTGAAGTCAGGAGCTCGAGACCAGCCTGGCCAATGTGGCGAAACCCCGTCTCTACTAAGAATACAAAAATTAGCCGGGCATGGTGGCGGGTGCCTGTAATCCCAGCTACTCAGGAGGCTGAGGCAGGAGAATCACCTGAACCTGGGCGGCAGAGGTTGCGGTGAGCCGAGCTTGCACGACTGCACTCCAGCCTGGGCGACAGAGTGAGACTCCGTCTCAAAACAAAAAAAAAAAAAAAAAAAATTGTGTATATGTGAATTCAACATATTAGATGGTGTGATTGGGAGTTTGAAGTTGGATACGATGATGGCAAATAGTACAAGAAAATAAGGAAGAGCAATTAGAAATACCAGGAGGAAAGAACTATACAAGAAAGTTATGATCTGCAAGGAGCAGTGGCTCACGCCTGTAATCCCAGTACTTTGGGAGGCCAAGGCGGGCGGATCACGAGTTCAGGAGATCGAGACCATTCTGGCTAACGCAGTGAAATCCCGTCTCTACTAAAAAATACAAACATTTAGCCGGGTGTGGTGGCGGGTGCCTGTAGTCCCAGCTACTCAGGGGCTGAGGCAGGAGAATGGCGTGAACCCGGGAGGCGGAGGTTGCAGTGAGCCGAGATAGCGCCACTGCACTCCAGCCTGGGCGACAGAGTGAGACTCCATCTCAAAAAAAAAAAAAAAAAGAAAAGAAAAGAAAGTTATGATCAAAACAAGAAGCAGGCCGGGCACAGTGGCTCAAGTCTGTAATCCCAGCACTTTGGGGTGCCGAGGTGGGCAGATCACTTGAGGCCAGGAGTTCAAGACCAGCCTGGCCAACATGGCGAAACCAACATGTCCCTACTAAAAATATAAAAATTAGCTGGGTGTGGTGGTGCACACCTGTGATCCCAGCTACTCAAGAGGCTGAGGCACAAGAATTGCTTGAACCTGGGAGGTGGAGGTTGCAGTGAGCCGAGATTGAACCACTGCACTCCAGCCTGGGTGATAGAGCGAGGCTCCATTTCAAAAAATAAAAATAAAATAAAGAAAAAAGAAAAAAGCCAGAAGTAAAGTAAAATAGATCATAATTTTCCTAATTGATGGTAAGAAGAGAATCATTGGGACCTGGGTGCTAGGAAAGTTCTCTTTTCAAATGACTCAGGGACTATCGAATTAGACGTATAAGAAAGAAATATAATCCTAGCATTCCTCTTCTTGACCTGGCACTGAAAATATTAACATAGACTTTCTAATGTGAATTTTTGTTTTTGCTTTTCAGCTTTTAGCGTCAACCTATACACAAAACATGGAAGGACAGGTTTTTGTTGCTGGATGGGACACATTTCTCTCCTCTTTATGTGTAGCAAGAGTTAACTCCAGCAGGCCTGGGTGTTCCTGCAGGTGGTATTGGGGACCCCCACACCTGATATATGACCATGTATGTAACACCATCCACTGTTATCTTTGGTTCTTTGTATGTTTAAATAATACATTTAAATCTCTTGTTCCATTAGCTTTCACTAGTAAAGTTATCTTTGACCATTTTGCATCAGCTACACTTTAATTTTACATTGTCGGGGTTACTTTTTTTTTTTTTTCTGTTTGAGACGGAGTTTCACTCTGTTGCCCAGGCTGGAGTGCAGTCGATGGTGCTATCTCGGCTCACTGCAACCTATGCCTCCCAGGTTCAAGTGATTCTCCTGCCTCAGCCTCCTGAGTAGCTGGGACTCCAGGGTGCCACACACTCTTAAACAACCAGATCTGGTGAGAATTCACTCACTATTGTGGGGCTAGCACCAAGAGGATGGTGCTAAATCATTCATGAGAAACCCACCCCCGTGAACCAATCACCTCCCACTTGGCCCCACCTCCAACAGTGGGGATTACAATTCAACATGAGATTTGGGTGGGGACACATATCCAAATCATATCAGTCTCCAAGTGACTATTTCATCAGTTTAGAGTCGCCCCAGGAAAACAGAAACCACTTCGACTTAGGACACTAAATACCAGGGAAAGGGTACCCAGGACTACTTGGAGGTTGATAGGGGATCAGCACAGCCCACCCGAGGTTGGGGGGCCACAGAGAGAAGGCCTAGAACCACAGGGGCCTTTTGGTAGGAGCTGCAGCTGCCACCGAGCTGCTCCCCCCACTTCTTCTTCCCTCTAGTCTCCGGCTCGGGTCTCCTATGGTCAAACCCAGCCAGAAACCAGCTGAGCCTGGATCCTGGGACAGGCAGGCAACAGGACCTGCCCCTGCAGGGTGAGGGAGAGGGAAGGCCAGATTTCTTTTTAAAGACTTTATATTTTGGAGCACTATTAGGTTCACAGCAAAATTGAGAGGAAGGTACAGAGAATTCCCATATTCTCCCTGTTTCCATAGTTTTATCTTTTCCAGAATGTCATAGAGTTGAAATCCTACAGTCTGTAGCCTCTTCAGATTGCCTTCTTTCACTTTGTAACATGCATTTAAGCTTCTTTCAATGTTTTTTCATGGCTTGAGAGCTCATTTCTTTTTAGCACTGAGTGATATTCCATCAACTGGATATACCACCGTTTATTTATCCATTCACCTACTGAAAGGCATCTTGATTACTCCCAAGTTTGAGCAATTATGAATAAAGCTGCTATAAACATCCATGTGCAGGTTTTTGTGTGGACATAACTTATCAACTCCTTTGGGTAAATACCAAGGAGTGTGATTGCTGGATCATCTGGCAAGTGTATGTTTAGTTTTATAAGAGACTGTCTTTTAGGGTGGCTATACCATTTTGCTCTCCCACCAGCAAGGAATGAGTTTCCATTGCTCCACATCCTCATCAGCATTTGGTGTTATCAGTGTTCTGGATTTTGGCCATTCTAGTAGGTGTGTAGTGGCGTCTCATTGTTGCTTTAATTTGCATTTCCCTGATAATGTATGATATGGAGCATCTTCTGATATGCTTATTTGCCATCTGTCTATCTTCTTTGGGGAGGTTTCTCTAAAGATTTTCGACCCAATTTTCTTGTTTGTTTGTTTTTTGTTTGTTTGTTTGATTTGAGACAGAGTCTCACTCTGTCGCCCAGACTGGAGTGCAATGGCGCGGTCTCGGCTCACTGCAACCTCTGCCTCCAAGATTCAAGCGATTCTTCTGCCTCAGCCTCCCGAGTAGCTGGGATTACAGGAGCACACCACTACGCTTGGACAAATTTTTCTTTCTTTCTTTTTTCTTTTTTCTTTTTCTTTTTTTTTTTTGAGACAGAGTTTCGCTCTTATTGCCCAGGCTGGAGTGCAATGGCGTGATCTCGGCTCACTGCAACCTCCGCCATTCTCCTGCCTTGGCCTCCCGAGTAGTTGGGATCACAGGCACCCACCACCACAGCCGGCTAATTTTTGTATTTTTAGTAGAGGTTCGCCAGGTTGGTCAGGCTGGTCTCAAACTCCTGACCTCAAGTGATCCACCCGCCTTGGCCTCCCAAAGTGCTGGGATGACAGGCGTGAGCCACCGCGCCCGGCCTCTTTAATTGATTTTTGAATGTTGAGCCAGCCTTGCCTACTTGGGATAAATCCTACTTGGTCATAGTCATAATTCTCTGTATACATTGTTGAATTCTATTTGTTAATCCTTTGTTGAAGATTTTTGCATCTATGTTCATTAGGGATATTGGTCTATAGTTTTCTTGGTATGTCTTCTGGTTTCGACATCAAGGCGATGCTAGCCTCATAGAATGCATTAGGAAGTATTCTCTCAGCTTCTTCTGAAAGAGATCATAAAGAGCTGGTATACAGTTATGCATCACTTAATGATGGGGATATGTTCCAAGAAATGCATCATTAGGCAATTTCATTATTGTGTGAACATCACAGAGTGTACTTATACAAACTTAAATTGTAACCTATATGGATTAGCTTATTGCTCCCAGTCTACAAACCTGTACAGCATGTTCATGTACTAATTTTGTTGGCAATTGTAACACAATGGTAAGTATTTGTGTATCTAAACATATCCTAAGCATTGTAATCCCCATCATATATGTGGTCTGTCATTGAGTGAAAGGCTCTGATGTGCCACATGACTGTAATTTCTTCCTTAAATGTTTGGTAGAATTCAACAATGAACCCATCTGGGCCTGGTCCTTTCTTTTTTGGAAGGTTATTAATTATTGATTCAATTTCTTTAATAGGTATAGGCCTATTCAGGCTGGGCGCAGTGGCTCATGCCTGTCATCCCAGCACTTTGGGAGGCCAAAGTGGGCAGATCACCTGAGCTCAGGAGTTCAAGACCAGCCTGGCCAACATGGCGAAACCCCATCTCTACTAAAAATACAAAAAAAATTAGCCGGCTGTGGTGGTGGGCATCTGCAATCCCAGCTACTCGGGAGGCTGAGGCAAGAGAATCACTTGAACCTGGGAGTCGGAGGCTACAGTGAGAGGAGATTGCACCACTGCACTCCAGTCTGGGCAACAGAGTGGGACTCTGTCTCGAAAAAAAAAAAAAAAAGATATAGACCTATTCAGATTGTTTATTTCTTCTTGTGTGAGTTTTGGCAGATCGTGTCTTTCAAGGAATGGATTCATTTTATGTAGATTCCAAATTTGTGGGCATAGAGTTGTTCATAGGATTTCTTTATTATCCTGTTAATGTCCATGGGATCCACAGTGATGTTCTCTCTTTCATTTCTGATACTAATAATTTGTGTTCTCTATTTTTTTCCTAGTTAGCGAGAGCCATACAAATTGTATTATTCTTTTCAAAGAACCAGCTTTTGATTTCATTGATTTTCTCTATTAATTTACTGTTTTTAATTTTATTGATTTCTGCTATAATTTTTACTTTAAATTTTATTTTATTTTTATTTTCTGTAGAGATAGGGTCTCACTATGTTGCCCAGGCTGGTCTCAAACTCCTGAGCTCAAGCAATCCTTCTGCCTCAGCTTCCCAAAGCACTGAGATTACAGGCATGAGCCACAGTGCCTGGCCTGCCATAATTTTTATTATTCCTTTTCTTCTGCTTACTTTGAATTTAACTTGCTCTTCTTTTTCTAGTTTCCTAAGGTGGAAGCTTAGATTATTCATTTTAGATCTTTCTTCTTTTCTAATATATGCAGTCAATGCTATAAATTTCCCTCTAAGCACTGCATTCACAGCATCCCACACATTTTAGTAAGCTGTGTTTTCATTTTCATTTAGTTCAAAATACTTATAAATTTCTCTTGAGATTTCTTCTTTTACCCATGTGTTATTCAGACACATGTTGTTTAATCTTCAAGTATTTGGGGACTTCCAGTTATCTTTCTGTTATTCATTTCTTGTTTAATTCCAATGTGGTCTGAGAGAAAACACTGTGTAATTTTATTCTTTTACATTTGTTAAGGTGTGCTTTATGGCCCAGAATGTGGTCCATCTTGGTGAATGTTCCATGGGAGCTTGAGAAGAACATGTACTCTGCTGCTGTTGGATAAAGTATTCTATAGATGTCAATTATATTAGGTTGATTGATGGTGTTGGTGAGTTCAACTATGTCCTTCCTGATTTTCTGCCTGCTGGATCTGTTAATTTCTGACAGAGGGGTATTGAAGTCTCTAACTTTGTCAATGGACTCATCAATTTCTCCTTGTCGTTCTACCAGTTTTTGCCTCACGTATTTGAACACTTTGTTCTTAGGCACTTACATATTGAGGATTGTTGTGTATTCTTGGAGAATTGACCCCTTTATTGTTATGTAATGCCTTTTTTTTTTTTGAGATGTTGCCCAGGGTGGAGTGCAATGGCACGATCTGGGCTCACTGCAAGCTCCACCTCCCGGGTTCAAGCAATTCTCCTGCCTCAGCCTCCTGAGTAGCTGGGACTACAGTCACCCACCACCACGCTCGGCTAATTTTTTGTATTTTTAGTAGAGACGGGGTTTCTCCATGTTGGTCAGGCTGGTCTCAAACTCCCGACCTCAGGTGATCCACCCTCCTCGGCCTCCCAAAGGGTTGGGATTACAGGCGTGAACCACCGCTCCCAGCCTGTAATGCCCTTTTTTTATCCATGATAACTTTCCTTGCTTTGAAGTCTGCTCTGTCTGAAATTAATATAGCTGCTGCTTGCTTTCTTTTGATTATCTGTTAGCATGATATATCTTTCTCCATCCACTTACCTTTAATCTACAGGTGTCTACACGTCAAATGGGTTTCCTGTAGACAACATATAATTGGGTCATGTTTTGTGACTTCCTCTGACAATCTCTGTCTTTTATTATTTTATTTATTTATTTATTTATTTTTTTGAGATGGAGTCTCACTCTGTCACCCAGGCTGGAGTGCAATGGCGCAATCTTCACTCACTGCAACCTCTGCCTCCCGTGTTCAAGTGATTCTCCTGCCTCAGCGTCCCAAGTAGCTGGGATTACAGGTGCCTGCCACCATGCCTGGCTAATTTTTGTATTTTTAGTAGAGACGGGGTTTCCCCATGTTGGCCAGGCTGCTCTCGAACTCCTGACCTCAGGTGATGCACCCACCTTGGCCTCCCAAAGTGCTGGGATTACAGGCCTGAGCCACCATGCCCAGCCAATCTCTGTCTTTTAATTGGTGTACTTAAACTATTGACATTTAATGATATTTGGTGCTGTTTTC
The DNA here is from genome assembly GCF_029281585.2 of Gorilla gorilla gorilla. Taxonomy (NCBI): domain Eukaryota; kingdom Metazoa; phylum Chordata; class Mammalia; order Primates; family Hominidae; genus Gorilla; species Gorilla gorilla. Next base: position 165,806,805 of record NC_073247.2, read on the forward strand.
TAATTTTTGCTTTTGTTTCTATTTTTGTCTTCTGCTCCTTTTCTTCCTTTTGTGGTTTTAATTGAGCATTTCATATGATTCTATTTTCTCTCCTTTCTCAGCATATCAGCTATACTTCTTTTTTAATACCTTTTTTAGCAGATGTCCTAGAGTTTGCCATATACATTTACAACTAATCCAAGCCCACTTCCAAATAACACTGTACCACTTCCCAGGTAGTGTGAGTACCTTATAATAACACAATAATCTTAATGCTTCCCTCTCATCCCTGTGCCATTGCTGTCATTCATTTCACCTGTATATTAGGCTACATAATCAAATAGATTGTTGCTATTATTATTTTGAAGAAACTGTTAGCTGTTAGATCAATTAGGAATAAGAAAAATAAACGTTTTTCTTTTACTTTCATTTATTCCCTCTCTGATGCTCTCCTTTCCTTACATATATCCAAGTTTCTACCCTATGTCATTGTCCTTCTCTTTAAAGGACTTCTTTTACCATTTCCTACAATGCAGGTCTACTGGCAACACATTTTCTCAGTATTTATTTGTCTGAGAAAGTCTTTATTCTCCATCACTCTTGAAGGATAACTTCCGGGAGTACAGAATTCTAGGTTGGTGCAGTGTCTCTCTCAACACTGGAAACATTTCACTCTGCTCCTTCCTTGCTTCCAGGGTTTCTGAGAAGTTGGAGGTAATGATTTCAAAACGGTTCCTTTTCCCTCCCCCTGCCAGAAGCATGAGGAAGTTATTCTCTGATATTTACCGTGAGAACCTGGTCAAGCTCCTGGAGGTAAAACTCACAAAAGTGTGCTCACCCCATCAGTGGCCACCCCTGAAGTTTTTAGCTCTGAAATTTGTCCATACCTAGCCTCCAGCAATTCGTCAATTACAGTTCAGGTCTCCCCTCCAGCAGTGGTTCCCATGGATGTTTCTGCCCAGTCGTGATTCTCTGTATCCACCTGTCTGTCTCTCCAACTTCCGGGGCAGTGGAAGTGAGCTTTTCTTATAGGTCTAAGAAAAGCTGTTGATTTTTCGGTTTGTTCAGCTTTTCACTTGTTGTTACCCCACAGCTTTAGACATTTTGGCTTTCTCACAGTTCTCCATCTACGTGGCTTTCCTGCTCACCGCCACTGTTCAGACCGCTGTTGCTCCTTGCATCTGAGTTTGCTAGACTTGGTTCCAGAATGTTTCCTTCCAGATAATCACATATTTCGAAAATGGGGATGATTCCCTGTGAACCAGCTACTGACTTATGCCCTATGACCCTGCCATTCCAAGAAAAGGGTCACTGGTTTGTCCCTCAGAAGTGCCAGTTAATTGAACAACTGTCTGAACTCTTCAGAGACCCATCTGCTCTCAGCAACCTCTTTCAGTTTGGGTGAATAAATGTAAATTAATGAAAAAAGTAGTAATGGTGTCTGGCAAAGCAGAACTCAAAGAACATTAAATGGTATCAAAAAAGTATAATTTTATGTCAATAAGGAGACCACTTTGCCATAAAGAGGTAACTGTAATGAATCTTTATGAACCAGGCAGCATTTATTAGAGAAAGCACAATTTGCTGGAAGTAGGTGAAGAAGAAATGGGCAGAAGTATGACACAGTCTTTTTCTTGCGGCAAAACCAAGAGAAGGAAACAAGCTGGCTAAAACTATGTGTCAAACTGTGTACGCTACAGAGAATGTGCGCTATCTAGTTCCAAGGACAAATTTACAAAGGAGGATAATATAGCATGCCGCAAAGGAAATCAGAATCAATTACTCAAATGGCCTTGGCCGCTGAGAAACCCTCTCCACCCAGCACATATGGAACAGCAGCTGCCACTGCCACTGCTACCTGGTCCTGCTCTCCGCCTTGGCTCTGCCTTCCTTCCAAGCACCTATCGCTACTGAACATTCCAGATTCTAGAGGTGTTTTCACTTTGGTCTTCTCCGCTCAAAGGAGCGTGCTCCAAGAACAGGGCTCAAGCCAGCATCTGGAAGTGCCTGGCCCATCCTCGGCACTCACATGTCAGTTCACTGAATGAATAACTTCCGCAAACACACTCGCACCTCTCTTGCCTTTGTTATCGGTGTCAAGGAGGAAATGGCATCTTTGCGGATTTCTTCAGTGTTCTAGCCCGAGTCTAGCATGACAGGCAGTGGGAGGGTTGTGAGTTTAGATGGAGTGACAGGGAAGTCTCGCTTTGTAGAAATGCACAAGAAAGGTGATGCATAGAAAACCAAGCGGTGAGTAAGGAAAGGGCAACCGCTTGCCCTTTCTCTAGGCCAAGGCTCCCAGGAGAAGGAAGCTGGACGGAGTTTCTGGGTCACGGCCTGGCCTCGGCTTCCCTGACAGTTCATTTCTGGGAAAGCCAGTGGGCAAGGTTGTTAGCGACTCCTGGGAAACAGGGGTCTGCAGTCGTGCACCTGACAGGGCTGGGATGGGAACCAGAGACTGCACACCTCTGTCTCTAAGTCACACTTTGCCGTTCCAGGCTGGCTGCCCTCAAGCCTGGGAGCTGGTCAGACTGAACCCTCCTCCCGGGGTCTCCTTTGTGTCTCCTGTCTGTTGGCACTGGTGTCCCTGTAGCCCTTGTCGTCTTGTTCTTGTCTACCCCCTGAGTTTGGCGCACTGAGAAAGAGTGTGTGGGAGAGAAATGTTTGAGAACGTGCATGTCTGACAACCTTCTGTCCACTGATGCCGTTGATGATGTGGCTACATATGGAATTCTAGGCTGGAAATGATTTTCCTCCAGCGTTTGGAGGGAATTGCTCCATTAGCTCCAGGTGTTGCCATTGCAGTGTGTGTGTTGTGTGTGTGTGTTTGCATCTGTGTGTGTGTGTGTGTGCACATACATTACCTGTATATTATAATGTTTAGACATCTTTTCTAAAAACTCCAAAAACGAAAACAAAAAACCTCTTTCTGGCTGGAGAGACTGTCCTCCCAGGGCCAGCCAGTTCTTAGAGAGAAGGAAGGGCCCTGCTGCTAACAGGCCTTTGGTGTGCAGACTGAGCATCCCAGGCCCTTTCGTCCTCCCTCTGCCTTCATCATCCCAGAGCCAGGCGCCAGGCAACCAGAGACAAGCCCTGTGCCCTTAAGCTCTCTAAACTGCTGGCCTTGCCTTTGCTGTGGAAACCCCAGTAAAGGCTCTGGCCTCAGTCTTCCTGTCGCCCCTGTATTCTGCCTCCCGACCCCCTGGTGCTTCCCCATGGGGCCTCGTGTGCCGGGCCGTGTCTCCCATGTCTAGGACCTGTGAGGATAATCGACTCTTTTTTCCTGAGCCTGTGCTGTTTCTCACTTGACTGACCGTTTCATTACAAAAATATAAGCCGGCCATTCTGCTTCCTGCCTCTACACTGAACTCTCCTTGGAAGCTCGTTGAACCTTCCTCATGTCCTCCGTGCTCTGAGATGTCATGGTGATGTGCCTGGGGGAGGCTCTGTTGTCAGCCACATGCAGGGCATACTGTGGGCCTTTTCCATTTGGCAGCTCCTGCCTTTCAGTCTGGGAGAACGACAAGAAGCTCTGGGGACATCAGATTCCCTAGAGAAGACACTTGTAACAAGCTGCCTGGAGGGCCGGGACCTGGTTGCAGAGTTCTGGGAGCAGAGCAGGGGAGGGGACGTCGCTCAGTGCTTGCAGGCAGTGCCGGCTCACAGCATCGCTCTGCTCCGGGTACAATTTCACTGCCTTCAATTGGACCTGGTGTCCCACAGTTCACTGACTCCTTTGCCCTCTCTAGAGAATAAAGTCCCCCATTTCTGTCAGGATGGAGGAGGCACAGTTGCCCAGGGGCACACGGGCAGAGAGGTTTGCCTGGGACTGAGGGCATTCAGAGGACATGGGGCTGGTAGCACTGAAAGTGGCTGGGACAATAGGTTACCCTAGCACCCGGAGCTCAGAGTGCTTAGTAACCATTAGTAACCAGCTTTCACCCAGTCCTTTTTCTTTTCTTTTCTTTTCCTTTTTTTTTTTTTTTGACAGGGTCTTGCTCTGTCTCCCAGGCTGAAGTGCAGTGGCGTAATCTCAGCTCATTGCAACCTCCGCCTCCCGGGTTGAAGCAATTATTGTGCCTCAGCCTCCAAAGTAGCTGGGATTACAGGCATGTGCCACCACGCCTGGCTAATTTGTGTATTTTTGATAGAGAAGGGGTTTTGCCATGTTGCCCAAGCTGGTCTGGAACTCCTGGGGTCAAGTGATCCACCTGCCTCAGCTTCCCAAAGTGCTGAGATTACAGGTGTGAGTCACTGCGGCCAACCTTCACCCAGTCCTCTTTATTTTAGTGCCCCCTCCGCCCCCAGCTCCAGTTCCTGGGCCCTGGGCTCCCTCTCTGCAGCTTGCCCTCTGACATTCGGAGAGCTGTTTGTCCGGCTCTCCAAACCTTGTTCCTGTTGTGTCATCCCCTGCCCTTCCCATTCATGTCGAGTTATGCCCCTTTTTTTCTCCCCAAAGCTGCTTTACTACAGCTTTACTGTTCAATCTGCATTGTCGACCCAGAATTAACCTCTCTGTGAATTTTTATATTCATAGCAGCTTTATTTGTAGTAGTTCTGACTGGAAACAACTCAAATGTCCTTCAGAGGGTGAATGATAAATTGTGGTACATCCATGCAAAGGAATACTATTCAGCAACCAAAAGGAATATGATATTCAAGCAGGCAACTACCTAAATGCATGTCAAAATAATTACACTGAAAGAGGCCACATTGAGAGGATATACTGTATGATTATATGGAACTCTAGAACATACAAACTAATCTATAGTGACAGAAAGCTGATCAGGGGTTGCCCGGAGATTGGGATACGGGGAGTGTTGGGAGGGAGGATTTACAGAGATGCAGGAGGAAGCTCTTAGGGCTGATGGCTATGTTCATTACCTTGATTGTGGTGGTTTTAAGGGTGCATACCTGTGTCAAAATGGACCACATGGTATACTTTATGTTATTTATTTTTTAAAATTAGAGATGGGGGTCTCTTCCCTATGTTTGTTGCCCAGGCTGGTCTTAAACTCCTGGGCTCAAGCAATCGTCCTGCCTCAGCCTCCGGAGTAGCTGGGATTACAGGCACATGCCACGGTGCCCCCCAGCAAAATCATATACTTTATTATTATCATTATTTTAGAGATAGGTCTCACTCTGTCTCCCAGGCTGGAGTACAGTGGCAATCAGAGTTTACCGTAACCTTGAACTCCTGGGCTCAAGTGATCCTCCTGCCTTGGCCTTCCAAGTTGCTGGGACCACAGGTGCATGCCACAATGCCTGGCGAGTTTTTAAACTTTTTGTAGCAACTAGGCTTCCCTATGTTTGTTGCCCAGGCTGGTCTCAAACTCCTGGCCTCAAGCAATCCTCCTGCCTCAGCCTCCCAAAGTGCTGAGATTGCAGGTGTGAGCCACCACACCCAGCCTCTGTATACTTTAAGCAACACACACTTTGTTTTATGTAGGCTATACCTTGATAAGGCTGTTTGAAATAGAGTGCATCAAATATATTGCACAGTTTAAAGAACAATTCTAAATTGAACACTCATGCAACCATTTGCTTACCCCTAGTAATGGAACTATTCTCATTTTATTCTTAAAGATTCATCGTTTTGCCCTTCATATTTAGGTTTTCAATCTATGTAAAATTGATTTTTGTAATTGTGTGAAGTAGAGGTACAGCTTCCTTCCTTTTCCTTTTTTTACAGTTTCTTTTTCTTTCTTTCTTTCTCTTTTTTTTTTTTTTTCAGACAGTGTCAATCTGTCACCTAGGCTGGAGTGCAGTGGTGAGATCTCGGCTCACTGCAACCTCCACCCCCCGGGCTCAAGTGATTCTCCTGCCTCAGCCTCCCAAGTAGCTGGGATTACAGGCGCCCACCATCACGCCCGGCTAATTTTTGTATTTTTAGTAGAGACAGGGTTTCACCATGTTGGCCAAGCTGGTCTTGAACTCCTGACCTCATGATCCACCTGCCTCGGCCTCCCAAAGTGCTGGGATTACAGGCGTGAGCCACCGCACCCGGCCTCTTGCACTGTATTTCTGTTGGAAGATCACAACCATGTTGCTCATTCTTTCTTATTAAGATTCCCATATCTGGTGTTTCTTGGAGATGTATCTAGGTCAACATGACCCAGGTTTAACCCAAACAACTCATAAAAACATGGCAGACTTTTAGCCCTTGGGAAATGAACTTGCTTTGGCCCTACTGAAGAGACTCATCTAAACCCTCCTCTTCCTCTGAAGCCTGTCCCTGAGAACTCCGCCTTCCCTTTCTCTTTTCAGGCTGCCTGGCTGCACTTGGACCTACACTCATCATCTCTTTGGCTGTTTCCATTGTTTAGAGGTTCCCCTCAATGTCCCTGGCCTCAGGATAGCTGCCACTGGAGCACAGCCCTGGCCTGGGAAGTCCCAGCAGGACCCCAGAGGCTCCTTGAGTCTCTTACCTTCCTTCCCAGGAGGACTGTCACTGAGGGGGGAGCCAAACTTTGGTCACAGCAATTGAGCTGCTTTCCAAGCTCTCATCTGTCCAAGTGTGATGTCCACTGGAAGTTTCTGGTCCTTTGGCCCATTTTGATTAGTTCCTCTTGTCTTCCAGGGTGAGAGACCAAAAGTCCTGTTTCTGTAAATCATGGCTGTGTGCCAGTATACAAAACTGACAAGACCCCTTAGGACATTTGTCTTCCAATTTTGAAACCGGAAGCCTGGATGAAGTGTCCTGTCTCCCAGATTGAAATCTTGGAAAACCTGTTTGTGACACCATTGGTTATCTTCTCTGTGCTTCCCGTCTGTGGCCAGAATTGTGCCCAAGAGCCTGGGCCAGAGCCAGCCGAGTAGCCCTGCCCTGTGGACCCAGGGGTCTTTTAATAGTTAACTTGTAGCTACAGCTGGAGAACTGGTTCTGCCTGTCTTCTGTGGTTTCCTGGCTGTGCACACTACTGAGTCGTCACCGAAGGGGATCAGGGCTTGTTCCGTGCCTGTGTTCTCCAGGGAACAGGATCACAAGACAGCTGTCCCCGGGATAATGGACTCTCGGGAAGAATTTGGCTCCTGGGGGGGTGGCTCGAGGGCACCCGAGACATCTCAATCATGGTCATGGGGGTCTGAGTCTTGTACTGGGAGGGAAGTGAGTGAGTGGTGGCCAGCTCGGCCTGTCTGGCCCCCATGAGACTGACCTCTACTTGAACTCCTTGAGGCTGGTCCTTCTGCTCTGAATAACTAGAGAAATCCCAGGAAAATACATACATTGGATTGCATGGAATAAGGTGATGGGATGGCAGAAGAAGCTGTGGGAGCCAGTGTGAGCTTCAAGCTTCAGCACTGAATAGCAGCTCATCCTCCATCCACACTTTCTGTAGTGCTGTGCACAGTAGGGAGCAGCCCCTCTGCCTGCCTGTCCTTACCTGGGGGTTCCTGAGCTGACCAACTCTGTAGGGACACTGTGAAACTCTGTAGCCATCAAAGACCCTCAGTCTGGGCACAGTCACAGGGGAGGGACTCATGTCCTCAGGGGAGGCCTGCTTGACACTCTCCAGCATGCTGGAGGGTTTGATGAGATCCTTCTGCTGGGTGGCTGGGCGTGGTGGCTCACGCCTGTAAACCCCAACCCTTTGGGAGGCTGAAGTGGGAGGATCACTTAAACCCAGGAGTTTGAGGCTGGAGTCAGCTATAATCATGCCACTACACTCCAGCCTGCGTGACAGAGCAAGACCTTGTCCCTAAATTTTTTTTTAATTAAAAAAAAAAAAGACGATCCTGCTGGGTGATGGTGGCTTTTTTTCTGTACAGCTAGAACTAGAGTAAAGGGGAGGAGTTTCCTCCAAAGGATACTTTTGCCCATTTGCAAAGGAAATGAATGAACGAAGATGCTGAGGCTCTCCCAGCTGATGGAACCACTATTCTGACTGATTGGCTTCAAAGACTCACCAGAGAAAAACATTTTAAAATGTAGGGCCAAACCTCTGATATTATAAAAGTGCTGGCCTTTTAAGACAAACTCTCAAAGTTAGAGTTTCCCCACGGTGAGAATCTCTCCACACAGTTGGGGACTGGGCAGCTACCCCAGCTGGGCACTAGAGGCCTGGGCCACCCTCACACCCTGGTCAGTGGTAGCACAGGGGCTGCCAGACCTCATCAAAAGCTTGACTTTTCTTTGATTTCCAGGAGGAGGAACCCTGTGAGGCACTGCTCCACTCCCTGCATGGTTGAGGACAGGTGGGAGAGGGGAGGCTACAATCAGGCTTCAAGGTTATTAGGATGGGCCGGGCGCGGTGGCTCACACCTGTTATCCCAGCACTTTGGGAGGCCAAGGTGCGCGGATCACTTGAGGTCGGGAGTTCGAGACCAGCCCAGCCAACATGGTGAAACTGCTTCTCTACTAAAAATACAAACATTAGCCGGGCGTGGTGGTGAGCACCTGTAATCCCAGCTACTCGGGAGGCTGAGGAGGCTGAGGCAAGACAATCGCTTGAACCTGGGAGGCGGAGCTTGCAGTGAGCCGAGATCATGCCACTGCACTCCAATCTGGGCAACAGAGAGAGACTCTGTCTCCAAAAAAAAAAAAAAAAGAAAAAGAAAAAAGGAAAAACGGTTATTAGGATGGTCCTGGGATGGCGAGAACCAGGGACAGTAAGGGCCTGGCCAGGGTAGGGCAGCTGCTGCAGGAACAGCAACCCAGCAACTGGCCACACAGAGGGCGAGTGACCCCTGGGCGGACTGATGGGCCACACCACAGGCCACACCACAGACCACAGGCCACACCCAGAGAGCTAGTCCTGGGGCAGGGAGCACCTCTGAGCAGGAAATGACAGAGGAAGTTTCTGGTGCAGCTTTACTGATAAGGAAACAAACAAAGACTGTGTGATAGCAATCAGAAAACATTTCAGTCAAGCAGAGTGGAAGGAAGACTGCTTTATCTTTCTGTTCCCTCTAGTGAGAATTATGTCACAATATCATTGTCAGATGAAGATGCGATCTAACACTATGCAGCCAAAATGTGGGGAAAAAGATAACACAGGTAGCTTCAGTACAAAATATAATAGGAACAAAAACATTGTACTTTGCTGCCTTTTGTTGTATTTGTCAGCTTTTTAAAATTTGTAATTTGTTGTGATTTCTTATCTTTTTCTAAATGAATGGACACATTTGCAAGTGATTTAGTATTCTTAAAGAGGAACCCTAAGTTATATAAATTTTGGTCTCTATACAACGTGGGTTTTCCTTCCTATATACATGGTAACCTGTTTAGAAATTTTAATTAAATAAGTTGAAGTTGTGGGGAACAAATCATCATGTTATCTCTTTTCTGTGCACAAAAGTAGTTTTTAAATACTGAAATGGGGCGGGGTGTGGTGCCTCATGCCTGTAACCCCAGCACTTTGGGAAGCTGAGGCAGGTGGATCATCTGAGGTTGGGAGTTTGAGACTAGCCTGGCCAACATGGCAAAACTGGGTCTCTACCAAAGATACAAAAATTATCCGGGCATGGTGGGGTGCACCTGTAGTCCCAGCTACTCAGGAGGCTGAGGCAAGAGAATCACTTGAACCCGGGAGGCGGAGGTTGCAGTGAGCCGAGATTGCACCAGTGCACCCCAGCCTGGGCAACAGAGAAAGACTCTGTCTCAAAATAAATAAATAAATAAATAAATATTGAAATGGGAAAAGAGAAAAATAAATCATAGAATTTTGGGATATTACACTTTAACAAGTTAAATCAAAACATTTATAAATAGCCATATAAAACCAACCATATAAAACCAGGCTATTAGTAAAAATCTAAATGGTCGTCCTGCTTCCTAAATATACTCTTTCTCTCAAAAAGTTTTTGGATGAGAGAACATGGAAAACTGGGGATTTTTCCTCCACTGTTACAATGTCCTGCTTGCTCAGTCACAGGATAAGAAACAAGGAAACGCATATTGCTATCAGGCCCAAATTGAACAGTCATGAAGAAGCTTCAGGAATCTCTACTGTGTTAAATACACTTACTAATATTGAAAGGGCTTTATCAACACAGAAGATAGAGAGAGAGGCAGAACAACATGGCCAAATGGAAGCCTCCAGTGATCATCCGCACTGCGGGAACACCAAATTGAACAACTAGCCACACAAAAAAGCACTTTCCTAAGATCCAAAAATCAGGTGAGCGATCACAGGACCTGGTTGAACTTCACATCACTGAAAGAGGCCCTGACAAGGGCAGGAAGGACAGTCTTGAATCACTCCCCGCCCCGCGCCCCAGCCTCAGCCCCGGCACCCCCCACCCCCAGCCCCCGCCCCGCAGCAGCCTCGTGGTGCAGACAGAGAAGCTGTACACTTGGGGGAGGGAGGGCACGGTGACTGTGGGGCTTTGCGTCGGAACTCAGCGCTGCTGCCCTGTCCCAGCAGAAAGCAACACGGGGCAGAAGTTAGCGGTCGCCCACGAAGGGAGGATTTACATCAGCCCTAGCCGGAGAGGAATCGCCCATCTTCAGCGGATGGAGCCTGAGTTCCAGCAAAGCCTCACCACTGCGGCCTAAAGTATTCAGGGGCCTGAAATATACTTGAAAGGCAGTCTAGGCAACAAGGACGGCAAGTCCTGGGCAAGTCCTGGTGCTGGACTGGGCTCGGAGCCAGCGGACTTGGGGTACAAGCGACTTAGTGAGCTAGCAGCCGGGGTAGCTCAGGCCATGCTTACACCTCCCCTCCCCCAAGGCCAGGCAGTGCCGCTCACAGCTCCAGGAGCCCCTCCTTCCTCTTGCTTGAGGAGAGGAGAGGGAAAAGTGGGGAGGACATTGTCTTGTGTCTTGGATACCAGCTCAGCCACAGTAAGGGCACTGGTCAGAGTCGTGAGGACCCCATTCCAGGCCCTAGCTCCCAGAAGACATTTCTAGACACCCTGGGCCGGAAGGGAACCCTCTCCCTTGAAGAGAAGGACCCAGTCCTAGCGGGACTCATCACCTGCTGACTGAAGGGCTCTTGGGCACTGAGGAACCAGCAGCCATACCCAGGCCGTACTTGCTGCAGGCCTCGGCTGACACTCAGAGCCGTGCGGGCCCAGCACACCCCCAGCTGCGGTGGCCACAGGCAGAGACCCCTTCGGTTTGAGGAAAAGGGAGGGAAGAGTAAAGGGGACTTTGTCTCGCAGCTTGGGTACCAGCTCGACCACAGCAGAGTAGGGCACCAAGTGGGCTCCTGGGGTCCCCAGTTCCAGTTCCAGGCCTGGGCTCCTGACCTGCCCTAGGGCTAGAGGGGATCCCACTGCCCTGAAGAGAGAGGCTCAGGCATGGCAGCATATTCACCACAAGCTGACTGAGGGCCGTTGGTCCTCGAGTGAACACGAGCGATAGTCTGGCAGTACTCCCCGTGGGCCTGGGGCGGTGGTGGCTGTGGGGTGAGGGTTCTCTGCCTGTGGAAAAGGGAGGCAAGAGTGGGAAGGCCTGTGTCTCGCAGCTTGGGTGCCAGCTTAGCCACAGTAGAATACAGCACCAACTAGATTCCTAAGACTCCCAACTACAGGCACTGGCTCCCAAATGGCATCTCTGGATCCGCCCAGGACTGGGGGGAGCTCGCCACCCTGGAGGGGAGGACACTGGCCTGGCTGCCTTTGCCACCTGCAAGAACCACAGGGTTACTTGGCTTGGGGTGCCCCCTAAAGCAGATACAGCTGCAGTGACCAAACACTTAGATCCCAAAGGTTAAGGATAAAGAAAGGATCCCAAAAGCAGCAAGAGAAAAGAAACAAATAACATGCAATGGAGGCCGCTGACTTCTCAGTGGAAACCTGACAGGCCAGGAGAGAGTGGCATGACGTATTTAAAGTGCTGAAGGAAAAACAGCTTACCCTAGAATAGTACAACTGGCAAAAATATTCTTCAAACACAAAAGAGAAATAAAGACTTTGCCAGACAAACAAAAGCTGATGGATTTCATCGGTCCCAAACCTGTCCTACAAGAAATGCTAATGGGAGCAGTTCAATCTAAAAGAAAAGGATGTTAATGAGCAATAAGAAATCACTTGAAGGTATAAAATTCAGTGGTAATAGTAAGTACATAAAAAAACACAGGCCATAGTTACATGTTAAGTCCCAGCTACTTGGGAGGCTGAAGTGGGAGGATCAGTCAAGCCCAAGAGTTTGAGGCTGCAGTAAGCCATGTGTGTACCACTGTGCTCCAGCCTGGGTGATGGAATGGGATTCTGTCTCAAAAACAAAACAAAACAAAATGGGGCCTGGCGCAGTGGTTCACGCCTGTAATCCCAGGACTCTGGGAGGCCGAGTCAGGAGGATCATCTGAGGTCAGGATTTCGAGACCAGCTTGACCAACATGGTGAAACCCCATCTCTACCAAAAATACAAATATTAGCCTGGCGTGGTGGCAGGCGCCTGTAATCCCAGGCGCCTGTAATCCTGCCTCCCAGAGGCTGAGGCAGGAGAATTGCTTGAACCCGGGAGGCCGAGGTTGTAGTGAGCCAAGATCGCGTCACTGCACTCCAGCCTGGGTGACAAGAGTGAGACTCTGTCTCAGAAAAAAAGCAAAAGACCTTAATAGACATTTCTTAAAAGAAGGCACAGAAATGGGCAACAGATACATGAAAAAATGCTCAACATCACTAATCATCAGGAAGACGCACATTAAAACCACCATGAGATACCATTTTCCTCTAATTAGAACAGCTATTTTTTAGAAGACAAAAGAAAACAAGTGTTGATGAGGATGTGGAGAAAAGGGAACACTTGGTGTTGGTGGAAAACAATATGAGGCACAAGAAATTTAAAATCGGCCAGGCACGGTGGCTCACACCTGTGATCCCAGCACTTTGGGAGGCCAGGAGGGAGGATCACTTGAGCCCAGGAGTTTGAGAGCAGCCTGGACAACATAACAAGACCCGATCTCTACAAAAAATTAAAAAAAAAAAATTAAGGCCGGGCGCGGTGGCTCACACCTGTAATCCCAGCACTTTGGGAGGCCGAGGTGGGTGGATCACCTGAGGTCGGATCAGTTCAAGACCAGCCTGATCAACATGGAGAAATCCGGTCTCTACTAAAAATACAAAATTAGCCGAGCGTGGTGGCACATGCCTGTAATCCCAATTACTAGGGAGGCTGAGACAGGAGAATTGCTTGAACCCAGGAGGCGGAGGTTGTGGTGAGCCGAGATCACGCCATTTCACTCCAGCCTGGGCAACAAGAGTGAAACTCAATCTCAAAAAAAAAAAAAAATTAAAAAATTTAGCCAGGCGTGGTGGTGCACACATTTAGTCCCAACTACTCAGGAGGCTGAGGTGGGAGGATTGCTTGAGCCCAGAAGGTTGAGACTGCATGAGCCGTGATAGTGCCACTGCACTCCAGCCTGGGTGACACAGTGAGACCCTGTCTCAAAAAAAAAAAAAGAAAAAGAAAAAGAAAAAAGAAATTAAAAATAGAGCTAACTACCATCTGATCTAGCAGTCCCACTGCTGGGTATATATCCATAGGAAATGAAATGGTGTGTCAAGGAGATCCGCACCCTCACGTTTATTGCATTATTCACAGTAGCCAGATATGGAATTAACCCAAGAGTCCATTGATGGATGAATGGATAAAGAAAATGTGGTATCTATACACAACGGAATCCCATTCAACCATAAAAAGAATGAAATCCTGTCATTTGCAACAACGTGAATAAACCTGGAAGACATCATGTTAAGTGAAATAAGCTGGACACAGAAAGACAAATACTGTGTGATCTTATATGTGGAATTTTTTTTAAAAGAGTTGAGGGTAGCTGCAGTGGCTCACAAGTGTAATCCCAGTGATTTAGGAGGCCAAGGCAGGAAGATCCCTTGAGGCCTGGAGTTTGAAACCAGCCTGGGTAACCTAGAGAGACCCTGTCTCTACAATATATATATATATATATATTTTTTTTTTTTAATTAGCTGGGCATGGTGGTGTGAGCCTGTAGTCCCAGCTACTCAGGAAGCTGAGGTGGGAGGATCATTTGAGCTCAGGAGTTCAAGGCTGCAGTGAGCTAGGATCATGCCACTGCCCTCCAGCCTGAGTGACAGAGTGAGACCCTGTCTGCATACAAAACAAAAAAGGCTGATATCTTAGAAGCACAGAGACTGGAGAAGGAAGCACAGGGAGAGGTTCGTCAACAGTACAAAATAACAATTAGATGGGAGGAATAAGTTCTGGTGTTCTGTGCACAGTGGGATGATGATGGTTAACAGTAAGATATTGCATATTACTGTTAAAATAGCTAGAAGAGGCCTGTCATCCCAGCACTTTGGGAGGCCGAGGTGGGTGGATCACCTGAAGTCAGGAGTTCAAGACCAGCCTGGCAAACATAATGAAACCCCATCTCTACTAAAAATACAAAATTAGCCGGGTGTGGTGGCGGGCACCTGTAGTCCCAGCTACTCTGGAGGCCAAGGCAGGAGAATCGCTTGAACCCAGGAGACAGAGGTTGCAGTGAGCTGAGATCGCACCACTACACTCCAGCCTGGGGGCAAGAGAGCAAGACTCCATCTCAAAAAATAAAAAATAAAAAATAAAATAAAATAGCTAGAAGAGAGGTATTTGCACGTTCGCATTGTCAAGAAATGATACTTGCATGAGGTGATAGGTACACTAACTACCGTGATTGGGTCATTGTGCAACGTGATATGAATTGACACCATAAATGTGCATGATTACAATGTATCAAGAAAAAACAAAGCCAAGAAAATAATCTAAAACTCCAGGTTTCCTCAATATTTCTTTATAAGAAAAATCCTTGAATAGATTAAATTGTTTTATTCTTCATTTAAGAAATAGCTCTACGTCTTTGTCTTCTCTCCAGTTTTATCACAGTACGAAGTATGTAAAAGTGACAATGGGAACACTGTGCTTTGGTTTTTGCAAGATTTGAGATGTATCCATTACGATTTTCTCATGAGAAATTTTATTATGTTGACCTTTCTAAACCCATAATACTTACCTTGCAGATCACGTATGTCAGCATTTCTTACACTAAATATCTAAGGTTTTGTAAATGTAAACACGAGTTGAGCTAAACTGAGTTATAATAATGAATATCTCTGTTTTTAAAATCAACCTTTTAAACTTCCAACAATAGCAGTAATTGTGTAGCCCTACAAAGTTACTCCACCTTGTAAAGGGAATAAATTTTAGTGTCATATTTGTCAAATTTTATTCATGAAGTGTGATCATATTGTGCTTCGATGTCACCCTACTATCATTTCTTTTTTTCCTTTTTTTTTTTTTTTTGAGATGGAGTCTTGCTCTGTTGCCAGGCTGGAGTGCAGTGGCATGATCTTGGCCGACTGTAACCTCCGCCTCCTGGGTTCAAGCGATTCTCCTGCCTCAGTCTGTCGAGTAGGTGAGATTACAGGCGTGCGCCACCACGCCCAGCTAATTTTTGTATTTTTAGTAGAGACAGGGTTTCACCATGTTGGCCAGGCTGGTCTTGAACTCCTGACCTCGTGATCCGCTCACCTGGCCTCCCAAAGTGCTGGGATTACAGGTGTGAGCCAACACGCCCAGGCAGCCTAGTATAATTTCTAAGATTCCCTCATCTACTGACTTTGATACCTGGGGTAGACAATAAATTGAGGTAATTAGCAAGTATATTTACCTGGATAATCTCCAAAGGAATGAAAATTCATAAAGACAAAATGCAAACACACACAGTTATTTCTGACATATATGTATTCTAGTCTATGCATAAACACAATGGTGCCACACAACACTCATAAATCAGAAAATCACTGTAGTCTAAACATTGTTTTGTGCTATGCCTGAATTTTTACTTATTTATTTTTTTTTTAGAGACCGAGTCTCACTCTGTCACCCAGGCTGGAGTGCACTGGTGCAATCCTAGCTCACTGTGGCCTCAAACTCCTGAGCTCAAGTGATCCTCCCACTTCAGCCTCCCAAGTAGCTGGGATCACATGCGGGTGCCACTACACCCGGCTAATTTTTGCATTTTTACTTTTTGTAGAGATGGGGCCTTGCTGTGTTGCCCAGCCTACTCTCGAACACCTGGCCTCCAAGCAATCCTCCCACCTTGGCCTCCCAAAGTGCTGGGATTACAGGCATGAGCCCCCATGCCCAACCTATGCCTGATTTTTAAATTTTTACTATAAAACCTAAACTTTTAAAGCAGTAAATAATACCACTACCTGAACATCTGTGTGTGTGTGTGTGTGTGTGTGTGTGTGTGTGTGTGTGTGTGATGGAGTCTCACTCTGTTGCCCAGGCTGGAGTGCAGCGGCGTGATCTCAGCTCCCTGCAACCTCTGTCTCCCAGGTTCAAGCAGTTCTCCTGCCTCAGGCTCCCAAGTAGCTGGGATTACAGGCACACACCACCATGCCTGGCTAATTTCTGTATTTTTAGTAGAGATGGGGTTTCACCATGTTGACCAGGCTGGCCTCAAACTTCTGACCTCAGGTGATCTGCCTGCCTCAGCCTCCCAAAGTGCTGGGATTATAGGCATGAGCCACCACGCCTGGCCGTGAACATCTTTTACTGTGACTGCATATAAGTGTATGTTTACATAAACATACATAGAGGTGTATTACATCAATGAATGTTTTTTAAAGTTTCTGTATGATGGAGTGCAGAGGCCTGGGCGCAAGGGAGTAAAGGGTCTTTAAGTAATCAATATATTTTCAACCTCAAGTATCCTATCTAGAGCCAGAGGTTTTTTTTCTCACCCTACTAGGAGCTCACAGCACTGCAAATCTGTTAACAGAGGTGCTTTTATGCTGCCCCTTGGCATGGTTATTTCATAACTGCAGCCAATTATAAGAGAACAAGCAATCGAACAGAACAAAGAGCAAAGGCTCTTCCTTTGTGGAGGAGCTAAAATTCCCACTGCTTATCATGTTACTTTCTCCTGTGTGTTATCAAATATTGGGACTCTGGTTACACTGTCAAGGCCATGGGCCTTTCTTGTTCTAGGGCAGCTGTGCTCCTTTCTTAAGCAACTGACCCGTCTCTCCTGGCAACTCTCTTTGGTACTGGACTTCTCCAAGATCAGTCCTCAAATTAATAACAACACTGACAAGGGTCTTCGGACCACCGTGTTTGGTAGCTGGCTGCTTGGGACCATCCAGGTTTGCCCCTTTGCCTGGCTTGGGTAACCCACTGTATGGTGCACACGAATAAAGGCTGATGCCAAGAAGAATGAGGCTTGTAGTTATGAAAAGTGACTCAATGGAATTATAAAATCTACCCTGCAGCCTGGGAGCAGTGGTTCACACCTGTAATCCCAGTGCTTTGGGAGGCCAAGGCAGGAGAGTCGCTTGAAGCTAGGAGTTGGAGACCAGCCTGGGCTATGTAGCGAGACCCTGTCTCTACAGAAAAAATACAAAAATTAGCTGGGTATGGTGGTGTGTGGCTGTAGTCCCAGGTACCTCGAGAGGCTGAGGCAGGAGGATCGCTTGAGCCCAGGAGGTCGAGACTGCAGTGAGTTGTGATCGTGCCACTACTGCAGCCTGGGTCACAGAGCAAGATCCTGTCTCAAAACAAACAAACAAACAAACAAACAAACAAACAAAAACTATCCTGTAAATGTATAAAAATATCACTAATTTCAATGTGTTTCGGTAAAAAGGAATGAAGTACCGATACATGCTGAAATTCAGATAGATCCTCAAAAGCACTGTGCTCAGTGAAAGAAGCCACACATGAAAAGTCACATATCAGATGATCCACTTTATGTGAAATATCCAGAATAGAGGAATTCATAGATACAGACAGCAGATTAGGGGTTGCCAGGGGCTGAGGGATTAGGGGATGGGGAGCGGCCACGTAATGGATACGGGGTTTCTGTATGGGATGATGAAATATTCTGAAAGTACATAGTGGTGATGGTGGCACAACGTGCATTAGTAAATGCACTAAATGTCACTAAACTGTACACTTTCAGATGACTAATTTTATGTTATGTGATTTTCACTTTAATTAAAAACTACCATATTGGCCAGGCGTGGTGGCTCACAACTATAATCCCAGCACTTTGGGAGGCCAAGGCAGGAGTATCATTTGAGCCCAGGAGTTCGAGACCAGCCTGGCCAACATGGTGAAACCCCCATCTCTACAAAAAATACACAAAAAATTAGCCATGTATGGTGGCATACACCTGTAGTCCCAGCAACTTGGGAGGCTGAGGTGGATCGCTTGAGACCAGGAGGCAGAGGCTGCAGTGATTGGAGATCGTGCCACTGCACTCCAGCCTGGGTGACAGAGTGAGACTCTGTCTCTAACAACAACAAAAACACAAAATATTTTGGTAATGCATAACTTCTCGGGATGAATTTTAAATGTTTATTTTTTATGCAAGAGCTAACACAAGTGCTCTCAGCACGATGACTTTTTACCTTCTGAAAGATTGTATTGTGAGCTTTAAAATCTCTTTGTCCATTAATAGTTTTAGTGACTCACAAAATGGAGATTTCCAGACCCAAGATAGCTAGAAACAAGTGGCCTAGCAGGACAGGGTCATGGTGTACAGCCAAGCTGTACCTTGGTGTGAATGCAGGGGCTAGAACGCATCAACACCAAGGTTTATCATGTGGTGACAATGTGGACACCAATACTTGGAAAGTGGCAGCGCCACTGTCATAGACCCCCACTTTCCCATCAGAGATCCCAGTGCCAAGGCTGTACCAACTTCTTCCTGTTCCTTGGGTTTTCTCTTTTTTTCTTTCTTTTTTTGGGCAGACAGGGTCTCGCTTTTGTCACCCAGGCTGGAGTGCAATGGCACGAACTCAGCTCACTGCAACCTCTGCCTCCCAGGTTGAAGCGATTCTCCTGCCTCATCCTCCAGAGTAGCTGGGATTACAGGCACCCACCACCACACCCGGCTAATTTTTGTATTTTTAGTAGAGACAGGGTTTCACCATGTTGGCCAGGCTGGTCTCGAACACTTGACCTCAGGTGATCCACCCACCTCAGCCTCCCAAAGTGCTGGGATTACAGGCGTGAGCCACAGTGCCCAGCCTAGGGTTTTCTCTTAAACATGGGAATGGATGGAACACCTCTCACTGGATGAGGTAGATTGTTTCCAAAGATGGCTGCTCCCATGGCTCCCATTCTGCATGTCCTTCTACAGCATTACTTGGCACTCTGCCCAACAAGAGGCAGAGGCTTTTTCCCCTTCTCTGGAATCAGAGCTGGCCTTGTGACTTGTTTTGACTACCAGGATGTGGCAGATGGAACATTAGGTGACTTCCAGGCCTAGGCCATAACAGGCATTGCAGTTTCTGTCGTTGCCCTCTTGGAAGCCAGCACCATAGGAAGAAGTCTGGGCTATCCTGCTTGAGAGGCCGCATGGAGAGAGAGGCCCTGCAGGATGAGATGCCATGTGGAGGAGAGTAATACAAGCCAGCTAACAGCCAGCACCAACTGCCAGACATGGCATGAGTGACCCCAACCAACACGAGGTGGAGCAGAAGAACTGTGCCTTACAGATCAGACGATACATAAACTCATAAGAACTCATCAATTGTTGTTATTTTATGCCACTAAATTTGGGGGGGGCTTGTTAGGCAGCTCTACACTTGAGATCCAGACCAAATGGAGAGAGTATGGTAAGCTCTGGGGAGCAGGTCGCAACCTGAAAAGCCTGGCGGACTCGACTCGTGGAGGAAGACTGCTGGCCCCTACTTATTCCCCCAGCAGAGTAAGTAATAATGACAAAGGATTTGCAGGGAACAAGGGAAATGGATGAGGAAGAGACAGTTCTTGTTCTCTATCTGTCCAGGAATATTTTTTGGCATCATCCTTAGAGTACTATTTCTAATAGTCATACAATGACGTCTTGTCCTCTTGCCCTTTCTCTATTTCTCCAATTAACAGGTTAGGTCTGTGCAGGCTGGATAGTGCAGCTGGGACATCGAGGACCACATTAGATCCTAGATGCCTCCATGGCAAGAGATAGTATCACAATGTAAAAAATGCTTGTATAGGCTGGGCGAGGTGGATCACGCCTGTAATCCCAGCACTTTGGGAGGCTAAGGCGAGCAGATCACTTGAGGTCAGGAGTTCGAGACCAGCCTGGCCAACATGACAAAACCCCGTCTCTACTAAAAATACAAAAATTAGCTGGGCATGGTGGTGCTTGCCTGTAGTCCAGCTACTCGGGAGACTGAGGCAGGAGAATGGCTTGAACCCAGGAGGTGGAGGTTGCAGTGAGCCGAGATCACACCACTGCACTCCAGCCTGGGGGACAGAGTGAAGCTCCGTCTCAAAAAGAAAAGAAAAGAAAAGAAAAACAAAAGAAAATGCTTGTATAGCAAATAGGTTACGCTTTAGAAAACCACAGCTCTCTTTGATAGAGGAGTTTGGGTTGAGATCATATTCATCTTGACTTTTATTCGTTCAAATGATTACATCAATGACTAACCTCAAGTGAGTTTATGACTGGGCAGGGAATGTGACCAACATCTAAAGTCTGTGCCGTGCCACTGCCCACGGGCTGCTTGGCTTCAGAACAAAGCGGTTATTTGCATCAGTGAATCCAAGTTGGTCCTCTTGCCTCCCATGCTATAATTGGAAACACCGAGTTTGTAAGTACAATGTCACCAGAAATGTCACTTGTAAATGCAAAGCTCAAATCATCAGATCCAAGACTCTAAGACACCCAGCCTTGCAGAACAAAGATGGAACTTGAGAGGGGAGAGAATGTGCTAGAGCTTACACTGATGACCTGGAGGGTCACAGCCTTACCCAGATGTACAGGGGCTGCCGTCAGAGTGGGGACAAGTTTTCTGTTCAAAGGCAGTAGAAAGCTTTTTAGAACAATGGAAGCAAATAATATCTCTTGTTGCATTGTGTACAAAATGTGAGACAGATCAACGGAATACACACAATAACAGATAAAGGAAATACACAGGAAATGCGCTGAAGAAAAACACCTGGGTCCCTGAATGACAGGAAATAGTGCTGTCTAATAGTGCACTAAGATTCTGTTAGAAATTTCTTCCCTAGCAATGAAAGACAGTTAAAGGGAATCATGTCATTGTATGTGCAAATCTTGGTATTTTAATTGCATATGTATCGTATAAATTAAGCTTTTGTCTGATTTCCACTGTCTGTAAGAGTTAAAATTAAAAAAACAAACACTTGGCTGGACCACACACTGAATTAATGATTTTAACACAAAAATGATACTGAAGACAATGTGAATGCACTAATGCCACCGAACTGTATACTTAAAAATGGTTAAGATGGTAAGTTGTATGTTATGGGTATTTTACCACTATTAAAAAAAAGTTTTTAAGAAAAAAGGCTAATAAGATTTCTGGGTTCAGGCAGGATTAGGAAGGCAGCGAAAACCCGAATTCCCCCACTTCTCCTAAAAGAAGTCCAAACACAGGAAGAATGAATGAGCCCCCCTCCTTGATATACTGGAGGAAACCAGAACCTGTGCCATCAGAAAGCGCTAGGATGTGACAAAGCAGGGAGGGGGACTACAAAGGGCCCCAGCGGTCCCGACCAGGATCCACCCTTTTAGGACATGGCCCAGGCCCGCTCAGGATCGCATGGGGGCAGATGCGAGCCCCAGGAGAACTCCCGAGGGCCCGCGGCGGCCGCCGGGGGCTTCCTGACGCGAGAGCGGCGCGGCGGCGCCAGAAGAGGGCGCCCGGGAGCCGAACAGGAGGCCAAACCCCGGCCTTCCCGCGTTCCCGGGGGTCCCCGTGCTAAGGCAGACAGAAGGCGCCCACCTGTCAACAGTGAGAACCAGAATCCACAAAGGTCAAAGTGCGGAAGGCACTGGACAAAGCAAAGCGACCCACAGAGCAAGAGGACCGAGCTGCTGCCGCCGCTCACCGGAAAAAGCGTTGCACAGGGCCCGAGGCAGGGGCTTCGCAGAGGCGTTCAGCTCCCTGCTGGGAGCTGTTCTGGGGCTCCGGGTCCCACGGCCATTTGCCCAGCCGTTTCCGAAGCCGCAGCCTTGCTCCGGATTCGCCTCACACTTTTTTTTTTTTTTTTTTTTTGGACAGTGCTAGGAAACATGCGTTTAATAAAGAAATCTAGGCATGCAGTTTTCAATTAACATGGCCCATTATGTCTCTCTCCTTCCGCTTACAGTGAAGATCAGGACCATGAAGTGAATTTGAATTTCTTTTCTTTTCTTTTCTTTTCTTTTCTTTTCTTTTCTTTTCTTCTTTTCTTTTCTTTTCAAGACAGGGTCTTGCTGTATGGCCCAGGCTGGAGGATCATGGCTCACTGCAGCCTCCACCTCCTGGCCTCCAGCAATCCTCCTGCCTCAGCCTCCTGAGTAGCTGGGACCACAGGTGTGCACCACCACGCCCAGCTAAGTTTTTAAATTTTTGGTAGAGATGTGGTGTCACTATGTTACCCAGGCTGGTCTCCAATATCTGGGCTCAATCAATTCTCCCACTTTAGCCTCCCAAAGTGCTGGAATTACAGTCGTGAGCCATTGGGCCCAGTCACAAATTCCTTATTTTCTTTGTCCTACGATATGAACAACCCAGTTGGAACATAATACGACGTGAGAAGAGAAGCCTGCCATGGGGAGGGGAGCACAGACCCAGCAGGCAGGCTCTCAATGGGAGGTTCAAGGCGAGTCCCCCTCCCACCCACCTGCTCCCAGCTGAGAGTCCATCTGGGCCTCCGGTGGGCAACGACAAAAAATTCCATTTGGTTGAGAAGACGTGACTGGCACTGGCTCAAAGCCAAACAAATACTTGGTGGGCCTGCTTGGAGTTTAGCTCACACTTTTTGATTTTCTATTCACTGAATTTCACTGCTCTAGGAACCTCATATAAATGGAATCAGTTATTTTTTTTTATGACAGGCTTTGGGGGATATATCTTTTTGAAGGCTCTTTATAACTAAACAGTAAATAGTTTAATTACAGTGGAAATTCTCTGGACTAGATTGTAAAGGTGGATCAGATTTGGAAATAAGACTTTTTTCAAGTCAAAGAAGAAAAACCAATTTAAAAATACAAGGCAATGGCCGGGTGTGGTGGCTCACGCCTGTAATCCCAGCACCTTGGGAGGCCAAGGCAGGTGGATCAGCTGAGGTCAGGAATTCGAGACCAGCCTAGCCACCATGGTGAAACCCTGTCTCTACTAAAAATACAAAGAAAAAATTAGCCGGGCATGGTGGTGCATGCCTGTAGTCCCAGCTACTCAGGACACTGAGGCTGAGGAGAATTGCTTGAACCCGGGAGGCAGAGGTTGTAGTGAGCAAAGATCGTGCCACTGCACTCCAGCCTGGGCAACAGAGCAAGACTCCACGTCAAAAAAAAAAAAAAAAAAAAGACATGTCAGAAACAAAGAAAGAAAGAAAGACATGACAGGCTCAGAATCAATGTCAACCTGGGCAAAGGTCAGAAACGGAACAGGGACCCTTTCTTTGTGGGCAGGTTTGACATGAAAGGTTCAGCGACTTCAACTCTTCTGATTCTTTCTTCTTGAGCCCATTTTGGTAAGTTGTGTTTTCCTAAAAGTTTGTCCATTCCATCCAAATGTTCACATTAGTCAGGATCTGTGAAGGATGTCAATGGCTGTGAGGCGAGGGCCCCTTGCCAGTCCCCATGTTCGTTATTTATGGATGCCTGATGCCCACAACCTCGACTTCTCAGCTGAGGGCAACTCCTCCTGTCCTCTCGCTGCTTCCACCTAAGCCACCAGGAAATCCTGTTGACTCCACTTACAAAAGCTCTCCAGAGTCTGCTACCTCTTACCACCCTACTGTCGCCTCCCAGACCTGGTCTCCCCGCTTCTGCCCTGGCCCCTACAGCTCGCAGACAGCTGCCAGAGGAGTCCGTCCGAATCAACTTCAGATTGCGTCACTTTTTCTTTCAAAATCCGACAAAGCTCCCCATTCCATTCAGAGTGAGAAGGGCCCCGCCATGCAGCCTTTCCTCCTCCTATTCACCAACCCCACTCTCGCTCCAGCCATCCTGATATCCTTGCTGGTCCTGGAGCAGGCCAGCCACGCTCTTGCCCCAGGGCCTTTGCACTTGCTGCCCCTCTCCTGTGATGCCCTCCTGGATCTCTGCATGGCTCCCTCCTGCCCTCCCTCCCTCGAGTCTTTGCTCACATGTCCCCTTCTCAGAGGGGCTCACCCTGGTGCTCTTCGAAAGTGGGCATCCACTCCCTTCCCACCCTGGCACCCGCACCCTCCTGTCTTCCTTTTTCTGTTCTCCATCCTACTCATCTCCCCCAACTAGAAAGGCAGCTGCAGCTGCAGAGCACGGGATCTCCATCTGCAGCTGCATCCCGGGACCTAGAACAGGTACAAAAGTACCTAATAAGTACCCACTGAATGAATAATTGGCTGAGTTTTCTGTACCAAAGACTGAGCTAAGACTCTTTAAAAGGATGATCTTATTTAAGCCTTACAGCAAGTAAATGTTATCCCCATCTTCCTGATGAGGACACAGTGACCACCACGCTCAAGGACACAGAGGGTGGACGTGCCACATTCACACTCTGTGACTTAGAGCGGCTGGACGGGCAGGGACTTAGGAGGCCTGCAGCAGCCAGGGTGAGATTATGAGGCTGAGCTGAGAATATCAAGACTGTACCGAGTAGGGGGCCTCGGCAAGTGTGGAGAGCCCGCAGCTGGGGCAGAGGGTGGAGTACGGTGTGTGTTTACGGACCTCTTCAAACGAGGTAGGAAGGTCAGAAGTCAAAAAGGGAACAAATGATGTTTAACCACACAAAAATGAAAATCCAATGGTTGGATATCCATTCCAAATACACAAAGGCAACGGATAAGTGACCCGGGCCAGGCACAGAAGGCCATGCACCCGTAGGATTGCACTCTGAGCTCCCAAATGCATAGGAATAGAAGGGTGGGTGCAAGAGGCTGAGGGGTGGGGAAAGGGCATGGGTGTTTCATAAGGACAGAGCTTCCGTTTCATGCAATGAAAAGAGTTTGGAGACGGATGGTGGTGACTGGACTATACACTTACACACGGTAGCGATGGTACACTTTGTATTATGTATATTTTACCACGATCTTTTTAAAGTGTCAAAGGCAAATGGCCAAATGGTTCCTTGTCCTATAGCTGTAGCAGCCATCGGCTGTTAGTGACAAAGCCCCTGAGTCAAGATGACAGCAGCCCCCATAACTCCTAATCGGCTCTCCCGCGTGGAGTCATTTAGGAGTAGTCGCATTAGAGACAAGTCCAACATCTAATCTTCCACCCTGGCCAGGGCCCCAGCTGGCAGCAAGGGTGGGAGACTCCGGGCAGAGCAGAGGGCGCTGACATTGGGGCCCGGCCTGGCTTGGGTCCCTCTGGCCTTTCCCCAGGGGCCCTCTTTCCTTGGGGCTTTCTTGGGCCCCCGCTGCTCCCACTCCTCTCCTCCATCTCACCCCCTCACCCCCTCATTCTTCATATCCGTCTCCAGTGCTCCCTCCACTTTCATCCACCCTTCTGCAAGAGTGTGGGACCACAAATGAGTTTTCACCTGGCCTGGGGACACACGTGCCCCCACAGGTGCTGAGTGACTTTCTAGGACAGTAATCTGCTTTAGGCTAAAATGGGACTTGATCTTCTGTTAGCCCTAATCATCAATTAGCAGAGCCGGTGAAGGTGCAGAACCTACCGCCTTTCCAGGCCTCCTCCCACCTCTGCCACCTCCACTCTCCTTCCTGGGATGTGGGGGCTGGCACGCGTGTGGCCCAGGGCATTGGTGGGATTGCACTGAGCTGGGTCATTAGCGTAATCCTGGACAAGGGCAGATAGGGCGAGCGGAGGGCCAGCTCCGGGGCTCAGGCAAGGCTGGGGGCTTCCCCCAGACACCCCGCTCCTCCTCTGCTGGACCCCCACTTCATAGGGCACTTCGTGTTCTCAAAGGGCTTCCAAATAGCATGGTGGCCTTGGATGCCCAGGGAAGCCTCAGAGTTGCTTATCTCCCTCTAGACAGAAGGGGAATCTCGGTCAAGAGGGAGAGGTCGCCCTGTTCAAGGCCACCCAGCCAGCTCATGGCGGTAATGGGACAAGGCTGGCCAGCCATCTCACCCTCAGAAGGGACCCGGTGGGGCAGGTGATCTCAGAGGAGGCTCACTTCTGGGTCTCACATTCTTGGATCCTCGGATCCTCTGACTCTGGTGGGGACAGGCAGACCAAGCTCTCTTGGACCCGGGAAGAGGGACCCTTGGAAGTCACTTGGGATTGAGTTCTAGAGTCTTGACACTGTTTCAGCAAGTGGCATTGTGAGATCTATACTTTGAACCCACCTCAGGCATCTCATCCACAGAACAGGGACAGTGACCGTTCCATCTTGCCAAGGAGTGGGGGGCACACACCATGCTGCTGGCAGCCAGGGTGGAAAGTCAAGGGGTCCCAGCTGAAGCACTGCCACAGAGGCAGGATGCAGTCCGAGAGGGGACTTCAGAGCAGGGGCCCAAGGCCAAAGCCATCAGGGAGGTCTTTCTGCAGGAGGGACCTCTTTAGGAGTTAGGCCCTAAAAACAAATAAGAGGAAGAAAGGCACTTGGTGGTTTTTAGCCTATTCACGGTGCTGTGCAGCCATCACCACCATCCAGCTGCAGAACTTGTTCGTCTTCCCAAACTGAAGCTCTGGCCCCGTTCAACCCCAACTCCCCACCCGCCAGCCCCTGGCACCCAACCTTCCACTGTCCGTCTCTATGGATTTGACCACTCTAGGCCTTTCATATAAGTGGAATTTTACAGTATTTGCCCTCCTGTGACTGGCTCATTTCACTGAGCAATGTCTTCAAGGGTCATCCATGATCATATTCCATCGTCTGTATAGACCACAATTTGTGTAGCTAATCATCCGTTGATGTTTGTTGATTTGTTTGTTTGTTTTGAGACAGTCTTGCCATCAGAGCTCACTGCAGGCTCAACCTCCCAGGCTCAAGAAATCCTCCCGCCTCTCTACCTCCCAAGTAGCTGTGACTACAGGCACCTGCGACTGTGCCCTGCTAATTTTTGTATTTTTTGTAGAGACAGGGTCTCACTATGTTGCCCAGGCTAGTCTCAAACTCCTGGGCTCAAGTGATCCTCTCACCTCGGCCTCCCAAAGAACTGGGATTACAGGCATGAGCTACCACGTCCAGCCCAATTGCCCATTGATGGGCACGGGTTGCTTCCATGTTTTAGCTGTTGTGAATCATGCTGCTGTGAACATGCGTGTGCAAACAGCCCTTCCAGACCCTGCCTTCCATTCCTCTGGGCCTATACCCAGCAGTGCGGTTGCTGGGTCCTATGGGAATTCTAGGTTTAACTTTTGGAGGAGCTGCCAAACTGTTTTCCACAGTGGCTGCGCCATCACAATCCAATTTTAGGACATTTTTATCACCCATAAAGCATTCCCTGTACCCATTAAGAAGTCATCCTCCATTTCCCTCCCTCCCCTGTCCTGGCACCCATTCCTCTGCTTTGTGTGTCTCTGGATTGCCCTATCTAAGCATTTCACAGAGATGGAGCCATGCGCTCCGTGGTCTTTTGTGTCTGGCTTCGCTGACTGAGCATGCTGTTCTCCAGGTCCATCCACGTTGTAGCGTAGGTCAGCCCTTCATTCCCTGTTATGGCCAAATGATACTCCATTGTACAGACAGGCCACTTTTTACCCACTCATCTGCTTCTGGACTTTTGGGTTGCTTCCACCATGTGGCCTGTTGGGAACAGTGCTCTGTTTGTATTCATGGCCTGTTGGGAACAGTGCTCTGTTTGTATTCATGTACAGGTTTTTGTGTGGACACACATTTTCAAGTCTCTTGGGTACACAGGTGTAGAAGTGCCAGAGTCGGGGAAAAAGCTCACCGGTGCCGCTGGGCATCAAGCCCACCTTTCTAGGCTGTGAATGGGCCCTGGCAAGTCTGTGGCCAGGACTCGTCTTCTCTTCCACATGGGGCCCCTAGCTTGGCACCTAGCACGTGGCAGGCAGCGACGGATGTTAAAAGCCATTCTTGCTATGGGTAGCCAGGCCCCATGGGGCTCCATGCAGCCCTGGCCTTCAGCTTGGCAGCCAGGGCCCCCTTGTGCCTGCAGCAGAGGCCATGCTGCCAGGAGTGTAAGTGTGAGCCAGGAATGCTGGAGAATCGTGGCTCTGAGAACAGGGACAGGAGGCCACAAGCTCACACCTTGGCTTTCCTGAGCTTAAGGAATAAACCCAAAAGGAGGTACCTGGAAGGAGCTGGATTTGGGGACTGAGGAGCTGGGAGCTGAGGGAAGCCGTGAAAGGGGATGTGCTCCCGGGGAGGCGCTGGGGCGGGTGGGCCGTGGAGGAGACAGGGCCCCTTGGTTGGAAACTGAGGCGAGGCTATGGAGTTGGGCACTAACAGGTCATCCATGCCCCTGCGAAGCGTGGGGACAGAGGGACAGCAGAGATGGCCTGTCTGGACACTCTGTCGATGGGGGGCCTGTGGTTGGTGAAGCCCAAGGCAAGGCTGTGAACTCAGGGCAAGGGAGACGTGAGCAGGCACTGCCGTGGGCTGATGTGGGCACTGCATGTGCACCCTGGCGGCCAAAGGACCTACAGCTCATGGGGGGCAAGGGGGAGGAGGGAAGCCAACAGCAGGATGTGTGCAGTCAGTCTGCCCCCCTACACTGGAGGAGGAGCCCCCCGGCACAAATCTCGCCCGTTTGGGCCCACGGAGATGGCTGGCCTCGCAAGGAGGATCCGGTTCCAGGCCTCGGCCCTAAATAGTCTCCCTGGGCTTTCAAGAGAACCACATGAGAAAGGAGGATTCGGGCTCTGAGCAGCTTCACCACCCACCCCCCAGTCTGCAAATCCTGACCCGTGGGTCCACCTGCCCCAAAGGCGGACGCAGGACAGTAGAAGGGAACAGAGAACACATAAACACAGAGAGGGCCACAGCGGCTCCCACAGTCACCGCCACCTTCCTGGCGGGGATGGGTGGGGCGTCTGAGTTTGGTTCCCAGCAAATCCCTCTGAGCCGCCCTTGCGGGCTCGCCTCAGGAGCAGGGGAGCAAGGGGTGGGAGGAGGAGGTCTAAGTCCCAGGCCCAATTAAGAGATCAGGTAGTGTAGGGTTTGGGAGCTTTTAAGGTGAAGAGGCCCGGGCTGATCCCACTGGCCGGTATAAAGCGCCGTGACCCTCAGGTGATGCGCCAGGGCTGGCTGCCGTCGGGGACAGGGCTTTCCATAGCCATGGCCCAGCAGTGGAGCCTCCAAAGGCTCGCAGGCCGCCATCCGCAGGACAGCTATGAGGACAGCACCCAGTCCAGCATCTTCACCTACACCAACAGCAACTCCACCAGAGGTGAGCCAGCAGGCCCGTGGAGGCTGGGTGGCTGCACTGGGGGCCACCGGCCACCCACCTGCCCCGCCCAAGGGAATCTCTCTTCTGCACGTCCCCACCAGCAGAGAAGGCTTTCTCCCATAGCTTTTCTGATGACATGAATTGGGGGGTCCTCTCCAAATCTAGAAGGACACCATAATATCGGATATGCATTCTCAAGCCACACAGGCTCCCCAGCCCCTTTGAGAATCCGTGGCCGGGGAAGAGTTTATGTGCTCTTTCTTTGTGGCCCGTAGATGAGTGTGTTCACTGCTAGCGAATGACCTCTCATTCCACGGAGTCCCTCAGCTTCCTGGGGAAGAGCTGGGTCTGTCTTTACATTTGAAGCCAAAAGGAGGCAACATACTGACACACCCAAGGGAGGCGGGAGGGTGGGGAAGACAGCAGCAGAGGGCAAGAAACTTCTAGAACTTCAGGGTCGGCAAAGCCTGTAGCAGTCATTTTGTCAAACTCCATGATGGGGCCACATGGCTTTTGGCTGCACACCTCTGGGGGAAGAGGCTGCATTGGCGCCCAGGGCCATCTTTCCATTCGGAGCCGTCCTGGGAGAGAGGGCTCAGGCCCAACAGAAAGCTGAAAGCTCTCATCAGGGCAGCCTGAGTTCTGCCATTGGGAGTTGCCCAATCCAAAAGTTTTGCACGCAGGCCCTCAAAGAAGCTGAGGACACCAGTGACCGCCCCACTCCTGGCCCTCTCCCCAGGTCCCTCCTCCAAACCAAATTCCTTTGGTGCCTTCAAGAACATCGTGCAGGCCGGGCGCAGTGGCTCACGCCTGTAATCCCAGCACTTTGGGAGGCAGAGGCGGGCAGATGACGAGGTCAACAGATAGAGATCATCCTGGCCAACATACTGAAACCTCATCTCTACTAAAAATGCAAAAATTAGCTGGGCTTGGTGGCGCATGCCTGTAGTCCCAGCTACTCAGGAGGCTGAGGCAGGAGAATCGCTTGAACCCGGGAGGTGGAGGTTGCAGTGAGTCGAGATCACGCCACTATGCTCCAGGCTGGCCACAGAGTGAGACTCTGTCTCAAAACAAAACAAAACAAAACAAAAAACAACAACATCGTGCAGGCTGTGGTTTCCAGAAGCCACGCCAGCTCCTTGGTTGCCAATAAACATCCCGCTGTGGGGTGGCCAGGACCGAGTGCCAATTAGTGACAGAGTGCCCAGACCAAACCGGATGAGGATCTTGCAGTTGACCTCAACATGACTGTGCCCAGAATTTCCTTGGTGGCAATGCCAACAGTCTCTTCCTAGATGCCCCCAGACTTCATCAATGCATGATGCTTCAATGCACTCTTTTCAAATGTCGGGGTGGGTTTTTTTTTTTTTTCCACAAAACTTCAAGCATCTACTAAAGTAGAGGGAGGAGTGTAATGAACTCCGGTACCCATCACTCAGCTTCCACGGTTTCATCTCATTTCATCTGTGACCCCTCCACTACCCTTTCTTCCTGATTCTTGGAAGCAAATCCAAGACATCACACCCTTCCCTCTGTAAATCTTTACTATGTTCCTCTAGGAGAAAAGGGCTCTTCTCAATACATAACCACAAGTCATCATCACACCGACAAGTGTAACAATATTTCCTGAATAGCTTCAAATATCCTAGTAGTGTTCAAAAAATGTCATACGTGTTTTCAGTCTGCTTGAATCAGGGCTCAAATGAGGTCCACACATTCAGATTGATTGATATGCCTTTTGACTACCTTTGAATCTAGAGGTTCCCTTTCTATCTCCCT
The DNA here is from genome assembly GCF_029281585.2 of Gorilla gorilla gorilla. NCBI lineage: Eukaryota > Metazoa > Chordata > Mammalia > Primates > Hominidae > Gorilla > Gorilla gorilla. The sequence goes on from NC_073247.2 coordinate 165,837,748, forward strand.
GCAATTTATTTGTGGAAGCAAGCAAGTCGTTCATGACGTAGCCTAACAGGCCCCTCTGACGTTGTTCATTATGATTTTTCTGTAAATTGGTAGTTGATCTGAGGATCTGGCCAGAGGCAGGTTGGATTTGTTGCTGTGTTTTGGCAAGGAGAGTGTCTCTTTTCTGGGGTGTTGGCAGCTACTGAAACTCAATGCCCAGACCAATTAAACCACTGGGGATGGAAAATGACGGCATTCGGACACCTTACCCTGCCTTCACCTATTGGTGACCAAAACCTTAACATCTTCACAGGTCTTCTTACCCTGAGGGTATATGCCACTAGGTTGTGTAGTAAACTGGTGTGTTTCCAGTCCCTTAGAATAGTCCCTCTCTAAGTGATATGCCACTCAGTGGATATGCATTTAGCTTCATTTCCTTTGTTGCTGATTTTCAGAGATTGCTCTGTAAATTTAAACTTTTATTTTACTTTATTTTATTTTTTTGAGACAGTCTTACTCTGTCACCCGGGCTGGAGTGCAGTGGCGCGATCTCAGCTCACTGCAACCTCCGCCTCCTGGGTTCGAGCGATTCTCCCGCCTCAGCCTCCCGAGGAGCTGGGACTACAGGTGCCCGCCACCACGCCCAGCTAATTTTTTTTATTTTTAGTAGAGACAGGGTTTCACCATGTTGGCCAGGCTGGTCTCCAACTGCTGACCTCAAGTCATCCGCCCACCTCGGCTTCCCAAAGTGCTGGGATTACAGGTGTGAGCCACCGCCCCCGGCCACTTAAATTTTGTTTTATAATTATGTAATAAAACAGTTAAAAGTCTCAAATTAAAATCTAGAAAAGAAGGTGTATTTGAAGAAGTCTGGCTTCTCTGCGCCACCACCCACCGCCCCTTCCCTATCTGCCTGTATTTCCTCGAATCACTTTGCCTGGGAGTTGACTTTGATTCTCTTGCTCATTGCTTCATGAAATCAGTGCCAGAACTTTCAGGAGGGAGGGGTAGGCCATGACACCAGCTCTAGTTACACTGGTGGCAGCTCCTGTCCCCTCCCCCACTGCTGCTGGGACCTGTTCTCTCCTTTGCCCCCTTGTCCCTGCACTGCCCAATTTGGACCGCAAGGGTTGCCAGGGAAGGGCACTGGCTGCCTTGTTTTCAGAGGTCGTAGCACCTAGATTGCGCCAGCCCCTTGCACTTGCCTGCAGGCCAGAGTGTCCCAAACCCTCCCAGTCTCAGCTGCTCTTCCCCAGTTCACCCAAGGTACTTCCCAGGGAAGAGCTGCCGACAGTTTGGGGGTTCTCTGTTCTTAGGTCCATCAGCAACCCCATTGCTCCCCTCTGCTTCCTTCTGCACGGAGACTGACGCCATGCAGGTCTTCAATTGTCAATGGTCTGTCCCTGCTGCTCATACTGGGGGTTCCTGGGGAGCCAGTGCCAGGTATCGGGATTGCAGACATTGTCTGTGGGTTTCCGGAAGCTCCTTGTGTTAGGAACAAATGGGGCCCGTGCACAGAGGGCAGCAGAGGCCTTGTGGGATCCAGCTGTGCTAGGGGTGAGATTTATCTGTCTCTCCTGGCCATAGCCAGGAAATCCCCGTTTTTCTTAAGCTAGCTTGAGTTGGGCTTTTCTAACACACAGCTAAAGAATCTCTTGATAAACCTTGGGACTCTCCCTGAGGCCTTATATGGCAGCAGGTCTGTGGCTTGCAATCCCTTCAAGTAATCTGCCAAAAACAATGTTATGACGAAGGTCCTTCCAACACAAAAGGTGTAGAGCCCTAGCAAACTCCTACAGAAGAAAAAGGAGAAATAATTCGTTTGTAGTCCCAGCTACTTGGGAGGCCAAGCTGGGAGGATCACTTGAAGTCAGGAGTTTGAGACCAGCCTAGGCAACATAGCCAGACCCCATCTCTACAGAAATAAAAAAAATTGCCATTGTGGTAATGCACGGCTTGTAGTCCCAGATACTCGAGAGGCTGAGGCAGGAGGATCGCTTGAGCCCAGGAGTTCCACGTTGCAGTGAGCTATGATTGTGCCACTGTACTCCAGCCTGGGTGCCAGAGCCAGACTCAATCTCTATTTTTTGTTGTTGTTGTTGTTGTTGTTGTTGTTTTTGAGACGGAGTCTTGTTCTGTCACCCCGGCTGGAGTGCAGTGGCGTGATCTCAGCTCACTGCAACCTCTGCCTCCTGGGTTCAAGTGATTCTCCCGCCTTAGCCTCCTGAGTAGCTGGGACTCCAGGCGCCCACCACCATACCTAGCTAATTTTTTTTTTTTTTTTTTTTGTATTTTTAGTAGAGACGGGGTTTCACCATGGCCAGGCTGGTTTTGAACTCCTGACCTCAAGTGATCCACCCCCTCGGCCTCCCAAAGTGCTGGGATTACAGGCGTGAGCCACCGCTCCCAGCCGACTGTATCTCTAAATATATAATAATCATAATCATAATCAGGACACCAGTCATATTGGATTAGGGCCCACCCTAATGACCTCATTTAAACTTGGTCATTTCTGTAAAGACCCTATCTCCGAAAACGGTCACATTCTGAGGTATTGGGGTTAGGACTCCAACATATGAATTTGGGTGGGGACACAATTCAACTCATAACACATTCATTGATTAATTTCCTCATTCATTTATGTTCTGAGCATCTATTGTATGCTGGACACTCTGTGAGGATGAATGAGTCACAGTCTCTGGTGAGAAAGACAAGACCTGTACTTGTGTCTCAGTACTGGCTGCTATAAGAAATTACCAGGCTGTGGCCGGGCACGGTGGCTCACGCCTGTAATCCCAGCACTTTGGGAGGCCGAGGCAGGCGGATCACGAGGTCAGGAGATTGAGATCATCCTAGCTAACATGGTGAAGCCCCGTCTCTACTAAAAATAGAAAAAATGAGCCAGGCGTGGTGGCGGGCGCCTGTCGTCCCAGCTACTCAGGAGGCTGAAGCAGGAGAATGGCGTGAACCTGGGAGGCGGAGCTTGCAGTGAGCCGAGATCGTGCCACTGCACTCCAGCCTGGGTGACAGAGCAAGACTCCATCTCAGAAAAAAAAAATAAATAAATAAAAAAAGAAAAAGAAATTACCAGGCTGTGCACGGTGGCTCACGCCTGCAATCCCAGTACTTTGGGAGGACAAGGCAGGAGGATCTCTTGAGGTCAGGAGTTTGAGACCAGCCTGGTCAACATGGTGAAACCCCATGTCTACTAAAAGCACAAAAATTAGCTGGGTGTGGTGGTGGGTGCCTGTAAATCCCAGCTACTACTCGGGAGGCTGAGGCAGGAGAATCGCTTGAACCCAGGAGGCGGAGGTTGCAGTGACCCGAGATCACATCACTGCACTCCAGCCTGGGCGACAGAGCAAGACTTTGTCTCAAAAAAAAAAAAAAAGAAAGAAAGGAAAAGAATAAAAGAGAAATTACCGTAGATTGGGTGGCTTTTAAATGACAAATTTATTTCTCACAGCTCTGGAGGCTGGAAGTCAGGGTGCTAGTGTGGTGGGCTCTGGCGAGGACCCTCTTCCTGACTGCAGATTGCCAACAACTCATTGTATCCTCACATGGAAGAAAGAGAGCTAGAGAGCACTCTAGGGACTCTTTTCTTTTGTTTGTTTTAATTTAAAAAAAATTTTTTTACATGGGCATGCCATGTTGCCCAGGTTGGATTTGAACTCCTGGGCTCAAGCAACCCTCCAGCCTCAGCCTCCCAAAGTGCTGGGATTACAGGCATGAGCCACCATTCCCAGCTAATTTGGGCTGTTCCCAAAGGCTCAAGTGATCCTCCCACGTTGGCCTCCTGAGTAGCTGGGGCTACAGGCGTGAGCCACCATGCCCAGCTTCTAGGACCGCTTTTATAAGGGCACTAATCCCATTCATGAGGGCCCCACTCACTCTGCACACGTGACCTAAATGACCTGCCAAAGGCCCCACCTCCTAATACCATCACCTTGGGGGTTGGGATTTCAACACAGAAATTTATGGGGGACACGTACATTCAGATCATCATGAACAGTAACTCCTATGTGTGACAGAAGGTGACAGAGGTGGGTAGTGGTCTTCCCCTCAAGGGGGTGAGTTGCCACTAGCTGGGGAATCTTCTGGAAGGCAAATGCATATGAGCTGGGCTTTACACGAGGCAAGTGTTTCTCTATGGAAGGGCAGAGGACTGTGGGAGGTAGGAGGTGGGGCTGGGGCAAAGGGAAGAGGGGAGCAGGGAAGTGGGGTGACTGCACACTGGGAGTGGGGAATCAGATGGAGGAGACGATGAGGAGTTCTGTTAAGTTCAAGATGCCAGTGCCAGTGACCAGCGGGCGATGGTCTCTGGCTTGAGGGACAGGATGGAGGGGAGACTGTCTGAGGATGGACAAAGCTGGAGGGAAACAGCCAATTGCAAAGGCAGGAGGGCGGGAGGGGGAGGGGAGAGGTGGGATCAGCACTGGTATAGACAGGCGGTGCTGCAGCCCAGCTCCTCTCTCTCCTCTGCCTCCTGCCCTCAGGCCCCTTCGAAGGACCGAATTACCACATCGCTCCCAGATGGGTGTACCACCTCACCAGTGTCTGGATGATCTTTGTGGTCACTGCATCTGTCTTCACAAATGGGCTTGTGCTGGCGGCCACCATGAAGTTCAAGAAGCTGCGCCACCCGCTGAACTGGATCCTGGTGAACCTGGCGGTTGCTGACCTAGCAGAGACCGTCATCGCCAGCACTATCAGCGTTGTGAACCAGGTCTCTGGCTACTTCGTGCTGGGCCACCCTATGTGTGTCCTGGAGGGCTACACCGTCTCCCTGTGTGGTAAGCCAGTCGGGGCCCAGGCTCAGCGGAAACCACTCATTCACCCTGCAAGCCCCTCCGGCCACCTCATGATGATCTGGGCCCAGCTGCTCCTGTAGGCCTGTCTCCCTCCACATCTGTGCCTCACATCCATATACTGAAGGGTTCTGGAGGCTTCCATCTGAACACTCACATTAAATTCAGCTCCCTTGAGTCAAACATACCCGGAGTTCCTACTCTTGAGTCAGGCTCTGCCCGGGGACAGCCAGTTTGGAGCTGTGGGGCTGGTGTGGGAGGAGACAGATACAGAGCTAGACAACCCCAGAACAGTAGGGGGGCGGGGACTCTGGGCACCCTGGACAGAACTCCCCTGCAATTAGGGATGCCTGCTCTTTCAGCTCACCAGCATCTGCTTTTCCCGGAGGAGACACAATTCCCAGATCCTCTCCCCATCCCCATCACTAATATCTCTGTGGGCCACTATTCTGCTCAGGTCAGGAGACAGTGGCCGAGAGGTACTAGCGTGCCAGGCTCTGTGCTAAGGAGGGGGCCCTATAGCCAGACGGCGACCACACAGTACCATCATCAGTCCTCTCAGACAAGAAGGGGCCTGGGGCAGGTGGTGGAGGAGAGGCTGGGAGCAGTTTGTGGTTCAAGTGGGTAGAGTACCACCAAGCAGCCGTGGCTGCTGGACACGAGGTGGGCAGGCCCAGGTCTCAGAGGCCTCAGACGTCACCCTCAGGAGCTGGGACTTTCTTTCAGGAGGAGGAGACCCCACATCCAGCAGCAGCAGCTCCTGCTCTTGCCTCCCTACCACTCTTAGCAGCCTCCACAACCCCACCCCGTTAACTGCCTCAAATTGTACCCACGATGGCCCAGACCAGAGAGGGTGCTTGTCCAAGTCCCGGCACTACCCCGATAGTCTAGAAGGGGAGCCAAGGGAAGGTCAGGCAGAGAAGGTCCATCCCCAGGTCCGAGTGCTCTCTGCAGCAGCCGTGGCCTCGGTGGTCACACGACCCTTCCCGAGTGCCCCCCTGCATCTCTGCCCACGTCTGTCTCCGTTTCTGCCATGGTCTCCCGCTCACCCTTGCCTCTGCTCATGGTCTGTTCTTGGGTCAGTCAGGTGCCAAGCAGCCAGCACTTCCCCACCACTTTTGGTCCACGGATGCCCTTGGCCATCTGGGAAGCCTGTGGACCCCATCTCAGGAGAATTTTTGCAAACGCATAAAATGAGACCCATAGGATTACAAAGGCAGCAAATTATATTGAAATACAGTTATCAAAGTATTAAACATTCATCAGTAACATAGTCTTTAGTTAAAAGCATTTACTGGCCAGGCTCATGCCTGTAATCCCAGCACTTTGGGAGGCTGAGGTGGGAGGACTGCTTGCCTCCAGGAGTTTGAGACCAGCCTGGGCAACATAGTGAGACCTGTTCTCTACAACAAATAAAAACAGCTGGGCGTGGTGGCACACCAGTAGTCCCAGCTACTCAGGAGGCTCAGGCGGGAGGATCGCTTGAGCTCTGGAGGTCAAGGCTGCAGTGAGCTATGATGGCACCACTGCACTCAGCCTGGGCAACAGAGTGAGATTCTGTCTCAAAAAGCAAATAAAAATAAAAGCATGTGTTAAACGTATTAGTGACACCACTCAGTACTAAGGTATTAAATAACAGGATCCCGCCTGACAACCACTGTTATTTCAAAGTAGTGATGAACATAAGTGGTATTCGAACTCTCTGCCACCTCTATGAATTGACAGGAAAACATCTGTGACCTCTCTTGCTGACCGAGTCACGGGTACTGCTAATACTGCCACGTTCATAATGGAAGGAAGTGCCCAGTGTCTGTTCGAGGTTGGTGGAAAGAAAGATGTCGTTTTTTCCACCTCAGTCCGTGGAGCCCTGAATTCTGTGTGCAGACGTTTGGGGTCTAAGCAGGATAGTGGGAAGCTTTGCTTCCCACCTTTGCTTTGGCTCAAAGCCCTCATCTGTCTGCTCTCCCCATAGGGATCACAGGTCTCTGGTCTCTGGCCATCATTTCCTGGGAGAGGTGGCTGGTGGTGTGCAAGCCCTTTGGCAACGTGAGATTTGATGCCAAGCTGGCCATCATTGGCATTGCCTTCTCCTGGATCTGGTCTGCTGTGTGGACAGCCCCGCCCATCTTTGGTTGGAGCAGGTAAGGGTGCAAGGACGCAAGATGGAGTGGGCAGGGTCAGACTCTGTGACCTTAAGGCAAATCACTTCCTTTCTCTGGGCCCCTCTGAGCGTGCAATGTCTATCAATGTATGAATGTGGCTGCAACATAGGAATGGCTCTGTGGTCCCCGAACCTCTGGAAACATATGTATCCCAAGCACGATCAGGTCACAGGCGCACACGGAGCTCAGGCCATCAGCACAGCTGTCAGTGAACGCATAGCGTGTTTGCATTCCAGGTCTCTTTCTTGCACACGCTGCCGCACCACGCCCCCCACCTTTCAGAGGCTGCTTGGGTCATAGATCCACCTGGGCCTACAGAGCACATGTCCTGGCCAGGCCAAGCAAGTGGCTCAAATGTTTGACTGGGGTGGACTGGATGGGACAGCATTTCACTGTTTTATCGACAAGCTCGTGAATAAGTTCTCGTGGTGTTTGGAGAGGGAATGTTCTTTCCTCGAGAATGTTCCACAATTCTAGGAAACAAACCTTGTGGAAGCCTGTCTCTGTCTCCCGCCCTCCTCATGCCGCCATGCCCCACACAGCTGCCCGTTATCAAACATGTGTGGTGAGCTGACCCTGGTGGAGGCTCTCCCGCGGGTTATCTCATTTAATCCTCCAGGCCACTAAGTGAGCAGGGCCCTTTATTTCAGTCATGGCCTAGCTGACCTCAGATAAAAGACTCAGCTCTTCATGGGTGTTCTCAGAAGGTCAGGGCAAGAAGGAACCTCACAATCCCTTTGTAAAGAAGGGGAGTGATTGGGAAGATGAAAATGTCCTGGAAGCAGATAGTGGAGATGGTTGCACAGCATTGTGAATGTACCAAAGGTCACGATGGTACTTTTTTCTTTTTTTGAGACAGGGTCTCACTCTGTCACTCAGGCTGGCACAGTGCAATGGTGTAATTATGGCTCACTGCAGCCTCCACCTCCTGGGCTCAAGTGATCCTCCTACCTCAGCCTCCTGAGGAGCTGGGCCTACAGGTGCACCACTTCACCCAGCTAATTTTTTTATTTTTTGTAGAGACAAGATCTCACTATGTATTCCAGGCTAGTCTTGAACTCCTGGGCTCAAGCAATCCTCCTACCTCTGCCTCCAAATGTGCTGGGACTATAGGCGTGGGCCATTGTGCCTGGCCTATAATGGTACATTTTATGTTATGTGTATTTTACCACAATTTTAAGAAGAGGAAAGGCGTGACATCTAAAAATGGACAAGGATTAACCAAAATCCTACCCAACGGTTTTGTTTTGGGTTGATGAAAATGTTCTGGAAGCAGAGGTGGTGACTGCCACAGAATTGATCACTTCAAATTGGGTAATCTCATGCAACATGAATTTCACCTCAATTTAAAAAAACAAACCCCACCCGAGTTAGCACCATGCCTGGGCCGGGGGTCCTGGGTCACCCCCCCTGCATCAGGACTGGCTGCCGGCCCTTCTCTCCAGGTACTGGCCCCACGGCCTGAAGACTTCATGCGGCCCAGATGTGTTCAGCGGCAGCTCGTACCCCGGGGTGCAGTCTTACATGATTGTCCTCATGATCACCTGCTGCATCATCCCACTCGCCATCATCGTGCTCTGCTACCTCCAAGTGTGGCTGGCCATCCGAGCAGTAAGCCCCCTGATTCCTCCTGGCCTCACCCGCCTCCTGCCCCTAAGCTGCTCTGCCCTCAAATCAGTCCACTGAGACTCCTAAACTATTTTTCCAAAAATCCTTAGAGAAGAGGATTTTACCCCTATAAGAAAATATTAAGATCCAGCGATGAGAATCAGGTGATTCCTTTGGGACTGTACCAGTGGCTGCAGGTTCAGCCCCAGCCCCGTTGTCCTCAGCTCTGTGAGACGGGAAAGCACTGCCACTCCCTCCCTGGAGGAGTCCACTAAGGGAACAGAGGTGTGCCTTGCCCCGACCCTGGACAGTTCTCCCCGGGGTGGAAAGGCTGCCTTTCCCACAGAGTAGAGTGGAGCAGCCACATCAGCAAATGACACCTGCAAATCAAGGCGTGTTTTTATGAGGCTGCCACCGGAGTACCCTTGTCCCTTTCATAGGCTGTGGGGCCGACCAAGGAGTGGACCCGAGAGTGCCATTTGCCCCCCTGACCCACTCTCCACCCTCCATGTCTGGCCCTCTGCCCTGGGAAGCTGATCCTGTCCACAGCCGTCACCCCCCACCCCTAGACTAGGCTACCACTGGGAGCCCTTCAGGAAGTCAGAGCAAGCGAGGAGAGCCAGGCTGGTTCTTTTCTGTTAGCAGTGGGAGCCCTTTCCTATATGAAGCTGCCTGTGCCCACAATTGGATGGGCATGCCTGCCAAGCTCTCTCTAGAGGAGTCTGTGAGCCTGTGAAAGGCCCCCTCACCCCGTCACCTTGGGGTGAAGGCTCCCACAGGTACCCAACCATGGCTTCGGCTGTATTAGTCTGGGATGGTAGAGCCCCGGCTCCACAATGTGGCCCCAGCCCTGCTGTCTCAGCCATCCCTGCATTCCAGCCCTCACACTCCCTCTCTCATCCCCACTCATCTGCCTGCCGTCAGTCCCTCATCCCTGGCAGGTGGTGGCTGGCCTCTGGCCTCCCCCACAGTGCCTCTGCCTGGAGGCCATTCGTCTCCTTCCTCCCAGCAGGCATGAAGGAGCCACCCCACCGCAGCTGCCCTCAGCTGCCTCACCGTGAGTCCAGGGCAGGATTTAGTCCACAGAGTGGCCAACCTGGCCTAGGAAGCCTGAGGGAAGTGTATGCATTGCTCTGACACTCCCATCGCGCACCCCGCCAGCCACTGCTTTTGCCTCCCCCGCCATCTCCACCTTGTTAACTCCTTCATTCTCCACGCCCAGTCATCAGTCAAATCAGGCCTCCATGCTCAGGCCTGAGCGCAGGACAGGACAGTCTGTTAAGGGATCAGGTGAAGCAAAGGAGCTTGTTAGATCCAGCTCTGGGGTCATCTTAGGCCACGCCTAGCTGCGTGCCACCTCCAATTCTAGAACTCCCCCAGGGCCAGCCTGAGGCAGCCATGTCTGCCTGGGGCCGGCTGTGCTCCACTCAGGGCTGGAAGATGGCTGCTGGGCTCCTCTCCTCCTCCCCACAACTCCCTATGCCTGGGTGACCTGCCTCTTGCTGCCCCCCAACCCCCGACTCACTATCCCTGTCTCCCTTAGGTGGCAAAGCAGCAGAAAGAGTCTGAATCCACCCAGAAGGCAGAGAAGGAAGTGACGCGCATGGTGGTGGTGATGATCTTTGCGTACTGCGTCTGCTGGGGACCCTACACCTTCTTCGCATGCTTTGCTGCTGCCAACCCTGGCTACGCCTTCCACCCTTTGATGGCTGCCCTGCCGGCCTACTTTGCCAAAAGTGCCACTATCTACAACCCCGTTATCTACGTCTTTATGAACCGGCAGGTAAGCAACACCATCAGCAGATCCCACTCAAAATACCGTGTGCCCTAGAAGGGTGCAGTGATAGCCCCACCTGGAATCATGTCTCTGATAAGAAGCCCGCGGAGCATCTGGGGGACCCTCCAGGGAAATGACCGGGAAAGGCTCAGCGTGTGACCCAGCCCCAGCCAGAGCTCCAGCTGGCCCTTAGCAGAAGGCTTAGGTGTGCCCTCTGGAATCCTTTATAGTCTCGGCCTGAGGGTGGCATTTCCCAAAGCGTCTGTGTGCCGTGTGCTCTTCCCTTCCGGTGGCCCTAGAACTATGGCTGCCGAGCTTCAGGGGCTCTCCTGGCGTTCAGACGCTCTAGGAGTTGGTGAGCCCTAGGTACATCCACCCTAGGTGTGCCCCTCTTCTGTTCAGACTTGACCCTTCTCAACCTTCATCTCTCCATTTTCAAACCGTAACCTCTGGAATTTGTCTCCCTATAAGAACAAAAGCCGGCCCTCCTTGGCTACACTGACCAAGAGTTCAAGAGCTTTCACGAGTTCGTGGGTTAGTTCAGGGGGGACGTGCTGTGGTCCTGCCCAGAGGCAGCCTCCTTAGCTGGCATATTGGGCCTCAGCAGCAAGCTGCTCACACACCTAAATCCCCCCACCTCCTGCAGGTTATAGGCTTCATTAAAGCGCAGCTGTGATGTGACTTGATGGTGGCCAGAAAGGTGTGCAGAGGCCTCCCATTTCACCAGGCCCAGTCCATCCCTTCCACTGGGCTCTTCCTTGCTTCTCCATCTTAGAGCCACTCAATGGCTCCAGCCCCTTTGGCTCAGCTTTGACTCACACAAGCCAAGTCTGCAGAGTTCATTAAGGGTTCATTCTCTCCGGTAACTTTTAAACAGTAAGTAGGACCAGGCCTGCAGTGGATTTCCGGGAACTCGCTGTAGCACACTGATGCCCAGAGTGTAGTTCTGTCCCTGACCCCTGTTTCCTGACTTTCATGAGGATCTTTTTTAGGTTTCTGGAATCCTAAACTATCTTGCCAAGTACTGTCTTTACTGGATTATTTCCATTCTCCTTTCCAGAACTCCCCCTGGACAGGGGGAGACAGATGTCTGCACTTCTGGACCTCACCAGGCCTCGAACTTTGCTTTTACCCTTTCCACATCATTATCCTGTCCTGCCACATTCTGGGAGAATTTTCTGGAACGCAGTTCCATGAAGACAGCAAATTTTGCTCAGGACAGAGTCTGGCACACAGTGGGTGCTCAAGCAGCAGCTGCCGAATGGATTCCTCAGCCCTATCTCCCAGCTCTTCAGCCGAGCTGATTCTGCTGTTCGTCCCGTTTCTTATCTTATTAACTTCAACCATTATATTTTTTATTTTTGAGAGTTTTGATGATAGAGGGAGTTAGAGCTAGTCAAGAGTAGGCCTGAAATATTTAGAAAATGCGTTTGGTCTGGGTCCTCAAAGCATTGTGGTTACTTCAGTGATGACACAGGACATGATTTGAGACATTCATATGGCCCAGATCTCTTTGGGGTGAAGCAGCAAAGACAGACCCCTCCTGGTACCGGAAGACGCTTGGCTGGAGAGATGAGGTAGGGGCTAGATTGTCATTACCTAGGCCTCACCTTGCCCCAGATCCATGGACTGGAAAAAACATGACAACCACATGCCTTTTCATTAGCATTCCTCTGAGCCGCTCACCAGACAGTCTGGGGACAGGTCACCACTGCCCCTTAGCTGTCACTGTGGATGAGTGTCATGGGGCTGCCATCACAAACTACCACAAACTACCACAAACTCAGTGGCTTCAAACCACAGAAATGGATTCTCTCAGGGTTCTGGAAATCTTGAGTCTGAAATCAGGGTGTTGGCAAATGGAAAGGTTCCCTATGGAGGCCGAGAGGGAGAAGCAGCTGCAGGGCTGCCGGCAGTCCTTGGCGTTCCTTGACTCCAAGGTGTGTCACCCCAGTCTCTGCCTTCATCTTCACGTGGCCTTCTTCCCTCTGTCTGCGTGTCCGTGTCCAAGCGTTCCTTTTCTTATCAGGACACCAGTCATTCGATTAGGGCCCACCCTGCTCCAGTGTGACCTCATCTTAACCTGAACACATCTTTTGGGGGACACACTTCAACCCAGTGTAGTCACCATCAACTGCTAAGTCAGATGACATCCCCGCGTGTGAGGGAGAAATAATCCAAGCCTTCCTCCATCCCCCATGGGATTCGGAATGGGTGAAGGGAAGGCTCGGGCGCGTACGTTCAGCACAGTGCTCCACCCTTCCCTGCTCTGCTCAATAACACTTTCTGTCCTTCCAGTTTCGAAACTGCATCTTGCAGCTTTTTGGGAAGAAGGTTGACGATGGCTCTGAACTCTCCAGCGCCTCCAAAACGGAGGTCTCATCTGTGTCCTCGGTATCACCGGCATGAGGTCTGCCTCCTACCCATCCCGCCCACCGGGGCTTTGGCCACCTCTCCTTTCCCCCTCCTTCTCCATCCCTGTAAAATAAATGTAATTTATCTTTGCCAAAACCAACAAAGTCACAGAGGCTTTCACTGCAGCGTGGGACCACCTGAGCCTCTGCGTGTGCAGGCACTGGGTCTCGAGAGGGTGCAAGGGGGATAAAGAGGAGAGAGCGCCTCATAGACTTTAAGTTTTCCCGAGCCTCATGTCTACCGATGGCGTGAAAGGATCCTGGCAAAACAGAAGTGTGAGGCAGGTGGGCGTCTATATCCATTTCACCAGGCTGGTGGTTACATAATCGGCAAGCAAGAGCTGTGGAGGGGCTTGCTGGATGCCCTCAGCACCCAGGAGGAGGGAGGGAGCTAGCAAGCTAAGGCAGGTGGCCCTCCTGGCCCCTTAGGGTCCATCTGCTGGAGGCCCAGAGTCCTTGGAGTACAGTCTACACCTGGAGGGGACCCATTCCTGCCAGTCTGTGGCAGGGATGGCGCGCCACCTCTGCCAGGCCAGGACCCCAAGCCCGATCAGCATCAGCATGGTGCAGGTGCACAGGCGTGAGCTGATCAGTGACGAGGGGCAGGCACACAAGGTGGAGACAAAGACCAAGAGGACGGTTGCCAGTGAGAGGCGCGGACTCACGAACTTGAACAACATCTGCGGGATACGGCTTTGGAGGTGCTCCGCTGCCTCCAGTTGGGTGACTTGCTGTAGCATCTCCAGCTTGGATATTCGGCTCTTGAAGGTCTCCATGATCTCCTGCAGGAGACGAAAATGCACGCACCAGAAGTCAGCACAGAGTTGTGGTCGTTTATTGAGTTCTTAGGGGTGAGCAGAAAGCACTGTGGAGTGGGTATTCGAGGAGGGAAGCAGAGAGCCTAGAGCACATTCAGGGCAGAGGGGAGGGCGCAGGCTCTCCAGCAACAGGGAAAGCTTCATCTGACCCGGCTGCACTCCCCCATCCACTGTCTCCCGAAGCTGAGGACCTGGTCAAGACACAGCTACCCAGGGACGGGGGTGGGCGCCATGGGAATGGAAAAGTGAGGAGAGGGAAGCCAGGTCTAAGGAGGGGTTCTGAGAGGGCGCTCCCTACACCTGCAGCCGCAGCAGAAGCAGCTCCACCCCAGATCTCCTGAGTCAGAGGCTCACGGGTGAGCACTGCAGCACCAGAGTGGCAAAAGCAGCTAAGCCAGATGGTGGGAAGCGGAGCGTGAGTGTAAAGATCAGATGCTGCTAGCTCTGAAACAAATGTGTGTGGCCATTGAACCCTCAGGAGGGGGTAGCTCGAGGACCCGTGTCTTGCTTTGGTTTGGGGGTATCAGAATAGATTCGCTCATCCCTCCAGTCTTCTTGCAAGGCTCCCCCAGGAGGTTCTCACCCATATTTCCTTGGCTCTCTCATAGGATAGATAGGCCATTCTCTCTTCGCTGCAGGCCAGATTGTGTTTGAGGTTGTAAATCTCATTCAGCTGTCCCTGCAGGCGACCATTCACCTGTTCTTCCATCAATGCTTGCCTTGGGAGCAAAAGAGAAAGTGAGATTCCTTCAGTACCTCACCCAGAGCTCACGCCAACAGCGAGCAGTCCTGACCTAGACTAGATTCGGGTTCAGCTTCTGCCTTCCTCCCCGCTCCCCAGGCTCTAGGGAAAGCCTGCCTCCCACTCCAGGTCTGCCTGGGAACACCCCAAACACACACCAGCCACACGCACACCAACATTCATATATATTTTATATGTAGTTACTCTTTTGTAACAGCTTTACAAAAATAGCCACAGACTAGAAGTTGTAGAAATGACAGTGTGAACTATCTGTGTGTGCTCTTCAGTTCCGCAAATCCCCCGGGACCAGTGTCGAGCACAAAGTCTAGCCTGCAGTTTAGCCTGCAGTTACTCTATAGAAACATGGTGACTATAAGGATTGAAAAGCCACAAAAGACCACAGATTCCAGTACAATTCCATTAGTTACGAAATGTCCAGAATAGGCAAATCCATAGAGACAGAAAGCAGATTAGTGGGTGCCAGGGGCTGGGGGTGGGGGATGGGCAGTGGCTGCTAATGAGTACAGGGTTGCTTTGGGGCTGGTGAAAATATTGTAGGACCGGGCACGGTGGCTCACGCCTGTAATCCCAGCACTTTGGGAGGCCAAGGCGGGCGGACCATGAGGTCAGGAGATCGAGACCATCCTGGCTGACACGGTGAAACCCCGTCTCTACTAAAAATACAAAAAAAATTAGCCGGGCGTGGTGGCGGACGCCTGCAGTCCCAGCTACTCGGGAGGCTGAGGCAGGAGAATGGCGTGAACCCGGGAGGCGGAGCTTGCAGTGAGCAGAGTTCACACCACTGCACTCCAGCCTGGGCGACAGAGCGAGACTCCGTCTCAAAAAAAAAAAAGAGAATATTGCGGAATTAGATAGTGGTGATGGTTGAACAACTCTGTGAATATACTAAAAACCAGTGAATTGTACACTTTAAATTGGTGAATTTTATGGGATGTGAATTATATCTCAATAGAGCTGTTATTTAAACAAAAAGAGAAAAGTGAAGCATGGCAATAGTTGCGCAACTCAGTAAATTTCCTAAAAACCATTGAAATGTAGTTAAAATGGTGCATTTTATAATATGTAAATTATATCTCAATAGAGCTGTTAAAAAACCGCAAGCAGGCCAGGTGCAGTGGTTCACAGTTGCAATCCCAGCGCTTTGGGAGGCCAAGGCAAGGGGATTGTTTGAGGCCAGGAGGAATTCAAGACCAGCCTGGGCAACACAGTGAGACCCTGTCTCTACAAAAAAAATTTTTAATTATCTGGGTGTGGTGGCATGCGCCTGTAGTCTCAGCTACTCTGGAGGCTGAGGCAGGAGGACCTCTTGAGTCCAGGAGTTCGAGGCTGCAGTGAGCTGCCATCACGCCACTGCACTCCAGCCTGGGCAGCAGAGTGAGACCCTATCTCTAAAAGAAAACAATCACTACCTGTTGTGTATATAATTATATAAGTAGTAAAAGTATAAAACCATGCATGGAAAAGATAAGCACCCAAATGAGAATGGCGAGGCCAGTATAGCAAGGCCAGAATAGCAAGGAAGGGAGATGGTGCTGGAAAGGGGTAATGAGGGCTTCAACAGAATATTTTAAAGTTTTATTTCCTAAAAAAATAAGATTTGAAGTGAATATGGCAAATGTTAAGATTTCAGAAAGCTGGGGCTGTTAATTATGTTATCCTTACATTTTCCCTTTGCTTGAAATACTTCATAATTTAAAAATTTCTATGAAGTTCCTCTTTTGGCACCACAAAGAACGGGCCAGAAGGACAGAGGCCAGGGGGCCAGTGAGGGGGCTCTGGCACCACCGCTTACGTAGAAGAGAGAAGGCACCAGAGCGTGATGGAACCCATAGACTGGCAGGGCTGCCCCAGGAGGCCCAGGAGGGTGGCGGCAGGCCTCAGGTGCAGGAGGTCTAAACGGTGGTGCTGACAGAGACGGGGAAAACAGTGACGACTTCTATTCGGTCCCACTCCAAGGACTTGACCAACACCCACACGGAGAAATCCCCTGGGCACTGAATAAGCTGACAGCTCATTTGTTGAAAGCCAATTTGTCAAAAGCCAGTTCCTCGCAGCATTTCAAGGAATATTCCATTTGTCTCTGCCCCAGGTCCCTGTTAAGAAGAGAGTCAGTGGACAACATGGACTAGGCCACTGCTCACAGAGAGGGGGAGTGGCTCGGCAGGATGGTCACCCCGAAAATAGATTCCTCATTACTGTCTTTCCATTTACATGAATGATCTAGCTGTGAGAAGATTCAAGATTTTAACTGTCCTCAGGAATATGAAGTCAATCTTCATCAATGTATTGGTAAAGATACATGAAGATATTCTTCAATGCATTCTTGAAGAGTCTATTCAGATGTCAGTAAACAATATTTTCATAAGGATATTCTCTCAGTCTCCCCTTCTCTCTGGCCCCCATCTCCTGGCCCTCTGGCAGCCGCGCTCCCTTCTCTTCCTTGGTCAAGGACCCCCCTCTCTCCACCTCCTACAGTCACAGAAGCAAATGGACAACTCTGGAGAATGCTCTTATGAACACAAAACGATGACCAGTCAACCCAGACCCCTCAAGACAGACCGAAGGTGTTAAGACCACCCTCTCCAACACAAAGTGTTCTAAACTTTATTGTTTTTTTTCAAAATAGTGTTGTTGTTTTTTTTTTTTGAGACGGATCTCCTTCTGTTTGCCCAGGCTGGAGTGCAGTGGCACGATCTTGGCTTGCTGCAACCTCCGCCTCCCGGGTTCAAGTGATTTTCCTGCCTCGGCCTCCTGAGTAGCTGGGACTACAGGTATGCGCCATCATGCCCGGCTAATTTTTTGTATTTTTAGTAGAGACAGGGTTTCACCATGTTGGCCAGGCTGGTCTCCAACTCCTGACCTCAGGTGACCCGCCTGCCTCGGCCTCCCAAAGTGCTGGGATTACAGGTGTGAGCCATTGGGCCCAGCCAGAAAGAGTATATTCTTGGTCATTTCTGAGAATTTGCTTTTGGCAAATTGAGCTAGAGCCTAATCATGGCCCACAACTTGGAGGAAAAGTCTGAGACGGAGAAACAGCTGTAGGAGGGGTCAATAGCCCAGGTGCAATCGGTGCATGTGGCCAGGATGGATGAGCTCACTCTGAGCAAATGTGCCAAAACAAGGGGCCCTGGGGAGCTGGGGGAAGAGCCAACAAAACAGAAGCGAAAGCAGGAGGAAAGTCGCCAGGACGGCTCACACAGGAACCCAGAGGATATAGGGATACAGTGGAAAGGTTGAACATACATGTAACTGGGGCCTTAGAAGGGGAGAAATGAGAGACTAGGGCAGAGTCACTATCTGAAAATATACTGGCTGAAAACGTCCAAAACTGACAAAAGACATCAAGCCATAAACCCAAGTAGCAATGCGAAGCCCAAGCAGGATGAATGCAAGGAAAATCACACCAAGGGGAGAGTCAGTGGCACAAAAAAGAAGAGAGAAAGAAAATCACACCAAACATCATCATAGCAAAACCACTAAACAACAAAGAAAAACAAAAGATCTTAAAAGGAGCCTGAGGAAAACAAAACTGTGATCCGAGGAGCAACAAGAAGACTGGCAGCTGCCTTTTCAACAGAAACCGTGGAAGTCAGAAGGGAATGATTTGTTCAAAATGCTTATTATTTCCAAAAATTAAGTGCCAACTTAGAATTCTATGTCCAGCAAAAAATATCCTTCAGGGCCGGGTGTGGTGGCTCACGCCTGTAATCCCAGCACTTTGGGAGGCCGAGGCAGGCGGATCACGAGGTCAGGAGTTCAAGACCGGCCTGGCCAACATGGTGAAACCCCGTCTCTACTAAAAATACAAAAATTAGCCGGGCGTGGTGGCACATGCCTGTAATCCCAGCTACTCAGGAGGCTGAGGCAGGGGAGTCGCTTGAACCTGGGAGGCAGAGGTTGCAGTGAGCCGAGATCTCACCATTGCACTCCAACCTGGGCGACAGGGTGAGGCTCCGTCTCACAAAAAAAAAAAAAAAAAAAAAAATTCCTTCAGAAATAAAAAGGAATGATGGCATGTGTGAGGCAATAAGGTGACAGTGACTGCATATTTAACATTGTGGACTTGTTTTAAAACATTTTTGGTATGGTATTTAGGCTATGTTAACAAAATGATCCATATTTCAGGTTCACACTGAAATATTTACAGATGAACTGATACAATGTCTGTGCTTTGCTTCAACACAATAGGGATGAGAGGAACCAGTTCAGAGAGCAGATCAGACCTTAGGTCAGACCTCCTCAGAGATCCCAAGATGCAGGATGCTCTGACATGGAGGAGAAGTCAGGGAAAAAATGGAAGTTCTTGTGCCTTCAAGTTAACATGACCTGAGCCTGCAACAAAGCCCTAAGCAGATACCTTGAGGAAAGTCAGCCCGAGACTGGATCCCTGGGGCTGAGAGGTCACAGAGCAACACTGAAGCCTCTAGGAACCATAGCCTGTTATCTCCGAGCCTTGTCTGAAAGCGAAACATACCAGAACACTCTTGGGACAGAGGAGCTAGGGTCTGGATGCCCCCAAGGACCTCGTGTCCAGAAGGGAAAGAAAAACATGGAGACCTGGCATATTCACTTCCGGGCGTTTTCAATATGACAGGAGGCTATAAGAAAATTTCACGACTGCCCACTTGTGGATACAGCCAGAAATACAAAGCAAGAGTGAAAGTTTTGCCTACTCGGCACCTGAGCAGCTTCTTTTTTATTCAATTTTTATTGAGGTAAATTTCATGTAACATAAAATGAATTATTTTAAGGTGAACAATTCGGTGGCATTTAGCACATGCGGTGTTGTGCAACCACCATGGCTATTAATAGTTCCAAGACATTGGCCGGCTGCAGTCATGCCTGTAATCCCAGCACTTTGGGAGGCCGAGGCGGGCGGATCACGAGGTCAAGAGATCAAGACCATCCTGGCCAACATGGTGAAACCCCATCTCTACTAAAAATACAAAAATTAGCTGGGCGTGGTGGTGCGCGCCTGTAGTCCCAGCTACTCGGGAGGCTGAGGCAGGAGAATCGCTCGAACCTGGGAGGCGGAGGTTGCAGTGAGCCGAGATCACGCCACTGCACTCCAGCCTGGCGAGAGAGCGAGACTCTGTCTCAAAAAAAAAAAAAAAAATTGTTCCAAAACATTTTCATCACCGCCTCGAAAAAATACTATTTAGCAGTCACTCCCCATTCCCCATCACCCCAGTCCCTGGCAACCACCAATCTGCTTTCTGACTTGAGTAGCTTCTTATCTCTGAACCTCTACCAGCAATTTATGAATGAGAGATGGACAAGACCATCAGGTATGTGGAGACGGTCCTAGAGAAGCTGCTAGAAAATGACAGACAACCAGAGTAAGGGGTAGTGGGGCACTGTAATGCTGTGGAGAGGAGAGGGCAGCAGGAATGACAAACCCAGGAGGCATTGACTCAGGGAAAGAAGAGAAAGGCAGGGTCAGGTCGAGATCTTGGCCAAATCCCTGAGCTCATCAACCTAGGATGCTCCATTGATGAATTTATCAAGAGTCATTGGCCGGGAGCGGTGGCTCACGCCTGTAATCACAGCACTTTGGGAGGCCAAGGCAGGTGGATCATTTGAGATTAGGAGCTGGAGACCAGCCTGGCCAACACGATGAAACCCCGTCTCTATTAAAAAATGCAAAAATTAGCTGGGCGTGGTGGTGCATGCCTGTAATCTCAGCTACTCAGGAGGCTGAGACAGGAGAATCACTTGAATCCGGGACGCAGAGGTTGCAGTGAGCTGAGATCAAGCCACTGCACTCCCTCCAGCCTGGGCAACAGAGCAAGACACCACCTCAAAAAAAAAAAGCCATTAACAACTTTCTTTCTTTCTTTCTTTCTCTCTCTCTCTCTTTCTGTTTTTTTTTTTTTTGTTTTTTTTTTGTTTTTTTTTGAGACAAGGTCTCACTCTGTCCTCTATCACCCAGGCTGGAGCACAGTGGCACAATCATAGTTCACTGCAACATAAAACTCTCGGGCTCAAGCGATCCTCCTGTCTCAGCCTCCCATGTAGCAGGGACTACAGGCATGTGCCACCAAGTCCGGTTAATACTTTTAAATTTTTTTGCAGAGATATGGTCTCACTTTTTTACCCAAGCTGGTCTCAGACTCCTGGGCTCAAGCAATCCTCCTGCCTCGACCTCCCAAAGCACTGGGATTACAGCCATAAGCCACCACATCTGGCCCAGTTTTTCTTTACGATCTTTCAAGGACTTAGTTTGCAGATAGGAAGCAGAAAGGAATTGTAAATTCAGTTCCATCAGCATCTACTTGGGGCTTACACACAAGTATTAATTAATTCTCACAACAGTTCCAACAATAGTGGGATCATTATTACCTCCATGTTACAGATGTGGAAACTGAGGATTGCAAACTTGAAGCACCTCGTCCAAGGTCATTCAGTAAATACCTTGCAGAGAGGAGGCTGGGCCAGGCCTAAATCCAGAATCAGCCCTCCTGACCCTGCCCTGATGTTCCCAAGACACAGCAGATAGAGTTCTGACACACATGGAGGAGGGAGGCAGCCCAGAGGGCGAGCTGGGTCCCTTCAGGAAGGGAGGAAAAGAAGCATCCAGACTGATCCATGAAACAGGTACTCACAGAACAGCCATCACGTGCCAACATGTCTTTGGGCAGTCACTCAGACACAGTGGCCGACCTGAATGTGCTGATATTTTGACGAGAACAATACAACACAAATGAATACCTACACAAGGGAGAGCAGTTTAGGCGGTGAGTGCTGCGAGAAAGGAAAAAGTAGGGGAGTGACAAAGACTGGTCCGGAGTATATAAAGAGCTCTGACAACTCAACAATAAAAAGACAATCCAAGTTGAAAACAAGCCAAAGACTTATTGGCTGATAAGCACATGAAAAGGGGTTCAGCATCATTAATCATCAGAGACAGGGTCACACACCCACTAGTTTCATGGGCTAGGATAGTGGTTCTCAACCAGGGGCAATTTGCCGCCCCCCCCCCAACAAGGGACACTTGGCAATCTCTGGAGAGACATTTCTGGTTGTTACAAATAGGTGGGGCACGGTGGGCTAAAATTGCCCCCCTAGGCTGGGCACGGTGGCTCACATCTGTAACCCCAGCACTTTGTGAGGCTGTGGTGGGCAGATTACCTGAGCTCAGGAGTTCAAGAACACCCTGAGCAACAGGGTGAAACCCCGTCTCTATGAAAAATACAAAAAATTAGCTGGGTGTGGTGGCACGCGCTTGTAGTCCCAGCTACTTGGGAGGCTGAGGCAGGAGAATTGCTTGAACCCAGGAGGCGGAGGTTGCAGTGAGCCAAGATCGTGCCACTGCACTCCAGCCTGGGTGACAGACAGAGCGAGACTCTGTCTAAAAAAGAAAAAAAAAAGCCCCTCCGCAAAAGATATCTGTGTCACAATCCTTGGAAACTGTGAATGTTACCTTCTATGACCAAAAAAGGGGGCTTTCCAGAAGTGGTGAGTTTAAGGGTATTGAGATGCAAAGATTATCCTAGATTATCCTGGTGGCCCTAAATGCAATCACATGTATGAGAGAGAGGCAAAAGGACATTAGACACGCACAGACGAGAATGTCATGTGAAGACAGAACACAGGTTTGAAGATGCTGGCCTTCAGGACTGGAATGATGTGGCCACAAAATTAAGGAATTTGGCAGCCACCAGAAGCTGGAAGAGGCACAGATCAGTTTGTCCCCTGGAGCCTCCAATGAGAGTGTGTCCTCCTCGCCTGATTTCAGCCCAGTGAAACTGATTTCAGCCTTCTAGCCTCCAGGACTGCGAGAGAATAACTTTCTATTATTTTAAGCCGTGAAGTTGGGGGCAATTTGTCACGGCAGCATCAGGAAATTAATTCACGGCACCACTGGCATCAAGTAAGTGGAGACCAGGGATGCTGCTCATCATCCTAGAATGTACAGGACAGCCCCGCACAACAGAGAATCATTTGGTCCAAAATGTCGACAGTGCCAAGGTCGAGAGAACATGGGCTAGGGTGATGAAATTTTGGAGTCTAATTTCACCAAGCTGTGGCTGAACTTAAGAGGCTGACATTTAAAAGACTGATCTTGCCAAACGTTGGCAACTGGAACTCTTATACACTCCTAGCGGGACTGTAAAATGGTATAGCCATGTCGGAAAACAGTTCCTCTTTTTTTTTTTGAGATGGCGTTTCACTCGTTGCCCAGGCTGGAGTGCAATGGCACGATCTCGGCTCACCGCAACCTCCGCCTCCTGAGTTCAAGCGATTCTCCTGCGTCAGCCTCCCGAGTAGCTGGGATTACAGGCATGTGCCACCACGCCGGGCTAATTTTGTATTTTTAGTAGAGACAGGGTTTACTCCATGTTGGTCAGGCTGGTCTCGAACTCCCGACTTCAGGTGATCCACCTGCCTCAGCCTGCCAAAGTGCTGGGATTACAGGGGTGAGCCACCGCGCCGGCCTTCCTCTTTCTTAAAAAGTTAAGCATACTGCTACGGTGTACATGTCCCCCCCAAAACTCATGTTGAAATTTAATGGCCATGTGATGGTGTTAAGGGGTGGGACTGGTAAGAGGCGATTAATATTAATATTGTTATCATGAAAGTTTGGCCCCCGCTCGCTCTCTCACGCCCTCTTGCCCTTCTGCCTTCTGCCATAGGATGATGCAGTACAAAGGTCCTCACCAGCTGCCAGCGCCTTGACGTTGAACTTCCTTTCTTTATAAACTACCCAGCCCGCGGTACTCTGTTACAGCAACAGAAAGTGGGACTAAGACACATAACACTTCCCTGTTATCTAGCAATTCCATATATGAAAGCATATGTTCACAGAAAGACTTGTGCGAGAACGTTCATAGCAGCTTTATTCAGTCGCCCCAACTGGCAGCGGACCAGGGCATAAGCAACCTGCAGCGTCTCCATGCAATGGAAGGCTGCCAAGCAATACGAAGCCATGAGCTACTCACTTCACACAGCTTGGGTGGATCTCAAAACAATTCCACGGAGCGAAAGCCGCCAGACGCAAAGCACTGCGTGCCGTGCGATTCCACTTACATGAAGTTCAAAAGGAGATGAAGCTAGAGCGACAGAAACCGGAACAGTGGCCAATTATGGGAGACGGGCATTCACTGGAAGAGGGTATGAGGGTACTTTCTGGGGTGGTGGCAAAGCTCTTTATTGGGATTTTAGCTGCCCAGGTGTAAACCTTTGTCAAAACTCGTTAAACTGTATGCCTAAACTTAAATGCAATTTCACTGCATAAAATTTACCTCAAAAAGGCCAGGCGCGGTGGCTCACTCCTGTAATCCCAGCACTTTGGGAGGCCGAGGCAGGTGGATCGCCTGAGGACAGGAGTTCGAGACCAGCCTGACCAACATGGAGAAACCCCATCTCTACTAAAAATACAAAATTAGCCAGGCGTGGTGGCGCATGCCTGTAATCCCAGCTACTCGGGAGGCTGACGCAGGAGAATCGCTTGAACTCAGGAGGCGGAGGTTGCAGTGAGCCGAGATTGCGCCATTGCACTCCAGTCTGGGCAACAAGAGCAAAACTCCATCTAAAAAAAAAAAAAAAAACTTTACTTCAAAAAACCCCGCTTCCAAAAGAATAAAAGAAGAGGCCATTTGAACGTGGTAGCCTGGGAAGTCCCTTTGAGGAGAGGACATCAGAGCAGAGCCTAAAGGACAAGCTGAGTGTGGGAGTTTCCTGTGGCTGCCATCACAAAGCGTTACAAACTTTGAGTGGCTTTCCCAGCAGAGACGGCCTCTCTCCTGGCTGGGGGTCCAGCAGTCCGAGAGGAAGGCCCAGGCTGGGCGGGCTCCTGCCGAGGACCGAGAAGGTGCCTCCACTCGGGGCCTCTGTCCCAGTTTCTGCTCTGCTGCCCATCTGCGGGCTTCCCTGGCTTCTGCCACGGCGGGTCGGCCTCAGCCTCTGTCTCCACACGGCGCTCTCCCTCTGGGTGTGTCCGTGTCTCCGTCTCCCCTTTCTGTCAGGACACAGGTCACACTGCATTAGGGCCCACCCCTCTGCAGAATGACCTCATCCAGATCTAACTCATCACGTCCGCAACGACCCTGTTTCCAAATAAGCCGGTTCCTTGTCACCAAGTGGAGCCTTCAATGAGCTGATGCCAAGGCAGGTCTAGGGAACTAGAAATGGGGTAAGAAGCAATGTCCTCCAGCCAGGTGTGGTGGCTCACACCTGTAACTCCAGCACTTTGGGAGGCCGAGGCGGGTGGATCACTTCAGGTCAGGAGTTCGAGACCCCTGGTCAACATGGCGAAACCCCACCTCTACTGAAAAATACAAAAAGTAGCCAGGCATGCTGGCGGGTGCTACTCGGGAGGCTGAGGCAGGAGAATCGCTTGAACCGGGGAGGCGGAGGTTGCAGTGAGCCGAGATCGTGCCACTGCACTCCAGCCTGGGGGACAGAGTGAGACTCCACCTCATAAAAAAGAAAAAAAAAAAAGAAGCAATGTGCTCCTCACAGTCGGGTTTTCTCCCAGGACCATTTTACTCATCCAACAAAGAACAAAGATGTCCCAGCAACCCATCTACCCAAGGCATTGACCACTCGGGCTACAAAGGTGAAGGAGGAGGGTGGGGCTGGGCAGGCTGGGACTGGCTATGGACCCCAGAGAGTAAAGATGGTTTTGCTGGCACCACACCCCCAACTCCAGGACTTGCCCATGCCCTGTCTACAGGGCCAAGCCTGAAACCTGACTGCCTTTCACCATCAAGCAGAAGTCAGCTGCGCATCCTGTAAGAGAGGGGGAAGGACCCCCAAGACCCTCCCAGAGCCCCCTGGCTCATTAGGAGGCTAGAGGGGGCCTCCTGCAACTCTCCATGCAAGGTGCCCAGATGAGACCTGGCCAGTCGAGACTTTTACTTGAAGGCTCCCCATGCCTTCCTTGGGTGCCATCTCTTCTACCAATGAACGTTTTCTGAGTTTCTCAAGCCTTCTTTCCTCCCGACCCACAGAGAAACTGAGGGACCGGGGCCTTCTGGTCCCCCAGGAGACGGGCTTGTGCTGAGGAGGTAGGCCGCTCACTGTGCATCTTCTCGGAGATCTGAAGCTCCTCCTATTTCCACAAGAAAGAAAGGGAAGCTTGGCAAAGACCCTTCCATCCAGAATCATCAAGTTCGCGACGCCCGTGCTTCTCCTCAGCGCACAGAGAGGAGAGTTACCAGGGGCCTCAAGCAACTCCAGCGGAAGCAGTCACAATCCTTCCAGGACCCAGGAACGTCCTCCGCAAGGACCCACAAACCCAGACCTCATGAAGGAGGAGACCCCAGGGCCACTAGCCCAGCCCCAAGCCTCCTGAGTCTAATTGTTGCTGTGATAGAGACCCTGCACTTCGCAGAATCAAAAAGAATATATTGTGGGGTGTTTTTTTTTTACCACAATCAATTAAAAAATGCATTAAAAAGTAAGAACTGTCCAGGCACAGTGGCTCACATCTGTAACCCCAGTACTTGGGGAGGCCGTGGCCAGGTGTTCAAGACCAGCCTGGGCAACATAGCAAGATCCCATCTCTACAAATAATAATAATTAAAAAAAAGTTAGCCAGGCATGGTGGCACATGCTTTGTACTCCCAGCTACTCGGGAGGCTGAGGCAGGAAGATCGCTTGAGCCCAGGAGTTCAAGGCTGTAGTGAACTATGATCGCATGCAGCCTGGGCAACAGAGACCCTGGAGAAAAAGAAAGAAAGAAAGAGAGAGAGAGATAGAGAGAGAGAGAGAGACAGAGAGAAAGGAAGAAAGAGAAAGAGAGAAAGAAAAAGAAAGAGAGAGAGAGAGATGGAAAGAAAGAGAGAAAAAGAAAAAGAAGAAAGAAAGAAAGAAAGAAGGAACTTTTGCCTATCCAAAGACTCAGGAAAAATAAAAAAGAAAGCCAGCCCTCATAATGAGATACCACTTCACAGTTACATCTGTTGGAAAAAAAAAAAAAAAGGATAACAACAAATGTTGGCAAGGATGTGAGGCAACTGGAAGCCTTCTGCATTGCTGGTGGGAAGATGGAGCGGCGCGGCTGCTGTGGGAAGACTCCTCTAAACGTTACACCTGGAGTCACCACAGGGTCCAGCAATTCTACTCCTGATTATAGACCCCAAAGAATTGAAAACTGGTGTTCAAGCAACTGGCATGTATCTGAGTGTTCAGCACAGGGCTTCTCACAATAGCCAAAAGGTGGAAACAACTCAAATCTCCATCCACTGATGGACAGATAAACAAAATGTGGTCTACGCATGCACTGGAATATTAGTCAGCCGTCAAGAGAATGAAGTACTGATACGTGCTACAACATTAGTGAACCTTGAAAACAGTGAAAGAAGCTAGACACAAAAGCCCACATATTGTATGGTCCCATTTATATGAAAAGTCCAGAAGAGGCAAACCCACGGAGACAGAAAGCAGATTAGGGAACGCCTGGAGCCGAGGCTAGGAGTGACCGTGTAGTGAGTCTGGAGGTCTCCTTCTGGGGTGATGAGAATGGTTAGACAACCGGACAGAGGTGATGGTTGAACCACACTGCAGATGTACTTAATGCACTGAATTACATGCTTCCAAATGGTTAATTTCACGTTACGTGAAATTATGTGAATTCTACATCAATTTTTTTAAGTAAGCCCTTGTCATAAATGCGTTTAATACAGTTGCTGCCTCAGCATCCAACTTTAGCAGTTGTACCCTGTCACCTTTGCCCTAGATAACACCCCTCCCTCCCTGTCATGTGATTGTTTGCGATATAGCCCACGTGGTCCTCGCCTCACTGACCCAAAACCCAACACATCCCACGGCTGCTGACCACGATAAGACCTAATGCTCAACACCAGAGTCATGTAAATCAGTTTCCTCCTTGTGCATGTTTTCTTTAAACCAGCCAATCCACAACCCCCGCAGGAAAGCCTGTGGGATCACTTCACACCCTGTGACCTTAATACAGGCACAGCCCCGGAAGCTTCCCCGCCCTTCCGTTCTGGGCTTCGCTGTTGCACAGCTGATGAGCTCAATCAGCTCCCTGCTGCCTCCAGACTTCCCCTCTGCCTCCCATCAGCACACCTAACGTCTCTTCGATCTGAGTCATACATTTCTTTTTTCCGTTTTTTTTTTTTTTGTTTTTTTTGTTTGACACAGGGTCTCGCTCTGTCACCCAGAATGGAGTGCAATGGTGCAATCATGACTCACTGCAGCTTCAACCTCCCGGGCTCAAGGGATCCCCGCTCCCGCTCAGCCTCCTGAGTAGCTGTGACTACAGGCACGCGCCATCACGCCCAGCTAATTTTTTGATTTTTTTGTAGATACCAGGTCTCACTATGTGGCCCAGGCTGGTCTCAAACTCCTGAGCTCAAGCAGTCTGCCCACCTCAACCTCCCAAAGTGCTAGGATTACAGGCGTGAGCCCCCACGCCCAGCCCATTTCTGCTGTTTCATGCATTTTCGTCTGCCTCCTCACTGTGGCTCCCCTGACACACACATCCGAACCGAACTTTCCCACGGGTCAGGGATCTCCTAGAAACTGGGTATCTCGGCTACGGCCACTCTCAGTAGAGACATGCTGACACCAAATTAAAAAGAAACCATAATGATAAAAACCACAACAGCCCTCCTGAAAGCAAACGGATTTAACTGTGATAAACAGCACAGGACTTGCAGTATGGATTCTCAGTTTGTGATGCACCAGAGGGGACGCAACAGTCACAGGGAGCCTGGCTGGTTGAAACACTTCTGTGTCCAGATCATGTAAAAGTTTTGAAGAAGATTTCACGGAAGTATATGTTTTTAAAATGCCATGGACTCCTGTGTCCCCTGCATCTAACTTAGCCACACAGCCAGGGTGTGGTGAAATGCTCTCAGGTCCGCACTTAGCAGCCACGTAGCCTGCTTGTGCCTCTGTGAGACTCTGCTTCCCCAACCATAAAGTAGGCGTCTGAGGGCCAAAGAACAAGGCTGCTTAACCTGGTGCCCCAGCTCAGTTACGAGCCCGTGACAACAGTGAAAAATCATCATCAGCCCTTTCTCCTCCTAGTAAATTTGGGCCCTGTAGACCTGCTTTTCTGCTCACGATGAACATTAGTAAGGGTAGGCTCGCTGCTGCAGCAAACAACCAGAAATCCCATGTCACAGTCCAATGGGGGGTACCGGGTCAGAAGTGCAGGCTTCTAGAATTTGCAGCAAAAGTCTGAGAGGGGGAGAGACAGAGGTATTGCCCTGCTCCCCGGTAGTCACCCCTGTATCAAGAGGGGGTGAAAGACTCGGATTTGAGAGGGGTTAAGAGTTTACCTGAGCACAGCATTCTCATTGGCCCCCGTGGCTTGGAAACATACGGGGAAGTTTGTAAGTGCCACCAAGTTCTGCTGTTGCTTAATAGAAAGCTGACCGGGTAAGTGTGATTTTGACAAAAGGGTCTTTGATGCTCCCAAGATTTTAGATTTGGTTGCCATGTCCTATGAAAATAATCTCCAAGAGACGCCTGTGACTCTGACTAGTCATCTCATTGATAGTGGTTGCCCTGTAATATTCTTTGATTGTCCTTTAACAGATTCTTAGGCCATGTAAACGCTGGCAAGATTTCCCTGGGGAAACTAAAGAGGATGATTCCCACACGCCCCTTCCCCTGCATCAGGCACTAAAAGGACTGCAGAGTTCTTCTTTTCATGCAAATGCTGAGAATCTTGGCTCACCTAAGGGAATCACCGCCTCCCTAGCCAGGACGCTGGAGGGACTGGCGTTAATTAGCCACAGACTGCAGCGAGGGGGACAGAATGTGGCACCCCCTGAGGGCCCATGGAAACCCAGAGAACGGTCCCAATAGGAATGGAGAGAATCCGTTGAGAGATTGGGTTTGCCTTTTTTTTTTTTTTCCTCCAATTGGTAGGCCCTAGCCCTATCTTAGAGGGAAAGAAAATCGAGCTAGGGCAGGGTGAGGTGGCTCACACCAGTAATCCCGGCACTCTGGGAGGCTGAGGCAGGCGGATCACGAGGTCAATAGATTGAGACCATCCTGGTCAACATGGTGAAACCCCGCCTGTACTAAAAATACAAAAAATAGCCGGATGTGCTGGTGCACGCCTGTAGTCCCAGCTACTCGGGAGGCTGAGGCAGGAGAATCGCTTGAACCCGGGAGGTGGAGGTTGCAGTGGGCCGAGATCGTGCCACTGCACTCCAGTCTGGCGACAGAGTGAGACTCCATCTCAGAAGAAAAAAAAGAAAAAGAAAATCGAGCTACTGCACGGTGCAGAGAAAGCATTCACCAGAAGGCAGTCATTTTTGAAATAAGTATCTGAGACCCGGCCTGTGCCCCAGCTCAGCTAGGAGCACATGTGAAGAGACCAGAGCTGGCGAGGCGACTCCGGTCCTGACTCCCACCTTCCCAGCCGACTGGGACCAAAGGACGCCACCTCCCTAACTAGTGCCAGGTGTCTACCGGACTCTTGCCACCCCCATGTTGTCCCCTGCCACCACAGGGTCAGGGCCAGCCGCTGTGCCACTGCAACCACCTGGCAGGGGCTGCCAAGCTGGAGCATTTTCGCCAGCAAGGGTCAAGGCAGGCGTGGGACTGCAGGGAGAGGGCTGGCTCGCCCCACTGCAGGGCCCAGTCGCTAAAAGAAGCATGGACCTGCTCTTCCAACTGGCCCCTCACCCTGGCTCTCCAGGCTCCTGTCCTGGCTCCCTTTCACCCTCCCATAGGTGGCTCCTGGGAGCGGTTCCTCCTCTGCTTCCAGTCCCCAAAGCCAAGGCCTCACCTACACTTCTCCTCCTGAAGGGACTCCAGCAACAGCTGCAGGTCAGTCAGAGACCTCTCCTTTAGGCTGTGATAGGACTCCTGGAGGCTGATGTGGAACCTCTTGGCTTCTTCCAGCTCTGCCTTTACCTTCTGCAACAGCAGGTTTTGTTGCTGGGCCACATCCTCTGTCTCTAAGCACGTCCCCTGCTGTAAGCTCTGGAAGCGACTCTCCAAGATGAAGGGTCTGCTGGCATGAGGCAGGCTGACCGGCCCGTCTTCCCCACCTGGCTCGGGGGGCTCTGAAAGCAGGGCCTTCTCACTGGGTGGCTCGCAGTTGGCTGGGTCGCTTTCTGCCATCAGCAGTAAGCCCTCGGGCCTGCAGCCTTCCTCCAGCTCCTGGAGCTGCTGGTGACACTGGTGGAGCCTGTGCTCGATCTGGGCGATGGTGGCGGAGGCGCGCTGGTTCACCTTCTCAAAGGCCTGCTGGCTGTGCGGCACCTGGTGCCGGTGTGCTTTGGATACCAGCTTGAGGTAGCTCACAGTGTTGCCATCCCGACTGGCCTTCTCCACTCTCAGCTGCTCTGAGAGATAGAGGATGCGGTGCCTGACACTATCCTGTAAGTTGTGGGCTAGGCCCCCATCTGCGAGGCTGGAAGGGCCACTGGGGCCATCTTCGCTGGATGACGGGGACCGGCATGAAGGCACATTGGAGGGGAGGGTTGCGCTGGGGCTCCTGGTGTGTTCCGCCTACATTGGGAAACAAGAAATCACAATACGGTGCTCTGTGAGCCGCAAAGTGTGGGAGAATTGGACACGTTATGACTCCATAAAACACTTCCACATATGCATGGATACTTACACACGCAAGATTTGTGCATTCAAGATGGGCCCGACACAGACTGAGGAGGTGATGCTCATCTTCAGGGCCCCTCTCCCCTCCTTTTCAGCGTCTGACTCCTTGCTCTACATATGTGCCTCACTAAGACCCACAGGTGGCCAGACTCCCTTCTACATCTGCCTGTTTTTGCACTGCACTCCTATTTTCTCTTCCAAAAATTACCAATTGTGGGTCTCATTTATAAAGAACTGTTCTTGTAAAGTATGGAATAAGCTTATTTCCGTTAACTCTTACAGCTTGCTGTTTTGCTACTCCCAGGGAGACAGGAAGGGTTAGGCAGAGAGATTTGCCTCCTAACAGGTTCATTCATTCATCCAATCATTCATTCAACACATACTTTCTCTGAGTGCCTACCACGTGGTACAGAAGCCAGATACATTCCTTGATCTCATACAGCTGACAGTCTACGGCAGAAAATTCTATTGTAACACAAAAGAATGAGTCTCTCACATGGTGAGGGGGTTAACATTGCCTTTGACGAAGAGCCCAGTTCAAATCCTGGCTCTACCACTCTGAGACCTTGAGCAAGTTAATAAACTGCTCTGAGGCTCAGTTTTCTTACCTCTAAAATAAAGATGGCAAGAGCAGCATAGCTGGAACCCAGCCCACCAGAGCAAGGAGCTAGGAGAGGGAGGTGGGGGGCAGCTCAGGTGCAGCCTCTGTTCTGTTCCTACATTTTTGTTTTTTGAGACGGAGTCTCACTCTGTCACCCAGGCTGGAGTGCAGTGGTGCAATCTCGGCTCACTACAACCTTCGCCTCCCGGGTTTAAGCAATTCTCATGCCTCAGCCTCCCGAGTAGCTGGGATTACAGGTGTGCGTCACCACACCCAGCTAATTCGTGTATTATTAGTAGAGACAGGGTTTCACCATGTTGACCAGGCTGGTTTCCAACTCCTGACCTCAAGTGATCCTCCCGCCTCGGCCTCCCAAAGAGTGCTGGGATTACAGGTGTGAGCCACTGCATCTGGCCTATACCTCAATTTTTAAAACGCAAAGTGATACCACTATGTACCCAGTAGATTGGTCAAACTCAGACAGACTAACAACAGTAAGAGTTGGCAAGGATATAGCGCAACAGGAACTCTCAATCATTACTGGCGGGAAGCAAATTTGTACTACAGCCACCTTAGAAAACCACTTGACAGTATCACAAAGTTGAAGATATACCTACCAAATGATCCAGCAACTGCATTCACAGGCGATATTCCCAGGAGGCAAGTACACTGATGTTCTCAATATCCAACAACTAGCAACAAACCACCTGCCCAGAAAGTGTAAGTAAACTGTAATATATGCAACAACATACTACTGTACAGCAATGAGAATGAACTACAGCCTTGAAAAACATGAATGCATTTCACAAGCATAATGTTGAACAAAAGAAACCAGACAGAAAATCCATACTATATATGGTTCCATTTACATAAATTCCAAGAGCAGGCAAAACTAAACAATATTGTGTAGGGATGACTACACAGGCAGGAAAGCTAAAGAGCAGCATGGATGTTGGCAACAGAAACCCCAGGATGGTGGTTCCCACTAGAGCAGGAGAAGGGGATTATGACTGGGGTGACTGTGGAGGCTGGGGTGCCTGGCCTGAGTAGTGGTTAAATGTGTGTTCACCTTATCGTTATTTCTTAAAACATACATCAATGTTTTCTGCACCTTTATATACATATGCCAGATTTCACAGTTTTCAAACTATTTAAATGTTCAATATAGGCCAGGTGTGGTGGCTCATGCCTGTAATCCCAGCACTTTGGGAGGCCAAGGCGGGCGGATCACTTGAGGTCAGGAGGTCAAGACCAGTCTGGCCAACATGGTGAAACCCCGTCTATACAAAATACAAAAAAAAAAAAAAAAATGCCTGGCACAGTGGCTCACACCTGTAATTCCAGCACTTTGGGAGGCCAAGGCGGGCGGATCACCTGAGGTCGGGAGTTCAAGACCAGCCTGATCAACACGGAGAAACCCCATCTCTACTAGAAATACAAAATTAGCCAGGCGTGGTGGCGCATGCCTGTAATGCCAGCTACTCGGGAGGCCGAGGCAGGAGAATCGCTTGAACCCGGGAGGCGGAGGTTGCGGTGAGCCGAGATCGTGCCATTGCACTCTAGCCCGGGCAAGAGCGAAACTTCATCTCAAAAATAAATAAATAAAATAAAATAAAAATACAAAAATTACTCAGGCGTGGTGGCACACACCTGTAATCCCAGCTACTCGGGAGGCTGAGGTGGGAGAATCACTTGAACCCGGGAGGCAGAGGTTGCAGTGAACCAAGATTATGCCACTGCACTCCAGCCTGGGTGGCACAGTGAGACCTTGTCTCAAAAATTAAATAAATGAGGCCGGCGTGGTGGTTCACGCCTGTAATCCCAGCACTTTGGGAGGCCAAGGTGGGCAGATCACTTGAGGTCAGAAGTTCGAGACCAGCCTGGGCAACATGATGAAACCCCGTCTCTACTAAAAATACAAAAATTAGCCAGGCGTGGTGGCACACGCCTGTAGTCCCAGCTACTCGGGAGGCTGAGGCAGGAGAACCGCTTGAACCCAGGAGGCAGAGGTTGCAGTGAGCCGAGATCGCACCACTGCACTCCAGCCTGGGTGGTAGAGTGAGACTCCGTCTCAAAAAAATAAATAAATAATAAATAATAATATGTTCAATTGATGGATTTAATGGCAGATTTGATATGGCTGGAGAGACTGTTGGTAAATTGTACAGAGGAGCTAAAGAAAGTATCCAGGCAGGGCGCGGTGGCTCACACGCCTGTAATCCCAGCATTTTGGGAGGCCAAGGCGGGTGGATCACCTGACGTCAGGAGTTTGAGGCTAACCTGACCAACATGGTGAAACCCTGTCTCTACTAAAAAATACAAAAAATTAACTGGGCATGGTGGCGGGCACCTGTAATCCCAGCTACTTGGGAGGATGAGGCAGGAGAATCGCTTGAACCCAGGAGGCAGAGGTTGCAGTGAGCCGAGATCGCGCCACTGCACTCCAACCTGGGCAACAAGAGCAAAACTCCATCCCAAGAAAGAAGAAAGAAAGAAAGAAAGAAAGAAAGAAAGAAAGAAAGAAAGAAAGAAAGAAAGAAAGAAAGAAAGGGAGAGAAAGAGAGAAAGAGAAAAGAAAAGAAAGAAAAAAAGTATCCAGAATGCAGCACAGAGGCACAAAAAAATAGAAAACTGGAAAAATAGAAGACATGGAAGGTAGCATGAGTAGGTCTAACAAAAATCCAATTGTCACACCAGAGAGAGAAGACAGACAGAATGAAGCACCAGCAATATATATATATATTTCTTTTTTTTTTTTAATTGAAATGGAGTCACACTCTGTTGCCTAGGCTGGAGTGCCGTGGCACAATCTCGGCTCACGGCCAACCTCTGCTAGCCGGGTTCAAGCACTTCTCGTGCCTCAGCCTCCCGATTAGCTGGGACTACAGGCACGTGCCATCACAGCTAGCTAATTCTTTTGTATTTTTAGTAGAGATGGGGTTTCATCATGTTGGCAAGACTGTTCTCGAACTCTCAACATCAGGTGATCCACCCACCTCAGCCTCCCAAAGTGCTGGGATTACAGGCATGAGCCACTATGACCAGCCACAGCAGCAACATTTTAAGAGATAACTCCCTAAGAACTTTCCAGAACTGAAGAAAGACACAAATTCACAAATTCAAGAAGCCCAATAAATCCTAAGCAGGGAAGACAGAAATAGGTCCACACCTAGACACGAGATTTCTTTTTTTTTTTTTTTTGAAACAGTGTTTCGCTCTTGTCGCCCAGGCTGGAGTACAGTGGCGTGATCTCGGCTCACTGCAACCTCTGCCTCCCGGGTTCAAGCGATTCTCCTGCGTCAGCCTCCCAAGTAGCTGGTATTACAGGTGCCCGCCACCATGCCCAGCTAATTTTTGTATTTTTAGTAGAGACAGTGTTTCACCATGTTGGCCAGGCTGGTCTGGAACTCCTGACCTCAAATGATCCACCCACCTCGGCCTCCCAAAGTGCTGGGATTACAAGCATGAGCCACCGCCCGCGGCCGACACAAGATGTTAAAAGCAGCCAGAGGAAAAAAAGCTGATTACCTTTAAAACCATGACTTTTAGACTGCAGGCTGCCTTCTCAATAGCATCAATGCAATCCAGAAGATAGTTGACTGATATCTTCGATACACTGAGAGAATAACTGTCAGAGAGAAAAAAATAGGTCACATTCAAAGAATCAGAAGTCAGAATGGCTTCAGACTTCAGCAACAGCATGGGGAACTAGAAGACAATGAAGTGCTGGCCGGGCACGGTGGCTCACACCTGTAATCTCAGCACTCTGGGAAGCCCAGGCAGGCGGATCACTTGAAGTCAAGAGTTTGAGACCAGGCTGGCCAACATGAGGAAACTCTGCCTCTACTAAAAATACACAAATTAGCCGGCATTGTGGTGGGCGCCTGTAATCCCAGCTACTCGGGAGGCTGAGGCAAGAGAATCACTTGAACCCAAGAGGTTGCAGTGAGCCGAGATCACTCCCCTGTACTCCAGCCTGGGCGACAGAGCAAGACTCTGTCTCAAAAAAAAAAAAAAAAAAAAAAAAGACAATGAAGTGCTGCCTTCAAAATTCTGAGGGAAAAATGATTTCCCAGCCTAAAACTCTACACCCCAACTGTCAACTGTGGGGTTAGACTAAAGACATTTTTAGACATGAAGGAGTTCAGTACACCACTGACAAATGTAAGAATTCAACAACTGTTTAAAAAGCAAGTCTTGCCAGGGCAGTGGTGTGCACCTGTGGTCCCAGCTACTCAGGATGCTGAGGCAGGAGGATTACTTGTGCCCAGCAAGTAGAGGCTGCAGTGACCTGTGACTGTGCTACTGCCCTCCAACCTGGGTGACAGAGTGAGACCTTGTCTCAAAAAAAAAAAAAGGGTGGGGGCCAGGCGTGGTGGCTCACAGCTGTAATCCCAGCACTTTGGGAGGCCAAGGCGGGTGGATCACTTGAGGTCAGGAGTTTGAGACCATCATGGTCAACACTGTGAAACACTGTCCCTACTAAAAATACAAAAATTAGCCGGGCATGGTGGCACACACCTGTAATCCCAGCTACTGGGGAGGCTGAGGCAGGAGAATTGCTTGAGCCGGGGAGACGGAGGTTGCAGTGAGCCGAGACTGCACCACTGCACTCCAGCCTGACTGACAGAGTGAGATTGTCTCAAAGAAAAAAAAAAGTAATCACTAGAAAAGAAGCTACATATGTACATAACATCCAAATAACCAAGAGGAGAAAAAAATGGGACTTGATTAATCAAAAAAAAAAAAAAGAAAGAAAGAAAGAAAGGGGGAAACAAAAAAAAAAACAAGGGCTGGGTGTGCTGGCTCATGCCTGTAATCCCAGCACTTTGGAAGCCAAGGTGGGTGGATCTCTTGAGCCCAGGAGGTCAAGACCAGCCTGGGCAACATGGCGAAACCCCGTCTCTATTAAAAAAAAAATTAATACAAAAATTATCCTGGAGTGGTGGTGCACACCTGTAGTCCCAGCTACCCAGGAGGCTGAGACGGGAGGATCGCTTGATCCCGGGGATGTCGAGGCTGCCGTGATCGCACCGCTGCCCTCCAGCCAGGGTGGCAGACTGAGACCCCATCTCAAAAAATAAATAAATAAAAGCAAACAAGGAAAAAAAAGGCTTGAAATACATCTGATAGATAAAGGGCTAATCAACACAATATATAAAGAACTGCAAATCAGTAAACTAAGAGCAAATAACCCAATATAAAGACATTAAAGGGTAGCCACGGACATCTCAGACGACGAAAAACAAGACAGTAAACGTATAATAAAACGTGTAATTGCAAGGTGATCCGGGAATAGTAAGCGAAAAGCAACAATTAAATACTATTTTCTCATCCACCAGAACGCCAAAAATTAAAAAGCCTAACAATGTCCAGGGCTGGCGAGAATGTGGCAGAAGGCGATGTCACATACCCTGCAAGTGGGAATCTAAACAGGTTCAGGGTTTGTTTGTTTTTTTTTTATCGCAATTAGGTGGCCTGTTAAATTTTTTTTCTTGAGACAGAGTTTTGCTCTTGTTGCCCAGGCTGGAGTGCAATGGCTCGATCTTGGCTCACCGCAACCTTGACCTCCCAGGTACAAGCAAGCGATTCTCCTGTCTCAGCCTCCCAAGTAGCTCGGAGTACAAGTATGTGCCACTACGCCCAGCTAATTGTTTTGTATTTAGTAGAAACGGGGTTTCACCACGTTAGGCTGATCAGGAACTCCTGACCTCAGGTGATCCACCCACCTTGGCCTCCCAAAGTGCTGGGATTACAGGATCGTGTGCCACTGTGCCCAGCCACTTTTTTTTAGACAGAGTCTTGCTCTGTTGCCCAGGCTAGAGTTCAGTGGCGCCATCTCAGCTCACTGCAACCTCCGCCTCCCAGATTCAAGCGATTCTCCTGCCTCGACCTCCCAGTAGCTGGGATTACAGGTTTCCAGCAAATCCCTCTGAGCCGCCCCCGGGGGCTCGCCTCAGGAGCAGGGGAGCAAGGGGTGGGAGGAGGAGGTCTAAGTCCCAGGCCCAATTAAGAGATCAGGTAGTGTAGGATTTGGGAGCTTTTAAGGTGAAGAGGCCCGGGCTGATCCCACTGGCCGGTATAAAGCGCCGTGACCCTCAGGTGACGCACCAGGGCTGGCTGCCGTCGGGGACAGGGCTTTCCATAGCCATGGCCCAGCAGTGGAGCCTCCAAAGGCTCGCAGGCCGCCATCCGCAGGACAGCTATGAGGACAGCACCCAGTCCAGCATCTTCATCTACACCAACAGCAACTCCACCAGAGGTGAGCCAGCAGGCCCGTGGAGGCTGGGTGGCTGCACTGGGGGCCACCGGCCACCCACCTGCCCCGCCCAAGGGAATCTCTCTTCTGCACGTCCCCACCAGCAGAGAAGGCTTTCTCCCATAGCTTTTCTGATGACATGAATTGGGGGGTCCTCTCCAAATCTAGAAGGACACCATAATATCGGATATGCATTCTCAAGCCACACAGGCTCCCCAGCCCCTTTGAGAATCCGTGGCCGGGGAAGAGTTTATGTGCTCTTTCTTTGTGGCCCGTAGATGAGTGTGTTCACTGCTAGCGAATGACCTCTCATTCCACGGAGTCCCTCAGCTTCCTGGGGAAGAGCTGGGTCTGTCTTTACATTTGAAGCCAAAAGGAGGCAACATACTGACACACCCAAGGGAGGCGGGAGGGTGGGGAAGACAGCAGCAGAGGGCAAGAAACTTCTAGAACTTCAGGGTCGGCAAAGCCTGTAGCAGTCATTTTGTCAAACTCCATGATGGGGCCACATGGCTTTTGGCTGCACACCTCTGGGGGAAGAGGCTGCATTGGCGCCCAGGGCCATCTTTCCATTCGGAGCCGTCCTGGGAGAGAGGGCTCAGGCCCAACAGAAAGCTGAAAGCTCTCATCAGGGCAGCCTGAGTTCTGCCATTGGGAGTTGCCCAATCCAAAAGTTTTGCACGCAGGCCCTCAAAGAAGCTGAGGACACCAGTGACCGCCCCACTCCTGGCCCTCTCCCCAGGTCCCTCCTCCAAACCAAATTCCTTTGGTGCCTTCAAGAACATCGTGCAGGCCGGGCGCAGTGGCTCACGCCTGTAATCCCAGCACTTTGGGAGGCAGAGGCGGGCAGATGACGAGGTCAACAGATAGAGATCATCCTGGCCAACATACTGAAACCTCATCTCTACTAAAAATGCAAAAATTAGCTGGGCTTGGTGGCGCATGCCTGTAGTCCCAGCTACTCAGGAGGCTGAGGCAGGAGAATCGCTTGAACCCGGGAGGTGGAGGTTGCAGTGAGTCGAGATCACGCCACTATGCTCCAGGCTGGCCACAGAGTGAGACTCTGTCTCAAAACAAAACAAAACAAAACAAAAAACAACAACATCGTGCAGGCTGTGGTTTCCAGAAGCCACGCCAGCTCCTTGGTTGCCAATAAACATCCCGCTGTGGGGTGGCCAGGACCGAGTGCCAATTAGTGACAGAGTGCCCAGACCAAACCGGATGAGGATCTTGCAGTTGACCTCAACATGACTGTGCCCAGAATTTCCTTGGTGGCAATGCCAACAGTCTCTTCCTAGATGCCCCCAGACTTCATCAATGCATGATGCTTCAATGCACTCTTTTCAAATGTCGGGGTGGGTTTTTTTTTTTTTTCCACAAAACTTCAAGCATCTACTAAAGTAGAGGGAGGAGTGTAATGAACTCCGGTACCCATCACTCAGCTTCCACGGTTTCATCTCATTTCATCTGTGACCCCTCCACTACCCTTTCTTCCTGATTCTTGGAAGCAAATCCAAGACATCACACCCTTCCCTCTGTAAATCTTTACTATGTTCCTCTAGGAGAAAAGGGCTCTTCTCAATACATAACCACAAGTCATCATCACACCGACAAGTGTAACAATATTTCCTGAATAGCTTCAAATATCCTAGTAGTGTTCAAAAAATGTCATACGTGTTTTCAGTCTGCTTGAATCAGGGCTCAAATGAGGTCCACACATTCAGATTGATTGATATGCCTTTTGACTACCTTTGAATCTAGAGGTTCCCTTTCTATCTCCCTGCAATTTATTTGTGGAAGCAAGCAAGTCGTTCATGACGTAGCCTAACAGGCCCCTCTGACGTTGTTCATTATGATTTTTCTGTAAATTGGTAGTTGATCTGAGGATCTGGCCAGAGGCAGGTTGGATTTGTTGCTGTGTTTTGGCAAGGAGAGTGTCTCTTTTCTGGGGTGTTGGCAGCTACTGAAACTCAATGCCCAGACCAATTAAACCACTGGGGATGGAAAATGACGGCATTCGGACACCTTACCCTGCCTTCACCTATTGGTGACCAAAACCTTAACATCTTCACAGGTCTTCTTACCCTGAGGGTATATGCCACTAGGTTGTGTAGTAAACTGGTGTGTTTCCAGTCCCTTAGAATAGTCCCTCTCTAAGTGATATGCCACTCAGTGGATATGCATTTAGCTTCATTTCCTTTGTTGCTGATTTTCAGAGATTGCTCTGTAAATTTAAACTTTTATTTTACTTTATTTTATTTTTTTGAGACAGTCTTACTCTGTCACCCGGGCTGGAGTGCAGTGGCGCGATCTCAGCTCACTGCAACCTCCGCCTCCTGGGTTCGAGCGATTCTCCCGCCTCAGCCTCCCGAGGAGCTGGGACTACAGGTGCCCGCCACCACGCCCAGCTAATTTTTTTTATTTTTAGTAGAGACAGGGTTTCACCATGTTGGCCAGGCTGGTCTCCAACTGCTGACCTCAAGTCATCCGCCCACCTCGGCTTCCCAAAGTGCTGGGATTACAGGTGTGAGCCACCGCCCCCGGCCACTTAAATTTTGTTTTATAATTATGTAATAAAACAGTTAAAAGTCTCAAATTAAAATCTAGAAAAGAAGGTGTATTTGAAGAAGTCTGGCTTCTCTGCGCCACCACCCACCGCCCCTTCCCTATCTGCCTGTATTTCCTCGAATCACTTTGCCTGGGAGTTGACTTTGATTCTCTTGCTCATTGCTTCATGAAATCAGTGCCAGAACTTTCAGGAGGGAGGGGTAGGCCATGACACCAGCTCTAGTTACACTGGTGGCAGCTCCTGTCCCCTCCCCCACTGCTGCTGGGACCTGTTCTCTCCTTTGCCCCCTTGTCCCTGCACTGCCCAATTTGGACTGCAAGGGTTGCCAGGGAAGGGCACTGGCTGCCTTGTTTTCAGAGGTCGTAGCACCTAGATTGCGCCAGCCCCTTGCACTTGCCTGCAGGCCAGAGTGTCCCAAACCCTCCCAGTCTCAGCTGCTCTTCCCCAGTTCACCCAAGGTACTTCCCAGGGAAGAGCTGCCGACAGTTTGGGGGTTCTCTGTTCTTAGGTCCATCAGCAACCCCATTGCTCCCCTCTGCTTCCTTCTGCACGGAGACTGACGCCATGCAGGTCTTCAATTGTCAATGGTCTGTCCCTGCTGCTCATACTGGGGGTTCCTGGGGAGCCAGTGCCAGGTATCGGGATTGCAGACATTGTCTGTGGGTTTCCGGAAGCTCCTTGTGTTAGGAACAAATGGGGCCCGTGCACAGAGGGCAGCAGAGGCCTTGTGGGATCCAGCTGTGCTAGGGGTGAGATTTATCTGTCTCTCCTGGCCATAGCCAGGAAATCCCCGTTTTTCTTAAGCTAGCTTGAGTTGGGCTTTTCTAACACACAGCTAAAGAATCTCTTGATAAACCTTGGGACTCTCCCTGAGGCCTTATATGGCAGCAGGTCTGTGGCTTGCAATCCCTTCAAGTAATCTGCCAAAAACAATGTTATGACGAAGGTCCTTCCAACACAAAAGGTGTAGAGCCCTAGCAAACTCCTACAGAAGAAAAAGGAGAAATAATTCGTTTGTAGTCCCAGCTACTTGGGAGGCCAAGCTGGGAGGATCACTTGAAGTCAGGAGTTTGAGACCAGCCTAGGCAACATAGCCAGACCCCATCTCTACAGAAATAAAAAAAATTGCCATTGTGGTAATGCACGGCTTGTAGTCCCAGATACTCGAGAGGCTGAGGCAGGAGGATCGCTTGAGCCCAGGAGTTCCACGTTGCAGTGAGCTATGATTGTGCCACTGTACTCCAGCCTGGGTGCCAGAGCCAGACTCAATCTCTATTTTTTGTTGTTGTTGTTGTTGTTGTTGTTGTTTTTGAGACGGAGTCTTGTTCTGTCACCCCGGCTGGAGTGCAGTGGCGTGATCTCAGCTCACTGCAACCTCTGCCTCCTGGGTTCAAGTGATTCTCCCGCCTTAGCCTCCTGAGTAGCTGGGACTCCAGGCGCCCACCACCATACCTAGCTAATTTTTTTTTTTTTTTTTTTTGTATTTTTAGTAGAGACGGGGTTTCACCATGGCCAGGCTGGTTTTGAACTCCTGACCTCAAGTGATCCACCCCCTCGGCCTCCCAAAGTGCTGGGATTACAGGCGTGAGCCACCGCTCCCAGCCGACTGTATCTCTAAATATATAATAATCATAATCATAATCAGGACACCAGTCATATTGGATTAGGGCCCACCCTAATGACCTCATTTAAACTTGGTCATTTCTGTAAAGACCCTATCTCCGAAAACGGTCACATTCTGAGGTATTGGGGTTAGGACTCCAACATATGAATTTGGGTGGGGACACAATTCAACTCATAACACATTCATTGATTAATTTCCTCATTCATTTATGTTCTGAGCATCTATTGTATGCTGGACACTCTGTGAGGATGAATGAGTCACAGTCTCTGGTGAGAAAGACAAGACCTGTACTTGTGTCTCAGTACTGGCTGCTATAAGAAATTACCAGGCTGTGGCCGGGCACGGTGGCTCACGCCTGTAATCCCAGCACTTTGGGAGGCCGAGGCAGGCGGATCACGAGGTCAGGAGATTGAGATCATCCTAGCTAACATGGTGAAGCCCCGTCTCTACTAAAAATAGAAAAAATGAGCCAGGCGTGGTGGCGGGCGCCTGTCGTCCCAGCTACTCAGGAGGCTGAAGCAGGAGAATGGCGTGAACCTGGGAGGCGGAGCTTGCAGTGAGCCGAGATCGTGCCACTGCACTCCAGCCTGGGTGACAGAGCAAGACTCCGTCTCAGAAAAAAAAAAAAAAAGAAAAAGAAAAGAAAAAGAAATTACCAGGCTGTGCACGGTGGCTCACGCCTGCAATCCCAGTACTTTGGGAGGACAAGGCAGGAGGATCTCTTGAGGTCAGGAGTTTGAGACCAGCCCGGTCAACATGGTGAAACCCCATGTCTACTAAAAGCACAAAAATTAGCTGGGTGTGGTGGTGGGTGCCTGTAAATCCCAGCTACTGCTCGGGAGGCTGAGGCAGGAGAATCGCTTGAACCCAGGAGGCGGAGGTTGCAGTGACCCGAGATCACATCACTGCACTCCAGCCTGGGCGACAGAGCAAGACTTTGTCTCAAAAAAAAAAAAAAAAAAGAAAGGAAAAGAATAAAAGAGAAATTACCATAGATTGGGTGGCTTTTAAATGACAAATTTATTTCTCACAGCTCTGGAGGCTGGAAGTCAGGGTGCTAGTGTGGTGGGCTCTGGCGAGGACCCTCTTCCTGACTGCAGATTGCCAACAACTCATTGTATCCTCACATGGAAGAAAGAGAGCTAGAGAGCACTCTAGGGACTCTTTTTTTTGTTTGTTTTAATTTAAAAAAATTTTTTTTTACATGGGCATGCCATGTTGCCCAGGTTGGATTTGAACTCCTGGGCTCAAGCAACCCTCCAGCCTCAGCCTCCCAAAGTGCTGGGATTACAGGCATGAGCCACCATTCCCAGCTAATTTGGGCTGTTCCCAAAGGCTCAAGTGATCCTCCCACGTTGGCCTCCTGAGTAGCTGGGGCTACAGGCGTGAGCCACCATGCCCAGCTTCTAGGACCGCTTTTATAAGGGCACTAATCCCATTCATGAGGGCCCCACTCACTCTGCACACGTGACCTAAATGACCTGCCAAAGGCCCCACCTCCTAATACCATCACCTTGGGGGTTGGGATTTCAACACAGAAATTTATGGGGGACACGTACATTCAGATCATCATGAACAGTAACTCCTAT
The DNA here is from genome assembly GCF_029281585.2 of Gorilla gorilla gorilla. Classification (NCBI taxonomy): domain Eukaryota; kingdom Metazoa; phylum Chordata; class Mammalia; order Primates; family Hominidae; genus Gorilla; species Gorilla gorilla. The sequence goes on from NC_073247.2 coordinate 165,881,273, forward strand.
GTGTGACAGAAGGTGACAGAGGTGGGTAGTGGTCTTCCCCTCAAGGGGGTGAGTTGCCACTAGCTGGGGAATCTTCTGGAAGGCAAATGCATATGAGCTGGGCTTTACACGAGGCAAGTGTTTCTCTATGGAAGGGCAGAGGACTGTGGGAGGTAGGAGGTGGGGCTGGGGCAAAGGGAAGAGGGGAGCAGGGAAGTGGGGTGACTGCACACTGGGAGTGGGGAATCAGATGGAGGAGACGATGAGGAGTTCTGTTAAGTTCAAGATGCCAGTGCCAGTGACCAGCGGGCGATGGTCTCTGGCTTGAGGGACAGGATGGAGGGGAGACTGTCTGAGGATGGACAAAGCTGGAGGGAAACAGCCAATTGCAAAGGCAGGAGGGCGGGAGGGGGAGGGGAGAGGTGGGATCAGCACTGGTATAGACAGGCGGTGCTGCAGCCCAGCTCCTCTCTCTCCTCTGCCTCCTGCCCCCAGACCCCTTCGAAGGCCCGAATTACCACATCGCTCCCAGATGGGTGTACCACCTCACCAGTGTCTGGATGATCTTTGTGGTCATTGCATCTGTCTTCACAAATGGGCTTGTGCTGGCGGCCACCATGAAGTTTAAGAAGCTGCGCCACCCGCTGAACTGGATCCTGGTGAACCTGGCGGTCGCTGACCTAGCAGAGACCGTCATCGCCAGCACTATCAGCGTTGTGAACCAGGTCTATGGCTACTTCGTGCTGGGCCACCCTATGTGTGTCCTGGAGGGCTACACCGTCTCCCTGTGTGGTAAGCCAGTTGGGGCCCAGGCTCAGCGGAAACCACTCATTCACCCTGCAAGCCCCTCCGGCCACCTCATGATGATCTGGGCCCAGCTGCTCCTGTAGGCCTGTCTCCCTCCACATCTGTGCCTCACATCCATATACTGAAGGGTTCTGGAGGCTTCCATCTGAACACTCACATTAAATTCAGCTCCCTTGAGTCAAACATACCCGGAGTTCCTACTCTTGAGTCAGGCTCTGCCCGGGGACAGCCAGTTTGGAGCTGTGGGGCTGGTGTGGGAGGAGACAGATACAGAGCTAGACAACCCCAGAACAGTAGGGGGGCGGGGACTCTGGGCACCCTGGACAGAACTCCCCTGCAATTAGGGATGCCTGCTCTTTCAGCTCACCAGCATCTGCTTTTCCCGGAGGAGACACAATTCCCAGATCCTCTCCCCATCCCCATCACTAATATCTCTGTGGGCCACTATTCTGCTCAGGTTAGGAGACAGTGGCCGAGAGGTACTAGCGTGCCAGGCTCTGTGCTAAGGAGGGGGCCCTATAGCCAGACGGCGACCACACAGTACCATCATCAGTCCTCTCAGACAAGAAGGGGCCTGGGGCAGGTGGTGGAGGAGAGGCTGGGAGCAGTTTGTGGTTCAAGTGAGTAGAGTACCACCAAGCAGCCGTGGCTGCTGGACACGAGGTGGGCAGGCCCAGGTCTCAGAGGCCTCAGACGTCACCCCCAGGAGCTGGGACTTTCTTTCAGGAGGAGGAGACCCCACATCCAGCAGCAGCAGCTCCTGCTCTTGCCTCCCTACCACTCTTAGCAGCCTCCACAACCCCACCCCGTTAACTGCCTCAAATTGTACCCACGATGGCCCAGACCAGAGAGGGTGCTTGTCCAAGTCCCGGCACTACCCCGATAGTCTAGAAGGGGAGCCAAGGGAAGGTCAGGCAGAGAAGGTCCATCCCCAGGTCCGAGTGCTCTCTGCAGCAGCCGTGGCCTCGGTGGTCACACGACCCTTCCCGAGTGCCCCCCTGCATCTCTGCCCACGTCTGTCTCCGTTTCTGCCATGGTCTCCCGCTCACCCTTGCCTCTGCTCATGGTCTGTTCTTGGGTCAGTCAGGTGCCAAGCAGCCAGCACTTCCCCACCACTTTTGGTCCACGGATGCCCTTGGCCATCTGGGAAGCCTGTGGACCCCATCTCAGGAGAATTTTTGCAAACGCATAAAATGAGACCCATAGGATTACAAAGGCAGCAAATTATATTGAAATACAGTTATCAAAGTATTAAACATTCATCAGTAACATAGTCTTTAGTTAAAAGCATTTACTGGCCAGGCTCATGCCTGTAATCCCAGCACTTTGGGAGGCTGAGGTGGGAGGACTGCTTGCCTCCAGGAGTTTGAGACCAGCCTGGGCAACATAGTGAGACCTGTTCTCTACAACAAATAAAAACAGCTGGGCGTGGTGGCACACCAGTAGTCCCAGCTACTCAGGAGGCTCAGGCGGGAGGATCGCTTGAGCTCTGGAGGTCAAGGCTGCAGTGAGCTATGATGGCACCACTGCACTCAGCCTGGGCAACAGAGTGAGATTCTGTCTCAAAAAGCAAATAAAAATAAAAGCATGTGTTAAACGTATTAGTGACACCACTCAGTACTAAGGTATTAAATAACAGGATCCCGCCTGACAACCACTGTTATTTCAAAGTAGTGATGAACATAAGTGGTATTCGAACTCTCTGCCACCTCTATGAATTGACAGGAAAACATCTGTGACCTCTCTTGCTGACCGAGTCACGGGTACTGCTAATACTGCCACGTTCATAATGGAAGGAAGTGCCCAGTGTCTGTTCGAGGTTGGTGGAAAGAAAGATGTCGTTTTTTCCACCTCAGTCCGTGGAGCCCTGAATTCTGTGTGCAGACGTTTGGGGTCTAAGCAGGATAGTGGGAAGCTTTGCTTCCCACCTTTGCTTTGGCTCAAAGCCCTCATCTGTCTGCTCTCCCCATAGGGATCACAGGTCTCTGGTCCCTGGCCATCATTTCCTGGGAGAGATGGATGGTGGTCTGCAAGCCCTTTGGCAACGTGAGATTTGATGCCAAGCTGGCCATCGTGGGCATTGTCTTCTCCTGGGTCTGGGCTGCTGTGTGGACAGCCCCGCCCATCTTTGGTTGGAGCAGGTAAGGGTGCAAGGACGCAAGATGGAGTGGGCAGGGTCAGACTCTGTGACCTTAAGGCAAATCACTTCCTTTCTCTGGGCCCCTCTGAGCGTGCAATGTCTATCAATGTATGAATGTGGCTGCAACATAGGAATGGCTCTGTGGTCCCCGAACCTCTGGAAACATATGTATCCCAAGCACGATCAGGTCACAGGCGCACACGGAGCTCAGGCCATCAGCACAGCTGTCAGTGAACGCATAGCGTGTTTGCATTCCAGGTCTCTTTCTTGCACACGCTGCCGCACCACGCCCCCCACCTTTCAGAGGCTGCTTGGGTCATAGATCCACCTGGGCCTACAGAGCACATGTCCTGGCCAGGCCAAGCAAGTGGCTCAAATGTTTGACTGGGGTGGACTGGATGGGACAGCATTTCACTGTTTTATCGACAAGCTCGTGAATAAGTTCTCGTGGTGTTTGGAGAGGGAATGTTCTTTCCTCGAGAATGTTCCACAATTCTAGGAAACAAACCTTGTGGAAGCCTGTCTCTGTCTCCCGCCCTCCTCATGCCGCCATGCCCCACACAGCTGCCCGTTATCAAACATGTGTGGTGAGCTGACCCTGGTGGAGGCTCTCCCGCGGGTTATCTCATTTAATCCTCCAGGCCACTAAGTGAGCAGGGCCCTTTATTTCAGTCATGGCCTAGCTGACCTCAGATAAAAGACTCAGCTCTTCATGGGTGTTCTCAGAAGGTCAGGGCAAGAAGGAACCTCACAATCCCTTTGTAAAGAAGGGGAGTGATTGGGAAGATGAAAATGTCCTGGAAGCAGATAGTGGAGATGGTTGCACAGCATTGTGAATGTACCAAAGGTCACGATGGTACTTTTTTCTTTTTTTGAGACAGGGTCTCACTCTGTCACTCAGGCTGGCACAGTGCAATGGTGTAATTATGGCTCACTGCAGCCTCCACCTCCTGGGCTCAAGTGATCCTCCTACCTCAGCCTCCTGAGGAGCTGGGCCTACAGGTGCACCACTTCACCCAGCTAATTTTTTTATTTTTTGTAGAGACAAGATCTCACTATGTGTTCCAGGCTAGTCTTGAACTCCTGGGCTCAAGCAATCCTCCTACCTCTGCCTCCAAATGTGCTGGGACTATAGGCGTGAGCCATTGTGCCTGGCCTATAATGGTACATTTTATGTTATGTGTATTTTACCACAATTTTAAGAAGAGGAAAGGCGTGACATCTAAAAATGGACAAGGATTAACCAAAATCCTACCCAACGGTTTTGTTTTGGGTTGATGAAAATGTTCTGGAAGCAGAGGTGGTGACTGCCACAGAATTGATCACTTCAAATTGGGTAATCTCATGCAACATGAATTTCACCTCAATTTAAAAAAACAAACCCCACCCGAGTTAGCACCATGCCTGGGCCGGGGGTCCTGGGTCACACCCCCTGCATCAGGACTGGCTGCCGGCCCTTCTCTCCAGGTACTGGCCCCACGGCCTGAAGACTTCATGCGGCCCAGATGTGTTCAGCGGCAGCTCGTACCCCGGGGTGCAGTCTTACATGATTGTCCTCATGATCACCTGCTGCATCACCCCACTCAGCATCATCGTGCTCTGCTACCTCCAAGTGTGGCTGGCCATCCGAGCGGTAAGCCCCCTGATTCCTCCTGGCCTCACCCGCCTCCTGCCCCTAAGCTGCTCTGCCCTCAAATCAGTCCACTGAGACTCCTAAACTATTTTTCCAAAAATCCTTAGAGAAGAGGATTTTACCCCTATAAGAAAATATTAAGATCCAGCGATGAGAATCAGGTGATTCCTTTGGGACTGTACCAGTGGCTGCAGGTTCAGCCCCAGCCCCGTTGTCCTCAGCTCTGTGAGACGGGAAAGCACTGCCACTCCCTCCCTGGAGGAGTCCACTAAGGGAACAGAGGTGTGCCTTGCCCCGACCCTGGACAGTTCTCCCCGGGGTGGAAAGGCTGCCTTTCCCACAGAGTAGAGTGGAGCAGCCACATCAGCAAATGACACCTGCAAATCAAGGCGTGTTTTTATGAGGCTGCCACCGGAGTACCCTTGTCCCTTTCATAGGCTGTGGGGCCGACCAAGGAGTGGACCCGAGAGTGCCATTTGCCCCCCTGACCCACTCTCCACCCTCCATGTCTGGCCCTCTGCCCTGGGAAGCTGATCCTGTCCACAGCCGTCACCCCCCACCCCTAGACTAGGCTACCACTGGGAGCCCTTCAGGAAGTCAGAGCAAGCGAGGAGAGCCAGGCTGGTTCTTTTCTGTTAGCAGTGGGAGCCCTTTCCTATATGAAGCTGCCTGTGCCCACAATTGGATGGGCATGCCTGCCAAGCTCTCTCTAGAGGAGTCTGTGAGCCTGTGAAAGGCCCCCTCACCCCGTCACCTTGGGGTGAAGGCTCCCACAGGTACCCAACCATGGCTTCGGCTGTATTAGTCTGGGATGGTAGAGCCCCGGCTCCACAATGTGGCCCCAGCCCTGCTGTCTCAGCCATCCCTGCATTCCAGCCCTCACACTCCCTCTCTCATCCCCACTCATCTGCCTGCCGTCAGTCCCTCATCCCTGGCAGGTGGTGGCTGGCCTCTGGCCTCCCCCACAGTGCCTCTGCCTGGAGGCCATTCGTCTCCTTCCTCCCAGCAGGCATGAAGGAGCCACCCCACCGCAGCTGCCCTCAGCTGCCTCACCGTGAGTCCAGGGCAGGATTTAGTCCACAGAGTGGCCAACCTGGCCTAGGAAGCCTGAGGGAAGTGTATGCATTGCTCTGACACTCCCATCGCGCACCCCGCCAGCCACTGCTTTTGCCTCCCCCGCCATCTCCACCTTGTTAACTCCTTCATTCTCCACGCCCAGTCATCAGTCAAATCAGGCCTCCATGCTCAGGCCTGAGCGCAGGACAGGACAGTCTGTTAAGGGATCAGGTGAAGCAAAGGAGCTTGTTAGATCCAGCTCTGGGGTCATCTTAGGCCACGCCTAGCTGCGTGCCACCTCCAATTCTAGAACTCCCCCAGGGCCAGCCTGAGGCAGCCATGTCTGCCTGGGGCCGGCTGTGCTCCACTCAGGGCTGGAAGATGGCTGCTGGGCTCCTCTCCTCCTCCCCACAACTCCCTATGCCTGGGTGACCTGCCTCTTGCTGCCCCCCAACCCCCGACTCACTATCCCTGTCTCCCTTAGGTGGCAAAGCAGCAGAAAGAGTCTGAATCCACCCAGAAGGCAGAGAAGGAAGTGACGCGCATGGTGGTGGTGATGGTCCTGGCATTCTGCTTCTGCTGGGGACCCTACGCCTTCTTCGCATGCTTTGCTGCTGCGAACCCTGGCTACCCCTTCCACCCTTTGATGGCTGCCCTGCCGGCCTTCTTTGCCAAAAGTGCCACTATCTACAACCCCGTTATCTACGTCTTTATGAACCGGCAGGTAAGCAACACCATCAGCAGATCCCACTCAAAATACCGTGTGCCCTAGAAGGGTGCAGTGATAGCCCCACCTGGAATCATGTCTCTGATAAGAAGCCCGCGGAGCATCTGGGGGACCCTCCAGGGAAATGACCGGGAAAGGCTCAGCGTGTGACCCAGCCCCAGCCAGAGCTCCAGCTGGCCCTTAGCAGAAGGCTTAGGTGTGCCCTCTGGAATCCTTTATAGTCTCGGCCTGAGGGTGGCATTTCCCAAAGCGTCTGTGTGCCGTGTGCTCTTCCCTTCCGGTGGCCCTAGAACTATGGCTGCCGAGCTTCAGGGGCTCTCCTGGCGTTCAGACGCTCTAGGAGTTGGTGAGCCCTAGGTACATCCACCCTAGGTGTGCCCCTCTTCTGTTCAGACTTGACCCTTCTCAACCTTCATCTCTCCATTTTCAAACCGTAACCTCTGGAATTTGTCTCCCTATAAGAACAAAAGCCGGCCCTCCTTGGCTACACTGACCAAGAGTTCAAGAGCTTTCACGAGTTCGTGGGTTAGTTCAGGGGGGACGTGCTGTGGTCCTGCCCAGAGGCAGCCTCCTTAGCTGGCATATTGGGCCTCAGCAGCAAGCTGCTCACACACCTAAATCCCCCCACCTCCTGCAGGTTATAGGCTTCATTAAAGCGCAGCTGTGATGTGACTTGATGGTGGCCAGAAAGGTGTGCAGAGGCCTCCCATTTCACCAGGCCCAGTCCATCCCTTCCACTGGGCTCTTCCTTGCTTCTCCATCTTAGAGCCACTCAATGGCTCCAGCCCCTTTGGCTCAGCTTTGACTCACACAAGCCAAGTCTGCAGAGTTCATTAAGGGTTCATTCTCTCCGGTAACTTTTAAACAGTAAGTAGGACCAGGCCTGCAGTGGATTTCCGGGAACTCGCTGTAGCACACTGATGCCCAGAGTGTAGTTCTGTCCCTGACCCCTGTTTCCTGACTTTCATGAGGATCTTTTTTAGGTTTCTGGAATCCTAAACTATCTTGCCAAGTACTGTCTTTACTGGATTATTTCCATTCTCCTTTCCAGAACTCCCCCTGGACAGGGGGAGACAGATGTCTGCACTTCTGGACCTCACCAGGCCTCGAACTTTGCTTTTACCCTTTCCACATCATTATCCTGTCCTGCCACATTCTGGGAGAATTTTCTGGAACGCAGTTCCATGAAGACAGCAAATTTTGCTCAGGACAGAGTCTGGCACACAGTGGGTGCTCAAGCAGCAGCTGCCGAATGGATTCCTCAGCCCTATCTCCCAGCTCTTCAGCCGAGCTGATTCTGCTGTTCGTCCCGTTTCTTATCTTATTAACTTCAACCATTATATTTTTTATTTTTGAGAGTTTTGATGATAGAGGGAGTTAGAGCTAGTCAAGAGTAGGCCTGAAATATTTAGAAAATGCGTTTGGTCTGGGTCCTCAAAGCATTGTGGTTACTTCAGTGATGACACAGGACATGATTTGAGACATTCATATGGCCCAGATCTCTTTGGGGTGAAGCAGCAAAGACAGACCCCTCCTGGTACCGGAAGACGCTTGGCTGGAGAGATGAGGTAGGGGCTAGATTGTCATTACCTAGGCCTCACCTTGCCCCAGATCCATGGACTGGAAAAAACATGACAACCACATGCCTTTTCATTAGCATTCCTCTGAGCCGCTCACCAGACAGTCTGGGGACAGGTCACCACTGCCCCTTAGCTGTCACTGTGGATGAGTGTCATGGGGCTGCCATCACAAACTACCACAAACTACCACAAACTCAGTGGCTTCAAACCACAGAAATGGATTCTCTCAGGGTTCTGGAAATCTTGAGTCTGAAATCAGGGTGTTGGCAAATGGAAAGGTTCCCTATGGAGGCCGAGAGGGAGAAGCAGCTGCAGGGCTGCCGGCAGTCCTTGGCGTTCCTTGACTCCAAGGTGTGTCACCCCAGTCTCTGCCTTCATCTTCACGTGGCCTTCTTCCCTCTGTCTGCGTGTCCGTGTCCAAGCGTTCCTTTTCTTATCAGGACACCAGTCATTCGATTAGGGCCCACCCTGCTCCAGTGTGACCTCATCTTAACCTGAACACATCTTTTGGGGGACACACTTCAACCCAGTGTAGTCACCATCAACTGCTAAGTCAGATGACATCCCCGCGTGTGAGGGAGAAATAATCCAAGCCTTCCTCCATCCCCCATGGGATTCGGAATGGGTGAAGGGAAGGCTCGGGCGCGTACGTTCAGCACAGTGCTCCACCCTTCCCTGCTCTGCTCAATAACACTTTCTGTCCTTCCAGTTTCGAAACTGCATCTTGCAGCTTTTTGGGAAGAAGGTTGACGATGGCTCTGAACTCTCCAGCGCCTCCAAAACGGAGGTCTCATCTGTGTCCTCGGTATCACCGGCATGAGGTCTGCCTCCTACCCATCCCGCCCACCGGGGCTTTGGCCACCTCTCCTTTCCCCCTCCTTCTCCATCCCTGTAAAATAAATGTAATTTATCTTTGCCAAAACCAACAAAGTCACAGAGGCTTTCACTGCAGCGTGGGACCACCTGAGCCTCTGCGTGTGCAGGCACTGGGTCTCGAGAGGGTGCAAGGGGGATAAAGAGGAGAGAGCGCCTCATAGACTTTAAGTTTTCCCGAGCCTCATGTCTACCGATGGCGTGAAAGGATCCTGGCAAAACAGAAGTGTGAGGCAGGTGGGCGTCTATATCCATTTCACCAGGCTGGTGGTTACATAATCGGCAAGCAAGAGCTGTGGAGGGGCTTGCTGGATGCCCTCAGCACCCAGGAGGAGGGAGGGAGCTAGCAAGCTAAGGCAGGTGGCCCTCCTGGCCCCTTAGGGTCCATCTGCTGGAGGCCCAGAGTCCTTGGAGTACAGTCTACACCTGGAGGGGACCCATTCCTGCCAGTCTGTGGCAGGGATGGCGCGCCACCTCTGCCAGGCCAGGACCCCAAGCCCGATCAGCATCAGCATGGTGCAGGTGCACAGGCGTGAGCTGATCAGTGACGAGGGGCAGGCACACAAGGTGGAGACAAAGACCAAGAGGACGGTTGCCAGTGAGAGGCGCGGACTCACGAACTTGAACAACATCTGCGGGATACGGCTTTGGAGGTGCTCCGCTGCCTCCAGTTGGGTGACTTGCTGTAGCATCTCCAGCTTGGATATTCGGCTCTTGAAGGTCTCCATGATCTCCTGCAGGAGACGAAAATGCACGCACCAGAAGTCAGCACAGAGTTGTGGTCGTTTATTGAGTTCTTAGGGGTGAGCAGAAAGCACTGTGGAGTGGGTATTCGAGGAGGGAAGCAGAGAGCCTAGAGCACATTCAGGGCAGAGGGGAGGGCGCAGGCTCTCCAGCAACAGGGAAAGCTTCATCTGACCCGGCTGCACTCCCCCATCCACTGTCTCCCGAAGCTGAGGACCTGGTCAAGACACAGCTACCCAGGGACGGGGGTGGGCGCCATGGGAATGGAAAAGTGAGGAGAGGGAAGCCAGGTCTAAGGAGGGGTTCTGAGAGGGCGCTCCCTACACCTGCAGCCGCAGCAGAAGCAGCTCCACCCCAGATCTCCTGAGTCAGAGGCTCACGGGTGAGCACTGCAGCACCAGAGTGGCAAAAGCAGCTAAGCCAGATGGTGGGAAGCGGAGCGTGAGTGTAAAGATCAGATGCTGCTAGCTCTGAAACAAATGTGTGTGGCCATTGAACCCTCAGGAGGGGGTAGCTCGAGGACCCGTGTCTTGCTTTGGTTTGGGGGTATCAGAATAGATTCGCTCATCCCTCCAGTCTTCTTGCAAGGCTCCCCCAGGAGGTTCTCACCCATATTTCCTTGGCTCTCTCATAGGATAGATAGGCCATTCTCTCTTCGCTGCAGGCCAGATTGTGTTTGAGGTTGTAAATCTCATTCAGCTGTCCCTGCAGGCGACCATTCACCTGTTCTTCCATCAATGCTTGCCTTGGGAGCAAAAGAGAAAGTGAGATTCCTTCAGTACCTCACCCAGAGCTCACGCCAACAGCGAGCAGTCCTGACCTAGACTAGATTCGGGTTCAGCTTCTGCCTTCCTCCCCGCTCCCCAGGCTCTAGGGAAAGCCTGCCTCCCACTCCAGGTCTGCCTGGGAACACCCCAAACACACACCAGCCACACGCACACCAACATTCATATATATTTTATATGTAGTTACTCTTTTGTAACAGCTTTACAAAAATAGCCACAGACTAGAAGTTGTAGAAATGACAGTGTGAACTATCTGTGTGTGCTCTTCAGTTCCGCAAATCCCCCGGGACCAGTGTCGAGCACAAAGTCTAGCCTGCAGTTTAGCCTGCAGTTACTCTATAGAAACATGGTGACTATAAGGATTGAAAAGCCACAAAAGACCACAGATTCCAGTACAATTCCATTAGTTACGAAATGTCCAGAATAGGCAAATCCATAGAGACAGAAAGCAGATTAGTGGGTGCCAGGGGCTGGGGGTGGGGGATGGGCAGTGGCTGCTAATGAGTACAGGGTTGCTTTGGGGCTGGTGAAAATATTGTAGGACCGGGCACGGTGGCTCACGCCTGTAATCCCAGCACTTTGGGAGGCCAAGGCGGGCGGACCATGAGGTCAGGAGATCGAGACCATCCTGGCTGACACGGTGAAACCCCGTCTCTACTAAAAATACAAAAAAAATTAGCCGGGCGTGGTGGCGGACGCCTGCAGTCCCAGCTACTCGGGAGGCTGAGGCAGGAGAATGGCGTGAACCCGGGAGGCGGAGCTTGCAGTGAGCAGAGTTCACACCACTGCACTCCAGCCTGGGCGACAGAGCGAGACTCCGTCTCAAAAAAAAAAAAGAGAATATTGCGGAATTAGATAGTGGTGATGGTTGAACAACTCTGTGAATATACTAAAAACCAGTGAATTGTACACTTTAAATTGGTGAATTTTATGGGATGTGAATTATATCTCAATAGAGCTGTTATTTAAACAAAAAGAGAAAAGTGAAGCATGGCAATAGTTGCGCAACTCAGTAAATTTCCTAAAAACCATTGAAATGTAGTTAAAATGGTGCATTTTATAATATGTAAATTATATCTCAATAGAGCTGTTAAAAAACCGCAAGCAGGCCAGGTGCAGTGGTTCACAGTTGCAATCCCAGCGCTTTGGGAGGCCAAGGCAAGGGGATTGTTTGAGGCCAGGAGGAATTCAAGACCAGCCTGGGCAACACAGTGAGACCCTGTCTCTACAAAAAAAATTTTTAATTATCTGGGTGTGGTGGCATGCGCCTGTAGTCTCAGCTACTCTGGAGGCTGAGGCAGGAGGACCTCTTGAGTCCAGGAGTTCGAGGCTGCAGTGAGCTGCCATCACGCCACTGCACTCCAGCCTGGGCAGCAGAGTGAGACCCTATCTCTAAAAGAAAACAATCACTACCTGTTGTGTATATAATTATATAAGTAGTAAAAGTATAAAACCATGCATGGAAAAGATAAGCACCCAAATGAGAATGGCGAGGCCAGTATAGCAAGGCCAGAATAGCAAGGAAGGGAGATGGTGCTGGAAAGGGGTAATGAGGGCTTCAACAGAATATTTTAAAGTTTTATTTCCTAAAAAAATAAGATTTGAAGTGAATATGGCAAATGTTAAGATTTCAGAAAGCTGGGGCTGTTAATTATGTTATCCTTACATTTTCCCTTTGCTTGAAATACTTCATAATTTAAAAATTTCTATGAAGTTCCTCTTTTGGCACCACAAAGAACGGGCCAGAAGGACAGAGGCCAGGGGGCCAGTGAGGGGGCTCTGGCACCACCGCTTACGTAGAAGAGAGAAGGCACCAGAGCGTGATGGAACCCATAGACTGGCAGGGCTGCCCCAGGAGGCCCAGGAGGGTGGCGGCAGGCCTCAGGTGCAGGAGGTCTAAACGGTGGTGCTGACAGAGACGGGGAAAACAGTGACGACTTCTATTCGGTCCCACTCCAAGGACTTGACCAACACCCACACGGAGAAATCCCCTGGGCACTGAATAAGCTGACAGCTCATTTGTTGAAAGCCAATTTGTCAAAAGCCAGTTCCTCGCAGCATTTCAAGGAATATTCCATTTGTCTCTGCCCCAGGTCCCTGTTAAGAAGAGAGTCAGTGGACAACATGGACTAGGCCACTGCTCACAGAGAGGGGGAGTGGCTCGGCAGGATGGTCACCCCGAAAATAGATTCCTCATTACTGTCTTTCCATTTACATGAATGATCTAGCTGTGAGAAGATTCAAGATTTTAACTGTCCTCAGGAATATGAAGTCAATCTTCATCAATGTATTGGTAAAGATACATGAAGATATTCTTCAATGCATTCTTGAAGAGTCTATTCAGATGTCAGTAAACAATATTTTCATAAGGATATTCTCTCAGTCTCCCCTTCTCTCTGGCCCCCATCTCCTGGCCCTCTGGCAGCCGCGCTCCCTTCTCTTCCTTGGTCAAGGACCCCCCTCTCTCCACCTCCTACAGTCACAGAAGCAAATGGACAACTCTGGAGAATGCTCTTATGAACACAAAACGATGACCAGTCAACCCAGACCCCTCAAGACAGACCGAAGGTGTTAAGACCACCCTCTCCAACACAAAGTGTTCTAAACTTTATTGTTTTTTTTCAAAATAGTGTTGTTGTTTTTTTTTTTTGAGACGGATCTCCTTCTGTTTGCCCAGGCTGGAGTGCAGTGGCACGATCTTGGCTTGCTGCAACCTCCGCCTCCCGGGTTCAAGTGATTTTCCTGCCTCGGCCTCCTGAGTAGCTGGGACTACAGGTATGCGCCATCATGCCCGGCTAATTTTTTGTATTTTTAGTAGAGACAGGGTTTCACCATGTTGGCCAGGCTGGTCTCCAACTCCTGACCTCAGGTGACCCGCCTGCCTCGGCCTCCCAAAGTGCTGGGATTACAGGTGTGAGCCATTGGGCCCAGCCAGAAAGAGTATATTCTTGGTCATTTCTGAGAATTTGCTTTTGGCAAATTGAGCTAGAGCCTAATCATGGCCCACAACTTGGAGGAAAAGTCTGAGACGGAGAAACAGCTGTAGGAGGGGTCAATAGCCCAGGTGCAATCGGTGCATGTGGCCAGGATGGATGAGCTCACTCTGAGCAAATGTGCCAAAACAAGGGGCCCTGGGGAGCTGGGGGAAGAGCCAACAAAACAGAAGCGAAAGCAGGAGGAAAGTCGCCAGGACGGCTCACACAGGAACCCAGAGGATATAGGGATACAGTGGAAAGGTTGAACATACATGTAACTGGGGCCTTAGAAGGGGAGAAATGAGAGACTAGGGCAGAGTCACTATCTGAAAATATACTGGCTGAAAACGTCCAAAACTGACAAAAGACATCAAGCCATAAACCCAAGTAGCAATGCGAAGCCCAAGCAGGATGAATGCAAGGAAAATCACACCAAGGGGAGAGTCAGTGGCACAAAAAAGAAGAGAGAAAGAAAATCACACCAAACATCATCATAGCAAAACCACTAAACAACAAAGAAAAACAAAAGATCTTAAAAGGAGCCTGAGGAAAACAAAACTGTGATCCGAGGAGCAACAAGAAGACTGGCAGCTGCCTTTTCAACAGAAACCGTGGAAGTCAGAAGGGAATGATTTGTTCAAAATGCTTATTATTTCCAAAAATTAAGTGCCAACTTAGAATTCTATGTCCAGCAAAAAATATCCTTCAGGGCCGGGTGTGGTGGCTCACGCCTGTAATCCCAGCACTTTGGGAGGCCGAGGCAGGCGGATCACGAGGTCAGGAGTTCAAGACCGGCCTGGCCAACATGGTGAAACCCCGTCTCTACTAAAAATACAAAAATTAGCCGGGCGTGGTGGCACATGCCTGTAATCCCAGCTACTCAGGAGGCTGAGGCAGGGGAGTCGCTTGAACCTGGGAGGCAGAGGTTGCAGTGAGCCGAGATCTCACCATTGCACTCCAACCTGGGCGACAGGGTGAGGCTCCGTCTCACAAAAAAAAAAAAAAAAAAAAAAATTCCTTCAGAAATAAAAAGGAATGATGGCATGTGTGAGGCAATAAGGTGACAGTGACTGCATATTTAACATTGTGGACTTGTTTTAAAACATTTTTGGTATGGTATTTAGGCTATGTTAACAAAATGATCCATATTTCAGGTTCACACTGAAATATTTACAGATGAACTGATACAATGTCTGTGCTTTGCTTCAACACAATAGGGATGAGAGGAACCAGTTCAGAGAGCAGATCAGACCTTAGGTCAGACCTCCTCAGAGATCCCAAGATGCAGGATGCTCTGACATGGAGGAGAAGTCAGGGAAAAAATGGAAGTTCTTGTGCCTTCAAGTTAACATGACCTGAGCCTGCAACAAAGCCCTAAGCAGATACCTTGAGGAAAGTCAGCCCGAGACTGGATCCCTGGGGCTGAGAGGTCACAGAGCAACACTGAAGCCTCTAGGAACCATAGCCTGTTATCTCCGAGCCTTGTCTGAAAGCGAAACATACCAGAACACTCTTGGGACAGAGGAGCTAGGGTCTGGATGCCCCCAAGGACCTCGTGTCCAGAAGGGAAAGAAAAACATGGAGACCTGGCATATTCACTTCCGGGCGTTTTCAATATGACAGGAGGCTATAAGAAAATTTCACGACTGCCCACTTGTGGATACAGCCAGAAATACAAAGCAAGAGTGAAAGTTTTGCCTACTCGGCACCTGAGCAGCTTCTTTTTTATTCAATTTTTATTGAGGTAAATTTCATGTAACATAAAATGAATTATTTTAAGGTGAACAATTCGGTGGCATTTAGCACATGCGGTGTTGTGCAACCACCATGGCTATTAATAGTTCCAAGACATTGGCCGGCTGCAGTCATGCCTGTAATCCCAGCACTTTGGGAGGCCGAGGCGGGCGGATCACGAGGTCAAGAGATCAAGACCATCCTGGCCAACATGGTGAAACCCCATCTCTACTAAAAATACAAAAATTAGCTGGGCGTGGTGGTGCGCGCCTGTAGTCCCAGCTACTCGGGAGGCTGAGGCAGGAGAATCGCTCGAACCTGGGAGGCGGAGGTTGCAGTGAGCCGAGATCACGCCACTGCACTCCAGCCTGGCGAGAGAGCGAGACTCTGTCTCAAAAAAAAAAAAAAAAATTGTTCCAAAACATTTTCATCACCGCCTCGAAAAAATACTATTTAGCAGTCACTCCCCATTCCCCATCACCCCAGTCCCTGGCAACCACCAATCTGCTTTCTGACTTGAGTAGCTTCTTATCTCTGAACCTCTACCAGCAATTTATGAATGAGAGATGGACAAGACCATCAGGTATGTGGAGACGGTCCTAGAGAAGCTGCTAGAAAATGACAGACAACCAGAGTAAGGGGTAGTGGGGCACTGTAATGCTGTGGAGAGGAGAGGGCAGCAGGAATGACAAACCCAGGAGGCATTGACTCAGGGAAAGAAGAGAAAGGCAGGGTCAGGTCGAGATCTTGGCCAAATCCCTGAGCTCATCAACCTAGGATGCTCCATTGATGAATTTATCAAGAGTCATTGGCCGGGAGCGGTGGCTCACGCCTGTAATCACAGCACTTTGGGAGGCCAAGGCAGGTGGATCATTTGAGATTAGGAGCTGGAGACCAGCCTGGCCAACACGATGAAACCCCGTCTCTATTAAAAAATGCAAAAATTAGCTGGGCGTGGTGGTGCATGCCTGTAATCTCAGCTACTCAGGAGGCTGAGACAGGAGAATCACTTGAATCCGGGACGCAGAGGTTGCAGTGAGCTGAGATCAAGCCACTGCACTCCCTCCAGCCTGGGCAACAGAGCAAGACACCACCTCAAAAAAAAAAAGCCATTAACAACTTTCTTTCTTTCTTTCTTTCTCTCTCTCTCTCTTTCTGTTTTTTTTTTTTTTGTTTTTTTTTTGTTTTTTTTTGAGACAAGGTCTCACTCTGTCCTCTATCACCCAGGCTGGAGCACAGTGGCACAATCATAGTTCACTGCAACATAAAACTCTCGGGCTCAAGCGATCCTCCTGTCTCAGCCTCCCATGTAGCAGGGACTACAGGCATGTGCCACCAAGTCCGGTTAATACTTTTAAATTTTTTTGCAGAGATATGGTCTCACTTTTTTACCCAAGCTGGTCTCAGACTCCTGGGCTCAAGCAATCCTCCTGCCTCGACCTCCCAAAGCACTGGGATTACAGCCATAAGCCACCACATCTGGCCCAGTTTTTCTTTACGATCTTTCAAGGACTTAGTTTGCAGATAGGAAGCAGAAAGGAATTGTAAATTCAGTTCCATCAGCATCTACTTGGGGCTTACACACAAGTATTAATTAATTCTCACAACAGTTCCAACAATAGTGGGATCATTATTACCTCCATGTTACAGATGTGGAAACTGAGGATTGCAAACTTGAAGCACCTCGTCCAAGGTCATTCAGTAAATACCTTGCAGAGAGGAGGCTGGGCCAGGCCTAAATCCAGAATCAGCCCTCCTGACCCTGCCCTGATGTTCCCAAGACACAGCAGATAGAGTTCTGACACACATGGAGGAGGGAGGCAGCCCAGAGGGCGAGCTGGGTCCCTTCAGGAAGGGAGGAAAAGAAGCATCCAGACTGATCCATGAAACAGGTACTCACAGAACAGCCATCACGTGCCAACATGTCTTTGGGCAGTCACTCAGACACAGTGGCCGACCTGAATGTGCTGATATTTTGACGAGAACAATACAACACAAATGAATACCTACACAAGGGAGAGCAGTTTAGGTGGTGAGTGCTGCGAGAAAGGAAAAAGTAGGGGAGTGACAAAGACTGGTCCGGAGTATATAAAGAGCTCTGACAACTCAACAATAAAAAGACAATCCAAGTTGAAAACAAGCCAAAGACTTATTGGCTGATAAGCACATGAAAAGGGGTTCAGCATCATTAATCATCAGAGACAGGGTCACACACCCACTAGTTTCATGGGCTAGGATAGTGGTTCTCAACCAGGGGCAATTTGCCGCCCCCCCCCCAACAAGGGACACTTGGCAATCTCTGGAGAGACATTTCTGGTTGTTACAAATAGGTGGGGCACGGTGGGCTAAAATTGCCCCCCTAGGCTGGGCACGGTGGCTCACATCTGTAACCCCAGCACTTTGTGAGGCTGTGGTGGGCAGATTACCTGAGCTCAGGAGTTCAAGAACACCCTGAGCAACAGGGTGAAACCCCGTCTCTATGAAAAATACAAAAAATTAGCTGGGTGTGGTGGCACGCGCTTGTAGTCCCAGCTACTTGGGAGGCTGAGGCAGGAGAATTGCTTGAACCCAGGAGGCGGAGGTTGCAGTGAGCCAAGATCGTGCCACTGCACTCCAGCCTGGGTGACAGACAGAGCGAGACTCTGTCTAAAAAAGAAAAAAAAAAGCCCCTCCGCAAAAGATATCTGTGTCACAATCCTTGGAAACTGTGAATGTTACCTTCTATGACCAAAAAAGGGGGCTTTCCAGAAGTGGTGAGTTTAAGGGTATTGAGATGCAAAGATTATCCTAGATTATCCTGGTGGCCCTAAATGCAATCACATGTATGAGAGAGAGGCAAAAGGACATTAGACACGCACAGACGAGAATGTCATGTGAAGACAGAACACAGGTTTGAAGATGCTGGCCTTCAGGACTGGAATGATGTGGCCACAAAATTAAGGAATTTGGCAGCCACCAGAAGCTGGAAGAGGCACAGATCAGTTTGTCCCCTGGAGCCTCCAATGAGAGTGTGTCCTCCTCGCCTGATTTCAGCCCAGTGAAACTGATTTCAGCCTTCTAGCCTCCAGGACTGCGAGAGAATAACTTTCTATTATTTTAAGCCGTGAAGTTGGGGGCAATTTGTCACGGCAGCATCAGGAAATTAATTCACGGCACCACTGGCATCAAGTAAGTGGAGACCAGGGATGCTGCTCATCATCCTAGAATGTACAGGACAGCCCCGCACAACAGAGAATCATTTGGTCCAAAATGTCGACAGTGCCAAGGTCGAGAGAACATGGGCTAGGGTGATGAAATTTTGGAGTCTAATTTCACCAAGCTGTGGCTGAACTTAAGAGGCTGACATTTAAAAGACTGATCTTGCCAAACGTTGGCAACTGGAACTCTTATACACTCCTAGCGGGACTGTAAAATGGTATAGCCATGTCGGAAAACAGTTCCTCTTTTTTTTTTTGAGATGGCGTTTCACTCGTTGCCCAGGCTGGAGTGCAATGGCACGATCTCGGCTCACCGCAACCTCCGCCTCCTGAGTTCAAGCGATTCTCCTGCGTCAGCCTCCCGAGTAGCTGGGATTACAGGCATGTGCCACCACGCCGGGCTAATTTTGTATTTTTAGTAGAGACAGGGTTTACTCCATGTTGGTCAGGCTGGTCTCGAACTCCCGACTTCAGGTGATCCACCTGCCTCAGCCTGCCAAAGTGCTGGGATTACAGGGGTGAGCCACCGCGCCGGCCTTCCTCTTTCTTAAAAAGTTAAGCATACTGCTACGGTGTACATGTCCCCCCCAAAACTCATGTTGAAATTTAATGGCCATGTGATGGTGTTAAGGGGTGGGACTGGTAAGAGGCGATTAATATTAATATTGTTATCATGAAAGTTTGGCCCCCGCTCGCTCTCTCACGCCCTCTTGCCCTTCTGCCTTCTGCCATAGGATGATGCAGTACAAAGGTCCTCACCAGCTGCCAGCGCCTTGACGTTGAACTTCCTTTCTTTATAAACTACCCAGCCCGCGGTACTCTGTTACAGCAACAGAAAGTGGGACTAAGACACATAACACTTCCCTGTTATCTAGCAATTCCATATATGAAAGCATATGTTCACAGAAAGACTTGTGCGAGAACGTTCATAGCAGCTTTATTCAGTCGCCCCAACTGGCAGCGGACCAGGGCATAAGCAACCTGCAGCGTCTCCATGCAATGGAAGGCTGCCAAGCAATACGAAGCCATGAGCTACTCACTTCACACAGCTTGGGTGGATCTCAAAACAATTCCACGGAGCGAAAGCCGCCAGACGCAAAGCACTGCGTGCCGTGCGATTCCACTTACATGAAGTTCAAAAGGAGATGAAGCTAGAGCGACAGAAACCGGAACAGTGGCCAATTATGGGAGACGGGCATTCACTGGAAGAGGGTATGAGGGTACTTTCTGGGGTGGTGGCAAAGCTCTTTATTGGGATTTTAGCTGCCCAGGTGTAAACCTTTGTCAAAACTCGTTAAACTGTATGCCTAAACTTAAATGCAATTTCACTGCATAAAATTTACCTCAAAAAGGCCAGGCGCGGTGGCTCACTCCTGTAATCCCAGCACTTTGGGAGGCCGAGGCAGGTGGATCGCCTGAGGACAGGAGTTCGAGACCAGCCTGACCAACATGGAGAAACCCCATCTCTACTAAAAATACAAAATTAGCCAGGCGTGGTGGCGCATGCCTGTAATCCCAGCTACTCGGGAGGCTGACGCAGGAGAATCGCTTGAACTCAGGAGGCGGAGGTTGCAGTGAGCCGAGATTGCGCCATTGCACTCCAGTCTGGGCAACAAGAGCAAAACTCCATCTAAAAAAAAAAAAAAAAACTTTACTTCAAAAAACCCCGCTTCCAAAAGAATAAAAGAAGAGGCCATTTGAACGTGGTAGCCTGGGAAGTCCCTTTGAGGAGAGGACATCAGAGCAGAGCCTAAAGGACAAGCTGAGTGTGGGAGTTTCCTGTGGCTGCCATCACAAAGCGTTACAAACTTTGAGTGGCTTTCCCAGCAGAGACGGCCTCTCTCCTGGCTGGGGGTCCAGCAGTCCGAGAGGAAGGCCCAGGCTGGGCGGGCTCCTGCCGAGGACCGAGAAGGTGCCTCCACTCGGGGCCTCTGTCCCAGTTTCTGCTCTGCTGCCCATCTGCGGGCTTCCCTGGCTTCTGCCACGGCGGGTCGGCCTCAGCCTCTGTCTCCACACGGCGCTCTCCCTCTGGGTGTGTCCGTGTCTCCGTCTCCCCTTTCTGTCAGGACACAGGTCACACTGCATTAGGGCCCACCCCTCTGCAGAATGACCTCATCCAGATCTAACTCATCACGTCCGCAACGACCCTGTTTCCAAATAAGCCGGTTCCTTGTCACCAAGTGGAGCCTTCAATGAGCTGATGCCAAGGCAGGTCTAGGGAACTAGAAATGGGGTAAGAAGCAATGTCCTCCAGCCAGGTGTGGTGGCTCACACCTGTAACTCCAGCACTTTGGGAGGCCGAGGCGGGTGGATCACTTCAGGTCAGGAGTTCGAGACCCCTGGTCAACATGGCGAAACCCCACCTCTACTGAAAAATACAAAAAGTAGCCAGGCATGCTGGCGGGTGCTACTCGGGAGGCTGAGGCAGGAGAATCGCTTGAACCGGGGAGGCGGAGGTTGCAGTGAGCCGAGATCGTGCCACTGCACTCCAGCCTGGGGGACAGAGTGAGACTCCACCTCATAAAAAAGAAAAAAAAAAAAGAAGCAATGTGCTCCTCACAGTCGGGTTTTCTCCCAGGACCATTTTACTCATCCAACAAAGAACAAAGATGTCCCAGCAACCCATCTACCCAAGGCATTGACCACTCGGGCTACAAAGGTGAAGGAGGAGGGTGGGGCTGGGCAGGCTGGGACTGGCTATGGACCCCAGAGAGTAAAGATGGTTTTGCTGGCACCACACCCCCAACTCCAGGACTTGCCCATGCCCTGTCTACAGGGCCAAGCCTGAAACCTGACTGCCTTTCACCATCAAGCAGAAGTCAGCTGCGCATCCTGTAAGAGAGGGGGAAGGACCCCCAAGACCCTCCCAGAGCCCCCTGGCTCATTAGGAGGCTAGAGGGGGCCTCCTGCAACTCTCCATGCAAGGTGCCCAGATGAGACCTGGCCAGTCGAGACTTTTACTTGAAGGCTCCCCATGCCTTCCTTGGGTGCCATCTCTTCTACCAATGAACGTTTTCTGAGTTTCTCAAGCCTTCTTTCCTCCCGACCCACAGAGAAACTGAGGGACCGGGGCCTTCTGGTCCCCCAGGAGACGGGCTTGTGCTGAGGAGGTAGGCCGCTCACTGTGCATCTTCTCGGAGATCTGAAGCTCCTCCTATTTCCACAAGAAAGAAAGGGAAGCTTGGCAAAGACCCTTCCATCCAGAATCATCAAGTTCGCGACGCCCGTGCTTCTCCTCAGCGCACAGAGAGGAGAGTTACCAGGGGCCTCAAGCAACTCCAGCGGAAGCAGTCACAATCCTTCCAGGACCCAGGAACGTCCTCCGCAAGGACCCACAAACCCAGACCTCATGAAGGAGGAGACCCCAGGGCCACTAGCCCAGCCCCAAGCCTCCTGAGTCTAATTGTTGCTGTGATAGAGACCCTGCACTTCGCAGAATCAAAAAGAATATATTGTGGGGTGTTTTTTTTTTACCACAATCAATTAAAAAATGCATTAAAAAGTAAGAACTGTCCAGGCACAGTGGCTCACATCTGTAACCCCAGTACTTGGGGAGGCCGTGGCCAGGTGTTCAAGACCAGCCTGGGCAACATAGCAAGATCCCATCTCTACAAATAATAATAATTAAAAAAAAGTTAGCCAGGCATGGTGGCACATGCTTTGTACTCCCAGCTACTCGGGAGGCTGAGGCAGGAAGATCGCTTGAGCCCAGGAGTTCAAGGCTGTAGTGAACTATGATCGCATGCAGCCTGGGCAACAGAGACCCTGGAGAAAAAGAAAGAAAGAAAGAGAGAGAGAGATAGAGAGAGAGAGAGAGACAGAGAGAAAGGAAGAAAGAGAAAGAGAGAAAGAAAAAGAAAGAGAGAGAGAGAGATGGAAAGAAAGAGAGAAAAAGAAAAAGAAGAAAGAAAGAAAGAAAGAAGGAACTTTTGCCTATCCAAAGACTCAGGAAAAATAAAAAAGAAAGCCAGCCCTCATAATGAGATACCACTTCACAGTTACATCTGTTGGAAAAAAAAAAAAAAAGGATAACAACAAATGTTGGCAAGGATGTGAGGCAACTGGAAGCCTTCTGCATTGCTGGTGGGAAGATGGAGCGGCGCGGCTGCTGTGGGAAGACTCCTCTAAACGTTACACCTGGAGTCACCACAGGGTCCAGCAATTCTACTCCTGATTATAGACCCCAAAGAATTGAAAACTGGTGTTCAAGCAACTGGCATGTATCTGAGTGTTCAGCACAGGGCTTCTCACAATAGCCAAAAGGTGGAAACAACTCAAATCTCCATCCACTGATGGACAGATAAACAAAATGTGGTCTACGCATGCACTGGAATATTAGTCAGCCGTCAAGAGAATGAAGTACTGATACGTGCTACAACATTAGTGAACCTTGAAAACAGTGAAAGAAGCTAGACACAAAAGCCCACATATTGTATGGTCCCATTTATATGAAAAGTCCAGAAGAGGCAAACCCACGGAGACAGAAAGCAGATTAGGGAACGCCTGGAGCCGAGGCTAGGAGTGACCGTGTAGTGAGTCTGGAGGTCTCCTTCTGGGGTGATGAGAATGGTTAGACAACCGGACAGAGGTGATGGTTGAACCACACTGCAGATGTACTTAATGCACTGAATTACATGCTTCCAAATGGTTAATTTCACGTTACGTGAAATTATGTGAATTCTACATCAATTTTTTTAAGTAAGCCCTTGTCATAAATGCGTTTAATACAGTTGCTGCCTCAGCATCCAACTTTAGCAGTTGTACCCTGTCACCTTTGCCCTAGATAACACCCCTCCCTCCCTGTCATGTGATTGTTTGCGATATAGCCCACGTGGTCCTCGCCTCACTGACCCAAAACCCAACACATCCCACGGCTGCTGACCACGATAAGACCTAATGCTCAACACCAGAGTCATGTAAATCAGTTTCCTCCTTGTGCATGTTTTCTTTAAACCAGCCAATCCACAACCCCCGCAGGAAAGCCTGTGGGATCACTTCACACCCTGTGACCTTAATACAGGCACAGCCCCGGAAGCTTCCCCGCCCTTCCGTTCTGGGCTTCGCTGTTGCACAGCTGATGAGCTCAATCAGCTCCCTGCTGCCTCCAGACTTCCCCTCTGCCTCCCATCAGCACACCTAACGTCTCTTCGATCTGAGTCATACATTTCTTTTTTCCGTTTTTTTTTTTTTTGTTTTTTTTGTTTGACACAGGGTCTCGCTCTGTCACCCAGAATGGAGTGCAGTGGTGCAATCATGACTCACTGCAGCTTCAACCTCCCGGGCTCAAGGGATCCCCGCTCCCGCTCAGCCTCCTGAGTAGCTGTGACTACAGGCACGCGCCATCACGCCCAGCTAATTTTTTGATTTTTTTGTAGATACCAGGTCTCACTATGTGGCCCAGGCTGGTCTCAAACTCCTGAGCTCAAGCAGTCTGCCCACCTCAACCTCCCAAAGTGCTAGGATTACAGGCGTGAGCCCCCACGCCCAGCCCATTTCTGCTGTTTCATGCATTTTCGTCTGCCTCCTCACTGTGGCTCCCCTGACACACACATCCGAACCGAACTTTCCCACGGGTCAGGGATCTCCTAGAAACTGGGTATCTCGGCTACGGCCACTCTCAGTAGAGACATGCTGACACCAAATTAAAAAGAAACCATAATGATAAAAACCACAACAGCCCTCCTGAAAGCAAACGGATTTAACTGTGATAAACAGCACAGGACTTGCAGTATGGATTCTCAGTTTGTGATGCACCAGAGGGGACGCAACAGTCACAGGGAGCCTGGCTGGTTGAAACACTTCTGTGTCCAGATCATGTAAAAGTTTTGAAGAAGATTTCACGGAAGTATATGTTTTTAAAATGCCATGAACTCCTGTGTCCCCTGCATCTAACTTAGCCACACAGCCAGGGTGTGGTGAAATGCTCTCAGGTCCGCACTTAGCAGCCACGTAGCCTGCTTGTGCCTCTGTGAGACTCTGCTTCCCCAACCATAAAGTAGGCGTCTGAGGGCCAAAGAACAAGGCTGCTTAACCTGGTGCCCCAGCTCAGTTACGAGCCCGTGACAACAGTGAAAAATCATCATCAGCCCTTTCTCCTCCTAGTAAATTTGGGCCCTGTAGACCTGCTTTTCTGCTCACGATGAACATTAGTAAGGGTAGGCTCGCTGCTGCAGCAAACAACCAGAAATCCCATGTCACAGTCCAATGGGGGGTACCGGGTCAGAAGTGCAGGCTTCTAGAATTTGCAGCAAAAGTCTGAGAGGGGGAGAGACAGAGGTATTGCCCTGCTCCCCGGTAGTCACCCCTGTATCAAGAGGGGGTGAAAGACTCGGATTTGAGAGGGGTTAAGAGTTTACCTGAGCACAGCATTCTCATTGGCCCCCGTGGCTTGGAAACATACGGGGAAGTTTGTAAGTGCCACCAAGTTCTGCTGTTGCTTAATAGAAAGCTGACCGGGTAAGTGTGATTTTGACAAAAGGGTCTTTGATGCTCCCAAGATTTTAGATTTGGTTGCCATGTCCTATGAAAATAATCTCCAAGAGACGCCTGTGACTCTGACTAGTCATCTCATTGATAGTGGTTGCCCTGTAATATTCTTTGATTGTCCTTTAACAGATTCTTAGGCCATGTAAACGCTGGCAAGATTTCCCTGGGGAAACTAAAGAGGATGATTCCCACACGCCCCTTCCCCTGCATCAGGCACTAAAAGGACTGCAGAGTTCTTCTTTTCATGCAAATGCTGAGAATCTTGGCTCACCTAAGGGAATCACCGCCTCCCTAGCCAGGACGCTGGAGGGACTGGCGTTAATTAGCCACAGACTGCAGCGAGGGGGACAGAATGTGGCACCCCCTGAGGGCCCATGGAAACCCAGAGAACGGTCCCAATAGGAATGGAGAGAATCCGTTGAGAGATTGGGTTTGCCTTTTTTTTTTTTTTCCTCCAATTGGTAGGCCCTAGCCCTATCTTAGAGGGAAAGAAAATCGAGCTAGGGCAGGGTGAGGTGGCTCACACCAGTAATCCCGGCACTCTGGGAGGCTGAGGCAGGCGGATCACGAGGTCAATAGATTGAGACCATCCTGGTCAACATGGTGAAACCCCGCCTGTACTAAAAATACAAAAAATAGCCGGATGTGCTGGTGCACGCCTGTAGTCCCAGCTACTCGGGAGGCTGAGGCAGGAGAATCGCTTGAACCCGGGAGGTGGAGGTTGCAGTGGGCCGAGATCGTGCCACTGCACTCCAGTCTGGCGACAGAGTGAGACTCCATCTCAGAAGAAAAAAAAGAAAAAGAAAATCGAGCTACTGCACGGTGCAGAGAAAGCATTCACCAGAAGGCAGTCATTTTTGAAATAAGTATCTGAGACCCGGCCTGTGCCCCAGCTCAGCTAGGAGCACATGTGAAGAGACCAGAGCTGGCGAGGCGACTCCGGTCCTGACTCCCACCTTCCCAGCCGACTGGGACCAAAGGACGCCACCTCCCTAACTAGTGCCAGGTGTCTACCGGACTCTTGCCACCCCCATGTTGTCCCCTGCCACCACAGGGTCAGGGCCAGCCGCTGTGCCACTGCAACCACCTGGCAGGGGCTGCCAAGCTGGAGCATTTTCGCCAGCAAGGGTCAAGGCAGGCGTGGGACTGCAGGGAGAGGGCTGGCTCGCCCCACTGCAGGGCCCAGTCGCTAAAAGAAGCATGGACCTGCTCTTCCAACTGGCCCCTCACCCTGGCTCTCCAGGCTCCTGTCCTGGCTCCCTTTCACCCTCCCATAGGTGGCTCCTGGGAGCGGTTCCTCCTCTGCTTCCAGTCCCCAAAGCCAAGGCCTCACCTACACTTCTCCTCCTGAAGGGACTCCAGCAACAGCTGCAGGTCAGTCAGAGACCTCTCCTTTAGGCTGTGATAGGACTCCTGGAGGCTGATGTGGAACCTCTTGGCTTCTTCCAGCTCTGCCTTTACCTTCTGCAACAGCAGGTTTTGTTGCTGGGCCACATCCTCTGTCTCTAAGCACGTCCCCTGCTGTAAGCTCTGGAAGCGACTCTCCAAGATGAAGGGTCTGCTGGCATGAGGCAGGCTGACCGGCCCGTCTTCCCCACCTGGCTCGGGGGGCTCTGAAAGCAGGGCCTTCTCACTGGGTGGCTCGCAGTTGGCTGGGTCGCTTTCTGCCATCAGCAGTAAGCCCTCGGGCCTGCAGCCTTCCTCCAGCTCCTGGAGCTGCTGGTGACACTGGTGGAGCCTGTGCTCGATCTGGGCGATGGTGGCGGAGGCGCGCTGGTTCACCTTCTCAAAGGCCTGCTGGCTGTGCGGCACCTGGTGCCGGTGTGCTTTGGATACCAGCTTGAGGTAGCTCACAGTGTTGCCATCCCGACTGGCCTTCTCCACTCTCAGCTGCTCTGAGAGATAGAGGATGCGGTGCCTGACACTATCCTGTAAGTTGTGGGCTAGGCCCCCATCTGCGAGGCTGGAAGGGCCACTGGGGCCATCTTCGCTGGATGACGGGGACCGGCATGAAGGCACATTGGAGGGGAGGGTTGCGCTGGGGCTCCTGGTGTGTTCCGCCTACATTGGGAAACAAGAAATCACAATACGGTGCTCTGTGAGCCGCAAAGTGTGGGAGAATTGGACACGTTATGACTCCATAAAACACTTCCACATATGCATGGATACTTACACACGCAAGATTTGTGCATTCAAGATGGGCCCGACACAGACTGAGGAGGTGATGCTCATCTTCAGGGCCCCTCTCCCCTCCTTTTCAGCGTCTGACTCCTTGCTCTACATGTGTGCCTCACTAAGACCCACAGGTGGCCAGACTCCCTTCTACATCTGCCTGTTTTTGCACTGCACTCCTATTTTCTCTTCCAAAAATTACCAATTGTGGGTCTCATTTATAAAGAACTGTTCTTGTAAAGTATGGAATAAGCTTATTTCCGTTAACTCTTACAGCTTGCTGTTTTGCTACTCCCAGGGAGACAGGAAGGGTTAGGCAGAGAGATTTGCCTCCTAACAGGTTCATTCATTCATCCAATCATTCATTCAACACATACTTTCTCTGAGTGCCTACCACGTGGTACAGAAGCCAGATACATTCCTTGATCTCATACAGCTGACAGTCTACGGCAGAAAATTCTATTGTAACACAAAAGAATGAGTCTCTCACATGGTGAGGGGGTTAACATTGCCTTTGACGAAGAGCCCAGTTCAAATCCTGGCTCTACCACTCTGAGACCTTGAGCAAGTTAATAAACTGCTCTGAGGCTCAGTTTTCTTACCTCTAAAATAAAGATGGCAAGAGCAGCATAGCTGGAACCCAGCCCACCAGAGCAAGGAGCTAGGAGAGGGAGGTGGGGGGCAGCTCAGGTGCAGCCTCTGTTCTGTTCCTACATTTTTGTTTTTTGAGACGGAGTCTCACTCTGTCACCCAGGCTGGAGTGCAGTGGTGCAATCTCGGCTCACTACAACCTTCGCCTCCCGGGTTTAAGCAATTCTCATGCCTCAGCCTCCCGAGTAGCTGGGATTACAGGTGTGCGTCACCACACCCAGCTAATTCGTGTATTATTAGTAGAGACAGGGTTTCACCATGTTGACCAGGCTGGTTTCCAACTCCTGACCTCAAGTGATCCTCCCGCCTCGGCCTCCCAAAGAGTGCTGGGATTACAGGTGTGAGCCACTGCATCTGGCCTATACCTCAATTTTTAAAACGCAAAGTGATACCACTATGTACCCAGTAGATTGGTCAAACTCAGACAGACTAACAACAGTAAGAGTTGGCAAGGATATAGCGCAACAGGAACTCTCAATCATTACTGGCGGGAAGCAAATTTGTACTACAGCCACCTTAGAAAACCACTTGACAGTATCACAAAGTTGAAGATATACCTACCAAATGATCCAGCAACTGCATTCACAGGCGATATTCCCAGGAGGCAAGTACACTGATGTTCTCAATATCCAACAACTAGCAACAAACCACCTGCCCAGAAAGTGTAAGTAAACTGTAATATATGCAACAACATACTACTGTACAGCAATGAGAATGAACTACAGCCTTGAAAAACATGAATGCATTTCACAAGCATAATGTTGAACAAAAGAAACCAGACAGAAAATCCATACTATATATGGTTCCATTTACATAAATTCCAAGAGCAGGCAAAACTAAACAATATTGTGTAGGGATGACTACACAGGCAGGAAAGCTAAAGAGCAGCATGGATGTTGGCAACAGAAACCCCAGGATGGTGGTTCCCACTAGAGCAGGAGAAGGGGATTATGACTGGGGTGACTGTGGAGGCTGGGGTGCCTGGCCTGAGTAGTGGTTAAATGTGTGTTCACCTTATCGTTATTTCTTAAAACATACATCAATGTTTTCTGCACCTTTATATACATATGCCAGATTTCACAGTTTTCAAACTATTTAAATGTTCAATATAGGCCAGGTGTGGTGGCTCATGCCTGTAATCCCAGCACTTTGGGAGGCCAAGGCGGGCGGATCACTTGAGGTCAGGAGGTCAAGACCAGTCTGGCCAACATGGTGAAACCCCGTCTATACAAAATACAAAAAAAAAAAAAAAAATGCCTGGCACAGTGGCTCACACCTGTAATTCCAGCACTTTGGGAGGCCAAGGCGGGCGGATCACCTGAGGTCGGGAGTTCAAGACCAGCCTGATCAACACGGAGAAACCCCATCTCTACTAGAAATACAAAATTAGCCAGGCGTGGTGGCGCATGCCTGTAATGCCAGCTACTCGGGAGGCCGAGGCAGGAGAATCGCTTGAACCCGGGAGGCGGAGGTTGCGGTGAGCCGAGATCGTGCCATTGCACTCTAGCCCGGGCAAGAGCGAAACTTCATCTCAAAAATAAATAAATAAAATAAAATAAAAATACAAAAATTACTCAGGCGTGGTGGCACACACCTGTAATCCCAGCTACTCGGGAGGCTGAGGTGGGAGAATCACTTGAACCCGGGAGGCAGAGGTTGCAGTGAACCAAGATTATGCCACTGCACTCCAGCCTGGGTGGCACAGTGAGACCTTGTCTCAAAAATTAAATAAATGAGGCCGGCGTGGTGGTTCACGCCTGTAATCCCAGCACTTTGGGAGGCCAAGGTGGGCAGATCACTTGAGGTCAGAAGTTCGAGACCAGCCTGGGCAACATGATGAAACCCCGTCTCTACTAAAAATACAAAAATTAGCCAGGCGTGGTGGCACACGCCTGTAGTCCCAGCTACTCGGGAGGCTGAGGCAGGAGAACCGCTTGAACCCAGGAGGCAGAGGTTGCAGTGAGCCGAGATCGCACCACTGCACTCCAGCCTGGGTGGTAGAGTGAGACTCCGTCTCAAAAAAATAAATAAATAATAAATAATAATATGTTCAATTGATGGATTTAATGGCAGATTTGATATGGCTGGAGAGACTGTTGGTAAATTGTACAGAGGAGCTAAAGAAAGTATCCAGGCAGGGCGCGGTGGCTCACACGCCTGTAATCCCAGCATTTTGGGAGGCCAAGGCGGGTGGATCACCTGACGTCAGGAGTTTGAGGCTAACCTGACCAACATGGTGAAACCCTGTCTCTACTAAAAAATACAAAAAATTAACTGGGCATGGTGGCGGGCACCTGTAATCCCAGCTACTTGGGAGGATGAGGCAGGAGAATCGCTTGAACCCAGGAGGCAGAGGTTGCAGTGAGCCGAGATCGCGCCACTGCACTCCAACCTGGGCAACAAGAGCAAAACTCCATCCCAAGAAAGAAGAAAGAAAGAAAGAAAGAAAGAAAGAAAGAAAGAAAGAAAGAAAGAAAGAAAGAAAGGGAGAGAAAGAGAGAAAGAGAAAAGAAAAGAAAGAAAAAAAGTATCCAGAATGCAGCACAGAGGCACAAAAAAATAGAAAACTGGAAAAATAGAAGACATGGAAGGTAGCATGAGTAGGTCTAACAAAAATCCAATTGTCACACCAGAGAGAGAAGACAGACAGAATGAAGCACCAGCAATATATATATATATTTCTTTTTTTTTTTTAATTGAAATGGAGTCACACTCTGTTGCCTAGGCTGGAGTGCCGTGGCACAATCTCGGCTCACGGCCAACCTCTGCTAGCCGGGTTCAAGCACTTCTCGTGCCTCAGCCTCCCGATTAGCTGGGACTACAGGCACGTGCCATCACAGCTAGCTAATTCTTTTGTATTTTTAGTAGAGATGGGGTTTCATCATGTTGGCAAGACTGTTCTCGAACTCTCAACATCAGGTGATCCACCCACCTCAGCCTCCCAAAGTGCTGGGATTACAGGCATGAGCCACTATGACCAGCCACAGCAGCAACATTTTAAGAGATAACTCCCTAAGAACTTTCCAGAACTGAAGAAAGACACAAATTCACAAATTCAAGAAGCCCAATAAATCCTAAGCAGGGAAGACAGAAATAGGTCCACACCTAGACACGAGATTTCTTTTTTTTTTTTTTTTGAAACAGTGTTTCGCTCTTGTCGCCCAGGCTGGAGTACAGTGGCGTGATCTCGGCTCACTGCAACCTCTGCCTCCCGGGTTCAAGCGATTCTCCTGCGTCAGCCTCCCAAGTAGCTGGTATTACAGGTGCCCGCCACCATGCCCAGCTAATTTTTGTATTTTTAGTAGAGACAGTGTTTCACCATGTTGGCCAGGCTGGTCTGGAACTCCTGACCTCAAATGATCCACCCACCTCGGCCTCCCAAAGTGCTGGGATTACAAGCATGAGCCACCGCCCGCGGCCGACACAAGATGTTAAAAGCAGCCAGAGGAAAAAAAGCTGATTACCTTTAAAACCATGACTTTTAGACTGCAGGCTGCCTTCTCAATAGCATCAATGCAATCCAGAAGATAGTTGACTGATATCTTCGATACACTGAGAGAATAACTGTCAGAGAGAAAAAAATAGGTCACATTCAAAGAATCAGAAGTCAGAATGGCTTCAGACTTCAGCAACAGCATGGGGAACTAGAAGACAATGAAGTGCTGGCCGGGCACGGTGGCTCACACCTGTAATCTCAGCACTCTGGGAAGCCCAGGCAGGCGGATCACTTGAAGTCAAGAGTTTGAGACCAGGCTGGCCAACATGAGGAAACTCTGCCTCTACTAAAAATACACAAATTAGCCGGCATTGTGGTGGGCGCCTGTAATCCCAGCTACTCGGGAGGCTGAGGCAAGAGAATCACTTGAACCCAAGAGGTTGCAGTGAGCCGAGATCACTCCCCTGTACTCCAGCCTGGGCGACAGAGCAAGACTCTGTCTCAAAAAAAAAAAAAAAAAAAAAAAGACAATGAAGTGCTGCCTTCGAAATTCTGAGGGAAAAATGATTTCCCAGCCTAAAACTCTACACCCCAACTGTCAACTGTGGGGTTAGACTAAAGACATTTTTAGACATGAAGGAGTTCAGTACACCACTGACAAATGTAAGAATTCAACAACTGTTTAAAAAGCAAGTCTTGCCAGGGCAGTGGTGTGCACCTGTGGTCCCAGCTACTCAGGATGCTGAGGCAGGAGGATTACTTGTGCCCAGCAAGTAGAGGCTGCAGTGACCTGTGACTGTGCTACTGCCCTCCAACCTGGGTGACAGAGTGAGACCTTGTCTCAAAAAAAAAAAAAGGGTGGGGGCCAGGCGTGGTGGCTCACAGCTGTAATCCCAGCACTTTGGGAGGCCAAGGCGGGTGGATCACTTGAGGTCAGGAGTTTGAGACCATCATGGTCAACACTGTGAAACACTGTCCCTACTAAAAATACAAAAATTAGCCGGGCATGGTGGCACACACCTGTAATCCCAGCTACTGGGGAGGCTGAGGCAGGAGAATTGCTTGAGCCGGGGAGACGGAGGTTGCAGTGAGCCGAGACTGCGCCACTGCACTCCAGCCTGACTGACAGAGTGAGATTGTCTCAAAGAAAAAAAAAAGTAATCACTAGAAAAGAAGCTACATATGTACATAACATCCAAATAACCAAGAGGAGAAAAAAATGGGACTTGATTAATCAAAAAAAAAAAAGAAAGAAAGAAAGAAAGAAAGGGGGAAACAAAAAAAAAAACAAGGGCTGGGTGTGCTGGCTCATGCCTGTAATCCCAGCACTTTGGAAGCCAAGGTGGGTGGATCTCTTGAGCCCAGGAGGTCAAGACCAGCCTGGGCAACATGGCGAAACCCCGTCTCTATTAAAAAAAAAATTAATACAAAAATTATCCTGGAGTGGTGGTGCACACCTGTAGTCCCAGCTACCCAGGAGGCTGAGACGGGAGGATCGCTTGATCCCGGGGATGTCGAGGCTGCCGTGATCGCACCGCTGCCCTCCAGCCAGGGTGGCAGACTGAGACCCCATCTCAAAAAATAAATAAATAAAAGCAAACAAGGAAAAAAAAGGCTTGAAATATATCTGATAGATAAAGGGCTAATCAACACAATATATAAAGAACTGCAAATCAGTAAACTAAGAGCAAATAACCCAATATAAAGACATTAAAGGGTAGCCACGGACATCTCAGACGACGAAAAACAAGACAGTAAACGTATAATAAAACGTGTAATTGCAAGGTGATCCGGGAATAGTAAGCGAAAAGCAACAATTAAATACTATTTTCTCATCCACCAGAACGCCAAAAATTAAAAAGCCTAACAATGTCCAGGGCTGGCGAGAATGTGGCAGAAGGCGATGTCACATACCCTGCAAGTGGGAATCTAAACAGGTTCAGGGTTTGTTTTTTTTTTTTTTTTATCGCAATTAGGTGGCCTGTTAAATTTTTTTTCTTGAGACAGAGTTTTGCTCTTGTTGCCCAGGCTGGAGTGCAATGGCTCGATCTTGGCTCACCGCAACCTTGACCTCCCAGGTACAAGCAAGCGATTCTCCTGTCTCAGCCTCCCAAGTAGCTCGGAGTACAAGTATGTGCCACTACGCCCAGCTAATTGTTTTGTATTTAGTAGAAACGGGGTTTCACCACGTTAGGCTGATCAGGAACTCCTGACCTCAGGTGATCCACCCACCTTGGCCTCCCAAAGTGCTGGGATTACAGGATCGTGTGCCACTGTGCCCAGCCACTTTTTTTTTTTTTTTAGACAGAGTCTTGCTCTGTCGCCCAGGCTGGAGTACAGTGGCGCCATCTCAGCTCACTGCAACCTCTGCCTCCCGGATTCAAGGGATTCTCCTGCCTCAGATTCCCAGTAGCTGGGATTGCAGGTGCCCACCACCGCCTGGCGTGGTGGCTCACACCTGTAATCCCAACACTTTGGGAGGCCGAGGTGGGCAGATCACCTGAGGTCAGGAGTTCGAGACCAATATGGTGAAACCCCATCTCTACTAAAAATACAAAAAATTAGCCAGGTGTGGTGGCGGATGCCTGTAATCCCAGCTATTCGGGAGGCTGAGGCAGGAGAATCGCTTGAAGCCAGGAGGCAGAGGTTGCAACGAGCTAAGATCGAGCCACTGCACTCCAGCCTGGGCGACAGGGCGAGACTCTGTCTCAAAAAAAAAAAAAAAATATAAACACACATTCCCTTTAACCCAGCAGAACATGGGAACCCAAGGGCATTCAGCCTGTGGCGCGACCAGGCGGCCTGACTTGAGCTCACGTAGAAATTCGGCATTTTTGAACCAAGAGACAGCACTTGGGATCCCGAATGTCTGGACTTGGGCACGGCGCTGTGGAGCTGGCGCCGTTGGGAGCCATGCGAGTTCTGGGTCGGTAGGTCACCTCAGAGGTGGGGAGAAGGTTCTCTGAGACCGACATGGGAGCTAGTGCTGGCACCACTGGACATGGGGCATTTCAGACAGAGGGCAAGCACATTCCCTAGTTACCAGGGTTCATTCAAGTCAGTCACGTCACAGACTGGCAATGGGCTAACCCCTCCTCAACAATCACATGGGGCTTGCGTCATAGAATGTTTTAGAAAAGGAAAGGAGGCTGGCACAGGCGCCAACCGTCTCAGAACCCTGAGCACTGCCCCACCCCCACCCTGCCCGCCATAGCTGTTGTGGGGGAGGGGTGACCATTTATCGCGAAACAAAAAATTGCGCCACAGCAGCTCCCTCCCTCCCCCACCTTTGTGGCTGCAGCTGCACGTCCCACGTGCAGCACCACCCCCTGACACATGCGGCACCACACAGCTAGTGCCGGAACTTTTTGTGCAGAGAAAGAAGACCCTGCACCCGCGCGGAGGGAGCCCTTTTGAGATTGCAGGAGAGAAGATGAGAATGGGACTATTTTCAATAACTGTGCACATGCAAGACACAAACATTCCAGATCCCTTGACTTGCTTGCGGAGGGAGCGGCAGGCGGAGGGAGCGGCAGGCGGAGGGAGCGGTACGCGGCACACGGAGGGGGCTGCACTGACATCACATAAACGCACTGGGCAGCTCGCAAGCGCCATTCGCTCTTCAGACGCCGGAGACGTAGGAGTGGGTCTTCAGACTCCAAAGGGATTGGACTAATGGCGGATGCTGAGGCGAGGGCTGAGGTGCCGGAGGAGGCCAGACCCGACGGGGGCACCTTGCAGGTGCTGCAAGATATGGCCAGCCGCTTGCGAATCCATTCCATCAGGGCCACATGCTCCACGAGCTCCGGGTAAGTTCTCCTCATTGAAGTCTGGGTCATGCAGGGCCACGGGCCCGGTGGCTTCAGGCCTGGTGGCCATGAGGCCATGTGGTGAAGGGAGAGCCTTCAGAGGCACAATGGGCTGTGTCGTAGATGCCCTGTCTTGGGCTGTTGGGGCCCGGTCGAGCACCCTAGATGGCAGCGAGGCACTATTCCCGCCAACCCAAGGGTCGGTCAGTTGGTTGGTCGGCCGTGGGTTCTGGAGCCCGCCCCTCAATTTACCTGCGGCCGAAGTTCTGGAGGTCGCCAAGATCCCCAGTTGGGAGACAAGGATCCAGACTGGACTGAGGTGGCGGGGGAATGTCGCTGGGATCAGATTGGGCTAGCTGTGGTTTTCATTTTAGCGGGCAGCAGGGCTTCCCTGGTAAGCAGTTGTACTGGATCCCCGAGGGTGAATGAGTGACTCTAACCCAGGATGTGAGGATAAAAAGCAATTAAAATTCCAGCCTAGGCAACATGTCAAAACCCCGTCTTTTACCAAAAAATAAAAATAAAAAATGAGTCGGGCATGGGGGCGCACACCTGCACTCCCA
The DNA here is from genome assembly GCF_029281585.2 of Gorilla gorilla gorilla. Classification (NCBI taxonomy): domain Eukaryota; kingdom Metazoa; phylum Chordata; class Mammalia; order Primates; family Hominidae; genus Gorilla; species Gorilla gorilla. Next base: position 165,916,620 of record NC_073247.2, read on the forward strand.
GCTATTCAGGAAGCTGAGGCGGGAGGCTTGCTTGTGCTGTTGGGTTTGCTGGTATGCAGTTGATGGTTTTTGCATCAGTTTGAGGGATATTGGTCTCTAGTTGTATTGTAGTATTTGGTTTTGGTATCAAAGTGTAATGCTGGCTTCATAGGATGTTTCAAAGTGTTCCATCTTAAATTTTTTGGAGTGGCTGGGTGTAGTGGCTGCCACCTGTAATCCCAAGCACTTTGGGAGGCCGAGGCAGACGGATCGTGTGAGCCTAGAAACTAGTTCGAGATCAGCCTGGGCAAGATGGCGAACCTCTGTACAAAATGTTACAAAAATTAGCTGGGCGTGGTGGCACGTGCCTGTAGTCCCAGCTACGCGGGAGGCTGAGAGGCTCAGGTTACAGTGAACTGAGATTGCACCACCGCACTCCAGCCTGGGCAAGAGCGAGACCGTGCCTCAAAGAAAAAAAGTTAAACCTAGCTGAGGGCGGTGGCTCACGCCTGCAGTCTCAGTACGTGGGGCCTGAGGAGGGAGGATCGCTTGAGCCCAGGAGTTCGCATTCAGCTTGGCAAACAGTGAGACCCTGTCTCTAAAAAAATAAAATAAAGTAAAGTAAAAGAAACCGGGAATTGAGTACGAATTGGAACAAAAATGAGCTCTTGGATTTGCTAGTATGCGGTTGATGGTTTTTGCATCAGTATAAGGGATATTGGTCTACAGTTTTTTTTTGGTTTTTTTTCTTTTTTTGTTTTGAGACGGACTATCACTCTGTCGCCCAGGCTGGAGTGCAGTGGCACGATTTTGGCTCACTACAAGCTCCGCCTCCTGGGTTCACGCCATTCTCCTGCCTCAGCCTCCAGAGTAGCTGGGACTACAGGCGCCCGCCACCACGCCTGGCTAATTTTTTCTGTTTTTTAGTAGAAACGGGGTTTCCCCGTGTTAGCCAGGATAGTCTCGATCTCCTGACCTCGTGATCCGCCCGCCTCGGCCTCCCAAAGTGCTGGGATTACAGGCGTGAGCCACCGCGCCTGGCCTGGTCTATAGTTTTGTTGTAGTATTTGCTTTTGGTATCAAAAGTGTAATGTTGGCTTCATAGGATGAGTTTCAAAGTGTTTCACCTTAAATTTTTTGGAGAGGTCGGGCGTGGTGGCTCCAACCTGTAATCCCAGGACTTTGAGAGGCCAAAGCAGGCGGATCGTGTGAGCCTAGAAAGTTCGAGATCAGCCTGGGCAAGATGGCAATCCCCTGTGCAGAATGTTACAAAAATTAGCTGGGCGTGGTGGCACGTGCCTGTAGTCCCAGCTACGCGGGGGACAGAGTTTGCAGTGAACTGAGATTGTGCCACTACGGCCTGGGCAACAGAAGAAGCGAGACCTTGTAGAGAAAAAAAAAATTTTTTTTTGAGGAGTTTGAAGAAGACTGTTGTTAATTTTTCTTTAAATGTTTGGTAGTAATTACGAATGAGGCTTTTGTTTATTGGGCGTTTTTTTTTATTACTGCTTTAGTCTCCTTACTAGTTAGTTGTAGATCTATTCAGATTTTCTTGTCCTGATTAAGTTTTGTGAGGCTTTCTGTTTCTAGGAATTTATCCATTTCTTGTAGGTTAGTCCATTTGTTGGCATGCAGTTATTCATAGTACACTGTCACTCTTTTTATTTCTGTAGAAGCGGTATTAATGACTCCACTTTAACTTGATTGTACTTTTTTTTTTTTTTTTTTTTTTTTTTAAGCAGGGTCTTGCTCTTTCACCCAGGCTGGAGTGCAGTGGTGCAATCATAGTTCACTGCAGCCTCGAACTCTCGTGGGCTCAAGCAACTCTCCTTCCTCTCAGCCTCTTGAGTAGCTGGAACTACAGGTGCACACCACCATGCCCTGCCCATCTATTAATAGCTAGTTTTGTTGACTTTTTATAAAGAACCAGCTTTGGCTAGGGGAGGTGGCTCACGCCTGTAACCTCAGCATTTTAGGAGGCCGAGGCAGCTGGATCACTTGAGCTCAAGAGTTCAGGACAAGCCTGGGCAACATGGGGAAACCCCGTCTCTGCCAAAAATACAACAGTTAGCTAGACATGGCAAGCACCTATAGTCTCAGCTACTCGGAAGGCTGAGGCGGAAGGATTGCTTGAGGCTGCAGTGAGCCATGTTTGTGCCCTACACTCCAGCCTGGGTGACAAACTGAGACCCTGTCTCAAAAAGAAAAAAAAGTTGGTTTCATTAAATTTTTTCTATTTTCTTAGTCTCTGTTTTATTTGTGCTTTGATCTTTTTTATTTCCTTTCTCCTGCTAGCTTTGGGTTTAGTCCTTACGTTGTAAAGTTAGGTTGTTGATTTGAAGGGTTATTTATTTATTATTATTTTTTGAGACAGAGTCTTGCCGTGTCGCCCAGGCTAGAGATGGGGTTTCTCCTTGTTGGCCAGGTTGGTCTCAGACCCCTGGCCTCAAGTGATCTGCCTGCTTCGGCTCCCAAAGTGCTGGGATTACAGGTGTGAGCCACCGCACCCGGCCAGATGTGAGGGGTTTTAAAAAATGTGTTTACAGCTAGAAATGTCCCACTTGGCACTGCTTTTGCTACATCACATAGGTTTTGGTATTTTGTGCTTCTGTTTTCATTTGTCTCTAAGAGATTTTTCATTTTCTTTTTCTTTTTTTTTTCTTTTTCTTTTTTTTTTTTTTTTGAGACGCAGTTTTGCTTTTGTTGCCCAGGCTGGAGTGCAATGGCACAATCTAGGCTTACCACAACCTCTGCCTCCCAGGTTCAAGCAATTCTCCTGCCTCAGCCTCCCAAGTAGCTGGGATTACACGCATGCACCTCCACGCCCAGCTAATTTTGTATTTTTAGTAGAGACGGTGTTTCTCCGTGTTGGTCAGGCTGGTCTCAAGCTCCCGACCTCAGGTGATCTGCCCACCTTGGCCTCCCAAAGTGCTGGGATTACAGGCATGAGCCACCGCACCCAGCCTCTCATTTTCTTTTTTTAATTTTAATAGTTTTAGGGGTATAAGTTGTTTTTGCTTATGTGAATAAATTCTATATTGGTGAATTCTGAGATTTTAGTGTACCCATCACCCAAGCAGTGTACATTGTCCCCAATATGTAGTCTTTTATCCCTTACCTCCTTCCTACCCTCCCCCTTCATTCTCCTCCCCAAAGTCCGTTATATCACTCCAAAACTTAGCTCCACTTACAAGTGAAAACATACAGTATTTGGTTTTTTATTCCTGAGTTACTTCGCTTAAAATAATGACCTCCAGCTCCACCCAAGTTGCTGCAAAATACATTGTTTTTTATGGCTGAGCAGTATTCCATGTTGTATATACACCACCTTCTTTATCCACTCATTGGTTGATGGACACTTAGGTTGGTTCCTTATCTTTGCAATTGTGAATTGTGCTGCCTATAAACATGTGTGTGCATGTACCTTTTTCATATAATGACTTTTTTTCCTTTGGGTAGATAGCCAGTAGTGGAATTTCTGGATTGAATGGTAGATAGATGGTAATCTACTACTTTTAGTATTTTTTTTTTTTTTTTTTTTTTGTCTTGAGACGGAGTCTTGCTCTGTCGCCCAGGCTGGAGTGCAGTGGCGCAACGTTGGCTCACTGCAACCTCTGCTGTCCAGGTTCAAGCGATTCTCGTGCCTTAGCCTCCCGAGTAGCTGGGACTACAGGCACACGCCACCACTCCCAGCTAATTTTTGTATTTTTAGTAGAGACGGGGTTTCACCATGTTGGCCAGGCTGATCTCGGTCTCTTGACCTGGTGATCGCCTGCCTTGGCCTCCCAAAGTGCTGGGATTACAGGCGTGAGCGTGAGCCACCGTGCCCAGCCCGATGGTGTATTTTGATGGGAATTGCATTGAATCTGTAGATTGCTTTGGGCAGTGTGGCCATTTTCACAATATTGATTCTTCCTATCCATGAGCATGAGATATCTTTGTGTCATCTGTGATGTCTTTCAGTAGTGTTTTGTAGTTTTTCTTGTAGCTGTCTTTCACCTCCTTGGTTAAGTATATTCCTAGGGTGGGTTTTATTTGTTGTTTTTGTTGTTTACAGCTGTTGTAAAAGGGATTGAGTTCTTGATTCTCAAGCTTGGTCGTTGTTGGTGTAGTGCTACTGATTTGTGTGCATTTATTTTGTAACCTGAGACTACTGAATTTGTTCATCAGATCTAAGAGTCTTTTGGATGAGTCTTTAGGATTTTGTTTGTTTGTGTTTGTTTGTTTGCTTGTTTTTGATGGAGTTTCTGTCACCCAGGCTGGAGTGCAGTGGCATGATCTCGGCTCGCTGCAACCTCCACCTCCCGGGTTCAAGCGATTCTCCTGCCTTACCTGAGTAGCTGGGACTACAGGTGTGTGCCACCGCACCCAGCTAATTTTTGTATTTTTGGTAGAGACAAGGTTTCACCAGACCATGGCCAGGCTGGTCTTGAACTCCTAACCTCAGGTGATCCGCCCATCTCGGCCTCCCAAAGTGCTGGAATTACGGACGTGAGCCAACCGCGCGCCTGGCCTAGGGTTTTCTAGCTGTATGATCGTATCATCAGTGTTACAGCACTAGTTTGACTTCCCCTTCTCCAATTTGGATGCCCTTTATTTATTTCGCCGTTGGTCTTTGGTTGTGTAAGAGTGTGTTGCTTAATTTTCAAAAATTTGTGAATTTTCCAGTTTTCCATCTATTATTGATTTCTAACGTCATCCCATTGTGGTTAGAGAAAATACTTAGTACAATATGTTTTTTTAAATCTTGTTGGCCAGGCGCGGTGTCTCATGCCTGTAATCCCAGCACTTTGGGAGGCTGAGGTGGGGTGGATCACCTGAGGTCAGGAGTTTGAGACCAGCTTGGCCAACATGGTGAAACCCTGTCTCTACTAAAAATGCAAAAATTAGCCGGGCGTGGTGGTGCACCTCTGTAATCCCAGACACTTGGGAGGCCAAGGCAGGAAAATCACTTGAACCCGGAAGGTGGAGGTTGCAGTGAGCCGAGAGAGTCCCACTGTACTCCAGCCTGGGCAACAGAGTGAGACTGTGTCTCAAAAACTAAATAAATAAATCTTGCTCCAGAGCCTGGGCTAGATAGTAAGAGGACAGTGTGGATGCAGTTAAGAACCATATATGTTTGAATTTTTTGTACATGTTCATTTTGTTCCCTTCACCTTCAAAATTGGTAACAGATGGCTGCATTTTCTTAAGGGATCTGTGTGGCTTTTAAATCTAAATCATCCACTTAGAGGACATTTGCAAAGCAAGAGGTTTTAGTCCCCATTTTCTTTTTTTTTTTTTTTTTTTTTTTAGTAGAGACGGGGTTTCTCCATGTTGGTCAGGCTGGTTTCGAACTCCCGACCTCAGGTGATCCGCCCACCTCGGCCTCCCAAGATGCTGGGATTACAGGCATGAGCCACTGTGCCCGGCCTAAGTCCCCATTTTCTTTTTTCTTTTTTTTTTTTAATGAGACAATTATTTATTTTAGGCAGATAGTCAACTTAAAAATCATTCAGCGTGGGCACTCCTGAAACTGTCAGAATCATGTTCGTTTCCTCGCTGTTTGCCGGCTATTGGCATTTGTGTCATCACACACAGTCCGATGAGGTGACAACAGAAAAGCATATCTCACTTCTATCGTAGGTTTCCATTCACTTTCGGGTTCTCAGTCGCCCTGTGTTTCCTCAGTGATACTCCAGACTTTCCAGATGTTCTGGTTCACCCATTCCTCTTTCTTTTTTTTTTTTTTTTTTTTTTTGCAAAACAAACCAAAAAGCAAGAAGAGAACTTTACATTTTGTTCAATAGTCCTAAGAAATTTTCCCTGTAGAGAATGTCATCTAAGTCAAAACAAGGGTTGAATAGGGGCACCCAAATCAGTTATCACTTAGGGCTGTTATAAGAAATGCCAAGACCGGGTGGCTTAAACAGCAGACAGTCGTCTCTCACCGTCTGGAGGCTACAAATCCAAGATCAAGGTGCTAGCATGGTCAGTTCTGGCGAGGACCTGCTTCTGGGCTCGAGCACTACCTTCCCCCCCGTATCCTCACATGGTGGGTCTCCAGCCTCTTCTCATAAAGGCGCTGATCCCATTCATGAGGGCTCCACTCTCACAGCGTAATCACCTCCCAAAGGCCCTGCCTCCAAATACTGTCACACTGGCATTAGGATTTCAGCATAGGAATTCTGGGGGGACACGTTCAGTCCATGGCCCCCCGTACCTGTGAATGTGATCTTATTTGGAAACAGGGTTTTGTAGGTGAAATTAAGTTAAGGATCTCGAGATAAGATCATCCTGGACTTAGGGTGGACCCTAAATCCAGTGACTAGTGTCCTTATAAGAGAAAGAAGAGGGAGATTGGAGACACACAGACCCCGTGGAGAAACGCAGAAGAAAAGGTCCTGTGAAGGCAGAGAGGCAGGGACGGGAGTGACCCAGCTGCAAGACGAAGAACGCCTGGGGCCAGCAGTACCTGGAGAGGCAGGGGCGAGGGCGATCCTCCCCTAGGACCTAGGGAGAGAGCGTGGCTCTGCTGCCACCTGGATTTTGGATTTCTGTTTTGAGCCATCAAGCTTGTGGCAACTCATCCTGGCAGCCTTAGGAAACGAATGCATTAACCCATTGCATTAGCGCACAAAATAACACCCCGACTCGTTTCCTGGGCCAGCCTCCTACCTTGCCTCCTACTTATTAGACCCTACCTCTCATTCCCCATTTTTAAAAATTTTTATTTATTTATTTATTTATTTATTTATTTATTTATTTATTTATTTATTTTGAGGCAGGGTTTCACTCTGTTGCTCAGCCTAGAGGTGCAGTGGCGTGATCATGGCTCACTGCAGCCTTGACCTCCTGGGCTTAAGCAACCCTCCCACCTCAGCCTCCCAGGTAGCTTGAACTGCAGGTGCATGCCACCCTGCCCAGCTAATTTTTTTTTTTTTTTTTTGGAAAGACGAGGTTTCACCATGTTGCCCATGCTGGTCTCAAACTCCTGGGCTCAAGCAATCCTCCTGCATCAGCCTCCAGAAGAGCCGGGATTACAGGTGTGAGCCCCCACGCCTGGCCTCTCCCTCCTTTTTATCATTCCCTCTCCCCTCATCTTCCTTGGCTTTCCTCCTCACACCTCCTGCGTTTGGCCCCCTTCCATTTTCTTTCTGCTTCTCTTTCCCAACTTCCCCCTCATCATGCCAGGGGGACTCCTGGGCTCCATGCCACCCCCCTGGAAGTCCCCCATAATGAAGCAGGATTTATGCCTCACACTTCACCATGGGAGAGCAGAAACCTCTCATTTGAAGCAAAAGGCACTCAAAATAAGCAAATAGTTATGCATTTGTCACTACCGAGTCCTAGCTGGCTTCCACCCTACCCCCCGCCCCCCCACCATCTTCTTGCTCATTCAGGTCATCGTGTCCTCTGATACCCAGTAACTTCCATCATTTTCTACATGCATTTCTGTTGGTCTTCTGAGAATTGTGATTTTCCAAAGTAGAAAGGGCACATCGTCTTTCTGGAGCCTCGAAGATGCAGGCACTGATGCGTTGGGGGAGATCACAGTGTGACAAGGACGGGGTGGGAGTGTGTCACCCCCCCTTTCTGCCGACCCTCAGCAGTGGGGAGAGAGCAGAGGAGATGGAACCTGGGAGGAAGAAGAGATTTCCAATTACTTCCTTCTCGGTCCCTTCTCCACTGAAGCCTGTTACTCCTCTGCTGCCGGGGCCTCTTGAGTTTTCTCTCACTGAGCCAGGAAGGAGCTTAGTGAATAAAGAACAAGGTATCCTAGCAATGCAGGGAAGATGTCCAGGACAGTGAGTGTGAACGAGAGGTCCTGAAGAATGTCCACGCCAGCCCTGCAGCCTGGTGGGCTCTGCCATCAGCACCCCAAAACCATTCATCAGTCACCTTCGACAATTGCATGTGCAAAAGCCCTCCTTTTGTGTCCTTTGAAGCTTTTTTTTAATCAGGCTGGGTGCGTGGCTCATGCCTGTAGTCCCAGCACCTTGGGAGGCCAAGGCGGGAGAATCACTTGAGCCCAGGAGGTCGAGGCTGCAATGAGCTATGATCATGCCACTGCACTCCAGCCTGGGTGACAGAGTGAGGGCCCATCCCTTCACGGGTCCCCATTAAGAAAATGGGGGAGGGACGGTCCCCATTTTCTTAATGGGGACTTTCTTAGTGAAATTTGAAATGAGAGATTATTAATTTGAGCTGGGCCTAACATCCTTTTTTACTTGCAGTTGGGGCAGAGCTCCAGGGAGTTGGTTTTGTCCCCTGCTGTCTTGTCCCCTCCCCCTTTTTAATTAATTAGGGCCTGGCTGGACTCACATGCAGGCCGCTTTCTAAGAGCAGCAGTTACTTTGGCAGCATTCAGAAAGGGCCTCAGTTACTCTACCATGACAGATTTCTCAGTCTGTCACCATTCACTTCCTAAAAGAAATTCACTGTAGAAGGTAGAATGGGATCTTCATGGCATTTCTGATTCACAGTGCTCCTGAAAGTTCCTCGGCATGTGGAAAGGCCACAGATGAATTTAAGCATGTGAAAGAATACTCATGTCAGAGGCACGAAGGAAACTTGCCCCGAGTCCACGGTGCTTTGCTGTTAGGAGCTGGCCTCGCTGTGCACAGGGGGAGGGGTGGTGAGCTTACCGGGCTTTAAAGCGCCCTTCCAACCTGTGAGCCCTGCACTCCTTACCCTTGGTTGGATTCTTCCCGGGCTGGGAGAAATGACCGCCTCTATGAGGAGACCATGTGCCGAGGTCATGTGCTAGGAAGCCAGTTGCTGTGAGAAATGACCAGTGTCATGTCTGTCTTTCAGCCACCCTACATCATGTAGCAGTTCTGCTGAGATCATGTCTGTGCTGTTCTTCTACATCATGAGGTACAAGCAGTCAGATCCAGAGAATCCGGACAATGACCGATTTGTCCTCGCAAAGGTATGCCGGTGGGGAGCCCAGGGCTGCTGTGGCACCTGCTGGTTAAGCCCAGTTTGAACAGCCACCGTGTGGGAACAAGGCCTGAAATGGGCCTCGTTTATTATTTTGGTTCTTCTTTCTTTGCATCTTAAAGCTCGAGTGTTCTAGTGAGGGCCACTTGGAGCCCTGTGATGGCATGGTAGGAAGGGTGGCTTGGGAGAGCTGACTGTCCTTCCTTTCCTTTGGTCATACCCTGCCTCGCCCCACTTAGCACAAACGCTTCCCCCATGGCAGGGTTATGCTGCTCCCACCCTCTGTGCTGCCTGAGGAGAAGCAGGCAGCCTCAGTGAATCCCACTCACTGAGCCTGGGGGAACTTGAGTGTAACCGGGAGGGACATCCCACCCCTGTCAGTCAGCTTCCTCTTCTGTTTCTGCACATCTGACCAGCCACTTCATGAAGTATCATGGGGGATAGGAAAGAAAAAGAACCTTAAAAACAAGGTCAATTTGAGAATGTGTGGCTGGTTTGATGCCATCTCAAAGTACACTGTGTCCCGAAGCAAATTAAAACCTGGCTAGGGGCCGGGTGCAGTGGCTCACGCCTGTACTCCCAGCACTTTGGGAGACTGAGGTGGGTGGATCACTGGAGGCCAGGAGTTCGAGACCAGCTTGGTCAACATAGCAAAACTCTGTCTCCACTTAAAAAAAAAAAAAATTAGCTAGGCATGGTAGCACATGCCTCTAATCCCAGCTTTTCGGGAGGCTGAGGCACAAGAATTGTTTGAAGCTGGGAGGCAGAGGTTACAGTGAGCCGAGATCGTGCCACTGCACTCCAGCCTGGGCGACAGAGCGAGACTCCATCTCAAAAGAAAAAGAAAAAGAAAAATCTGGCTGGGTAGAGTACCGTGTCCAAATAGAAATGCTAGATTAGCACAGTGGGAAGTAAAGACAAAAACTGGGCATAGCTGAAGTGCCTAAAGATCATAATTGTGACCCTCATCTTGGTGTCTGAACCATAACGTCAAATGGTTTGGCAAAAAATAAATAGAATTTACATGTGTACACGCATGTGTGGAGAGAGGGATGAAGTAAATGCCTTCCATTGCTTTCAGTTGGTTATTGGAGGTGAGCAGTATACAGGAAGGAATTCATTGTGCTAGTCTTTAAACATGTCTATAAACTTGAACTTTTTTTACATCTTTTTTTGTTCTTTTTTCAGGGAGGTAGAGTCTCGCTCTTGCTCAGGCTTGAGTGCAGTGGCTCAGTCTCAGCTCAGTGCACCCCTGACCTCCTGGCCTCAAGCAATCTTCCCATTTCAGCCTCTGGAGTAGATGGGATTACAGGCATGTGCCACCACGACCGGCTAATTTTTGTATTTTTTGTAGAGACATGGTCTCACTATGTTGTCCAGGCTGGCCTCAAACTCCTGGGCCCAAGCGCCCACCTCTGCCTCCCAAAGTGCTGGGATTACAGGCAACAAGCCACTGCGTCCAGCCCCCTTTACAATGAAAATTGAAAAAAAAATAGATATATAAATGCAATATGGGTGTTTAGATTTCTGGTTTAAAATAAGGAAAGGCTGGGTACAGTGGCTCACACCAGTGCTTTGGGGGGCTCCAGCAGGAGGATCTCTTGACACCGGCCTGGGCAACATGGCAAGACCCCAGTCTCTACAAAAAATACGAAAATTAGCTGGGCGTGGTGGTGCGTGCCTGCAGCTACTCAGGAGGCTAAGGTGGGAGGATCACTTGAGCCTTGGGAGATAGAGCAAGACCCTGTCTCAAAAAAAAAAAAAAGTCTAGACTGTCATATAACAGCTGCTATCAGAGCCATTGGCCTTAGGGGATGAAGAGGCTTTCTATCGGGCAGCAGCACACCAGGCACTGTTCGGCTGCCAGAATTTGTGTGTTCATCAGATTTAGCTGGCTGATGAAATTGGAACAAAAGAGAAAACACATGAAGCATAGTCCATTGTGGTTTGCCTGGGAATGGGGTAAACAGCCATACTCCAGGCAGAGCAGATCTTTATTCTAGCCTTTCACCTCCCTGAATCGTCTCCCCCGCAGCATAAGGGTTCTTGAGAAAGACAACACCCATGTGGGAGCACTTCTGCCATAACAGGCATCATACTGATGCCTCACCATTTTCTCAATCTATCCTCACTTTATCCTTGACCTCCTGTCACCTAAGGGGGCTCTGGTCTCCATTGCACCCATAAAGTCTTTGAGATGGGCCCACTGGCCTCACACTTCACAGCCAGAGGGAAGCAGAGTTGGTCTGACTGCTGAGCCCAGGCTCGGTCCGTTATGTTATAGGACTTCCAAGGGCATGCAAGGCGACTGGGAGCCAGAGCTTGTTACGTGAGTGTGGTGGGTGCCATAGGGAGGGAGATGTGGCTAGAGGCCTAGTCAAAAGAGACTTGAGTTGAGTGGGACAGTTCTGCTGGGCTGGAAATGCAGAACCAAAAGGGAGTCTCTGGGGGGCACAAAGCATGCAGAGAATTCCGGGGAAGGTCAAGAGCAACCAGGGGGGAGTAGCAGAGGGTTAGGAAGCAAGAAGCAGGAGATCAGAGAATCATAAATACCATCCATCCATCTACAGTAGTGATGACCTCGCTCATCTCTGCTCGAATGGCGCTGACGTTTGAGCAGAGGAGGGTGACAGGCAGGAAACAAACTTTTAAGTCAATAGATGGAGTGTCAGGTGGGGCCAAGCATCTGGAATCAAGTAAAAGTGGAGGAGGTAGGAGGCACTGGTTGAAAAAGAGTGGTCCAGAAAGACCTCAGTGCTGACGCTTGAGCAGGGATTTGGAAGAGGCAGGAGAGTGAGCTGTGCCCACATCCAGGCACAAGCACTCCGGTAGTGGGTGCCATGAGTGCTAAGGCCCTGAGGCAGGTGTATGCCCACTTTGTTCAAGGAGCAGCAAGGAGGCCAGGGTGCCAGAGCAGTGGAAGGGAGAAATGGAGGTGATGGGGGGGGGGGGGGCTGGGGTGGGCAGACAGGTGCAAACAGTTGAGCTCTACTTGGTGGGAGGTCGGAAGACCTTAGAAAGTTGAGAGATGTGATCAGTCAACTTCAGTTTTAACAGGCTCCCCCTTGTGGCTAGATTGAGAATGGCTGTGGGGGAGGCTGGGAGACCACTGCAGTGACAGAGGCAAGGGATGTTTAAGACCAGGTCGAAACGGTGGCTGCAGAAGCTGTTGGGTAAATTCAGTATGCTTGCAAGTTGGGCCTCTCCAGTCAGTGCAGCAGCTCTTTGGCATGACCTTGTGGCCCACAGAGGGCCACATTTTCTGCTTGGGATAGTGATGACCCTGTGCCTGCAAACAGGATGTTGGGGGTGGGGTAGATGCTAGTAGAAAGGGATTCATTTCTAGCGTGTGCACTTCTAGATGAGCACTTGTAAGATCTCAGTTGACCTGAGTTTTATAAACCAGGGAACCAGAGTATTCTGTTTCTGGTTTCTGTTTTAAGAATCCATATCCTCCATAGGATGGAACATGTGATTTGTGCATGACTGGGAAAGGCCATGGGAAAATGGCAAGAATCATACTTTACGTTTTCTGCTTTGTACTTGGGCTCCCCGTCTCTATTCCCAAAGCTCCAGCCACCCTTGCCATACTGTATGGATTACCTATGACTCCCTGGCAGGGACAGTGGATGTCTTCGTCACCTTAGTCACCTGAGTTTCCAGCCCAGGCTGAGCCCTGGGCTTGACCCATTTTCCACTTGTAACGTTGATCGGAAGCTTGGGGTGCATATGGGTGTGGTGAAGAGGAATTCACCCAGCAGGGTGGGAGGGGCTGTTCGGATGGGACGCTGCTACAGAGCTGACAAGGAGCAGCCTGCACTCAGTGCGTGAGTCCACCTGATACCATGTCCTGCAGCTGCGTCTGGGCTCACTGGGTCCCTTCTCTTACAGAGACTGTCATTTGTGGATGTGGCAACAGGATGGCTCGGACAAGGACTGGGAGTTGCATGTGGAATGGCATATACTGGCAAGTACTTCGACAGGGCCAGGTGAGGTTCTTCCCCAGAAGCCATTTAACTGCCCTACAACTACATCCCCTTCCTAGAGTCTCGGGGGGCAGCCACCTATCTTTGTGAGGTGGAGAGCCCTGAAGGGCCAGTCCCCATCACATCCCGTGGTGACCCCTCTGGAAGGCCTTCCCTGTGCCTTCTCCCCCGCTCGGGCGGCTGCCCCACTTTCTCTCCCACAGGTCTGTTGAAAGGTTTCAGCTGCTGTTGCCTTTCCGTTCTTATCCTAGGGTTGATAGCTTTTTTAAAACTTCCAGCACTTTAGTGGGGTCTGGGATGTGTGATTTGTTTTTGAGACTGAGTCTCACTCTGTGGCCAGGCTGGAGTGCAGTGGCACGATCTCGGCTCACTGCAACCTCTGCCTCCCAGTTTCAAGTGATTCTCCTGCCTCAGCCTCCTGAGTAGCTGGGATTACAGGCGTGCACCACCATGCCCAGCTAATTTTTGTATTTTTAGTAGAGATGGGGTTTCGCCATGTTGGCCAGGCTGGTTTCAAACTCGTGACCTCAGGTGATCCACCTGCCTTGGCCTCCCAAAGTGCTGGGATTACAGATGTGAGCCACTGTGCCTGGCCAGATGTGTTTTCTTGATGGGAACACTCACATCGTTGGTTGTGGAGGAATTTACTTCACAGCAGAACACGTTTCCAAGGTGGGGTGTTTTGATTGTTGTGATTATTGTAAATAAGTTGTAAGAACAGAACTAGCAGGTGGCGGCGGGAGGCGGTGGCTCACGCCTGTAATCCCAGCACTTTGGGAGGCCGAGGTGGGCGGATCGCCTGAGGTCAGGAGTTCGAGACCAGCCTGGCCAACATGGCGAAACCCCCTCTCTACTAAAAAATACAAAAACTAGCTGGGCATGGTGGCGTGGGCCTGTAGGCAGGAGAATTGCTTGAACCCGGGAGGTGGAGGTTGCAGTGAGCCAAGATCACGCCACTGCACTCCAGCCTGGGTGATAGAAACTCTGCCTCAAACAAACAAACAAACAAAAAATTAGAAGGTGGCAATGCTTTAAAAGGGAACTTACCAGAAAAATGAATGTGTAAATGTTTGGGGAACTTAAGGATGCTGCTTTCTTCCCCTGCTCCTCTGGCCCTGTTTGCTTATTGATAAGGAAATGTGGCAGAAGTACCTAAAAGTTGCTTTACAGCTAGAACAGAAAACTAGCCAGAGGCAAAGCCTGTTTGTGAGCCCCCAGGCTTTTCAAGCTTGGCTTTCTTAGCTGCTGGGCTGGGGCAGAGTTGATGAGGGAGACTGTGGGAAGCGAATGGTCTGGAGCAGCAGCTCCAGTTGCGTCCGTTTCTCCTCCTGAAATGCATTTGCTTGGTTGGCCCAGATGATCCCCCACAGGGTCCTAAACCTCTCTTGTCTTGCTCCAGCTACCGGGTGTTCTGCCTCATGAGTGACGGCGAGTCCTCAGAAGGCTCTGTCTGGGAGGCAATGGCCTTTGCTTCCTACCACAGTCTGGACAATCTTGTGGCAATCTTTGATGTGAACCGCCTGGGACACAGTGGTGCATTGCCCGCCGAGCACTGCATAGACATCTATCAGAGGCGCTGCGAAGCCTTTGGGTAACTGTATTCTCTTGTGCTTGATTTCCATTCTGTCCTGCCCCCTTCATCTCTTGTAACCCAGCCTGCTCCTCTGTTGGCAGGTGGAACACTTATGTGGTGGACGGCCGGGACGTGGAGGCACTGTGCCAGGTATTCTGGCAGGCTTCTCAGGTGAAGCACAAGCCCACTGCTGTGGTGGCCAAGACCTTCAAGGGCCGGGGCACCCCAAGTAAGCAAGCACTTTCCTCCTGCTCCTGGTTGTTAAAAGCATCTGTCCGCTCAGCAGCAGAGGCGGGAGAGGCTTAGAGGGGCCTAGGCAGATGACTCATTTAGTGAATAGCAATTCTGCCTGGAGTATATGCTGGAGGCTCCTGCTCTCTTATTTTCACTAGCTAGTGTCTGCTTAGGACAGGAGATATCAAAAGCCCTAGCAGGTGAACAGTGATGTGCTGCCTGCACGAGGGAGTGGCTACGAGTACAGCCCATCGGAGGACTGACAGGGAACAATCTCTACGGTTAGTAGAATCAGAAAGCGTGCTGTGTGTATGAGCAGGTGCAGAAATAAGAGTGCATACCTACACACGTGCCTAAGCCCACACTCTTCTGGAAGGACCCTGGGAATTGGGGAAGAAGGGAGCTTGGAATCACCAACTATCACATTTCAAGGCTGACAGCTGAAATTGTTTATCTCACGTTTAACTCATCACAAAGAGTGCGGCTCCTGGATTTTTTTAAAAGACTATAGACATTTTAGAATAAAACTGTTCTGTGACTCCTACCGAAAATATAGTTTTACTCTGGTACCCTCCGTTCAGTAAATTATTTTACCAGTGTGCTCCCGGCAGGACCCTGGGTGTTGTCCTTGCCTCTGCCTCCCCCTCATATGCCCACACATAGACCCAGTCCCCGAGATTACATCTTGGACCCATTCACTCCTCCCCATCTCTACTACCATGACTGTTGCCACACCCATCATCTCTCCCAAAGTTCCAGCTGGCCTCCCTCCACACCAGTCTCTACACTGCTGCCACAGTGATCTTTCTATAGTGGATCTGATCAGTCACTTTCCCCACTCCAAACCCTTCAATGGTTTCCAATCTTGCTTTGGATAAAACTCAAACTTCTCATACCCACAAGACCCACCCTCCATGGTCTGCCCTACCTGTCTCTCCAGCCTTGTTCTCATTCTCCCTTCCACTCACCAGTGGCCCTCAGGGGCATAGCTAGGTGCAATGGCTTGCACCTATAATCCCAGCTACTTAGGAGGCGGAGGCGGGAGGATCACTCGAGCCCAAGGAGTTGGAAGCTGTGGTGAGTTATGATCACCCACTGCACTCCAGCTTGGGGAGGAGTCATAGCGTGAGACCCCTGTCTCAAAACAAAAAGCCTCAGGGCCTTTGTCCAAGCTGTTCTCTCTGGCTGCAGCAGCATCCCAGGCCCTCTGTGCCAGGTGTTCCTCCGTGAGTCCTAGGGTGACATCTTTTTCATCAGGGTCTGTTTTTCAGGTGACCTCATAGGCACTCACTAAATATTTATGGAATGGATGTCTTTTGTTTGTTTCATTACAGGTATTGAGGATGCAGAAAGTTGGCATGGAAAGCCAATGCCGAGAGAAAGAGCAGATGCCATTATCAAATTAATTGAGAGCCAGATAGAGACCAGCAGGAATCTTGACCCACAGCTCCCCATTGAGGACTCACCTGAAGTCAACATCACAGATGTAAGGATGACCTCTCCACCTGATTACAGAGTTGGTGACAAGGTAGGCAGAAAGGTGGATAATTGAATAAATCAGGTACGTCAACTGCTTTGTTCTCTAATGTTGTTCGTATGTACACAGGATTCTTTTATTCTGGTCTCCATGGACGAACCAATTATTAGAGTGACATGTAACTAACAGTTTGTAGGCAATAAAGAGAGGTTTGCCGTTTTTAAAAAATACATTTAGGGGTCCAAAGTGCAGCTGTGTCACGTGGATAGATACTGTGTAGTGGTGAGGTCTGGGCTTTCAGTGCACCCAGCATCGGAGTAGTGGACATTGCACCCAGTAGGTGCTTGATCTTTCACCACTCCTGGCTCCCCTTCTCTTTTATTAGGTCTGATTTTTATTTTTGGCTTTCACGTGTGTGTCTGAATTTTCTGATTGGTCAGTTGCTATTTATTAGCTCCTGGTGTGGTGTGCCTCTTTCTAGCTTCCTAACTTTGGTTTGTGCATGAAACTGCCACGACTCTGTGTCTCCGCTAAGAAGACTGGCCCCAGGCGGGCTGACCTTTTGAACTTACTCTCTGAATTACACAGAGGAGCAAGCCAATTCATCAGAAACCTCAAAAAGGAATCAAATTATGCACAAAACTCTTGAGTATCAAGTCCTTTTGATTTTTAGCACCTTTACATCCTGCCTTCTGGTATATCATAGCAGACCTGACATAGGCAAGTTCTTTATGGCCTAGAGGAAGTAAGGTGGCGAGCCTAGGGAGGAAGGACACACTTTCTGATCCTTCTTTATTTGGAGAAATTTTGAGTGTTGCTCATGTTTTCTTAGCCTGGTAATGAGGGTTGAAAATAAATGAATTTTGAATACTTGAGAAATCAGAAGACAAAAACCAGAAGAAATGAGAAGGTGTATCAACAAAGGGTGGGCCAGGCACAGTGGCTCACTCCTGTAATCCCAGCACTATCCGGAGGCCAAGACAGGAAGACCACTTGAGCCCAGGAGTTCAACACTAGCCTGGGCAAAGTAGTGAGACCCCATCTCTACATAGAATTTAAAAATTATCCAGGCATGGTGCCATAATATGGTTCCAGCTACTCTGGAGGCTGAGGCAGGAGAATCACCTGAGTCCAGGAGTTTGAGGGGATAGTGAGCTATGACTGGGCCACTGCACTCCAGCCTGGGCAACGGAGCGAGACTCTGTCTCAAAAAAAAAAAAAAAAGTTTGAGAAAACTATATAACTCCATAGTTGCATAATTGGTATGAAAATGTGTAAAAAGCGGGGGGACCATTTTTAGGAATACATAAAATATCAAAATTGACTAAAAGAGGTATAAAAAACTTAAATGGATCAATAGCCCTAGAAAAAAATGGAGAAAATTATCCAAGTGCTATACCCCCAAAGCACCAGGCTCACCAGGTTATATAAGACTGACTCATTTTTAACCTTTATGAAAAGAGTAATTTCTAAACTGTTTCAAATTTTTCCAAATACGGAGGAAGATGAAAATGTCATCCTGATTTACTTATGAAGCGAAAATGTGACAAAGCTAGCCTAAAGAAAACTGTAGAGCAACTTTCTTTATGAATACCAATATAAAAATTCTAAATAGAACATTAGCCCATCTCAACTTCATTAGTACATTAAAAAAATTAAATGAATCAGTGAGCTCAAATTAGTAATGCAGATGACTCATGCCAGGAGATGTAGGAATAGAATTCACTGTTCTAGTGTTAGGTCAAAGGAAGGGGGGAAGTGTGATCATCATCATACACACTAAACAAAAGCAATTCATAAAATTCAACATTTTTTTTTTGAGATGGAGTCTAGCTCAGTCACCCAGGCTGGAGTGCAGTGGCACAGTCTCGGCTCACTGCAACCGCTGCCCCCGGATTCAAGCGATTCTCCTGCCTCAGCCTCCCAAGTAGCTAGGATTACAGGCTCCCGCCATCATGCCCAGCTAATTTTTGTATTTTCAGTAGAGATGGGGTTTCACCTTGTTAGCCAGGCTGGTCTCGAACTCCTGACCTCAGGTGGTCTGCCTGCCTCAGCCTCCCAAAATGCTGGGATTACAGATGTGAGCCAGCACACCTGGCCAAGTAATTTGAAAAATATAATGAGAACCGTTAATGTCGGAAATCTCACTCTTGAGCTGTGGAGTGTTTACCTGCTTAGGAAGTGGGGGTTGGGGGAGGGGGGGATGTTAACTAAAAAGAGCACAATTTGAGAAAAACTTGGGTGCCACATCAGCCATTTAGTATGGATTTAAGATTGGCTAGCAGTCCATGTTTATGACATTAAAGGAAATTTTTGGTGAGTCACGAATTTACTTTCTTCAAGATAGATGATAATTTGTCATTCTACAATATGGTACCTTCCTTCTGTAGTCGTTCCTTCTAAATGCATTTGAAGAAACTCTACCACCTGATTGTCTCTGTCTTCTAGATAGCTACTCGGAAAGCATGCGGTCTGGCTCTGGCTAAGCTGGGCTACGCGAACAACAGAGTCGTTGTGCTGGATGGTGACAC
This sequence comes from Gorilla gorilla gorilla, assembly GCF_029281585.2. Classification (NCBI taxonomy): domain Eukaryota; kingdom Metazoa; phylum Chordata; class Mammalia; order Primates; family Hominidae; genus Gorilla; species Gorilla gorilla. The sequence goes on from NC_073247.2 coordinate 165,935,325, forward strand.
CAAGTACTCTACCTTCTCTGAGATATTCAACAAGGAGTACCCTGAGCGCTTCATCGAGTGCTTTATGGCTGAGCAAAACATGGTGAGTGTGTAGTGTCTCTCAGGGCTTCTTACAATCAATGGCCCACTGGACACAGGAGGCCCAGCCTGTGCTAGTTTTTCTTTCCATTTATGAAAGCAAAAGGACTGGAAAAAAATTTCCTGGGAAGCAGGGGGCAAGTAGCCAGGTGGAGTCTGAGAGGTGGCTTCTAGGTCTGCTAGGAGGGCCGTAATAGACTGCTCGGCACTTGGAGTCTGCAAGTTGGCTGAGGGCAGCAGGCCCAAGGCCACAGACAGTGGGTCCTCTGAGCCTAGAACCATCTGAACCCAGGGCTCTGGGCCTGAAGCATCCCAGGCTCCCTAGTAGCTCCTTCTGCCCAATTCTGCAACCACCCAGAGGCACACTGGTTGAGGATCACAGGGAATGCAGAGTTTCCTTCTCTCCACTGTAGAGGGGCCTAATATATCACAGAAATGCAAATGTTGCACTTACTTCAATCACAGGAATATCAATGCTTAGAGCTGGTGCCTTAGGCAAAGCCATTCTGCTTATCTATGCCTCAGTCTCTCCCCAGAGTGATATTAATGCAGGGAGTATCTCAAGCACATGCACACAAGCACACCCCTCTCGAGAGGAAGGAGTTACGGCCAGTAAACCCTTTGAACTCTAAAGCTCTGCGCGTCATAGAAGATGATGCCCAGCTCCTGTCATTATGCCAGAAAACCACAGGCCAGCAGGTCTTATGTGACCACCAGTGACTTTATTTGGAACAAGTAGTATTTTTAAAAAAAATTTTTTAAGACGAAGTCTCGCTCTGTCGCCCAGGCTGGAGTGGAGTGCTCAGCTCACTGCAAGCTCCGCCTCCCGGCTTCATGACATTCTCCTGCCTCAGCCTCCCAAGTAGCTGGGACTACAGGTGCCCACCACCACACCCGGCTAATTTTTTGTATTTTTTAGTAGAGACGGGGTTTCACTGTGTTAGCCAGGGTGGTCTCAATCTCCTGACCTCGTGATCTGCCCACCTCGGCCTCCCAAAGTGCTGGGATTACAGGCGTGAGCCACCGCGCCCAGCCAGCATTTTAAATTTTTTAAAAATTAGTTGCCAGCATTTAAAAATCAGATTATAGGTGTAGTGGCACAAGCCTACAGTCCCAGCTACTCGGGACTCTAAGGCAGGAGGATGCTTGATCCCAGGACTTTAACGCTGCAGTGTACCACTGCATTCCAGCCTGTGAAACAGCGAGACCCCATCTCAAAAAAGCAAAAGAATCAGGAGGTCTTATATAGAATACACATTTCTGGATTCTTTTGAAAAATGGGAAGAACTACTACCATAGGGTGGCATTCCCTCCTGACGCCAGTTGACTGAAGCCAAACAGCAACCCTGTTGAGATGGGTGCCCCCACAGCTCCCCATGCTCTGCTGGGCCATTTGGGTTTTTTGTTGTTTTTTTGGTTTTTGGTGTTTTTTTTTTTTTTTTTTTGAGATGGAGTCTCTCTCTCTCTCACCGAGGCTGGAGTGCAGTGGCACGATCTCAGCTCACTGCAACCTCTGCCTCCCAGGTTCAAGCGATTTCCTTGCCTCAGCCTCGCAAGTAGCTGGGATTACAGACATGTGCCACCATGCCTGGCTGATTTTTGTGTTTTTAGTAGAGACAGGGTTTCACCATGTTGGTCAGGCTGGTCTCCAACTCCTGACCTCAGGTGATCTGCCTGCCTCGGCCTCCCAAAGTGCTGGGATTACAGGTGTGAGCCCCCGAGCCTGGCTCATTAAGCTATTTTCATTTTGAATGGAAAACAATGCGATCCGTAATTTTCTGGATTAATGCTCCTATCAAAAATTTTGCTCCCCACCTCACTGATTGCCTCAGCACACAGCCATGTAGTCCACTCCGTCCCTGCTGATATGTTCTCACAGTTGGAAAAAAGTTGTAAAGAAAAGGCGAGCAGGTGGTATTTAGGGCCATGTTGAAAGAGGTGGCTACAATGTAGAGCTTGACCAGGGGCAGTCAGGGACAACCTCTCAGAAAAGGTGATACTTAAGCTGAGTCTCAGGTGACGAGGGGTGAGCCGTGTACAGATGTGGGAGACAGCATTTCAAGCAGGGGGCATGGCCAACTGTAGGCAGGCCCAGGCTTGGAATGTTTGGAGAGAAGAGGAAAGGCCAAGTGGTAGAAGCATGGTGAACGCAGAAAGCTCTCCAGGGCCCAGGTCATACGGGGTCTTATAGGCGCCCTTTTCAGTATCTCTGGTTCTATTGCAGTTTGCTGGGAAGCCGCTGGAGGGCTTTAAGCAGGAAAGCAACAGCCTGCGTTTTCCAAAACTCTGAAGACTGGAGAATGGCTTCACGTAGGAAAGGGAGGAGAAGGAGAGGGTGACTTGGACCAGGGCAGTAGCTGTGGAGTCGGAGGGAAGCAGACTCGTCACATATTGCCTTGGCAGGAGAGCCAGCAGGATGCCAACGGCAGGTGTCAGGACAGGAACCAAGGCTGGTGCTTGAGTGTGGGTGGCAGCACCTGGGGGAAGGTGATGTCACCTCTTGAGATTGACAAGACTGGGGGAGAAGTGGACTGAGGGGCACCATCAGGAGCTCTGTGTGGGCCTGGGGGGTTGGGGCACCTGTTAGATGTACAGAGGGGAGACAATGGTATCAGATGGCTGGGCAGTAGATCAGTCAGTCATTTTCACATGTGGCTGCTCCACACCACTAAATGCAGTTTTCTAAACTACATATTCGTTGGCCTAGTTTTAAGCTAACATCATTTTTTTATTTTTATTTTTTGTAGAGATGGAGTCTTGCTCTGTCACCCAGGCTGGAATGCAGTGGCACAATTGTGGCTCACTGCAGCCTCAAACTCCTGGGCTCAAGGGGTCCTCTGGCCTCGGCCTGGCCACATCTACATTTTTAATCATAAATTTACGTAGTTGCAAAGGATGTAGTTGTTCACATACTGACATTTTTGATACTTTAATACTCAAGTCATGCCATTAATGATGACACTGGCTGGGCATAGTGGCTCACACCTGTAATCCCAGCACTTTGGGAGGCTGAAGCTGGAGGATTGCTGGAGTTCAAGAGTTCAAGACCAGGCCGGGCGCGGTGGCTCACGCCTGTAATCCCAGCACTTTGGGAGGCCGAGGCGGACGGATCACGAGGTCAGGAGATGGAGACCATCCTGGTTAACATGGTGAAACCCCTTCTCTACTAAAAATACAAAAAAAAAAAATTAGCCGGGCGTGGTGGCGGGTGCCTGTAGTCCCAGCTACTTGGGAGGCTGAGGCAGGAGAATGGCGTGAACCCGGGAGGCGGAGCTTGCAGTGAGCTGAGATTGCACCACTGCAGTCCAGCCTGGGCGACAGAGCGAGCCTCCGTCTCAAAAAAAAAAAAAAAAGAGTTCAAGACCAGCCTGAACAACATAGTGAGACCTGGTCTGTAATTAAAAAAAAAAAAATTCATGCCAAGCCACTTTTCTTTGTCAGAAATTAAATCCCTTTTTCTACTTGATTTCCATTTCCATTCTATTCATTTCCCCAATATATCTTTATGCATGAAAGCCTTTTATTGATTGTCCTGTCATTTTTCTCTGCAACAAAAATATGCATATAAATTGATAGCTTTTTTTAAAAATTATAATATAGGCCTCTGAGCATTAGGTTTTTTTTTCTGGACTGAGATAAAATTTTGATTATTATTAGCTGGTATGTTAGTGGATGAGTATACTTGTAGTTTGAATGTGATAGCATTGAAAACAGATTCTATTCCTGTTTTTCATTTTCATGATGTGCTATGAAACCTTACTCACATGAATAAGTAGATGGGAAGGGAAGTTTTGTTAGAGGAATGTCACTCAATTCTTTGAATTCCTTCCCAGTTGTAAGTCAAAAAATCACATAGTGATCTTTCATGTAAAGTTGTTTATAAAAGTTATTTACAGAGTTGACAGTTTCATTAATTAAGTTCTTCACTTTCTCTCCACCAGCATAGTTATTTCAAATTGCCCTCTTTACTTGGGTCTGGAGGTTCTGCACTCCAGGATGATCCCCCTGTAAGAGTCAGGTGGCTGAGAGCATGCCCTTTGGGGATCAGGTTGCTAGAAGGTGATTGTTAAAAGAGACAGTGGGAGACCCAGGGGCAGTGGCTCACGCCCGTAATCCCAGAACTTTGGGAGGCCGGCCGAGGTGGGTGGATCACCTGAGGTCAGTTCGAGACCAGCCTGACGAATATGGTGAAACCTCGTCCCTACTAAAAATACAAAAATTAGCCAGACGTGGTAGCGGGTGCCTGTAATCCCAGCTACTCGGGAGGCAGAGGCAGGAGAATCGCTTGAACCCGGGAGGTGGAGGTTGCAGTGAGCCAAGATTGCACCAGTGCACCCCAGCCTGGGCAACAGAGCAAGACCCTGTCTAAAAAAAAAAAAAAGACCATGAGGGAAGCACAGACCCTCCTTTTGGCAGATGAATGTAGACAGAGTCGATCTGGAGTTTGGGATCTTGAGTGTAACACCCACAGCCACATCCCCTTTGGAAAGCCTGTGTGTAGCCCCAGAGAGGTTCGTATTCTAGTTTGAAGCCTTCTGGGGTATTTGAGCCCGGACTTCTGGGGAGGGGGGGTAAGGAATGGCAATGTAAAGTGGGGATCATTACCAGAATGCAGATCAGGGGAGCATTGGGCCAGATGCGACTTCCCGAGGGTGCACAGGGCCCTGAGGACTTGCCCCAGCAGCGCCCATGAGGCAACAGCAGTGGGCCACTGCCACACTGCAAAAGCCGAGAGGAGGAAATGCCTTGAGATCAGGGGCCAAGTCAAGTCACAGGCCACCCAAGGTCAGGCAGCCTCTTGGTTTTGTGGCTTCGAGGTCCCTTGTGGGGATGGTGGCCTAGATGAAGTAGGCTGGGAAGATCGTGGAAAATGAGAAGGCAGGGGCAATGACTATAGGCAAGTTTTGAGAAGTTTGCTGCGAAGGAGAACACAGATGTAAAAGCAGGACAAGGCGGAGATGGGGGTGTGAAGATAAAAGGGGCTGGTGCACACCTGAATGGAAATAGAATGATCCAAGAGAAAGGGAAGTAGCACAAGAGGGGAGGAGGCGCTGCATGGCTGGAGACCCCTGTGAGAAAGCAGGAACAGGACAGATTCAGGATGTCCTGTCGGGGCATGGACCCTGGAAAGCTGCGGACACCAGGAGGGCAGGCAGGAGAGACTCATCTCTTGCTCCCTAGGAGCTATGAGTTGAGGGCACCGTCTGAGCAGGAGGGACGGACGGGTGCCCAGGGTTTGAGGAAAGAGGGGTGTGGGAAGGACGCATGCTAGAACTTCAGAGCAGTTCAGCAGGTGCAGAATGGGGGTTATCATGGGGACTGTGGGAGAAGGGGCGGTGGGGGCAGTGCCCAGGGATGTTCTGATTCATGTTCTCTGTGCTGCAGGTGAGCGTGGCTCTGGGCTGTGCCTCCCGTGGACGGACCATTGCTTTTGCTAGCACCTTTGCTGCCTTTCTGACTCGAGCATTTGATCACATCCGGATAGGAGGCCTCTCTGAGAGCAACATCAACATTATTGGTTCCCACTGTGGGGTATCTGTTGGTAAGGGTTCTAAATGCCATCATCTTGGTAGCCTTCCTCCTTCACAGAGAAAGATTAGCATGTGATTGGTTAAACCACGAATTTCCTTATGGTTCCATGAAGTTTGATTATTCAAGCCTTTTTCTTGAAAAAGCCATATTGTACTTTAAAAGTGTCAGACTCTCAGGGCAACTTTTGAAGTGCATCTCTCGGTGGTACTGTTGTTTCAGACAGTGAGAAACAGTTGCTTATCCAGAGTGCCCCTTGTGTGTTGAGCTGTGTGCAGGTTATGGACAGGACTGGCAGAGTCATGGAGCCTTTTCTGCCCTCGCTGTGGTTGCAGTCTAACTGAGGGCGAACAGCATCACAGAGGAGAGGAGCATTCTGGCTGGCTGCACAGCCTGCTCAGGTGGGAGGGGGGCTGGGACCACCATCACCACCTTCCTGCCTGGGGCAGCGAGAACCCTGGAGCATGACATAAACACACCCTTCTCAGAGTAGTAGTCACCTGGCAGGTGGGCTAGAAGGAAACCACAGGAAACGGGAAGCCAGAGAGGGGATTGAAACAAGGTGTGCAAGGTGGTGGGGGAGAAAACCAGGGGGGTGGGGGGGGGACCTGAGAGTGAGGAAAGAGGTGAGTGTGCCTCCTAACAGATGGAGCACTCTGCAATGGTGTGAAGAGCAAAACACACGAGTCTCCGGGATTCCTCACTTGGGAAACGTCAGAGAGTCATTTTCGTGAATGACAGAAATGACATGGGAAAGATGAGCCAGCTGGCGTGCCTGTGGCAGGCAGATGGGCTTACTAGATGTGGCTGCACACACTTGCTTCTAGAATGCCAGAGATGCACACTGGGAAGCCATCTCAGGGACTCCCTGGGAGAATGAGGCTGGACGAGATGGCTCTAGATGGAGCTGGAGTCACGGCTGTCTGGGTGAAGCTGGAGGCACAGGTGGTGGCCAGGGAGAGGAGGCGCGGCAGTGTTGCAGGGGCAGAGGGGCCTAGGAAAGGGTCCTTGAGCCCACCTGTGGCTGTGCTCAGTGTCAGTTTTGAAATAGTCACATGGAGAAAGTGACTCTAGGTTCCATCCAAAGAAGAACTGGAAGGCTGGGTGCAGTGGCTCATGCCTGTAATCCCAGCACTTGGTGAAACCCCATCTCTACTGAAAATAGAAAAATTAGCCAGGTGTGGTGGCACGCACCTGTATTCCAGCTACTCAGGACGCTGAGACAGGAGAATCGCTTGAACCCAGGAGGCGGAGGCTGCAGTGAGCCAAGATCACACCACTGCACTCCAGCCTGGCGACAGAGAGAGGCTTTGTCAAAAAAAAAAAAAAGCCAGGGCGGTGGCTCACACCTGTAATCCCAGCATTTTGGGAGGCCGAGGCAGGTGGATCACCCGTGGTCAGGAGTTTGAGACCAGCCTGACCAATATGGTGAAACCCCATCTCTACTAAAAATACAAAACTTAGCCAGACATGTTGGCACATGACTGTAATCCCAGCTACTTGGGAGGCTGAGGCAGGAGAATCGCTTGAACCTGGGAGGTGGAGGCTGCAGTGAGCCAAGATGACCTAGTGCGCTCAAGCCTGGGCAACACAGCGAGACTCCGTCTCAAAATAATAATAGTTAATTTTTTTAAAAAAAGAGCTGGGCTGTTGAGGTTAGACAGTGGTCCTAGGCAAGGCAGTGTGCATGGTGACAATCCTCTTCCTAGCTGAGAAAACCTAAGCTGCCCAGTGCACATTAAGATTTCTCTTTCACATTTCTGGCGAGAAACTACGTTCCCAGATACACCCTAAAGTACCCTGTAGCACCCTCAGCATGCTTTGAAGGTGTGTTAACTACTTGGAAGGCCTGGAGAAATGAAAAAGACCACTTTGGTATGCAAAACCCGGTCTCTGGATATAGAAAAGATAGAGCAGAAAAGGGAGAACAAAGCCTGAGGACCTTCCTAAAGAGAACGGGTTCAGAGACTTAGCAGGCCAAACTCAGGCCACCAATGCTCAGCCATCGTGGACAGTAACTTGGAGTGATCCATCTGAAAAGTCAGCTGAGACTTTTCAGTTGACTAACCCGAGGTGTCACAGTGTGATCTCAAGGGAGACAGGCGTGCAAGAACACAGTGTAAATGAGTTGTGAGGATGCAGCGGGACCATTTATGGGGCTCTGCTACAGCTCGGGACACCCTGTGGCAATAGGAATAATTGCTTCTTCAGAGCTAGAAGTGGGTGGAGGGCAGGTTCTTAATGGGGTTATGCTCCTGTTTTCATCGGGCTCTGGTTCTCTCAGGTGAAGATGGTGCTTCCCAGATGGCCCTGGAGGATATAGCCATGTTCCGAACCATTCCCAAGTGCACGATCTTCTACCCAACTGATGCCGTTTCCACGGAGCATGCTGTTGCTCTGGCAGCCAATGCCAAGGTATTTTTAAGGGGACACTAGTTTCAGACAGAAAATGCTTCTGGACTCTACTAGTTTTATACTGATGATTGGACTTTTTTTCCTCAACATAAAAGTGATATTCATTATAGAAAATTTGGTGATAGAATTCTTTACAAAAAAAACAGGAGATTATGCACACAAACACATTTGCCTTGTAAAAGAGTCAAACAGTACAGGATACTGAACAAAACCTGACAGCCTGTCTCAGTCAGGGTTCAGCAGAAGAAACAGGGACCATTCTAGGTGTTGTAAACAGGAGAAGGTGTTTAACAAAGGGTGCTTAAGAAGCCGCAGGAGCAAGCTTCAGGCAGAGTCCCAGACTATAGTGTTAGTCCCCAGTGGCTGCAGCCAGAGGCGAAGAAGCTCCTGCTGTGTCCTGACATCCAGGAAGCTGGAGAGCGGGTGGTAGGATACCACTACAAACGAACCCGGGTTCCCTGGCCCTGGCTTGCCTTTGGAACAGCTTAGGGCGCCAAGAGTGTGTGGGACCTCATGCAAGGGCATCAGATGGACAGAATCAAATTCCTGTTCAGAACCTGGCTGCACGGGAGACAAGGCAGTGTGGTCTTGATCTTTCCAGCCTTTCCCACTAACGTTCAGCAGGTTCCCCTTGCCACCCTGGACCTCGCCCATGCCCCACACAGGTAATCCCTGGCACAGTCGGGATGGGGACTGTACGTTCCCTTTCCAAGCACTCATGGGCGTTTCTTTGATTTTTTTTTTATAAGTGGGCTCCCACTTTACATATTATTAGGTACTTTTTTGTGTGTTTTTTGTTTTTTGTTTTTTGTTTTTTTTTTCTTTGGAGACAGAGTCTCACTCTGTCGCCTAGGCTGGAGTGCAGTGGCACGATCTCAGCTCACTGCAGCTTCCGCCTCCCAGATTCTCCTGCCTCAGCCTCCTGAGTAGCTGCGACTAGAGGTGCACTCCACCACGGCCGGCTAATTTTTGTATTTTTGGGGAGAGACAGGGTTTCGCCATGTTGGCCAGGCTAGTCTCAAAACTCCTGGCCTCAAGTGATCCACCCACCTTGGCCTCCCAAAGTGCAGGGATTATAGGCATGAGCCACCGCACCCGGCCAATTGCGTACTTTTAAAATTAGTTTATCTTGGAGATTGTTCTGTGATTTCACACGTTATAGGATTTCATTTCTAGAAAGGTCAAGAGAGGCGCAAAACAAGATTAGGTGATAGAAATTAGAGTAGAGGTTGCTTCGTAGTGGGGGGAGACTGACTGGAAGGAGGCACAAGGGAACTCTGCTGGCGGAAGCGCTGCTGGGCTTGGATGAGGGCTCCACGGCGGATGCAGCATTCAGGAAGGGCTGAACTTAGGATGTATGCATTTCACTGCAGCTGAGTTATGCCTCGGTGAAGACACTGAACAAAGATGGATCATAGCGTATGAATGAACAGTAGCGACGTTTCTTGCTATATTCTTTTATAATGCATCCATTAATATGTATGTAAATTAACAAATACTTTAGACATACAAGTGTTCATTTATACTGGTAAATGTTTATGTGCTCAAATTGGTCATAAAAATGTATTTACATTTTATTGGGAAAGGGGCCAGTCATCTTGTATTCAGATAGATGTTTATGGTCTTTCTAAGGATGAAACATTACAAGTTATTGTGGCAAAAGTTAATGTTTTAACATTCTATTCGGGCTTTCTAGTCAATGTGAGTCAGTGCTCCTGCCGTGAGTTAATGTTCTGTCTGCACAGAACAAGTCAGTGAGTATTGGGGAATCTTCCAAGGGGATTGGTGTGATGGCATGGGAGAGCTTGTCCTTCAGGGCAGCCCCAAGGTCCTGCTGGGACCTGTCGTCCACTGGTTGTAGATGCTCACCCCTTTCTCCAAAGCTTGTGTTTTTAGTAGAAAGAGCTGTCCTGTTCACACCCCTCCTTCACTTCTTTCAACGTCTGTTGTTGGAAATTCATTGTTTGCTTTTCTAAACCATGGCTCCATTTATGCCCTAGGGGATGTGCTTCATTCGGACCACCCGACCAGAAACTATGGTTATTTACACCCCACAGGAACGCTTTGAGATCGGACAGGCCAAGGTAAGGGCTTAAGCGCTCCTGCGTTATTCAGTATCATCTCCTGTAAAAAGAACACTTCTGAATCTATCACCAGGTATCTTCAGAGTTGAGACATCATCCTTTCTTTGCTCTCATTTTTTTAAAAAACAGTTGTGACCTTTACCTGCTTTTCCTTGGGAAGGAACATTCTATGAATTTCAACTTAGCCTGAACTTTTCTACTTTCCAAATGGAGTCTTTTGTTGTTGTTGAGTTCAAAGATAGTAACATGAAGCCACTTGAGCGGTTGTGACTATAATTTATCTTGGCCGCAAGCTAAACAAAACAGAAGCCAGCACTTTGGGAGGCCAAGGCGGGAAGATTGCTTGAGGCCAGGAATTTCAGAGCAGCCTGGGCAACATAGCGAGATTCCCATCTTTACAAAAAATTTTTAAATTAGCCGGGTGTGGTGGCATGCACCTGTGGTCTCAGCTACTCAGGAGGCTGAGGAAGGAGGATAGAGGAGTGCAGGAATTCAAGGCAGCAGTGAGCTATGATGGATCGCACCACTGTACTCCAGCCTGGGTGACAGAGTAAGACCCTATCTCTAAAAACAAGACAAAAAATAATAGAAATCACTTGAAATGAATAATCTGTTAGGTTCAGATTTTACAGATCTAAGGCCAGGAATAAAAGGGAACATGATCTCTGGTATTCTCACAAAAGCCCTGAGAAGTTCAGATTATCAGTCCTATCTGTAGATGAGGATTGGAGAAAGTAAGTGTCTTACTTAAGGGTTTACAGCTTGTGAGTACCAAGACCAGAATCCAGGCCTGAGTAGTGAGCCCAGTCTCCCCAGGCCTGCCCACCACGCTGACCATCCCCTGCTCAGCCTGCCTGTCAGGGCCATGCATGGAGAAAAGCAGAAACGTCTATGGAGAAAATAAGTGACTCTGCTCATCACCTAGGGAGCGGGGCTTGTAGACATTTTGGCATGCTTCCTTCCTTTGTTCTAGGCATACATGTATATTTTACACAGTTGAGATCATACTGAATACAAAGGTTTGCCCATAGCCACTCTTGAAAGAGCAGCAGGTAACATCCAGTTTGGTTGCTAAGGACTAGGCTGCTCCAGAATTCACAGTTGCAAGTGCTCAGAATGGCCAGAGTGCTGCCATAAAGCAGGTGTTTCCAGAACTGTCCACTGTGTGCCATAACGTAGCTGGAAAACGCCGCCGAGTGGAAAAGTTAGTGTTCACCTTTGGTGTTAACTACAGGTTCTGTTTCTATGGGGAGGGTCTCTTGACATTCACATGGTTTGCAGAGCTTGCTTATTTCTGTCGTCTCTTTTCTAATAATTTTCCTGTCCTGACAAAAGCAAGTAAATTTACTGATAGTAAAGGATGTGAGATAAATGTGTGTGATAACATGCATGGCATGGATCATTAAAGGGCTGGGCTTTGAAAAGAGGACATGGATATGTGTGCATGTGTGTATATGTATTTTAAGAGGCCAGGACATCCTTAAAGAAGGGGGTGGCTCAGAAACCCTTTCTGTACTATCAGCAATGGTTCTTAAGCTACAGGGAAACCTATACAGAGGGGAAGTGGAGAATAATTCCAGATGCCTCCGATGGGTAGCTTTGGAGGCAACAAACTATGAAAGAAGCCCAGGAACTCTGTCTTTGCTTGCAGAATAGTACGTTGTCGAGAGCGAGGGCTTTGATGTCAGCCCCGCCTGGCTGTGGGTCCCAGCCCTGCCCTGGGCCACTTCCTCCTCCTCTGAGATTTGCTTTCCTCAGCTGCAGAACGGTTGTGCTACTGAACAGATCTTACAGGGAGGCTGTGAGGGTTCTCAGAGCTCAGGCGCACAAGATCTTAGCACTCAGCGTGTTGCCAATGCCCAGAATGTTCTCATTAACATGTTAGTCACTGGAGTCCAATCTTTGCATGCCATAGTGATCTCTCAAACCAGACTCCTGATGGGTATGTGGCGTATCCATGCTCCAGGACAGCTGGAGCAGTGTAATTTCCTATCAAAAAGTATGTGTCCTGGCTTGTAAATGCATCTGATTTTTTTAGTAGTGAGTTATTAAGGAGTGAAATTGTTAGAATTGGGGGATAGCGGCATAGCAAAGTGCCTTCCACTTTGACATGCATTCTGTGTGTAGTAACCACGGCATTCTGTTTTGCTGGCACTATACCAGGTCCTCCGCCACTGTGTCAGTGACAAGGTCACAGTTATTGGAGCTGGAATTACTGTGTATGAAGCCTTAGCAGCTGCTGATGAGCTTTTGAAACAAGGTCAGTTGGTTGAGTGTGAGCATTGAAGTTCAAGCTGGGAAGAGGTAGGACTTCAGCTACCTCCTGTGCCCTGAGTGCTCTTTTTATTTTTATCCCTGCATGTTATTCTAAGTCTCTTTCTTGTACCAAGCTGGGTTTTGCTGTTCTACAGATATTTTTATCCGTGTCATTGACCTGTTTACCATTAAACCTCTGGATGTCGCCACCATCATCTCCAGTGCAAAAGCCACAGAGGGCCGGATCATTACAGTGGAGGATCACTACCCGCAAGGTGTGTGGGCATTGAGAATGCTTTGGAAGGTTTTGGTGTTTTTGTTTCCTTGACTGGCCACATGGCATGCTCTCAGGCATCACCTATAGTCTACCTCTCATCCAGCATGGCTTTGTTATTTGGTGTTCACTAAGCGTGGGGCCATACTCATACACATCTGTGTGTCCCCAACAGAGTGCACAGTGCCCAGTCACCAGGGCGGGTCAGTGGCAACACAGAGGAGTGGCTATTGCAGGCAAGCGAGGTGTCATGAAAAGCATCGCAGTTTCTTTGGGTTTGGAATGACGAATAGTATGCCCGAGGCCAGGCGTGGTGGCTTACACCTGTCATCCCAGCGCTTTGGGAGGCCGAGGCAGGTAGATCACTTGAGGCCAAAAGCTCAAGACCAGCCTGGTCAACATGGTGAAACCCCATCTCTACTAAAAATACAAAAATTAGCTGGGTGTGGTGGTGCATGCCTGTAGTCCCAGCTACTTGGGAGGTTGAGGCAGGAGAATCACTTGAACCCAGGAGGTGGAGGTTGCAGTGAGCCAGGATCATACCATTGCACTCCAGCTTGGGAAACAGAGTGAGACTCTGCCTCAAAAAAAAAAAAAAAAAAAGTGTGCCCCGACAAAAGAAGCAGGAATAGCAGAGAACACAGCAAGTGCAGAAAATAGTGTGTCAGGGAGAATGGGCTGGGCAGTGTTTGCACCTGGAAAGGTTAGGTGGGACAGATGATGTGATACAAGGAGGAGCATTGCGTGTTCATGCGGCAGGGGCCCTCTGAGCCTGCACAAGCGGTGCCTGATCTCTCGAAGGACTCCTGGGACCCAGCACACAGTTGCTCTCACACCTGAGGTTGATGACAGGGAAAGGGTGCAGGGGGGGATCCACCAGGGCAGGAACCATGGGCCAGGTGGAGTTGAAAGAAGTCCTGCCCCAGCCTCCCCCTGGCCCCACAAGGGGCATACTGAGAAGTGCCTCCCACGCAGGCTGTGTTCCTGCCTAAGGGATGCCTGCTAGAGACTTGGCACCTCAAGTGTGTACTGGGGACAGGTCCTGTTGGCACCCTCTGCCAGGCAGGTACCCAAATCCCTGGCTCCCAGCAGGAAAGCAGGTGCTCATGTCAACCACATTGTTCCTACAAACAGTCCAGGCGCATGACCGCCCTGTCCAGTAGGGAAAGTGTTAGAGCAGCAAGGGAACCTTCACGAGCCAAGAGCTAACCTTGCCAACCAACAGCCTCAAGCCAGCTAGTCACTTTTCTGCACTGTTAATTCGTTAGTTCTAACCATTTTCAGGTCCCCAACAGCTTTGAGAATCGGAGTGCCACAGACCCCCACACTCAGGCAGCCCTTACTGTAGGTTGAGGCAGAGCAGTTTGGAAACTGGCAGTTTAGAATAAGAACTCCGCAGGCCCATCAGAGTGGCTGTTCACATGAATCAGATTTTCCCCTGGGAAGCTGCAGATTCAAAGGCCTCTATGTGGTGAGACTTTAAGGCTGACGAGCTGCTTCCACAAAAGGGCCTAACATCCTTGTTTCCCCAGGTGGCATCGGGGAAGCTGTCTGTGCAGCCGTCTCCATGGATCCTGACATTAAGGTTCATTCGCTGGCAGTGTCGGGAGTGCCCCAGAGTGGGAAGTCCGAGGAATTGCTGGATATGTATGAAATTAGTGCCAGACATATCATAGTGGCCGTGAAATGCATGTTGCTGAACTAAAATAGCTGTTAGCTTTGGTCTTTTGGCCTCTTTACCCTGTGTTTATGTTTGTTCCAAAACCATCACTTAAATCTATACTGTCATGTTTTGTTTCTTAAAAGCAAAGCCAGCTAACACCTTCCTTCATCCCTAGTTCGGAAATTCAAGCTAACTACTTATCCTTTAAACTGTCACTGCATATGCAAGTACCTCTCTAATTTTTGGATCATTAAAGGGAGTTACACAACTTTTAAGTGAAAAAAATAGGTAACAAAACAACCACCTGATAGTAAGTTTTCTGATAAGACTATAGATAAGTGGTAGAGGTAATCAATTCTTCCAAAGTGTTTCCTTCGTGAATAACTGGTAGAGGTAATAGTTTTTTCAATGTATTTCCTTCATGAGTAAAGAAAATGTGGATTGAAGTATAGATTCCAGTAGCCTAGTTTCCACAGCACGATAACACCATGACACCTACTGCTGTTCCCACCTTGGGATTCTGTGTACTGCCATCCCACCTGCAGCTGCCCTGGAATTCCCTTCGCTGTTTGCCTTCATCTCCCTCCACGTTTGAGAGGCTGTCAGGCAGCAGCGAAAGCTTGTTAGGATGTCCTGTGCTGCTTGTGATGAGAGCCTCCACACTGTACTGTTCAAGTCAATGTTAATAAAGCATTTCAAAACCAGCTGCTTTATTCAGCACGTGCCTTCTGCGTGAATCAGTTTCTCAGTGGTCAGTTCCTAAATAAGGAAAGAGCTTTTATCCAAACCAGAAACAGTGAGCCATGGCCCCCACCAGTAAACCTGGGAAAGAATAATGGGCTGCAGAGGAAGCACTTGCTGGAGGACACCACCTGGCCTGAAAAGCTGTCCCTGAGCTGACGCCTTCCTGTCAGCTATAAGCACATAAAGTATGTGGCTAGAGGCCAGGCGTTGTGGCTCACGCTTGTAATCCCAGCACTTTGGGAGGCCAAGGCAGGTGGATCACCTGAGGTCAGGAGTTCAAGACCAGCCTGGACAACATGGTGAAACCCCCTCTCTACTAAAAAAGACAAAAATTAGCCAGACATGGTGGTGCACACTTACAATCCCAGCTACTCGGGAGCCTGAGGCAGGAGAATTGTTTGAACCCAGGAGGCGGAGGTTACAGTGAGCCGAGATCCTGCCATTGTACGCCAGCCTAGGAGACAGAGCGAGACTCTACCTCAAAAAAAAAAATTTAAGAAGTATGTGTCTAGAATCAAAGTGTCAACCAGAAAAAGATGAACCTGAGCTTCAAAACTAGATTTAAAATTCTACTAGATGTGTCTGCTGTGTCACATTCCTGTTTTGGCTTTGGTTTTGTTTTGAGACAGGGTCTCACTATGTTGCCCAGGTTGGTCTCAAACTCCTGGCCTCAAGTGATCCTCACGCCTGGACCTTCCAAGGTGCTGGGGTTAGAATTACAGGCGTGAACCACCATGCCCAGCCCACTCCTTATTTTTATTGCCCAAATTAAGTGGTCAGAGATCTTTGGAGTCATGACCAGTGTGACTGAGGAATTGTTCTAGAATGTGCGGGATAGAGATGGAAGCACTGGCCTGGGGCCTGGGTCCTCAGGACCTCCTCCTACTCCTGCCCTTGTAAGTCACTGAGCTGGTTTCCTGGCCTGTAAAATGAGCATGATGATGGCTCTGCTTATTTCATAAGATTTCAAAATTTATTTTGTAAAAATAGTTTCTATAGGGTGATTGCAGAAAATTTAGAAAATGCAAAGAAGCAAAAATGTTTTACCTCACTTACCTCACTACTTCGAGGTAATCACAGCTTCTCACACTCCAGACAATTTTACTCATTTGAGGTATACAATTCAGTGGTTTTCATTCTTTTTATGGCCACATACTATTCTATTGTATGGAGATAACACATTTTATTCTTCAATTCAGTTGATGAATGTGGATTAGTTCCACTTTTGTCTCTTGTGAATAGCGTTCTGACAATTCACATATTTTGTGAAGATGTAGGTTTCACAAAATATGTGAAAGGTTTTGTGTAGATGTAGATTTTCCCTTCTTAGGGACGTGTATACTAGGAGTGGAATTGAATTGCTGTGTCGTAGGATAATTCTGTGTACCCTTTCAAGAGTGTGGTGGGGGTGGTGTTTAAATACCGTATTGTGAGGAGTAGATGCAGTGACACTGAAGGTGGCTGTAAAGCATTACTTTAGAGGAAGGCATTCTAACAGACAAGCCACGCTTGGTTGTATTCAGGTGCAAAATGTCAGATTTGGTGAGACCACAGGACACATAAGCGCACGGTGGCAACAAATGGAGCAACAGATTCCATGATTAAAATGTGCAATTTCTAAACACAGGAAAGAGCCCCCAAAGCCTCACTTCAGTCCCCTAGAAGGTTCTGGGCAGAAACAGTAGGGCAGATCAAAGTAATGAGAGCACAGGAGCCATGATCACCCAGCGAGGGGAGTGAGCCCTGCTGCCAGCTTGGCCTGGCTGTGGCTTCTGAGTAAACACGTGTGTTTGTTAACTGTTAAGAACCTGGTAATGAATACTCCCTGGAAGATGCCATGGACCCTGGCCTCGGGCCAGTCCCCTCACCCTTGAGTCCTCCTAACATCTTATTGCTCTGATTACTTCCCATGGAGAAGCCAGCCAGCAGGGACTCGGGAACCGTGTGTCCCAAAACCTGGCTTGAATCCCCAAATCTGCTTCTTGACTGTGGGGCCTTGGGTAGCTGTAGAAGGGGATGATGGTGCTGATGACGGGGACAGCATGTATCCCACAAAGCTGTGGTCAGGATGTTGGTGCCGTCTTTTCGAAACACCCATGCAGGCCCACCCTGCATACCTGGCAGCTTCCTACTCCCCAGCACCCCCAGCACGCCCTCGGCTGGCCAGCCCCATCGGCCCCTCCGCACGATCCTTCCCCGCCTCGCTGGGATTATGTTGGGGCTGGCAGCAACCAACCCGCCTGCCCGCTCCCGGGCCAGGCAGCCCTCTGCAACCTGAGCTGCTCCCCTGTCCCCGCTGTCCCACCGCCCTCCCTGGACGCCTGCTACCCACCATCAAACACCGCCTCGCGCCGGCCCCACGCACCCTCCCGCCCCGTCGGCCCCATGCTTCAGGCGCTACCTGGAGGGCATGGCTCCTACCCGTGGGCACTCGCCTTCACCCTCGGAGCCCGGCCTTCCCCGGGCAGCTGGGAGAGGTTCTACCGCTTCACGAGGCCTCCTCGCCCTGCCAGGCCGAGGTCAGGGTTAGAGAAGCTGGGTCGTTAGATTCGGGAGAGCTGGAATGATCCGATGTGTCATTCCATACTTGGGTGAGGAAGCCGAGCACGCAGAGTTACCGCTCAGGGCAGGACCTGGGCTGCACCTGGTATCAGGGCCCACGTGAGAGATACCCTCCCTCCCTAAGTGTGTACCTGACGCTAGTTCTGGGTCTAACGGCAACATTCTAGTTCTAGGTCTAGTTGTAGAGGGTCTCCTGGATGATACAAGTGAGTGTCCACTGGCAAGGCTCCTCCCCAGGTAAACTTGTGACAGAGTTCTCCAGCAAAGAAACACCAGTCCCCCAGACACGGGAGGTCGAGCCACCGCCACTACCAAGGGAGGTGCAGAGGGACTGGGGGCTTCTCGAGTCTCAGCTTCAACCAAGGCCAACCAGATGGCCCCATTCCAGGTTTCAGTGTCCCATTCTTCCCACATCACTGCCCACGATTCACGTGTGAAATGTGGCGAGGCTGGAAATTCATCACTTTGGGAATCTGTAACTGGCACAATAAAATGTGTTTGATTGTCAGAACTGTCAGCCCTGCAAGTACAAGGAGTAAGGGAACTTTGAGGCCTTTCCTGGAAGCACCCTGGTTCTCTTACTGTGGCTTGAGCTGAGAGTTAGGGAGCCTGAGCCCATTGTGTCTTCATGGTACATAGTCAGGGTCACTAAGGATCATCCCATACCACAGCCCTCATAGCCATCAGTGACCACCATGACAGGTGCAGCAAGGACTTGAGCTCCCTGGTGCTTGTTTCAGTTGGCCCATCATCCCAAGCAACCGAAGTGACAGCTAGATTAATTGTGAAGCCACTGCAGGTCATGGATGGCTCATGCCCCACTTCCCACTGGGAAAATGCTCAACCCTGCACTCCAGCCCAAAGGCAGGACCAGACCAATCGCCAGATTCCGTGTGAATAGGCCTTTTCTTCCAGAACCTTACCCAGGGCCAGTTCTGGATTAGTCAGGAACCAGTTAGGAGACAAAAATACATACCTAGTATCTCAAGAAAGGGAAGTGAAAGCGTGTTTACTTGGGGTTTGAGGACTGAAAGTGCAAAAGGGACACTGAAGTAACAGAGTTGATGAAGGAAGAAGCTACAACCCCCAGAGCAGGGGGGGCAAAAATAAAGACGTTGGGGTGACCAGGAGTGTAGTAGTGAGCCTGGGAGCATGGAAGGCCTAGGGCTCTGGACCTCGAGGAGGGGCTGCTGCAGTGCATCACAGAAGGAGGAAGCCACATCGTCTGCTAAGAACGGGGCAGGAGGAAGTGTCTTTGGCATCGTCTTCCAGGTCACTCATTCTGTGTTCAGGGGCATCAATTTGCTGTTGAGTCCATCGGATGAGATTTTCATTTCAATGACTAGGCTTGTGTACGTGCTGCTTTTCAAATCTCCCTGGATTTCTAACTCTTCTCTTTTGTATCTCTTTCTTTCTACCCTTAGGTGGTTGTGTCAGAGAGACTATTAGAGATCTGAGGAGTCAGTAGCTTTACATCACAATAATGCAAACATCTATGAGAACTGCTCTGTGATCTGCTGAGAATTCTAAGCTGGTCAGTCTGTGCTTGCAGAGTTCAGCCGATTAGGCCCGAGAGGAGAACAGCGGTTCTCATTTTACCCTCCTCTGTTTTTCGCGTGATGACCCGAGGCCTGGGAGATACTGAGCCAGACTTGCCTCTGACTCCTTCCTTCCACATGCATCACACTCCACACACCACACACCACACACCACGGGGAATCTCCAAAGGGCAGGAGTGGGAGGGAGTGCAGCAAAGCCGAGAAAGGGCTCAGGCTCTGGAGCCCAACTTCATGAGTCACATTTCCCTCCTGTTCTTGTCTGAAAATGGGGATAACACTGGCACCGACATCCTAGGGCTGCTGTGAGGAGGGGGTGGATGCTCCCAGCCATTGCTGACAATGATGTGATTGGGGATCTTTGAGGATTCCACCCCGGAACCCTGACAGGTCCAGCCTTACTCTTTGACCTGCCCACTGACTCTACTCTCCATGACGGTGGCCAGTGCTGTTATCGTGAGGCTGTGGGCCCCACTTCAGCTTTACCTCCAAAAGTCCTGTGGCAGAATCCTGGGGTGACGTGTCCCCTCTAGGGAAGGTAGGTTGTCTCTGCCAGGATCCCAGCAGTATGACCGCACTAAGGAGGCAAGGTGATCTATCAGCCAGGGCTCACAGAGACCTGAGCCTTTTCCCCGCGCCTGTGGGCGGGCAGGCCGTGCTGGAGGGTGCTCAGGGCACCTGCTGGGAGGCAGGCAGATTCCTTCTCACCTGCTCACGCAGACCCAGGCTAACATGGACCTGCTATCCCTGAACTCCCTGTGCTGAGGCAGGGCTCACCCCATCTTTCCTTTATCCCGGAAGTAACCCTGCAAAAACACTGGGTTGAGCTGAGGGGTTCCTTTCGGCACACTCACCTGAAGGCACAAGGCCTCCTGTCCCAGAGGCCATCAAGACCAAGTGCAGCAAGCTGCTTCTGCACGGCCCCAGCATCAGGTCCTGCTTAGGCCTGTTTTTTTGGTTGTTTCTATTTTTTTCTCTGTATTTAGAGATGGGGTCTCACCTTGTTGCCCAGGCTGGTCTCCAGTGATCCTCCTGCCTCAGCCTCCAAAAATTCTGGGATTACAGGTGTGATCTACCGAGTCCCGACCCCTCTGTGTTTTCATTTGCTCTTTGTTTCCACCCAGGGACGGCCCTCACTCACCTGTGGCCCAGGTATGCTTGAAATGACACAACTACAAGTTGTATCATTGCTCTTTTCCTTGCCTTCTCCCAAACTCCACTAAGGATGCATGGAGGACAGGCGATGGGGTCTGACAGGTGCGATGCTCATCCCAGCCTAGTTAGCACTGGCTCATGTAACCTAGACCACAGGCCATAGCTGGACAGGGCTGGCGGGGCGACCTGCCCAGCTTGGTTCAATCAGGAATTTGTAACGGGCACTCAGAAATCTCACCTACAGCTGGGTGAGGTGGCTCATGCCTGTAATCCCAAGACTTTGGGAGGCTGAGGTGGGTAGATCAATTGAGGTCAGGAGTTCGAGACCAGCCTGGCCAACATGGTGAAACCACGTCTACTAAAAATACAGAAATTAGCCGGGCATGGTGGAACATGCCTGTAATCTCAGCTACCCGGGGGGCTGAGGCAGGAGAATCTGGCTTGAACCTGGGAGGTGGAGGTTTGAGTGAGCCAAGATCACACCACTGCACTCCAGCCTGGGACCACAGAGCAAGACTCTTCTGTCTCCGAAAAAAAAGAAAAAAGAAATTGCACCTACAGTCTCCTCACTCTCTAGTGGGCGTTAAAATGAACTTTCTGTAGCCAGTTTGGGCAGATGGAGGATATAGCCTAATCCTGGGTGCCCTAGAAGGTCGTGCAGGCTGTTCTCTGCACAAGGACACCTTCCTGGGGAGCGAGAGGGCTGAAATCCCTCCCGTGTCCTCGCCTCCAGCCGAGTACCTGCCCCAGAGCAGAGTGCCTCTTGCTGATCCGCACATAAGCCTGCAGGGGTGGGTGGGGGCCCTGGAGCCCAGACAGGCACCAAGGAATCTTGCAGCCCTACAAGGTGAGGACGGGGGAACTGTCGGAGTTCCACCTGTTGGCTCCTCTCCCTCCTGACCTTCCCACGGGAATCCTTCCAACCGTTGGCTCAAAGAAATTGAAGTGGGTTTCTCCATTGCTACCCTCGCCATCTAGGACTCCACTGTCCTTTTTTTTTTTCTGAGATGGAGTTTCGCTCTTATTGCCCAGGCTGGAGTGCAATGGCGCGATCTTGGCCCACCGCAACCTCTGCCTCCCGAGTTCGAGCGATTCTCCTGCCTCAGCCTCCCGAGTAGCTGGGATCACAGGCATGTGCCACCATGCCTGGCTTATTTTGTATTTTTAGTAGAGACAGGGTTTCTCCGTGTGGTCAGGCTGGTCTCAAACTCCTGACCTCAGGTGATCTGCCCGCCTCAGCCTCCCAATGTGCTGGAATTACAGGTGTGAGCCACCATGCCCGGCTTTTTTTTTTTTTTTTAATTGAGACAGGGTCCTGCTCCGTTACCCAGACTGGAATGCAGTGGCACGATCAACACTCACTGCAGCCTCGAACTCCTGGGCTCCAGAGATGCTCCTGCCTCAGCCTCCCAATCAGCTGGGACTACAGGCACACGCCACCATGCCTGGATAATTTTTTTTTTTTTTCTTTTGTAGAGATGGGGCCTTGTTAGGTTGCCCAGACTGGTCTTGAACTGCTGGAGCCAAGTGATCCTCCTGCCCTAACCCTAACCCAAAGTGCTGGGATTACAGGCAGGAGCCAACGTGCCTGGCCAGACTCCATGGTCTCTTACCTGGACCAGGGCGATGGCCCCACCCAGGCCCTCAGAACTGTGGGATGAGGTGTTTGCTTCTGGCTCACCCACGAGAAAGAAACTCCCGGAAGGAAGGGACCGTGTCTGGAGCGCTCCAACTCCAGGCCCCAGACTGCAGGTATCCCTTGCCAACAGAGCTGAGGCCAGCAGGGGAAACCATTCCTGCCGCCTGGACTAAGAATGAGATCCTCTTGAAAAAAACAATGCTGAGAAGTGGGCTCTTCCCATCACGCCACCAGAGTCCCAGGAAGCCAGGGATGTGGGTGTCTAATGGTCCGGGACAAGATGATGGGAAACTTCACATGGAGAAGAAAATGCCCAAGAATGACTGAAACTGTCTGCAAGGTCCTGCTAAGGGAGCTGGCAGGTGCACCAGGTATGGCGAGATGCAAAGCAAGGAGCCCACTGCATTGTTCCCTGGAAGGACAAGTGCAGAGGAGACCACAGATGCCTGCGCATTTAGCGGGAGTACGGCAGTGCCATCATGGGGGAAAGGCTGTGTGTGACAAATGGTATGGAGGAGACTGACTGTCCCTTAGAAAATGGGAAAGGAGCCAGGCGCGGTGGCTCACGCCTGTCATCCCAGCACTTTGGGAGGCCGAGGCGGGGGGATTACTTGAGGTCAGGAGTTCAAGACCAGCCTGGCCAACATGGTGAAACCCCGTCTCTACTAAAAATGCAAAAACTAGCTGGGCGTGGTGGCTCACGCCTGTAATCCCAGCTACTCGGTAGGCTGAGGTGGGAGAATTGCTTAAACCCAGGAGGTGAATGTTGCAGTGAGCCAAGATTGTGCCACTGCACTCCAGCCTGGGTGACAGAGTGAGACTCTTTCTTTAACAAAACAAACAAACAAAAAAAAGGCCAGGCACGGTGGCTCACACCTGTCATCCCAGCACTTTGGGAGGCCGAGGCCGGCGGATCAGGAGGTCAGGAGATCGAAACCATCCTGGCTACCACGGTGAAACCCTGTCTCTACTAAAAAAATACAAAAAATTAACCGGGCGTGGTGGCAGGCGCCCGTAGTCCCAGCTACTCGGGAGGCTGAGGCAGGAGAATAGCATGAACCCGGGAGGCAGAGCTTGCAGTGAGCCGAGATTCGCGCCACTGCACTCCAGCCTGGGTGACAGAGCGAGACTCCGTCTCAAAAAGAAAATAAAAATAAAAGAAAATGGGAAAGGAGCCAGGCATGGTGGCTCGCCTGTTATCCCAGCACTTTGGGAGGCCGAGGCGGGGGGATCACTTGAGGTCAGGAGTTCAGGACCAGCCTGGCCAACACGGTGAAACCCCGTCTCCACTAAAAATACAAAAATTAGCCGGGCGTGGTGGCGTGCGCCTTTAGTCCCAGCTACTTGGTAGGCTGAGGTGGGAGAATTGCTTATACCCAGGAGGTGAATGTTGCAGTGAGCCGAGATCGCGCCACTGCACTCCAGCCTGGGTGACAGAGTGAGACTCTTTCAAAAAAAAAAAAAAAAAGAACAGAACAAACATAAGAAAATGAAGCATCAATGTTCTTGAACCCAGCAATCCTACCCCTTGATACCTCAGCAAGAGCAATTCTCCCTTCTCGCTAAGGCCACATTCCGTGCCATGGCCTTGGTGGCATGGTTTGTGGCACACCAGGAGCTGAAGCCCTGGGGTTGCATCACTCAGGGTGGGAATGATCAAATGTGTTGCATCCAAGTTCTGAAATCCTCTGCAGGAGCACAGGAGTCAACTGTATGTCTCCAGGGCCACAGACAAAGAGCTGAGAAACCCTGTTGAATGATGGAAGCAGTCAGCAGAATAGGAATGCAGCACAGGGACAGTTACGGTGGGCAAAACCATACACACAAAAAATCCACAGGTGCGGGGCGGTGGCTCACACCTGTCATCCAAGCACTTTGGGAGGCTGAGACGGGCAGATCGCTTGAAGCCAGGAATAGGAGACCAGCCTGGGCAACAGGGTGAGACCTCATCTCTACAAAAAAATAAAATTAGCTGGCGTGGTGGCACATGCCTGTAGTCCTAGTTACTCCAGAAGCTGAGGTGGGAGGATCACTTGAGTCTGGGACATCAAGGCTGCCGTGAGCTATGATCACACCACTGCACTCCAGCCTGGGTGACAAAGCGAGGCCCTGTCTCAGAAAACTAAAATACAATTGAACAAACACATTCCAAATGACACCACATTTTAAATGACCCCTTTGGGAGGGAGGGGAACAGGACTAGGAAACAGGGAAGAAGGAAAAAGCGAAAAGCTACAGTTCTCCCATCTAATTTTCAGCTACCTAAAAAGCTGTTAGCCCAAAAGGTGCTGGTGAGGCTGTGGGTAAACACTGAGGGTACAATGTGAGGGACGGACAGTATCAAAGGTAGGGTCTTCTGGGGAGGCAATTCCCTAGTGTCTCTTACAATTTTAAATGCAGGCCACACAAGGTGGGACACATCTGTAAAACCAGCACTTTGAGAGGCCAAGGAGGGAGGACTTGAGCCCAGGGGTTCAAGACCAGCCTGGGCAACACAGTGAGACCCTGTCTGTACAAAAAGAAGTTTTCTAAAAAAGCCAGGGATGGTGGCACACACTTGTGGTCCCAGCAGCTCAGGAGGCTGAAATAGGAAGATCACTTGAGCCCAGGAGGTTGAGGCGGTGGTGAGCTGTGATCGAGCCACTCCACTCCAGCCTGAGCGACAGACTGAGATCCTGTCTCAAAAAAAAAAAAAAAAAAAAAAATTTTTTTTAATGTACATATATCTCGACCCAGCAATTCCACTTACAGGTAATTATTCTAGAGAGAGATGGATGCACGTTCAAGGCTGTGTTCATAGTAAATGCAAGGTAGAAATAATAATGCTTTAAAAGTACATCAAATGGAAGCCCGGTGCAGTGGCACATGCCTGTAATCCCAGCTACTCGGGAGGCTGAGGCAGGAGAATCACTTGAGCCCAGGAGGTGGAGGTTGCGGTGAGCTGAGATCTTTTGTTTTTGAGACGGAGTCTCACTGTGTCACCCAGGCTGGAGTGCAGTGGTGCGATCTCGGCTTGCTGCAACCTTCACCTCCCGGGTTCAAGCGATTCTTCTGCCTCAGCCTCCCGAGTAGCTGGGACTACAGGCACAGGCCACCACGCCCAGCTAATTTTTGTATTTTTAGTAGAAACGAGGTTTCACCATATTAGCCAGGCTGGTCTCGAACTCCTGACCTCGTGATCCACGCGCCTCAGCCTCCCAAAGTGCTGGGATTACAGGCGTGAGCCACCGCGCCCGGCCGCATAATGGGTCTTAACTTGGTTAACTATGTGGGTGATCGCACAGAAAAATAGTATAAATAACTTTATGCTTTTTTATACATGGGATAACTTGCTTCAAGTTGTTTCAAAAACTTTTTTTTTTTTTTTGAGACAGAATCTTGCTCTATCACCCAGGCTGGAGTGCCGTGGTGCGATCTCGGCTCAGTGCAACCTCTGCCTCCTGGGTTCAAGCGATTCTCCTGCCTCAGCCTCCTGAGTACTTGGGATTATAGGCGAGGGCGCCACCACACCCGGCTAATTTTGTATTTTTATTAGAGACAGAGTTTCACTATGTTGGTCAGGCTGGTCTCAAAACTCCTGACCTCAAACGATCCACCCGCCTCGGCCTCCCAAAGTGCTGGGATCAAGGCGTGAGCTACCGCGCCCGGCCTCAAACACCTCTCAATGATTCGCTTGAGTATGTATGTGTAAAGTGATGCACGGGCCACCCTGAAGACCTTGGTGGTTTCTATTGAAACTACACATCAAGCCGGGCGCGGCGGCCGGTGCCCGGTGCCCAGAATCCCAGCACTTTGTGAGGCTGGGGTGGATCACCTGAGCCCAGGAATCCCAGACCAACCTGGGCGAAAAAGCGAGACCCCATCTCTACAAAAAGTAAAAAAATTAGCCGGACATGGTGGTGGCGTGCGCCTGTAGTCCCAGCTACACGGAAGGCTGAGGCTGGAGGTTGAAGCCCTCGCTGGGGTGGAGAGGTCAAGGCTGTAGTGAGCCCTCATCGCGCCACTGCACTCCAGACTGGGCGCAGAGTGAGACCCTGACTCAAAAAGAAAGAAAAGGAAAGAAAGAAGGAAAGAAAGGAAGAAAGAAAGAGAATTACAAATAAAGCTACACATCCACTTCTACACTTCTGCGTGGACTCGAGCGTTCAAGATGGGCGTGGCAACCCGATGACAAGAAACCCTACACGTGCGTGCTCCCAGCAGGCTCCTCCGTGAGGGCCACCAGCCACGGGAAACCACGACCTTGTCCCTCACCAGCAAAAGCTCAGCCTGCGGCTCCGCGAGCGTGGACCGTTCCGTGGCCATGAGCGGGAAGAACCACGGGCCCCCGCCAATGGCTGGGATGGATCTCGCGGGCGGGAGGCGGAGGGTACTCGGCCCACCCCAGCGGAGGACACCGCGTGGGTCCGCTGAGATAACGCTCCGCGGTGATGGACTCCATGACTCCCGGAGCAGAGCCCTGGCTGCGCTGCACCGCGGGAGGGAGGGGCTGCGTCTACTGCGGGGCCGCGAGAGGGAGGGGCCGGGGCCGGGGCGGGACAGGAACCCGCGCAAGCGCGGAAATGCCCACGGCCGCGCCCTCCCGCGCGCACCGCGGCGACACCCGGGCCGCCCTCGGAAGGCACGGACGTCGCGCCGCGCTCCCGGGGCGCTTCACTTGCGCCCACGGCCGACGCCCCGGCAGCGGCGGGCAGGTGCCACGACCTCTGGACGTTTCTCGCCCCTTCTCGGGAATGGAACGCTTAGAGAAGCGCAGGTCCACACCCAAAACACAAGGCGGCACTGTTGCGTGTGCACCGGCGACTCTGCGGCCAGCGCCCTGGGTCTCGCCCCGGGAACGCCTAGGAGCCTGAGAGCGCCGCGCCACACCCGGCAGGGCCCCAGCGGCGCGCACGCGACGGGGTGTCGTCCACTGGGCAGCAGGAGCGTCAGTCAAGGGCGAGGGGCGGGAATCCCGTGCAATCTGAGCATGGTCATTGGCGAGGACAGGCGAAGAGGAGGACGGATAGGCGGGGCTGGGCGGGGCTTCCCGTGGGCGCCTGGAGCTTACGAGGAGCGACCGAAGCGGAGGCGGGGAGCGAGGCAGCTGTGAGCCCCGGCGGGCGGAGACTAGGGCTGTCCCTCCACGCCCCGCCCCCGCCTCGGCACCGCCTTCCGCGCCTGCGAGTCCTGGGCCGGCCCTGCCGGGCATGCGCCGAGTCCCCTTCCTTTGCAGACCGGTGGTCGCTGTCCTCCCCCGGGGACGAGGCGGACAGGCGTCCCCTGAGATCAGGGCCCGGGAAGCCCCGTGAGCCGCTCTCGCCTCGGCGCCGTCGAGGGGCCGCC
The DNA here is from genome assembly GCF_029281585.2 of Gorilla gorilla gorilla. Taxonomy (NCBI): domain Eukaryota; kingdom Metazoa; phylum Chordata; class Mammalia; order Primates; family Hominidae; genus Gorilla; species Gorilla gorilla. The sequence continues at coordinate 165,962,605 of NC_073247.2, forward strand.
CCGCCCTTCCCACTCCACTATGCTGCGAAAGTGCCTCGGGGCGCGTCTGGGGGGTCGTGGGGAAGCAGGGCCGCGCCCACCCGGCAGCGTCCAGGGAGAGGTGGGCAGAGCGGGGCGGGCGGCGGTCCTGGGGGAAGTGGCGTCTGGAGGTGTCTGTGCACCATTCCGCGGTGGCGCGCGGTGGGGTAACAAAGTCTTCCCCGTCCCTTGACAGCGGTGGCCGCCGGGGAGGGAATCCTGCTCTGCTGCGGGCGGTCGTGGGCTGGGGCGCTTCCTGGCCTGACTGTCTCCTGGGGGAGGTAGGAAAGGCGAGCCCCGCAGAGAAGGCGGTGGCTTCCCTCGACGTGGGTGCCAACAGGAGCCATCCCTCCAGCCGGTCTTCCCGCGGGTGGGTGCCTGGGAACACCCGCAGGGCTGGTTCCAGCACCCCTGGGACCGCTGGGTCCAGCCCAGTGTTTCCGGGGAAGCCCCGCCTTACCCGCCAACCTTCCCGCACCGGGAGGGTTCCCAGCTGCTGGTGATGCTGCTCAGGCGACTCCCCGCAGCGCCACCACCCACCCCCCGGGAGCCGGCCGCTGGGTTTGGCCCGTCCGCCCTGGTTCCTCTTTGCTGGGCTCCGAGGCCCGGCGGGACTTCTCCGCGGCGGCTCTGGCGACCCAGCATCTCTTTGCCCTGGGGTCAGACGGGCTCCCAAGGAATTGCATCCCGGTGGAGAAGACGCTTCCTTCCCTCTCCCTTCCTCTCCTCCGCCCCCTTTTGCTCTCTTGTCCTTGCACTTTGCCTTGTCCGTGTGTCCGGCTCTGTGTGTGTGTGACTGACGCGAGCCCTTAGTCACCTCTTGCTACTATTTTCTCCCCTTGTTATCACTTGTCTCTTGACTGTGTGGTTTGCGGGTTGTGCTTGGTCACAGAGGGGATTTTAGTTTTCGTGTCATCAGAATCTCCAGGCTTTCCTGATGGTTTCTGGGGGTTCTTGTCGGTTTGTTTCCTTCTGGCTCACGCCGTGTCTTGCTCCCTGGACGCTGGGCACCAGTTCCGACTACTGGGTAACAGACGACTTCACGTTTCGGTCCTTCCCCACCTAGCACTCGTGTCACCCCCCCAGCACTCGTGTCACCCCCCCAGGGTTCTGAGGGACAGGCTCTGGGAGGGCTCTCGGGGAGCCAGGACTGTGGCTCAGGGTCCCTCTCAGGCTGCGGTCAGGTGTCCACTGGGGCCCAGCCATCCTATCTGACTGGGTGGGGAGCCCTCGTGATGACTCTCCCTCTGGAGGCTGTGGCAGGAGGCCTCAGTTCCTCCCCACCGGGCCTCCTCCCCAGGGCTGCTCGGCTTCCCCCGGACCTGCAATCCAGTCGAACCAGCAGGAGAGGGCGCCCCAGACCCGGCCACAGTCTCTTCATGGCCCGGGCTCCTAAGTGACTCGCCTCGCCTCCGCTGTGGTTTTTATTGGTCTCACAGGTCCACCCTGGCACGTGCTGGAGAGGGCGCCACGCTCAGGGTGGAGGCTGTTCCTGAGTGCTGCGAGTCAGAAGCACCCTTGCACGTGTGGACCTGCGTCGGCTGCTGGAGATCCCGAGCGGGCCGCCTCAGGAACATGTCCTTGGTGTCAGCGGGAGCAGCAGGCCACCTCCTGGGGCCGACACTGGCCGGGGCCTGCATTTCTGAGGGCGGGGCGTGCTTTGACATCCTGAAAGGGTTGCAAAACCCATCACAGAGAACCCCAAGAAGGGAGACTCTGCCACCGAGACCCCGTGTGCCCAGCAGGGCCTGCGCCGTGTGCTCTCTGGCTCTTCATGGAAGCCTTTCCCAGCCCTGGTCGGGGAGCCCCGGTCCAACATCCCCAGGAGCCGGTGGGAAGCCCCTTCTGGTCTGCATGGCATGAGTGCCCCACGCCAGCCTGGGTGGCAGGATGTGCCCCCCACCTCCAATGCCCCCCTCCCAGGGGCTCATTCCTGCCCCTGTCCCCTCTCTGCCCCAGGTGGGGCGACCTCTCTCTGCAGACAGGGGAGGCCTCTCCTCCCCGCATGCAGCCCTGAAGGGGAGGGGCCGGGGCAGGGAGGGGGTGTGCCGCGTCGTCGTGGTGAAGGCAGAGCAGCTCCTTTTTTCCGTGATGTGTCAGGTTGCCGGATACTGGGCTCCGGTCCCTGGCCTGGAGGGTGGGATGTGGAGGGCCAGGTGGGTCCTGGAAGGAGCTTTCCACTGGGGCCCCAGGAGGACCTTGGCGTCTCGTTTCCCTGGAGATGTGCCCCATCCTTCCCACTGGGACTGGCAAGTGACTTGCTGATGACGCTCTCCGTGGCTCTGAGTTTGTCACAGAGGTTCCGTGGGCGGTGAGTGCTTTTCCTGTTGGCCCGCGCCGCCTCTGGGCAATGCGGGGGCCCTTGGTGACAGCTCCTGGCCCCTTCCAAAGCCGCCTGGCCCTTCTTGAACCCGACGAGAGCAGGTTGCCGGGCCTTCCCTGAGGAATGTGTTCCTGGCAGGTGGGGACAGCCCCTCCGCCAGGGTGTCGGATACAGGGTCCTGGGGTGCTTCAGGACACGGTCAGGCCCACCGACCCCCCACACTCCTGGGCCACCTGCCTGCTGGCTGTCCTCTGTGACCCTCTCTCCCCTGAGCCGAGGTGCCGGCCCGGTCCCGCGGGAAGAACAGCGAGGAGGGCCGGCTCTCCCTGCTATGGGGGCCTCGGGGGCCTGGACGGGGACTGTGTCCTCCCTCCCCGGGCTGCCCGGCGCCCTCGCTGAGGGAGTGCTCTCCTAGCGGCCTGTTCGGCAGATGGGCACAGTCACGACAGCAGCCAGACCCTGTCCCGGCCCATGCACCCACCTGGACGGATCGGCGGCCTCCTGGACTTACTGGCTCCATTGAGGGTCCCAAAGGAGCTGCCCCAGAGCACCCTAGGGGTGTCCGGACTCCTCGGCCCGCAGCAGCTACCAGCAGCCCAGGCAGGACCCAGGGGCTTCCGGGCACAGAGGCGCCGCTCCCTGGCTCGTGAGCCCAGGGCCTCTCCAGCCGTCCCCTGTTGGGGGCCTCCATTCCTGCTCTGGATCAAGGTCCTGCCCCTAGGGAGAGCTGGTGCCTTCGGGGGAGCGGGCCCTGGTTGCAGTTGGAGTGTGGGTCCAGGGATGGTGTTCTGCTTGGCTGCCGCCCTGCCTCCTGGGGGCCTCCCCAGGTCCCCGGCTGCTGTCAGCTGGGGCTGAGGGGTCCTGTGGCCTAGGGGGCATCCTGGTTCGGGAGTGCCCTGCCCTGGACACCGTGTCCAGGAAGGATACATGCTCACCCTTTGTTGGGGGCCAGGCACAGGGTGAGGGGGCACTCGGCCCCACCACCCGTGTCTCTGGGAACCCTGGCTGGGTACGGCCCCTCTTCCGAGAGATCCTGCCCGGGACTGGTGCCGCCTGCCTCCGGCCTGCCCCCCACACAGTTGGGGACCCTGGCGGGGCACCTCCTGCCAGCCACCTGCTGCTGTCCTAGCCTCAGCCGGGCCCTGCAAGCTGTCCGTGTGCCTGGGACACCCGGTCCCTCTGCAAATGTTTGCAAACACCCCTGCCCCCACAGGCATGTCTGGGGGCCTCTCTGGGCCTTTGTGTGCCGAGTTGGGCGTGGGTGGCGGCGGGGGTCTTTCCATAGTCACCTACTTCCTGTCCTCCTCGGCCCCAGGTCCAGCGGTGCCCTGTCTGCTCGGTTTCCAGCCTGAGCCCTTTCCTGAGCTGGCCGGGTCCCCTAAGCTTCTGCAGCAGGTTCCCAGGTCCACCCCGAGGGACTCCTGGCCAGTGTTCCCAACAGTGTCTGAGTGCTGGCCTCAGTCCCTGGCCATAGATTTTGGGGAACCCCGCTCTGAGGGGCCGTTGCTTCCCTTTCCTCTCCAGGTCCCCTCCCAGTTTCCTCGGAGAGCGGGGATGGGGCTGTTGGGAGGCGGAAGGGAGGGTTGGGGTGCAGAGGCGTGGCTTGGGGGAGGGAAGGTCAACTGGGCTACCGCCCCTCCCTGCCCTCCCTGGACTCGGTCCAGACACAACCTGCGGGTTGGAGGCCTGTGCACCCTTTATCTCCTCCTAGTAGCCTGGCGGGTCCTCCTGGGTCTTCCTCAGTGTGTCTGGGTCCCCAGGCCATAGGCCCCCGGCAGGGTGGGGGCCCGTGCTCTGCTCTTGTTTTTGCTCCTACTTGCCCGCCCTTCCCGGGGAGGCCCCTGGCCAGGACCGTGCCAGTCTCTTTCCCTGCTGCCTGCCTGCCTGCCTGGGTGGCCTCCAGCTCACCACCCTGTGAGGCCTGTGGCCTCCCGCCAGGGCTGTCCTCAGGGGCCTGGATCCCCCTAGTTTATCTTCTGCCCTTGCCGCCCCACATGTGTCCCTGCAGCCTGGGGACGATCGGCAGGTTTGGGGGACCGGTGCCCTTGGTTCACCTAGCCCAGCCGTAGGGCGGTGGCCCTGCCAGGCATGGGGCTTGAGAGAGGATGTGATGGAGCAGGCACAGGGAGGGGGCAGGAGACTCTGGGTGACTCGGGACAGGAGGGAGTGCCCCAGAGGTTCAGAATCCTGGGCACACAGTGGGCTGAGCGGACAAGTCGCAGCCTCAGGGGGACCTCCCGTCCTCCCAACTGGCACTGCATCTTTCTGGGCCTGGCTCTGCTGCCTCACACCCACGTTCAGCTGGTGGCTTTTAGAGGCTTCCAGAGTGTGCTTGGCCCCTTTGCCTCTATGCCATTGGGCCCAGGGGGAGCAGTAGAGTGGCTGTGGCTGGGGGTGGGACTTCCCCTTTCTGTGTCTTGCTTGCCCCGTGTCTCCCAGTGAGTGGCTGCCCTGAGCCTGGGGCCAGCAGCCCAGCCCCAGGTGGAAGTCAGGCAGGGTTCCTCTGCCGTTTTCCTTTCCTTTATGCCATCAGAGTCAGGAGTGTGCCATGCTCATGAAGCCACAGGTTCTACACCCCTGGCACTCTCTTCTTGAAAGTGGTAGCGGCCCCGCAGACACCCCTCGTACCTCCACCCCAGCTGAGGGTCAAGGCAAATGTCCTTCTTGGCCGGTCTTGGTGCTGTCACCTCTTTTGGACCTGTCTGGGGCCGAGGTCAAGGGCCTTGCCAGGACCATGGGTTCTGGACCCTGGCCCTGCAGTCCGTCTCCACAGTCTCCTTCTCCACTGGCTGCCTCCACACCCTCCCAGCCCCCTCAGGTGGTTCTCCTCCCTGGTCTGGCAGGGCCTGGTGGTAGCGGAGGAAAAAAATGCAGTATCTTCTTGGACAGTGCCCAGAGTGGCCTCTCGCTTGGACCTTGGGCAGCTGCTGCCCCCTGCTGTATGTCTGAGCATGACTGGAGCCCTGCGGGGGACCCCAGATTCTTTAGGAACTTTTGAAAGTGGGGCCACAGTGGTCTCTCAGAGCTCTGGAGAACATGTAAGTGGAGGCCTGGAGGCTCTTGAGGCCCATGGAACCTTCCTAATCCTCTGGTTCCAGTTGGGGCACCCAGTGCACTTGGGTGTGTCCAGAATAGTCAGGATCCTTCATGGGGTTCGAAGCCCTGGGGGTTGGACAGATCACAGGATGGGGTTGGCAGAACCCTGAGGAGCCCTGAAACGGCGGGGCGGGGTACTCCAAGGCCCATGGAGCCCTGGGGATTGGTGACCAAGCCCAAGTGGGAGGCCTCAGGAATCCAGGGGGAGCTCAGGGAGGTGGTGGGAGCAGAGCCCTGGGGAAGGCCATGAGCCCTCAGGAGCAGGGAGTCTCGCAGCCCTTTTCATTCCCTGGGGAACTGGGGTGGGGACTCCGGGAGCCCTCTTCCATCCAATCTTGGGAGCTCTTTTGGAATGAATGAAAAGGGGCAAGCTACGTCAGGGGTGGCCGCTGTTCCTTCCCTCTCTTCCCTCACACCAGACACCACAGTGGTTTCCAAGTACACCCAGCTACCTCCTCTTTACTCCCCACCTGGAACAGATCCAGGACCTGACCTAAGGCCTAGAAAGCACCATTTCGTCCCGATACCTGGATATCTTTTCCCTCCTTGGGATGCCCCGAGCCCAGCTCCACATCCCCCATCTCCCTGACACCAGCTATTACTCCAGAGCTTTGGGATGTCAACCTTGCCACCACCCCAGGTCCCATGTAGGTTCCTGCTAGGCCCCATCTGCCTCTGTCCAGCCACACTGGGCTGCAGTCCAGCCCCAATCCCGGGTAGTGAGTGCTTCCTGGGGGAACTGGACTGAGGTGAGTTCGGTTCTTCCTGTCAGCGTACTTGGTTTTTATCAGCTGCTGAAACAGGAGGTTCTGTCACTGCGTCCTTCTAGGGTCCTGGCAGTAGCAACCTGTTTGTTGTGCCCCCCACGTACAGGCTCATTAATGGGATCATTGAGTCCCTAAGGTGGACCTGTGAGGAGGTGGCATCCCCTGCCCATGCCTGCCACCCGCCATGGACCATCCAGGTCTCGCCTGCTGCAGGGCCAGCCATCAGTCTGTTGCATTAGGCTTAGGATGGTGAGGGGCAGAGGGCAGGGGCTTGGGGAATCCACACAGCAAGTGGCTGGGCACTGGGGGGTGAGCCAGGTAAGAGGAGCTTATAGCAATCAAACAAGAAAGGCTGAAACTGTGAGTGGTAAGAAAATTAGAAGTGATTCACTCTTTTCTGCATGTTTGCAACACACAAGGACCATGTACTATTTTAGGACCAAAAATATACGTGAGGAGAGACGAGGATGCAGCCAAGATAAATGGTCAGGAGTAGCCAGGGAGGGTCCCAGCCCCAGCCCTGCCTCCACAAATGCATGTGCAGGCACTACATGGGAGCTGTGCCAAGTGTGGGAGGCTGGGCTGTCCCACTACCTGCAGCAAGGAGCCAAAGGCTTGGGTGACTAATGCCAGCACCCCACCCCTTGCTGGGCCTCTGCTTCCCACCTGCCCATGTGCAGTGGACGGCAGCCCTTCTGTGCTTTCCCGCCCTCTGCCGGCAGCATAGAGCCAGGCATGCACAGCAACACGTGGCATTGTCTTGGGTTTTAGTACCCACTTTCCACTTAAAAACATGTATGTAGACTGGGCGCGGTGGCTCACACATGTAATCCCAGCACTTTCGGAGGCCAAAGTGGGTGGATCACGAGGTCAGAAGATTGAGACCATCCTGGCCAACATGGTGAAACCCTGTCTCTACCAAAATACAAAGCAATAGCCTTGCATGGTGGTGCACACCTGTAGTCGCAGCTACTCGGGAGGCTGAGGGAGGGGAATCGCTTGGACTCAGGAGGCAGAGGTTGCGGTGAGCTGAGATTGCGCCACTGCACTCCACCCTGGTGACAGTGAGACTGCATCTCAAAAAAATAAATATATAATATATATAGTAAACTTTGGCTGGGCATGGTGGCTCATACCTGTAATCCCAGCACTTTGGGAGGCCAAGATGGGTGGGTCACCTGAGGTCAGGAGTTTGAGACCAGCCTGACCAATATGGTGAAACCTTGTCTCTACTAAAAATACAAAAATTAGCCAGGTATGGTGGCGTGCGACTGTAGTCCCAGCTACTAGGGAGCTACTAGAAGAATTGCTTGAACCCGGAGGCAGAGATTGCAGTGAGCCAAGATCGTGCCATTGCACTCCAGCCTGGGTGACAGAGCATGACTCCGTGTCAAAAAAGAAAAAAAATTATATATATATATACTTTGAAGATTATGAAATACATACCCAGGGCAGAAAACCTGGGAGCTAAGTGAGAATATAGGCAGGTGAATTCCATCACCCAGGGATGATGGGGCATTTCAGCCTTTGGAGCTTTTCTCCCATGTTAAACAAGCAGCAGTTCCAGGAGCTGAGAATGATGTGCCAGAGACGCCTCATTTTCTTTCCATCCCCATGCCCTTGGACACTGGGGTGGACTTCGGCTTTTTCCAGTTAAAACACCCGCAGACTGCTGGTAGCGTGCACGCAGCTTTGCCTGAATTTCCGAGTGGGTTCTCTGTATATACCTTGTTGTACCACAATTATATGTATAAGCAGTTACACGTGCTTTGGGGAATGAGTTAGGGAATAAAACTCCCAAACAAAACACAAACATCTCTGGGTAGCATTTGATTCCTATCCCCAGACCAAAGCAAAAATGTGGACCCAACAAAGCCAGATTGCAATCCTGGAGCCCCAAGACGCAGAGGCCCTTGCCATGGGAGCCCAACCCTCTCCTCCAGGAAGAGCCAACGCATTACAAATAAACGGGGCTTTTATTGTGTGTCCACAAAAACAAAGTCAGGGTGGCCTTTGGTTAATCCTCTCCCCCCAACAAGATGACAAAAGGAGGAATGCATGTCAACAAAATGACAAAGAGGACCATGGAGGGCCTGAGTCTGCTGCCTCCCTGGTGGGACAAGGCAGGGGGAGCAAGCACTACTCTGGGCTAGGCCCAGCGCCCCCCCCCCCCCCAAGCAAAAACACATAAAAGCCCCTGCCCCTGCCCCCGCCCCCACCCCCACCCCCACCCCCACCCCCACCCCCACCGCTAAGGCAGTCAGCCAGGACTTCCCCAAAGACCTAGCTCTGAAGCCCAGACCCTCATGGCTCCCTCTAGAAGGGGTTGCCTTCTTCAGCCTGCATGAAGTGGTAAATGAAGAAGAGGACGATCACAAAGACCACGAAAAGCAGCAGCTGGCCCCAGAGTGGGACCTGGCGATCCTGGCCCAGCCCAGCCCCAGGAGCATGGTTTTCAGGCCGGATGGCACGGCGGGTGAGCCATGAAGAGGAAGATGATGAAGAGGACATAAAAGAGGTGGAGGAGGAAGTGGGATAATAGGACAGGTCCAGGGAGCTCCTGGAGGCTGAAACAGGGCGGTAGTGCGTGATGCTCTGGTAGGCACTGTCCCGGCCGTACATGGGGCGTTCCCTGAGGCAAAAGAGGGGAGCAAGTGGGCCAGGAGCCTGGACCCAGAACCAGCCCCTGTCCCTGGGCTCCCCCACTACGCACCTATCTTTGCACTCCTCTTCAGAAGAAGACAAAAGATCGTCATCACGCACCTGCAGAAGAGAGTCAGGGTGAGGGGACTGGCTGGCAGGGCCACCATGGCCCTGTCATGTCCCTCAGTCCAAACTTCCCCAGCCGGTCCCCTCTGACCTTTGGTTAGAGGCCAGGGACCCACACCCTCCTGAATGGCTCTGGGTGTTCAGCCTTTTATCCATGGGGCCTTGCCACTTGTGCTCATGCCCCAGCATCCCCTTTTGCCCCCAGGACTCTCAGGAAGAGTCTGAGCCTAGATCCCAGACCAGGGTGCTCTAGTCACATAGTTCAAACAGGTGTCTGCTGAGCCAGAGTCTCCCCGGAAGCCCAAGAGCCACCATTTGTACCCAGTGCCCCCCTGGATTTATCCAAACACAGCCGCGATCTCCTAGGTTGTACCCAAGTACAGGACGCCTGCCAGCCACCTCACCTGGTGGTGGAAAGCGTCAGCATCTGGGAATGAAGTCACTGACTGGCGGACGGCCCTGGACGGGCCCGCAGACTCGGGCTCCCCGTAAGTCCTGGTAGTGAAGTAGCTCTCTTCATAGTAGTCGTCATTGTAGCCTTGGGAAGGGGGGCAGCGGTAGCAGAGAGGGCATCGGTGTGCCCCGCCTGGCCCGATGGCCCTAATCTGAATCCCATTTCGGGACCTGTAACAGTTTCTCCCTCCTAAGGCTGCTGGAGTGGTTGGGACTGAGGTCTCAGGTCCTCCCTGTGAGCGGGGTCCCTGATGCAGTCGGGTGAAGGTGCCAGCATGCCCACCCAACCCCTGCCTTACCCTTGCTCTGGTAGAGTAAAGCGTCCTCTTTCTTGGGAAGATCATACATATCTGCATCCCCTCTAGTCGAATTCAAGTCTGGATTGAAAGGAGGAGACAGAACTGTTTGCCCCCCCCAGACTTCCCTCCCCTTTCTCCAGTGCCGCTCTCGACCGGCCCCCCTGCCACACCCTCGCGACCCCATCCTCCCCGCGTCCCAGGCCGTCCCCACAGGCGAGGCTCTCACCAGAGAAGCTATAAGAGGAGGCGGCGGACGAGCTGGGTGGCGAGAGCCGCCGCCTCTGGGTCTCGTACTCGAAGATCTTCTTCTCGTAAAGCCTACGAGTTGATCCTGGCCGGACACGGGGCGGTCAGGGCCGCGGGCCGGGGAAGGGGCGCGGGGAGGGCAGCGGGGAGGTCGCGAGGCGGAGCACGAGGAGGGGGCCCGGAAGGGGTCCCGCCCGCCGCCGCGTACCTACTACAGGCCCGTGCGGGATGTTGTACCGGCGCAGCAAGGTGGTCAGCTCGGTATCCGAAAGATCTGCGTAGTTGTCCATGGCGGGTGCGGGCTCAGGCGGAGGCCTGGCGGCGGCCCGGGCCTACCAAAACCGGCCGAGCAACGGCTGCCGAGGAGCACGGCGGGGGCGGCACGAGCGCATCGGGAGCGGCCGCGCTCGCGTCACAGCCGAATCGTTGTCGCGTCACAGCCGAATCGTTGTCGCGTCACGGCCGCTGGCTCCGCAGGCTGCGCGCGCTGCGCGGGGCGGGACCTAACCGCGGGAGCAGCCGGCACAGACCGGCCGTGCCCTGAGAGCTGGGAGGCTGGGGCCGCGAGCCCAAACGTCATCAACGCGAGGATTGGCTAGCGGCGGAGAGGGCGGGGCCCGCCCGGGAGTCAGGGGGGTGGGAACCATTCTCGCGATGGGAGCGGGCGGGGCCGCAAGCCCATATGTCACAAGCACGGGGATTGGCTAGTGATGGAGGGGGCGGGGCCCGCGCGGGCGCGGAGCAAAAGGTCTCGCGGTGGGAGCGAGCGGGGCCGCGAGCCCATACGTCACAAAACGGGGATTGGCTAGCGATGGAGGGGGAGGGGCCCGCGCGGGCGCGGAGCAGAAGGTCTCGCGGTGGGAGCGAGCGGCACTGCGAGCCCAGACGCCACTAATGCATGGATTGGCTAGCGGCGTAGGGGGCGGGGCCCGCGCGGGAGTCAGGGCAATGCAAACCGGTATCGCTGTGGGAGCAGGCGGGGCTGCGGGCCCAAAAGTCACAAACGCACAGATTGGCTAGCGGCAGGGGGCGGGGCCCGCGCGGGAGTCAGGGCGACGCGACTGGGAGCCGAGACGGCACCCTGTGGCGTGAGGCGGGGTGAGAGGGGCGGGGCCTGCGCGCGAGGGACCCGGGACGTGCGAGCGGGCGAAGTCGGCGCTTGGGGTGGCTCTGGTCCCTAAGTCACTTGGGCTTCGCCCGATGCCTGCACATCCCTACTCCCCGCCGTCGTCCCCCTTCCCCGGGACCCAGCGCCTAGGGTTCCCCGGCCGCATCCCGGTCGGCTGCCCCAGCAGCGGCGGGAAGGGCCCAGACCCTAAGAGCGCGCGGGCCCCGGGCCAGGCGCTGCCGAGGGCGCTTTGTGTGCGCACCGCCCGGGAAGCGGCTGCAGGGCAAGGCCCGCGCCTACGCGATCCCCGCAGACCCCCTGCCATGGGCCCGCCTTCCCAGTCTGCGGGGCTCTCGCCCGCGCACATGTGCCTGCTGCTTGCCACCGCCTACCTTTCTGCTTCCCTTCCTCCTCCCTCGCTCCACCCGGGAGGAAATGGGGCACTGGGCCAGGAGGCCGCTGGCACTCCAGAAGCAAGCAGCCTTCGAAGGGGCCTGGGCATGCCGACGGGCACGCCAGTGGGCGCGGGCAGAGGGCGCCGTGCGATGCATGCAGAGACGACGTGTGCCCGCCTAACCCTTCATGCCGTTCATTCACCCGGGGCATTGGGGGGAGCTGAAGTGGGGCGTCCTCTCCTGTCGGAATGGTCCCTGAGCGCAGCGTGGCTAGGCAGGGGGCAGACGTGGGTGGCGAGCTATGGAAGGCTGCCAAGGCCTGCTCAGGAGCCTGGACTGTGGCTAGGATTCCCAGGGCCTTGATCAGATATTGGCTGTCTCATGGAGAAGAGAAAGGAGGTGACATTCATCATTTATATTCTTTTTTTTTTTTTTTTTTTGAGACAGAGTCTCGCTCTGTCACCCAGGCTGGAGTGCAGTGGCGCAATCTTGGCTCTCTGTAGCCTCCACCTCCCGGGTTCAAGTGATTCTCCTGTCTCAGCCTCCCGAGTAGCTGGGAGTACAGTCATATGCCACCATGCCTGGCTTTGTATTTTTAGTATTTAGTATTTGTATTTTTAGTAGAAACAGGATTTCACCATGTTGGCCAGGCTGGTCTCGAACTCCTGACCTCAAGTGATCAGCCCGGCTCGGCCTCCCAAAGTGCTGGGATTACAGGCATGAGCCACCGCGCCTGGCTGTGACATTCACATTCTAAACAAAGCCAGCTGAGGGTGTATGGAATCAACTAGTGTGCCCCTCACTGGGTAGGCCCCAAACTGGGAGCATTAAGAGGTGACATGCCATCTGTAGTTTCACAGATGAGGGCTGGTGACAAGGGAAGAAGAGGGGAGGGCTCTGGTCATGTCCAGAATGGCCGGCCTGGCTGGTGAGGGTCACAGACCGGTCATCCATGGAGGTTTGCCCATGGGGTGGGAAGAGGTAGACACCTGGGGGAGTACTGAGGAGATGGGGCCCTGTTTTGACTACACACAAAGATCCTAACAAAGAGGAATCACTGTTGGCAAGGCCCCACTCTGTCCCCAGCAATATGGAAGGAAGTGTGGGTCCATGAAGACAGTGCCTGGCAGTGTGCAGCAGGAGAGCCTTGGGTAGGGCAGGGGTTTGCACCTCATCTTTCAGAGCTGAGGGGACAGATGGCAGTTTGGACTCTGGGCTGCTCAGAGGCTGCCTCGTGGATTTTTTAGTTTTGACAAAATCAGATTCCCCAGCACCTCTGCAAGCCTTCTGCAATCCTGGCCCCTCTCCCAGAGGCCTCTGTGTACTAAGTGCTGCTCCATCCTCCCCCATGCCACCCCTCCCCATACGGATCCAAGCTGTTTCCTTATGAGGTCAAGGAATTCTAGATTTGCCTTCTCCCTAAGGAGCACCCCCCCACCCGTTCTGTACCTGCCTCGACACTCTGCCTTTTATGTCCCACCCCTTTGCCCCACAATCAGGTCCCACCACAGATGGCACCAGGAAGCTGAACTGTGATGGTCCCCCTGCACCCACCCTGTGGGTACCTGGAGCCTAAGTCCAGCCCCATTGCAGTGCAGCTCCACTCCAGACCACTGGAAGCCAGGCAGGCTCCTGAGCAGCAGAGCCTCCATCTTATACAGGGAGAGTCAGGACCCTGCGATCAGGGGAGACTTGTCCAAGAGCCCTGAGTACAGCAGTTAATTCATGGAACATTCCCCCACCAGTACCTGGTCCCTGGGGGTGATGACCTGGACAGCCTCAGAGAGTTTCCCATCAAGGGTAGGGTGGGATTTGCAGTCGTCAGAGGGTCTGGGAAGGGCGTGTACAGGAAAATCTGAGGGCCTCAGGGGGTTCTTCCTGGGAAGTGCAGGCAGAGGAGACATCGGGATGCAACCAATTCTAAGTCAAGAATAAGAAAACTGAGTTGCTCCTTAAGGATGGAATGGCTTGCAAGCAGTATATGCTGTATAACTTACAATCCCAACATGATTGAGTTACAAGGAAAAAATATCAACATGGAAACATTCCTCAGTGTCTATGACAAGTAGATGATTGTTCACTGAGCTGTTAACATTATTTTTTTATTTGTATTTGTATTTTTATCTTTATTATTTTTTTCCAAGACAGAGTCTAGCTCTATCGCCCAGGCTGGAGTGCAGTGGCAACAATCTCAGCTCACTGCAACCTCCGCCTCCCGGGTTCACGCGATTCTCCTGTCTCAGCCTCTCGAGTAGCTGGGATTACAGGCGCCTGCCACCACGCCCAGCTAATTTTTGTATTTTTAGTAGAGACCTGGTTTCACTGTGTTGACCAGTCTGGTCTCAAACTCCTGACCTCGTGATCCACCTGCCTCAGCCTCCCAAAGTGCTGGGATCCACCACGCCCGGCATTTTTTTTTTTTTTTTTTGAGACGGAGTCTCACTCTATCACCCAGGTTGGAGTGCAGTGACGTGATCTCGGCTCACTGCAACCTCTGCCGCCCGGGTTTACGCGATTCTCCTTCCTCAGCCTCCCGAGTAGCTGGGATTACAGGCGCCTGCCACTGCGCCCGGCTAGTTTTTATATTTTTAGTAGAGACGGGGTTTCACCATCTTGGCCAGGCTGGTCTTGAACTCCTGACCTCGTGATCCACCCACTTCGGCCTCCCAAAGTGCTGGGATTACAGGCATGAACCACCGCACCTGGCCTTTTTTTTTTATGTTTAGTGACAGGGTTTCACTGTGTGACCCAGGCTGGAGTGTAGTGGTGAAATTATAGCTCACTGCAGCCTCAAACTCCCGGGCTTAAACGATCCTCCCACCTGTCTCCTGAGCAGCTGAGACTACCGGTGCACGTCACCACGCCCAGCTAATTTTTATATTTTTGGTAGAGATAGTGTCTTGCTGTGTTGCCCAGGTTGGTCTCAAACTCCTGGGCTCAATTAATCCACCTGCCTCAGCTTCCCACAGTGCTAGGATTATAGGCATGAGCCACCATGCCCGGCCAATGTTTTCTTTAAGATCAGAATCTTCTTAATACTAAACAAACTTAACTTTCGCGTCCCCCTGAGCGATCCTGTTTCTGCTGCCCACCCCAGGCCAGACCTGGCAGCGCCTGATCCATGGCAGTCAGGTTCATCCCAGGGCTCGGAGCCCTGCAGTCCCGTCCCGGGGCCCTGCCTGACGTAGGCGCCCAGCCAACACCTGCAACGACCTGTTGCCCCCACCCCAGCAAACAATCCCGGCTTGGGACAGACACCAGGGGCTGTGACTGTGGGTGGTTCCTTGGAGAAGGTGGCCTTGGGCCTCGGCCTTTCCACCTGGGGTGCGCTTGGCTCCCCCAGACTCAGACACGCAGGATCCTTGTGATTGGGCCTAGACACGAGCCCTGCAGTCCCTGTGGGCGCTGGAGGCGACTCCCCCACGAAGCCCTCCCTCCCCTAGGGCCTGGCGGCCCTCGCCGGCGGTGAGCTCATCTCGGGGGGCGGCGTCGCCCGGCGGCGGGTCGCTGGAGCTCATGGCGCGCCCCCGCACCCCCGCCCCCCACGCACCCGTCCCGGGCTCCTGGGCAATTTTACCAATTAAGGCTTTCTCGCCGGGCCGGGCCGGGCGCGGGGCGGGCGCGGGGCGGGGGTGCGGCCAACAAGAAGGCGGGCGGCGGCGGCCCATTCGCGTGGAGGCGCGTCGCGCGCAGCGGACGCCGACAGAACCCCCGAGGCGCCTGGCGCGGGCGCGAAGGCGATCCGGGCGCCACCCCGCGGTCATCGGTCACCGGTCGCTCTCAGGAACAGCAGGTGAGGTCTCCGCGGCCCGGCTTCGCGCCTTAGGGTCGCCGCGCTCCTCGTCGGCCGGGGGCGGGGTTGGAGAAGGCGGCCAGAGAGGCCAGAGAACGCAGGCGCCAGCTCGCGCCCAGGTCCGGGCCAGGTTCAGCTGGGATGCGTGAGCCGATGGAGGCGCCCCTGGCATCTGGGAGTGAGTGTCCAGAGAATAGCTTCCCTAGTTGACCCACGAGCCATATCTGTGCCCAAGAATGTGGGAGCCTGAGGCCATGGGGGGGTCCCCGAGAGAGAGAGGGTGTCTGGGCACTTGCCAGGAAACTGGTGCCTGCGTGGGTGCCCATGAACGGACCACTGCATGCCTATCTGAGAGAGAAGGGCCCTGACACCAGGAACTTGTGTGGACTCAGGGCGAGTGGCCACCTGGAAGGACACTTCTCAGCCAGTGTGCCCACTGGGAGGGGGACAGCGCGTCCCTTGCTGGCTCGAGTCCACAGGGCACCAGCTGCTTTGGGCACAGGGGAGCTGGTTCTGGGGCTGCTCTACTCCATGGGGGCCATGGTGAGGATGAGACCAGGCCAGGTTCCTTGGTTGGGCCCTGGGCCCTATGCCAGGTTGGCTCTGAGTTGGATGCGCACTGCCAGCCAGGATGTAACCAACAATGTCCCCAGATTCCCATGCCACCTGGGGCCAGGCAAAGTAGGTTAAAATCCACTGGCAGACCCATTTGTAAGTGCTCCGAGTGCACCGTCAAGGTGGGAGCTTGGGAATGGGCGACCTCACCTGCCGCACCTGGACTTGCCAGCACAGGTCTCTTCTCACCTTGCCAATCTGCTGCTTCCTTCCCTCCTGCGCCCCCTGGCTACGCAGGCCCAGAAACGGCTCCTTAGGGATCCCAGCTGAACAGCCCCTGGGTTTGGGCTATACCTCCCAGTGGGAGGGTCTGGCCTGGGGTCTGAGGGCCAGGGGTGGTGTGGTGGGTGGGGTGTCTAACATCCAAGAATCTACTCCAAATAAGGGAAAATATGAAAGAGCTGGATTTTGGCTTCCCAGGACTGCCCGATCTGGTGGCTTTGGGATCGGGCGACATCTGGCGGTGATACTATGTTCTGGGGACAAGAACCCTCTACACGCCCATTCCTTGTTTCCTCTAAATAGGGAAAAGCTAGGGCTGGAAGACACGGCACCCACCTCCTGACACCCTTTCTGCTGGAATTGACCACTGGTCACTCTGACTCAGTTTCCCTGAGCTCTGAAGATTAAGGAATGAACCCAGACAACCCAGCTCAATGGCCTTAGTGGAGAGAGAGTCAATTATTGATGGAATTCCGTGCCTGGGAACTTGCTTTCCAGTGGGGCAGGGGAACCAGAAGGACTACTTCAAGCCCGTCTTGAATGGGGCCCGTGCAGGGAGGGGTCTGTATGGGTTCCCCCTTCCCAGCCCTCCCTCCCACCTCCACCCCAGCTCCCAGACGCCCAGGCGCACTTGGTGCAGGTGTGTCTCAAAGTGGTCAGGAGAGGGGACAATATACAGGGGTTGGCCTCAGTACTGGAAAATGCCATTTGCACCCCCTAACACCACTACTAGTGGGAAAAACCAGTGGGGCCACAGGCAGCCCCGAAGTGAATGTGCTGGGCGGATCACAGCCCCACCACATGTCATGTAGACACCCAGGGCTACAGGAGAGTCAACCATATTTGGGCATGACGAGCTGGCCAACCCAGGGCCTCCATCTCTCACTGGTCTTTAGCAGATAAATTAATTATTACTAGAATTGAACAGGAGGGACAGATACCTGCCTTCCTAGAAAAAAAAAAAAACACTCAGAGGAGGAAACATTCTGGAGAGGGGAGGTACCGAGGACTGAGAGGGAGGGGAGTGCACGCTGGGAAGGAAGCCATAGGCAGGCTGGCTTCTGACTGAAGATAGTAGCAGTGAGCGTCCCCAACCGTTCCCTGGTCCCAGTCTACATCTCGGCACAGCAGCCACTGCACCATCTCCAGAGTTATCTACCAGAAAATTTTGAGTGAAGAGCCCCCACGGCTCTGGGGACACAACCCCCCAGGCCCCTGATCCCTGTCCTCAGGCCTCCTCTGCACCCAGGTGCTCAGAGCCTGACAAGTCTTATGGGAACCTCTGAGCAGGCCCCTGTGGGTCTGGAATGCCACTCCCGTTTGCCCCCTGCCCTGGCCACGCTGGGCTAAGGGGACTTTCCGACAGGAGAGGAACCCCCGCTTCAGCTCCCCCCAGTGCCCCGGGTGAACTGGCATGAAGGGTTAGGCGGGCACACGTCTCTGCATGCATCGCACGGCGCCCTCTGCCCGCGCCCACTGGCGTGCCCGTTGGCATGCCCGGACCCCTTCGAAGGCTGCTTGCTCCTGGAGTGCCGGCGGCCTCCTGGCCCAGTGCCCCATATCCTCCCGGGTGGAGGGAAGCAGAGAGGGAGGCGGTGGGAAGCAGCGGGCACAGGTGCGCGGGCGAGGGCCCTACAGACTGGGAAGGCGGGCCCGTGGCAGGGGGTCTGCGGGGACCGCGTAGGCGCAGGCCTTGCCCTGCAGCCGCTTCCCAGGTGATGAGCACACAAAGCGCCCTCGGCAGTGCCTGGTCCGGGGCTGCCGCTCTCCAGAGGTTCGCTCTTAGGGTTGGCCCCTTCCCGCCGCTGCCGGGGCGGCGGACCGGGATGCCGCCGGGGAACCCTAGGCCCTGGGGGCCCGGGGAAGGGGGATGACGGCGGGGGGTAGGGATGTGCAGGGACGGGGCAGAGCCCAAGTGACTTAGGGACGAGAGCCACCCCACCCCCCGCAGGGGCCCTGGGGAAGGAAAGTCCCTTGTAAGGCGCGCCGGCTGCAGGCCAAGCAGTCCCGCGCCAGACACTGCTCAGCCTTTCCTCGCTCTAGGGCGCGTTTCCTGCAGCGCCAACGCGAGGCTGCGGGGCTGGGAGCATCCTTGCCCACCCCACTGCCCAGCGACCCACCCTGGAGCCCGGGTTTCGTGTCTGATCAGCCGAAGCCGGGGGCCTAGTGGGGGCATTCCAACGGGCGGGGCGGGGTGGGGCAGGCGCGCCCTCGAAGCCCCACCCCACGGCCCCTCCCCGCAGGAGGCCCGCCCCTGGCCCCGCCCTCCGCTCGCATTTAAAGGGCTCGCTCTCTCCGCAGCGCAACCTCTGCTCCCTGCCTCGCCTCCCGCGCGCCTAGGTGCCTGCGACTTTAATTAAAGGGCCGTCCCCTCGCCGAGGCTGCAGCACCGCCCCCCCGGCTTCTCGCGCCTCAAAATGAGTAGCTCCCACTCTCGGGCGGGCCAGAGCGCAGCAGGCGCGGCTCCGGGCGGCGGCGTCGACACGCGGGACGCCGAGATGCCGGCCACCGAGAAGGACCTGGCGGAGGACGCGCCGTGGAAGAAGATCCAGCAGAACACTTTCACGCGCTGGTGCAACGAGCACCTGAAGTGCGTGAGCAAGCGCATCGCCAACCTGCAGACGGACCTGAGCGACGGGCTGCGGCTCATCGCGCTGTTGGAGGTGCTCAGCCAGAAGAAGATGCACCGCAAGCACAACCAGCGGCCCACTTTCCGCCAAATGCAGCTTGAGAACGTGTCGGTGGCGCTCGAGTTCCTGGACCGCGAGAGCATCAAACTGGTGTCCATCGGTGAGGGACGCCCCGAAGCGCCGGGCGGGCGGGGGCGGGGACTCCGTGCGTCCTTCCATCCCCCCGGGCGGACCCCTCCAAACCACCCCCTTCCGGGCCGCGGCGCAACTCCCGAGGCCTCCGGCTGCTCTGCTCCACGAGGGCCTGGAGAACAAAGGCGCGCGGGCTGGCTGGCTGGCTGGCCGGCCGGGCGTGCGAACCGCTACGCGCCCCCGCCCGCTGCGCCCCGGCTGGCCGGCGCCCAGGCTGAACTCACATCCTCCGCAGGCCGCGCCTCTGCGGCTGTGCTCGCGGTGGGAGTGGGCCTTGGGGGTCGGGCACTGGGCAGGCTCCTGGCCCTGCGCCCCATCCCCGAGGAGGAGGAGGCCCGGGCTCTCCCGCCACAGCTGTTTAGAGAGGGCCCTCTGGCCTTCAGACGCCCGTTGGTTCTGAAGTGTGGGTTGGAGCTCTTTGTGTCCCTGGAGGATGGGTCGCCCATCGGAGATGGCTCCAACCACCAGTTTAGATCTACCCCCCCCCCCCCACACACACACACACAGGCAACCTGGGGGCCAGAAAGAGGCATAGTTAGCAAAACTGCACCCGGGGTGAGTTGGGCGTGGTTGACTGAGGGACCTGGCTTGTAGACTACTTGGACGCCAACTTTTCTCTTCATCTTGGGCCAAACTCTTGCTTCCATGTAGGCCTTGCTTTTCTGCGTGTAGCACGCAGGAGTTGGTTGGTAGATGCTCCAGCGTGCATTGTGCCAGCCCAGTGTCTGTGTCACTGGACTGGAGAGGCTGGCATTGACCGGGCCTGCTGCAGCATCCCAGTTTGTTCTCAAGATAGGGGCTGCATGGGAGGGCAGGCCCCAGAATGGGTGACTTGGGGGTGATGTGGAACAGGGAGAGGAGAAGGATGATGAGTCTTCTCTTCTTCAGAATTGAGAGGCCTTCCAGTTACCCTGCAGCCCTGGAATGGCCCTTGCTGAACCCAAGAAAGTGAGGGACCAAGACTTGAGTTCCCCCAGCCACTCAGAGGGCAGATCCCAAGAACCAAAGTTCTTTCTTTGGAATGCCAGTTGAGGCGAGGGGCAGGCCCACCCCCCCAAGTCCCAGCCTCAGTCTAGCCAAGCTGAGTCATCTCAGTCCTGGATGGTGGGGGGGGCGACCGGATGTGGGGAGGCGGGCCACACCCCAGCTCTTTGGGGGGGGTCTCCTCCCTCCTCCCAGCTCCCCTCCTCCTTGTGAGCTGGCTGGAGCAGGCCTAGTTCCCAGAGCTTTGCCATATAAGGCAAAAAAATGTTGGAAAGCAGCAGTGATTAGGGGAGGGAGGGGTTGGCTGGCCCAGGGGCTGGGGAAAGGGGGTGGGATGGGGCGGGGCCATCCAGCCAGACAGTCTTCCAGCCCTGGGCCCTGATCCTTCCCTCTCTCTTTTGGGAGGGGGATGGGGACGGAGTAGGCTGGCCTAACATGGACCTGGTGGGCCTGGTTGCTCCCCGTGTGGGGGTGGTTGAGGGGTCTGAGGCTGGACTGGGGTGGGGGCCTGATGGGAAGCCCTGGCTGGCCTTGTTCCCTGGCCCTGCACCCTTGGTCCTCTCTGAGCCCCCCTCCCTGCTGCCATTTGGGGAGAATGAAAGGCAGCCTCGTGGGGCCAGGACCAACCTGGGAACTGGGGAGGCCACTCTGAGCGGCTCACCTGGCCCTCCAGGTGCTGCCTGCTGGGCTGGGAAGCAGCTGCCGTGGACAGCCCAGCCCCTCCTCATAGGCCCGCCCCCTAGTTGACTCACCAGAGAAGTATGTTGTCTGATTATGGGGGAGGCTGACAGGGCTTCTAAAGCCTGAGACCCAGAAGTAGCCTTGGGTGGGGCCCAGAGCCCAGCAGGGTTGCCATGGTGATGGGGGGTGTCAGGGACCCGCCCTAACCACTTCCCCTGTGGCGAGCCTGCCGAGGCCCAGAGGCCCGTTAGGTGGCAAGTGGGTCAGGCAGTGGGTGGCAAGGGGGTTCCCAGTGTCTCTTGCTGCCACCCCGGCATCTCCTGATGGGCCCCAGTGAGTCAGGGCCATGTGGCCCAACTGCTGGTTCCTTTGGGCTCTGGGCCCCTCCCCTGGCTAGGCCTGTGGCCTCCCAACTCCAAGCTTGGGTCTTCGAGGTGGTAGAGGAAGTGGGGGTGGTGGCGGGGGTCACGATCTCTCACCCAAAGGGCGTTTGCCCAACTCCCCCACTTCCCCTGCCTCACCCCACCCACCCTGGAACAACAGTTGTATTTCCCAACCACCCAGGGCCACCCGCCTTCCTCTTCCTCAGCCCCAGCCCCACTCCAGGTCATGGGCCCTGGATTCTGGGCCAGCTGGAGTCAGCCTCCTCCTCCTGGTTCCCCATAGGCCCCTGAGGTGTGTGGCGGACCCCTGCTCTGGCAGCTGTGGACACTGTCCAGCTGTTCTCCAGAGCTGCCCATCTGCGGGCTGGGTCTGCCCTCTGCCCTTCCTCTGGGCCCAGGGCTTCTGGCAGTAATCATACCCTGCTGGCATCGTGTATCTGTGTGTATCTGCCCTCACCCCAAAGTCTCCTTCACCTCTGAACACCCCCTGGGACCCTGGGCAGAGAGGGCCTCATCCACATCCTACCACTGGCCAAGAGGGGGTATCTACCTCCTCCTTGGCCCCTGCTACCCCATGCTGCCAGACCCTGACCCCAAAGCCTGGGAGCGGCCCCTCCCGCACAGCTGTGTGCCCAGCATGGCCACTCTTCTACTCACAGACAGCAAGGCCATCGTGGACGGGAACCTGAAGCTGATCCTGGGCCTCATCTGGACCCTGATCCTGCACTACTCCATCTCCATGCCCATGTGGGACGAGGAGGAGGATGAGGAGGCCAAGAAGCAGACCCCCAAGCAGAGGCTCCTGGGTTGGATCCAGAACAAGCTGCCGCAGCTGCCCATCACCAACTTCAGCCGGGACTGGCAGAGCGGCCGGGCCCTGGGCGCCCTGGTGGACAGCTGTGCCCCGGGTGAGGGGGCGCAGAGGCAGGAGAGACTGGGCTGTGGTCACCCATGGGCGGCCCTTGAGGGGGTTCTGCGGCCCCCAGACTCACAGCCTCCCTTGCGTCACAGGCCTGTGTCCTGACTGGGACTCTTGGGACGCCAGCAAGCCCGTTACCAATGCGCGAGAGGCCATGCAGCAGGCGGATGACTGGCTGGGCATCCCCCAGGTACACCCACCCGGCCTGGCTACAGCTGTAGGGGACTGGATCGGCAGTTGGGAGAGACTCGGAGGCCCGATGGCTCCTGTTTTCTGCCTGTGACAGGTGATCACCCCCGAGGAGATTGTGGACCCCAACGTGGACGAGCACTCTGTCATGACCTACCTGTCCCAGTTCCCCAAGGCCAAGCTGAAGCCAGGGGCTCCCTTGCGGCCCAAACTGAACCCGAAGAAAGCCCGTGCCTACGGGCCAGGTGAGGGAGCCCCGCCAGGGGTGCACCCGTGTGCCAACGTCTTCCCCATAAGACAGTGTCCCATCTAAACGTGGCGGTCCCGAGGGGTCTTGGGTTACATGGCGGCTAGGTGATCAAGCCACCCAAGAGTCAGACAGGAGTGGGTTTTTGGGACTAGTGAAAACACTCCACTGAGTAGACAAGAGAATGCGAATAGGTTTCTCCAGTCACAGAAGCCTGCTGCGTGGGGTCCTCGGGGAGGTAGCATCCAGCGGTCTTTATTATAAATGGAGATGAACCAGGTCTCAGTAACAGGGACCTAAAACCCAGTCAAGGCTCACACAGGAACAAGGGCCCAGTGCGGTGAGAATGAATGTTCCAGAAAACAGGCATGGGCCTGTCCCAGCAGCAAGAGCACAGCTGGGTCCCGAGGCCAGGCTCTGTGCCGCAGCTCACACTGAATGAACTTGCCCAGTTTGGAATGTGCCTGACTTAGGGGCCGGCAGGGAGGGGCATTGAGCCTTAACGTCCAGGGCTGAAGGGTGGAGGGGTGAGGCTGTGGCCTTAACAGCTGGCCCGTGGTTGGCTCGCCTTCCCCTGCCAGGCATCGAGCCCACAGGCAACATGGTGAAGAAGCGGGCAGAGTTCACTGTGGAGACCAGAAGTGCTGGCCAGGGAGAGGTGCTGGTGTACGTGGAGGACCCGGCCGGACACCAGGAGGAGGTAGGGCCAGCTGCTGGCAGCAGAGGCCCCGCAGCGCTCCCTTTCAGTGGGGCTGCTCTTAGCAAAGGCTCACAGGCTCCTTCCCACCGCAGGCAAAAGTGACCGCCAATAACGACAAGAACCGCACCTTCTCCGTCTGGTACGTCCCCGAGGTGACGGGGACTCATAAGGTGAGCCTTGGCCGGGGGGAGGTTTGTGACCTCAGGCAGTGGCTGGAGGCCCCCAGCCCTACCCTCACGGCCCACCCTTCTGGGGACAGGTTACTGTGCTCTTTGCTGGCCAGCACATCGCCAAGAGCCCCTTCGAGGTGTACGTGGATAAGTCACAGGGTGACGCCAGCAAAGTGACAGCCCAAGGTCCCGGCCTGGAGCCCAGTGGCAACATCGCCAACAAGACCACCTACTTTGAGATCTTTACGGCAGGTGAGGGGAGGCTGCCGAGGCCCAGCTGGTCTGTGGGGAGAGCCGCACCTGGGGCCTGGGAGCTGAGCAGGTGCCTCGTGGCAGGAGCTGGCACGGGTGAGGTCGAGGTTGTGATCCAGGACCCCATGGGACAGAAGGGCACCGTAGAGCCTCAGCTGGAGGCCCGGGGCGACAGCACATACCGCTGCAGCTACCAGCCCACCATGGAGGGCGTCCACACCGTGCACGTCACGTTTGCCGGCGTGCCCATCCCTCGCAGCCCCTACACTGTCACTGTTGGCCAAGGTAGGCCCGGCCCTGACTGCCCTCTGCTGTGGCACTGCAGTCTGGGCCTCCCACAGGAGGGGGACCCCCTGGGCCAGTCCCGCTGCAGCCCGCCCCGGGGCCCCTACTCTTTGAGCTTCTACTGTCTGGGCACATGCTTTTTTTCCTCCCCTGCTGGGGCCCTTCCTCCTCTCCTCTCCTCGCCCCTCTCCATCTCTCTCCTCACGCTTTCACCTTCGGAAGAGCTCGCTCCAGCTGTCTAGAAACCTGCTGCTCTCTGCTCTGCCCACAGGGTCAACGGTACTTGGATCTGTCTTCTTCTTGGAAGGGAGGATGGGGGGCTCTGGGCTGGTGTGGAGCAGGTGGGAGGAGGCCTGCCATGTCCTGGCCCAGGCCACAGTTCCTGGGGTCACGGTCCCTTCTAGTTCTTTCTTGCATGTCCCCCTCCAGCCAAGCTCTGAGGGACCCACCAGTCCTGACAGCCCGGCCCTGTGGGAGGCAAGGGAGGGGTCGCCCAGCCGAGCTGCTGGTGCTCAGCTGGCCCCTCTGCCTGCAGCCTGTAACCCGAGTGCCTGCCGGGCGGTTGGCCGGGGCCTCCAGCCCAAGGGTGTGCGGGTGAAGGAGACAGCTGACTTCAAGGTGTACACAAAGGGCGCTGGCAGTGGGGAGCTGAAGGTCGCCGTGAAGGGCCCTAGTAAGTTGGCCTGGAGCCAGGCCAGGATGGGTGGCGGCAGCCCCCGGGTTCACTGCTGGGCAGGCCTGAGGCCCTCCTTGTCTTGGCAGAGGGAGAGGAGCGCGTGAAGCAGAAGGACCTGGGGGATGGCGTGTATGGCTTCGAGTATTACCCCATGGTCCCTGGAACCTATATCGTCACCATCACGTGGGGTGGTCAGAACATCGGGCGCAGGTGAGGCCCCCAGGCATCCCTCTCCCAGCTCTGCACGCTCTGCCTCTTCCTTCTGCCTCCCCACCTGATGATGAGGGGCCACATGGGCTCCTCCTGCCTGGCCGCCACAGTGGGGCCCACGCTGGCTCACGTGGTGATCCTCGGTGTTCCCTGTGTGGCTCTCGCATTTGCAGTCCCTTCGAGGTGAAGGTGGGCACCGAGTGTGGCAATCAGAAGGTACGGGCCTGGGGCCCTGGGCTGGAGGGCGGCGTCGTTGGCAAGTCAGCAGACTTTGTGGTGGAGGCTATTGGGGACGACGTGGGCACGCTGGGTAAGTTGGAGGCTGCAGCATGGGCACCTGGGGACAGACGATGGCAAGGACAGCCCACCCTGAGGCTCCAGGGCACTGAGGGGACTGGTGGCTGTTGTCAGGCTTCTCGGTGGAAGGGCCATCGCAGGCTAAGATCGAATGTGACGACAAGGGTGATGGCTCCTGTGATGTGCGCTACTGGCCGCAGGAGGCTGGCGAGTATGCCGTTCACGTGCTGTGCAACAGCGAAGACATCCGCCTCAGCCCCTTCATGGCTGACATCCGTGACGCGCCCCAGGACTTCCACCCAGACAGGGTAAAGAGCAGGCTGTGATGGCCTAAGTCTCGCCCTGCTGCTCCTGCTTGGGGTCTGGTGGGGGTGAGCCCAGGCCCTGGGCTGGTATCCCCAGCAGTATTCCTGGCACTCTGTGTCCCTGGCCACCCTGCCTGGGTTGTAGCTCTGGTCCCCTGACAGCTGGGTGGTCTCCCGCTAGGTGAAGGCACGTGGGCCTGGATTGGAGAAGACGGGTGTGGCCGTCAACAAGCCAGCAGAGTTCACAGTGGATGCCAAGCACGGTGGCAAGGCCCCACTTCGGGTCCAAGTCCAGGTAGAGCACCCATGGGTGTTGGGGGCAGGGCAGGTGTGGGCACCCAGGCCTGGGCACTGACCAGCAGGCCACCTGCTCCTATCTGCCTGACAGGACAATGAAGGCTGCCCTGTGGAGGCGTTGGTCAAGGACAACGGCAATGGCACTTACAGCTGCTCCTACGTGCCCAGGAAGCCGGTGAAGCACACAGCCATGGTGTCCTGGGGAGGCGTCAGCATCCCCAACAGCCCCTTCAGGGTGAGCCAACCTCCACCGGCCTTTAATCCATCTCGATAGCATTCACATAGCACACGATTTGTCCATTTCAAGTGGTTGTAGCATGCCATCCTGACTCCCCTGTCCCACAGCTCCTGGTGACCACTAACCTGCTTTCTGCTGTGGCTTTGCCTATCCTGGACATGTTCTATAGATGGAACTGTGTGCCACGTGGCCTTTTGTGTCTGGCTTCTTTCGCTCACCACGAAGTTTTCCGTGTTTTCATTCATGTTTAGCATGTCTTGGCACTTTGTTCCTTTATAATTATTTTGTTTATTTATTTATTTATTTGAGATGGAGTCTCGCACTGTCGCCCAGGCTGGAGTGCAATGGCGCGATCTCGGCTCACTGCAGGCTCTTTCTCCCAGGTTCACACCATTGTCTTGCCTCAGCCTCCCGGGTAGCTGGGACTACAGGCGCCTGCCACCCCCGCCCCCCCCCAGCTAATTTTTTTTATTTTTAGTAGAGACAAGGTTTCACTGTGTCAGCCAGGATGGTGTCGATCTCCTGACCTTGTGATCCGCCCACCTCGGCCTCCCAAAGTGCTGGGATTACAGGCATGAGCCACTGCACCCGTCCTGTTTTTTTTTTTGAGCCAGAGTTTTGCTCTTATTGCCAGGCTGGAGTGCAATGACGTGATCTCAGCTCGCTGCAACCTCTGCCTGCCAGGTTCAAGCAATTCTCTCCTGCCTCAGCCTCCTGAGTAGCTGGGATTGCAGGCATACGCCACCATTCCCAGCTAATTTTGTATTTTTAGTACAGACGGGGTTTCTCCATGTTGGTCAGACTGGTCTCAACCGCCTGACCCCAGGTGGTCCGCCCACCTTGGCCTTCCAAAGTGCTGGGATTACAGGCGTGAGCCACCACGTCCGGCCGCTTCATTTCTTTTTATTGCTGCATAATACTCCATTGTGTGGCCAGACCACGTTCCATTTTTCCGTTCACTTGCTAACAGATATTGAGGATGAGCTTGCCTTTGGTGATCATGAACAGTGCTGTTAACAGTGAGTCCAGGTGTTTGCGTGGACATTTGCTTTCATTTCTCTTGGGTAGTTGCCTCGGAGTGAACCGGAGCATCACACAGTCCCTCTGTGGTCAACTGAGGAACTGCCAGACTCTTCCCAAGGCAGCTGGACCATTTTGTGTGCCTGCCAGTGTAGCTGAGGGAGCTTCTGAGTCTCCTCCAGGCTGCTCATGCCCTTGCCCTTGCCCCTGTGCCCTGCAGGTGAATGTGGGAGCTGGCAGCCACCCCAACAAGGTCAAAGTATACGGCCCCGGAGTAGCCAAGACAGGGCTCAAGGCCCACGAGCCTACCTACTTCACTGTGGACTGTGCCGAGGCTGGCCAGGGTAAGGCCTGGCTGTGGGTGGGAGGGCAGGTGGCTGGGGTGTCCCTGCGAGGTCTCAGCCTCCGCTCCTCTCCCCGCCGCAGGGGACGTCAGCATCGGCATCAAGTGTGCCCCTGGAGTGGTAGGCCCTGCCGAAGCTGACATCGACTTCGACATCATCCGCAATGACAATGACACCTTCACGGTCAAGTACACGCCCCGGGGGGCTGGCAGCTACACCATTATGGTCCTCTTTGCTGACCAGGTGGGTGCTGCGCTCCTGGCCGCTAAGATGTCATTGTGGATGACATCTGCCCTCCTCTAAGGCCTTCTCCTCCCACTGCCTGCAGGCCACGCCCACCAGCCCCATCCGAGTCAAGGTGGAGCCCTCTCATGATGCCAGTAAGGTGAAGGCCGAGGGCCCTGGCCTCAGTCGCACTGGTGAGGACAGGTACCCCATGGCAGGTTGCGGGGCATCAAGGGTAGGAGGGCTTGGGGCAGGGTGCCCCTACATGGTCCCTGTGTGTTCCTCAGGTGTCGAGCTTGGCAAGCCCACCCACTTCACAGTAAATGCCAAAGCCGCTGGCAAAGGCAAGCTGGACGTCCAGTTCTCAGGACTCACCAAGGGGGATGCAGTGCGAGATGTGGACATCATCGACCACCATGACAACACCTACACAGTCAAGTACACGCCTGTGCAGCAGGTAGCCACACCCTCCACTACAGTCACCGAGTCCCCAGCCTCCTCATGCAGCAGCCTAGGGGACAGCTCCGAGGGACTTTCTGCCCACTCTCATTCCTTACCTGGGAGAGGACAGGCATGGAGGCCCAGGAGGGGGTTGGGGAGCAATTCTGGTGTCTCTAAATACCCCCTTCCCTTCTGCACCCTTCCCAGGGTCCAGTAGGCGTCAATGTCACTTATGGAGGGGATCCCATCCCTAAGAGCCCTTTCTCAGTGGCAGTATCTCCAAGCCTGGACCTCAGCAAGATCAAGGTGTCTGGCCTGGGAGAGAGTAAGTAGTTGGGGCCCTTGTCGCAAAGGCCTTTGTCACATCCAGGGATTGGCTAAGCTGGGTGTCATGTCTCTCTCCTTCCTTTCATCGTTTCCACAGAGGTGGACATTGGCAAAGACCAGGAGTTCACAGTCAAATCAAAGGGTGCTGGTGGTCAAGGCAAAGTGGCATCCAAGATTGTGGGCCCCTCGGGTGGAGCGGTGCCCTGCAAGGTGGAGCCAGGCCTGGGGGCTGACAACAGTGTGGTGCGCTTCGTGCCCCGTGAGGAAGGGCCCTACGAGGTGGAGGTGACCTATGACGGCGTGCCTGTGCCTGGCAGCCCCTTTCCTCTGGAAGCTGTGGCCCCCACCAAGCCTAGCAAGGTAATTGGGGTATGGGAGGCCCTAAGGGTAGAACCCACTGTGCTCTCTGAGGGCCCCAAAGGTACCCCATCTTCTCCAGACCTGCCCTAAATCCTTTTTTTTTTTTTTTTTTTTTTCCTGAGACAGACTGTCAACCTTGACCCTGTTTAAGTGAGAGTAAAGGGGAGGAGGGAAATAGAAACCCACAAAAAGTCATCAGGGTTGAAGAATTTCTTTTTTTCTTTTTTTTTGAGAAAGACTCTCACTCTGTCGCCCAGGCTGGAGTGCAGTGGCGCGATCTTGGCTCACGGCACCCTCCGCCTCCTGGCTTCAAGCAATACTCCTGCCTCAGCCTCCCAAGTAGCTGGGATTACAGGTGCCTGCCACCATGCCCAGCTAATTTTGGTATTTTTAGTAGGGACGAGGTTTCACCATGTTGGCCAGGCTGTTCTCAAACTCCTGACCTCAGGTGATCCACCCACCTTGGCCTCCCAAAGGGCTGAGATTACAGGCTTGAGTGACCACGCCCTGCCCTCCTTTTTGTCCTTATGACTGATGGATGGCCCATCTGGCAGGCAGCCTGGGCCCACCCGTGTCCCTGTTTGGTGAGGGCAGGAAGCCAGGGCAAGGGGAGGCAGGTGGAAAGTCAAGCAGGAGGTCTGGGATCGGGGCACAGCGTGGCCTTGGCTCCTGACCCCTTCTTCCCTCAGGTGAAGGCGTTTGGGCCGGGGCTGCAGGGAGGCAGTGCAGGCTCCCCCGCCCGCTTCACCATCGACACCAAGGGCGCCGGCACAGGTGGCCTGGGCCTGACGGTGGAGGGCCCCTGCGAGGCGCAGCTCGAGTGCTTGGACAATGGGGATGGCACATGTTCCGTGTCCTACGTGCCCACCGAGCCCGGGGACTACAACATCAACATCCTCTTCGCTGACACCCACATCCCTGGCTCCCCATTCAAGGCCCACGTGGTTCCTTGCTTTGACGCATCCAAAGTCAAGTGCTCAGGCCCCGGGCTGGAGCGGGCCACCGCTGGGGAGGTGGGCCAATTCCAAGTGGACTGCTCGAGCGCAGGCAGCGCGGAGCTGACCATTGAGATCTGCTCGGAGGCGGGGCTTCCGGCCGAGGTGTACATCCAGGACCACGGTGACGGCACGCACACCATTACATACATTCCCCTCTGCCCCGGGGCCTACACCGTCACCATCAAGTACGGCGGCCAGCCCGTGCCCAACTTCCCCAGCAAGCTGCAGGTGGAACCTGCGGTGGACACTTCCGGTGTCCAGTGCTATGGGCCTGGTATCGAGGGCCAGGGTGAGTTGCCCTGCCGTGGAGTATGTGACAGCGGGGACAGGGACCAGAACCCCAGAGCCCCAAGCCTCCTCTCTGTGCCTTTGCAGGTGTCTTCCGTGAGGCCACCACTGAGTTCAGTGTGGACGCCCGGGCTCTGACACAGACCGGAGGGCCGCACGTCAAGGCCCGTGTGGCCAACCCCTCAGGCAACCTGACGGAGACCTACGTTCAGGACCGTGGCGACGGCATGTACAAAGTGGAGTACACGCCTTACGAGGAGGGTGCGTGCTGGGGACTCCCACAGGCTGGCAGACGGGGGTGGGTGGGGTGGCCCGGGCTCCTCCTGACCTGGCCTGCACTCCTCCAGGACTGCACTCCGTGGACGTGACCTACGACGGCAGCCCCGTGCCCAGCAGCCCCTTCCAGGTGCCCGTGACCGAGGGCTGCGACCCCTCCCGGGTGCGTGTCCACGGGCCAGGCATCCAAAGTGGCACCACCAACAAGCCCAACAAGTTCACTGTGGAGACCAGGTAAGGGAGCCCCCAGGAGCCTGTGTGGCTGGTGGGCCTGGGAACCCCAGGAACGACCGGCTGTCTGTTTGGACCAGGGGAGCTGGCACGGGCGGCCTGGGCCTGGCTGTAGAGGGCCCCTCTGAGGCCAAGATGTCCTGCATGGATAACAAGGACGGCAGCTGCTCGGTCGAGTACATCCCTTATGAGGCTGGTACCTACAGCCTCAACGTCACCTATGGTGGCCATCAAGTGCCAGGTGAGGAGGTGGCGGCCAGGGCAGGGCTGGGACTGTCTGCTTGTCCCCACCCTGTCTCATACAGCCGCCATCCCTTTGCCCCAACCCTCAGGCAGTCCTTTCAAGGTCCCTGTGCATGATGTGACAGATGCGTCCAAGGTCAAGTGCTCTGGGCCCGGCCTGAGCCCAGGCATGGTTCGTGCCAACCTCCCTCAGTCCTTCCAGGTGGACACAAGCAAGGCTGGTGTGGCCCCGTTGCAGGTCAAAGTGCAAGGGCCCAAAGGTGAGTGTTTGCATGCCTGGAGCCAGGGGTCGGGAGGGCAGTGTCCTCTTTGAGGGCCGGGAAAGGAAACTGGAGGCCCAAAGTGAGGCCCAGAGTGCAGAGGTGGTGCAAGTGTGTAGGTGTTTTTGGAAGAGCCTCAGGTGACAGTGCAGCCAGGTGGGGGACTTGGAGGAGGTAGAGCAGATGGGACTGGTCACTGAGCAGATGTGGCAGGAAGGCAGGCAGGCAAGGGTCACAGCTGGCACCCAGATGGGTGTCTTTCGTGCCAGAGGGGGTCAAGGCCATTCCCAGGGTCGGGTGGATGAGGATAAAGCGAGGTCTAAGCCTGGGGCTGGGTCCTGGCCGTCCAGTGTGGTGGGGTAGGAATGGAGGCCCAGGAGACTAGCTGAGGCTCTGTCCCTGGGGCTGGGGCCAGGCCTGGTGGAGCCAGTGGACGTGGTAGACAACGCTGATGGCACCCAGACCGTCAATTATGTGCCCAGCCGAGAAGGGCCGTACAGCATCTCAGTACTGTACGGAGATGAAGAGGTACCCCGGAGGTAAGAGGCAGGGCCTGCTGCCTGTGGGGAGTGGCCCAGGCTGGATGCTGAGAACCCGTGTGACTGCTCACGACACCATCCCTCACAGCCCCTTCAAGGTCAAGGTGCTGCCTACTCATGATGCCAGCAAGGTGAAGGCCAGTGGCCCCGGGCTCAACACCACTGGCGTGCCCGCCAGCCTGCCCGTGGAGTTCACCATCGATGCAAAGGACGCCGGGGAGGGCCTGCTGGCTGTCCAGATCACGGTGAGCCCCGGGCACAGGCAGGGGAGGCAAGGGGGGCCTGGGCGGCTGGAGTGTGGGCTGCGGGTGGCCGGTGTCTGATCTCCCTGGGGAGCTGCACCAAGGAGGGCAGGGAAGGACAGGGCCCCTGTCTTTGGTTCGCTAAGGTTGTGACTACCTCAGGATGGTGGTGACAGGCACAGGCTTCCCCAGACATGCACTTGCTGCTAACTTTGAGCACGTCACCAAAGCCTTTTGTGCCTCAGTTTCCCCACCTGTAATATTCTCATGGGGCAGGTATAGGATAGAAGCTTGAGATCACCCCGGTGAGCTCCTCCTAGTGCTGGCCAGGCCCTGGGGCTGAGGATGGGTGCCAAGCTCTCTGGCCGCGCCTGTTGTCATGTGGGAAGTGTGGGATGTTTTAGTCTCCATTCTGGACTCTGCCAGGTGCAGGCAGCCCTTTTGCGCCATAGCAGTTGAGAGGCCTGAGGCCCAGAGACTGTCCCTGTAGCAGCAGCGCTGGGCACTCTGGGAGCGCCTGAGGCAGGCCCGGGGCTACTCGGGCTTGGGCCAACTGCCTCCCCTGCCTCTGCCACACACAGGATCCCGAAGGCAAGCCGAAGAAGACACACATCCAAGACAACCATGACGGCACGTATACAGTGGCCTACGTGCCAGACGTGACGGGTCGCTACACCATCCTCATCAAGTACGGTGGTGACGAGATCCCCTTCTCCCCGTACCGCGTGCGTGCCGTGCCCACCGGGGACGCCAGCAAGTGCACAGTCACAGGTGAGCCTGCCCGCTGTTGGCCGCTGCGGCGCTCGGCACGGGGCTTGGGTTGTGCCTGTGTGCAAGGGCTCGCTGCTTGGGGCGGCGTGTGGGAGTGGGGGCCGCCCCCTTGAGTGACTCACCTGACCTTTCTCCTTGCTCTCTGCCCTCTCACCTCAGTGTCAATCGGAGGTCACGGGCTAGGTAAGCTGCTTGCTGGGGCCACTCCCAATGCCCCTCCTGCCCAGAGGGGCAGCTTCCTTTCCTCTTGGGGCCGATTCCCAGGACAGTTCCAGCTGCAGCTCTAGGCAGGGACAGAGTTGGGTGGGGTGCAGAAGATGAGGCCGTGGGCTGGAGGGCGAGGGCCCAGGGAGGCTTCCGGAGCTGAGCATGACCGCTCCAGCTCTTCCCCTCTCTGGGCCTTTATTTCCCCATCTGAGAACTCGGGTTGCAGCTGAGAGCTTTGGGGTGAGGTGCATCCTGAGAGGCACCCCACTGGGGACTTTGGGGTCTCGGGATCTTGGCACCCAGGAAGGCACAAGGGCTCCTGCGTGAGCTGAGGGAACAAGGGGTCTCCCCAACTCAATGGGAGCCCCAGCCCTGGCCAGATCCACAGACCCCCATCCCCACCTTCCAGGGGCCTCTGCGTCCCGGGCCGGGGGAGGTGCATGAGCGGGTGGGGCTGGCTGGTAGTGCAGTAGCGCCAGTGTCGACTGCTTGGGCGGCCAGCATGGCGGGGCCCGGCCCAGCCTCAGAGCCCCAAAGTGCATTCTGTGGCCCGTCTCCCTCCTTCCCCCTTCCCCTATCCCCCAGCAGTGACGTTATTCAGACATTCCCCAACAGGCATGGAGGGTCACCTGCCCCAGCCAGGGACACCCAGGGATGCTGATGAGAGGCTACAGGCCTGGCACTTGGGCGAGGTGGCTAAGGAAAGGGTTAGAGGGTGGCTAGAGTTTTGCGGCAGGAGCGACATGGCTTTATAGAGCAGGCCGTAGGATCCGATGTGTGTGTGACAGGCGTGTGTGTGCAGGGCGGGGGAGGCTGGGGAGTACTGATTGCAGGGCCTTGGGGGCTTTGAGGGTGGGAGCAAGACTCAGTAACCTCAGTTTCCCTGTGGAGACAGGGAGACAGGGAGCCCGGGGGGGAAGGGGGGGCTGAAGTTGCTCTCTGGCAAGCTTGATGGCCACGGGGCTTCAGTGAGAGCCAAATTAGGAGGCATACTTTGAGGATGGAGTGGCTGAGACCTGCGGTTGGCTGGGAGCCGGGCAGGGAAAGTGGGGGCAGTCGGGTACCTGTGAGGTTGGGGCCCAAGCCACTAACTAGATGGCATGGGGTGCGCATGAGTGAAGCCTCCCAGGGCAGCGTGGGCAGCCGGCAGCCAGGTCTGGAGCCTGGGAGAGCTGCCTGGCTGCGGCAGGCCAGCATGGAGCCTAGTGCAGCAGGAGCCCTCGGCCGATAGTGGGACTTGGTGGCAGGGCCCCTCGAGCTTGGCCTTCAAGTAGGTTTCATGCTCCTGGCTGCTTCCCTGGCAGGAGGCCAGGCTGCAGGGGGCACTCTCACTGCCAGGCCTCACAGCCCACAGCCCCCCAAGCCTCCACGGCGGAGCCCCAGATCATAACGTCACTGTCTCTCCCCTTTCCTCGGGCACTCTGGGGCCCTGGAGCCTGCTCAGCTGCTCTGCCCTCGCAACCCAGCGGTGGTGGCTGTAGCTTGGGCCTCCTGTTCCCTGTCTCCCTGGGCGCTATCCCCGCTCTGCCAAGCCTGCTGCGCTGCGCAACTCAGGTGCTAACCCTGCTGCCTCCTGCTTCCCCGCTCCCACTCCTGTCTGCACCGGGCTGCTTTTCACCGCGAGCCTTCTCAGTTGTCAGGAAACTCCGGTTTCACCATCAGGCCTGGGGGGTGGGGAGGCAAGTGTCACGTCCCCCCACGCTGCAGCAGGACTCCGCCTCACCGCGTCCACACACAGCAATGGGGGCCGGGGCCAGGCCACAAGGGCGCAGGCAGCCGTGTGCCCAGCCAGATGCTGGCGTTCAGCAGTGTGGGCCATGGTGCTGAACGAGGCTGAGTAGGCAAGGGAGTGGCTGTCAACACTTAGGCTGGAGTGGGCCCTTCCTTTTCCTCCCAGGCACCTGGGTGCTACTGTCGGGCCTCTCCCACATGGGCACTTGAGGTGGTCAGGAGAACCCTTCCTGCCTTCTGAGAAACCACTCGCCATCCCAGCTTGGAGGGGCAGGGCGGGGCAGGAGGCCTGGTGGCCTGGCTGTGCTTGGTGGTGGCAATGAGAGGCCTGTGTGGGCGGCAGGCGGACGGGAACAACCTGAACCCGAGCTCACACGCTGGCCCCCCTTTGGGGACCCACCCTGCCCCACCAGGTGCTGGCATCGGCCCCACCATTCAGATTGGGGAGGAGACGGTGATCACTGTGGACACTAAGGCGGCAGGCAAAGGCAAAGTGACGTGCACCGTGTGCACGCCTGATGGCTCAGAGGTGGATGTGGACGTGGTGGAGAATGAGGACGGCACTTTCGACATCTTCTACACGGCCCCCCAGCCGGGCAAATACGTCATCTGTGTGCGCTTTGGTGGCGAGCACGTGCCCAACAGCCCCTTCCAAGTGACGGTGAGGAGGGGTGGGGGGTAGGTCAGCAGAGGCATCTGGCAGGTCCTGGCCTGTTCCCCTGGGGCCCCTCTGTGACAACAGACTCTCCAGCAGCTCTCTGCTTTGCCCTGCAGGCTCTGGCTGGGGACCAGCCCTCGGTGCAGCCCCCTCTACGGTCTCAGCAGCTGGCCCCACAGTACACCTACGCCCAGGGCGGCCAGCAGACTTGGGTACGGCCTGGCCAGCTAGGGACACTGGGGCTAGCCAGCTGGGTGTTCTGTGAGCCCCTAGTTTACCATGTGTGAGGAGGGACCCCAGATCCTCCCACTGTCCCTCACCCATGCCCTGTGTCTCCACTGCAGGCCCCGGAGAGGCCCCTGGTGGGTGTCAATGGGCTGGATGTGACCAGCCTGAGGCCCTTTGACCTTGTTATCCCCTTCACCATCAAGAAGGGTGAGATCACAGGTGAGTGGGGACTTGGGAAGGAGCTCGGGAGCCAAGGAGGCCAGATTGTGCCAATGAGCTGCCCTGACCTCAGCCCCACTGCCCCACAGGGGAGGTTCGGATGCCCTCAGGCAAGGTGGCGCAGCCCACCATCGCTGACAACAAAGACGGCACCGTGACCGTGCGGTATGCACCCAGCGAGGCTGGCCTGCACGAGATGGACATCCGCTACGACAACATGCACATCCCAGGTGGGCCTGCCCTGCCTCTGCCCACTCCACCGCCACCACCTCACAGAGAGATGGGGCTGGGGGACACACGAGGCTGCCATTCCACAAGGCCCTTCTTCCTGCCTCAGGAAGCCCCTTGCAGTTCTATGTGGATTATGTCAACTGTGGCCATGTCACTGCCTATGGGCCTGGCCTCACCCATGGAGTAGTGAACAAGCCTGCCACCTTCACCGTCAACACCAAGGATGCAGGAGAGGGTGAGCAATAGCTCTGGTCTTGACCTGCTCTGTGCCCGGGATGCCCTCACCGGGGTAAGGGGTGGACTCAGGAGATACTCCTGAATGGGGCTCCCTGCCCTGCTGCCCTGGCCATCGGAGCTCCTCAGTGCAGGCCAACTGGAGTGTCCCCAGCATAGTTCCCATGCTCACCCACGGCTCTCTCCAGGGGGCCTGTCTCTGGCCATCGAGGGCCCGTCCAAAGCAGAAATCAGCTGCACTGACAACCAGGATGGGACATGCAGCGTGTCCTACCTGCCTGTGCTGCCGGGGGACTACAGCATTCTAGTCAAGTACAATGAACAGCACGTCCCAGGCAGCCCCTTCACTGCCCGGGTCACAGGTGGGTGGCACTGGGAGCAGTGACAGAAACGGGTGGCAGGGTGGGCATGGTCTCCCATGGCTGGACGCACAGTGATGGCTGGCCTGTCCCCACCAGGTGACGACTCCATGCGTATGTCCCACCTAAAGGTCGGCTCTGCTGCCGACATCCCCATCAACATCTCAGAGACGGATCTCAGCCTGCTGACGGCCACTGTGGTCCCGCCCTCGGGCCGGGAGGAGCCCTGTTTGCTGAAGCGGCTGCGTAATGGCCACGTGGGTAAGCGGCTGAAAGGTCCAGGGATTTCAGAAAGGAGGCAGTCTGTGGGGAGCCATGCCCTCCCTGACTGACAGCCATGCCCTGTGTCCAGGGATTTCATTCGTGCCCAAGGAGACAGGGGAGCACCTGGTGCATGTGAAGAAAAATGGCCAGCACGTGGCCAGCAGCCCCATCCCGGTGGTGATCAGCCAGTCGGAAATTGGGGATGCCAGTCGTGTTCGGGTCTCTGGTCAGGGCCTTCATGAAGGCCACACCTTTGAGCCTGCAGAGTTTATCATTGATACCCGAGATGCAGGTAGGCAGTGGCTGCCCACCAGCTGGGGCGGGAGCACTGTGCATAGCACCGAAGCTCAGGGGTATCCCTCCCCTAGGCTATGGTGGGCTCAGCCTGTCCATTGAGGGCCCCAGCAAGGTGGACATCAACACAGAGGACCTGGAGGACGGGACGTGCAGGGTCACCTACTGCCCCACAGAGCCAGGCAACTACATCATCAACATCAAGTTTGCCGACCAGCACGTGCCTGGTGAGTGCAGCAGTGCCTCGGCAGCCCCCCTCACTACACCAGGGCCCACAGGCAGCGTGTGACTGGAGGGGCGTGGGCCGTGCTTTCTTCCTGCAGGCAGCCCCTTCTCTGTGAAGGTGACAGGCGAGGGCCGGGTGAAAGAGAGCATCACCCGCAGGCGTCGGGCTCCTTCAGTGGCCAACGTTGGTAGTCATTGTGACCTCAGCCTGAAGATCCCTGGTAGGGGCTGTGGGGAGCCTGGGGAGGGGTCCTGGGGCTCAAGCAGCCCCAAGAGGAGGGGTGGAGCCCAGGGCTGCTGCTCACTAGCCCATCCCCGCCCTGCAGAAATTAGCATCCAGGATATGACAGCCCAGGTGACCAGCCCATCGGGCAAGACCCATGAGGCCGAGATCGTGGAAGGGGAGAACCACACCTACTGTATCCGCTTTGTTCCCGCTGAGATGGGCACACACACAGTCAGCGTCAAGTACAAGGGCCAGCACGTGCCTGGGAGCCCCTTCCAGTTCACCGTGGGGCCCCTAGGGGAAGGGGGAGCCCACAAGGTCCGAGCTGGGGGCCCTGGCCTGGAGAGAGCTGAAGCTGGAGTGCCAGGTAGGCCTGCTCACACCCCGAGCACTCGCTCTCCTGTGTTGGCCAGGGTGGGGTTGGGGGTGGAGGAAAGAGCTGGCAGGCATGTCTACCTTGGCTATGCCTGGAGGGGGCCAAGGCTGGTGAAGCAGCCTTCAGTGAGGACACACTGTTCTCCCACAGCCGAATTCAGTATCTGGACCCGGGAAGCTGGTGCCGGAGGCCTGGCCATTGCTGTCGAGGGCCCCAGCAAGGCTGAGATCTCTTTTGAGGACCGCAAGGACGGCTCCTGTGGTGTGGCTTATGTGGTCCAGGAGCCAGGTACTGGGAACCCGGCTGGGGTTGGAGGAGGTGGGGCCTGAGTGTGGGTATTGGACCCAGGGGTTGCACAGATAGCCCTGCCTGGCACTCACTCTTCACTTTGAGGTCACAGGGCCACCCAGGCTGTTCGTGGGAGGTGGGAGGCCCAAAGGCTGATGAGCCGGTCTTACACTCTTTCCCTGCCCAGGTGACTACGAAGTCTCAGTCAAGTTCAACGAGGAACACATTCCCGACAGCCCCTTCGTGGTGCCTGTGGCTTCTCCGTCTGGCGACGCCCGCCGCCTCACTGTTTCTAGCCTTCAGGTGAGGCACCGAGAGAAACCGCCCACCTGGGGCTCCTGGGCCCGGACAGACCAGAGCCACCGCAGAGAGCAGGCCTTGGCCCTGTGTTCAGTGACCCCCCTGGCCCAGCTCTGGGTTCCAGGCCTCTGCTCTGGCCGGGTGCAGCCCACGCTTGGGGTCGGCAGGAAATATCCTGCCCACCACGTGGAGTTTTTCTCGTGTCTCAGGTCTAAAGGCTTTGAACAGAAGCCTGTGCCCCTTGAGCACCAGGGCTGCGGTTTAAAGAGGGACAGCCTGCCAAGGCTGGGTGCTGCCCACAGGGTGGGGCAGCCCTCCCTTCCTGCCACCTGGGTGTGTGCGACGGCAGAGTGTGGGGGCAGGGGCAGGGATGTGCGCCTGTGGCTTGCTGCCCCTTGCAAATCAGTGGCTCTCCCTCTTTAAACCAAGTTGGACGCCAGATGGGTAAGTGCGACCCGCGGGCCTCTTGCTCCTGGGGCCTTTCCTTCCTCCCTTGCCCTGGCCCAAGCCCCCCCATCTAACCATGTCTGCTGTGCTTCCAGGAGTCAGGGCTAAAGGTCAACCAGCCAGCCTCTTTTGCAGTCAGCCTGAACGGGGCCAAGGGGGCGATCGATGCCAAGGTGCACAGCCCCTCAGGAGCCCTGGAGGAGTGCTATGTCACAGAAATTGACCAAGGTGAGGCCCTGTCCCTGCCCGGCCGCCCTGCCCTGCTGGCTGGAAGCAGGCTGAGAGTACAAAAGGAAGGTACCGCTTCTGTAAGCAGCCAAGACGGGGCCCCAACTCCTGGGCCCCCTAAGCCAGGCAACCCTTTCCCAATTGGTGACCCAAGCCGTTGGGGATGTGGCTCGCCACCTACAGCTATTAGGAAGGCCTTCTACCCTGCAGTACCATGCCATCTCCACAGGGAAAGACTCAAAGTCCAGCCTCAGTGCTGCCCGGCCCTTCAGCCACGGCCATGGTACTTGTGCACAGGCCTGGGGCAGCCTTGCGGGTAGGAGGAGCCCAGTGGGCTTCATTTCACAGCCTAGTCCTGCCCTTCCCAGCTGCATGACCTGAAGCAAGTTCCTGCCTGTCTCTGAGCCCGTTAACATGCAGGGGATATGGTGTTCACGGTAACCTTTCTTAGGAGGCAGCAAGGCCTGGGTTTGGCTTGTAAAAGATTTCCGTCCCAATGCACCCTGACGGTGGGCAGCTTGAGTGTCTAAAGCTTCGGCCCTCAGGAGGTCTGCTTCGGGGTGCAGGTGCCCAGCGTGGCTGGGCTCACACTGATGGACCGGCAAAATGGGGAGGGCCAGGGTTGAGGCTGTTCCTCACAGACACCATCTGCTGGTTTGAGGAGGGGCCCCAGGCCCACAGCATGACTCCCTGCTCCTCAGATAAGTATGCTGTGCGCTTCATCCCTCGGGAGAATGGCGTTTACCTGATTGACGTCAAGTTCAACGGCACCCACATCCCTGGAAGCCCCTTCAAGATTCGAGTTGGGGAGCCTGGGCATGGAGGGGACCCAGGCTTGGTGTCTGCTTACGGAGCAGGTCTGGAAGGCGGTGTCACAGGTAAGTCTGTGGGTGCGGCTGCAGGTGTGCACACAGCTGCTAGGCCCTTGCCTCCAAGCTCTTGGTGACAACAGGAGGCACCTGGAGGTGACAAGCCTGCGCTGGGTGGCCGAGGACAGGGAGGCAGGCCAGTCTGGCTCTGCCTGACCTCCTGTGCTCCCAGGGAACCCAGCTGAGTTCGTCGTGAACACGAGCAGTGCGGGAGCTGGTGCCCTGTCGGTGACCATTGACGGCCCCTCCAAGGTGAAGATGGATTGCCAGGAGTGCCCTGAGGGCTACCGCGTCACCTATACCCCCATGGCACCTGGCAGCTACCTCATCTCCATCAAGTATGGCGGCCCCTACCACATTGGGGGCAGCCCCTTCAAGGCCAAAGTCACAGGTGAGCCTGGGGCCAAGCTACTGGCATCTGCCCAATGCCGGGCACCACAGCCACCTCTTAGCCCCACCCACTCTGCCTTGCAGGCCCCCGTCTCGTCAGCAACCACAGCCTCCACGAGACATCATCGGTGTTTGTAGACTCTCTGACCAAGGCCACCTGTGCCCCCCAGCATGGGGCCCCGGGTCCTGGGCCTGCTGACGCCAGCAAGGTGGTGGCCAAGGGCCTGGGGCTGAGCAAGGCCTACATAGGCCAGAAAAGCAGCTTCACAGTAGACTGCAGCAAAGCAGGTGGGCAACCCGGGCCCCCGGCCCACCTTCCCACCAAAATGAGGCCAGAAATCACAGGATGGCCAGTGTCTGGGAGAGCAGGGACCGCCTTTGGGGTGTGGCTTTCACTTCTAGAGCCACCTCCCTGCCACCTCCTGGACCCCTCAAACAAAGGCCAGGGAGGAGCTGGAATCTGCTAAGCTGGCCTGGGTTGGGGAGGTGCTGGCAGCTCTTTAGGAAGCGAGAACTGTGACCCCAGAACTGGCTTAGGGACAGGAGAGGAGAGCAGGACACCAGTGGGAGGAAGGGGGCTGGGACCTGGGACTGAGGACCCCTCTTGCCTCAGGCAACAACATGCTGCTGGTGGGGGTTCATGGCCCAAGGACCCCCTGCGAGGAGATCCTGGTGAAGCACGTGGGCAGCCGGCTCTACAGCGTGTCCTACCTGCTCAAGGACAAGGGGGAGTACACACTGGTGGTCAAATGGGGGGACGAGCACATCCCAGGCAGCCCCTACCGCGTTGTGGTGCCCTGAGTCTGGGGCCCGTGCCAGCCGGCAGCCCCCAAGCCTGCCCCACTACCCAAGCAGCCCCGCCCTCTTCCCCTCAACCCCGGCCCCTGGGCCGCCCTGGCCGCCCGCCTGTCACTGCAGCCTCCCCTGCCCTGTGCCGTGCTGCGCTCACCTGCCTCCCCAGCCAGCCGCTGACCTCTCGGCTTTCACTTGGGCAGAGGGAGCCATTTGGTGGCGCTGCTTGTCTTCTTTGGTTCTGGGAGGGGTGAGGGATGGGGGTCCTGTACACAACCACCCACTAGTTCTCTTCTCCAGCCAAGAGGAATAAAGTTTTGCTTCCATTCTCCTTTGGGTGGCTGTAGCTTTGTTGGGGTTGGGGGACCAGTCAAGGCCAACCTGACAGGGGTGCCAATGAGCAGATCAAAGCATGGGCTGAGCACAGGTCACCTCCCTCCGGGGCTCCTGCTTCACCCCACCCTGACTCCAGAAGGCGCTATCTATCTTTGCTTCCTCTGCCTCCCTGAGTTCAAGCCAACGTAAGGAGAGGGACATGTAGCAACCTGGAATGGAGCCCAGGCAGCAAGGAGGCAAAGAGCTGGGCAGGAGAGCCCATTACTGGGTAGGGTGGTGTCAGGAAGGCTCCCTGGTGGAGGTGGCCAGATAATCAAGGGCCCTCTAAGCAGCCCTCAAAATCACAGCAGGCCCGGCCGGGTGTGGTGGCTCACGCCTGTAATCCCAGCACTTTGGGAGGCCGAGGCAGGCGGATCACGAGGTCAGGAGATCGAGACCATCCTGGCTAACACGGTGAAACCCCGTCTCTACTAAAAATACAAAAAATTAGCCAGGTGTGGTGGCGGGCGCTTGTAGTCCCAGCTCCTCGGGAGGCTGAGGCAGTAGAATGGCGCGAACCCAGGAGACAGAGCTTGCAGTGAGCCGAGATCGCGCCACTGCACTCCAGCCTGGGCGACAGAGCGAGACTCTGTCTCAAAAAAAAAAAAAAAAAAGAAAATCACAGCAGGCCCTGGCCATCTGCCAGGTAACTCGAACATGCCACCATTCCCCCGAACAAGGGACTGGGATGAGGCCCCCTCCCCCAGGCTCTGGGCCTCAGGGCCCTTTAGTTAACAGGTGGCAGGAGGTGGATGCATTCAAGGTGCCAATCCCAGGTACCCTGGGCCCCCTGCTGAATATCCCCTCATTGGTACCCCTGCCGTGGATTCCCACACCAACCTATGCGTCTCCCACTGTAAAGACTGCCCCCAAACACACAACATCCCAAGTTGTCCTGGCTCCTGGTGCTGCCTGCATGCTATTGGGACATCCCAACTGCAGCACGCAAAGCTGCCTGCTCCCTGGGCCAAAGGCTTTGGCCCTCAATCAAACCCCTGACAAGGACACCACCACCTCAGACATCTGCAGACAAGGGCCAGGAAGCAAGGCTCTCAGGGGTAACGCTCAGCTTTCTCGCCACATCCTCCCTCAGCTCCCTCGCCACATCCTCCCTCAGCTCCACAGCGTCTGACACGACCAGGCCGTAGCCTGCAGCCATGGCACACATCAAACCCAGACCTTCTGAGACCTCAACACCACGCGTACCCTCCTTGACCCCTGTTGAGAGAGCAAAGTAGAAAAGGCAGCGGCAGTTGAGGCAGGATGGCTACTTTTATTTCTCACTGGGGCTGGGCTGCTGGCCCCAGGCTCAGGGTGGCCACTCACTGGGAGACACGGGGCAAGCAAGACACAGAAAGGGGAAGTCCCACCCCCAGCCGCAGCCACTCTACTGCTCCCCCTGGGCCCAATGGCATAGAGGCAAAGGGGCCAAGCACACTCTGGAAGCCTCTAAAAGCCACCAGCTGAACGTGGGTGTGAGGCAGCAGAGCCAGGCCCAGAAAGATGCAGTGCCAGTTGGGAGGACGGGAGGTCCCCCTGAGGCTGCGACTTGTCCGCTCAGCCCACTGTGTGCCCAGGACTCTGAACCTCTGGGGCACTCCCTCCTGTCCCGAGTCACCCAGAGTCTCCTGCCCCCTCCCTGTGCCTGCTCCATCACATCCTCTCTCAAGCCCCATGCCTGGCAGGGCCACCGCCCTACGGCTGGGCTAGGTGAACCAAGGGCACCGGTCCCCCAAACCTGCCGATCGTCCCCAGGCTGCAGGGACACATGTGGGGCGGCAAGGGCAGAAGATAAACTAGGGGGATCCAGGCCCCTGAGGACAGCCCTGGCGGGAGGCCACAGGCCTCACAGGGTGGTGAGCTGGAGGCCACCCAGGCAGGCAGGCAGGCAGCAGGGAAAGAGACTGGCACCGTCCTGGCCAGGGGCCTCCCCGGGAAGGGCGGGCAAGTAGGAGCAAAAACAAGAGCAGAGCACGGGCACCCACCCTGCCGGGGGCCTATGGCCTGGGGACCCAGACACACTGAGGAAGACCCAGGAGGACCCGCCAGGCTACTAGGAGGAGATAAAGGGTGCACAGGCCTCCAACCCGCAGGTTGTGTCTGGACCGAGTCCAGGGAGGGCAGGGAGGGGCGGTAGC
Source organism: Gorilla gorilla gorilla (assembly GCF_029281585.2). Lineage (NCBI taxonomy): Eukaryota > Metazoa > Chordata > Mammalia > Primates > Hominidae > Gorilla > Gorilla gorilla. The sequence goes on from NC_073247.2 coordinate 166,006,008, forward strand.
CCAGTTGACCTTCCCTCCCCCAAGCCACGCCTCTGCACCCCAACCCTCCCTTCCGCCTCCCAACAGCCCCATCCCCGCTCTCCGAGGAAACTGGGAGGGGACCTGGAGAGGAAAGGGAAGCAACGGCCCCTCAGAGCGGGGTTCCCCAAAATCTATGGCCAGGGACTGAGGCCAGCACTCAGACACTGTTGGGAACACTGGCCAGGAGTCCCTCGGGGTGGACCTGGGAACCTGCTGCAGAAGCTTAGGGGACCCGGCCAGCTCAGGAAAGGGCTCAGGCTGGAAACCGAGCAGACAGGGCACCGCTGGACCTGGGGCCGAGGAGGACAGGAAGTAGGTGACTATGGAAAGACCCCCGCCGCCACCCACGCCCAACTCGGCACACAAAGGCCCAGAGAGGCCCCCAGACATGCCTGTGGGGGCAGGGGTGTTTGCAAACATTTGCAGAGGGACCGGGTGTCCCAGGCACACGGACAGCTTGCAGGGCCCGGCTGAGGCTAGGACAGCAGCAGGTGGCTGGCAGGAGGTGCCCCGCCAGGGTCCCCAACTGTGTGGGGGGCAGGCCGGAGGCAGGCGGCACCAGTCCTGGGCAGGATCTCTCGGAAGAGGGGCCGTACCCAGCCAGGGTTCCCAGAGACACGGGTGGTGGGGCCGAGTGCCCCCTCACCCTGTGCCTGGCCCCCAACAAAGGGTGAGCATGTATCCTTCCTGGACACGGTGTCCAGGGCAGGGCACTCCCGAACCAGGATGCCCCCTAGGCCACAGGACCCCTCAGCCCCAGCTGACAGCAGCCGGGGACCTGGGGAGGCCCCCAGGAGGCAGGGCGGCAGCCAAGCAGAACACCATCCCTGGACCCACACTCCAACTGCAACCAGGGCCCGCTCCCCCGAAGGCACCAGCTCTCCCTAGGGGCAGGACCTTGATCCAGAGCAGGAATGGAGGCCCCCAACAGGGGACGGCTGGAGAGGCCCTGAGCTCACGAGCCAGGGAGCGGCGCCTCTGTGCCCGGAAGCCCCTGGGTCCTGCCTGGGCTGCTGGTAGCTGCTGCGGGCCGAGGAGTCCGGACACCCCTAGGGTGCTCTGGGGCAGCTCCTTTGGGACCCTCAATGGAGCCAGTAAGTCCAGGAGGCCGCCGATCCGTCCAGGTGGGTGCATGGGCCGGGACAGGGTCTGGCTGCTGTCGTGACTGTGCCCATCTGCCGAACAGGCCGCTAGGAGAGCACTCCCTCAGCGAGGGCGCCGGGCAGCCCGGGGAGGGAGGACACAGTCCCCGTCCAGGCCCCCGAGGCCCCCATAGCAGGGAGAGCCGGCCCTCCTCGCTGTTCTTCCCGCGGGACCGGGCCGGCACCTCGGCTCAGGGGAGAGAGGGTCACAGAGGACAGCCAGCAGGCAGGTGGCCCAGGAGTGTGGGGGGTCGGTGGGCCTGACCGTGTCCTGAAGCACCCCAGGACCCTGTATCCGACACCCTGGCGGAGGGGCTGTCCCCACCTGCCAGGAACACATTCCTCAGGGAAGGCCCGGCAACCTGCTCTCGTCGGGTTCAAGAAGGGCCAGGCGGCTTTGGAAGGGGCCAGGAGCTGTCACCAAGGGCCCCCGCATTGCCCAGAGGCGGCGCGGGCCAACAGGAAAAGCACTCACCGCCCACGGAACCTCTGTGACAAACTCAGAGCCACGGAGAGCGTCATCAGCAAGTCACTTGCCAGTCCCAGTGGGAAGGATGGGGCACATCTCCAGGGAAACGAGACGCCAAGGTCCTCCTGGGGCCCCAGTGGAAAGCTCCTTCCAGGACCCACCTGGCCCTCCACATCCCACCCTCCAGGCCAGGGACCGGAGCCCAGTATCCGGCAACCTGACACATCACGGAAAAAAGGAGCTGCTCTGCCTTCACCACGACGACGCGGCACACCCCCTCCCTGCCCCGGCCCCTCCCCTTCAGGGCTGCATGCGGGGAGGAGAGGCCTCCCCTGTCTGCAGAGAGAGGTCGCCCCACCTGGGGCAGAGAGGGGACAGGGGCAGGAATGAGCCCCTGGGAGGGGGGCATTGGAGGTGGGGGGCACATCCTGCCACCCAGGCTGGCGTGGGGCACTCATGCCATGCAGACCAGAAGGGGCTTCCCACCGGCTCCTGGGGATGTTGGACCGGGGCTCCCCGACCAGGGCTGGGAAAGGCTTCCATGAAGAGCCAGAGAGCACACGGCGCAGGCCCTGCTGGGCACACGGGGTCTCGGTGGCAGAGTCTCCCTTCTTGGGGTTCTCTGTGATGGGTTTTGCAACCCTTTCAGGATGTCAAAGCACGCCCCGCCCTCAGAAATGCAGGCCCCGGCCAGTGTCGGCCCCAGGAGGTGGCCTGCTGCTCCCGCTGACACCAAGGACATGTTCCTGAGGCGGCCCGCTCGGGATCTCCAGCAGCCGACGCAGGTCCACACGTGCAAGGGTGCTTCTGACTCGCAGCACTCAGGAACAGCCTCCACCCTGAGCGTGGCGCCCTCTCCAGCACGTGCCAGGGTGGACCTGTGAGACCAATAAAAACCACAGCGGAGGCGAGGCGAGTCACTTAGGAGCCCGGGCCATGAAGAGACTGTGGCCGGGTCTGGGGCGCCCTCTCCTGCTGGTTCGACTGGATTGCAGGTCCGGGGGAAGCCGAGCAGCCCTGGGGAGGAGGCCCGGTGGGGAGGAACTGAGGCCTCCTGCCACAGCCTCCAGAGGGAGAGTCATCACGAGGGCTCCCCACCCAGTCAGATAGGATGGCTGGGCCCCAGTGGACACCTGACCGCAGCCTGAGAGGGACCCTGAGCCACAGTCCTGGCTCCCCGAGAGCCCTCCCAGAGCCTGTCCCTCAGAACCCTGGGGGGGTGACACGAGTGCTGGGGGGGTGACACGAGTGCTAGGTGGGGAAGGACCGAAACGTGAAGTCGTCTGTTACCCAGTAGTCGGAACTGGTGCCCAGCGTCCAGGGAGCAAGACACGGCGTGAGCCAGAAGGAAACAAACCGACAAGAACCCCCAGAAACCATCAGGAAAGCCTGGAGATTCTGATGACACGAAAACTAAAATCCCCTCTGTGACCAAGCACAACCCGCAAACCACACAGTCAAGAGACAAGTGATAACAAGGGGAGAAAATAGTAGCAAGAGGTGACTAAGGGCTCGCGTCAGTCACACACACACAGAGCCGGACACACGGACAAGGCAAAGTGCAAGGACAAGAGAGCAAAAGGGGGCGGAGGAGAGGAAGGGAGAGGGAAGGAAGCGTCTTCTCCACCGGGATGCAATTCCTTGGGAGCCCGTCTGACCCCAGGGCAAAGAGATGCTGGGTCGCCAGAGCCGCCGCGGAGAAGTCCCGCCGGGCCTCGGAGCCCAGCAAAGAGGAACCAGGGCGGACGGGCCAAACCCAGCGGCCGGCTCCCGGGGGGTGGGTGGTGGCGCTGCGGGGAGTCGCCTGAGCAGCATCACCAGCAGCTGGGAACCCTCCCGGTGCGGGAAGGTTGGCGGGTAAGGCGGGGCTTCCCCGGAAACACTGGGCTGGACCCAGCGGTCCCAGGGGTGCTGGAACCAGCCCTGCGGGTGTTCCCAGGCACCCACCCGCGGGAAGACCGGCTGGAGGGATGGCTCCTGTTGGCACCCACGTCGAGGGAAGCCACCGCCTTCTCTGCGGGGCTCGCCTTTCCTACCTCCCCCAGGAGACAGTCAGGCCAGGAAGCGCCCCAGCCCACGACCGCCCGCAGCAGAGCAGGATTCCCTCCCCGGCGGCCACCGCTGTCAAGGGACGGGGAAGACTTTGTTACCCCACCGCGCGCCACCGCGGAATGGTGCACAGACACCTCCAGACGCCACTTCCCCCAGGACCGCCGCCCGCCCCGCTCTGCCCACCTCTCCCTGGACGCTGCCGGGTGGGCGCGGCCCTGCTTCCCCACGACCCCCCAGACGCGCCCCGAGGCACTTTCGCAGCATAGTGGAGTGGGAAGGGCGGGGCGGCCCCTCGACGGCGCCGAGGCGAGAGCGGCTCACGGGGCTTCCCGGGCCCTGATCTCAGGGGACGCCTGTCCGCCTCGTCCCCGGGGGAGGACAGCGACCACCGGTCTGCAAAGGAAGGGGACTCGGCGCATGCCCGGCAGGGCCGGCCCAGGACTCGCAGGCGCGGAAGGCGGTGCCGAGGCGGGGGCGGGGCGTGGAGGGACAGCCCTAGTCTCCGCCCGCCGGGGCTCACAGCTGCCTCGCTCCCCGCCTCCGCTTCGGTCGCTCCTCGTAAGCTCCAGGCGCCCACGGGAAGCCCCGCCCAGCCCCGCCTATCCGTCCTCCTCTTCGCCTGTCCTCGCCAATGACCATGCTCAGATTGCACGGGATTCCCGCCCCTCGCCCTTGACTGACGCTCCTGCTGCCCAGTGGACGACACCCCGTCGCGTGCGCGCCGCTGGGGCCCTGCCGGGTGTGGCGCGGCGCTCTCAGGCTCCTAGGCGTTCCCGGGGCGAGACCCAGGGCGCTGGCCGCAGAGTCGCCGGTGCACACGCAACAGTGCCGCCTTGTGTTTTGGGTGTGGACCTGCGCTTCTCTAAGCGTTCCATTCCCGAGAAGGGGCGAGAAACGTCCAGAGGTCGTGGCACCTGCCCGCCGCTGCCGGGGCGTCGGCCGTGGGCGCAAGTGAAGCGCCCCGGGAGCGCGGCGCGACGTCCGTGCCTTCCGAGGGCGGCCCGGGTGTCGCCGCGGTGCGCGCGGGAGGGCGCGGCCGTGGGCATTTCCGCGCTTGCGCGGGTTCCTGTCCCGCCCCGGCCCCGGCCCCTCCCTCTCGCGGCCCCGCAGTAGACGCAGCCCCTCCCTCCCGCGGTGCAGCGCAGCCAGGGCTCTGCTCCGGGAGTCATGGAGTCCATCACCGCGGAGCGTTATCTCAGCGGACCCACGCGGTGTCCTCCGCTGGGGTGGGCCGAGTACCCTCCGCCTCCCGCCCGCGAGATCCATCCCAGCCATTGGCGGGGGCCCGTGGTTCTTCCCGCTCATGGCCACGGAACGGTCCACGCTCGCGGAGCCGCAGGCTGAGCTTTTGCTGGTGAGGGACAAGGTCGTGGTTTCCCGTGGCTGGTGGCCCTCACGGAGGAGCCTGCTGGGAGCACGCACGTGTAGGGTTTCTTGTCATCGGGTTGCCACGCCCATCTTGAACGCTCGAGTCCACGCAGAAGTGTAGAAGTGGATGTGTAGCTTTATTTGTAATTCTCTTTCTTTCTTCCTTTCTTTCCTTCTTTCTTTCCTTTTCTTTCTTTTTGAGTCAGGGTCTCACTCTGCGCCCAGTCTGGAGTGCAGTGGCGCGATGAGGGCTCACTACAGCCTTGACCTCTCCACCCCAGCGAGGGCTTCAACCTCCAGCCTCAGCCTTCCGTGTAGCTGGGACTACAGGCGCACGCCACCACCATGTCCGGCTAATTTTTTTACTTTTTGTAGAGATGGGGTCTCGCTTTTTCGCCCAGGTTGGTCTGGGATTCCTGGGCTCAGGTGATCCACCCCAGCCTCACAAAGTGCTGGGATTCTGGGCACCGGGCACCGGCCGCCGCGCCCGGCTTGATGTGTAGTTTCAATAGAAACCACCAAGGTCTTCAGGGTGGCCCGTGCATCACTTTACACATACATACTCAAGCGAATCATTGAGAGGTGTTTGAGGCCGGGCGCGGTAGCTCACGCCTTGATCCCAGCACTTTGGGAGGCCGAGGCGGGTGGATCGTTTGAGGTCAGGAGTTTTGAGACCAGCCTGACCAACATAGTGAAACTCTGTCTCTAATAAAAATACAAAATTAGCCGGGTGTGGTGGCGCCCTCGCCTATAATCCCAAGTACTCAGGAGGCTGAGGCAGGAGAATCGCTTGAACCCAGGAGGCAGAGGTTGCACTGAGCCGAGATCGCACCACGGCACTCCAGCCTGGGTGATAGAGCAAGATTCTGTCTCAAAAAAAAAAAAAAAGTTTTTGAAACAACTTGAAGCAAGTTATCCCATGTATAAAAAAGCATAAAGTTATTTATACTATTTTTCTGTGCGATCACCCACATAGTTAACCAAGTTAAGACCCATTATGCGGCCGGGCGCGGTGGCTCACGCCTGTAATCCCAGCACTTTGGGAGGCTGAGGCGCGTGGATCACGAGGTCAGGAGTTCGAGACCAGCCTGGCTAATATGGTGAAACCTCGTTTCTACTAAAAATACAAAAATTAGCTGGGCGTGGTGGCCTGTGCCTGTAGTCCCAGCTACTCGGGAGGCTGAGGCAGAAGAATCGCTTGAACCCGGGAGGTGAAGGTTGCAGCAAGCCGAGATCGCACCACTGCACTCCAGCCTGGGTGACACAGTGAGACTCCGTCTCAAAAACAAAAGATCTCAGCTCACCGCAACCTCCACCTCCTGGGCTCAAGTGATTCTCCTGCCTCAGCCTCCCGAGTAGCTGGGATTACAGGCATGTGCCACTGCACCGGGCTTCCATTTGATGTACTTTTAAAGCATTATTATTTCTACCTTGCATTTACTATGAACACAGCCTTGAACGTGCATCCATCTCTCTCTAGAATAATTACCTGTAAGTGGAATTGCTGGGTCGAGATATATGTACATTAAAAAAAATTTTTTTTTTTTTTTTTTTTTTTGAGACAGGATCTCAGTCTGTCGCTCAGGCTGGAGTGGAGTGGCTCGATCACAGCTCACCACCGCCTCAACCTCCTGGGCTCAAGTGATCTTCCTATTTCAGCCTCCTGAGCTGCTGGGACCACAAGTGTGTGCCACCATCCCTGGCTTTTTTAGAAAACTTCTTTTTGTACAGACAGGGTCTCACTGTGTTGCCCAGGCTGGTCTTGAACCCCTGGGCTCAAGTCCTCCCTCCTTGGCCTCTCAAAGTGCTGGTTTTACAGATGTGTCCCACCTTGTGTGGCCTGCATTTAAAATTGTAAGAGACACTAGGGAATTGCCTCCCCAGAAGACCCTACCTTTGATACTGTCCGTCCCTCACATTGTACCCTCAGTGTTTACCCACAGCCTCACCAGCACCTTTTGGGCTAACAGCTTTTTAGGTAGCTGAAAATTAGATGGGAGAACTGTAGCTTTTCGCTTTTTCCTTCTTCCCTGTTTCCTAGTCCTGTTCCCCTCCCTCCCAAAGGGGTCATTTAAAATGTGGTGTCATTTGGAATGTGTTTGTTCAATTGTATTTTAGTTTTCTGAGACAGGGCCTCGCTTTGTCACCCAGGCTGGAGTGCAGTGGTGTGATCATAGCTCACGGCAGCCTTGATGTCCCAGACTCAAGTGATCCTCCCACCTCAGCTTCTGGAGTAACTAGGACTACAGGCATGTGCCACCACGCCAGCTAATTTTATTTTTTTGTAGAGATGAGGTCTCACCCTGTTGCCCAGGCTGGTCTCCTATTCCTGGCTTCAAGCGATCTGCCCGTCTCAGCCTCCCAAAGTGCTTGGATGACAGGTGTGAGCCACCGCCCCGCACCTGTGGATTTTTTGTGTGTATGGTTTTGCCCACCGTAACTGTCCCTGTGCTGCATTCCTATTCTGCTGACTGCTTCCATCATTCAACAGGGTTTCTCAGCTCTTTGTCTGTGGCCCTGGAGACATACAGTTGACTCCTGTGCTCCTGCAGAGGATTTCAGAACTTGGATGCAACACATTTGATCATTCCCACCCTGAGTGATGCAACCCCAGGGCTTCAGCTCCTGGTGTGCCACAAACCATGCCACCAAGGCCATGGCACGGAATGTGGCCTTAGCGAGAAGGGAGAATTGCTCTTGCTGAGGTATCAAGGGGTAGGATTGCTGGGTTCAAGAACATTGATGCTTCATTTTCTTATGTTTGTTCTGTTCTTTTTTTTTTTTTTTTTGAAAGAGTCTCACTCTGTCACCCAGGCTGGAGTGCAGTGGCGCGATCTCGGCTCACTGCAACATTCACCTCCTGGGTATAAGCAATTCTCCCACCTCAGCCTACCAAGTAGCTGGGACTAAAGGCGCACGCCACCACGCCCGGCTAATTTTTGTATTTTTAGTGGAGACGGGGTTTCACCGTGTTGGCCAGGCTGGTCCTGAACTCCTGACCTCAAGTGATCCCCCCGCCTCGGCCTCCCAAAGTGCTGGGATAACAGGCGAGCCACCATGCCTGGCTCCTTTCCCATTTTCTTTTATTTTTATTTTCTTTTTGAGACGGAGTCTCGCTCTGTCACCCAGGCTGGAGTGCAGTGGCGCGAATCTCGGCTCACTGCAAGCTCTGCCTCCCGGGTTCATGCTATTCTCCTGCCTCAGCCTCCCGAGTAGCTGGGACTACGGGCGCCTGCCACCACGCCCGGTTAATTTTTTGTATTTTTTTAGTAGAGACAGGGTTTCACCGTGGTAGCCAGGATGGTTTCGATCTCCTGACCTCCTGATCCGCCGGCCTCGGCCTCCCAAAGTGCTGGGATGACAGGTGTGAGCCACCGTGCCTGGCCTTTTTTTTGTTTGTTTGTTTTGTTAAAGAAAGAGTCTCACTCTGTCACCCAGGCTGGAGTGCAGTGGCACAATCTTGGCTCACTGCAACATTCACCTCCTGGGTTTAAGCAATTCTCCCACCTCAGCCTACCGAGTAGCTGGGATTACAGGCGTGAGCCACCACGCCCAGCTAGTTTTTGCATTTTTAGTAGAGACGGGGTTTCACCATGTTGGCCAGGCTGGTCTTGAACTCCTGACCTCAAGTAATCCCCCCGCCTCGGCCTCCCAAAGTGCTGGGATGACAGGCGTGAGCCACCGCGCCTGGCTCCTTTCCCATTTTCTAAGGGACAGTCAGTCTCCTCCATACCATTTGTCACACACAGCCTTTCCCCCATGATGGCACTGCCGTACTCCCGCTAAATGCGCAGGCATCTGTGGTCTCCTCTGCACTTGTCCTTCCAGGGAACAATGCAGTGGGCTCCTTGCTTTGCATCTCGCCATACCTGGTGCACCTGCCAGCTCCCTTAGCAGGACCTTGCAGACAGTTTCAGTCATTCTTGGGCATTTTCTTCTCCATGTGAAGTTTCCCATCATCTTGTCCCGGACCATTAGACACCCACATCCCTGGCTTCCTGGGACTCTGGTGGCGTGATGGGAAGAGCCCACTTCTCAGCATTGTTTTTTTCAAGAGGATCTCATTCTTAGTCCAGGCGGCAGGAATGGTTTCCCCTGCTGGCCTCAGCTCTGTTGGCAAGGGATACCTGCAGTCTGGGGCCTGGAGTTGGAGCGCTCCAGACACGGTCCCTTCCTTCCGGGAGTTTCTTTCTCGTGGGTGAGCCAGAAGCAAACACCTCATCCCACAGTTCTGAGGGCCTGGGTGGGGCCATCGCCCTGGTCCAGGTAAGAGACCATGGAGTCTGGCCAGGCACGTTGGCTCCTGCCTGTAATCCCAGCACTTTGGGTTAGGGTTAGGGCAGGAGGATCACTTGGCTCCAGCAGTTCAAGACCAGTCTGGGCAACCTAACAAGGCCCCATCTCTACAAAAGAAAAAAAAAAAAATTATCCAGGCATGGTGGCGTGTGCCTGTAGTCCCAGCTGATTGGGAGGCTGAGGCAGGAGCATCTCTGGAGCCCAGGAGTTCGAGGCTGCAGTGAGTGTTGATCGTGCCACTGCATTCCAGTCTGGGTAACGGAGCAGGACCCTGTCTCAATTAAAAAAAAAAAAAAAAGCCGGGCATGGTGGCTCACACCTGTAATTCCAGCACATTGGGAGGCTGAGGCGGGCAGATCACCTGAGGTCAGGAGTTTGAGACCAGCCTGACCACACGGAGAAACCCTGTCTCTACTAAAAATACAAAATAAGCCAGGCATGGTGGCACATGCCTGTGATCCCAGCTACTCGGGAGGCTGAGGCAGGAGAATCGCTCGAACTCGGGAGGCAGAGGTTGCGGTGGGCCAAGATCGCGCCATTGCACTCCAGCCTGGGCAATAAGAGCGAAACTCCATCTCAGAAAAAAAAAAAGGACAGTGGAGTCCTAGATGGCGAGGGTAGCAATGGAGAAACCCACTTCAATTTCTTTGAGCCAACGGTTGGAAGGATTCCCGTGGGAAGGTCAGGAGGGAGAGGAGCCAACAGGTGGAACTCCGACAGTTCCCCCGTCCTCACCTTGTAGGGCTGCAAGATTCCTTGGTGCCTGTCTGGGCTCCAGGGCCCCCACCCACCCCTGCAGGCTTATGTGCGGATCAGCAAGAGGCACTCTGCTCTGGGGCAGGTACTCGGCTGGAGGCGAGGACATGGGAGGGATTTCAGCCCTCTCGCTCCCCAGGAAGGTGTCCTTGTGCAGAGAACAGCCTGCACGACCTTCTAGGGCACCCAGGATTAGGCTGTATCCTCCGTCTGCCCAAACTGGCTACAGAAAGTTCATTTTAACGCCCACTAGAGAGTGAGGAGACTGTAGGTGCAATTTCTTTTTTCTTTTTTTTCGGAGACAGAAGAGTCTTGCTCTGTGGTCCCAGGCTGGAGTGCAGTGGTGTGATCTTGGCTCACTCAAACCTCCACCTCCCAGGTTCAAGCCAGATTCTCCTGCCTCAGCCCCCCGGGTAGCTGAGATTACAGGCACGTTCCACCATGCCCGGCTAATTTCTGTATTTTTAGTAGACGTGGTTTCACCATGTTGGCCAGGCTGGTCTCGAACTCCTGACCTCAATTGATCTACCCACCTCAGCCTCCCAAAGTGCTGGGATTATAGGCGTGAGCCACTGCACCCGCCTTGTAGGCAGATTTTTTTTTTTTTTTTTTTTTTTTCTGAGATAGTTTCTCTGTAGACCAGGCTGGAGTGCAGTGGCATGATCTCGGCTCACTGCAACCTCTGTCTTCCGGGCTCAAGCAATTCTCCTGCCTCAGCCTCCCAAGTAGCTAGAATTACAGGTGTGTGCCACCACACCCGGCTTATTTTTGTATGTTTAGTAGACAGGGTTTCACCATGTTGGCCAGGTTGGCCTCGAACTCCTGACCTCAGGTAATCCGCCCGCTTCGGCCTCCCAAAGCGCTGGGATTGCAGGCGTGAGCCACCGTGCCTGGCCATACACGAATTTTTTTGAGACAGTCTTGCTCTGTCGCCCAGGCTGGAGAACAGTGGTGTGATCTCAGCTCACTGCAGTCTCTGCCTCCTGAGCTCAAGCGATCCTCCCACCTCAGCTGGGATTAGAGTGTGCCGCCACGCCTGGCTAATTTTTAAATATATATATCTAGATATATATATATATATAGATATATATATCTAAATATATATATATCTAAATATATATATATTTAGATATATATATATGGTTTTTTTTGTTTTTTTTTTTTCTGAGACGGAGTCTCGCTCTGTCGCCCAGGCTGGAGTGCAATGGCGTGGTTTCGGCTCACTGCAACCTCCGCCTCCTGGGTTCAAGCGATTCTCCTGCTTCAGCCTCCAGAGCAGCTGGGATTACAGGCGCCCGCCAGTATGCCCGGCTAATTTTTGTATTTTTAGTAGAGACGGGGTTTCACCATGTTGGCCAGGCTGGTCTCGATCTGCTGACCTCATGATCCGCCCGCCTCGGCCTCCCAAAGTGCTGGGATTACAGGCGTGAGCCACTGCGCCCAGCCAATTTTTAGGTTTTAATTTTTGTAGAAGCGGTTTTTCGCCATGTTGTCCAGGCTGGTCTCAAATTCCTGGGCTCAAGTGATCCGCCCACCTCCGCCCCTGAAAGTGCTGAGATTACAGGCGTGAGCCACCGCGCTCCGCCGCAATTCCTGACTTGTACTGCCCCAGTGGTGTTACAGCCTCGAACCCAGTTTCCAGACCTAAGTCACCGCCGGGATCCAGAGTCCCATGATGGAAAGGGCGGCTAGGTTCCCCTGGGAAGGACCTTGCACCATTGCTGCAAGTGCACCCCAGAAATCGTCCCAAGCTTTTCCCAAAGGGACCTGCAGCCATTTATAAAAGCGACATATCATCCTGGAAAACAGGTGCGCTCGAGCAGGATTTCCTCCCGTCCTTCCTGTCAAAGGACGGGAAGACTTTGTTACCCCACCGCGCCCCACCTGCAGAATGGTGGACAGATACCTCCAGATGCCACTTCCCCCAGGACGCCCGCCTGCTCTGCGCACCTCTCCCCGGATGCTGCCCCGTGGGCGGGTGGGGGCGGCCCTGCTTCCCCACGACCCCCAGACGCACCCCGAGGGACTCTGAGCACAGTGGAGTGGGAAGGGCGAGGTGGGGCGGTGCCCAGGCGAGAGCGGCTCACGGGAGGCGGCGCCCGAGACGCAGCTTGTCGGGAGGGTGTGGGTCAGGGTGGGCGGAGCGGGGCCAGAGATGCCCCGGGGTTTCCCAGGCCATGAGTCTCGATGGAGATTTCTCCTCGACCTCTTCCCCGCGGCAATGTGCGAACCCGGGTCTCCAGGAAACGGGGATACGGGGCATGGCTCCCAGCAAGGCCTGGTCCAGCCTCTCCGGTAGGGGAATGGGTCTCCCCCTCCGGCCTCCCGGGTTGACAAAGGAACGCGGGCCCAGGTCCCTGTATGGCGCTTCACCGCCGGGGCCTCTAGCCTAGAAGGAGGCACGGAGCGCGTGTGCGGGACCCGTGCAAGCTCAGGGACACTCTCGCGGTCGCCGGGAGGCCCACCTAGGGTACTTTCCTTTTTTCCACTCTCAGAAATATACGTCTGTCACAGTTAACGGCAAAGCCTAGGGCAAGAGTTCTACGCCCAAGATGGCCAGCCGGAAGCGGGCTTCTCGCGACCATGTGGCGGAGCCCCATTCGTCAGCTGGCCGCCCGCGGCCCTGGTACCCGGTCACCTCTCTGATCTGCGCATGTGCTGGGCTACGCCCGGGCGCAAGCGCCAAGAGCGGCTGCGTCTATGGTCATGACGTCTGACAGAGCGTCCACCCGTCTTCGCCAGGACTCTATGGTTCTTACGCGCGCAGACAGACCGCCTATATAAGCCATGCGCAGGCGGAGGAGCGCCTCTTTCCCTTCGGTGTGGTGAGTAAGCGCAGTTGTCGTCTCTTGCGGTGCTGTTGCTGGTTCTCACACCTTTTAGGTCTGTTCTCGTCTTCCGTTCCGACTCTCTCTTTTTCGTTGCAGCCACTGAAGATCCTGGTGTCGCCATGGGCCGCCGCCCCGCCCGTTGGTGAGTCTTGAATCCGTGTACTTTCACTGCTGGGAAACGGGCGGGGAAAGAAGTGCCTATGGCCGCTGACAACAATTGTGGGGTGGAGCCTCCCCCGTGCGGCGGCCCTGTCTTGGGAACTGACCCTATGTTTTACACTTCCCGGCTATTTTTCAGTCTGCAATATTACTGTCTGTTCCTTCGTTCCCGTGTCGGTGTGGAAGCGACGGTTCCCTCGTATCTTTGCCTGTGTCCTGCAAGCTCACCGCATTTTCGGGCGCTCGATACTCTCTTGGGGCCTTTGTGTGCGTTCTCTGTCTTATTTCCGGGCGACGTGCCGCGTGCGTTGTCGGACGTGAAGGGCAGTCCGGGAAAAACGGGTGCGGCCGCCTCCTGTGTCCTACAGGGGGCGCCAGACGCATTTCCACTCGGCTCGGAGGTGGATTTAGTGCCACGTGCCCGAAAGTCTTAAATTGGGTGACCTGAGTTGTGCAATGATAGTGCGGCGATTTTGTAGTACGCAATGTCTTGAAGAGAGAATTTTTAACTAGGAAAGTTTGTTGCAAAGTGTTTATAGGAAGCGTAAGACAAAGTAACGGAAGATGGTGGCTGTTGTGTTTCTAGTCTTGGGTGTTCTGTGTTGTAGCAGCCAACTGTTGCTTTGTAGTTTATTTCCCCGAATGGAAACGGTTTAGAAGTGGACGTGCATTCCCCACCCTTTTCCCGTCCCTCGTTTGGGTTGTTCCTTGAGGGGCAAAGTGCCTGTTGGGCTTTCTGTGAACCTCACCTAACCTGTGTTTTTTCACTCCCCTGCAGTTACCGGTATTGTAAGAACAAGCCGTACCCAAAGTCTCGCTTCTGCCGAGGTGTCCCTGGTAAGTAGTGGAAGAGCCCCTGCACTGGTTGGCTGTGCTGACTCAGCGTCCGTCTGTGACACCCCCTGCACACTTACCCAATCCTTTTAGATGCCAAGATTCGCATTTTTGACCTGGGGCGGAAAAAGGCAAAAGTGGATGAGTTTCCGCTCTGTGGCCACATGGTGTCAGATGAATATGAGCAGCTGTCCTCTGAAGGTAAGGCAGGATTCTTTGTTCGTCACCCCCCAGTCCTTCCTCCGTGCTCCCTCAACCCCACCCACATACACTGCACTGGAATTGGGAGTTGATGAAACATGAGCCTTACAAAACTCAGCCAACACAATTCCCCTGAGCTGGAGATAGTCGTGGTGAATGTTTCTCTATTATCTTCTCTCACTTTGCTGCTTTTCTTCTCCCTACCTAGCCCTGGAGGCTGCCCGAATTTGTGCCAATAAGTACATGGTAAAAAGTTGTGGCAAAGATGGCTTCCATATCCGGGTGCGGCTCCACCCTTTCCACGTCATCCGCATCAACAAGATGTTGTCCTGTGCTGGGGCTGACAGGTGAGCTTGGTCTGGGCCTTTTAAGGCAGTTGGAGTCTCTACATTATTAGGCTTGCATTATTTTATCAGAGCATAGAGGTGGCCCCAGTGACTCAGCCACTATGGCTACTAGAAAAGCCAGGCTGGCAAGTGACTTTCAGTGGTCACTCAGGACCCCTTCCTGTGGACTGTTGCGGATACAAACAAAGCATGAGTAAGTCTTAGCAAGCTCTTCCCCACAGGTTAGGGGAAACACTTGTGATGGGAGTAGCTCTTCTTGCTTTTAGCTGAATGACAACCATCTTGCCAGCAGGTAGCTGAAGCTGGCGGAGGAGCCCAGTGGCGCCTTTTCAGTGGTTCTTGGGATGCTCCGCAGCCAATTAAGCCGACTGAGTTCCTTTCTTCATGGGGACCCAGTGTGCAATGGCTGCACACAGCAGCTTCCTTGGTAGTGTACGCAGCCTGTTGGTTGTATGGGTTGCTCTAAGGGACCTTGGAGACAGGCCTTTCCGGTGGATGTTCATGTTTCTGACCTTGCACTACCCCAATGTAGGCTCCAAACAGGCATGCGAGGTGCCTTTGGAAAGCCCCAGGGCACTGTGGCCAGGGTTCACATTGGCCAAGTTATCATGTCCATCCGCACCAAGCTGCAGAACAAGGAGCATGTGATTGAGGCCCTGCGCAGGGCCAAGTTCAAGTTTCCTGGCCGCCAGAAGGTATGTAGTGCGCCAGCCCCCTTCTCCCACCTTTCTTTGTCCCAGGCCTCCTGACTCAGTTCTTTCCATTGCTCCCTAGATCCACATCTCAAAGAAGTGGGGCTTCACCAAGTTCAATGCTGATGAATTTGAAGACATGGTGGCTGAAAAGCGGCTCATCCCAGATGGCTGTGGGGTCAAGTACATCCCCAATCGTGGCCCTCTGGACAAGTGGCGGGCCCTGCACTCATGAGGGCTTCCAATGTGCTGCCCCCCCTCTTAATACTCACCAATAAATTCTACTCCTGTCCACCTATGTCTTTGTATCTACATTCTTGACGGGGAAGGAACTTCCTCTGGGAACCTTTGGGTCATTGCCCTTTCACTTCAGAAACAGGTTGACAACTCAGCCCTGCTAATGAGGCAGCAAACCCTGCAAAGGGCTGGGACTGGTGGCCTTATGTCAGTTGTCTACTCTGGAGCTTGACTTGGACCTCCCCAGGTCCTAGGCAGTAGGTTGGAAAACACTGAAGTGCTTTTCATGAAGCACAGCTGCAGCAAAGCCTTGCAATCCCAGGCTGGGGTCAGCCTACAGTTGTGTTGCTTATTACAACACATGCGGACCAAGAGGGGCTTGTGGGCTAGAGGCTGACCAGCAGCGTTTATTTAGCAAGGGTAGGTGTGCATCACATGTGGCTTGTTCTCACCCATCTGGTTTGGCCATTCCTCCTTGGTGGGAATCATCCAGGTACTGCTGATGTCACCTGCGATTTGCCCCATTTCCTATCTCTAGCAACCTCCTGGGCCCCATGCCCCCACCCCTTCTACAGCCTGCATTCCCAGGGCCCTCACCACCTGACCAAAGGTCTAGGCTAACCTTTGGTCCTTTGTAACAAAAAGACCTCGGAACAGACACGTGTGTGGCATGGTTTGGCCTGGGGATCTTAGATGTCTGACCTGAACTATTGTAGAACAGCGCTGGCTTTTGGGGGAGCAGCAAAAATGAGAGGAGTGCTAGGTGGGTGGCCTGAGCATCTGTATCCAGGGACAGGACTCCAAAGGCTTTTGGTCCCAGAGCTGGGATATGTTGGCCCCAGCCCCCAGCCTGTGGCTCTCAAAAGGCCTCTGGTTTTTTGTAATCTCAGTTTACAGCCATTTCTTAGGTTTTTAATTACCTTTATTTTCTTTTGCCAAACATGCCTGGGAATACCTTTTATTTTTTTTTTTTTTTACCTTGGGGTGATGGTTCCAAACCATAAATGTGATTATAGTTAACACATGACCCTTCTAGCGTCCCAGCCAGTGTTTTTCCTGACCTCTGTTCTTTGGAGAGGAGGATGGAAGGGAGGGGTCCGGCACGCTGCTGGCATTTTGCTGTGTCCTGCAGCCCCTTTCCGGGGCACCTGGGTTCACACAGCTTTTTAGGTTACATAACGTGCAGATTTTCTGTGTGGAGATGTTGCCTTGACCAGCCTTGGCTGGACTTTACCAGGCATGCAGAAGCCTGTGCCAACACAGACTACAGCACCCAGGAGGTGCGAGTGTGGCTGCTCAGCGGTTATAACAGGCCTGACTGCATTGTTCACCGGATTACAATGAGCCGAAATGTTTCCTGGTGTTTGCTGGTTTCAGGGAAGGAGTTTGATGTAGCAGATTAACCACCCTCCTTGTAGCTATTGGGGCTTAATGGTTTCCTGGTGATTCTTACCAATCCACAATAAACATGGCCCATTGGCGTATCTGCTGCACAAGTGTCCTATCTCACCAATCTGGGTTTTTGTTCTCAGTAACTTTCCTTCTTGTCATACAACATCTTGATTCCTCTTTCTGAGCCCTCCCTTCCCCTACCCCAACCCAGAGCCCACTTTGTCTCCACTCCTGATACTACACTACCTGGCAGGTGGTATGAGTGCAGCCTTGGGGCCCCTGGCTTCCTCTCCTAATCTAGGCACAAGCCCAACCAAAGAACAAGAGCCAAATCAAACAAAAGGCAGGCGGGGGTGGACTACAGTCACAGGGCAACTGTAGTTGAAGCCCCCCCAGCCCCAGGGCTGGATGGACAGGGGAGGCTGGGGTTTAAGTCCCAAAAGGCAGCAGGCCCTGCGGGGGGTAGGGGGACGCTCAGGCGGCAGGGCACAGCTGAGGGGACAGGAGTGATAGCAGCAACAGAACAGTGAGGCTGAGAGGCTGGACGCTGTGCGCCTGGCTCAGCTTCAGCTCCACCTCCACGGGGTAGTGGTCACTGATGTTGAGGGCCTGGGAATGGGTGGTGGGGCAGTGTCAGTGCCCGGGGCCGAGGGGCTTCCCTGTGACCCTGCTGCTGCCCTCCCTCCTCGTGCCAGCCCCATCCCTTCACCTCCTCCTCGGTGAGCTGGAAGCTCGTGGGGAAGTCAAAGGCAGCCGCAGTGTGCAGCAGACTCCGGCAGCGCTCCCCGTGCAGCACGATGCGGTCATAGGTGCAGTGGGTGCTGGCCCGCACTGTGGTGTCCTCCCCGTCGGCAATCACCCAGTGGAAGCCTGGCTCAGTCCGCAGCTCCAGCTTGTCCAGGCGCTTTTTGGTCAGTGAAGCGCAGTCAGCATTGAAGTCCCCGAGCAGGATCACGTCCTAGAGACACAGCAGCCATCAGGCTGGCCGCTGGGCCGCCCTATCCTTGTTCCTCCTGTACAAACTGCCCAGGCCTACCTTGCTCTGCCAGTGCTGGGAGACCTCCAGAAACACATCGTAGAGGGCGTTCAGCTCCTTCTCTACGGCCTTAGGAGTGGTGTGCAGCGGGACCAACACCAGGCTGGGAAGGACTGCAAGGCCCAGGGACCAAGGGCTGCCATCCACTCCTGGACCTTCTCCCCCTAGCCCCTCTGGGTGATGAAGCCCCCAGTGGAGCCAGCCAGAACTCCCCTTCTGCTCCCACATACCAAGCCCACCCTTCCCTTCCTACCATTGCTGGGCAAAGAGAACTGGGCCACAAATGGCTCCCGGGCAAAGACGTCATCCTCGTCGTTGTACACGTAGGAACTCAGGACCTGTGTTTTGTGTGACCTGGGAGGACAAAGGGATGGGCAGCAGTGGCCCCACGTCTTTGATTTTGGCTTGCAAGTGCCAAACGGCGCTCAGGGAGGGGCCCTCCACTAACAGCGGCAATGTGGGCACAGCCCTCCCAACCTGTCTCTAGAACTTTAAAAAATCAGACATAATTCATATGCCATAAAATTCACCTGCTTCAAGTACACAACACGGTTTTTTTGTACATTCATAAGGCTGTGCAACTATTGCTAAAATCAATTTTAAAACATTGGTATCCATTACCCCTAATAAAAACATAACATCCATTACCAGTTACTCTCCATTCTCCCCTCCCCCCAGCCCCTGCAACCATTAATCTGTTCTCTATCTTGTACATTTGCCTATTCTGGATATTTCATATGAATGAAATCAGCTCATCGATGTTTTCTGCATTCGTCCATATGCTGTGGCACGTCTGTGCTTCATTCCTCTTTCTGGCTGAATAATATTCCACGGACTGGGTATAGTACATTTTGACATTTGGACACTTTGATGTCATTCTTTTTTTTTTTTTTTTTTTTTTTTTGAGACATGGTCTCACTCTGTTGCTCAGGCTGCAGTGCACTGGCACAATCATAGCTCACTGCAGCCTTGAACTCTTGGGTTCAAGTGATCCTGCTGCTTCAGCCTCCCAAAGCGTTGGGATTACAGGCATGAGCCACTGTACCCTGCCTACCCAGTAATTTTGGAGCACATACCAGATGTCATATCATTTTATTTATATAGAGAATCAGTTCTCCTTCCCTGCAGCCTCCCTTGCCCTCTGGATCCTGACTCCAAAGGGCTCCCTGCCAGCCTGTCCTCCCAGGGACTTAGAAGATCGGGTCTACGCAAGGCCCATAAGTGGTCCCCACGGAGCCTCTTCCCAGGAGCTGCAGCCCTTGCTGGCCACTTTCATAGAGGGGGCCAGCCACACCTTGAGCCCCAGCAGCTCCCACAGGAGAGAGGAGGAGGGACCCCACATTTGTGCTTATAGAAGGAAGGCCTCCTGCTCTATGGACACTCTGGCGGGGGTCGAGGATGGGAAGAGCCCAGAATAAAAGGTGTTGAGAAGAGAAAGCATGCAAAGCAGGTGAGGCTGTCCCAGGATGGGGGGCCTGTGGGCCCGGGGACTAATGAGCCTACCTCACATTAGGGCCAAGGACCGCCCCCCACCCTGCTGCGCTGCCAGCTCCGTGCTCACCGATAGAAGTACACATACGTCTCCATGTAGGTGCTGCGCCCCAGCTGGGGGCTGCTCAGGGTGCTGTAGGGCCCGGAGCCATCAAATCTGCCAAGAAAAGGGGAGGCGGGGTCAGGGCCTCAAGCCTCTGGGTGTGCCCCTGATTAGACCTACAGAACCTTCCTCACCGATTGAGTTCTCGAAGCAGGAGGGGGATGGCGCTGCCAGAAGAGTCCACCACCTCCTGCAGCACCATGATGTCACAGCGAGCCAGTATCTGTGGGACACCAGGAAGGCCAGCCTGACTCAGTGCCAACTGCCCTGAGGGGAGGCAGTGGGCCCAGGGAACTGGCACTGTTGTGGCCAAGAGTGTTAAGGCTCACTGGCTGCAGCCCACAGAAAGCAGTGGGACTGGAAATGCCCCAGGAAAAGACTCATCCCACCCACATGTCACCTGTTTCACAGAGGAGGAGACTGAGGCCAGCAGCAGGCAAGCGCCTGCGCTGCATCTCCGTGCCACACCTCTTCTTGTCCCCTCTTCTCTAGAACATACCCCTGGTCAGGCAGGGCTGGGGGCTTTGGGTCATGGTGGTTAGGGGCACGGCTTCCCTGAAGTGATGAACTTACCCGAACTAAGGTGTCCATCACCTGCTCCCTGGCCACCTTGGCCAGCGTCAGCCGCTGGGCATTGAAGGCACAGATGCGAAAGGCCTGGGCCCCATTGGCCAGGATGAGGAAGAGGAGTGCAGTTGGGTAGTGCATGGCTGTGTGTGGCTGCCGGGGACACCCCAGGAATCCAGGCTGCCCCAGGGTGCGCTCTCACTGGGCTCAGTTCTGGCTCTGGAAGCGCTGAAATATGGAACAGAGAAAGTGGCACTAGCTGCTGCCCAGTACCAGCCTCCCAGTGACCTCCTGAGATCATACCACTGCACTCCAGCCTGGGTGACAGAGTGAGACTCTGTCTCCAAAAAAAAAAATTGTTTTTGAGACAGAGTCTTGCTCTGTGAAGATCAAGCCAAGATCGCACCACTGCACTCCAGCCTGGGCGACAATAAGACTCCGTCTCAAAAAAAAAGTGAAATCCTACAGTATTTGTCTTTTTGTGACTGGCTCATTTCACTGAGCAAAATGTCCTCAAGGGTCATTCATGTTGGAGCATATGTCAGAATTTTTTTTTTTTTTCTTTTTGAGACGGAGTCTCACTCTGTCGCCCAGGCTGGAGTGCAGTGGCGCAAACGCGGCTCACTGCAAGCTCCACCTCCTGGGTTCACGCCATTCTCCTGCCTCAGCCTCCCGAGTAGCTGGGACTACAGGCGCCCGCCACCGTGCCCGGCTAATTTTTTTGTATTTTTAGTAGAGACGGGGTTTCACCATGTTAGCCAGAATGGTCTCCATCTCCTGACCTCGTGATCTGCCCACCTCGGCCTCCCAAAATGCTGGGATTACAGGCGTGAGCCACCGCACCCGGCTGTAGAATTTCTTTCCTTTTCATGACTGAATCATATTCCATTGTCTAGGCATCTGGGTAGACCACATTTTGTTCATTCATTCATTCATCCATCCATCTGGTGTTTTTTTTTTTTTTTTTGAGACGGAGTTTCGCTCTTGCTGCCCAGGCTGGAATGCAATGGTGCGATCTCAGCTTACTGCAACCTCTGCCTCCCAGGTTCAAGCGATTCTCCTGCCTCAGCCTCCCAAATAGCTGGGACTACAGGCACGCTCCACCACGCCCAGCTAATTTTGTATTTTTAGTAGAGACGGGGTTTCTTCATGTTGGTCAGGCTGGTCTCGAACTCCTGACCTCAGGTGAGGTGCCCACCTTGGCCTCCCAAAGTGCTGGGATTACAGGCGTGAGCCACCGTGTCCTTTTTTTTTTTTAAATAGAGACAAGGTCTCACTATGTTTCCCAGGCTGGTCTTGAACTCCTGGGCTCAAGCAATTCTCCTGCCTCAGCCTCCTAAAGTGCTGGGATTGCAGGAATGAGCCCTGGTGCCCCAGCCTCATGAATCTCTTGACCTCGTGATCTGCCCACCTCGGCATCTCAAAGTGCTGGGATTACAGGCGTGAGCCACAGCGCCCAGCCCCTGCTTTCAGTTCTTTTCGGTATATACCCAGAAGTGGAATTGCTGGATCATATGGTAGTTCTATTTTTAATTTTCTGAGGAACTGTCATATTGGTCTCCATGGTGACTGCACCATTTTACGTTCTCGCCAACAGTGCACAAGCGGTCAAGCTTATTCTTTTATTGTTTATTTATTTGGGACAAAGTCTTGCTCTGTCGCCCAGACTGGAGTGCAATGGTGCCATCACAGCTCACTGTAGCCTCCTGAATTCTATGTTTCCCAGGCTGGTCTCAAACTCCTGGACTCAAGTGATCTTCCTACCTCAGCCTCCCAAAGTGCTGGGATTTTTTTTTTTTTTTTTGAGACAGAGTCTCACTCTGTCGCCCGGACTGGAGAGCAGTGGCGTGATCTCGGCTTACTGCAACCTCAGCCTCCTGGGTTCAAGCAACTCCCTGCCTCAGCCTCCCGA
This sequence comes from Gorilla gorilla gorilla, assembly GCF_029281585.2. Classification (NCBI taxonomy): domain Eukaryota; kingdom Metazoa; phylum Chordata; class Mammalia; order Primates; family Hominidae; genus Gorilla; species Gorilla gorilla. Next base: position 166,027,914 of record NC_073247.2, read on the forward strand.
GTAGCTGGGATTACAGGCACCCGCCACCACGCCCAGCTAATTTTTATATTTTTTAGTAGAGACAGGGTTTCACCATCTTGGCCAGGATGGTCTCGAACTCCTGACTTCAGGTGATCAGCCGGCCTTGGCCTCCCAAAGTGCTGGGATTACAGGTGTGAGCCACTGCGCCCAGCCAGTGCTGGGATATTATAGGCCTGACCCACTGCGCCTGGCCTAGTCTACCTTTTTTTTTTTTTTTTTTTTTTGAGATGGAGTCTTGCTCTGTCACCAGGCTGGAGTGCAGTGGCGTGATCTTGGCTCACTGCAACCTCTGCCTTCCGGGTTCAAGTGATTCTCCTGCCTCAGCCTCCTGAGTAGTTGGGGCTACAGGCGTGAGCCACCGCGCCCGGCCCCCCCCCTTTTTTTTTTTTTTTTTTTTTTTGATAGTCTCATTCTGTTGCTCAGGCTGGAGGGCAGTAATGTGATCTCAGCTCACTGCAATCTCCACCTTCCAGGCTCAAGTGATGCTCTCACCTCAGCCTTCCGAGTAGCTGGGACTACAGGTGCATGCTGCCACACCAAGCTAATTTTTTTTTCTTTTTTTGAGATGGAGTCTCACTCTGTCTCCCAGGCTGGAGTGCAGTGGCTCGATCTCAGTTCACTGCAGCCTCCGTCTCCCAGGCTCAAGAGATTCTCCTGCCTCAGCCTCCCGAGTAGCTGGGATTACAGGCGCGTGCCACCACACCCGGCTAATTTTTGTACTTTTAGTAGAGACAGGGTTTCACCATGTTGGCCAGGCTGGTCTCAAACTCCTGACCTCAAGTAATCCTCCCACCTCAGCCTCCCAAAGTGCTGGAATTACAGGTGTGAGCCACCGTGCCCGGCTACCAAGCTAATTTTTTAAATTTGTTTGGAGAGATGGGGTTTCACCATGTTGTTCCAAGACCCCAGTGCTTTTCGCCTCCATTAGCAACTACAGGAACATCTTCGTTCATCTCTGTCTCCCCACTTGTGAGATGTTCTCTTTAAGATAAACTCCCGGCAGTGAAGGGTGTGTGCATTTTAAAAGGTCTCAGATATGGCCAAATCATCCCCATTGCAACCTGTGATGGGGACTCTTTCCCATGCCCCTGCCACCACTAGGGAGCCCTTCTTGTTCATCTCACCAGCTGGAGCCCCCCTCTCTCAGTTTATCTTTGTCTCACACTCACCTGACCTTGCAGGGCTCAGCTCCTTGGTCCACACCCTGTCCATGTGGCTTTTGCATCCTGAGGCATGAGTTCCTCTGCTCTGTCTGCCTGCTTTTCTCTATCAACCTGTCACCTTCCCTTCGGGCTCACTTCCTGCCTCTCTGAGGCTCTGCCTGTCTCTGTCTCACTTTCCCTCTCGTCTCTGGTTTCCCTTCTCTGTCTCTCTGTTGCGGTGTCTCTCTCCTCGCTGGGTTTGATGTCTGTTTCTCCCTGACCACCTGCTCTGTCACTCATGCTAGTTTGGGTTCCCTACCCTGGTGCCTATTCTGGGATATACATGGGCATGTGGGCAGCCCTGGGCTGGCACAGGCAGCCTTGGAGGCTCTGGCGTCAGGGACCCCCACGAGGGCTACCAGTAAGAACCAGAGAGAGCGACGGTTCCTGGCTTCAGCCCCAAACCCTGGCTGTCAATATCAGCCTTGGTGGGAGCCCTAGGCTTCCCTCTCCCTCCCAAACCCTCCCCAGGCAGAAGGCAACTTCCTCCCTTCTTCCGTCTCCCCAGGGGGCTCCCATACCTGCTCAGACCAGCTTGTCACCAAGTCTGCCTCATCCTTAAGTGGATCGCGATACCCCAGAAGAGCAGCTCCTGCCTGAATAGGGCTAGGAGGGGAAAAAAAAGAGGAAGAGGCTGTGTTCCTGAGCCACCCGGCCAGGAAGGGCCTGGCTGGGCTGCCAACAGGCAGGCCCGCCCCGTCTCCGCCCCGCCGCCAACAAGGAGGACAACGAGCACTGGGCCTGGGAACTGCTGACCTACCCGCCCACCTTCCCACCCAGACCCCGCCTTCCCGGGCCAGCGGGACATGACAGACCTGTGAGTCACTCAAGACTGGCAGGCCAGCTGTCTCCGCGGCTGAGCAGCAGCAGTCCCTTAATGAGCAGTTACCTGTGCCAAGGGCCTGGGGCAAGGAGGAGCTGGTGCCTGAGTGAGACCCCGAGCTTCGCTCACCAGGCCCGTCGCTCAGCTCCCGGTCTGGGTCCCCAGTCAGCAGTTGCTGGGGAAGGCTCAGGAGCTGGAAGTCATGCCTGATGCCACGAGACCGGGCACCCCAAGGGCGTGAGTCTTCTGTCCCTGTTCTTGGGTTCTGAGTCCCAGTGTGGCTGCACACTTCTGAGTTAGGGGTGTTTGATGCAAGCGCTCTGGAGGCCCAAAGAGAGGGACAGTCCACACATGATCTGGCCACAGTCGTGAAGTCAAGGGAGGACTGAGGATCTGCCCCAGAGAGGAGGAGACCCAGGGAGCTGGCAGTCCAACGTCCTGGGGGTCCTGCAGTGACGCTGTTGGGACAACTGAGGTGCTCGGACAGCGTCTGTGAGCAGGAGGTGGGGCTGAATCCACTCAGCTTCTCATGGGATGGCTGTAGCTAATGGATTCGACGTGGTGATAGAAGGCTGGACAAATTTTAAAAAATCAATAAATTATGGGCTGGGCGTGGTGGCTCATGCCTGTAATCCCAGCACTTTGGGAGGCTGAGGCGGGTGGATATGAGGTCAGGTGTTCAAGACCGCGTTCAAGACCAGCCTGGCCAACATAATGAAACCCGTTTCTACTAAAAATACAAAAAATTAGCTGGGCGTGGTGGTGGGCGCCTGTAATCCCAGCTACTCAGGAGGCTGAGGCAGGAGAATTGCTTGAACCTGGAAGGCGGAGCTTGCAGTGAGCCGAGATCACACCACTGCACTCGCACTCCAGCCCGGGCGACAGTGCGAGACTCCATCTCAAAAAAAAAATCAATAAATTATGGTTTAAAAATAAAAAACAGGCCAGGTAGGATGACTCACACTTTGGGAGGAGAGGCGGGTGGATCACCTGAGGCCGGGAGTTCGAGACCAGCCTGACCAACATGAAGAAACCCAGCCTCTACTAAAAATACAAAAATTAGCCAGGTGTGGTGGCTTGCGCCTGTAATCCCAGCTACTCAGGAGGCTGAGACAGAAGAATCGCTTGAACCTGGGAGGCAGAGGTTGCAATGAGCTGAGATCTCGTCACTGCACTCCAGCCTGGGCAACAGAGCAAGACTCTGTCTCAAAAATAAAAATAAATAAAAATAAAAATAAAAAACTGCCGGGTGCGGTGGCCCATGCCTGTAATCCTAGCACTTTGGGAGGCTGAGGTGGGTGGACTGCCTGAGCTCAGGAGTTCAAGACCAACCTGGGCAACATGGTGAAACCCCATCTCTACTAAAATACAAAAAAAAAAAAAAAAAAAAAATTAGCTGGGCGTGGCGACCTGCGCCTGTGGTCCCAGCTACTCAGGAGGCTGAGGCAGGAGAATAGCTTGAACCCGGGAGGCGGAGGTTGCAGTGAGCCGAGATTGTGCCACTGCACTCCAGCCTGGCGACAGAGCGAGACTCCTAAAAAAATAATAATAAATAAATAAATATCAAATAAAAATAAAAAACTGGCTGCTTAATGCATAGGGGGCTTTCTTTCCGGGTCATGAATATGTTTCAGAACTAGAGGTAGTAGCTGACATTGTGACTGTATCAGATGGTATAAAATACTGTTTCTTGTATTACATATAATACACAATATGTTTGTATATATTGCTGTATATATTGTATATTTTGCCATACAGTAGATTATACATTGCTACATACACATAGTATCATGTAGTACTGTAACTATGTAAAATTGTATATGTGGCTGGGCGGGGTGGCTCACGGCTGTAATCCCAACACTTTGGGAGGCCGAGGCGGGTGGATCAGTGTGTGATGGCGGGCGCCTGTGGTCCCAGCTACTCGGGAGGCTGAGGCAGGAGAATCGCTTGAGTCTGGGAGATCGAGGCTGCAGTGAGCCATGATCACATCACTGCACTCCAGCCTGGGTCTGGCTGGACCCTGTGTCAAACAAAAAACAGAAACACTAGAGAGACAAAAGGCGAGCGCAGGTGGCTGCCAGGAAGCGGGAGCCCCACGGGGTGACGGCCACTTCCCGCCGCCCCGGGGCTGGCCTCGCTGCCGTCAAGCGGCCCGGGCGCGCTTTGCGACAGTCGGTCGGGCCGGGCACCAGCGCAGGTTCGCTTTCCGGCGGTTGCGCCGGGCCGGGGTGCCAGCGCCCGCCTTCCCGTTTCCTCCCGTTCCGCAGCGCGCCCACGGCCTGTGACCCCGGCGACCGCTCCCCAGTGACGAGAGAGCGGGGCCGGGCGCTGCTCCGGCCTGACCTGCGAAGGGACCTCGGTCCAGTCCCCTGTTGCGCCGCGCCCCCTGTCCGTCCGTGCGCAGGGCAGTCAGGGGCCGGTGTCTCGAGCGGTCGAGGTCGCAGACCTAGAGGCGCCCCACAGGCCGGCCCGGGGCGCTGGGAGCGCCGGCCGCGGGCCGGGTGGGGATGCCTCTGCACGTGAAGTGGCCGTTCCCCGCGGTGCCGCCGCTCACCTGGACCCTGGCCAGCAGCGTCGTCATGGGCTTGGTGGGCACCTACAGCTGCTTCTGGACTAGTGAGTGGGCCCAGGCCGAGGCAGGCCCGCCCGGGTACCCATGCCCGGCCGGAGGTGGGACTTAGGGTGGGGGACGCCGCGGCCCCGACCTAGCGGGCGAGCCCGGAGCGCCTGACCTCTTCTTCCCCGCCAGAGTACATGAACCACCTGACCGTGCACAACAAGGAGGTGCTGTACGAGCTCATCGAGAACCGAGGCCCGGCCACGCCCCTCATCACCGTGTCCAATCACCAGTCCTGCATGGACGACCCTCATCTCTGGGGTACCCGGGCCAGTGTGCTGGGCAGGGGGAGGAAAGGCGAGGATTCGGGACGGGCCCAGCCTCGTCAGAACAAACCCCTTCTCGCTGCCTTTTCATGGAGCCCTGGCACTCCGGTTTCCGGCTGTTCTGCCCCAGGGCTGAGACTTTGATTTGTGGCTCCTGCAGCATCCCTGAGGGAGCATGATTTGGAGAGGGCCTCGGATGGAGCAGGACCAAGGAACGGCTACAGGGCATATCTTACAGCTCCTTTAACGTCAGGCCTCCAGAACCCTCTGTTCTCTAAACCATCCAGGGCCCCACAGTCTTGGGAAAAATTTGGGGGTTGGACATAGGATATCCTGTGAGGAAGTTCTGGGCCAGGGACTGGAAGCCCAGTGTCCTGGCTTCAGATTTGCCCCTGGCTGGGAGTGTACCCTTCAGCCCTATTTGGGAGCCTGGTTGCCACACCTAGAGGATGCTGCTCTGCTGACTTCACAGGAAGTTGCTTGGCTCTGGTAACCAGATGGCTGGGTGGAGGGGTGCCCGGGGCTTCCACTCCTGAACAGAGGGGTTAGACTGTCCTAGAGTTCATGGGGAGCCACCTAGCCACACTGGAGCCCTTCAGAGCTCACCCTGGCTGCTGGGTGGAGAAAGGCCTATAGATGTCACAGGTGGATCCTGGGAGGCCAGGAAGGAGGACTTGGAGCCATCCACTAGCCTAGACTGGGCTGGTTGCAGTGACAGTACAGGGAGAAGTATAGAAGAATGGGCATTGTCCAAGTATGTTGGCGAGGTAGGCAGCCCAGGTGCAGTGATTAGTAAGATGTGGAGGGTGGGGGAGAGGGAAGAGCCAGGGAGAACTGAATGATCTGGCCTAAGGGTCTGAAAGATGCCACTTTGGGCTGTAGGGAAATGGTAGTGCTGCTGTCCCTCATTCCCTGAAATGGGGTGAAGGAAGGGCACTCCCTGGGGATATGGGAAGTTGGGGCATGAAGCCTTTCCTGTCCTCTAGGGATCCTGAAACTCCGCCACATCTGGAACCTGAAGTTGATGCGTTGGTGAGGAGGAATGGGCCCCTCGAAGTGGGCCGGGCCGGCCCCACCTGCCTCTGCCCAGATTTGCCCTCCTCCTGCTCTGCCCAGGAGGTGGCGTCCAGCAGTCCAGGCAGGGCATGGGGTGGGGCCCCGCAGGCCCTCCCCTGTGCCTCCCTTCTGCATGCTGATGCTGGGGGCAGGGTGGTGGAGCGGGGTGCAGGGGGCAGGACTAATTGCATCTGTCCCTGCTTAGGACCCCTGCAGCTGCAGACATCTGCTTCACCAAGGAGCTACACTCCCACTTCTTCAGCTTGGGCAAGTGTGTGCCTGTGTGCCGAGGTGAGCTGCTCCTCCAGCGAGTGCAGGGAGGCACTTCTGGGGCAGGAAAGCTGGTGGCCAGTGTCTCTGTTTTGGAGGGACCTATGGGGGTAGGCAGCCCAGGAGCCAACATGAGGCCCAGCTCCATCACATGCCAGCAGAGGGGAAAGAGGCTGCGGGAGGAGGGATGGCTCCTTGGAGAGTCCTCAACTCTCTGCAACTGCCCAGGGATCGTGTGGACCTGGAGCCTTGGCATTAGAATTCAAGGAGGCATTATCCATACCCCCTTCTCTCAGGGATGTCACTAAGAGACCCATTGAGAACAGTGCATTGTCATTGGTCCATGGTGGCAGTAGCATGTACCTGCAGGCCAGAGGGTTTTGCTTCTAGGAGAACAAACAGGCTTGTGGGGGGAGAACCCCAGGGGATAGGGGCCATTTTGATCCCTATTCTCCAGACAAGGAGGATCACAGAGATTAAGCTGCTGGCCCAAGGTCATGGGGTAGGAGGTGGCAAAGCCAGGATTTGAATCCAGATTGCTCCTTCCTCTGCAGGAGCAGAATTTTTCCAAGCAGAGAATGAGGGGAAAGGTGTTCCAGACACAGGCAGGCACATGCCAGGTGCTGGAAAAAGAAGAGAGAAAGGTAGGCCAGGCATAGCGGTTCACACTTGTCATCCCAGCACTTTGTGAGGTCAAGGTGAGAGAATCACTCAAGCCCAGGAGTTTGAGACCAGCCTGGGCAACATAGTAAGACCCTGTCTCTTTAAAAATAAAAATATTTTAAACAAAAGAAAGGTAGAAAATATGAGTTGTATGTAGAATATGAAGGTTCTAGAATAATCCTATTAAGAATTTTGGATTCTGGCTGGGTGCGGTGGCTCACGCCTGTAATCCCAGCACTTTGGGAGGCTGAGGCCATCGGATCACGAGGTCAGGAGATCGAGACCATCCTGGCTAACACAGTGAAACCCCGTCTCTACTAAAAATACAAAAAATTAGCTGGGCGTGGTGGTGGGCGCCTGTAGTCCCAGCTACTCGGGAGGCTGAGGCAGGAGAATGGCGTGAACCCAAGAGGTGGAGCTTGCAGTGAGCCGAGTTCGCGCCACTGCACTCCAGCCTGGGTGACAGAGCGAGATTCTATCACCAAGGTTGATGAGATCCTTACTGTGTACTTACTGTCTCCAAGTGTCCCCAGGCTTCCAGCCAGCATGCAGCAGCCAACATTGGCTTCAGAAGGAAGGAGGTTTGCATTTCCTTCTCTTGGGTCCAGTGCCATGGTCTCAGGGTTATCTCCAATGTGCAAAGTTGCTAGACCAGGAGCAGTTTGACTCCACTGTTTTTCAGTCTAGCAAGTTTGAGTTTTTCCCAAGCTCTTGATTCAAATGAATGTTCTCCCTTTCCCAAGAGACCTCCCTATAAGGGAGGGTCTAGTTTCCCGGGGTGCCCTGAGAAGAAGGGGTCAGCAGGAGGGAGGAATGGTGGAGGCTGAGGCCTCGGGCAGGTGCCCTGTGGGGAGTGGCTGTGACAAGCGGCTGAGACCCCAGCAAAGGGTTGTTGCCCAGAATCTGGGGCCTAAGCGAGGTTGGAAATCACAAATGCACTTGGTTTTTCTAGCAGCTGGCACATGGTAGGATCAGCCCAGGAGTGGCACCTTCAAAGAGAAAGGAACGCATGAGGCTCCGAGAGCGGTCGGCTGGCAGCCAGGGCCTGGCTGGGGAGGGAGGGCAGGTGGTGCGCTGACCTGGGGATTTTTGAGAGCGTGCAGGAGTATGTGGCTGAAGCGGCCCAGCTGGTGAGCCACTGAAGATGGAGGTAGATGGAGGAATTGCCAGGTCAGAATCTTGGTAGGAGATGACTTGAGCTGATGCTGCCTGGCACATAGGGGTTTAGAAGATATTAGGAAGGAAGCCCCACAGCGTGCCCAAGTGCCATGCAGGCCCTGGAGACGGTCATTGGAGGGCGTCTGTGGATGGCGCAGTGGGGGTTGGGAAGTCCCTAATCTGCTGGGGCTTTCCCAGCAAGCAGGGACTGAGGGGGATAGTCCCCAGCACATGGGCCCCAGGGAGAAGGGCCTGTTTCATTGAGGTTTGGAGAGTGTTGAGGGTAAGCTAACCTGTCACCCCACGCCCCCGAGAATGGTTACTGATGGGGAGAGGCCTTTTCCTTGCAGGAGATGGCGTCTACCAGAAGGGGATGGACTTCATTTTGGAGAAGCTCAACCATGGGGACTGGGTGCATATCTTCCCAGAAGGTCAGCAGGGCTGACTGGGTCGAGCCCCCCCAGTATGAGCGGGATGGGCTCCCAAGCCTCGCCTCTGTGCTCTCTCACCAGGGAAAGTGAACATGAGTTCCGAATTCCTGCGTTTCAAGTGGGGTAAGGGCTGCTGGTCTCTGGCCACAGCCATCCTCCCGGCCCAGAGATGGCCCTGTGGGCCCCTGACTCCCGCCCCCTTGGGCTGGGTTGTATGGGGGTAGATGGGCGTGTTGTAGCGCCAGGAAGGGGACAGGTGCTGAGACTAGGCCTGCCTCTTGCAGGGGCTTGCCCAAGGGAGCTGAATTGAACTGGAGGATATCGGGGGTGGCAGTGGCCAGAGGCTGGCACAGAAGCTTGGCTCAGGGCCCAGCTTATGCTAACATTTCTACCTCCCCACTGGGCAGGAATCGGGCGCCTGATTGCTGAGTGTCATCTCAACCCCATCATCCTGCCCCTGTGGCATGTCGGTGAGCCTGGGGATGGGGACAGAGAGATGGCATCTGGGGTGGGGGGCCTGGGACTCCCTCTGGTCCCAGGCTGCCCTGCTCCACCCCACGTCTGGCCTTCTGTCCACTGTGCTGCAGGAATGAATGACGTCCTTCCTAACAGTCCGCCCTACTTCCCCCGCTTTGGACAGGTGGGTGGGGACTGCTGACCTTCGGCTGTCTGTTTGTCTGCCTGTCTGCTGTCTGCCCCGTGTCTCCCACTCAGCACTATGGAGGCCAGCTGCAGGAGGAGCTGAGCGTGAGGCTACAGCAGGGGACAGAGTGGAACATAGACAGGGACTTCCTGGCACCGAGACATTAAAATGAGAGCAGAGGAAGTCAGGCTGGGGCAGAGGTGGGCTGTGGGGTCAGGACAGGACAGGTCATCTACAGCACAGGACCCAGGACCAGGACCTTGTTTTAGAGGAAAAGTGGCCCCTGGGGAGTGTGTGGCACAGCAGGGCCGGGGCTTAGCTTCTGGCTCCTGGGTTGCTTGGGCTGGGGCTGTGGGCACTCCTCCTGCTCCTCATCACTCTTGGCGGCCACCCCACAGAAAATCACCGTGCTGATCGGGAAGCCCTTCAGTGCCCTGCCTGTACTCGAGCGGCTCCGGGCGGAGAACAAGTCGGCTGTGAGTTTCCTCCTGGGTCCCCCGTAGCTGTCCCCGGACCCCCTGCTGCTGGCTGCCAGCAGGGTGCCTCCACCCTCTCCGTCCCGTCACCCTCCCAGGGCACCTTGGCCAAGCTTCCCGAGGGGTGCAGGCCATCCCTGGTCCTTTCCCTCAGGTGGAGATGCGGAAAGCCCTGACGGACTTCATTCAAGAGGAATTCCAGCGTCTGAAGACTCAGGCAGAGCAGCTCCACAACCACCTCCAGCCTGGGAGATAGGCCTTGCTTGCTGCCTTCTGGATTCTTGGCCTGCACAGAGCTGGGGCTGAGGGATGGACTGATGCTTTTAGCTCAAACGTGGCTTTTAGACACATTTGTTCATAGACCCTCTCAAGTGCCCTCTCCGAGCTGGTAGGCATTCCAGCTCCTCCGTGCTTCCTCAGTTACACAAAGGACCTCAGCTGCTTCTCCCACTTGGCCAAGCAGGGAGGAAGAAGCTTAGGCAGGGCTCTCTTTCCTTCTTGCCTTCAGATGTTCTCTCCCAGGGGCTGGCTTCAGGAGGGAGCGTAGAAGGCAGGTGAGCAACCAGTTGGCTAGGGGAGCGGGGGGCTCACCAGAGCTGTGGAGAGGGGACCCTAAGACTTCTCGGCCTGGCTCCTACCCACCGCCCTTGCCGAACCAGGAGCTGCTCACTACCTCCTCAGGGATGGCCGTTGGCCACGTCTTCCTTCTGCCTGAGCTTCCCCCCCACCACAGGCCCTTTCCTCAGGCAAGGTCTGGCCTCAGGTGGGCCGCAGGCGGGAAGAGCAGCCCTTGGCCAGAAGTCAAGCCCAGCCACGTGGAGCCTAGAGTGAGGGCCTGAGGTCTGGCTGCTTGCCCCCATGCTGGGGCCAACAACTTCTCCATCCTTTCTGCCTCTCAACATCACTTGAATCCTAGGGCCTGGGTTTTCGTGTTTTTGAAACAGAACCATAAAGCATATGTGTTGGCTTGTTGTAAAATGGCTCTAGCCTCTCTGTAGGGGTGAAAATGGGAAGTGACTGCTGGACAGAAAGGCTGAACCCTTAGTGCCCTGGGGACATGGAGCACACTTGAGCAGATGGGCATCAATCTCTTCTGCACCAGTCACTTAAGGCTTCAGTTATTGTCTGTAATCCCTGTAACAACATTGCAGAAATAGGGATTAATCTCCTCATTTTGCCAAGGAGGTGGAGTGAGGCTAATGAACTTGCTTCAAAACCCAAAGCTAGCCAGGTAGATTGGGGCCACACTTCAGAGAGCCCCAAGTGTGGAGAATCAATTGGATCCTACCTGGGCTGCATCATAGGTGGGAGAGGAGCTCTGAAGAGCCCGGCAAGTAGCCAGCCATGAGCAGTGCACGCTGTGATCAGGAGGTAGGATTGGGGTTGCCCAGATGGAGCTGGGGGTCCTGGGTGGGAGCAAAGGCAAATCCAGGGTGGTGGCGTAGACACAGTATTAAAAATACTGTAACAGAAACGTGGAAAGAAAGAAAATATAGAACCACCAAAGATGAGCCAGCAACAAGAGAAGATTCAGACAACCAGGTCTTTCAGCAGTGTTGGTGCCTAATTATTTCAAAATAAAAGGTTTTTTAAAAAATGACCAAAAAGGGAAAAAATTACCTGGGAAAAAACAAACACTTGTAATTAAATATAGATAGAAGCAGCTGGGCACCATGGCTCACGCCTGTAATCCCAACACTTTAGGAAGCCAAGGTGGGCGGATCATTTGAAGTCAGGAGTTCGAGACCAACCTGGCCAACATGGTGAAACCCCATCTCTACTAAAATACAAAAATTAGGCCAGTCGCAGTGGCTCACACCTATAATCCCAACACTTTAGGAGGCCGAGGCAGGCAGATCACCTGAGGTCGGGAGTTTGAGACCAGCCTGACCAACATGGAGAAACCCCATCTCTACTAAAAATACAAAATTAGCCGGGCATGGTAGCGCATGCCTGTAATCCCAGCTACTTGGGAAGGCTGAGGCAGAAGAATCGCTTGAACCTGGGAGGAGGAGGTTGCGGTGAGCCGAGATCGAGCCATTGCACTCCAGCCTGGGAAACAACAGCGAAACTCCGTCTCAAAAAAAAAGACTGGGCATGGTGGCTCACGCCTGTAATCCAAGCACTTTGGGAGGCCGAGGCAGGCAGATCACGAGGTCAGGAGATCGAGACCATCCTGGCTAACATGGTGAAACCCCGTCTCTACTAAAAATACAAAAAAATTAGCCAGGCGTGGTGGCGGGTGCCTGTAGTCCCAGCTACTCTGGAGGCTGAGGCAGGAGAATGGCGTGAACCCGGGAGGCGGAGCTTGCAGTGAGCCAAGATCACACCACTGCACTCCAGCCTGGTCGACAGAGTGAGACTCCGTCTCAAAAACAAAAAACCCCCCAAAAATTAGCTGGCGTGATGGCGCACGCCTGTAATCCCAGCTACTCAGGAGGCTGAGGCAGGAGAATCACTTGAACCCAAGAGGCAGAGGTTGCAATGAGCTGAGATCGTGCCACTGGACTCCAGCCTGGGCGATAGAGGGAGACTTCATCTCAAAAAAAAAAAAAACACAAAAACCCAAAAAAAAAACACCAGGCACAGTGGCTCACGCCTGTAATCCAGCACTTTGGGAGGCCGAGGCAGGCAGATCACAAGGTCAGGAGATCGAGACCATCCTGGCTAACACGGCGAAACCCCGTCTCTACTAAAAATAAACAACAACAACAAAAAAATTAGCCAGGCGTGGTGGCAGGTGCCTGTAGTCCCAGCTGGAGGCTGAGGCAGGATAATGGCGTGAACCCAGGAGGCGGAGCTTGCAGTGAGCCGAGATCGTGCCACTGCACTCCAGCCTGGGCAAAGAGCAAGACTCTGTCTCAAAAAAAAAAAAAAATTAAAAATAAAGAAAAAGGAATATTTTGATACATGCTATCAAATGGATACTCTCAAAGGATTTTCAAGAAACATTATGTTAACTGCAATAAGCCAGAAACAAAAGGCTGCATATTATATGATTCCACTTATATGATGTATTTACCAGCTTCAGATCCAGAGTCAAAAAGTAGAAGGTTGGTTGCCAGGGCCTGGGAGGATGGGGGAATGGGAAATTGTATAATGGGGACAGAGCTTTGGTTTGGGAAGATGAAAAGTGTTCTGAAGATGGATGGTGGTGATGGCTGTACAACAGTGTGAACGTACTTAATGCCACTGAACTGTACAGTTAAAAGTGGTTAAGGCCGGGCGCGGTGGCTCACACCTGTAATCCCAGCACTTTGGGAGGCCGAGGTGGGCGGATCACCTGAGGCCAGGAGTTTGAGACCAGCCTGGACAACATGGTGAAACCCCCATCTCTACAAAAAAAAAAAAAAAATTAGCTGGGCATGTTGGTGGGTGCCTGTAATCCCAGCTACTCAGGAGGCTGAGGCGGGAGAATCACTGAAACCCGGGAAGCAGAGGCTTCAGTGAGCCAAGATTGTGCCCTTGCACTCCAGCCTGGACAACAAGAGCGAAATTCCATCTCAAAAAAAAAAAAAAAAAAGCATTTCACAGAAGAGGAAACACAAAAGGCAGAGTGTGCACTGTATGGGTTTCCTGTGGCTGCAGTAACAAAGTGCCAGAGACCGGGAAGTTTAAAGCAACAGAAATTTATTCTCTCCCAGTTCTGAAGGCCAGAAGTCCAAAATCAAGGTGGCACCAGGGTGGGTTCCTTCTGGGGCTGTGAGGGAAAGTCAGCTCCAGGCCTGTCTTCTGGCTTCTTCTGGTGGTTCCCAGCAATGCTCCGTGTTCCTTGGCTTGCAGAGGTGTTATTCCAATCTCTGCCTTCAGCTTCATGCGGTGCTCTCCTCCCTGTGTCTGTCTCTTTTTCTCCTCCTTTAAAAACACCATGCATTGAACTAGGGGTCACCCTTATGCAGTATAACCTCACCTTAACTTGATTCTGTCTGCAATGACTTTTATGGGGACACTACTCAACCCAGTGCATATACTCTATGACCTACCAATTCCCCACCTAGTTATATACCTATTGAAATGAACATCTATGTTTAACAAAAGACACATACATCGGCTGGGCGCAGTGGCTCACGCCTGTAATCCAAGCACTCAGGCCGAGGCGGGCAGATCTTGAGGTCAGGAGATGGAGACCATCCTGGCTAACACAGTGAAACCCCGTCTCTACTAAAAATACAAAAAATTAGCCGGGTATGGGGGTGGGCACCTGTAGTCTCAGCTACTCAGGAGGCTGAGGCAGGAGACTGGCGTGAACCCGGAAGGCGGAGCTTGCAGTGAGCTAGATCACGCCACTGCACTCCAGCCTGGGTGACAGAGCAAGACTCCGTCTCAAAAAAAAAAAAAAAAAAGAAGAAAAAGAAAGACGTATACATAATTGTTCACAGCAGCATTAGCCATAACAGCCCAAATGGGAAACCAACCAAATGTCAACAGTTGAAGGACACAATCAATGGTAACATATTCATCCAGTGGAATACTATGCAGCAACATTGTTACATGCAGCCACTTGAATTAATCTGCCAATGTTGAGCAAAGAATCTAGACACAAAATAATACTTCCCTTCCGAGTGGAGGAGAGGGCTGAGTGCGGTGACTCACACCTGTAATCTCAGCACTTTGGGAGGCCGAGGTGGGTGGGTCACCTGAGGTTAGGAGTTCAAGACCAGCCTGACCAACATGGTGAAATCCCGTCTCTACTAAATACAAAAAATTAGCCAGGCGTGGTGGCACATGCCTGTAATCCCAGCTACTCGGGAGGCTGAGGCAGGAGAATTGCTTGAATCCGAAGGTTGCAGTGAGCCGAGATGGCGCTATTGCACTCCGGCCTGGGCAACAAGAGCCAAACTCTGTCTCCAAAAAAAAAAAAAAAAAGAGTGGAGGAGGGAAAAATATTATACTGAATAATTTCCTTTATTTAAAGCCTCAAAACAGCCATAACAACACATCCCATCATTTTTAGGAATGCATGCTTAACTGGTCAAACTATAAAGACCAAAGTGATTAGCGTAAGAATCAAGTTCATGGTCACATTGGGAAGTGATAGTACGGGTATGAGAGGGGCTTTTGGGGCAATGATATTCAAATTCTTGACCTGGGTGATGCCATGGAACTGTCTGCTTTGATAAGCATTACACTGTACATCTTTATTTTGTGGGTTTTTTTTTGGTTTGTTTTTGTTTTTTTGAGACAGTTTTGCTCTGTCACCCAGGCTGGAGTACAATGGCATGATCTCTGGTGACTGCAACCTCTGCCTCCTGGGTTCAAGTGATTCTCCTGCCTCAGCCTCCCGAGTAGCTGGGATTACAGGCGCGTGCCACCATGCCCGGCTAATTATTTTGTATTTTTAATAGAGACGGGGTTTCACCATGTTGGCCAGGCTGGTCTCGAACCCCTGTCCTCAGGTGATCCACCCGCCTTGGCCTCCCAAAGTGCTGGGATTACAGGCGTGAGCCAATGCGCCTGGCCTACTTCTTTTCTTTTTTGGGTTACGTTTCACCATAGAAGTGCTTTTTTTTTTTTTTTTTTTTGAGACAGAGTCTCGCTCTGTCGCCCAGGCTGGAGTGCAGTGGCACGATCTGGGCTCACTGCAAGCTCCATCTCCTGGGTTCACGCCATTCTCCTGCCTCAGCCTCCCGAGTAGCTGGGACTACAGGCGCCCGCCACCACGCCTGGCTAATTTTTCGTATTTTTAGTAGAGATGGGGTTTCACCGTGTTAGCCAGGATGGTCCTGATCTCCTGACTTCGTGATCCGCCTGCCTCGGCCTCCCAAAGTGCTAGGATTACAGGCGTGAGCCACCGCGCCTGGCCAGAAGTGCTTTTTTAAAAGGTCGGGGGAGTAGGAGGTGCAAGGGCTTGGGGGTTTCAGTCACTCACTTCGCGGTGTGGAAAGACCCCCCACAGCGGCCATGATGGTCTCCTGATCCCTGAGTCATAGCTACTTTCAGTTCCAGTCTCCAGCTGGCTACGGTCTAGGACTACTCTTAAAGAGAAAGGGGCGATTGAGTACTTGTGAACAATGATGCAGTCTACCACCGTATCTGAGACTTCTTGCATTCTGCAAACAAAGGGAACCACCCAGTGTCCAGCAACAGGGGAATGAGCCTAGCAGCTGCGGTGGGCACATGTGCTGGAACATGAAGCTACGGTACAATGGGTAAGCGAACAGCAACCTCCATCAACTGCTGGTGAACAAACAGGCTGCAGAGGACTACAGGCAGAAAGATGCCATCTGGGACGGGCGCGGTGGCTCATGCCGTAATCCCAGCACTTTGGGAAGCCGAGGTGGGCAGATCACAAGGTCAGGAGTTTGAGACCAGCCTGACCAACATGGTGAATCCCCATCTCTACTAAAAATACAAAAATTAGCCGGGTGTGGTGGTGGGTGCCTGTAGTCCTGGCTACTCGGGAGGCCGAGTCAGGAGAATCGCTTGAACCCAGGGGGTGGATGTTGCACTGAGCTGAGATTGTGCCACTGCACTCCAGCCTGGGTGACAGAGCGAAACTCCATCTCAAAAAAAAAAAAAAAAAAAAAAAAAAAAAGAACAATGCCATCTGGTACCGATGCAGGATAGCAATTGCTTCTCAGGGGACGCAGGAAAATGGGGTTTGGGGGACCCAGGTTCCTGCTAAGCAACTGGCAGTGCTCTTCACTGACTGTGAAGTCCGGGGTGGGGGGTTGGTCTGAGGTTCCTTTTATTTATTTATTTATTTTGAGACGGAGTCTTACTCTGTCGCCCAGGGTGGAGTGCAGTGGTGCGATCTTGGCTCACTGCAACCTCTGCCTCCTGGGTTCAAGCGATTCTCCTGCCTCAGCCTCCCAAGTAGCTGGGATCACAGGCGCCCGCCACCACACCCGGCTAATTTTTTGTCTTTTTAGTAGAGGCAGTGTTTCACCATGTTGGTCAGGCTGGTCTCAATCGCCTGACCTCGTGATCCACCCGCCTCGGCCTCCCAAAGTCCTGGGATTACAGGCTTGAGCCGCCGTGCCCAGCTGAGATGGAGTTTCGCTCTCGTTGCCCAGGCTGGAGTGCAATGGCACGATCTCGGCTCACTGCAACCCCTGCCTCCCGAGTTCAAGCGATTCTCCTGCCTCAGCCTCCTGAGTGGCTGGGATTACAGGCATGCGCCACCATGCCTGGCTAATTTTTGTATCTTTAGGAGAGACGGGGTTTCTCCATGTTGGTCAGGCTGGTGTGGAACTCCCGACCTCAGGTGATCTGCCCGCCTCAGCCTCCCAAAGTGCTGGGATTACAGGCATGAGCCTCCAAGCCTGGCCATTCCTTTTATTTTTATACTGCATGTAGAGGTAACATATGTGTAACATACCTTACACACGTATATGTAACATGTAAGTTCCACATATTTTGGTATGTGTCCAATAGTACATTAAAACAATTTTAAAAGCCACAGGGAGATGAGGGCCTGAAGGGATTCTTTTTTCTTTCTTTCTTTTTTTTGTTTTGAGACGGAGTCTCGCTCTGTCCCCCAGGCTGGAGTGCAGTGGCACGATCTCTGCTCACTGCAAGCTCCACCTCCCGGGTTCGTGCCATTCTCCTGCCCCAGCCTCCAGAGTAGCTGGGACTACAGGCGACCGCCACCACACCCGGCTAATTTTTTGTATTTTTAGTAGAGACAGGGTTTCACCGTGTTAGCCAGGATGGTCTTGATCTCCTGCCCTCGTGATCCGCCCGCCTCGGGCTCCCAAAGTGCTGGGATTACAGGCGTGAGCCAAAGTGCCCGGCCCTTTTTTTTTTTTTTTGAGATGGAGTTTCGCTCTTGTTGCTCAGGCTGGAGTGCAATGGCATGATCTCGGCTCACTGCAACCTCCGCCTCCCAGGTTCAAGCAATTGTCCTGTCTCAGCCTCCTGAGTAGCTGGGACTACAGGTGCCCGCCACCACGCCCAGCTAATTTTTGTATTTTTAGTAGAGACGGGGTTTTGCCGTGTTTGCTAGGCTGGTCTCGAACTCTTGACCTCAGGTTATCTGCCCGCCTCAGCCTCCCAGTGTTGGGATTACAGGCGTGAGCCACCACGCCCAGCCAGGATTTTGATGAACAAAATGCTTTTACCCTAAAGATGAAGTCCCCAGACAGAAGGTGCTCATTGGTGCTGTCAACATTTGGTGATTGGTTCAGTTTAGATATCACCTCCTGGTGGGAGCAGCTTCATCGGTGCCCCTCTCCTTACATCCCTCCCAGTCCCATGTCTCAACCTTTGGAACATTCATGACCCTGTATCATGACCTGCTGTCCTGCATGTCCTCTAGACTAAACTGTCAACTTCCAGGGCAGAGTCCAGGTGCCTGGCCCATAGCAGGTGCTTCAGGAAGCCTCAAGGGCCATCACTCCAGGGACCCCTAGCAATGCAGGGAAGAATAAAAGCAGCCACAGGTGGGTTTCTTCCCTAAGGATGGAAGCAGCTCAGCAACAGGTCCTGACGGAGGCAAGATTGCCTTCCGCATTCCAGAGGAAGTATTTGCCTTGAAACTATGTAACAAAAGTAACAGAAACATAATAGACATGCTTTCCTTTTTAAGTTTGCTGGATTCTCCTGGGATACAGTGAAGCTCCAGTGAAAACCTCTCTCCTCAGCTAGTTAAGGCCTGGAAATGGCCACTTGGGGGTTTCCCTAAGCACCCGAAACTCAGTGAGCCCCCAAGTGACCTCGTCTCCCAGTCCCCAACTCAGAGAGACCCAAAAGCTACAATCTTCTTTGACTGTATCGTCAGACCCACTTCCTCTCTCCAGCTCAACTGCCACTATCCTAGTCCTAGTCTGAATCACATGTGACAATCATGACTACAATCTTTTTTTTTTTTTTTTTTTTGAGATGGACTCTCACTCTGTCGCCCAGGATGGAGTGCAGTGGCGCGATCTCGGCTCACTGCAACCTCCGCCTCCCGGGTTCAAGTGATTCTCCTGCCTCAGCCTCCCGTGTAACTGGGACTACAGGCGTGTGCCACCATGCCCAGCTAATTTTCGTATTTTCAGTAGAGATGGGGTTTCACCATGTTGTCCAGGATGGTCTCGATCTCTTGACCTCATGATTCGCCCGCCTCGGGCTCCCAAAGTGCTGGGATTACAGGCGTGAGCCACAGCGCCCGGCCCGTTAGGGTGTCTTTGATGCCACGCTTCGCTCTGGGTTTTCTCCTTCCTCTTTGATTGCTCCTTGTCCGATCTCTTTTCTGGACACTTCTCCTCCTGCCCAATGTAAGTGCTGGGTGTTCCCCTAGATGCTATCCTGAGCCCGCTTCACTCCTCGTTCTAAGGGATTACAGTCTCCTGTCACCTGTATCAGGGAGGGTCCATCTGCAGGAAAAAGACACCACTTTTGCAATTTTAAGGAAAAGGATTAAAACAGGGATTGGCCGGGTGCGGCGATGCGCGCCTGTAGTCTCACTTTTCCGGAGGCTGAGGCGGGAGTATCGCTTGAGCCCGGGGACTCGAGACCAGCCTGGCCAACATAGCGAGACCCCGTCTCTAAAGAAAAAAAAAAAGACAAAAGAAGAGAACAACAACAAAAAAACCAAAATAAAAATAAAAATAAAAACGGACGGGCGAACGCGTCGGGTGGGCGTAGGGTTCCGCGAAGCCTCCCTGTCCCTCTTGTCTCGTCCTAGTCGGTCTAGCTGGGCCCCATCCCCTTTCCCACTCGGAGCGTGAGTGCCTGGAGACACGTACAGCCAACCAGTGAGGAGTGGCCGCGAGTGGCATGCACTTGGTCCAATTACCTGCGGCCCTGCCGGTCGGCCCGCGCTTCGGCCAATGGAGGTGCGAGGCGGGGCTCGGGCGGGGGCAACGGTCACCTGATCTGCGGCTGTCGAGGCCCCTGAGGCAGTGGAGGCTGAGGCTATGATGGCGGCCATGGCGACGGCTCGAGTGCGGATGGGGCCGCGGTGCGCCCAGGCGCTCTGGCGGATGCCGTGGCTGCCGGTGTTTTTGTCGTTGGCGGCGGCGGCGGCGGCGGCAGCGGCGGAGCAGCAGGTCCCGCTGGTGCTGTGGTCGAGTGACCGGTGAGCGGGCCGGGGTGGGATGCGCTGTGGCGGCTGAGGCGCCCTCGCCCGACTCCGGCTCTGTCCTAGGCGAGGGGTGGTGAGGTCCGGAGGTGGACTGTTCCTTGCTCGGGGGCTCGCAGCGAATCTGCCGGCGACAGAGCTCCAGTCCACATGCGCCCCCGTCTGACAGCACCTCTTCTGTCCCCTGCCAGGGACTTGTGGGCTCCTGCGGCCGACACTCATGAAGGCCACATCACCAGCGACTTGCAGCTCTCTACCTACTTAGATCCCGCCCTGGAGCTGGGTCCCAGGAATGTGCTGCTGTTCCTGCAGGACAAGGTGCGCCCGCCCCAGCCCACTCTCCCCCGGTCATCGGGAGGCAGCCAGGCCCCCTCCCCCCATGACACTGACGCCCATTCCCCAAGGGAAGCTTCAGTGACCTTGTCCCAACTGTAGGGAGGTGTGGGTCGTCTCATGGGAAGGCCTGTAGTAAACGCTTCAGTGGGCATGGCGACAGCCTCGGAAATGGCACCAACTTGATTGGAGGAAGCGACGGATCAGAGGCCAGGTACCTACTGAGTACCAAGCACTTTGGATATCTGACTTAGTCCAATATGGTGGGTGGGGATTATCGTCCCTGTTTGTTTATAGATGAGAAGACTGAGGCTGGAGGTTAAGTGACTTGTCCAAGCTCCTACAGCTAATGGGTGGCAGAGTTGTAATTCTAGCTGCGATGATCATAATAATGATAATTGGAAAATGATCACCTGTTTAGTGCTTTGTAGGCACTTGCTACACTGATGTCATTATCTTGGTTTCACTGCCAAGGAAAGTAAGGTTTGTCGAGATACAATGTTTCACTACAGTTGATAGATACCACTTTGGTTCCAGCCTGAGTCTGCCAATCCTCCCTCCCAGTTGGAGCTCATAACCCACAAGCTGTTTTCCTTCCCATCCAGGATCTTTGCCCCGAAAGCAGGCGTGGAGACCATGAGATGACTCTAATATAGCAAGTCTCTGCTAGGCCCTCCCTTGTTGGTGGCCTGTATGGCTCATTGCCCTTGTAGTCTCCCTTGGTTGCTGTGTGGGCAGATGGTGGTGGCCTGAAGTCTTTTCAGGAGGTGGTAAATAATATAGTCAGATAGGAACTGAGTCCTAGTTCTACCATGTAACCAGCCATTGGAGGCATGAAATAATCTTTGTGAATGACAGTTTCTACATCTGTAAAATGAAGACACCACCTATATCAGAGGGCTGTGAGTGGGAAATCTTTTTTTTTTTTTTTTTTTTGAGACAGAGTCTCGCTCTGTTGCCCAGGCTGGAATGCAGTGGTGCAACGTCAGCTCAGCTCACTGCACCCTCCGCCTCCCGGGTTCAAGCAGTTCTCTGCCTCAGCCTCCCGAGTAGCTAGGATTACAGGGCACCCGCCACTACACCCAGCTAATTTTTGTATTTTTTTGTATTTTTAGTAGAGATGGGGTTTCACCATGTTGGCCAGGCTGGTCTTGAACTCCTGACCTCGTGATCCACCCGCCTCAGCCTCCCAAACTGCTGGGATTACAGGCGTGAGCCACCACGCCCGGCCTGCGAGGGGGAATTCTTATAATCCACATAAAACATCTAGCCAGGATCCCCCAGTCTTAGGGCATTCACCCATTCATTCATTTGCCCAATATGGAAAGCCTACTATGTGCCAGGTATTGTGAAGTGTTGGGGATATGGCAGTGAGCAGAAGAACCCAAGCCCCCACCCTCAGGAAGCTGACATTCTTGTGAGGGTGGCCAGTAAATACTAAGTCGGTATAGGATACGATGTCAGTGTTAACGGTCTTTAGGGAAGGAAGCAGGCTAAGGGGACAGAGTGACTGGGATGCTATTTTAGATAAGGGTGGTCAGGCCAGGCCTCATTGAGGAGGCGATATATGAGCAGCGATCTTAATGGAGGGAGGGAGCCGTTTGGGGAAGGACATTCCTGGAACAGCAAATGTGAGGGTCCTGGGCGAGGTGTGCTCTTGGCCAGCTCAAGGAAGAGCTGGTGTGGCTGGAGCACAGTGAGTGAGAGAAAGGGGTAGGAGATGTAGGAGATGGTTTGCAGGTGGCTAGGCGATGAAGTAGGACCTTGTAGGCCATGAGGGGGAAGGTCAGTTGCAGTTCGAAATGTGTGAGAAAGCCTTGGGTAACGTGCAGCAGGGAGTGGTGTGATTTCTCAATTAAAGAAAGCCCACAGTTCCTGGGCTTTCCGACTGAGAACCCTGGTGGCCAAACAGCAGCAAGGTCCTGCCCACAAGTGAGGGGAGGCTGGGCGAGTGTGTATACCAAACAGGTTAGGGAAGCTGATTAAAATCTCCTCAGGGCCTAACTGGGAAGGGCCAGAGGAAGCTGGGGATGGGAGTGGAGGGTAGGAGCAAAAGGACAAAGGACATCTGTAGCTTGTGGAGAAAAAGGGATGGGGTCGGGGCCACTGTGGTCCTGAGAGCTCAAAAGACTTCAATGCTCAATGCTTCCTCCAGCGTGTTCTGAGATCTTCACCTCTCCCCTTCCGCCAAAAGCAGGTGGGGGGAGGGTCCTGTCCAGACTGGACGTAGCCGACTCTCCTTTTCTCTGGCTGGGAGGCCTGCCACAAATGCTCTTGGCTGCCCCACCCCTCCCCGCAGCTTCCCTGTTCCCTCCCCAGTTCCTCTTGTCTGTAGGGCGGGCAAGGCAGCTGACTCCTACTCCTGAGTTACCACAAGTCAGCTGCCTGCAGATCTCCCCACCCCATGACTGCCCTTCATGTCTTCTCACCCTGCCCTGAGAGTGCTGGAGGGAAGAGGTGAGTCTCCCACCCCACCCCCACCAACACACAGTTGCGCTCCACCATACTGAACCTGACTCTCAGTGAGACTTTGCTGGCCCTGAGAATGCACGGGGAAGGTGGCTGTCCCCTGCCTTGGCCCCCATTCCTTGCCAAACCTCCTCAGATGTCTCCCCTATTTCCCTATTAGCTGAGCATTGAGGATTTCACAGCATATGGCGGTGTGTTTGGAAACAAGCAGGACAGCGCCTTTTCTAACCTAGAGGTGAGAGTCCTCTCCCAGCCAGGGGCCATGCGGGACATTCTGTGCTCCTTCTCCCAGCATAAGAACTGTACTCTTACCTCATATCAGGGTTACTTGGGTCTGAGTCTCTTCTGGGTCAAACACCCCCCCCAAAAACAACAACAACAACAAAAGCCACCTCATACTCTTAGGGAGCAGAGACGCTGGCTTTGGGGTAGAAAGGCCTGGGGCCTGAATGTCAGGGGCTGGGGTGTGGGCCATTTTCTTGGTGAGCCTTTATGGGTATGGCTTGCCAGAGGAGAGCTGCCAGAGAGGTTGTCGGGGGCTGGGCCAGGCCCACTGGCCCCTAGCTAACTCACCTTTTGCCTCTCCCCTGTCCCCAGAATGCCCTGGACCTGGCCCCCTCCTCACTGGTGCTTCCTGCCGTCGACTGGTATGCAGTCAGCACTCTGACCACTTACCTGCAGGAGAAGCTCGGGGCCAGCCCCTTGCATGTGGACCTGGCCACCCTGCGGGAGCTGAAGCTCAACGCCAGCCTCCCTGCTCTGCTGCTCATTCGCCTGCCCTACACAGCCAGGTACTGCGCACATGGCCCAGCCACCAGCCTCGGGGCCCAGAGAGCAGCAAGGCCCTGGGCTATGGCATGTGGTGGCACCGTTTGGCTAAAGATGCCAGTACTCCCCACCCCCTCACAGCCCTTCCAGAAGGTGCCCTGTGTGGCCAGAAGAGGAGGGGAGGGCCTCTTCTGTGACTCAGGAGTTGGTGCCTAGCACTGAGCTGGGCCTCCAGAGATGAGGCAGATGTAAGCCCTGCGGGTGGGGAGCCTTCTCACCTAGCCAGGCCCTTGTCACAGAGCAGGTGGCCAGGACTTGAGTGTGACTGAGAAGCCTCGGGGTGGGATGGGCTTCCAGGAGGGGGCACTGAGGTAAGAGTGTGCAGGCTTGGTGCGTGGGGCTAGTGGGGAGGAGAAGCTGGGGTCGGGGAAGGGTAGTGGGCAGTGCAGGTCCAGGCCGCCTGAGGACTCTGGCGCTCTGTTTGTCTTCCATAGCTCCGGTCTGATGGCACCCAGGGAAGTCCTCACAGGCAACGGTGAGTAGAATCAGGGAGGATGCACGTCCTCATCTAGCCCTTGGGTGGGGGTCACAGAGAGAGCTGGCCTGCAGTTCCTCGGCCTCCTCACTCCCAGGGTAGCCCGCCTGCTTCTTGGGGCAGCTGGCAGTGGAGCAGGGAAATGCTGGCTCCCAGGACCAGCCAGGGACCACCTGACAGAAGACCCTGTCCAGCCAGACCCCACTTGGCAGAGCGGGGGGGCTCTCTGTGCTGGAGGCTGTGGAGCCAGTTTCTGTGCAGGCAGCGTGAATCCTAGAGTTATGGGTTTAATAAGACTGCAGACATTTGGAAAAACAATTCTGGGGACTTATCTATTTGCAATAAAGGACAGTCACTCCCCATGGAAAGGCAGTCGTGAACCTTTCATGGGTGGATGTGGAGTTTTCTGTATTGATATGTATTTTCTTGTGTCACACAGGTAGGGCTTGGCATTAGGGAATCGATGACTGAAGCCACAGTTGTCTCTGGGGGAGGCTGGGAATGGGGGTGGGATGAGAAATAGCTGCTCCTAAGGATCCTCAGTGGAAAGTAAAAACACCACTTTCAGATGGTCTAGAAGGTTTCTAAAGCAGACAGTGGGGAGTGTTTCCTTATGCAGGGTGCCTGGTGACCTGAGTCTCTGCTCTCCTTGTTGACCCTCAGATGAGGTCATCGGGCAGGTCCTGAGCACACTCAAGTCCGAAGATGTCCCATACACAGCGGCCCTCACAGCGGTCCGCCCTTCCAGGGTATGTGCCCTTCCAGCAGGGGCTCTGGGGCGTGCAGGGAGAGGCAGTGTGGTGAGTCTGCTTGGAGGTGGGGAGTGTATGCCACAGGTAGGCTGCCCAGGAGGCCCAGCATAGGGGAAGCATCAGGCACAGAACCCCTGTGGTGTGACTATTTGGAGTGGCTGACTCTGGGGGCAGGGCTAGGATGAGCACTCAAGTCCTGCCTCCCCATTCCAGGGGCAGCTTTCCATCTCGTCCTGTGAGGCTTGTGGGTGGCAGACTTGGACACTAAGTCTAAATGACCCTAAGTTTGAGGGACTAGGAATGTCATCAGGGTTTAGGGGGCATCAGGGAAGGCTTCCTGGAGGAAAGGTCTCCTCTGGCTGATGGGACTTTGAGATAGTGGACAGGGTCTTCTGTTGGGAGGGGAAGGAGGGTACGACAATTGGGTTGGAGTGTGACACTCTCCCAGGGCTGCTGAAAGAAGGCTGGTTGGGTGTTTCTGCAGGTGGCCCGTGATGTAGCCATGGTGGCTGGAGGGCTAGGTCGCCAGCTGCTACAAAAACAGCCAGTATCACCTGTGATCCATCCTCCTGTGAGTTACAATGACACCGCTCCCCGGATCCTGTTCTGGGCCCAAAACTTCTCTGTGGCGTACAAGGACCAGTGGGAGGACCTGACTCCCCTCACCTTTGGGGTGCAGGAACTCAACCTGACTGGCTCCTTCTGGAATGACTCCTTTGCCAGGCAAGGGCACTAGGCTGGGGAGGACTGTGCCACCACAGGTGACCTTCCCATCACTGTGGGTCACAGGTGGGGCAGGGAGCCAGGGTCAGGTCTGTGTGTTGGGGTGGGGATGGCCATGGTCTGGTTGCGGTCTGGGCAGCGTGAGGATGTAGGAGGTGTCATGGCATGGGGTGCTGTTGGAGGGGGAGTTGCTCAGACTTCTGCCTCCCCATGCTTGCGAGTCTTTGGTTGGGACCTTGGTTGTTAACACCTCAAGGTTACCTGGGAACCTGTCACCTCCCCCTTGAGCAAAACCTCTGGGACTTTGTGTGGGCAAATACCAGGCCAGCTACCTGAGCCATTTATGGGGCAACCATGCCCTTCTGTTTGCTCTCGCCCCCAAAGCCCAGCCCAGGCACCTTAGTGACCCTAAGAGGGAGTAAAAGGAGGGTCAATGAGCTCAGGGGAACCAGAGGAAGGACCCCCATGCTGGTGGCAAGGGGGACCTGGGTCCTGGCTTCCAGCTCTGTTCTGGCCTTGCAATGTGACTGGATCCTCAGTTTTCCTATCTGTCAAGTGGGGACACTGCTTCTTCAGGTGGCTGCAAGGACCCAAGGCAGCTTAGGTAGGAGCAGAGCTGAGGAACTTGTTCCTCTAAGATGCCAAAGGCCCTCCCAGAGCCTCACAGTGAGCCTCTTTCTCTGGCCCCACAGGCTCTCACTGACCTATGAACGACTCTTTGGTACCACAGTGACATTCAAGTGAGTCCTGGGGGTGGTTGAGGTATGGGTGGGCTGGTGTGGCCCCAGCCTCCCCAGCTCACCTGACATCCCTGCCACCTTCCCCAGGTTCATTCTGGCCAACCGCCTCTACCCAGTGTCTGCCCGGCACTGGTTTACCATGGAGCGCCTCGAAGTCCACAGCAATGGCTCCGTCGCCTACTTCAATGCTTCCCAGGTCACAGGGCCCAGCATCTACTCCTTCCACTGCGAGTATGTCAGCAGCCTGAGCAAGAAGGGTAGTCTCCTCGTGGCCCGCACGCAGCCCTCCCCCTGGCAGATGATGCTTCAGGACTTCCAGGTATGGAGCGGGCGTGGCCCAGCTTCAGGTGGGGGAGCCCAGGCTAGTGGTTGAGAGATGAAGAGAGGCTTGGGCTTGGGCATGTAGTTGAGAGTCCTGTCCCTGCGCTGCCCCTGTCCCAGTTCTTGCTGGGCCTCCCAGCGGTCCTTTCTGACCTGTGTCTGTGTGTCTGCCAGATCCAGGCTTTCAACGTAATGGGGGAGCAGTTCTCCTACGCCAGCGACTGTGCCAGCTTCTTCTCCCCCGGCATCTGGATGGGGCTGCTCACCTCCCTGTTCATGCTCTTCATCTTCACCTATGGCCTGCACATGATCCTCAGCCTCAAGACCATGGATCGCTTTGATGACCACAAGGGCCCCACTATTTCTTTGACCCAGATTGTGTGACCCTGTGCCAGTGGGGGGGTTGAGGGTGGGACGGTGTCCGTGTTGTTGCTTTCCCACCCTGCAGCGCACTGGACTGAAGAGCTTCCCTCTTCCTACTGCAGCATGAACTCCAAGCTCCCCTCAGCCCATCTTGCTCCCTCTTCAGCCCGCTGAGGAGCTTTCTTGGGCTGCCCCCATCTCTCCCAACAAGGTGTACATATTCTGCGTAGATGCTAGACCAACCAGCTTCCCAGGCTTCGTCGCTGTGAGGCGTAAGGGACATGAATTCTAGGGTCTCCTTTTTCCTTATTTATTCTTGTGTCTACATCATCCCTGGCTGTGGATAGTGCTTTTGTGTAGCAAATGCTCCCTCCTTAAGGTTATAGGGCTTCCTGAGTTTGGGGGTGTGGAAGTACTACTTAACTGTCTGTCCTGCTTGGCTGTCGTTATCGTTTTCTGGTGATGTTGTGCTAACAATAAGCAGTACACTGGGGTTTATTTCTGTGGCCTGAGAAGGAAGGGACCTCCACGACAGGTGGGCTGGGTGCGATCGCCGGCTGTCTGGCATGTTCCCACCGGGAGTGCCTGGCAGGAGCATGGGGTGCTTGGTTGTTTCCTTCCTAATAAAATAAACGTGGATTGCCATGCGTTGGGCCTCTTGTCGCTCATTTCTGCGCTGGGCTTTAGGCGCGTGCTCGCCGGAGGGATGCGGGAGGATGGAGCCTGGCGAGGGGGAGGCGAAGAGGCATCCGCGGAGACCGGGAGGGGCTTTAGCAAGCTGGTCCCTAACCGCTTAGGGTAGGGAGGGGCGGTCGGGCCGAGTCCCGGTGCGCTTCGGCGTCTCAGGAGGCCGTCGTGACAATGGCAGCCTTCGCGTCGTGAAGGGGCCGCCCCCGGCTGCCGCAGCGGCGCGCGTCCGGCCGCGGGGCCGCGCCGAGACTCCCGGGGGGGTGGGCGGGGGTAGGGGAGGTGGGCGGGCGCGCGCGGGGCGGGGAGGGGCGGGGCGCGGCGGGTGGGGTGGGGCGGGGCGCGCGCGGCTCCCGCGCACGGATTCTTCCCGGGCCGCAGCACCGGCCGCCGGCCCGCCCCGCCCGCCCCGCCCGCCCCGCCCCGCGCCTCTCTAGACTCTCGGCGAGCAGCGTCGCCCGCGGAGCCGCGCTGGTGCTGTGGCCCGGGCCCTGGCAGCCCTCCCGGGAGGCGAGCCGGGGAGGCGGTGGCCCCTGCCGGGTGCGGCGGGGCGCGGGAAGAGGCGGGACTCTTTGACGCGGCGGAGGGGTCGGGCGACGGCCGACGCGCCGCCATCTTTGGTCCAGTGCGGTGGCGGCGGCGGTGGCGGCGGCGACTGCTGCGGTGAAGGAGGAGGAGGAGCCGAGCGGGCGCTGGCACCGAGGCCTGACCATGGACGAGGAATACGATGTGATCGTGCTGGGGACCGGCCTCACCGTAAGTGCGGCCCCGGCGCCCCTGGCCCTGCGTCGTGCCCTCGCCATCCCCCGCGATGATGCGGCCACCGGCCCATCCTCCGGTCACTGCCGTCTTCTGCGCTCCGCTCCCCGAAAAGCCGGCGCTGTGCCCACCCCGCTGCTCCCCCCGCGACGTCGCCTCTGCTCGTTGCCATGACCCCATCTCCCCGAAGAGGCCCCCTTCCTGGCCGCCTTCTGGGCTACCCGGGTCCGACCCCCGGCGCCCTCCCATCTTCCCTACCCCTGCCCGCTGGACCGGAAAACGCACCCCCACTCGGCCCGATGCCCCCGACCCCGCCCACCCATCGCCCCCACCCATCACGGCATCCACCCGTCGCCCGCACCCAGTGCCCGCCTAGCGTTGCCTCTCAGCGTCCCTTCCCATCTTGCGCTAATCCCGGTGGGGATGAAGTAGAAGGATCTGGGGTCGGGGGTCCTCGCCAGAGTGGGCCCTCAGCCCGCCTCCTCATCGTCTTCTGGGGCCAGGGGATCCAGGGAATGTTCCAGAAGGAACAGCAGTGGGGGCAGTAAGCACATTTCCCGCAACCCCACCTCGGTTGCCCATGGAGACCTCAGGCTGAGTAGCATCTGCAGCCTTTGTCCTTGGGCTAGTGACAGTGACTGGTGAGGGTGTTTATCTTCCCCCTTTCCCCGAAAACCCCGTTGGCCCACTCCCCTCAGAGACTCTTCTTCCTCGGTCCAGGCCCAGATGCCCCTCCTCAGCGGCAGGAGCTCCTGCTATTTGAAGAAAGAGCAGTCCAGGGTGGGGCCTACAATTTCAAGGACTGTGCTAAGCCTTTCTTTTCCTCCCTTTCGAGTGTCCTTCGCAGTCCAGCTGGGTCTCCTCTGTGCCTTATTGTGTTTTATCGGCGTTTTTGTGCGGCTCTGCGTAGGTAGATGCCTCTCGGCGTGTTGGTACTGGAAGGCCATCCTGTGTCTGCTGGATGCCCTGCCTCCCTCAAAGCCTCCGTTATTTCACTGTCCGCCTTGTGAGGGGGACGGGACTCCTTTGCCCAGCAAGGTTGCAATGGAGAGTGTGGTCGGATGAAGCCATCACCCCAATTTTAGGCGAGGCAACTAGCCAGTGGGGATGGTGGGTGGAAGGAGCTGTCCACTGAGGCAGGTTTGGGTGGGGAACAAATCAGGTCTGCTGGTAGGAGCGGAGGCAGGTGGGAGTGCAGCGGATGGTGTCACCCTCCCCCAGGAATGCATCCTGTCGGGCATCATGTCTGTGAACGGGAAGAAGGTGCTGCACATGGACCGGAACCCCTACTACGGGGGCGAGAGCTCCTCCATCACACCCCTGGAGGAGGTGAGGCTGCCCAGGCCTAAGCCTATCCCTGTTAACCTCCCACATAGCGGCACAGGGTGGAAGTAGCTCCCCAGGTGCCTGGAGCAGGAGGCACCTGGAGGGACCTGGAGGTGGTCCCTGAGGTGTCTCTCTCTCTCCCTTCTGCTTACAGCTGTATAAGCGTTTTCAGTTGCTGGAGGGGCCCCCTGAGTCGATGGGCCGAGGCCGAGACTGGAACGTTGACCTGATTCCCAAATTCCTCATGGCTAACGGTGAGGGACAGGAAGGAGGTATTGCAGGTCGGGGGTGATAGGGAAGACCCGAGGACGGTCAGGCCCCAGAGGAGGCACAGCCACACCAGCTAGAGCCTCTGGAGAGAGCCGTGCTGATGTTGCCCTTGTGCACCCCCACAGGGCAGCTGGTAAAGATGCTACTGTATACAGAGGTGACTCGCTACCTGGACTTCAAGGTGGTGGAGGGCAGCTTTGTCTACAAGGGGGGCAAGATCTACAAAGTGCCGTCCACTGAGACTGAGGCCTTGGCTTCCAGTGAGTGTGGGCCCCCTGAGCCAGAGAAATCATGGGGTGGCAGGGAAGCCAACTATCTTTGGGATGGGTGGCTGTCCAGAATAAGGCACCCACTTGTCCAAAGTCACATTTCCCGTGAAGGACCAGAGAGGCCCTTCACTCTGTATTCCCTCTGCCCCATGTCATGCCGCACGGCTGGCTGCCAGGAGGGAGGTCCTCACACAGCAGGGATGTGATGTGGAGGGGAACGGGGCTCCTTTTGAAAGACTTGAGCCTGGCCAGGTGCAGTGGCTCACGCCTGTAATCCCAGCACTTTGGGAGGCCTAGGCGGGTGGATCACGAGGTCAGGAGTTCAAGACCAGCCTGGCCAACATGGTGAAACCCCGTCTCATCTCAAAATACGAAAAATTAGCTGGGTGTGGTGGCATGCACCTGTAATCCCAGCTACTCGGGAGGCTGAGGCAAGAGAATGGTTTGCACCCGGGAGGCGGAGGTTGTGGTGAGCCGAGATCACACCACTGCACTCCAGCCTGGGCGATAGAGCGAGACTCCATCTCAAAAAAAAAACAGAAACTTGAGCCTTTGGCAGGGCCTCCACTGAATCCCCGAGACATCGCCAAGTGTCTGAGCCAGGAAGGCCCTTAGAGCCCATCCAGGCCAATCCCCTCTTCATCCAGGTGGGGAAACTGAGACTAAAAAGGGTGGAGAGGTTAACCTAAGATCACAGGACAGCTGGGCTGTGAGTGGGGGTGCCTGCCCTGCTGGGATGGAGAGTTTTGTGCTGCATTGGTGCAGAACCTCCTCCCGCCGCGTTCCTTAGATCTGATGGGCATGTTTGAGAAACGGCGCTTCCGCAAGTTCCTGGTGTTTGTGGCAAACTTCGATGAGAATGACCCCAAGACCTTTGAGGGCGTTGACCCCCAGACTACCAGCATGCGTGACGTCTACCGGAAGTTTGATCTGGGCCAGGATGTCATCGATTTCACTGGCCATGCCCTGGCGCTCTACCGCACTGATGAGTGAGGGGAAGCTGGGTGGTGGCAGCCCCCTCGCCCAGCCCGCCCCCGCCCTTCCCACACCTGCCTGCTGTCCCCTTGCCCCACATGTCTCTTGTACTCAGCCACAGGCTCACCTATCACCCTTTCCATTTCCCCCTTGCATTTGATCCTCATCTTCCCCAGGCCATTCAGGGTGGTGGGAAGATTGGCCTGGTACCTGGGTGGGGGTAAGTCAGGGGTGCTGCTATTCCCCCAGCTACCTGGACCAGCCCTGCCTCGAGACCGTCAACCGCATCAAGTTGTACAGTGAGTCCCTGGCCCGGTATGGCAAGAGCCCATATTTATACCCGCTCTACGGCTTGGGCGAGCTGCCCCAGGGTTTTGCAAGGTGAGGACGTGGGTTTTTTCAGTTGGCATAGCTGAGTAGGACTAGGGCTAGGAGTGGAGATGGCCCCCTTGAGCATTTCCTTGGTAGTACTTCCTCCTTTCCAATTCGTGCTCTTCATTTACTTCACTCCATCCTTGGGTGATGAGGGCACAACCCCAGTGCACGGAGTACAGAAGTCTCCACAAATGTGACTTGCTCAGTTCCCGGCAGCACCAGGACTGGGCCCAGGGTCCCAGAACCTTGAGTCAGGGCTTAGCTGGGAGCTGACCTATCTCCAGAGAGTCCATTCTGGTCCCTCAGGCTGTCTTGGTGCGGAGCACTGCTCCCTCATGCCCCCTCCCGCTGGCCCTTGGCAGTGTATTCTGAGCAGAAGCTCCAGAGAGGAAAGGGCCCGCTGAGATGGGGCCAGCGTTCACGGCAGTGACAGAGCTGGGATGAATCCCGGCGTCTCCTGCCTGCTGCCTGCTGCCTGCTTGGGGCAGCCTTCTTTGCACTTTGGTGGAGGAAGGGTGCAGTGGAATTGGTCCCCGTTTCTCCTGGGAGGGGCCTTCACCGGAGCTGCTCTCACCACAGATTGAGTGCCATTTATGGGGGGACATATATGCTGAACAAACCTGTGGATGACATCATCATGGAGAACGGCAAAGTGGTGGGCGTGAAGTCTGAGGGAGAGGTGAGCCTTTCCCGTGCATGCAGTGCAGTCCCATGGTTGAGGCGGGGCTTGGTCACTTTCTCTCTGTGCTGCCGAGTCTCCTGCTGCACAGCCCCAAGGGTCTTGGAGCTGGGAACTGGGGGTCCAGAAGTCTTCAGAGTCATGACTGTGGGTGAGAGGTCTCTTTCAGAGGCCACATGCCATGTCTGTGGTGCAGAAAGCGTTCTTGATCACAGTGCCTCTGGGGGGTGGGGTGGGGTGGGGGCGGGCACCCAGCCCGTGCGTCAAGGCCCACCTATCTGAGCGGCAGGGTAGGGCCATGCATTCAGGAGGGGCAGTAGTGATGGCTCCAAGGAGCGTCTTGTCTGCCAGAGCTGCCTGCCCTTGCTGTGAGCGCAGCCCCACGTCTGCCTAAGGGAGGGATGTGACAGGGGCGAGGACTTCTGGTGCCTTCTCAGGTGGCCCGCTGCAAGCAGCTGATCTGTGACCCCAGCTACATCCCGGACCGTGTGCGGAAGGCTGGCCAGGTTATCCGCATCATCTGTATCCTTAGCCACCCCATCAAGAACACCAACGACGCCAACTCCTGCCAAATAATCATCCCCCAGAACCAGGTCAACAGGAAGTCAGGTAGGCCGGGCGCTGGTACAGCTTCCTCTAGGGTGTTCTCTTTGGGGTTACTCTTTTTCTCCCCATCAGTGTTGGAGCTCCCTGCCTTACTTCTCTGGAAAAAATTTGAGCCACATTGTAGCCACCACAACTTGGAGCCCTAGGGTTTGGGTGGCCTGGACTCTTTCCCTCTGGGAGGGTGGCGGCTTGGATGCTACCTGCTCTGCGGGGCTGGGGAGGGGCAGTCGGGCCAGACTTGTGTCCAGCCACTGGAACCCTTCTCTGCGTATGGCCAGCGCCTCTGGCCTGAATTGACGGAGCTCTTCCTGTGGCCAGACATCTACGTGTGCATGATCTCCTATGCACACAACGTGGCGGCCCAGGGCAAGTACATAGCTATTGCCAGCACTACTGTGGAGACCACGGACCCTGAAAAGGAGGTGGAGCCGGCTCTGGAGCTGTTGGAGCCCATTGACCAGAAGTGAGGGACTGGGCTGAGCCCAAGGGGGAGAGGGAGGGAGCCCAGCAGCTGGGCTTGGGGACCAGGAAGGGCATGGCCCATTGTGAGGCCTGTCCCCTCCCCTCTGTCTGCCCCTCAGGTTTGTGGCTATCAGTGACTTGTATGAGCCCATTGATGATGGTTGTGAGAGCCAGGTAAGCAGCTCGTCCCAGCCCTGGCTCCTGGCTGCCCGCCCAGGACACCTGCCTGACTCACCCTGGGCGCTGGGCTCTGGCTGTTTCCAGGTGTTCTGTTCCTGCTCCTACGATGCCACCACACACTTTGAGACAACCTGCAACGACATCAAAGACATCTACAAACGCATGGCTGGCACGGCCTTTGACTTTGAGAACATGAAGCGCAAACAGAACGACGTCTTTGGAGAAGCTGAGCAGTGATTGTGGCCGCCCCCAGCCCCTGCTGCCCCAGCCTGTGTCTGTTCTCCTCGAGGGCTCCAGCATCCTCTGCTTCCCCCACCACGTTCCCATCACCCACCTCATTGATCCACTGACCAAATCCTTAACCCTAGCGATGGTTTGGGAGATGGGGGGTTGGATAGCATCCTCTTTCTTGGCCCTTCCTTATCCTAGGAAAAGAGGGTTCCTCTCCTTGTGTGTGTCTCTTCCCCCCACCCCTAATTCTTCTGCTCTGTTTGGGAAGACGTGGAGGAAAAGGTGACTTCTGCCCCCACCGCTCTTACCCCCACTGTAGTGGCCTTTGGAGATGCCCCCACCTCCCCCCGACCAACTCTTGCGTGTTGGAGAGAAGGGGCCCTCCCAGCACAAAGTTGCATTCCTCCCCCCTAATTTATTCTAATTTATTAACTTTGACCCACCTTTTCAGAGCCTGCAGCCTTCCCGTGTGGCCTGAGGGCTGTAGAGTGAGCTTCCCCAGCCCCTCCCAGCCCTTGCCCAGCGTGGGGGAGTGGGGAAGGCTTGGGCGTGGCCCCGTTGGAGGTTGATTTGCTGTTTTGTTTCTTGTCTTTGTGTTTGTGTTCTGTGGTACTTGCTGAGAGAAAAGAAAAGTGAGCAAAGCAGAAGGAGGTGGGAAAACGGACCCAAACCCCAGTGTGCCCTGCCCCATGCCTTTCCTTTAGTGGTGGGAAACCCTTATCTTGCAAAGTGAATGTGTCCCCTTCCCCACTCTCTAGTGTATTTCACAGAAAACAAAACCTCCCAATAAAACGGTTGAAACCTGAATCTCTGGATCTTGATGGTTATCTCCCAAAAGCTGGGTACCTGGCAGGGCTTTGGCTGCCTGGGTTGGGGCTCTGGCTTAGCTTCACTCTGAACTGTAAAAGGTGACATTCTTCACCAGGGAATTCCTCACCCAGAGCACGCTGGGGCCAAACTGACTTAAAGCTTAAGGCTACCCAGTGAGTCAATGCTGGCACCAGGACTGCAGCCCTCGGTGCTCAATGCAGGGGGAGTGTGGTGGAGGGCGGGTGTCAACGTGGAGAAAGCAGAGGGAGCAGGGGTCCTGGCTTCTGGCTTGAAAGGAGAGGGCAGAGGGGACCAGGGGCCAGCCTTGGATGGGATTCTAAGTGAAGCAGGGAGTCGGGTGCCAGTTTTCGGCTTAATGCGGGGGAACTAGGGCAGCAAGGGGACCAGCGTTGGGGTCAACAGGAGGAATTAGAGGGACCAGGGGCCCAGCCTTGGCTCGGGTTAACGTCGAGGCAGTGCGAGGGGCTGGGGAATTCAGCCTCCGGGGTCCACAGGAGCCGGCGGTAGGGGCTGGGGCGGGAGTCCACGCAGGACCAGGGGCGGTTTCCGGCGGGGCGGGGCGGGGCGGGCGGTGGTCACGCTCCGGGCCAGCTGGCGCGCGGCGGGGCGGGGCATCCGTGCGTCTCCTGGTGGCTGACGTCACGGCGCGGGCGTCAGCTGACTGTTCGGCCGCCACCGCCGCTGCCGCTGACGCCGAGACCCGGCTGGGCCGCTGTCGCTGTCGCCGCCGCCGCCGCTGCCGCCGCTGCCATGGCTCAATACAAGGGCGCCGCGAGCGAGGCCGGCCGCGCCATGCACCTGATGAAGAAGCGGGAGAAGCAGCGCGAGCAGATGGAGCAGATGAAGCAGCGCATCGCGGAGGTGCGAGCCGGGGAGCCTCGGAGCATGCGCGCTGCCCAGGTCCCCTGGCGGCCCCGCGCCACGCTCCGGCCCTGGAAGCCCTGGGGCGGTGGCCACGGAGCGCGGGCGGCGCGCCGGGGCAGGCCCCTGGCTCGCTGACTTCCAGCAGGGCACAGAAGCAAGCCAGCGACAGTCTCATCTGTAAAATGGGCCTGGAGCCGGGCGTTCTCCGAGGCTGAGGCCACTAGCTGATGACCGGCCTCCGGCAGGAGGGAGCCGAGCCAGTGTTTCTGTTGGGAGGCACGGCGGGGACGGGCCTCTCGTCGCCTCGCCTGGGCACCCAGCGTCCTGGCTCTGGCCCCTCGGCCCTCAGAGCCAGGCCTCTGCCCTGGTCCTATGGACACCGGGCAGGGCGGTTCGTCTCCCCCTGGAGAGGCGCGGGGAGGCCTGAGCCAGACCTGGCCAGTCCACTGGCCAGGAGGCTCCTTCCAGAACCCCTTGCACCTGTGAGGCAGGCACAACCCTCCCGGGTGCCAGCGGTTGACCCACTGCTTCCGTGAGTGGCTCGTGATGGTGGTGGTCAGGGAAGGAGCGTTGAGGAGCTTGATCCTTTTGGGGAGACTCACTCATCAGGACTCGGGGCTCCAGGGGAGAGCAGGCTCCTGCCTGGGGAACTGGGGAAGCCTGGCCAGAGGAGCCTTGAAACACCAAGTCCTCATGCCCTGGCCCAACTGTCTGAGCCAGGGTGCCCAGCAAGCAGAAGGTGTATTTCTCTGCCAGCCACCTTCTTGGGAGGCCACTGGTCAGCGAGGGCTTGACATGGTACCAAGTGGATTCGGGTTGGGGCCAAAGAGAGGCCTCCTGGGAAGCTGTTGATGACATTCTGGGGCCTGGAGGGAGGAAAATCACTCAGGGAGGGGCCAGGCCCCTCAACCACTCTGTTCTTGTTTGCCCTCTCCTCATAACCCTTGGCTTGGGTCTCGGAAGCTTCGGCTTAAAGGCTGGAGATGAAAAAGGCCAAAGGTCAGTAGGGTCGGTGGCTTCAGGCTACTGAGGGACCTGTGATCCCCAGCAGGAGACCTGAAGAGCCAGAGCAGCTCAGGGATGGAAACAGCCCCATTTGGCACTCTTAGCATTTGAAGAGCCCTGCCCAACCTCATGGAACCTTCCATCGACAAGGGCACAGGGGCAGATTTGGACTATAACCCAGGTCCCTGATGGCCAGCCTGCCATTTCCACAGTGAGGGGTGGTTCTCATGGTGGCTGTCACTCCCCGCAGGAGAACATCATGAAATCCAACATTGACAAGAAGTTCTCTGCGCACTACGACGCGGTGGAGGCAGAGCTCAAGTCCAGCACCGTGGGTGAGCAGGGTGCGGGTGCCCCTCACCCGGGCCCCGGGCCACTCTTCCGCTGGCCCTGCGACTACCTTGCCCCTTGTGCCTCCTTGCTTCAAAGGTCTCGTGACCCTGAATGACATGAAGGCCAAGCAGGAGGCTCTGGTGAAGGAGCGGGAGAAGCAGCTGGCCAAGAAGGAGCAGTCCAAGGAGCTGCAGATGTGGGTCCTCTCGCCGCAGCCCTCAACATGGAGCTAGTGCTTACGGGGTCCCGTGGCTGGTCGGGCTCTTTTTGCACCCTGGGGGGGACCCTGTCTCCTGCTTTGGGACAGGGGTAGCATCTAGCTTGCGATTTGCATTTCTCTCTCCCGCCTCCTCGGGTCCACGCTCACGTCTTTTCACCATGGCGGCTTGTCTTCTTTCTGACCCTCTAAATGCAGTGGGCCCTTTCCCAGCATCCGGTGCCTGAGCAGCCTGCGTTCTCCCCATTGCTCTCTGTTCTGCAGCCCCTGTGGCCCTCTGTGCTTGCTGTTTGTAACAGAGCCCGCGCCCATGAGCTCAAAGTCATCCACGACAGCAGGACCCGTCTGGGGCAATGGGGACCCAGCCTGGGCTGGGCAGTCCCCACATTGGGCACACAGGTGGCTCTGGGTCAAGGAAGGGGCTGGGTCAGGGTCGGGAAGGACATGATGTGTGATGGGGCCACCTGCACCTCGCTAGGAAGCTGGAGAAGCTTCGAGAGAAGGAGCGTAAGAAGGAAGCCAAGCGGAAGATCTCCAGCCTGTCCTTCACCCTGGAGGAGGAAGAAGAGGGAGGCGAGGAGGAAGAGGAGGCGGCCATGTATGAGGAGGAGATGGAAAGGGAAGGTGAGGGCTGGCTTGAGTCGGAGCCCCGCCCGCAGCCCCTGGGGAGGGGTCCCCAATGTGAGAGGCTGTCAGCAAAGCTGATGCCCTGTCAAGATGGCTCCAAAAGCTGCCCTCTGGAGGCACCGTGCACAGTAGACCGGGGAGGGAGGAGGCTGGTCTAGACCAGGCTGGCTGGGCACATTTTCTGTGATGATGGAAATGTTAGAGTCTGTGCCACCCAATATGGTAGCCACTTGCCACAGGTGGCTCGTATGACTGGGGCACTAAATGGTTCATTCTGTTTGATTTGTTTCAGCGTAAATGTATACAGCCACGGAAATTCCGGGGCTACTAGTCAGACACTGCAGGTCTCAGCTGTGAGAACAAGGGGCTGTCAGGGAAAGCTCAGGATGGCTGGGGAGTGAGGGTAAAGCCAGCCTGGCCTCCACGTGTGCCACACACCTGTGCTGTGCCTGGCCAGGGCACATAGGGTGCTGTCCCTCTCCTGGTGGAAGTCACGGGTCACCATGCACTGAAGACACTACTCAGGGTTACTGCTCTGCTTGGGGCCCGCCGGGCTAACCGAGGGGTCAAGGAAGGAGGGGAGGGTTGAGTTAGGCCCTAAGGATGAGGGGATTTGCATTCGCCAGAGAGGCAGGAGGGGCGACGAGAAAGTACATGCCAGAAGTCCAGCAGGAAAGAGCTTTTCAAAACGTTTGAAGATTGGGAGCAAGTTGTGTCACGGGCCCCTGGAGGGTGTGGTGGCAGTTCTGGAAATTGTGTCACCCAGGGAATGGCAGAGGGAGAGAAGCGAGGCAGGGGATGGTGCTGTGTGGCTGTGGTAACAGGCTGGGTGCCATGGCTTTGAGGGGAGTGCAGGATTGTGGGGAGGAAGAACCTGCTAGCCACCTGCCATTTGGGTTCCATGTTCCAGCAGCCACAGTAAAACACAGAAAAAGAAACAAGCAGGATTTTAGTATGACATTGTATTTAACCCAGCGTATCCAAAATATCACCATTGCGGCAGGCGCACTAGCTGCAATGCGGGGGTGCTGTGTGCAGTGGGAGCTACTGGTTTGTGTTTGTGTTTTTGTTTTGGTGGTGGTTGTTTTTGAGACAGTGTCTCCCTGTGGCCCAGGCTGGAGTGCAGAGGGGCGATCACAGCTTACTTCAGCCTTTACCTCCTGGACTCAAGGGACCCTCCCACCTCAGCCACTTGAGTAGCTGGGGCTACAGGCGCTTTGTATTTTTGTATTTTTTGTAGAGACGGAATCTCGCCATGTTGCCCAAGCTGGTCTCGAACTTGGGAGCTACTGGCGTGGACAGTGCAGGCCTGGGGGAAAGGTTGTCACCCTCACTGTGTGTCACTGGGGCTTTTACAAAACACTGCTTGGTGGGCTCTTCCCTCCCTCCACAGGTTCCGTTTAGGGGGCCCAGCAACAAGACCCCAGGCTCTAGAATCTCTGCCCTTGAGCATCAGGCTAAAGAGTTTAGATTTGTCTTTTTTTGTTGTTCTTTTCTTTTTTTTTCTTTCTTTCTTTCTTTTTTTTTTTTTGAGATGAGGTCTCACTCTGTTGCCCAGGCTAGAGTGCAGTGGTTTGATCACGGCTCACTGCAGCCCCGACCTCCCAGGCTCAAGCGATCCTCCCACCTCAGCCTCCTGAGTAGCTGGGACTGCAGGTGCGCCACCACACCCGGCTGGTTTTTTTGAGTTTTAGTAGAGACGAGGTCTTGCTATGTTGCCCATGCTGGTCTCCACCTCC
The DNA here is from genome assembly GCF_029281585.2 of Gorilla gorilla gorilla. NCBI lineage: Eukaryota > Metazoa > Chordata > Mammalia > Primates > Hominidae > Gorilla > Gorilla gorilla. The sequence goes on from NC_073247.2 coordinate 166,066,988, forward strand.
TGGGCTCAGGCGATCCTTCTGCCTCATCCTCCCCAAGTGTTGGGTTGACAAGCGTGAGCCTCTGTGCCCGCCCTAGGCTTATCTTCTAGATCGATTGTTCTCAAGGTATGCTTGGGGGACCCTGGGCGTCGGCCATATCAAAATCATTTTTATAATAATGCTATGATATTCGGCTTCCTTTTGTTCCAGAGATCACCACAAAGAAGAGAAAACTGGGGAAGAACCCAGACGTTGACACAAGCTTCTTGCCTGATCGAGACCGTGAGGTAAAGGCTGCCTGGCCCTGACCCCGGCCTCAACTCCAGCCCTGGTGGAGACGCTTGCTCAGGGAGCCAGGCTGTGCGTGCACCCTGAGCAGCCCTGGGCCTCACCCGTCTGCCTGCTCTCTCTCCCAGGAGGAGGAGAATCGGCTTCGGGAAGAGCTGCGGCAGGAGTGGGAAGCCAAGCAGGAGAAGATCAAGAGTGAGTGTTTGCGGAGTCAGACGCGAGGGGCCTGGGCCCAAGCCAGCTTCCCTGTCCACAGTCTCCTGGGTGGTGCGCTGAGCCCCAAGGCTGCTCTCAGTGGGGCTGGAGACCAAGAGGCAGCTCTGCCTTGTAGGTGAGGAGATCGAGATCACCTTCAGCTACTGGGATGGCTCTGGGCACCGGCGGACAGTCAAGGTAGGCAGCGTGCAGCCTGCTTCCTGCTCACCATGGGCCCAGCCTCCCTCAGGTTCCGTGGGAAGGAACTGACCTTCCTGACTTGGGAAGCCCCAGGGATCCTGAGGATAACTGGCTCCAGGGCCTGGCCCCCTGTCTGGGGAGTGAGGCCCAGGCCTGGCTGAGGCTCTGCAGTGTCTGGCAGGGCCCTCTGGGCCTCTGCCTTGTTGAGAGCCCTTCTGCAGGCTTCCGCCTTCCCTTCCCAACTCCTGGATTCCCGGATACAGATGAGAAAGGGCAACACCATGCAGCAGTTCCTGCAGAAGGCGCTCGAGATCCTTCGGAAAGACTTCAGTGAGCTGAGGTGTGAGGTGTGCATGTGTGCACGGTGGTGTGTGTGGCACCTGTGGCTCCAGCCCGGGTGCCAGACACCCAGTGTGATGTGGGCGCTGTCTGGGCAAGCAAGCAGCGTGCTGGGCACTCTCCTCCCAAAAGAGGGGGTCAGGCTCCTCTTCCCTTCCCTCCCACCAGAGAGAGCTTTGCTGAGAGCGGCCTGCCTTGGTTCCTTAGCCCAAAGGTGGAGGGTGCTGGGTGCCAGTCCTGTGCTCACTAAACCGTGGAGCTTCCCTCAGAGCCAACTGGCCACTGCTTCCCAGCCCCAGCATGGGCTCTCCTGGGCTGGCTGTCTCCTCCCTCCCTGGGCAGGGGTGCTGTCCTCTTGCCCACACCCTCCTGCCTTCCTCCCTCAGGTCTGCAGGGGTGGAGCAGCTCATGTACATCAAGGAGGACTTGATCATCCCTCACGTGAGTCCCTTCAGCCCCAGTACCCGCAGTGGGTGCAGCACCCTGGGCTTTGGCTCAGGCTGGTGGGGGCAGTGTGCGCAGGTGGGGGGTGTGGGGAGGGGCCGAGATGGACCATCAAGACACCGCTTTCCTGCCCTTGGCTCCCAGCATCACAGCTTCTACGACTTCATCGTCACCAAGGCACGGGGGAAGAGTGGTGAGTGCCGCCGACCCAGCCACCCCCATAGCACCTTGCCGCCGATGTTGTCACTGGGGCAGCAGCGGGACATTGGGCTGTCACTTCTCCCCTGCAGGACCACTCTTCAACTTTGATGTTCATGACGATGTGCGGTTGCTCAGTGACGCCACTGTGGAGAAGGATGAGGTACAGCGTAGGGGGCCGTGTGAGGGGGAACGGGTGTCCCTGGGCTATGGAGGAGAAGCCAAGGGAAGGGGAGGTCAGCAGGCGGCCCTGTGCCCTCTTCCTCCCTTAGTCCCACGCAGGCAAGGTGGTGCTGAGGAGCTGGTACGAGAAGAACAAGCACATCTTTCCCGCCAGCCGCTGGGAACCCTACGACCCTGAAAAGAAGTGGGACAAGTACACGGTGAGGAGGGGCTGGCAGGGACCCCTCCAAGTTGGGGATGGCAGCCAGCCCCTGCTCACCCCTCGCCTTCCTTGTCTCCTCTGCCCACCTTGTCCTCACACCAGATCCGCTGAGCATCCAGGAGGCTGCGCGGCCCCGGCCCCTCAGCTCCCTCAGTGTGCCCCGTGGTGTCCCCGGGACTCCAGGCACCCGCTCCCCTGCGACCATGCCAGGCACGCTGGGAGGAGGACGGCAGCTGCTCGTGTCCTGCCCCTGCCACATCAGTGACTGCTTTATTCTTTTCCAATAAAGAAGTGCACGTGTCAGAGCTGGAGCGCCTGCATCGTGAGAAACCATTTGTGTTCGGACCAAATTCATTTGTCATTTTGACCATTTAAAACTGTACAATTTGGTGGCATTTAGCACATTTGCCATGTTGTGTAATCATCACCCTGGTCTGCTTCCAGGACATTCTCATCCCTCCAAAGGCCCTGTGGCCATGGGCAGGCTCCTCCCCTCACATCCCCCCACCAGGCTCTCATGTGCTTTCTGTCTCCATGGATTGACCTGTTCTGGACGTGTCATACGTGCCTGGGGAGTCTGTCACCGTGGCAGCCCCACCATCCCTGAGGTGTCTTTGTGGCACTGTGCTTCTTGACCGTGGGCACCTGTCCTTGGGCGGTGGTGGCTCTGGTGGGTGGGAAGGGGGTTCCTCCCCAGGCCTCTCTCCCAGGCCCTTGGGCTCCTGTTGAGTTTCCCGTAGGGGACGTGGCCGTACTGTGGCCACGAAAACCCATCCTTCCTTCCTTGCTGTGGGCCGTCCCAGCACAGTCGTTCTGCTGTGGTGCCCTGTGCTCGACACTTGCCTGCCCTGCCCTAGCTAGCCCTGCTCAGACAGCCCTCGGGGCAGGATCCAGATCGGGGGTAGGTCCAGGACCCCTACTCTGCTACCTCAGCAGCTGGTTCCCCAAGTTCCACTTGGCTAAGCTGAGGCAGGCAGGCCTGGCTCCAGGAGGCTGAGGAAGGCCAGCTTACAGCTCCCTGTTTCCTCCCCTGGCCTGAAGCCAAGAAGAAAGGGCAGGGGATAGCCCCTCACTGGCCAGGAGCACCCCAGCCCTGGGTCTGGCCTCCCCTTCCTGGCAAATGTGGAGATCTGATGGTGCCCGATAGTGCAGAGGCCCAGTGTCTCATTCAGCGTGGCCGGGAAGTAGCCACCTGGCGTCACTAGGAATAGAGATGAGAGTAGAGTAATGTTTTCTTTCTTTCTTTTCTTTTCCTTCCCTCCTTCCTTCCTTCCTTCTTCCTTCCTTCCTTCCTCCTTTCCTTTCCTTTCCTTCCTTTCCTCTTTCTTTTTTTTTTTTTTTGAGACTGGGTCTTGCTCTGTCTCCCAGGCTGGAGTGCAGTGGTGCAATCTCAGCTCGCTGCAGCCCCCACCTCCTGGGCTCAAGTGATCCTCCCGCCTCAGCCTCCTGAGTAGCTGGGACTACAGGTGTGCACCACAATGCCCAGCTATTTTTATTTTTATGTACATGAAAATTGGAACAGAATTAAAAAAAAAATTTTTTTGTAGAGATGGGATCTTGCTCTGTTGCCCAGGCTGGTCTCGAACTGCTGGGCTCAAGTGATCCTGCCACCTCAGCCTCCCAAATTGCTGGGATTGCAGGTGTGAGCCACTGTGTTTGGCTGAGTAGGCTATTTGATGCTCTGGAACCAGATAAGGTCACCAAGGATCAGTGTGTGCCAGGGGTGGTCACCCACTTTGCTCACCCGGGCCTCGTTCCTGGGGGCTGTGTGTGTAGAAAACAGAGAGGGAAACAAACAAAACAAAATGTAGAACAAGATGAACTGGCCTTTGTGGCGTGGAGACATTTAAGCTGACATCCAAATGACAAGAAGTCAGCCACTCCGATGCGGGAGGGAGTGTTCCAGGCAGAGGGAACACCAAGTCTGGGTCAAAAGTGAGCTGGAGGCCGGGTGCAGTGGCTCACGCCTGTAATCCCAGCACTTTGGGAGGCTGAGGCGGGTGGATCACTTGAGGTCGGGAGTTCGAGACCAGCCTGACCAACATGGTGAAACCCCGTCTCTACTAAAAATACAAAAATTAGCTGGGCGTGGTGGCAGGTGCCTGTTATCTCAGCTACTCAGGAGGCTGAAGCAGGAGAATCGCTTGAACCCGGGAGACGGATGTTGCATTGAGCCGAAATCACGGCACCGCATTCCAGCCTGGATGACAAGAGTGAAACTCCGTCTCAAAAAAAAAAAAAAAAAAAGGTGAGCTGTGCTGGAACAAGGGAAAGCTACCTTTTTCCCTCATCTTCACTGTCCAGCAGAAGCCATGTATTCAGGCAGTTCCCATGTCAGCGTGGAAGCCAGTTCCTGCAATGTCCCCCACAGAGATGTGCTTTTCTTCACTGCCTGCTTACCTGTTCTCTTTCTCTAGACAAAGACAAGCTCCTATGGCCGCCCCTCCTGGCCCTCACCTTTCTCGCATGGAAAGGTATTGCGCTTGCATGCTGTTCGACACGGTGTGATATAGTGTCCGTTAGCGATATATCCCAGTACTCGGCATCTTTCCACATGGGTGCATAGAGACCCTCATTCTCTCTTCAGCTGCAGAGTCGGCATGGCAGATATTGGCCAACTCCACTCCTTAGGGCCTGCCCACTTGGCAGCCTCACGGGCAGGATGAGGGCCGGCTCCCCCAGCCTTGCCCACACAGTGCCCTCACTCGCCGCCAGGAGACGCATGCCAAGCTGAGATGGAGACATGGTTTCTCAGCATGGGGTGTTGTTTCTTCTTTGTGTTTTTAATTTTTTCAACTGAGGAAAAATTCACATAACAGAAAAGTAGCCATTAACCATTTTAAAGTTTACAATTTGGTGGCATTTGGTACATTCACATTGTTGTGTGACCATTGCCTCTCTCTACTGGAACATTTTCATCCCCAAAAGGAGATCCCGTGGTTGGTTATTCAGCAGTCTCTCCCCATTCCCCCACTCCCCAGGCCCTGGCAGCTGCTAATCTACCGTTTCAATGGATTGGACTGTTCTGGAAGCTTCACATCAATGGAATCATACAATACATGACCTTTTGTGTCTGGCTTGTTTTTCTTAGCATCATGTTTTTGAGGTTCATGGCTTACTTTTTATAACTAACTGAGTCGTAGTTCATTATCTGTGTACACCACATCTTGTTTATCTATTCATCCATGGATGGGCATTTCAGGTGTTCCTACCTTTCGGCTATTATTGTAAATAATGCTGCTATGAACATTCATGTACAAGTTTTTGTTTGACCTTAGTGTGGTTTTTAATTTGTATTTCTCTTTTCACATGTTTAAAAACTATGTGCATTTTATTTCTCCTGCAAACTGTCTATTCCTGACATTTGCCCATTAATTGTATTGTTGGTCTTCTTTGTTTTGTTTTTTTTTTTTAATAGAGACAGGATCTCACTATGTTGCCCAGGCCGGTTTTGAAATCTTGGGCTCAAGCGATCCTCCTGCCTTGGCCTCCTGTTGGTCTTTTTTTATCTAGAAATCGGTCAGGTGCAGTGGCTCACGCCTGTAATCCCAGCACTTTGGGAGGCCGAGGTGGGCAGATCACCTGAGGTCAGGAGTTCGAGACCAGCCTGGCCAACATGGTGAAACCCCGTCTCTACTAAAAATACAAAAATTAGCCGGGCGTGGTGGTGGGCGCCTGTAATCTCAGCTGCTCAGGAAGCTGAGGCAGGAGAATAGCGTGAACTCAGGAGGCGGAGGTTGCAGTGAGCCGAGATCGTACCACTGTACTCCAGCCTGGGTGACAGAGCGAAACTCTGTCTCAAATAAATAAATAAATAATATGTAGAATCCTAGGTACCTTCCATGTATGAGAGAGAGTACCCCTTTGTGTTATATAGTGCAAATACTTTTCCTCGTTTTTCATTGATTTGATGGTGTTTTTTAGACACGAGAAGTTTATTTTTAGCTAGCTGGACTCTTTTGTCTTCTATGCCTTCTGGGTTTGAGGTCATAGTTAGAAGGTCTTCTGGAAGTCAGTGTTATAAAGGAAGTGATTGGAGGCTTTTACCAGGAGCAAGACATAATCTTGACTTAAGTTTTCCAGTCACTCTTGTAGCAGTGTGGCAAAGGGACTGGGGGAGGGCAAGCATGGGAGGCCAGTGAGGAGGCCACCACAGCCATCCTGATGAGAGGCTGGTGGCTTGGACCAGGGTGGGGACAGAAGATCAGCTTCTGGATAGATTTTGGGGGGAAAGCCAACAAGATTTGCTGACGAATAGGACATGGCGTTTGAGAGAAAGAGAGGAGTCAAGAACTCCACTTTGGCCTGAGCAAGAGGAAGAACCTTTACTAAGATGCGGGGCATGCGAAGAGAAGCAAGTCTGCGGTGAACAATGAAGGCTTCGCTTGTGGAAATGGTATGTTGAGACGCCTATTAGATCCAAGCAGAGATTTGGATCTATGAACCTGGAGCCTGGAGTTCACAGGAGAGCTTGAGAGGATGGAGTGAGAAATTGCAGAGCTGTCAAGACAGACATGGCTGATGCTCTGGAACTAGAAAGATTGCCAAGGGAATCAAAGGGTAACACCTGCTCGTCTGGTCAAGCCAATGGATGAGATGACAAAGATGGGACTAAGGCCAGGCACAGTGGCTCACGCCTGTAATCCCAGCACTTTGGGAGGCCTAGGTAGGTGGATTGTTTGAGCCCAGGAGTTCGAGACCAGCTGGGCAACATAGTGAGACTCTGTGTGTATAGAAAATACAAAGATTAGCTGGGTGTGGTGGCACACACCTGTAGTCCCAGCTACTTGGGAGGCTGAGGTGGGCGGATCACTTGAGCCCAGGAGGTGGAGACCAGCCTGGGCAACATGGTGAAACCGTGTCTCTACAAAAATTCAAAAATTAGCCTGGCGTGGTGGCATGCACCTGTAGTCCTAGCTACTTGGGAGGCTGAGCTGGGAAGATTGCTTGAGCCTGGGAAGGCGAGGCTGCAGTGAGTGGTGTTCATACCACTGCACTCCAGCCTGGGTGACAAAGTGAGACATTGTCTCCAAAAAGATCATTATACAAAAATCAATTTTTTAAAGTTTTTTGAGATAGAGTCTTGCTCTCTGTTGCCTAGGCTGGAGTGCAATGGCATGATCTTGGCTCACTGCAACCTCTGCCTCTTGGGTTCAAGCGATTGCCCCCCTCCTCAGCCTCCCGAGTAACTGGGATTACAGGTGCCCACCACCATGCCTGGCCAATTTTCGTATTTTTAGTAGAGACGGGGTTTTGTCATCTTGGCCAGGCTGGTCTCGAGTTCCTGATCTCAAGTGATCCACCCACCTCTGCCTCCCAAAGTGCTTGAATTGCAGGCATGAGCCACCACACCTGGCCAATCAATTGTATTTCTATACACAATCCAAAATGAAATTAAGAAAATAATTCCATTTATAACAGTGTCAAAAAAGAATAAAATACTTATTAATAGATTTTTTTAAAAGAAGCATGAGATTTGTACACTGAAAACTACAAAACATCATTGAAAGAAATTCAAGAAGACCTAAATAAATGGAAAGACATCTGTATTAGTCATGGTTCTCCAGAGAAACGGAACCAACAGGACACACACACACAGTTTATTTTAAGGATTTGGTTCACACAATTGTCGGGGCTGACAAGTTGGTGTGAAATTTGTAGGACAGACTGACGGGCTGGAAACTCGGAGAATTTCTGTGTTACAGTCTTGTTGTTGTTGTTGTTGTTGTTGTTGAGATGGAGTCTCACTCTTGTCGCCCAGGCTGGAGTGCAGTGGCACGATATCAGCTCACTGCAACCACTGCCTCCTGGGTTCAAGCGATTCTCCTGCCTCAGCCTCCCGAGTAGCTGGGATTACAGATGCCCGCCACCATGCCCAACTAATTTTTGTATTTTTAGTAGAGACAGGGTTTCATCACGTTGGTCAGGCTGGTCTCGAACTCATGACCTCAGGCAATCCGCCTGCCTTGGCCTCCCAAAGTGCTGGGATGACAGACATGAGCCACCGCGCCTGGCCTGTGTTACAGTCTTGAGGCAGAATTTCTGCTTCTCCAGGAAACCTCGGGTTTTGCTCTTAAAGCCATCCAACTAAATGGATGAGGCCCACACACATTATCAAGGGTGATCTCTTTTACTTAAAGTCAGTTGAGGGCCAGGCATGGTGGCTCATGCCTATAATCTCAGTGCTTTTTTTTTTTTAGACAGAGTCTTGCTCTATCTCCCAGGCTGGAGTGCAATGGCACGATCTTGGCTCACTGCAACCTCCCCCTCCCAGGTTCAAGAGATTCTCGGCCGGGCGTGGTGGCTCACGCCTGTAATCCCAGCACTTTGGGAGGCCGAGATGGGCGGATCACAAGGTCAGGAGATCGAGACCATCCTGGCTAACACGGTGAAACCTCGTCTCTACCAAAAATACAAAAAAATTAGCGGGGCGTGGTGGCGAGTGCCTGTAGTCCCAGCTACTTGGGAGGCTGAGACAGGAGAATGGCGTGAACCCGGGAGGCGGAGCTTGCAGTGAGCCGAGGTCATGCCACTGCACTCCAGCCTGGGCGACAGAGCAAGACTTTGTCTCAAAAAAAAAAAAAAGATTCCCCTGCCTCAGCCTCCTGAGTAGCTGGGACTACAGGCATATGACACCATGTCCGGCTAATTTTTGTATTTTTTGTAGAGATGGGGTTTCGCCATGTTGGCCAGGCTGGTCTCGAACTCCTGACCTCAGGTGATCCGCTCACTTCAGCCTTCCAAAATGCTGGGATTACAGGCTTGAGTCACTGCACCCAGCATATCCCAGTACTTTGGAAGGCTGAGGCAGGAGGATTACTTAAGCCCAGGAGTTCAAGACTAGCCTGGGCAGTGTAGCAAGACCCTGTCTCTCTCTACAAAAATAGGAAAAGTTAGCCAGGCGTGGTGGCACTTGCCTGTGGTCCCAGCTACCTGGGAGGCTGAGGCAGGAGGATCCCTTGAGCTCAGGAAGTCGAGGCTGCAGTGAGCCATGATCCAATGCCGCTACACTGCAGCCTGGGTGATAGAGCGCGACCTCAACTTGGGGGGAGAAATCTGTCTATCTGTCTATCTCTCCATATATATGTTTAATAAAAATGGGCAAATGACTTGAATAGACATTTCTTCAGAGATCATATACCAAAGGCCAGCAAGCACATGAAAAGATGCTGAACACCATTAGTCATCAGGGAAATGAAAAGGAAAACCTTAGCGGGGCGCGGTGGCTCACACCTGTAGTCCCAGCACTTTGGGAGGCTGAGGCGGGAGCATCGTTTGAGCCTGGGGCGGTCGAGGCTGCAGTGAGCTATGATCTCACCACTACACTCCAGCCCGGGTGACAGAGCGAGACCCTGTGTCAAAACAAAACAGAAAAAGAAAAGGAAAAAGAAAGCAAGGGAAGGAAGAAAGCCCTCGATTCAGGGTCGCCGGGGAAGGGGCTGGTTTGGACGGCTGTCCCGCAGGCCCTCCGGGTTAGAGACCGTCGGGGGCGTGTCTTGAGCTGGGGACGCGACTCCTCGGCGGGGGTGCACCTGAGAGGCCGGGACCAGCGAGGCCGCGCCCCGGTGGCAGGTGACCCCGGGCGCGTCTCCGAGCGCCAGGGTGGGGCGAGGCGGACGCGCGCCCCAGGCCCGAGGGGGTGTGGCGCGGGCGCGCGCGGGTTCCGGGGTCGCCCGAGGCGGCGGGCGGGGAGCCGGGGCGCGGGGGAGGCGCGCGCCGCGGACGCGGCCATCGAGCGAAGGGGGTCGGCTGGCCGGGCGGGTCCCCCTTCAGGTCGCGGGGGTCAGGGCTGCGCGCGAGGTCCCTGGCCCCGGGGAGCAGCGGCCCCGCCTGCGTCCCCTGCCGCCGCGTCCCCCTCGGCCGGGCGTCCCCGGGCGCCCCCGCCCCGCGCGGTGGTACGGTCCGGGTTTAAAAGGCTCCGGCGGCCCCCGGGCCAGCCCAGTGTGTGGGCGGCGGCGGCGGCGGCTGCGCGCGTGGGGCCCGGGGCGCGGGGCGAGGCCGTGGGGACGCGCGAGCGGGGCCGCGGTGGGGCTCGGGGGCGCGTCCACGTGGCCAGAGGGCGGCCACCCGGAGCCAGCGGAGGGACAGGTAGGTGGCCGTCATCTTCGCCGTCCGTGCGGGGCCAAACAGCTCGGGGCCCGGGGCTCCGGCAGCCCGGGGGTCCGGCTCGGCCTGTGGGGGTCAGGCCCTATCCCTGCCCGTCGGCGCCGGCCTGCCCGACTCCTTGTGCCCCGCGTGGTGGGGACGCCAACCCAAGACCAACACCCTGCCCAAAGAGGACCCTTTGTCGCAGGGGAGCGGCCCCTCGGAGGATCAACGCTGTACTTCCCTCCCGCTAAGGGCTCCGCGAGTCCGCCGAGGGGTGCCCTGATGGGGCCCGGGCAAACTGGACCAGCAGCGCGGTGGGGGGTGTGGGGGGGGCGGCCGCTGGACCCCCGTCTCTGCGTGGGGCTGCCCCTTCCTCAGGCTCTCTGCTGGCCCAGCTGTACCTGTGATGCCCGAGGTTGCCACTTACAGGTGGGGGCTGGGCCTGAAATTCTGCCTCCCCAGGTCTCCCTCCCGACCTGTCCCCAGCCTGTTCCTAAGCTTGTGTTCCCGGGGTGTAGAGGAGGTGAAGACAGGATGTGGCCTCTCTTTTCTTTGGCCTTCCTTTCTTCTCCGGCTGTTGCATGAGGGGTCCAGCTGACAAAAGAGCCCTGGAGAGGTGATCAATCTGAGCTGAAACTTTGCAGTTTCAAGCTGGGCCTGCTGCTTGTTCCTGGCAAATGCCTTATTTTTCCTTTCTCTCTTCTGTGCCTCCTTGGTTTGGTTCCCTGCACCGCCCCCCGCTCCCCCCGCCTCCCGCCCTCAAGCTGGGTACCTCCTATCTCCCCCGGGGGCTCTGGCACTGAGAGGGTAGCGCTGAGCCCTGCCCTGTTGGCTGCCACGACACTGCTCTGCTGTCTTAGCAGCCTGGGGCAGACTGGGTGTGGCCTGGGGACTAAGTGCCAGTCCCAGCACTGTCCCTATGGCTCCTGCCCTGTCTCTCCAAGGCCTTGACTGTATTTGGGGACATTGCTCCTCCTTTTGTAAGGCTCCTGGGACTCCAAAGGGCAGGTAGGGCCCCCTGTACATTCCCTTCTCCAGTGAACCCCTGGGTCTGGAGGGGGAGCCATGCAGGCTGTGGCTGAGCAGAGCTTGACTGATGTGTGTCTGGGTGCGTGGCTGAGGGGCAGGCGCGACTTGGCTTTGTGTTGCATCGGGGAGGCCAGACAGCGGGCTCCTGGATGGCCAGCTGAGGCCCTTGTCGGGGAGGCAGCTGGGGCCCCTGCAGGGGACATGGTGGTGCTGGATCCTGCATCAGGCCTCCATTCCCCAGACCTCTGTCCCCGGGCTCCTGGTGGCAGTGCCACTCCAGGTGGTGTTCCTGGCCCTGCCCCTCTCCCCCAGCTTGCGATTATTCTGTGCCTGCCTCCCTCTCCCCTCAGCTCAGGCGTTGGGGGCAGCCCAGAGGCCTGGGGCTTGCTGTTCTTTGCTGTTGGTTGCCCCGGGTTCTGAGATGTGGCATCTGGGGTCTCAGTTCCAGAGGGCCTCCTGCCTGGCCTTTCCCAGCATCTGCTCTGCTACCCCCTTGGGTGTGGCCCAGCTGAGGCGAGGCCTCCTGGCTCCTTTCCAGCATGGGGGCTGAGGGACGATTGATGGCCCCCAAGCCTGCCCTTGCTGGCTGCTCACTCATGCGCCCTGGCGGAGGCCCCTCCTCTCTCCCTGTCACGGTGGCCATCTGGGGCTTTGGCGGGGTGGTGGGTGAATGGCCCAGCCCTCTGTGGCTCGAGGCCTCTGACTCCCACACACCGTCTCTCCCTAGGCCTGTCCCCAGGCGCGGCTGCCGGCCATGCCCTCTGTCTGCCTCCTCCTGCTGCTCTTCCTTGCCGTGGGGGGGGCCCTGGGCAACAGGCCCTTCCGTGCCTTCGTGGTGACAGACACCACGCTTACCCACCTGGCTGTGCACCGGGTGACTGGGGAGGTGTTCGTGGGCGCAGTGAACCGAGTCTTTAAGCTGGCCCCCAACCTGACTGAGCTGCGGGCCCATGTCACGGGGCCCGTCGAGGACAACGCTCGCTGCTACCCGCCCCCCAGCATGCGCGTGTGTGCCCACCGCCTCGCCCCCGTGGACAACATCAACAAGCTGCTGCTCATAGACTATGCGGCCCGCCGCCTGGTGGCCTGCGGCAGCATCTGGCAGGGCATCTGCCAGTTCCTGCGTCTGGATGACCTCTTCAAGCTGGGTGAGCCGCACCACCGCAAGGAGCACTACCTGTCGGGGGCCCAGGAGCCCGACTCCATGGCTGGTGTCATTGTGGAGCAGGGCCAGGGGCCCAGCAAGCTGTTTGTGGGCACTGCTGTCGACGGCAAGTCGGAGTACTTCCCCACCTTGAGCTCCCGCAAGCTCATCAGTGATGAAGACAGCGCGGACATGTTCAGTCTCGTGCGTGAGCCTTCCTTCTCTCCTTCCTCCACCCAGTCCTGGCTCTGCCTCCCAGAAGAGCCCTGTTCTTTCTGAGAGGGGACTTTCGGCTCCTCAGTGTCTGGGATGCAGACAGGTTGCAGAGGGTGGGATGACAGCCTGAACCCAGGTTGCGGGGGTCCCCTGTGTGCAGGGAGGCTGGTCACACTGCCCTCTGCAGCCTTTCTGGCCTGGGCCTCTGTGGTCATCCAGGCGGGAGGGGGATGCAGAGGGAAGCTGGCGGTGGCCCGTGATGTTGGCACAGGGCCTCACCCGATGCTGTCTCCTCCCCCCTGCTCCCCAGGTGTACCAGGATGAGTTTGTCTCCTCCCAGATCAAGATCCCCTCAGACACGCTGTCCTTGTACCCTGCCTTTGACATCTACTACATCTACGGCTTCGTCAGCGCCTCCTTCGTGTACTTCCTGACGCTGCAGCTGGACACCCAGCAGACGCTGCTGGACACAGCGGGCGAGAAATTCTTCACGTCCAAGATCGTGCGCATGTGCGCGGGGGACTCAGAGTTCTACTCATACGTGGAATTCCCCATCGGCTGCTCCTGGCGCGGCGTGGAGTACCGCTTGGTGCAGAGCGCCCACCTGGCCAAGCCTGGCCTGCTGCTGGCCCAGGCCCTGGGCGTGCCGGCTGATGAGGATGTGCTCTTCACCATCTTCTCTCAGGGCCAGAAGAACCGGGCCAGCCCACCCCGGCAGACCATCCTCTGCCTCTTCACCCTCAGCAACATCAATGCCCACATCCGGCACCGCATCCAGTCCTGCTATCGTGGGGAGGGCACTCTGGCTCTGCCCTGGCTGCTGAACAAGGAGCTGCCCTGCATCAACACCGTGAGCCCCTCATCACCCCACACTGGTCCTCTGCCCTGTCCCAGGTCTACCATGCCCAGCGTGGGCTCACGGCCAGTCATCCTGTCCCAGGCTTTGCCATGGCCCTGGGAGTGGCACCTTTGCCCTCCCACCTGTTTCGCCCTCCCAGGGGTCCCTGCCCTCTCCTTGCCTCTCTCTGGCCTGCCCAGTGCCCCACTTCTGCTTCCGTTCCCAGCTCGTTCCTCCTTGCTTCGTCTCCCGGTTGCCCCTTGTCTTGAGCCAACAAGAGTCTTGTGGGCCCAGGCTTCGCTCCTCCCTTCCTGCTGTCCCTCCTCTGTCTCCCTCCGCAGCCACCAATTTCCTGGAGCACCCTAGCGCGAGCAGTCAGTCCTGGCTGGAGGGGACCGGGTTCTAGATCCCGCTCTCTTCTGGGACACAGGAACTGCCGGCCTCCATCTTGCGCCTGGGAGCTTTGACTCTCACGGGTTCCTCCTCTGTTTCACCAGCCCATGCAGATCAACGGCAACTTCTGTGGGCTGGTGTTGAACCAGCCTCTGGGAGGCCTGCATGTGATCGAGGGCCTGCCCCTGCTGGCCGACAGCACCGACGGCATGGCCAGTGTGGCTGCCTACACCTACCGCCAGCACTCTGTGGTCTTCATTGGCACGCGCAGCGGCAGCTTGAAGAAGGTGGCCCCCAGAGCCCTGGGCATGTGGGGGTGGGGACAGTCTCAGATGGACAAGGCTGGTGGTGGGAACACACGGGAGAGCTCTGAGGACAGGACAGGAGAGGACACAGCTGGTGCAGGGAGGGAGATTTCCCTGGCTGGGTCCCAGGCGCCTGGCCCTGCTCCTCGGGTGGCCCCTCGGCCGCCCACCCTCACCATTGCCAGTTCCCACTGTGGACTGAATTGCCAGCTTCGTATGGCTCTGGGGACAGAGAACAGACCTATTGTGGGGTCTCCCTGCCACGAGAGCAGGTCTGGGGCTGAGCCGGCATTGCTGGGTCCTCTGTTGAATGAACAAGGGAGCAAATGCCTTGCCCCTCGAGCCTCCCTATCCCTGGGACAGACCCACTTGCCCCTGCCCTCTCCTTGGCTCACTACTTCCCATCCTTCCCCTCCTACCCATGGGCCCTGGGGCTGCAGCTGCTTCCATTGGGGATCTGGGGGTAGCTTGGCATGAAGGGGGAGATGAACTTCTGGGCACTCAGGTACGTGTTGAATAGGTGGGAGTCGGGGGACTGCAGTGCTCTCATCCTGCTTGCCTCGTAGATGCAGTGCCATACCCCAGGAGGGCAAGAGTTGGTCTGGGGGCGCAGGGAAGGGTTTGTGGAGAAGGATGATGAACTCTCCTGGCCCACCTGCTCTGTTCCTGGGACCCTCTTTTCCTTTGTAGCAGCTTTGTTGAACGCGTACTATCCAATTCACCCATTTTAAAGTGCGCAGTTCAGTGGGTTTCTGTGGATCTGCAGAGTGGCACAACCATCGCCACTACCTCATTCTCCTAATCAATGCCATCTTCTAGCTCTTCCCCTCCCCTGCATCCCCTGACCTTGGGCAACACGAATCACTCCGTCCTTCTGTTTGCTGAGGGCATTTTCTGGCGTCTGCACCCTCCTTTTTTCGGCCTCCGGGCTGTGGGTGTGAGTGCTGAACCCCACCAGGTCCTGACTTCAGCTCAGCCACAACCTCCAAAGTCTTTGGCTGGAGAAGACAGTGTCCCAGGTGCAGGAGGCTGTGGTGGCATCAGGCTGGTCTTGTGGCTCAGGTGCGGGTTGATGGCTCCCAGGATGCCCACCTGTATGAGACAGTCCCCGTGGTGGATGGCAGCCCCATCCTCCGAGACCTGCTCTTCAGCCCGGACCACCGGCACATCTATCTCCTGAGTGAGAAGCAGGTGGGCCTGTGGTGGGTGGCGGTGGGTGGTGGGGCAGGGGTGGGCTGGGTGCTGACGTGGCTGTCCCCAGGTGAGCCAGCTCCCGGTGGAGACCTGTGAGCAGTACCAGAGCTGCGCAGCCTGCCTGGGCTCCGGGGACCCGCACTGTGGTTGGTGTGTGCTGCGACACAGGTGAGGGCGGGGGCCCCTGCTCGGGGAGTTGGAGGGCCCCACTGGCCAGGGGGAGCCAGCCACACCCAGCAGTGCCCTTGCGGCCTCCCCCCCGCCCTCCTCCACTTTCTCCAGCTAATGAGTGGAACCTCCACCCCGAGTGACGTCCCTCGGGCCCCAGGGGACGCGGCCAAGGCTCGCTGTTGCCTGGCACTGTGAGCTGGACAGGCCTGGGCCCTCCCGGGGCAGTGGCGGGACCGGCTCTGGCCCGACCCCGTGCAGGTGCTGCCGCGAAGGGGCCTGTCTGGGCGCCTCTGCCCCACACGGCTTTGCTGAGGAGCTGAGCAAGTGTGTCCAGGTGCAGGTCCGGCCCAACAATGTGTCAGTGACGTCACCTGGGGTGCAGGTGAGGAGCTTGGGGGTGCCCGGCTGGGTGTGCACATGTGTGCTGGGAGTCCGCCCTGCCCTGAGCCCTCTGCTTCCCCCAGCTGACCGTCACCCTGCACAACGTGCCAGACCTTAGCGCGGGCGTGAGCTGCGCCTTCGAGGCGGCGGCGGAGAACGAGGCGGTCCTGCTGCCCTCCGGTGAACTGCTCTGCCCCTCACCCTCCCTCCAGGAGCTCCGAGCTCTTACCAGGGGGCATGGTCAGTGGGTTGGGGCTGCCCAGGATGGGGCAGGGTGGGGCCTCTCCCTACCCCCAGCGAGTTCACGGCCACCCCGGGACTGCTGCAGGGGCCACCCGCACCGTGCGGCTGCAGCTTCTCTCCAAGGAGACAGGCGTGAGGTTTGCCGGTGCTGACTTTGTCTTCTACAACTGCAGTGTCCTCCAGTCGTGAGTACCTGGCCAGCACCGGTCCCTACCCCTGCGGATAGAGGGGACCTCTGGGACAGGTGACACCTTCAGGGCAGCTGTTTCTGGGGCATCAGGGGCTAACTGTCAGGCCCTGATGGCCCCTGACATCCCCACATCTCTCTGTCCCGTGATATGGCTGCCTTCTTCCTTCAGTTCCCGATGTGTCCTATTGGGGAGCAGTGAGGGGCAGTGCAGCCTCCTCTGTTATTTCTGAAGCCACTTCCCCCCCAGGTGCATGTCCTGTGTTGGCAGCCCTTACCCCTGCCACTGGTGTAAGTACCGCCACACGTGTACCAGCCGCCCCCACGAGTGCTCCTTCCAGGAGGGCAGGGTCCACAGCCCTGAGGTGAGGCGGGCGCCGCATGTGAGGGGCTGGGCTCTGCGGTGCGGGCGGGGCCACCGGCTTCTATGCGTTCTCGGTTTCTTTGAGCCTTCTCCAGGCTGGGCCTGGAGAAGGGTGTCCCTGTGTGCAGCTGACAGGCGCTTTCCCCGCAGGGCTGCCCTGAGATCCTGCCCAGTGGGGACCTCCTGATCCCCGTTGGGGTCATGCAGCCTCTTACCTTGCGGGCTAAGAACCTACCTCAGCCGCAGTCGGGCCAGAAGAACTATGAGTGCGTGGTGCGGGTGCAGGGGCGGCAGCAGCGGGTGCCTGCCGTGCGCTTCAACAGCAGCAGTGTGCAGTGCCAGAACGCCTCGGTGAGGTCCCACCCGCTGCCTACCTTCGGGGTCTGGGCTGTGGCGTGGTGTGGATCGTTCTTGTCTATGCCCAGCTCCCTGGCAGGGAACTGTCTGAGTCTCCTGCTACGGATTCCTGTACCTGGAGGAGGGGGGCAGCTGGCAAAGATCTTGGGTAGGGGTTCTGCACATCTTATCTGGGGTCCCATGGGTTCCTTTTCTCCAGTACTCCTATGAAGGTGATGAGCATGGTGACACCGAGCTGGACTTCTCCGTGGTCTGGGATGGAGACTTCCCCATAGACAAGCCTCCCAGCTTCCGAGGTGAAGGCATGGGCCAGGGAGCTTCCCTCCTAAGGCAATCGGCACTGCTGGGGTCGGGTCTGGGGGCCCTAGTGCTCCCCACTTTCCACTTTTCTGCCGCTGCCTGCTCCGTCAGCAGTGCCTTCTGTGCCTGCAGCCCTCCTGTACAAGTGCTGGGCGCAGCGGCCCAGCTGTGGCCTCTGCCTCAAGGCTGATCCCCGCTTCAACTGTGGCTGGTGCATCTCAGAGCACAGGTGCCAGCTGCGGACCCACTGCCCGGCCCCGAAGACCAACTGGATGCACCTGAGCCAGAAGGGCACCCGGTGCAGCCACCCCCGCATCACGCAGGTCAGCCTCCCTCACCGCCCCTGCCCACTGCCAACAGGGCCCCTGGGAGTCTGAGCCAACTCTCTTACTGCCCATCCTGCTCCACAGATCCACCCTCTCGTGGGGCCCAAGGAAGGAGGCACCCGGGTCACCATCGTGGGTGAGAACCTGGGCCTCTTGTCCCGAGAGGTGGGCCTGCGGGTGGCTGGCGTGCGTTGCAACTCCATTCCGGCCGAGTACATCAGTGCTGAGAGGTGAGTGCGGCTGTGTGGGTGCCCGGGCCGTATGTGGCCTGGCCGACCCTGACGCTCTCTGAGCCCTAGGATCGTGTGTGAGATGGAGGAGTCGCTGGTGCCCAGCCCGCCGCCGGGGCCCGTGGAGCTGTGTGTGGGTGACTGTTCAGCCGACTTCCGCACGCAGTCGGAGCAGATCTACAGTTTTGTGGTGCGTGGCTGCCGGCCGTCCCCCTTCCTGTCCCTTCTCTCTCCCGCAAGGGGCGTGTGGAGCAGCCCGGCCCGGCTCCTCCCCTCAGGGCAGCTTCTCCCGCAGACCCCAACGTTTGACCAAGTGAGTCCCAGCCGTGGCCCGGCGTCAGGGGGCACACGGCTGACCATCTCAGGCAGCTCTCTGGATGCTGGCAGCAGGGTCACAGTGACTGTGAGGGACAGCGAGTGCCAGTTTGTAAGGTGGGCCGGGGCCCTGCCAGCTTTGGGTTGGGCATCGTGTGGGGGGCCATGGGGACGGGTGGCTGAGGGCCCTGGGCCACCCGCTCCAAGCACCCTGCTTGCCAATGTAGGAGAGATGCCAAGGCGATCGTGTGCATCTCACCTGTCTCCACCCTGGGCCCCAGCCAGGCCCCCATCACACTTGCCATTGACCGGGCTAACATCTCCAGCCCCGGGGTCATCTACACCTACACTCAGGACCCCACCGTCACCCGCCTTGAGCCCACCTGGAGCATCATCAAGTAAGACCCTGGGGGACTGGGGAGCCTGGCAGTGTCCAGAGGGCTCAGGGACTGGGTGGTTTCTGAGCTCCGGTGGGGCCCCTCCTGGAGCCTAGGCCCTCATTGGTGGACGGGGTGGAGCTGTCCTGGTTGCACAGTACCCGGCACCCACTAGGTGATCCGGGGTCAGGGAAGGCCTGGGCTGCCATGGCAGCCTTGATCACTCTCCAGGGCTGGGTGGGTGCACTGGAGGAGGGAGCCTGAGGCCCCTGCCCTGTCCCTAGTGGAAGCACTGCCATCACTGTGAGTGGGACCCACCTGCTGACGGTCCAGGAGCCCCGGGTCCGTGCCAAGTACCGCGGCATCGAGACCACCAATGTGAGTACCAGCTGCCCCACCCCACCCCGACCCTGCAGCCCATGGCTTCACGTGCCTGGCTGTCCACCTTTGTCCCCACAGACATGCCAAGTGATCAACGACACTGCCATGCTGTGTAAGGCCCCCGGCATCTTTCTTGGGCGGCCCCAGCCTCGGGCGCAAGGCGAGCACCCTGATGAGTTTGGCTTCCTGCTGGACCACGTGCAAACGGCCCGCTCCCTCAACCGCTCCTCCTTTACCTACTACCCTGATCCCAGCTTTGAGCCCCTGGGGCCCTCTGGCGTGCTGGACGTCAAACCGGGCTCCCACGTGGTGCTGAAGGTGCGGGCGGGGTGGGGGCGGGGAGGGGCGGGAAAGTGGAGAGTCCTGGGCTGAAGTTGTCCTCCACCCCCAGGGCAAGAACCTGATTCCCGCGGCAGCCGGCAGCTCCCGCCTCAACTACACTGTGCTGATAGGAGGCCAGCCGTGTGCGCTCACTGTCTCGGACACACAACTCCTGTGCGACTCACCCAGCCAGACTGGCCGGCAGCCTGTCATGGTAGGGGGGATGGGGAGATCCCCTGGGCAGCCCGGGGTGGGCGTGGTGGTCAGCTCACCTCAGGCCTGTCCCCACAGGTGCTGGTGGGTGGCCTGGAGTTCTGGCTGGGCACCCTGCACATCTCGGCAGAGCGGGCGCTGACCCTACCGGCCATGATGGGGCTGGCGGCGGGGGGCGGGCTCCTGCTGCTGGCCATCACGGCCGTGCTGGTGGCCTACAAGCGCAAGACTCAGGACGCGGACCGTACCCTCAAGCGTCTGCAGCTGCAGATGGACAACCTGGAGTCCCGTGTGGCCCTGGAGTGCAAGGAAGGTGCCTGAGGCGGGGCGGGATGTGGTGTGGAAGCTGGGAACCTCCCTCCTGCCCACTCATTCCCTCTCTCCACCCCCCAGCTTTTGCAGAGCTGCAGACAGACATCAATGAGCTGACTAACCACATGGACGAGGTGCAGATCCCCTTCCTGGACTACCGGACTTATGCCGTGCGCGTGCTCTTCCCGGGCATCGAGGCCCACCCGGTGCTCAAGGAGCTGGATGTGAGCCTCTGCCTGGCCTGCCCCCCACCATTCCCTTCAGGGCCGCCCCCACCCTCTGAGACCTCCTGCTCCCCACAGACGCCACCCAACGTGGAGAAGGCCCTGCGCCTCTTCGGGCAGCTGCTGCACAGCCGCGCGTTCGTGCTTACCTTCATCCACACGCTGGAGGCCCAGAGCAGCTTCTCCATGCGCGACCGCGGCACCGTGGCCTCGCTCACCATGGTGGCCCTGCAGAGCCGGCTCGACTATGCCACGGGGCTGCTCAAGCAACTGCTGGCCGACCTCATCGAGAAAAACCTCGAGAGCAAGAACCACCCCAAGCTGCTGCTACGCAGGTACCTGCCTCGCTCTATCCAGGCCACACCTTTGTCCTGCCTGGGCCTGCCCCCTGTCCAAGCCCCACCCCTGCCAGGCCCGAGCCCCCTTCTCTTGCCCTAGGACAGAGTCAGTGGCTGAGAAGATGCTTACCAACTGGTTCACGTTCCTGCTGCATAAGTTTCTGAAGGTGCGCCAGGTGGGCGGGCGGCAGGGAGGTGGTGGCAGAGGACCAGCCAGTGGTCAGGCAGGCAGCCGGCTGTGCACCTGTCCCTGGCTGCAGGAGTGCGCTGGGGAGCCTCTCTTCCTGCTTTACTGTGCCATCAAGCAGCAGATGGAGAAGGGCCCCATTGATGCCATCACGGGCGAGGCACGATACTCCCTGAGCGAAGACAAGCTCATCCGTCAGCAGATCGACTACAAGACATTGGTGAGCGCAGGGCCAGGCGGGCCAGAGGTAGGGGCGCAGAGAGAGGCCTCGCCTCAGACTGACACTGGAGTCCACTTTCCCCTCAGACCCTTCACTGCGTGTGTCCGGAGAACGAGGGCAGCGCCCAGGTCCCAGTGAAGGTTCTCAACTGTGACAGCATCACCCAGGCCAAAGATAAGCTGCTGGACACTGTATACAAGGGCATTCCGTACTCCCAGCGTCCCAAAGCTGAGGACATGGACCTGGGTGAGGTCCCCACCCTCTCCTCCTGGCTCCCACTCATACCCTCCTGTGCCGTGTGACCTCTGTGGGCTCTCCCGCTCCCCACCTGAACCCTGTTTCCTAAGAGGAGTGGGCCAGGCACTTGGGGGCTGCCAGCGTAATCTTAAGGGCTGTCTGTGGTCCACAGAGTGGCGCCAGGGCCGCATGACTCGCATCATCCTCCAGGATGAGGATGTCACCACCAAGATCGAGTGTGACTGGAAGAGGCTCAACTCACTGGCCCACTACCAGGTGAGGGGTTGGGGCCCGTTCCTCCCCAGGGCCACCTGGGAGCCAGGACCCTGCCTTGAGCTGCAGCAGGACACGGGAGCAGTGGCCCTGGCTCCCCTGGCCCTTCTCCCTGGGCTCGTGGTCTCCCCTCCTGGGTGTGGGTGGGTGGGGGCTCCTTGGCTTCTCAGCTTCCTGCACTGCCCCCCTCTGTCTCTGGGGCCTCCAGGTGACAGACGGTTCCTTGGTGGCATTGGTGCCCAAACAAGTGTCTGCCTATAACATGGCCAACTCCTTCACCTTCACCCGCTCCCTCAGCCGCTACGGTAGGTGTCCTCAGTGTGGTGGCCGTGTGCCCTTCGAGGGAACCCCCACTTCCAAGTGCCATCGATTCTGTGGAGTGTAGACAGAGGGTCGGCCAGCGAGGGCAGATGGGTCCCCACATGCTGCTGAGCTCCCGGGAGAGTGGGGCAGGGGCCAGGTGGTGGCCTAAGGGTCACATGCATTCTCTGCTCCAGAGAGCTTGCTCCGCACGGCCAGCAGCCCTGATAGCCTCCGCTCACGGGCACCCATGATTACGCCTGACCAGGAGACGGGCACCAAATTGTGGCACCTGGTGAAAAACCACGACCATGCCGACCATCGCGAGGGGGACCGTGGCAGCAAGATGGTCTCCGAGATCTACCTGACACGGCTGCTGGCCACCAAGGTGTGGGCCTGCCTCTCGCCACCTTGGCCTCAGCCCGGAGGTTGTCCCGGCCTTACAGGGGAGGGGGCCATGGATCATTTGCTTCCAGTGGGCCTTTCTTCGGGTCTTTGCTGTGGGAACTCTGAGCCTTAGATAAAGGCCGTGTCTATCTGAGAGGCCACTGGCCCTGTAGGGAAGCCCCTCTCTTTGCCAAGCCTTTCTGCCTCCATCTGTCCTGCTCTGGGGACATCCCGACCTGGCTCCCTCATAGCCTGTGACCTCTCTGCCCCACACAGGGCACACTGCAGAAGTTCGTGGATGACCTCTTTGAGACAGTGTTCAGCACAGCCCACCGGGGCTCGGCCCTGCCCCTGGCCATCAAGTACATGTTCGACTTCCTGGATGAGCAGGCGGACCAGCGCCAGATCAGCGACCCCGACGTGCGCCACACCTGGAAGAGCAACTGGTATCACCCCATGCTGGGCTGCCAGCAGCCTGTCTGGAGACTGGTGGGCAGAAGACGCTGGTGGCTCTGCTGAGACCCAGGGCCTGGAGTAGCATCCAGGCAGGAGGGAATGAGGCCTGGCCTGGGGTTGACACTGACGGTGCCATCAAGCCAAGGGGCCTGTTGCATCCAGTTCTGGAGCTGGACTGCCTGGGTGGGTGGAATGGGGGTGGTGAGGCCTTTGCCCTCTGGGGTCTTGCACCAGGTAGAGATGCTGGTGGTCAGTCGCAGGTGGTGAGAGCGGTGACAGGAGAAGCTGTGAAGGGGGTTGAGCCCTATTGAGAACAGAAGTTCAGCAGAGACTTAGAGGAAAGGCTGTTCACCCTAAATGTGTTGCTCTCACCACCTCTGGACAAGATGTGAGCCGGCCCGACAGGAAAGAGATGTGCACATGGGAGGGGCCCCTTGGGGCTAACTAGGGAGCCTCAGGCGCACGTCCCTCTGTTGTCCACAGCCTGCCGCTGCGCTTCTGGGTGAATGTGATCAAAAACCCGCAGTTCGTGTTCGACATCCACAAGAACAGCATCACGGATGCCTGCCTGTCGGTGGTAGCCCAGACCTTCATGGACTCCTGCTCTACATCCGAGCACCGCCTGGGGAAGGACTCGCCCTCCAACAAACTGCTCTACGCCAAGGACATCCCCAACTACAAGAGCTGGGTGGAGAGGTGGGCTCCGCCCTGCTGTGGGTGGCAGAGGGCAGGACCTGCCCCTCCCTGGGCTGCCTGTGCGAGGCAGGCCAGCTACAGGCAGGAAGCCCGGGGGCTGGCCGGGCAGTGAGGGCAGGGGTTCTAGTTTTTGTTATATCGCCTGAGTGACACACTCAGGGTCCCAACAGGTATTATCGAGACATTGCAAAGATGGCATCCATCAGCGACCAGGACATGGATGCCTACCTGGTGGAGCAGTCCCGCCTCCACGCCAGCGACTTCAGCGTCCTGAGTGCGCTCAGCGAGCTGTATTTCTATGTCACCAAGTACCGCCAGGAGGTGTGTGTCATCCCCACAGACTCCTAGTTACTTGGTCCTGAAGGTGCAGCCAGTGACAAAGGCAGGAGGGTTGGTGGGGGTTGGGGATTGTTCACGGTCTCTCCCCTGACCAGGGCCTGTGGCTGGCACAGGTGATGCTCTCTGGGATCACAGGTAGATGCTGGAATTTGAGGGACCCAGGAGATAAGCCACTGGCTGGGTACGAAGTGGCCACTGGGCAAAAGTTAAAGGGCCTGAGCACTGGAAGGGATGGGTCAGGCTTTGTGATGAGAAATAGCCGGAGGCAGGAGGACATAGAGGTGTGGACTTTAGGATGGAGTCTGGGCTGGACACATTTGCGAGCCTGTGGATGGCATTTAAAGCCCTGAGCCTGGATGAGCTCACAGGGAAGCCACAAGTGGGTGTGGAGGGAGAAGCGGCCCAAGCACTGAGCCCAGGGCCCCAGCACACAAAGAGGGGAGGGGAGGGGAGGTGCAGCAGCCAGCGGGGAGGATGCCTGAGAGCGCCTGGTGGGGTCTGGCAACCTGAGCCAGTGAGGACCCCTCACAGGTCAGGGAGTGGCAGTGGCCGGCTGCATCTTCCAGTGCTGCTGCTGGTGAAGGATGGTGACCTGCAGAACACTCACTGGGTCTGGCGAGGGTCACGGGGTCCTGGCGCAAGGGAGGCTTGGGCTAGTAGGTAATGGGAGGGGGAATCCAGCACGGCGAGTCCAGAGTCCAGGTCACTCTAGGGACAGGCCGCGCCCTAGCTGTGGAGAGGAGGAGGAGAAAGTGCTGTCGTCGGAGGGACATTTGGGGCTGGGGACAGCTGGTGGGTTTGTATAGGGGCTGCGGGGGAGGACGGAGGGATGAGGCGTGTGGGAGGGAGGAGCCCAGCTGGGAAGTGGGGACTTTGCATGGCAGGAGCTGCGCCCCCTACAGAGCCCAGCTCCAGGGGACTCCTCTCCCCCAGATTCTCACGGCTCTGGACCGAGATGCCTCTTGTCGGAAGCATAAGTTGCGGCAGAAACTGGAACAGATCATCAGCCTCGTGTCCAGCGACAGCTAAGGTGGTGGAATTGGTGAGGAGGGGGCTTCTCAGTCCTGTGCCGTCCTCCCATCCAGGGGAGTGGCTGGCTCAAGCCTGGGTCCCCGGGCTGAGCCCTGGATTGGGTATCGTGGGGCAGGTCACCCTGGCCACGATGCCCCCGGCACACCCAGGCCCCCTTCATTAGTGCCTTGCTTTGGGCCCTGCGGGGGGAGGGGTGACAGGGCGAGCCCCCACCCCAGCAGCAGCAATACCCCCACCCTCCTGCCCTGTGCCCAGGTGTTGGGACAGTCCCACCCTCCCTGCTATTTATATCCCTCTGCCTATTTATTGAATCGAACTTCGCCTCTGTCTCCATCTGTAAATATGTGTCCCCCACCGGATGTCACCAGCCTCACTCACCTGCCTCTTCTTGAGCTGTCCTGGGCCCTGCCACCCGTCTGGGCTCCTTTGTGTAGCATTATCAGCCTCGGTCTGGCCTCTGGCACCTCACCCTTGCCATGGCTGACCCCACCCATTCCTAGGCGGGGTCACGGTACCAGCAGCACTTGGGGCGAGGCCTCCAAAGCTTCCTCAGAATTGTGGCTGTGCCATGCTGGACCACAGGGTCCCCCTCAAGCATCTCGGGGCCCTATTCTCTCTGAGCACCTGGAGGGCTGGACTCAGGCTTGTGCCAGGGCCTGACTTGGGCCTGGGGGCCCTAGAACGCTCCTCCTCCTGAGCCTACTGCCAAACGTCCTCAGTGTTGTCTGCACCTGCTCCGACTCCTTCAGCTGCCCCATTCAGCGCCCGCTCCGTCCAGTGCCCGCCCTGTGGGGCCAAGGCGGCCGTGCCTTACTACTCTGTGTCTTCTGCCTCCTCTGAGGAATCTGGCCCTGTCTCACAGTCCCAGACCCCCCGTTCTCTCCTCTTTAGTTGCATGAGTTTTTCTTTGTTCATGGAATGTTTTTTCCTGATTAAATGTTGGGGAAATGCCATCCATGTGGGGCTCTGTCCTTGGGGCAGGTCAGTAGACCTGTGGATGCTGCATGAGCTGGAGCCCCATCATGGGAGAAAGGACCACTCCTTGCAGGGTCCCAGAGGGTTTGGGGAGGTTCAGGGCCATGCCCGACCCATCAGCAAACCCCGGTGGCTCTACCTTCAAGACAGATTCAAGGTAGATAGATTCTCCTCCCTTCCACCACCCCCACCCAGCTCTCCCGTGCCATCGTCTATCTCTGCCTGGATGCCAGTCTCCCTGCTTCTGCCCTGGCTCTCTTTAGCCTGTTCTCAGCGTGGGAGGCAGAGAGATCCTGTTATGATATAAGGTGGATCATGTTGCCTCACTGTTTAGAACCCTCCGGCGGTTTCAGCTGCAGCCAGCTCCTTCAAAACCTGACAATTGCGTACTGTCGAGGTTGTGGCACCCATCATGGTGCACCTACCAAAGTCTTACTCCCAGGCCTGTTAAGTAATGCAGGTGGGGAGAAGGTGACATGCAATTTATTTATTTATTTTTTTGAGACAGAGTGTAGCTGTGTTGCCCAGGCTGGAGTGCAGTGGCAAGATCACAGCTCAGTGCAGTCTCAAACTCCTGGGCTCAAGTGATCCTCCCACCTCAGCCTCCTGAATAGCTGGGTGTATTAGTGCACTCTACTATGCCAGGCTTTTTTTTTTTTTTTTTTTTTTTTGAGATAGGTTGCCGCTATGTTGTTCAGGCTGGTCTTGAATTCCTGGTCTCAAGTGATCCTCACCCCTCAGCCTCCCAAAGTATTGGAATTACAGGCATGAGCCACTGTGCCCGGCCAGGAGAGATGGAATCTTATTTTTACTTTTTATGTTTTTTTTTTTCTTTGACGGAGTGTCGCTCTGTCGCCCAGGCTGGAGTGCAGTGGCATGATCTCAGCTTACTGCAAGCTCCGCCTCCCGGGTTCACGCTATTCTCCTGCCTCAGCCTCCCGAATAGCTGGAACTACAGGTGCCCACCACCACGCCCGGCTAATTTTTTGTATTTTTAGTAGAGACGGGGTTTTACTGTGTTAGCCAGGATGGTCTCGATCTCCTGACCTCGTGATCCACCTGCCTCAGCCTCCCAAAGTGCTGGGATTACAGGCGTGAGCCACCATGCCTGGCCCTTTTTTTTTTGGAGACAGGATCTTGCCCTGTTGCCCACGCTGGAGTGCAGTGGCAAAATCAACTCACTGCAGCCTTGATGTCCTGGGCTCAAGTGATCTTCCTGCCTCAGCCTTCTGAGTAGCTAGGATTACAAGTGCTTGCCACCATACCCAGCTGTTTGTTTGTTTTTTTTTCTTTAGTAGAGATGGAGTCTTGCTGGTTTTGAACCTCCTGGGCTCAAGTGATCCTCCTGTTTTGGCCTCTCAAAATTCTGGGATTACAGTTGTGAGCCACTGTGCCCAGCCAAGTGAGATGCAATTTTTTTTTTTTTTTTTTTTTTTTTTGAGACAGAGTTTCACTCTTGTTGCCCAGGCTGGAGTACAATGGTACAATCTTGGCTCACCGCAACCTCCGCCTCCCAGGTTCAAGTGATTCTCCTGCCTCAGCCTCCTGAGTAGCTGGGATTACAGGCATGTGCCACCACGCCCAGCTAATTTTATATTTTTAGTAGAGACAGGGTTTCTCCATGTTGGTCAGGCTGGTCTCGAGCTCCCGACCTCAGGTGATCCGCCCGCCTCAGCCTCCCAAAGTGCTGGGATTATAGGCATGAGCCACTGTTCCTGGCCTTTCTTTTTTTGTTTTTGTTTTTTTTTTTTTTTGAGATGCAATTTTAAATAGGGTGGCTTGGACAGCCACCTGAGTTGGGTTTAAAAGCTACCAGCTCCAGCCGTCCAGCTGTGGGGCCACGGTGCCAGACAGTGGTGGTGGTTATAGGACCGTAGATGTTTACCAAAACTAGACAAGTCCACGTAACAACCAACTGCACAAATAAGGAGTAAAATAATAAAGAGAAGGACGTGTGAGGCAGGACTGGATTGTAGCCCAGGATAAAGAGAAGGACAGAGGATAAGGGAGATGGTTGAAAATACTACCATCATATGATAATGATAACTAAGCCACAGGAAAACAAGGCAGTTTTAACCTCAGGGGAAATCCCTCAGAAATGGATGGAATCTACCAGAAGCATCATGAGAGGAAGAGGAAGGGAAACAGAGCTAAATTGGGGCCAGGTGTGGTGGCTCGCACTTGTCATCCCAGCAATTTTGGAGGCCCAGGCGGGAAGATCACTTGAGCCCAGGAGTTCAGGACCAGCCTGGGCAACAAAGCGAGATCCCCTCTCTACAAAAAAATAAAAAACTAGCCAGGCATGGTGGTGCATGCCTGTGGTCCCAGTTACTCAGGAGGCTGAGGTGCTGGGGAACAAGGCTGCAGTGAGCTGTGATTGTGCCAGCCTAGGTGACAGAGCCAGACCCTGTATCAAAAAAAATAATAATAATTAAAAAATAAAAGATCGGCTGGGCACGGTGGCTCATGCCTGTAATCCCAGCACTTTGGGAGGCTGAGGCGGGTGGACCACCTGAGGTCGGGAGTTCGAGACCAGCCTGACCAACATGGAGAAACCCCGTCTCTACTAAAAATACAACATTAGCTGGGCGTGGTGGTGCATGCCTGTAATTCTAGCTACTTGGGAGGCTGAGGCAGGAGAATCACTTGAACCCGGAAAGCGGAGGTTGCGGTGAGCCAAGATCGCACCATTGCACTCCAGCCTGGGCAACAAGAGTGAAACTCTGTCTCAAAAAAAAAAAAAAAAAAAAAGTGAAAGATCTAAATTGTCAACTATTCGTCAATAATTAATGTCTAAAAAATATTAAGAAAGGAAGAAAGGAATGAGAGCAAAAGAGAGGGAGAGAGGAAAGTGTCATCTTCATAAGCTGAAGGCCAGTGCCACTGTCACCACTGGCAGAGCTCCCCAGATTCTACAAAGGGAAACTGTTCCTCCATATGGAGTAATAGGGACTGGATATGTCATGCCAAATGAAAGAACACGCCAAACCAGACAAAATATATGGAATGCAGAGTATAAAAAAACTGGCTGTGAGCCAGTGAGGGACAGCGACGTGTGGGAGCTGGGAAACAAGGTAAGCCATGCGACTGGCCCAGTGTCCTGTGTGGAGTTTCCTGGTGGAGCCTGGCAGACACCCGGACTTTAGGAGTTGAAACTGATTCAGAGCGTCCCAGCAGCTGGAGTTTGCAGGGCGGAGAACCAGAGAGAAGAGAGCTGCACAGGGAAAGAACCCCGGATATCCACAGAGGCTCCCGTTCCAGTGTGCAGCGGACTGCGACTACTGGTGAGCACAGGCGTGTGAGGAAGCTACCCAAGACCAGGGAAGGCCATCACCCCAGCAGGAGAGGATGAACGGTAACTCCAGTGTGCAAGCAGGACAGGGACTAGCAGCTGTCCCCACCCACCAGGATAGAGGAGCTCATGTTCACCTAGGCAGCACTGGCCAGGGTGCCCAGAATGGTGGTTGTTGCTTCCATAGAGGGAAACAAGCCTACAGTAAGAGCTGCTCTGGTCCCACACAGCACATCTTCAAAGCAAGACTCAAAAGGATCAAACCATTTCCTTGTTTTCTGAGAATAAAAGCAGTTGTACGTCTTCCTTTTCACTCTCAGAAAATCTGATAGAATCTACAAAAGAGCCCTAAGGCTGGAGACACTGTATTTTCCAGGGAGCCAACTCCTTGCCCCAGATACTAGTCAATTGCCCCAGCACTTTCTTCACTGATCGTTAGAGGAAAAAAGCTCATGTTAGATTTAAAAATCAGGAAAAAATTTAACACTAAACTTGCAAATATTATGTGGTGTATATTACAGTTACACATTGACTATGTAAGTGCAACTGTAAAACTGAGGAAGTATTCCAAAATGTTGACAGTAGTTAATCCTGAATGACAGAACCCAATTGATTTTCATTTTCTTCCGTTTCCTAAATTGTCTTCAATTTCCTTGTACTCCTTCAATATCTGAATTCTAGAACCCCCCCAGCAACTCAAGCACAACAAGAATACTGGGAGGTGCTGCAGCTGCAAATAAACTCAGACTTGGAATAGTAGCACAGTTTTATTTTCTGTAGTAACAAACATTTAAGAACCAGATAAAACATGAGGCCCTCCCAGGAAAGTAGCAACTGTGGGAATTCCTGCCCTAGGGAAGGATGGACGCACTGCCTACAAGGAGACGCAAAGTGGGACCTCCACTTGCGTCCATTTGCCCAGGCCAGGCTTAGCGGGAAACGGGGGGCCCAAAGCGCTGCATGGTCCGCACCACCAGGGAAAGCTGGTCAAGAAAGTTGATGACGGAAATTCGGAGCAGGCGACAGTCTTCAGCTTTCCAGCGGCTAAAAGTGAGGGGAAAAGAAAATCAAATTGGAGGTGGCAACTCCTGGTCCCTCGCTCTGCCCCTCAGGTACCCAATATAGCAAACCCTTGGGAGCCCGGCCATTACACAGCCCCTCAGGCAGAGACCGGCCCAGCGCACCTGGCGCTCCTTAGGGCTCATCCTTGGATGTCCCCCATGTCTCCATCGGCCGCCTCCCCCAACCCCGTCCCTTTCAGAACTTACACGACCAGGATCCTGCCACTCACTGTGAGATCCTTCCCAACCACCCTTTGGTGGGGCTCGGCATCTGGTGCCAGGGACCCATGGGCGATTTCCGCCTCCAAGGGGGTCGGGAAAGGCACGCTGAGGGTGCTGGGGGTCATTCGGTTAAGGTGCCATCTGATACGATTTTGCCTATGTCTCAGGCCTTCTTGCTCCTCTGAAGCCCCCTCTCAGGTCACCCTGCCTAGCGTCACCCCCTTCACTCCTTACCTCGCCCAGGCCACCGTTAGCAGAGCTTCTCCCTCCATTTCAATTTCTTCCCCTCCTCCGACCACCTCTGACCGTATACCCCAGCCCCGGTCCCCCCTGCTACCCTTTCCGTCGGCCCCCGCCGGCCCGCCCGCCCTCCTTTCTTTCTCCCCGAGTCCAGCCCTCGCTCCGCCGCAAGCAGCCCCCAGCTCGGAAAGGATACAATATGTGCGGCCGCATTCCTGACCCCCTGGCCGCAGACGCGGCGTCTCTGCCCGGACCTGGCGCGTGCGCTGGGGGAGCTCCAGCGGCCGGAGCTGCGGCTGTGTCCACGCCCCCGCGGCAGCTGTGGCCACCCCGGCCATCCCCGCCGTCGGCGCCTCCGCCTGCGTCTGCATCCGCGTCCCGCATGACCGCCGCCGCGCCGCTCCGACTCCACCCACTAAGCGCAGGTCCTACGCCCCGCCCTCTCTGTGGCTCCTTCCCGAAGCCCCGCCCCCTGCGCACGACTCCGCCCACACGCGCCTGCGCAGGTCCCTGGAGAGCCTGACTGGCGCGTGGTCAGTTCCCGCCAAGCGGCCGTGCCGGGGGCCTTCTGAGACCCGGTCAGCGGTTGAGAGGCTGCGGTTTCCTCCAGAAACTCTGCCCCTTCGCGCGTTTTAACTCGATTCCTGAGCGCTGGTGCAAACTGACCCACAGTCGGTCCGGCCCCAGGAAGCCAGCCCTTGACGGGGCTTTTGAAGACACCGTGGTCGCCTATCCCAGAGGCGCACCCCGCGAGGCTCCGCCCCTAAGCGCGCCTTGTGACCTTAGCGCGCCTGCGCTGGCGGGGCCTTCCCCCTTGTCCCTGGAGGCCCCAGTGAGGCCCTGGGGTGCCTGGACAGCTTCCCGCCCAGTTTCTTACCTGGACCCAAGATCCCCAGGAGATGTGGCACAACGTCCATGTTGCGATTCGCAGAGGGAGGGTGGCAGGGTCGGGTAACCCCCAAGGATAGTGCTCTTGCCCTCAACCCCAGTGCCCAACCAACGGGGCTTCACCATGGACTGTGAAGCATCGGATTTGCATTTTAGAGGAAGCATTTTAGTGGGTGGGCTGTGCAGAGCGGGCAGCCTGTCAGCAGAAGGCCTGCACGGAGGCGAAAAATGACAGGGCCTTGAATGAAAGTACTGGCGGTGGGTCTAGGTCTAATATAACGTGAAAAATCAGACTGCACAACTATGAGTATGAAAATGCCAGTTTAGGCCAGGCAAAGTGGCCCCCGCTGGGAATCCCAGCACTTTGGAAGGCCAAGGGAGGAGGATCACTTGAGCCCAGGAGTTCAAGACAAACATGGGCAACATAGTGAGACCCCGTCTCTACAAAAAATACAAAAATAAATTTTAAAAGTTAGCTGGGAGTGGTGGAGCTTGCCTGTAGTCATAGCTTCTTGGAGGCTGAGGAGGGTTGATTGCTTGAGCCCAGGAGTTCGACACCAGCCTGGGCAACATGGTGAAACCCTGCCTCTACAAAAAATACAAAAATTAGCTGGGTGTGATGGTGCACACCTGTGGTCCCAGCTACTAGGGAGGCTGAGATGGGAGGACAGCCTGAGTCCGGGAGGCAGAGGCTGCAGTTAGCCGTGATCGCCCCACCGCACTCCAGCCTGGTTGATAGAGCCAGACCCTGCCTCAAAAAATAAAAGAAAATGCCAACTTAGTCTCTTACTGTACATATGTAGAGAAATCCTAGAACAATACAGCGTCAGGTAAATCCTCATGATCTCTGCTAATAGTATGGTGGGCGACTTTAATTTCCTTTTTGTGTTTTCCCTCCAATTTTTCCGAAGTGGTCTTTTATGACATTTACAATTAAAAAAAAGTATTTAAAGTGACATCAGTCCGGGCACGGTGGCTCACGCCTGTAATCCCAGCACTTTGGGAGACCGAGGCGGGTGGATCACTTGAAGTCAGGAGTTCAACACCATCCTGGCCAACATGGTGAAACCCCCGTCCCTACTAAAAATAGCAAAAATTAGCTGCGTGTTGTGGTGTGCGCCTGTAGTCCCAGCTATTCGGGAGGCTGGGACAGAAGAATCACTTGAACCCGGGAGGTGGAGGTTGTGGTGAGCCGACATCACGCCACTGCACTCCAGCCTGGGCGACAGAGGGAGACTGTCTCAAAAAGAAAAATAATAAAAATAAAAAATGAATAAATGAAGTGACATCATAAAATTTCCAACAGTGTTTGTCATATTTGGACAACCTATTTTCCTCCTTTGCAGTCATAAGGAAGGATTAAACACTGAACTATATCAGCAAATCCTGTTGGGTTTCCCTCTGAAATAGGTTCCACATCAGCCCACTTCTCGCTCTCCACTGCTAGTCTGCCGTGGAAGCCAGCATCTTTCCTTGACCTCCCTCAACAGCTTCCTGGCTGATTCTCTTTTACACTTTCCCCTCTACAACCTATTCACCACACCGCAGAATGACTTTTTAATTTCTAATTTAAATTGCATGGGGCTGGGCGCAGTGGCTCATGCCTGTAATCCCAGCACTTTGGGAGGCCAAGGCAGGCAGATCACTTGAGGTCAGGAGTTCCAGACCAGCCTGACCAACATGGTGAAACCCCATCTCTACTAAAAATACAAAAATTAGCCAGTTGTGGTGGCAGGAGCTTGTTATCCCAGCTATTTGGGAGGCTGAGACAGGAGAATGGCTTGAACCCGGGAGGTGGAGGTTGCGGTGAGCCCAGATCGCACCATTGCACTCCAGCCTGGGCAACAAGAGCAAAACTCTGTCTCAAAAAAAAAAAAAAAAAAAATTAGCCGGCTGTGACAGTGTGTGCCTGCGGTCCCAGCTACTAGAGAGGCTGAGGCAGGAGGATTGCTTGAGCCCAGGAAGTCAAGGCTACAGTGAGCTATGATCTAGCCACTGCACTCTGCACAAGTAACAGATTGAGACTCTGTCTCAATCAAACAAACAAACAAAAAAGTCCATGATATTCAGGAAAGAAAGCAGAGATAAAGGAAAGGTTTTTATAGGGAAATGGCAAGTAATAGCTGTAGAAAAAACTATCAGAAAATTACCATTTTTGCAACCACCAATGTAATAATTAATTGTTATTAACTTAATAATTGATTCAGGATTGCCAGGTGCAGTGGCTCACGCCTGTAATTCCAGCACTTTGGGAGGCCGAGGCGAGTGGATTGCGAGGTCAGGAGTTCGAGACCAGCCTGGCCAACACAGTGAAGTCCCATCTCTACTAAAAGTACAAAAAAAAATTAGCCGGCTGTGGTGGCACGCATCTGTAGTCTCAGCTACTCAGGAGGCTGAGGCGGGAGAATCTCTTGAACCCAGGAGGCAGAGATTGCAGTGAGCCGAGACCACGCCATTGCACTCCAGCTTGGGTGACAGAGTGAGGCTCCGTCTCACACACACAAAAAATCGATTCAGGCAAGGATTGTCACTGGATGCCAAAAGCATTAGCTGAAAGGTTGTTGGGGACAGGATATTCACAAAGTCCCCAAATATTACCCCAAATTACTTGTGAATCAGGAAGGGAAATTGTGTCTTTACAGGGGAGAGATCTGGCAGCAGCCACCTGGATCACGTGATCAAACTGAGCGTCCTCAACAGTGGGGCAGCCTGACCCTGCCAGCTGCCTGATAAGGGGGCTGGGGGTGAGTGTGGTCAGAGGAGGAAAGGATACAGTAGCAGCTGCCCTGGATGCTTCAAAAAATATTCTTGCCTGATTGCGTATGGAGAATGGCTAGTTGGGAGAGGCAAAGATGGCCTCCTGCTCCCTCAGAAGCCTGGCTGAGTGGCATTGCCATTCATCCAGTTGGGCCATGGAGAAAACGTGTGTGCTGAGGAGCTGGCCAGTGCTGGACGTGAGTGCCAAGAGGGAAGGGACTGTGTCTTCCAGTCTCAGGGTTGCCAGCACTTGGGACACAGCGGGGCACTCAGCGATGAGCAGGGTGTCTGCAGCAAAGTCAGGCGCTGTCTGGAAGACATGGGCTGGAGCTCAGGAGAGAGGGCCGGGATGAGACATAGACATGGCAGTGAGGCGCAGAAATAGAAAGCAAGCTGGATGAGCTCCCCAAGGAGTGATACAGAGAGAAGAGAAGGGGCTCAGGGACAGAGCCCTGGGGCACCAACATTGAGGGGTGGAGTGTGTGTGAAGAACCAGCAAGAGAGCCTGAGAAGGAGCAAGCGGTGGAAACAGCGGGAGAGCAAAGGCAGAAGAGGGTGAGGAATGAGGACTGCTGGCCATTCAGTGGGGCCCTGAAGGTGTATGCAGGCTGCTCCAGCTGGGCCCTGGAGGAGGACAGGGCAGTTGCTGTGTGTCTCTCATCTCTCCTGAAGGCTTTTCAGGGCTGGGAGGCTCAAGGCTGGCCACCTCTGCTGCATCTACTCCTGGGAGTACCAGGCCCGGGCAGATCTATTGGAGCTGGTGAGGCTCACATGGGACACCTGCAAAGTGCCAGCAAACTGTGGGCACAGCTAATCCATTGCCAGGGAACCTCCCCACCCCAAGGCAAATGCTGCTGTCCTCTGAGGCCGCTCTTCCTCCCGTGGGCCCTTGGGAAACGACACCAAAAGCACCTCATCCCAGCTGGGCCCTTCACTCATGCTGCTATCTCCCGATGTCATTGTAGTCACACCATGGCCGCAGGACTCAGATACTGTCCTGAGGCCCCTCCCTGAGGGGCAGGTGGTGGGTCTCAGGGCCCTTCACCGGGCAGGGGGCAGTGGATGACTCGGTGCTACCTCTCAGGGCGGACAATTGGCTCAGAGGGGCGCAGCACCTGCAGTAAACATTCTGACCCGTTAGAGGATCTCAGCATTGGGGGGGGCTGCAGCCTGTGGCTGCTCCATCTTCATGCAGAATCCCCAGTGTCCTCTAATGATCCCCCCACTTCCTGTCTCCCATCCCTGCAGTGTTTCCTCTCTCTGGTGCTTTCCCTAACCCAAGCCTCAGAAAACGCTTTCCCTGTGTGATCTTGATGCCTCCAGCCCTCTCCTCCACTACCTGCAAGGTGGCCCTGATCTGACACATGCATGGCCCCTGTAGTGGACAGCTGCCATTTGCGGCCACCATTGAGGATATCCATTCATCCAGCCCTCCCCCAGAGCCTTCTGTCCCTTGCATAGCCCATGTGTGTCCAGGGAAGTGGCCCCATGCCTAGCTCCAGGGAGCCAGCCCTGACGGAGAATTACCCCCTACCCCAGCCAAAATGATTGGACGCACAATCCAGTTCTGACCAACGAGAAGAGTGTTTATTTGCTGGGGGCATCTGAGACAGCAGAGGTGGTACACAGAGAAGATGCTGCTCTGGCAGTGAGGGAGGGATTCCGTGGAAGCTGCAGGCAGCCATCTTTTCATCCTCGGAGGTGGTGGCCTGGGATATAGCAGATACAAACGCAGAGGGAGGCAGAAGACACTGGATGAAATTGCTCACCTGCTGCCAATGCCAATACCACTGGACTTTTCACTTTCATAAGCCAAGAAATTTCCGTTAACTGATTAAACAAATTGCCTTTATTGTTAAACCAATGATTGGATATCAGAAACAGCCTAGCTAATATAGCTCCTTTTGGATAAAAGTAGAAGTCTCACATTCACCTTTAATGTTATTTCACTTTCCAAAATCAATTTCCTGGCACCGCACAAACAAGAACACTGGTAAATGTATCACCTGAACTGCAGGCCACACATGCTCACAAGTGTGTCCCTGCCATAGGTGGCTTTGAAGCCATATATATGGCTCTCCAGCTCTCGTGGGGGGCCAGGGGCTTCTGTGTGCTCTTCAAAGCCTTCACCCATTGGGCCTTTGTCCATCTTTCCAGCCTGGGGACCCAATATTTGCCCCACAAGGCCCAGGCAGGAGGGCCTCCAGCATGCGCAGCCCTGACCACACTGTGAGCAGCTCACTTGGCAAGGGTGAAGGGCCGGAGTGGTGTCCTCCTGATGTGGCTTCCTTCCAGCCTCTACCACCCCTGGGGGCCTCCTCCAAGGAGCAGGTGGTTAGATGTCCTCTTGTGCCCGCACACACGGCAGGGTGGAGGAGGATGAACTGGAACCCAGCCCATGCTTCTGCCCCCACCCTGGCACCCCAAGGTTTCCTCTCAGGCAACAAGGGGCACACAAAGTGAGCCCCTGTACACAGGTGGCTGGGATGTGTTCATCTTCCACAGGGAGGCCAGTGCTGGGGACGAGGACAAAGGCCTACGCCCAGTCCCAGCTCTGACACTGCCTTGCTGAGTCACCCATCAGCCCTAACGCTTCCTGGACGAGACAAGCAGATAGGGTGCCCCAGAGAGGAGCTGTGTCACTAAGGGCCAGGACACCCCATCTCTGGGTCACACTTGGCCACGGCTTCATTTTTGGCTTCAGTTTGTTTACTGAACAGAAGGGAGAGGGGCCCTGTGAGACAGAGGATACTGACTCAGGTCGGTGAGTGGCCCTCACTGTATAGAGTCCATGGCTGGGGACCAAGTGGCACTGAGACTCGCCCAAAGTCACATCACAGAGCTGGGGTGCCTTGCTGACTCCCTGGCCCCAATCTGCTTTTCCATTTGTCGAACGCACACTGGCACACTGGCTGCAGCAGCTGCGGGGGTCGGGGGGTTCCAGGGCTGGCTGTCACTTGGCCTCCTGCAGAGGTAAGCTGAGGGCTATGTTGGACCCGCCAGAAGTCAGGTGACAGCTGCTTTCCCTTTCAGGATCGGGAGGGAGTCACCTGAGGGTATATTCTCAGTGGGCTAAACATGACATGCGAGAGCCCAGCTCTCCAAGCGGCCCCTTCCTCCTTCTCACACCAAGGCACTTTCAGAAGCCGCTGGATTCCGACTGGGGCTGTGCCACTTCATCGCCGGTGCCTCTGCTGTGCGGCTCTCCTCTTCTGAGGGTGTGGAAGCAAACCCAGGTCAAGCTGTGAGGAGTGCCTAGCACCTGGCCAGAGCCAGGTGCATGCCAGCTATTATGATGATGAGCCCAACTGCAACAGGAGAACACACTTAGTGCGACATGCAGCGGTAGCCTGGTGTTGGGCACCTCCCCATGCTCCGAGAATTCTATTTGGAGAAGCCCTTCTCCATTGTCTCAGTCACTTCAGGGTGCAGGAAGCGGCTGGCCAACCGTTCGATGTCGTCCAGCGTCAGGCGACTCAGGGACCTCTCGTAATCCTGGGGAGAGAAGGGCAGGAAGATTCAGGGGCTGCCAGTGGGGGGGGCCATACACTGCAACAGAGGTAGGGGCTGGGAGCAACTGGGCCTGAAGAGGATGCCCAGGGTTACCCTTCTCACCCTCTGTAGCTGTTCCAGGACCCTGCTGGCATCTGCCGCACTGAAGTGGCGTGCCAAGACTTTGGAGATCAGCTGCCAGACCTGCGGGGGTGGGGAGTCGGCCAGCCTCTGGGCCTCGCCTTCTTCTAGTAGCACCTTCTCCAGGGGTTTGACCACTAGGTTGAGCTTGGAGTTGGGCCCGATGCTATAATCCGAGAGTCGTTTCCCATCTGCCAAAGACAGATCGATGGGTTCCTCCTCCTCCACCGCCGTGGGGGTGGCCCGGGACGCGAGGCCGCCTCGGGCGGCGGGAGCGGAGCGCTGCGGCATCCGGCTGTGAGGCATGCGGCCGCCTCCCTTGGGGTCATGTGGCGCTTGGCGCCCGCACCCCGACCCGACACACGGCTGCTGGCCTCGGCCCGCGCACCCCGGTCCCGCTTCCTGCGGGGCTCCCCGGGCGTCTCCTCTCCCTGGGTACCTGCCAGGGCCTTGCCCTTGAACAGCAGCCGCTGCTGGCGCACTGGGACGTTCAGCTTCTCGGAGACCAGCTGCTTCAGCGTGGACACCAGCTCGTCCTCTGGCACCTGGCCGCGCGGAGGGTGGGAGGCAAGGGTTGAGCCCGCGGCCCCCAGACGGCGAAGCCCACGCGTCCGCTCCCGAGGGCAGCTCTCCCGGCTCCCAGCCCTCGGCCCGGCCGCCCCGTGCCCGCCCTCGGCCCTGCCGGTCCCCCTGCCAGGAGCGGGCGAGAGAGCGCGCCGGACCCGGCGGCCCGGCCCGGGGACCCTACCTGCAGGCTGCACTCGCGGCCCTGCAGCGCCTTCACCGTCAGCTGCATGGCGGTCGCGACGGCGTCCACTCGGGCCGGCGCGCACCCCAACCACCCCCCGCCGCGCGCCGCCGCCCCGGGCGCGCGCTGGAACCGCCCGCCGCCGCCGGAAGCAGCGAGAGGGGCGCGCCCGCCGCCCGCGCTTCCCGGCCCCGCCCTCCTGCCCCGTCCACGCCCCGGCCCCGCCCCCCGGCCCAATTGCGCCCCGGGAGGAGTCCCCCCGGGGTCCCGCCTAGCACACGCGCATCGACCGCCCTGGCCGGCGGACCCCTCCCAAAGCGACGACGCGGGGGAGTTGGGAGCAGGAACCAGTCGGGCCAGGTTGGCGTCATCTGGGAGCTGGGACATGGAGAAGGGAGGGCCAGAAGGTACGCTCGCCCCCGCGGACTGCCTGGACCACCCCACGCGCCAGGACTGCTGGCGGCGCCTGGCCCTGCATACCCACAGACGGCCCGCCCCCGCTCCCTGTCTGGTGGCTTTCTACCTCCTCCTTTCTGGTCTGGCTGCGAAACACTCCACTGAGCTTGAGAGGGGGCAGGGGGGCTACGCCTCTGCCCTCATCCTCCCACCTCTCCCAGAGTGGGGACACCCCCGGGGAGGGCTGATAGAGAAAGCCTATGCAGGGGTCACCGTGTCACCCAAGCTGGCCCTCCACCCTGGTCCACACTTACCCAGCACACTCTTTCTACCCCCACGCCCAGGCCCCAA
Organism: Gorilla gorilla gorilla; assembly: GCF_029281585.2. Classification (NCBI taxonomy): domain Eukaryota; kingdom Metazoa; phylum Chordata; class Mammalia; order Primates; family Hominidae; genus Gorilla; species Gorilla gorilla. Next base: position 166,105,954 of record NC_073247.2, read on the forward strand.
AGGGCAAAGAGTAGAAGGGACCCAAGCTTGCTTCTCTCTTTTATTGAAATATATTTTCTGGGCAGCGCCCACCTACCTAACTCAGCATGGCCTCTTTGGCACTGAAAGCTGGAGAATAAAAAATCAGTAAAAAAAATAAGCCTGGATTTTTCTGAGTGCATAGTGCATGAGAACTTTGGTGCAGTGTGGGGGCTGGGGCTGATGAAAGCTTGACCCAGAGGCCTCAGGGAACTGGGAACAGGCTGCTGTAGATGAAGTGGCCGATGACCAAGGCCAGCATCTCGGAGGTGCCGCTCAGCGCCACAATGAAGGGGGCCTGGGAGGCATAGTCAGCTTGAAGGCGGCGGAGGGATAGCTGCAGCATGGCCAAGGCCAGCAGGCTGTTCTGCACCCCTACCTCAATGCTGACCGTCCGCCGCTGGGCCACTGGCAGCTTCAGACACGTGGCTAGGCAGTAGCCCACCAACAGGCCAACCAGGGGCACCGTGATACCCACCAGTACGATGGGTAGCTGGATGCCTGCCAGGATGAAGACCCCCATGCGATAGGCCAGGAAGAGGCCGCCCAGGAGGAGCACAAAGCTGAAGGGCTTGATGACCTGCAGCAGCAGCTGGGAGAACTTGGGGAGCTTGGACTTGATCAGCACGCCCACGGCTATGGGGATGGCGATGAACAGCAGGGTCCCCAGGATCTTGGAGATGGGCACGTGGAGTGTCTCATGAATGCTGAGCAGGCGGCTGTAGATGGCCGAAGACAGAGGCAAGAAGCCAGTGGCAGCCACTGTAGAGATGAAAGTCATGGAGATGGCCAGGGTGACGTCGCCTCCAAGAAGGAGGCTGAAGAGGTAGCTCCCCCCGCCGCCAGGCGACGAGCAGGTGATGATGAGGCCCAGAGCCAGGGCCTTGGGCAGCATGAAGACCTTGGCCATGAGGAAAGCGTACAAGGGCATGACCAGAAACTGGCCCAGGAGGCCCAGCAGCATGGGCTGGGGGCTCTGCATGAGCCCCTTCAGAACCTCGAGTTCCACTTTGCACCCAAACGAACACTTGTTGACAAAGATAAGAGGCAGGAGCAGGTAGAGGATTGGGTTTTCCGAGAAGTGGGCCAGGTCGGCGCTGAGGGTGGCAGGGGTGTCTTCAGCAGGTGAGACCTTGATGCAGAAGTCTCTCCGCTCCTCAATCAGTGTGGGCGGGGCCTCATGGGCGTCCACGAGCTGGATGTGGAGTGGGGCCAGCCCAGCCAGGCCTGAGTGGATGCTCACCACAAAGCCACCCCCGCCTCCCCAGGTTATAGCACTCACGTTCTTGATGGTCAGCACCTCTGTGTCCAGGGAGGTGACCCTGAGCATGGGGCCAGGCGCCGTCCTGTTGGCCTGGCCTGGGTACTGGCTGGAGATCACAATGATGCCCTCACTCTCCTCAGGAAACTCAAACTCCATCACAGAGCCATCTCCAATGCTCAAGTAGCGGCCCCCAGTCAGTGGCACGGTGTGACCCCCAGCAGTGCTGAGGCTGGTGCTGGCTGTCCCTCGGGCCCCCCACGGCAGGCTGATGAGCAGCAGGGCAGCTCTGAGCATGCTTAAGGGACCTGTGCCACCACCCTCGCCTCCCAGACCAGGCCACTGCTGAGAGCTGCCCTTGTCCTTCATTAACACCATGGCTCTTCCTGGAGGACGGATGGCGTGCCCAGGCCCTCTGCGGCTTAGGAGAACATCCCCACTGGTGCTGTTGGGTTGTCCTGAGAAGGGTTCATGGGTGGGTCCCAGTCCTGTGCTGTCTTCCTTGATGGCAGGGCTCTCCCTGAGGAGGTAAGGGACACAGGCAGCTGGTGAGGGCGCGCAGTCAAGAACCCAGGAGCATGGGGATCTGGAAGCCCACCGCTAAGAGTAAAACTCAGCAGGGACCCTTGCCCCACACTCAGGAATGGAGAGGCAATGCCTAGTGATGGCCCTTGAGTGCCATTCAGCTGTGGCTCCCTGGCCCGCTCTACCTGCCCCTACAGTGACTCGATGAGGGTCCTGCTGGGAAGCAGGTCCTCCCTCCCCAGGGAAGTTGCCAGAAGGGGCAGCAGGAGTGGATCAGACAGAGCCACATGTCTACTGGGGGGGTTTCTCCTCCTTTTGTCAGAGCTCCCACTGGGCTGAGACTTTGAGCTCCCAGAGCCACTGCGTTACATCTGAGAGGCTGTGCTCAGAGTGCAGGGCTCCTTCCCATGCCCACATGCGCCCCTACCAGAGCCTCAAACTCAGTGGAATTATGAGTGTTTCTAGCGGCCAGCAACACCCCCTTCCACTTCTCAATCTGGGCAGCGACCACCGTAGTGTCACATCACCTGCTAGAACTGGGGCAACCAGGATGGAGACACAACAGCTTTACATCACCCTTGTCAGTTGCCTCATGCACTGTTGTGTCCCAGTCCTAGAAGAGGACTGCCTCTATAGATCCTATCCGTCTTCGGCATTGGCCTCCCGTCATCTGAGACTGGGGTGAGGCAGAAGTAGGGAGCAGAGGTTAGGTTAAGCCAAAGGTTCATCCCGGCGAGCCTCCCCTATCCCTAGCTTAGGATGACATGGCCTCTGCTGGCTTGAAGTTCGGGTCACTTACCCTGGAGGCCTTGGTCCAGCCATGTGTCTTACCTCTGAAGAGGGAGGCAGGAAAACCAGTGGGGTGGGAGAGGCAAAGTACAGGAGCTAAGATGAAGGCACCAGGACTGAAGCCACCGGGGTGATACAAACCAGTTCAGAAGGGAAAGGCTAGGGGCCATCCACCCCATGCCCCATCCCTCCAGTAGGGCTGGCGGCTCTGAGTCACTCCAAGAGGGGTTTGGCCCAGATCCCACACCATTTCTGCTTGAAGGGCCGACAGAGTTTGAGCAGATGCACCCACAAGGCAGGGGAGGGAGTCCCGGCCCTTCCAAAACGGCCAGGTGTTCGGGGTAACTGGCAGTGCTAACAGGGGCTCCTCCCTACCTGGGAGTCCGGAAGTTGTCGGACGGGTGGCTAGCAGAGCTCGGGCGCGAACCTGGGAGGGAGGAAAGGAAGGGCACGCCGCCGTCCCACAGCCGGGGACCCGCTCGGGCCGTCTCGGAGTCTGGGGGGGGCCCTTACGCCATTCCTGGGCCCCGCGGCCCCGCCAGGCCTCGCAAACGCGCGGCGGCGGCGGCGGCCCTTCCCTGCCAGGCCCGGCCGGGCGCCCGAGTGGGCGATCGCGGAGCAGGGTCGGGGCCAGAGGCCGCCTCCCTTCCGGAGGCTCTCACCTGCCACAGCCACCGCGCAGCTTAGCTGCAGCGTCTGCCTGGCCGGCAGACGCCCGCGAGCTCGGCCTGTCAGGGCCCCGCCCCACCGAAGCCCCTCCCTTCCCCGCCCCGCGCGTCAGGGCCCCGCCCCTCCCTCAGCGTCCCGCTCAACTCCGGCTGCTCGCTGGGTTCCGACCGGTTGTGACGTCTCTGGGAGTGACGCGCCGGCGCGGAAGCGGTGCGGGTGAGCTGGTCGGCGCTTGGCGCTGCCTGGACCAATCGCTTGGCAGCGCATCCGAACCTGTTGTGATCGCTGGGGCGGCCCGCTCTGGGAGGGAGCCCCAGGCATTCCCGATGACGCTGCGACCTCTAAAGGCAATGGGACAGAGGGTTAGACGTTAGCAGGGCTGGGACGCCCGTGGGCTGCTGCTAGGGCTGGGAGCCCGGGGCTAGGGTTTTGGCCAGGTTGCCGCTCAAGGTGCCCAGCCCTGGGGCCTCAGGGTTGAGTTTGACCGACCTGGACGCCAGGCTCTGTGCGGAGTTCCTCCTTTCGTTCAAGTTTTGACCGAGCGCCTATTTCTATTTTATGTATTTATTTTCTGAGACTGAGTCTTGCTCTGTCACCCAGCCTGGAGTGCAGTGGCGCGATCTCGGCTCACTGCAACCTCCGCCTCCCGGGTTCAATCCATTCTCCTCTCTAAGCCTCCCGCGTAGCTAAGATTACAGGCGCCCGCCCCCGCGCCCGGCTAATTTTTGTAGTTTTAGTAGAGACGGGGTTTCACCATGTTGGCCAGGTTGGTCTCGAACTCCTGACCTCGTGAGCCACCCGCCTCGGCCTCGCAAAGTTCTGGGATTACAGGCGTGAGCCACTGCGCCCGGCGTAGGCCAATTTCTATACTGTGGAACATTAAGTGGACTTGTCTGCTTTTCCAAACTTTGGCGCCACTAGCAAGGTGCAGAGGCTTTGTGGTAAAGGAAGAGAAAGAAGGCAGAAAGTTGGGGAAAAATATGATGGGAATGTGTAGAAAGAAGGTCGGAAGACAGTACAGAAGACAGTACAGAGTGGAGGGGGATCATATCTTCCCAAAGCTTATTGGTGCAACTGGAATCAATCTGCACACTTCAACCTCTTGTCAAGACTGTGATGGAGTCGGAGGTATTTGCCCCGGGTAGGTGCACAAGACGCATGGTTGCAGATGTGGAAACAGAACAGAACAAAACCACCCACGTCTCTAATGTTTCAAATGAATGATATACATTTGTTTTTATTATTACAGGGTCTCGCTCTGTCGCCTAGGCTGGAGTGCAGTGGCACAAGCTCGGCTGACTGCAACCTCCGACTCCCGGATTCAAGCGATTCTCCTGCCTCAGCCTCCTGAGTAGCTGGGATTACAGGCGTGCGCCACTACCACCCGGCTAATTTTTATATTTTTTAGTAGAGACAGGGTTTGCCACGTTGGCCAGGCTTGTCTCAAATTCGTGACCTCAAACGATCCACCTGCCTCAGCCTCCCTAAGTGCTGGGATTACAGGTGTGAGCCACCGTGCCCAGCCAAATAATATACTTTTAATAAATTTATTGACATTTAAATTTATTTTAAAACTTTATTTATTTATTTAGAGACAGGGTCTCGCTCTGTTACCCAGGCTGGAATGCAGTAGTGCCATCATAATCACTGCAGCCTCGAACCCCTGGGCTCAAGCGATCTTCCCACCTCAGTATCCCAAGTAGCTGGGACTACAGGAGCATGCCACCATGCCCAGCTTAAACAGTTTTTTTGGCTGGGTGCGGTGGCTAATGCCTGTAATCCCAGCACTTTGGGAGGCCGAGGCGGGCGGATCACGAGGTCAGGAGATTGAGACCATCCTGGCTAACACGGTGAGACCCCGTCTCTACTAAAAATACAAACAAATTAGCCGGGCGTGGTGGTGGGTGTCTGTTGTCCCAGCTATTTGGGAGGCTGAGGCAGGACAATCTCTTGAACCCCGGATGGGGGGAGGTTGCAGTGAGCCGAGATCGCACCACTCTCCTCCAGCCTGGGCAACAGAGTGAGACTCCCGTCTCAAAAAAAAAAAAATTGATTTTTGTGTGTGTTTTACAAAGTTCAAGTTAGTATGTGCGCATAATATGAGCAAATATACATATGCTGAGGGTTGTTACAAGGGTTTGATGTGTAGATGATCAAAAACATTTGCAGCCATAGCTCTCAGCCATTGTTTAGCCTCCAGGGATCACTAAGGCAGAAGCGATTTGTGTGTTTGTACTTGGTGTTCTGGAAAGGTTGTTCTGTCCCTTTCAAATGGGATTGAAGGGTCCTGATGGAAGTAGACAGTATTTAGACTAGGACAGGTGAAAGGGCTGGACTAGGCACATGCTGGGGCTGAAGATTGCAATTTGGAAAACGGCAGTAAGGGTAGGGATTGTCTGAGGATGGGGTAAAATTGGCCAGAGGGAGAAAGGAGTCAGCTGGAAAAGCCAAAGAAGGAAAACCAAAAAGTTGTGTCCTTCTTGAAGGAAAAGTGAATTTTTATATTCCACTTGCCTGTGCTGTTGGGCCTGCCTGACGCTGTCAGTGAAATTCACCTGGAACTAGCCACTTGGCAGCCACCAATTCTTGTTTTTGCCAGGTGTCAAGGAGAGCAAATGCAGTCAGAAGACTGCTGTCTGTTATTGTCAATCACTTCAGCCTTCCCTGAAAAGCCCAAGAGGGCAGGTGGGATATCTGACATGAAGAATTTGGTGGCTTTGTCTGCAGGAAAAGGGAATAGCAAAATTAAAGGCAAGACAATGTTCCTAGTTGGTTTAGGGAATCAGTAATTTACCCCAGGGTGCGGGTGGCTCACGCCTGTTATCTCAGCACTTCGGGAGACCAAGGCGGGTGGATCACTTGAGCTCAGGAGTTCAAGACCAGCCTGGGCAACATGGCAAAACCCCGTCTCTACAAAAAATACAAAAATTAGCCTGGCGTGGTGGCATGCGCCTGTACTCCCAGCTACTCGGAAGGCTGATGTGGGAGGGTCGCTTGAACCCCGGGAGATAGAGGCTGCAGTGAGCTGAGATGGCACCACTGCACTCCAGCCTGGGCAACAAAGTGAGACCTTGACTCAAAATAATAATAATAATAATAATAATAATAGTAATAATAATAATAATTTACCCTAGAAGAGAAGGAGGAAGAGGTGAGGATATCTAGTGCCCAAAGAGAAGTCATCTGGACCGAAAAAACAGATGGAACAAATGATAGCAACAGCTGAAACAACATCAACACATTTCAGATGGGAGGGCTGCCAGGTATTATGTAATAAGGTCACAGTGGTGACCCTGAGAGGCGTGCCTACCTCTGCTCTTGAGGCAGGGACCTCTAGAAACAGGATTTTTTTTTTTTTTTTTTTTTTTTTTTGAGACAGAGTCTCACTCTATCGCCCGGGCTAGAGTGCAGTGGCACAGTCTTGGCTCACTGCAACCTCTGCCTCCCGGGTTCAAGTGATTCTCCTACCTCAGCCTCCCAAGTAGCTGGGATTACAGGTATGTACCACCACACCCAGCTAATTTTTGTATTTTTAGTAGAGGCGGGGTTTCACCATGTTGGCCAGGCTGGTCTCAAACTCCTGACCTCAGGTGATCCACCCACCTCGGCCTCCCAAAGTGCTGGGATTACAGGCATAAGCCACCGTGCCTGGCCCAGAAACAGTATTTGATAAATAAGGAGGCCAGGTGAGGTGGCTCATACCTGTAATCCCAGCATTTTGGGAGGCTGAGGAGGGAAGATTGCTTGAGCCCAGGAGTTTGAGACCAGCCCGGGCATCATGGGAAGACCCTATTTCTACATAAACAGATTTTTAAAAAAATTTAAAAAGGCATGGAAGGCATATGCTAGTGTAAGTATGAGGTACATTGAGTATCCACAGGGAAGTGTAATGACACCTGTCACTTTTGCCTGCCAAGCATCAGGTTGCAGCACCTTAGTTTTCTTTGGGGGAACCATCCCTCCTCCACTCTCAGTACACATGGTTTGCATGTGGATGACCCCAACGCTGGGCCCTGGAGTGGGCACATAACCAGGTGTAACCAGCCAGCCACTCAGAGTGGGCAGACATCATGCCATAATCCAGTCTGGACCAGTGAGGGTTAGTCCCCAGGAACTTGTACTGAAGTATTGGGAATGCCATCCTAAGTCACAGAGAGGGAGACTAAAAGAAAATGGTATTTATTTGGAATGGGTACTGCAATGGGAATGTGTGTGCCATAGTAAACTGTGTATATTCAGGGAGGCGAAGGGAGAAAAAGGGTTTCGTTGTTGTTGTTTTTTAAGGTAGGGTCTCACTCTGTTGCCCAGGGTGGAGTGCAGTGGTGTGATACTGGCTAACTGCAGCCTTCACCTCCTGGACTCAGGTGACCCTTCCACTTCAGCCCCCTCGAGTAGCTGGGACTACAGGTATGTGCCACCATGCCTGGCTAATTTTTTTGCATTTTTTGTAGAGATGGGGTTTAACCATGTTGCCTTACACTGGTCCCAAACTCCTGGGCTTAAGCAATTCTCCTGTCTCGGCCTTCCAAAGTGCTCGGATTACAAACACGAGCCATTGCAGCAGGCTAACAAAGGTGTTTTTTGTTTGTTTGTTTGTTTGTTTTTGAGATGGAGTTTGGCTCTTGTCGCCCAGGCTGGAGTGCAATGGCGCGATCTCAGCTCACTGCAACCTCCGCCTCCTGGATTCAAGCGATTCTCCTGCCTCAGCCTCCTGAGTAGCTGGGATTACAGGCACCCGCCACCACGCCCGGCTGATTTTGTATTTTTAGTAGAGATGGGGTTTCACTATGTTGGTCAGACTGGTCTTGAACTCCCGACCTCAGGTGATCCGCCTTCCTCAGCCTCCCAAAGTGCTGGGATTATAGGTGTGAACCACCGTGCCCGGCTGAGAAAAGTTTTTAAAGAAAAAATGAGAATTACATAATTATTTTCAGGTAACTATCCTTGGCTACAAGGATTAATAACAAAGGTGGCATCAGTCCAAATTTGGACAGGCAGTTGCTGGGTAGATGTGTTCACAGAAGTATTTTCTGTGTGTAAGGTGATGAGACTGCAAAAACTATATCACTATGGTGATGATAGCCATTGTACAGGGTTATAGTTTTTGCAGTCTCATGATGGGTTTTGCTATCAGGCATCACACATGAGAACCTTCCCTTCATGGCCTTCCCCAGCTCCGGTTTTCAGGTTTTTTTTTTTTTTTTAAGGTGGGGTCTTGCTATGTGACCCTGGCTGGAAGTGCAGTGGCTTTTCACGGAGCGATCCTACTACTGATCAGTGTGGGAGTTTTTATTTGCTCTGTTTCTGAGCTGGGCTGGTTCACTCTTCCTTAGGAAACCTGGTGGTCTCCTGCTCCCAGGAGATTACCATATTGATGCTGAGTTTAGTGAAGACACCAGATCAGAATAGCATACCACAGCCCAGAAATCCTGGGCTCAAGTGGTCCTCCTGCCTCAGCCTCCCCAGTAGCTAGGAATACAGGTGTGTACTACCATGCCTGGCTAATTTTAAAAAATTTTTCGTAGAGACAGGGTCTCCCTATGTTGCTCAGGCTCATCTCGAACTCCTAGGCTCAAGGGATCCTCCCATGACAGCCTCCCAAAGTGCTAGATTACAGGGGTGAGCCACCGTACCTGGCCTAGCATGGAAGTTTTAACCTGCTCCATTTCCAGCCTGGGCTGGTTCATTCCTCCCTAGACAACCTAGTGGTCCTCCATTCCCAGGATACTGATGCTGAGCTTTTTGTGGACACCTGATCGGCCTGGCATACTACAGCCCAGAACTCCTGGGCTCAAGCAATTCTCCTGCTGCAGCCTCCTGAGTAGCTAGGACTACAGGCATGTGCCACCACACCTGGCAGGGTTTGTTTGTTTGTTTGTTTGTTTGTTTTTAATGAGACAGAGTCTCACTTTGTCACCCAGGCTGGAGTGCAGTGGTGCGATCTTGGCTCACTGCAACCTCCGTGTCCCAGGTTCCAGCAATTCTCCCACCTCAACCTCCTGAGTAGCTGGGACTACAGGCCTGCATCACCATGCCTGGCTAATTTTTGTATTTTTACTAGAGACAGGGTTTTACCATGTTGGCCAGGATGGTCTCAAACTCCTGACCTCAAGTGATCCACCCACCTCAGCCTCCCAAAGTGTTGGGATTACAGGCGTGAGCCACCGCGCCTGTTTTATTTTTAATACAAGTGACTCCATTTTGCTTCTGGCAACTTTCACATTTCCCCTTTTTGATCGTGATCTTTCTTCAAAAGCAGTAGGTTTGGATTGTCCCTCAGTGCTGGGATGGACCTGTCCTGGGTTGTTGGTCTGGTTCCAGATAAGAGGGAGTGATTGACAACTAAGAGTCAGTGTCAAAACCCCTTTAGGCACATCTGAGCAACAATGGAAATTTGGAGAGAGTTGCACTCAGACTAAGTCTACCTGAAGTCCATCGTTAAATTCTATTTTTTCTGTTCCGTGGTCTTTTGGCCATCATCTGGAAGCCCCGTGCCAGCGTACTCTGTTAGCAGCTGTACTTCTGCAGAAGTTTCACAAGTAACAAGTACAAATTGTTAAAAGGAAAATACAAATTAATATTAGTAGTAATATGATACCCCTAGTTTTCATAATAGTTTTGAGCTATGAACCTAGGCTTAAAGGCAATCAAGTGAATAAATCAAATGACCATGGGGAATTAGGTGAGACCCATTATAACCTATGTGACCTGTTATAACCTGTGTTTTGTAATTTCGTGTATATGGGGCCTCAGGTTCAGCATGTGCTATTAGCAATAGAACAGATATTTCCTGATTTAACCAATAGATGCTGAAGGATCTCTTAGGTCAGGTTCTGTGAGGTTACTGACAGAAGCTATTGATTGTGCAATTTCAATTACACCATTATCCTGTCAACGAAAAGGCAGACATAAGAAAGGAAAAATTAAGAGTGACAAGATTTTCGTTTCGATGGGTGAAGCTCTCAACTTCTTTTTCTTTTTTGAGATGGAGTCTCGCTCTGTTGCCCAGGCTGGAGTGCAGCAGCATGATCTTGGCTCACTGCAACCTCCAACTCCCAGGTTCAAGCAATTCTCCTGCCTCAGCCTCCCGAGTAGCTGGGATTACAGGTGTGTGCCACCACAGCCAGGTAATTTTTAAAAAATATTTTTGGTAGAGATGGGGTTTCACCATGTTGGCCAGACTGGTCTTGAACTCCTGACCCCAAGTGATCCGCCCGCCTCGGCCTCCCAAAGTGCTGGGATTACAGGCGTGAAGCCACCGTGCCCAGCCGAAGCGCTCAACTTCTTGTTCTGCTTTGCAGTTTGAATGTCTCTGGTTATGGCATCAGGTGGTTTGGAGAACTTCCTGTGAGACCCATACATCAGGCATGAGACTTGTCCCTGGATATTTATACCAAGTTTTCCAGCTTCAGCTTCAAGGCCTTTAGCAACATAACAGGTTTTTTTCTTAGTTGGAGAGTTTTAGCCAAATATTAGAGGAAATTAGGAGGATTTGGGGTCTAGTCCCGTCTTCATGTAGATAAGAAACAATGCAAAGGGCTGCAATCTAATAACAGGCATATTTTAGTGTTTTTCCTTTAGAAACAACTTTTTCTGGGAGGCCAAGACGGGCGGATCACGAGGTCAGGAGATCGAGACCATCCTGGCTAACACGGTGAAACCCCGTCTCTACTAAAAATACAAAAAAAAAAAAAAAATAGCCAGGCGTGGTGGCGCGCACCTGTAGTCCCAGCTACAGATTTTTTTTGAGACAGAGTCTCGCTCTATTGCCCAGGCTGGAGTGCAGTGGTGCAATCTCAGCTCACTGCAACCCCCACCTCCCAGGTTGAAGCAATTCTCATGCTTCCACCTCCCAAGTAGCTGGGATTACAAGCATGAGCCACTGTTTTTGAGACAGGGTCTCACTCTGTCGCCCAGGCTGGAGTGCAGTGGTGCCATCATGGCTCACTACAGTCTCAACCTCCTGGGCTCAAGCAATCCTCTCCTCCTACCTGAGCTCCCTGAGTAGCTGGGCATACAGGTGCGCACTACCACACTGGCTATTTTTTTTTTTTTTGTAGAGATGGGGGGGTCTCCTTATGTTGCCCAGGCTAGTTTTTTTTTTTTTTTTTAACTTTTGTACCTTTTGTATTTTTAGTAGAGACTAATTTTTGTATTTTTAGTAGAGATGGGGTTTCACCATGTTGGGCAGGCTGGTCTCAAACTCCTGACCTCGTGATCCGCCCGCCTGGGCCTCCCAAAGTGCTGGGATTACAGGCGTGAAGCACCGCGCCCCGCCTGCCCAGGCTAGTTTTAGAACTCCTGGGCTTAAGTCATCACCTGTCTCAGCCTTCTAAAGTGCTGAGATTACAGGCGTGACTCACCATGCCCACCTAATTACTATATTTTTGATAAAATAATTAATGCTCTTAATTTTTCCCTTTAATTAATTAGATATTTTTCATATATTTTGGTAGAAAATATTACACAGAATGTGAAAACATACGGACACATGATTACATAGAAACAGATTCCCTAGCTTTCATTTTGAAATTTTTGTCATGAGACAGTACAATATAGTAATATACGCTTGCCAGTTTATAAAAGGACAGTTGGATCCAATTTCTGACAAAATGAGACTTGTTCGTGTGGCTGAGCATTATTTGACCCCATAGGTAATCTTATGAAGGCTGAAGATCAAAATTTTGGGTAAAGCAGTGTCTACAGCAGTTTGATTTAAAATATCTTTTTAAAATCCTTTTTTTCCGTATCAAATGAGTTTAGAGGTTAAATATTCAAATGTTCACATTTCAGTTAGGACTGGCTGAATTGTATGAGAAAAACAGAATTTCCAGTGGCCTTGAATTTGCCAATCTGGTTTGCTTGATTAGTCAGCACAGGTGGAGAGGCACTTTTCAAAAAGATATTTACAGTTGTTTTTTTTCCTCAGCTTTTTCTGGATTGTACATGACAGACAAAGCAAAATTTTTATGCTGGACAGAGATACCTTATGTGATTGCTGTGTGCTCAAGAGTTTGACCTGTTTGATCTGAGAACCTAACTTTCACAAACATTGATCTAGTTCTTTCCTTTTTAGACTATCAATCTTTTAATTAACTGTTCCGTCACCCTAAGCAATTGTCAGCTAGGCAAACCTCCATACGTTTCTGAAAGGAATGACTCCTAAGTGTACAAGGCTAGGTTTTTGGTTGCCATGGAGCTGTTGTAATTTGAAAGCACCCTTTTTTTTTTTCTTTTTCTTGGCTGAAATGCCCTAAGGAAAAGTTATAAACAGCTTTTGAAATCACCAATGTTAGATTATCTTTTTTTATTTTTATTTTTTTGAGACAAGATCTCACTCCCTCGCCCAGGCTAGAGTGCAGTAGTGTGTCATGGCTCAACGCAGCCTTGAACTTCCAGGCTCGAGTGATCCTCCCACCTCAGCCTCCTGAATAGCTGGGACCACAGGTGTGTGCCTCCACCCTAGCTACCTTTTTGTATTTTTAATGTAGGGTTGGGGTCTGATCAGGTTGCCCAGGGTGAAATTATCTTAATACAATTATCTTAATACAAGTGAAGAAGCTGGCTGGGCACGGTGGCCACGCCTGTAATTCTAGCACTTTGAGAGGCCAAGATGAGTGGATCATGTGAGCTCAGGAGATACAGACCAGCCTGAACAACATGATGAAACCCCATCTCTACAAAAATTAGCCAGGCGTGGTGGCAGGTGCCTGTGTTCCCAACTCCTTGGGAGGCTGAGGTGGGAGGATCGCTTGAGCCCAGGAGGTTGAGGCTGCAGTGAGCTGAGACTGCACCACTGCACTCCAGCCTGGGTGGCAGAGTGAGACCCTGTCTAAAAAAAAAAAAAAAAAAGAAGAAAAAGACCAGGTGCGGTGGCTCACACCTGTAATCCCAGCACTTTGGGAGGCCGAGGCAGGCAGATCATGAGGTCAGGAGATCGAGACCATCCTGGCCAACATGATAAAATACAAAAAATTAGCCAGGCATGGTGGCGCATGCCTGTAGTCCCAGCTATTCGGGATGCTAAGGCAGCGGAATTCCTTGAACCCGGGAGGCAGAGGTTGCCGAGATCGTGCCAGCCTGGTGACAGAGCAAGACTCCGCCTCAAAAAAAAAAAAAAGAAGAAGAAGAAGAAAAAGCCAACAGAGTCAGCAGAGAGGAGGAAGAAAAGAAAAGCAGATAGAGAAGTTAGGCGCCTCTACATACCAGTGTTTTAGTTTTATTTATTTAATTTTATTTTTTATTTTAATTTTATTTTTTTGAAACAGGGTCTCACTCTGTTTCCCAGGCTGGCCTTGAATTCCTGGGCTCAAATAATCCTCCTGTCTTGGCCTCCAAAAGTGCTGGGATAACAGGCATGAGCCACCGTGCCCAGCCCCAATTCCTTTTAAAGGTGATTTTGTTTCAGGTCTCACTTATTTTTTTTTTCTTTTCTTTTCTTTTTTCTTTCTTTTTTTTTTTTTTTTTCTGAGACAGCCTTGACCTCCTGGGCTCAAGCCATCCTCCCATCTCAGCCTCCCTAGTAGCTGGGACTACAGGTGTGCACCACCACACCTGGCTAATTAATTTTTTTTTTTTGTAGAGACAGGGTCTTGCTGTGTTGCCCAGGATGGTGTCAAATTCCTGGGCTCAAGTGATCCTCCTGCCTTGGTCTCTCAAGTGCTGGGATGACAGGTGTGAGCCACCACGCCCAGCTGTAGGTCCCACTTCTGACTCTAGTTATGTCATCCTAAATAACAGACAGGCTCTCTGACAGAAAATGATATTTATTCTGGAATGCGTTGCAGTGGGAATGCATGTGCCATGGTAAACTGTATGGTAAACTGTGTGCATATACAGGGAGGCAAAAGAAGGCAAAGGTTTTTCAAGGAAAAGTGAAGAGGATCACCTAATTGTTTTGAGATAATTCTCCTTGGCTACAAGGATCGATAACAAGGGTGACCTCAGTATGAGGTTGGACAGGGTTAGGGTTAAGTTGCTCAGCTGGGTGCGGTGGCTCACACCTATAATCCTAGCACTTTGGGAGGCTGAGGCGGGTGGATCACCTGAGGTCAGGAGTTCAAGAGCAGCCTGGCCAAGAAGGTAAAACCCTGTCTCTACTAAAAACACAAAAATGAGCCAGGCGTGGTAGCGCATGCCTGTGATCCCAGCTACTCAGGAGGCTGAGGCAGGAGAATCGCTTGAACCTAGGAGGTGGAGGTTGTGGTGAGCCAAGATTGTGCCACTATACTCCAGCCTGGGTGACTGATCCAGACTCCGTTTCAGGAAAAAAAAAAAAAAAAAAAAAAGTCAGCCGGGCACGGTAGCTCACGCCTTTAATCCCAGCACTTTGGGAGGCTGAGGCAGGTGGATCACTTGAAGTCAGGAGTTCAAGACCAGCCTGGCCAACATGGTGAAACCGTGTCTCTACTAAAAATACAAAAATTAGCTGGGTGTGGTGGTGCACACCTGTAATTCCAGCTACTTGGGAGGCTGAGGCAGAATCGCTTGAACCCAGGAGGTGGAGGTTGCAGTGAGCCGAGATCGCGCCGCTGCGCTTCAGCCTGGGTAACAAGAGCGAAACTCCGTCTCAAAAAGTTGCTGGGCAGATGTCCTCGCAGTATTTTGTTTCTGTGGAAGGCTGTCGTTTCTGCATTTGCAGCCTCCCCAGCTCTGTTTTTTGTTTTTTAACACAAGTGACTCCATTTTGATTCTGACAACTGTCATGGCAAGGAAGGCTGCCATGTTGGAAAATGAAGCCAATACAGAGAGAAAAACAAAGCCAAGAGGTGGAGAGAGCCCAAGTCCCTTGGGCTTTGGGGTCCATTACAGGAACAATGCATTCTGCCATCCTCCCTTTTTTTTTTTTTTTTTTTGCTTATGCCAGTTTGAGTTTGAATTCTGGCATTGTAAGTGAGGACATCCTAACTCCTAAAGGGCAGGCCCAGGGGGCGATACCCTGGCAAAACAGGACTGTGGGATATATCAAGCTTACCTCCTCTTTGGGAAGTCAAGCAGGCTGTGCTCCATGCCATCAGCTTCCTAGCCTATGTTGGGCTGTGACACTGGTGACCCCAGTGAGGGTGCAGCCCCATGAAGAGGTAGAGGCTGTCACTGTGGCTCACTACGGTGTTCCTGGACCAGTTCAGGCACTTGGTGAATGTTTAGTGAACAAATGAGCTGAAGGAACAAATGGAGGAAGGCTGGGCAATCACAGCAGTTGCTGGAGAAGTGTCGGGGAGCCCAAGCCCCTCCCAGCCTGGCAGTATAGACACTCCGTGAGCTTCCGTTTCATTTAGGGGCAAGCTGGTAACCTTGTGGAATTGTACTTATCTGGCTTGTAATCTTGCTGCACTGGGAACTCTCCTATCCCCACTAGGGACCTTTACTTTTTTGTACAGTGGGGACAATGGCCACACTTACTGGCTAGGGTTGTGGTGAGGTGTTACCTATGGTATAACAGAGGCATTGATGCAAGAAGGAAGTTGAGATTTGTGTCAACATATGGGACCATGTGGGTACAGATGAGACAGCACTGGTCACATGTCGATCACTAGAGGGATGAGCACATCAGAGTTGATGACAGTCATCTGTTGGTATCCGATAGGTATTTGTTCCAGGGCACCCTATAGCTGCCAAAGTCCAGGGATGCTCAAGTCCCTGATATAAAATGGATACATTATAGTTATACATATTTATTCCCATAGATTTTTTTTTCTTTTGAGATGGAGTCTCGCTCTGTCACCCAGGCTGGAGGGCAGTGGTGCAATCTCAGCTCACTGTAAGCTCCGCCTCCTGGGTTCAAGCGATTCTCCTGCTTCAGCCTCCCGAGTAGCTGGGACTACAGGCACCCGCCACCATGCTCAGCTAATTTTTCGTATTTTTAGTAGAGACGGGGTTTCACCGTGTTAGCCAGGATGGTCTTGATCTCCTGACCTCTTGATCTCCTGACCTTGTGATCCGCCCACCTCGGCCTCTCAAAGTGCTGGGATTACAGGCGTGAGCCACTGTGCGCCCAGCCCTTTTTTCTTTTTTTTTTGAGACCGTGTGTCACTCTGTCGTCCAGGCTGGAGTGCAGTGGCGTGATCTCGGCTCACTGCAACCTCCACCTCCCAGGTTCAAGCGATTCTGCCTCAGCCTCCCGAGTAGCTGGGATTACAGGCATGCGCCAGCACGCCTGGCTAATTTTTGTGTTTTTAGTAGAGACAGGGTTTTACCATGTTGGCTAGCCTGGTCTGAAACTCCCGACTTCAGATTATCTGCCCACCTCGGTCTCCCAAAGTGCTGGGATTACAGGTGTGAGCCACCGTGCGCGGCCTGATTTTTTTTTTTTTTTTTTTTTTTTTTTGAGACAAAGTCTCGCTCTGTCACCCTGGCTGGAGTGCAGTGGCACAATCACGGCTCACTGCAGCCTCAACCTCCCGGACTGCAGCAATCTGCCTGCTTCAACCTCCATAAGTGCTGGGATTACAGACATGAGCCACCAAGCCTGGTCCCGTAGAATCTAAACCATCTTTAGATTATTTATCATGCTTAATACAATGTAAATGCTGTGCAAATAACAATTACACTGTATTGTGTGTTTTTTTTTTTTGATAGGATCTCACTCTGTTGCCCAGGCTGAAGTGCAGTGGTGTGATCTTGGCTCACTGCATCCTTGACCTCCTGGGCTCAAGTAATCCTGTCTCAGTCTCTCAAGTAGCTGGAACTACAGATGCGTGTCACCACGACTGGCTAATTTTATTTTTTTGTAGAGATGGGGTCTCGCTATTTTGCCTAGGCTGGTCTTGAATGCTTGGGTTCAAGTGATCTGCCCACTTTGGCCTCCCAAAGTGCTGGGTTATAGGGCATGAGCCACTGTGCCAGCCTACACTGTATTTTTTTTTTTTTTTTGAGACGAAGTTTTGCTTTTGTTGCCCAGGCTGGAGTGCAATGGCACAATCTTGGCTCACTGCAACTTCTGCCTCCCGAGTTCAAGTGATTCTCCTGCCTCAGCCTCCCAAGTAGCTGGGATTATAGGCGCCTGCCACCACGCCTGGCTAATTTTTCTTTTTTGAGACGGGAGTCACGCTGTCACCCAGGCTGGAGTGCAGTCATGTGATCTCAGCTCACTGCAAGCTCCGCCTCCCGGGTTCACGCCATTCTCCTGCCTCAGCCTCCCGAGTAGCTGGGACTACAGGCGCCCGCCACCACGCCCGGCTAAATTTTTGTATTTCTTAGTAGAGACGGGGCTTCACCATGTTAGCCAGGATGGTCTTGATCTCCTGACCTCATGATCCACCTGCCTTGGCCTCCCAAAGTGCTGGGATTATAGGCGTGAGCCACCACGCCCGGCCACTGTATTGTTTTTTACTTGTACTATTTTTTATTCTTGTATTTTTATTTTTTCCAAGTATTTCCAATCTGTGGTTGGTTGAATCTGTGGACATGGAACCCCCATGGATATGAAGGGCCGACTGTATGCTAGTCTGTCTCCTGGAGATGTTTGCAATTTTCCATAGCAAGTCTAAAGAGTGAAGTGTGTATGATCCTGCAGTGGATCCATCATTACACATTTTTGTCCAAACCCATCGAACGTCCAACAGCAAAGTGAAGCCTCATGCGAGCACCGATACTGGTTCATTGACAGCAACAGATGGGAAGCTGGGGGCTGGCAGGGGGCACACAGGAACTCTGACCTTTTCACTCAGTTTTGCTGTGAACCTAAAATGGCTCTAAGAAAGAAAGTTTACAAAAATAAAAAAAAAAAAAAAGGAATGGAATACACGTAGAAAGTTCCTGGTGCAGAGGCAGGACTGGGTGTTTGCTGTGTGACCTTTTCAGTCCTGGCATCACCATGTCCCTCCACTTTTGTCTTATGAGGCTCTGTCTGCGCTCTGCACTCTTCCTGGGATTGGCTCCTAAGTCCATCGCCCCTAACGTGGCCCCATGAAGGACACCACAGTGCCTCCCATCTAGGAACTGCCTTCTCTCCTTTCGCTGAACTGAGACTGCTTCTGGGCCTCTGGATTTGATATTCCAGCAAAATTGCTTCTAATTTGCTGGCTCTCGCTTAGCAAAGGGAGATATTAACCGTAACCTGGGAGAGACGCAAAAAGCCCAAGTGACTCGACCCCTCACAACCCTGACTTCAAAGGCAGCCGAAGTCTGTGGGCGACATGTGCTCTTGGATGATGATGGGGTGTGGTGGGGGCCTGGGCTGGTGTTAATCCCTGTCCCTGTCCCTGTCCGTACAGGCCTGCACTGGGTCAGAGGGAGTTGTTGAGTTTCCTGCAGCCCCTGAATGTGGAATCTTCTCTGCCAGACAAAAAGAGTCCCACTGCTCTGTTCACTGCTTGAGTCACATCTCAGTCGCAGCGGGGCCTGTTGGTGGCAGGAGCCCTGGAGACAAAAGGCCGTCTGCTCGGGCTGTGGGAGCAGGTTGGTTAAGACTCTGGAATCTGTCCTCCCGCACACCAGAGGACAGCGCCACCTCTGACTCCGCACTGACAACAGCATCTGAAGGCATTTCTTCTGTGGGGCCATCACTTTATTAAGGGGTCATCTAGAAGGTGGGCCCCCTGACAAACCGCGGGACTGTGATCGGGCTCCAGCTACTTCACCACCCCGGGCCAGCCTGCTCCAGGGGTCCCTTCCTGCTGAGAGCAGGCGAGAGGCAGTCAGGCTCATGAAGCAGCCACCGGGTTTGGCTCACTGGAAGGAATCACACTGGAAACATGTTTAGCCCGCAGTGCAGAGTGGCTCCAGAAGGGAGAGGTTCTGGAAGACGCCGCAACCTGCCGGCCTGCTCCCAGAGTTGCACAGTGAGGGGCAGGCACCCAGGGCCGTTCCAGGACTCAGGATGGGGACAGAGATGGCGTGAGGAATGGAGGACAGGGCTAGATGGGCTGACCGGGGGGAACAGTGTTACGAAAAGGAGGCGGGTACCCTGGGCTCCCGTGACAAACTGCGGCAGGGCTAGCCCCTGCAGCCCCCATAGCCCCCACCACCTTGAGACCACGTTCTGGTCACTGCCTCGGAGCCCCGATGTGTTGGGGCCAGGGAGCGCTCCTGCCCGCGCGTGGGGTGTGAGCCTCAGCCTCTGTCCACCCGGCAGCGCGCGTGCCTCCCTTGGTCTGGCCTCCCTCGGCCCGGTCCTGGCGCTGGCCGTGCTAGCTGGCCGTGCTTCTCCGAGGGATACAGCCTTCCATCTCCAGCGCCTCGGGCCAGCCCTCGTACTTGTTGCTGTGCTTACTGTTCTTCACGTGCTGCGGGGAGGGGAGCAGAAAGTCATGACCTTGGCCCTCAGGGACAGGGGACAGGAGTGGACCAGGACCCAGGCTGTCAGTCAACTGTGCTGTGTTGGCCAACGGTGTACTCTCAGGGCACTTGGCCCCTCCACCCATCCCAGGGAAACATGGCATCAGCTGCACTGGCCCACCCCTCATAGCTGGACTGGGGACGGTCCCCTGCTGGGGCATGAGCAGCTGGGGAGCCTCGTCGCATGCAGGCAGAAGGGGCGACGGGCTGCCCTGGTGGGGGTGATGCCAGGCACCCACCATACCTGCTCAAAGGGGCTCTTGTTCTGCACACCCTTGGCCCCGACAAACACCCAGCTGTCCCGGAAGGCCAGCTCCTTGGCGTTCCTGCTGCCCAGCTCACTGAAGAGCTTTCTGGTCTCTTCATTCATCCTGCAGCATGGGAGGAAGGGGTGTCAGCTGTTGCTGCAGAAGGGCAAGGCTGAGGCTGGCCTCCCCAAGCACCTACTTGGTGGCTGGGTCGTCGTAGGATGCCACGAACACCAGGGTGCCTTCGTGCAGTGGCCGAATAAACTTCAACAGGTCGTTGACATCTGGGGGGGCAGGTGCCACGGAACAGGGGTCATCAGGCACCACTGAGCACCCTCCCACAAGCCCGTTCTCCAAACAAGGAAACAGAAGTAGGGATTGGGCCTGGGACATGCCCCACCAAGGGACAGACTGAGGCATCCCCGTGACCTCCCACAGCCTCCAGACCAAGCTGGCGATGCCCCTGTCCTTTCTGAACCCACGGAGGTGACTGAGAAGCTCCAAGTACAGACAGAGAGAGCAGTGTCTCAGGGGAAGCTGCCCAGGTCATTTTGCTGCAGTCAAAATGCAAGATGCTGCGCTGCAACTCACCTCCGGCCCACATGTCAAAGGCCCGGGCCTCGATGAGCTCGCCGCTGACCCCTGTGTCAGGAGGGAGGGGCCCTGCTGGGTAAGCCAGGCCAGCCTCAGGGCACGGCAGGCGGGTAGCACGGGGGGGGGCAGCCCTTCTGGAAGCTTTCAAACAGTCCCCCAATATTCATCCATTTGTTCAGGCAGCTGCATCCCACCCCAAGCCGTGGTGCCTCTGTCTGGCATTTGAGGCCCTCCGGGGGCTCTCCATGAAGCACCCTCAACCTCCCAGAACTTTCCCTAGTTCTTTATTGCCATCATGCTTTTTTGTTCATTGGGTCACTCCTCTGTGGAGCCTTGCGCTTGCACAGACTCCTTCCCAGGCCTCCCTGGGAGATCTTGAATGGGAGGGGAAGGGAGGGCAAACACCCAGAGGCCTCCTGGGGAGGTAGCAGGGAAGGAGGGCGGCAGGCCACGCTCAGCCAGGGGCCTCACCGTTCACCAGGGCGATGTTCAGCCCGCGGCCCACGTTGTCCTTGACGCTGCTCATCAGCCTAGTTGGGGGGGGTGGGGGGGACGGGGAGATCCCACATGGGCACGTCTGCTCCACTCTCCCTTGCAGACCCGGCCCTGGATCCCCCACTCCCTCCCTGATCCCCAGTCACCCCAGGGAGCTCACATCTTGTCCTCGAGGCAGATCTTGGGCCCAATGACGTTGGCGGCCCCGCTGACCACGCGAAAGGCCAGGTGCTCCTCAGGACACGGCTGGGGCAGGCCACACTTGTACTTCCTGGCCCGTGGCGCTGGGCAGGGATAGCAGGTGTTATCCATGGGCCTGGCCCTGAGGTCACCTGAGATCTGAAGGGGAGGTCAGGACCAGCACACATGGTAGAACAAGTGACCGCAGAGCAGGACACAAGTAGGGGGATGTGGCTCAGGCCGAGGCTGGGGACACTTCCATACTCTGTGTCCTACTGGTGAGGCCACAGGGACCCAAGACAGAAGGATTTTCTGTTACTGGTGGGAGAAAAGAAAGGATGCTGAGGGCTGGCCTGGGCCACTGCACAGCCAGGAACAAAGCAGGGGTGAAGTAAGTCAGGCTGGCGGTCTAGCTGCATGGATGAGGCCAACCTGAGCAAAGGCAGTGTGGCAGGGGGTAGTGTGGCAGGGGGTGCAGCCTGTCTCCCGATTTTGATGGGGGTTGGTTGGGAGGACTGGAGCAGGATGGCTTCTATTATGGGTTGAATTCTGTCCCCTCAAGGTATGCTGAAGTTCTAATCTCTGGTACTTCAGAACGTGATGTTTGCAAATAGGGCCTTTGCAGTTCAGATGGGGTCATACTGGAGTAGGTTGGGTCCTTAATGCAACACGACTGATGTCCTTATAAGAACAGAAGTGACAAAGACACACAGAGGGAAGACAGCCATGGTACAGTGGAGGAAGAGACAGGAGTGACACAGCCAGAGGCCAAGGTATGCCTGGGGCCACTGGAACCTGGGGAGGTCAGGAAGGACCCTCCTGTAGAACTTTCAGGGTGAGTGCCGCCCTGCTGACACTTTGATTTCAGACTTCTGGCTTTCAGAATGGGGAGAGAATCCATTTCTGTTGTTTAAGCCACCCAGTTGAAATGGCAGTTCCAGGAAATGGATACAGGTTTTGGCACCAGGAAGTGTGGTGCTTAGGTAACAAATACCTAAAAATGTGGAAATGGCTTTGGAACTGGGTAGTCAGTAGAGGCTTGTCTTAGTCCATTTGCTGCTGCCATAACAGAATACCACAGACTGGGTAATTTATAAAGACAACAGATTCATTTGGCTCATGGTTCTGGAGGCTGGGAAGTCCAAAAGCATGGCGCTGGCATCTGGTGAGGGTCATCCCGTGGCAGAAAGGTGGAAGGTGGAAGCAAGCATATGAGACGCAGGAAAAAAGGGGGCTGAACTTCAAGGTAACTAACTCACCCATAATAATGGCATTCATCCATTCATGAGGGCAGAGCCCTCATGACGTAACTACCTCAAAAAGGCCCTCCTCTCAATACCAATACATTGACAAATTTCAACATGAGTTTTAGAGACGACATTTAAACCATATCAAGGCTATAGAAGTTTGAGGTACATGTTAGAAAAGGTCTGGATTGCCTTTAAGAGACTGTTGGTAGGAGTATGGATGTTAAAGGTAATTCTGGTGAGAGGAGGGGAGAGCAATAGAGACAGCCTCTGTGGTCTTAGAGAATACAAATATCATCAAGAACAGAACGTTGCTAGAAACATGAATGTTAAAGGTGCTTTTGGGTTGGGTGTGGTGATTCATGCATGTGATCCCAGCACCTTGGGAGGCCAAGGCAGGAGCATCACATGAGGCCAGGTGATCAAGACCAGCCTGGGCAACATAGTGAGATCCCGTCTCTACAAAAAATACAAAATAAGCTGGGTGTGGTGGTGCATGCCTGTAATCCCAGCTACTCAGGAGGCTGAGGCAGGAGAATCACTTGAGCTATGATTGCACCACTGCCCTCCAGCCTGGGTGAGAGAGCAAGACCCTGTCTCAATACATTCAAAAAATAAATAATAAAAAATAAAACATTAGCTGGGTGTGGTGGCACATGCCTGTAGTCGCAGCTACTTGGGAGACTGAGGTGAGAGGATCGCTTGAGCCCAGGAGTTTGAGCTTACAGTGCACTGGGATGATACCACTGAACTCCAGCCTGAGCAACAGAGTAAGACCTCTGTCTCTACCAAAAAAAAAAAAAAAAAAAAAAAAAAGGTGCTTTTGGTTAAGCCTCAGAGGAAAATGAGGGACATGTTATTGAGTTATTGGGCGCTGGAGGAAAGCTGATCCTTGTTATAAAGGAACTTGGCCCAGGTGTGGTGGCTCACGCCTATAATCCCAGCACTTTGTGGGGCCAAGGCGGGTGGATCACTTGAGGTCAGGAATTCGAGACCAGCCTGACCAACACGGTGAAACCCCATCTCTACTAAATATGAAAATTAGTTGGGTATGGTGGCAGGTGCCTGTAATCCCAGCTAATCAGGAGGCTGAGGTGGGAGAATCGCTTGAACCCGGGAGGCGGAGGTTGCAGTGAGCCAAGATGGCTCCACTGTACTCCAGCCTGGGTGACAGAGCAAGACTCCGTCTCAAAAAAAAAACAAAAAACAAAAAACTTGGTTGAATTGTGTTCTAGTGTTTGGTCGAAAGGAGAACGTGTAAGTGCTGGGTGCTGAACTTGGATATTCAGCTGAGGAGATTTCCAAGCAGTGTTGAGAGCATAGCCTGACTTCTCCTTGCTGCTTATAGTAAAATGTGAGAGATATAAGGAAGAAACTGTTGAGCACAAAGGAGCCAGAAAGCGAAGATGTGGAAAATTCTTGGCCTAATCATATTACAAAAACTGCAAAAGTGTCCCCTGGACAGAACAGCAAGGCTGTTCAAGCGTTTGCCCCAGAGCTGAGGTATGTGACTCGTGGGTCCACTCAACCCTTTCAGCAGAAATCTACAATGAAGATGGGGTTATCTAGGAAGCGTCTGTGGGAAAACTCTCTGATTTTATAGCTTGGGCCTCTATAACTTGCACAAGAGACCAACAAGGCTCTTGAGAATCTGACACCAGCAGAAACACTGCCGGCCTGGAGTGAAGGGGGCAGAGATGAGATGAAGGGAAGGAAGGGTGGCCCCGAAGGTGGGGCTGTCTCCTGTTTCAGAGCATGGGGTCATTCCAGCAGGCCCAGAAGAAAGAATCTCAGGCCACAGAGGATTCCCCTCAGGCCTTGAAACCAAATGAATTTTGCCCTGCTGGGCTTTGGACTTGCTTGGGACGGGTGACCTCTTTCTTCCTTCCAAGTTGCCCTTTTGCAGTGGGAGTATCTATCCTAGGCCTGCCCCACCGTCATATTCTGGCAGGAAGTAACTTGGCAGGAAGTAACTTGTTTTCTAGGTTGACAGTGGCAAGCAGCCCCCGTGGACCACCACAGCTGGTTTGGGGAGGAATAAATGGAAAACCGAAGCCCTACGGGACTGGGGGCAGGCAGGGATGTCACAAAGGGGAGGAGCAGGGAGGTGACAGGGGCCTTACCTGCAGTCACCGAGCTCTCTGGACCTGTGGATACAGAGTGGTTTCTGTTAGTGTGGAGCCTCCCAGGGCCTGCGGCAGGGCAGCCTGGCCCTCCTTACACCGCGAAGTGTAGACACAGGCAGTCAGGCTCAGGGGCCGGGGGCTAAGCCAGGCCGACCTTGGCATGCTTCCTGCTCAAGTGTAAGTCATGTTCAGATGAAAAACTCCCTACTCTAGGAACAGGGGGAAATGGAATTAGAAAAACTACTTAGATGACCTGGCCGGGCATAGTGGCTCATGCCTGTAGCACTTTGGGAGGCTGAGGCGGGTAGATTGCTTGAGCCCAGGAGTTTGAGACCAGCCTGGGCAACATGGTGAAACCCCATCTCTACTAAAAATACAGTAATAATAATAATAATAATAATAATAATAATAATAATAATAAGCCGGGTTTGGTGGTGCGCACCTGTAGTCTCAGCTACTCGGGAGGCTGAGGCACTAGAATCGCTTGAACCCAGGAGGTAGAGGTTGCAGTGAACCGAGATCGCACCACTGCACTCCAGCCTGGGAGACAAAGTGAGACACTGTCTCAAACAAACAAACAAAAAAGTACTTAGGTGACCTATTACCAGTCAACAAGGTGTAGAGTCCCCTCTCCATCTCAGAGCCTGCAGGGAGCAACCGGGGCATCACTCCCCATGTTCAGTAGAAGCTCCCTGCCCCTTACTCTGGCCCTACTGACTCCAGTTGGGCATATAATTCTAGTGATCAGGTATTGGCTTTCCTAGATGAAGCAACTGGGTGTTGGGGGAGGCTGCGCCTGATGCCCAGAGACAGACTGGGGACAGCCAAAGGTAGCCTGCCAGGGAGGAGATAGAAAACCCAAGTCAACTCCCAACCCAGAGCCTCAACCACAGGCCCAGGTGGCCACCTTGGTGGCCTCCAGAGAAGGATAAGGCGGGGTCCCACACTCACTGGTGAAGAGTTGCTGGATGCGAGGAAAGCCACTGCCAGGCCCACCCAGGAGGATGCTGACCACGATCCATGTGACACCCACACTGACGACTAGGACCACAATGCGGAGAGGGCCTGGAGGCAGGATAGACACAGGGTGGGGTCACCTCAGATACCAGCGAACCCCAGAATGACCCCATAGCCTTGCATGACTGGATCTCCCCTGCCACTTGGGAAGAAGTGGCTGGAGGACAAGGAGGTGGAGACCTGTTGCCTTCCACCAGGGCTGAAAGGGAGACTTGAGCTCCCTGGCAGGTGGAAGGAGGAAATTGAGTTCAAATCCCAAGGCTGCTGGGTTTGGTTCTCCCTGGCGGGTCTGGGAGGGGGCCTTCCAGAACTCTCTGCTCAAGAAGGGCTCCAGCCCTCTTTCCAAGAACCCCCTCAACTTCCTGCCTCTGAAACCACCAATATATTTGGGCATCCACCTGCCCCTCCTTTCCTCCTGTTCTGAGGGAGAAGGGTCCCTACTCCCTTTTAAGACCAGTCCCAGCCGGGCGCAGTGGCTCACGCCTGTAATCCCAGAACTTTAGGAGGCCGAGGCAGGTAGATCATGAGGTCAGGTGTTCGAGACCAGCCTGACAAAGATGGTGACCCGGCCTCTACAGAAAATACAAAAATTAGCCGGGCATGGTGGCGCGCGCCTGTAATCCCAGCTACTCAGGAGGCTGAGGCAGGAGAATCAGTTGAACCTGGGTGGCGGAGGTTGCAGTTAGCCGAGACCATGCCACTGCACTCCAGCCTGGCGACAGAGTGAGACTCTGTCTCAAAACAAAAACAAAAACAAAACCAAACAAAACCAAAACAACAACAGTCCCGTCATCTGCTGGGACCTGGATTGCAAGCTCCCCAGCCTTCTCTGATTTCTTGTAATAGTGATCACTCTCTCTAGCTCGCTCTTTCTCCTGTATTTTCAACATCTCCAATGTTAAGGAAGCAAAGAAAACACTCTTCTTCAAAACCACATCCCCATCCTCTTTCCCCTAACCTTTCTTTTCCCTGTCAACCCCCTCAAAAGTCATCCATACTCATTCCATCATCTCACCTCCTACTCCCTCCCACCCTACTCCAGTCTGGCCTGGCTTCCACCACCTCACCAAATCAGCTTGTTGCCAAGGCCACTGATGACCTTTGTGGTGTCACCACTCCTGGTGACCTGTCAGCCTTGATCTTCCTTGACCTCTCAGTGGGCTGCCCATGTCCTCCTGACAGAAGCACTAACTTCTCTGCTGGCTTTCTGGACAGCACACTCTCCTGACCCAATCTCTCTGGACACTCCTCATTCTCCTTAGTTAGATCGTCTCCTCTACCCTCCCCTTAAAAGCTGGACTTTCCCAGGCTTCCATCTCAGGCTGCCTTCTGGTCCCTACCTGTAGTGTCTTTTTATTTTTTTTATTTTTGAGACGGAGTCTTGCTCTTGCCCCCCCAGGCTGGAGTGCAATGGCGTGATCTCGGCTCACTGCAACCTCTGCCTCCTGGGTTCAAGCGATTCTCCTGCCTCAGCCTCCCAAGTAGCCGGGATTACAGGCGCGCACCACCGTGCCTGGCTTATTTTTTTTTTTGAGACAGAGTCTTGCTCTGTCGCCCAGACTGGAGTGCAGTGGCGTGATCTTGGCTCACTGCAAGCTCCGCCTCCTGGGTACACGCCATTCTCCTGCCTCAGCCTCTCTGGTAGCTGGGACTACAGGCGCCCGCCACCACGCCCGGCTAATTTTTTTGTATTTTTAGTAGAGACGGGGTATCACCATGTTAGCCAGGATGGTCTTGATCTCCAGACCTCGTGATCCGCCCGCCTCGGCCTCCCAAAGTGCTGGGATTACAGGTGTGAGCCACCGCACCCGGCCATGCCTGGCTAATTTTTGTATTTTTAGTAGAGACGGGGTTTCACCATCTTGGCCAGACTGGTCTTGAACTCTTGACCTCAGGTGATCCACCCGCCTTGGCCTCCCAAAGTGTTGAGATTACAGGCGTGAGCCACTGCGCCCAGCTGTCTTTATTTTTTTGAGACGGAGTCTCGCTCTGTCGCCCAGGCTGGAGTTATGCGGTGGCGCGATCTCGGCTCACTGCAAGCTCAGCCTCCCGGGTAGCTGGGACTACAGGCGCCCGCCACCACGCCCGGCTCATTTTTTTGTATTTTTTTAGTAGAGATGAGGATTCACCATGTTGGCCAGGCTGGTCTCGAACTCCTGACTTCAAGTGATCCTCCCACCTCGGCCTCCCAAAGTGCTAGGATTACAGGCGTGAGCCACCGCGCCCGGCCTGTAGTGTCTTTTAAGATGATGTCATCTACTCCTAGCTCTTTAATTAACCACCATGTGTCAATGACTTTCTATTTTCTAGTTCCAGCCGTGGCCTCTCTTGAAACCACTCCCTGCCAGCTGGTTCCTCAGTGGCCAGCTCCACCTGGATATGTCCACAAAGTTACCACCTTAGCAAGTCTGAAGTCCAATTCCCGAGTTGTTTCTACTCTCCACCCCGCCCCAACCTATCCCTCCCCAAGGATCTTCATCTTACTTGTCCAGGTGACAGTAGGGCTGTCATCGGGTTCATGTCGAAGCCCACAGCCACTTTTGTCACTTCCCCTCTAAGACCACGCCTCTCCACCTGGACTGCCCACCTCCTCTCTCTCACCACTCATTTTCCAAAAAGCAGCTGGTCTGCTACCTGCGTTGGGAGATACTGACTATACTAATCCTCATGTCATAGCTCGGGGAGCTGACGTCCTCAGAGGTGAAAGGATTTGGTTAAGGTCAAGGAACGAGTGTTTGTGCAGAGTCCTCCATTTCCAAAACCAAACCCAGTGGTTCACCCGGGCCTCTCCAGACACAGATGTCGCGACGCTGGGCCTCCAGCCAGGTGCCCTTTTCAACTCCCTCCCGTTCGCTGTGGAAGCCACCCACCTGCCAACCTCATGTCCACTTCTCCTGCTGGGTTGGGACCGCCGGCAAGTGCACTGTTTGGGGGCAAAGCGGAAGAACAGGTTTGGGTGGGGGTCAGGGGCAAGCCTGTGCGGGACCCCTGCTGGGGGCGGGCGCGATCGGTGCTACGGACCTGTTTGTCCAGCCGCCCGGCCAGGCAGGGCTCCTCGGAAACGCGCGGGGAAACCCTGCCTGGCCAGGAGGGGCCTCAGGAACCCGTTGGCTCACGATCTTGCCCACAGGAGCCTCCGGGGCCGGGACGAAGATGTGGTTCTCCTGGGCTCGGGCCGTTCCTCCGGGCCTGGGGGCTGGCGACGCGGGCCGGGCCGGAGATTTCTCTGGCCGTGGGGAGACGTGGGCTCGGTCAGGGAGGTTCCCTGTCAGGCCCGCCGACCCGCTCCGCCCCGGGAGAGGACGCAAGGCCGCTGCGCAGGGTGGCCAGGCAGGCCCGGCAATGGCGGCTAAGGGCGGGGCCACAGCCCGTCGGCTCCGCCCCCGGCAGCAGCGGCGCCTTCTGGCTCCACGCAGGCCCCGCCTCCAGACCCGCCTCTACCGCTCGCGCTGGCCGCCGGATGGGAGGGGCCTGAACCTGTCCCGCCCCGAACCTGTCCCGCCCCTGGATCCCTCGTCGGCCCCGCCTCCGCAGTGCGTTCAGGCTGAACCCACCGGCCGCCGAGTGGGAGGGGCCCACGTCGGTCCCGCCCCGGAAGTCTCCCCTCGGCCCTTTCTCGGGTGGGAGAGCCCTGCCTACCCAGGCTTGGAGGGCTGGGGCTGCGCTTGCACCTTGAGGTCAGATTTGTGAGTCGTGGGAAGACGCAGATGGATCTGGGGCAGAATTAGAACCTGTTCCAAAGTTGATCCATGCGCTTTGTAAAGGCAAGGGAGGTACAGAGGCGCAGATAGGGAAGACCGCAGGATCCAGCGTGAGCCTCTGGCTGCGTTTCCTTAGGGTCTGTTTTCTGTCCAGAAGCGCGTTCCTGCTGTCTCTCGTTATCACTTTTATAATGGGACGGGGCGTCTCAAACTATTTCGACATCCTTGAAAACTCTTGCCTGCTCCGCCTGCCTGATCTCTAACACCCTCCTCCTCAGAGCTGCTCAAGCTGTGTTGTTTACGCCACACCCCACCCTAAAAGCAGAGGAGAATACAACTTTCGGGGGCAGTGGAGGGGGGAGTTTAGTGCTATAACCCGAGGCTTTCACAGCAAACCAGAATTTATTTTGAGGCCTGTCAGGTTCAGCTTTCAAGTCACGTGACTTTCGCGTCCTACACAACTCTTATTTTCACTTGAAAACAAGTGTGACGTCGTGAATTCCCTAACAATAGGAAAAAAGAAGGCTCCAGAAAGAGCGGTGCTTGGCTTTCCCAGCGGCTCCAAGCGGTGCCCGGCACCCAGCTGGCTGTATGGACCTGGGGTGGTCTCCGGCCGCAGGCAGACGCGGCCCTTCGGCCTTTCTCCAGTCACCCCAATTCTCCCTGACTGCCTGGCTGTCTCCCCTCCGCGCCTGCCCGCACGCTGCCCCCAACACTGCCCGGGCTCCCTCTGCCCATGAGAACACGGGTCAAGCTCCCGTCCCTTCTGCCCTGCCGGCTGCCCCAAGTGCGCCCTGACCACCTACTGCGCTGGCATGGCCGGGGCCACCCTGACAGCTGATCCATCATCTGTCTGGAGAGCAGCAGCAGGGCCGAATGAGAACCACGGAAACCTCCCTGCCCTTTGACCCAACTTACGGGAATCTCCTACCCTTAGGGAAACAATGCAAAATATAGAGAAAGTTTATAGAGCCGGGCATGGGAGAGCCCTGGTTAGAATCCAGCAGTTTCTATACTGGAGTACTCAACAGGGTCAAGGTCCCTTTCAGCTGCCTGCTGCTGGGGCCAGGGCTTTGCATTTGCGTTTTGTCATGGAATTTGACAGCCTCTCAAGTAATTATGGTAACGAATCTTGGGCTCCATGCCCTCCTCAGGGGGGCCCAGTCGAAGAAGCTCCAGGTTACTCACACCCTTGAGCTGCCAGCCGGTGTTTTTCAAAGACAATATTTACATGTTGTTCAGAGCAGGCATTTATGAAAGTGTTGCTTTAATGAGTCCCCCTGAGCATTCCGAGACAACTCTCCCTTCCTTGGGGACACCACGTGGGTGATGGGCCAGAGGCCTGGGATTCAGTTCCACGTCTTCCGTGCTTCCTGGGGCAGCCTTGCAAAAGTCCCTTATTTTCTCTGGGATGGTTTGGATTCCTGTGGGGGTCTGGCCAGCACGGTGACTAGAGCACATGGTCTGTCACCATCCAGGCCAACGTCCTGGGGTACACTCACAGTCATCTGTTCTTCCAGGTCAGCCCTCATAGATCAGGGCAGCTTCAGCAGTTCTCAAATAGCAGATGTTACAAAATGGGGGCGGGCAATCCTGCAGCAGACGTCTCTGCACTTTCTGTTAGAAGGACACCCCAGGTATTTTTGAGCACTGTTCTGAAGATGGAAAAATCCAGAGTATACATACACTTAAAGCTGGGAGGGGCACCTGCCGGGGAGAATGCATAAGGGATAGAAACAAAAACAGAGGGCCAAAGCCTCTGCCAGGCAGAAGACACTGAGTTCTCAGCAAAGAGAACACCTTTCAGTGCTGTGGTCAAAGGGATGTCAAGCCTCCTGAGGCCCGGAAAGAGCAGGAAACTGAGGGCAGAATTGGAAAAAATCAAGTTACAGACACACACGACAGGATAACCTCTATACAGAAAGGAGCACACCCAAAATAATACTATATATTTATAGATGTACTTTTGTATTGGGGTAAGACACATATAACATAACATTTGCCATCCAAATCATTTTAAGTATACGATCCTGTGGCATCAGTTACATTCACAATGTTGTACAACCATCACTACTATCTTTTTGTGTGTGTGTATATTACTTTTTTTTTTTTCCCCGAGACAGAGTCTTGCTCTGTCTCCAGGCTGGAGTGCAGTGGCTCAATCTTGGCTCACTGCAACCTCTGCCTCCCAGGTTCAAGCAATTCTCCCGCCTCAGTCTCCTAAGTAGCTGGGATTACAGGCGCCTGCCATCATACCCAGCTAACTTTTATATTTTTAGTAGAGACGGGGTTTCAACATGCTGGCCAGGCTCGTTTCAAACTCCTGAGCTCGTGATCTGCCCGCCTTGGCCTCCCAAGCTGCTGGGATTACAGGCGTGAGCTACTGTGCCCGGCCATGTATTACTTTTATGGGCTCATATATATGTCCATAGAAATATAGAGTTCTTTTAAAAATTCTATCAATAGATATTTCTTTTTCTTTTTCTTTTCTTTTCTTTCTTTCTTTTTTTTTTTTTTTGAGTCAGAATCTCACTCTGTCGCCCAGGCTGGAGTGCAGTGGCGTGATCTCGGCTCACTGCAACTCCTGCTTCCCGGGTTCAAGTGATTCTCCTGCATCAGCCTCCCGAGTAGCTGGAACTACAGGCGTCTGTCACCATACCCGGCTAATTTTTTTGTATTTTTAGTAGAGATGGGGTTTCACTATGTTGGCTAGGCTGGTCTCGAACTCCTGACCTCAGGTGATCCGCCTGCCTCGGCCTCCCAAAGTGCTAGGATTACAGGCATGTGCCACCATGCACGGAAATCAATAGATATTTCATTTCCACCAATACAGAAGCATCAGTTAACAGTGACTGGTTGACACTTTTAGACAGTGGCTTGAGAAGGGCCCTGAATGAGCCACCTACATGGAACACAGAATTTGAGATGTGCAAATGTGGAGACCTGAAGGCTTGTTATGGGAACAAAAGGTGGCTGTGTATAGAGAGGAGCGCAGATGAAGGGGACTTATCAGCAGTCGCAGGGAGTTCATGCTCAACAACTGGCAACAAGCGGGGCAGCTACAGGCTACTCAACTGGGGATTGATGCGCGGTGCCTCTGAGGTTCAGCTCTGGGCCTGATCGTCCAAGAAAGGGCAGCTAAGGTGGGCATAGTGAATCACGCCTGTAATCCTAGGACTTTGGGAGGCTGAGGTGGGAGGATTGCTTGAAGCCAGGAACTTGAGACCAGCCTGGGCAACAAAGTGAGACCCTGCATATATATATATATATATATATATATTTACACAAATAAATAAAGGGCAGCTAGACTCCACAGAAACCATGTTGAAGATTCCTGTGCAGGAAGGGGGTGATAAAATGCAGAAACCTGACCTGACACAGCCAACACATAACTACATTGCCTCATTTTTCACGACTTTTTTCTTTCTTTTTGGAGAGAGGGTCTCATTGTGTTGCCCAGGCTGGAGTGCAGTGGCGCAGTCACAGCTCACAGCAACCTTTGCCTCCCAGGCTCAAGCGATTCTCCTGCCTCAGCCTCCTCAGCAGCTGGGATTACAGGCATGTGCCACTACTGGCCAGCTAATTTCTGTATTTTTAGTAGAGACGGGGTTTCACCATGTTGGCCAGGCTGGTCTTGAACTCCTGGCCTCAAATGATCCACCTGCCTCGGCCTCCTAAAGTGCTGGGATTACAGGCGTGAGTCACTACGCCCAGCCATTAATTGCCAAGTCTCATTGGCTCCTAGTCTCTTAATCCACATCTGCTAAAGTTGTTTAAGGTACAGCTAAAAGATCACCCAGGCTGGGCTCAGTGGCTCACACCTGTAATCCCAGTAATTTGGAAGGCCCAGGCGGGAGTATCACTTGAGCCCAGGAGTTCGAGACCAGCCTGGACAACACAGGAAGACCTTATCTCTACCAAAAATACAAAAATTAGCAGCATGTGGTGGTGCACACCTGTGGTCCCAGATACTTGGGAGGCTGAGGTGGGAGGATCACTTGAGCCCAGGAGGTCAAGGCTGCAGTGAGCTATGATCACACCACTGCACTCCAGCCTGGGCAGCAGAGCAAGGCCCTGTCTCAAAAAAAATAAAATAGGGGCCGGGCGCGGTGGCTCACGCCTGTAATCTCAGCACTTTGGGAGGCTGAGGCAGGTGAATCACCTGAGGTCAGGAGTTCAGGACCAGCCTGGCCAACGTGGTGAAACCTCGTCTCTACTAAAAATACAAAAATTAGCTGGGCATGGTGGTACACGCCTGTAATACCAGATACTCGGGAGGCTGAGGCAGGAGAATCGCTTTAACCTGGGAGGTGGAGGTTGCAGTGAGCCGAGACTGCGCCACTGCACTGCAGCCTGGGTGACAGAGCGAGACTCTGTCTCTAAATAAATAAAATAAATAAATAAATAAATAAGGCTGGGTGCGGTGGCTCACGCCTGTAATCCCAGCACTTTGGGAGGCCGAGGCAGGTGGATCACCTGAGGTCAGGAGTTCAAGACCAGCCTGGCCAACATGACGAAACCCCGTCTCTACTAAAAATACAAAAATTAGCCAGGCATGGTGGCGGGTGCCTGTAATCTCAGCTACTGGGGAGGCTGAGGCAGGATAATTGCTTGAACCCAGGAGGTGGAGGTTGTGGCGAGCCGAGATCATGCCACTGTACTCCAGCAGCCTGGGCAATAAGGGCGAGACTTCATCGCACCAAAAAAAAAAAAAAAAAAGCAGCTCCACTAGGAAGACTAAAATACTAAAATGATGGTGTGCTAACTTGAACAGTTAGGTTGTACAAGAAAGGACTTGGCAGTTCCCTTTCTGATGTCCTCCAAGACATGGGTTCCATTTATATGCACCTTGTTCTTTCCTCAGACCTGTAACTTCAGCCTGGAGTTGAGCAGAAACATGGCTTCCTTGTCTTCAAGTCATTCTTGGGCTTCAGAGAGAAGATGCTGGACCTTTGAACCAGCAAGCAGGTTACTGGTACCTTTGCCCTGAGAATACGCTGGTGGTGCTTGTGGCTGCAGCGTTTACCCCGAGATAACTTTGCCATGAAATATCTTCCTTTTATTATTTCTTCATCGCTCTAGTATATCGACTTTGGAAACAAAAGACATCACTCTATTTAGAGCATTCCTTTCTTAGTAGTGGTATTTCCGTTGACAAAAAAATAGTAATTCTGAATTGCCGAAAATGTCAAATCATAGAAAACGTTGTTAGCCGAAGATTCATCTGATGAATCAGATTTTTCCAAAATAGATGATTCTGATGTTAGTTCTGTTTAGAAATAACTCCAAGTACAGTTTTTATATATTATTTTCACATTGAAAATCAGTCAGATTTGCTTCAGCCTCAAAGAGTGTGTTTATGTAAAAATAAATGAGCACTGGCAACCTCCGCCTCCCGGGTTCAAGCAATTCTCCTGCCTCAGCCTCCCCAGTAGCTGAAATTACAGGCGCCCGCCACCACACCTGGCTAATTTTTGTATTTTTAGTAGAGACGAGGTTTCACTATGTTGGCCAGGCTCGTCTTGAACTCCTGACCTCAGGTGATCTGCCTGCCTCAGCCTCCCAAAGTGCTGAGATATATAGGTGTGAGCCACGGCACCCGGCCGGCTTTTCAATGGTATGTGGGAATGAGCTGCTTGGTCAGCTGGATAAATGTACTGTCAGCCTCAGGACTGCCTGCATTCACCCTGGGAAGCAGTCAAACCCTATGTGATGGGTCATTGGGTCATGAGATGCTGGAACATCACTGTATTGCTGGCTTTGGAGAAAGATGGAATTTTTTTTTGTTTTTTTTTTTGAGACGGAGTTTCACTCTGTTGCCCAGGCTGGAGTGCAATGGTGTGACCTCGGCTCACTGCAACCTCCGCCTCCCGGGTCCAAGTGATTCTCCTGCCTCAGCCTCCCGAGTAGCTGGGATTACAGGCACCCGCCACCAAGCCTGGCTAATTTTTGTATTTTTAGTAGAGACGGGGTTTCACCATGTTGGCCAGGCTGGTCTTGAATTCCTGACCTCAAGTGATCCGCCTGCCTCATCCTCCCAAAGTCCTGGGATTACAGGTGTGAGCCACCGCGCCTGGCCAAAAGGTAGATCTTGTCTCATTTTCCTGCCAGAAAGCTCCCTGAGGCTGAACATCTGAAAAAAGAACCCAAATCAGAAAGAAGACCCCAGACATTTGCTGTGTACAGTGCTACTCAGAATTATTTGAAGAAAATGTTCAATTCCTTCTTAATTTCTTCACTGACTCACTGGTCATTCAGGATGATATTTCCCATGAAGGCCAGGTAGTAAATACCCTCAGCTCTGTAGGCTACACAAGTCTCTGTCATGACCACAGTCAGCCCTTTGTATTTGCAGGTTTCACATCCTCAATCAACCTCAGAAAATGTTTGGGGGAAAAAAAAAAAACCACCACCACCACCACCACCACTAAAAAATAACAGCACTGGGTGGGTGTGGTGGCTCATGCTTGTAATCCCAGCACTTTGAAAGGCCAATGAGGGCGGATCAGCTGAGGTCAAGAGTTCAAGACCAGCTCGGTCAACATGGCAAAATTCTGTCTCTACTAAAAATACAAAGATTAGCCAGGTGGTAGTGCATGCCTGTAATTCCAGCTATTCAGGTGGCTGAGGCACAAGAATCGCTTGAACCAATGAGGTGAAGGTTGCAGTGAGTCGAGATTGTGGCCACTGCACTCCAACCTGGGCTACAGAGTTGGACTGTGTCTCAAAAAAAAAAAAAAAAAGGCAGCAAGACAGTGAAACAACTATTTACGTAGTACTTGTATTAGATACTATAAGTTATCTAGAGATGATTCGATTATTTCAAGTGTATGGGAGGGCTGGGGAGTTCTGCACTTTGGGAGGCTGAGGCAGGAGGATTGCTTCAGCCCAAGAGTTCAAGAGCAGCCTTGGCAACATGGCAAGATCCCAACTCTATTTAAAAAAAAAATACAAATTTAAAAAGTACACGGGAGGGGCCGGGCACGGTGGCTCACGCCTATAAGCACTTTGGGAGGCCGAGGTGGGCGGATCACGAGGTCAGGAGTTCGAGACCAGACTGGCCAATATAGTGAAACCCCACCTCTACTAAAAGTAAAAAAATTAGCTGGGCGTGGTGGCATATACCTGTAATCCCAGTGACTTGGGAGGCTGAGGGAGGAGAATCGCTTTAATCTGGGAGACGAAGGTTGCAGTGAGCCGAGATTGTGCCACTGCACTCCAGCCTGGGTGACAGACAAGACTCCGCCTCAAAAAAAAAAAAAAAAAAAAAGTAGTATACAGGAGGATGTGCATAGGTTATATGCTGTGCCATTTTATATCAGGGACTTCAGCATCTGTGGATTTTGATACCCCTGGGGGTCCTGGAACCAATCCCCGTGGATACCAAGGGAAGACTCCACTCAACTCTGCCACTACAGACAGCATGTAAGCAAATGGGTGTGGCTGGGTTCCCATAAAACTGTATTTACAAACAGCCAATGTCTACTTAGGTGAGCTGCACATTGACCTCTTTAGCTCGTTATTCCTTCTTGCATCTCAGATTGTTCCATCTAGTACTGGGTTTCTTCTGCTTGAGGCACACACTTTTTGGTGAGAAAATGTTGGTGGCAAATTCTTTGCTTCTGTTTGCACTTCACCATCATACTTGAAAGATTTTTTTTTTTTTTAAGTCGGAGTCTCGCTCTTTTGCCCAGGCTGGAGTGCAGTGGCACAATCTAGGCTCACTACCACCTCTGCCTCCCGGGTTCAAGTGATTCTGCCTCAGCCTCCCACGCAGCTGGGATTACAGGCAAGCGCCACCATGCCTGGCTAATATTTGTATTTTTATTAGAGACGGGGTTTCACCATGTTGTCTAGGCTGGTCTGGAACTCCTGACCTCAAGTGATCCGGCCACCTCGGCCTCCCAAAGTGCTGGGATCACAGGTGTGAGCCACCACGCCTGGCCAGCGACCATCACACCCAGCCAGCCATCATTATATCTTCAAGTTTTGCTTCTGCCACACTTGCTGTCTTCTGTTTCTGTGAAATCAGTTAAATGTATGGAACACCTTCTCATTCTCCTTGCGGCTTCTTCCTCTGTCTTTAGTGTCTTCCCTGAACTTGTCTTTCTGGGTTGTATTCTGAATACATTCTTCTGAGCCAGTTTTTGGTTCCTGCATTCTCTCTTTGATGTTGCGTAATTTGCCACTAAACCAGTCCATCTACTTTTAAACTTACAAGCTCACATTTTACCTTTTTTGAGACAGGGTCTCACTATGTCGCCCAGGCTGGAGTGCAGTGGCTTGATCTTGGCTCACTGCAACCTCCACTTCCTGGCCTCAAGCGACCCTCCCATCTCAGCTTCCTGAGTAGATGGGACTACAGGCACTCGCCACCACACCTGGCTAGTTTTCGTATTTTTTGTAGACATGGGGTCTCACCATGTTGCCCAGGCTGGCCTAGAACCCCTGGGCTCAAGCAATCTGTCTGCTTGATCCCTCCCAAAGTGCTGGGATTACAGGCATGCGCCACTGCACCCAGCTGTCCCACCATGACTTATTATTTCATTAGATCTGGTTAAGTACGGTTATTTTATGTCTGGCTAACAATTCCAGCGCCTGAAGACCTCACGATCTGTCGCTATTGCTCATTGTTTCTCTTGCAATGTTGTTTCCTGGTGCGCCCGGTTATCTCTGATGATGTGCTTGCCCTCATGCTTTAAAAAGTACCTGTAGGAGGAAGGAGTCTCTCCTGAGAGGGTTTGCTCTGGGTTCTGCCAGATAGGCAGAACCATCTGCGTTGGGGAACTGCCCATCCAGGACCCCTTAAGCCAAGTTAAAGACTTAAGGTTCCATGGTCAAGCCTGGGGAATTTGAACCTTGGGGAATTTGAACCCTGGGGGATTTGAACCCTGGGGGATTTGAACCCTGGGAATTTGAACCCTGGGGAATCTGAACCCGGGGAATTTGAACCCTGGGGAATTTGAACCCTGGGGGATTTGAACCCTGGGAATCTGAACCCTGGGGAATCTGAACCCTGGGGAATCTGAACCCTGGGGATTTGAACCCTGGGGAATTTGAACCCTGGGGAATTTGAACCCTGGGGATTTGAACCCTGGGGAATTTGAACCCTGGGGATTTGAACCCTGGGGAATTTGAACCCTGGGGATTTGAACCCTGGGGATTTGAACCCTGGGGAATTTGAACCCTGGGGATTTGAACCCTGGGGAATTTGAACCCTGGGAATTTGA
Organism: Gorilla gorilla gorilla; assembly: GCF_029281585.2. Lineage (NCBI taxonomy): Eukaryota > Metazoa > Chordata > Mammalia > Primates > Hominidae > Gorilla > Gorilla gorilla. Next base: position 166,144,332 of record NC_073247.2, read on the forward strand.
ACCCTGGGGAATTTGAACCCCGGCTCAGCTGCAATTCTGGGTTTCCTCTCAGTATGATGGGGCAGCAAGTTGGGGGCCTCAAGGTTTGATTTCTGTCCTCTTCGCTTTATACGGCTGTCAAGGAAAAGTTCCTGGGTGGGCAAAGGCAACTTGGGGGTTAATTTGTATCATGAGGTCCTAGTTTTCTCTGAAAATTTGGCCTTGCAAATATATGTGTGTGTGTGTGTATATATATATATTTATATTTGAGACAGGGTCTTGCTGTGTGGCCCAGGCTGGAGTGCAATGGTGTGATCATGGCCCAAGTGATCCTCCCACCTCAGTCTCCTGAATAGCTAGGACTACAGGCGTGTGCCAACATGCCCGGCTAATTTTTGTATTATTGTAGAAACAGGGTTTCATCATGTTGCTCTGCTGGTCTCGAACTCTTGGGCTCAAGCAACATGCCCAAAGTGCTGGGATTACAGGAGTGAGACACTGTGTCCAGCCATAGAGTCTCACTGTCCTTACAGAAAGCCAGAATTCAGTCTGCTTCTTGTTCTCTCAAAGCTTCCTCGAAGTGTTCCAGCGGAGGCAAGCAGTGAAGCTCTAGGAGGCAAGAGGCCTTCTCAGGGACCCCAGCTTTGGCCTGTATGTCTGGGTGTCGTCCTGGACTAGTCTGATCACGTCTCACAGCTGAGTTTCTCAGCTTCTCCTCCTGCAGTACAGGAAGGACAACCCCTTCCGACTGCTTCTCACAGGGAGAGGGCAGTGGTGAGCCTAGAAAATAAACGCCCGAAGCCAGCCCCGCCCCATTTGTGCCTCTCCCTCCCCTCCTTTTCTGCTTCGCAGAGCAGACAACGCAACACTCGCCCCCGCCCAGCTCAGCCTGAAGACCCCTTCTCCACTCCCATCCCTTTCTGGCTCAGCCACCCGGCAGTGGGCCAGGTTCGGATGGAGGGAGGGAGGGAGAGGAGCCGGAGAGAGTTTTAAGTACTCTCTGGGCTTCTCACATTGCTGGCTTCAGTGGTTGCTGGACGCAAATTGATGTGATGTCAGACACCGGCAGCAGAGAAGCTAAGGCATTTGGGTCTGTGCTGCTGTGGCACCTGGGACTCAGTGTGAAGGGATCAGGCTAGGTTTGAAATTCTCTTCTGGCTTAATAATTTGCAGGTCTGGGCTGGGAGGTGAAGCTCTGAGTACACTGCGAGTGTCAGGGGTCCGGCAGGGGGTCTCTATCCAGCTCCTGCCCACTCCCGCGTGGGGTGAAACCTTGAGAGATGAGACACCAATCCAGGGCCTCTGAAGACCCACGAGGTAGAGTGCACTTAACAGTAAATTGTGGGCTGGGTGCGGTGGCTCATGCCTGTAATCCCAGCACTTTGAGAAGCCTAGGCGGGTGGATCACGGGGTCAAGAGATAGAGACCATCCTGACCAACATGGTGAAACCCCATCTCTACTAAAAATACAAAAATTAGCTGTGTGTGCTGGCGGCTGCCTGTAGTCCCAGCTACTTGGGAGGCTGAGGCAGGAGAATCACTTGACCCCAGGTGGTGGAGGTTGCAGTGAGCTGAGATCGCGCCACTGCACTCCTGCACTCCAGCCTGGCGAAAGAGCAAGAGTCTGTCTCAAAAAAAAAAAAAAAAAAAAGAGTAAATTGTGGCCAGGTGCGGTGGCCCATGCCTGTAATCCCAGCACTTTGGGAGGCTGAGGTGGGCGGATCACGGGAGTTCCAGATCAGCCTGGCCAGCATGGGGAAACCCCATCTCTACTAAAAATAAAAATTAGCTGGGCATGGTAGCAGGCGCCTGTAATCCCAGCTACTCAGGATGCTGAGACAGAAGAATTGCTTGAACCTGGGAGGTAGAGGTTGCAGTGAGCAGAGATTGTGCCACTGCACTCCAGCCTGAGTGCCAGAGCCACACTCTGTCTCAAAAAACAAAAACAAAAACAAACAAAAAAACCCGGTAAATTGCGGGGCCGAGTGCAGTGGCTCACGCCTGTAATCCCAGCACTTTGGGCGGCCAAGGCTGGGGGATCACCTAAGGTCAAGAGTTCGAGACCAGCCTGCCCAACATGATGAAACCCCGTCTCTACTAAAAATACAAAAACTAGCCAGGCGTGGTGGCATACACCTGTAGCCTCAGCTACTTGAGAGGCTGAGGCAGGAGAATCACTTGAACCCAGGAGGTGGAGGTTGCAGTGAGCCGAGATCACGCCAGTGTAGTCCAGACTGGGCGACAGAGCAAGACTCCATCTCAAAAAAAAAAAAAAAAAAAAAGAGTACATTGCGGGCCAAGCGTGGTGGCTCACGCCTGTAGACCCAGCTACTCAGGAGGCTGAGGTAGGAGGATGCTTGAACTTGGGAGGTGGAAGCTGCAGTGAGTTGTGATTGCGTCACTGCACTCCAACCTGGGCAACAGAGTGAGATCCAGTCTCAAAAAAAAAAAAAAAAAAAAAAGCAAATTGTGGCTGAATTCTTTGGCATTGCAGGCAGAGAAGGGGTGAAAACAGGGCTCCAGCCTTGAACCGGTCAGCAGGGGTCAGGGAGGCTGAGTGAGTCACCCTATGGAATGGGCCAGGGTGGATCTGGGCTCACAGGCAAGGGCCTCAGTGCTCCTGTGAGCTCCAAGGGGCTGGGGAGGACTGCCTTCTTGTTCAGGGTACAGCTCGTGTTGTGTTTTCTCGGGCTTATGTCCATGTCTCAGTGTAGACACCCGCAACTGAGGTGACAGTGGAATGCCCTGACCTGATCTCTCATTCTCTCCCATTGTGGACCCAGCACTGTCCTCACCTGGGACCTCCTGCCTCCACCCGAGTAGGCGCCCAGAGCTGAAGGGACAGTTGCCTGATGGGTTCAGGTGCCAGTGGATGGTCCTCCACCTCCCGGGTTCAAGCGATTGTCCTGCCTCAGCCTCCTGGGTAGCTGGGACCACAGGTGCCCACCACCACGCCTGGCAAATTTTTGTATTTTTTTTGGTAGGGACATATTTTCGTCATGTTGGTCAGGCTGGTCTTGAACTTCTGGCCTCAAGTGATCTGCCCACCTTGGCTTCCTAAAGTGCTGAGATTACACGCTTGAGCCACTGTGCCTGGCCTTACTTGGGTGTTGTTCCCTGCCCTGGAACCTACCCTGCTTAGCCTTACCACACCCCATCAGCCCCCAGCCCAACCCGACTCTCAGCCTTGCCACAGCCCCTTCTGGAGGCCACAGGAACCAGGACAAGAGGACTAAAACCACTGCCCCTGTGGCCGAAGCCTGGCCCCCAATCCTGTGCACACAGAGCCCACTGAGCCTGTGACCTGTCCTTGGCCCCCATCAAGCTCCTTTCCCTATCTAGGGTCCACATGAACTTGGCATACTTCCTCCCTCTGAAAACTCAAGAGGTGCCACTCCCCATTCAGGGGACAAGAAGAGCAAGAATTGAACACCGGGATGCAGCATGTGTCCCTGTTGCCACAGGTCTCACCAGAGGCCTCCTTTGTTCTAGGACATCGGGCCCTGCTACCTGCAGCGCCCAGGGTGCGCGTCCTCACCTGTGCTGCGGGTGGAACACTCCTCCCTGGCCACTTTCCAGGCCACTGGTTTGCTCTCCGCAAAGGACAAATCCCAGCACCACCTGGTTATTTTGTTCCCTGCCGGCCTCACCTCCTAGAACCCGGGCCACAAGTGCAGGGACCATAGTGTCTGGTTTTGCCATCTCCCTGGCAGGACACATGCTGCACTGAGACACCCAGGGGCTGTGTGGGGAGCAGTGCAGGGGCTGAACAGCGGCCCCCAAATACATGTCTCCTGGGAGTTCCTGATGTGGCCTTATTTGGAAATAGGAGGTCTGCAGATGTCGCTGAGTTAGGACATAGAAGAGAAGTCACACCATGGGGAGGCTACGAGAAGACAGGCAGAGTGAGTGGAGTGAGATGACCACCAGCCCAAGATGCCTGGTTCCCCAGGAGCTGGAGAGGGCAGGAAGGACCCTCCCCTTGGGCCTCTGGCCGGAGTGCTGGATCTTGGACTCTGGCCTCCAGAACTGGGAGAATCAGCCTATGTTGAGAGCTGCCCAGTGTGTGGCCCTTCTGCCTGGAAGGGGTGGCTGGGCCTGGCTGTGCATCACTGTGGACTGTCCCCTCTCCCTTGGCCTCTGACATCAGTCACAAAAACCATCCCCTCTCCTTCCTAAATACTTCTGGGATCTGTGGACTGGCAGTGTTGCTGGAAGTCATCTTGGGTGGGGCAAGGACATGGACAGTAAGAGCGGAAGGTGACCCCACATCCTTGCACCTCAAGCTGGTCTCACAATGACAATATGCGTGGAGCGGAGGGGGACTCAGGAGGTGTCTCTGACACCAAACATGGTCATGGCTGGACATGGGGTCAGAACCAGAAGTGAGGAGGCTCCTCAGTGGCCACAGAGGAAGCACCCGGGTGACTCAGGGAGTGGGACGAGGAAGTGGGTCCTCAGGGAAGCAAATGACAAGGGGACAGGAGGGGCTGTTTGCGGATTTAATGGCAGGGGATTGAGGTTGGGAGGGGTCCCAGCTGCTGCTTCTGCTTTTCTTATAGCAGAGAGGCTGCCTACGGGTGGCACGGGGTGGCCATGGAGTGCAGAGTTGGTGGGACAGGGGACATCCAGGGGGCTGGAGATGTTGCTGGTGACGAGGAATGTCAAGTGGCACTGAGGCTGGCGGGCAAGGCCACAGGCAGATTCTCTCACATGGGTGCTCACCCCTTTCCTCCCCCTCGTCCCTCCCTCCCACCCTGGCCCCACTCAGGAGTGAGACCCAGTGGCCAATAAGCTCTGGGACAGACGAATGGGCGCCCTCCTCCTTCCTTCTGTTGGGCTGGAGTGAGTGGAGGAGGTGACTCAGCTCCTGGGCTCAGGCAGGGTCTGGAGGGGCCAGGATGGTCTCGAGTGCTTGGCAGCTGAGGAATGTAGCTGGGCTCGGGTAGTAGCAGCAGCGAGGGGCGGGCCAGGGTGGCCCGAGCCCGGGGCCAGGAATGTGCAGCTGAGGTCAATGGTCCCGGAGTCCTCCCGACTCGGGGTCGGGCGGCGGGAAGGAGGCTGGCCATGGCGGGGGTGGAGGTGGGTGCCCAGGGCTCAGAGCTTGTGGGGGTTCACCCACTTGTAGGTGCCCTCATACTGGAAACCCACTCTCTTCATCAGCTCGTCTGCCTCCGTGGGGCCTCGGCTGGAGAGTGATGGGTGGAGGAGAGGCATGAGGTAGCTCCACCCTCACCCCGCCCCTGCCCGCTGGGTTCTGCCCCCAGCCCCCACCCTTTCCTCACCTGCCATAAATATAGGGGATGGGCTTGGGCTTCTCCAGCTCAATCTGGTGCAGCAGTGGGGTGAAAATACGCCAGGCCTCACGGAGCTCGTCGCTGAGGGGACACGGTATGGCTTGGGAGGCTGGTGGCACACAGGGAGGGTGGGCAAAAGCCACCCCATAGCCCACAGGTATGCAGGGGCCGGCAGCTGGGCCTCACCTGCGCACGAAGTGCATCTGGCTCCCGCAGAAGACGTCCAGGATGAGGCGCTCGTAGGCATCAGGGAGCTTCACGTTCTGTGAGGGAGGGAGTGTCTTGCTGATGCCACTGCCTGCCACCATGCGGAGTCCCCCGGGCCCAGGCCGCCCACCCTCCACACTGCTCCTTCTCTGTAGGGCACCTTGTATCTGTTGCCGTAGGTCAGGTCCAGCTCCGACTCCTCGGGGTTGAAGAACATGCCCGGCTTCTTGGTCATCATCTTGGTGTACACGGCCTCGTTGGGCTGCACACGGATCACCAGCTCGTTGCGCTTGCACTGCTGGTGGAAGATGTCGCCGGCCACATCATGGAACTGCAGCCTCACCTCGGCCTTGCGCTCGTTCAGGGCCTTGCCGCAGCGCAGGATGAAGGGCACCCCTATGTGGCGGAAAGGGCAGCCTCAGCACCAGCTCTCTCAGGGTGTGGACCAGTGCGTGAGTGTCTCAGTGGGAGCTCCAGTGCCCGCACACAGGGCATGCCCAGTTCTGCCTTGCTGGGCCTCGAAGGCATCACCTACCATCCCACCTCTCATTCTCCACATAGAGGACGACAGCTGCAAAAGTGGCGGTGGTGGACCCGCGGGGCACCGTGGGGTCGTCCAGGTACCCTTTGGTGGCCTCGCCCTCTCCATCGGGGTTCCCCACGTACTGGCCCAGGACCACATTGTTGGCCTGCACCTCTGAGATACATTTCAACACCTTGACCTGAGAGAAAGCCAGGGGAGAGAATGGGCTCCTTGGGTGTTGAGTTGGGGTGCAGGGATGACTGTGGCCACAGATGTGCAGCCCTCAGGGCAGAAGGAGGCCCCTGCTTGGCTCTGCTCACCCTGCCAGAGGCCCAGCTCAGGGCCCCTCCCTGAGGACCCTCCAGGACCACCCTGGTCCATCTCGAGTCTATTCTGATGAACAGGCTGAGGCCCAGAGAGGCAATGGCCTTCCCTGGTCACATAGTGACTGTCAGGCCTGGGACATGACAACTTGGGCTTCATGACTGCCAGTCCAGGTCACCTCCGGGAGGCCACGCTGTGCTCAGAGGTGGTGACTTCTCCGGGGTTGAGGACACCTGCTCTGCATGCACACCCCAGCTCAGTGCCTCGTCACAGATGGGCCTGCGACAGGGCATGCTCCTGGGGACTGGGGTGCACCCCCCACCTTCTCATCACGGACGTCATCTGAGTTGGTGGAGGCGGGCTTCTCCATGGCCACCAGACACAGCATCTGCAGTAGGTGGTTCTGCATCACGTCCCTGGGGACAGAAGAGGCCAGAGCTCGCCTTAGCTCCCCGCCCTGTTCACCTGGTTCAAGGGCATGGGGGCCCCAAACAAGGCTTCCTAGTGACAAGCTGCAAGACTCACTTCCTGATCCCCCTCTTGTCTTCCAGGTCCCCTTAAATCAAGGAAGGACATGGTGATGCTATCACTGAATCATAAAACCGTGGGGTGCTTGGCTGTGTAGGGGTCCAGCCCTTTCCAGCCCGGTCTGACAGCTCAGACACTTAGGTTTTGAACTGCAGGGTGAGGAGGAGCTCCCCCAAGATAGGGAAGGGCAGCCCTGCAGGGTGACTGGCTCTGCCACCCTGTGCCAGCCTCCCAGGAGAGAGGAAGAGCTCTCACCGGATGATCCCAAATTCATCAAAATAGCCCCCGCGACCCTCAGTGCCAAAGGGCTCCTTGAAGGTGAGGATAACGCAGGCGATGTTGTCCCGGTTCCAGATGGGGCCGAAGATCCTGTTGGCAAATCTGCGGGGAGGGGCAAGGTGGAGGAACTGCCCTTGGGCCTCTGTGGTGCAGGGGCCACATGTGAGGGGTCACCCTTGTCTGAGTTCTGGAGGAATTCGTCCTCGGGGAGGCAGTGGGCCAGGTGAGGCTCCTGAGCACCACCCCCACCCTGGTCCCCCGGCCCAGGCTTGGCCCCACCTCAGCACCATGAGGTTCTGCACCATCTCCTTGCCCAGGTAGTGGTCGATGCGGTAGATCTGGTCCTCACGGAACAGGGAGGAGATGTGGTTGGACAGCCGGTCAGAGCTCTGCAGGTCCCTCCCGAAGGGCTTCTCCACGATGATGCGGTTCCAGCCTCTGCTGGGAGCCCGGAGCTGCGTTACCCCCTTGAACCCCTCTTCGGGGAGTGAGGATCAGAGCTGCATCATTCAGACGCCCTCCCAGGGGAGTAGAGGCCAGAACCTCCTCGCCCCCGTGGCCACCTCCCGTGCCTTGCATTCCCAGATGACCCTCTGGCTCAACACCTTCTGGGAAGCCTTCCCACCCTGGGTGCCAGGGTGGCATTGCTGGCATGCTGCCGGGGGCCCATTCCCCTCCTGCCTCATGCTGGGTCCCCAGTGGGTTGGAGTGGCCTGAAGGCCTGTAGGGGAGCAGGGGGAGGAGGCATCCAAGCCATGGCTTCCTCATTGGTTTTGAAAATGAGAAGAGGACCTTTGCTTTACTACCCCCGCGTTCAAAACCAGCCAGAGGACAAGAGCCTCTGGCTGGGTTGGGAAACCACCCAGCGCGGGCCATGCTGCATTCGCAGAGCAAGGCTGCCACCCTGCGGCCTGGCCGGGCCTTTGGGAAAGCAGAGCGGAAAGGCGGTGTTTCGTGGAGCAATGCTGCCACCTTGTGGTCCCGCTGGGGATGGCCCCGGCACCATGGATGCTGCCCAGATCCCCGGCCCCGGACACGCCCACAGAGTGGTGGGAGCACTGCCTGGGCCAGCCTGGCAGGCGGGAAGGGAGGGCAACGGCAAGCCTTACATCTGGCTCATGCAGGACTCGTGAATGTTCTTGGTGACGGCCTCGTAGACGGTGGGGGGCAAGGCCAGGTAGAAGAGGCGGTTGGCCTGTGACCCCAGGTGGAGGGCATTCATGTGGCTGTTGAGGCGCTGGTAGGAGGCTGCATCATCGTACTGGCCAGCCACATAGGAGTTGCGGGCAAAGAAGTCCTCCAGCTTGAGCTTCTCCTCTGGGGTGGCCTGGGAGACACGGACGGACAGACACACAGACAGATGTCAGCCCCTCTCTTGGAGTCCATGTGTGTTCTGCCCCAGGGGAGTGGAGGGTCTTCCCTGGAGGTCCAGGGAGGGTGCCCTCAGAAGTCAGTGTCCCGGTCCCACACTGGGTTCAGCCCCATCTCAGCAGCTCTGCACATCCAGAGGGAGGGAGGCCAAAGCAGGCAGCACAGACACTGCCCCAGGCTGGGACCCCTGTGCCTTAGGACAGAGGCCAGATCTCAGGATATTTTGACCTGGGAGAAATACACTGGAGAAAGCTCTCTCTCCAAAATCATGACACCCAACTATGATTGGCGGAAAAAACGCAGCAGAGCACAGCAGGAGGGGACCTGTGGGTCCTGGTCACGGGGGCTGGTAATGGGGGTCTCCAGGAAGTATGAGAGCAGGCGGGGCGGGGCAGGAGGGGAGGAGAGCATCCCGGGATGGGATGGGGGGAGGTCCCCGAAGCTGGCCACGCTGGGGGCTGGTAGAGAGGGCAGAACCAGGCTGGGCGAGGCCCTGACACCACCCACCTTGAAGAAGGGCTCACTCTGTTTGCGGATGTCAGCCACTGTGAGGCGGGAACGGGCATAGCCCACGATGAAGGTGTTTTCGGGCAGAAGGCCATCCCGGAACAGCCACCTGAGGGCAGGGCACAGCCGTAACCAGTGCGGGCAGGGCAGGACCAGGCCTGTCCCTGGCGGGAGGTCACAGGGGCAGTGGTGGGACACACTTACCAGATGGTGGGGTAGATCTTCTTCTTGGCCAGGTCACCCTGTGGCAGAGGGAACAGGTGTGTGGTTAGAAGTGGCTGGGGACACGACCTACATACATCATCCTCCACCCTTGGTGATCTGGGCACTACTCAGGATCACTACTGGGCCACAAGCATGTCTGTCTTGCCTGATATACAGACAGAAGAGCCCCGAGATTCAAGCCTGTGCCAGCCCTCCATCCCTGACCCAGAAGACATAAACGCATCTCCTGCGTTCCAGGAGAAAACCTGAAAATTCAATTCAGTAGAACCAAGGGACGACAGAAGTACCATGTAGCCACATTTGTGAGATGTGACCTCAAGTGCTTACATTAGCAAAAAAGAGTGGTTCAAAAATAAGGAGCTAAGCATTCCACTTAAGAAGTGAGAAAAAGGGCCAGATGCGGTGGCTCACACCTATAATCCCAGCACTTTGGGAGGCTGAGGCAGGCAGATCACCTGAAGTCAGGAGTTCAAGAGCAGCCAATGTGGCAAAACCCCATCTCTATTAAAAATACAAAAATTAGCCAGGTGTGGTGGCAGGCACCTGTAATCCCAGTTACTCAGGAGGCTGAGGCAGGAGAATCACTTGAATGCGGGAGGCAGAGGTTGTAGTGAGCCAAGATCATGCCACTGCACTCCAGCCTGGGTGACAAGAGTGAGACTTCATCTCCAAAAAAAAAAAAAAAAAAAAAAAAAAAAGTGAGAAAAAGATAGAACTGCAAGCCAAATTACCAGGAAGAAAATAGGAAATAATGACAAGTAAAATTAATAAAATTAAAAGCTAACCCAAAGAAAAGATGAACAAAGCCAGAAGTTGGTGTTTGAAAAAGACGAATAGAAACAGACAACCCCCTGGCATGGTTGCTTTTTTAAAAGGGCATAGGCCGGGCACAGTGGCTTACTCCTGTAATCCCAGCACTTTGGGAGGCCGAGGCAGGCGGATCAAGAGGTCAGGAGATCGAGACCATCCTGGCTGACACGGTGAAACCCCGCCTCTACCAAAAATACAAAAAATTAGCCAGGCGTGGTGGCGGCTGTCTGTAGTCCCAGCTACTCGGAAGGCTGAGGTAGGAGAATCACTTGAACCCGGGAGATGGAGGTTGCAGTGAGCCAAGATCGCACCATTGCACCCCAGCCTGGGCGACAAAAGTGAAACTCCGTCTCAAAAAACAAAAAACAAAAAAACAACTAAACAGCTGGACGCGGTGGCTCAAGCCTATAATCCCAGCACTTTGGAAGGCCGAGGCGGATGGATTACCTGAGTTCGGGAGTTCAAGACCAGCCTGACCAACATGGAGAAACCGTTTCTACTAAAAATACAAAATTGGCTGGGCATGGTGGTCCATGCCTGTAATCCCAGCTACTCAGGAGGCTGAGGCAGGAGAATTGCTTGAACCTGGGAGGCGGAGGTTGCAGTGAGCCAAGATCAAGCCATTGCACTCCAGCCTGGGCTACAAAAGCGAAACTCTGTCTCAAACAAACAAAAAATAGAGCAATGGACCTGAGAGGGGACAGTGGCCACAAATCTTCCTACAGAAACAACCCCCTGGCATAGAGATTGTTGCCAGTGGGTTCTACCAAAATGCAAGCACAAGAGAATTCCAGCCTGAAGCAAACTTTTCCTGCAGAAGGAAGAAAGGGGAACACTTCCCAAGCCACCTTATGGGGCCTACAGAGCGTTGGTACGGAAACCTGATGAGAAAGGCACATGGGAAAACCCATACGCCTCATTCACACACACATGCAGATGCAGAAATCCCACACGAAATATCAGCAGGCCGGGCACAGCTCACACACCCCAGCACTTTGGGAGACCAAGGTGGGAGGAGGATTGCTTGAAATCAGGAGGTTTTTTTTTTTTTTTTTTAAAAGACATGGTCTCACTCTGTCACCTAGGCTGGAGTGCAGTGGCATGATCTCAGTTCACTGCAACCTCTGCCTCTGGGCTCAAGCAATCCTCCCACCTCAGCCTCTGGAGTAGCTGGGACTACAGGTACAGGCCAACACACCCAGCTAATTTTTTGTATTTTTTGTAGAGACAGGGTTTCCCCATGTTGTCCAGGCTGCTCTTGAACTCCTGGGCTCAAGTGATCTGCCCGCCTCAGCCTCCCAAAGTGTTGGGATTACAGGCGTGAGCCACGGCGACCCACTGACCCTGTCTCTTTAAAAAAAGGAAGAAAACATCAGCAAACCAAATCCTGCAATGTTAAAAACAGTAGGTTTTTTATTTACAGAATAAATACATCTGTAAATAAAAAGTTGGTTTGATATTAACATAGAAAAAAATCAATCATTGAAATTCACCATATTAAGAGATTAAAAAAAAAACTCTAAGAACTCTCTGCCTACTGCTGTGTTTTGATTTTTTAAATCTAGCAATCTTGCTCAACCCAACAGATGTAGATCAAGTGTTTCAGAAATCACCTATTCACGCTAAAACTCTTAGCAGAGGGGGAATGCAAGGGAACTTCACTAACTTGATAAAGGGCATCTATAAAACACCATTCTGGCTGGGCGTGGTGGCTCAAGCCTGTAATCCCAGCACTTTGGGAGGCTGAGGCAGTGGATCGCTTGAGGTCAGGAGTTTGAGACCAGCCTGACCAACATGGTGAAACCCCATTTCTACTAAAAATACAAAACTTAGCTGAGCATGGTGGTGTATGCCTGTAATCCCAGCTATTCAGGAGACTGAGGCAGGAGAATCGCTTGAACCAGGAGGCAGAGACTGGAGTGAGCCGAGATCACACCACTGTAGCCTGAGAAACAGAGCTAGACTTCGTCTCAAAAAAAAAAACCACCACCAAAAAACAAAGAACAAAAAAACCCCCAAACCATCATCCTTACAAATACTACAAATATCACACTTATAGGAAATGTTGAAATATTAATCATCCCTTTAAGCAATCAGGAACAAGAAAAGTGCAGTAAGGCAAGAAAATGAAAACGGCTAAGGTTGAGCTGTGAGGTGGTGCGGGTGCTCCCGACAGTCTGCAAGCCTCTGATCAAGTGAAACACACACCTATCATGTGATCCGGCCGTTCCACCACAAGAGAAATGAAAGTGCAAGTCCACACAAAGACCTGCACACGAATGGTCACAGCAGCCTTAGTTCATAGCGGCCCCAAACTGGAAACAAGTCAAACACTTGAATTAACATGTGACCCGGCAAACTGTGCATTCATACAACGGATACTACTCAGCAACACTGGGAAATCTCAGCATCAGAGATGCAACCCATTGTGACAGAAATCAGATCAGCGGTTGCCTGGAGCAGGGGCAGATTGGCTGGGAATGGGTACCCAGGAACTTTCTGGGGAGATGACGATGGCCTTTATTGTGATGAGGGTGTACAGCCAATTGTACAGTTAAGATTTGCGCACCAACAAAAGACGGCGAGAAAACCAACAATGGAGCGGAGGGTGGGGAGTGGGTCAGAAATAACCCTTTGAGGGCCAGTGACTGTGAGAGCCCCAGGTGAGGGGGCTTCCTGGGTACAGAGCATATTCTGTTTCTTGATCTAGGAGCAGTTTCTGTGGCTGTGCTGAGTTTGTGAAAAGTCATCAACAAGCTAGACCTGCACCATCTGTGTTCTTCATGACATGTATTTCCTTTTTTTTTTTTTTTTTGAGACGGAGTCTCACTCTGTCGGCCAGGCTGGAGTGCAGTGGCGTGATCTTGGCTCACTGAAATCTCCACCTCCTGGGTTCAAGCCATTCTCCTGCCTCAGCCTCCTGAGTAGCTGGGACTCCAGGCACCTGCCACCACGCCCTGCTAATTTTTGTATTTTTACTAGAGATGGGGTTTCACCATGTTGGCCAGGCTGGCCTCAAACTCCTGACCTTGTGATCCACCTGCCGTGGCCTCCCAAAGTGTCAGGATTACAGGCGTGAGCCACCGTGGCCGGCCCATGACATATATTTCAATAAAACATGGTAAAAACTAATAGTCTGGGCGTGGTGGCTCACGCCTGTAACCCCAGCACTTTGGGAGGCTGAGGAGGGTGGATCACCTGAGGTCAGGAGTTCGAGACCAGCCTGGCAAACATGGTGAAACTCCGTCTCTACTAAAAATACAGGCCAGGCGCGGTGGCTCATGCCTGTAATCCCAGCACTTTGGGAGGTTGAGGCGGGTGGATCACGAGGTCAGGAGATTGAGACCATCCTGGCCAACATGGTGAGACCCCGTTTCTACTAAAATACAAAAAATTAGCTGGATGTGGTGGTGCGCGCCTGTAGTCCCAGCTACTTGGGAGGCTGAGGCAGGGGAATTGCTTGAACCTCGCAGGTGGAGATTGCAGTGAGCCAAGATTGCACCACTGTACTCCAGCCTGGTGAAAGAGCAAGACTCCATCTCAAAAAAAAGAAAAAACAAAAATTAGCTGGATGTGGTGGCAGGCACCTGGAATCCCAGCTACTCAGGAGGCTAAGGCAGGAGAATCACTTGAATCTGGGAGACGGAGGTAGCAGTGAGCCAAGATTGCGCCACTGTACTCCAGCCTGGTGAAAGAGCAAGACTCCACCTCAAAAAAAAGAAAAAACAAAAATTAGCTGGATGTGGTGGCAGGCACCTGGAATCCCAGCTACTCAGGAGGCTAAGGCAGGAGAATCACTTGAATCTGGGAGACGGAGGTTGCAGTGAGCCAAGATTGCGCCACCAAACTCCAGCCTGGGTGACAGCAAGACTCCATGTCACGAAAAAAAAAAAACAAAAAAAACACATGCTCTTCGAAGCAATCAGGCACTGCAACCATGGATGGGTCCATTTCTACAAACCATTACAGAATGGGGGCCATGCCACCAGGTCAAATGCCCTCACCCAGAGCCAGGCAGTTAGGAAGCCACCAGAGGGCTTCCAGGAGGGCAACTGCTATGGTGTGGGTGCCTTGTGTGCTTGCGCTCTTCAGGGGCCCTGCTCCACTTCTGACGCTCCTCAGGTGAGCTCAGTGCCAGGACTACAGCCACACGGACCTCTCACTGCTGCACCCTTCAAAGTCCAGCAGATAACCCCTCGCCCTGGGGTAGGAGCTCCTCTACTCAGCTCCTCACAGCACCTGCCATCAGTGGGGCTGGGGAGGGGAACGTTGCCCATGTCACATCAACTCACAGCTGGCCCCACACAGAAAGGGTCAGCTTACTGGGAACTAACTGGACCCTGAAATAAACGGGAAGAACCACAGCCTGCAAATACCTCTAAGCCTCACTCAAAGCAGGTCATGTTTGCTCATGACCAAATTCCGGAAGACTGGGAGGCATCGGGACAGACTCCAGAAAGGTACTGGTGGCAGGGGACTGGTCTGCTGAGTCACAGCAACCCCACGCTCCAGGCCGTTTGTTCCTGCTGCTCCCTTTGGGATTAACTAGAGATTGAACCGGCTCACCTTGTTTCAGCTCAGGCCCTGCAACTGACCGACCGTCTGCTGGGCTCCAAGTCACCTGAGAGGCGAGGTGAGGTAAGACGGACAGTAGGGGTGGGGTAAGGCAGGCCGCTCTCTCCCATGGTGACCCGGAGCTAAGCTAAGCTGAGCTGAGCCGGACTGAGCTGCTCTCCTCAGGACTCAGGGGTAGCCCTGCCCTCCCAGCTGGCTGCGACACTCTAGTGGGACTTTCTGGAGGAACAAACATGGGAAGACATCGGGAAACCTGACAGCTTGGTCAAGAGTCTACTTGTGCCATGTGGGTGGGGGCAATTCAAGGGGTCCTTAGTGAAAAGCAGTTGGGAGCTTCTCATCTTCCCCACGCCCTCCTCTTTCCTGAGGACCACAGCAGGGGAGGGATCTGCCCAAGGACACAAGGTGACTTAGTAGAAGCAGGGCATGATGAAGATCTCTAGCCACCAACATCTGGCTAGGCCAGGGCAAAGGGACCTGGGCCATGACCTGTCTGTTTTATAAACCCAAATCGCTGCAGCCCTTGTCTTGGCATGAGGGCTTCATGGTAGAGCACGATGCCTGCTGGAGGGCCAGCGGGGGTGGGCCATCCCATCCCCAAGGGTCACTGGGGTTAAGGACCTGCCCAGACTCCCTGGGTGGAGCCCTGGGCCTTGGCAGGGGCCCAGCTGGTTCCTGGCCACTGGGGCCAGAAAACCTGGGGGCTGCTGAGTTAGTTCAGCTGAAAAACCAACAAAAGGGCCTCCCTGCTATACCCGGGGGCTCATGAGTCACCGGGGCTTTGGGGGAGTGCCAACATCATCATGACACAGCAAGAATCTTATCAGACCAATGGGGAAGTCAGCCCAGAAATGTTCTGAGGAAAGGGGAGGCGGGGGCCGCTGGGTCACCCCTCACACAGGCCCATCATTGGGATGCGTCCTGAACGCCCATCAAGCCCATGGCCCTTGTGATCCAGGTGGGGAAACTAAGGCCCAGAGAAGTGAGGACCCCGCAGACTATCAATCCCAGTCTCTTCCCCTCACTCCCTGTGAAGCTCTCCGGCATCATCGAGGTCCCATCAGGTGGGGAAAGATGCTGTTCCAGGCGCACACTGGTCTACAAGGCCAGAGCTTTCTGGAAGGGGGCAATAAGTACCTCGGCTCCCTTTCTGGTAGGGGTGGGAGTCCTGAGAAGGCAGGAAGTGGCCCACTTGGTAACTCTGAGGTGCCATCAGGGCCCCCAGGAAGGAAGCTGGGTGTGTGGGCAAGTGTGAGGTAAGCTGGCCAGGGAGGAGGAAGGGACAGAGGAAGGCCACGTGGGTCCAGCCTGCCCCAGGGTGTCCTCCTTGCCCAGGCTGTGGGTCTGCCAGCCACTTGCCTGCTTTCAGTTTCTAGGTCATGCTGAGCTTGTTCCCAACTCGGGGCTCCGGGCATTTGCTCTTCCTTCTGTGTTTGTGCTCTCCAGGCCCTCTGTGGGCCCTCTATGTGCTTTGGGGGACTGGGGACACAGGGCCCATGTGTATCTTCTGAAACACACGTCAGCCTGAACTCTTGCTGGTCTGCTTACTTGCCATGGTTCCCTGGCCACAACAGCACATAGGTCCCATGAGGAGGGCAGGGACTGGCTGCTGTGGCCCAGAAGTACCCAATCGCTGTCCGCTCAATGAATGGAGAACGGGCTGCTTTCCTGGGACAGCAGATTCTAGGATCACGTGCCCTCAAGTGCCACCCTGCCTACCTCCCGCACCGAATGAGGCATCAGGCGCGGAAGGAGCCTGGGAGCCGGAGCTGTTCCAGGTGCTGCCTGAGCACGCCACCTCCCATCTCCCCCTCCAGCAGGAAGAGGAAAAAACAAACCACGAGGCTCTTCAGAGAGAGGACCCCTTGTCCCCTACCCACAGTGCTGGAGCTGGCACTTCCTATTTCTGCTTTGAAAGCCTCAGGTTGTCACTCTCAGAACAGAGGAGAGCAAAGGGGAACCCTACTGATTTCAACAAAACAAAGTTGCCCAACCCCAAGCTGGCCACAGGCGAAGGCAGTGAAATGACAAAATCAGGTTGGAAAAGCCTAAGGACCCTGGGCCCTCGTTTCAAAAGCTGTCATTTGCTACACGAAATGCTGAGGTTCAGGAAAAGGAAAACACTTGCTCCAAGTCACACAGCAAGCTTGGATGCTCTCAATGAGGTGTCTAATAAGAGCTGAAGGCCAGGAGTCATAAGCTATCATTGTGGCCTGGGTTGCTCTGTTGCAGTGCCTTGTGACAGCATGGGGTGGGGATGGAGAAAGCAACCTCAGTTACCTTCTCCTCCAGTCTGCTTCTTGGACTAAGGGCTCAACGGTCAGAGTCCTGGCTGTTAAGGTTTGTGGCTGATGCAGGTATGGCTCTTTTTATTTTTATTTTTTTGAGATGGAGTCTCACTCACTCTGTCGCCCAGGATGGAGTGCAATGGTGCCATCTCAGCTCACTGCAACCTCCACCTCCTGGGTTCAAGCGATTTTCCTGCCTCAGCCTCCCAAGTAGCTGGGATTACAGATGGGTGCCACTACACCTAACTAATTTTTGTTATTTTTCTTTTTTTTTGAGATGGAGTCTCACTCTGTCACCCAGGCTGGAATGCAGTGTTGCAATTTCTGCTCACTGCAAGCTCCGCCTCCCGAGTTCACGCCTTTCTCCTGCCTCAGCCTCCTGAGTAGCTGGACTACAGGTGCCCATACCAGGCCTGGCTAATTTTTTGTTTATTTAGTAGAGACGGGATTTCACCATGTTAGCCAGGATGGTCTCAATCTCCTGACCTCGTGATCCACCCGCTTCAGCCTCCCAAAGTGCTGGGATTACAGACGTGAGCCACTGCGCCCGGCCTTTTTGTTTTGTTTTGAGACAGAGTCTCGCTCTGTCGCCAGGCTGGAGTGCAGTGGCGCGATCTCAGCTCACTGCAACCTCTGACTCCCTGATTCAAGCGATTCTACTGCCTCAGCCTACTGAGTAGCTGGGACTACAGGCACGCACCACCACGCCCAGCTAATTTTTGTATTTTTAGTAGAGACGGGGTTTCACCATGTTGGCCAGGATGGTCTCGATCTCTTGACCTTGTGATCCGCCCACCTTGGCCCCCCAAAGTGCTGGGATTACAGATGTGAGCCACCGCGCCCAGCCAATTTTTGTATTTTAAGTAGAGACTGGGTTTCGCCATGTTGGCCAGGCTGGTCTCAAACTCCTGACCTCAGGCGATCCACCTGCCTCGGCCTCCCAAAGTGCTGGGATTACAGGCGTGAGCCACCGTGCCCAGCCAGGTATGGCTCTTCTGAGGGGACCAGGCTGGGGCTGGGGCTGAGCCCAAGCCCAATCTACTGTGGGCTCCACCTGGTACCTCTCCTGGGTCTCAGGCTTATGGGGAGTCAGAGGACAATGGCCCCTCCTTACTCTGCCACTGGCAGAACCCTTCTCCCTCGGCTGCCTCCTCATTCCTTTTTGGCTTTCCTTTTCTAAGTTCTGATCAGAAGTACAAAGGTGTCAAGGAGTAGGTTTGACAAAGTGTGACAGCGCGTTGTTCTATGTGAACAAAGAACCACTGAGCTCAGCCAGCACTGAGGGGCGCACGATGTGGAAGAGCTAACTAGTTTTGATAGAGCTCCTGCTCAAGGTTACAAGGTAAGTTAATGGCAAAGATGGTCACACAGTAATGAGCAGAGAGATTCTTGAGTGCATCCAGGGTTAAAAGTGAAAACTGAGACCACGTGTAATTTGAGATGAAGCCCTTGTTCCACCAGCCCCTGCACAGTCTCACTGCCCCATGGGACACAGGGGAGGGTGCTCTAGTCTCGGGCGATGGCTGTCCTAGGACCACCCCTCCCTCCCCTCCCATGGAAATCCTCATGCTATACTATTCTTTTGTCTTTCCTATGAGTGCAGAATGGCGGTTCTACAAGCTGGACAATTGGGGCCAGGTGGGGTGAGGCAGAGCTCCTTGGTAGGCTTTCGAAATTGAGGCAAAGAGACAGTGTTCAAAGAAAAGCTAAGTGTTTGTTATCGACGGAACTTGAAGTGTTAGTGAAGAGGCAGAGATCAGGCCTCAGATCCTGCCTTTGGAACTCATTTGTTAAGGCATGAACAGGTCTGAAAAAACTACAGAATGAATAGCATTCCCTGTTTTCCCCAAGAAGTCCATCTAGACAGTCCCTAAAGAGCCTGCAACTCCAGGACTAAGGGCTACATTCAGCGGCTAGGCACAGGGTTTAGAAATGTCCTGCAGCCGGGCGTGGTGGCTCACGCCTGTCATCCCAGCACTTTGGGAGGCCGAGGCGGGCGGATCACTTGAGGTCAGGAGTTTGAGACCAGCCTGGCCAACATGGTGAAACCCTGTCTCTACTAAAAACACAAAAATTAGCCGGGTGTGGTGGTGCATGCCTGTAATCTCAGCTACTTGGGGGGCTGAGGCAGGAGAATCACGTGAACCCAGGAGGCCGAGGTTGCAGTGAGCCAAGATGGCGCCACTGCACCCCATCCTGGGCGACCAGAGCAAAACTCCGTCTCCAAAAAAAAAAAAAAACAAGTCTTGCAAGTGCATATGCACACCAGGTAGAGCCGGGATGATCCTGGCGCACTAGCAGGAGCGGGAGGAGGAGCTCAACTTAGCAGAGCCCGTGTGGCCCTGCAACAATTAGTTGGAAAAGCTGAGGCATGGAGCAGGCACTTCCTGGCTTTTAAGACTGGGGCCTGGGAGATACTCACCGATGCACCCATGATAATGAATATGTGTGTATCGGACTGATGGAAGGCATCGCCCTGGAACAGCTCTTCCCGCAGGATCCCACACACCTGGGTCCGGCTCAGGGCCACCTGCTCTGCCATGACGCTGTCTGGTGGAAGAAAGGCTCGTTAACAAGGCAGAAGAACAGGAGAGCATTGAGAAGTTAGCCCCTTTCTTGAGAGTTCCTCTGGGGTCTCACACCGGGGTGACACCTGATTACCCAAATCACTCCTTGTGAACGGCTGGGCGTTGGGGAGTGGTTGATGGGTTAGAAACTGCTGGCTCTGGGCTCCAGCCACTCTCTCCTAGGCAGCCTTCATTCAGGGTGTACATTACAAAATTACTCAAAACATTGGTGGATTCCGACTACAGCATCAATTCTGGACAACCGAGTAAAATCCTTGTGGGGCATGGAACTGCGTGCCCAGGACCATCTCATTCCCGACTGTAGCGGGAACTCCACAATGACCTGGAGCATGGGAGATGGTGCAGATGCTGGAGTTCAGCTCCAGCCCTCCCCTTGCCAAGCTGGGTGACCCCGGTCGGCAAGTCCCCTTCGCTCTCGGGGTCTCAGGGGCTCAAGAGAGGAGGTGCGGGGTATAAAGGGATTGGTTAAGACCCTCTCGATTCTGCTCGGTTCTCAAGCACAACAAACAGCGTGTATTTTACCGCCGCGCGGCGCAGCGCGGGACAGTACGCTCCTCCGTCTGCGCGGCGCCCGCCCGGCCGGTTACCTGCGCTTCGTCGTCGTCGCCCTCCGCGCTCGCAGCCCCGAAGTGTACGACCGTTTCCGGGGGCTGAGCCCCGCCGGCCCATTTAATCGGCGGGGGCGGGGGCGGGCGCCTGGGCTGAGCGGACCCGCCTCAGGCGAGGCGTGCGGGGCGGGGCCTCGGCCACCACCCCTCGTGCGGGCGGGGCGGTGCGAGGGCAGGTGCGCGCGCATCCCAGGCCAGCCCCTGCCTCTCGGGCACCTGCGCTGGAGGCCGGCCCGCCGGCTGCCTGCCATACCCGCTGCCGCTGCTCCGCATCCCCAATTCCGGCGGGGACGGGTGCAGCTCCGCGTAGTGCTCTCGCATCCCCATCGCCGGCCCGGCCCCGCCCCTACTGTCCGGTTTCCCCGCCTGCCCCGGCGGCCTCGCCCGCTCGCGGAGGGCTCCACTTCCGCCGGCGGCGTGGCCACGCCTCCTCTGGGCTGTCCCTCGGCTCCTGGGCGGGGCCTTCTGCCGCGCCACTCCCCCGGGAACCCTCGCCTGTTCGCGGGTCAAGCCGGCCCTATTGGGCAGTCTCTTCTTGATTCCTCCTCCGGAGAGGGCGGGGCGGCCGAGCGCCCCGAGGCTAGACGCCGCCGTCCGAGAGACGAGGGGGCGTGTAGGCGGTGACGCCCTGCAAAGTGGCCGGCGTGCTTATCATTACCGAGCTTCCGCGGGCCTGCAGAGCCTAGCGGACTCAGACTTCTCTCCGGAGCGGGATGCGGCCCTACCGCGGCCTCACACTTCTCGCCGGCTTCCCGTGTTCCCGGGGCGGGGCTTGTGTTTTTACTTCCGGATCCCACAGCTATGACACCGGAAGCCGGAAGCGGGGATTTCGACAGCGGAGTAGGGAAGGGCGACCGCGAAACTGGGACTTTCTCGGAGCGCCGGGGCCCTACCAGCGTTCACAGTCCGCCGCTCCCACCCTTCTCACGTCTGACGGACTCTGCTGACAGGTGTGGTCCTTTTCCCCAAAGACAGGGTTCCATCCGTGGGCGTTCCGCCGCCTCCGAAACTTCCCCCGGACGTTCAGGCTCCCCCCTCTTTTTTGGGCCCCAGCCCGTTCCTGCTGCGCGCTTCTGGAGCACTGGCCAAGGCGGGCCGATTCAGGACCCAGGTTACTTGGGCGGCGAGCTGGACTGTTTCTACTCCTCCCTCCTCCTCCACTGCGGGGTCTGACCCTACTCCTTGTGTGAGGACTCCTCTAGTTCAGAGACATATTCTGTTTACCAAACTTGACTGCGCTGTATCGAGGTCGTTAAATTCTTCGGAAATGCCTCACATATAGTTTGGCAGCTAGGTATCTGATTTCATATGCCTGTTTGCTCGTTTTGCAAGACAACATCTGCCTATCGTCATACTGTTCCTGTGATCTGAGAATGAATGGGCTCTCCTGGCACATTAGAGGAATAGCACGGAGGTCACTATAGCTGGAGCAGAGTGAGGGAGGGGAGCACAGTTGGAGAGGAAGGGATGGGGAACCCGATGGTACAGGGCCTTGTAGGCCGTTGTAGGGAGATTGGCTTTTACGCAGAAGGCAACGGGGAGCCATGGTAGGGTTCTCAGTAGAGGAGGAATGTGATCGGAATTACGTCTTACACTGATCGTTCTAGCAGTGGTGGGGAGAACAGACCATAGTGGGCAAGGGTAAAAGAAGGGCGACCTGTTAAGAGGTAATTGCAGTAATCCAGCTCAGAGACAGTGCTTTGAGCATTTTATTATTGGAAATTTCAAAAATGTACAAAAGTAGAAAAATTAGCATAGTAAATCTTTTTAGTTTGTTTGTTTTTGAGAGATGGAGTCTCGCTCTGTCGCCCAGGCTGGAGTGCAGTGGCATGATCTCAGCTCACTCTAACCTCCTCCTCCTGGGTTCAAGCGATTCTCCTGCCTCAGCTTCCCAGGTAGCTGGGACTGCAGGCGTGCGCCACTACGCCCAGCTAATTTTTGTATTTTTAGTGGAGACGGGGTTTCACTATATGTTGGCCAGTCTGGTCTTGAACTCCTGACCTCAGGTGATCTGCCTGCCTCAGACTCCCAAAGTGCTGGGATTACAGGTGTGAGCCACTGCGCTCGGCCAGTATAGTAAATCTTACATTCACAGCTACCAACTTCAACAATTGAAGGTATCAACTTCTGACTAATTTTGTTTATATCCCTCGCAATCCTCTCCCATTATTATTTTATTTCTTTTTCTTTCTTTTTTTTTTTTTTTTTTTGAGACAGAATCTCGCTCTGTCACCAGGCTGGAGTGCAGTGGTGTGATCTCCACCCACTGCAACTTCTGCCTCCTGGATTCAAGCGATTCTCCTGCCTCAGCCTCCCGCGTAGCTGGGACTACAGGTGTGCACCACCACACCCAGCTAATTTTTGTATTTTTAGTAGAGATGGGGTTTCATCATGTTGGCCAGGATGGTCTTGATCTCTTGACCTTGTCATCCGCCCGCCTCGGCCTCCCAAAGTGCTGGGATTACAGGCATGAGCCACCGCGCCTGGCCTCTTTTTTTTTTGAGACCCAGTCTCACTCTGTCACCCAGGCTGGAGTGCAGTGGCATGATCTTGGCTCACCGCAACCTCCATCTCCCAGGTTTGAGCGATTCTCCTGCCTCAGCTTCCCAAATAGCTGGGATTACAGGCATGCACCATCACTCCCAGCTATTTTTTTTTTTTTTTTGTATTTTTGGTAAATACAGGGTTTTGTCATGTTGGCCAGGCTGGTCTCGAATTCCTGACCTCAAGTGATCCACCTGCCATGACCTCCCAAAGTGCTGGGATTACAGGTGTGAACCACCATGCCTGGCCACCACTATTATTTTCAATAACAGCTTGAGATATCATTAGCATGTCACACAGTTCATCCATTTAAAGTGTACAATTCAATGGTTTGTTGTATGTATATTCACAGGACATTTTCGTCACCCCTCAAAGAAACCCCATACCCTTTAGCTCAGCTTATCTTCCCCTCAGCCCTAAGTGGCTCTCCCCAGCAACCTTTAATCCACTTTATGTCTCTGTGGATTTGCCTGTTGTAGACATCTTACATAAATAGACTCATACAATGTTTAATCTTTTGTGACTTGTTTATTTCTCAGCATATTTGCAAGATTTGTTCATGTTATAGCATGTGGATGTACTAGATTTTGTTTATTCGTAGTTGATGGACATTTGGGTTGTTTCCGCTCTCTGGCTACTATGAGTAATGCTGCTACAAGCATTCATGTGGAGACATGTGTTTTCATTTCTCTCGGGTATATACCTAGGAGTTTTCCCATTATTTGGAGATGAATTCAGACATCATCTTTAAACATTTAAGTGTGCCTCTCTCTAAGACAGGACTCTGAAAAACAACCACAATATCATTATGACACCTAAAATAGTTAATGTTAATTGCTCAGTGTGATCAGATCGGTTGGGGGATACATTTTAACAGGATTTCTTGATGGATTAGATGTGCTCTTGTGTGTGTGTGTGTATGTGTGTGTGTGTGTGTGAGAGAGAGAGAGAGAGAGAGAATCAAAAAAGACTTTTGACAGCTGGAGGATGGATTCGCCATCAGCTGATAACAAAGAAGGCCTTGGGTAGATCTGGGTTTTGGGGACTGTCGGAGGTCTTAGAGAGGTTCGTTTTGAGAAGGCTACTAGATAACCAAGTAGAAATGTTGAGTTTGATAAATGAATGTGGAGTTTAGAAAAGAGGTCTAATTAAGCATCAAGATTGGAGTTCAAGGCATGAGACTGGACAGAATTCCTGTGGGAGTGAATGAAGTTACAGAGAAGAAGATGTCCTAGGACAGAGCCCTGGGGCACCCCAACACGAAGGATGGGAACCCAGTGAGAGTGCCTGGGCAGGAGTAGCCAGCAAGATAGGGAGGAAACCAGGAGAAGGGGCTGTTCTGAAAGCCAAGGGTGGAGTGCAGTGGCGCAATCTCAGCTCACTGCAACGTCCGCCTCCTGGGTTCAAGCGATTCTCCTGCTTCGGCCTCCCGAGTAGCTGGGACTACAGGCGCGTGTCACCACACTCTGCTAATTTTTTGTATTTTTTTTTTTTGAGATGGAGTCTCGCTCTGTTGCCCAGGCTGGAGTGCAGTGGCGCGATCCCGGGTTCATGCCATTCTCCTGCCTCCCGGGTTCACGCCATTCTCTGCCTCCCGGGTTCACGCCATTCTCCTGCCTCAGCCTCCTGGGTAGCTGGGGCTACAGGCGCCCGCTACCATGCCTGGCTAATTTTTTGTAGTTTTAGTAGAGACAGGCTTTCACTGTGTTAGCCAGGCTGGTCTCGATCTCCTGACCTCATGATTGGCCCGCCTCGGCCTCCCAAAGTGCTGGGATTACAGGTGTGAGCCACTGTGCCCGGCCAGACATTTTAATCTCACAGTTCTGGAGACTAGAAGTCCAAAACCAAAGGGTTAGCAAGCCCATACCCTCAAAGGCTCTAAGAGGGCGATCCTCCCTTGCCTCTCCCAAGCTTCTGCCCCATTTATTCCTGGGCTTGTGGCTGCCTCACTCCAGTCTCCGAGGCAGTCCCGACATGGCCTCCTCCACTTGCATCTCCCTCTGGCTTCTCTCTTCTGTCTCTCATAAAGACACGTTGTTGGATTTAGGGCCCACCCACGTCACCCAGAATGATCTCATCTTGAGATCCTACATCTGCAAAGACCCTTTTCCCAAATCACATATGTTTCAGGGGTTAGAACATGGGCATATCTTTTCGGCGGGCTACCATTCAGCCCACTACACTCGATGAGGGGCCGGTACCCTCCACTTCTCCTGCTTGGAGGTGTGTAGGGGATCAGGATTCCCAGCATACTGACATCTCCCTCCACAAACAGTCCTGTCCTGACTCTCCCACCTCTGGTGAAATTCTTCTATTTCCAGCCTGGAGCTAGGCCTTTTCAAGTCCCACATGGGTGGTCCAGCACCTCCCTTTGGAATGGGAGTATCTGCTACCCCTTAGACTGAAAACCCACTTTAGCATCCTGATACACTAGGTGAATTATCAGCATTCTGTTTAAAATGTAGCCCCAGAACTCATAGGCTTTTTCTGCTGGGTAAGGATGTGGGTCTCCTGTGACTCCCCTGCTGCCTTTCTCTTTCAGCCCTTGCCCTGTTGGATGAATAGGCACCTCTGGAAGAGCCAACTGTGTGAGATGGTGCAGCCCAGTGGTGGCCCGGCAGCAGATCAGGACGTACTGGGCGAAGAGTCTCCTCTGGGGAAGCCAGCCATGCTGCACCTGCCTTCAGAACAGGGCGCTCCTGAGACCCTCCAGCGCTGCCTGGAGGAGAATCAAGAGCTCCGAGGTGAGGAAAGAGTCAGGGAATCCAGCCCTGCTGAGGGGAAGGCATCTTCTCCCCACCTGCACCTCTGCGTTTCCTGGGCCTGGGGTGGGGATGTGCTGCCCTCCCTCTTGGTTTCAGGAAGTAGACTCTGAGATGCAGATTAGCGGGGAGGAAGTTTAGTGTGCTCTCAGGACCAGTACTGGGAAGGGAAAGGAGGGACAGGGGAAGAAGCCGGGGAGGGCAGAGGGAGAAGCACGCTGCCGGGTAGGCTCCAGGACAGCCTTGCTGGACCTTACAGGGAGCTCTGGAGCTGGAATGAACCTTCCAGGTTGGACCAACATGTCCAGGCCTCTGTGTCCCTGCACTGAGCACTTATGAAGTGCTGTCCATCCTGGGACAGGGCAGAGTCGGCCCTGGGAAGAGGCGTGGTCTGCCCAGAGAGGGGGTGGGGCCTGTCCTGGAAATGGGCGGGGCATGCCCTGGTAGAGGGGCGTGGTCTGTCTTGGGAAGGAAGGTGCGTGGCCCCCACAGGCAACATTCCTCTGGGGCAATCCCGGCGCACACCTCAGCGGAGGTGAAGGCTGACTTCCCACACCCAGTGGCTGGGACTGGGGAGTTCTTTCCTAGACTGCCATCCGGGCGCCCCTCACCCTCTTGCTGCTCAGCTCCAGGTCGTTGTGAGTTCAGGGCTCAGCTGCACGCTCCTGCCCGCGCCCTGGGCGTGATGGCACCCCCAGCCCCTGCCATTCTTCCCCCTCACCCCCTCTCCCTGCCACTGCTCTGCATTGTCCTGGGTTAGCCTGGCAGGGCCAGGTGGCACCCGCCGTATACTCTTGCCTTTCTGCTGCGGGGGCCTTCTAAGCCGCGGGTCCCAGAGCCGCAGGGAGGGGCGGCATAGACTCCCCACATGGCTCACTGGGTGTGGTGGGGCCTGTAGCCCTTTTTGTTTCATCCTTTGGTTCCTGCTGGGGACTCAGGCCTAAGTGTCCACCCCATCGTGGAGGACAACACCCCTTCCTTGTAGGAGTCATCCCTGAGCTGGCACCTTCAATTGGCTCTCCGTGTCCTGGCTGGCTGGCAGCTCCTGGGCGAGGTGGCATGTGCCGTGACTACTAGAGACCGCTGTCATGGGCCCACTCCCCCGCCTTCTTTGCTGGACTGTGGTCCGAGATGTTATGTGGGGCTCTGTGCTGACAAGTCACATAGTCTGTAGGCTTCAGAGAGTGGCTCTGGCTGACACCCCGTGGGCAGGGACAAGACCCATGCCTGCGATGTGTCTCCTCTTACTGTCAAGGCAAATCACCTTTCCTTCCATGGAGGAAGGGGTCAGTGCAGTCAGATTGCTGTCAAGGGGCTGCTTGGTCTCCTCGATGGTGAGGCTGAATTGGAGAGGCCCTGCTGGAGCATGGAGACCCAACATGACCTGCCTGTTCCAGGACAGGATCCCCCACCTCAGTGCCATCGGCACCTGGGGCTGGAGAATTCTCTTGTACGTTGTAGGGTGTGGAGCAGAGTCCCTGGCTTGTACCTGCTAGATGCCAGTAGCACCCGTCCTGTTGTGACAACTAACAATATCCCCAGATATTTATTGCCAAATGACCCCTGGGGGATACAGTTGTCCCTGGTGAGACCCACTGTATTGGGATCTTCAGAGCACTGGTACACAGAGAGGTGACAGCTAGACTGGGGGCTTCTGCTCATCCCCAGGAGAGTGCTCTATTGAGGGGGACTTGAGGGTGAGTGTTGCAGGCCAGCTGTGCAGGGACCCTGGCACAGCGTAGGGCGCCCTTGCTTCCCTTCCAGGCTGTGTGTTCAGTGCAGCAGCTTCCCTCGGGCTCCAGGGACACAAGGAGGCCTCAAGGCTGTATTGACTCCCCCTGCTCCGCCTGACCTGAACTTTGTGGGTGGCAAGTGAAACTTGGTAGCTCCATGTGTCAGGCCCTGGGCCAAGCCCCTAAGGGCCCAGAAGATGTCTGTCCCCCAAGATGTACATGCTTATGTCCATGGAGGAGGCTGTACTTAGAATGTTGAGGGAGAGATTCACGAAGAAGTTGCATGTCTCTCGTGTGTGACTCCACTA
This sequence comes from Gorilla gorilla gorilla, assembly GCF_029281585.2. Classification (NCBI taxonomy): domain Eukaryota; kingdom Metazoa; phylum Chordata; class Mammalia; order Primates; family Hominidae; genus Gorilla; species Gorilla gorilla. The sequence continues at coordinate 166,171,788 of NC_073247.2, forward strand.
GTGTGAGACATATCCAGAAGAGGCCAATCTGCAGGGGCAGATGCAGATGAGGAGGGGGCTGGGGGAGCGACTGCTTATGGGGTCCCGGAACTGTTCTGGAATTAGATAGTGCGGATGGTTGCACAACCTGATGGATACACCGAAAACTGCTGAATTAGTTAAAATAGTGAATTTGATGTCATGAGAATTTTACCTCAGTTCAGAACATTTTTTAAAAGACAAGTTGCCAGCCAGGTGCAGTGGCTCATGCCTGTAATCCGAGCACTTTGGGAGGCCCAGGCGGGGGGATCACCTGAGGTCAGGAGTTTGAGACCAGCTTGGCCAACATGGTGAAACCCCATCTCTACTACAAAAATTAGCCAGACGTGGTGGCGGGCACCTATAATCCCAGCTACTTGGGAGGCTGAGGCAGGGAGAATTGCTTGAACCCAGGAGGTGGAGGTTGCAGTGAGCTGAGATCGCGCCACTGCACTCCAGCCTGGGCGACAGAGCGAGAGTCTGTCTCAAAAAAAAAGACAAGTTGCAGATGAGCTGAGCTTTGGGCAGAGCAAGTGGGATTCTGATGGGGGGTGGATGTTGCGCTTGTCAGCAGGCAATAGTTAGTTGGATGAGGGTTATGATCACGGGGTAGCTACTGCCTGCCCCATTTTATCCAGCTCTGTAGTTGCTATAGAGTTGCTAGAACCTTGGCACATCACTTATCAGTTTTGTCACCTCAGATGGCTCCTTCACTACTTGGGGTGTCTCCCGGGTGTGGGGCTCTCCTTCCTGTGGCCTCTGCTGACTGCCTGGCACTGGCACACATGCTCTGGTGAGGGGAGGACCAGTGGTTTTTCGCGTTTGTTTTCTGCTTCCTCGTTTAACCCTCCTCGTCTTGTAAGATGAATGTTGTTGTCTCTGTTCACTATGCAGATGAGGACTTTGAGGCTCAGAGATGCCACTAACTTGCCTGGTCCAAGCCTTTTGGGCCTCTCAGGCTGCAGCCAGCAATGCTGCAGTGAAGTTTGCCTGGGAGGCTGACCCTAGGGGTCTGCAGGCGTGTTAGGACCCCGGATCTAGAAGACAGCAGAGATGTAGGCCAGGGAGGACCAATACCGAGCATCTGAGAGCAGGCACACCTCGGAGTGACCAGAATACAAATGAATTTGAGTCACTTACAAACAAAGTGGCATAAGGCCAGGCACAGTGGCCCATGCCTATAATCCCAGCACGTTGGGAGGCCGAGGTGGGAGGATTGCTTGAGGCCAACGATTTGAGACCAACCTGGGCAACATAGCAAGACCTTGTCTCTACAAAAATAAAAATTCAAAAAAGTGGCATTTAACACATACTTTTTTTCTTTTTTTTGAGGCAGAGTTTTGCTCTGTCACCCAGGCTGGAGTGCAATGGCGTGATCTCGGCTCACTGCAACCTCCACCTCCCAGATTCAAGTGCTTCTCCTGCCTTAGCTTCCCAAGTAGCTGGGATTACAGGCGTGTGTCACCACACCGGGCTAATTTTTGTATTTTTATTAGAGACGGGGTTTCACCATGTTGGCCAAGCTGGTCTGGAGCTCCTGACCTCAGGTGATCCACCCACCTCGGCCTCCCAAAGTGCTGGGATTACAGGCGTGTGCCACCACACCGGGCTAATTTTTGTATTTTTATTAGACACGGGGTTTCACCATGTTGGCCAAGCTGGTCTGGAGCTCCTGACCTCAGGTGATCCACCCACCTCGGCCTCCCAAAGTGCTGGGATTACAGGCATGAGCCACTGTGCCTGGCCAACACGTACTTTTAAGTGAAGCTGATGTGTTTGGTATTATTTTCTTGCAGAAAGTGAGGGGCATTAGTGTAAAGGATTTTGGAAGTGTTTAAAGAAACAAAAGGGAGCGTTGAGACGCCATCCACCCCTGAGAGAAGCTGCGTGGTATTATGGCGGGGGGGGCACCAGGATGGGTGGCCCCACTTCTGGCCTCTGACTTCCTGAGCCTCAGGCCCATGTGGGCCCAGGCAGGGCCCGGCAGGCCGGGCTGCCCAGCTGCCCTCCACTGTCCCCTCTGCCACCAGATGCCATCCGGCAGAGCAACCAGATGCTGCGGGAGCGCTGCGAGGAGCTTCTGCATTTCCAAGCCAGCCAGAGGGAGGAGAAGGAGTTCCTCATGTGCAGATTCCAGGAGGCCAGGAAACTGGTGGAGAGACTCAGCCTGGAGAAGCTCGACCTGAAGAGGCAGAAGGAGCAGGCTCTGCGGGAGGTGGAGCACCTGAAGAGATGCCAGCAGGTAGTCGGGGCAGGGCCAGGTTCTGAAAACCCGCGGTGACGCCAGTGCTCCACAAGGGAACCCGCGGTCGGGGTCCCCCAAAGCGCCTTGGGGCTCAGTGCTGTGCCGGGAGGGCTCGGAACTCAGAAAAGCCGTCACACTCCCAGTTCCGGTTCATTACAAGGAAAGGACACAGGTTACGGTGAGCGAAGGCTCAGGGCGCACAGGGCGGGCTCCAGGAGAGACCAGGCGTGAGCTTCAGCGGCTCCTCGCCCAGGGGAGTTGTGCAGACGGCACCTGTTTCTTTCGGCGACAGTGTGGGACAGCGAGCACGGAGTCACAACCGGGAAGCTCACCCCAGCCGTGGCGGCCGGGGTTTTCACGGGGGGTGGGCCGCGTAGGCACAGAGCGCCTGCGTGGCCAACTTTGGTCACTCGGCTGTAGCCACCAGAGGTCCAGCTGTGTGGCCCAAGGCTACCCCGATAAATCGTGTCATTAGCACAGACCGCCTGGTTTCAGGGTCTTTGTGTGTGGGCTTGGCTGATCGCAGGATCCTGGCGATGGTAGTCAGGAAGGGGCTGTGCTCCCTTTGAGGGGCAAGGTGGAGAGAAGTGGTGGAGAGGAAACTTGCTGGCGGGTACCTGGCACTTGCCACAGCCAGGCTGCACTCCCCTGGGGAAAGGCATGGATGGTGGGCTGTGCACGCCGCTCCACTCAGGGCTGAGAGCGCCTGGCTTAAGGCGTTGATTTCCTGTGTGGGAAGTGGATGAGTTTTCTACAGCTGCCGTGACCAAGCACCACAGACTGCGGGGCCGAAGCCACAGAAACGCGTGGCCTCCCGCTTCTGGAGGCCTGGAGGCTGAGCTAGCGGTGGCGTCGGCAGGGTGGGCTCCCCGCCAGGGCCGTGAGGGAGCTGCCTTCCAGGCCTCTCCACGGCGCCGGGGGCCGCCGGCTGCACCTCTCCAGCCTCCATCTCCGTCATCCTGTGGCCTTGTCCCCGCGGGCCTCTGTGCCTGTCCTCCTCTTTTGACAAGAACACCGGAGATACGCAAAGGTACACAAAAGCGGGCCTTTGTTCAAGCTGGCAAAAGAGATTTTCTTCAGAAACCCCTGCTTGCGGGGGAGAGAGCTGAGCTCCGTTCCCGCCCCAGCAGAGGCGGCCTGGCCTTGCGAAGGGAGGATGAGGGAGTCGGGAGGGGGCGAGTGCAGGCTCAGGTGAAAGATGACGGGGCGGCCAGCGTCCTTGCCACGAGGCCAGCCGTGTGTGGGAGCTGCCGGTGCCTACCAAGGTTGGGATGCTTCCGTCCCGTGGAGACTGGGAGACTGGGCCCCGCGCCTCCTGAGGTTTCCGTTTCCAAGGAGTGGCTGCGGGGCCCTCGGGAAAGCCCCTGGGTTGTGGGTGCTACACAGATGTCTCAAAGGGACAGGGTAAGCCCTTTGTAGTAAATGCGGTAAGAAAGGGAGGTCAGGTGTTGGCCGGAACAGACAGTAAATGCTCTGGGCAGCCCTGAGCGTTTCCAGACGGGAACTCACTCAAAAAGGGGGCTGGGGCGTCCCAGGGGCGCGGCCTTAGGCTCCCAGAGGCCCCGTGAGGTGGTGGCCGGGTGTCTTCGGGCGGGGGTTTGAGTGCAGTGTGCCTGCCGAGAGGTTCTGCAGTTCCCAGTGTTTAACAAAATTCAGTGTCCACTCTTGATTTGCACAAACTCTCCCATCCTGGCGGTCCCGGGTGTGGACTGGGGCCTGTGTTTACTTTGCCCTATTCGTGTCTGGCCTCCTTTTGTCCCAAGTCTCAGAGAGACGGAGAGAGATCCCCTGCTGGGGCTGTAGCTGCAAGGCCACCGGGTTCAGCCCTCGAGGCCTGCTTGCCGGGGCAGTGACTAAGCCGTTGACAACCTCAAGGCAGCTTTGTGCTCCTTCGTCTCTTTGGGGATCTCTTTTTGCCCCATCTGTGTGTCACCCTGTGGCAGAGGGTTAAGGTGGGCAGCTGGGGAGGGTTGGGTGGCCCTTGGGCTCATGAGGCCCTAGGGCACCCAGGTTTGGGGGTGCCGAGGGCAGGAAAAAAGGCCTCATGGTGCGCAGGCCTCAGCCGCTTGCAGGTTGCCCCGGGCTTGCGGATGGCAGGAGTGGGCCGCTGGGGAGAAAGCAGTGCTGACAGGAAGTGGCTTTTTATCCTGCAGCAGATGGCTGAGGACAAGGCCTCTGTGAAAGCCCAGGTGACGTCCTTGCTCGGGGAGCTGCAGGAGAGCCAGAGTCGCTTGGAGGCTGCCACTAAGGAATGCCAGGCTCTGGAGGGTCGGTGAGTCGGGGGAGCCGGCTCCGGAGACCCCTTCCAGGGTTTCCAAAAGCAATGAGGTGGGTTTAGGGGCCTCCAGGGTGCTCCTTGATGAGGATAGACCGGGGCAGGCTGCGTAAACACGTCGGGGCAGACGTCGGGAGAGGTCTGGGCCAGGCGTCCGGGACCTGGGTCCCAGCCGGCTCTCCGCACTCTGTGACCCTTTGATGGAGTTTGGATTATTTCCTTAGGAGGCATTTTGGGGGCCCCGAGCCCACACCCACGGTGTCTAGTTCTCTGGAAGGACTTCTGGGACCGGCGCACAGTCGCCCTCGTGGCTGAGGTTGATGACAGGGAAAAAGGCACAGGGCAGCAGCCGCCAGGGCAGGAGCCGCCAGGGCAGGAGCCGTGGGGGGAGTTGGAGAAGCCCTGTCCCAGCCTCCCGCCGCCCTGCGAGCGGCACAGTGAGAAGCGCCTCCCACACGGGCCATGTTCCTGCCCAGCGATGCCCGCTAGAGACTCAGCGCCCTGGGTGTTTACTGGGGGCAGGTCCTGTCAGTGCCCTCTGCCAGGCAGGTAGCTAAATCCCCGACTCCCAGCAGCAGAGCGGGTGCTCACGTCAACCACGTTCTTCCTACAAATGGCCTAGGTGCAGGGACCGCCCTGACCACTAGAGAAAGTGTCACTGTGGCAAGGGAACTTCACCAGCCAAGGGCCAACCTTGCCAGCCGGTGGCCTCAGGCCTGCTGGTTACTCTCTTTTGCAAAGGGGTCTTGGTTCTTGTGAGTGGGACCATTGGGTCAAAGGGCAGGGAGGTTTCTGTGGTTGTCATTCGGTCCTGCTTCTGCCCTCCAGACAGATGGATCAGCTGCCAGGGGGGCCCCAGCCATCCCAGCACAGTAGGCGGTCAAGGTGCACTTGGGGCAGCCAGCAGGGCAGAGGGGAGGGGAGCTTGACCCAGGCTCTGATGGGCAGAGGGAACCCGTGCAGGGTGTGGGGGCAGTATGCAGGCAGGCGCGGAGGGGAGAGCCAAGCAGCCAGGCCTGCCAGGCAGAGTTGGGGTGACTGGAGAAGGGCCGTGTCTGCCTGTGGCCAGAGGCCACCCAGGACCTGGACAGATGCACCCACCATTGTCCCTGCAGTGAGGCTGTGGAAGGGCTTGGTGTGGTGGGATGAGGCCAGACCCTGGAAACTGGAGGTTAAGGGAGCTGTAGGGGGGCAGGTGTGGGAACTGAGCATCCGAGCAGGTCGTCTGGGACTCCAGCAGAGCTCTGGGCAGCAGCAGGGATGGGGCCGAGGCCCGGTCTGCATTGAGCTCAGTGCTTGCACGCCCAGGTGGGCAGTCTCTCATTTTTGGAACAGCAGTCTCTCCTGACCCCCTCCACTGAGACTGCTTTTGCTGGGGCCCCCAGCAGCCCCCCAGTGGAACTCCACGAGCAGTTCCGAGGGCTCCTCTCACCTGGCCCCAGCACTGCGGGATGCAGGCGACCCCATCCTTTTCTCGGACCACCCCCTTCCCCTGGCTTCCAGGTCTCCTTGCCATCTGTACTTGGTCACCTGCTGGGCCCCTGCATTGAAGCAAACACGTCTTAAGCAAAGCTCCTCACCTGCTGCTCCCACCTGGCCCCCTGCAGTTGTCCTCGTGTCTGTTGACGGTGCCTCCACCCTGCCGCCCGGCATCAGCTCGCAGTCACAGGGTGTTCAGAGCCGACCCCCACGCCCTGCGCATAGCCCCTCCCGTCCCCCCGTTCGTCCTCCCTGAGTCTGCTCTTTCCCCGTGCCAGGGCCCGGGCGGCCAGCGAGCAGGCGCGGCAGCTGGAGAGTGAGCGCGAGGCGCTGCAGCAGCAGCACAGCGTGCAGGTGGACCAGCTGCGCATGCAGGGCCAGAGCGTGGAGGCCGCGCTCCGCATGGAGCGCCAGGCCGCCTCGGAGGAGAAGTGAGTCAGCGGGGGCGGGGCCGCACCACGGGGTCTGTGGTTCTACACTTGATCTTAGCCGAAAGGCTGAGAAGTGTCGGGTCCCTGGTTCTTTCTGCCTTCTGAGGACTCCTTCAGATTCTGCCTGTGGCTGTGGGCCCATTCTATCCCTTAGCCTTGCTAACGGTAGAGGCGACCATGATGACACCCGGTTTGTCTTTGATACAGTCATGCCATCTGCTCTCCAGACCACGTTTCACTGCGTGTCCACACGTGGCCTTTTTTGTAGTTTTTTTTCCTAGCCACTAGGTCATCAGGGGACTTGTCCTTTGAAACCCCTTCTAGGCCAGGTGCCGTGGCTCACGCCTGTAATCCCAACACTTTGGGAGGCCAAAGTGGGTGGATGGCTTAAGCCCGGGAGTTCCAAGACCAGCCTGGGCAACAGAAAGACAACAAAAATACCCCCAAACCCCCCCTTCTACCAGCATCCAATCTGGGACCTCAGGTTCCTGTCCTTGGCGTGCCTTTTGAGTCTCCTTTAATCTAGAACAGTTCCCCTGCCTTTCTGAGCTGTTTGTGAAGTTCACAGTTTTGAACAGTGCAGGGTAGTTCCATTGTATTATTATTATTATTTTCAAGACAGGGTCTTGCTCTGCCGTCCAGGCTGGAGTGCAGTGGCATAATCTCGGCTTACTGTACCTTCCGCCTCTTGGGCTCAAGCGATCCTCCCAGGTAGCTGGGACTATAGGCACAGGCCAGCACACCTGGCTAATTTTTGCATTTTTGGTAGAGGTGGCGTTTTCCCATGTTGCCCGGGCTGGTCTTGAACTCCTGAGCTCAAGCGATCCTCCTGCCTTGGCTTCTCAAAGTGTTGGGATTATGGGCGTGAGCCACCGCGTCTGGCCACGATTTTATTATAAACATTAAAAATACTAGCTTTTAGGAAAACGATATTAACTGCCTGGTGACCAGCCCACCAAAGCCTGCTTTAGAGTTGACGGCCTCAGGAGTCCTCACACAGCCTTGGAAGACCCCATTCCAGGGCTGTGATGCAAGGGAGGGAAGGAAGGGGGTAGAGTTGGAAGCAGGCAGCACCGTGGCTGGACTGGCATGAGGTGGTTTCTCCAGCAAAAGCTCCCTTTCCTCAGGAGGAAGCTGGCCCAGTTGCAGGTGGCCTATCACCAGCTCTTCCAAGAATACGACAACCACATCAAGAGCAGCGTGGTGGGCAGTGAGCGGAAGCGAGTGAGTGCGGCCACCGGGGCTCTAGGGCTGGCCTTGCCTCTTCCTCTCCCCGTGGCCCTGAACCTTGAGAATGGGTAGACCTGCCTTAGACTTGCCTTAGACCTGTGTCAGACTGCAGCTGCGACAGCTCAGGGAAGCTGTGGGGAGATGGCAACCCCAGGATGTTGCTCTCAGGAGTGTCAGCAGGCCATCTTAATGGGGGGCTGGGCCAGAGCCTTGGGATGCTCCCTCTGTGGGGCTGGGGACATCTTGTCTCCATGGACATTCCCTCTTGCCAGCCATCGCCATCTGGGCACCTGGCTCAGCTTCCCCCAAGCCAAGGTAAGCCCGACAGCATTTCCACCCCAGTGTTGGCTGGGAGCCTTTTCCTAGTTTGTCCTCATCAGACCTAAGCTGGGTGCAGTTTGCTAGTGATCACATTTGAGCAGGACACCGTCAATCGTAAGTGTACCCAGAAGAGATTTATAAGGACAAAGCCTGAAGCCAGGTCACATGGGGAAGAGTTAGCTACAAAACTGGCCACTTAATCTCTGGAGGGGGGCGTTGGTGGGGTGTGTCTGTGTGTGTCTCAGGGGGCTGGAGATGCCTGCGTGGGAGGAGTGCACCTCTGACCAGGTGGCAGAGTGGAAGGACTGAGGGCTCTCAGCTGAGCTGTGCACATGGCGGGCACAGGACCGGCTCGCTGTGAGTGGGTGTGGCCTGTGTCCTATGAAGGGTGGGAGGAGGGCTGTGGAGCTGGGGATTCTGGGAAGGGAATGTCGGCCCAGCTGGGAGGTTGTACCAGATGACCTCAGCGGCCTCTTCAGTCCTGAAAAAAACCTCAGCATCTCCTCTGTCGTTTTGGGCCGTGACAGGACGCAGCCATCTCCCTGTGCACGCTGAGCTCCTGCAATGGGCCCTCAAGTCAGGGGCTGGCATCACCCAGCCTGGTCAGCCAGGGCCACTCTTTCATCCTTCTCAGTTCTTCTCAGCCAGCCTCGCCCTGGGCTGACGAGGCTCCGTCAGCTCCCCTTGCCCATCCTTAGGGAATGCAGCTGGAAGATCTCAAACAGCAGCTCCAGCAGGCCGAGGAGGCCCTGGTGGCCAAACAGGAGGTGATCGATAAGCTGAAGGAGGAGGCCGAGCAGCACAAGATTGTGATGGAGACCGTTCCGGTGCTGAAGGCCCAGGTGAGGGCCCTCCTCTCTGACCCACCCTGGCACTGGGACCTGGAGTGTCTCTTTGGCGTCTTTTTTTTTTTTTTGCTTTTGCTTTTTGAGATTGAGTCTTGCTCTTGTTGCCCAGGCTGGAGTGCCACTAGTGGCACGATCTTGGCTCACTGCAACCTCTGCCTCCCAGGTTCAAACAATTCTCTTGCCTCAGCCTCCTGAGTAGCTGGGATTACAGGCACCTGCCACCATGCCCGTCTAATTTTTGTATTTTTAGTAGAGACAGGGTTTCACCATGTTGGCCCAGCTGGTCTCGAACTTCTGGCCTCAGGTGATCTGCCCACCTCAGTCTCTCAAAGTTCTGAGATTACAGGCGTGAGCCACCGCACCCGGCCTCTTTGGCATCATTTTGTAGTGGCCTTTCGTAAGCTTCTGAGCCACTTGTGCTGCTCCTTAGACCTCTCGGTGAGCTTGGCATTACTCGCCGACGTATCTGTTTCCTCTGCGCTGCTGGGGGCTCTGGGAGGACGGCAGTGGGTTCTGCTTTGTTCCTGTGGTGCCTGGCACAGTGCCTGGTGGGTGGCTGGCTTGTGGCGGGCACATCCCTTTCTGTTGGATTTGCCAGGCGGATATCTACAAGGCGGACTTCCAGGCTGAGAGGCAGGCCCGGGAGAAGCTGGCCGAGAAGAAGGAGCTCCTGCAGGAGCAGCTGGAGCAGCTGCAGAGGGAGTACAGCAAACTGAAGGCCAGCTGTCAGGAGTCGGCCAGGTGGGCCTCTGAGAGCGTGCCCGTGTGAGCAGTGGGTGCGACACTGGGGGGTCGCCAGTGGTGACTGCAGGAGACGGATGGCTCCTGGTGTTCTGGGTTAGGGCTCACTGTGGTCCCTCTCCTCTCACCTGAGCTTCCAAGAGCTGCTTTGACACTAGTCCAGCCAAGGAGCTTTACAGAAATGCGTGCCTTGACTGGACGGTTTCTGTTTTCAAAGGATCGAGGACATGAGGAAGCGGCATGTCGAGGTCTCCCAGGCCCCCTTGCCCCCCGCCCCTGGTGAGTGAGCGAGAACTGGGCCTGCGGGAGGAGGTGGGTGGGGAGGGCAGGTGCTGCGCCGCGGGAGGTCACAGTTCGACCTTCCTGTTGCTCTCTGGAGACTTGACGGCGGGAGCTCGTGTAGGCCACCCCATCGGTAGCCCACCCCCTTCCCCGAGGCTAAGGGAGGCATGCCGTGGTAGCGGCGGCTCCTGGTCTTACATGAGTGGCCTGTGAGACCAGGCCTGCCATTGACAGTCGTGCCAAGTCTCCATCCCCCTCCATCCTCCCCTTCCCTCTGACTCTTCTCTTTTCCCAGCCTACCTCTCCTCTCCCCTGGCCCTGCCCAGCCAGAGGAGGAGCCCCCCCGAGGAGCCACCTGACTTCTGCTGTCCCAAGTGCCAGTATCAGGCCCCTGATATGGACACCCTGCAGATACATGTCATGGAGTGCATTGAGTAGGGCCGGCCAGTGCAAGGCCACTGCCTGCCGAGGACGTGCCCGGGACCGTGCAGTCTGCGCTTTCCTCTCCCGCCTGCCTAGCCCAGGATGAAGGGCTGGGTGGCCACAACTGGGATGCCACCTGGAGCCCCACCCAGGAGCTGGCCGCGGCGCCTTACGCTTCAGCTGTTGATCCGCTGGTCCCCTCTTTTGGGGTAGATGCGGCCCGGATCAGGCCTGACTCGCTGCTCTTTTTGTTCCCTTCTGTCTGCTCGAACCACTTGCCTCGGGCTAATCCCTCCCTCTTCATCCACCCGGCACTGGGGAAGTCAAGAATGGGGGCCTGGGGCTCTCAGGGAGAACTGCTTCCCCTGGCAGAGCTGGGTGGCAGCTCTTCCTCCCACCGGACACCGACCCGCCCGCCGCCGTGCCCTGGGAGTGCTGCCCTCTTACCAGGCACATGGGTGCTCTCCTTTTGGGCTGCATGCTATTCCATTTTGCAGCCAGACCGATGTGTATTTAACCAGCCACTATTGATGGACATTTGGGTTGTTTCCCATCTTTTTGTTACCATAAATAACGGCATAGTAAAAATCCTTGTGCAGTAGTCGTGCGTATCTTTGGCATAGATTCTGAGAAGTGACACCACTGAGCATGGGCGATGGGGTAGATGGTACCTGAGCCCCTTCCTCCCTGGAGCTTGGTTTCCCATCTCTCCCCACCCCCTATTTCCCTAGCCTTGCCAAGGAGGAGGTGGGAAAGCCCGTTTGGGTTTTTGTCATTCGCTAGGCCATGCAGTTCTCTGTTAAGAGTGAGCTTAAACATCTTTCCTGAGGCTTTAAGGACCTTTTTTAGTTCTGCTTCTGAATGGGCTGCTCATATCATATATACATATGTATATGTATAGCTGTGTATATGTATATGTATATGTATGTATGTGTGTGTGTGTGTGTGTGTATATATATATATATATATATATATTTTTTTTTTTTTTTTTGAGACAGAGTTTTGCTCTTCTCGCCCAGACTGGAGTGCAATGGCGTGATCTCAGCTCACTGCAACCTCTGCCTCCTGGGTTCAAGCGATTCTCCTGCCTCAGCCTCCCTAGTAGCTGGGACTACAGGCGCCTGCCACCATGCTCGGCTAATTTTTGTATTTTTAGTAGAGATGGGGTTTCACCATGTTGGCCAGGCTGGTCTCGAACTCCTGACCTCACGTGATCCACCTGCCTTGGCCTCCCAAAGTGCTGGGATTACAGGTGTGAGCCACTGTACCTGGCCAATTTTTGTATTTTTAGTAGAGATGGGGGTTTCACCACTTTGGCCAGGCTGGTCTCAAACTCCTGACCTCAGGTGATCTGCCTGCCTCGGCCTCCCAAAGTGCTAGGATTACAGGTGTGAGCCACTGCGCCCCGCTGGGCTGCTCATATCTTTTATCCATTTTTCTACTGGGTTATCTTTTGTTGCTCAGCTTTTAGAAACTCTTTGTCCATGAGCAGGATTAGGTTTGTGGCTGTGATAGAAATTGCAGATATCTTTTCCTGCTTTGACCTCGCTACTAGTGTTTCTTTGTTTTTTGTTTTGAGATAAGGTCTCTGTCACCCGGGTGGGAGTGTAGTGGCACAATCAGAGCTCACTGCAGCCTTGACCTCCTGAGCTCCAGCAGTCCTCCTGCCTCGGCCTTGCGAGTAGCTGGGATCACAGGCGTGCGCCACCACACCCTGCTAAACTACTGGTGCTTCTCAGCCTCGAAGTTTTTTTTTTCTTTATGTAGTCACATTTATCCATTTTTTCCCCCTTTTACTGCTTTGAGTTCGGAGTCGTCATGACCACCTTGTGGTCTGTGGGAAGGATGCTTCACACATGAGCACTTTTCTTTTTCTAACACCGAAGCGTGCTCTTGTCTTCACCAAGAGTGTTGCTGCCCAGTGTGACTGGTGGTGGCTGTTTCATCATATTCCAGAAGTTTGTGATGCCATTTCCCACACTGGCCCCAATTAGGAAGAACAGACGACTCTACTTGTTTTGCAAGATTCTGGAAATTTCCTGGGGTGTCAGAGCCCTGGGCATTAACCCTGCAATTGTAGCAAAGGAAACAAAGTTGGAAGTTGACTCCCCAGCACCCGGGCCTTCCTTCCTGCCCTCCTCCAAGCTGCCCTGGTTGGGAACGGGATGTTGTGAATCCACCCTGAGGCTTCCTCACAGGGCTTCCTGCTATTTGACAGTGTGAGGCTGGCTAGAATTGGGATATGAGGCCTTCTAAAAATTAACCTGGCCTGAGGGCTTTCTCAGCATCTGGGGGCGGGGTGTGGGGGCGGGGAGTGACCTTTCCCCTTCTTCAAGCCAGGTGCCCATCAGATTCTACTTGGGAAAATGTGAAAGGCACAGACAGCTTCTCTGCTCACGGGTGCTGCACTTAAATCCTAATCTTGCAATTTTTCTACAAGAGCACTTTACCTTTTTTTTTGGAGGGAGGGTGTATGAGTAGACGGTGGTTGCTGTAACAAAGTACTGCACACTTGGGGCTTAAAACAACAGAAACTCCTTCACAGTGTTGGAAGCCACAGTCTGCAATCAAGTTGTCAGCAAGGCTGGTTTCTTTTTTCTTTTTCTTTCTTTCTTTCTTCTTTTCTTTCTTTCTTTTCTTTCTCTCTCTTTCTTTCTTTCTTCTTTCTTTCTCTCTCTTTCTTTTTCTTTCTTTCTCTTTCTCTTTCTTTCTTTCTTTTTTCTTTCTTTTCTTTCTCCCTCACTCTCTTCCTCTCTCTCTCCTCTCTCTCTTTCTTTCTCTCTTTCTTTCTTGTTGGATACAGTCTTGCTCTGACACCCAGGCTGGAGTGCAGTGGCGCCATCTCAGTTCACTGCAACTTCCGCCTCCAGGGTTCAAGCAATTCTTGTGCCTCAGCCTCCCGAGTATCTGGGATTACAAGTGCCCGCCACTACGTCCGGCAAGGCTGGTTTCCTCTGCAGGTGCCAAGAGAATCGTTTACAGGCCTCTGTCTTAGCCTCTGCTGGTTGCTTATAGAGCCATCACCCTAGTCTCTGCCTCTGTCATCACACAGTCTCTTCCTCTTCGTCTGTGTCTTCCCTTTTGTCTCATAAAGGACACCAGTCATTGGATGTAGGGCCCACCTGGATAATCCGGAATGATCTCCTCATCTCGGCATTCATTACATCTGCAAAGACCCTTTTCCCAAAGAAGGTCACACCCATAAGATATGCACGTATCTCTTCAGGGCCATCACACAACCCAGTATGGGGACATGTTCCAGTGCACACAGATGAGGGCAAATGCAGCAGCAGTGCCTGGGAGCTGGAAAAACACCCCTGCTTGGGCCCCCTGGACCAACTGAGTCAGAATCTTGGTCTAGACCCACCAGGCATTGGTCTAGACCCACCGCCCTGCCCGGAGGTGGGGCTGCCTCCTCCCTCCTCCGGTAGCACAGTGTAGGGTTGACCGTACACCAGACACCAAGGATTTAAAACCATACCATTTGCCCAGAAGTACGGCATTCCAGGGTTTTCCTTTTCGGCTTTACTTAGGTTGAGCTTCCAGAACAACTGGTCGGATTACTCTTGGGAGGGAACCAGCCTGCCTGCCCTATTGGCTGCGGCCCCTTGATCCACAAACGAAGCCCATCCCTGCCGGAGCTTGTGGCGTTCTCTGGTGTTCATGCGCGCTCCCCCTCCTGCCGACCAATGCACAAGAACAGTGCGGGCGACCAGTAAGCACAGTGAGAAAGCATTTCGCCCTCATCAGTAACTAAAACAACACCAAGTCTGACAGCAAGCAAAAAGTGATCTGAAAATGGCAACCGATGAAGCCCTAGGTGAGCGCTCTGCTGGCAAGGTGCAGGACAGCGGCCCTTGCAATGCTGCCCTTTCCGAGGGGGCCATTTGCTGGGATGGAGCAAGCCCGTAGGCAGCGTCCTCGGCCCTGGTGCGTAACCCTAAGAGAGAGTCGGGCACTCAACGATGACTCTGGCATTGGGAAGGTGCTTCACTTCATCATCTGTAGCTGCCAAAGGTCGGGGTGAGATAAGAGGCTGCGTATGTAACGATGTGGCCCGGCACAGCTGGCATTTTGAACATCTCCTCACACGCAACATGCCTTGTAGCATGTTGGTGTGAACAGGCCAGGTGACAAACTTATGGATAAAGCGTGACCCCAATAGAGAAGTGAAAGCTCTGAGTGCATACCCTGCTATAACATTTGGACGGACGTGAGTAGCTGGGTGGCCAGTAATGAGAAGTTTTCCTTACATGTTAATACATTTCCTAAATGCCTATAATTTGCACGCATTCCTTTGATACACAGAGAATACGGCTTCCCACACAGTCGCTCGGGGGTTAACGCAGCTTGGTTTTCTTCTGTGCCAGTGGCAGGGAAGAGCCCGCTGTTGACACAGCCGCTCAGCAAGGCACGGGGCAGGGGCTGACTGTGTCTCCTGGGGCTGCCGTGACCAAGCACCACAGACTGCGGGGCCGAAGCCACAGAAACGCGTGGCCTCCCGCTTCTGGAGGCCTGGAGGCTGAGCTAGCGGTGGCGTCGGCAGGGTGGGCTCCCCGCCAGGGCCGTGAGGGAGCTGCCTTCCAGGCCTCTCCACGGCGCCGGGGGCCGCCGGCTGCACCTCTCCAGCCTCCATCTCCGTCATCCTGTGGCCTTGTCCCCGCGGGCCTCTGTGCCTGTCCTCCTCTTTTGACAAGAACACCGGAGATACGCAAAGGTACACAAAAGCGGGCCTTTGTTCAAGCTGGCAAAAGAGATTTTCTTCAGAAACCCCTGCTTGCGGGGGAGAGAGCTGAGCTCCGTTCCCGCCCCAGCAGAGGCGGCCTGGCCTTGCGAAGGGAGGATGAGGGAGTCGGGAGGGGGCGAGTGCAGGCTCAGGTGAAAGATGACGGGGCGGCCAGCGTCCTTGCCACGAGGCCAGCCGTGTGTGGGAGCTGCCGGTGCCTACCAAGGTTGGGATGCTTCCGTCCCGTGGAGACTGGGAGACTGGGCCCCGCGCCTCCTGAGGTTTCCGTTTCCAAGGAGTGGCTGCGGGGCCCTCGGGAAAGCCCCTGGGTTGTGGGTGCTACACAGATGTCTCAAAGGGACAGGGTAAGCCCTTTGTAGTAAATGCGGTAAGAAAGGGAGGTCAGGTGTTGGCCGGAACAGACAGTAAATGCTCTGGGCAGCCCTGAGCGTTTCCAGACGGGAACTCACTCAAAAAGGGGGCTGGGGCGTCCCAGGGGCGCGGCCTTAGGCTCCCAGAGGCCCCGTGAGGTGGTGGCCGGGTGTCTTCGGGCGGGGGTTTGAGTGCAGTGTGCCTGCCGAGAGGTTCTGCAGTTCCTAGCACCATCATTTTCTCCTCCTCAGACCCCTGGGTTCTCCTTCCACGTCCCGGCAGCTGCTTCGCAGGCTCCTTGCTGGTTCCTGTGTCTCCGAGCTGACTCCCGAATTCTCTTCCTCTCCTTGCTCAGACGCTCCCCCTTTGTGACCTCGTCCATCTTCAAGGCCTTGATGCTGATGACAGATTTCTGTCTTCCAGTCCTGATCTGTTCCTTCACGAAAATGAGCCCAGTAGCCCGTCCAAGCCAGAAATGGACTTTTAGCCCCCACCGCCTGCCAACTCTGCCCTTTCCCTCATCCCCAGTTGCTTAAGCCAAAACGGATTCCTCTTCCTCTCGTGATCCAAACTCCTGAGTCCCTTCACCTTTTGCCTACACTATCACAGTGACCTCCTTGCTGCTTTCACGCTGGAGAGCGTGGGCTCCCTGTGATCTACTCTCCACATGGCAGCCAGTGTCATCTGGTAAACCTTTGCTGAAACCCTGCCATGCCCTTCAGTTGCCCTGGAAACCTGAACTCATCCTCAGCCTGGCTCGCAGAGCCCTCATGCCACTGGGACGTCACGTTATGTCCCTCTCCTGCTGGCCCGCTGCACCCAGCCGCACCACATGCCGGCCGCACCACACACACGCTGGCCTTTTGGCCCTTCCTCGAACACACGGCGCTTGTCCTTGTTGTCCCCTCATCTTTGCATGGCCGATTTCTTTTTCTCATTCAGCTCTAAGTTTAAACTTTCAACAGTTCTGAGCGTATCACCTTCTTCATCTTAAAGTCCTCATCCTAAATCACACTGCGCTGTTTTAACTCCCTGCTTGGCAGTCCAAATGGCCTCATTTATTCTGCTTTGTTTTCTCTCTCCTTCCACCAGAGGGAGAGCAGAGGCCTCCTCCAGCTCAGTCAGGCATCATCCCCCGGAACAGCGGTCTCCAACCTTTTTGGCACCAGGGACTGGTTTTGTGGAAGACAACTTTTCCACAGACGGGGATGGGGCGTGGGATGACGGTTCGGGGATGAAACTCTTCCACTTCAGATCATCAGGCATTAGTCAGATGCTCCTAAGGAGCACACAACCTAGATCCCTCGCACACACAGTTCACAATAGGGTTTGCGCTCCTGTGAGAATCTGAGGCCGCTGGCTGATCTGACAGGAGGCACAGCTCAGGCGGTCATGACAGCAATGGGGAGCAGCTGTACACACAGATGAAGCTTCGCTCGCGTGCCCACCACTCGCCGCCTGCTCTGTGGCTCAGTTCTTAACAGGCCACAGACCAGTATGGGTCCGTGGCCGGGGGGTTGGGGACCCCTGCCCTAGAACGATGCTCGGCACAGCTACACTCGGTGCACATTTCTTGGTGGCCTGAGCTTGTCTTGAGCTCCATCAGGATTTCTCTGTCAATATTTTTGTAGACCATACCCTGTCACCATAAATGGTGCTTGGTAGAAATGACTCTATGAATGTGATAGGGATAACACAGAAAACCCATGGTAGAGAGCATGGCGACTAACTTGGAGGGACTTCTTTTTGTCTTTTTTTTTTTTTTTTTTTTCGTTTTTGCAGAGATGCAGGTATTGTCATGTTGCCTGGGCTGGTCTCAAACTCCTGGGTTCAAGCAATCCTCCCGCCTGTGCCTCCCTAAGTGTTGGGATTACAGGCATGAGCCGCTGCCTCCCCCCAGCATGGGGGGACTTCTTATAAGCATTTTTATTTATTTATTTGGAATTCGGATGGATAGATCATGTTGGCCTGATAATGTATGTGCAAGAGCACAGACTCTGGGGTCTCATGGACAAGCCCCACTCTGCCCCTTGCTTAATGTCTCTGAGCCTCAGTTTCCTCATCTGTAAAAAGGTCAGAAATGCCATCCGTGTGCAGCAGAGTACCGACGAAAGGATGGATGCAATGCTCTTACGGCAGTGCCCGACCCAAGGCACAAGGAAAAACCACGAAAGCAATTCCAGTTTACACCACGTCCCAAACTGGATTTTCCATTCGACTATAATTCCTCCCAATAAGGGCTCAAAACGTTGTCTAAGGAAAGTCGATTGGTTGTTGCCCAGGGCTGGAGGAGTTGGGGGAAAACGGGGAGTGACTGCTGATGGAGACAGGGTTTCCTTTTGGGATGATGAGAATGTCCTGAAGCTGGTCATGCTGATGGTTGCACATATCTATGAATATACTAAAAATCATCGAATTGTACACTTTAGACATGTGAATTGTGTAGCATGTGAATTAAACCTCAAGTCGTTATTTTAAAAATGTTGTCTGAGACACCTGTGCGCCTCCTGTAAGCTCCCATGAAAATGCAAATGAAGATACAGAAGAAGATCAACATTGAACATTTACATCCTCTCCTAAAGCTATGTTTGACAGGTGACCTTTTTTTCTTCCTTCCTTCCTTCCTTGCTTCCTTCCTTCCTTCCTTCCTCTTCCTTATTCCTTCCTTCCTTCTTTCCCTCTTCCTTATTCCTTTCTTCCTTCTTTCCCTCTTCCTTATTCCTTCCTTCCTTCTTTCCCTCTTCCTTATTCCTTCCTTACTTCACTCCCTCTTCCTTATTCCTTCCTTCCTTCTTTCCCTCTTCCTTATTCCTTTCTTCGTTCCTTCCTCCCTTCCTTCCTTCCCTCCTTCCTTTTTTCCTTATTCCTTGCTTTCCTCCCTTCCTCCTTCCCTCCCTCCCTTCCTTCCTTCCTTCCTTCTTCCTTATCCCTCCCTCCCTCCCTCTCTCCCTCCCTCCTTCCTTCCTTCCTTACGTTTTTTAGCAGTAGAGACAGGGTCTCACTGTGTTGCCCAGGCTGGACTCGAACTCCTGGAAATCAAGTGATCCTCCCACCTGGGCCTCCCCAAATGCTGGGATTACAGGCTTGAGAACTGGCAGGGAGAATGGGCGACTGACTTTGTGTTGTGAAGCAGAGTGACCCTACTCTGTCCTTTCCTCAGAGACCCAGGGTTGGTACCAACCAGGAGACTAGCAGCTGCTCTTCTACTCGGCCCAGGTTGCTTTCTCTATAGTCATTGAGAGGCAAACCCTCAAACAGAAAGTGTGTCAGCAGGGGGCAGGCAGCTGATGGATGTCGTTGTACCCTTGGAGGAACAGAACTCAGCGGTCACAGGAAGCGGGGAGATCCAGGGATTCCATCGGTCGCGTTGGTTCCGAGTGTCGCAGGCCTGAGGGGAAGGGGTGAGATTTGCTTTCTCAGTCTAGGAGAGCCAAAGTCAACAAATGTGTGCTATAGCTGGAAATAAGTCTTCTCCCGCACCTAGCGGGCGGTGGTCAGGGTGGTCTGTCTGTCCATCCCCGAAAGCACTGCAAGACCTGCCATCTGTTTCTGGTGATGCTGGGTGGTATTATTGAGACAGATATTTCTGCTGAAAATAACTGCAAATGATAGATGAAACAGTTTGAGACTGTTCAAAACAGCTGAGAACCAACAAGAGAGCAAAACCTGAGAGGAAGTGGGAATCCAAGAAGAAGTACGCCACTGAAGCTGCTTATTTCCCGAGGACGCTGGCCGACCTGGGCAAACTTGGGTTTTGGTTCTGGAGGCCGTCCAGGCAAGGGAGACAGCAGGCAAGGCCCAAAGCCTTTGTGAAGTGTGGGGAGTTGCATAGCAGCCCCCGCTACATTAAGGAAACCCCACCCCAGCTCTGCAGATTGCGGGGAAGCAGGAGATGAAAGGAAAGGGAAAACACCCCTGTGCAAAGTTGTGGCCAAGGGCCAGGTTCTGTGCAGACTTGCAGTCTAGGTTTTCCTGGTGGGGCCGTTCAGTGGCCCTCGAGTCCTAAATTTGGTCTGAGGTGGTCCTGGGCCGACAGTACCCATATTAGTTTTCTAGGGCTGCCGTAAGAAATGGCCACAAACTGGGTGGCCGAAAACAACAGAAACGGATTCTCCCGTGGTTCTGGAAGCTACAAGTCTGGAATCCAGCTGTCAGCAGGGTTGGTTCCTACTGGAGGCTCTGTGGGAGAATCTGTTCCATGCCTCTCTCGTAGCTCCAGGTGGTTTCTGGCAATCCTTGGCACTCTCTGTCTCATAGAGACACCGCTCCAATCTCTGCCTCCTTCTTCGTGGGGTCATCTTCCCAGTGTGTCTGCCTCTCTCTCTTATGAGGACACTAGTCACATTTGATTAGCGCCCACCCCAGTCTAGTATGACCTTAAGTTGATTACATCGGCAAAGACCCTATTTCCAAATCAGGTCACATTCCCAGGCACCCAGGTGTTAGGACTTGAACATACCTTTTTGGGGGACACAATTCAACCCACAACGGTTACCCCAATGGATGTGTGGATTCGTGGGAGCCTGGGGTTGAGATGCAGTCTCCACAAAAGTTCCTGAGTGAGAGCATGTCCTTTGCAGGAGCGTGGATGGAGCTGGAGGCCATTATCCTTAGCAAACTGACGCAGGAACAGACAACCAAATACCACATGTTCTCACTTATAAGTGGGAGCTAAATGATGAGAACACACGGATACATAGAGGGGAATGAAACACACTGGGGCCTTTTGCAGGGCGGAGGTTGGGAGGAGGGAGAGTATGAGGAGAAATAGCTCATGGGTACTAGGCTTAATACCTAGGTGATAAAATAATCTGTACAACAAACCCCCATGACACAAGTTTACTCATATAACAAACCTGCACGTGTATACCTGAGCTCTTAAAATAAAAAGAGCGATGTATTAATATAACAACTTTAGGAGCACTGGGGGAAAAAAAGTTCTTAATGACAATGAGCAGTGCACATAAAAACTAAGCACACCCAGGGCAGGAAAGAGACCATGAGACTAAGAGTTCAGATGCTGGAGGCTGGGTGCAGTGACTCACACCTGTAATCCCAGCACTTTGGGAGGCTGAGGCGCGTGGATCACAAGGTCAGGAGTTCTAGACCAGCCTGGCCAATATGGTGAAACCCCGTCTCTACTAAAAATACAAAAATTAGCCGGGCGTGGTAGTGGGCGCCTGTACTCCCAGCTACTCGGGAGGCTGAGGCAGGAGAATCACTTGAACCCGGGAGGTGGAGGTTGCAGTGAGCCGAGATGGCACCATTGCACTCCAGCCTGGGCAACGGAGCGAGACTCAAAACAGATGCTGGAGCACCACACAGATGACAGAACAACTGAACTTTAAAAACTTAAAAAAAAAAAAAAAAGGCTTGTGAATATCCGCAGGGAATAGGGAATATATATATCCAAAAAGTAAAAGCTGTCTAACTTTTTATTTATTTGTTTGTCTGTTTATTTATTTGAGACAGGGTCTCACTCTGTCACCCAGGCTGGAGTGTAGTGGCACGATCACAGCTCATTGCAGCCTCAACCTCCCGGGCTCAAGCGATCCTCCCGCCTCAGCCTATCAAGTAGCCGGGACTACAGGCGCGTGCCATCACGCCCGGCTAATTTTTTATTTTTTCGTGGAGATGGGGTTTCGCTATGTTGTCCAGGCTGCTCTCGAACTCCTGGGCTCAAGCCATCCTCCCACCTTGGCCTGCCAAAGTGCTGGGATTACAGGCGTGATGAACTCAATTTATTTTTCTCTTTCTAAAAAATACCCATTTGCTTTCTCTGTCCCCTGAAAAGCCTTCAAAGCAATGCCAATGCCATTGCAGCTGGCACCAAGACTATGGACTGAAGTGCTCCCTCTGGAGGTAAATCTGAGACATGACCACAGCGTTTGTCAGGAGGACACTGCTGCCAACCAATCTGAGTTGCCATCGGCTACGAATGGAGCATCAGAAGGAATAATGGCCCTTCCTGCCGGCTGCTCTGCTGGTCTTCCTTCCTGCCTCTCTTCCTCGGTCCTGTCCTTCTCCCCCTCTTCTTCCAAAAGCCCCTGGGATTGGGGGCCCACTCAAGGAAAGCGTGGAGGGCAGCTGGGGACCAGTGTGAAGCATGATCCTCCGCTGAGCGCAGCAGCGTCCTGCACAAGGAAGTTTTGTGGAGTAAGGAAGGGAGTCGGCGAGGGTGACTGTGTCCTGGGGAGGGGTCAGGGGTCCAAGAGAGGAACGTGTGCCAAGTTGGGTGGTGACCTGATGGGCTCAGATGATTGATTGGCTTTGCAGTAAATATATGAATGATGTAGGGACCTGGCTTTCTCACCGTTTGGAAAAGGAGTTGCAGATATGAAAAGGGAGAAGGCTTGAATGTGGATTCGATTTGGAGTTGTTGGTGTGAATTCATCGATCTAGTTTGGATGTTTGTCCCCACCCACATCTGATGTTAACTTGTAATCCCCAGGGCTGGAGGTGGGGCCTGGTAGGGGGTGTTTGGGTCATGGGGGTGGATCCCTCATGAATGGCTTGGTGCTGTCTTCGTGATAGTGAGTTCTCGAGAGATCTTGTCATTTTAAAGTGGGTGGCATCCCCCCCCCCCCCCCCACACACACACACTCTCTCTCTCTCGCTTGCTCCTGCTTTCGCCATGAGATACACAAGCTCTTGCTTTGCCTCCCACCACAAGTAGAAGCTTCCCGAGGCCTCTCTAGAAGCTGGGCAGATGCCAGCACTAGGCGTCCTGCAGAGCCTGCAGAACCAAGAGCCCATTAAACCTCTCTTCTGTATAAATTACCCAGTCTCAGGTATTTCTTTATAGCGGTGCAAGAGTGGCCTGATACACTGATGGCTTTCAATATACAGATAGGTATAGAAATAAGCATAGCTGTAAAATAGGGCTGTGTGTATGGGTATTTCTCAGCTCCATCACTTAGAAGGCCTGGGACCATCTCAGTAGCAGTGAGTTGACTTAGTGCCTGGGTCTCAATTTCTAAACAACAGTCTTGATTAAAAAGAGCAGAGCTCACTAGAGAAATGACTGATTCCGGAGCTAGGGCAGAGAAAGTCCAAGATTAACTGGATCATCTTGTTGTCCCAGAAAAATAAGGAAGTGCTTAAAGAACAACGGAGACACATTTAGCTGGACTAAGACAGAGAGAGCGAGGACTAAAATCAGAAATGAAAGTAGCCACATTACTACTGACCTTACAGAAATAAAAATATGCATGAGAGCACGGAAACGTATGACTTCCTTTACTTCATTCTCCTCCTTTACTTCTGAGTTGGTCAAGAATTAGAAGCAAGAGTTTGGGAGCACTTTGCTAAAGGGGTTTCTATTCACTGTTGCAGATATAGCTAAGCTATAGATAGAGATATAGATGATAGATAGATGATATAGATATAGATATAGATATAGATAGATACAGATTAGATATAGATATAGATAGACAGATATATAGAGAGAGACCAGGTCTCACTTTGTCACCCAAGCTGGAGTGCAGTGGCATGAACATGGCTTATTGCAGCCTTGACTTCCTGGGCTCAATGCCATCTTCCCACCTCAGCCTCCAGAGTAGCTGGGACCACAGGCGTGCGCCACCGCGCCTGGCAAATTTTACAATTTTTTGTAGAGAGTGGGTACAGCCATGTTGCCCAGGCTGCTCTCAAACTCTTGGGCTCAAGCGATCTGCCCAGCTCGGTCTCCCAGAGTGTTGGGATTACAGGCATAAGCAACCATGCCCGGCCAATTGCAGCAATAATATTCTTTTGCAAAAAATTTGTTCATCGTTGGTACCGAAGAGCTGTTGAACATCCTATTATTGCACAGGAGGCATTTATCGTGGTACAGGCCAGGGTTTTCTGCCCCAATCAGGGTCTGATGTTAGGAGGTACGTGGAGAGATGGGTAACCTTAACAGTGTCACCTTTTTCTTACTTTTCCCCAACAACTCATCTCATTTATTCATGTTTGTGTTTTGCAGACAATTGGAAATAACACGTCACAGTTACAAGCACCATTACATATGATGGTGGTATTTCTGATCCTAGACAAAGACCACTTGAGTTCATTACAACCCCTATCAGCCATGGTACTTTGGGCCAGTCACTCAGCCTCTCTTAGTTTTAGTTTCCATGTCTATGAATAGGATGACAATAATATTCTGCATGCTTGCTCTGAGGATGGAAAAGATAATTTCCCTTTTTTTAGAGTCAAGGTGTCGCTCTGTCGCCCAGGCTGGCAGGAGTGCAGTAGTGCGATCACGGCTCACTGGAGCCTCGACCTCCTGGGCTCAAGTGATCCTCCCACCTCAGCCTCCCGAGTAGCTGGGACGACAGGCATGAGCCACCATGCCTGGTGGGAAAGACAGTTTTTATAATGACTTTTATCCCTTTTATTTTTTGACAAAACCATGTTTTTGTTCACTACTTCAAGGTGAATGATGTCCTCCCAGTTCCAAATCTAGTGTCTGATTTGAGGGCTAGCTAGCCACTGGATCGACATTGGAGGAAAAACAGCTGTTCTCTGATTTGATCTTATGCTTAAGCAGATTTGCTGGAAGCTTGCACACCTGTTATCTTTGAAAAAATAAATTGGTTATTGGTTAATTTTTTCCCCAAACCGTGATACAATGAGTTATGATTATAGCATGACATACGTGTACACCTCAAAATCATTGTGTAGTACAAATCGCAAAACTTATAGGAAAAATGGGGTTAGGGACACAATACTCAAAACCTTTGTCAGTGACACATAAAAAAACGAAGATAGGAACCTAATGAAAATGGTAGCACAATTCTATGCATGTTAAATGGTTAAAAAATACTTCAGTGCTGCAGCAAGTATGGCACTTCACCTCGAAAAAGACCTGAAGTTTGCTTGTGGAAATGGCGGTGGAAGGGTTGCAGGTCATGAATTGGTGAAAGGAGGGTGTTCTGAAATTGGACAGAAAGTTGTAACACCGGATGTGGACTAGTGTGGCTTATAATACGTGTGCTGAGCCGAGGGAGTGGAGTAAGGTGGGAATCCCCTGGGAATTTAAGTGAACACTGATCAAAATGTTTGTTTCAAACCAATTCTCTTGTATTCATTACGCTGGCACTTAGGAATGAAGTGATGTTTCCATGACCTATGTTGATTGAAAGACCAAAGATTTTGTACCTGTTGAGTCTATGTCTTTACAGTGCAGTAAATTTGTACTTCTGAGTTTAAAGATTAGGTCAACAACTGGGTATTTAGCAAGGCACTCTGGGAAACAGAAAAACTATAAGACAGTCTCTGCCTCCGGGCGACCAACTACTTTTTAAAAATTCAACTGGAGTCTATATAAAAGAGGAAATGAAGGCGGCCTGGTGCAGTGTGGCTCACGCCTGTAATCCCTACACTTTGGGAAGCTGAGGCGGGAGGACTGCTTGTGTCCAGGAGTTTGAGACCAGCCCGGGCAACATAGTCAGACGCCATCTCTACAAACAATTTTAAAAAATGAGTCGGGCGTGGAGGTGTGCACCTGTAGTCCCAGCTACTTAGGAGGCTGAGGTGGGAAGATGGATTGAGCATGGGAAGTCGAGGCTGCAGTGAGCTGTGACTGCACCGCTGCACTCTGACCTGGGTGACAGAGTGAGACCTTGTCTCCAAAAAAAAACAACAACAAAAAGAAGAAATGAAAATCTAGAAAAATACGTGAAATCTTTTCCTATCAAATGTTTCCCCCTAAGCTTTAATGATCCTATTTCATTAAAGGAAATATGGGAGAATATTGATGACTGGCAGCACGTAGTGGTTAAGAGCACCGGACTGGGAGCTGGAAGAGTCTGTGATTCTTGAACTCCTGGGCTCAAGCGATCCTCCCACCTCGATCTCCCAAAGTACTGGGACTACAGGCATGAGCCAACATGCATGGCCGAGTCTGTGATTCTTTACTGGAATGGAGTGACGTGTGTTTTCTTCTTAAATGACATTGTGAATTTCCAAGGTCCTTGAAATCTCTTTGCATCTCTTTCCAATTTGCCATCGCTATGCCTGAAGTTCAGTTGGAATGCTTATATTTCAGCTTATCACATTACCTATATTCTGATCAAATATGTTATGGCATCAAAGCTAATTTTGAGACATGGTCCCTAGGCCATGGGACCTAATGACCAGAGATGGAAGTCTATGTGCTGCTTCTGTCCCAAGGGAGATGAGTATCTGTTAGGGGCTCACTCGGGACTGTGTGGTGCTACCTGAGTGCGACACAGATGCTGGAGACTTGAGAAGATATCACTGTAGACTCCAACCCTGTTATAGCTGATGAGGAAAAAACTGAGAGTATTTATTATTGCCCCCACAAAATGCACATATTTTATTATATTGATAAGATGTGAACAATATGTTATTCCTCAATATTCTGCAGGTTGCCTTTTCATTTTGTTGATTGTTACTGAATTCTTCTACCCCCAAAAAGGATTTTATGAGAAGATTGTGAACAATTGTTTGCCAACAAATTAGATAACCGAGATGAAGTGGACAAATTCCTAGAAATGTACAAACCATGAAAACTGACTCAGGAAGAAATAGATTTCATTTCCTTCAGATCTATACCCAGAAGTGGGAGAGCTGGATCATATGGTAGTTCTATTTTTAATTTTTTGAGGGACATTCACAGGCCTGGAGGCTGAAGAGGGAAGAATGGTTTTTTGGACCCAGCCCAGAGCCCTGCTGGCCTGAGCACCCTCAGGACACTGCTATCTGCGCCCCAGCTGCTCCAGCTCCAGCCATGGCTACAAGGGCCCCAGATACGCCTCCGGCTGCTGCTCTGGAGGGTGCAAGCTGTAAGCCTTGGTGGCTTCCATGTGGTGTTAAGCCTGCGGGTATGCAGAGGGCAAAAGTTGAGGCTTGGGAACCTCTGCCTAGATTCAGAGGATGTATGGAAACGCCTGAATGTCCAGGCAGAAGTCTGCTGGAGGGGCGGAGCCCTCCTGGGGAACCTCTACTAGGGTAGTGCAGAAGGGAAATCTGGGGTTGGAGTCCCCACTGGGGCACTGCCTAGTGGAGCTGTGAGAAGGGGGCCACCATCCTCAAGACCCCCGAATCATAGATCCACTGACAACTTGCATTATACTCCTGGAAAAGCTGCAGACATTCAATACCAGCCCAGGAAAGCAGCCGAGGGGGCTGTACCCTGCAGAGCCACAGGAGCGGAGCTGCCCAAGGCCTCAGGAGCCCACCCCTTGCCTCAGTGTGGCCTGGATGTAAGACATGGAGTCAAAGGAGATTATTTTCGAGCTTTAAGAATTAATGACGATTTTCTGCTCTGCCCGCCCACAGATGTAGTTTCCTCCGCACGTGCGCGCCTTCCCTCCTCCCCGCCTGCAGGGTCCATGGCCACCATGGCGTTTTAGGGGCAGCAGTGCCTGTGGCAGCCTTGGCCTTTGCAGCGGTGGCAGCAGCACCAGGCTCTGCAGTGGCATCCACCGGCGGCTTAAGCCGTAGCACTTCTCACAGCATTCAGCAGCAGCATTGCCGTAACCGACAAAGACACCTTCGAATTAAGCACATTCGTTGATTCCAGCAAAGCACTGCACCATGACCGAGATGAGCTTCCTGAGCAGCGAGGTGTTGGTGGGGGCTTGATGTCCCCCCTTGACCAGTCAGGTTTGGGGACTGAAGAAAGCCTAGGTCTCTTAGATGACTACCTGGAGGTGGCCAAGCACTTCAAACCTCATGGGTTCTCCAGCGACAAGGCTAAGGCAGACTCCTCCGAATGGCTGGCTGTGGATGGGTGGGTCAGTGCCTCCAACGATGGCAAGGAGGACGCTTTCTTTGGGACAGATTGGATGTTGGAGAAAACTGATCTGAAGGAGTTCGACTTTGATGCCCTGTTGGGTATAGATGACCTGGAAACCATGCCAGATGAGCTTCTGGCCACGTTGGATGACTCGTGTGATCTCTTTGCCCCCCTAGTCCAGGAGACTATTAAGGAGCCCCCCCAGATGGTGAACTCGATTTGCCATCTCCCAGAAAGTTTAACCCGACCAGGTTGCCCCCTTCACCTTCTTGCAACCTCTTCCCCTTTCCCCAGGGGTCCAGTCCTCCACTCCAGATTATTCCTTTAGTCTAGAGCTGGGCAGTGAAGTGGATATCTTTGAAGGAGCTAGGAAGCCAGACTCCACTGCTTACATTTCCAAGATCCCTCAGTGCACAAAGGAGGAAGACGCCCCCTCAGATAATGATAGTGGCATCTGTATGAGCCCAGAGTCCTATCTGGGCTCTCCCTCTACCTCCAGGGGCTCCCCGAGTAGGAGCCCGCCATCTCCAGGTGTCCTCTGTGGCTCTGCCTGCCCCGAACCTCATGACCCTCCTGGAGAGAAGATGGTAGCAGCACAAGTAAAGGGTGAGAAACTGGATAAGAAGCTGAAAAGAAATGGAGCAAAACAAAACAGCAGGAACTAGGTATCGCCAGAAGAAGAGGGTGGAGCAGGAGAGGTCCTCACTGGTGAGTGCAAAGCGGTGGAAAAGAAGAACGAGGCTCTGCAAGAGAGGGCGGATTCCCTGGCCGAGGACATCCAGTACATGAAAGATTCGATAGAAGAGGTCTGCAAGGCAAGGGGGAAGAAAAGGGTCCTCTAGTTGAGGGTAGTCAGGAGCGTCAATGTGCTTGTACATAGGAGTCTCGCGCTGTAGCTGTGTGTTCGAATAAATTATTTTGTAGTGAAAAAAAAAAAAAAGAATTAATGACTGTCCTGTTGGGTTTTGGACTTGCATGGGGCCTGTAGCCCCTTTGTTTTGGCCGATGTCCCCCCTTTGGAAAGGGAGTATTTACCCAATGCCTGTACCTCAATTTTATCTTGGAAGTAACTAACTTGTTTTAGATTTTACAGGCTCATAGGCAGAAGGGACTTGCCTTGTCTCAGATGAGACTTTGGACTGTGGATTTTTGAGTTAATGCTGAAATGGGTTAAGACTTGGGGGACTGTTGAGAGGAGATTATTGTATTTTGCAATGTGAGAAGTACATGAGATTTGGGAGGGGGCAGGGGTGGAATGATATGATTTGGATTTGTGTCCCCACCCAAATCTCATGTTGAATTGTAATCCCTAGTGTTGGAGGAGGGGACTGGTGGGAGGCGATTGGATCATGGGGGTCGATTTCCCCCTTGCTATTCTCATGATGGTGAGCTCTCACAAGATCTGGTTGTTTAAAAGTGTATAGCACCTCCCCCTTCACTTTCTCTTTCTCCTTCTCTGGCCATATAAGATGTGACTCCTTCCTCTTTGCCTTCCGCTATGATTGTAACTTTCCTGAGGCCTCCCCAGCCATGCTTCCTGTAGAGCCTGCAGAACTGTGAGTCAATTAAACCTCTTTTCTTTATAAATTACTCAGTCTTAGGTAGTCCTTTATAGCAATGCGAGAACGGACTAGTACCGTCAATATTGATGAGAATGTTGAGCTATGTGTATGCACGCTCACACATTATGGTGGAAGCGAAAATTGGCTCAAACCACTTGGGAAAACATGGCATTATCTAGTAAATTTCGAGATATGTACTGGCTGTGATACAGCAATTCCAAAAAAAAACTTGGACATGTGCTTCAAGAGACCTGTACAAGCATGTTCATAGCCAAGGGCTGGAAACTATCCAAATGCCTGCCCATCATCAGCAGAATGGATAAATTAGAGGACTATAAAACTCTGCCGTAATGTAATAGGTAGTTTCCAAGAAATCCAATCGCATACAATGTGAAACTGTGTTACTGTGGGGTTAATGAAATGAATGAGGCAAGCCCGCTGGACCATCCAAATCTGTCCTGCTCCCGGCTGGAGTTTGATGCCATCTAGTGGCAGATGTTGCTCTGGCTGAAATATTGATGGAGGAGATTTCCGGTCCAGTGGCTGGCTGAGACTTCCAGGACAGTGGCAGTATCTCCAGGAATCTCTCAATCAGTTAGGACTTCCTTTCTTGACTTGATCTGAGGATAATAGGCCGGGAAAATAATGGGGACCCGGAGACCCTCCCTCTGTCTTCCTGCTTCCTAAGACAGGGTCACAGGCACTTTACTCTCCCTTCCCTGACCTGTTGAAGGTAAGAACTTCAGCCTGCCTCTGTCTGAGAATGGGGAGACTGAGCAGAGGACGACAGGAAGGATGGCAATCACTAACTGGGTTATGTCTGATTTTCAGCTATTCCAGGTGTAATTGTGTTAACAAGTTGTGTTCTCTGGTTTTTAAAATTCATCATTTAATGAAATATATGTAATGAAATACAGCAGTGAAAATAATGAACTGGAGGTGCACGCAAGAGCTTGGGTGAATTTTTCTTTTCTGTAAGTAAAAACATTTTTAACTGATGTATGATAACTCTGCATATTTATGGGATACATGTGATATTCTGATACATGCACACGCACACACGATGTAATGATCAAGTCGGGGTATTTAGGATCTCCACCACCTCAAGCATTTATCATTTCTTTTTTGGGGGAACATTTCCTATCTTTTAGCTATTTTGAAATATACAATAAATAATCACCTATAGTCCCTCTACGGTGCTATCAAACACTAGAACTTAATCCTTCTATGCAACTATATGTTTGTCCCCATTAACCTCCCCACCCTCCCCACCTTTCCCAGCGTCTGGTAACCATCATTCTGCTCTACCTCCAAAAGATCAACGTTTTTAGTTTCCACATGAGTGCCAACATGCTTTTCCCAGGTGCAGAGGCTGCTGATTCCTGGATTTGGAAGGTGGGGGAGAGTGGTTTGGATTTCAGTACCTCCCCCTTCCTCAGGGCTAGGCCCTGTCTGGTCACCTCCTGTTGCTACAGGCGTGCCTGGCACAGACATTCAGCTCCCGGGGCCGTGCCGCCCTCACCCCTGCATGCCTCTAGAGGTACCTGTCCCGTGGATTTGACCCCCTTCCAGACACACAAGTAGATCACCACTGAGCAGACACAGGGTCACCTCCCAGCTCCCTACCAGGCAAGAGCGACCAGGGCAGGGACTGATACTGCCGAACCCAGGAGCCGGGCCCGACCCAGCCTCAGGTCCAGCAGGTCCCGCCTGTCCACCTGAGCCAGGCCTAGAGCCCGGGAGCCCCTGGCTGGTGGGAGGCCACCCACAACCCACCCCACACGCAGCTCCGGCTCCCCCACCAGGCGGGGCGACTAGGACAGGGACAGAACCCGTTGAACCCAGGAGTGAGATCCGGCCCCGGGTCCCGCTGGGCCCTCCCGTCCACCTTGGCTGGACCTGGCGCCTGGGAGACCTTGGCTGGCGCGAGGCCACGCCCACCAGACATGCAGTTCCAGCTACCCCACCAGCTGGGCGACCAGGACAGGGACGGAGGCTGCTGAACCCAGTTAGAGGCCTGCCCCCGGGGTCTGTCCTGGGCGCTCCCCCAAGGACGGACAGGGCAGGCAGGGTCCGGGACGATGGCCGCACAGTCCCGGCCCCGTGTTCCCAGGCCCGTCTTGCTCCTCGATGTGAGGGAGACCCGGGGGATGGGACAGGCTGGGCCCCGCAG
This sequence comes from Gorilla gorilla gorilla, assembly GCF_029281585.2. NCBI lineage: Eukaryota > Metazoa > Chordata > Mammalia > Primates > Hominidae > Gorilla > Gorilla gorilla. The sequence continues at coordinate 166,202,663 of NC_073247.2, forward strand.
TGCCTGACTCCCTGCAGGGCTCCCGGGACAGGGGTCCGGCGGACAGCCGGCTGCTCAGGGGTGAGGGGTCCAAGCTGGCATTGCGGCCACCTTCCGGCCCGGGCTCTCTTGGGGAGGGGCGGGGTTGGTGAGAACCGGTCACGTGCTCCGGGGCTCACTCGGGGTCTCCCAGGGCCGGAAGTAGGGCCCCTGTGCGCAGGCGCCCTGAGGATCCCGGGCTGCCCATCTCACGCCAGGGGGCGGAATTTCCTGCAGCCTCTCTGCCTCCGCATCCTCGTGGGCCCTGACTTTCTCTCTGAGAGCCGCGCAGAGGCTCCGGAGCCATGCAGGCCGCAGGCCAGGGCACAGGGGGTTCGACGGGCGATGCTGATGGCCCAGGAGGCCCTGGCGTTCCTGGTGGCCCAGGGAGCGATGCTGGCGGCCCAGGAGAGGCGGGTGCTGCGGGCAGCGGTGGTCCCCAGGGCGTCGGGGCGTCAAGGGCCTCAGGGCCGAGAGGAGGCGCCCCGCGGGGCCCGCATGGCGGCGCGGCTTCAGGGCTGAATGGATGCTGCAGATGCGGGGCCAGGGGGCCGGAGAGCCGCCTGCTTGAGTTGTATTCTGTTCTGTTCTGTTCTGTTCTGTTCTGTTCTGTTCTGTTCTGACAGTTCTGGTGGCGAGGTGGGGGCCGGGAGATTGGGGAGGGCAGGGCCAGGTGGGGGAGGAGGCGGGGGAGATGCGAGTAAGTGGTTGGGTGGGGGTGGGGGTGGGGGTGGGGGTTGGGAGGTGGGGATATGGGAGGCCAGCTGCGAGGAGGGGAGCAGGTAAGGGCTGGGAGGTAGAGGGGGTGGGGGTGGGGGAGAGGGGCTGGGTGATTGGGTGAGGGGCACCGGGTCATGCGGGGAGGGGAGCAGGGGCCAGGAGATAGGGGGACCCAGGTGTAGGAAGGGATCAGGAGGTGGGGGGAAGGGGGCAAGATGGGAGCGGGTGGCCGGAGGTGGTTGGGATGGAGGGTCGAGTGATGAGGAGGGGGCCGGGTGATGCCACAGGGGGCAGGGTGGGGAGGGGTCTTGTAAGGGCATGGAGGAGTCAGCTTGGGGTGCAGCAAAGGAAAGTGGGGAACCAAGACAGCTGGGTGGGGTGTGCTACTGGGCCAGTGCCTGGGGAGACAGCCTGGGGGGATGAGCTGGGCAATCGGGGGTGGGGGGGAGGGGTGGGGGAGTGGGGGAGGGGGAAGCTGGCCTGGGGTAAGCAGCAGGCCAGAGCCACAGGCCAAGTCCTAGGAGAGGATGCCTTAACTGGGCCCCCACCAGCTGCCTCACCATGCCTTTCGCGACACCCATGGAAGCAGAGCTGGCCCGCAGGAGCCTGGCCCGGGATGCCCCACCGCTTCCCGTGCCAGGGGTGCTTCTGAAGGAGTTCACTGTGTCCGGCAACATACTGACTATGTCAGTTCAGGACCAGGACAGGGATGGGGCCTGGGTGGGTGGCGGTCACAGCGTGGCAGGGTGGGGGCTGGGATCCGCCTACACCCCACGGTCAGGCTGCTAGAAACCTGGGAACACCCCAGCACAGGGTCTCAGAACAGAGACCTGGTACACCAGGCCCGCCGCCACCCGAGGGAGCCCGGAGAGATGGGTGCAGAGGTGTCGCCTTTAACGTGATGTTCTCTGCCCCTCACATTTAGCCGACTGACTGCTGCAGACCACCGCCAACTCCAGCTCTCCATCAGCTCCTGTCTCCAGCAGCTTTCCCTGTTGATGTGGATCATGCAGTGCTTTCTGCCCGTGTTTTTGGCTCAGCCTCCCTCAGGGCAGAGGCGCTAAGCCCAGCCTGGCGCCCCTTCCTAGGTCATGCCTCCTCCCCTAGGGAATGGTCCCAGCACGAGTGGCCAGTTCATTGTGGGGGCCCGATTGTTTGTCGCTGGAGGAGGACGGCTTACATGTTTGTTTCTGTAGAAAATAAAACTGAGCTACGATTCCGTGTCTGAGTCTCTTTTCGGCGAGCGAAGGCACCTTCGGACTTGCATGCCCTTGTCCTCGGGTTGCAGGGGAGGCTCTGGGATTCACAGATTGAAGTAGCACAAGGTAACGGGAGGCAATTTGGGAAATGGGGGAAAACGAAAAGCCACTGGGTCCCGCCATTCAGCATTAACTACTGTGAACATTTTAGAATATTTTCCTCAATATACTTGCATTTATATGTTAAATATATGACAGTAGCATATATAATGTTTTTCCAGGTCAGCATGAAATTTTTTCCCAAATTGTTTTCATTGAACATATGAGCTTTTTTACTTGGGAAAAATTCTTTGAAAACGTACTTGAGTAGATGCATAGAACCAGCATTATCATATCACTGTTAAGCATGTGATATGGGTTGGGCATGGTGGCCCACACCTGTATTTCCAGCGCCGCGGGAGGCTTGAGGCGGGAGGATGGCTTGAGACCTGCAGTCGGAGGCCACCCTGGGCAATGTAGCGAGATTCTGTCTGTAGAAAAATCATTTAAAGGCCGGGTGCGGTGGCTCATGCCTGTGATCCCAGCACTTTGGGAGGCCGAGGCGGGCGGATCACCTGAGGTCAGGAGTTGGAGACCAGCCTGGCCAACATAGTGAAACTCCATCTCTACTAAAAATACACACACAAAACAACAACAACAAAAAAACGTTAGCCAGGTGTGGTGGTGTGCGCCTGTGATCCCAGCTACTTGGGAGGCTGAGGCAGGAGAATCACGTGAACCTGGAAGGTGGAGGTTGCAGTGAGCCGAGATGGTGCCACTGCACTCCAGCCTGGGCAACAGAAAAAGACTCTGTCTCAAAAAAAAAAAAAAAAAGAAAAGAAAGAAAAAATTAGCAGGGTGTGGTGGTCTGTGCCTGTAATCCCAGCTACTTGGGAGGTTGAGGTAGGAGAATCACTTGAACCCAGGAGGTGGAGGGTGCAGGGAGCCGAGATCATGCCACTGCACTCCAGCCAGGTTGACAGAAAAAGGCTCTGTCAAAAAAAAATTTTTTTTTTAAATTAGGTGGGTGTGGTGGCAGGCACCTGTAGTCCCAGTTACCCAGGAGGCTGAGGTGTGAGGTGGAAGGATGTGTTGAGTCCAGGAGCTGGATGCTGCAGTGAGCTATGAATGCACCCCTGAGCTCCAGCCTGGGTGACAGAGTGAGACCCTGCCTCTAAAATAATGATAATAGTAATTCAAATAATCTAAAATCTTTGTGAACATGTAATATAACCAAAACACAGGTTCATTCCCTCATCGCTTGGAGATCCAATTAACGAGAGCGTGGTCTGCTATAAAGAAACGGACTTTCTGCCATGCTTGGTTTAGGGGAAGACGTACAGGCTCCTGCCTTTAAGGGTGCTGCTTCCCATTGGGGGCAGAAAGCAGGGCCTTTTAAAGGAGGACTTGGCGTGAATGGTAGGCAGGGGAGGGAGCAGGCAGCTGTGGGGTCTACATGACATGCTGAGGTGTCTTGTCTGCCAGGAGGTCACGTTGGCACCATCTTGGGCAGAGCTAGGTTGGAAAGGGGCTGTTTGTCAAAGCAAAACAGACATATGCTTGAGCTGTGTTCTGGGATGCTCTTAAGTTGCTTGGAGACAACTTGATCCCTTTGAGTTTTGTTTTAGCATTTGCTCAGTGGGAACATAGCAGATTTTAATGTAAGATTAATAATATTAGTTGACAATCTCCAATGCTTGGCAAGGCTGTAGTTGGAAACAAGGACTTATACGCTGTTAGTAGGAGTGGCAGTAACATCTATCTGGACATTTATTTGGCATTTTTCTATTAAGGGAAAGATGTGTATACCCTTCCAGCTGTAGGGAAAAGAAAGAGAGATCAGACTGTTACTGTTGTCTATGTAGAAAAGGAAGACATAAGAAACTCCATTTTGACCTGTACCCTGAACGATTGTTTTGCCCCGAGATGCTGTTAATCTGTAACTTTGCCCCAACCTTGAGCTCACAGAAACATGTGTTGTATGGAATCAAGGTTTAAGGGATCTAGGGCTGTGCAGTATGTGCCTTGTTAACAAAATGTTTACAGGCAGTATGCTTCGTAAAAGTCATCACCATTCTCCATTCTCGATAAACCAGGGGCACAATGCACTGCGGAAAGCCGCAGGGACCTCTGCCCTGGAAAGCCGGGTATTGTCCAAGGTTTCTCCCCATGTGATAGCCTGAGATATGGCCTCGTGGGGCGGGAAAGACCTGACCGCCCCCCAGCCCAACACCCGTGAAGGGTCTGTGCTGAGGAGGAAGGCCTCTTGCAGTTGAGATAAGAGGAAGGCCTCTTGCAGTTGAGATAAGAGGAAGGCCTCTGTCTCCTGCCTGCCCCTGGGAACTAAATGTCTCGGTATAAAACTCGATTGTACGTTTGTTCTCTTCTGAGATAGGAGAAAACCCGCCCTGTGGCAGGAGGCGAGACATGTTGGTGGCAGCAACGCTGCTCTGTTACTCTTTACTCCACTGAGATGTTTGGGTGGAGAAAAGCATAAATCTGGCCTATGTGCACATCCAGGCATAGTACCTTCCCTTGAACTTATTTGTGACACAGATTCCTTTGCTCACATGTTTTCTTGTTGACCTTCTCCGCACTATCACCCTGTTCCCCTGCCACATTCCCCTTACTGAGATAGTAAAAATAGTAATCAATAAATACTGAGGGAACTCAGAGACCGGTGCCAGTGCGGGTCCTCCGTATGCTGAGCAACAGTCTCCTGGGCCCACTGTTCTTTCTCTATACTTTGTCTCTGTGTCTTATTTCTTTTCTCAGTCTCTCGTCCCACCTGACGAGAAATACCCACAGGTGTGGATGGGGCTGGCCCCCTTCATTTGGCGCCCAACGTGGGGCCTTTCTCTAGGGTGAAGGTACGCTAAGACCGTGAGCATTGAGGACAGTTGATGAGAGATTCCTGAGTACGTCCACGGTGAGTCTTGTGTGCACAACACAGAGGAACCCAGGGTAACAATGGGACAAACTGAAAGTAAATATGCCTCTTATCTCAGCTTTATTAAAATTCTTTTAAGAAGAAGGGGAGTTAGAGCTTCTACAGAAAATCTAATTATGCTATTTCAAACAATAGAACAATTCTGCCCATAGTTTCCAGAACAGGGAACTTTAGATCTAAAAGACTGGGAAAAAATTGGCAAAGAATTAAAACAAGCAAGTAGGGAAGGCAAAATCATCCCACTTACAATATGCAATGATTGGGCCATTATTAAAGCAGCTTTAGAACCGTTTCAAACAGAAGAAGATAGCGTTTTGGTTTCTGATGCCCCTGAAAGTTGTGTAATAGATTGTGAAGAAGAGGTGGGGACAGAGTTCAAGAAAGGAATGGAAAATTCACATTGTGAAAATGTAGCAGAGTCTGTAATGGCTCGGTGAACACAAAATGTTGACTACAATCAATTACAGGAGGTAATATATCCTGAATCACCAAAACTGGGGGAAGGAGGTCCAGAACCATCGGGGCCGTCAGGGCTAAAACCACGATGGCCACCTCCTCCTCAGTCGAGTGAGTGCTGGGGGAGGGAGCCTGAAACCAGGCTGGCTGCAACTTGGCTCGCGGTGCCCATTATTGCCCAACCGGCAGTTCACTGCGGTGAAGGAGCAATTCAGACTCGCCCTGTAGCATCCTGTCTGGGTCAAACAGTGGCCGCTCCCTAAGGAAAAGTTAGGGGCGCTACATAAAATAGTTTAAAAAAAAACTATTTAAAAAAGGACATGTTTCACCCACTGTCTCTCCTTAGAATTCTCCAGTGTTTGTAATTCAGAAAAAATCCGGCAGATGGCGCATGCTAACCGACTTAAGAGCTGTTAATGCCGTAATTCAACCCATGGGGGCTCTCCAACGCAGGCTGCCCTCTCCGGCCGTGATCCCCAAAGGTTGGCCTTTAATTATAATTGATCTGAAGGATTGCTTTTTTTTTTTTTTTTTTTACCATTCCTCTGGCAAAACAGGATTTTGAAAAATTTGCTTTTGCTATACCAGCCATAAATAATAAAGAACCAGCCACCAGGTTTCAGTGGAAAGTGTTGCCTCAGGGAATGCTTAATAGTCCAACTATTTGTCAGACTTTTGTAGCTCAAGCTCTTCAACCAGTTAGAGACATGTTTTCAGACTGTTATATCATTCATTATGTTGATGATATTTTGTGTGCTGCAGAAATGAGAGACAAATTAATTGACTGTTACACATTTCTGCAGACAGAGGTTGCCAACGCAGGACTGACAATAGCATCTGATAAAATTCAAACAACAGCTCCTTTTCATTATTTAGAAATGCAGGTAGAGGAAAGGAAGGTTAATCCTCATAAGATAGAAATGAGAAAAGACACATTAAAATATTAAATGACTTTCAAAAGTTGCTGGGAGATATTAATTGGATTTGGCCAACTCTAGGCATCCCTACTTATGCCATGTCAAATTTGTTCTCTATCTTAAGAGGGGATCCAGAATCAAATAGTAAAAGAACATTAACTCCAGAGGCAACTAAAGAAATACAAGAAAAGAAATACAAAAGCAAATAAGCACATGAAAAGATGCTCAGCTTCACTAATTTTTAAATAATTTTCATTTCCCTCTTTAGCTTTTTATTTTCTTCTTCTTGAGGCAGAGTCTCGCTCTGTCACCCAGGCCAGAGTGCACTGGTGCAACCTTGGCTCACTGCAACCTCGGCTCACTGCAACCTCCGCCTCCTAGGTTCAAATGATTCTCCCGTCTCAGCCTCTTGAGTAGGTGGGATTGCAGGCGTGCACCACCACTCCCGGCTAAGTTTTTTATTTTTAGTGGAGACGGGGTTTCATCATGTTGGCCAGGCTGGTCTCAGACTCTTGACGTCAAATGATCCACCCACCTTGGTCTCCCAAAATGCTGGGATTACAGGTGTGAGCCACCCTGCCCGGCCTCCTGCTTTAGTTTTTAAAGAAAAATTAAAACAATGATTTTTTTTCCATCTGATTGGCAAAAATTTAAATAATTCCCATCAGTTCGGCAAGGATGTGAGGCTAGCGACACTGTCATAGGCTGTTGATGACGGTGTATATTGGAGGGCAAGTTGGCAGCAATGTAAGACAAGGGTAGAGAAGGGAGGGTCCAGATGGCCGGGGAATCTCCTCTGGCCAGAGCAGAAAGTACTGGAGGAAGAGAAAGGACAGGCAGGTATGCTGAGCACCTTGTCCTGTGTTTTAATTGAGGGGTTTCCTGGGGCCTCACCCTGTGCGCTGCAGAGAGCAAGTCAGGACTGTGGAACAGCCTGAGCTGCAGGGAACCTGAAGGAAGCTTTGGTAAAACTTGATGATATGGTTTGGCTGTGTCCCCACCCACATCTGATCTTGAAGTGTGGCTCCCATAATTCCCACGTGCCATGGGAGGGACCTGGTGGGAGGTAACTGAATCATGGGGGCGGATGTTTCCCATGCTGTTCTCGTGATAGTGAATAAGTCTCATGAGATCTGACGGTTTCATGAAGGGGAGATCCCCTGCACACGCTCTCTTGACTGCCACCATGTAAGATGTGCCTTTGTGCATCCTTTGCCTTCCACCATGATTGTGAGACCTCCCAGCCATGTGGCACTGTGAGCCCATTAAATCTCCTTCCTTTGTAAATTACCCAGTCTTGGATATGTCTTCATTAGCAGCATGAGAACAGACTAATACACTTGGCCTTTCTCCCAAACCCACGCTCAGTGTCTGTCCTGTTTGGAAAGCCTTTCCTGGAGATACATGCTCAGATCCAAAGGACACCATCCTTCCACCCCACAGCCGCATTAGCACATTGGCTTTCATATGTGTTCATTCAACCACCATTTATTCAGCATCTATGAAGCAGCAGACACTGGGGCCAGGCTCTAGAGATGTGCCCAATTGCAGAAACTCCTGGGGACACTAGGGACCCAGCTGCCACCACTCAACACATGCTCATCCCAGACTGGAGAGCTCATGGGCTAGAGAGAAACATGGAAAGAGTCAGCAGAATAAAGGTGCTACATGTTTGCCGGTCAATCCTGAGGAAGTCGTTTCCTTACCCTTAGGCTGGCTTTCCACGCCATGTCCCTTTCTTCTTGTGTCTCCTTTTGGTGGCCTGGCATGAGGGGGTGGTGTAATTGAGCTAGCTTTCGCCACTGAGACAACACCACAGGGGAAGGGCAAGAAGAGAGCCAGACAGACCAAGGTCTCCACAGAGGTACTGCATCTGGAGATCATTGTCATATATATGAGCCGGTGCTTTGCTCGAACTGGCTAACATCCATATTCCCATCATCCCCTCCTATCTATCTGTCTCATTGGCCGACACTGCAATGTAGACCACATCCAGAAGGCCCTTCTGGCTCCTTCTTAGTGGATATGGGAGACTCAGAGACAGAGTCCTGATGATGTTTTAGAGCAGGAGGGTTTTCAAGTTACTCCACACCTTGACTGTCACCTGGGGATAGAGTTTGGATATTCGTCCCCTCCACATCTCATGTTGAAATGTGATCCCCAGTGTCGGAGGTGGGGCCTGGTGGGAGGTGTTTGGGTCATGGAAGCAGATCCCTCAAGAATGGCTTGGGCCATCCTCTTGGTGATGAGCGAGCTCTCGCTCTGAGTTCACACGAGATCTGGTCATTTAATAGTACGTGGCAACTCCCCACCCCCTTGCTCCTGCCCTGGCCATGTGATGGTCCAACTCCACCTTTGCCCTCTGCCGTGATTGGAAGCTTCCTGAGGCCTCACCAGCAACAGATGCTGCTGTGCTTCCTGTACAGCCTGCAGAACCGTGAGCCCATTCAACCTCTTTTCTTATCAATGACCCAGCCTCAGGCATTTCTTTATAGCAGGGCAAGAATGGCCTAATACACCTGTAAATTTGGGAGCTGCTTGCGGTCATCCTGGGAAAAGGTGCAGAAGACATTTGTCTTCAGAGAAAAGGAAGAAAGGAGCAGATCCACAGGGCTGAAAGACACAGGGAGGGAGGAAGTCCTGATGGTGTCTGAGTCTCTGGTTTCAGTTTGTTCCTGAGGCCCAGCTGCAGTCCTGTCCTGGGCTTCTGAGAGACAACCACCCTGCATCCCATAAACCTGGTATTCACATTAGAAGGTCCCATGCTTTCCTGACCTTGGTGGAGTTGCTTTCTGCTTCTTTTGACCCACAGAATCCCAGCCGCCACATCTGCTTGATCACTGCTACAGTTTGGATGTTTTGTGCCCTCCAAACCTCATGTTGAAATTGATCTCCAATGTCGGAGGTGGGGCCTGGTGGGAGGTGTTTGCTCATGGGGGTGGATCCCTCACGAAGGGCTTGGGGTTGTCCTCATGGTGGCAAGTGAGCTCTCCCTCTCTTAGTTCCCAGAATATCTGGTTCCTAAAAAGAGCCTGGCACCTCCTTCTCTCTCTCTTGCTTCCTTTCTTGTCCTGTGACCTCTGCACATGCCACCTCCCCTTCACTTTCCACAATGAGTGGAAGCGGCCCGAGGCCCTCCCCAGAAGCAGAGCAGATGCCACCACCATGCTTTCTGTACAGTCTGCAGAAGCCTGAGCCAAATAAACCTCTTTTCTTTATCCATGACCCAGCCTCGGGTATTCCTTTGGAGCAACACAGATGGACTAAGACACTCATCCTTACAGAAGAAGGTCTCTGTCTTCCAATATTGGGAGTTAAGGAGGCTCCATCAGACACTCTGTGTTCCAATCTTTCGGGCAGGATGAAGAGAGAGGGAAAAAGTCTAGACTCTCTGTGGTTCTACTTTGCCAGCTAAGAGATCTGGTAAAATGTGAAGAGCCCAAGACAATGGCGGCAGAGAGGTGGGACAGTGCCCCCTGACCTGGCACATTCCCCCTCAGAAAGCCAGATCGTGGCAGTGGCCAGCCCTTTCCATGGTGCTGCCACATGTAACCAGTATAAGGCAGGAGTACAGACTCCTGTGGACTTCTCAGAAAGCTGGACTTCCAGGGGCGCTGGTGGGGCCAGATGTATCTCCTTCCTCCAGCTGCTGCAGAACTCAACCTTGCTTCCAACCCAGGCCCCTCTCAGTTAGTGGGTGCGATTCCCCAAGACGCTGTGTTTTCATAGGCAGGGAGCCACAGGCTGCCCCTGCCTTTAAATTAGTCTTGCACCCTCTCCATGAGAGCCACAGAAAGTGAAGTTCACAAAATGAGGATGCTCCATGTAGTGGGTTGAACTGTGTCCCCCAAAAGTCATGTTGACCCAGGACCCGTCGATGCGACCTTATTTGGAAATAGGGTCTTTGCAGATGTAATCAAGTTAAGATGAAGTCCTTACGGTGGGCCCTAATCCAATAGGACTGATATCTTAATTAAAAAGGGGAAAATTTGGAAACAGACACATACAGGGACAAGGTCATATGATGACAGAGACAGAGATTGGAGTGATGTGTCTAAGCATCTAAAAGCCACAGAACATCAAGGAATGCCACCAGCCACCCGAAGCTGGGAGAGACCAGGAACGATTTTTCCCTGGGAGCCTCTTTGGAGGGAGCGCGGCCCTGCCCATACCTTGACTTCAGACTAGTGGATGCCAGAACCTGCAAGAAAATCCATTTTTGTCGTTTTAAGCCATGCAGTTTGTGTTATTTTGTTCTGATGGCCCTAAATAAATGAATACAGTCTGCAAGTGGATGGTGATCCAGAAACTGCTTCCAGCCTGTAATAAGTACAGAAATTGAGTGTATACGCAGGCAGAGTAAATCTGTTGAATCAGAGTGTCTGTTGACTCTAACAATAAAGTAGATGGGCTTGGACTTGGTATGTCTTTTTCAGTTAATTGTGTGATAAATTTTATTGTTTTTACAAAAGTACCAGTCCATGATAGATTGGAACTATGAGAGAGAGACAGAGACAGAGAGAGAGAGGAGAGAGAAGAGAGAGAGGAGAGAGAGAGAGAGAGGAGAGAGAGAGAGAGAGGAGAGAGAGAGAGAGAGGAGAGAGAGAGAGAGGAGAGAGAGAGAGGAGAGAGAGAGAGGAGAGAGAGAGAGGTGAGAGAGAGACAGAGGAGAGACAGAGAGAGAGAGGAGAGAGAGAGAAATTCCTCAGAGATCCTGGTGAGGAGCTGCTGCTGTTTCCTAGTTAGCTGATGAACTGGCTTCCCCTTATAGTTTACATTTCATTTGCTTCATTTGTCATTTCAGCGTAACTCTGGGGAGAGGACTTAAAAATCTTTGCCCTCTGGTCACTATTTTACCCAGAAGTTCTAATGCTTATGGTTTTCTTGTGTTAAAGTTAAAACATCCTTATGAATTATTCCGATATAGAAGTGATGCAATTTCTACATTCTGAGATGACATCAATGATTGTAACATCATTTTTGTATATTCATAACAGAGAGAGAGAGAGAGAGAGAGAGAGAAATAGGATAGCAAAACCAAAACCCGAGGGCAGCATCCACAATAAAACTAAGTGGTGACAAGATATCCACATGAACTCCAAAATCTGGAGTGGCTGAGACCAAATCACCCCTCCCGCACCTGCTCCAAGATCTGCAGAGCCTTAGCATCTGAGGGAAGTGAGTGGGCACCTGGCAGACCCAGAATTCCAATACTTACCTGCCTTCAGGCAATTGCAACTATGGAATTCTTTGTGGTTGCCTCCACTACAAAACAAGGTAATAAAAATCATCTATAAATCTGTAGCTAACCATTTCAAAACACAAATGGACTGTAATGAGTAAGCTCAAGTGAGACAAAAAAATGATCAACCAGATTGCTTCATCACATCTCAACCTGGTACTTGCAGAGGGTTCTATTGAGCAGAGCTTAGTGTTGAGGCTGTGGGTGCAGCTGTGGCTTCCTCACCCCCTCCAGGCAGGGGTGGAGCACCATTGTGAGGGGAGGGGGGCCAGAGTTCACCGTAGAAACCAGAAGTGCTAGTTAAGAAGCCAGAGGAATTCTGAGCCTCCCCCCGCACCGCCTTCCCCTGCAACCAGAATTGCATTCCTGCATATTTAGCACCAGAATTCCTAAGCAATTTACAAGCATTAGCACCGAAGTTGAGAATCTGGGGGAGTAGGGAGGGGCCAATAAATAGCACCTCTTCCCTGCCTGCCAGGGTTCCTAACCAACTGAGAAATTCCACAAACGTGCCAGCAGATGGGGAAGCAGCCTTGGTGGACAGGGCTTGTTAGAAGAGCCAAATGGGCTTGCTAATTCCTCACAAGCCCCCTAGTCTAGACTTAGAGCGGTTCACTGGAGGAAGGTTTTGGGTCTGTAGAACAGGTCCACATCCCCAGTATTGCTGCCTGCCACCAAACTGGGCAGGAAGGAAAGGAAAAAGAGGCCAGATCTCCCACAGTGAGAACTTTTGACAAATTAACCACTTGATCCTTCCTCAAGGAGACTGGGGGAGAGAAGAGTTACCGCCCTAACATGCACACCTAATGTTTCACAAATTTTTGTACCTTGATATGGTTTGGCTGTGTCCCCACCCAGATCTCATCTTGAACTGTAGCTCCCATAATCCCCACGGGTCGGGTCATGGGAGGGACCCAGGGGGAGGTAATGGAATCATGGGGGAGGGTCTTTCCCATGCTGTTCTCACGGTAGTGAATAAGTCTCACGAGATCTGGTGGTTTTACAGAGGGCAGTTCCCCTGCACACGCTGTCTTGCCTGCCGCCATGTAAGATGTGCCTTTGCTCATCCTTCGCCTTCCACCATGATTGTGAGGCCTCCCCAGCCACGTGGAACTGTGAGTCCATTGAACTTCTCTTTCTTTATAAACTACCCAGTGTTGGGTATTTCTTCATAGTGAAACAGCCAAGTAGAAAGGGGCCCTGGAGAAGCTCCAACCGGCTAGGGCACTGGGAGAACAGGGTAGCGCCATGGAAGTTTGTGCCATTTCCAGGCGGGAGGAGCCTGGCCCCTCCTGTTCCTGTGCAGTAACCTGGGATTCAACCTGTGAGATGGGGGCCTGTTAACAGGAACCCCTCTGGCTTTGCTGAGAGTCTTTTTCCTTTTCGCCCAATATATTCCATAACCCCTCACCCTTCAAAATGTCTGCATGCCAAATCTTTCCTGGTCATGTGACAAGAACCCAGTTTTTAGCTGAACTGAGGAGAAAGTCCTACAACAGTAGCAGTATGAAAATGGTCAGATACATACCTCTTAACCCACTGGGCTTAACTAGTAAGTCTATGGTGTACCCACAGCCAAAAGTTTACCCCTTACTCTGTTTGCTCATCCCAAATTATTTCTGGCCATTGTTGCCCAACATATCTCATCAGAGGTTCTGCAACAGGGTCAAATGGCATCTATGAGATATTCTAACAATGAGAGTCCAACATAGCACATGTCCCAAATGTAAACCCTCTCCCATGAAGAATTACCTGCAGAGACAATAAAGTTCAAAATTCTCCTGATCAGCCTGGACAACATAGGGAGACCCTGTCTCTACAAAAAAATAAAAATAAATTAGCCGGTGTTGGGGTGATCGGACTCAACACCAGGCCGTGGGTGTGATGAAGTCCAGCAGAGTCAAAGGAATGAGAAAAGACAGTTTGAGAGAGAAAGTGGGTCCAGGGGGCCATCGCAAGTGTATGGAGGCTGTGAAGGCCCTGAGCTCTGGAAGCCCAGACTATTTATTGGTGATCAAAGAAACAGGTGGTGAGAATGTGGGGTTGAAAGGGAGCGTTGCATTAAGCACATGATTTACAGCTGTGATGGTTTAGCATATGCTCTGCTACTTGAGATAATGGAGAGCAGGTTCTTCTAACTCAAGATACAGTCAATCCTGGGAGAGCAAGGAGCAAGGAGCCAGCAAGTCTAGGCACATTCCAGAGGCCCCTGGGGGGTTTTGTGCCCTGAGCCCTGGATTCTATGCAAACCATGAGGGGTTTTATGCCCTGGGCTTAGATTATGGTGCATCAGGGTAGCCTTCCACCCTTTAGCACAGAGCTTGGTGTTCCAAAGGCCATGAGGGGTTTCAGACCCTGGACCCTGGACATGTTCCAAGACTCTTTTACATTATGTCAGACATGCAAGCCCTGCCTCAGCTTCTCTCCCAACACTCAGCTTTTCTCCCAACAAGCTAGGTGTTCACCTGTAGTCCCAGCTACTTGAAAGGCTGAGATGGGAGGATTGCTGGAGCCTGGGAGGGCGAGGCAGCAGTGAGCTGTGATCGTGCCAGTGCACTCTGGCCTGGGCGACAGAGCCAGACCCTTTCTCAAAAAAATAAGATAAAATAAAATTAAATCTCCCGGCAAGCTGAAGCTCAAAGGCATTAGAGAAAGGCTGTGCCCCCCACCCCCGCCCCCACCCCCCAAAGTCTTTTGATCTTGTGAGCTAATGTTGGAAGAAACTGAAGTCCCCAATCACTCTCTCCAACCTCCTCTCTGCTCCCACTCAGCTAGATGTTCTCGATGGCTTGTAGACCACCATCCACAGGAATGGGTGCTGTTTATTCAGTGCCTCGGCAGTTGGGTTATTTAAATGCCAACTCACTGTGAGTTTCCCCTTTAAAGAGTTCATAGGATGCACAGGAATATCTAGCCCCGGCCCTATAGCCACCAAATGTAGAAGACAAGCCAGTGTCCCATCCCAGTAGAATTATGTTCCCAGAACTCAGTCCCACGTTGCCCCAGACCCTATCAGAATCGGTGATCTCTAATTAGTATCTAAGTTAAGGGAGGTGTAGAAAGTCTGGGTAATTTTGAGAGCTGTGGTACCTGAGCTATCGCTGCTTTAGGATGTCTAGAAATTTGCAAAGGCAACAGCCACAGTTACTGAGGTGTCATTTGCGGTGCCTTTCTTTCGAAATGTTCGGTTTCTATTGGAATCTTCTTCCCTTTCCATTCCTCCCTCGGGGCCCTATGCCGAGGCAATCCTGGCTGGAAAGCTGCCTGCCGAAGGCACCCCAAGGTCTCCCTGAGCAGGCCCTCTCAGGGCACTCCATCGTCCCCTGCCTGCCGGCCACCGCCACTCTAGACTGCCAACCCTGAGTTCACCACCACTGCCCTTTCCAGGTACACCAGTGCATGGGCCAATGCCACCTGGGCCTCCAGGCCATCTGTCTCCCACAGTGTCCTTGGGTTTCTGCTGTTGGCTGGCTCAGTTCAGGAAGTCTCGGCAACTCTGGAACAGTCCCGCATGCTTCCCACTTGCAAGGCAAGATCCCTCATAGGGCACCTCCCAAAGCCTGTTCCCTGGGTGCTGAGAACAATAGGGTTTCCATGGCCTGTGCCTCCATTATAAGCAGAAGAGCTCTGTTTTAGCAACTGTGGCTGACGTGAGACAGGTGCCCGAGAGGAGGAAGGGGGAAGAGCAAGGTGGAGGGGCTGGAAAGGTACCACCGTGCGGTGTTGGGAGCCCCTCTGGGGGTGGAGGCAGAGGCAGAAGCTACTGGAGTGATTCGAGGGGGAGAGTGTGTGATTCTAAGCTCAGACAGGGCTGTCTGGGGGTCCTGTTTCCTGTTTTGTGGTTTCCCGTAAGAAGCCGAGCTGGCCCTCCAAGGATTGGAAGCTTCTGAGGCCTGGCAGTGGCATTGGCCTGTGCACTGGTATACCTGGAAAGGGCAGTGGTGGCAGACGCAGAGTTGGCAGCCTAGAGTGGCTGCAGCTGGCAGGCAGGGGATGATGGAGCGTCCTGACCGGGCTGAGCAGCAGTGACCTCCGTCCTGCTCTACTGAGAGGGCGACCATGGTGCAGGCTGGACGTTGGGCTGCACCCCAGTCAGGAGTCATCGGGATGTGGCTACACTCGCCTGGGGTGACGATGGGATTAGGTGGAAGGTTAGGTCAGCTGAGTGGTAGCATTCTTGGGTTCTCTGACTCTGATTCCCCACCTCACTCCCTGAAGATGACTCACTCACTTTGATGACTGTGGTTTTGCAGATTAAATGTGGAGGCCTTGAGAGCCCCGAAGAATGCCCCCTCCGAGTTATTACAAAGAAGCACAGAATCCCAGCCCAGTCTCTGTGTGTGTGTGTGTGTGTGTGTGTGTGTGTGTGTGTGTGTGTGTGTGGTGTGGGGGGGCAAGGGGAGCAGTGTTTCAAAGGCCACCAATCTCAGGCCCCATTGCCCACTTTACATGTCTCTCTAGCAAGGCGTGGGCACGGAATTCCACCCAAGCCAACCCTCTAAGTTTCTGGCCTCTGGAGTCAGCCTGAGACCCATTCACACGCTGGTAATTGCATAGCGGGAGCTGCCTTTTCAGCAGATCTGACTGAAGCAACATTGCCCAGACCTATGCCATCTCTAGGGTTGGCACATAAGACATAAACGGTCGGGGTTTGGGTTCCGCTGGGAACCTGAGGAACTGAGTGACCTGGTGAAGTCACTCCCCTCGGTGGGTGAGTCCCAGTATGGCCGGCCGGTGCCTTCCTGGCCTCTCCTGGGACTTTCTGAGTCCCGTGTTCGCCTCTATTTAAGGCAAGTTGCAGACCTTCGTGACTCCTCGAAGGACACTCCCTTCCTAAGAGCTGCCAGCAGGTTCTTCTGAGGGCTGCTCCCCGTGGTCCAGACAGGCTGGAAAGCCACCATCTGAGCTCCAGGAAGCCACTGGGCCCCGCCACTGTTCACCCGAGGATGGGCTACTCTCACTGACAGCAGATGGTTCTCAACGGAAGAGTCTCCTAGACGGGGCTGCTCTCCGGATTTCTGCCCCTCCCAGGTCACCCCAGGCCTCCTCTCCAGGGGTGCTCAGGGGAGTGAGAAAAGCCGGGCATGCCGTGCTCTATGCCAGGATGTGCTCTGTGCCATGGGCTGTGGTAAAAAAGAAATGCCAGAAGCCACTTCAACAGCAAAGTACTCAAAGACTGATGAAATTATGATTTATTTTAGTTAGATTTTATTTTTGTTTATGTGTATTATTACTTTCTGTTATTAATATTAATCTATAATTAGTTAAATTAGAGCGCATTCATACTGCGGAATGCAGCAGCTACAAAGAATGAAGTAAGCCAGTAAGTGCTGACTGAAAACTGCTCCCAGACATTTTGTTAAGTAACAAATTAAATTACTGCAATAAGGGTGGGAAGTTTGTAGACTATGATCCCATTGAATGTTTGCAGTGGGTGAGTGTGGTGTTTGTGCACATGCACGTGTGTGTATGTGTGTGTGCGTGCGTGTGTGCGAACACATGTGTGCGCGTGAGTGCGTGAGTGCGTGTTTGCATGCACAGTACCAAGCAGGGAAGAAAATGTCCCTGGCAGCTAAGAATGGTTCTCTCTGGAGAGTGGGGAAAGACGGAAGGAGCAGGAACCTTCACTCTGACTTTCACGTCTTACTTTTCAAGTGTCTGCATGCTGTGTGACTTTTACCTTCCTTTTTGTGTCTTTCAGTGTTTTCAAGGTTTAGGGCCCAAAGGAAACAAAACACACACCACGTCTCCGCAGCGTGGTGCAGAGAAAAGAGTGGACATGATTTGACCTGGCAAAGCTACAGCCAAGGGCACGAGTCCAAGGAAGACACACATGAACCCAGAAAGCAGGTTCTTGCCTACCCTCAGGGAGGGCCGGCTAGGGACAATGGAGGGGCTGGGGGAGGCTGGGCTGGGTCGCAGGAGGGAGCTGGGCTCTCGCTGGAGGGAACCCCTGTCTGGAGGGAGGCTGGTCACCCTTCCCTCTGCCAGTCCTTCCACCCTGGGCTCCTGTGACCATAGCGAGAGGAGATGCCAGAGGGGAAGCCCGAGCTGGGCTGGGCTCCGTCGGGACAGGGGACCTGGGGCAGGAGCCAGTGGCGGGGGCAGTAGCAGGAGGTGAGTCATCCAAGGAAGAAGGCTTCCTGACCTAGTGCTCTAAGGCGAGGAGTGGGCATGTGGCCCTCTGGGGACCTGTCCAGCTCAAAGACTCCAGGTGCCCTTCAGGTAAGTAAAACAACCAAGTAATCCTCAGTGCAACGCGAAAGTGGCTGGGAAGCTGGAATCACAGTCACCACCTATGCTGAGCAAAACCATGATTAAAATGGGTTTTCTGCTTTCACTGAACCCACTTTGTGGATCAGCGGTCCCAGTAGAAATGGCTCCTGTAGTTGACAGCTCCACTGGCACTGAACTCTCCTTGATTCTTGCTTTGCTGAATCTCGAGAATCTTTTAAGATTGCTGGGATGGAGGGACGCACGGGGAGAAATGGCAGGCGAAACACCAGGTCCTGCCAAGGGAAGGAGGAAACAAACACCTCCCCGATGGAAGCCAGGGAAACAGACCAGCCAAGGGTGTGGTCCCACACCGGGTGCTTGAGCCCCTGTTGTCCTGAGACCATTCCCTCCCTGACTCTCTCCTAACTCTGTCCCCGTCACTCCCACTCGGCCACCTGGCTCTCCCTTTGCCCTCTGCTCTTCTCACTCTATGCCTGACCCTGCACTAACTGTAGAAAATGCAGAAATGAGAAACAGACATTCATTCAACAAGCATTTATTCTTTTTTATTTATTTATTTATTTATTTATTTATTTATTTATTTATTTATTTATTTTTATTTCTTGAGAGATGGGGTCTGGCCCTGTCGCCCAGGCTGTAGTGCAGTGGTACGACCATAGCTCACTGCAGCCTCTACCTCCCGGGCTCAAGCGATCCTCCTGCCTCAACCTCCTCAGTAGCTGGGACCACAGGCGCATGCCACCATGCCCGGCTAACTTAAAAAAAATGTTTTTGGTAGAGATGGGGGTCTCACTGTGTTGTGCAGGCTGGTCTCGAACTCATGGCCTCAAGCAATCCTTCTGCCTCAGCCTCCCACAGTGCTGGGATTACAAGCAAAGGCTCTGAGGCAGAAGTGTGCCTGGTGTGTTCCAGAAAGGGCCAGGGGCCCTGTGTGGCTGCATCAGCGTGAGCAAGGGCAAGTGTGGGAGGTGAGAAGGCCAGAGAGGAAAGGTTCGATCATGTCGGGACTGTAGGCTGCCATCAGGGCTCTGGCTTTCACTGTGAGTGAGGGAAGCCCACTGGACAGCTTAGAGCAGAGGACTGGGGCCACCTGACTTGGGTTTAAAAGCCGCCAGCTCCAGCCATCCAGCCATGGGGCTAGGGTGGCCGGCTGCACCTGGGCCATGTTTGGGCAGAGGTGGCGGGATGGGGTCACGGGACAATGAAACTAAAGACTCAAGCTCTGGGTGAATGAAGCCCGCACTTGTGGACCAGGTTGGGGAGCCCTATCTGGAAAGAGCTGGTCCCTGTGCCCGTTCTCCTCCTCCCTTTCCTCCTGGGACTCCCTTGCAGGCTCACTCCTCCCTATTTGGATTCTTATGCACAGAAGACTCATTCACTGCTTTTTCTACCATCGCAGCTTTTGAGGGCTTATCAGCAAGGACTCAATCCCTGTGTTAGTCTGTTTGCATTGCTATAGAGGAATACCTGATGCTGAGAAATTCATAAAGAGTTTTATTTGGCTCATAGTTCTGCAGCTGTAAGATGGGTGGTGCCAGCATCTGCTTCTGGTGAGGGCCTCAGACCACATCTACTTCTGGCAGGAAGTGGCGGAAAGCTGGCATCACATAGTGAGAGAGGAAGGATGAGTCATTCCACCTGGAATCTGGGGTGAAGTCAACTCCAGCACAATCAAAACTGCTGAAGGGAAAGGGAGGGAGTGGTTCTAGGGGAAATATGCACACTGGTACAGGGGAACAGAGGTTGGGTGACAAAACCAACAGGTGCCCTCTGCTGTGGCACAGACATTTCAACACACTCAAAATCCACTTCCAATGTTTTGAAAGAACAGGACTAGGAGAGATGGTTTCTTATTCGAGCAGACTCTTCTTTTATAAAGTAAAGGCGTGTATTTCCAAAGTAATACATGCTTGATGAAAATATTTCAACATGGAAGTCTGAGATTTAAAAGGTGAAGGTTTTATTTCCCTAAAGCTATTGTCCAGCGATGAGCACTCTTGAGCGTGGAGGTGGCTTTCCAGGGAGTTACTGTGCACATCCCTACATGCTCACGTGGCGGGAGCACACTGCCAAAACAAGAGTGTGCCATAGCCTATATGCAGAGATCTGGTGACTTGTTTTAACCTCTTTCTATGCTAGTACCCGACTATCTACCATGCTCTCTCTCTAGCTTCCTCACACTTTTTCACCTGGGGCAGTTGTGCAGTGATTTATTTAATTTTTCTGCGGCTGATGAACATTTACATTCTAAAAACTATTTACGTGGTGGTGTCATTAAGATGCTGGTGGATTCTACCTAACTTGCGTATCCAGGAGTTTCTCAGATGGATTCCTCAAGGTGGGTGGAAGGGTATGCACCCTAGAGGAAAAGAGAAAGTTAGCCCCAGACAAGCAGAAGGAGGACCTAATAAATCACAAAGCAGACATCAGTGAAACAAATCAAAGGCTAGTAAAGAATGCTATTGGCCGGGCACGGTGGCTCATGCCTGTAATCCCAGCACTTTGGGAGGCTGAGGCGGGTGGATCACGAGGTCAGGAGATCGAGACCATCCTGGCTAACATGGTGAAACCCTGTCTCTACTAAAAATACAAAAAAATTAGCTGGGCGTGGTGGCGGGAGCCTGTAGTCCCAGCTACTCAGGAGGCTGAGGCAGGAGAATGGCGTGAACCTGGGAGGCGGAGCTTGCAGTGAGCCGAGATCGCGCCACTGCACTCCAGCCAGGGCGACAGAGCGAGACTCTGTCTCAAAAAAAAAAAAAAAAAAAGAATGCTATTAACAGCTCTGTAACTATAAATTCAATGACTTTGATGAAATGTATAATTTCATTGAAAGACACATATTACTAAAACTGACACAAGAAAAAAAGGAGTTTTATATCAATTACCCATATAAATTCATAATTAAAAACCTTGCCACATAGAAAACTCCAGCTCTATTGGTTAATGAATCAAACATTTAAGAAAGAAATTCTGGCTCCCTGAGGTGGCTCATACCTGTAATCCCGGCATTTTGGGAAGCCAAGGTGAGAGAATTGCTTGAGCCCAGAAGTTTGAGACCAGCCTGGGCAACATGGTGATACCTCGTCTCTACTAAAAACAGAAAACATTAGCCAGGCAATGTATGCCGTGCTTGTAGTCCCAGCTGCTCGGGAGGCTGAGGTGGGAAAATCACCTGAGCCTGGGGAGGTGGAGGCTGCAGTGGGCCTTGACTGTGCCACTGCACTCCAGCCTGAGCAACAGAGGAGATGCTGTCTCAAAAAAATTTTTTTTTAAATAAGGGGATGAAGATGTCCCTCTTATGGAGCAGACCGTGTCTCAGGTACTGCAGTCAGCCAAAGAACAGATCAAGTGGTCACTCCTTCAGTGAAGAACTCACCGTTTCTGGCTCCTCACCTCCTTCCAAACAATGCACGTCTGCTGTGAATTTTCATCTGGTTCCCCAGCTGATGCTCTCAGAGTCATCTCGGGAATCACAGGGATCCTTAAATCTCCATCCTGTCTCTGGTTGCCCCATCCCCCCCCGCCAACCCTCCTTATACCCCTCCTGTTCCTTTGCTTCTTTGGCCTCTTTTTTACTTGAATTATTAGACTTTTTTTCCCTACAGCGTTGTTTGAGTTCCTTATGTATTCTGGTCATTAATCCCTTATCAGATGGGTAGTTTGCAAATAGTTTGTCCCATTCTGTGTGTTGTCTCTTCACTTTGTGGATTGTTTCCTTTGCTGTGCAGAAGCTTTTTAACTTGATATGATCCCCGGTTAAATAATTTTTGACGAGAGTGCCAATCCAGCAGTCTCCTCAACAAACAGCGCTGGAACAAGTGGAATTACTCATGCAAAAGAATGATGTTGAACCCCCATGTAATGCAGTAAGTAAAAATTAGCGCAAAATCGATCAGCAACCTAAATGTAAGAGCTAAAACCATAAAACTCTTCAAAGAAACCACAGGGTGAATCTACATGACCTTGGATTTGGCAATAGCTTCTTAGATATGAAACCAAAAGTACATGCAGCCAGAGAAAAGATAGTTAAACTGGACTTCATCAGAATGAAAAACTTTTGTGCATTCAAGAACATTATCAAGAAAGTTGTTTTAATTTAGTTCCTTTAAAATGGAGAGTACTCCTTCGGTGATTAGAAGAGCCAGAAGATGGAAACAAAGAACTTCTATTACTCACAGGTTATGGAGGCTACACGGAGGTCATTCAACATGTGCAGAGGGCGTGTGTGGACCTGGGGCACTTGCCTTTATTTGGGTCCAGGGAGGTGGTCAGAGCATCACAGTAGGGGGTGAGAAGATTGGAGGATTCAAAGCAAATGCCCACAAAAAGGGGCTCCCACCACGTGGACCTAATCTAACTTTACATTTGGTCAGGCAGCTGGGTGCGTGTGTGTGTACTGGTGAGATGGCTTTTAGGGGAAGGAAAGTGGAATCGAAGGGCAGCGGTTGGGAACTGGGCTTAGGCTATTAACCAAGGGCATTGTGTGGCATCTGGGGACTCATGTCAAGACAACAAAATGGATGCCAGGTCAGCATGGTAATATTAAGCCTCAACACAAAAGTGAAAAGACAAGCTGAGGAAAGTGAGAAAATATTTGCCAGTCATATCTGATAAGGGTGTAATATCCATAAAAACAACACACTCCTAAAACTCAACTCGTAATATACAACCCACTCCTAAAACTCAAGCAAAACGATAAACAGTTGAGTTAAAGAATTGACAAAAGACTTAGACATTTCTCCAAAAAACATACAGAAATGACCAGTAAGCACATGAAATGATGCTTAACATCCTTAGTCATTAGGGAAATGCAAGTCAAAACCACAATGAGATACCACTTCACAGTTAAGTTACTAGGATGGTTACTTAAAAAATAGAAAATAGTAAGAGTTGACGAGGATGGGGAGAAGTTGGAACCCCCATCTATTCCCGACTGGAATGTAATCGTGCAGGCACTATGGAAAACTGTTTGGCGGCTGCTCAAAAAGCACAGGTCCTCAAACAGATACTTCTGTGCCAATGTTTGTTGCATCATTATTGACAATAGCCAAAAGGTGGAAACCATCCAAGTGTCATCCATGAACGGATGAACGGATAAACAAAATGTGGCTGTAGTGAGCTAGGATTTCACCACTGCACTCCAATGTGGGTGACACAGAGAGACCCTGTCTCAAAAAAAAAAAAAAAAAAAGTGATCAGGCTGACGCCACCTGAACCTAAATAGCATCACAATAAAGACAAAGAAAGATGTGGTGCACTTCCTGGTGCAATGTAATGGGAAAGCACAGTCCCACCTGGAGAGTGGTCTTGGCCAAAAAGAAAAATGTTTTCTATTTCTCAAATTCATTATATTTTCCTAGCACAATGTCCAGTTAATCGTTTTTTAAATTTACTGCAGTGAATTTATCTTGTTTTTCAAATCTCTGCTATACCTATAGTTATATATAATCTTTCCATTCCTAACATTTTTATTTTGACTTCTTTTTTTTTTTTTTTTTTTGAGGTGGAGATCAAAAAAGGATCCAGAGGAGAAGGAAGCCGCTCACACCCTCCGGGGCAGGCATGAGGAGGTGGCATTCGCCTGGCTTCCTGCTGGGACTTCCTCACAGCGTGCCCACGTCTCTTGGAAAAACTCCGCTGCTCTGAGACAGAACTGGCTTTGGCACGGCCTGGATGTACGAAGCCCCGTCGCCTTCCTCAGTTGTGCAGTGATTTGTTCAGCCTTTCCGCAGCTGGTGCACATTTACATTCTAAAAACTATTTACGTGGTGGTGTCATTAAGATGCTGGTGGATTCTACCTCATTTGCATATCCAGGAGTTTCTCAGATGGATTCCTTAAGGTGGGTGGATGAAGGGGGCCAGCCTCTCCACACCTGTGGGTATTTCTCGTCAGGTGGGACGAGAGACTGAGAAAAGAAATAAGACACAGAGACAAAGTATAGAGAAAGAACAGTGGGCCCAGGAGACTGTTGCTCAGCATACGGAGGACCCGCACTGGCACCGGTCTCTGAGTTCCCTCAGTATTTATTGATTACTATTTTTACTATCTCAGTAAGGGGAATGTGGCAGGGGAACAGGGTGATAGTGCGGAGAAGGTCAACAAGAAAACATGTGAGCAAAGGAATCTGTGTCACAAATAAGTTCAAGGGAAGGTACTATGCCTGGATGTGCACATAGGCCAGATTTATGCTTTTCTCCACCCAAACATCTCAGTGGAGTAAAGAGTAACAGAGCAGCGTTGCTGCCACCAACATGTCTCGCCTCCTGCCACAGGGCGGGTTTTCTCCTATCTCAGAAGAGAACAAACGTACAATCGAGTTTTATACCGAGACATTTAGTTCCCAGGGGCAGGCAGGAGACAGAGGCCTTCCTCTTATCTCAACTGCAAGAGGCCTTCCTCTTATCTCAACTGCAAGAGGCCTTCCCCCTCAGCACAGACCCTTCACGGGTGTTGGGCTGGGGGGCGGTCAGGTCTTTCCCGCCCCACGAGGCCATATCTCAGGCTATCACATGGGGAGAAACCTTGGACAATACCCGGCTTTCCAGGGCAGAGGTCCCTGCGGCTTTCCGCAGTGCATTGTGCCCCTGGTTTATCGAGAATGGAGAATGGTGATGACTTTTACGAAGCATACTGCCTGTAAACATTTTGTTAACAAGGCACATACTGCACAGCCCTAGATCCCTTAAACCTTGATTCCATACAACACATGTTTCTGTGAGCTCAAGGTTGGGGCAAAGTTACAGATTAACAGCATCTCGGGGCAAAACAATCGTTCAGGGTACAGGTCAAAATGGAGTTTCTTATGTCTTCCTTTTCTACATAGACAACAGTAACAGTCTGATCTCTCTTTCTTTTCCCTACAGCTGGAAGGGTATACACATCTTTCCCTTAATAGAAAAATGCCAAATAAATGTCCAGATAGATGTTACTGCCACTCCTACTAACAGCGTATAAGTCCTTGTTTCCAACTACAGCCTTGCCAAGCATTGGAGATTGTCAACTAATATTATTAATCTTACATTAAAATCTGCTATGTTCCCACTGAGCAAATGCTAAAACAAAACTCAAAGGGATCAAGTTGTCTCCAAGCAACTTAAGAGCATCCCAGAACACAGCTCAAGCATATGTCTGTTTTGCTTTGACAAACAGCCCCTTTCCAACCTAGCTCTGCCCAAGATGGTGCCAACGTGACCTCCTGGCAGACAAGACACCTCAGCATGTCATGTAGACCCCACAGCTGCCTGCTCCCTCCCCTGCCTACCATTCACGCCAAGTCCTCCTTTAAAAGGCCCTGCTTTCTGCCCCCAATGGGAAGCAGCACCCTTAAAGGCAGGAGCCTGTACGTCTTCCCCTAAACCAAGCATGGCAGAAAGTCCGTTTCTTTATAGCAGACCACGCTCTCGTTAATTGGATCTCCAAGCGATGAGGGAATGAACCTGTGTTTTGGTTATATTACATGTTCACAAAGATTTTAGATTATTTGAATTACTATTATCATTATTTTAGAGGCAGGGTCTCACTCTGTCACCCAGGCTGGAGCTCAGGGGTGCATTCATAGCTCACTGCAGCATCCAGCTCCTGGACTCAACACATCCTTCCACCTCACACCTCAGCCTCCTGGGTAACTGGGACTACAGGTGCCTGCCACCACACCCACCTAATTTAAAAAAAAAATTTTTTTTTGACAGAGCCTTTTTCTGTCAACCTGGCTGGAGTGCAGTGGCATGATCTCGGCTCCCTGCACCCTCCACCTCCTGGGTTCAAGTGATTCTCCTACCTCAACCTCCCAAGTAGCTGGGATTACAGGCACAGACCACCACACCCTGCTAATTTTTTCTTTCTTTTCTTTTTTTTTTTTTTTTTGAGACAGAGTCTTTTTCTGTTGCCCAGGCTGGAGTGCAGTGGCACCATCTCGGCTCACTGCAACCTCCACCTTCCAGGTTCACGTGATTCTCCTGCCTCAGCCTCCCAAGTAGCTGGGATCACAGGCGCACACCACCACACCTGGCTAACGTTTTTTTGTTGTTGTTGTTTTGTGTGTGTATTTTTAGTAGAGATGGAGTTTCACTATGTTGGCCAGGCTGGTCTCCAACTCCTGACCTCAGGTGATCCGCCCGCCTCGGCCTCCCAAAGTGCTGGGATCACAGGCATGAGCCACCGCACCCGGCCTTTAAATGATTTTTCTACAGACAGAATCTCGCTACATTGCCCAGGGTGGCCTCCGACTGCAGGTCTCAAGCCATCCTCCCGCCTCAAGCCTCCCGCGGCGCTGGAAATACAGGTGTGGGCCACCATGCCCAACCCATATCACATGCTTAACAGTGATATGATAATGCTGGTTCTATGCATCTACTCAAGTACGTTTTCAAAGAATTTTTCCCAAGTAAAAAAGCTCATATGTTCAATGAAAACAATTTGGGAAAAAATTTCATGCTGACCTGGAAAAACATTATATATGCTACTGTCATATATTTAACATATAAATGCAAGTATATTGAGGAAAATATTCTAAAATGTTCACAGTAGTTAATGCTGAATGGCGGGACCCAGTGGCTTTTCGTTTTCCCCCATTTCCCAAATTGCCTCCCGTTACCTTGTGCTACTTCAATCTGTGAATCCCAGAGCCTCCCCTGCAACCCGAGGACAAGGGCATGCAAGTCCGAAGGTGCCTTCGCTCGCCGAAAAGAGACTCAGACACGGAATCGTAGCTCAGTTTTATTTTCTACAGAAACAAACATGTAAGCCGTCCTCCTCCAGCGACAAACAATCGGGCCCCCACAATGAACTGGCCACTCGTGCTGGGACCATTCCCTAGGGGAGGAGGCATGACCTAGGAAGGGGCGCCAGGCTGGGCTTAGCGCCTCTGCCCTGAGGGAGGCTGAGCCAAAAACACGGGCAGAAAGCACTGCATGATCCACATCAACAGGGAAAGCTGCTGGAGACAGGAGCTGATGGAGAGCTGGAGTTGGCGGTGGTCTGCAGCAGTCAGTCGGCTAAATGTGAGGGGCAGAGAACATCACGTTAAAGGCGACACCTCTGCACCCATCTCTCCGGGCTCCCTCGGGTGGCGGCGGGCCTGGTGTACCAGGTCTCTGTTCTGAGACCCTGTGCTGGGGTGTTCCCAGGTTTCTAGCAGCCTGACCGTGGGGTGTAGGCGGATCCCAGCCCCCACCCTGCCACGCTGTGACCGCCACCCACCCAGGCCCCATCCCTGTCCTGGTCCTGAACTGACATAGTCAGTATGTTGCCGGACACAGTGAACTCCTTCAGAAGCACCCCTGGCACGGGAAGCGGTGGGGCATCCCGGGCCAGGCTCCTGCGGGCCAGCTCTGCTTCCATGGGTGTCGCGAAAGGCATGGTGAGGCAGCTGGTGGGGGCCCAGTTAAGGCATCCTCTCCTAGGACTTGGCCTGTGGCTCTGGCCTGCTGCTTACCCCAGGCCAGCTTCCCCCTCCCCCACTCCCCCACCCCTCCCCCCCACCCCCGATTGCCCAGCTCATCCCCCCAGGCTGTCTCCCCAGGCACTGGCCCAGTAGCACACCCCACCCAGCTGTCTTGGTTCCCCACTTTCCTTTGCTGCACCCCAAGCTGACTCCTCCATGCCCTTACAAGACCCCTCCCCACCCTGCCCCCTGTGGCATCACCCGGCCCCCTCCTCATCACTCGACCCTCCATCCCAACCACCTCCGGCCACCCGCTCCCATCTTGCCCCCTTCCCCCCACCTCCTGATCCCTTCCTACACCTGGGTCCCCCTATCTCCTGGCCCCTGCTCCCCTCCCCGCATGACCCGGTGCCCCTCACCCAATCACCCAGCCCCTCTCCCCCACCCCCACCCCCTCTACCTCCCAGCCCTTACCTGCTCCCCTCCTCGCAGCTGGCCTCCCATATCCCCACCTCCCAACCCCCACCCCCACCCCCACCCCCACCCAACCACTTACTCGCATCTCCCCCGCCTCCTCCCCCACCTGGCCCTGCCCTCCCCAATCTCCCGGCCCCCACCTCGCCACCAGAACTGTCAGAACAGAACAGAACAGAACAGAACAGAACAGAACAGAACAGAATACAACTCAAGCAGGCGGCTCTCCGGCCCCCTGGCCCCGCATCTGCAGCATCCATTCAGCCCTGAAGCCGCGCCGCCATGCGGGCCCCGCGGGGCGCCTCCTCTCGGCCCTGAGGCCCTTGACGCCCCGACGCCCTGGGGACCACCGCTGCCCGCAGCACCCGCCTCTCCTGGGCCGCCAGCATCGCTCCCTGGGCCACCAGGAACGCCAGGGCCTCCTGGGCCATCAGCATCGCCCGTCGAACCCCCTGTGCCCTGGCCTGCGGCCTGCATGGCTCCGGAGCCTCTGCGCGGCTCTCAGAGAGAAAGTCAGGGCCCACGAGGATGCGGAGGCAGAGAGGCTGCAGGAAATTCCGCCCCCTGGCGTGAGATGGGCAGCCCGGGATCCTCAGGGCGCCTGCGCACAGGGGCCCTACTTCCGGCCCTGGGAGACCCCGAGTGAGCCCCGGAGCACGTGACCGGTTCTCACCAACCCCGCCCCTCCCCAAGAGAGCCCGGGCCGGAAGGTGGCCGCAATGCCAGCTTGGACCCCTCACCCCTGAGCAGCCGGCTGTCCGCCGGACCCCTGTCCCGGGAGCCCTGCAGGGAGTCAGGCACTGCGGGGCCCAGCCTGTCCCATCCCCCGGGTCTCCCTCACATCGAGGAGCAAGACGGGCCTGGGAACACGGGGCCGGGACTGTGCGGCCATCGTCCCGGACCCTGCCTGCCCTGTCCGTCCTTGGGGGAGCGCCCAGGACAGACCCCGGGGGCAGGCCTCTAACTGGGTTCAGCAGCCTCCGTCCCTGTCCTGGTCGCCCAGCTGGTGGGGTAGCTGGAACTGCATGTCTGGTGGGCGTGGCCTCGCGCCAGCCAAGGTCTCCCAGGCGCCAGGTCCAGCCAAGGTGGACGGGAGGGCCCAGCGGGACCCGGGGCCGGATCTCACTCCTGGGTTCAACGGGTTCTGTCCCTGTCCTAGTCGCCCCGCCTGGTGGGGGAGCCGGAGCTGCGTGTGGGGTGGGTTGTGGGTGGCCTCCCACCAGCCAGGGGCTCCCGGGCTCTAGGCCTGGCTCAGGTGGACAGGCGGGACCTGCTGGACCTGAGGCTGGGTCGGGCCCGGCTCCTGGGTTCGGCAGTATCAGTCCCTGCCCTGGTCGCTCTTGCCTGGTAGGGAGCTGGGAGGTGACCCTGTGTCTGCTCAGTGGTGATCTACTTGTGTGTCTGGAAGGGGGTCAAATCCACGGGACAGGTACCTCTAGAGGCATGCAGGGGTGAGGGCGGCACGGCCCCGGGAGCTGAATGTCTGTGCCAGGCACGCCTGTAGCAACAGGAGGTGACCAGACAGGGCCTAGCCCTGAGGAAGGGGGAGGTACTGAAATCCAAACCACTCTCCCCCACCTTCCAAATCCAGGAATCAGCAGCCTCTGCACCTGGGAAAAGCATGTTGGCACTCATGTGGAAACTAAAAACGTTGATCTTTTGGAGGTAGAGCAGAATGATGGTTACCAGACGCTGGGAAAGGTGGGGAGGGTGGGGAGGTTAATGGGGACAAACATATAGTTGCATAGAAGGATTAAGTTCTAGTGTTTGATAGCACCGTAGAGGGACTATAGGTGATTATTTATTGTATATTTCAAAATAGCTAAAAGATAGGAAATGTTCCCCCAAAAAAGAAATGATAAATGCTTGAGGTGGTGGAGATCCTAAATACCCCGACTTGATCATTACATCGTGTGTGCGTGTGCATGTATCAGAATATCACATGTATCCCATAAATATGCAGAGTTATCATACATCAGTTAAAAATGTTTTTACTTACAGAAAAGAAAAATTCACCCAAGCTCTTGCGTGCACCTCCAGTTCATTATTTTCACTGCTGTATTTCATTACATATATTTCATTAAATGATGAATTTTAAAAACCAGAGAACACAACTTGTTAACACAATTACACCTGGAATAGCTGAAAATCAGACATAACCCAGTTAGTGATTGCCATCCTTCCTGTCGTCCTCTGCTCAGTCTCCCCATTCTCAGACAGAGGCAGGCTGAAGTTCTTACCTTCAACAGGTCAGGGAAGGGAGAGTAAAGTGCCTGTGACCCTGTCTTAGGAAGCAGGAAGACAGAGGGAGGGTCTCCGGGTCCCCATTATTTTCCCGGCCTATTATCCTCAGATCAAGTCAAGAAAGGAAGTCCTAACTGATTGAGAGATTCCTGGAGATACTGCCACTGTCCTGGAAGTCTCAGCCAGCCACTGGACCGGAAATCTCCTCCATCAATATTTCAGCCAGAGCAACATCTGCCACTAGATGGCATCAAACTCCAGCCGGGAGCAGGACAGATTTGGATGGTCCAGCGGGCTTGCCTCATTCATTTCATTAACCCCACAGTAACACAGTTTCACATTGTATGCGATTGGATTTCTTGGAAACTACCTATTACATTACGGCAGAGTTTTATAGTCCTCTAATTTATCCATTCTGCTGATGATGGGCAGGCATTTGGATAGTTTCCAGCCCTTGGCTATGAACATGCTTGTACAGGTCTCTTGAAGCACATGTCCAAGTTTTTTTTTGGAATTGCTGTATCACAGCCAGTACATATCTCGAAATTTACTAGATAATGCCATGTTTTCCCAAGTGGTTTGAGCCAATTTTCGCTTCCACCATAATGTGTGAGCGTGCATACACATAGCTCAACATTCTCATCAATATTGACGGTACTAGTCCGTTCTCGCATTGCTATAAAGGACTACCTAAGACTGAGTAATTTATAAAGAAAAGAGGTTTAATTGACTCACAGTTCTGCAGGCTCTACAGGAAGCATGGCTGGGGAGGCCTCAGGAAAGTTACAATCATAGCGGAAGGCAAAGAGGAAGGAGTCACATCTTATATGGCCAGAGAAGGAGAAAGAGAAAGTGAAGGGGGAGGTGCTATACACTTTTAAACAACCAGATCTTGTGAGAGCTCACCATCATGAGAATAGCAAGGGGGAAATCGACCCCCATGATCCAATCGCCTCCCACCAGTCCCCTCCTCCAACACTAGGGATTACAATTCAACATGAGATTTGGGTGGGGACACAAATCCAAATCATATCATTCCACCCCTGCCCCCTCCCAAATCTCATGTACTTCTCACATTGCAAAATACAATAATCTCCTCTCAACAGTCCCCCAAGTCTTAACCCATTTCAGCATTAACTCAAAAATCCACAGTCCAAAGTCTCATCTGAGACAAGGCAAGTCCCTTCTGCCTATGAGCCTGTAAAATCTAAAACAAGTTAGTTACTTCCAAGATAAAATTGAGGTACAGGCATTGGGTAAATACTCCCTTTCCAAAGGGGGGACATCGGCCAAAACAAAGGGGCTACAGGCCCCATGCAAGTCCAAAACCCAACAGGACAGTCATTAATTCTTTTTTTTTTTTTTCACTACAAAATAATTTATTCGAACACACAGCTACAGCGCGAGACTCCTATGTACAAGCACATTGACGCTCCTGACTACCCTCAACTAGAGGACCCTTTTCTTCCCCCTTGCCTTGCAGACCTCTTCTATCGAATCTTTCATGTACTGGATGTCCTCGGCCAGGGAATCCGCCCTCTCTTGCAGAGCCTCGTTCTTCTTTTCCACCGCTTTGCACTCACCAGTGAGGACCTCTCCTGCTCCACCCTCTTCTTCTGGCGATACCTAGTTCCTGCTGTTTTGTTTTGCTCCATTTCTTTTCAGCTTCTTATCCAGTTTCTCACCCTTTACTTGTGCTGCTACCATCTTCTCTCCAGGAGGGTCATGAGGTTCGGGGCAGGCAGAGCCACAGAGGACACCTGGAGATGGCGGGCTCCTACTCGGGGAGCCCCTGGAGGTAGAGGGAGAGCCCAGATAGGACTCTGGGCTCATACAGATGCCACTATCATTATCTGAGGGGGCGTCTTCCTCCTTTGTGCACTGAGGGATCTTGGAAATGTAAGCAGTGGAGTCTGGCTTCCTAGCTCCTTCAAAGATATCCACTTCACTGCCCAGCTCTAGACTAAAGGAATAATCTGGAGTGGAGGACTGGACCCCTGGGGAAAGGGGAAGAGGTTGCAAGAAGGTGAAGGGGGCAACCTGGTCGGGTTAAACTTTCTGGGAGATGGCAAATCGGGTTCACCATCTGGGGGGGCTCCTTAATAGTCTCCTGGACTAGGGGGGCAAAGAGATCACACGAGTCATCCAACGTGGCCAGAAGCTCATCTGGCATGGTTTCCAGGTCATCTATACCCAACAGGGCATCAAAGTCGAACTCCTTCAGATCAGTTTTCTCCAACATCCAATCTGTCCCAAAGAAAGCGTCCTCCTTGCCATCGTTGGAGGCACTGACCCACCCATCCACAGCCAGCCATTCGGAGGAGTCTGCCTTAGCCTTGTCGCTGGAGAACCCATGAGGTTTGAAGTGCTTGGCCACCTCCAGGTAGTCATCTAAGAGACCTAGGCTTTCTTCAGTCCCCAAACCTGACTGGTCAAGGGGGGACATCAAGCCCCCACCAACACCTCGCTGCTCAGGAAGCTCATCTCGGTCATGGTGCAGTGCTTTGCTGGAATCAACGAATGTGCTTAATTCGAAGGTGTCTTTGTCGGTTACGGCAATGCTGCTGCTGAATGCTGTGAGAAGTGCTACGGCTTAAGCCGCCGGTGGATGCCACTGCAGAGCCTGGTGCTGCTGCCACCGCTGCAAAGGCCAAGGCTGCCACAGGCACTGCTGCCCCTAAAACGCCATGGTGGCCATGGACCCTGCAGGCGGGGAGGAGGGAAGGCGCGCACGTGCGGAGGAAACTACATCTGTGGGCGGGCAGAGCAGAAAATCGTCATTAATTCTTAAAGCTCGAAAATAATCTCCTTTGACTCCATGTCTTACATCCAGGCCACACTGAGGCAAGGGGTGGGCTCCTGAGGCCTTGGGCAGCTCCGCTCCTGTGGCTCTGCAGGGTACAGCCCCCTCGGCTGCTTTCCTGGGCTGGTATTGAATGTCTGCAGCTTTTCCAGGAGTATAATGCAAGTTGTCAGTGGATCTATGATTCGGGGGTCTTGAGGATGGTGGCCCCCTTCTCACAGCTCCACTAGGCAGTGCCCCAGTGGGGACTCCAACCCCAGATTTCCCTTCTGCACTACCCTAGTAGAGGTTCCCCAGGAGGGCTCCGCCCCTCCAGCAGACTTCTGCCTGGACATTCAGGCGTTTCCATACATCCTCTGAATCTAGGCAGAGGTTCCCAAGCCTCAACTTTTGCCCTCTGCATACCCGCAGGCTTAACACCACATGGAAGCCACCAAGGCTTACAGCTTGCACCCTCCAGAGCAGCAGCCGGAGGCGTATCTGGGGCCCTTGTAGCCATGGCTGGAGCTGGAGCAGCTGGGGCGCAGATAGCAGTGTCCTGAGGGTGCTCAGGCCAGCAGGGCTCTGGGCTGGGTCCAAAAAACCATTCTTCCCTCTTCAGCCTCCAGGCCTGTGAATGTCCCTCAAAAAATTAAAAATAGAACTACCATATGATCCAGCTCTCCCACTTCTGGGTATAGATCTGAAGGAAATGAAATCTATTTCTTCCTGAGTCAGTTTTCATGGTTTGTACATTTCTAGGAATTTGTCCACTTCATCTCGGTTATCTAATTTGTTGGCAAACAATTGTTCACAATCTTCTCATAAAATCCTTTTTGGGGGTAGAAGAATTCAGTAACAATCAACAAAATGAAAAGGCAACCTGCAGAATATTGAGGAATAACATATTGTTCACATCTTATCAATATAATAAAATATGTGCATTTTGTGGGGGCAATAATAAATACTCTCAGTTTTTTCCTCATCAGCTATAACAGGGTTGGAGTCTACAGTGATATCTTCTCAAGTCTCCAGCATCTGTGTCGCACTCAGGTAGCACCACACAGTCCCGAGTGAGCCCCTAACAGATACTCATCTCCCTTGGGACAGAAGCAGCACATAGACTTCCATCTCTGGTCATTAGGTCCCATGGCCTAGGGACCATGTCTCAAAATTAGCTTTGATGCCATAACATATTTGATCAGAATATAGGTAATGTGATAAGCTGAAATATAAGCATTCCAACTGAACTTCAGGCATAGCGATGGCAAATTGGAAAGAGATGCAAAGAGATTTCAAGGACCTTGGAAATTCACAATGTCATTTAAGAAGAAAACACACGTCACTCCATTCCAGTAAAGAATCACAGACTCGGCCATGCATGTTGGCTCATGCCTGTAGTCCCAGTACTTTGGGAGATCGAGGTGGGAGGATCGCTTGAGCCCAGGAGTTCAAGAATCACAGACTCTTCCAGCTCCCAGTCCGGTGCTCTTAACCACTACGTGCTGCCAGTCATCAATATTCTCCCATATTTCCTTTAATGAAATAGGATCATTAAAGCTTAGGGGGAAACATTTGATAGGAAAAGATTTCACGTATTTTTCTAGATTTTCATTTCTTCTTTTTGTTGTTGTTTTTTTTTGGAGACAAGGTCTCACTCTGTCACCCAGGTCAGAGTGCAGCGGTGCAGTCACAGCTCACTGCAGCCTCGACTTCCCATGCTCAATCCATCTTCCCACCTCAGCCTCCTAAGTAGCTGGGACTACAGGTGCACACCTCCACGCCCGACTCATTTTTTAAAATTGTTTGTAGAGATGGCGTCTGACTATGTTGCCCGGGCTGGTCTCAAACTCCTGGACACAAGCAGTCCTCCCGCCTCAGCTTCCCAAAGTGTAGGGATTACAGGCGTGAGCCACACTGCACCAGGCCGCCTTCATTTCCTCTTTTATATAGACTCCAGTTGAATTTTTAAAAAGTAGTTGGTCGCCCGGAGGCAGAGACTGTCTTATAGTTTTTCTGTTTCCCAGAGTGCCTTGCTAAATACCCAGTTGTTGACCTAATCTTTAAACTCAGAAGTACAAATTTACTGCACTGTAAAGACATAGACTCAACAGGTACAAAATCTTTGGTCTTTCAATCAACATAGGTCATGGAAACATCACTTCATTCCTAAGTGCCAGCGTAATGAATACAAGAGAATTGGTTTGAAACAAACATTTTGATCAGTGTTCACTTAAATTCCCAGGGGATTCCCACCTTACTCCACTCCCTCGGCTCAGCACACGTATTATAAGCCACACTAGTCCACATCCGGTGTTACAACTTTCTGTCCAATTTCAGAACACCCTCCTTTCACCAATTCATGACCTGCAACCCTTCCACCGCCATTTCCACAAGCAAACTTCAGGTCTTTTTCGAGGTGAAGTGCCATACTTGCTGCAGCACTGAAGTATTTTTTAACCATTTAACATGCATAGAATTGTGCTACCATTTTCATTAGGTTCCTATCTTCGTTTTTTTATGTGTCACTGACAAAGGTTTTGAGTATTGTGTCCCTAACCCCATTTTTCCTATAAGTTTTGCGATTTGTACTACACAATGATTTTGAGGTGTACACGTATGTCATGCTATAATCATAACTCATTGTATCACGGTTTGGGGAAAAAATTAACCAATAACCAATTTATTTTTTCAAAGATAACAGGTGTGCAAGCTTCCAGCAAATCTGCTTAAGCATAAGATCAAATCAGAGAACAGCTGTTTTTCCTCCAATGTCGATCCAGTGGCTAGCTAGCCCTCAAATCAGACACTAGATTTGGAACTGGGAGGACATCATTCACCTTGAAGTAGTGAACAAAAACATGGTTTTGTCAAAAAATAAAAGGGATAAAAGTCATTATAAAAACTGTCTTTCCCACCAGGCATGGTGGCTCATGCCTGTCGTCCCAGCTACTCGGGAGGCTGAGGTGGGAGGATCACTTGAGCCCAGGAGGTCGAGGCTCCAGTGAGCCGTGATCGCACTACTGCACTCCTGCCAGCCTGGGCGACAGAGCGACACCTTGACTCTAAAAAAAGGGAAATTATCTTTTCCATCCTCAGAGCAAGCATGCAGAATATTATTGTCATCCTATTCATAGACATGGAAACTAAAACTAAGAGAGGCTGAGTGACTGGCCCAAAGTACCATGGCTGATAGGGGTTGTAATGAACTCAAGTGGTCTTTGTCTAGGATCAGAAATACCACCATCATATGTAATGGTGCTTGTAACTGTGACGTGTTATTTCCAATTGTCTGCAAAACACAAACATGAATAAATGAGATGAGTTGTTGGGGAAAAGTAAGAAAAAGGTGACACTGTTAAGGTTACCCATCTCTCCACGTACCTCCTAACATCAGACCCTGATTGGGGCAGAAAACCCTGGCCTGTACCACGATAAATGCCTCCTGTGCAATAATAGGATGTTCAACAGCTCTTCGGTACCAACGATGAACAAATTTTTTGCAAAAGAATATTATTGCTGCAATTGGCCGGGCATGGTTGCTTATGCCTGTAATCCCAACACTCTGGGAGACCGAGCTGGGCAGATCGCTTGAGCCCAAGAGTTTGAGAGCAGCCTGGGCAACATGGCTGTACCCACTCTCTACAAAAAATTGTAAAATTTGCCAGGCGCGGTGGCGCACGCCTGTGGTCCCAGCTACTCTGGAGGCTGAGGTGGGAAGATGGCATTGAGCCCAGGAAGTCAAGGCTGCAATAAGCCATGTTCATGCCACTGCACTCCAGCTTGGGTGACAAAGTGAGACCTGGTCTCTCTCTATATATCTGTCTATCTATATCTATATCTAATCTGTATCTATCTATATCTATATCTATATCTATATCATCTATCTATCATCTATATCTCTATCTATAGCTTAGCTATATCTGCAACAGTGAATAGAAACCCCTTTAGCAAAGTGCTCCCAAACTCTTGCTTCTAATTCTTGACCAACTCAGAAGTAAAGGAGGAGAATGAAGTAAAGGAAGTCATACGTTTCCGTGCTCTCATGCATATTTTTATTTCTGTAAGGTCAGTAGTAATGTGGCTACTTTCATTTCTGATTTTAGTCCTCGCTCTCTCTGTCTTAGTCCAGCTAAATGTGTCTCCGTTGTTCTTTAAGCACTTCCTTATTTTTCTGGGACAACAAGATGATCCAGTTAATCTTGGACTTTCTCTGCCCTAGCTCCGGAATCAGTCATTTCTCTAGTGAGCTCTGCTCTTTTTAATCAAGACTGTTGTTTAGAAATTGAGACCCAGGCACTAAGTCAACTCACTGCTACTGAGATGGTCCCAGGCCTTCTAAGTGATGGAGCTGAGAAATACCCATACACACAGCCCTATTTTACAGCTATGCTTATTTCTATACCTATCTGTATATTGAAAGCCATCAGTGTATCAGGCCACTCTTGCACCGCTATAAAGAAATACCTGAGACTGGGTAATTTATACAGAAGAGAGGTTTAATGGGCTCTTGGTTCTGCAGGCTCTGCAGGACGCCTAGTGCTGGCATCTGCCCAGCTTCTAGAGAGGCCTCGGGAAGCTTCTACTTGTGGTGGGAGGCAAAGCAAGAGCTTGTGTATCTCATGGCGAAAGCAGGAGCAAGCGAGAGAGAGAGAGTGTGTGTGTGTGGGGGGGGGGGGGGGATGCCACCCACTTTAAAATGACAAGATCTCTCGAGAACTCACTATCACGAAGACAGCACCAAGCCATTCATGAGGGATCCACCCCCATGACCCAAACACCCCCTACCAGGCCCCACCTCCAGCCCTGGGGATTACAAGTTAACATCAGATGTGGGTGGGGACAAACATCCAAACTAGATCGATGAATTCACACCAACAACTCCAAATCGAATCCACATTCAAGCCTTCTCCCTTTTCATATCTGCAACTCCTTTTCCAAACGGTGAGAAAGCCAGGTCCCTACATCATTCATATATTTACTGCAAAGCCAATCAATCATCTGAGCCCATCAGGTCACCACCCAACTTGGCACACGTTCCTCTCTTGGACCCCTGACCCCTCCCCAGGACACAGTCACCCTCGCCGACTCCCTTCCTTACTCCACAAAACTTCCTTGTGCAGGACGCTGCTGCGCTCAGCGGAGGATCATGCTTCACACTGGTCCCCAGCTGCCCTCCACGCTTTCCTTGAGTGGGCCCCCAATCCCAGGGGCTTTTGGAAGAAGAGGGGGAGAAGGACAGGACCGAGGAAGAGAGGCAGGAAGGAAGACCAGCAGAGCAGCCGGCAGGAAGGGCCATTATTCCTTCTGATGCTCCATTCGTAGCCGATGGCAACTCAGATTGGTTGGCAGCAGTGTCCTCCTGACAAACGCTGTGGTCATGTCTCAGATTTACCTCCAGAGGGAGCACTTCAGTCCATAGTCTTGGTGCCAGCTGCAATGGCATTGGCATTGCTTTGAAGGCTTTTCAGGGGACAGAGAAAGCAAATGGGTATTTTTTAGAAAGAGAAAAATAAATTGAGTTCATCACGCCTGTAATCCCAGCACTTTGGCAGGCCAAGGTGGGAGGATGGCTTGAGCCCAGGAGTTCGAGAGCAGCCTGGACAACATAGCGAAACCCCATCTCCACGAAAAAATAAAAAATTAGCCGGGCGTGATGGCACGCGCCTGTAGTCCCGGCTACTTGATAGGCTGAGGCGGGAGGATCGCTTGAGCCCGGGAGGTTGAGGCTGCAATGAGCTGTGATCGTGCCACTACACTCCAGCCTGGGTGACAGAGTGAGACCCTGTCTCAAATAAATAAACAGACAAACAAATAAATAAAAAGTTAGACAGCTTTTACTTTTTGGATATATATATTCCCTATTCCCTGCGGATATTCACAAGCCTTTTTTTTTTTTTTTTAAGTTTTTAAAGTTCAGTTGTTCTGTCATCTGTGTGGTGCTCCAGCATCTGTTTTGAGTCTCGCTCCGTTGCCCAGGCTGGAGTGCAATGGTGCCATCTCGGCTCACTGCAACCTCCACCTCCCGGGTTCAAGTGATTCTCCTGCCTCAGCCTCCCGAGTAGCTGGGAGTACAGGCGCCCACTACCACGCCCGGCTAATTTTTGTATTTTTAGTAGAGACGGGGTTTCACCATATTGGCCAGGCTGGTCTAGAACTCCTGACCTTGTGATCCACGCGCCTCAGCCTCCCAAAGTGCTGGGATTACAGGTGTGAGTCACTGCACCC
Organism: Gorilla gorilla gorilla; assembly: GCF_029281585.2. Lineage (NCBI taxonomy): Eukaryota > Metazoa > Chordata > Mammalia > Primates > Hominidae > Gorilla > Gorilla gorilla. Next base: position 166,241,553 of record NC_073247.2, read on the forward strand.
AGCCTCCAGCATCTGAACTCTTAGTCTCATGGTCTCTTTCCTGCCCTGGGTGTGCTTAGTTTTTATGTGCACTGCTCATTGTCATTAAGAACTTTTTTTCCCCCAGTGCTCCTAAAGTTGTTATATTAATACATCGCTCTTTTTATTTTAAGAGCTCAGGTGTACACGTGCAGGTTTGTTATATGAGTAAACTTGTGTCATGGGGGTTTGTTGTACAGATTATTTTATCACCTAGGTATTAAGCCTAGTACCCATGAGCTATTTCTCCTCATACTCTCCCTCCTCCCAACCTCCGCCCTGCAAAAGGCCCCAGTGTGTTTCATTCCCCTCTATGTATCCGTGTGTTCTCATCATTTAGCTCCCACTTATAAGTGAGAACATGTGGTATTTGGTTGTCTGTTCCTGCGTCAGTTTGCTAAGGATAATGGCCTCCAGCTCCATCCACGCTCCTGCAAAGGACATGCTCTCACTCAGGAACTTTTGTGGAGACTGCATCTCAACCCCAGGCTCCCACGAATCCACACATCCATTGGGGTAACCGTTGTGGGTTGAATTGTGTCCCCCAAAAAGGTATGTTCAAGTCCTAACACCTGGGTGCCTGGGAATGTGACCTGATTTGGAAATAGGGTCTTTGCCGATGTAATCAACTTAAGGTCATACTAGACTGGGGTGGGCGCTAATCAAATGTGACTAGTGTCCTCATAAGAGAGAGAGGCAGACACACTGGGAAGATGACCCCACGAAGAAGGAGGCAGAGATTGGAGCGGTGTCTCTATGAGACAGAGAGTGCCAAGGATTGCCAGAAACCACCTGGAGCTACGAGAGAGGCATGGAACAGATTCTCCCACAGAGCCTCCAGTAGGAACCAACCCTGCTGACAGCTGGATTCCAGACTTGTAGCTTCCAGAACCACGGGAGAATCCGTTTCTGTTGTTTTCGGCCACCCAGTTTGTGGCCATTTCTTACGGCAGCCCTAGAAAACTAATATGGGTACTGTCGGCCCAGGACCACCTCAGACCAAATTTAGGACTCGAGGGCCACTGAACGGCCCCACCAGGAAAACCTAGACTGCAAGTCTGCACAGAACCTGGCCCTTGGCCACAACTTTGCACAGGGGTGTTTTCCCTTTCCTTTCATCTCCTGCTTCCCCGCAATCTGCAGAGCTGGGGTGGGGTTTCCTTAATGTAGCGGGGGCTGCTATGCAACTCCCCACACTTCACAAAGGCTTTGGGCCTTGCCTGCTGTCTCCCTTGCCTGGACGGCCTCCAGAACCAAAACCCAAGTTTGCCCAGGTCGGCCAGCGTCCTCGGGAAATAAGCAGCTTCAGTGGCGTACTTCTTCTTGGATTCCCACTTCCTCTCAGGTTTTGCTCTCTTGTTGGTTCTCAGCTGTTTTGAACAGTCTCAAACTGTTTCATCTATCATTTGCAGTTATTTTCAGCAGAAATATCTGTCTCAATAATACCACCCAGCATCACCAGAAACAGATGGCAGGTCTTGCAGTGCTTTCGGGGATGGACAGACAGACCACCCTGACCACCGCCCGCTAGGTGCGGGAGAAGACTTATTTCCAGCTATAGCACACATTTGTTGACTTTGGCTCTCCTAGACTGAGAAAGCAAATCTCACCCCTTCCCCTCAGGCCTGCGACACTCGGAACCAACGCGACCGATGGAATCCCTGGATCTCCCCGCTTCCTGTGACCGCTGAGTTCTGTTCCTCCAAGGGTACAACGACATCCATCAGCTGCCTGCCCCCTGCTGACACACTTTCTGTTTGAGGGTTTGCCTCTCAATGACTATAGAGAAAGCAACCTGGGCCGAGTAGAAGAGCAGCTGCTAGTCTCCTGGTTGGTACCAACCCTGGGTCTCTGAGGAAAGGACAGAGTAGGGTCACTCTGCTTCACAACACAAAGTCAGTCGCCCATTCTCCCTGCCAGTTCTCAAGCCTGTAATCCCAGCATTTGGGGAGGCCCAGGTGGGAGGATCACTTGATTTCCAGGAGTTCGAGTCCAGCCTGGGCAACACAGTGAGACCCTGTCTCTACTGCTAAAAAACGTAAGGAAGGAAGGAAGGAGGGAGGGAGAGAGGGAGGGAGGGAGGGATAAGGAAGAAGGAAGGAAGGAAGGAAGGGAGGGAGGGAAGGAGGAAGGGAGGAAAGCAAGGAATAAGGAAAAAAGGAAGGAGGGAAGGAAGGAAGGGAGGAAGGAACGAAGAAAGGAATAAGGAAGAGGGAAAGAAGGAAGGAAGGAATAAGGAAGAGGGAGTGAAGTAAGGAAGGAATAAGGAAGAGGGAAAGAAGGAAGGAAGGAATAAGGAAGAGGGAAAGAAGGAAGAAAGGAATAAGGAAGAGGGAAAGAAGGAAGGAAGGAATAAGGAAGAGGAAGGAAGGAAGGAAGGAAGCAAGGAAGGAAGGAAGGAAGAAAAAAAGGTCACCTGTCAAACATAGCTTTAGGAGAGGATGTAAATGTTCAATGTTGATCTTCTTCTGTATCTTCATTTGCATTTTCATGGGAGCTTACAGGAGGCGCACAGGTGTCTCAGACAACATTTTTAAAATAACGACTTGAGGTTTAATTCACATGCTACACAATTCACATGTCTAAAGTGTACAATTCGATGATTTTTAGTATATTCATAGATATGTGCAACCATCAGCATGACCAGCTTCAGGACATTCTCATCATCCCAAAAGGAAACCCTGTCTCCATCAGCAGTCACTCCCCGTTTTCCCCCAACTCCTCCAGCCCTGGGCAACAACCAATCGACTTTCCTTAGACAACGTTTTGAGCCCTTATTGGGAGGAATTATAGTCGAATGGAAAATCCAGTTTGGGACGTGGTGTAAACTGGAATTGCTTTCGTGGTTTTTCCTTGTGCCTTGGGTCGGGCACTGCCGTAAGAGCATTGCATCCATCCTTTCGTCGGTACTCTGCTGCACACGGATGGCATTTCTGACCTTTTTACAGATGAGGAAACTGAGGCTCAGAGACATTAAGCAAGGGGCAGAGTGGGGCTTGTCCATGAGACCCCAGAGTCTGTGCTCTTGCACATACATTATCAGGCCAACATGATCTATCCATCCGAATTCCAAATAAATAAATAAAAATGCTTATAAGAAGTCCCCCCATGCTGGGGGGAGGCAGCGGCTCATGCCTGTAATCCCAACACTTAGGGAGGCACAGGCGGGAGGATTGCTTGAACCCAGGAGTTTGAGACCAGCCCAGGCAACATGACAATACCTGCATCTCTGCAAAAACGAAAAAAAAAAAAAAAAAAAAGACAAAAAGAAGTCCCTCCAAGTTAGTCGCCATGCTCTCTACCATGGGTTTTCTGTGTTATCCCTATCACATTCATAGAGTCATTTCTACCAAGCACCATTTATGGTGACAGGGTATGGTCTACAAAAATATTGACAGAGAAATCCTGATGGAGCTCAAGACAAGCTCAGGCCACCAAGAAATGTGCACCGAGTGTAGCTGTGCCGAGCATCGTTCTAGGGCAGGGGTCCCCAACCCCCCGGCCACGGACCCATACTGGTCTGTGGCCTGTTAAGAACTGAGCCACAGAGCAGGCGGCGAGTGGTGGGCACGCGAGCGAAGCTTCATCTGTGTGTACAGCTGCTCCCCATTGCTGTCATGACCGCCTGAGCTGTGCCTCCTGTCAGATCAGCCAGCGGCCTCAGATTCTCACAGGAGCGCAAACCCTATTGTGAACTGTGTGTGCGAGGGATCTAGGTTGTGTGCTCCTTAGGAGCATCTGACTAATGCCTGATGATCTGAAGTGGAAGAGTTTCATCCCCGAACCGTCATCCCACGCCCCATCCCCGTCTGTGGAAAAGTTGTCTTCCACAAAACCAGTCCCTGGTGCCAAAAAGGTTGGAGACCGCTGTTCCGGGGGATGATGCCTGACTGAGCTGGAGGAGGCCTCTGCTCTCCCTCTGGTGGAAGGAGAGAGAAAACAAAGCAGAATAAATGAGGCCATTTGGACTGCCAAGCAGGGAGTTAAAACAGCGCAGTGTGATTTAGGATGAGGACTTTAAGATGAAGAAGGTGATACGCTCAGAACTGTTGAAAGTTTAAACTTAGAGCTGAATGAGAAAAAGAAATCGGCCATGCAAAGATGAGGGGACAACAAGGACAAGCGCCGTGTGTTCGAGGAAGGGCCAAAAGGCCAGCGTGTGTGTGGTGCGGCCGGCATGTGGTGCGGCTGGGTGCAGCGGGCCAGCAGGAGAGGGACATAACGTGACGTCCCAGTGGCATGAGGGCTCTGCGAGCCAGGCTGAGGATGAGTTCAGGTTTCCAGGGCAACTGAAGGGCATGGCAGGGTTTCAGCAAAGGTTTACCAGATGACACTGGCTGCCATGTGGAGAGTAGATCACAGGGAGCCCACGCTCTCCAGCGTGAAAGCAGCAAGGAGGTCACTGTGATAGTGTAGGCAAAAGGTGAAGGGACTCAGGAGTTTGGATCACGAGAGGAAGAGGAATCCGTTTTGGCTTAAGCAACTGGGGATGAGGGAAAGGGCAGAGTTGGCAGGCGGTGGGGGCTAAAAGTCCATTTCTGGCTTGGACGGGCTACTGGGCTCATTTTCGTGAAGGAACAGATCAGGACTGGAAGACAGAAATCTGTCATCAGCATCAAGGCCTTGAAGATGGACGAGGTCACAAAGGGGGAGCGTCTGAGCAAGGAGAGGAAGAGAATTCGGGAGTCAGCTCGGAGACACAGGAACCAGCAAGGAGCCTGCGAAGCAGCTGCCGGGACGTGGAAGGAGAACCCAGGGGTCTGAGGAGGAGAAAATGATGGTGCTAGGAACTGCAGAACCTCTCGGCAGGCACACTGCACTCAAACCCCCGCCCGAAGACACCCGGCCACCACCTCACGGGGCCTCTGGGAGCCTAAGGCCGCGCCCCTGGGACGCCCCAGCCCCCTTTTTGAGTGAGTTCCCGTCTGGAAACGCTCAGGGCTGCCCAGAGCATTTACTGTCTGTTCCGGCCAACACCTGACCTCCCTTTCTTACCGCATTTACTACAAAGGGCTTACCCTGTCCCTTTGAGACATCTGTGTAGCACCCACAACCCAGGGGCTTTCCCGAGGGCCCCGCAGCCACTCCTTGGAAACGGAAACCTCAGGAGGCGCGGGGCCCAGTCTCCCAGTCTCCACGGGACGGAAGCATCCCAACCTTGGTAGGCACCGGCAGCTCCCACACACGGCTGGCCTCGTGGCAAGGACGCTGGCCGCCCCGTCATCTTTCACCTGAGCCTGCACTCGCCCCCTCCCGACTCCCTCATCCTCCCTTCGCAAGGCCAGGCCGCCTCTGCTGGGGCGGGAACGGAGCTCAGCTCTCTCCCCCGCAAGCAGGGGTTTCTGAAGAAAATCTCTTTTGCCAGCTTGAACAAAGGCCCGCTTTTGTGTACCTTTGCGTATCTCCGGTGTTCTTGTCAAAAGAGGAGGACAGGCACAGAGGCCCGCGGGGACAAGGCCACAGGATGACGGAGATGGAGGCTGGAGAGGTGCAGCCGGCGGCCCCCGGCGCCGTGGAGAGGCCTGGAAGGCAGCTCCCTCACGGCCCTGGCGGGGAGCCCACCCTGCCGACGCCACCGCTAGCTCAGCCTCCAGGCCTCCAGAAGCGGGAGGCCACGCGTTTCTGTGGCTTCGGCCCCGCAGTCTGTGGTGCTTGGTCACGGCAGCCCCAGGAGACACAGTCAGCCCCTGCCCCGTGCCTTGCTGAGCGGCTGTGTCAACAGCGGGCTCTTCCCTGCCACTGGCACAGAAGAAAACCAAGCTGCGTTAACCCCCGAGCGACTGTGTGGGAAGCCGTATTCTCTGTGTATCAAAGGAATGCGTGCAAATTATAGGCATTTAGGAAATGTATTAACATGTAAGGAAAACTTCTCATTACTGGCCACCCAGCTACTCACGTCCGTCCAAATGTTATAGCAGGGTATGCACTCAGAGCTTTCACTTCTCTATTGGGGTCACGCTTTATCCATAAGTTTGTCACCTGGCCTGTTCACACCAACATGCTACAAGGCATGTTGCGTGTGAGGAGATGTTCAAAATGCCAGCTGTGCCGGGCCACATCGTTACATACGCAGCCTCTTATCTCACCCCGACCTTTGGCAGCTACAGATGATGAAGTGAAGCACCTTCCCAATGCCAGAGTCATCGTTGAGTGCCCGACTCTCTCTTAGGGTTACGCACCAGGGCCGAGGACGCTGCCTACGGGCTTGCTCCATCCCAGCAAATGGCCCCCTCGGAAAGGGCAGCATTGCAAGGGCCGCTGTCCTGCACCTTGCCAGCAGAGCGCTCACCTAGGGCTTCATCGGTTGCCATTTTCAGATCACTTTTTGCTTGCTGTCAGACTTGGTGTTGTTTTAGTTACTGATGAGGATGAAATGCTTTCTCACTGTGCTTACTGGTCGCCCGCACTGTTCTTGTGCATTGGTCGGCAGGAGGGGGAGCGCGCATGAACACCAGAGAACGCCACAAGCTCCGGCAGGGATGGGCTTCGTTTGTGGATCAAGGGGCCGCAGCCAATAGGGCAGGCAGGCTGGTTCCCTCCCAAGAGTAATCCGACCAGTTGTTCTGGAAGCTCAACCTAAGTAAAGCCGAAAAGGAAAACCCTGGAATGCCGTACTTCTGGGCAAATGGTATGGTTTTAAATCCTTGGTGTCTGGTGTACGGTCAACCCTACACTGTGCTACCGGAGGAGGGAGGAGGCAGCCCCACCTCCGGGCAGGGCGGTGGGTCTAGACCAATGCCTGGTGGGTCTAGACCAAGATTCTGACTCAGTTGGTCCAGGGGGCCCAAGCAGGGGTGTTTTTCCAGCTCCCAGGCACTGCTGCTGCATTTGCCCTCATCTGTGTGCACTGGAACATGTCCCCATACTGGGTTGTGTGATGGCCCTGAAGAGATACGTGCATATCTTATGGGTGTGACCTTCTTTGGGAAAAGGGTCTTTGCAGATGTAATGAATGCCGAGATGAGGAGATCATTCCGGATTATCCAGGTGGGCCCTACATCCAATGACTGGTGTCCTTTATGAGACAAAAGGGAAGACACAGACGAAGAGGAAGAGACTGTGTGATGACAGAGGCAGAGACTAGGGTGATGGCTCTATAAGCAACCAGCAGAGGCTAAGACAGAGGCCTGTAAACGATTCTCTTGGCACCTGCAGAGGAAACCAGCCTTGCCGGACGTAGTGGCGGGCACTTGTAATCCCAGATACTCGGGAGGCTGAGGCACAAGAATTGCTTGAACCCTGGAGGCGGAAGTTGCAGTGAACTGAGATGGCGCCACTGCACTCCAGCCTGGGTGTCAGAGCAAGACTGTATCCAACAAGAAAGAAAGAGAGAAAGAAAGAGAGAGAGGAGAGAGAGAGGAAGAGAGTGAGGGAGAAAGAAAAGAAAGAAAAAAGAAAGAAAGAAAGAGAAAGAGAAAGAAAGAAAAAGAAAGAGAGAGAAAGAAAGAAGAAAGAAAGAAAGAGAGAGAAAGAAAAGAAAGAAAGAAAAGAAGAAAGAAAGAAAGAAAAAGAAAAAAGAAACCAGCCTTGCTGACAACTTGATTGCAGACTGTGGCTTCCAACACTGTGAAGGAGTTTCTGTTGTTTTAAGCCCCAAGTGTGCAGTACTTTGTTACAGCAACCACCGTCTACTCATACACCCTCCCTCCAAAAAAAAAGGTAAAGTGCTCTTGTAGAAAAATTGCAAGATTAGGATTTAAGTGCAGCACCCGTGAGCAGAGAAGCTGTCTGTGCCTTTCACATTTTCCCAAGTAGAATCTGATGGGCACCTGGCTTGAAGAAGGGGAAAGGTCACTCCCCGCCCCCACACCCCGCCCCCAGATGCTGAGAAAGCCCTCAGGCCAGGTTAATTTTTAGAAGGCCTCATATCCCAATTCTAGCCAGCCTCACACTGTCAAATAGCAGGAAGCCCTGTGAGGAAGCCTCAGGGTGGATTCACAACATCCCGTTCCCAACCAGGGCAGCTTGGAGGAGGGCAGGAAGGAAGGCCCGGGTGCTGGGGAGTCAACTTCCAACTTTGTTTCCTTTGCTACAATTGCAGGGTTAATGCCCAGGGCTCTGACACCCCAGGAAATTTCCAGAATCTTGCAAAACAAGTAGAGTCGTCTGTTCTTCCTAATTGGGGCCAGTGTGGGAAATGGCATCACAAACTTCTGGAATATGATGAAACAGCCACCACCAGTCACACTGGGCAGCAACACTCTTGGTGAAGACAAGAGCACGCTTCGGTGTTAGAAAAAGAAAAGTGCTCATGTGTGAAGCATCCTTCCCACAGACCACAAGGTGGTCATGACGACTCCGAACTCAAAGCAGTAAAAGGGGGAAAAAATGGATAAATGTGACTACATAAAGAAAAAAAAAACTTCGAGGCTGAGAAGCACCAGTAGTTTAGCAGGGTGTGGTGGCGCACGCCTGTGATCCCAGCTACTCGCAAGGCCGAGGCAGGAGGACTGCTGGAGCTCAGGAGGTCAAGGCTGCAGTGAGCTCTGATTGTGCCACTACACTCCCACCCGGGTGACAGAGACCTTATCTCAAAACAAAAAACAAAGAAACACTAGTAGCGAGGTCAAAGCAGGAAAAGATATCTGCAATTTCTATCACAGCCACAAACCTAATCCTGCTCATGGACAAAGAGTTTCTAAAAGCTGAGCAACAAAAGATAACCCAGTAGAAAAATGGATAAAAGATATGAGCAGCCCAGCGGGGCGCAGTGGCTCACACCTGTAATCCTAGCACTTTGGGAGGCCGAGGCAGGCAGATCACCTGAGGTCAGGAGTTTGAGACCAGCCTGGCCAAAGTGGTGAAACCCCCATCTCTACTAAAAATACAAAAATTGGCCAGGTACAGTGGCTCACACCTGTAATCCCAGCACTTTGGGAGGCCAAGGCAGGTGGATCACGTGAGGTCAGGAGTTCGAGACCAGCCTGGCCAACATGGTGAAACCCCATCTCTACTAAAAATACAAAAATTAGCCGAGCATGGTGGCAGGCGCCTGTAGTCCCAGCTACTAGGGAGGCTGAGGCAGGAGAATCGCTTGAACCCAGGAGGCAGAGGTTGCAGTGAGCTGAGATCACGCCATTGCACTCCAGTCTGGGCGAGAAGAGCAAAACTCTGTCTCAAAAAAAAAAAAAAAAAAAATATATATATATATATACACACACACACACACACACACACATACATACATATACATATACATATACACAGCTATACATATACATATGTATATATGATATGAGCAGCCCATTCAGAAGCAGAACTAAAAAAGGTCCTTAAAGCCTCAGGAAAGATGTTTAAGCTCACTCTTAACAGAGAACTGCATGGCCTAGCGAATGACAAAAACCCAAACGGGCTTTCCCACCTCCTCCTTGGCAAGGCTAGGGAAATAGGGGGTGGGGAGAGATGGGAAACCAAGCTCCAGGGAGGAAGGGGCTCAGGTACCATCTACCCCATCGCCCATGCTCAGTGGTGTCACTTCTCAGAATCTATGCCAAAGATACGCACGACTACTGCACAAGGATTTTTACTATGCCGTTATTTATGGTAACAAAAAGATGGGAAACAACCCAAATGTCCATCAATAGTGGCTGGTTAAATACACATCGGTCTGGCTGCAAAATGGAATAGCATGCAGCCCAAAAGGAGAGCACCCATGTGCCTGGTAAGAGGGCAGCACTCCCAGGGCACGGCGGCGGGCGGGTCGGTGTCCGGTGGGAGGAAGAGCTGCCACCCAGCTCTGCCAGGGGAAGCAGTTCTCCCTGAGAGCCCCAGGCCCCCATTCTTGACTTCCCCAGTGCCGGGTGGATGAAGAGGGAGGGATTAGCCCGAGGCAAGTGGTTCGAGCAGACAGAAGGGAACAAAAAGAGCAGCGAGTCAGGCCTGATCCGGGCCGCATCTACCCCAAAAGAGGGGACCAGCGGATCAACAGCTGAAGCGTAAGGCGCCGCGGCCAGCTCCTGGGTGGGGCTCCAGGTGGCATCCCAGTTGTGGCCACCCAGCCCTTCATCCTGGGCTAGGCAGGCGGGAGAGGAAAGCGCAGACTGCACGGTCCCGGGCACGTCCTCGGCAGGCAGTGGCCTTGCACTGGCCGGCCCTACTCAATGCACTCCATGACATGTATCTGCAGGGTGTCCATATCAGGGGCCTGATACTGGCACTTGGGACAGCAGAAGTCAGGTGGCTCCTCGGGGGGGCTCCTCCTCTGGCTGGGCAGGGCCAGGGGAGAGGAGAGGTAGGCTGGGAAAAGAGAAGAGTCAGAGGGAAGGGGAGGATGGAGGGGGATGGAGACTTGGCACGACTGTCAATGGCAGGCCTGGTCTCACAGGCCACTCATGTAAGACCAGGAGCCGCCGCTACCACGGCATGCCTCCCTTAGCCTCGGGGAAGGGGGTGGGCTACCGATGGGGTGGCCTACACGAGCTCCCGCCGTCAAGTCTCCAGAGAGCAACAGGAAGGTCGAACTGTGACCTCCCGCGGCGCAGCACCTGCCCTCCCCACCCACCTCCTCCCGCAGGCCCAGTTCTCGCTCACTCACCAGGGGCGGGGGGCAAGGGGGCCTGGGAGACCTCGACATGCCGCTTCCTCATGTCCTCGATCCTTTGAAAACAGAAACCGTCCAGTCAAGGCACGCATTTCTGTAAAGCTCCTTGGCTGGACTAGTGTCAAAGCAGCTCTTGGAAGCTCAGGTGAGAGGAGAGGGACCACAGTGAGCCCTAACCCAGAACACCAGGAGCCATCCGTCTCCTGCAGTCACCACTGGCGACCCCCCAGTGTCGCACCCACTGCTCACACGGGCACGCTCTCAGAGGCCCACCTGGCCGACTCCTGACAGCTGGCCTTCAGTTTGCTGTACTCCCTCTGCAGCTGCTCCAGCTGCTCCTGCAGGAGCTCCTTCTTCTCGGCCAGCTTCTCCCGGGCCTGCCTCTCAGCCTGGAAGTCCGCCTTGTAGATATCCGCCTGGCAAATCCAACAGAAAGGGATGTGCCCGCCACAAGCCAGCCACCCACCAGGCACTGTGCCAGGCACCACAGGAACAAAGCAGAACCCACTGCCGTCCTCCCAGAGCCCCCAGCAGCGCAGAGGAAACAGATACGTCGGCGAGTAATGCCAAGCTCACCGAGAGGTCTAAGGAGCAGCACAAGTGGCTCAGAAGCTTACGAAAGGCCACTACAAAATGATGCCAAAGAGGCCGGGTGCGGTGGCTCACGCCTGTAATCTCAGAACTTTGAGAGACTGAGGTGGGCAGATCACCTGAGGCCAGAAGTTCGAGACCAGCTGGGCCAACATGGTGAAACCCTGTCTCTACTAAAAATACAAAAATTAGACGGGCATGGTGGCAGGTGCCTGTAATCCCAGCTACTCAGGAGGCTGAGGCAAGAGAATTGTTTGAACCTGGGAGGCAGAGGTTGCAGTGAGCCAAGATCGTGCCACTAGTGGCACTCCAGCCTGGGCAACAAGAGCAAGACTCAATCTCAAAAAGCAAAAGCAAAAAAAAAAAAAAGACGCCAAAGAGACACTCCAGGTCCCAGTGCCAGGGTGGGTCAGAGAGGAGGGCCCTCACCTGGGCCTTCAGCACCGGAACGGTCTCCATCACAATCTTGTGCTGCTCGGCCTCCTCCTTCAGCTTATCGATCACCTCCTGTTTGGCCACCAGGGCCTCCTCGGCCTGCTGGAGCTGCTGTTTGAGATCTTCCAGCTGCATTCCCTAAGGATGGGCAAGGGGAGCTGACGGAGCCTCGTCAGCCCAGGGCGAGGCTGGCTGAGAAGAACTGAGAAGGATGAAAGAGTGGCCCTGGCTGACCAGGCTGGGTGATGCCAGCCCCTGACTTGAGGGCCCATTGCAGGAGCTCAGCGTGCACAGGGAGATGGCTGCGTCCTGTCACGGCCCAAAACGACAGAGGAGATGCTGAGGTTTTTTTCAGGACTGAAGAGGCCGCTGAGGTCATCTGGTACAACCTCCCAGCTGGGCCGACATTCCCTTCCCAGAATCCCCAGCTCCACAGCCCTCCTCCCACCCTTCATAGGACACAGGCCACACCCACTCACAGCGAGCCGGTCCTGTGCCCGCCATGTGCACAGCTCAGCTGAGAGCCCTCAGTCCTTCCACTCTGCCACCTGGTCAGAGGTGCACTCCTCCCACGCAGGCATCTCCAGCCCCCTGAGACACACACAGACACACCCCACCAACGCCCCCCTCCAGAGATTAAGTGGCCAGTTTTGTAGCTAACTCTTCCCCATGTGACCTGGCTTCAGGCTTTGTCCTTATAAATCTCTTCTGGGTACACTTACGATTGACGGTGTCCTGCTCAAATGTGATCACTAGCAAACTGCACCCAGCTTAGGTCTGATGAGGACAAACTAGGAAAAGGCTCCCAGCCAACACTGGGGTGGAAATGCTGTCGGGCTTACCTTGGCTTGGGGGAAGCTGAGCCAGGTGCCCAGATGGCGATGGCTGGCAAGAGGGAATGTCCATGGAGACAAGATGTCCCCAGCCCCACAGAGGGAGCATCCCAAGGCTCTGGCCCAGCCCCCCATTAAGATGGCCTGCTGACACTCCTGAGAGCAACATCCTGGGGTTGCCATCTCCCCACAGCTTCCCTGAGCTGTCGCAGCTGCAGTCTGACACAGGTCTAAGGCAAGTCTAAGGCAGGTCTACCCATTCTCAAGGTTCAGGGCCACGGGGAGAGGAAGAGGCAAGGCCAGCCCTAGAGCCCCGGTGGCCGCACTCACTCGCTTCCGCTCACTGCCCACCACGCTGCTCTTGATGTGGTTGTCGTATTCTTGGAAGAGCTGGTGATAGGCCACCTGCAACTGGGCCAGCTTCCTCCTGAGGAAAGGGAGCTTTTGCTGGAGAAACCACCTCATGCCAGTCCAGCCACGGTGCTGCCTGCTTCCAACTCTACCCCCTTCCTTCCCTCCCTTGCATCACAGCCCTGGAATGGGGTCTTCCAAGGCTGTGTGAGGACTCCTGAGGCCGTCAACTCTAAAGCAGGCTTTGGTGGGCTGGTCACCAGGCAGTTAATATCGTTTTCCTAAAAGCTAGTATTTTTAATGTTTATAATAAAATCGTGGCCAGACGCGGTGGCTCACGCCCATAATCCCAACACTTTGAGAAGCCAAGGCAGGAGGATCGCTTGAGCTCAGGAGTTCAAGACCAGCCCGGGCAACATGGGAAAACGCCACCTCTACCAAAAATGCAAAAATTAGCCAGGTGTGCTGGCCTGTGCCTATAGTCCCAGCTACCTGGGAGGATCGCTTGAGCCCAAGAGGCGGAAGGTACAGTAAGCCGAGATTATGCCACTGCACTCCAGCCTGGACGGCAGAGCAAGACCCTGTCTTGAAAATAATAATAATAATACAATGGAACTACCCTGCACTGTTCAAAACTGTGAACTTCACAAACAGCTCAGAAAGGCAGGGGAACTGTTCTAGATTAAAGGAGACTCAAAAGGCACGCCAAGGACAGGAACCTGAGGTCCCAGATTGGATGCTGGTAGAAGGGGGGGTTTGGGGGTATTTTTGTTGTCTTTCTGTTGCCCAGGCTGGTCTTGGAACTCCCGGGCTTAAGCCATCCACCCACTTTGGCCTCCCAAAGTGTTGGGATTACAGGCGTGAGCCACGGCACCTGGCCTAGAAGGGGTTTCAAAGGACAAGTCCCCTGATGACCTAGTGGCTAGGAAAAAAAACTACAAAAAAGGCCACGTGTGGACACGCAGTGAAACGTGGTCTGGAGAGCAGATGGCATGACTGTATCAAAGACAAACCGGGTGTCATCATGGTCGCCTCTACCGTTAGCAAGGCTAAGGGATAGAATGGGCCCACAGCCACAGGCAGAATCTGAAGGAGTCCTCAGAAGGCAGAAAGAACCAGGGACCCGACACTTCTCAGCCTTTCGGCTAAGATCAAGTGTAGAACCACAGACCCCGTGGTGCGGCCCCGCCCCCGCTGACTCACTTCTCCTCCGAGGCGGCCTGGCGCTCCATGCGGAGCGCGGCCTCCACGCTCTGGCCCTGCATGCGCAGCTGGTCCACCTGCACGCTGTGCTGCTGCTGCAGCGCCTCGCGCTCACTCTCCAGCTGCCGCGCCTGCTCGCTGGCCGCCCGGGCCCTGGCACGGGGAAAGAGCAGACTCAGGGAGGACGAACGGGGGGACGGGAGGGGCTATGCGCAGGGCGTGGGGGTCGGCTCTGAACACCCTGTGACTGCGAGCTGATGCCGGGCGGCAGGGTGGAGGCACCGTCAACAGACACGAGGACAACTGCAGGGGGCCAGGTGGGAGCAGCAGGTGAGGAGCTTTGCTTAAGACGTGTTTGCTTCAATGCAGGGGCCCAGCAGGTGACCAAGTACAGATGGCAAGGAGACCTGGAAGCCAGGGGAAGGGGGTGGTCCGAGAAAAGGATGGGGTCGCCTGCATCCCGCAGTGCTGGGGCCAGGTGAGAGGAGCCCTCGGAACTGCTCGTGGAGTTCCACTGGGGGGCTGCTGGGGGCCCCAGCAAAAGCAGTCTCAGTGGAGGGGGTCAGGAGAGACTGCTGTTCCAAAAATGAGAGACTGCCCACCTGGGCGTGCAAGCACTGAGCTCAATGCAGACCGGGCCTCGGCCCCATCCCTGCTGCTGCCCAGAGCTCTGCTGGAGTCCCAGACGACCTGCTCGGATGCTCAGTTCCCACACCTGCCCCCCTACAGCTCCCTTAACCTCCAGTTTCCAGGGTCTGGCCTCATCCCACCACACCAAGCCCTTCCACAGCCTCACTGCAGGGACAATGGTGGGTGCATCTGTCCAGGTCCTGGGTGGCCTCTGGCCACAGGCAGACACGGCCCTTCTCCAGTCACCCCAACTCTGCCTGGCAGGCCTGGCTGCTTGGCTCTCCCCTCCGCGCCTGCCTGCATACTGCCCCCACACCCTGCACGGGTTCCCTCTGCCCATCAGAGCCTGGGTCAAGCTCCCCTCCCCTCTGCCCTGCTGGCTGCCCCAAGTGCACCTTGACCGCCTACTGTGCTGGGATGGCTGGGGCCCCCCTGGCAGCTGATCCATCTGTCTGGAGGGCAGAAGCAGGACCGAATGACAACCACAGAAACCTCCCTGCCCTTTGACCCAATGGTCCCACTCACAAGAACCAAGACCCCTTTGCAAAAGAGAGTAACCAGCAGGCCTGAGGCCACCGGCTGGCAAGGTTGGCCCTTGGCTGGTGAAGTTCCCTTGCCACAGTGACACTTTCTCTAGTGGTCAGGGCGGTCCCTGCACCTAGGCCATTTGTAGGAAGAACGTGGTTGACGCGAGCACCCGCTCTGCTGCTGGGAGTCGGGGATTTAGCTACCTGCCTGGCAGAGGGCACTGACAGGACCTGCCCCCAGTAAACACCCAGGGCGCTGAGTCTCTAGCGGGCATCGCTGGGCAGGAACATGGCCCGTGTGGGAGGCGCTTCTCACTGTGCCGCTCGCAGGGCGGCGGGAGGCTGGGACAGGGCTTCTCCAACTCCCCCCACGGCTCCTGCCCTGGCGGCTCCTGCCCTGGCGGCTGCTGCCCTGTGCCTTTTTCCCTGTCATCAACCTCAGCCACGAGGGCGACTGTGCGCCGGTCCCAGAAGTCCTTCCAGAGAACTAGACACCGTGGGTGTGGGCTCGGGGCCCCCAAAATGCCTCCTAAGGAAATAATCCAAACTCCATCAAAGGGTCACAGAGTGCGGAGAGCCGGCTGGGACCCAGGTCCCGGACGCCTGGCCCAGACCTCTCCCGACGTCTGCCCCGACGTGTTTACGCAGCCTGCCCCGGTCTATCCTCATCAAGGAGCACCCTGGAGGCCCCTAAACCCACCTCATTGCTTTTGGAAACCCTGGAAGGGGTCTCCGGAGCCGGCTCCCCCGACTCACCGACCCTCCAGAGCCTGGCATTCCTTAGTGGCAGCCTCCAAGCGACTCTGGCTCTCCTGCAGCTCCCCGAGCAAGGACGTCACCTGGGCTTTCACAGAGGCCTTGTCCTCAGCCATCTGCTGCAGGATAAAAAGCCACTTCCTGTCAGCACTGCTTTCTCCCCAGCGGCCCACTCCTGCCATCCGCAAGCCCGGGGCAACCTGCAAGCGGCTGAGGCCTGCGCACCATGAGGCCTTTTTTCCTGCCCTCGGCACCCCCAAACCTGGGTGCCCTAGGGCCTCATGAGCCCAAGGGCCACCCAACCCTCCCCAGCTGCCCACCTTAACCCTCTGCCACAGGGTGACACACAGATGGGGCAAAAAGAGATCCCCAAAGAGACGAAGGAGCACAAAGCTGCCTTGAGGTTGTCAACGGCTTAGTCACTGCCCCGGCAAGCAGGCCTCGAGGGCTGAACCCGGTGGCCTTGCAGCTACAGCCCCAGCAGGGGATCTCTCTCCGTCTCTCTGAGACTTGGGACAAAAGGAGGCCAGACACGAATAGGGCAAAGTAAACACAGGCCCCAGTCCACACCCGGGACCGCCAGGATGGGAGAGTTTGTGCAAATCAAGAGTGGACACTGAATTTTGTTAAACACTGGGAACTGCAGAACCTCTCGGCAGGCACACTGCACTCAAACCCCCGCCCGAAGACACCCGGCCACCACCTCACGGGGCCTCTGGGAGCCTAAGGCCGCGCCCCTGGGACGCCCCAGCCCCCTTTTTGAGTGAGTTCCCGTCTGGAAACGCTCAGGGCTGCCCAGAGCATTTACTGTCTGTTCCGGCCAACACCTGACCTCCCTTTCTTACCGCATTTACTACAAAGGGCTTACCCTGTCCCTTTGAGACATCTGTGTAGCACCCACAACCCAGGGGCTTTCCCGAGGGCCCCGCAGCCACTCCTTGGAAACGGAAACCTCAGGAGGCGCGGGGCCCAGTCTCCCAGTCTCCACGGGACGGAAGCATCCCAACCTTGGTAGGCACCGGCAGCTCCCACACACGGCTGGCCTCGTGGCAAGGACGCTGGCCGCCCCGTCATCTTTCACCTGAGCCTGCACTCGCCCCCTCCCGACTCCCTCATCCTCCCTTCGCAAGGCCAGGCCGCCTCTGCTGGGGCGGGAACGGAGCTCAGCTCTCTCCCCCGCAAGCAGGGGTTTCTGAAGAAAATCTCTTTTGCCAGCTTGAACAAAGGCCCGCTTTTGTGTACCTTTGCGTATCTCCGGTGTTCTTGTCAAAAGAGGAGGACAGGCACAGAGGCCCGCGGGGACAAGGCCACAGGATGACGGAGATGGAGGCTGGAGAGGTGCAGCCGGCGGCCCCCGGCGCCGTGGAGAGGCCTGGAAGGCAGCTCCCTCACGGCCCTGGCGGGGAGCCCACCCTGCCGACGCCACCGCTAGCTCAGCCTCCAGGCCTCCAGAAGCGGGAGGCCACGCGTTTCTGTGGCTTCGGCCCCGCAGTCTGTGGTGCTTGGTCACGGCAGCTGTAGAAAACTCATCCACTTCCCACACAGGAAATCAACGCCTTAAGCCAGGCGCTCTCAGCCCTGAGTGGAGCGGCGTGCACAGCCCACCATCCATGCCTTTCCCCAGGGGAGTGCAGCCTGGCTGTGGCAAGTGCCAGGTACCCGCCAGCAAGTTTCCTCTCCACCACTTCTCTCCACCTTGCCCCTCAAAGGGAGCACAGCCCCTTCCTGACTACCATCGCCAGGATCCTGCGATCAGCCAAGCCCACACACAAAGACCCTGAAACCAGGCGGTCTGTGCTAATGACACGATTTATCGGGGTAGCCTTGGGCCACACAGCTGGACCTCTGGTGGCTACAGCCGAGTGACCAAAGTTGGCCACGCAGGCGCTCTGTGCCTACGCGGCCCACCCCCCGTGAAAACCCCGGCCGCCACGGCTGGGGTGAGCTTCCCGGTTGTGACTCCGTGCTCGCTGTCCCACACTGTCGCCGAAAGAAACAGGTGCCGTCTGCACAACTCCCCTGGGCGAGGAGCCGCTGAAGCTCACGCCTGGTCTCTCCTGGAGCCCGCCCTGTGCGCCCTGAGCCTTCGCTCACCGTAACCTGTGTCCTTTCCTTGTAATGAACCGGAACTGGGAGTGTGACGGCTTTTCTGAGTTCCGAGCCCTCCCGGCACAGCACTGAGCCCCAAGGCGCTTTGGGGGACCCCGACCGCGGGTTCCCTTGTGGAGCACTGGCGTCACCGCGGGTTTTCAGAACCTGGCCCTGCCCCGACTACCTGCTGGCATCTCTTCAGGTGCTCCACCTCCCGCAGAGCCTGCTCCTTCTGCCTCTTCAGGTCGAGCTTCTCCAGGCTGAGTCTCTCCACCAGTTTCCTGGCCTCCTGGAATCTGCACATGAGGAACTCCTTCTCCTCCCTCTGGCTGGCTTGGAAATGCAGAAGCTCCTCGCAGCGCTCCCGCAGCATCTGGTTGCTCTGCCGGATGGCATCTGGTGGCAGAGGGGACAGTGGAGGGCAGCTGGGCAGCCCGGCCTGCCGGGCCCTGCCTGGGCCCACATGGGCCTGAGGCTCAGGAAGTCAGAGGCCAGAAGTGGGGCCACCCATCCTGGTGCCCCCCCCGCCATAATACCACGCAGCTTCTCTCAGGGGTGGATGGCGTCTCAACGCTCCCTTTTGTTTCTTTAAACACTTCCAAAATCCTTTACACTAATGCCCCTCACTTTCTGCAAGAAAATAATACCAAACACATCAGCTTCACTTAAAAGTACATCTCAAATGTCACTTTAAAAAATTTTTTATTTTTGGCTGGGTGCGGTGGCTCACACCTGTAATCCCAACACTTTGGGAGGCCGAGGTGGGCGGATCATGAGGTCAGGAGATTGAGACCATCCTGGCTAACATGGTGAAACCCCGTCTCTACTAAAAATATGAAAAATTAGCTGGGTGTGGTGGCGGGCGCCTGTAGTCCCAGCTACTCGGGAGGCTGAGGCAGGAGAATGGTATGAACCCCGGGGGGCGGAGCGTGCAGTGAGCTGAGATAGTGCCACTGCACTCCAGCCTGGGCGACAGAGCGACACTCCATCTCAAAAACAAAAAAAAAAATTTTTATTTTTGTAGAGACAGGGTCTTGCTCTGTGGCCCAGGCTGGTCTCAAACTCTTGACCCCAAGCGATCTTCTTGCCTCGGTAGGTACACACGCAAAAACAGGATGGCTGCAGCCTTCCACACAGCTGACTCTGCAAACAGCGAGATTCTCCCTCTCCCACAGGGCAGTGCGCTCGCGGATACCCCTTTCTCTCCATCTCAGGGACTCACCTCTCTGGGTGTCTACATGGGAGCGTCGCCCATTCCCCCTCCTCACCAACCTGGCCATTCCGGCGCCCGTGTGGGTGTAAATTGGGGGCATCTTTCAAGACAGGGCAGAAGGAGAACCTGCTCTCTGTCTGCTCTCCACCTCAGGGAGCCCTCCTGCCCTCTTGCGTTTCCTCCTGGGCCCTTGAGGTCACTTGAGGGAAGAGAGAGGAAGCCTAACACACTGGAGACACAGCTTCGGGAAGGAAGACACAGAGCTGAGCCAAACAAAGGAGGCCGCTCTGGGAAGCTCAGGGAATGAGGCCCCAGAGGACAGATGAGCATCATGGGCAGAGCGGGGTCAGATTCCCCGTGAATTCAATACTTCACCCAAGTGGGGTTTACATCCTAGGGCAGGAGGGGAAGAGGCAGCTCCAATTAAGGAAGGGCCGCCCTCTGGAGACAGGCCCCAGGTCACTCCGGGGGTCTCGCTGCAGGACCTGTGGTGTTGCTCCCAGACTCAGTGGGCCAGCAGGTCCCTACCTGACAGTTACTGTGCTCCTGGATCTTCATCTTTGCTCCCTGGGCTTCTGCTTTTGTGCCCGTGATGTTGGCTGCAGGGGCCGGTGGCTGAGCACCTGGTCAAAGTTGTCTGGATGCAGTTACAGCTGCAATGCAGCTGGACTTCTGAGTCAGCCCGGCCAGGGTCGCGGCCCTGGGGCATGGTGACCTCTCCGGGTGCTGCTTCCCCTGGGGCATGGTGAGCTTGCTGGGGCGGGCACATGCTGGACTCGTGGCCAGGTTTGCCCGGGTCTCCCCGTTTCACCAGGAGTCAAACTCCTCTAACCGCGTGTGACAACCACTCTGCATGTTTGAGAGGACGGAAGTTAAGCGGACTCTTCAGACTTGACTTGGAATTCTGGAATATGAGGGCTAGAGGGAAGCATTAGGGACCTCTTCACCTGAGGCTGGGGTGTGTTCTGCCACAGCCCTGACCCATGCTCCCACCAGCTGTGACAGAGCCCTCAAGGGCTGGAGCGCTCACTGGCTCCCAAGGAATCCCGCTGGCATGACAGGAAGGTCTCTCTGAAGTTGCTGCTGGTCTTTCAGTTTTCCTCTGCGCACCTCGGGCTGAAACAAAGCGAGTTCACTGAGTTCCTGCATTCCAGGAAGCTCCCCAGGTCTCAGCGTCGTCTCTCAGCTTCCATCCGTCCCTGGCCTTGACAGAGACCCAGGCCTCTCCTAGCACACCACCGATCCAGAGGAGAAGGAAGCCGCTCACACCCTCCGGGGCAGGCATGCGGAGGTGGCATTCGCCTGGCTTCCTGCTGGGACTTCCTCACAGCGTGCCCATGTCTCTTGGAAAAACTCCGCTGCTCTGAGACAGAACCGGCTTTGGCACGGCCTGGATGTACCAACCCCCCTCGCCTTCCTCAGTTGTGCAGTGATTTGTTCAGCCTTTCCGCAGCTGGTGGACATTTACATTCTAAAAACTATTTACGTGTTGGTGTCATTAAGATGCTGGTGGATTCTACCTCATTTGCATATCCAGGAGTTTCTCAGATGGATTCCTCAAGGTGGGTGGAAGGGAATGCACATCTTTCCCTTAATAGAAAATGCCAAATAAATGTCCAGGTAGATGTTACTACCACTCCTACTGACAGCGTATGAGTCCTCGTTTCCAACTACAGCCTTGCCAAGCATTGGAGATTATCAACTAATACTATTAATCTTACATTAAAATCTGCTATGTTCCCACTGAGCAAATTCTAAAACAAAACTCAGAGGGATCAAGTTGTCTCCAAGCAACTTAAGAGCATCCCAGAACACAGCTCAAGCATATGTCTGTTTTGCTTTGTCAAACAGCCCCTTTCCAACCTAGCTCTGCCCAAGATGGTGCCAGCGTGACCTCCCAGCAGACAAGGCACGTCAGTAAGTCACGTAGACCCTGCAGCTGCCTGCTCCCTCCCCTGCCTACCATTTATACCAAGTACCCCTTTAAAAGGCCCTGCTTTCTGCCCCCAGTGGGAAGCAGTGCTCTTAAAGGCAGGAGCCTGTACGTCTTCCCCTAAACCAAGCATGGCAGAAAGTCAGTTTCTTTACAGGAAACCTTGCTCTTGTTCATTGGACTCTGCAAGCAGTAAGAGAATCTGTGTTAACATTACGTGTTTACAAACATTTTACGCTGTTCACATTTACTATTATTATTACTTTAGAGTCAGGGTCTCGCTCTGTCGCCAAGGCTGGAGCTCAGGGATGCATTCATAGCTCACTGCAGCCTCGAGATCCTGGACTCAAGCCACCCTCCCACGTCAGCCTCCTGAGTAACTGGGACTACAGGTGCATGCCACCACTCCCTCCACCCCTAATTTTTAAATGATTCTTATAGAGATAGAATCTCACTACATTGCCCAGGGTGGCCTCCGACTGCAGGTCTCAAGCCATCCTCCCGCCTGAGCCTCCCAGAACAATGGAAATACAGGTGCGGGCCACCATGCCCGGCCCCTATCACATGTTTAACAGTGAAATAATGCTGGTTTTATGCATCTATTCAAGTACATGTTTTTGAAGCATTTTTAGAAAGCACAACAGCTCATATGTTCAATGAAAACAATTTGGGAAAAAATTTAATGCTGACCTGGAAAAACATTATATATGCTACTGTCATATATTTAACATATAAATGCAAGTATATTGAGGAAAATATTCTAAAATGTCCACAGTAGTTAATGCTGAATGGCGGGACCCAGTGGCTTTTCGTTTTCCCCCATTTCCCAAATTGCCTCCCGTTACCTTGTGCTACTTCAATCTGTGAATCCCAGAGCCTCCCCTGCAACCCGAGGACAAGGGCATGCAAGTCCGAAGGTGCCTTCACTCGCCGAAAAGAGACTCAGACACGGAATCGTAGCTCAGTTTTATTTTCTACAGAAACAAACATGTAAGCCGTCCTCCTCCAGCGACAAACAATCGGGCCCCCACAATGAACTGGCCACTCGTGCTGGGACCATTCCCTAGGGGAGGAGGCATGACCTAGGAAGGGGCGCCAGGCTGGGCTTAGCGCCTCTGCCCTGAGGGAGGCTGAGCCAAAAACACGGGCAGAAAGCACTGCATGATCCACATCAACAGGGAAAGCTGCTGGAGACAGGAGCTGATGGAGAGCTGGAGTTGGCGGTGGTCTGCAGCAGTCAGTCGGCTAAATGTGAGGGGCAGAGAACATCACGTTAAAGGCGACACCTCTGCACCCATCTCCCTGGGCTCCCTCGGGTGGCGGCGGGCCTGGTGTACCAGGTCTCTGTTCTGAGACCTTGTGTTTGGGTGTTCTGAGATCTCTAGCTTTCTGCCCCTCCGGGGAGGCGGATCCCAGCCCCCAACCCACCACCCTCATCCGCCCAGCGCCTTCCGTGTCCTGGTCCCGAACTGACATAAACAGTAGGTTGCCGGACACGGTGAAGTCCTTCAGAACCGCCCCTGGTCGGGGGAGCGGTGCGGCATCCCGGGACAGGATCCTGCGGACCAGCTCCGCTTCCATGGGCGACGAGAAAGGCATCGTGATGTGGCTGGTGGGGACCCAGTTAAGGTGCCATCTCCTAGGATTTGGCCGGTGCCTATCTCATCCCCTCAGGCTGTCTCCCCACGCACTGGCCCAGGTCCTGCAGCAACCCCACCCAGCTGTCTTGATTCCCCACTTTCCTCTGTTGCACCTCAAGCTGACTCCTGTGTGCCCTTCCAAGGCCCTCCCCACCATGCCCCCTGCCGCATCAGCTGGGACCTCTCCCCATCGCTTGACACCACCCCCATCCAGCCCACACCCCAGCCACCGGCTCCCACCTTGCACGCTTCCCCCCAACTCCTGATCCCTTCACACACCCAAGAACCCCTGTCTCCTGTCCCCCTGCCCCTCACCCCATCGCCCAGCACCCAACTGTGCACACGCTCCACCTCCCATCCCCTACCTACTCCCTTCCTCTGAGCCACCCCTCGACCTCCAACTCCCAGCCCCCACCCCCACCCCACCCGGCCCCTTACCCCCATCTCCCAAACCCCACCTTCCGCACCTGGCCCTGCCCTCACCCACCTCCTGGCCCTGCCCCCCACCTCTTGACCCTGTTGTCTCCATCTCACGGCCCCCACCCCGCCACCAGAACCTCCTAGAACAGAACAGAACAGGATACAACTGAAGCAGGCGGCTGTCCGGCCTCCTGGCCCCGCAGGGGCACCTTCCATCCTGCGCAGTAGTGGCACCGCCATGCGGGCCCCGCGGGGCGCCTCCTCTCGGCCCTGAGGCCCTTGACGCCCCGACGCCCTGGGGACCACCGCTGCCCGCAGCACCCGCCTCTCCTGGGCCGCCAGCATCGCTCCCTGGGCCACCAGGAACGCCAGGGCCTCCTGGGCCATCAGCATCGCCCGTCGAACCCCCTGTGCCCTGGCCTGCGGCCTGCATGGCTCCGGAGCCTCTGCGCGGCTCTCAGAGAGAAAGTCAGGGCCCACGAGGATGCGGAGGCAGAGAGGCTGCAGGAAATTCCGCCCCCTGGCGTGAGATGGGCAGCCCGGGATCCTCAGGGCGCCTGCGCACAGGGGCCCTACTTCCGGCCCTGGGAGACCCCGAGTGAGCCCCGGAGCACGTGACCGGTTCTCACCAACCCCGCCCCTCCCCAAGAGAGCCCGGGCCGGAAGGTGGCCGCAATGCCAGCTTGGACCCCTCACCCCTGAGCAGCCGGCTGTCCGCCGGACCCCTGTCCCGGGAGCCCTGCAGGGAGTCAGGCACTGCGGGGCCCAGCCTGTCCCATCCCCCGGGTCTCCCTCACATCGAGGAGCAAGACGGGCCTGGGAACACGGGGCCGGGACTGTGCGGCCATCGTCCCGGACCCTGCCTGCCCTGTCCGTCCTTGGGGGAGCGCCCAGGACAGACCCCGGGGGCAGGCCTCTAACTGGGTTCAGCAGCCTCCGTCCCTGTCCTGGTCGCCCAGCTGGTGGGGTAGCTGGAACTGCATGTCTGGTGGGCGTGGCCTCGCGCCAGCCAAGGTCTCCCAGGCGCCAGGTCCAGCCAAGGTGGACGGGAGGGCCCAGCGGGACCCGGGGCCGGATCTCACTCCTGGGTTCAACGGGTTCTGTCCCTGTCCTAGTCGCCCCGCCTGGTGGGGGAGCTGGAGCTGCGTGTGGGGTGGGTTGTGGGTGGCCTCCCACCAGCCAGGGGCTCCCGGGCTCTAGGCCTGGCTCAGGTGGACAGGCGGGACCTGCTGGACCTGAGGCTGGGTCGGGCCCGGCTCCTGGGTTCGGCAGTATCAGTCCCTGCCCTGGTCGCTCTTGCCTGGTAGGGAGCTGGGAGGTGACCCTGTGTCTGCCGGGTGCTGGCTTACTTCTGTGTCTGGAAGGGGGTCAGATCCACAGGAAAGGTGCTGCGAGAGGCGGGCAGGGGTGGGGGTGGCATGGCCCTAGGAGCTGGGTATCTGTCCCCACGCCCTGTTCACAAGTCTGTGGGGCGAGAGGCTGCAATACTCCATCCCGGGTGTCTGGGCTGCTCACCAGGCCAGCTCAGGCTTCCCACATCCTGTACCCTGGGTTGGGCATGAAACCGATCCAATCCTCCCGTAGGCTGTTCTTTTTGATACACATAGAAACTGACCCTTCTGGTCTTCAAGCTTGAACCTTTCAGTTGTTTTATCTGAATTCCTTCCTCGGGAAATGACCTTCGGGCCTCTCAAAATATCAAAGAACTGAAACTCACCAGATCACCACATCCAGACAATGAGATGCTGGACCCCCCTCATTCATCAGGATTGCTTTCTGGGCCCTCCCGAGTTCCTGTTTTCCTACACATTGGTGCATTTCTTCCTGGCTATATAAACCCCTAGTTTTAGTCAGGGAGATGGATTTGAGACTTAACTCCCATCTCCCCGGCTGCAGCACCCAATTAAAGCCGTCTTCCCTGGTAATTCTCTTTGTCTCAGTCAGTCATTGGCTTTCTGTGCGGCCAGCAGCAGGACCTAGACCAAACCCTTGGTATTTCGGTAACAGGCACACCCCCAGGAAAGGACCCCGGACACGGCTACCACCTCTAGGCTTAAAGCGAATGCACTTCCCGCATCTCCAGTCTTCCGTGTAGCAGCTTTAACCTCTGTATGTCTGTGCCACATCCAGTCCTCAGACGGCTGAGTGACGCTGAGAAAGGCTTCCCCGACACCCGGACAGAGGCTGCAGGGCTGGGGCTGGGTGAGAGTGGTGGGCCTGCGGGGACATTCTACTGTGCTAAAAAGCCACTGCAGACACAGCAGTAAAAACATGCCATTTTCCAAAGCAGGCTCCTGCTTCCGCCTCTGCTGCTCTAAGAAGGGGTCAGGGTGCAGGAGGTTGGGAGATCCTCCTCCAGCTGGAGCTGATGCAGTGAGCAAGGCTGTGCTCTGGAGGCCTCTGCGGCCGGCACCCTTCTGGGGACTGGGAAGGGGGCAGGGAAGGCAGCAGCCCAGGGAAAGCCTCGTCCCCCTGGAGCCGAGGCAGTTGGGGAGAGCAGGACGAGAGTGAGCTGGAGAGCAGCCACACCGGTGGGGAAGGGTGGGTGAAGGGATTCCACAGGTGTCTAGAAAACTGGAAAGAGCTCCTTAGCAGGTCCAGGCCCCAGGTGTAGGGGAGGACCAGATGTGGAGGATGAAGACGGTTGTCCAGAGGGATCTCCAGGCGTTGGCATTATTGGGTCCTACTGAGATGCCGTCAAGGAGAAAACACAGGCTGTGTGTGGCAGGGCGACAAATGAGTGCTGCTGCCAAGCTCTGTCCTGTTTTCTGTGCACGTCTCAGAGCCCCTCCAGTGACCGTCATCTCCGGCCTCCTCCTGCGCCTCTGTGTTCGGAGACATCTTCTCATATCTCAGATCCTGCTGAGCCTCTGGGCTCCCTGCACGTGCCTTCTGCCTCTCGGCTGCTGGGGTGGGGACCTCTGTGCCCTGTGCCAGCGCCTCTCCTGCAGCTCACAACACATCTGCTTTTTCTCCTGTGCCCTGCACAGGGTGGGCCTGGAAGCTCTGGGGAAGTTGTACCCTTGGACACAGCCCCCCACCGATGGGGCCAAGAGTCACTGGATAAAAGTCTTAGTCTCTCACCCTTTGAAGGACAACTCTGAGGTGCGGCTGACTGTGGAGCGAATGAAATGAAACGGATGCACGGGGATGGGTGTGGACAAAGGAATGCCGACTTCTCAGGCTGCCGATACATATCTCAGTAGAAGCACGGGGGAATGCTATATAGAGAAATATTTCTATAGTATCTGAAGTGTTTAGAATGTATTGACCTAATATATACACAATAAAAGTAAAAACATTGGAAGAAAATTTAGATGAACTTTATTTGATTGTTGGAATGGAAAAGACTTTTCTCTCTTTCTTTCTTTCTCTCCTTTTCTTTCTTTCTTTCTTTTCTTTCCTTTCCTTTTTTTCATTATTATACCTTAAGTGCTGGGGTACATGTGCACAACGTGCAGGTTTGTTACATAGGCATACATGTGCCATGCTGGTTTGCTGCACCCATCAACTCGTTGACCTAGCAATCCCATTACTGGGTATATACCCAAAGGATTGTAAATCATTCTACTATAAAGACACATGCACATGTATGTTTATTGCAGCACTGTTCACAATAGCAAAGACTTGGAACCAACCCAAATGCCCATCAATGTTAGACTGGATTTTAAAACTGTGGCACATATACACCATGAAATATATGCAGCCATGAAAGAGAATGAGTTCATGTCGTTTGCAGAGACATGGATGAAGCTGGAAACCATCATTTTCAGCAAACTAACACAGGAACAGAAAACCAAACACCGAATGTTCTCACTCATAAGTGGGAGTTGAACAATGTGGACACAGGGAGGGGAACATCACACACCGGGGCCTGTTGGGGGTGGGGGGCTGGGGGAGGGATAGCACTGGAAAAGACTTTTCTAAGCCTACTAGCAATGAGAATAATAATAACCAATAACATTTGTTGGGTGGTCACCACGTCCCAAGCCACTGTTGTAAGCACTAGACAAGAATTGGCTCATTTATCCAGAAATACACCACATTTTCATTGTCGTTATCCTTGGCGGTGAGATAACGGTTGGTTTTTTATTTTCTCTTCCGAACTTGCCCATATTTCCTCTTCTTTTGCAGTGAACATGTATTACATTTATAAGCAGAAAGCGATTAAGAAAGTTATTCATTACTTGCTGTTGAGGAAAATTTCTAATTAGCTCCAGAGTGAGCCAGTTTGCCAAAGTTTAAACTAGCCTGTTCAATTCATTGGAGGCCATATTTTTCCTCTGAAACTTGTTCTAATTGGCACCTTTTCT
The DNA here is from genome assembly GCF_029281585.2 of Gorilla gorilla gorilla. Taxonomy (NCBI): domain Eukaryota; kingdom Metazoa; phylum Chordata; class Mammalia; order Primates; family Hominidae; genus Gorilla; species Gorilla gorilla. Next base: position 166,269,047 of record NC_073247.2, read on the forward strand.
TGATGCAATGAGGCAGACGGTGCCGTGATGAAGTCCCTGAAGTCACCGAGCCTCGGGGCCCACGCTAGACACCACGGGGCGGATGTCGCCCGGCTCTCCCGGTCATCTCTGTGGCTTTCAGCCGCTTCCAAAAAACAATTGTTTCCAAATTCCACACACACAGTTCATCCTACCTTGAAAGTTATTCCTCCAGAGGGCTGTTGATAGTTTGCTTCATCAGCATTTTGTCACTATTACACAGTGAGATTTTTTTTTTCTTCTGCACCTTGGAGGTACTCATGAAGAACACATGTGTGCTTAAACACAAAACCTACCGAGGCCCGTAACAGCCCCTCCTCTCCAGAGGGCCGGTCCTGGTCCACACACGCTGGCAGTGACAGCCTTTGTGTTTCCGAATCAGAGAAGACTTGCTTGGAATGGATGAAATGTATTTGAGATCACATTAGGCATCATCTGGAATGGTGAAGCTTCAGAGGTGACAGGGCCAGGATGTCTATATTCAAAGAGGGTCATCGAATTAAAGTTAAGCAGGGATCTCTTTGCTTGAATTCCAGAGTTTCAAACCAGCACAGTCATGTGAGCTTGGATGGCCTGTAGGTACTTCCAACCCAACCTGCCCCCAGCTGACCTCACTGCCTGTCCCCCGACTCCCGGAATGGCTTCCCTCTGCTTCATTCTCTGTCTTGGCGACACGCGTTTCCATGGCCCCGCACTCTGTCATCTCACCTTCCGTCCAGTCAGTTTCCTTCAATGTGTCCTCTCCACCCTCCCTAGGCCAGGTCGGCATCATCTCTCACCTATATGATGAGAACAATCTACCCCGGTCTACACAGATTCCCGGCCCCTTTCCTAGGAATTTAGCCTGAGTGGGGCGGTCTAAGTGGGGATGATGTAGGCTGGCCTCATATGGCCCAGGGGGAGGGCCCAGCCATACCTACCAGGGCTGATGAGCACAGCTTGTTTCTCCCTGTGGGGGTCATTGCAGGCTCTTGTGCGGGACTCGGGATGGGGGTCTGTTGGGAAGCCCCGGATGGCCTAGTGTCCTGGCCTTGAGCCTTTGGTCTTCTCTAAGCACCCACCCGCCATCACTTGAGAACAGTGAAAGGCAGCTGTGTTGACCCTTTGTGCAGCATGTGGCCGTTCCTAGGTTTGGTGGTAGGGGTGAGTGACCCTTTCCTGTGAAGGAATGGCGAGTAACCATTGTATGACAGTGAATTGTCTTAGTGCCTAATAGCCCAGCCTACTTTGTGAGCTCCATAAAGGCAGGAATCTTGTCTGGAGCTTTTCTGTATCCCCAGTGCCAAACCCCGTAATGGGGAGACACGAGGTACTCTCTCATTCTTTCTTTCAAGAAATATTTCCTGGCCGGTGCGGTGGCTCATGCCTGTCATCCCAGCATGCTGTGGAAGATGGGGTTTAGCATGTGAGTGAGGACCACACATAGCACAGAGAGCACCCAGTCGCCCAAGCCAGAGTATGCAGAGTTGGGAAGGATGTAGCAGGGGACTGAAGTGAGGTAGAAAAGACCGATCATAGTGAGATGGGCAACACAGGTAGAAAAGGCTTTTCTTCAGCCCTGGGTGGAATGAATCCTGAACAGCAGCCACAACGTGTCCATAGGAGACCACGACCAGGACGCAGGGTGCAAGAGCCACCAGAAAACTGAAGAACAGGGCAAGTTCATTGGCACGTGTGCTGAAGCAAGAGAGTCTGAGCAGTGACGGAGGTCGCAGAAGAAGTGGGTGATGAGGCAAGGCCTGCCGAACTTGGGTAGAGCTGTGAGGATGCTGTAGGTGAATGCGTTGGCCAAGGCCAGCAGGCAGGAGATGGAAGTGAGGCCCGTGTGGGTCAGTCGGCCCACGAGGACAAAGTAGTGCAATGGCTGGCAGATAGCTGCATAGTAATCATAGGCCACGGCTGTGAGGAGGAAGGACTCCTAGGGTGCCAGGAAGTGGAGAAAGCATATCTGGATGAGACAAGCACAATAAGGTACGGGCCCTACCGGAGCCAGCAAATGCACCAGCACCTGAGGCACCATGTTGGAGATACAGGCGGCATCCATCAGCAAGTGGCCGTCCAAGAAGTACATGGGAGTGTGGCGTTGGTAGTCCACTGTGAACATGTGGCTCCCAACCACAACCACTATGTAGATTAGCAGAAAGGTGGTGAACAGCAGGGGCCTCCAAGCCTTGCTGTCCCTCAGGCCTTTCAGAAGAAACTGGGACACTAGGGTCCCATTCCGCAGCTGCTTGGAACCACGCACAGAACCCTGCACCCATAGTATCCAACTCAGAGTCAGATGAGGGTCTAGGTGTGGAGTCCCAACTTACAAGGGGGGGAGGGGATGAGGGATGGACTAATGACTAGGCAGGCAGGTTTCAGATTTAATGGAGGAAGACTTGTTGGTTCAATACAATGAGGAGCCTCAAATGGCCAGGCAAATCTTTCATCTCCTGTTGAACAGAGCCTTTTTTGGGAGGAAGTGATGGGGATCAGCCTTTAGGGTATCCATAGATGGCTTTGCTGGCAAAACTGTGGCAGGTGGGAGGGCAGATACATATACAGAAAATGTCTCTATTCCTGGGACAAAAATCCTCCTGCTCCCTGAATGAGAGAATGGGTCCAATATAATCCACTTTCCACCAGGCAGCTGGCTGCTCCCCTTGAGGTGACAACCTAATAAGCGTTGCTTTACGTTGGGTACATGGCAGAAGTACCCAGATCAGCCTCGGTGTGGTGAAGACCATGTTGTGTCATCCTTCCCGTAGCTGTGTCTCCAGTCTCCCTGTTTGCAGAGTCAGCCCAAGCTGTGTGGAAGGCTGCGGCCACCAGCTTGTGCATACCTACCTATCTATGTGTCCAAAACTAGGTCTGTCAGCTCAAAGACATCAGGACAAAAGACACCAACCTGTCTTGTCTGTGAGGAAGGTGTTGGGGGAGGAAGAGGGTGCCTGGTGTCTGGAGTGGCTTGTGGCTTGAGGGAGCATCTCACCGAGCAAGGTCCCCACAGAGAGCCTGCCCCTGAGGCTGACACCGTATCTACGTCCTGTTCTCTGACACTTTGCCCTCTGCAGGCAGCATTCTTCTCTTCTTAGGCCTGTGCAGGAGGAACCTGCAGCCAGAGAACCGGAGCCAAAACCACAGGGCCCCCTGCACCTAGGCCGGAGCATGAGTCGAGGGGTCAGACCAGGCTGGCTTCCCTTCAGTTGTAGCCAACTTAAGTCTTTGCTTTCATTCCCCAGATAATCTGACCCCGAGGAAAGTAATTCAACACTGCAGAAATGACTGAGATGGAGTGAAAGTTTACACATGCACACTCCCCCCACAACCCACAGAGTGACTACTGTTACCACACTGGGTAGGTGCTTCATAGCTAGAGTTCGTGTTCTACATATCACATAAGGCTATATCTTTGTAATTTCTTTCCTTCTACTAATGTTGTGCTTACTTTGTTCTTGTGATTCTAGTTTCTTGAAATGCAACATTAGGTCATTTATTTGAGATATTTCTTCTTTTTGGTGTATGCATTTATTGCTATAAACTTCCCTGTTAGAACTGGTTTTCCTGTATTCCATAGGTTTTGATATTTTTCTTCCAATTTCCTTACTCCCAGGGAATGTTTAAATTTCCCTTTTAATTTCTTAATTGATCCATTGATTGTTCAGAAGCATATTTTTAAATTTAGATATTAATAAGGTTTGGCTCTGTGTCCCCAACCAAATCTCGATTCAAATTGTAATCCCCATAATCCCCATGTGTTAAGGGAGGGACTGAGTGAGAGGTGAATGGATCATTGGGGAAGTTTCTCCCATGCTGTTCTCCTCATAGTGAGTGAATTCTCACGAGATGTGATGGTTTTATAAGTATTTGGAAGTTCCTCCTTCACTCTCTCTTCTCTCTCCTGCTGCCTTACAAAGAGGTGCCTGCTTCCCCTTTGCCTTCCGCCATTATTGTAAGTTTCTTGTGGCTTCCCCAGCCACGCAGAACTGTGAGTCAACCAAACCTCTTTTGTTTATGAATTACGCAGTCTTGGGTAGTATATTTATAGTAGTGTGGGAACAGACTAATATAGTAAACTGGTACTGCAGAGAATGGGGCACTGCTATAAAGATACCTGAAAATGTGGAAGCAACTTTGGAACTGGGTATTGGGCAGAGGTTGGAACAGTTTGGAGCGCTCAGAAGAAGACAGGAAGATGTGGGAAATCTTGGAACTTCCTAGAGACTTGTTGAATGGCTTTGACCAAAATGTTTTTTTTTTTTTTGAGACGGAGTCTCGCTGTCGCCCAGGCTGGAGTGCGGTGGCGCGATCTCGGCTCACTGCAGGCTCTGGCCCCGGGGTTCACACCATTCTCCTGCCTCAGCCTCCCGAGTAGCTGGGACTACAGGCGCCTGCCACCTCACCTGGCTAATTTTTTGTATTTTTAGTAGAGACGGGGTTTCACTGTGTTAGCCAGGATGGTCTTGATCTCCTGACCTCATGATCCACCTGCCTTGGCCTCCCAAAGTGCTGGGATTACAGGCGTGAGCCACCGCGCCCGGCTGACCAAAATGTTGATAGTATTATGGACAATGAAGTACAGGCTGTGGTGGTCTCATATGGAGATGAGGAACTTCTTAGAAACTAGAGCAAAGGTCACTCTTGCTATGCTTTAGCAAAGAGACAGGAGGCATTTTACCCCTGACCCAGAGATCTGTGGAAGTTTGAACTTGAGAGAGATGATCTGAAACTGAAACTTACATTTAAAAGGGAAGCAGAGCATAAAAGTTTCGAAAAGTTGCAGCTTGATGATGCGGTAGAAAAGAAAAACCCATTTTCTTGGGAGAAATTCAAGTCAGCTGCAGAAATTAGCATAAGTAATGAGGAGGCTTTTAAAAAAATTTTTATTTTATTTTAAGTTCTGGGATACATGTGCAGGATGTGCAGGTTTGTTACATAGGTAAACATGTGCCATGGTGGTTTGCTACACCTATCAACACATCACCTAGGTATTAAGCCCTGCCTACATTAGCTATTTATCCTGATGCTGGAGGAGCCAAATGTTAATCACCAAAACAATTGGGAAAATGTCTCCAGGGCATGTCGTAGATCTTGGCAGCAGCTCCCCCCCATCACAGACCCAGAAACTTAGAAGGGAAAAATGGTTTCCTGGGTCGGGTCCAGGGCCTCTGCTGCTCTATGAAGTCTTGGGACTTGGTGTTCTGCATTCCAGCTGCACCAGCTGCAGCTGGGGCTACAAGGGGCCAAACTATAGCTCAGGCAGTGGCTTCAGAGGGTGCAAGCCCCAAAACTTGGTGGCTTCCATGTGGTATGGGGCCTGCGAATTCATGAAAGTCAAGAAGTGAGGTTGGGGAATCTCCGCCTAGATTTCAGAGGATGCATGGAAACACCTGGACGTCCAGGCAGAAGTCTGCTGTAGGGGCTAAGCCCTCATGGAGAACCTCTGCTAGGGCAGTGTAGAAGGGATATGTGGGGTTGGAGCACACATAGAGAGACCCCATTCACTAGAATGGCATTCACCCATCCACCAGAAATGCTGGGTGATGGTTCACCAATTATTATGTTGCCTCTCCGAGAGTGATAATCTGACCATGCCAGGGGGACAGGCCATTTCCTGATGGTCCACACCTGTTAACATCAAAATGTTAATTGGATGCAGGCCCCAGGGAGAAGAAACTTTCTGGGCATGCATATTAAGAGACAAAAATGGTGAAGTATGATCTTCCACTGGAAAAAGGAAGAAAGCCTCAGGTGGGCATGCATGTATAACTCCCTAGACACACTGGGCATGCTCACTTCCCAAGGGTAAGGAGGGCTCTATGCATGTGGGCAGCCCACCCTAAGGGAATAATCATGGGAAAGAGGTAAACTTATAAATGTCCTAGGATCACAGTTAAACAGGGCATTTGACCTTCTCTCTTTAATTAAACCTTCATGTGCCCCCTTGGGTCTCTTCCAAGTGCACCTTGCTTTCCTGTTGTAAGGCATTTTAAAATAAACTTCCATTCCTGCTCTGGAATTTGCCTCGGTCTCTTTCACTGCTTTATGCCCTGCAGTCGAATTCTTTCTTCTGAGGAGGCAAGGGCTGAAGTTGCTACAGACCCATACAGATAGGCCAACAGTAACATGGGGTAACTCAAATTTCTGCCACCGCTAACAAGTTCTCACAAGATCTGATGGTTTTGTAAGGCAGTTTTCCCTGCTCTTACTCACTCTTTCTCACCTGCCACCATGTAAGATGTGCCTGCTTCCCCTTCCACTATTTCCTGAGGCCTCCCCAGCCATGCAGAACTGTGAGTCAGTTAAACCTCTTTCCCTTATAAATTACCCAGTCTTGGGCATGTCTTTCCAGCAGTGTGAGAACATACTAATACAGATATACGTGTGGATTATCCGAAGTCCCTCATTTTCTAGTTTTATACCATTTTGTGATCAGAAAAGATACTTGATATGATTTCAGTCTTCTTGAATTTGTTAAGACTTCTTTGGTGGCACAACGTACTATATATCTCAGAGAATGTTCCATGTGCAGTTGAGAAGAGAGTGTATTCTGTAGCTACTGGATGGATTTTTCTGTATATATCTGTTAGGTCCATTTGCTCTAGAGTGTAGTATATGCTTGTTGTTTGCTTATTTATTTTCTGTCTTGATGATTTGTCCATTACTGAAAGAGGGTTGTTAAAGTCTCCTAGTATTATTGTATTGCAGTCTGTCTCTTTTTCAGATTAATTAATATTTCTTTTATATATTTAGGTGCTCTAATATTGAGTGCACATATGTTTACAATTGTTATACCCTTTTGTTGAAATGACCACTTTATCATTACATAGTGATTTTCTTTGTCTCTTTCTAGAGGTTTTGACTTAATGTCTATTTTATCTCATGTAACTATAGCTATTCCTGCTCTCTTTGTGTTTTCATTTGCGTGGAATATCTTTTTTCATCCCTTCGCTTTGACTCTATGTGTCTTTACAGGTGAAATGAGTCCCTTGTAGGTAGCAAATGTCTGCATCTTAATTTTTAAATCCATTTAGCTAGTCTATGTCATTTGATTGGACAATATATCCCATTTACATTCAAGGTAATTATTGATAAGTAAGAACTTACTACTGCCATTTTGTTAATTGTTCTCTAGTTGCTTTGTCGATTCTCCCTTTTCTCCTCTCCTACTGATTTTCTTCGTGGTTAAGTGATCACTCTCGTAGTATGTTTTGGTTCGTTGTTTTTTATTTTTTGTTTATCTGTTATAGCTTTTTGCTTTGTGGTTACCATGAGGCTTAAAAGAAACATCTTAAAGTTATAACAGGTTATTTTAAGCTGGTAACAACTTAGATCACAAAAATAAAAACCTGCACATTTACTTCACTCCCTCCACACACATTTTTTTGAGACAGGAACTCACTGTTGACCTGGTTATAGTGAGGTGGCATGATCACAGCTCACTGTAGCCTCGACCAACAGGGCTCAAGTGATCCTCCTGCCTCAATCTCCCCAGAGGCTGGGATTACAAGCACAAGCCACCATGCCCAGGTAATGTTTTTTTCTTTTTACTACAGACGAGGTATCCTCATGATGCCCAGTGCGGTCTTGAACTCTTGAGCTCAAGCAATCCTTCCACTTCAGCACAAAATTCTGGCATTACAGGTGGCAGCCACTGCATCTGGCCCACATTTTGAGTTTTTCATGTTACAATTTACAACTTTTCATATTGCATATTTTAAAATAAACCATTGTCGTTATTCTTTTTTAATTATTATACTTTAAGTTCTAGGGTACATGTGCACAACGTGCAGGTTTGTTACATAGGTATACATGTGCTATGTTGGTTTGCTGCACCCATTCACTAGTCATTTACCTCAGGTATTTCTCCTAATGCTATCCCTCCCCCAGCCCCCCAACCCACAACAGGCCCTGGTGTGTGATGTTCCCCACCCTGTGTCCATGTGTTCTCATTGTTCAATTCCCACCTATGAGTGAGAACATGCGTGTTTGGTTTTCTATCCTTGTGACAGTTTGCTGAGAATGATGGTTTCCAGCTTCATCCATGTCCCTGAAAAGGACAAGAACTCATCTGTTTTTATGGCTGCATAGTATTCCATGGTGTATATGTACCACATTTTCTTAATCCAGTCTATAATTGATGGACATTTGGGTTGGTTCCAAGTCCTTGCTATTGTGAATAGTGCCACAATAAACATATGTGTGCATGTGTCTTTATAGCAGGATGATTTATAATCCTTTGGGTATATACCCAGTAATGGGATCGCTGGGTCAAATGGTATTTCTAGTTCTAGATCCTTGAGGAATCGCCACAGTGTCTTCCACAATGGTTGAACTAATTTACAGTCCCACTAACAGTGTAAAAGAGTTCCTATTTCTCCACATCCTCTCCAGCATCTGTTGTTTCCTGACACTTTAATGATCGCCATTCTAACTGACATGAGATAGTATCTCACTGTGGTTTTGATTTGCATTTCTCTGATGACCAGTGATGATGAGCATTTTTTCATGTGTCTGTTGGCTGCATAGATGTCTTCTTTTCAGAAATGTCTGTTCATATCCTTTGCTCACTTTTTGATGGGGTTGTTTGTTGTAAATTTGTTTAAGTTCATTGTAGATTTTGGATATTAGCCCTTTGTCAGATGGGTAGATTGCAAACATTTTCTCCCATTCTGTAGGTTGCCTGTTCACACGGATGGTTGTTTCTTTTGCTGTGCAGAAGCTCTTTAGTTTAATTAGATCCCATTTGTCAATTTTGGCTTTTGTTGCCATTGCTTTTGGTGTTTTAGTCATGAAGTCCCTGCCCATGCCTATGTCCTGAGTGGTACTGCCTAGGATTTCTTCTAGAGACTTTTTGGTTTTAGGTCTAACATTTAAGTCTTTAATCCCTCTTGAGTTAATTTTTGTATAAGGTGTAAGGAAGGGATCCAGTTTCAGCTTTCTACATACGGCTAGCCAGTTTTCCCAGCACCATTTATTAAATAGGGAATCCTTTCCTAATTTCTTGTTTTTGTCAGGTTTGTCCAAGATCAGATGGTTGTAGATGTGTGGTGTTATTTCTGAGGCCTCTGTTCTGTTCCATTGGTCTATATCTCTGTTTTGGTACCAGTACCATGCTGTTTTGGTTACTGTAGCTTTGTAGTATAGTTTGAAGTCAGGTAGCGTGATGCCTCCAGCTTTGTTCTTTTTGCTTAAGATTGTCTTGGCAATGCAGGCTTTTTTTTGGTTCCATATGAACTTTAAAGTAGTTTTTTCCAATTCTGTGAAGAAAGTCTTTGGTAGCTTGATGGGGATGGCATTGAATCTATAAATTACCTTGGGCAGTATGGCCATTTTCACGATATTGATTCTTCCTATCCATAACCATGGAACATTCTTCCATTTGTTTGTGTCCTCTTTTATTTCGTTGAGCAGTGGTTTGTAGTTCTTGAAGAGGTCCTTCACATCCCTTGTAAGTTGTATTCCTAGGTATTTTATTCTCTTTGTAGCAATTGTGAATGGGGGTTCACTCATGATTTGGTTCTCCTTTTGTCTGCTATTGATGTATAGGAATGCTTGTGATTTTTGCACATTGATTTTGTATCCTGAGACTTTGCTGTAGTTGCTTATCAGCTTAAGGAGATTTTGGACTGAGATGATGGGGTTTTCTAAATATACAATCATGTCATCTGCAAAAAGGGACAATTTGACTTCCTCTTTTCCTAATTGAATACCCTCTATTTCTTTCTCTTGCCTGACTGCCCTGGCCAGAACTTCCAACACTATGTTTAATAGGAGTGGTAAGAGAGGGCATCCTTGTCATGTGCCAGTTTTCAAAGGGAATGCTTCCGGTTTTTGCCCATTCAGTATGATATTGGCTGTGGGTTTGTTATAAATAGCTCTTATTATTTTGAGATACGTCCCATCAATACCTTGTTTATTGAGAGTTTTTAGCATGAAGAGCTGTTGAATTTTGTCGAAGGCCTTTTCTTCATCTATTGAAATAATCATGTGGTTTTTGTCGTTGGTTCTGTTTATGTGATGGATTACGTTTATTGATTTGTGTATGTTGAACCAGCCTTGCATCCCAGGGATGAAGCCAACTTGATCATGGTGGATAAGCTTTTGGATGTGCTGCTGGATTTGGTTTGCCAGTATTTTATTGAGGATTTTCACATCGATGTTCATCAGGGATATTGGTCTAAAATTCTCTTTTTTTGTTGTGTCTCTGCCAGGCTTTGGTATCAGGATGATGCTGGCCTCATAAAATGAGTTAGGGAGGATTCCCTCTTTTTCTATTGATTGGAATAGTTTCAGAAGGAATGGTACTAGCTCCTTTTTGTACCTCTGGTAGAATTTGGCTGTGAATCCGTCTGGTCCTGGACTCTTTTTGGTTGGTAGGCTATTAATTATTGCCTCAATTTCAGAGCCTGTTATTGATCTATTTAGAGATTCAACTTCTTCCTGGTTTAGTCTTGGGAGGGTGTGTGTGTCCAGGATTTTCTAGTCTATTTGCATAGAGGTGTTTATAGTATCCTGTGACGGTAGTTTGTATTTCTGTGGGATTGGTGGTGATATCCCCTTTATCATTTTTTATCGTGTCTATTTGATTCTTTTCTTTTCTTTTCTCTTTTTTTTTTGAGACAGAGTCTCACTCTGTCGCTCAGGCTGGAGTGCAGTGGCGCAATCTCGGCTCACTGCAAGCTCCGCCTCCTGGGTTCATGCTATTCTCCTGCCTCAGCCTCCTGAGTTGCTGTGACTACAGGTGCCTGCCACCACGCCCGGCTATTTTTTTTTTTTTTGTATTTTTAGTAGAGACAGGGTTTCACCGTGTTAGCCAGGATGGTCTTGATCTCCTGATCTCGTGATCTGCCCGTCTCAGCCTCCTAAAGTGCTGAGATTACAGGCCTGAGCCACCACGCCTGGTCTGTTTGATTCTTTTCCCTTTTCTTCTTTATTCGTCTTGCTAGAAGTCTATCAATTTTGTTGATCTTTTCAAAAATCCAGCTCCTGGATTCATTGATTTTTTGAAGGGTTTTTTGCGTCTCTATCTCCTTCACTTCTGCTCTGATCTTAGTTATTTATTGGCTTCTGCTAGCTTTTGAATGTATTTGCTCTTGCTTCTCTAGTTCTTTTAATTTTGATGTTAGGGTGTTGATTTGAGATCTTTCCTGCTTTCCCCTGGGGGCATTTAGTGCTATAAATTTCCCTCTACACACTGTTTTAAATGTGTCCCAGAGATTCTGGTACATTGTGTCTTTGTTCTCATTGGTTTCAAAGAACATCTTTATTTCTGCCTTCATTTCGTTATGTACCCAGTAGTCATTCAGAAGCAGTTTGTTCAGTTTCCATGTAGTTTTGTGATTTTTAATGAGTTTCTCAATCCTGAGTTCTAGTTTGATTGCACTGTGGTCTGAGAGACAGTTTGTTATGATTTCTGTTCTTTTACATTTGCTGAGGAGTGCTTTACTTCCAATTATGTGGTCAATTTTAGAATAAGTGCAATGTGGTGCTGAGAAGAATGTATATTCTGTTGATTTGGAGTGGAGAGTTATGTAGATGTGTATTAGGTCCTCTTGGTGCAAAGCTGAGTTCAAGTCCTGGATATCCTTGTTAACCTTCTTTCTTATCTGTCTAATATTGACAGTGGGGTGTTAAAGTCTCCCATTATTATTGTGTGGGGGGTCTAAGTCTCTTTGTAGGTCTCTAAGGACTTGTTTTATGAATCTGGGTGTTCCTGTATTGGGTGCATATATATTTAGGATAGTTAGCTCTTTTTGTTAAATTGATCTCTTTACCATTATCTAATGGCCTTCTTTGTCTCTTTTGATCTTTGTTGGTTTAAAGTATGTTTTATCAGAGACTAGGATTGCAACCCCTGCTTTTTTTTTGCTTTCCATTTGCTTGGTAGAATTTCCTCCATCCCTTTATTTTGTGTCTATGTGTGTCTCTGCACGTGAGATGGGTCTCCTGAATACAGCACACTGATGGGTCTTGACTCTTTATCCAGTGTGCCAGTCTGTGTCTTTTAATTGGGTCATTTAGCCCGTTTACATTTAAGGTTAATATTGTTATGTGTGAATTTGATCCTGTCATTATGATGTTAGCTTGTTATTTTGCCCGTTAATTGATTCAGTTTCTTCATAGCATCTATGGTCTTTACAATTTGGCATGTTTTTTGCTTGTCTGTAAAGGATTTTATTTCTCCACTTATGAAGCTTAGTTTGGCTGGATATGATATTCTGGGTTGAAAATTCTTTTCTCTAAGAATGTTGAATATTGGCCCCCTCTCTTCTGGCTTGTAAGGTTTCTGCTGAGAGATCTGCTGTTAGTCTGATGAGCTTCCTTTTGTGGTTAACCTGACCTTTCTCTCTGGCTGCCCTTAACATTTTTTCCTTCATTTCAACCTTGGTGAATCTGACAATTTGTGTCTTGGGCTTGCTTTTCTCGAAGAGTATCTTTGTGGTGTTCTCTGTATTTCCTGAATTTGAATGTTGGCCTGCCTTGCTAGGTTGGGGAAGTTCTCCTGGATAATATCCTGAAGAGTGTTTTCCAACTTGGTTCCATTCTCCCCGTCACTTTCTGGTACACCAATCAAGCCTAGACTTGGTCTTTTCACATAGTCCCATATTTCTTGGAGGTTTTGTTCTTTTCTTTTTACTCTTTTTTCTCTAAACTTGTCTTCTTGCTTTATTTCATTAATTTGATCTTCAATCAGTGATATCCTTTCTTCCACTTGATGGAATCGTCTATTGAAACTTGTGCATGCATCACGAAGTTCTCGTGCCATGGTTTTCAGCTCCATCAGGTCATTTAAGGTCTTCTCTACACTGTTTATTCTAGTTAGTCATTCATCTAACCTTTTTTTCAAGGTTTTTAGCTTCCTTGCAATGGGTTAGAACATGCTCCTTTAGCTCAGAGAAGTTTGTTATTACTGACCTTCTGAAGCCTACTTCTGTCAACTCGTCAAAGTCATTCTCCATCCAGCTTTGTTCCATTGCTGGCGAGGAGCTGCAATCCTTTGGAGGAGAAGAGGCACTCTCGTTTTTAGAATTTTTAGCTTTTCTGCTCTGGTTTCTCCCCATCTTTGTGGTTTTATCTGCCTTTGGTCTTTGATGTTGGTGACCTACAGATGGGGTTTTGGTGTAGATGTTCTTTTTGTTGATGTTGATCCAATTCCTTTCTGTTTGTTAGTTTTCGTTCTAACAGTCAAGTCCCTCAGCTGCTGGTCTGTTGGAGTTTGCTGGAGGTCCACTCTGTACCCTGTTTGCCTGGGTATCACCAGCGGAGGCTGCAGAACAGCAAATATTGCTGCCTGATCCTTCCTCTGGAAGCTTTGTCTCAGAGGGGCACCCATCTGTATGAGGTGTCTGTCAGTCCCTACTGGGAGGTGTCTCCCAGTTAGGCTACACAGGGTTCAGGGACCCACTTGAGGAGGTAGTCTGTCAGTTCTCAGAGCTCAAATGCTGTGCTGGGAGAACCACTGCTCTCTTCAGAGCTGTCAGACAGGGATGTTTTAAGTCTGCAGAAGTTTCTGCTGCCTTTTGTTCAGCTATGCCCTGCCCACAGAGGTGGAGTCTACAGAGGCAGTAGGACTTGCTGAGCTGTGGTGGGCTCCGCCCAGTTTGAACTTCCTGGCCGCTTTGTTTACCTACTCAAGCCTCAGCAATGGCGGATGCCCCTCCCCCCACCAGGTTGCTGCCTCGCAGGTTGATCTCAGACTGCTGCGCTAGCAGTGAGCAAGGCTCTGTGGGCATGGGACCCACCAAGCCAGGAGTGGGAGAGAATCTCCTGGTCTGCTGGTTGCTAAGACCATGGGGAAAGTGCAGTATTTGGGCAGTAGTGTCCTGTTTTTCCAGGTCCAGTCTGTCACGGCTTCCCTTGTCTGGGAAAGGGAAATCCCCTGGCCTCCCTTGTCTGGGAAAGGGAAATCCCCTGGCCCATTGCACTTCCCGGGTAAGGTGATGCCCTGCCCTGCTTTGGCTCACCCTCCGTGGACTGCACCCACTGTCTTTCCAGCCCCAATGAGATGAATGAGGTGCCTCAGTTGGAAATTCTGAAATCACCCTTCTTCTGCATCGATCACACTGGGAGCTGCAGACCGGAGCTCTTCCTGTTAGGCCATCTTGGAATGGAGCCCCATTGTCATTATTCTTAATAGTTTTGTCTTTTAACCTTCATGCTAAAGATGTAAGCAAAGTATACACCATCATTACTGTAATATTGTAAATTGAACTGTGTACTCACTTTTATCAGTGAGTTTTATAAGTTCAGATGTTATCATATTCATTAGCATCCTTTTCTTTCAGCTTGAAGAACTCCCGTTAGCATTTCCTGTAAGATAGGTCTATTGATTATGAATTGTCTCTGTTTTTGTTTTTCTGAGAAAGTCTCTATTGTCTTGATTTTCTGGGTATAGTGTTCTTAGTAGGTAGTTCTTTTCTTCCTTCAGCACTTTGAATATACTATCTCACTCCCTCTTGGCCCATAAGGTTTCTACTGAAAAGTCAGTTACCAGACATATTGGAACTCCCTTATGTGTTATTTGCTTCCTTCCTCTTGTTGCTTTCAGAATTCTCTTTTTGTTTTTGTTATTTGGCAATTTAATTCTAATATGTCATGGGGTACTCTTATTTGATTCAATCTGAGTGGTGTCCTTTGACCTTCCAGTACCTGAATATTTATATTTTTCTCCCGTTTTGGAAATTTTCTGCTATTATTTCTTTAAATAAGCTTTCTACCTAGTTGTTTTTCTCAGTCCTGCTTGAACTCTGATGACCCAAACACTTGCCCTTTTGATGCTATCTCATAAATCCCTTAAGCTTTTTTCATTCATTTTTATGATCCTTTTTTTTGCTCCTTTGATTGGATAATTTCAAATGTCCTGTCATTGAGCTCACTGCTGCTGCTGCTTCTTCTTCTTCTTCTTCTTCTTCTTCTTCTTCTTCTTCTTCTTCTTCTTCTTCTTCTTCTTCTTCTTCTTCTTCCCCTTCTTCTTCTTCTTCCTCTTCTTCTTCTCCTTCTTCTTCTTCTTCTTCTTCTTCTTCTTCTTCTTCTTCTTCTTCTTCTTCTTCTTCTTCTTCTTCTTCTTCTTCTTCTTCTTCTTGGTCTATTCTGATGTTGAGGCATTCTATTGATGTTTTAGGGTTCAATTATTGTATTCTACAAATTTTTTTGAGACAGAGTATCTCTCTATCAACCAGGCTGCAGTGCAGTAGTGGAATTTTGGTCACTGCAACCTCCTAGGCTCAAGCAATTCTCCCACCTCAGCCTCCCAAGTAGCTGGGACCACAGTCTTGAGACAACACACCAGCCTATTTTTTGCAATTTTTGTAGAGACAGGGTTTCACCATGTAGCTCAGGCTGATTTCAAACTGTTGAGCTCAATTGATCCACCTGTTTTGGCATCTCAAAGTGCTGGGATTACAGACGTGAGCCACCAAGCTCCACAAGTGATTGTATTCTTCATCTTTAGGATTTCTATTTGATTTGTTGTTGTTGTTGTTGATGATTGTTTCCATTTCTTTGTCAAATTTCTCATTTTGTTCATGAATTGTTTTTTATTTTATTTGATTATTTGTATTTTTATAGTTCTCTGAACTTCTTTAAGAGGGTTATTCTGAATTATTTGTCAGTTATTTCATAGATCTCCTTCTCTAATGGGTCCATTACTGAAGCTTTATTAGTTTCTTCTTGTGTGTTGTATTTTTCAGATTTTTTCATAATCTTTGTGTTTTTACATTGATGCCTGTGCATTTGAGGACCTAGCCACGTCTTTCATTCTTTGCGGGTGTTCTTTGGTGATAATAGACCTTTACTATTTAGTCTAACCTGAGATTCTGAATGAGCCAGCTGGTTGCAACCATATACAAGCAGTCTTTGGTGTCATGTTCTTGAGTTGCTTCCTGTGCTCTGAGGTTGAATGGTAGTGCTGCCTCTGCGCCATGGTCCAGTGAGACCACTGGCTGGAGTCCACTGTCAGGTGGGGCTGCTGGCTGGGCTCTGCAATCAACTCTGATTAGGCAGGGTTGCAGTTGTCTTCCCAGGCCATGTGGTACTATTGTTTGGAATCGGTATTATATTTCCTAAAGTGTGATGCCGTTGGCTAGTTTCTCCAGCATGATGCCTCCATTGGCTAGAATGCAGAGTAACCACCAAAATCTGTTCCCTTGTCACTGTAAGCTCCACCCCAATCCTCCATCTCCAACTTACCCCAGGTGTCCAGCCCTGCTGGCACTCCCAATATTCCCTGAAGTATGTGACAAGACTGAGCCTCCTGAAAGGGGTTCAGAATGGTGGGGAAGACAAATGTCAGCCTCCAACTCACTGCTCCCACAGTAGAAACTATGAGCTCAGAAAAATTCTGTGTGCGGTACTGTGCCAGCCTGGAGGAAGAGCAGCAAGGTTAGAAAGAATTGTTCCTCTTACCATCTGATTGTGGGCTTTCTAGATTCTGTAGTTCAAAGGGGTGTCTCACATTCACTTCTGAGTTCTGTGGTGCTCACAGTGGTGGTCTTGCCTTTTGATAGTTACTGGTTGGATTTCTGTTTGGGAGAGTAAAGCTGGAGAACTCCTATTCTTCTACATGGCTGAGATCATTCCTATATTTAGACTATAATTTATTCTTATTTCTTGTTTTCTTTTCATTTTTTTAAAGACAGGGGCTTATTCTAATACCCAGGCTAGAGTGCAGTGGCATGATCATAGCTCACTGTATTCTCAAACTCCTGGGCTCAAGTTATCCTCCTGCCTCATCCTCCCAAGTAGCTAGGATTACAGGTGTGTGCCACCATGCCAGGCTAATTTGTTGTATTTTTATTTTTGTAGAGACAGGGTCTCACTATGTTTCCCAGGCTGGTCTCAAACTCCTGGCCTAAAGCAATTCTTCCACCTCAGCCTCCCAAAGCACTGGGATTACAGGCATGAGCTACTGTGCACAGTCTAGTTTGCTTTTCTATATCTGATTTTCTAAAATATTGTTCTATCAGTTACTAAAAAAGGAGTGTGAAAATATTCACCTCTGTGGGTTTATGTATTCCTTTTTTTCTATGAGTTTAACTTCATGTATTTTGAAGCTCTGTTATATTCAGTGCACACATATTTATTGTGTCTTCTTCATGAATTGAACCCTTTATCATTAATAAATGTCCTCCGTCCCATTTTATTCTGTGTATTCCATGGGTGATGAGAAAGGCATCCTGATGCGGCTGGTGGGGACCCGGTTAAGGAGTCTCTCAGTTGGCCTTATGGGCCAACCTGCTGTTTTGTGGGTCGGAGACTTGGTCTAGAGTGTGTGTGTAGGGAAAAAGTGTTCTTGATTGGCCTCATACTTCACCAGGGGTGAGGGATTTAATGTGGCTTTTTGTCCTTTCTCTAGGTCCCAGGATCCCCCAGGCCTGTTCTCTCTATGCCTTTGGCCTGTTTCCCCCAAACCTGAGCCCGCCCCCTCCCTACTTTCTTTGTCCTTTCCTTGTTTCACGGCCTCGAGATGCCACTGACCCAGCACCCAGGGCATCTGGGAGACTCAGCTATGGAGAAAAGGGAGGTGGTGGCAAAAGAGACGTCTGCTGGGGCAGGCAGGCGTAGGGCAGTTACCTTCTCATGCAAGTAATCACGAAGGTCATGTTATACATGGTGTCAGGGAGAGCAGTTGATTTTACTGTCAATTATCAACGCGAGTTTCCAACGAAGAAATTAAGAAAATGACAAGATATGGTTTGGCTGAGCCGAAGCAGTACTGATTACAGACACCTGCTCAAATGTTTGCAGTGAAATAACATGCACGTGAGTCAGGTTAAGTTTGTTGCACTTCAACGTAAAAGTGGTTATGAAGTCCATTTTCAAATATTCCGCTTTCAAAACATGTTCCTTATTTATCTTGGATGTCATCAGTTAAATAAAAAAGAACTTAAGTCATGATTTCTCCTTATAAGACTTTATTAATGCCAGAAATGAAACAGCAAAAACAAAATGAATTTGAAAAATCAGTGTGATTGTGGATGCAGAGATGGTATGAACAGGGACTGAGGAAAAGCCAGGTCTGAGGAGAGCCTTCAGTTTCAACTCGGAACTTTTAAAGGTCATGATTCAGCTGATCCTGTGAAGTGGACTGTACAGTGGGTAGGTCGCTTCGTGCCTTTATAGCCAGGCTGCGTGCTGGACATCAAGGCTCTTCCCTCCCCTAGGAAAGCTTAACTCCCAGTGCTCCTGGGTTTGTCACCTTCTGGACTTGCAGGCTTGAGACCCTTGGGTCCCCCGTCCTGCACTGGACGACCCCTGACTGGGAGGAATTTTCTAACGAGGTGAGACAGAAGAAAATGAAACAAAAAGGAACTACAGAAAACAATGTGGGGTTAATTGCTGCATTGCCCTGTTATGCTGATTCCCACATCTTGTAGGTCTCTGGGATCATTTCTGTAACAAACATTAGGCCCTTGGTTAGAAACATAGCTCTCTCTCACACACACACATCGATCATCTCCACCAAAACCAATATTTTGACTTATGGTGCCTTTGCTGCTGTCAGCTCAAAAACTACCTGTACTTTGTTTCCTTGAATCGTTATGCTTTTGCATAGCCATGCTCTAGCAGTTTTATCAAAGCAGGACATAATTGCATACACTCTGGAAATGAGGGGTGAGTCACCTTTTTCAAAATTAAATTTTTAAAATTCTGACCCCTATCGCCTTCCATACCTTTAATGTAGAGAGTGCCTATTCAGAGCATTCCATTTTTAAGTAATCACATCCAAACAGGTCACACTACCCATGTGTGTTTCTTCATGCTATATATACGTTTCTGGAAATGTTTGGTGGAAACAGATTTCTTTTCTTTTTTCGGTGGGTCAATGGAGTGACATTTCACTACTGACATAATTTCAGCTATTCTTTTCTATCTCCAGTCTGGTGTGGTTCTTGACACTTGGGCCTACAATTTTTTTCTGCACCAGCCTTTGTCAGATAATCAGTGATCCTAACACAAGTGCTCCACACGAGGGAACTACCCTCCATGGGAACTGGCAGTTTGAAGCCCTGGTTTCTTGCCTGAGACTCTTTGCAAGTCACATGGGGAAGAAGGCAGCTCCTCACAGGCTCTGGCTGTGTGTGGTGATGCAGAGCTGGCTGTGGGGCTTAGGGAGTGGGGAGCCCTCTCCTTGCTCTGTCCAGGCTCACTAAGGACCCTGAACTCAGTTAAAATACTTAGAAATTTTCCCCCACTTTGTCCAAGGAAGAAAATAATGTCACCAGAACCTGCTTCTTTGAAAATCAAAATGGCTTCTTTGAAAATCAAAATGACTTCTTGTATGGTCTGAAAAAAGAAGACTTTGGCATTCACTTACCTGTGGGGTGATTGGAAACCCTGAAATCCTGTAGCAAAGTCTACAACTGCCCCAACTGCACTGACTATCATGGGCCTGACTGCCAATTTGATCTATCCTCATAAAGAAGACACAATCTCAGTCAGAATGCAGGACCAGTATCTGCTTAGTTTCCAGCTGTAGGTGCTCAGAAGGATCAAGAATGGACATTAAATAACACTTCATGCCCAACTGACACCTTCATTCTGGGTCTCCTGGACCCCAGGACCTGTAAAGGAAGGGGTGACATGACGCCTTCATTATAAAGTGGGAGTGTTTGTACTCTCAGTACCTAGTCACTTCTCAAGCAGAAGGGAGCAATTGGCTGGGAAACCTAAGAATGGAATTCATAGGTTTTTTCCTGGTCATTTTTCTCTATCACTCCAAAGCTTGGGCCCATCATAGGCTAACCAGGGACAACCTATGCTTTCCCCAAGGCGGTAAAAATTCCTCTGCTAGCATTAGCCAGCTCACAGGGAAACACACTGTATAGGTGACCATGAGAATGGCCTTCAGACTAACCATCAGTAGGTATTTCTAATTGTAACTACTGATGGGAGAGTTCCAGTTGAACATCGCAGAAAGAAACCCTCACTTGACATGCACATCTTTCAAGTATCAAAACACCTGTTCAGATCCCTATTGAAAGGGAGACAGGATGATTACTCATTTTGTGTCTGCAGGTGTTTCCCACATGTCTCCAAGGCTCACCCAATTAATCCATTTTGTCAAAATCCTCAGAGGAAGTATGAGGTAGAGGAATGAGCTTGCAATTGGCAGCCTGAACAACTCTATTCTCTAAGCTGGACTCTGGGTCTTGGCTTTGTGAGTAATCTTGGGCAAAGCGTTCCCTCCTCTAGTTCTCAGTGTTCTTTTCTTCAAAGTGGCATCAACAGTCTCTTCCAGGCCTATCTTCCAAGGTCTTTCGGAGAAGACATGAGACGATGCGTGGGAAAAGGCCAAGAGCAGCAGAATACCTGGCTACGGGTAGCTGCTTAATTGCAATATCCTTAGAGCCACCAGTGTCATCTGATATACTTATCTCAGAGCCTGAGATCCATTGCCCCTGTCACTTGTCTTTCTTTGGGTATTGAAATGACTAGTCTGCTGAAGTCTGCGGAGTAAGATTCTGCCACCATTGCTGGGCTTGATCTCCTCAACTGTCTTCAGAGGCTGGAACAAGATGGTCTCCAGAGGCCCCTTTGCTAGGATAATTTATCATTCTCATTGAAGCACAGGAGAGAAGTCAGAATTTCAGGTATTGGAGTCAAACGATAAAATCCTGTTGGTGGCAACACTCACTCCAATCTTTGCTCCAATAGGACAGAGGGGAGGCTAGATTCTCTCAGAGCCCCCTCCGGAAGGCAACTGCTTCCTTCTTTTCTTCCTTCGATGTATAAACAGGTCTTCTTTCCTAAAGGTTCTGGCCAAGACCTTGAAAACTACACATTCTCTCTTGGTTTTGACCTGTGTTGACCATCAGTGTGTTTTTAGTGGACAAAAAAAAAAAAAAAAAAGAAAAAACTCAAACTGAGCCCCAAGCTTCCCTGTTTCACACATGGCGCAAGCCCGCACCTCTCATACTTTGGATTGCCTTTCATCCGTCCACTCCTGTTTTGTGCTCTGGAGAGCCTGTGTCTTCTGCTCATCCACTTGGACATAGTCTACTCTTTGTTCTTCTGAAAGGAGAAGTTTCTGAAGGAGGAGAACAAAAAGGTTTTCATTACATCTAACTTAAAATGTCAGGAAAACGTTTACCCTTTTGTATTAAATTACATTGTTAAATATTTGCTGCCCTTTCCTCTGTGTGGAAACTTTGTACTTTGTATGTGTGCTTGTGTGTGTGCATGCACGTGCTTCTGCTTCCCTCAACTTTGTTCTAGCCACTTGACTTGCTTTGATCAATATAATGTAAGTGGAAGTGACATGGCCTGGCATGGCGGCACGTGCCTGTAATCCCAGCACTTTGAGAGGCTGGGATGTGGTTTGGCTGTGCCCCTACTCAAATCTCATCTTGAATTGTAGTTCCCATAATCCCCATGTGCCCTGGGAAGGACCTGGTGGGAGGTAATTGAATCAAGGGGATAGTTACCCTCATGCTGTTCTCATGATAGTAAGTTCTCAAGAGATCTGATGGTTTTATAAGGGGCTTTCCCCACTTCATTCTGCACTTCTCTTTCCTGCCGCCATGTGAAAAAGGATGTGTTTCCTTCCCCTTCCACGATGATTGTAAGTTTCTTGAGGCTTCCCCAGCCACGCTGAATTGTGAGTCAATTAAACCTCTTTCCTTTATAAATTACCCAGTCTCAGGTATTTCTTCATAGCAGTGTGAGAATGGACTAATACAGAGGCCAAGGCAGGAGGATCACTTGAGCCCAGGAGATCAAGATCATTTTTTATTAAAAAATAAAAAACAGCCGTGGGTGATGGTGTGCAACTGTAGTACCAGCTACTTGGGAGACTGAGATGGGAGGATAACTTTAGCCCAGGAGATCGAGGCTGCAGTGAGCTATGACCATGCCACTGCACTCCAGCCTGAGTGACAGAGTGAGATCTTGACTCAAGAAAACAAAACAATACTAACAAAAAGGAAGTGACATGTTCCAATCCTAAGGAGAAAGAGGTATTCTGTGATTCTGCAATCTCTCTTTTTCCTCTGCCAGGAGGCCAGCACACTTCAGATGGGGGCTGCTTCTCTTGCCTCGGCCCTGGACTGGAGATGACCTGGAACACAAAGGCTCTGGCCTGCAATAAAAGAGCCTTTGTGTTGAAAGCAGATGAGATTTGGGGGTTGTTTGTCTACCAAAACTGACTGATGCTCCTTTTATACTTATTGCTCCCACCCTTCTTACCAGCTTTTCTCCAGTCTCATATCAGGTTTTTGGAACGATATTAAAAGTAGAAAACAAGTAGGAGTTACCTCAGCAAAAGAGGAGGAAAGTCCTCCATTGTTTCCCATGCACTCATTCCTTACGCTGTACAGTGGGTGATACTAGTTCACAGATATGATAACTTACATGTATTAACTCAATTAATCCTCACAACAGCCCTTGACATAAGTGTTGTCATTTCTGATTCCCATTTTTCAGATGAGAATTCTACCCAAAGGGGTAGCTGCCCAACTCAGCATTCAAGGCCCCTTACTTCCAACTTACAGTTCTTTCCACTGCTCCCTCAAGTCTAACCAAACTAGGCTATTACTTGTTCCCTAAACAGGATGTTCCTACACCTGGAGGGTCCTCTACCCCACCCTCGTTTCTGCCTGAGATATTTTTCTATAAACTTTTTGGTCCAAATTTTGAAGTGTGAATATCACATCTATTTATACATACACACACAAAGAACACACCCTAGAAGGAAATACACCAAGATTTCATTCTCTCTGGGAGGCAGGATGAGAGCTGATTTTAATATTCTTCATTATACATGTCTGCATTTTTAACACTTTCTAAGGAGAATATGCATGGTTTGATAATCAGAAAAGTCTAGGCAGAGATAGAATCACCTGGGAATTCTTAGACGCAAAGCCCTTCCTACCTGCTGCATGGGGGCTGGTGATGCTGAATTGAAGTCCAGGGCCAAATAATCTAGGCTGAATTTCTTTGTCCACGTAAGAGCACCACTGCTCAGGGAACTGGCTGTTCGGTGCTCCTCCTAGGAACCAACATCACAGGAGTCAGGTTAATGATGTCTATCTTGGTTGCTCAAGGGAAGGAGGGCAAGTTGGGGCTTCACCCAAGCAGCTGCCATCAGATCGTAACAGAATAGTCTGATGAGACCTGAGTCAATCAGCCTGCATATCTGAGTGAGAACTGTAATTTCAAACAGAATATAGCCAATTTGGCCTTTGCAATGAAACCATACCATTATTCACCATGGGAACAGTTTGCCAAAATTCACTCAAAAAGGAATTTGCTTCACGAATCTGACAGGCCTGTGATACTTCAGAGATTAAACCCTGACAAGATCAACTATACTTATTAAAGTTCTCGTGAAGGCATCCCAAATGCACTTAAATATAGTTTGCACAATACAAACAGTTATAACACAGATGAAAATCAGGGCCCAGCTTCAGAAGTGCAATGCTACCAATCCATATCTTTGAAGCTGTTTCCCCTGTACCATCTTTCCTTCTCCCAAGAGGTAAAGCACTATCTTGAATTTTGTGCTTACCACTCCTTTTACTTTTAAATATAGTTTTATGAGTATGCAAGTATCCTTAAATAACAGACTATTTCATTTTGCCTGTTTTTGAATGTCATATCAACAGAATCACATTGTATGCATTTTGGGCGGCTTCAGTTTTGTGTTCAATATTAGGTACTCCACATTCACTTGTGTCGAAGCATTAGCCCTATTTCACTCATTTGCAGTGGGTCAGATATTCCATTGCATGACTTATTTAATCATTCTGCCATCAAAGGATATTTGAGTTGCTCCCAGTTTGGGGGCTATTGTAAGCAATGCTGCCATGGGCATTCATGCACCTGTGGGAGAAATTCTAGGGCATTTACTTGGGAATAGAATCACTGGGTTATAGGATATGAGCATCTTCAACTTTACTAAGTATCACCAAACTATTTTCCAGAGTGAACCAATCTACACGTGTACCAGGAGTGTATAAGAACTTCTATTGCTTCCCATCCTGGCCAACACTTGGTATTGTCAGACTTTTTAACATTTTTCCTACCTGAGACAGGTAAAATGGTATCTTACTGTGGTTTGATTTTCCATTCCCCTGATTATTAATTAGTATGAGCACCTGTTCATATGTTGAAAGGTCATTTGTTTATTTCTCCTCTGTGAATTGCCTGTTTGGGTTTGTTTTGTTTTTTGGGTTTTTTTTTTTGCCTTGTTTCTGGTTAATTTTTGTACTGAATTATTTGTATATTTTTCTTACTTACCCTTAGTACTTTTTCCTCTGCCCTGGAGAGTAATCATTTGCTATCATGTATGTTGCAGATAGCTCATCACAGTCTAGCTTCTTGTCTTTTCATTTCTTTTTATGGTATTTCTTTTGACTAAGAAATACTTTTAATGTAATATGTCGATCTTTTCCTGTATGGCTTACATAATGTTTAAGGAATCCTTCCCTATGCTGAGGCCATAATTTATTTCTCTATATTTTTCCTGAAATTATAAAGTTTTGCAATAATTTGCTTCACGTTTAAGCAATAATCTCACTTGAACGGATTTTAATATTGTATATGGTGGTGCAATAGAAATAAAATTCATTCCATTTTTGTTGCTGTTTTTACTCAACATGGATAACCTAGTTTCCCCCAGAATGTCTTGCGTGATCTTGACCCTTTTAGAATCAGCTTCAAAGTTCCTCAAAAATCCCTGTTAGGGAATTGGTTAGATAATGTCTTTAATATTTGAGTCTTCCTATTCAGGAACATGGTCTACTTTTCCACTTATTTCATTCTCCTTAATGTCTTTCAATAAGTTTTAATAATTTTCTCCACAATATTTTTTGTTAGGTTTATCGCTAAATGCCTAGAGTTTGTTGTTACTGTAAATGGTAAATTTTGTTTAAATTCTTTTTTCTGTTTGTTACCATTATCTAGACATCGAACTGGATTGTGTATATTGATTTTATATCCATCAATCTTGATATCTTTTATTAATTGTAATTATTTATTTTACTAAGTAATTCTAATTATTTCTAAGTAGATTATTTCGAGTTATCACTCATATAAGCAGATTATTTTGAGTTATCGCTTCATCTAAGAATAATCACTCTTTGTCTTCTTCCTTCCTTTCCAATTCTTATTCATTTTGTTTCTTTAGGAGATGTTTTTAGCTTTTAACCACTGAGTATGATATCTACTACAGGTTCTATAAGATTCATTTTTCATTTGTTATGAGGTTAGAGAAAATTCCTCTATTCCTTGTTTACTAATAGATTTTTTCATGAATAGATGTTGAGTTCTATCAAATGCTTTTTCTGCATCTAGTAAGATAATATATCATTTTTCTCCTTTAATCTGTTAATGTGCTTGGTTGACTTAATAGATATTTCTGGTTTATGGTTGTAATAGCTCATCTCTCTGAGAATATTGGTAATAATAGAGTTTTAAAAAGGCTTTTCCTAGCCGGGCGCAGTGGCTCACACCTTTAATCCCAGCACTTTGGGAGGCCGAGGCGAGCGGATCACTTGGGGTCAGGAGTTCAAGACCAGCCTGGCCAACATGGTGAAACTCTGTCTCTACTAAAAATACAAAAATCTGCCAGGCATGGTGGCGCATGCCTGTAGTCCCAGCTACTTCGGAGGCTGAGGCAGGAGAATCGCTTGAACCCGGGAGGCAGAGGTTGCAGTGAGCTGAGATTGCACCACTGCACTCCAGCCTGGGTGACAGAGTGAGACTCCGCCTCACAAAAAAATAAAATAATAAATAAATAAAAAGGCTTTTCCTTCTGGCATAGTTCTTATTTCCTCCAATCTGTTTTGATTTCAATCTTTCATGCTAGAGTTCTCCTGAAATGTCACATGAAATCACTGACTGTTGCTTATACTTATGAGCGAAAGACCAAAAAGCTAACGTGGAGCTTTGTGTACATGGATGGTGTTTGTCAGCTCTGGAGTTTTCTGCAGGGTGATCCCAATGGGTGGTTATCTTGAGTAACCCCCAGTATTAGGAACTACGTTTTGCCACTTGGGCTGCTCAAATAGCCCAGAGAAATATTTTCTAATCTCCAAACTCAATTGTAATGGTCTGGTTGTCAACATTCTGGAAAAGGGCTTGAGAATGGTTCTCATATCCATTATGCCTATTTACTTAATCACCTTGTCGTTAGTATAGTATTGGTGGTCAAATATGTCTAGTATCCCCCAGTGCAGAGACCTTTTGTTTTACTCTCTCCAGAGAGACTGAACTTCAACTTTTCTATGAGATGGGGGATGGAAAGTCACAGTGTTTCACCTCCATGGAGTGAGGGAAGGGATCTTGGAATTTACCTGATGCCTTTGACCATTACTGCTTCTTTTACTTTCCCTTCAACCCTACTTCAGAACTACCTACTGTGGACAATTCCTGAACTCTTTGGGTAGTCTGCAGTATAAGTCAAGTTGCTTCTTGCCTTCCTTCCACCACATTTAAGATTTAATTTTTTTGTTGGGGGGAGGGGTCTTGTAAGTCATTTACTACATATCTACCTGCATTCTAGTTTCCAATATGTTACTGCTATTTTCTTCTCCAATTCTTCATATCTTTGTGGGTTTATGCCTTTAACAGATTTCTTTACTGTTATTTTAGAGGGTGTTTGGGGATGGAGAGAAATTGGAAGCTTGTGGTCAATCTTCCATTTGAGGTTCATGTGTCAGCACTTTATTTCTTTTTGTGGCTGCATAATACAATGGAATATTATACTACATTTTATTATGTATTATACTACATTTTATTCACACATTCATCAGTCGATGATCATTTGAGTTGTTTTCCCTTTCTGGCTATTATGAAAAAATGCTTCTATGAACATTTGTGTACGAGTATTTGGTTAGACATATTCTTCTTTGGGATTTTAAAATCTGCATCCACCAGTAACATTGGCCTACAGCTTTCTACTTATGTAATTGCTATTTGTTTTATCAAATTATTTTAGCCTCATAAAGTAAGGTGGGTAATATTCTCTTCTCCCATTCCTGGTAGGTGTTTATATAAGATTGCACTTATCTCTTCTTTTTGGTCGAAACTATCTGTAAAGTTTTTTGGGCCTTATGATCCTTTGTAGTACAAATTTTCCTACTCATTCAGTGTCTTTAATAGGTACATAAACATTCAGGTTTTCTAATTCTACTTGAGTCAATTTCTGATTTTTTTTTTAATCCAGAGAATTTGCCTATCACAAAAGTTTTCAAATTTATTGGTACAGAGTTGTTCACAAAATTCTCTTAGGTAGTTAATCTCTCATGTATTTGTAATTATTATCTGTTCTTCATTCTTAATATTACTTATTTGTAATCATATGTTTTGTATTAGTTTTGTTAAATTTTAGTCTTTTTAAAGAGCCAATTACAGCTGTATTGATCCTCTCTGATTTTGTTATTTTGTTAGTTTCTGTTTTTGCCTTTATTCTTTCACTTTTGTAGGGTTTTTATAAACTTATTATTATAAAATTTTTCCAGCAATCAGCCAAATTAAAGAAAATATACCCACCATGTATATTCCACTAACATTTTATTATACTAACCTGCTTGTAAGTCTTTGGGCTTGTGGAGGAATGGTACCTTTCATGAACTGTGAGCAACTCTAGCATTATCCCTTGACATATTGCCTCTCTCCTATTTTTCTATAATCTTCTTCAACAACTCTGACTATACAAGTATTTGACCTTCTTACTCTATCTTCCATGTCCCAAATTTCTTTCATATTCTCCATGTTTTTAACTCCTTGTTCTGATTTATTAGTAACTTATTCATAAATTATCTTCCAGCTCACTAAATCACTCTTTGTGCTTAGTCTGTTTATCTCATCCATTGAGTTTCTAATTTCATTCTTGTTTTTATTTCTACAAGTTGTAAATGGTCTTTTACAATCTACTTGGCCATTTTTAATAGTATCTCATTACTTAATCCAACTTTCAATTTCTCATTTGTTTCTTTAAATATAGTAAAACTACTTATTTTATATTCAAAATCCAGTGTTTCCAAAAACTGCCTACTTCCATATTTGATTCTATTGTTTGTAATTCTTATTAATTTGGGGGGTTGCTGTTTCTCA
The DNA here is from genome assembly GCF_029281585.2 of Gorilla gorilla gorilla. Classification (NCBI taxonomy): domain Eukaryota; kingdom Metazoa; phylum Chordata; class Mammalia; order Primates; family Hominidae; genus Gorilla; species Gorilla gorilla. Next base: position 166,297,106 of record NC_073247.2, read on the forward strand.
ATATTTTTGGCCCGAGAGATTTCTTTTCCCTTCCCTTCTTGTCAGCTGAGTTTTAGACTTAAAAATGTATCATATTTATAATAAGAGGTGTTTATCATGCTATCTTGCCTACCAAAGTGTTCCATCAAATTTTAAAAATAGAATAAATGTAGTTTCACCTCCAGTAATGTTGAATAAAGTAATTTTGATCACCCTTCCTGCCGAGAACAATATTTTTTTCCTTTTTTGGTAGAAATTAAAAAATTGTTTCTAAAATTTTTATGGGAGTAGAAAAGTCAAAGAAAAAAAACAAAAAAAACCTAGAGGAAGGTAAACAAAGCAGGAGGACTTACTTTCCTTGATATTGAGTCTTATAAAGCTACAGCAACTAAGGGAGTTTGTATTGTTCAAAGACAGACAGGGAAACCAACAGAATAGAATTAAGAGTCCATAAAAAATCCGTACATATAAGGATATTTGATTTATGGCAAAGATGGCACTGCCGAATCGTCAGTAAATGATAGTCATTTTACATAAATGGTGCCAACCAATTAGATAAACATATGGGGAAAAATGAGTCTCGACCCCTATCTCACAGCACACACAAGTTAATTCAAGGTGGTATAATCCAAATGTGAAGGTAAAACTAGAAAACTCCTAGGAAATAACCATAATTCACCCGAGATCAAATAGATAATGATCCTGTATTAAAGAAATTGAATTCACCCAGAGGGTTTCACTGGTGAATTATACCAAAAATTTAAAGAGTAAACAAAACTAATTCTACACGATCTGTTCCAGGAACTAGAAGAGGAGAGAACACTTCCTGAGGAGCCCGGCATGACCTTAATACCAAAACCACACAAAGACACTACAAAAACCTAAAGATCAACACCCATTAGGAACACAGACATGAAAATCCTCAACAAAATATTAGCAGATGAAATGCAGCAATATATACAATGAAATAATACACCATGACCAAATGGGGTTTATCTAGAGAATACAAGACTGGCTTAAAGCCTGGCACAGTGGCTCATGCCTATAATCCCAGCATTTTAGGAGGCTGAGGTGGGAGGATGGCTTGAGCTCAGAAGTTCAAGACCAGCCTGGGCAACATAGTAAGACCCTGTCTCTACCAAAAAAAAAAAATCCCAAGAAATCTGAGGAAAATAAAAACCTCCTATAATTAATAAGTTAATTCAGCAATCTCAAACTCTTGGGCTCAAGGGATCTTCTTGTCTCAGCCTCCTGATTAGCTGGGACTATACGCACAGCTACTATGCATGGTTAATTTTTAATAACATTTTTGTAGAGACAGGGTCTCACTTTGTTGCCCAGGCTGGTCTTGAACTCTTGGGCTCAAGCCATTCTCCCACATCAGCCTCCACAAAGTCCTGGGATTACAAGTGCGAGCCACTGAACTCAGCCAATCATATTTCTATATACCACCAATGGGTCATTGGAAGCTGAAATTTAAAAAATACTATTTATAATAGTTCCAAAAATGAAATACGTAGATATAAATCTAATAGGACACGCATAAGATCTATGTAAAAATTACAAAATTATGAGGGGAAAAAAATCAAAGAAAATCTGAATAAATGAGCCAGGCGCGATGGCTCATGCCTGTATTCCCAGCACTTTGGGAGGCTGAGGCAGACAGATCACTTGAGGTCAGGGGTTCGAGACCAGCCTGGCCAACATGGTGAATCCCTGTCTCTACTAAAAATACGAAAAAGTTAGCCAGGCGTGGTGGCATGTGCCTGTAATCCCAGCTACTTGGGTGGCTAAGACATGACAATCACTTGAACCCGAGAGGGGGAGGTTGCAGTGAGTCGAGATTGTGCCACTGCACTCCAACCTGGGTGACAGAGCAAGACTCTATCTCAAAAAAAAGAAAAAAACAAAACAAAAAAACCAAAAACCAATCTGAGTAAATGGAGAGATATACTGTGCTCAGTAATTGGAAGATTCAGAATAGTAAAGACTCAATTCTCAAATGTATGCATAGATTTAATGCAATTCCAACTAAAAAAAAAAGTGTTAGGTCGGGCGTGGTGGCTCACGCCTGTAATCCCAGCACTTTGGGAGGCTGAGGCGGGCAGATCACAAGGTCAGGAGATCAAGACCATCCTGGCTAACACGGTGAAACCCCATCTCTACTAAAAAAAATACAAAAAATTAGCCACGTGTGGTGGCGGGCGCCTGTAGTCCCAGCTACTCAGGAAGCTGAGGCAGGAGAACAGCGTGAACCTGGGGGGCGGCACTTGCAGTGAGCCGAGATGGTGCCACTGCACTCCAGCCTGGGTGACAGAGCGAGACTCTGTCTCAAAAAAAAAAAAAAAAAAAAAAAAAGTCTTAGCAGGATATTTTTGTAGATAAAGAACATCTGACTCTAATTATACATGGAAAGGCAAAGGAAGTAGAATAACAAAAACAAGTTTTAAAAACAAGAATGACGTTAGAGAAAATAAACTTCCTGATTTTAAAATTTACTCCAAAGCTACAATAATCAAGACTGTATGGCATAGGCAAAGAGAGAGACAATGGAACAGAATAGAAAATCTACACAAATATGCCCAACTGATTTATTACAGAGGTGCAAAGAAAATTCAATGAAGAAAGGATTATATTTTCCATAAATGGTACTGAAACATTTGGACATCCATATGCAAAATGTCAGCTTCGACTTCACCTCACATCTCATACAAAAATAAACTTAAAATGGATCATAGACCTAAATGTAAAACCATAATTCTTTTAGAAGGAAATAAAGGAGAAAATTCTAATGAACTAAGGTTAGGCAGAGTTCTTAGACATAACAATCCATTAAGGAAACAAAATCAATAAATTGGACTTAATTAAATTTTTAAATGTTTGCTCTGCAAAAGACAGAAGAGAATGGAAAGACAAGCTCCGGATATGGAGAAAATATTTGCAAACTATATATCCATTGGAGGACTTGGGTTTCTTTTGTTTTGTTTTTGTTTTTTTTTTTTTGAGACAGAGTCTTACTCTGTCACCCAGGCTGGAGTGCAGTGGCATGATCTTGGCTAACTGCAACCTCTGCCTCCCGGGTTCAAGCAATTCTCCTGCCTCTGCCTCCCGAGTAGCTAGGACTACAGGCACGTGCTACCACGCCCGGCTAATTTTTGTATTTTTAGTAGAGACAGGGTTTCACCATGTTGGCCAGGCTGGTCTCGAACTCCTGCCCTCAGATGATCCTCCCACCTCAGCCTCCCAAAGTGCTTGGACTACAGGCTTGAGCCACCATGCCTGGCCCCTTTGGAGGACTTGTACACAGAATATATAAAGAACTCTCAAAACTCAATGTAAGAAAACAAACAACCTGATTTAAAAATTGGCAAAAAGATTGAACAGATACTCCACCAAAGAAAATATATGGATGGCAAGTAAACACACCAAAATATGTCCAACATAATTTACCATTAGGAAAGTACATGTTAGAGCCACACTGAGATACCAATATACATCCGTTAGAAGGTAGAAAATTTAAAAATCTGGTAATACCAGAGGTACAAGGAGGAGCTGGTACCATTCCTTCTGAAACTATTCCAATTAATAGAAAAAGAGGGAATCCTCCCTAACTCATTTTATGAGGCCAGCATCATCCTGATACCAAAGCCTGGCAGAGACACAACAAAAAAAGAGAATTTTAGACCAATATCCCTGATGAACATCGATGCAAAAATCCTCAATAAAATACTGGCAAACCAAATCCAGCAGCACATCAAAAAGCTTATCCACCATGATCAAGTGGGCTTCATCCCTGGGATGCAAGGCTGGTTCAACATACGAAAATCAATAAACGTAATCCAGCGTATAAACAGAACCAAAGACAAAAACCACATGATTATCTCAATAGATGCAGAAAAGGCCTTTGACAAAATTCAACAGCTCTTCATGCTAAAAACTCTCAATAAATTAGGTATTGATGGGATGTATCTCAAAATAATAAGAGCTATCTATGACAAACCCACAGCCAATATCATACGGAATGGACAAAAACCGGAAGCATTCCCTTTGAAAACTGGCACAAGACAGGGATGCCCTCTCTCACCATTCCTATTCACCACAGTGTTGGAAGTTCTGGCTAGGACAATCAGGCAGGAGAAGGAAATAAAGGCTATTCAATTAGGAAAAGAGGAAGTCAAATTGTCCGTTTGCAGATGACATGATTGTATATCTAGAAAACCCCATCGTCTCAGCCCAAAATCTCCTTAAGCTGATAAGCAACTTCAGCAAAGTCTCAGGATACAAAATCAATGTGCAAAAATCACAAGCATTCTTATACACCAATAACAGACAAACAGAGAGCCAAATCATGAGTGAACTCCCATTCACAATTGCTTCAAAGAGAATAAAATACCTAGGAATCCAACTTACAAGGGATGTGAAGGACCTCTTCAAGGAGAACTACAAACCACTGCTCAATGAAATAAAAGAGGATACAAACAAATGGAAGAATATTCCATGCTCATGGATAGGAAAAATCAATATCATGAAAATGGCCATACTGCCCAAGGTAATTTATAGATTCAATGCCATCCCCATCAAGCTACCAATGACTTTCTTCACAGAATTGGAAAAAACTACTTTAAAGTTCATATGGAACCAAAAAAGAGCCTGCATTGCCAAGTCAATCCCAAGCCAAAAGAACAAAGCTGGAAGCATCACGCTACCTGACTTCAGACTATACTACAAAGCTACAGTAACCAAAACAGCATGGTACTGGTACCAAAACAGAGATATAGATCAATGGAACAGAACAGAGCCCTCAGAAATAATGCCACACATCTACAACCATCTGATCTTTGACAAACCTGAGAAAAACAAGCAATGGGGAAAGGATTCCCTATTTAATAAATGGTGCTGGGAAAACTGGCTAGCCATATGTAGAAAGCTGAAATTGGATCCCTTCCTTACACCTTATACAAAAATTAATTCAAGATGGATTAAAGACTTAAGCGTTAGACCTAAAACCATAAAAACCCTAGAAGAAAACCTAGGCAATACCATTCAGGACATAGGCATGGGCAAGGACTTCATGTCTAAAACACCAAAAGCAATGGCAACAAAAGCCAGAATTGACAAATGGGATCTAATTAAACTAAAGAGCTTCTGCACAGCAAAAGAAACTACCATCAGAGTGAACAGGCAGCCTACAGAATGGGAGAAAATTTTTGCAATCTACTCATCTGACAAACGGCTAATATCCAGAATCTACGAAGAACTGAAACAAACTTACAAGAAAAAAACAACCCCATCAAAAAGTGGGTGAAGAATATGAACAGACACTTCTGAAAAGAAGACATTTATGCAGCCAACAGACACATGAAAAAATGCTCATCATCACTGGCCATCAGAGAAATGCAAATCAAAACCACAATGAGATACCATCTCACACCAGTTAGAATGGCAATCATTAAAAAGTCAGGAAACAACAGATGCTGGAGAGGATGTGGAGAAATAGGAACACTTTTACACTGTTGGTGGGACTGTAAACTAGTTCAACCATTGTGGAAGTCAGTGTGGTGATTCCTCAGGGATCTAGAACTAGAAATACCATTTGACCCAGCCATCCATCCCATTACTGGGTATATACCCAAAGGATTATAAATCATGCTGCTATAAAGACACATGCACATGTATGTTTATTGTGGCACTATTCACAATAGCAAAGACTTGGAACCAACCCAAATGTCCAACACTGATAGACTGGATTAAGAAAATGTGGCACATATACACCATGGAATACTATGCAGCCATAAAAAAGGATGAGTTCGTGTCCTTTGTAGGGACATGGATGAAGCTGGAAACCATCCTTCTCAGCAAACTATCGCAAGGACAAAAAACCAAACACCGCATGTTCTCACTCATAGGTGGGAACTGAACAATGAGAACACTTGGACACAGGAAGGGGAACATCACACACTGGGATCTGTCATGGGGTGGGTGGACGGGGGAGGGATAGCATTAGGAGATATATCTAACGTAAATGACGAGTTAATGGGTGCAGCACACCAACATGGCACATGTATACATATGTAACAAACCTGCACGTTGTGCACATGTACCCTAAAACTTAAAGTATAATAAAAAAAGAAAACTAAAAAAAATATAAAAAAATAAAAATCTGGTAATACCAACTATGCTGGCAAAGGAGGTGGAGCAACTGGAACTCTCATAAGTTGCTGGTGGGAGTACAAAATGGTACAGCCACTATGGAAAACATTTTAGCAGTATCTTACAAAGTTAAATAAACAATTGATGACTCAGTTAAACATACATTTGATGATCCAGCAACACCACTTCTAGGTATTTATCCTGGAGCTGGATTTCTCAGCTGTGGCACTAATGACATTTGGGGCTGGATAGTTCTTTGTTGTGAGGGCTGTCTTGTGCATTGTAGGATGTATAGCAGCCCCCTTGATTTTTTTCCATTAGATGTCATTAGCACTACCTCCTCCACTCCAAGTTGTGGCAACCAAAAATGTTTCAAGACATTGCCAAACATCCCTTGAGGGTCAAAATCACCACTGTCTGAGAACCACTGATCTAGAGAAATGAAGACGTCTATCCACGTAGAAACCTGTCAAATACCACTAAGATCAGAAACAAGGCAAGCATGCCCACTTTTGCTACTTCTGTTCAACAAAGCATTGGGAGTTCTAGCCAAAGCAATTAGGCAAGAAAAAGAAAGAAAAGACATCCAAACTGGAAAGGGAGATGTAAAGTAACCTCTATTTGCTGATAATATAACCTTATATATAGATAACCCTAAAAATTATATAAACCCTAAGAATTATATAAAAATATAACCTTATATATAGATAACCCTAAAAAAACACAAAAACTAATAATAAATTAAAATGAACAAATTCAGCAAAGTTGCAGGATATAATATCAATACCCAAAAACCAGTTGCATTTCTATACACTAATAGTGAACAATCACAAAAGGAAATTTAAAAAAAATTCATTTACAATATCATCAAAAAGAACAAAATACTGATCGGAGGAGCCAAGATGGCCGAATAGGAAGAGCTCCGGTCTACAGCTCCCAGCGTGAGCGACACAGAAGACGGGTGATTTCTGCATTTCCATCTGAGGTACCGGGTTCATCTCACTAGGGAGTCCCAGACAGTGGGTGCAGCTTTGAAGAGAGCAGTGGTTCTCCCAGCACGCAGCTGGAGATCTGAGAACGGGCAGACTGCCTCCTCAAGTGGGTCCCTGACCCCTGACCCCCGAGCAGCCTAACTGGGAGGCACCCCCCAGCAGGGGCAGACTGACACCTCACATGGCCAGGTACTCCAACAGACCTGCAGCTGAGGGCCCTGTCTGTAGAAGGAAAACTAACAAACAGAAAGGACATCCACACCAAAAACCCATCTGTACATCACCATCATCAAAGACCAAAAGTAGATAAAACCACAAAGATGGGGAAAAAACAGAGCAGAAAAACTGGAAACTCTAAAAAGCAGAGCACCTCTCCTCCTCCAAAGGAACACAGTTCCTCACCAGCAACGGAACAAAGCTGGACGGAGAATGACTTTGACAAGCTGAGAGAAGAAGGCTTCCGACGATCAAATTACTCTGAGCTACGGGAGGACATTCAAACCAAAGGCAAAGAAGTTGAAAATTTTGAAAAAAATTTGGAAGAATGTATAACTAGAACAACCAATACAGAGAAGTGCTTAAAGGAGCTGATGGAGCTGAAAACCAAGGCTCGAGAACTACGTGAAGAACGCAGAAGCCTCAGGAGCCGATGCGATCAACTGGAAGAAAGGGTATCAGCGATGGAAGATGAAATGAATGAAATGAAGTGAGAAGGGAAGTTTAGAGAAAAAAGAATAAAAAGAAAAGAGCAAAGCCTCCAAGAAATATGGGACTATGTGAAAAGACCAAATCTACGTCTGATTGGTGTACCTGAAAGTGACGGGAAGAATGGAACCAAGTTGGAAAACACTCATCAGGATATTATCCAGGAGAACTTCCCCAATCTAGCAAGGCAGGCCAACATTCAGATTCAGGAAATACAGAGAACGCCACAAAGATACTCCTCAAGAAGAGCAACATCAAGACACATAATTGTCAGATTCACCAAAGTTGAAATGAAGGAAAAAATGTTAAGGGCAGCCAGACAGAAAGGTCGGGTTACCCTCAAAGGGAAGCCCATCAGACTAACAGCAGACCTCTCGGCAGAAACTCTACAAGCCAGAAGAGAGTGGGGGCCAATATTCAACATTCTTAAAGAAAAGAATTTTCAACCCAGAATTTCATATCTAGCCAAACTAAGCTTCATAAGTGAAGGAGAAATAAAATACTTTACAGACAAGCAAATGCTGAGAGATTTTGTCACCACCAGGCCTGCCCTAAAAGAGCTCCTGAAGGAAGCACTAAACATGGAAAGGAACAACCGGTACCAGCCGCTGCAAAATCATGCCAAAATGTAAAGACCATCAAGACTAGGAAGAAACTGCATGAACTAACGAGCAAAATAACCAGCTAACATCATAACGACAGGATCAAATTCACACATAACAATATTAACTTTAAATGTAAATGGACTAAATGCTCCAATTAAAAGACACAGACTGGCACACTGGATAAAGAGTCAAGACCCATCAGTGTGCTGTATTCAGGAAACCCATCTCACGTGCAGAGATGCACATAGGCTCAAAATAAAAGGATGGAGGAAGATCTACCAAGCAAATGGAAAACAAAAAAAGGCAGGGGTTGCAATCCTAGTCTCTGATAAAACAGACTTTAAACCAACAAAGATCAAAAGAGACAAAGAAGGCCATTACATAATGGTAAAGGGATCAATTCAACAAGAAGAGCTAACTATCCTAAATATATATGCACCCAATACAGGAGCACCCAGATTCATAAAGCAAGTCCTGAGTGACCTACAAAGAGACTTAGACTCCCACACATTAATAATGGGAGACTTTAACACCCAACTGTCAACATTAGACAGATCAACGAGACAGAAAGTCAACAAGGATACCCAGGAATTGAACTCAGCTCTGCACCAAGCGGACCCAATAGACATCTACAGAACTCTCCACCCCAAATCAACAGAATATACATTTTTTTCAGCTCCACACCACACCTATTCCAAAATTGACCACATAGTTGGAAGTAAAGCTCTCCTCAGCAAATGTAAAACAACAGAAATTATAACAAACTATCTCTCAGACCACAGTGCAATCAAACTAGAACTCAGGATTAAGAATCTCACTCAAAACCGCTCGGCTACATGGAAACTGAACAACCTGGTCCTGAATGACTACTGGGTACATAACGAAATGAAGGCAGAAATAAAGATGTTCTTTGAAACCAACGAGAACAAAGCCACAACATACCAGAATCTCTGGGACACATTCAAAGCAGTGTGTAGAGGGAAATTTATAGCACTAAATGCCCACAAGACAAAGCAGGAAAGATCCAAAATTGACACCCTAACATCACAATTAAAAGAACTAGAAAAGCAAGACAAATACATTCAAAAGCTAGCAGAAGGCAAGAAATAACTAAAATCAGAGCAGAACTGAAGGAAATTGAGACACAAAAAACCCTTCAAAAAATTAACGAATCCAGGAGCTGGTTTTTTGAAAGGATCAACAAAATTGATAGACCGCTAGCAAGACTAATAAAGAAAAATAGAGAGAAGAATCAAATAGACGCAATAAAAAATGATAAAGGGGATATCACCACCAATCCCACAGAAATACGAACTACCATCAGAGAATACTACAAACACCTCTATGCAAATAAACTAGAAAATCTAGAAGAAATGGATAAATTCCTTGACACATACACTCTCCCAAGACTAAACCAGGAAGAAGCTGAATCTCTGAATAGACCAATAACAGGCTCTGAAATTGTGGCAATAATCAATAGCTTACCAACGAAAAAGAGTCCAGGACGAGATGGATTCACAGCCGAATTCTACCAGAGGTACAAGGAGGAACTGGTACCATTCCTTCTGAAACTATTCCAATCAACAGAAAAAGAGGGAATCCTCCCTAACTCATTTTATGAGGCCAGCATCATCCTGATACCAAAGCCGGGCAGAGACACAACAAAAAAAGAGAATTTTAGACCAATATCCTTGATGAACATTGATGCAAAAATCCTCAATAAAATACTGGCAAACCAAATCCAGCAGCACATCAAAAAGCTTATCCACCATGATCAAGTGGGCTTCATCCCTGGGATGCAAGGCTGGTTCAATATACGCAAATCAGTAAATGTAATCCAGCATATAAACAGAACCAAAGACAAAAACCACATGATTATCTCAATAGATGCAGAAAAGGCCTTTGACAAAATTCACAACCTTCATGCTAAAAACTCTCAATAAATTAGGTATTGATGGGACGTATCTCAAAATAATAAGAGCTATCTATGACAAACCCACAGCCAATATCATACTGAATGGGCAAAAACTGGAAGCATTCCCTTTGAAAACTGGTACAAGACAGGGATGCCCTCTCTCACCACTCCTATTCAACATAGTGTTGGAAGTTCTGGCCAGGGCAATTAGGCAGGAGAAGGAAATAAAGGCTATTCAATTAGGAAAAGAGGAAGTCAAATTGTCCCTGTTTGTAGACTACATGATTGTATATCTAGAAAACCCCATTGTCTCAGCCCAAAATCTCCTTAAGCTGATAAGCAACTTCAGCAAAGTCTCAGGATACAAAATCAATGTACAAAAATCACAAGCATTCTTATACACCAATAACAGACAAACAGAGAGCCAAATCATGAGTGAACTCCCATTCACAATTGCTTCAAAGAGAATAAAATACCTAGGAATCCAACTTACAAGGGATGTGAAGGACCTCTTCAAGGAGAACTACAAACCACTGCTCAAGGAAATAAAAGAGGATACAAACAAATGGAAGAACATTCCATGCTCATCGGTAGGAAGAATCAATATTGTGAAAATGGCCATACTGCCCAAGGTAATTTACAGATTCAATGCCATCCCCATCAAGCTACCAATGACTTTCTTCACAGAATTGGAAAAAACTACTTTAAAGTTCATATGGAACCAAAAAAGAGCCTGCATTGTCAAGTCAATCCTGAGCCAAAAGAACAAAGCTGGAGGCATCACGCTACCTGACTTCAAACTATACTACAAAGCTACAGTAACCAAAACAGCATGGTACTGGTACCAAAACAGAGATACAGATCAATGGAACAGAACAGAGCCCTCAGAAACAATGCCGCATATCTACAACTATCGGATCTTTGACAAACCTGAGAAAAACAAGCAATGGGGAAAGGATTCCCTATTTAATAAATGGTGCTGGGAAAACTGGCTAGCCATATGTAGAAAGCTGAAACTGGATCCCTTCCTTACACCTTATACAAAAATCAATTCAAGATGGATTAAAGACTTAAGCGTTAGACCTAAAACCATAAAAACCCTAGAAGAAAACCTAGGCATTACCATTCAGGACATAGGCATGGGCAAGGACTTCATGTCTAAAACACAAAAAGCAATGGCAACAAAAGCCAAAATTGACAAATGGGATCTAATTAAACTAAAGAGCTTCTGCACAGCAAAAGAAACTACCATCAGAGTGAACAGGCAGCCTACAGAATGGGAGAAAATTTTTGCAATCTACTCATCTGACAAACGGCTAATATCCAGAATCTACAAAGAAAACAAATTTACAAGAAAAAAACAAACAACCCCATCAAAAAGTGGGCAAAGGACATGAACAGACACTTCTCAAAAGAAGACATTTATGCAGCCAAAAAACACGTGAAAAAATGCTCACCATCACTGGCCATCAGAGAAATGCAAATCAAAACCACAATGAGATACCATCTCACACCAGTTAGAATGGCAATCATTAAAAAGTCAGGAAACAACAGGTGCTGGAGAGGATGTGGAGAAATAGGAACACTTTTACACTGTTGGTGGGACTGTAAACTAGTTCAACCATTGTGGAAGTCAGTGTGGCGATTCCTCAGGGATCTAGAACTAGAAATACCATTTGACCCAGCAATCCCATTACTGGGTATATACCCAAAGGACTATAAATCATGCTGCTATAAAGACACATGCACACGTATGTTTATTGCAGCATTATTCACAATAGCAAAGACTTGGAACCAACCCAAATGTCCAACAATGACAGACTGGATTAAGAAAATGTGGCACATATACACCATGGAATACTATGCAGCCATAAAAAATGATGAGTTCATGTCCTTTGTAGGGACATGGATGAAATTGGAAATCATCATTCTCAGTAAACTATCGCAAGGACAAAAAACCAAACACCGCATGTTCTCACTCATAGATGGGAATTGAACAATGAGAACACATGGACACAGGAAGGGGAACTTCACACCCTGGGGACTGTTGTGGGGTGGGGGGAGGGGGGAGGGATAGCATTGGGAGATATACCTAATGCTAGATGATGAGTTAGTGGGTGCAGCGCACCGGCATGGCACATGTATACATATGTAACTAACCTGCACATTGTGCACATGTACCCTAAAACTTAAAGTATAATAATAATAAATAAATAAAAAAGAAAAAAAAAGAACAAAATACTTAGGAATAAATTTAACCAAGGAGGCAAAGACTTATACATTGAAAACTGTAAGAAAGAAAGTAAAGGAGACATAAGTAAATGAAAAGATATCTGTGTTCATGAATTGAAAGACTTAATATTGTTAACATGATAATATTATGCAAAACGTTTGCAGATTCAAAGCATTCCCCATCAGAATTCCAATGGTGTTTTTTTGCAGAAATAAAAAACCCCGTCCTTAAAGTTCACATGTAATATTAAGTGACCCTTAAATGACAAATCAATCATAAAAAAGAAGAACAAAGTTGGAAGACTCATACTTTCTGATTTCAAAGCTTACTACAAAGCTACAGTAATCAAAACAGTGTGGTACTGGCATAAGGATAGACATATAGACCAAGAAATAAACCCTTGCATATATTGATTTTCAACAAGATTTTCAATGAGAGCGCCAGGACCATTCGACATGGAAAGGATAGTCTAGACTTTCCAACAAATGGTGCTGGGAAAACTGAATGTCCACAAGCAAAAGAATGACGTTGGACTCTAACTTTATACCACATACAAAAATTAACTCAAAAAAGATCAAAGATCTAAACATAAGAGCTAAAACTATAAAACTTTTAGAAGAAAACATAGGAGAGAATCTTCATGACATTGTATTTGGCAATGATTTCATGGATATGACGCCAAAAGCAAGGCAATAAAAGGAAAGAAAATTTTGACTTCATCAAAATAAAAAACTTCTGCGCATCAAAGGACACTATCAAGAGAGTGAAAAGACAACCCACAGAATGAGAGAAAATATTTGGAAATCATGTATCTGATAAGGGGTTAACATCCAGAATATATTTTAAAAATTCCTATAACTCAACAACAAAAAAAGAAACAACCTAACTTAAAAATATGCAAAGGACTTGAATAGACAGTTCTCCAAAGAAGATATATAAATGGCCAATAAGTACATAAAAAGATGTTCATTAATCATTAGGGAAATGCAAATGAAAACCACAATGAGATACCAATTCACACCCGTTAGGATACCGATTATAAAAAATGATAAATAGGTCGGGCGTGATGGCTCATGCCTGTAATCTCAGCACTTTGGGAGTCCAAGGCAGGCAGATCACATGAGGTCAGGAGTTCGAGACCAGCCTTGCCAACATGGTGAAACCCCATCTCTACTAAAAATGCAAAAATTAGCCGGGCATGGTGGTACACGCCCGTAATTCCATCTACTCAGGAGGCTGAGGCAGGAGGATTGCTTGAACCTGGGAGGCAGAGGTTGCAGTGAGCCGAGCTTGCGCCACTGCACTCCAGCCTGGGCAACAGAGCGAGACTCTGTCTCCAAAAAAAAAAGATAAATAAAAATTGTTAGTGAGGATGTGGAGAAATTGGAACCCTTGTGCGTTACTGGCAGTAATGTAAAATGGTGCAGTCACTGTGGAAAACAAGTTTGGTGGTTCCTTAAAAAGTTAAGCATAGAATTACCATATGATCCAGAAATTCCACTTCTACATATATATATACAAACAAATTGAAAGCAGGAAGTCAAGCATACACTTGTATGCCAATGTTTATAGCAGCATTATTCATAATAGACAATGGCAGGAACAACCCTAAATGCCCATTAGCAGATGAAAGGATGAACAAAATGTGGTCTATACAGTCAAATACTACTCAGCCTTAAAAAGAAATGAAATTCTGTTGTATCCTACAATATGGATGAATCTTGAAAACACTAGATGAAATGAAAGAAGACAAACACAAAAGGACAAATATTGTATGACTTCACTTATATGAGGTACCTAGAACAGGTAAGTTCATAGAGACAGAAAGTAGAGCTTTACTACAAGAAAAATATTTTTCAAAAACTGTAAAAGAAAGCATCTAACAGTTCTAATTGCCTAAAAACTTGAAAAAAATCCAAATGTCATTCCATGGGTGTGGGGACAAACAAGATATGACACATCCATATGCTTGAACACTGCTCAGCAATAAAATGGAAAGAGCTGTTAATACATGTAACAATGGATGAATTTCAAAAAAACCATTCTGAGTGAAAGAAGCCAGTTTTAAAAGGTACCGTATGATTCTATTTTTGTGGCATCCTTGAAAGGACAATACTATAGTCATGAAGAACAGATCAATGGTTGCTAGGGGTTACAGGTGAAGGGAGGATGTGGCTCTAAAGAGGTAGCATGAGGGATTTTGGAACCGTTGTGTACTCTGATCATGGTGGTGGTTACACAAATCTCTATATATGTTCAAACTCATAGAACTGCACACCAAGAGAAAGTCAATTTCACTGTATGATGTAAAAATGATCTAAAAACTTAAAAGTATTGTAATACCATAATCAAAAAATTAATGTGAGATTTAAGAGGCTAGAACTCTACTATAAATCCTTACAAAGCTGTTGAAATCAAAGGGCTTGAAAAAGTGATAGAGGAGAAATCCCATATAATAAAATTATGTTTATTCTTCTAAATTTTCTATAATTTCACAAACATTTAAAGAAGGATATATGGCAAAACTTGTATTTCAGTAAAGCAAAACCGTGTTTCAGCCCCTGGCCTTAATCACTACATTCAGATCAGAACTTGCCCTTAAAGAGAAAAAAAAAATTAACATATATACTTATGCACAAAATCAAAGTCAAATCATACTAGGTTTGACTACCACATTGGGCTGTTATGTGGCACAAGTGAAATAACGTAAATCAAAGTCATGTGAAACTGTCTTATTACTAAAGTTTAAAAAAACACAATTGAACAAGATGGGAGAGCCTTTAAACATTTTTATACGACAGTTCCCAGATCATAGCTACTATCAGCCAGTGTTCTGGGTTCTTAATCTGCTGTGTCATGTTGCCTACTAATACACAGAGACAGTCATTGATCAGTGATTATAAACCTAGGTAAACAAACGATTCTTAGCTTTGTTGTTAATGAAACACTGATCTTTCTCTGTTTTTTTTTTTTTTTTTTTTTTTTTGAGACAGAGTCTGGCTCTGTCGCCCAGGCTGGAGTGCAGTGGCGTGATCTCAACTCACTGCGAGCTCTGCCTCCCGGGTTCATGCCATTCTCCTGCCTCAGCCTCCCAAGTAGCTGGGACTACAGGCGCCCGCCACCACGCCCGGCTAATTTTTTGTATTTTGTATTTTTAGTAGAGAAGGGGTTTCACCGTGTTAGCCAGGATGGTCTCGATCTCCTGACCTCATGATCCACCCGCCTCAGCCTCCTAAAGTGCTGGGATTACAGGCGTGAGCCACCGCGCCCAGCCAACACTGATCTTTCTCACAACATCAAAGATCAGAAATGAACTGTTGGTATCTGGAATGACTCTGTACTTGCTTCCATTGGGTTTTAGATTCACTTCCTTTTTCTGTTCTCTGGAGACAGAGCACAGCTGTTAAACATCGTTTTATAAGAGTGTTTTCTTCTAGAAATTTCCCAAGGGCCATTACTAAGTGTCAGAAATATTGGGAAGACCATAACAGATTTGTATATGAGTCACTTTGCATCTGCATACGGTTAAGTGCACTTACAGCATGATTTGAATAAAATAAGAAGGTAAAATGAAGCATTTAATTATAGCTTAACTGGAGATTACTATTTTTAGATTTTCAGTTGCTGATTATTCTTGCATATAGGAAGGCAGAATTGTCTTCTCAAGAGTATATTGTCACAGAGCCTTGAACATTGTCCTTCTAAGATCTCTTTTCAAAATTTCGTAGTTCAAACAGAAGCTCTCTCTTGAGTTCCCTACATTTCTAAATTGCAGAACAGGCACTGTCATGGCTAAAGTGTCTGCTAATTGCCAGAGGTGCTAAAAGTCCCTCTCCATCTTCAAAAAGCCCATGTTCTCAATAGCATCCAAGATGAAGAGAATAGAAGGAACAACAGGCTAGGAGGGAAACATCAGGACTCTTTAACTGCAAATGGTTAATCAAGTCTCCATTCACTCAGGTCTATAGAAAGACCCATAATAGGAATCTTCCAGAGGCTAAGATACACTCACAGTCCAGGGCACTGTACCTTTCCCAATGGGACTCTAAGTGATTCATCCTCCAGGAAGGTTCAGAAGCAGTCAGGACAGGGCCACCAGGTGTTCTGGTGGAAGGGAACATGTAATATGTTGAGTTTTTACAATTTAAACTCTGGACATCCAGAGAACTACAAACCTATTGGGGTCAAACAGGACATCACAGCCTTGGTGAAAAGAATTGCTGGCATTTCCATTTTCAAATTAAGCAAGCCTCAGCCCTGAGCTATCTTGAAATACTGCAATCTCAAAATGGTATGAGGAGTTGAATGTTACAGGAAAGAAAGCCAACTTCAAATTGATTTGTTCCAAGTCTAGAAAAGCTTGTGGCCTGGTTTTACGATCAAGTGGTTGTTTTAAAATTGCACAGGGCTTACTGAAGGATGTGTTTCCTTTACAATGAGCTCATAAGACTACAGATTGGGGTGAAGGATAAGAAGAGTGTGAAAAATATAAGATTACCATTTCGATGTAGCTTTCTTCGTCTTCTCTGGAAACAGGATTAGCAAAAAATCTTGCAGAATTAATACCATTTCTTTCTGGAGAGAGAAAGCTGGTTCGACTGCTAAGAATAAAAATATAGATGAGGTCAAAGCAATGTCTTACAGCTGCTCTGAAAGCTGGCCAGGAACTAACATGGCCCTCATGGGGTTTCAGCCCTCCTCTTCCAGACACAACTTCCTTCCGGCCAAAGCAATTCCTGAAGAGGCAGAAAATGCCCAACAGTTTCTGCTCCACTTTGGGGCAAATGGCTCCCAATTCACAAAGGCTGCTTTTTCTCAGGCCCTCTATGTGACATAGCTCATGAGCTTTCTAAACGGACGAGGGCATCATATCATTTAGCAAAAAAAAAAAAAAAAAAAAATACTCCTTTGGGGCCTTCTTGTTTCTATTCAATGTAAGGAAAAGTGAGGAAATATGGCCATTCCTCTGATAGGACACAAGACTGCTAATCAACTCCCATCCTTCTCCTGAGTCAGAAGCATGAGCTGAGTCACAGTCTTGGCTGGAAATACAGCTCATTGCAGAATTCTGCTTTACAATGCAATTGTGTTTTGTGGCATTTAGAGTGAACCGAGAAACTCCTGAGCCAAGCTCAGGACTAAAAATGCAACTTCTAAAAGGTGAGATGAAAGGGTGCAATTACATTTTGAAGTCTGTCTACCCAGCCCGTGAACCTGGGAACTCCCTTGTCCTACCCCATTCACAAAGTTGGGCTTGGGCCATAGCCAGTTCCACTGAGACTGGGGAACACAATTCTCTCTCCCCAGGAAATCTGAATTGGCACTAAAAAAGAGCCCATCTGTTGGTACTGGAGTTGTAGCATGCAAACAAGTTCAGGGGGTATGGTACAGCTATCTTTGACCATGAGGATTGTGCAATAGAAAAGAATACTGCAAAGACAAAGGAATGCACAGATGTGAAGAGTGAAGCAGAAGTGAGTAGATTCCTTGGGTTCCCAACAGCACACTAGTTCCTGATTCCAGGATCCTGGGAGACCCAGACATATTCCTTCCTTTGTGATCCATAAAACAGCTCTTGCTCTCGATAATAAACCTCACCCCTCCTTTGGCTTAAGCTAGATCAGGTGGGCTTCAGCTACATTTAATCAGAGGCCTAACACACACCGGGGTGTCTGTGCTGGATGAGGCTCTTTAGAGCAATCAGTCTTACCAAGGCACAGTGCGGGTCCTGGTAAGAGATGCATGCTCCCGGATGATGGAGAGGTTTCTCAGGTCCAGAGGAGGTGGCCGTGCTACAAGACAGTGTGCAACATCCAGGAGGTCAAGGCCAGAATCTAAAGGCTGTAAAACTATGACATTTCACTTTCCCAGCACACCAAATCCACATTTACTAACAGGCAGCACTGATGATGAGGGTGAATTTCACTGTCCTCCTCTTCCCTGCCTCACTGGGAGTAAAGACAAATACTGAGCAAATGGTCACACTACCTGCTGGAGGTAACAACGTGGCAAGGCATTATTAAGAAGTCTCTGTATATCACGCGTGCTTCTAGGTGTCGAAGGCACAGGATGAATAAAGCAGATGAAAGTCTCTGACCTTGTGGAATTGCAACATCTATTACCTCACACCCGATGTGTCTGAAGTGGAAATGTTACCTTTCTTATCACAGGCAGAGATGATCACCCAGGTCCTAGTCTTCCCCACCTACAATCCATTGTCCACCTGATGATCCTTCTGCCTAAAACATTCTGTCCCATCTCTTTGCCTCCAGACAAGATCAGGCCCCACAGCCTGGGCTCTCAAGTTCTTGCACTTACCCTTCACAGCACAGCCCCAGTTTGTGATAATACACTCATCTATGATTTATCTGGACCTAAACTGTGCTCCAGAAGAATAGGGGTATATCTGGTTTGTTCACTGCAGTAGTCTCGGCACCTAGAAAAGCACTTGGTATCTGCCCCAACCCTTATTCCACCTCAGTGGCCCATCTTCTTGAGTTAGTCCTGGCCCAGGTATCCACCTTTGCATCCACTCATTAAATCTCCAACCCTGAGTCTGTCAGACATCTTCTGTTGCCTATCACAAGGTCCTGCAGAGCTGCACTGTCCATTGTCGTGACAACTAGCCACACGTGCCCATTTAGACATATATGTACATTTATTAAAATTAAATACAATTTAAAATGTAGTTCCTCAGTCACATTAGCCAAATTTCAAGGGTTCAATAGCCATTATCTCCAACATCACAGAAAGTTCTATTGTTGTTTAATTGTTTCTGACCAGAATTAATGGCTATTTCCTCTGAACCTCATAAGACAGGGTCTGTTCTCCTATTTAGCACTGATTTCATAATTCTATTTCATGGTCCAGGTGGATTTTACATATCTTCCTCCCCCTCAGACTGAAGAACCCTCCTTGCTTCCTCATCTTTGTATCCCACCCAGTGCCCACCACAGCAATACATATGCAGCGCATGCATTGTAAATGTATACATGTATTTTGACTGAAATTTAAGGGAATATGCCTGGAGTAGACCAGGCATGAGTAGGGGTCTTAGTTGGCAGCTTTGGGCACAGCCACCTGAAGTTGACTTTTTTTGCTTTCTAAAGGGCAAAGAGAAGTTGGAATGCACGAGAGATCAGTCATTCTACCAATGCTTCCTTGTAATCACACAGCCAACTGGGAAGGGGAGGATGAGCAAGAATGAAGTTAAAAAGTCACTCTGACCTGCTCTTCCTCTTTCCCTCTTTTCCTATCTATCTCTCTGTCTGTCTGTGCTGCTTAGCAAACCAGAGAAGCTGCCTGGGAGTAAGACAGAAGCTGCAAGGCACCCCGTGCACAGAGGAGTCAGCCTGCTCATTGCCAAAATCCTCTTCTATCCCTGAATACCTCTGCTGACGGCCATGCACAGAACGATGAGTGATAAACTGCATGTGACTGGGTCTGACCTTCAGGAATTGGTGTCAAAGGCTATTCCTGACTGCCTTACAGAGGCTGGCACTATGATTACATTCAAGTGCTGTCTAATGAGGAGATGCCAGGTGGGATTCCATTCTAATCCACCGTCACTTATTCCTGGGCCTTTGTTAGGGAAACAGCCAAAGACGAGCCCTCTGGAATGAACTTGGCTTTGTCAGCTGTATTTGCAAGGCCACAGTGCCTGTAAGTCTCCCGACTCCTATTATCATGACAATCTGGGGCAGCAAGGTGCCCCAGCCCTTCCTATTCCATCCCAGTCACTTCTTTCCTGACCTTATACTTTCCGGCCCTCTGGGGTGGTTTCTCTAGGTCTTCCTTTACAGAAACCTTTTCTATGCAACCACCGGAACCTTGCTCCCCTACCCCTGTACAGCAGGCCTGGTCAAGTGCTTACATTTCCTCTGAGGCTTGAGATCTCTATTCACTGGGGGAGGTTCCAGGTTTGCAGGCAGCTCAGGCAACGGGCTTGAGATGCTTCCTGAGTTCATTGGAATGTAGTCATCAGGGCTGCAGTGGGGTCCAAGACCAGAGGCACCAGCCTGGGGGCTCATGGGCACATAGCTGTCTTCGATACTGGCTGAAGCTGTGGGGTACATCGGGGAGAACCTGCATGGCTGCAAAAGAATAGATACAGATTGGGAACCACAGACCAGTCATGGAAACTGCTATCAGAGGGCGGCCAAAGCTGTACATATGGTTTCAGTTCCAAATTATCCAAGTATAACTCTGAACTTCCTCAGCAAAGTCAGACAAGCCTCTAGCTCAAGTTCTGCCTCTGGACTTATCGTTTTAGTATAGGTGATAACTCTCCAAGATCTGACACTGGAAGACAGAGGGTTATGAATTTATGCAAATGCTTTAAGCATAAAGTGATGCCTTAAGTAGCTATACCAAGTTGAGCAAGTGTCTGAACCATTAGAACCAATAAGGCCCTTATAGAACACCAAGTCCTGTAGCTCCCAAGTAAGTTCAAGTCTTCAGGGGAGAATGGAAGAGTCCTCAGAGACTCAGAGTGCTGAATCTTAAAGATTTCAAGGGAATATACATAGATCAAGCTGTTTTTGGTAAAATTGATGCTTAAAATAACCTGAATGTTGAACTTACCAAATTCAAACTAAGCCGCTTGTCTCGGTGTCTTAAGGATTGGCCTTCTACATCAGCTGCAAGAAATAAGCCAAGGTGGTGAGAAATGCAGAACAATATCAACTGAAACTAGAGTCCAGAGAGGCAGAGAAGCATAACACAACAGTTGCTATTAGAGTCTAGCTGGGCAGTCAGAACACATTTCCCCAACAGATGAAAAATCAGACCAGATTTTGAAGAAGTTTCTAGCCAATGGTTTGAGTTCTCTCTGTGAAATAGGAGGAGATATAGCAAGTAATTAACAAATGCTTGTTGCATTTATTACATAAATCTTCTGAACTGGAGGCAGAACTGGAGGTTTGAGGAGAGGAGAGAGGTTTGAAATATTCCTTGTAATGAGCAGGAGAACAGGGTGAACAGAGAAACGATTGCCTTGTGGAGCAGCATTAAGGGCCCAATTGAGGTCTGTGACCAGAAAAGCTACTCAGGTAGACGCATGGAGAGAAAGGACATTTGGAGTTATCCAGGATTAGAAACTCATCAGATGGATGCAAGAAACAGTGTGATATTAAAATTTAGAATAATTTAGACCATAAGAGTAGATGAAACTATCTAGGTTGCAAGTGTTGAGAAAAGTACAAAACTCTAGAGAATCCTAAGACTCAAAGAACTAAGAGATAAGTCAGTGAAGTATCTTGAGAAAGAGCAACCATAGATTAATGAGGAAACTTGGGGGGTATGGTGCCATGAAAGCCTCAGGAAGGAAAGAATGGCCAACAGTGTTGAGTGGTGCAGAGAAGTTCAGCAAGTGCTCCCAGCATGTGGTGGCCACAGCAAAGTGGCCCTCAGCCCTCAGCCCTCAGCCCTCAAGAGCTTGGAGGTGTGAAAAGTCAGGAGGCCTCTAAGAAATAAACTTAAAATTCGACAACATCTTAAAATGCAAGGACAACTCCCAGCTCAGAAAAGATGTGACAGAGACTGATGGAATTAAGCATATATATTATATATACATATATGTGTATGTATATATGTATATATCTATGCTTACATATGTTTAAAGATGTACAAGTACTGGTTAAAAACTACTCTGAAGTCAGACTGTCTAGTTATAAATCCCTACACCACCATGTATTAGCTGTGTGGCACTAGACAAGTTACTTACCCTCTCTATGTCTCAGTTTCCTATTTGTAAAGTGAAGCCAATAATAGAACCTATTTCATAGGACTTCTGGAAAGGACGTAGAACACTGCCTAGAACACAGAAAGTACTTAATAATTCTTAGAAACTATTATGGAATAATTTCTTATTGTGGGACTTGCATGTGTGAGCACAAGCCCTTAACTCCCTTTCCACTACCAGACCCTTTTGAAGTCATCAAATAACATAAATATAGATAAAACTCTGAATCAAAGACATAGGTATAATCCATGTGCCAGATAATTTAAGAGATTTGTGACAGATAGAATGCAGA
The DNA here is from genome assembly GCF_029281585.2 of Gorilla gorilla gorilla. Taxonomy (NCBI): domain Eukaryota; kingdom Metazoa; phylum Chordata; class Mammalia; order Primates; family Hominidae; genus Gorilla; species Gorilla gorilla. Next base: position 166,319,719 of record NC_073247.2, read on the forward strand.
TGGGATCAGAGTAAAGGAAGGCACTTTTTCTCTTATATGACAGCATTCATTGCAAGCTTCCTGAAATGCCCTTGGGCCTTAAGGGAACATGGGCAGACAGTACTCCCCATGGCCTGGGGTGGTGGTAGCTATGGAGTGAGGCTCCTCTGCCTTATATTGGGAAAAACCTAAACACTACACAAGAAAACTATTAGAACTAATACACAAATTCAGTAAAGTTGCAGGCCACAAAATCAACATAGAAAAATCAGTAGCATTTCTATATGCCAACAGTGAACAATCTGAAAAAGAAATTAAAAAGTAATCCCATATACAATAGCCACACAAAAACTTAAATACCTAGGAATTAACCAAAGAAGTGAAAGACCTCTATAATGAAAACTATGAGACAATATTGAGGGAAATTGAAGAGTACACCAAAAAATAGAAAAATATTCCATGTTCATGTACTGGAAGAATCAACATTATTAAAATGTCCATACTACCCAAAGCAATCTACAGATTCAATGCAATCCCTACCAAAATACCTATTAAAGTCTTCACAGAAATAGAAAAAAAATCCTAAAATTTGTATGGAACCATAAAAGACCCAGAATAGCCAAAGCTATCCTAAGCAAAAAGAACAAAACTGGAAGAATCACATTACCTGACTTCAAATTATACTACAGAGCTATAGTAACCAAAAAGCATGGTATTGGCATAAAAACAGACACATAGACCAATGGAACAGAATAGGGAACTCAGAAACAAATCCACACACCTACAGTGAACTCATTTTTGACAAAGGTGCCAAGAACATACACTGGGAAAAAGATAGGCACATAAATAAATGGTGTTGGGAAAACTGGATATCCATACACAGAATAATTAAACTAAGACACCTATCTCTCACCATATACAAAAATCAAATCTAAATGGATTAAACACTTAAATCTAAGACATCGAACTATAAAACTACTACAAGAAAACATTAGGGAAAAAACGCTAAGGCATCAAACTATAAAACTACTACAAGAAAACATTAGGGAAAATCTCGAAGACATTTGCCTGGACAAAAAAATTCTTCAGCAATACACCAAAAGTACAGACAACCAAAGCAAAAATGGACAAATGGGATCACATGAACTTGAAAAACTTCTGCACAGCAAAGAATACAATCAACAGAGTGAAGAGACAACCCACAGAATGGGAGAAAATATTTGCAAACTACCCATCTGACAAGGGATTAATAGAATATTTAAGAAGCTCAAACAACTCTATAGGAAAAAAGTCTAATAATCTGATTAAAAGATGGAACAAGGATTTGAATACACATTTCTCAAAAGAAGACAAACATATGACAAACAGGCATATGAAAAGGTGCTCAATGTTACTGATCATCAGAGAAATGCAAATCAAAACTGTCTCAAAAGAGACATACATGCAGCCAACAAGGATACAAAAAAGCTCAACATCATTGATCACTAAAGAAATGTAAATCAAAACCACAATAACATGCCATCCCACACCAGTCAGAATGGTTATTATTAAAAAGTCAAAAAATAACAGATGCTGGTGAGGTTGCAGAGAAAAGGGAATGCTTATAAACTGTTTTTGGGAATGTAAATTAGTTCAACCATTGTGGAAAACAGTGTGGTGATTCCTCAAAGACCTAAAAACAGAAATACCACTCAACCCAGCAGTCCCATCACTGGATATATACTCAAAGGAATATAAATCATTCTAACATAAAGACACATGCACGCAGATGTTCATTTCAGCACTATTCACAATAGCAAAGGCATGGAATCAACCTAAATGCCCATCGATGACAGATTGGATAAAGAAAATGCGGTCCATATACACCATGGAATACTATGCAGCCATAAAAAATAATGAGATCATGTCCTTTGCAGGAACATATACAGAGCTGGAGGCCACTGTCCTTAGCAAACTAACGCAATAACAGAAAACCCAATACCACATGCTCTCACTTATAAGTCAGAGCTAAATGATGAGAACACATGGACACATAGAGGGGAGCAATAGACACTGGGGCCTATTGGAGGGCAGAGGATGGTAGGAGGGAAAGGATCAGAAAAAATAACCAATGGATACGAGGCTTAATACCTGGGTGATGAAATAGTCAACAAACCTCTATGACACAAGTTTACCTATTTAATAAACCTACACATGTACCCCTGAACTTAAAACAAAAGTTAAAATAAAAAATATATTTAAAAACTGCAATGAGATTATCATCTCACCCCAGTTAATATGGCTTATATCCAAAAGACAGGTAATAACAAATGCTTGTGAGGATGTGGAGAAAAGGGAACCTTTGTACACTGTTGGCAGGAATGTAAATTAGTACAACCACTATGGAGAAGTTTGGAGGTTCCTCAGAAAACTAAAAATCGAGCTACCTGGATCCAGCCAGGGTGGGGGGCTGTGGGGGAAGTGGGGATGGTTAATAGATACACAAATTCATTAGACAGAATAAGACCTAATATTTGACCACACAACAGGGTGACTATAGTCAATAATAACTTAATTGTACATTTTTAAATAACAAAAAGAGTGTAATTGGATTGTTTGTAACATGAAGAATAAATGCATGATGTGATTATTTCACATTGTATGCCTGTATCAAAACATCTCATGTACCCCATAAATATATACACCTACCATGTACCCACAAAAATTAAAAAGAAATAAGAAACTATAAAAGCAAGAGCAAACCAAACTGAAAAATAGTATAAGGAAATAAATAATAAAGATCACATCAGAACTACAGAAAAAGTTCGTTCTTCAAAAAGATAAACAAAATCAATAAGCCACTAGACTAAGTGGTTTAGTCACTTAGTCAGTAACTAGAGTAAGAAAAAGTGAAGAATGCTCAGATAAATAAAATTAGAACTGAAAAAGGAGGCATTACAATAGTTACCAAAGAAATACAAACGGTTATTAGAGACTGTTTTGAACAATTATACATTAACAAATTTGAAAACCCAGAGGAAAAGGATAAATTCCTGGACACGTAAAACCTACCAAGATTGAATCAGAAAGAACTAGAAAACCTGAACAAACCAATAATGAGTAATGAGATTGAATCAATAATAAAAAAAGGTCTCCCAACAAAGTGAAGCCCAGAAACTTGATGGCTTTACTGCTGAATTCTACTAAACATTTGAAGAAGAGGTGACACCAATGCTTCTCAAACTATCCCCCAAAAAATGAAGAGGAGGGAATTCTCCCTAACTCATTCTACGAGACCAGCATCACCCTGATACCAAAACCAGACAAGGACACAAGAAAAAAAAGAAAACTACAGGCCAGTATCTCTGATGAACATAGATGCAAAATCTTCAACAAAATACCAGGTTTAGTACCTAGGTTATGAAATAATCTGTACAACAAACCCAGTGACACGCATTTCCCTATGTAACAAACCTGCACATGTACCCGAAACCTAAAATAAAAGTTTAAAAAATTAAAAAATTAAAAAATACTAGCAACCTGAGTCAAACAATACATCATAAAGATAATACACCATGATCAAGTGGGATTAATCTCAGAGACGCAAGAATGAGACACATCACATCAACAGAATCAAGGATAAAAACCATATGATCATCTCAATAGATGCATAAAAAGCATTTGATAAAATTCAACATCCCTTCATGATTAAAAAAAACTATCAACAAACTAGGCATATAAGGAACATACCTCAAAATAATAAAGGCTATATACGACAAACCCACAGACAACATCATAGAGAATGGGGAAATGCTGAAAGCCTTTCCTCCAAGAACTAGAACAAGAAAAGAATGCCCACTTTCGCCACTTTTATTCAACATATTACTGGAAGTCCTGGCCAGAGCAATCAGGCAAAAGAAAGAAATAAAAGATATCCAAATTGGAAAAGAGGAAGACAAATTCTATTTGCACATGACATAATATTAAATACAGGAAAATTTAAAGATGCTACCAAAAAACTCTTAGAACTGATAAATGAATTTAGTAAGTTTGCAGGATACAAAATCAACATACAAAAATCTGTAGCATTTCTATACATCAAACAATGAGCTAGCTGAAAAAGAAAGGAAGAAAGCAATCCCATTTACAATAGCTACAAAAAATTTCCCAGGGATAAATTTAATGAAAGAGGTGAAAGACCTGTACAATGAAAACTAAACTACAAAACACTGATAAAAAGAATTGAAGAGGACACAAACAAATGGAAAGAAGAATTAATATTCTTCTGGATCTGGCCGGGCATGGTGGCTCGCACCTGTAATCCTGGCACTTTGGGAGGCCGAGGCAGGCAGATCACCTTAGGTTGGGAGTTCGAGACCAGCCTGATCAATATGGTGAAACCCCATCTCTACTAATAATACGAAAATTAGCTGGGCGTGGTGGGGCATGCGTGTAATCCCAGCTACTCGGGAGGCTGAGGCAGGAGAATCGCTTGAACCTGGAAGGCAGAGGTTGCAGTGAGCCAAGATCGCACCACTGCACTCCGGCCTGGGCAACAGTGCAAGACTCCATCTCAAAAAAAAAAAATGCTCATGGATCAGAAGAATTAATATTGTTAAAATGAACATGCTATCCAAAGTTATCTACAGATTTAATGCACTCTCTATCAGAATATCAGTATATCAATTATGTTCTTCACAGAAATAGAAAAAACAATCCTAAAATGTATATGGAACCACAAAAGACCTTGAACATCCAAAGCAATACTGAGCAAAAAGAACAAATCTGGGCTGGACATAGTGGCTTATGCCTGTAATCCCAGTACTTTGGGAAGCTGAGGTGGGAGGATCGCTTGAGGTCAGGAGGTCGAGATCAGCCTGGGCAACATAGCAAGACCCTGCCTCTAAAAAAAAATTTTTTTTCAAAGTAGCCAAGTGTGGTGGCGTGAGCCTGTAGTCCCAGCAGCTTGGGGGACTGAGGTGGGAGGATTATTTAAGGCCACAAGTTTGAGGCTGTAGTGATCTATGATCACACCACTGCACTGAAGCCTGGGTGACAGAATGAGACCTTGTTTCTGAAAAAAAAAAAAAAAAAATTTAGAAAGAACAAAGCTGGAGGCATCAAACTACGCCAATTCAAAATATACAAAATTACAATAACCCAAACAGCATGATGATATTGGTATGAAAACAGACACATAGACCAATGGAACAGAATAGAGAACCCAGAAATAAATCCACATTTTATGACGTCAGCATAGCATTTTTACCAAAACCAAAGACGTCATGATAAAAGAAAGTTACAGGACAATCTCCTTCATGAACACAGATTTTTTTTGAAGTTCTAAACAAAATATGAGCAAAACAAATCTAGTAATTTATAAAAAGGATAGGTATCATGATAAAGTTGGGTTTATTCCAGAAATGCCAAGGTTAGTTTAGCACTAAAAAAATTATCCAGTGAATTTCTTGACATTAACATGATAAAAATAATATGATTATAAAGTGCTTCAACCACAAAAAATGATAATTATATTAGGTAATGTTTGTTAATTAGCTTGATTTTAATCATTCCATGATATAGATGTATATCAAAACATCATATTGTATCCCATAAATGTATACAATTATTTGTCAATTAAAAATAAAAGAAATACATCTATTCATGACTTTAGAAAATAACAGTTAGCAAAGTAGAAAATATGTGAATGACTTTAATCTAATGAATGATACCTACAATATTCCACAGCAAACCACATTGTAACGGTGAAATATTAGAAGCTTTCTATCTGAGATCAGGAATGATACAAGGATCCGTATTGTCACCATGACTATTCAGTAACGTCCTGGACTTCTTATCCCATGCAGTGACATAAGAAAAAGTAATGAAAAATACAAGGGTTGTTAAAGAAAAAACAAAGCTATTATTATTTGCAGGCAATATAATTATATGCAAAGAAAAGACAAAATAATCCATAGTTTTAAAAAGCTGGATATAAAATCAAAATCCAAAACTCAATTTAAGTTTTCATACAACAGCAAAAAAAGTTATTAAAATACCATTGACAATAACATAAAAAATAGCAAATACATGGAAATGTATTAAGAGATATGTAAAATTTCTACACTAAAAACTATAAAACATTATATACACAAATTAAATAAAACCTACGTCGTACTGGCATAAAAACAGATACATAAACCAAAAGAACAGAACAGAGAGGCCAGAAATACACCCACATGTACATGGTCAACTATGCTTTGACAAGAGTGCAAAGAATACACAATGGAGAAAGGAGAGTCTCTTCAATAAATTGTGTTGGGAAAACTGGATATCCACATGCAAAAGAATGAAGTTGGGCCCTTTTCTTATACCATATACAAAAAATTAACTTGAAATGGATTATAGACTTCAATCTAAAATCTAAAACCATTTAGCCCCTAGAAGAAAATATAGGGGGAAAGCTCATTGACATTGGTATTGATTGACAATGATATTTTGGATATGATTCCAAATGCACAGGAAAAATAGCAAAAATTAACAAGCGGAGCTACATCAAACTAACAAGTGTCTGCTCAGCAAAGGAAACAATCAACAAAATGAAAAGGCAACCTAGAGAATGAGAGAAAATATTTGCAAATCATATAAAAGGGGTTAACAGTAAAAATATATAAGGAACTCACATAACTGAGTAGCAAAAAAACCAAATGACCTAATTTTAAAATGGGCAAAGATCCGAATAGACATTTCTCAAATGGCCAACAGGTATATGAAAAAATGCTCGACATCACTAACCATCATGGAAATGCAAATCAGAACCACACAAGGTATCGGCCCACACCTGTGAGGATGGCTAATATCAAAAAAGAGAAGAAATACAAGTGTTGGAGAGCATGTAGAGAAGAGAACCCTTGTACACTGTTGGTGGGAAGGTAAATTGGTATAGCCATTATGGAAAACAGTATGGAGGTTCCTCAGAAACTAAAAATATAACTACCTTATGATCCAGCAATCTCTCTTCTGGATACATATCCAAAAGAAATGAAATCAGTATGTCAAAGAGATACTTGCCCTCCTGTGTTTATTGCAGCACTATTCACAATAGCCACAACATGTGATATGGTTTGGCCCTGTGTCCCCCACAAATCTCATGTTGAATTGTAATTCCCAGTGTTGGAAGTAGGGCCTGGTGGGAGGTGATTGGATCATGGGGGTGGTTTCTAATGGTTTAGCACCATCCCCCTAGTGCTGTCTTGTGATAGAGCTCTCACAAGATCTGGTTGTTTAAAAGTGTGTAGCACCTCCCCCTTCACTCTCTTCCTCCTGCTCCAGCCATGTAAGACATGCTTCCTTTCTCTTTGTCTTCTTCCATGATTGTAAGTTTCCTGAGGCCTCCCTAGCCATGCTTCCTGTACAGCCTGTGGAACTGTGAGTGAGTCAATTAAATCTCTTTGCTTTATAAATTACCCAAATTACCCAGTCTCAGGCAGTTTTTTTTTTTTTTTTTTTTGAGACGAAGTCTTGCTCTGTCGCCCAGACTGGAGTGCAGTGGTGTGATCTCGGCTCACTGCAAACTCTGCCTCCCAGGTTCAAGCGATTCTCCTGCCTCAGCCTCCCGAGTAGCTGGGACCACAGGCACCCGCCACCACACTGGGTAATTTTTGTATTTTTAGTAGAGACAGGGTTCCACCATATTGGCCAGGCTGGTCTTGAACCTCTAACCTTGTGATCTGCCCGCCCCCGCCTCCCAAAGTGCTGGGATTACAGTCTGAGCCACCGCACCCAGCCTCAAATAGTTCTTTAGTCCATTCTCATACTGAGAATGGACTAATACAACATGTAGTCAATTTGTGTCCATCACTGGATGAATGGATAAAGGATATAATGGATATAAAAAATGTGGTATATATTCAGAATGGAATATTACTCAGCCTTAAAAAGGAATGGTATCCTGTCATTTGTGACAACATGGGTAAACCAGGATGAGATTATGTTCAGTGAAATGAGCTGGGCACAGAAAAAAAAATACTGCACGATTTCACTTATATGTGGAATCTAAAAAAGTCAAACTCATGGCAATAGTAAAATGGTGGTTGTCAGGGACTGGGGAATGCAGGTAAATGAGAATATGTTGGTCAAAAGGTACAAACTTTCAGTGATAAGTGAACAAGTCTGGGGGATCCAATGTACAGCATGGGTGGGCATGGATGTGTTAATTAGTTTGACTGTAATAATCAGTACGTAATGCATATGCATATCAAATCATCATGTTCTGATGCATATGCATTCACACCTTGAATATGTGCAATCTTTATTTGTCAATTAAATATTTTAAAATACAAAAATAAGACCTATAGAAATGGAAGCATATTTCCTATTCATGGATTGGAAAATTCAACATTGTAAAGATGTCAAATCTTCACAAACCCATCTACAGATCGGATGCAATCCTCCTCAAATCCCCAATATATTTATATATGTGTGTCTAGAACCTGACCAGCTGACTGTAAAACTGACCCTAGAATAGCCATTATATTCTCAAAGGCAGGAGGACTTGTCCTACTGGATATTGAGATAGAATGGTACAGTAATTAAGAGTGTGGTATTGGTGCAAGCTGGACAAGTAGGCTCCAAGGGATAGAAAGCAGAAAGGAAACTCAGACCCTCACATACGTGGGCACTTCATCTATGGCAGAGGGGGCGCTGGAGAGCCATGGGGACAGGACGGCCTTGCAGGGTCATCGGATGGAGATCCAGATGGACAAAAACGAACCTTGACCTCACTCTGCCACCACGTACCAACACAGATTCCAGGCAAATCTCAGTGGGAAAGGCAGAACAATAAACTTTATGCATTCCCTCAGCTTTATCAGAGCCATTTTGCTTCTAGGCACCACTGTTGTTTGGTCTTTGTTTCATGGTCAAAACCTCTATTTTACTTAGTTTTAATCTTTGTTTGCCTTCATGTAAAAGAACACAACCTAATTGTTTTATGTTTGTGTTGAAATTTCAAATTATTTCAAGTTTTTGTTCTTCAATTTAAGACTTTTAATTCATTTTCATATGTTGTTATTCTACTGGTTTTATTCATTTCACTTCCTAAAATCTGCTTAACCACTTTCATTTTTCCCTTTTTGTCAACTGTTCACACATGTTAGCATATCCAGATCATCTGTGTAATCAGTATACATCTATTTCATAAGGACTGTCAAAAGGAAGCAACATACATAATGGTAACATCATTAGGGACATTAGGGAAGGTTTTTACTAGTGACTTAATTCTCAGTCAGAATGAGAGATTCGTACAATTTGAAAATAAATTTGCACTCCTTCCACTTTCCATAATTCCTTGAAAACATGGCCTAAATAAGTAGTGATGTGTGGGTGATTATATTTCAATGGAGAGAGAAAGAAAGAGAGAGAAGAAAGAAAAAAGGAGAAAGACACAGAGATAGACAACTAGTTTTTGTGTCTGTCTGTGTATCTGCGAGATACAGACTGATGTAAGAAAGAAGAGCAAAATGCTAAGGTTGGTTGGCTCATGGCAGAAAGATGAGGTGGCCCAGCAAAGCAGTAAAGAAGAGGTTACTGAAAAACCACAATGAATGGGCTTGAATTGGCTTTCACCAAACAGCTTCTGAAGGCCAGAGAGGCCCAGGTGGAAAGAAACAGGTGGAGGAAGATGGAACTGCAAGCAGAATTGCAAGATAACCTCGCGAGGATAAATGGCCTTATAGAAAAGGGCAAAAGAGGGCTGTGGGAGGGCCCTTTGTACAGCCACTTAGAATTTGGAAAGAACAAGTCTAGTGGGATGATGAATGAGGTTGATGGGATTGCTAAAAAACAGAAGGCAGTGATGGTCTGTGGTCTCAGGACTCTCTATGTATGTGAGAGAGAGGCAAAGAAGGGAATGGGACTGAGTTAAGACAAAAGACATCAACTTTTGTACCAAGTGGGTCCCTGAGTGACTCCAAAAAACACTAGGAGCTCAGACTCAGGTGGGAAGCTTACCACATGGGCAAGGACTTGCATGGGCAAGCCCATCACAAGGGACCAGGGTTCCAACCTATTGCAGCATCTATGGGGACCTAAATGTCTCTCCTGGTGGTCAGGCTCAAAGGAGGGGTGGGGGGGATCCAGGAACAGAAGAGTGCTGCTTTCAGGGTATATGCTTCCACCAAGGATCCAGCTCCATTAGAAGTAGGCCAGCCTGAGCAAGGGACAAGCACATATGTACACAAGTACACACTACTGATGTGGCTTTTTACCAAGCTGCACACATCAAGGTAATTCTAACCCAGCCCCATCGTTTTGGTCCATCGGCACGACCTCACATGGGCACAAAGAGTGAAGAGGAGCCAGGGTTTTCTTGGCGCCTGAATCTTAGGACCCAACACTTACCTTTCCAGGTTCTCATGTTGTCTAAACCAGAGAGGGAGATTCTTCTTGGAACCAGAGTGCATTCTGGCTTCTTGCTACCACTGTGTGTACTCCACTCCTCTTGGCGCCGTTCAGACAGATGGCTTGGCTTAGGGGGGCGGGGAGGTGGAGTGTTGGACATAATGTCTAGTTCTTTTGCTCCACAGGGTAAGGAACCTTGATTTTTATCTACCTGAATGGTGGAACTTAAGGAACTTTCCAGCAATGGTGAAGAAGACAAGTGGTCCCTGGGTGGCCCATTGATTTCTCTACTCCAGATCAGGGCAGCCTGAGGCCTCGAGGATGGCACCTCCTGAGCTCCACTGCCATGGCATGAGGGGTGGACCAAATGACTGGAGGGGAGCGGCTGCAGGCAGTCAACAAAAACATCATCAAATGAAGCCTGTTCCAATGAACGGTCTGAGTTTGACCAGCTATCACATCTGGTGGGTAGACTGGGGAAGAAAAGCATGTAAGTTGGACTAAAATGCAGCCATCCACCCACCACAAAACCAATGCTGGCCTCATTCCCATCTCCCCAGTACCACCTTGCTTGCTACTTGCATAGCCACATTCCCTCTACAACACTCAGTTGCACCAACCCCTTGGTGTGGCAAAAGAAAAATGGTTTGTTGATTTTTTCATCCTCTAAGCATCAGATACACATGAAAATGCAAGGCTAGAAGTGAAAACCACAATGCTGAAAAGCATGACTCATTCTGTTTAGTATACTACATGCTTCATCTTTCACAGTGGTTCATAGCAATCTGTTTCTGCCTTGACATTGGCAGGAAGAGAGGTGACAGCAGACACACCCACTACAAAATGCTACCACTAAATGGACTAATTTGGTGAAGCACACTGAACACATCTCAGCTACGGACTGCAAGAGGAGGCAGTGTGACTCTAGAGAGCATGCTAGCAGGCCCAGCTCAGACAGAGTCCTGGGCATAAGCATACCTGGTATGGTGCAGTCTTCCAGTCTCGCAGTTGGACAAAACCAGATAATCTGGAAGGAAGAGAAGCTCTGACTCACTTCTGGTTTCCTCAGTGGCTACGGCATTAGTGTTTGGGTCATCTCTTGGCAAAGAGGAGCTGGCAGCATGGGCGGTAAGAAGGGAGCTGGCAGAGGATGGCTGCAGGGAGGAGGGCGTGTAAGAGAGGCTCTCCATGGAATCTGCTGGAGAAATCATTTCCCAGGTTAATGTTTAAGAATGGCTATAACACGCACTCAAAATTTCTCCAACAGCATCAAAGAAGCCAAACAGAAGATGCAAATCACAGCTGGTGTTTGTACTGATGGAAAAGACCATTTCCCCAAGCTATAAACAATGTCTGGGAAAGAAGGCCAATGTTTCAAGAGCAAAGTGTTGAATCAATTAAGAGTAAAAAACCCAGCATTCTTGGCCTAAAAATCTGCAGTTAATCTATGCACAGCTTCTTTATGGCCCTCAGCAGCAGCCCTGCCTCATTGTTTTTTCACTCAACAAACAAACATATATATATATATATATGCATAACAAGTACATGCATATAGTTATATATGTACTTGTGCATATATATGTATACCTATACATGTTTATTATATAGGTATATGTCTATATAGAATACCTATTACATCTACCATGTGCCCAGAATGCCACTAACCCTCACAATACAGCCAAGACAAAGATCCTGCCCTTATTGAAGTTTAAATTCTAGCAGAGAAGACAGACAAATAACACATAAATAAAGAATCCTGTTCATCACTGTTATAAGTAAAGGGAAGGAAAGAAACACGGTGCTGTGGTGGCTGGAAAAGTCCATTTCTTTTTCTCAAGGAGCATAACATTCTCCCCATCACCTGAGAACATGGTCCTTAAGATGAATTTGAATCAGGAATCAATGAGAACTCCAGATCAGAAACAGCCAATGAAAAGCCTGCTTTTATTTCCCTTTTGAACCAAGTTAATAGTCCAGGATTCCTGAGTCAGGATGACCCAGAACTGCCTAGGTTCAAGTCCAGGCTCTACTACATAGCCATTACTACATGGCCTGCCTTCTCCAAGTTTCCTTTTCTATAAAGTGGAGATAATAATCACACATAGGCCATAGAACTGCTGTGGGGATGAGACAAGTTAATATACAAAAGCATTTCAACAGAGCTCCTGGCCAGGGTACACACACAATGTGTTGACTACTATATGGTTGCTGGAGACAGAACCAAACACTCTGTGAAAAGTCACAAGAAAGCCCTTTGGGTGTAATTCTCAGATGAAGAGGACCCTGCTCTTATGTGGTTCTAAAAACTGAGGCGGGGGGCTACAGAGAATGGAAAGGGTCATAGGTGAGTTTTCTGGCTTCCTCCAACTTCATGCCGGGGCAGGCTCTCAAGTTTCGGCCTGGTGCCTTACTCATTCCTGGTGCTCTTGGGTTATTGGGAAACATATTATATATGTATGTTTTAGGATAACTCCTGGATAAGGAAAGAAACAGAGGAGATATATAACACAGTATACGACGATATACCTAGTTAGGGCTGAAGGTGCAGAACAGGGTGGTAAAGAGCCAGCAGCAAGGCTGGAGAAGTTGGTCAGGGAGGTTCTGCTTGATTTGCATAATGTCAGACTCTAGACAGAATCTACTTAATGCTGCTTTTCCAATTAAGTTTTGTCCATTGTACCAAGGATAAAGAACTTGCCATCACTTCATTTCCTTTTATATGAGTGCTCCCAATGCTCAGCAATATTATTGAATAGCCTCACTTAATATGCTTCCCTGGTTCATGAAACCAAAAGGAATGTGTTCTCAGGAAGCACACTCTTGTGCCTGTCCTGGAGGGAGATTCAACTCTGACTCTCCATTGCCACCTAGCGTTAGAGTGTGGATATTTCAGCGGCAGATGGTGGAAACCATGCAGTAACCCTTAAAATGTTGAAGCAACTATAGATTACAGGATTTAGGGGCAAAGTTTTGTCTACTAGACTAAGAGGCTAAAAGAAACCAGATTCAAAATCTCATATTTTGAGGAATAGGACATGTTGCAATAGTGTCAGGGGCTCAACAACAAAATCCATGAAGGGAAGTGAATTGTAACCCTAGGTTACAATATAGCTGGAAAATTACATAGGATGAGTTGTGTGTGTGTGCGTGTGTGCGTGTGGCAGAGAGAGAGAGAGAGACTCTGGGGTACTCTTCATGGGTCAATTGCTCCCACTGCCCAGAAATGGCCCAGAGCAAACTTACAACTAATTTCCTCTGCAGAGAACTTGAGACATTTGGAGGTATCAGGAAATCTTTCTTGCCTACGATAAGTAGCCAAGTTCTCTCTTCCTACCATTTAGTGATGAACAACCCAATAGGCACCAGAAATGCTGGAGTTCCACAATATTTTGAAGTATGGCAATATTTGATATTTCTAGAAGGTCATGAGTGTCAGCATCATGGGAAGACATCCTCATCCACATTTGACTTTCACTGTGGCTGAATGAGAGCAAAGACATGAAGGGGTTTTAAAGCCATTAAAGTAACCTGCAATGCTCAGTGTGCGCATGGACTCTGCCTTCCCACATTTGGACTGGGTAAAAGAGGGCAATTTCCAGTATTGTATTTGGTAGGAACAGTTCTGATATAAATTAGCCTGCCAAAACACCCTCAAGGAGGCAGGCTTGGCATCTTGAACTGTTTTTCTGCAGTAACCCTCCAGTCCTGGGATACCCCTTAGCACATGGGAGCCCCAATTCCGCTCTTACCTGCACCATCCTCCAGGTGGCCAAGGTTGCAGACCTGACTGATGCTGTGCACCCACACCTGCATTTCTTGCTCAGTTTTGGCCACCAGGTAGAATGTACGGGAAGTAGTCTTGACAATGAACACGAAATTATTCTGAAATTCCTTCCGAACAAAGCTGGGGCCCACATGCTTCCACACTGCACACTCGCTGAGGTCTATCACCCGGATGGGCTTGCTGGAGTGCTTGTTCCTGTAGTACTCCAAGACATCGGGGTTGCCGCTCATGCGGCCTCGCCGGAGGACAAACCAGCGCTTGCGCCAGGCCTGCAGAAAGGCAATTCAATAAGGAGTTACTGGACCAATTTCTCTTGTTTCTCAGGCTATGCCAAGAACCCATGTCATGACAAGGACAGCAGGAAGCTGTCCATTCTAATCAGCCATTCTAATGATGAAACGCTTTGTATTACAGGACTAGTGCCCATCTTCAAGTCTGCTTTATTGGATGATTTTAAGGACGGGTCAGGATTGGAGAGTCTAGTAATGGGATTCACACCCACAGTTTGAAGGGCCAGAATTATACAATCATTGAAATTGATGCAGCAAAGGAATGTAGTACAAATTTAACATATGCTGAAGCTTTAAAAGAATCTTAGCAATAAAGAACTAGAAGGAAGCTTTCTTACTATTATCTATCTCAGTTCAAGAGCCAATATCATACATTAAAATCAGATGAAAATCACAAATGCTCACCACTGCCCCAGTATCTTCCAACATTGTTATTTAAGTTCTACACAACTGGCCAAGAAGGAAAATCATACACATTGGAGAGGAGGAGAGAGGATTGCCAGTGTCTGAAGGTGACAAATTGTCTTCCATAAAACCCCCAATGATGATTAAAACACTAATAGAATTCTCAGAGAATTAACTAGCTTGGCTAGTTACACTTCCTATGTAAGAGACCCTTGTCTAAGCGCTTTACTGTAACCCATTTAATCCCTAAAACTATACTATGGGAGGGGTAACTATTACTATCTCCATCTTATGTCTGATAAAATTGAGGTTCAGAGAGATTAAGTAATGTGCTCAAGGTCACATCGCTAAACAACTGTAGGAATGAATTTGAACTCAGGTTGGGATGGAAGGATCGGTAATGGATGTGAAGTTAAAAAATAAAGAGAGAGAGGAAGTGTAGCCAGCTCGCCAGAAACATCTGACTGTAAAGGGGGAAAGCTCTGGGGTCAAGGGATTTTTTAAAGATGGGAGACTCTTAAGCATTCATCCTCTAAGTCACAGTGTTTTTCAACCAGGGATGGTATAATTCCTCTCGGGAGCATCTGAAAATATGTGGGTTTTGCTTGTTATAAAGGCTGGAGATGGAGTGGGGGGTGGGGCATGGCAGGATTGGCCTAAAGCTATCAGTGCCCCTGTTTTGAAACACTGTAAAAACAAAAAGGAATTTTCCTTAATGGAATAGGAATCTTGGAAAGAGCCAAGCCTGGAAGTCAGATGAACAGGTAAAGCTCAGTCCATGCTCAGAAAAGAAAAGAGAATGATATTCCACAAAAACCAGTGCCAAGATATGACAGGTCTCTTTTCGTGCCCTGAGAACAACTGAGAATGACCTAGGGCTCCTTGGCTTCCCACTCACCACTGACTTAGAATTTTTGATGTAGACAGTACCATCTTGGCTCAGTACAAAGAAAGGGTGCAGATCTCTGGCCTGGGGAAAGAGGTATTTACAACTGACCAAAGCCCTAGGGAGTCCCCTGGATCTGTAAACCTCCCTGCCCTCTCATGGAGCCAGGGGGAAGGAAATGTTTGAGTTCCTTGTCTTACATTTAGGTGCCCTTTGTTCATCGAAGGGCCAGATAGGCCAGCCTGCGTGGATAGCGTATCCTTACTTTCTGCGGTAGGGAACTATGGCATTAGCCCCAGTTGGGAATTGAGCACAGAGAAGGATGACGGCTGACCGCAGGAAGATTTATAGCTCTGTGGTTTTTCTCTCCCATGCGGTAGCATGTGTGACAGCAGGAAGTGTGGGGTTCTGCCAGGAGGTACAGCGACCCCTGGGACAGGAAGTCTTTTGTATCTCTAGCTTCATTTATGTGTGATACTTTTTAAGCCCACCAGCTTTGACCAAGAGGCCAGGGAAAAAGGAAAAGACACTATTTGGAGTATTCTCAGCTCCCTCCCTGCTCAGAGAACATGAATCTGAGATGGCAGAGAATCCAAAGAAGCACTGACCTCCAATTATGCCTTAGAATAAAAAGCCCTCCCAGGACTGAGGCAAGGGGCAGCAAGCAGAAGGAAGGCAGTCACTCCATGTCAGGTTGGGGCAGGTGAACCCTGGTTTGCTCCTGCCTTTACAGACAGTATAAAGCTTTGAGAAGAGGTCTGGCCATGAGTCAAACAAGGAGACAATCTCAGGAGACAAACAACGTGGTGTGATTAAGTCCATGTTTTTAAGACAGGAAAAATAACAGCATGTTTGTATGCTCGTGGGGGTGACCCAAGAGAGAGAGAAAAATTGATTCAATAAATTCCTGTTGCAAAAACGTGGCACTGGATGGGAGTAGAGCCACTAAACATAAGAGAAGGAGCTCAAGTCTTGCTGCGGGGTTTGAAAGTGGGAAACCTGGGCTTCTGGCATCAACTGAGGCAAACAGGAACATAAGGCCTAGTCCAGGGAAGGGGCTCAGGGGATGAGAGAATGCCACGTGTGCCTGCTGAGGAAAGCTTTCATGGGGAGGGAGCATGGGGTGCTCCAAACTTTCCAAAAGCCACTTTGGTGGGGGAAATGTAAAGAGGAACTTTGTTGCACTTCCCAAAAATGATTCTAAAAGAGGAAGTCAAACTAAGCACAGAAACAAGTTTCACATTAACCGCTCTTAGTGTTATGGAGACAATAGATTTCTTATCTTTTAATAACAATATTGGAAGAGAAGTAACACCAAGAGTTTATTTGAGTGCCTACTCTGCACTGTGCATCCTGCTAGACAATGAGGCTAGAAAAGGGGATTAGAGCTGGTCCCTAAAAGACCTCACTCTCTAGCTGGGATAGGGAGAAGGGTAGAATTATGATATGGGTAGATTTCAACTCAGCGTAGTGAGCGGTCTAGCAGAAGAATGAACCAGGAGTGGTGGGAGTGCAATGGGAAGAGTGACATGAAGAAGTTTGGGCTTTATCCATTCATTCAACAATTACCTGTTGATAGCCCACTAATATGCTGGACACTGTGCAGATACTGGGGAAGATGAAGTGAGCAAGCCACATGCCCTGCCACTCACAGTCTCATGGGCAACAAGGGAGTGAGCAGATGGATAAACAGACGATTGCAATCAGTGAGATAAGTGCTACGATAAGGCAAAACCAAGATGCTATGGGAACAAACAAAAGAGGCATCTCTCTCAGATCAGTTGTCTGGGGAGGCTTCCAGGAAGAAGTGGTGACTAAGCTAAGGCTAAAGTGGGGCAGGAGGAAGCAGTGTGCACAAAGGCATTAAGGTGGAAAGGCTCAAAACTTTGCGTAAGTAGTTCAGCAGGGCTGGAAGGCAGGCATGAGGGTGGAAAGGAAAAAGAACAGTCACACAGTAACTTAAATAGGACGTAGCATAGTCTTGATGCTGAATCATGCAAAATCGCCAGTGTGTCATCCCTTAGGTTTTTAAATCTCTACATAAGAGTTCTGACTATGCAAAAACAGAAATGAGGTGTTCTTGGAGCTCTTTGCTAAGTAGGTAAAACCAGAGGCCACATATAGTTCTGTTCCACCAGGCTTACAGGCTTCTGGAAAATGGAAGACATGTGACAAAGCCCCTGAAAGCAGTCAGTCTGCCAGCACTAAAGTGAAGCTTTTTACAGTGAAACAATGCCACAAGGAATGACGAGGGCCATGTCAAAAGGACTTAGGGGCTAACCTGAAGAGGCTACCACTGGCCATATATGAAAGAATTTTTGCTTTCATAAATAGTCATATGCTGCATGACATAATAGTAACAATGAACCAAATACACAACGGTGGTCCTATAAGATTTTTTTTCAATCCTCTGAGACATCTGAATCCCAAAAGATTTAATACCATATTTTTATTGTACCTTTTCTATGTTTAGATACACAAATACCTACCATTGTGTTACAATTGCCTACAGTATTCAATATAGTACCATACTGTACAGGTTTGTAGCCCAGAAGCAACAGGCTATAACATATAGCCTAGGTGTGTAATAAGCTAGGTTTGTGTAAGTACACCCTGTGATGTTTGCAAAGTGACTAAATCACCTAATGACACATTTCTCAGAACATATGCCCGTCATTGAATGATGCATGATTGTGTAATAATTATAGTAGCTTGAAATCCATCAAATACACTTAAATCCATGAGTTCCTTGTGATATTAGAAAAAGAATTTGTCGTCAGGAGATCGAGACCATCCTGGCTAACACAGTGAAACCCCGTCTCTACTAAAAATACAAAAAATTAGCCGGGCGAGGTAGCGGGCACCTGTAGTCCCAGCTACTCGGGAGGCTGAGGCAGGAGAATGGCGTGAACCCCGGGGGGTGGAGCCTGCAGTGAGCCGAGATCGCGCCACTGCACTCCAGCCTGGGCGATAGGGAGACTCCGTCTCAAAAAAAAAAAAAAAAAAAAAAAAGAAAAAGAATTTGTCATCTTCAGAGGATGTAAGGGAACTACTTCATTTCCTTTGAAAACTACTTAAGTAAAAGGGAAGAATCAAGCATTATCCAACCTTTCCTCTACGTGAGCTGTCCCACTTGGGTAGATGAAGGGAATGTCTCTTTATGAATGTATTCTGATCAGTAATGGAAAAACAAATGACAGAATTAGAATATCCCCATTTGCTAGCCCCAGTGAATTAATAGGTATAGCTATTAAGCATCAACAGCTGCTAACTTGGGAAAAGAAACAATCAGACATTTTGTGCCTTCGATAGCCTGATATGAGGGTGCAATCAGCAGAAGCCAGCCTGTGGAAAACTCTACAGGTCAAAAGCCCAGGTTCTTCAATGGATAGGTTATAAGAAAAAGAAAAGCACAGGAAAGGAAGCAATCAATAAAATGAAAAGGCAACCTATATACTGGGAAAAAATGTTTGCAAACTACATTAAGGGGTTAATATTCAAAATTTACAAAGAACTCTTACAAGTCAATTGCGGAAAAAGAAACAAAAAATGGGTGAAGGATCTGAACAGACATTTCTCCAATGAAGACATAAAAATGTCTAGCAGGTATCTTAGTCCATTTTCTTTTGCCATAACAGAATATCTGAGATTGGATAATTTATAACAATATTAGTTTATTTCGCTCATGGTTCTGGAGACTGGGAAGTCCAAAGGCATAGCACCAGCATCTGCTCAGCATCTGGTGAGGATCTGCTTGCTGTGTCACCCCATAGCAGAAGGCAGAAGGGCAAGCGAGTGCACGCAAGAGCAAGAGAGAGCTGAACTTACTTTTAGAACAAACCCACTCTCTTGATAACAAACCCACTCCCTTGACACTGACATAAACCCATTCATGAGGGCTGACTTCATGACCTAATCATCTCTTAAAGGTCCCACCTCCCAACACTGTTGCATTAGGGATTAAGTTTCCAACACATGAACTTTGGAGGACACATTCAAGTATAGCAACAGGTATATGAAAAGATGCTCAATATCACTAATCACCAAGGAAATGCAAATGAAAACCACAATGAGATATCACTTCATATTCATCAGAATGGCAATTATCAAAAAGACAAGCGATAACAAGTGTTGGTGAGGGTATGGAGAAAAGGAAACCCTAGTATACTGTTGGTGGGAATGTAGATTCATACAACCCTTATGGAAAACACTATGGAGGTTCCTAAGGAAGTTGAAATTAGACCTACCACATGACCCAGCAGACCCTGACCCAGCAGACCCTCTTCTGAGTATAGACCCAAAGGAAGTGAAATCACCCTCTCATAAAGATATCTGTACTCCCATGATCACTGCAGCATTAATTTACAATGGCCAAGATATGGAAACAACCTAGGTGTCTGTTGACAGATAAGTGGATAAAGATATTGTGGCATGTGCATCGCATCACACTATGAAATATTATTCATCCTTAAAAAGGAAGGAGATCCTGCCATTTGCAAAAAGATAGATGGATCTAGAGGACATTATGTTAAGTGAAACAGGCCAGACACAGAAAGACAAATACTGAATGATCTGTTTTGTATGTGGGGGGAAAAGGTCAAATGTACTGTGGTATATTTATAAATATAAAAAAAAAACTGGTTACCAGGGACAAGATGGGAGGAAATGGGAAGAAGTAGGTCAAAGGATACAAAGTAGCAAATATGTAAGAGGAGCAAGTCTAGAGATCCAATGTACAGCATGAGGACTGCAGCTAAAGATCCAACCGGCAGCTAATGCAATCGTATTGCCTTAGGGATTTCTGTGAAATAAGTAGATTTTTGCTGCTATTGACACACACAAAGTAAACATGTGAGATTGTATGTTAATTTACTTCACTTTAGTAACCATTTACTATCCATTGGTATCCTATAAGGTCATGTTGTAAACTCCAAATTATATACAATAAAATTTACTTTTAAAAAGAAAAGAAAAATAAAGGGACAGAGGAGATATCTATGGATTAAATGATACTTAAAAGACACATCAAAATGTTTAAGTGTGCCTAGCAGATACTCATTTGAGTGATAAAAACATTAAAAATACAAAGAAGATATTTCTATACATGTCAGGATGGTAGTTATTTATGGGGAGAAGAAGGAGGTTATGATCGAGAAGGACACATGGAGGGAATTCTGTTGTGGGTGGCAAAGTTCTATTTGTCAATACATTTGTTTTATGTGGTTTGCAATATTTGTGTTTTCTTTTCTTTCTTTTTTTTTGACAGAGTTTTTTGCTCTTGTCGCCCAGGCTGGAGTGCAGTGGCGTGATCTTGGCTCACTGCAACCTCCACCTCCCGGTTTCAAGCGATTCTCCTGCCTCAGCCTCCCAAGTAGCTGGGATTACAGGCATGCACCACCATGCCCGGCTAATTTTTTGTATCTTTAGTAGAGATGGGGTTTCGCCATGTTGGTCAGGCTGGTCTCGAACTCCTGACCTCAGGTGACCTGCCTGCCTCAGCCTCCCAAAGTGCTGGGATTACAGGCGTGAACCACCGTGCCCGGCCTTGTGTTTTCTTTTATGACAAAAAAAATCTTAAAACAATTCCTCTGTACAGGGCACATTTGTGGATTCATTCAATCAATATTTACCGAGTGTCCACTATGTGCCAGACACTGTGCATGTAAAGAAAAAGGGTGCTATGTTTATCAGGGAGTTTGTAAGCTCACAGGATGAGGAAGGAAAGCAGAGGTTTATGCTCAATGTCCAGCATCAACTACCAGATGTGAGGAGAGGGAGTCAGAGTATAAATAAGAGATAAGTAGAGGGGTCTGAACCTAAGAAGTTCAGAGATGGGTCAGGAAGTAAAAAGTATAAAAGATGATGGTGAACACTTCAGAATAGAGGGTGTGGGGATGTTAGGACCTGAGGGCTGCCCTCTCTTCTTACTGAGATGTTTGCATTTTATGGAAACATAAAATTGCAGGCTTGCTGGCTTCAAGTAGCTGCACTGGACTTCACCTTCTCCCCTCAGGCCTTCTCTGCTGGGTAGGTCATGAGCAGCTTGGGAAGCCAAGATAGAAAAGGGTGAGGTCAAGAGTTCAGGATAGACTGTGAAGATGAGCTTGGGTCAAGAGGATATAGAAAGCGGAATCACTATGCAAACAAGTATCCATAACAGTAACTTAGAGAAATGGAGTACAAAAATGGGCAGGGGGAGGCACTGAATTGAAAGTCAGGAGACCTGAATTTGAATTCTGATTCTACTTTCTGTGTGACTTTGAGCACACAGTACTTGAGTAACTCAACTTCTGCAAACCTCAGTCCTGTCATCTGTAAATGGAAATAGTAAACCCTGGCCTGTCACCCTTATGGTATGATTGTAGTGAACCAATGAGAAACAATGGCAAAACATTATCAATGTAAAACTAACTTATTAAACGACAATGTGGGCTGGGTGCGGTGGCTCACGCCTGTTATCCCAGCAGTTTGGGAGACCGAGACGGGTGGATCATTTGAAGTCTGGAATTCGAGACCAGCCTGACCAACATGGTGAAACCCCGTCTCTACTAAAAATACAAAAATTAGCCAGGTGTGATGGCACGCACCTGTAATCCCAACTACTCAGGAGGCTGAGGCAGAATTGCTTGAACCCAGTATGTGGAGTTTGCAGTTAGCCGAGATTGGGCCACTGCACTCCAGCCTGGGCAACAGAGTGAGACTTCATCTTAAATAAATAAATAAATAAATAAATAAATAAAAATAAAATGACAATGTGACTGTTGGCCCCCAGGGCTCATGGCATCACTTGCCTTGGGGAAACTGCTTCTCCCCTTCTGGAGCCCATGTCTCCATACTATACAATGATGAGCTCAGAGGGCTTTTCCAGCTCTGACCATCAAAAAATCCACTTCCCATCAGCCTTTTCTGCCACAGCAACCAAGCTGACTCATTACCACCGACCAGTATCATCTCTAACAACAAAACCCTGCAATATCCTGTAACCTTGTGGAAAGGTGTTTGTGCTCATTTCTAGTCTCCTCCAGGAAGGTGTGTTTAGGTCACAGGCTTGTTAGTTTTTATAAAATTGTTAGAGAACAGTTTAATCCCATTCTTCTGAGAGTAAAAGCTACACATCGTTCTCATCTTAAAACAATCCAACTTGCTGATTAGATAGTTAACAAACATCTCCAAGTTCGTTTCTTAATGGAGTGAACAAAGGTGCGAGTACCTGCAAGGCTGAAGTGGGTCCTATGCAATGGCAGGTGTCACCGCCCCCCCAAATTCATATGTTAAACTCCTAAGCCCCCAGTATCCCCGAATATAAACTTATATGGAAATAGTCTTTAGCAAGTTAAAGTGGGGTCATAATCATATATGACTGGTGTCTTCATAAAAAGGGGAAATTGGAACACAGAGATGCATAGAAGGAAGACATCGTGAAAAGACACAGAGAGAAGATGGCCATCTACAAGTCAAGGAGAGAAGCCTGGAACACATCCTTCCCTCACAGCCTTGAGAAGGAACCAAATCTGCTGACAGCTTAATTTCAGATGTCCAGCCTCCAGAACTGTGAGACTATAATGCACCTCTCTTGTCTAAGCCACCCAGTCTGTGGTACTTTGTTACAGCAGCCCTGGGAAACTAATACACTCTGCAACCTTTATTATGCATCTGAATCACCTGGAAGGACTTCCACTTCCAGCCACATTAGTGTACTCAACACTGAACTTGCCTCCTACCCATAAAACCAATTAGAAAACTAGACCAAATAAATACATGAAATAGACATTAGATGGCAGTCAGTGCAGAGCTATGGCCTCTATAAAAAGGAAAGCAAAAGAGGTGAGTCCCTGATCACCCTGGCTTTCATCCTGTAAGCACTTTCTCAACCATGGCTATCTCACAGAGTTGAGAAAGCAGAGATCGGAATTCTGGGTGGTTGAGGTGGCTAGAATTTGCAGGACAAAGGACCACAGAGAACACAGCTATGTAGAGAAAGAGCTCTACAAATCTACATAGGTGTTTCCCCATGAGACTTTGGCTGAATACTAACATTCATGTGTGTAGAGTGAAACCCTATGAGGTGCATCCTAAAACAACTACTGAAGACCCCCAATCTAAACAACTGCCAGAGCTCACACAGGGCTGGGAGATGTTTGAGTGCTGATCAGCCACAATGGAGAGACCTGGAACATTCAGTAGAGACTCAAAGAGAGGCCACATCTTAGAAGCAGGAGTAAGGCCAAACTAGCCCTAGAGTACAGGCTGCTCTAGACTTGCCCTAAGAAAGCTTAAAAAGAAGGCTTGGAATGATCAAGTTCATCAGCAAGGTAATGAATTGCTGGCCAAAACAAAAATTCAACACTCTAAGGAAAGACAAAAGTAGACACTCAACAATATAATATTTACAATGAAAACATCCAAGAAATTACTAAATATGCAAAGAAGCATAAAAATATGACTCATAACCAAAGGAAAAATCAGTCAATAGAAAGAAACCTAGAAATAACAGAGATGATAGAATGAGCAGACAACTTTAAAACAGCTATTATAACATTTGAGATTTAAAGGAAAATACGAACATAATGAGAGAAATGGAAGTTACAGACAAGAAAAAAATGGAACATGTGTAGGTAAAAAATACAATATCTGAAACAAAAAAATACACTAGATGGGCGTAATAACATCTCAGACTCTGAAGAAGTGATCATCAAACCTGAAGCACAGATAGAAAAGCCTGGGAAGAGAGGAATAACCAGAATCACCCAGAGAGCTGTTAAAAATGCACATTCCTGGACCTCACCTCCAGAGATCCTAATTCACCAGGCCTGACTTGGTGCAGAGGTGCAGATCACGATGCATAAAAGTAAGCGGCCACAGATGAAAATAAAAGAGGCTTCATCCAGTCTCATTTCCCTTAACTACCATCTATTTGATGATGGTTTACAAAATTATGCTTCCAATCTGGATCTTTCCCATGAACTTCAGACCCATATAGCCAACCATCTAACTGACATCTCCACTTACATATCTAAGAGGTCCGTCAAACTTAACATGGCCAAAATGCAGCTTTTATTTCATGGCCACTTAACCCTCTCCTCTCCCAGCCTCTCAATACCTCCCAATGGTATCGCCATCCTTCCATTCTGTAAATACAAAAACTTTGGAGTGATCTTTGCTTCCACTCTCCATATCCAAACCACTAGTGAGTTCTGTTGACTCTACTTTGAAAACATTCCAAATCAATCCACTTCTCTCCATGCACCACCCCTGCCCCACAACCACCCTAGTCCAAGTCACCATTGTCTCTCACCTGAGTAATTGAAATAGCCTCTTGTCTTCCCACATCCACTCTCAACTCCCCCCATAAATTCATTCTTAACAAAGAAGTCAATAACATTTTAAAATCATAAATCAGATCATGTTGTTCCCTTGGTTAGCACCCTCCAAAGGCTTCCCAATATATTAATAACAAAACCCAAACTCTTTCACATAGCCTAGAACGTCCCAGATGAACTGGCTCTGCCTGTCTCTCCCACTTCACATCTCAGCCACTCTCTTGCTCTTCCACACTGGTCTTTTTGCTGTTCCTGAACATGTAGAATCTCCTCTCCATCTTGGGGGTTTTGCCTTACTTGTTCCTTCTCCATGGAATACTCTGTCACACAGATCTTTGCATGGCTGCCATGCAGATCTCTGCTTCCTGTCACTGAGACCTGAACTTAATTGTCATCTCTCAGAGAGACCCTCTCTGATCATCCATATTGAAGTGGCCAGCCACAGTCATTCTCTGCCTCCAGCACTAGAATGTGAGCTCCCGGACAGTAGAGACTTTGTCTGTCTTGATCACTGTTTTATCCTCTGGGCCTAGTACTGCCTGACACCGGATAGTTGCTCAGTAAATACTTGTTGAATGAATGAATTGTACATGTGATTTCATGATATCATAGACCTAGGTTTAAAACACTACTCTTGAGGAACAAGACTAGTATTGTAGTTTATAGCAAACCTAATCACCAGAATGTACTCATCATATATTTATGTGCTAGGAGCTGGAGATGTAACAGTGAACCAGATAGACATAGTCTCCAAGCTGGAACTTAGGCTGTCAGGCAAGGCATCATACCAGAGTTTTAACTCAAAACCAGCAAATACTCTATCCAGATATTGCAGCATGTTGTTCAGGACTAAACTGAACAACGAACAAGGCTTAGAAGTTTGGACACGTTCCTCCTGCACTCAATTCTACTTGCACAGTAAAATAAACCTGGCTGGGTTATAGCAAGTTTCACTTCTTTGGCTCCAGAATTCACTCCAATAAAATTGAAGTGGCCCGCCTGGATTGTATCCATTGTCAAAAGACACAGAAATGAACTGAGAAACATCCTGAAAGTCTCTGAGGCTGTAAAGAGACACCTCTGATTTAAACTACTTTTCTGGTGAGAGTGATTATTGTCCCTTTGTTTCAGCAGAATTGGCCCTCTGCCCCCTCTGCGGTGGTGAAATCCCAAAGCTATGAAATCATTTCCTTCACATGTGCACAGGAGGGGTCAGCAACCTGCCTTCAGAGCCAGGCTTTCCAACTCAGGCTGAGGGGGAAGAACCTGTATCTATCTGCATTTGGAGCTCTACGTTTTGATCCTTCAATACTGCTGTCATTTCAGCAATGACACTTTTTGACTGAATCTGCCAAAAGGAATTGTGTGGGCCTCTTCCCCTCCTGACCCATGGACGTGCTTCATACTGTCCTGGCCAAGAGCGTCTAGAGCGCCAGGATTTTGGTGCTCAGATTCTGATTGTTCTGATTGCTTACAGGTGTTGGTCTCCTTCTGAGCTGCTTTTTCAGTGGCCTTATTGACCAGGTATAGGAGATGCCTCAGATTAAAAGACAACAAGGAGAAAAAGAAAATGTTGCTAAGAACCTACCTGAACCAACTGTGAAAGGCTTTCAAGTTGAATGTAAATTGATGAGACGTTGGAAATGGAACTAGCTTGGGGAGCAGTTGGAGTTACAGATAGAACACAGAAATCCTGGAAACCAAGCCACACCCAGTAAACAGCAACTGGCTCCAACTTTCCCTGGGATCTTAGCCTGTGCTGACCTAAACTGTATGCTCTGTGAAGGCAAGGACGTTGCCCATCTTGGTCCCTAAAGTACCTCCAACATCTTTAACAGTCTTGGCATACAATACATACTCAATGTGTTGTTGTGGACAGCATGACTGACTAAAGTATGGCTATAAAGGAGCAACACAAGGGATCTTTGTGATGGAACAGTTCAGTATTGGTTTCAGTGGTGGGTACATGACTCTACACAGGTGATGAAATCACACAGAGCTACACATGCACACACATGCACGTGTAAGGGGTGACATCTACAGCTGCTCTTAGAGGGTATCAATGTCATTTGCTGTTGTGAGACCGAACTAGAATTATGCTAGATGGCGACACTGAGGGAACTGGGGGAAAAGGTGCACTGGTTTCCTGGACATTTCTTTACAACTTCCTGTGAATCTAGTGATTTCAAAATAGTAAGTTTACAAAAAGACACTCAATCCAAAGGAAATTTTAAAAGTGCAGAAAAAGAAACCTAGAAAAGATAGGGCAAATAAAAAGCACAATAAGATCCTTGACTTTAATCCAAAGGCACCCATAATTACTTTAAATGTAAATGGACTCAATGCTCTTGTGAAAAGACATTTATCCCATGCCTACTGTGAACCAAGCCCGGTGATGTGTGCAAGGGAAACAGCGAAGAATATGACCCAGGCCCTGCTCCTATGATGCTTGGTGCAATGAACCAAGAACTGGGCCAAATGCTGTTAATGAGTGCCACCTGGATGAGTTCGTAACTGCCAGAGGTTTGGAGTGACGGAAGATGAAGCTAGAGATGTGGCAGTAGCAGACAAGTTGCAAGGAGAATTAACAGGACTGGGTCACCAAATGCATGTGGGCCACCAGGGAGAGGAAAGGATTCCGACTGAATCACAGGGTTCTGGTTTGCAATTAGCAGATAATACTATTGTGTAACATGCTATCAAGGCCTCATGGAACAAATGAGCTTTCACTGATGACATTTCTTTCTCCTACAAGTTTTTATCAATTGACATTCCTAATCTCGTGCAGTGGTCAAGGCAGCTACTACCCTAACTTTCCAGAAAAAGAAACTGGTACTCAGACAGATGAAGTGGCTTTCTCACTGAGTAACAGTGAATCTGAACCCACGGCTCCCCCATTCAGTGTTCAACAACATTGTTTCAAATTATTTGAAATTAAAGAAGAGAGAAAACAGAGCCACAGTAAGGAGAGGGTATGTGCCCGTTCAAGTTGGTTGATGACCCTTCAAGATAGCTTAGAACTTTACCAGGCAAGTTTTCGAGCTGGTTGCTCCTGCCACGCTCTGCAGTTTGCTGTGGGGGTATCTGCAGGAAAACAGTCATGTGCTAGAGCACTTTGGGCACTGTTCTATCACATGGAACTGTCAAAGTTATTTCCTCTGATTTAGCTCTGTATTGCAAAGTTGGATATTTCTGTCCCTTCATGTGCAAACATTCTTTGGAGTCCAGAAGACACAGAGGAAAAGAAGGAAAGAGGAATAAGAATTTCTCTTGTCTGATTTACTGACTTTTCATTTCCTTTGACACCCTTCCTCACACCTGTTCCTCTGACTATGGACAACTTTCCCCTACCGTGTTTTTCTTGTTCTTGTGTTGCTATTGACATATACTTAGTAGATTCTAGTTACTGTTTAGAAAACCTAACAACTCAATTACTGACTGCCACTTGCAAGGCCCCTAGGAATTTTGGATGTGGTCCCAGAACATGAAATGAAATAAAGCATTTGGTAACAACTTAGAGATTTTTGGTAACTTCCCAAGACCTGCTCCTCTAAGCTGATCTCCCGTTCTCTGCCCAGTAGCTACACCTTGAACGCACTCACGAGGCTGGGGGTTGTTTATGTGTTGCAAAAGGTAAGCATCATTAAAGAAACAGAAATCTGGTTAATTTTCTATTTTCTGCTGAGCTTTACTCAAGAGGGCCCTTTCCCTCCACCTTCTACTTCCTTGCCAAGGGGGGCCACAAAGGTTGGGAGTTTCCAGGAGCAGGTTACACACTTCTCCTCTCTATCCTGGCTCAATGCCACTAGCCCTGGGATTGCCGGTGACCTTTCAGCCTGATGGCCTGTAACCTTCTGCTCCCTGCCAGATAGAGTTGGGACTTGTCCAAGGCGTGGAATAACTTCCTGTGATTGTCCTGAAGATGGCCTGGCCCACAGGATCTGCTTCCATAGCTTGTCAACAGAAGCAGAAAAGTCCTGTATCTCTACAGTATGGTGGGCCTTGGAAGGAAGAATCCTGAGGAGAAATGTTCAGCAAAGATAAGTATACCAAGAGGTCTGTGTTCAAGTACATACATGACATGGACTTGACCTTCCTCATGTATTGTCAACCAAAGTGCCACTGAATATCCTGGCTAGTTTCTCATTATTTCTTGTGTGGCAGAATCTTTGAGGTCACTAAGACCAGCTAATCAAATTTGCAAGTGTTTACAAACCTGGGAGGGTCACTAATATGTTAGGTCAGGATCAGGATGCAAAATTACGGGTTGAAACAATGGGCCAAAACCAACTCAGGAATAAAGTTATTTTAAACTCTGGTAAGTTCTGTGATACATTAAGTGTCTGAGGTGCAGTGGAGGTAATCAAGTCTGGATGGAGAATCAAGGAAGGTGCAATATAGAGGAAGTGACGGTGCAGCTGAACTCACCAGTTGTGTGAGACCAATGCGGTTGAGGGGAGGCTCTTCTAAGCAGAGGTACTTGCAAAACATTAAGAATAACTCCAAAGTGTTAGGTATAATTAGTGGTGATGGTTACACAGCATTATGAAGGTACAGTAGTTAATGCCACTGAACTGTCCGCTTACGCATGGTTAAAATGGTCAATATTATGTTATGTATCTTTTCCCACAAGAAAAGTAATGAAAAATGTTACCCTCATACCCATGGGTGTCCGCTAGGGACATTCCCCATTGCCCAAGCTGAGTGCACAGCTGTGGTGGCTCCTGGGATTGTCTCTAAAGGAGTCCATTAACAATGAGAAGATATCAGTAGCAGAGTCACAGACAAACATGAAGTAACACAGATCCCTCAAAATATGCAATAGCAATATTAATAGCTAACATGTATATCCCAGGAATTATTCTAAATGCTTTAAATTAAATTAAATCATTTGACGCTCACACAGACCCCATGTGAGTTAATACTCTTTTTAGGGCATTCTATACGTATGCAGAAACTGAGGCACAGAGAGGTTGAGCAAGTTGCGGTCGGGCAAGAGCGAATATGTAGCAGAGGTGGCCATGAAATCAGATCGTCTGCTTCGGTCTGGTTCCTAATCACAGACTATGTGTGATGTCGAGAAGCTGTCATCCGCTGACTAGAGCTATGTAGGTCAAAGAGCTTAGCACATCAGAAGAGTGAGCAGTGGGTGAGGAGTCAAAGAGGAACCTCATTCCACATGAAGAAAAGCATGAGCTGAATGACTGGGATCGTGGAAGAGTGTGTATTCAGGCTAAAAAGTCTAGGAGAGGAGAAAAATACAACATCATTTTGTAAAAATGAGCTCATAGTCTAGCAAGAGGTCCTATTTTTTTTCCTAAAATACATGAATTTGGAAAGCATTCAGAAAACCTTGTATCTTGTGTTATTGGACATAATATAATCTGACGTTTAATACTGAAGAAAGTCTTTCTCAAATGTCCCAGCAGTGCCTGGTGCCTAACAGGAACTCAGTAAATGTTGTTGAATTAATTAATGAATCTCTATCTCATTCCACATATAATAAAAATAAATTCTTCCTGGATTAAACATTTACATTGAAATAAAGAAACTGACAGTACTGAAAAAATAGAGGTGGACACTTACGTAATACTGGCAGCCGGGAAGGCTTTCTAACCATATATGAATTCCTAAAAAGTAGAAATGCTTGAAACACCTAAGTGTTGTGTGTGAGTCTAAGGGTGAGAGGGAAGAAAAGAGATGACAGGGGAAGGAGTGAGCCGTTCTAGAAAGGGTCCCAGCACCCCAGGGTCAGTGGGAAACCCAGCAGTCAGTTACAGCCCCAAATGAATTTTTTCAGGGTGGTTCATCAGTTCTAAGTACTCCTCTGGCTGGAGGAAGTTGCCAAAACCACCTCCGAGCCCCTGGCCAGCACATAGCCTTGAGTCAATAGAAGCTGCTCCATCAGAGACCACAGGGCACCAGTGTTTACTTAAGCTCCTGTCTCAGCGTGGGAGAAGTTAAGACCCCAGAGGGCATCTGCCTGCTGACTTATCCCCAGGTACTTGGAGAGGAAAAGAACACTCTCAATTTCAACTTGGTTTCATTACTTGCTTGGCTCAAAGCACATCTGCTAGAAGGAAGAACTCTTTATTGTTTACAGTTCCAGACAAACTCTTGGCCTCTTCACTGTTGACCCAAATGCCCTTTCTTTCCTCCCAAGAATACATGTGCAAGTTAGGGTTCAGAAAATGTTTGCTGAATGAATCAGTGAGCACTGGTCCAGAATATGTCAATATGCACACTCAGATACAACAACACCAACCAGTCTCATTTGCAATTCAATGTATGTTATTTTTTATGTGTCACGTCCCTTTGTGAACTGCTGTGAACTGTCTGTGAACTGCTGTTCATGTATGTTGCCCATTTTCCAATTGTGATGCTGATCTTTTTCTAATCATTGATCAGGATTACTCATAAAGGTGAAGAATATGAACTCTTTGCTTGCCTCGTATGATGTGAAAAACTTTCGCATTTTGTCATTTGCCTTATAAGTTGGTATTGTTTTTGAAGTACCTAAAATAGTGTTCAGCATATAGGAGACACTCACTAGATTATTTGTTGGAGAACTGACTGAATAAATAAATGAGCGAAGAGATATGTTTTATTTCCATGTAGCAAAAATCCTTGTCTCCTCCTTTATGGTTTTTCCTCTGCTATCATGTTTAGAAAGGTTTTCCCAACCCCACGATCAGATTGAGATTCAATAACATTGTCCCTTCTAGAAATTATATTATTTCGTTTTCTTTACATTTAAATAGAACATATATCTAGAATTTGTCTCTCATATCTGCGTTAAGTGAGATTGATCTATAATTTTCTTTTTTGTACCGTAAGCTCTTTACCTAATTTGGTATAAGGGTCATAGCTCAAGAGATCTCAAATCTAAAGACTTTCCGAGTCAGTTATCTGTCCTGGAGGTAATTATCTGACAATAATTTTCATCTATTATATTTACTTACAATGTTGATCAGTCTTAACATTTTAGGGGCTAACACTTTGAAGAGTGTACCTTTTTTTTGGCAAGGTGATGCTAGAATTCTCATTTGGTGTGAAAATTTGGGTGGGGTTAAATTACTGTTTAAACCTCAGTTTAACTTCTAATTACACTGTTCTCCTGGCCAAAGACCCTAAACCACTGATTTCTTGTTAGCACTAAAAGCCACAATGTAACAGACTGGCTTCTTGTGAAATAGGAACCAAATACTGCCAGAACTGGAAGCCTCTAACAGGAAGTCATGACTTAGTGGTGAAATAACTAAAGAAAAGGAGGGGACAGAAAAGCAGCCATCCCCCTTTGGGGGCCTAGCTGTCACTTTGCTGCTGTTGCCTTTTAGTAAGTAATAGTCAAAGCTTTAGCTTGGTCTAGAGCATGGTGACGTTCTTATGTGCAAAGAAGGCAAAATAGGCTGAATTACTTGGATAGAAATTCTCCAGTGAAAGGCTACAAATATGAGTAAGTCAAACAAATAATCACTGTGCAGAATGCTAATGTTGTAACAGAGGGAAGTCCAGGGCCTAAGAGGGAGGATGGGAAGGTTTTCGCCCACACACTTTGCAGGTCAGTGGGACGTTCTTACAAGGCTCTACTTGGCAGGAAGACACTGTGTTTTCAGGCACTGGGCACAACCCACAAGGGAAGGAACCCCGACTTTGATGTAGCACACTGCAGGCCCTGGGGAGACAGCGCTGAGCAAGGCGCTCAGGGAGGGAGACAGACAAGTAAACAGAGGGGCTGCTTTGCAAGGGAAGGAAACTGACTTTGATCGCTGTTTCCACTCTAACGCTTGCCCTTAGCTACAGAGACAGCAGATCTGGAGCCACCCCAGCCAAGGCTTCCCAGCATGCTTTGAGCACATCCAGTCTGACTGAAGTGGGGGCTAACCTCCTATTATGCGATCTGGAAGCCTTCTCCACTCCAAGATTATCAAAATATTTTCCTATGTTTTCTTTTAATCTTCTATGTTGAATTACACATAAATGTGTATATAATAAAGCACAAAAAGAGCTTCTATGAGACGTTAAGATAAATATGAAAGACCTAATAGAAAAACATGGGCAAAATATATGAATCAGTATTTCACAGAAAAAGAAACAGAAATGGCCCCAAACTATATATCCATCTCTAATTTTAAATGAGACATCTTTGTATATAAGCCTGGCAAAAAATGTTCAAACATGTGCAATGTATCTTAATGTCATTCTTCATAATAACTAAAAATCAGAAAGAAACTAAATATCTATCAAAAGGTTGAATAAATTATGGTATGAATAAGCAAACCACACACATAAGCCCCTCCACCCCAGTCTACGCTTATATTTTGGCAATCTTGGCACTCTCATGTGCTGTGATTATTTGAGTGCCATTCCCTTCATCCCATCTACAAGTCGGAGTGAAATGAAGAGTAAAGTCTATAACTCCAAAAGCAAATTTTCAAAACAATTAAATGCAGACTGTTCACAAGACATCTTCCCAGAATGGAGCCCATGGGGGTAGTTGGGGTCTCCCTAACTAAACCTGTTCCTTCCACACACTTTCACATCTCAGTACATGGCAACTCTATCCTTCCAGCTGCTCAGGCCAAGACACTGGAATTCTCGACTCCTTTCTTTCTCTTGCATAGAATAACCAATCCATCAGAAAATCTTGCCGGTTCTACCTTTAGAATATACCCCTCTCCACGCAT
Organism: Gorilla gorilla gorilla; assembly: GCF_029281585.2. Lineage (NCBI taxonomy): Eukaryota > Metazoa > Chordata > Mammalia > Primates > Hominidae > Gorilla > Gorilla gorilla. The sequence goes on from NC_073247.2 coordinate 166,353,450, forward strand.
CTCACCTGTATCACTGCACTAGCCCCTCACCTGGTCTCCCTGCTTCTGCCCTGGCCCCTACAGCTTGCAGGCAGCTGCCAGAGTGATCCTGTTACAATTCACATAAAATCATGTCAGTTCTGTTCTCAGAACCCTCTGGTGTCTTCCTCCCTTACTCAGACGAAAAGCCAAAGGCTAAAGTAAGGCCTCTACTCGCATCACCACTCTGACCTCATTTGCTCCATTCCTTACTCTCTGGGCTGCAGCCAAGCTCACTGCTCTTGGAACATTCCAGGCGTGTTCCTGCTTCAGAGGCTGTACATTGTCCATCCCCTCCCATGATTAAGGAGTGGGGTATGCCATTCCCAGACACTTTCAGCTCTCTAACATGCAAGCAAAATGGTCTCTAGTAGGCCAATAGCAATCTCTCAAACAGGAGCTGCCGCTGTTGGAAGTGAAAGCCCCCCAAAGTTGGGGGAGAGGAGCACATCCTCCAGTATCTTTCCATGGTACTAGTACTAGCAGTGCTAGTAATACAATATGAATTGGTCACCTTTATTGGCTACTTATGAAGTGCATTACATATAACTCACTTCATCCTCACAACAACCCCATGACGCAGGACATTGGTCAACCTTGACAAGAGCAGTTTTGATGGAGTGGTGGAGTAAACACTTGATTAGGAGCGAATGAGAAATAGAATCTCACCATTTGTAATCCTTAATGAATTAATCAGTTTAAGCATTAAGCATCAGTGGCTGCTACAATCACAAAAAGGGAGACAACCAGATACGATTTTCCTCCTAATGGAAGTACAATAATACCACCTAGGAAGAGTTCATTATATTATTCTCTGAGAAAATAACAACATATTTGAGTGCTGACTATTATCATCCAGAGCCAAGTGGATCCACATACTGCCATCTTCCAATTTAAAAAGAGTAAAATGCTAGACTTGAAGTTTTCTTTCTGCTTTTCTGTGGTGTGTACGTATTTTGGTGCTAAGATCTTAAAGTCTTGTATCCGATTCATGGTAAAGGTTTAAGGTATTCATCAAATGCAGGGGCAGGGAGAATAAGCCAGGGTTGGACCTGAGTGACCTCTCTGCCATTTAGAGAGCTTGTCCCAAAGCATTTGGCCTGTGGAGGAACCAGTCCAAGGATTTTTCCTATTAAGACTTCTAACCTGTGCACTTTATCCTCAATCTCACAAATACCCATTGGCAGAACTCATCTAAAACACACACTTCAGGCCCTAAAGATGTAGTTAGCCCTTTGGAAAATTGTTGACTTCGAGTCCATCTCATCACTTGGTTGTATTTCTTTCTTTATTAGGCCTGGGTCTGGTAGCCTGGGTCACTGGTTTTCTGGCTGACACTGCAAATGAATAAATACTTTCCTCCCATTTGCGTCTTCCACTTTTAACTACCATCTCATCTCCTTTCTCTTCCACTGCCACACTTCTTGCTGTCGTTGCTACCCATTTCTTCCTAAACCATTAATATTGGGAATCCACTTCACCAGAAAGACTCGGAAGCCCCACTTAGACTTCAGGCCCAAGTAGCTTTCTCCAATTCAGCTTTTTCAGTGATGAAACAGCTGTTTTGCATCCATCTTCCTTATCTTGTGCCCCTTGTCCATTCCTTCTCTGTGCCCTATCAGTCAGAGCCCTGGGAGGAAAGACGGGTGACTGGCATTACCACTGCAAGGTATTTAGGGTTATCCATCGCCTCTAATGGTCTCTCCTCTTATCTCTTCTCAGTTTTGCTGACACTTTTCCTCTTACTCTCTAACTGCGGTATCTCCCAAAATTCTGCCCTAGGTCCTTTTCCTTCTTACTCATCACACCCTCCTTGGATAATCTCATCCACCCCCATAACTTTAACTACTTCCTATACCCCAGTAACCACCAAAACTCCATCTGGAGCCCAGGTCCCTCCCCTCAGCTCTAGACAAATTTACCCACAGTTACTTCAAACTCGGTATGTGCCAGCCTGAACGTACCAGTCTCACTGGCTTGCCCCCAAACTGGGTCTTTTCTCCCATGCTCTTGCTCACAGTGTTTGTATGACATAGTCAGTGTCCAAAAAGATGTGGCGTAAAAAATCAATCACAGGCCAGGCGCAGTGTAATCCCAGCACTTTGGGAGGCCGAGGCAGGAGGATGACCTGAGGTCAGGAGTTCGAGCCTGGGCAACATGGTGAAGCCCCGTCTCTACTAAAAATGCAAAAATTAGCCGGGCATGGTGGCAGGCGCCAGTAATCCCAGCTTTTCAGGAGGCTGAGGCAGGAGAACTGCTTGAACCTGGGAGGTGGAGGTTGCAATGAGCTGAGATTGCACCACTGCACTCCAGCCTGGGCAACAGAGTGAGATCCTGTTTCAAAAAAATAAAAAAGAATCAATTACAAAAATAAATAAATAAAAGATGAAATTCAACAGTAATAATGTAGGTCCTGTTCCTGGGCTTAAGCAAAACACCAATAGCACAAGAACAGACTGGAGAAAAGATAGCTTAGCTGAAACACAGAGGAAATCTAAGTCCGTTTGACAGGAAGCTCAGTGTGAGTCAACGGTGTGGCGTGGCTGCCAGAACAAAGCTAATGGAATCTCCAGCTGCTTTCTCAGAAGCACGATGTCCAGATGAGCAATGATGGTCCTGGAGGAGTTTATTTAGTTCTGGTACCAGTTCAGAGGAAATATACAGGACAGTGAGGGAACTCAGAACTCTGTTCTATCCTAAGGAATGACTGAGTAAGCTGGCAACATTTAGATTGGATATTTGCAGGGCTCTCAAATTGAAAAAGAATTAGAAGTGTTCTGTATATTCTAAGGAGGTAACACCAGGACCAATTTCTTGCAGTCAGAACTATCACACGATTATTTGGGCAGCATATTATGTAACCGGTTTCCTGTCATTGGAAGTGTCCAGATAACAAATGGCTGGCAAAAATGTGGCTAGCATTGGAGTTGCTGTAATTCATCTTGGGCTAATCACCCTTCTCCTCGTCCCTACTCCTGTCAAGTTCAAAATCTTTAATTACGCCCTCTCTCACATACCTTATAATTAAGCAATCAACATTTCCCATTGATTATTTCTCTAAAATATTCTCATATTTTCCCTTCTGCTGCATTCACATTATTACCCTGGACTAAGTCGCCTTGCCTAGGAAAGATTTTTTTAAAAAGGATATCTTCAAATACCATCCCAATCAACCTGACTTCCAGAATCTAAGTGGCAATCTGGAGTAACATTGTCAGTTGTTTTGGCCACCCAGCATCTGCACCTTTTTCTATATTTGGGGAATTCCCAACCTTATAAGTTACTGGGAGAGAAGAGACCAACTCCAGTTATAGAAGCAAGAAATGATGGATCCTTTCTTTTCCAGTCTCCATTACAATGAAGGTACAGATTCTGATCGTCTTTCCTGACAGTTTAACCTCAAGATTGCTTCTGCAGATCCCACAACAGTATTTTTTATCTGCCTAATTAAATCATCATCTAGTTACCTGAAATGACATGCCCACTAAAGATAAGGTTTTGGGGGAGTAGGGAGTGGGAGCCCAGTGTCAAAAATTAAAGTTTTTATTAAAGATATATGATTTAAAAAAACAAAGCTTCTCAGTACCATGCCCTGAAACTCATTAACAGAAGCTGTTTTTACATATTTACACCATACTTAAAAGTACACTCACGTCATCCATGTGTATTGCAGCACTATTCACAATAGCCAAGATACAGAATCAACCTAAGTGTCCATTAATGGATGAATGGAAAAAGAAAATGTAGTACATACACACAATGGAATACAATTCAGCCATAAAAAGAATGAAATCCTGTCATTCACAGCAACACGGATGGAACTGGAGGTTATTATATTAAGTGAAATCAATAAAAGAAAAAAGATGAACTCTGGCCACTGACATGGAGACAATTCTAGGATAAATTTTTAAATGAACAGACTAATGTACAGAACATTGTGTGTCTTTTGTGTAAGAAAAGGAGGAATAAGAAGCTGTATATGTATTTCCTTGTGTTCATATAAAGAAATACTGAAAAGATTAAAGAAAAAAATTAAAAAATGGTTATTTGGGGGTAAGGGTAAATAGGGTGGATGAAGACAGAGGTGGAAGAAGTTTTCATCAAACATTTAAAATATATTTTTTAATTTTTGAAACATGACTGCATTACCTATTTGGTAGCAATTTTTAAAACTAAGTCAAAAGTAGAAGAATTGACAGGAAGATCAACAAAACTGCCGCAAAACAGACCCAACGAAGGATTTAAGATTTAGGTTACATTTAAGATAATTTTCTAGAAACAGAAATATAAATGGCTTTTATACTTGAAGAGATGTTCAACCTCACTCACAAAGAAATTTAATTAAAACAAGATACCATTTATCACCTATTGATTTTTCAAAGATAAAAACATTTAACAGTACACTATATTTGAGGACAAGCACTTTCATACTCTGTTGCTGAGAGTAAAAATTGGCATTATACGTTTACATGCACTTCAACTCAGCAATTCAACTTCTAAGAGTTTTTTTTACAAGCATAATTGCACATAACCACAAAGACCAATGTACAAAGATATTTACCACAGTATTGTTTACAGCAGCATGAGACTGGAAACAAGAGAAGTTCTATCATAGTATCTCCACATAGTGAAATATTATGAAGCTATTATGGACTGATATGGACCAATCTCCAAAATACATTACTAAGAAAGGAGGTTACAAAATAGTGAGTATAGTGTGCTACCACTTGTACAAAAAATGGGGAATTATATGTGCTTGTATATGCATGGAATATATCTGAAAAGAAAATCAAGAAACTTGTCTCAGAAAAGAAATATAAGGGGTCTCCGCTTCTAGGAATGTAAAAAGATGCAAAGAACATCCTTCCCACTATGACGAGAAAAGCTGGACAAAACACAAAATCTTCATTTTCTTGAGCCCATCAGAGGGTGGAGGTCACAAGGCACCCAAGTGATCTGACTTCCAAAGAGGGATGACAATCCCTTCCCACGGTATATAGGACTCATGGAGGAGATCCCTCCCTTAGTGGTGATCCTAAGCACAGAGACTTCCAGTTGCTGAGGTAGCCCACGACCCAGAAAACAAGCTACCTGTATAGCCAACCCAGGTCCCTGGCCTTCCTCTTCACCATAACAGGAAAGAATTAAAGTAGATATCTATCAACAGAATTCTCACTGAAGCTGAAGGAATTCACTGTTCAATCTGGAACAGAATTTCTCCCTCTTGGCACCACTTGGACCCATTTGGGCCAAATTCATAGTGGTGGAGGACTGTCCTGTGCATTGCAGAATATTTAGCAGCATCCCTGGCCTCTACCTACTAGAGAATACATCCAAGGAGATATGGTTTGGCTGTGTCTCCATGCAAACCTCATCTTGAATTGTAGCTCCTATAATTCCCACATGTTGTGGGAGGGACCAGTGGGAGATAACTGAATCATGGAGGCGGGTCTTTCCCATGCTATTCTCACTATAGCAAATAAGTCTCACAAGATCTGATGGTTTTATAAAGGGGAGTTTCCCTGCACAAGTTCTTTCTCTTGTCTGCTGCCATGTGAGACGTGCCTTTCACCTTCCACCATGATTGTGAAGCCTCTGCCGCCACGTGGAACTTTGAGCCCATTAAACCTCTTTCTTTTGTAAATTGCCCAGTCTCTAGTATGTCTGTATTCGCAGTGTGAAAACAGACTAATATATGTGGTGTATTAGTCCGTTCTCACGCTGCCATGAAGACATACCCAAGACTGGGTAATTTATAAAGGAAAAAGGTTGGGCCAGGCATGGTGGCTCACACCTGTAATCCCAGCACTTTGGGAGGCCGAGACGGGTGGATCACGAGGTCAGGAGTTCAAGACCAGCCTAGCCAACATGGTGAAACCCCATCTCTGCTAAAAATACAGAAATTAGCCGGGTGCAGTGGCAGGCGCCTGTAATCCCAGCTACTCGGGAGGCTGAGGCAGGAGAATTGTTTGAACCCGGGAGGCAGAGCTTGCTGTGAGCCGAGGTCACATCACTGCACTCTAGCCTGGGCAACAGAGCAAGACTCCGTCTCAAAAAAAAAAAAAAAAAAAAAAAGAAGAAGAAAAAAAAAGAAAAAAGGAAAAGGTTTAATTGACTCACAGTTCCACATTGCTGGGGAGGCCTCAGGAAATGTACAATCATGGCAGAAGGCAAAGGAGAAACAGGTACCCTCTTCACAGGGCAGCAGGATGAAGTGAGTGCAAGCAGGGGAAATGCCAGACCTTTATAAAACCATCATATCTCGTGAGATTCACTCGATAGCATGAGAAGCATGGGGGAAACTGCCCCCATAATCTGATTATCAATTACCTCCACTTGGTCCTGCCCTTGACATGTGGGGATTATGGGGATTACAATTCAAGGTGAGATTTGGGTGGAAACACAGAGCCAAACCATATCTCGTGGGTTCCATCAACCATAGGTTCAACCAACCACAAATTGAAATTAGAAGTAAAAAACAGAAAGATATCTAGGTAATTCCCAAATATTTGGAAATTACACAATACATTTCTAAATAACCCGCAGGTCACAGAAAAAAACTACAAGGGAAATTAGAAGATATCTTGAAGTGAATAAAACCAAAAATACAACATATCACCAGAATTTGTGGAATGCCATTAAAGCAGTGCCAAGGGGGAAATTTGTAGCACTAAATGTCTATGCAGTTGATCCTCAACTTACAGTGGAGTTACATCCCAAGAAACCCATTATAAGTTGAATATACCCTAAGTCAAAAATGCATTTAATACACCTAACCTATCGAACTTCATAGCTTAGCCTAGCCTACCTTACATGTGCTCAGAACACTTACATTAGCCTACAGTTGGGCAAAATCATCTCACACAAAGCCTATTTTATAATAGTTATAAAGAATTTTGAATCAAAATTCAAAATTTGAAGTATAGTTTCTACTAATGAGTGTTGCTTTCATGCCATCGTAAAGCAAAAAAAGTCATAAGTCAAACCATCGTAAGTCAGGAACCATCTGTATTAGAAAATAAGAAAGATCTCATATCAATGGCCACAGCTTCTACTTTAAATGAATTTCAGAAAGTACACTGGCTGCTGTGGGGTCAATGCTAAGGGAAAGAAGCCAGACATAAAAGGACCACATAATCTATTATTCCACTTATATGAAATTTCCAGAAAAGGCAAATCTATAGAGACAGAAAGCAGATCAGTTGCTGCCTGGGGCTAGAGATAGGAGTGAGGAGTGACTGCAAATAGGCTAAGGGAATTTTTCGTGGGGATAGAAATGGTCTAAAACTAGACCACAGTGATGGTTGCATAACTGTATAAATTTACTCAAAGTCAACCAACTGTACACTTATGATGGGTGAATTCTATAGTGTGTGTACATATATATATATATACACACACATACACACACGCATACCTCAATAAAGCTGTCTTTAAAAACCACTGAAATCTGTGGAAATGGGTTCCCAGGATGTTAAGCCAAGGAAGACAGAATATAATATTGGATCAAGCTAAATGTATTAATGTGTGTGTGTGTGTATTTCCTGATTGATAAAGTGACATCTTTAAGGTGCTGAAAAGAAAAACAAAACAAAACAAAATTTTTAAACTGTCAACCCATAATTCTATGCCCAGTGAAAATATTTTTTAAAATGAGAGAGAAATAGACTTTCTCAGACAAACAAAACAGAGAAGTCACTGCCAGCAGACCTAAACTACGTGAAATGCTGAAGGAAGTTCTTCAGGCAGAAGGAATATGATAGCAGACAGAAACTTGAACCTACATAAAGAAATGAAGAGTGACGGAAATGGAATAAATAAAAGAAAAATAAAAGTTTAGTTTTTTCTCTTTGTTTTAATTGACTGAAAAGATAACTGGTTGTCTAAAGCAAAATTAGTAGCAGTGTATCATATGTTTATAGCACATGTAAAAGTAAAATGCATGACAACAGCACAAAGAATATAAGAATGGAATTGGGAATATACTATTCCAATGTCCTTATACTACTAATATTATAATGATATAATATTATTTAAAGGAAGTCTGCAACTAATTAAAGATGTATAATTTACACTCCAGGGCAACTGCAAAAATATGAAGTTATGAAATGTAAGTTAACAATGGAGATAAAATGGAATAATAAAAAAGGCTCTATTAGCCCAAGAGAAGGCAGAAACAGAGGAGAAAAGAAACAAAGAACAGATAGAACAAATGAAAAACAGCTAGCAAGATGGTGTATTTTAATATAAACATTTCAATAATCATACTTTATGTGAATGAACTAAATATGCCAATTAAGGTGAGAGGCTGGGTGTGGTGGCTCACACCTGTAATCCCAGCACTTTGGGAGGCCGAGACAGGCGGATCACGAGGTCAAGAGATCGAGATCATCCTGGCCAACATGGTGAAACCCCATCTCTACTAAAAATACAAAAATTAGCCGGGTGTAGTGGCGCGTGCCTGTAATCCCAGCTACTCAGGAGGCTGAGGCAGGAGAACTTCGTGAACCCAGGAGGCGGGGGTTGCAGTGAGCCGAGATCGTGCCACTGCACTCCAGCCTGGCGACAGAGTGAGATTCCGTCTCAAAAAAAAAAAAAAAAGGCGTTAAAAAGCAAGACCCAACTCTATGCTGTATATAAGAAACCTACATCAAATATAGACACAGAGAGGTTAGAAGTAAAAGAATGGAAAAAGATACACCGTGCAAGCACATATCAAAAGAAAGCTATTATCAAAAAGACAATAGAAAGAAGAAAATAGACTTCAAAACAAGGAATAGCATCAGGGACAAAGCAAGACATTAAATAATGAAAAAGGCTTCTATTCCCCAAGAAAACATAGTAGTTCCAAATGTGTATAACTAGAAATGGAGCATCAAAATATGTGAAGTAAAAACAAATAGAACTGGAGGTAGAAATGTGGACACTGTGGACAAATCTACAATTACAGATAGAAACTTTCACATTCCTCCCTCAGTAACTGAGAGTAAAAGTGAACAGAAAATCAGTAAGGATACAGAAGAACTGAATAACATTATCAACCAACCTGGCCTAATTAACATTTATAGAACACTTTACCCAATGACAGAAGAATACGTATTTTTTCAAGTGCTTATGTACATGAAGTGAAACTATATTGTGGGCCATGATATACACTTAACAAATTTTAAAGAATATAAATCATATAGAGTTTGTTCTTAGATCATAATGGAATTTAACTAGAAATTAATAATAGAAAGATATCTAGAAATTCCAATATTGGGAAATTACATAAACTTCCAGACAACCCTTGGATCAAAGAGGAAATCTCAGGGGAAAATTAAATAATATTTTGAAATGAATTAAAATGAAAATGCAACGTATCCAATTTTGTGGGATGCATCTAAAGTAGTGCTTAGAAGGAAGATTGGCCAGGTGTGGTGGGTCACGCCTGTAATCCCAGCACTTTGGGAGGCCAAGGTGGGCTGGATCACTTGAGGTCAAGAGTTCAAGACCAGCCTGGCCAATATGGTGAAACCTCATCTCTACTAAAAATTCAAAAATTAGCCAGGCATGGTGGCAGGTGCCTGTAATCCCACCTACTCAGGAGGCTGAGGCAGGAGAATTGCTTGAACCCAGGAGGCAGAGGTTGCAGTGAGCTAAGATTGTGTCACTGCACTCCAGCCTGGGTGACAATGCAAGACTCAGTCTCAGAAAAAAAAAAAGGAAGATTATAGCATTAAATGCTTATATTAGAAAATAAGAAAGGTCTCAAATCAGTAATTTAAGTTTCCTCCCTAAGGAACTAGATAAAGAAGTGATTAAATTAAACCCAATGCAATCAAAAGGAGGAAAATAATAAAGATAAGAGGATAAATTAATGAAATTGAAAGCAGGGAGAAAGTAGAGAAAATAAACGAAACCAGAGGATGGTTCCTAAAAACTAATGTAATAAATGAAAACTGAGGCATCACTACAAATCATACAGGCATTTAAAGGATAATAAGGGAACATAATGAACAACTTTCTGCCAATAAATTCAAGAACTTAGACAAAATAGAGAAAAGCCTTGAAAGACACTAACGACACTCATTCAAGAAGATATGGATAACCCAAATAGCCCTATATCTATTAAAGAAATAAAATTTGGCCGGGCCCAGTGGCTCACACCTGTAATCCTAGCACTTTGGGAGGCCGAAGCGGGTGGATCACCTGAGGTCAGGAGTTCGAGACCAGCCTGGCCAACATGGCAAAACCCTGTCTCTACTAAAAATACAAAAATTAGCCAGGCATGGTGGCGGGCACCTGTAATCCCAGCTACCCGAGAGGCTGAAGCTGGAGAATCTCTTGAACCCAGGAGGTGGAGGTTGCAGCGAGCCAAGATCGTGCCACTGCACTTCAGCCTGGGTGACAAGAGTGAAACTCCATCTCAAAAAAAAAAAAAAAAAAAAAGGAAAGAAAGAAAATTTGTAGTTGATAGCCTTCCCGAAAAGAAAAGTATAGGCCCAGATGTTTTCAATGGTGAGTTCTACCAATCATTTAAGGAAGAAGGAATACCAATTCTACACAACATCTTTCAGAAAATACAAGAGGAGGGAGAACTTCTGATTTCATTTTATGATGCCAGCATTATGCTAATATCAAAACCAAAGATAGCATAAAAAAGGAAAACTGCAGACCAATATCCCTCATGGACAGAGACACAAATATCTTCAGCCAAACTATCAGCAAAGCAAATCCAGAAATATATGAAAAGAATAATATGTTACAACCAACTGAAGTTTATCCCAGAAGTTCGAGGTTGGTTCAACATTCAAAATCAAGCAGTGTAATTCACCATAGTAACAGACTAAAAAATAAAAAACATATCATCATTTTTATAGATGCAGGAAACACAACAAAATCCAACTCATGAGAAGAAGCCTCAGCAAACTAGCAAGATGGGGGAACTTCCTCAATTTGGTAAAAGGTGCCTACAAAAAGCCTACAGCTAACATACTTAAAAGGTGAAAAATGGAATGCTTTCCCTCTAAAATCAAGAAAAAGTCAAGGATGTCTGCTCTCGTCATTTCTATGCAACATTTATAGTATTGCAGGTTGCAACTACAGACAAGGCTATTAGAACTAATAAGTGAGTTTAGCAAGGCTATGGGATATGAGGTCAGTGAAATCAATTGACAAACCAATCCTAAAATTGTTATAGAAAAACAAAGGACCTAAAATAGCCAAAACAACTCTGAGAAAGAAAAAGTTTGAGGGCTAAAATAACCTGATTTCAAGAATTATTGTAAAGCTACAGTCATTAGTCATTAAACAGCATGTTGTTGGCATAGAACAAATAGATCAATGGAACAGACTAGAGAATCCAGAAATAGATCTACATGGATATGGTAAATGGATTTTTTTTTAAGATAGTTTTGCTCTTGTCGCCCAGGCTGGAGGGCAATGGTGATCTCAGCTCACTGCAATCTCCACCTCTGGGGTTCAAGCAATTCTCCTGTCTCAGTCTCCCAAGTAGCTGGGATTACAGGCGCCCACCACCATGCCTGGCTAATTTTTTTTGTATTTTTAGTAGAGACAGAGTTTCACCATGTCGGCCAGGCTGGTCTTGAACTCCTGACCTCAGGAGGTCCTCCAGCCTCAGCCTCCCAAAGTGCTGGGATTATAGGCGTGAGCCACTGTGCCCTTCAGGTAAATTGGTTTTTGATGATGTTTCAAAAGTAAATCGAAGGAATAAAGGCAGTCTACTCAATAAATAGTACTGGAACAAATGAAATCGGTATGCAAGAAAAGAAACCATGATACAAACCTCACGGCTTTTATAAAATTTACTCAAAATGGATCATAGATCTAAATATAAAATATAAAAATATAAAACTTTCAGAGGCCAGGTGCATTGGCTCACGCCTGTAATCCCAGCACTTTAGAAGGCCAAGGTGGAAGGATCACTTGAGGCCAAGAGTTGGAGACCAGCCTGTGGGCAACATGGAGAAATCCTGTCCTCTCTACAAAAAATACAACAATTAGCAGTGCATGGTGGGGAGCAGCTATAGTGCCAGCTACTCAGGAGACTGAGGTGGGAGGATCACTTGAGCCCAAGAGGTCAAGGCTGGGTGACAAAGGATCTTAGGCTAGATGAAGAGTTGTTAGATTTGACATTAAATCCATGATTCATAAAAGAAAAATGGTATTGGGGATTTCATTAAAATTTTTAAATTTTAGTTCTTCAAAAGAGGATGAAAAGACAAAAACTATGGGCTGCTAGAAAATATTTGCAAATTAAATATGCAACAAAGAACCTATATCCAGAGAACCTATATCCAGGGACAAAAACAGTGCCTGGCTCTTGGCATTGTTTTGAAAACTAAATGAGTTAACACAAGTTCATAGTGTAGTGCCTGGCACATATAAACATTCAATAAAAGTGAACTATTATAGCTTTATTATCACTGTTATTATAGGACTCTTTAAAATGGATAAAAATAGATGCAAGCTAAATGTTCACCGATAGAGAAATTGTTATATTATATGTATTACAAGGAATATTTGACAATGCTTTAAAGAATGAAGTAAATCTATATGTACTAACCTGGAAAGATGTCCAGAATTTTTGTGAACAAAGCAAATTGCAGGGCAGTTAGTATAATATGATCCCAGTTGTGCAAAAAGAAAATTATATATTTTCTGAAAAATTTTGTAGAATGGTACTCACTAAACGGCTCACAGTTGTTATCCCTGGGTGGGGGAGTGGAATAAGGAGGAGAGCAAAGGGAAGGTAGGGGGGTAGGGGAAATTTAAAGGGGGTCTTCACTTTTCATTCTATTTATTAACATAAGAATATATTTCTTGTGAAACAAAAAGTACAAATGAAAATAACTATCTTTTAAAAGACCAATGATAAAAAATAACTTTCTGATTGTCTTCACTGATGGATTCAAGTGGATGAAGTACAAGCCTACTTTGGACTGAAAGGTTTACCTAAAAACTGCCTGAGCTTCCATTTGTAACAGCAAACATTGATGGAGTGCTGCTTGCTGGCCTGGCAGCACGAATAACTGAGTTATTGTCCTGGTTGTGCCAATAACTAGTTTTGCTATGTTACTATTACAAATGTTAAACGATAAACTGGAATCAAGTCTTTTTTTTCTGTCTTCCCAGCCTGTAACACAGGGCCTAGTTCGGAGTTAGCGCTCCGTTAACGGGAGGGAGCGACAGGAATTGAATTTAAGCAGCTGTAACAGCCCTATCCAGGCCCCGTCGAAGTGACACATGATCACCATCTAGTGGTGAAAAAGATTCCTGCAGAATTTAGCTATGAGAGGAAAAAGAATTCTTTCTGTGGTGTGTTCCAGGGACAGATGCCTGTCAGCAAAAAAAGCATTGACTATATATGATCTTTCTTAGAGAGAGTTCCCAAACATCAAGGTTTATGTCTTGGAGTGTTGGTAAGATGACACCTAGGTACTCTTGTGTCTTAAGTCTAGTCACTGCCCCATCATCACACGCCCCACATATCTCTAAGGTGCGCAGTGTCTACTCTTGCCACATTCCCTAAAGGAATGAACCACGTGTGATAATAGGCACACACACTCATGCCTTCCCAAAGTTGATGAAATACTAATAAACTTCCCTAAGCCAGTCTGCTTAAGATACAAAAAAAGACTGGGAAATAAAATATTCTATAATCTTTGCCCTCCAGGGGCATCTTTCTGTATCATCTACTGAAACTGTATAGTGAACCTTTAAAATGTCTGTCATTCCAAAGGACAACAAGGAAACCCATCCTGAGTCAACACTGCAAGCACTACTGTGTGACAAAAGCCTCACCTGCTCATGCAGGTGATGGGGGCAGGTTTTCTTCTCTTGCCTCCTTTGAGTAGCTTCACAGTTAAGGAAGCAGCTGGATAATGCAGAGGCCAAGAGATATTGGACCCTGTGCTTATGGACTCCTGGACTCAAAAGCAAATGATGTAGGGACACACTGGCACTTAGAGAAATCTCAGTATTTATGCACTCTTGATATTCACGTGCTGAATAGAACAACCTTCCTCTAAAGTTCTGTTCTGCAGAACAAACAACAAAAATCTTTTCAAAGACCCCTAAGAGAGAAACAAACACTGTCTAGCCCGATGTGAATGGGGAAAGAGGGCTTGAGCAACTCTATGTTCAGGAAAATCTCCTGCCACACATTCTGGAAGTATTCATACATTATTAAAGTCTTTTTATAATCCCACCTCTTGAACTTCCACACAATATGTGCCTCATCTATATGGGAACAAAAACAGTTGTGAAATTGGGCCAGAAGAGGACAGCAGTTTGAGAGCACTGCATAGACAAGAGCACAAGGCTGAACCACATTTGGGGTGGGCTGCTTTGGATGAGCGCAGACATGCGCAAGTTTGTTCCTACCACCGTGCAGTGAAGTTGCAGAGAAATTAGGAATTAAGAATAAGATGAATCCATCCAGCTACTCCCAGCCTAAAAAAAGCAAGAAGTCCTAATATCTATTTATATGCAACTCCCTGGGGACTGAAGTGGTTCTTCCTAATGGCTGAAAAACACTGAGTAGCAATCAGGTCTTTAAGCAGAATGTTTTTAAGACCTTGTCGTGAGGACGCTGATGGAGATAATGAACGTTTGAGGTGTCGATAGTACATCTTAAAACGGTAATGGAATATGTAGGAAGATACGCTCTTCCAAGTATTCCTAATTTCATACTAGTAAAAGTCAATTGTCCAGCTGGCACTATAAAAGCGCCGTGTCAGCATTAAGAAGAAGCTGAAACGAGTTACACGATGAGAAACGAGTTACACTGCGTAGGGTTCCAGACAGCAGTGTCCGATGACAGCTACATGAGCAGCACTCCTTACTCCTTACGGTCCAGGGGGGATGCAGGCAATTCCCCTCTGGCTGTCAGTCTCCCTATCCCCTGCCGCGTCTCCTTCGCGGGGCGATGGGTCTCAGAGCCACCCCCAGCCAAAGAAAGGGGCACGCTTTCGAGATGTCTCCCTGGCCGCTCCTGTACGGAGACTGGCGCCTGAGGTTTCAGCCCCAACCCGCCTCCCTCCGCTAGAGTCAGCGGCGGTCTGGAGTCCCTGAGCCCCGCGGGCAGGCGCCACCTGGTCTCCGGCCCGCTGCCTAGCACAGCGGCGAAGCTGGCTCGACGTGCGATTTCGCTTTCCGTCCATCGGCCTCGCCCGCAGTCCCGGGCGCTGGGAGCGGCTGCGCCTGGCGCGCCCAGAGCCCAGCGGCTCCCCGCGGCCACCGCGCGGCCGCCCCGCGGGCGGGTGCCCCGGGACGCGAAGGCCGGGCGGGTGGCGGCGCCCCTACTCACGTAGCGCTGTAGCTTCCTCTCGGGGGGCGACTTAACAAGCCAGCCGGTGCACACTGCGTCGCCCGCACTCATCGTGGCCGCCGCCGCCGCTTCCTCCAGCTGGGCCAGCCGCCCGCGGCAGAAGGAAGTCGGGCCAAGGATGCCGGCGGGGCGGGCCCAGCGCCCGCCCGCCCGCCCAGCGCCGCCCCGAGCGGCCGCTGCGACCCCCGCCTCCTGCCGCCGCGGCCCCCGGGGAGGGAACCGACGCCGCCCGCAACCCAAGACGGCGGGAAAAGCAAGCAGCGAAGCCTGGGAAGCCCCTTCGAGCAACTGCAGCTCCTCCAGCGGCTGTGCCCGGGGCAGCCTACGCAGCAGGGCGCCTGCCACTGTCACCCAGGGTCACGAGAAAGCGCTCGGAAGGAGCCCTGCGACCTAATGGGAGCACAGCCTGGAACCTGTTGCCCTCATGCCCCATCCCCAATCAGCCACGCCAAACGGGCTGGTCCCTGGGCCTCAGGGACCCTGGAGCTGAAACCCAAGTACCACCCGCATCTGCCATGTGCATAGTTCACGGAGAAACAAAAGCAAGACTCCTCTTGGACTTCCCTATTCCACTTGATTGCTTGCACAGTAGTGTGTTTTCTATGTCCCTCCCCCAAAGATCGTTGTATTCAGTGATAAGCTTTGCCGGCTAAACGGTCTAAATGTCTTAATGAACCCAAATGACCCAAACTCAAAAGGTAGTGCTGTTTGCAATCTCTTTGACTCGAAGGTTTTAAAAGATGGATCTAAAGTTGATTGTGCCAACTAGTGTGCTGACCACGCTAAGTAAAAATAACAATCATGAGCACCTAACACTTGTGACCTTCCTTACTGCCAAGCTAACACCATGCCAGCGATTGTGCTAAGCACTCTACAGGCGTTATCTCATTGAATCCACACAACACCCTGTCAAAGGGCTCTTATTATTATCTCAATTTTGCAGGTTACTAAAATGAAAAACAGGATGACAGTGTCACTTGTCAAGAGCCACACGAGAAAATCATCCACAGGCAGCCAGAGCTGTGTCAAGAGCCCATCCACTTAAGCACCACCCTCTGCTTTTTGTGGGTATCATCTGTGTGACGTTTGCTAGCATCTTCAACAGAATGACCAACCTACCATCCTATCAGGCCAGGTGCTTCAGGGTGATGAGCTAACATGGTAACACTAGTGGAGTCCATCAGCACGGGCACACTGGCTTATAATGATTTTCTTGTGTGAGATAATGTCAGTGTGAATAATGGCTTCAGTAAGTCAATGGGCAGGAGTGCCAGCAGAAATGTGAATTTTAAAAAAGCGAATCCATGTACAAAATTAGTACCTGTTCAAGTGAGAAAAAATTGCTGCCCCTTCCAGATGGCAGTCCAGGTGGCTGTCTGGTCCCCCCAGGGAATGCTATGTCATTAGGGGTTCATTGTTTGTCTCTGCCTGTGGGCAGCTTGAGCACTTAGCAGTGGCTGTGGCCATATCAACTGTTGCCAGTCCCTGAGAGCCCCACTGTGCATTGCTAATTCTCTAAGTCTTGCTTACACCTCTGTTAAAAAAAAAATCCCTTAATTATACTTTCCTCATTTCAACCCCTTGAGTCTACTGTTTGCTTCCTTTTGAAACCTTGACCAATAGACTTGGTCATGAGGAACTCCCTACGACATTCTGGGTGTGAGTCCAGGGAATGGTGATCATGCAGCAGCAGGGGCCACAGAGATGTGAGCCACCTGCTCTAGCAACTTTCCTGTACCTTCCAGACCGCTTGAGTCTGGTCTCAAATATTCCACTTCCAAAAGAGGACGAAATAGCACCAAATTTATCAGTGGCAGCTGAAGTTACATGGTTCTTTGGTGCCCCATGGTCAAGCATTCAGACTTTGCCACAGCCCAGGAGCAAGCTGGAAGCTGTTGGTCAAAAGGAAAATACTTCTTTTGTGGTAGAGGGCATGGTTTACTTCAAAACTCTAGGGGTTTGCTGTGTGTTTCTCCTATTGGGACTTGCCAGAGGCTCCATGTAGCCTCCCAATGTGTCAAAGGTTCTGTACCTGTTGAATCTACATGGTCATAAGGGTCAAGTGGCCTGGACGTGTCACAGAGCCTTTTCTTGCCCTGGATCTCTCCCTGAAAACATGCAACCCTGCAGATGACTTGCTGAGTGCATTGGTGCGGCACAATTAAATGTAGTACAAGTTGCCTACAAAATTCAAACATCCACACCAAATGCCGTGCCTCTTTCTGAGTGGTAGGTGGTAAGAGGTACAACAACATGTTGAATACCCAACGTGGTCCAGACCATCTAAAAACTTTGCTGAGGTTCAGGCTCTTGAGTTTTCATGGGGCTTATCTCCCGCCCTGTGGTGTACTTGTATCTTAATAAAGCATCTAGAGTATTCGCTACCTCTAGATCATCAGGTCCAGTACATATGTCATCAGTGTGATAAACCAGCACAACATTCACAACAATCAAGCTCCATTCAACGTGGATTATGTCAGTGAGCCAGAGAATAGATATAGTCCTAAGGTTGTACTTCTGTTCCCGCCAGATGAAAGTAAGCTGCTTCTAGTGTTCTCTGCTGAATGGGAAAAAATAACATTTGGCAGATGAATAGCTGTATCCCAGGTGCCAGGGGGCTATGTTGATTTGCTGTAGGAAAACAGCATCATCTGGAATAGCAGCTTCAGTTCGAATCACAGCCTGATTAATTCTACAATTACCCACTATTAATCTCCAGACTAGCCAGATGGGTTAAATAAAGATGTGATATAAGTAATTATTCCTGTATCTTTTAGGGTACCCTGTTCTCCCTGCCAGAGAAATCGAAATTGTTCCTTTCATGGAAACCCATCTTAGCTTCTCTGCACTCTAGCCTGGGGAGAGTAGAGAATTTGAATAGCAAGTGATTTTTGGCACCTGCATTCCCTTTGTGGCTTCCCCATTTATTTTTTGTTTAAAATAGACTTTGTTTCACAGTTCATTAACTTCTGTAAATCTTATAACTACAAACTTGTGAAAATAAATGCCTACTATTACAGAAGAGTTTCTATCTCAATTTCATCATGATGAGTCAAAGTGACTATGCATCTAACTTATTTGCTATGAAAAGAAAATTTGAAAAGAAAACTCTGGATCATAGACAGGCAGGGGAAACAGCTTCAAATGTGTGTGAAAGCCAGTAATGAGGAAAAGGACTGCACCTTCCTATATCTCCCACCTCCCACCCACCTCTTGATTTAATAAATCTAAGAAGTATGTGAATTAAAGGCCTGGAGTGCCATGGCACAAGTTCAGATAGGGGAACACTCTTTTTCCTCTATAGGCATCCATAAATGACTTCTCTATGAGTTAAAATCATCTAATTTTCATGTGGAATATGAAATTTGACTTTATTATTATCAGTGATAGTCTTTCATCATATCCATTATTGTTGTATTTAAAATTGCCCAAAATTGGTCAGGTATGGTGATTCACACCTGTAATCCCAGCCCTGTGGGAGGATGAGGCAGGAGGATCCCTTGAGCTCAGGAGTTTGAGACCAGCCTGAGCAACATAGGAAGACCTCATCTCTAAATAAATAAATAAATAAGAGATTGCACAAAATTCTTGTCATAAGTCCAAATCAAACACTTCTCAATTCATTCTATAAAGCCAGTATTACTCTGATACTTCCAGAACCAGAAAAAGTTAAAAAAAAGAAGGCTACATGCCAATATGCCTCATGAATATAGACACAAAAATCCTTAGAAAAATACTAGCAAATAGAATCCACAAATACATAAAAATAATTATACACCATGCATCTCAGAGATGCAAGGCTTGTTCAATATTTGAAAACCAATTAATGCAATACAGTACATTAACAGACAAAAGAAGAAAAATCACATGATTTATCAGTTGATGCAGAACGAGCATTTGACAGAATTCATGACAAAAACTCTCAGAAAACTCTCAGAAAATGGGGGAATTTCCTCAATTTATTAAAGAACATCTGCAGAAGACCTACAGGTAACATCATACTTACTGGTGAAAACCTGGACACTTTCCCCCTAAGACTGGGAACAAGGCAAGGATATCCACTCTCACCACTTGTATTCAACATAGTACTAAAAGTCCTAGTTCAGTACAATAAGATAAGAAAAAGAAACAAATGGCATAAAGATTGGGAAGAAAATGTCTAAATTTGCAGAACATAATTGTCTCCTTAGAAAATCTCAAGGAATATGCAAAAACAACTCCCAAAACTAATAAGTGAGTTTTGCAAGGTTGCAGGATACAAGGTCAACACATAAATCTCTTTATACGATTTCAAGGCTTATTATAAAGCTACAGTAATCAAAACTTTTTGTATTGGTGAAAGGATAGACATATAGATAAATGGTATGGAATAGAGAGCCTGGAGATAGGCTCACATAAATTCATCCAACTGGTTTTTGACAAAGGTGCAAAAGCAATTCGATGGAGGAAGGATAGTCTTTTCAACAAACTGTAGCAACTGGACGTCCATAGGCCGAAACCAAACAAAAAACCTCAAGCCAATCCTCACACCTTATACAAAAATGAACTCAAAATGGATCCTAGATTTAAATATAAAATGTAAAACTACAAAACTTTTAGAAGATAAAATAGGAGAAAATCTTTGGGACCTACGACCTGGTGATAAGTTCTTAGACATGGCACCAAAAATGCAATCCATAAAAGAAAAACTTGATGCCACGTGCAGTGGCTTATGCCTGGAATCCCAGCACTTTGGGAGGCCGAAACAGGAAGATCACTTGAGCCCAACAGTCTGAGACCAGCCTGAGCAACAAAGGTAGGCGGTGTCTCTACACCAATATTTTTTTAAAAAATTAGCCAGGTGTGGTGGTGCACACCTGTAGTCCCAGCTACTCAGGAGATTGATGCGGGAAGATGGCTTCAGCCCAGGAGACTGAGGCAGCCGTGAGTGACAGAGCAAGACCTCACCTCAAAAAAAAAAAAAAAAAAAAAGAGAAAAAAGTGATAAATTGGACCTCATCAAAATTAAAACTCGTGCTCTACAAAATACCTTGTTAAGAAGTATAAAAAGACAGCCAGGCGTGGTGGCTCACACCTGTAATCCCAGCACTTTGGGAGACCGAGGCGGGTGAATCACCTGAGGTCAGGAGTTCGAGACCAGCTTGGCCAATATGGTGAAACCTCGTCTCTACTAAAATTACAAAAATTAGCTGGGCGTGGTGGTGGGCCCTTGTAATCCCAGCTACTCGGGAGGCCGAGGCAAGAGAATTGCTTGAACCTGGGAGACAGAGACAGAGGTTGCAGTGAGCCTAGATCATGCCACTGCACTCAAGCCTGGGCAACAAAACTGGAACTCTGTCTCAAAAAAAAAAAAAAAAAGTATAAAAAGACAAGCTACAGACTGGGAGAAAATATTTACAAATCATGGATCTAACAAAGGACTCATATCAAGAATATATAAAGAATTACCAAAAATAAACAGTAAAAAAAAAATCCAAATAGAAAATAAACAAAAGATATGAAGAGATATTTCACTGAAGAGGATATACAGGTATCAAATAAGCCCATAGAAAGAGGTTCAGCATCATTAGCTATTAGAGAAGTGCATATTAAAACCACCACTACCTACTCATCTAAATGGCGAAAAA
Source organism: Gorilla gorilla gorilla (assembly GCF_029281585.2). NCBI lineage: Eukaryota > Metazoa > Chordata > Mammalia > Primates > Hominidae > Gorilla > Gorilla gorilla. The sequence goes on from NC_073247.2 coordinate 166,374,429, forward strand.
AAAAAAAAGTCAGCTGGCCGGGCACAGTGGCTCAAGCCTGTAATCCCAGCACGTTGGGAGGCTGAGGCAGGCAGATCATCTGAGGTCAGGAGTTTGAGACCAACCTGGCCAACATGGTGAAACCCTGTCTCTACTAAAAATACAAAAATTAGCCAGGCGTGGTGGTGTGTGCCTGTAATCCCAGCTAATAGGGAGGCTGAGGCAGGAGAATCGCTTGAACCTGGGAGGTGGAGGTTGCAGTGAGCCAAGATCGAGCCATTGCACTCCAGCCTGGGTGACACAGCAAGACTCTGTCTCAAAAAAAAAAAAAAAGTCAGCAAAATCCCCACATTGGGCCAGGCACGGTGGCTTCATGCCTGTAATCCTAGCACTTTGGGAGGCCAGGGCAGAAGGATTGCTTGAACCTAGGAGCTCAAGATCAGCTTGGGCAACATATTGAGACCGTGTATCTACACAAAACACAAACATTTGCTGGGCATGATGGTGCACGCCTGTAGTCTCAGCTACTTGGGAGGCTGACATGGGAAGATGACTTGAGCCCAGTAGGTTGAGGCTGCAGTGAGATGTGATCACACCAATGCACTGACAGAGTGTGAGACTCTGTCTCAAAAGAAAACAAAACAAAATTCCCACAATGATTTCCTGACCTACAGAATGAGGCCATCATGACAGAAAGGCCCAAGTGGAAACCGCTAGAGTTTCCCCTTCTCACAAAGTGTAAATCAAAACAAATAATACCACATACTTAGGAGCAATTTCAGAAATCAGTTCCCTCATCAAAGACTTGAAAAATGCAGGGAAGGAAATTCCTATCACACCCTCATTTAATTCATCTGTTTGGCCTGCACAGCAGTTGGTTAGGTCTTGGTGAACGTGGCAGTTTTAAACCAGGACTCCAGAATTCTTAACACTCCTCCCACTGAGAGGTGGGGTTAATGTTCCCTCCCCTTGAACCTGAGCAGGCTTGTGGCTGCTTCAACCATAGACTGCAACAAAAATGGCATGATGAGACTTCCAAGGCCGAGTCATAAAAGGTGATGCAGCTTTTTGCCTTTTTCACTCTAACCCTTGCTTTGGAGGTCCTGAGCCACCAAGTACAGACTCCAGCTAGTCTAAGGCTGCCACACCATAAAGAGAGGCTGTGTGTAGTAGGTGCTCAAGTTCCAGTGGAACCCAGCCTTCCAGCCATCCTAGTATAGTCAACAGGCATGTTAGTGAAGAAGCTTCCAGAAGATTATAGCCTCCAGCCATCCTGTCACCCCTATCCATCAAGTCATCTCAGCCAAGACCTCAGACATTACAGAGCAAAGAGAAACCATTCTCACTGTGTCCTGTCTTGATTTCTAACCTGAAGAACCTGTCAGCACAATGAAATGGCTGTTTAATGGCACTAAGTTTGGGGATGGTTTGTTATGCAGCAGTAGAAACCTAAACTGTGGACATTAAACGACTGTGGATTACTGAAAGCATAATCAGATGGTTATTTCAATTGCTGCTACGGTTACAGGTGTGATCTATTTGCTAAAACAATTCCATACCTCTTCCAACATTCTGTAGGCAGCCGTTGATCTGGCCAATGATAAAATGGCCTGTTGAAGATTCTGCTGTGTTGCTAGTTGGGACACAACACTCTTGTGAGGATCTGGACCATACGCTGAACTAGAAACCATTAAATGGTGCAGTTTTTCTCATGGTCAGAATATAAGAGGTCTGGAAAACAGAGTTGAGGTGGGGAATGGCATATCTCACAGACATGCTGAATAATCTGCCTTCAGAATTTTTGCTTCTTAACCTCATGACTTTGTACCTGGCTGGTTTAGATTCTAGTACCCAAGAAAAACATGCTTCCACTTATGAGAATCGCTCCACTAACTTGGAAACAGAGCCACTTGGCCACTTCTGGCTCCTCATTGCCATTACCCAATCCTCCCCTCTCCAGCTGACTTCCAGTTACAACTCGTTGCCCAGAATTGTGCCACATGGCCACCCTAACTGCAAGAGAGGCCAGTAAATGATGTGACAAAGGATCTGACTGGCTTAGAGCGACTGTGATGCTTGCCCTGCTGCTGGGCACAGTGCTGTCCTGGCCAAAACTTGGGCTCTGTTATGGAGAAAGAAGAGGAAAGGGATGCCTGTTAGGCAGCCAACTAACGGTGCTTACCACACATGACCTAGTGAAATGTTTTAGAAGCAGTATAACCCTACAGGACCTGAGGGCAGGAGAGCAGGCTGGGAACTAAAGAGCATCCATGCAGGGCATTGTTAGGGGCTTTTCTCTTAGAGTACAAAAAGATATTGAGAGCTATTGTTTCACATGCCTTTCTTTAAATGTGATTTTCCGTTTTTACCTCTGCCAACATCCACCAAAGTCTTATTTAATGGTATAACTTCGTGTGGTGTGGTGCTGTGAAGGTGAGAGATGAGACATAAACAATTTTGAGGCCTACCCTTAATGTTCACTCACCCCACTCTTTAAACCTGTTCTTTATTGAGTCCCACAGTCTATAATACCCTTCCAATAATAACAGTCTGTTTCTTTTACTTCCAAACAAAACATTTCTAAGTGGCACAAGATTTGGTACTAGAAGCAAAGTCTTCCATGAATCTTGCATTCAGACAAATGCAAGAATTTTGTTTTGGTTATCTGGCTAGATGTGGTGAAAACAATGTGGTGAAAAATAATCTGGGATGGGAATCTAGTAGCTTACAGCATTTATTAGCAAAACACCTCCTTCAATCCTTGTACACTCTCACCTGAACTCTATCGTCCATTGCAGTTAAAGCTCTGGGATAGGCTTCTTGGTCCAGGCATCACCTCCACATGAACCTCTATTCCAGCGTCTATACCAAGAATTCAGCCTGATTTAAAATGATCTTCTCTCTTTTTGGGTCAAGAACCTTCACATATCATTTAAATATTACCTGTTTCCTGGTACATGTTTGCAAACTCCTACTACTGTTTTCATATGCAAGCTTTCTCCTGCTGCATGACTTAAATTGTTCAGTTGAGGCAATGTAGAGGTTAACTCTAGTTACAGGCCTGGAGACATTGGGGTAGGAGAGTAGGAGGGAAGTGCCTTTGCTTCCCTGCTAATTCCCTCATGAGACAGTAAGGGAACCTGCGATCAGATAAACGTGGGGGTTGTTTAACAATGGAGGCTCAGTAAGAGTTGGGGATTCTGGGGACTCCCAATTCTCCAATTGCTCCCATTTCAAATCCCAGTGTTCTATGCTTTTCTGATCGTGGCCCCAACCTTTACTAAGAGAACTGAGAAGGCTGTGAATTCACTGAGTTTTGTCATTTGGAAAGGTGATGGGTCAAAATTTTAAAGTTTGGTTTTTAGTTGTTTTATTCTTGTGCCTGTAAAAGATAAGTAATTCCTTAAGCATTGTTATAGAAATTCCCTCTGTGACCCAAACCAAAAATTCGAGGAATTTGGCTGTCATTTAGATGATCCCAAACCATCATGAGTGGCCATCCTATCCCACAATTCTTGAAATCCTGTGCAACCATCACCAAAATGTAATTTTAGAACCTTTTTTTTATCACCTCAAAAAGACACTCTGTGCCCATTAGCAGTCATTCCCCATGTTCCCCTAAATTCCTAGGCCAAGGCTACCACTAATCTGCTTTTTGTCTCTAGATTTGCCTAGTCTGGATATTTCCTATAAATGGAATCACACAAAATGTGGCCTTTGGTGAATGGCTTCTTTCACTAAGCATAATGCTTTCAATGTTGTATCCATGTTGTAGCATGGATCAGTACTTCATCCCTTTTTATGGCTCCATTGTATGAATAGACCACATTTTGTTTATCTATTCATCTGTTCATTTTGGTTGTTTCTACCTTTTGGCTATTGTGAACAGTTCTTCTGTGAACATATGTGTACAACCATCTATCTAAAAATCCATTTTCAATTCTCTTGGGTCTATATCTAGGCGTAGAATTGGTGAGTCATATGGTAACTCTGTGTTTAACCTTTCAAGGAATTGCCAGACCATTTTCTAAAGTGGCTGCATCATTGTACTTGATGGTACTCATGGTTTGGTCAGACAACACCCAGTTTATCATGGGCAGGTCAGGTCTTAAGACCACGTGTATCACAGTCATTCCGTTTCAGTAAATAATTACAGCAAGCCAGGAGCTTTTCCTCCTGGCAAATTATTATTTTTTGTGTGTGGAGGTCTTAGCTTTAAGTTTATTTCAAATTCCAGAGGGCTGAACTGTGAGTCTCTTATTAAAGCTTGGAAAAGGCTCTGTGTAGCATCCTAATGGGATATGCCATCTCCAGAAAATGGCCCACTGAGTGTCATGCTTCTTTTTTTAGCAAGCAGAGGGTTCCAAGTAAGGCAACTTGTCTTTCTCTTTGGAGGGACCGTCTCAACATGCCTCAGCCCACTGGATGCCCAGGAAGTTCACTGAGGTGTCACCTCCCTGAATTTTCAAGGGGCTTCTCTCTCACCTTGTGGTGAAATATTTGCCACTTCCTATGCATCAGGTCCACTCGGCATGATGTCTTGGGGTACAGTGAGATGATCAAATCAGTTCCCAGGGACTCAATTATGATAATGTGCCAGAGGCTTCCTTTGTTCTTTCCTTCCATTATCACCCTTAGTCCTTGAGTCAGGAAGCCCCTCTGGGAATTTATCCAGCTACCAATTGTGTTTATTAAAAGTACGGATTCAAGAACCGGGGAAAGAGCCACAGGGTGGCTGATAGTGAAAGGGACGTGGGCTGACTCCACTTCTGACCATTGGACCAAGTGGCATTCTACTTCCCCAGCGATTCACACAGGCTAGTGCAAGCCCCTGGTAAATGGCCACGGGTCCCACGAGAAGGGAGGAGGCAGGCTCAAAGTACACACTTGTAGCGTTACATGTGCCTGGCCTCACCTTTACAGGCTCACCTCACGGGCTCTGGCCTGTGGACTGACTAGATCTGGGAATTAGATGAGGCACCATGATTTCCCATTGTGGTGATTCAAGGCAGAATGCCTTTAGCCAGACCTAGAGTTACCGGGGTTATACAGATCATGATGGCTTACTACAGGACACTGTGATCAATTAGACACCACCAAAGATCCCTGGGGAGAAATCCGTTTGGTTCCAGCTTCCAGCCTTGCTGCCTATCATGATACCCAGGCTCATCCTGTTTCTATGAGATTTAGTGCCAGTGCTTTGTCTCTGCTGTTTGGCGTGAAGCCCGGTGGTAGAGTTCAAATTGAGGTGTGCTGTGAGCATAAACGCACACACCGGAAAGTCTTTGCGGGGACAAAAAAAAAAACCAATGTAAAATACCCCATTCATACTGTTGTGTTTTGCCTATATGTGGAAATGATAATATTTCGGATACGCTGGGTTAAAAAAATTCATTATAAATCATTTTCACCTTTTTCTTTTTACTCTTCTTTCATGTTGCTGCTGGAAAATTTAAAAGTCAACATGTGGCACGCACACTACTCCTATTGGCCATCTGCTCTAGCTGGATGGGAACTGCAAGCAGCAAAGGGCTTTCAACCTCTCCGAGCTTCAACATGTTCACTTATTCATCAGGACTGATCCAACAGCAACCTGAAAGGGTCGGTGCGAGAAAGCAAAGAAAGAGGTACTGTTTGCGGAGCGTTCAGCCGTGAGCCCAGGCGCAGGCGCGGAGCTAAACCCGGAGGTGAACCAGCTACAGCTGGGGCCACGCCCACAGACTCCGGGCTGTCGGGGCGGGCGGCACTCGCGCTTCCAGCCTGCGCCAACCAGGCTGGTTGAGGCTCGAAGCGCATGCGCGGTCTCGCCCTCCGTACTGGCCGAGCCAGCAAATCGCATTGCGCGGACGACCAGCGGGCGCCTCGGATTCCGCCCCCGGGATGGCCCCGCCCCCTCCCGCCCCGCGGCAAGGCACGCACAGGGCGGTGCGCGGGTGGGTGGGTCCTAGCAGCGCGGCCTGACGGGACCAAGGCGGCGGGAGTCTGCGGTCGTTGCCTCGGCTGTGGACCGGACGGCACGCACGCGGTGCAGGGTAACATGGCGGATGCGGAAGGTAAGGGCTGCAGGCTTCCGGGCCGTGCTAACTCGGGGCGACTCGGGGAACGGGGGTGGGGGGATGGTATCGGGGCCCGCGCACGCCTCCCTCTGGTTCCCGCCGGCGTGTCTTCACCGCCCGGCCTTAAGCCGGCCTTGTCGCTCGGCCCTGGCTCCATGGCAAGGGCGCGAGAGTGGGAGCCCCTCGCGGTGACTTGGCATGATGGGGCTCGGCCCTCTCACCTCCCTGGGGTCCGGGTCGCCGTCGAAAGACATCTGCCGTGCTGCCCACCCCGCGGTGGCGTGGGACGTGGCAGTGTCTGTGCTGCTGCCAGCCCGGACGCCGCCGTTACAGCTCCATGCGACTAGGGGAGCAAGGGTAGTGGAAACGGGCCGAGAAGAAAAGGAGCCGAGGGACCCCGGAGCAGGGATAGAGCTTCGAGTTGCAAGAAAGTTCTAGAGGCCACAAGCCCGCGGGGACAGTCGAGTGGTCGCTGATGGAACTTTCCGGCCCCCTGCGTGAGCGCTTCTGTGGGATGTTTAAGCTCTGCCATAGCCACGTGGTGAACCGGAAGGGAAGCCGACACGTGCAGTAGCCTACAGTCAGTTACGCAGCCATGCGAGCCATACATTTGGCCTTACACACCTTGTTTTCTCGCTTACCTACGGATATACGTTCTAAGAAATGGGTCGTTAGGCAATTTCATCATTGTGTGAACATCAGAGGGCTCTTACACAAACCTAGGTGGCATAGGCTACTACACACCTAGGCTGTATATGGTGTAGCGTATGGATCCTAGGCTTCAAACCTGGACAGCATGGTATTGTGCGGAATGCTGTAGGCAGTTGCGACACAGCGTCGAGAGTTTGTGTATTTAAACATGTCTAAGCAGAAAAAGGACAGTAAAAATATAGCACAGGGCCGGGTGCGGTGGCTCAGCCCTGTAATCCCAGCCCAGGCTGGCGGATCACCTGCGGTCAGGAGTTCAAGACCAGCCTGGCCAACATGGTGAAACCCCCGTCTCTACTAAAAATACAAAAAATTTAGGTGGGCGTGGTGGTACACGCCTGTAATCCCAGCTACTCGGGAGGCTGAGGCAGGAGAATTGCTTGAACCTGGAGAAGGAGGTTGCAGTGAGCCGAGTTCCTGCCACTGCACTCCAGCCTGGGGAAAGAGTGTGACCGTCTCAAAAAAAAAAAATATTTATATATATATATATATATAAATATAAATAAATATGTGTGTGTATATATGTATATTATATATGTATATATTATATGTATGTATATTATATATATGTATATTATATATATATAGTACACAAGGTTATAAGTGGTGCACCCGTAGAGGAGGGCACTTACCATGAATGGAGCTTGCTGAGCTGGAAGTTACCCTGGTTGAGTCGGTGACTGAATGTGAAGGCCTCAGACATTACACTACTGGAGACTTTATAATCTGTACACCTAGGCTACACTAAATTTATAAAAATATATTTTTCTTCAGAATAAATCAACCTTAGCTTACTGTAACTTTATAAACTTTTTACTTTGACTATTGTAATAATACTTAGCTTAAAACAAACACATTATTTAGCTGTACGTAAATATTTTCTCTGCTTATATCCTTATTTATAAGTTTTTAAAAATTTTTTAATTTTTTTCTTAAAAATTTTTTTTTTGTTAACTAAGACACAAACACAGCACACACAGTAGCCTTGACCTACACAGCGTCAGGATCATCAAGACATCACTAGGAGATAGGAATTTTTCAGCTCTGTTATAATCTTATGGGGGCCACCATCACTTACGCAGTCTGTCCTTGCAAAACATTATGTGGCATGTGACTGTAATTGTAGACCTAAAATCCATTTCCTACCTGCCCTAATTTCGGTCTTTATTTTAAACTCTTGTTTCATTTATTCTTGGGGAAAATTCCCAAATCCTGTGTTTGTTTTTTAGTAATTATTTTGCCAAAGAAACATAAGAAGAAAAAGGAGCGGAAGTCATTGCCAGAAGAAGATGTAGCCGTGAGTAGTAATGTGTTTGACTTCACTTTGACTAAAAAGAAAGTTTACTTCAATAACAAACTAAAGGAAAGAAGTGTTTTTAAAGGTTTCCAAGGAATGGGCCAGCATTGGTAGTCATTGTGTAGATTCGAAAAAGCACTGAAATGACACAGCCCCAGACAGTCCAAGTGTCCTTCAGGCATAGCTTACTAAATGGTGCTGGCCTTACCAACTGCTGTCTCTGAATTTGTCTTCCTTATGCCACCCACAGACCCGCCATCCCCCTTTCTCTTTAAATGTTTGGACCCATCTTAGTGGCATTTCACTTCCCCTCTGTACTCCTGGTTCATTTCTTCTCTGTCTTTCCCTTGGAGGTCCCAGTGAAAAGGCATAGGAAGCCTTGTTTTCTGTTTAAAAGGCATACATTTCCGTGGCAGTAATGGAATTGTTCAAAATCGGGTGGGAAGTTTAATAGGTTATATTTCTGTCCTGTCGAAGGAAATACAACACGCTGAAGAATTTCTTATCAAACCTGAATCCAAAGTTGCTAAGTTGGACACGTCTCAGTGGCCCCTTTTGCTAAAGGTATGTAGTTAAAATCGTGCATCAGGTGAATGCCTGCTTTTACGTTATTTCCAAGTGTTAAACGATTGAGAATGCTTACTGCTGGCATCCTTGACTTTGGGAAATGCCCACTGATACAGTTGAAAGCAGGATTCCTTAAGGTATCTGAAATGAAGAAACAAGTTTTTAAAAAATTTGCAGTGCGCTCAACACTGTTGTAGAATACATGTCCCCACAATGTTAAATTGCTACGTTTGTAAACAGTTCTCAGTTTTTGTACTTAGTCCATCTTGCAGACCTATGCCAGTTTGTGGGCCACACAGTGGTACTGACTCTTTTTTCACATGTGCTCACGACATGGTATTTTGTTTTGTGTTGTGTCGTTGCTTTGTAGAATTTTGATAAGCTGAATGTAAGGACAACACACTATACACCTCTTGCATGTGGTTCAAATCCTCTGAAGAGAGAGATTGGGGACTATATCAGGTAAGTGTTGGGAGGAGGCACTGTGCAAACTTACTTTCTTTTGAAAATGCTTTCACATCAGCTATTCAGGAAGGCAGTGGCATGCCAGAATAGCTTTGTCTTGAATATATAACCTGTACCCGCAGTGAATTATTTTTCTTTTTAACTCTTCAGATTTGTTGTTTCACTGGAGCATAAGAGTGGATGATACATTAATTTTTTTTTTTTTTTCCATTCCAGGACAGGTTTCATTAATCTTGACAAGCCCTCTAACCCGTCTTCCCATGAGGTGGTAGCCTGGATTCGACGGATACTTAGGGTGGAGAAGACAGGGCACAGTGGTACTCTGGATCCCAAGGTGACTGGTTGTTTAATCGTGTGCATAGAACGAGCCACTCGCTTGGTGAAGTCACAACAGAGTGCAGGTATGTGGGAGAGGGAGGGAAGGACTGGCTAGAGTGAAAAGCTTTCTGTATTTCCCTTCTATGTTTTGTCTGCTGGAAACTATTTCTTCATTAAGAAAAAAAAAATCCTAAAGCAAGGATATTGTTTTCGTTTCTGTGTACATTCTGTCCCCTGCCAGATCTTGGTGGTCCGCGCTTTTTGGAATTCCACATACTAAGCATGTATTCATCAAGCTGACTGGATCCATTTGTCCGGGTTCAGCTCTCAGCTTGTCACTCCAGGCTTCTCACTCTGTGCTACCGCTTCTGCCTAAAGTATCCTTCGTTCATTTTTATCTGAGAAAAGCCTGCTTATCTTGCAAGGCTTTTTCCACGCAGCTTCTACACTGGGTACTCCCAACTGTCCCTGTTAGTACATTGAATTCCCAGTGAGAAAGTGTCTTCATTCTTTCCCACATCATCACCATGAAATCTCTCTTAATGCAAATTTTATAGAAACACAAGGTCAAACTGCCGCTTTTCCTGCTGTGCAAAATGGGAGTGACTGAGCATATAAGAAATATGGAAAACAGAAAACTCAGTGGCCACACCTGACTACTCTTTTGTCATTTTTCAGGCAAAGAGTATGTGGGGATTGTCCGGCTGCACAATGCTATTGAAGGGGGGACCCAGCTTTCTAGGGTAAGTCTGCAATTGTAGGGAGGACACCCTTTGTTGACTTGGATCTCTGAGCCCCTAAACATCTGGAGATGGGTTAGCTGTCCTGACTGACTCCATTTGTCCCCTTTTCAGTCGGCTGCCGCAGCCAGTCTGGACCAGTGACTGCACATGTACATTCTGATGAGGTGTTTGTTTTCATTTGTGTTTGTTCTTAGGCCCTAGAAACATTGACAGGTGCCTTATTCCAGCGACCCCCACTTATTGCTGCAGTAAAGAGGCAGCTCCGAGTGAGGACCATCTACGAGAGCAAAATGATTGAATACGATCCTGAAAGAAGATTAGGTGAGTCATTAGGCCTGTGAGTGGGTATGAACACATTCTTCAGGATTCTGTTCTCTTATTAAAAGTAGATGCCCTTGAAGTTGAAGGCTTTCTGAAACCTGCCCTACAGCTGGGATATTGTCTGTGGGCGATAGTTTTTGTTATCTTTTGTTGAAAAAGTGAACAGTGCCTAGTAAAGTGAGATGGCTTTTACACCTTTTATGATGACTGCTTCTGCTGGAATTGAAATGTTTTCATTCTGCATTTGTGTAGTTCGGTGCTTTGTTCAAAGGTAAGCGTTTTCACCAAAGTATGTTTTGCATGTGTTTTTTATTTGTTGCAATTTTGACTGCTTAGAAGTTTCTGTTGTCAGAAGTAAATTTAAGACAATGCCAATTTTCCTCCCATCCATGAAAGATACCATGCTGAATATACCTGCAACTTAAGTGTTAAAAATTCTGCTAATATCAGAATTACAGATCTTTTTTTTTTTTTTTTTGAGACGGAGTCTTGCTCTGTCGCCCAGGCTGGAGTGCGGTGGCACGATCTCGGCTCACTGCAAACTCTGTCTCCCGGGTTCACACCATTTTCCTGCCGCAGCCTCCCAAGTAGCTGGGACTATAGGCGCCCGCCATCATGCCCGGCTAATTTTTTGTACATTTAGTAGAGACGGGGTTTCACCATGTTAGCCAGGATGGTCTTGATCTCCTGACCTCGTGATCCACCCGCCTCTGCCTCCCAAAGTGCTGGAATTACAGGCGTGAGCCACCGTGCCTGGCCAGAATTACAGGTCTTTACAGCAAATGCTTATATTTTAAGAAGTGTGTCTGTCACCTCTAGTCTTGGTGGCTCAGATGAAGGATAACTGCATTTCTTAACCAGTGATGTATTTACAGTAGGTGCTGCTTTTCTTTTGTGTGTGTGTATCTTAGGAATCTTTTGGGTGAGTTGTGAGGCTGGCACCTACATTCGGACATTATGTGTGCACCTTGGTTTGTTATTGGGAGTTGGTGGTCAGATGCAGGAGCTTCGGAGGGTTCGTTCTGGAGTCATGAGTGAAAAGGTACGTGTTACGGGGCTAGAAGTTTTAGAGCTGGTTCTTACCATCTGCCAGCCTTTGATGGCACTCCACTTGCTTCATGTCGTGGGAAAGATGCTTTCCAAAGTGTTGAGTTCAGTCCAGGGCAGCTTCCCTGTTCTGTTAATTAAACTTTGGGACATTAAAATGGGCTAAGGGAGATGATTGGGTAGAAAGTATTATTCTATTCATTTGCCTCCCAGCCTACAAAAATGCCTGCTTGGGATCTAATACTTCAACGGTTAAAGATGCCTGGAAGAGCCAGGACTGAAGAGGCTGAAGACATAATGAGCTTGGACTAGTAAACAAGTGACATTCAGTTTTAGGAAGTTTGGGGTCTGATGGGCTGAGATACAAATAAACTGAATTATTTTCATACATGGCTGCTTTTCAGGACCACATGGTGACAATGCATGATGTGCTTGATGCTCAGTGGCTGTATGATAACCACAAGGATGAGAGTTACCTGCGGCGAGTTGTTTACCCTTTGGAAAAGCTGTTGACATCTCATAAACGGCTGGTTATGAAAGACAGTGCAGTAAGTTCCGGGTTAGGAGTTTATATTTGGACAGAATGTACTCCAAAGATGAGGCTTGCTCTTTTTATTGTTTTTCTTGGGTTTTATTTTATTTTTTTCAAGTCCAAACCAAGTATATTAATTTAAAGTAAAAGTTTAATGGTAGGCATACTTAAAAATAAGGCACATTAGGCCAGGCACAGTGGCTGATGCGTATAATCCCAGCACTTTGGCAGGCTGAGGCAAGAGGATCACTTGAGTCCGGGAAGGAGTTTGAGACCAGCTTGAGCCCAGGAGATCAAGGCTGTGAGCTGTGTTTTTATGATGATCAGAGAGTTGGCCTTTTATAAATTAAAACATTGTCTTTTTCTCTAACTTGAGGGATAAAAATTTCTGGATATTTAAAATGTTTGTAGCTGGTAATTATTTATATTCAAATCTTGTATAGATGTTCACATTTTTTGTATGTGTATAGGCTGTAATAAATACTGAAAGATGGCACCATAATAGTTGAAAAAACTCAGTCACAAAACAGTGGACAACATAAATGTGATGTCCTCTCCTTATCAAACCATTGGCTTCTGGGTGAATGTAAAGGGAGGGGAGAATGATCAAAAGAGGTCTAGGTGAGTGGAGATGGTATGAGGCAGATGGGTCCATTGAACCTCTGGAGAGGTAGCCTTAACTTGTACCCACTGACCTATAAATTCTGCACCAAGACTTTTGTGTGATTGGTTCAACAGGCCTCAGTAATCTTGTTTTCAAGTTCTTTAAGAGCCTGTTATTGCCTGGATCTCCAGTAAATCTGTTCTTTCTCCTCATAAGGAGGAGAGAGGAGTAATTAAGGAATGCCAAGGCTATTTTTATGTTTAAAATGAAAATATGGACCACGTGCGGTAGCTCACACCCATAATCCCAGCACTTTGGGAGGCCGGGCCAGGCAAATTGCTTGAGCTCAGGAGTTTGAGACCAGCCTGGGCAATATGGTGAAACCCTGTCTCTATTAAAAATACAAAAATTAGCTGGGCGTGGTGGCACGTGCCTGTAATCCCACCTCCTTGGGAGGCTGAGAATCACTTGAACTCGGGAGATGGAGGTTGCAGTGAGCCGAGAACGTGCCACTGCACTCCACCCTGGACGACAGAGGGAGGTTCTGCCTGAAAATTAAAAAAAAAGAAAAAAAGAAAATACTTGTGAGTCTCTAGAACCTGAAAACCTGAAAGTCTTCTTTACTACTTTTGAGTCATGTGTGTAAAGTGCGGAGAGTGGTACCTAGCACAGTGAGGTGGCTGTTGCTCTTCTGAGTCCCTTCATGCCCCTTGCAGCTAGTGGGCTATAAGTGCCATCCCTGTTTCCTGGTGTCAGGCTCCACTCCCTTGTTGTCCTCCTTTACTCTGGTGTGGGAGTTGGGTGGAGGGCAGCAGCTGGGCCCCTTACACTTGGTGCCATCTCTGCAGGTAAATGCCATCTGCTATGGGGCCAAGATCATGCTTCCAGGTGTTCTTCGATATGAGGATGGCATTGAGGTCAATCAGGAGATTGTGGTTATCACCACCAAAGGAGAAGCAATCTGCATGGGTAAGAGGGGATGTTTATTTTTTAAATTGTAAATGTTTGTGGGTATATACTAGGTGTATATATTTATGGGGTTCATGAGATGTTTTGATACAGGCATGCAATACATAATCACATCATGGAGAATGGGGCATCCATCTTAAGCATTTATCCTTTGTGTTACAAACAATCCTATTTTACTGTTAGTTATTTATCACCTTAGTTATTTTAAAATATACACTTAAGTTATTATTGATTACAGTCACCCTGTTGTGCTATTAAATAGTAGGTCTTACTCATCTTGTTCATTCTTTTGGTTTTTTGGTGGTGGTGGGTTTTTGTTTTTTTTTTGAGACAGTCTTGCTCTTTTCGCCCAGGCTGGAGTGCAGAGATGTGACCTCGGCTCACTGCAACTTCTGCTTCCCAGGTTCAGGCGATTCTCGTGCCTCAGCCTTCCGAGTAGCTAGGTTTACAGGTGCACACCACGACACCTGGCTAATTTTTTGTATTTTTAGTAGAGACGGGGTTTTGTCATGTTGGTCAGGCTGGTCTTGAACTTCTGACCTCAGGTGATCTGCCCTCCCAAAGTGCTGGGATTACAGGTGTGAGCCACCATGCCGGGCCTGATTTTCTTTTTTTTTTTTTTTGTACCCATTAACCATCCCTACCTCCCTGCCAGCCCCCCACTACCCTCCCAGTCTCTGGTAACCATTCTTTTACTCTTCTCTGTCCATGAGTTCCATTGTTTCGATTCTTAGCTCCCACAAATAACTGAGAACATGCAATGTTTGTCTTTCTGTGACTGGCCGATTACACTTAATATAACGATCTTAAGTTCCATCCATGTTGTTGGAAATGACAGGATCTCATTCTTTTTTAAGGCTGAATAGTAATCCGTCGTGTATATGTACCACATTTTCTTCATCCATTTATCTGTCGATGGGCACTTCGGTTGCTTCCAAATCTTGGCTACTGTGATCTCTTTGATAACACTGATTTCCTTTATTTGGGGTATATACCCAGCAGTGGGATTGCTGGATCCTATGGTAGCTCAATTTAGTTTTTCGAGGAACCTCCAAACTGTTCTTCGTAGTGGTTATACTAATTTACATTCCCACCAACAATGTACAAAGGTTCCCTTTTCTCCACATCCTTGCCAGCATTTGTCATTGCCTGTCTTTTGGATATAAACCATTTTAACTGGAGTGAAATGATATTTCATTGTAGTTTTGATTTGCATTTCTCTCGTGATCAGCGTTGAGCACCTTTTCATATGCCTGTTTGCCATTTATTTGTCTTCTTTTGAGAAGTGTCTGTTCAAATCTTTTGCCTGTTTTTTGATCAGATTATTAGATTTTTTTTTCCTATAGTGCTGAGTTCCTTATATATTCTGGTTATTAATCCCTTGTCAGATGGGTAGTTTGCGGATATTTTCTCCCATTCTTATGCATATGGATATCTAGTTTTCCCAGCACCATTTATGGAAGAGACTGGTTTTTACCCAGTGTATGTTCTTGGCACCTTTGTCAAAAATGAGTTAAATGTAGGTGTGTGCATTTGTTTCTGGGTTCCTTATTCTGTTCCATTGGTTTATGTGCCTGTTTTTATGCCAGTACCATACTGTTTTGGTTACTGTAGCTCTATACTATAATTTGAAGTCAGGTAATGTGATTCCTCCAGGTTTGTTCTTTTTGCTTAGGATAGCTTTGGCTATTTTGAGTCTTTTGTGGTTCCATATAAAGTACCAGTGTTTTTTAACTTGTGAAAGCTTAGCTACTGTTGGATTGTCTCTTAAGACTTTAAATGCTCTGCGCACCCTCTTAGTGAATGAACCTTAGAGCTATTCATTTAATGGGTCTAATTTGTACCAGAAGTAAGCATGTCATCAGGATTCCTTAGCTCTGTGAGCAGGCAAGGCAGCCACGGCCTATGGACAGCAGCAGAAAAGGAATCCTTAAAACTTCAAAGGTTCTGTGGCTCCAAAGGGAGTGTGCATGCCATTCCTATAGACGTCTTGAGCTGCAAGCCTGTTATGTGTATCGTTAGGTGCTTTGGTTAGGTGTTTTTTAACTTCAGAAGTTTAACGTCATTTCAAAGGCTTCCTTCTCATAATGGAGTATTTCCTCCATATGCACATCCTGAGCAAAGGTAACCCCAATTAAAGTAGTAGCTCAGAGTTTTAAAAGTTTTAAAGTGGCATACAACAGTAGAATTGGGGCTCATCAATTATCAATTCTTTACCCCTTCAAATAATTCTTTTCTTTATTCAATGCCTGTAGCTATTGCATTAATGACCACAGCGGTCATCTCTACCTGCGACCATGGTATAGTAGCCAAGATCAAGAGAGTGATCATGGAGAGAGACACTTACCCTCGGAAGTGGGGTTTAGGTCCAAAGGTAAGTGGTACTGGGTTGCGTGCCCTGCCGGGTTCTTTTGTTTGGCATTGTTGAATACTTGGGCAGCTCTTGGTGTGTTTCACCACCACAGCCTTGTATTGTGCTGGGCTCTGGGTTGTCAATGAGTGGAAACAGGCCCTGTCTTGGGCCTTAGAGATTTCAGTCTAATGAGGGGAAACAGTTGGGCATTACTCACATAATCACACAGTGGAATGGCAAATTTCATGCACGTTAGTGGCTACCAAGGAGTGCAGAGAGGTGTCTGTCACCTGGAGTGTCCACAGTGGTCAAGGAGTCTGGTCAAGGGATTGTCTGTTAAGCCACACCGGTGTGAAGAGTGGGTTAGGTGTTGGTGAAGTGAAGAGGGGAGGGGAGAGTTCAGGACATTGGGAGCAAGCAGCATGTGCAAAGGCAAAAGAGTAGAGTGGCTGCGGTGGGGATGTATGTCTGCAGAGGCTCTCACTAATAAGGTTTGTGATCTTCAACAAGTCCTGTGTGTGTTGGAGTTAGTGGGCAAATTCTGAATGCTCTGGAGAGGAGTTTGAGGCCCTGCTGAGAATACACCAGGGAGGAACCTTGTTCTATTCTTTGTAGTCACCATGCCCGCTTCCAGCATTGACACCATTCTAATGTTGACGCCTTGATGTTCCACCAGGCAAGTCAGAAGAAGCTGATGATCAAGCAGGGCCTTCTGGACAAGCATGGGAAGCCCACAGACAGCACACCTGCCACCTGGAAGCAGGAGTATGTTGACTACAGGTGAGGGCAGGATGTTTCAGAGCCAGGGGTGGGTAGAGACGGCACACTTGCTGCCTTGATGCAGGAGTATGTCAACAACAGGTGAGGATGGGAAGGTAGAGAGAGCCCACTTGCCATCTGGACGCAGGAGTACATGGACAACAGGTGAGGAACAGGTGAGCATGGAGGTTGTAGAGCCCAGGGGAGGGGGAGTCACTTGGTTTGGGGCAAACTTGCTAAATGCAGGACCACAGGATCCAGCTCTTCGGCTCCCGTGAGATTTTGGCTGCCCAGGCCAGTTAGGGGTGTGGGCCTGCACGGCAGACAGTTATCCCTTTCTAGTCTGGCTCGTGGGACTCTAGAGGGAGTCAGTCTGCAACAGTAAGTGGTGAGTTCTTCTGTCCAGCGTCAGTATTTTGATGGTGGCTTTAGACTTGCCAGATAACACTACATAACATCAGTACTGCCCTGGAAAGCCATTCAGTGCATTTGACCTATTGCTACCTCTTTTTCAGTGAGTCTGCCAAAAAAGAGGTGGTTGCTGAAGTGGTAAAAGCCCCGCAGGTAGTTGCCGAAGCAGCAAAAACTGCGAAGGTGAGTGGCATGCTGTCCTCAGTTTGGAATGTGCTTAGGGAGATAATCCTAAGAGGCACTGGCATTCGTCTTACTTTGTGACTGTCCGCAGTCCAGCCATATATGCTAGCATCAGAGGTGCAGCGCATACACAGGTAATGCTGCCTCATACCCTGGGGTGCTTGTTTGGGCTCTGCAGGCTCCTCTGATTTGTATTCTCTGTTGTATCTGCTGGGAGGAGGAATGTGGGCTCAGGAATCAGATCGGCCTCGACTCCTACCTCAGCTATGGCAGCAACACAGTGATAGAATGGGTGGTGGTGTGTGTGTCAATTCTGGACCCCGCCCTGGGTCAAATGGTAGGACAGATGTGTTGAAATCAGAGGCCATGGCTGTTGGACACTCGAGGCCATACAAAATTCAGCAGAGAGCAGAATTGCATCTTAACCTGGCACCACCCAGTGTTGAAAGAGTCAGTCAAGCATGGGTTGGCAACTCCACCCCATGGAGCTGCTGGCATTAGAGCATAGAATGACAGGTCTGCACTCAGAAACCGGGGGCGGTACTGAGTATCCTGCACAGGCTGTGTGGGAGGAGCTTCTGACTTGTCAGATGTGAACTCCTGCTTTGCCTGCTTTCTGTGAGAGGTCCTTGCAGTCATGAGAGAAACAGCTCCTCCGGGCCTTTCCACCCCAAGCCCCGTGCTGCTGCTGTGCTCCTTCTCTTGTGCCTGCCTCAACGCTTCTTGGATTTGGGGGATGAGACTGTCTTCAAATCCTCAGTAAACTAAGGCCCTGTCCGGGTTTGTGGTCAGAAAATGTCCTGTTAGATTCAATTGGGATCTTTCTTGGTGCCTTGCTACCTTTTGACTCACTGAACCTTTCTTGTCCATTATTGCCCAAGATCTAACACTTAACCAATTGCTTTCATCTCAGCGGAAGCGAGAGAGTGAGAGTGAAAGTGACGAGACTCCTCCAGCAGCTCCTCAGTTGATCAAGAAGGAAAAGAAGAAGAGTAAGAAGGACAAGAAGGCCAAAGCTGGCCTGGAGAGCGGGGCCGAGCCTGGAGATGGGGTGTGTGGAAACACGTTCAGGTTCTTTGGGCTGGCTTAGTCCCTGCGTGGGGAAAGAATTACCCAGGTGGTACCAGCTTTGTTACTCTTCTTGGAGGAGCTGTGGCCTGGGGGTGGGATGCCACCGAGTACCTTTAGTGCTTCCCCATGTTCCTGGAGTGCTTTTGCCCTCCCTGTGGAATGGACAGATAGAGGCACCCGACCTCTACCACTTATACTTAGAGCTCCATTGATGGTGGGTGGAGAGGATGTGTAGGATGGTGATCTGAATGTTTCCACTTCCAAAAGTAGACCACTAGGGTGTCACTGAAAGGTTTACAGAACTTTGTGTCACATGCAGCATTTAACCCAAAATATCCTTACAGGTCCTGAAAAAGGCTTGACTGTGGACCTTTACCACATTTCCTTCTGGGAGAGTCATAGCTTTGTTAGTGGATGGTATCTGTGAGCTTTCGTTCTCTTTCTTTCTAGGACAGTGATACCACCAAGAAGAAGAAGAAGAAGAAGAAAGCAAAAGAGGTAGAATTGGTTTCTGAGTAGTGAAGGCCACTTGAAGCATTGTGTCCAGCTGGAGGAGAAACTAAAGCCTTACTGAGAAAACATGTTATAGATCCTTTTGTTGCTGAGAGAGTGGAACATAGGTCCTAGACAGGGTGAAGAGTTCTGGCACATTTTAGCTGCTACTTTGAGACCTCAGTGATGTTACCTGGTGTGGTCATCCCATCTTGTCCTGTTTTAAGGATATGGGTGGTGAAAGGTGAAAGAGGCAGAGTTTACCCCAGTGACTTCTCTGTTTGAGTTGGGAAGCCTCACCTTCAGACCCAGTAACTGTCCGCAGCTGTCTGCTAGTGGTTGTCTTAACATCGTAGTGCTAGTTTGCATTTTTTTTAATCCCCTCTGTTTAAAAGGTTTGTAAAACAAAAACAAAAAACTAAGTCTGCTCAGTGAAATGCTGTAGAACCCTAAATAAGTGGTAGAAGAGTGTCACTGAATTTTGTCTCTGAATTCAGTATAACTGAGTTTTGTCCATGCTGGTGTCTGGGTTATAGGCCTGATGGGCCTGGTAGTTTTCCATCTTGTTCTGGCCTAGAGGTCAGTCCTTTGCACTTCCTCAAAGCTTGTGTACAGTGCTCACCTAAATCCATCTGACTACTTGTTCCTGTGCCCTCTTGTTTTAGGCCTCGTTTACTTTTAAAAAATGAAATTGTTCATTGCTGGGAGAAGAATGTTGTAATTTTTACTTATTAAAGTCAACTTGTTAAGTTTTTTATGTATTCCTGTTGGGTTTTCTTGTTGGATCTCATGCTAGCAGAGCAAAAATTGTAAAATATTTTGATTAAAAATCTAGGGACCGTTATGTCCTATTTGAAATGTGATGCTTTTATGTTTGTTTTCTGGTTTTTACATTTTTGTTCTGTATCTTACACAATCCACCTTGGGCCCTGTCATCTGATGTGAGATCAAGTACTCCAGAGGCAGTGAATTACCACAAAACCACTGCTCTCTAGAAGAACAGAGGAGAGGGTTAATGTATTTATACATAGTGGGCCTGGCAGGAGGGGGGCAGGGTGAGTCGGGAGAAGGAAGCTGAGGGCGGGGACATGCAGGAATCTGAAGGCCTTGGTGACAGATTAGTGGAAGAAAGGTCTAGGGTTGCTTCCAATTTGGTATTAAGAACCAAGAAAGGCCGGGTGCAGTGGCTCACACCTATAATCCCAGTGCTTTGGGAGGCTGAGGCGGGCAGATCACCCGAGGTCAGGAGTTTGAGACCAGCCTGGCCAACATGGCAAAACCCATCTCTACTAAAAATACAAAAATTAGCAAGGTGTGGTGGCGTGCGCCTGTAATCCCAGCTACTCGGGAGGCTGAGGCAGGAGAATCCCCTGGAACCTGGGAGGTGGAGGTTGCAGTGAGCCGAGATCCTGCCACTGCACTCCAGCCTGGCAAAACAGACTGTCTCAAAAAAAAAAAAAAAAAAAAAAACAAAAGCAGTGCTCTTGGATGCAGCGAGGAGAGGCCCTGAGCTGTAGCCATATCATGAGCCAGGCATGCAGAGTGGACCCCAGCCCTGGCTCAGTGACCGGCCTCCACTGTACCACGGGACCCCAGGCTTGGATTTTCTCTCTTTCTAAATATGTGCCCACAATGAGCTCTCCACTAGATACAACAACAACCTTAGGGGTGTTTTTCTACATGGGCACTAGCCAGTAGAGACCTGCAGTGGGGGCAGAGAATGGGGACTCTTCCAGGGCACCAGTGTTTGTTTATCATCTGAACACAAGAGAGGCGTCTTGTGTTAATGCTGTTGTCCAGGAGCTTAAGTGAAATGGGCCACATTTCTTTTTGTGTGGAAACCCAGAGTTACAAGGTCATTGGCATTTCAACACAGCATTTTTATTGCTTTTGAAGGTTTCCCTAGAGCAGACATCATTCTATTGCACAGATGTGTCATTTTGGCATTATAGAAAGTTGCAGTTAAAAACGCTTTCTCCAAAATAAAAAGACAAATGAAATACCCAGCATATACAGTTGAAGGCAAAGGAGGGCAGGCTTTAGAGGGATGGGGTCCATTGCTTTTGCTGTGCATCATCCTTGATTAGCAGTTACATTTTGGTAGTACTTCTTACCCCCAGTTTCTAGAAATCCTTTTCAAATCCAGATCAGTGGGGCCCCATCTATCAGGAAAATCAAATCCCAACCCTTCAGGAGCCTGAGCAAGAAGACTGAACCTTACTGGCTGAATTAGGATAGCTGCAGAGAGCTGGAAGCTGACACAAAACTAGTTGGAGCAGCCCTGTTTGTCTTAAAGCAAGGCGGGTGGAATTCCAAATGCTGGAGAGGGGCATACAGTGGGTTCCCCCATTCTACAAGCTTAGTAAACCCAGGAGACAGGCACCCACTGTGGAGAACTGCACGCTTGGTCAAAGGCTTCTTGTAATTTCTTAAGGGTTTCATCAACACCATTATTGACCAGTGAGAGGTCAAAGTAGTGAGCATACTGGCTGCGGATGGCCTCAGAATCCTTCTGCAGCTGCTGCAGGGCTTCTGTCTGCAAAGAAGAAAGCCACAGATGAAGCAAGCTGCACCACCCCCAGCCCAGAGAGGCCAGTGACAGATTTTAAACAGCAATTGTTAGCGTTGCTCAGCTGTGCATCATACCTGACGAGTCAAACTCAGAAGACATTGTGAAAGAATGTTAATGTAGGGCATGAGGAGGCAATCTCAAAAGACCATGGCAATTCTCAGAGGATCTCAAGCTAACCCTGACTAATCAGAGTCCTCTGGAGGACCAATAGCTATGCAGAGACAGCATGGACTTCACCAGCATCTCCCACTTAATGCCCTTTAAACATGGAAGAGCCATTTCAACAACCACCAGAGCTGCAATCCTAAAACGAAGATAAAGGTGATTTTGTTGTTTTGTTTTGTTTTGAGACAGAGTCTTGCTCTGTGGCCCAGGCTGGAGTGCAGTGGCACAATCTCGGCTCACTGCAACCTCCGCCTCCCAGGTTCAAGCAATTCTCGTGTCTCAGCCTCCCGAGTAGCTGGGATTACAGGCATGCGCCACCACATCTGGCTAATTTTTGTATTTTTAGTAGAGACAGGGTTTTGCCATGTTGGCCAGGCTGGTCTCGAACTTTAGACCTCAGGTGATCCGCCCACCTTGGCCTCTCAAAGTGCTGGGATTACAGGTGTGAGCCACTGCACCCAGTCAGATAAAGGTGATTTCTAATCCCAGATCACACCTGTAATCCCAGCACTTTGGAAGGCCAAGGCAGGATGATTGCTTGAGCACAGGAGTTCAAGACCAGCCTGGCAACACAGTGAGACCCCATTTCCACAAAAAACAAAATTTAAAAATGTGTGTGTATATATATCTTAGGACTCTGTCTTTGACCTAAAACTAAGCAGCCATGAAAGACAAATCATGTAACTACATAAAAGTAAAAATGTCTGCATAGCAAAAAGACATGCCAAATTGGAAAAAAAAAATTGCAGCTGATACTACAAAGGGCTAATTACCCTAATATAGACTTCCTATAAATCAAAGGTCAATAACTCAGCAGAAAAATGAGCTAAAGACATGACCAGATAATTCTCAGAAAAGGCAATACAAATTGCTCTTCATATGAAAAAGTACCTGATCATCTCTTTTAGTAAAAAATAAATATGAGATACTATTTTTCCCTCCAGTAGACTGGCAAAAAAAAAAAATTTTGACAACATGCTACAGGCAAAGAGAAACAAGCAGTCTCACAGGTGGTTGGAGGGACTATAAATCCTAAAGGAGTGCAATTTGGCAGTCCCTGTACAAATTCTAAGTGTGTGTGCTCTTGGACCCAGTGATCCTACTTGGAGTTTTTCCTACAGATATATTTGCACACATATGCTATATGCACAGGGCTATTGATTGCAGTATTCTTTATAATCAGTGTTTGAAAGCAACCCAAATGGTCATCAACAGGTGAATGGTTAAGTAATTACACATGTATGCAGTAGAAGACCAAGCAGCTATAGAGAAAAAGAGTTCCTCACACCCTGATAGGGAAAGGTGTCCATTGTTCAATGAAAAAGCACAGTGCAGCAAAGTGCATGGGTAGGGCTGGGCAGAGGAGCAGGGTAGGCTTTTTGATATATTCCTGGCCTCTCTGTCTTTCCCCACAGCCATACTGCACCCCAGGGCGGGTTCAGTGCCACCTCTGTCCATCACAGCTTCCCCTGCCAGAGCCTGCATCCCACCAGTATCAGGATCTGCTCAACTGTCCATCTCTGCCCCTGGAACTGTGTGCCTCCAGGACAATGACTGGGTCTGGTTTGTTTCGTCCCTGTTACCTAGCATGGGCACTGGCCTAGCTAGTGGCTTAAGAGCTGGAACGAATGTGCATGCCCTTTGGCTTCTTGGCCCTGGAGGAAGAAGCCCAGCTGGAGCTGTGACCTCCAGCCAGCACTCTGGCCAATGACCTGGACTGAGGTCCTAGTATGGGCAGGCCCGGAGAAAGTGAACTACCCATCCCGCACAACCTCTCCTCACCTGAGTGCCCTGGTCAGTAGGTGCAATGAACACAATGAAAGGTGAAAGTTCTGCTGTCCGAACAATTTTCAGGGTCTAGAAAAAAAAAAAAAGAAGGGGGGTGGGGAAGGAAGAAAAGGAAAGTGAAAAAAAAAAAAAAAAACCTACATAGCTGTCATAATGGATTCCTTCTAATAAGCAGCTTTGAGCTTTACCCCAATACAACTTCCCATCGTTCCCAGTACTACTGTTCTTGTTCCAGGCTGACCCCATTAAAAGCGCTGAAGCAATCCTGAGCCTCCAGAAGATTCCCAAGGAGCGCTGTCTTTTTCAGCACTCTCTTCGCCATCCCTTGTGTGGCTGAGCCCATCTGTCCCTGCCCTTCCATGCCTACCCACCTGGGGCTCAATGTCAAGGATGGCAATCTTGTTCTGCTTATGAATCTGGTGCACTGTTTCAAATTTGGTGCCAAACATGTTGCCTTGGTAGCTGCCAAACTCCAAGAACTCATTGGCAGAGATGTTCCTCGTCATCTCCTCCGTTGAGATAAAGTGGTACTCCTTCCCATCTTCCTCACTCTTCCTTGGTGGCCGTGTTGTATCTGTGTACAAGAACCCAAATCCCCGACAAACTCCAGGTCCTCACCCTTTCATGAGGGCTTGGACCATGGTGTCTGTATTGAAACCCTAGCTGCCTTTGGTGCATTGACTTTAATACAGGGGTTCCTCCCGTGGGCTCCTGAAGAGCTGATGCTAGAAAGTGATGCACACCAGGAAATCCCTCCATCTGCCCAGGACACATTTAATTTTCAAGGGGCAAAGCCTAACATAGAAAATTCCTATTATCATTTTCCCTAAATGAAGTTACATCTCTCAAACTACCAAATCTAGGAATATTGAAACTTAGAAATGAAGATAGCGGAAAATATTTTAAAAACAGATCTACAGACTATGGTCAGGATTTCTTGGAAATATATTTAAGGTTTCCTTTTCATGACTTGGAAAGAAGAGTACTTTGGTTTAGTTTCAGCTCATGTTGTTAAAAGTTGGACTATTTTCTATTACTCATATAAATTGTCTAATCAGTAAAATATGCTCCAGATATTGTAGCTGGAAACACAATCCTCCCAACCTCCCCTCTTTCCATCTTCCATTGACTGTCTCCTTTGCCTTCCGGATCACACTTTTCTCTCAACTGGCCCCTTCCCCTCAATCTACAACCACATGTGATTCTCTTGAAGGAGGAGCCTGTACTGGTTATTTCTGCTTCCTCACTCACTCCTGGGGCCATCTGCTTTCTGCTCCTAATGTGACACTGGAATAACTCTATGTCCCTCCAGCAATGAGACAACTCTCAATGATCCATGTGTAAAAAAGCAAAATGAAGAAAGAATAAAAAAATAGTAATATGAGGTTTAGAATCTGGTTTTCTATTTTGCTTAGCAGTACAGTAATTCCTCACTTAATATTATTATCAGTAGGTTCTTAGAAAATGTGACTTTAAGTGAAATCACATGCAGCTGGTCCTTGACTAACATGGTTTAGTTCAACTTCATTTCATTGTATTATTGATGAGTAAAAAAACTGGTTCTTGTTATATGTCATTTCACTTAAAGTCACAGTCTTCGAAGAGCCTATTGACAATATTAAGTGAGGAATGACCGTATTTGTTTCTGGGAACATACACAACTATACCATGCAGTATCACTTCTGGGAATGGAAGAGTTATCAAATTCTCCACCTGATCACTGGCACTACTCTTCTCCATATCTAGGACTGCTGTTGAGGTAGTTTGGGCCTTTCCTAGGCACTGCTTTGACTTAGAAGACATTCCATGAAAATGAGAGGCAGCCTGAACATCAAGAGTGGGATAGTTCTCAAAGAGAATTAGGCAAATTGCAGAGGAACATGAGAAAATGTTTAAAAAGTACAATGACAAAGTTATATGTATAAACTTTAATACTTAGTAATTTTTAAGGCAGTATCAAAATGTTTACTATAGCTTCTGTTATGTAGACAAACAGCACGAATAACAATAAGAAAACAGTTATTCTGTTAGGTGGAGGAATTGTGGGCACAAATTTTTATCTTTCCATATTTTGTTTAGTTTTAATAATCATTTAAAAAAGAATAATTTAAAAAATAATAAAAGAACACTATGGTATTTCAGATGGCGAGTGGTACTGTGATAAAATGAGCTACTGATGCCCCGTCCTTCAGCCTGTCACCTCCCCTCCAAGGTGCCTGAGAGCTACTTACATGGGACAGGGTACACAAACTTCTCCGGATTCTGGCTGAGCAGGGCATTCTTAATGTGGCTGCGACCCACCCCACTGGCTCCTGTGTAGAGAGAGAAGAACAGCTTTTGGAAAGGGGGGAGAGGAGCGAGGATAAGATATGGATTTTCCTCTCTCGGCACTCAAAACTGCCAACAGGTGAACATGAGTTGGGGTTGCATCTGGGCTGGGGTCAGGGCCTTTAAGCTGTCAGAAGATTTGGGGCCACCAAGGGGCTTCAGGTCCTTTTTTTCCATTTCGGGGAGAAGGCTCTTTCTGAGGACTAAGGGTTGGGACTCAGAATGTAACTGTCACTTCTGCAGAGGAGCCAGCTAACATATGAGGTTTTCTGTTTATTTTCTAAAATTTCTTCAAAATTAATGGAACTGAATTTAAGCCAGTGTTTTTACTAGAAATTTTACCAAAATCTTAATGTAGATCCTCTAACCAACTAAAATTTCAACTCTAAAGACAGGAAGGTGAGCAGTCCGCCAGAGGCAAAGCCTACATACCTGGGTTTGAAGCAAGGACTTACTCTGTTTCAGGTCAGAGTCACTGCTTGGGGGAAGGGAGCTTTACAAAGCGTATCACTGCCAGCAGACAGCATGAAACCTAACCAAAAATAATTCATTGCTAAATAGTAGAGAAACTTGTAAGGTTTAGTTTCACTTGTGAGGTGGACCCAGGTGGGGTGCACGTGAGGATTCAGAAAATTCCTTACACCTGCTCTATATGGAGAACCCAAGAGACCTCAGTTCTTTTCTTCCTCACTGCCTTTTTTGGGGGTGGGCACGTGATGCAGGCAGGAAAACAAAGACAGAAATGTGCAAATGAGAAGATACCGATCAGCACCAGGGTCTTCCTCTTGAATGCAGGGAGCCGAACGACTTCCTCGTAGGAAACAACATCCAACTGATCAAAAACTAGAGACAAAGAAAACCAAGCAGTGTTCATTTCCAGAGCTAGGGAGAACAGTGGTCCACACTCTGAAATGGGAAACTGCCTCGCGACATCTCAACAAGCAGGGAGGAAGTGACTAGAGATGAGACGAGGGAGGTTGGTGTGGAGGAAGGACTTTGGACTGTATCTTTAGTGTGGTGAGGGAATTTTGAGCAAGGGAGTTTATCTAACTTTTGGACCCTCTCTTCCTCCTTGCCCTATCTCTCTGAGCCGACTTTTCTTGTCTCCTGTCCTCATCTCTTCTCCATAGTTTCAGTATCAGATGTTCCCTTGGCACTTAGAGCTGAAGAATGCCAATGCTATCTCTGTTCTGCCTGAATGTCCCTTATCTTAGAAGATGGTGGTGCTATTGACCCAGCTGCTCAAGATAGAGACCTGGTGTCATCCTGACTCTCCACCCCCTTACCTGCCTACAACCCAAGACTGCCGTGATCATTCCCTGGCTGGTGGTGTGCACGTGACATCTCAGAAAGAGAAATGCAGATGGAAAGCTGACCGTGCGAATTCTCTGCTCAAAACCCTTCACTAGCTCCACAGTCTATAGTGCAAAATTTAAAACGCTAGGGAGGGTGCACGAAGCTCCCTATGACCTGGCCCTGGCCTCTCCCTCTGGCCTGTGTTCTTGCCTCACTTCCCCTCTCCCACCACATCTACTTCTGTGTGAGGGGTGGGGTGATGAGCAGGTGTGGGCTGACCACTAATCCTCCTTTACATCCACTGGCCTGACTGCAGCAAGCTTGTGAAGATGGATTCAATAAAAAGAAACCAGAAGAAATGACATGCTTTCTGTAGAATGCGCCTTCTGCTGCGCACTGCACCACCTCCCCTTTTCTGCTGGTTACAGAGACTGGGAAACACATGAATGCTGCCAGGAACCTGGGGCAAGAAGGCTCAGAAAGCTTACTCGAGCTGTGCTTGGCCAGATATTTGTCTTTGTACTTCTTCTTCTTCCCAAAGGGACTGCAGCTCGGGGCTTCGCTAGGAGCTGACTGAGCCATACTTGCCACTCGCCTGGTAGGAAAAGACAATCAAGGGGTCAGCTTTCCTCCCCCTCCCCTCATACCCCCCCCAGCCACTCAGTCTCTAATGGCACCCGCTTCACTCTCTGAGTGTCCATTACAGTGGGAGATAATGTGTGCAAAGCACCCCATACACTGTTTGGTGCATCTTGCACTGTGCCCTGCCCTCAGTCAGGGACCTGGCTCCTTGAGTCTGTGTCATCTAGTACCTGTCAGCACATTCTGGACACAACCCACAAACAACTCTCTTTCTTTGGTCTAGACCATAAAGGTCTCAAACCTTTATGACCCTACCTCACTCTAGGAAATACACTGTACATTGCAAGCCATTATTGCACATACATCTATAAACAAAACACATACACACACCCCACATATATATCTAAAACAACTGCTTCACAAAACAATAACTTGTATTACTACATGTAATATATTCTAATATTTCTATTCAGTGTCAACCCCACAATGGTTGTAATCTTTACACTGGGGTAAGTTTGCACAGGCAGAGGGAGGCTCAGTGTTGGATGTCTTATCAGTTGGAACTGTTTTGTGAATTTTTCTGCCATTCCTATGATGTAACCAGGACTAAGTGAGCAATCTGACTCGGGGACAGGAATTATTTCTTCTATGTACCAGGAATGTGCCTAAAGGACACATACTTAAATGCGACTGTTTTCTGCAGGACTCCAAGGAAATCCCAGAAACAGCATGGCTGGTAGAAGCGCACTAGCTTGGGAAACAGGAGACCAGGGAGGGCTCAGTCCCAGCACTGTCACGTGCTTGGTAACTATGGGGAAAACGTTTAAGGAAGCAAGAGGCCCACCTAAGAATGAAGAGCTATTTGGGCTCCCTTGCCTGTAGTTGCCTCTCAGTCCAGCTTATCAATGCATGGTTAACCCTCCCCCACCCATTATGCCAGGAAATCTAGGAGGTCTCCTTGGTTGAGAAACAGAAACTACAAACAAAATGACAGATTTTCTGAAGCTAAGTTATTTGTGGCAGGCACATGGCCCTTCCACCTGCACAAAAATGGCTCACCATTCCTGCAGCTCAGGGGAAGGGATCAATCCTGCTGACTCCTTGGAGGAGCCTTCCACCCGTCCCTGCCACCAATTGCTGTCATCCTTGTTGATAATCTGGATAATGTCCCCAGTAGCAAACTTCAGTCCCGCCTCCTTGCAAGGGATCAGATTGTCCTTTTTGGGATCATAGTCAAACTGCGCTCTCATGAACATCTAAAAAGAAGGCAAAAGGAACTGCAGGCGGCAGCTTCAAAAGAAACACCAGCATCAGAGCATGTCCTGCTGTAGACAAATGGGGTCAGGATGGAATGAACAACAGGGAGGTAAGAATGGTGGGGGAGCACCCAAGAAAGAGAAATTGAAACGCTGAAGTGATTGTGTTTGCGGAGGGGTCAGAATGAATCCCTTTAACAAGAAGGCATGAGAAGCCGGGCGCAGTGGCTCACGCCTGTAATCCCAACACTTTGGGAGGCCAAGGCGGGTGGAACACATGAGGCTAGGAGTTGGAGACCAGCCTGGCTAACATGGTGAAACTCCGTCTCTACTAAAAATACAAAAATTAGCCGGGCGTGGTGGCGTGCACCTGTAGTCCCAGCTACTTGGGAGGCTGAGGCGGGAGAATCGCTTGAACCCGGGAGGCAGAGATTGCAGTGAGCCGAGATTGTGCCACTGCACTCCAGCCTGGGCGACAGAGTGAGACTCTGTCTCAAAAAAAAAAAAAAAAAAAAAAAAAAAAAAAAAGAAGGCATGAGATATCTTTCCACGTCAACGTGTCTGCAGTTACTGCTGGATCTGGGTCGTCTGTCTCAGCTGACGTGGAAAGATATCTCATGCCTTCTTTTTTTTTTTGAGAGTATGTTTTTTTTGAGATGTATGTTTCCTCAAACAACTGTTTTCACAATTGAAAATATGGACACTCATATCTATCAAAGAACTTGAATTTATTATTGAAAATTCTCCTCTCCTGCTCCCAAACACACACACACACACACACACACACACACACACACACCTACCTCATTACTTCATTGACAAATTTTCCAAGCATCATTTGAAGAAAGAAGGCTAATCTCATACGAAAACAGATTATAGAAAATGATGGCACTTCCCAACTCATTATAAGCATGATACCCAAATCTGAAAAGAATCTTATAATTTCTCTCTGCAACAGAGATGTAAAAACCCCCCAAAAAAATCAGCAAGTCAAATTTAGTTATGTATAAAAAGTATAATAAATCACAACCAAACAGGATCTAGTTCAGCAACATAAGAAGGTTTACTACCTGAAGGGTAATACATTCACCACATTAACATAAAAATGGAAAAAGATCATATGATCCCCTCAATAGATGCAGAAAAAGCCTGTGATAACATTCAAAACCCATTCAAGATTAAAATTCTTAGCAAACTTGGAATAGAAGGGCGGTTCTTTACTGTGAGAAAGAATACCTACAAAAACCCTACATCCAACGTCATACTTCTCAGTGAAAGATTAAAAGCTTTCCCCCTCTTTTTTAAAGGACATGGATCTTGGTATGTTACCCAGGTTGGTCTCGAACTCCTGGGCTCAAGCAATCCACCCGCCTTGGCCTCCCAAAGTGCTAGGATTACAGGCGCGTGCCACCACACCTGGCCAGCTTTCCCTTTAAGATGGAAAAATAAACAAAGATGTCTGCTATCATCACTTCCACTGGGATACTGTGAAGATGCCTCTTTTATCCAAACTGATATGTAGGTTTGACACAGGGATAAACAAACAGTCCAAAGGAAAAGAATAAAAAGTTCCAAAATAGACCTGTAAATATTACCATGACAAAACTGACAGTGTACAGTAAATGATACTGGTTCAATTGGTATCCATATGGAAAAACTGGAATCTTGACCTCTTACCTTACAATGTATATAACAATCAATCCCAGATGGGTTGTGGATCCAAATGTGAAAAATCAAACAAGTAAGCATTTAGAAGAAAACATAGGAGAATATCTTGTTGACCTTGTGGTAAGTAAAAACTTTTAAAACAAGACATAAAAAGTGCTAATCAGAAAAAAGTGGTAGATTGGATTTCATTAAAATTAAGAGTTTCTAGTCATTAACAGGAACCATGAAGAAAATAAGCCACAGAAGAAAAGAACATACTTGGGATGCATATGACAAAGGACTCTTATCCAGAATATATGAGGAACTGCTAGAAGTCAGTAAGAAAAGCCTTGAATTGGTATCTTACAAAAGAGGATATCCAAGTGGAAAAAAACATATAAAAAGGAGTTTACCCTCATTAGTCATTAGAGAATTTTTAGAATCACAATGTGATACCACCATCAGGATGGCCAAAGGGTGAAAAAAACCAAACAAATCAGACAACGCTAAGTATTGGTGAGAATATAGAACAACCAGAACTGTCATACTGTGCAGTTGGGGATGTAACATGGTTCAGCTACTTTGGAATACTATTTGGCAATATCACCTAAAGATGAAGACACATATATCCTACAACCTGGCAATTCTACTCTCAA
The DNA here is from genome assembly GCF_029281585.2 of Gorilla gorilla gorilla. Taxonomy (NCBI): domain Eukaryota; kingdom Metazoa; phylum Chordata; class Mammalia; order Primates; family Hominidae; genus Gorilla; species Gorilla gorilla. The sequence continues at coordinate 166,405,594 of NC_073247.2, forward strand.
AAGAAAGGCATAGATGTATCCACAAAACACAAAAAATCATATGATTTTTCTCCATTTTTCTGTTAACGTGGTGAATTTATTGCCCTTCAGGCAGTAAATCTTCTCGTATTGCTGAATTAGATCCTGTTGGTGAATGGCAGCCATTCAATGTAAGACCAAAAAAGCTGACAGAATAGATTAAATTGTAGCATGTTCATACAATGAATGAATGAGAATGAAGCAATATAGATGATTCCCATAAACATAATACTGAACGAATAAAATAAGACACCAAAGAATTCATACTGTATAATTCAACGTTAATACATTTCAAAAAGGGGCAAAACTCATCCCTGCTGTTAGAAGTCAGGGTTATGGTGGGCTTTGAGGAAACACACATGGTGAGGGGCGGCGGTCTTAGGCATGGGTGTACTCAGTTTGTGAAAATTCATCCAGTTTTATACTTGTGATTTGTGCCCTTTGTTGAATATATGCCCATATATGCCAAAACTTCAATTTAAAAGTTTACTTAAGAAAATTATACCGTCACACTACAAGTAACCTGCAATAGAAACTTCAGATTTATTCTTTTAAATATCTCCTTCTTCCACATTGACTTGCCATGGCCCTGTCCAATCTATTCCTCTACTGGCTGATGAGCTATGTGTGAACTGGGAACCATTTCTCTTTATATCACCTCCATGTTCTAGCACAGTACTTTGTACATGGTAGACCCTCAATAAATTGTGAATAAGTGCTCAACAGATTCTATCGATCTTTTGTTTCTTTCTTTACTTTGCCACTATCAATCACGGGGCTTTATTATTGCTATTTTAAAAATTATTTGCCAATTTGCTTGGTGAAAACTGGTGTCTCATGCATATTTTAATTTGCATTTCTTTGATGATGGGTAAGATAAAATATTTTTTCATATGTTCAATGCTCATTTGTAGTTTTCCTCCTGTGAGTGATCTCTTCATTCCCTTTACCCATTTTCCTCTTGGAGCTGTATTGATTCCTTACCATCTGTAGAATAAAATTACCCTCTCCCTTCCTACCTGACCACTAGCAGCAAAGGCTCATTCATTCTCTACTACTGTCGTCACTATGTTCTCCATTGAGGAAAGGGGAATGAGCTCCTGTATTTTATACCAGGCAGGGAATAATGGGACCCTGAGCCAAGCAGCTACACACTTGTGAGATACTTAGAACTTAAAGTTAGACTCACATCCCTTATAATCAAATTTCAAAGAATATAAGACAACATGGCCCAACTCCTGCCATCATGACAACAGAGAAAATGGTGCCACCCACCTGTAGTGCAGGAAGACGGCTTTGCTGGTTGGGAATTACTTTTAATGAGATCATTCCTTTGGTTTCTTTCTATTAAAAAAATGGACATAAAATTGTACAGAAAACTAAGTTGAATGATGTGATCATTCATTCAAAGTCCCAGGTTTTTTTCCCCAACAACCATCTTTACATTTTGAGATTTTGTAGGACAATTCCTCCTTTAATACAAAAGTGTCATGTGCCCCATAAATCAGCATAACAATATGAAGACATGCAAAGAGTAACAAAGAAAAGCTAACTAAAGACTTTTCCGAGCTGGGCACGGTGGCTCACGCCTGTTGTAATCCCAGCTCTTTGGGAGGCTGAGGTGGGCGCATCGTCTGAGGTCAGGAGTTCAAGACTAGCCTGGCCAACATGGTGAAACCCCGTCTCTACTAAAAATACAAAAATTAGCCAGCGTGATGGTGGGTACCTGTAATCCCAGCTACTCGGGAGGTTGAGGCAGGAGAATCCCTTGAACCCAGGAGGTGGAGGTTGCAGTGAGCCGAGATCACGCCATTGTACTCCAGCCTGGGTGACAGAGCGAAACTCCATCTCAAAAAAAAAAAAAAAGACTTTTCTTCCCCACTCTTTACCCCAAAAAGTCCTGAAGAAGTTCCTAAAAATGAACTATGGCGCATATATATCCACGCCTTTCCCCATACCAATAAAAGCATTACAAATATTTACATACATTATGCATACATATGTATTGTTTGTTTTTAACAAAAATGGGATTCTACTATATACGTTATAACTTGCTTTACTTCATTTGGCATTACTTCATGGAACACCAGATTGATGCTCCGGGTTATCTGCCCTGCTTTAGAATTTTACTAAATAAAGGCAGAAAATTATCATTTCTTACACAGATTAAAGACTAGCAGTGAAAAGAGCCCCCTCACGAAGGTACAAATACTTTGACAGAGAGATGAGGTCACTGATACCAATGTGGATCAACACTTATGGAGACAATGGAAGGTCTTCATCTAGCATAGAAAATACCCACCATCGCCTTCTGCAGCTGATCCACTGAATGATTTGTCACATTTGTGCCATTGATTTCTAGGATCTCATCCCCCACATGAAGGGAGCCTGCCATGAAATGAAAAATCAATCCACAAAAGAACAAAAGTTCAAACAGGAGCTGTCAATGTAACTCAAGATACCATAGAAGAGAAACCAGGATTTACAGCATGTTATGAAACAGATTGTGTCAAATACTCAGGATTGAAAACATTTGACTTGACAGTTTAAGATGGCCTCATCCTCCTTGGCCTCAGTAGTCCAACAGCACAATAAAACACCTTGTCCTCAAATTCCTGGAACTAGAGTGGCTACTGACTCCAGACTATGACACAGATGTATACACTAAAAAGAATAACAAAGCAAGGCAAAGAACTCAGTACTCCTCTTTCACCAGCAAGCTCCATGTTTCTTTGTTGTTTAGCTCAAACCCCAAAATGCTACCAAGTGGTACTGCTGTCCTTTCCAAGTCTAATGCAATGGGTGGCATGTGGCAATTGCTCAAATATTAACTTACTAGAAAAATATTGGTATAAATAGGTGTGAAAGAAGGCTCAGATAGGGAGATGGTGGCACTGGGCAATTCACATAGAGATCTTATCATGTACTGATTCTACAGAGCCAGTTATTAAGCCACAAAAAGTCTCTTGGCACACTCACAAAAATGCTACCAGTTTGGAGGATTATAAGCTTCATGGCCCACACCACTGACCAGGGAGTAAATTATTAATCCCTGAATCAAACCCCACCCAGAGCTCCCACAGAGTACCTTGTCTATGGATCATGCCACCATGAAGAATTCTGGCCACCGTACAGGACTGTTTTTCATTCAGCTTCAGAGTGATTCCCTGAAATAAAGGCAATGGCACGATAAGCTTTATTTTAAGCTCTTTCTGAGGTTATTTTAGAAAGAACTTATGGTAATTTCTCAGGAAAATATTTTCCATTTATACCCAGGATAGTCCTCAACTAGAACAGGCATGAAGCCTGCTTTGAGGCGGAATTTGAGATAAGAATGAAAAGACAATTTTGGGGTTGGCCAATTCCCTAACTCCATGAGCAGCCTCTTGCATTGACTCTTCTGGCCCAGTGACTCATGGGGCAGAGAGTAACTGGTGGGCGACAATATGACGAGGGATTACCATGGGCTCTTCTGTGACCTTCTCAAACTGTATGAGTCGCACTTTCCGCACCTCCTGTCCCTTGACCTGGGCAGGGCTACCTGGGGCAGGAGACCCGTTGGTGTACATGTCCTCGGTCACAGTATTCAATGGATGCGATACAGCCTGTCAAGTCAAAACAACAAAGCAACGTATGAAATCAGGAGCAAGGCCCACAGCCAGTCCACAATCTGCAATTCTAACATTCAAGAGGCTCTGAAAACTTATTTCATAAGTTTGGCCTCATTCTTATTTGAATTGACATGAAGCTGTTTGTAAGCTTTATTTCTCCAACTTAATAGACATGTTAGCCAAGTGTGGTGGTGTGCACCTGTAGTCCCAGCTACAGTCCCAGGGCAACAGAGCGAGACCCTGTCTCTAAAAATAAATAAAATAGACATGTTTATCTAGGTTGCTGCAGAAATATTAATGTGCCTTGATTTACATGGTGCTCTCCTGGATCCTGCTTGGGGTATTACATAATATATAACAAAATTAGAAAGATTCTGAATCCTGCGGCACCTCAGGCTCCAAGGGTTTCTGGCATGTTCTCTTCTCCTTTGCATTTCCTTGAACAACCTGATGCTCTCGGTCACACAGCAATAAAGGTAATTCAGGTTAGCATCAGTTTCTCATGAATCACCCCTTAGGCTACAAAGAACTTCTACCTGTAGAATTAGGCACTTAGGACTGGGCCCCGAACCACGGTGATAACAATAATACATTGCCATTGTGACTTCTTCCCCTGATCTCAAAGACAGCAAAGCTAAATGAGTTACTCTACCAGGCAGCAAGACCTCTTTATTATAAATCTAAAGTAATTTAAGGCACTGTGGTAAGAAGAAAGACAAACGACCAATGTAATGGAACAGAGACTGCAAAAACAGAGCCACACATTTATAGTCAGGTGACACTGCAGTGCAGCGGGGAAAAATGGTCTGCACGATAAATGTCATAAAAGGTCCCAAGTATAAAATGAAAACTAAAAAGACAAACACTTTAAAAGTAAGAAGTCTATTCATCAAAAAACTCCACTGAGATAAGCATAGATTTAGTAGACAAGACACAGGGAGCAATCATCATACAAGCAAACAATTGACTTCATCAAACTCAAACATCTTACATAAGAAACTAGACAGGTATGACACAGCCTGAGAATAAAAATTTGCAATATTTACATCTGACAAAGGATTTGTATCCAGAACATATAAAGAACTCTTACAATTTAATAACAGGATGAAAAGAACCATAAACAAATCCTGAACTTGAGCCAATGATATGCATGCTGAAGCTTTCAGGGGTAAAGTGCTCTGATATCTGAAACTTATTTTGAAATACCAGGAAAAAAAAGGTGGATAGATGGGCAGTTTTTGGATAGAAATGTGATAAAGCAAACATAGCAACATGTTAATTGTAGAATCTAGGAGGTGTGGCTATATGGGTGTTATTATAAAATTCTTTCATCTTTTTGGCACCATTCCAAGAGCAGCCAGTAGTCTTTAAAAAATATCATAAAATTTAATTTTTGAACCATTTGAGAGTAATCTGAAGATTCATTCTCCTTTACCCATAGATGTCTCTATATGTTAGGAACGAGCATTTTCAAAACTGAAAATTTAACATTGACACAATATTGTCATCTGCCAACCCTTTCAAGAATGTCCTTTATAGCTATATATTTCTTCCCCAGTCCAGAATCCAACCTAGGACTTTTTGGTCCCAGAATCCAATCTAAGACCAGAATCCAATCATGCAATTCACATTTCCTTACTCTTCCTTAATTTGGAAAATTTCCTCAGCCTTTCTTCTTCTTCTTTCATGACCTTGACATTCTTGAAGAGTACACACCTGTTATTTTGTAGATGTCTCTCAGTTTGGGGTTATCATCTGATGTTTTTTCAAGATTAGACTGGGATTTTGCATTTTTGGCAGGAATTCCAGGAAAGTAGTGGTGTGCCCTTTCCAGAACAACACTATTCTTAAAAGCCCAAACCTGAAAATAGCCCAAAAGTCCATCAACAGTAGAATGGATAAACTGAGGCATATCCAAGTGGATACCCTACATCAATGGGAATGAATGGCTACTGCTACACCACGACATGGTAGTCTCATGTGGATCAGTCTCACAGGTGATCACTCTCTTCTCCTTAAAATGCTCCTTCTCAGTTTGCTTTGCTGGTCTTTCCTCATCTTACTGATCTGTTAATGTTGAAGAAGCCCAGGGCCTGGGGTAAGAGCAATCACAATGGGGAAAAACTATGGAAACCTCTGAAAATGCTCCCTGCCCACCCCAGATAAAATATTAAATCAAAAATAATATAGCCACCTGGAGGAGGAGGAGGAGGAATAGGCCTGAAGTGGGCTTATGGAAGGGTCTGCTGAAAATAGGGGATAGCTGCATTCCAGTCACACCCAGAGGTGACCCTCAAAGACAGTAGGGAGGGAAGATCTTCCCAGTAGGCAGAACTGTGAGGAGTGTGCCATTCACTGTGTGGGGAAGGAGAAGGGTCCCTAGATGGGAATAGATGTATTCCTGAGCAGTGTCCACTGGCCTGCCCAAGGCCTAGAAAAGGACTAGAAGATGAGAGACAAGGAAGTCTGGAGTAGAGGCTTACATCATTTCTAAGGGACTCTGATTTCTAAGTAGAAACTTTGATGAGATGGTGAGGTTTGGGCCAGGTGCAGTGGCTCACACCTGTAATCCCAGCACTTTGGGAGGCCAAGGTGGGGAGATCGCTTAAGCCCAGAAGTTTGAGACCAGCCTGGGCAACATGGTGAAACTCCTGCCTCTGTAAGAAATTTTAAAATTAGCTGAGTGTGGTGGTGCAAGCCTGTGGTCCCAGCTACTCAGGAGGCTGAGGCAGGAGGATTGCTTGAGCTCAGGAGTTGGAGGCAGCAGTGAGCCATGATCACACCACTACACTCCAACCTGGGCAACAGAGGAAGACCCTGTCTCAGAAAAACAAACAAACAAACAAACAAACAAACAAACAAAAAACATGGTGAGGTTTGAAGTAGTATTCGCTATCAGGTGACCTCAAATGAGGGAAGTACTGAGAAAGAGAAACTGCCTTGTCTAGCAACTAGAAACTGCCTTCCCTAGCAACTAGAACTTCAAAAAACTCACATGACACCAAGTCATATGGCATTGCTGTTATAACAAAATTGTCTAAGATAGGCTTATATTTAAAAAATTGACTTATGATACCCGGGATACACCATGTAGGTATGAAAAGGAGGTTCTGAGGGTGATCTTGAAGATTTATTGTTAAGCAAAAAATAATAATAATGTGATGAAGGGTATACTAGCTTCATCATAAACAGTGAAAGAATGATTATATTCATATTTGCTTAAAAATCCATAAACTGGCCAGGTGCAGTGGCTCACACCTGTAATCCCAGCACTTTGGGAGGCTGAGGTGGGAGGATCACTTGAGGTCAGGGGTTCGAGACCTGCCTAGGCAACATAGTAAAACCTCGTCTCTACAAAAAATAAAAAAATTAGCCGGGCATGGTGGCGTGCACCTGTAATCCTAGCTACTCGGGAAGCTGAGGCAGAAGGGTTGCTTGAGCCCAGGAGGTCAAGGCTGCAGTGAGTTGTGATTACGCCACTGCACTCTAGCCTGGGTGACAGAGTGAGACCCTGTCTCAAAAAATAAAATAAATGAAAATACATAAACTATGTTTGGAAGGAGACATAAGAAACAGTGGTTGCTTCTAGGGAGAGGAACTGGGTGGCTATAAGATGGGGTAAAAAGGAAATTGTTTTCACTGTGTATCAAGTTATACCTTTTAAATTATGTATTATGTGCTTGTGTTACTTTAATAAAAGAAATTAGTAAAAGAATTTTCCAAAGTGATTGGGACTCAGGTTCAAGTACTTGTGTGGATCTTGTCCTGCCTCAACCTTGACCCTGTTTAAGTAAGAGTAAACGGGAGGAGGGAAATAGAAACCCACAAAAAGTCATCGGGGTTGAAGGATTTCTTTCTCTTTTTTTTTTTTCCTTTTCTTTTCTTTTCTTTTTTTGAGAAAGAGTCTCACTCTGTCACCCAGGCTAGAGTGCAGTGGCGTGATCTCGGCTCACTGCAACCTCCGCCTCCTGGGTTCAAGCGATTCTCCTGCCTCAGCCTCCCAAGTAGCTGCGATTACAGGCAAGCGCCACCACACCTGGCTAATTTTTGTATTTTTAGTAGAGACGGGGCTTCACCATGTTGGCCAGACTGGTCTCGAACTCCTGACCGCAAGTGATCCACCTGCCTCGGCCTCCCAAATCCGCTGGGATTACAGGCATGAGCCACCATGCCCGGCCAGGATTTCAATAGCTTTCTAGAAGACAGAAAGCAGATGGAGGAATGACCAAGGAGAGTTGAGACATCTAGAGCCTAGAATGTGCATACAGGAGGCACCAGCCAAAGAGGCTGGGAAGATTAGTTTAGTTGAGCATCTTGCCATCCCAAACAAGATCAGGGATATGTAAGTGAGAAGTGGGATGTTGGATCAGCAACCAGTTATAATAATATAAAAACCACTTATTGATTTTTACTTTTTAGAACTCACTTAGAAACAAATCATGAAACAAATAACAGACTGTAAATATCAGCACCATGACAATATTAAGGTACACATGTCCATGATAGGAAGTTGGCAGGTAAAAAGGGGAGAAAAATCGAAAGGAAGAGGCCTGTAATCTTGTTTTGTTACAAAGTGGGGAGTCAAGAAGTAGGATCTGCATTGGTTGGACAATAAATGAAGGAATGAATGCATTATTTAAAGTTCCAAGCCAGGTGTGGTGGCATGTGCCTGTAGTCCTAGCTACTCGTGAGGCTGAGGCAGGAGGATCATTTGAGCCCAGGAGGTCAAGGCTGCAGTGAGCTATGATAGCACCACTGTACTCTAGCCTGGGCAACAGAGCGAGACTCTATCTCTGGAAAAAGAAAAGAAAAAATCTCCAAAGCAGAAGTTGCAAACTGTTTTATTTCGACCACATGTCTCTGTTTTGTTTAGTAAAAATCAGGGGACTCCAACTTCTTTTTAAAGTATCAGAAGATCTGGCATCGCTCTCCAGGTGGCCCCAGCTCTCACATTCCCTACTGATGCCTCAGCCAGAAGCCAGTGTTGGCTACCGATCACCCTATACCTGGGGTGTTATTTTTCTCATACACAAGTGCTTTCACTCACTTGGTCCATGTAGGTTACACTAAAAGCACGTATACATGATGGAAAGGTACAGACCCATGAAAAGCTAAAATAATTTTGAAAAACAAGACAGTAGGAAGACTCAGTCTGCACAGTTTCAAAACTTACTGTAGTATAGTCTCAGTAAAGACTATGTGGTATAGACATGCAGATCAATGGAACAGGATAGGGAACCCAGAAACAGACCCACAGAGATAATGCCCAGTTGATTTTTAACAAAGATGCAAAAGCAACTTAATGGTGCTGCAGAAATTGGAAACTCATCACCAAAAAGGGAAATGCTGACCTGAACCTTACCTTCTAAAATGGATATGGACTTACATGTAAAGTGCAAAACTAGAAAATATTTTTGAAAAAAATAGAAGAAACTTGTCAGGATCTAGAGCTAGGCAAAAAGTTCCTATACATGACATCAAAAGCAGGATCCATAAAAGGAAAAATTGGTAAATTGGACCTCATCAAAATGAAAAACTCTTGTTCTGTGAAAGCCCACATGAAGACTGTGAAAATACAAGCTACAGACTGGGAGAAACATTTACAAACCACATATCCAATACAAGACTGGTATATAGAATATAAAAAGAGAGTGCTCAATACTCAGCTGTAAAAACGAACAATCTAATTAGAAAATGGGCAAAAAACATGAACAGATATTTCACCAAAGAGGATATATAAAGATGGCAAATGAGGATATAAAAAGATGTTCAACATCATTAGCCAACAGGGAGAAATGCAAATTAAAACAACAATGATATATCAGTACACATCTATCAGAATAGCTGAAATAAAAAAATAGTGACAATACTCACAACTGGTGAAGCTGAGGGAAAATTGGGCATCTCATACATTGCTGGTGAGAATGTAAGTGATATGGCTTCCATAGAAAATAGTTGAACACTTTATTAAAAAACCAAACACACAACTACCATAAAACCCAGGGATGGCACTCCTGGATATTCACCTAGAGAAATGGAAATTTATGTTCACTCAAAAGCCTGTACATGAATGCTCATAACAGCTTTATTTATAACAGCCAAAATCTATAAAGAACCAAAATACAGGTGAACAGTTAAACTGTGGTACATCCATACCATGGAACACTTCTCAGCAATTAAAACAAAAAACACTATTGATACTAAAACAACTTGGGATCCAGCTCAAAGGCATTATCCTGACTGAAAGAAAGCTAATCTATTTCAAAACTTCACATACTATATGATTCCACTTATATAACATTCCTAAAATGACAAAATCATAGAGACATTGAACAGAGTAGTGGCTGCAAGGGGTTGCGGGGATGGGGTAGGGAGGAAGACAAGTGTGACTATAAAGCGACAGCAGGAGAGAGGTCTTTGTGGGGATGGAACAGTTCTGTATCTTCATTGTGGTGGTGGCTAGAGGAATTTTATTTTATTTTATTTTATTTTATTTATTTTATTTTTTTGAGACAGACTTTCACTCTTATTGCCCAGGCTGGAGTGCAATGGCACGATCTCGGCTCACCACAACTTCCGCCTCCTGGATTCAAGCGATTCTCCTGCCTCAGCCTCCCAAGTAGCTGAGATTACAGGCATGCACCACCACGCCCGGCTAATTTTGTATTTTTTGTAGAGATGGGGTTTCTCCGCATTGGTCAGGCTGGTCTTGAACTCCCAACCTCAGGTGATCCGCCCGCCTCGGCCTCCCAAAGTGCTGGGATTACAGGTGTGAGCCACCATGCCTAGCTATGTCATATTCTTCTTATCCAGCTTTATTACAGTGATTGCTTTTTACATGTCAGCCTTTAAATTAAAGACTCAGCAAAGCTTACTAGAGGCAGAACCATTCCAGCTGGAAAAGTTCAAGAGTTGCCATCCCAAAGGTTGGTCTTTCAGATGTGCTTATCCATCAAGACGTTCCTCTTTGCGATGACTAAGAGTCACTGTCATGCTTACCCAGAAGCTGCAAATGATGACTAAGAAAAACGGAAACTTCCAACGTGGTAACTAAAGTACACACTTGCAACAGTAAGTTTTCCAAAAGCAAAGCACAATTTTCTCCACCGTGAACTTGTCCCTGAGCCACCCTGTCTTCATGAGACTCTCAGAAAGGGAGGGTCAGCTCTCTGTGACCTCATCTTACAGAACTCCTTCAACTAGTCCCCATGTCTCCTCATTACTGACATATCATAGGAGAAAAGATATGCAGACATATACTGTCAGTGACATGAGTAATGCTGAACAAATAATAAAGGTCAAAGGTACTAGATTCTATTTCTCAGAGTTCACTTCACAACCTCCACATCATCCTCTCAAAGCAGCCACCATCATCTGTAGTGGGTATAGGAGGCCACAGAGCTATGGCAGGCCTGCCCCTGACCAGTGACAAGGCAGGGCGGAAGTGGCTCTGTTAAGGATGACTGCTGGGATTCGGGAGGAGCCAGGGAATAAACACTCACCCAGGACTCCATGTCTGGCCTTTGTTCTGCAGCCTCTGGCCTTTAATCAGACAAAGTGCTGGAGTGGCAATGCCTGCCGCTCTGAAAGCCCCTTCAGAGGAAACATCTGCAGCAGGGTTCAAAGGGCAGAGGCAGTTGCTCAAAGGAAGTTGGAATTTAAAAAGAGATGAAAAACAAACTTGGCGGGGGGCGGGCGGTGGCGGGGGTGAATAGAGCAGGGGCAACTGAAGTTGGCTTTCTAATCCAAACAATTAGATTAAGTGACAGTGAACATAGGAAAGAACAAATATTTGCTCAGCCTACTGTTAGGCTCTTTGCCAACTGCTCCCACGTGGAGACTTAGAAAGCCAAGTCCAAGAAGGCGAGATGATGCCAGACAGCTGCCCAGCAAGCCCTGGCCCCAGGTGCTCGCAAATTCCCTCTCTTTGCATGGGCAGTATCCTATTCCACTTTGGGAAAAAACAAGAGAAACTGAGAAAGCCAAGGGTATTCTGAAGTATTAGAAAGAGATTAGCACTGTTTAACCACAAATGACAGGAACTAGGGAGAGAGGAAGGCCTAAGAGCCAGGATGTTCTGGCAGGTACTGCCTTAAAATCATACATTAACCAGGTGCTTTGCTTCTCAGGTACTAAATCCATCTGGGAACACATACATCAACCTAAAGGCCAAGTCTCTAGAGATCCCTTCCCAACGAGCTTTATCTACCCCATGCTCTCAGTACACATGCAAAGGCTTTTGCTTCCACTGGGGAAAAAAAACAACAGGAAACTCAAGTAGCACCGTTCCACACAGCAGAAACACAGGGCTGCAGATACCTGGCACTGAGTCCCCACACTGCCATTAAACCAGTGCCGGAGCTGTGTGCAAATAACAACACTCGTTAAATCAAATGCTCATCCCCATTCTGTGGTCAATATTTGAAGACATGAAATGGTTCAGAAACCTGTCTGAGCTTAAAGGATGAGTAAGCCTTAGACTCCAGAAGTTAAACTATAAGCATGGACTTTGGAGTTTGTGCAGGTACATGGAGAGAATGCAGGTGCTGTGTCCCTCACACAAAGGCTGCCTCTGCACCGCGCAGAATATTCAGAGATGATGACAGGTGCTAAGAAGGAAAATAAAGCAGAAAAGGCCTCGCAAGGAAGATAACTTTTGAGGGAAAACCTATTATGTGTTTTGTTCATGTATATTTCTTCATATGAAAGAAAAAAAGAAAAGCAAGACTATGTTACGAAAGTTCCTCTTCCCCTCCTCTGGCGTCACTTCCCCTACCCCAGCCAATTTTGGAAATATGGCTATTTAGTCTTGCCTTTCTACACTCCACACCCAGAGTTCTTTTTTAGCAACACTGAAAGGTTAGAGACAACTCACTGCTTAGGAGAAAAATCTCTGCATCAACTAATTTTGTCTCCCCTCTTGACACTGTCTCAGGACATTATTGATTGTCACAACTTAGCGGCGAGGTATTACTTTTTACAACAGAATTATCAGACCCAAAATGTTAACAGTGCCCAGGTTGGCAAACTCCAATTTAAGGGAATTGATCTAAACCTGAAATATCTGTTCCTGGTATTCTATTATACTTCAGTGTCTTGTGTAGGGAGAACAAATGAGTTAGAAAAGAATAGAACGTTCATGATGAAACTCAAATCTACTTAGCCACAATAAAAGCAGATTCTTATCTGCAAGGTATCCTAAGCCCTTCTAGTTTTGAAAAAAAAGTCATGAAAGGCCCAGGGCGCTGGAACATACCTGTAATCCCAGCACTTTGGGAGGCCGAGGCAGGCGGATCACCTGAGATCAGGAGTTCGAGACCAGCCCGGCCAACACGGCGAAAACCTGTCTCTATCAAAAATACAAAAATTAGCCAGGCGTGTTGGCAGGCGCCTGTAATCCCAGCTAGCTGGGAGACTGAGGCAGGAGAATCGCTTGAACCTAGGAGGCAGAGGTTGCAGTGAGCCAAGACCACACCACTACACTCCAGCCTGCGCGACAGAGCAAAACTCTGTCTCAAAAAAAAAAAGAACACAAAAAAGTAATGAAGTTCCTGGAAGTGAAGGACAGGAAAGGCAGACTGGCTGAGACCACACCACATACTGGGGAAATTGGGCAGAGGACTAAATAATTTGAAAATTACACTTTACTTTCTAGTATCAGTTCTGTGAAAAGAAAAGCCTTGAACAGAACCATTTCCTTTGCAAAGGAAACAGCAAGATCCAAGTCTGCAGCGAAAGTTCTTTCTCAGGTGAAATTATAACTACTCAGAAGCAGAGTCAGTGATCATGCACACCATAGACTCAACCTCCTGCCATCGCAGAAGGTGCCACACTCAGCATGCACCTTGGTGTCCGTGCACAGGCTGTTCCCTCTGCCCAGGTACCACCTGCCAGTTACAGCCTAGGTACTGCGAAATGCAAGAGCCCACTGTGCTGGGTGCCCCTCCTTGCTCCACAGCGCTCCACAGCTGCTTCTATCACATCACCACCACACTACTGTATTTGTTTCCATGTCTGCGTCCTTCCTTATTTGCCTCTTAGTTCCAGCAGCAGACCTGGAGTAGGCAACAAACAACACTGCGTCACACTCAGTGACCACCAGCGGGGAGTAATGCTGCATGTGATGGCCTAAGAACCAAGAAACAGGTTTTCTTGGTGGAAATTTGCCTGGAGCCTGACTTATCTGTTAGGTGATTTTTTTTGATGTGGGATAGGCCCAAGAGAATTTTCAGGGATTCTCAACCAATTGCTTCAGGTCCTGGGGAAAGTGTTGCTTCAAACAGGCCCGAAGAGAAAAGCAGTATTGGGAATTTTACAACTACTTTTATGTGCATTAATGGATACTGCTGTGAAGAACAAGGCCAGAGAGAGCTAATAAAATTAGTTTCTCCATTAACCTGCCTAGACCACATTGAAAAGAAAAAAAAATTAGTTTATCCAAGGAAGGAGATATACTTAAATAGGGGAGATAGGCTACATTCAAACCTATTGCAAAATTATCTTTAGACAATATTTTTTCAGTATTAAATGTGGATTATAATTGGAAGTGAAACTTTATGTTTTGAATCGGTAGCCTTTTTCCATAAAGTGACACCTTTAAATGAAACTTTCAGCAAAATAATTTTATAATTTCTATTGAAGCCAACAACTTCCTCACAGGTTTTCCTGCTTCAAATCTTGCCATTATAGGAAAACTTTCTGACTGCTACTACTGGGCAGGCAGCTCCTAGGGAGATACTGGGTCATTACCCTGGATGTCCCAGTGTGGCTCAAGGTCCTTGTCAAGCATTATCTCATGTAAATGTTGCCACAACCTTCCAAACTTGCCAGTTTCATAAAGGAGAGAAACCTAAGGCACAGAGAGCTTTAGCAGCTTGCCCAAAACCACACAGCAAGTGAAAGGCAGAGCTTGCTGCTGCAGCAAAGACTGGTAAGAGCCCCAAAGGGAAGGTGAACCTAAAGAAATAAGAATCCGCAGGTTTGTGGAGTCAAGCCACACTTCATCGTGTGAAGATTCTCCCTCAGATGCTCACTTTGGCACAGCTGGATACTATTTCATTCAGGGATTCAGTAAGTTTTCTTATTTGATCTTCTTCAAATCCTTTAGTAAAAACCAAACAAATTAGCTAACTGGTAGACTATCTCCAATATTACAGTATAAACTCACAGCCCCACAAAATGTGCTGTTTACTCAGAGGGTGTGCCCACAACATAACACTGGTGGTGACAGGGCCTCTTTTCAAAAAGGCACAGTCTTTCAAGCATGCCCATAAGGGAACACATAGGTTTACATAAGAACCCCAACACAAAATACATCATACTGTAGGATTCTATTTATATAAAATTCCAGAAAAGGCAAATCTATAGTGACAGATCAGTGGTTGCCATGTTCCAGGTGGTGGAAGGTGACTGACTGCCAAGGGTCACAGGGGAACTTCCTGGAACCTTGAAAATGTTTATTCTTTGTCATGATTGTGGTTGTCGTTACATGACTATATACGTCTGTCAAATGTCATCAAACTACACAATTAAATTTCATGAATTCTACTGTATGCTAAGTGTACCTCAATAAGACTTCCAGAAATAAATAGATTTTTTAAAAATAGTTGAGGCTCAGCCAAGTGAGTACTGGTTGTGGGGAAGAAAAAAATCACAAGTCCAAGTTTATGGGGAATCAGGTAACAGAACTTGTAATTTTGTCTCATCATCTGTATAACAATAGCATCTTTCATGCCTGTATTATTTCTGTACTCATTTAAACTCAGGCTGTTGCAATCCTGATTTGAAATGACAGGCAGGTGTGAATGCCTCACTCGAGTGGAATATAAAGGGTAAGGCAATGCGGTGCAGCAGACACAAAATCTAGCGTCAGTTCTGATGCCCATTACTTGTTTCCTTGAGTTAATGCCACCTAGCCCAAAGAGTCTACAGCTCTACTGCTTGCCTTATGTTGCAGGGACCTTCAGTTTTTTCATCTGTGAAATCGGAGGGTTACTGTAAATCCCAAATGTCCATCTCTTCAGTCATTTATTAATTTAGCAAACATTTCTGAGGACCCACTTATTGGGCACTTAAAGAAGTGAGTATGACCTTGCCGTCTAGGAAGGAGGTTCATGCTGTGACTTCTGAGCTTCTGCCTGGCTCTCTGGTTCTCTCTGGACATTTTCCCCTTGGGACCTGGCCAGCATGCTGTGAGGAAGACCAAGCCACAGGGAGAGGCTGCTGGTTGATTTTCTGGCTCATGGCTCATGGCTCCAAATGAGTAAGTGAGCCGTGTCCCCACCTGACAGACCCTGAGTGACGACCACCTTGCTGGGCCCAACCAAAACGAAATATGAGAGACAAGAAAATGCTCAGTGTTGTAAACCAGCGAGTTTGGGAGAGATTTGCCAGTAACAGATAAGCACAACCTACCCTTAGGGCATCTTTGAGGACAGAGGTTAATAGCTATTTACCAGCCATCCATCCCTGGAATCTGGATTCCTTGTTCCACCCGCAAATATACACTGGCCACCCTCTTTGCACCATAGCACAAGGGGACCTGCCTAAATGAAGAGGAACAGTGAGTGAGCTCTTTAGAACCAGAAGCTGGCTTTTACAATCATTTCTGCTGACCCAAACACAAGCACTTCAACAACAACCAGGCAGACCTACTCCTTGACGTGCTCCTTAAAGACTTTCTGTTACTCTGACTTCCGTCCACGAGGAAGTTTTCCTTGACCTTAATAAGCGCACTGTCCAGGCCGCTGCCTCTCCTGATGTCCAACTAGAAGGACTGCTGGGGGCAAGGATCCACTGCACCAGCAGCCCGGTACGAACCCGGCCGCGCGCTGGCCTTGTCCTCACCCCGCCGGCTATCGCGGTCTCCGACCTATGGCCCGGACCCGCAAGGACAGGCCCCCCGGGGACAGGGCCCGGGACAGGGAAAGTCCCGAGATGAATGGCCGAGCCCCGGCCCAGCACCCTTGGGACTAGCGGGGCCCGCTCACCTCTGGCCGACTACGCTTCTGCAGCAAGTGCTCCAGGTAGAGGTCGGAGAGCGCCGTGTGCATGCTGCCCCCACTCTCGCCCTCGCTCGCCTTGAGGGTCATCTCGCAGAAGCTGGAACACTGGAACGCAAGACAGGGCAGCGCTGGCAATGAGAGGGCCCGGGGCCTGCGGGGCTGCGGAGACGGCGGGAGACGCGGTGCGGCTGGGCCAGTCACCGCCCCGCAGGCGGTGCGCCGGGAGGGCGCGGACGGAGCTCCGCCTACGGTCCGCCCACTCCCGCCCTCGCTCCGCCCATGGAACTCTCCCACGCCCCGGACTCCGCGGCTCCCTGCGCTCTGAGAAGCGGCCCTTAAAGGGCCTGAGGAAGTCGTAGCTGTAGGTGGCCGCGTGAGATGAGTGCCAGAAAGATAAGAACGGGGAGGGGGCCCCCAGCTTCTGGCTGGTTGAGCACACGGCCCACGCCCCGTTGGGCCTGAGCCGCCCGGGTGCCCTGGCCAAATTCGTGGGGATTGCAGGGAGGCAACAAGGGAAATCAGAATCGGCCGGCTTAGTGGAGTTCGAAAGATGTAGGTGAACTCTAGACTCTTCCCATAAATTGATGCGGGCGCAGCATTACCCTTTGAGATCTGGACATTGCGAAAATGCCTTTAAGGCTGCTGTGCTGCTGCACCCTGTCATTTAATTGTTGTGTGCTGTTTGATGATGAAACATCTTATTGCCTTCAAAACCAAACTGTTTTTACTTAGGGCAGATCTCCTGCTGTAAATGCCACAAAATTTTTCCGGCTCAGCGAAAGCAAAGGCAGCAAACATTCCTTAGTAACCCTAGAGGAGGATTCCTTAGCATCCTAACGCGTTGGAGACATTCAAACACCAGTCACAGCGATGGAAGGCTTTCTGAACAAAACAAACATTTAATGGGCTTGTACGGCTCTTGGTCCCCTACCCCAAGCTAGTAGCCTCACAGTATTAGAAGCAGTTCATCACTACATGTAATCTTATTCTGACCTTCCTCAAAGCTTCCTGGGAAGGAGGAGCTCATAGCCAAGAGGAGAAAATCCAAGGGCAACAGTTTAGAGCTGCATTGCCCAGTTTTCTCTACTGAGAGGCCGAACTCATGTGAATGACGGTTCCCTTCCTCAAGATCACTCTAAACGAACGAGGGGGGGAGGTGGGGGGGAGAGATTGAAATTAAGACTGTGATATTGAGGCACGGATAGATTAATTGAGCAATGGCATAGAATAGAGAACCCCGAAACGCAACCATGCAAGTATAGAAATGTGGTATATGATAGAAGTGGCATGTTAGGTAAGTAAACAGGGACATTTTATTAACTGACGCTGGAAAATGGTTATTTATATTGGAAAAGATGAAATTGGAACCCTCATTCATGTGATATGGAAAATAATAATAATCTATTCCAGATGGATTAAGGAATTAAATGTCAAAAACATACCCTTAAAGCTCTTGACAGGAAACATAGGCAAGGAACTTTTAGACTTTGGGATACAGATTTCTAAACAATGTAGACAAACCATTGACCATAGAATGGAATAGTGGTAACTTTGACTTTAAGAATTTTAATTTATGAAGACACCATAAAGAGCAAAAAACACAGCTGTGCATTGGGAGAAAATATTTTCAATACAGATAAGTGGCAAGGAATTCCAATTGCGAATATATAAAGGACTACAAATTATTAAGAAAAACACAATCCAGTAAAGAAGTGGGCAAAACACATGAATAGGCATTTCACCAATGGAGAGACGCATATGGCCAATAAACATATAAAGAGATGTTCGACATCATTAGTGATCAGGAAAATGCAAAGCAAAACTACAATGAAATACCACTGTTCACCCATTCAGTTGTCAAAAATTTAAAAGTCTAGCAGTACCAAGTGTTGGGGAGGATGTGAATCCATATGATTTATTGAATATTGCTGGTGGGAGTCTAAATTGGTACCAGTTGTAAGGAAAATGGGTTTCCATTATCTCTTACAGTTGAACATACATCTACCCTCTGAGCCAGCAATTCTGCTCCTAGAGGGAACAACTATTCCCAGTTTGGTCTGTAACCTTCCAGGTCTCCCTCTGTGCATCTGCAAAATATTCAGGACTAGAGTTGCCTTGTTTGTCCAGGTATGAAAACCATAGTATGCATGGCCTTGCTCCAATTTATACTCCTTCCATATTTTCTCAGCCTTATCTACTTCCCAGGTGATCAGGCACTTGATCAATGGAAATCCCTGACTGCCACTGCCGTTTTCACATCTCCTGACACTTCTGACTACTTCACTTTTCTAAAGTGAGGGCTAGGTTCTGAAATGGCCTCTACTGCACTCACTGCAGCAGGAGCTTCTGCACTCAAGCTCATCCTGACCAGATCCATGGAGGCTCTGATGACTCCTACCACTTTTGGATTCAGGATTGAACTGTGGTGTGTGGGATCTGGCTTTCCTACTGACTACCAGGACCAAGGTAACACAACTCAGAGGTGTGAGGAAACTAACAAACACCTAATAGGGTGAACTTTGACCACTGACAGAAATGAGACAAACACCTGTAGGCAGATCAATTCCTTTCCTCAACCATTTCAAGATGGTGTGATTCTATACAACTCTTCTGGAAGCATTCAGGAAGACTGTGAGATAAGCTGTGTTTTCTTGAGTAACAGTGGCGAACTCAGTAGCACACCAAAGTATATTTTGTTTCCATCCTTCCCTACCTCATTTCATTTATTCCCTCACTCTTACACCCATGGGATTGCATCCTTCACTAAAGATTTACCACATATGTTTTGCTCCAGGCTTTGCTTTCTACCAAACATAGGCTAAGAAAACAGGTGTCAGAAATGGGGTGGCCTCAGAAAACAGACCCTCAGGATAGGACTTTTGCTATACAAATACATGGACAATAAATAATCTGCTCTTGAACGGTATTTGGGTCAACAATGAAATCAAGATGGAAATCAAAAATTTCTTTGAGCTGAATGATAATAGTGACACAACTTATCAAAACTTCTGGGATACAGCAAAAGTGGTGCTAAGAGGAAGATTCATAGCATTAAATGCCCATATCAAAAAGTCTAAAACAGCACAAATAGACAATCTAAGGTCACATTACCCGACTTCAAACTATACTACAAGGCCGTAGTTACCAAAACAGCGTGGTACTGGTATAAAATTAGGCATGTAGACCAATGGAACAAAATAGAGAACACAGAAATAAAGCCAAATACAAACAACTGATCTTTGACATAACAAACAAAAACATAAAATGGGGAAAGGACACCCTGTTCAACGAATGGTGCTGGGAAAATTGGCACGCCACATGTAGATAATTGAAACTGGATCCTCATCCCTCACCTTGTACAAAAATCAACTCCAGATGGATCTAAGATTTAAATCTAACACCTGAAACCATAAAAATTCTAGGCGATAACACTGGCAAAGCTATTCTAGACATTGGCTTAGGCAAAGAGTTCGTGACTAAGAACCCAAAAGCAAATGCAACAAAAACAAAAATAAATAGGTGGGACCTGATTAAAGTGAAAAGCCTCTGCACAGCAAAAGAAATAATCAGCAGAGTAAACAGACAACCCACAGAATGAGAGAAAATATTTGCAAACCATGCATCTGACGACAAAGGACTAATATCCAGAATCTACAAGGAACTCAAACAAATCAGCAAGAAAAAAATAACCCCATCAAAAAGTGGGCAAAGGAATGAATAGACAATTCTCAAAATATACAAATGGCCAATAAACATACGAAAAACTGTTCAATATCACTAATTATCAGGGAAATGCAAATTAAAACCACAATGAGATACCACCTTACTCCTGCAAGAATGGCCATAATAAAAAAAAATCAAAAAAGAATAAATGTTGGTGTGAATGTGGTGAAAAGAGAACACTTTTACACTGCTGGTGGGAATGGAAACTAGTACAACCACTGTGGAAAACAGTACCGAGATTTCTTAAAGAACTACAAGTAGAACTACCATTTGATCCAGCAGTCCCACTACTGGGTATCTACCCAGAGGAAAAGAAGTCATTATTTGAAAAAGACACTTGTACATGCATGTTTATAGCAGCACAATTTGCAATTGCAAAGATATGGAACCAGTCTAAATGCCCATCAACCAACAAGTGGATAAAGAAAATATGGTATATATACACCATGGAACACTACTCAGCCATAAAAAGGAACAAAATAATGGCAACTCACAGATGGAGTTGGAGACCATTATTCTAAGTGAAATAACTCAGGAATGGAAAACCAAATATTGTATGTTCTCACTTATAAGTGGGAGCTAAGCTATGAGGACAAAAGGCATAAGAATTATACTATGGACTTTGGGGACTCGGGGGAAAGGGTGGGAGGGGGATGAGGGACAAAAGACTACACATTGGGTGCAGTGTAAACTGCTGAGGTGATGGGTGCACCAAAATCTCAGAAATTACCACTAAAGAACTTATCCATGTAACTAAAAACCACCTCTACCCAAATAATTTTGAAATAAAAAATAAAAATATTTTAAAAAGAACTCTTTAAAATAAATAATGAAAAGCACCAACAGACTTATGAACAGGCAATAGAAAAAATGAGAAATAGAAAGGAATACAAATAAAAGTACAGAAAAAAAATATGGCAAGTTATTCAACCAAACTGGTAATGTGAAATCCAGATTGAAATAATGCAAAAAAAAGGCAATTTCTGGCACCATGGCAGACCAGGTACCTGGATGATCTGTTGCTGAAAACAACTGAAAATGCTGGTTAAAATATATTAACACATTCCTGAATACAGTCATGGCCAAAGGAAGTCACATGACTAAGCCCACAGTCAAGGAGTGAGAAAGTATTCTCTACCTACCATGAGGCCAGGGCAAGGGTGTGCACTTAAAATTCTATTACAGTAGTCAAAAGTTAGACCACTAGCTTTTTTTTTTCTTCTGTTCATTGAATACAGTCACTGTGTATTTTACATACTTTCATTTAGTCTTATGACAATCCTATGAAACAAGTACTTTTAAAAAAATTGAGATAACAGTTGCATACCGTGAAATTCATCCATTTAAAGTGAACAATTCACAGGTGCAGCTAGCTCAGTCAGCAGAGCATAAGACTCTTAAAGTGAACAATTCAGTGGTTTTTAGTATATTCACAGAGTTGTGCAACCATCGCTACTATCTAATTGGTCTTAGTCTGTTTGGGCTGCCATAACAAAATACCACAAACTGGATAGCTCATAAACAACAGGCATTTATTGCTCACAGTTCTAGAGGCTGGAAGTGCAAGATTAAGATGCCAGCAGATTCTGTGTCTGCTGGGGGTCTGTTCCTCATAGAAGGTGCCCTCTTGCTGAATTCTCACATGGTGGAAGGGGGAAAACAAGCTTGCATTGCAAAGAGGTGGGCCTCTTTAATCCCAAAGGCCCCACCTCTAAAAGGCCCCACTTCTGAATACCATTACGTTGAGAATTAAGTTTCAACATAGGAATTTGGGGGAACACAAATATCCAGACTGTAGCATAATTCCAGAACGGATTCATCACCCACGGAGACCCCAGCCCCATTAGTAGTCACTCCCCATTCCTAGTCCCTGGCAACCACTAATCTACTTTCTGTAGGACCACTAACTGAATCTACCACAAGGGACTAATAAAAACCCTGCCCTGAGAATTCATAAGTACAAGTTGGCCCTTGCTCTGGTTGGCAGCTCAAAGTTGCACTACCTGAGTGACCTGACAAACCTTAAGTAGATAATTTAACTTCAAGTGTTTTCTTGACTGATAGAGCCCCAAGGTGCCTGGCAGAGCAAAATATGTCTTTTTGAAGGAGTCCTCATTGATACCAGACCTTAAATTCCATACATATTTATAGACTGATAAATCGCTAAACAATCAAGGAAACAAAGTCCCATGAGGGAGATCCAGCAGAAACTATAGGTAACCAAATTGAACCAAAAAACTTCAGATACTGAAATTCAAGATTAGTTAACACTAGAAAATTTATTAATCCAATTTACCATATTCATGGCGAAACTCATATTATCTCAGTAGGTGGAAAATATTCAATGTAATTCAATATCCATTAATGATAAAATATCTTTTATCAAATCTAGGCATAGAAAGAACCATCTTTAGTCAGGCGCGGTGGCTCACGCCTGTAATCCCAGCACTTTGGGAGGCCGAGGTGGGTGTATTGCTTGAGGTCAGGAGTTCGAGACAGCCTGGCCACCATAGCTAAAAACCATCTCTATGAAAAATACAAAAATTAGCTGGGCGAGGTGACAAGCACCTGTAGTCTCAGCTATTCGGGAGGCTGAGGCAAGAGAATCGCTTGAATCCAGGATGTGGAGGTTGAAGTGAGCTGAGATCATGCCACTGCACTTCAGCCTTCAGCCTGGGTGACAGTGAGATTCTGTCTCAAAACAAACAAACAAACAAAAAAATCTTCCCTCTTTAACCGATTTTTAAAAACTATTTGTAAAACATCTAAAATACCTACAACGAATATAGTTTTGAAAAGCTGAATGTATTTCCTTTAACATGTTGAACAAGACAAAGATGCCTCCCTCTATAACCACTTTTCTCTGTGTTGTATTGTGAGTTCTATCCAGCAGAATAAGGCAAAAGTAAATTATCATGGTATAAAGACTGGGAAGGAAGAAACAAAACTGTTGTTATCTATGGATATATTATTGTCTATGTAGAATATTTAAAAATCCACAGATAAATTATTAAAATTAATAAATGCTATTACTAAGGTTGTTAGCTACAGTCATATAAAGAAATCAATTGTATTTCTATACACCAAAGATACACAGAAAATTTAATTTTAAAAGACACCATTTTGTTATGACATCTAAAATGATCAAATACCTAGGAATAAGTTGAACCATATATAGGTACTGTGTGGAGAGAATTATAAAATTCTATCCGCATACATTGAAGAAGAGCTAAAAATTGAAAGAGAAACATGTTCATGGTTTGGAAGGCTTAATTTTATTAAGATGTAGGTTCTCCTGAAATTGGCCTATAGATTCAATGCAATCCTGATAAAAATCTCAACAGGTATGTTTTGTGAAACTTGACAATCTAATTTCAAAATATGTGTGGAGTTGTAAAGAGCAGGACTAGCCAAAGAAGAACAAAGTGGGGGACCTGTCTTGCAGATAGCAAGACCTTAATAAAGCTATGGTAATTAAGAGTGTGGTATAGGCACAGAAATAGACCAATGGACCAGAAGGGAGAGGCTAGAAACAGATTTATGCATATTTAGACACTTGATAAAGTGACATGAGACATCAATCAATATATGTAAGATGTACATTGGTTTCATCCAGTAAGGTGGGACAACTGAAATAGAGGAGGAAGCTTCCAGGTCGTGGGTAGATAAGAGACAAATGGTTGAATTCTTTTGAGTTTCTGATTAGCCTTTCACTGGATACACAATTTACAGGAATAGTCAATTATGTCTTGGTCTGGCTCAGTGCAATAGTAGGGCAAAAGAAGTAATCAGATATGCATTTGTATTATGTGAATAGAGGGATGACTTTGAGTCCTGCCTGCCACTTGTTTCACAAGGAATTTGCTTGTGGGCAAATTGTGAGGGAGGTATGTAGCTTATGTATGTATGTATGTATGTATGTATGTATTTATTTATTTATTAATCTTTATAGCTATCTTATTTAGGAATAGAATGGGAGGGAGATTTGCCCAATGCAGTTCCCTGCTTGACTTTTCCCTTTGGCTTAGTGATTTTGGGGAGATTTATTTTCCTTTCATATTCTCCCCTTTTCTTTTTAAAATCTTTCAGAGAAAGCACTTTAGAAGAAAATGAGCCTCTGGTCTCAGGTTTTGTCTGATCTCTCGTGGCTAGGATGCTTTATTCCTAGACAGATAGGTCCCACATTATTAGGAAAGCTCATTTTTAGCAGGTTGTGAAGTCTCATGTCCTACAAAGGGAAAATAGGGGTAGGAAGGGAGAAAAACAACAAGAAACAAACAAAAATTGAGGAACAATCCTGGAAAATCAATATAGGCCATATTCCTCTGAAGTCCATACATCAGTAGGCAGGTATGAAATTGGTTTATGTGTAATATGTAAATTGGTTGCTGTTGTTTTCTTCTGAAGTTTAAGTTGTCTAGCTTTAGTTTACAGAGCTTTAAGAAAGCACAGCTTAATTTTTAAATTTCAAATCAGGTAAAATGGGAAAAAAGGAAAGAAGAAAAAATTGAAAACGTTCTTTTGGAGACTTGTAGCCAGAAAAAATTTTAGAATTCAGCCCAAACTGTGGAAAATAATAAAAATTGAAAAACGTTAGGCAAGACCAGAATCTAATAACAGGTGTACCATAGTTTATTTTGAAACATAATTTTTCTCTCTCCAGTTCCATTTTCAGTAAAGACAAATCACAGGACAAATTCATTTGCAAAATAAGTTTTAGTCTTATTATACTTGGCTGGAGTAGTCACATAAAGTCAGCAAGAATAATTATTTGCCATATAGGCTCCTCTTTTTTTCTTAAATTGGCTTTGCTGGAACTTTATTCCATAAGGAATCTCAGATTTGAATTTAATGTCTTAAGCCCAGCCTATGTCTGCAAATACCTATGTTAATTGGGTGAATTCCTTACCTCGAGGTTCCAAGAAAACTTGGGGATCCTGGGCCAGTCAGAAAGTGACATTTTTCACTTACCACAGATCAGGAACCTGTATAGGGACTGCATAGACAAGGTATGAGGCATGTTTTCCCAAGGGGCTTTTATTGGCTCTATAATTCAACTTTGATTACTTGAAGGAATCTGTATTTGAAAGCACGTTATTCCAGTCAAAACCTTGGTAGAATAACCAGTGTCTCCAACTGTGTCCTGTTACCAAAGAAAGCAGATTCTTATTGTACTTAGGCAAATAACAATATTGCCACAAGTTGAGAATACTCACAACTACTTTCCAAATTTTGGAGAAATCAGGTAGAGAGAAATGTGCTCCAAATTTTGTTTATAGGAATATATTTTACTTAATTGTCAAAAGTTTCAAAAAGTTTCTTTGGCTCTGAAAAACAAACAAAAGATCAGCAATGTTTTAGGCAAAAAGTCATAAAAGGATTTATTTCAGTCTTCTATTAGTTTAGTCCATGCAGTTAACTCCTGTTCTGCTTGATATTCATGAACATTTCAGCTCTCTATGGGAGTCTTGGAAGTTTTTCCTCTAATCTAGTGTCACAATCTCCAAGGTTATCAGAAACCTGCAATCAAGAGCACCTGTCAGAGTCCTATGCTGATTATAAACCACCTTTTGAAAAGGATAAAAATAAAACAACTGTGGATGACAAAAGTCTTAAAATAGTCATAGTTAAACACACAATTGACAAGAAAATTTGGTTATTTCTGTGGCATACAACAGTTTTACATAATAATCATAATCACTACTGATAACATATGCTAAGACCTATCAGAATCACAGGAATTTCATACAATTCTGGAACATACACTAATAACACAGTTATATAAACATAATCAAAAGAAGCTTAAACACTGTTTCATATTTGACAATACTTCCTGTATGACTTTATTATATCAAATAAGCTGAATATGTCTCTTCTGAACTTCAGGGAACTAATATAAAAAATTAATGAGGACTGAAGTTAACATTTGATTTTGGAAAGTTTGTCAAATATAAAAAGTTTAAAACACTTGATATCACAAAATAGGATCACAGGTCATTGTAAAATAAGTCATTCATTTAGCCAAAGTGATAACTCAGTTTTTTTTTTAAAGGTGAAAATCTTTAGTCTTTGAGAGAGGAGACTTAATTTTCCAAACAATAAGCCCTAATAAAGACAGCATGAGGCCAATTAAATTTTTTTTTCAAAATTTTATAAACGATCTATAAAATGTTAACCATCCTGACTATAAGATATAATTTCCATAGCCTTTTTATAACCTTTATAATCTCTTATTAAGGAGTAGTTTAACGCTCCAAGAAAACCTTGTTAATCTGACATAGGGACCCCTATGCTAGTCCTACATCAGTGTGCCTTCAACATTAATGGTTAATTTATAGAGAAACTGAACTTACTTTATCTCTCAAAATCAGCCGTTACAATCTCATGTGCTTGCCTCTTCCACGATAGTCCCTGGGCCTTGAGAAGTTAAATAGTTTTAATTTCTGGCCATGTGTCTCATGAACAAAGTTTATTTTCATTGGCATCTTCTATGGGGTTTGAAGATAAGGATTTAATATTTAGCAGGACTTGGGGTTCTTTTCAGACCCAGTAGTCAAAGCCCCGTGACTCACTGGCACAAGAACTTTAAAAGCACATATAGAAAGTCACACGGATGTAATAACCTTAATTTTAAAAAAAGTTTTAATCTCAGTTTTTTTCCCTAAACAAATCAAAACTTAGTAATAATGACATAGAAATTATTTTGATAAAGCATAAAATCTGTTTATTAGGCCAGTTACCCAAAGGCAAAAGAGAGACCTTCTGCAGTGCGACTGCTGTTCCCTATGGGGAGTTCCATTTAGATAAGTTCAAGTCAAAAGTAATGCAAAAGGTACTTGAACTAGTTAGACATAGGAAGAATGTTGCCTGGATCATAAATGCAAATTTTCAGATCCATAGAACAATTTAAAGCCAAGAGCACAGAATATTATGTTGGAAGGAAACACTTTCTTTAGACCTTTAAGATAAAACATTTTTAGCATCAGATCACAACAAACAGAAACCGAAGGAGGAAAAAAAAAACTGTACAGGAGCTGAAAATGAGTTGAAGGAGAGTTATTATTTCAGACTTTTAACGGAGAGAAAGCTGAAAACACGAGGCACAAAGTTGAATTTTGCATTAAAAATCATAATGTCTTATAATTTTATTAAGGGTAAAGCAAATACCTTAAGAAAATATCATTGTTCTAATCAATCCTTTAGTGTATAAGTGTTTTTTTCTTTAAATATCAAAACCCAATCTCTAGAAAAACCATTATAAATGATTTCCCTTTAATTACAGACAACTTGATCTTATAAGATTTTTTTTTATTTTCATAATTGAGATTTTATTGGTTGAGGATCAGTACAGACATTTCAATTTGTACATAAATCTTAACATACATAACGAAATTCTAAAAAGCCATGTATTGTAATTCTTTTTTAAAGTTATTCCAGTGACTTTCCAGCTTAAAATTTGGAAGCAAATTTTCCTTAAGAGGCTATCAAGTACCAGTATCTTCACATGTTGGTCAGCTGTTACATACGGCCCACCAGTTCACAACTCAATAGCACGTACACTACATGTTCAAATTTTTAATCTTTCACAGCACAGTAACCAAGTGATTAGGAAAAGAGGACTACCACAACCAAAGATGTTACAGAGTACACACAGTTCTGACAGGGAGAGCCATGATCAAGGAGTGGTTTTCTTTAGGAAACAATTCTACTAAAAAACAACATGGGAATAGAAGTAATTTAAAACATTCAAGACATTAAATGCAGGACTGACTCCATATGGCCATTTAATATGCTTTGTATTATAGGATATAAAAACTAACCCCCCCATCTATGGAATGTTAAGCTGACACCCGAGACAGTCAGAGCCTCCCGTAATTCAATATCCCACACTATTTTCTGGTTGTACCAAAAAATAAACAACCAGCAAATGATTTCACCTCTTAAAAAAAGCATTTACACTTAAAAAATGGGATGAGGTGGGATTCCCTCCTTCTTAAAAATGTTTCTAGAGCTACTAAAAAACTTGCATTTACAAAATAGTTGATAAAAATATTCCTCTGGATTGTACAAGAAGGGAGACAGGGACCACTGATAAGACATGGTATATGGTATTAATCAGACTTGGCTTCTTTCTCTCCTGCTTCATCAGAGGCTGGACTCTCCTCAGTTTTCGTTTCCCTGTTTACTGCAGGTAAATCTTTAGTTTCTTGGTTAGCCACTTCGGCCTGTTTTCCCTTTGCTCTCCTTTTCCCTTTTGTTTGCACTTTTTTGTCTGAAGATTTATCCTTCGCTGCTGCCTTTTTTGGCTTCACTTCCACTTTTGCAGGAGGTTTAGCTGACAACCGCGCCGATCTCCTCTTGGGCTCTTCCTTGGCGGCCCCTTTGGCGGAGCTGACCTTCCTCTTGGGCATCCTGGTGGCAGGGAGGGTGCGTGCCGGGTGCCTGTGGGCTGCGGCGCGCCGAGAGCCTTCGCGAAACTGGGCTGCCTGGCCGCTGCCACTCCTCCCGCCACCCGAGCTGCTGAGACCCACCGATCATATAAGATTTGATCCCACATTTTTTTTTTTTTTTCTTAAAAGGAGGAACTGAGCTGTGGCCAGACCATTCATGATATGCTTGGACTTCCTGGTTTGTCCTGACCTTCCCTCTTTCTTAAATAACCAATCATTTTATTCTGGGACAAAAAATTACCATATAAGATTCTTTATCATATAAAATTATTTTTAAGCTTTCTTACCAAAAATACTTCTTTGTTTCTATACCTTTCTTTACATATCTCTTATTTCCCGGTTCTTTTTACCTTGTTTTATACATAACCTTTAAATAACCTTTGAATTAGACAAAAATTACTCACCCTTTAACAAGAACACACACATTTTTTAGAAAAAATGTTTTCCTACAATACATATTTTTTAATTAGAAAACACCCATTTAATGAAATACCTATTATTTAACTTTAGGTTCTAAATTATGGCAAGTTTATCTACAAGTATTTATCCCATCACATTTACCTAATTATTTTATTTTAATAGTTTACCTAGATTATTTATGAAAACTGCAACAGTCACCAAAGTTATTTTCCTGTCAACCATTTTATAGCTTGTGAATTTCAGGCATTTATCTGAGTTAGAATCTTAAGATTGAATACATGGTTATTTTACCAAATAATTCAGGATTTAGCTGTCTTCATTAAACCAATAATAATGTCTTTTTTGTGAAAGATTACACATGCAAAGATCATTCTGTTTTGGGCTGGGTTTATCATTTAATAACCTTTATGACAGCTGGGCACGGTGGCTCAGGCCTGTAATCCCACCATTTTGGGAGGCTGAGATGGGCGGATCACGAGGTCAGGAGATCGAGACCATCCTGGCTAACACGGTGAAACCCCGTCTCTACTAAAAGTACAAAAAAATTAGCTGGGCGCCTGTAGTCCCAGCCACTCGGGAGGCTGAGGCAGGAGAATGGCGTGAACCCTGGAGGCGGAACTTGCAGTGAGCCGAGATCGCACCACTGCACTCCAGCCTGGGCGACAGAGGCAGACTCCGTTCAAAAAATAAAATAAAATAAAATAAGCTTTATGACAAATTTTGACACCTTATAATATTTGGCAGGGATAAGTATGAAATCTCTTGATCAATAAATGAAACAAAAATGTATACTGACATTTCTGAAGATATTTGTAATATTACTCTACCAATAATTTTAAAGCTAGCTTATTAAAAACTCTACTTAAGTCATGTGAGCTTGAAAAGCATTTGAGCTTATTATTTAATTTATGAGTACTCTTTAAGCCAAATTTGGTACCTTGTGGCAGAAAACATATAACCAAATACGTCTACATACACATAAACACACACACATACACACTCATATAAACAAATATCCTAGAGCATTTACTTCAGAACTGTAGCCATAAGATATTAATAACAACTCATTGGTTTCCAAAAACAATAACAAAAAGAAACGGTTAGGTGCAAACAGTGGATTTTATCTCAGTAGAAAAGTAACAACAGACTTAAAGCAGGCAGAAAAGAAAGCAGAGAGATAGAGAACTCAGGAGCTTTATAGTTGCAGATTGACCTTCAGGCTCTGAATTTTCCTTGATGTAATCTGCCTGTCAGTTTAAAATGTGCACAAGAACAGACCTAACGCGTGAGCAGCTGGAGCAGTAGAAAATCCGGCATGCCCTTCCATTTACACAGCCACTTGCGAGTACAGGAGCCATGAAACCAAATGGGCTTCCAAGGGGGGTTGTTCTCCTTGTCTTTCCTTATTCTTAGATGATGTGTTTCCCACATTTTTTTTTTCTTAAAAGGAGGAACTGAGCTGTGGCCTAGGGTTTAGTGTGGTGGGTCAATATGTGGTGGGTCACACAGGACTCCACAGTGCATCACACCACACAGGACTCCACAGTGCATCACACCACACAGGACTCCACAGTGCATCACACCACACAGGACTCCACAGTGCATCACACCACACAGGACTCCACAGTGCATCACACCACACAGGACTCCACAGTGCATCACACCACACAGGACTCCACAGTGCATCACACCACACAGGACTCCACAGTGCATCACACCACACAGGACTCCACAGTGCATCACACCACACAGGACTCCACAGTGCATCACACCACACAGGACTCCACAGTGCATCACACCACACAGGACTCCACAGTGCATCACACCACACAGGACTCCACAGTGCATCACACCACACAGGACTCCACAGTGCATCACACCACACAGGACTCCACAGTGCATCACACCACACAGGACTCCACAGTGCATCACACCACACAGGACTCCACAGTGCATCACACCACACAGGACTCCACAGTGCATCACACCACACAGGACTCCACAGTGCATCACACCACACAGGACTCCACAGTGCATCACACCACACAGGACTCCACAGTGCATCACACCACACAGGACTCCACAGTGCATCACACCACACAGGACTCCACAGTGCATCACACCACACAGGACTCCACAGTGCATCACACCACACAGGACTCCACAGTGCATCACACCACACAGGACTCCACAGTGCATCACACCACACAGGACTCCACAGTGCATCACACCACACAGGACTCCACAGTGCATCACACCACACAGGACTCCACAGTGCATCACACCACACAGGACTCCACAGTGCATCACACCACACAGGACTCCACAGTGCATCACACCACACAGGACTCCACAGTGCATCACACCACACAGGACTCCACAGTGCATCACACCACACAGGACTCCACAGTGCATCACACCACACAGGACTCCACAGTGCATCACACCACACAGGACTCCACAGTGCATCACACCACACAGGACTCCACAGTGCATCACACCACACAGGACTCCACAGTGCATCACACCACACAGGACTCCACAGTGCATCACACCACACAGGACTCCACAGTGCATCACACCACACAGGACTCCACAGTGCATCACACCACACAGGACTCCACAGTGCATCACACCACACAGGACTCCACAGTGCATCACACCACACAGGACTCCACAGTGCATCACACCACACAGGACTCCACAGTGCATCACACCACACAGGACTCCACAGTGCATCACACCACACAGGACTCCACAGTGCATCACCACTGAATTGTTTCGGCCCTCTTTTGTGTCTCAGTTTCTCTCTCCAGAGGTCTAGCACCTCTGGGAGGGTTCAAAGCTTGGGGTGAGCAGCTCCTATATGTGCTCCCTGGATGAGCCTTTTAAAACTAATTTTGTTGGCAATTCCCTGTAGGGCTACTGCACATCACATGGAGGCAACCCCCAGACACTCCCACTTGGCCTCCAGTCACCCAGGGGCACCTTTTGACTGGGAGGAGCAAAATGCCCTTTCTCTTCGGAGTTGAGGAAACTCAGTCTCTCATTTATCTATGAAAGTGACAGTGCAGTTCCTCATGCAAATATGCAGACAAGCCAATGGAGATTAATTTGGGGAGGAAAGGCAATGGAGAAGACTCTTTAAAATGCACCTCTGAATTAGAATTGAGATCCTAAACAACTTCCTAGGAGGAAAAAAGCCCAGCCAAGACCACTTTCTGTAAACTGTCCTCGGCCACCTTTAACTGTAGCTCTTGTCTGCTATTACACATGCCAAGGTCAAATCCTCTCACAGGACAAGGTAATCTCTGGTACCCCTGATACAGGACTAAAGAAGAAATCACTTAGGCAGATAGTAAGGGTATGGGGATCCTCAGTAAAGTTTTTCTTTTTAATGAAAAGCAGCCCCAAATTATTTTCTAACAAAGAGCAGCCTGTAAAGTTCAGCTGCAGACATAGAGAGG
Source organism: Gorilla gorilla gorilla (assembly GCF_029281585.2). NCBI lineage: Eukaryota > Metazoa > Chordata > Mammalia > Primates > Hominidae > Gorilla > Gorilla gorilla. The sequence goes on from NC_073247.2 coordinate 166,438,287, forward strand.
CAAGATGGCTCCAATCAACTGGAAAGTCCATTTGCATAATAATATTCAGCTGGGGCCACCAGCCTTCCCCCGCACTATGTAAACGTCATACCTGATCGAACCAATCTGTCAGCCCTATGTAAATCAGACACCACCTCCTCAAACCTGACTAAAATTTGGCGCATCCACCACCTGCTGGTCCTTTCCACCGGGAGACCCCTTTCTCTATAGAGAAAGCTGCTTCTCTTTCTCTTCTCTTCTGCTCATTAAACCTCTGCTCCTAAACTTGTGTGTGTCCGTGTCCTAAATTTTCCTGGTGCATGACAACGAACCCCAGGGTGTATACCCCAGACAATGTAGCCACTTCACCCCCAGAAGCCAAGGAGGTCAGGTAATGCAATACAGGAGAGCAGAGCTTTACACCTAAGAAGAATCTGCCCATGACTCTTGAAACTCCACAAAGAAAACAGAACAGCCCCAAAGGAGTGAATGGTGCCTTTGTCCTGAGTTCTTTAAAGGGTTAGAGTCATTAGATGCCTTCTTTATATTCTTCTTGGTACCAAAGATGGTGAGGGGAGAAGGAGGAATAGGGTGGAAGAAAAGTAAATGAAAGAACAATTATTTTTTTAAGACAGGGAGCAAACACACAAACCAAGTGCATGTTTGGTCATTTTTTTCCCTTTTGCAGCTGCAAGGAATTTTAGCCAATTCAGAGATATCTTGTTACTCACTATTTGGAATTCTCATTCGAATTTGACCAAGTCAGGTAGAATTGGCCAAATCTAATGGGAGAAAGACTGGAACAAACAACAAAAGAACCCCAACAATATGATTACTGAGTCCTCTAATGGTAAGGAGAAACTAAGACCAGCCGACTGTTAATCATAACTTTAGCCAAGAGAAAACTCCAGTTCAGCTGCTTACCTAGGAGTGGGTCTCAGGCTGAAGACTGCTCTCTACCATCCCAGAAGTAGGAAAAAACTCAAACTCACCTTCCCTGTTGGAAGTGAGCTCAAATTCCAGAATGCAGTTATCTGCCTTTCATTGTCATGGAAGCAGGAAAACTTGCCTTCCTTGTTGGAAGCAAGCAAAACTCCAGAAAAGGAGTTGTACAGCGCAATAAACTTTAGATCTCAACCAAATTTTGGGAGATGAGGGATTCTCTGGAGGGAGGGGAGCTCCCAGGCCTCAGCAAATTGTTCTATTGGTTTGAGCCATAAAGATAGCTCGAGTTGGTACCAAGTACTGATAGGAGATTTGTCAAAGGTCAGGGCCACCTCCACTCAGAGTCTCTTTGTGGTCACCAAATGTGTACCTCAAATATCTGAGACAGGTCTCAGTGAATTTAGAAAGTTTATTTTGCCAAGGTTAAGGACATGCCCATGACACAGCCTTAGGAGGTCCTGATGCCATGTGCCCAAGGCTTGGTTTTATACATTTTAGGGAGACATGAGACATCAATCAATATATGTAAGATATGCAATGGTTTGGTCCAGAAAGGTGGGACAACTTGAAGTGGGGAGGCGGCTTCCAGGTCATAGTTAGATAAGAGAAAAATGGTTGCATTCTTTTGAGTTGCTGATTAGCCTTTCACTGAATACACAATTTACATGTGAGAGCAGGAAGAGTCACTTATGCTTTAGTCTGACTTTGTGAAACAATAGGGCAAAGGAAGCAATCAGATATGCATTTGTCTCATGTGAGCAGAGGGATGACTTTGAGTTCTGCCTGTCCTCTGTTTACAAGGAATTTCTTCATGGGCAAATTGTGAGGAAGGTATGTAGCTTTAAAAAAAAAATCTTTGTAGTTATCTTATTTAGGAATAGAATAGGAGGCAGGTTTGCCCAATGCACTTCCCAGCTTGACTTTCCCTTTGGCTTGGTCATTTGGGGGCGATTTATTTTCCTTTCATGGGGTCAATCCATCAAGAAGACATAACAACTGTAAATATATATATGTATGTACCCAACATTGGAGCAGCTAAATATATAAAGCAAATATTTACAGAAGACAAGGGAGAAATTGACAGCAACACGGGGACTTCAACACCCCATTCTCAACAGTGGACACATCATCCAGAAAGACAGTCAAAAAGGAAACATTGGACTTAGACAAAACTCCGAGTCTTTTCTGAGTTCACCTTGGCTTGCCACAGCAGGCCACATGACAGGCCATGTGGCAGCCCACTGGATCTCACCTCAGCATCAATTAGAATTTCACTTCAGTTTTTCTTTCTCTTTGCATTTTCTCTGTAGTAAATTCCTAACCTCCTGCAGTTTTCTCTAGCTCAATAAATGACAACCCCATTCTTTCATTTGCTCGGGCCAAAAACCTCGGAGGCATGCTTGAAGCCTCATTCTCTCTCTCATCTCATCCAAATCCTAATCAAATCCCATCTGCTCTCCCTTCACATCCCTCCTCCGATCTAAACCTTCTGTTGGCCCCCACTATGGCCCCAAGGAAGAGCCTAAATCCTTTCAATGGCTCACAATATCTACTCTGCCCCTCGCTTAATCTGGTTTCTCTGAATCTTCACATTAGCATGGTGGCTCCACAAGAGCTGGGGTTAGATAGCACCATTGCACTCCAGCCTGGGTGACAGAGCAAGACCCCGTCTGTTTGTTACCTGTTCAGTGTCTGGTTCACAGTAGGTGATCAACAAGTGTCTGTTGAATGAATGATTTCAAACTCAGAACAGCAAAAAGGAAAAGCAAATATTTTTTTGTGACGGGGTCTTGCTCTGTCACCCAGGCTGGAGTGCAATGGCACTATCTCAGCTCACTGCAGCCTCCGCCTCCCGGATTCAAGCAAGTCTCCCACCTCAGCCTCCTGGGTAGCTGGGATCACAGGGGCGCACCACCATGGCCAGCTAATTTTTGCATTTTTAGTAGAGATGGGGTTTCACCATGTTGGCCAGGCTGGTCTCAAACTCCTGACCTCAGGTGATCCACCCGCCTCGGCCTCCCAAAATGTTGGGATTACAGGCATGAGCCACCGCACCCAGCCAATAATTTTTAATAATATTACCTGTATTACATTTATAATAGTGAATAAATAGAAATACCTTAAATAATTATTATATGGAGAGGTCGTTAAATGACTTATGTCATGTCCACTACATTAAAAAAAAAAGCTCATGTTTAAATTAGTTTGGGAAATGCTATATATTATACTCCCTTTTGGAGATTAGTATTAGCCTGTTAAAAGTTCTTAGAAGTCTTTGAACAGACTTCTAACAGACTTTGGAAAACTTGTAATACATATATAGAAAAAAATTGAAGGGAGGTACATCAAGATGTTAATGATGTTTATTTCTGGTTGCTAGAATTATGGAAACTTATTCTTTTCTCCGTATTTCTCAAATTTTTTTTGCAATAAATATGTATTACTATTATAACCAAAACAGTAATAAGGATATTCACATTTTAAAATTGCAACTTTTGAAGGAGAAAATGAAGGCAAAGGATAATTCAAGTTGGAAGACAATTTAATTTTAACTGATAGATACTTCCTCATTTTAAGCAGATAGCAAATGCCCCACTCTTTTGGAGTCCAACTGGAGAGACCACACTTGCCCTATTGAATCTTCTAGTTCTTCAGTGGACTGGATCAACTACAAGAATGCTGGGAAAGGAAGATAAAATGGTGAATGCTCTGCACGGAGTTGCTATGTAATTATATCACCTTTTCAAAGATTGGATTTTACACCAGTTTTTCTCTTAATATGAACCAAATAATTCCATACAAACAAAATACTTTGATGAAAAAGCAGAATAAGAATGTGTTTCCAGTACAGTAGGGCTTGGAGGTAGTGGTATAAGTATGGTTAGGTAGTTTTTCTTCTTTCGTTTTTAAAGTATCTTTTTAAAAATGAACTGATCAAACAATACAGCTCATTGTAGAAAGATCAGAAAGTGGGCCGGGCGCAGTGGCTCACACCTGTAATTCCAGCACTTTGGGAGGCCGAGGCAGGTGGATCACGAGGTCAGGAGATCAAGACCATCCTGGCTAACACGGTGAAACCCCGTCTCTACTAAAAATACAAAAAAATTAGCCTGGCGTGGTGGCGGGTGCCTGTAGTCCCAGCTACTCGGGAGGCTGAGGCAGGAGAATGGCGTGAACCCGGGAGGCAGAGCTTGCAGTGAGCCGAGATCGTGCCACTGCACTCCAACCTGGGCGACAGAGCGAGACTCTGTCTCAAAAAAAAAAAAAAAAGAAAAAAGAAAGACCAGAAAGTGCAATTAGACAGGAAAAACAAAAGTTAACACCACCGCCAATAGTAATAAAACAACCTATTCACTACCACAAGGAGATAACCAATGTCTAATACTTCCGTTAGGTTCTTAGAGGCTTTCCCCCTATACAATTAGTTTTTAATAAGAAATTAGACTAAACTATGTATCTTCTGTTATAATCTGCTTTTTCCACTCAATGATATTTCATGAATATGTTTCTGTGTAATTATCCTTAGTACTCATTGTATGAATGTGCAATACTTTCTTTAGCTAGCCCCAGACTGATGGACATTTAAGTTTTCATTTCTTCACTATCGTAAACCATACTAAAAATTCCTTGTACACATATCTTTGTGGACTTGTTAGAGCCTGTCAGTCCTCCTGATTTCCACCTCTGCTTCTGGAATGCTGGGAGATTAGCCAAGCTTCCATGTGCCTCAGGTAATAAGCAGCTAGCTTAAGCCTTCATTACAGCTGCAGCTAATGGTATACACAGGTGAGTATAGAGGAGGAAGAATGAGGCACAGAGAGGCTGTGTGCAATCCTCACTGTGAAATGTCTTAATTAAAAATCAACAAGTATTACTGAGAGTCTACTATGTGCCCAGTAGCAAGTCCCAATTTTTCCTGGGACTTGATGTGTCCTTTATGACCACAGACTCCAGTCTTCTTTAATTTCTGCAACACTTAAAAAATTATAACTTGGCCGGGCGCGGTGACTCACGCCTGTAATCCCAGCACTTTGGGAGGCCGAGGCGGGTGGATCACGAGATCAGGAGTTCAAGACCAGCCTGACCAACATGGTGAAACCCCGTCTCTACAAAAAATACAAAAATCAGCTGGCTGGGCGTGGTGACGCGTGCCTGTAATCCCAGCTACTCAGGAGGCTGAGGCAGGAGAATCGATTCAACCCGGGAAGCAGAGGTTGCAGGGAGCTGAGATGGTGCCACTGCACTCCAGCCTGGGTGACAGACTGAGACTTCACCTCAAAAAAAAAAAAAAAAAAAAAAAGTCAGGAAACAACAGGTGCTGGAGAGGATGTGGAGAAATAGGAACGCTTTTACACTGTTGGTGGGACTGTAAACTAGTTCAACCATTGTGGAAATCGGTGTCGCGATTCCTCAGGGATCTAGAACTAGAAATACCATTTGACCCAGCCATCCCATTACTGGGTATATACCCAAAGGATTATAAATCATGCTGCTATAAAGACACATGCACACGTATGTTTATTGCGGCACTATTCACAATAGCAAAGACTTGGAACCAACCCAAATGTCCAACAATGATAGACTGGATTAAGAAAACATGGCACATATACACCATGGAATACTATGCAGCCATAAAAAATGATGAGTTCATGTCCTTTGTAGGGACATGGATGAAGCTGGAAACTATCATTCTCAGCAAACTATCGCAAGGACAAAAAACCAAACACTGCATGTTCTCACTCATAGGTGGGAATTGAACAATGAGAACACATGGACACAGGAAGGGGAACATCACACACCGGGGACTGTTGTGGGGTGGGGGGAGGGGGGAGGGATAGCATTAGGAGATATACCTAATGGTAGATGACGAGTTAGTGGGTGCAGCACACCAACATGGCACATGTATACATATGTAACAAACCTGCACGTTGTGCACATGTACCCTAAAACTTAAAGTATAGTAACAATAAAAAAAAAGAAAAAATTATAACTTTTTCTTCTGTTGGATTATTTTGGTTCTCTTCATCAAAGAAATCATTCTGTGCCTCCTGCATCTACCATTTCTTCTCTAATCTTATTTTCACCAAACTGTTTACTATATAATCCTATTTTCCATATTTTCTTTCATATTTTGCACCAATGTCTCTTTTTCTTCATGCTTCCTCATTTTGGTGATAGTTTTACTTTTTGTCTTTTACATTTTTCTTGGGATTTTCCAACTAATTTTCATCTTCTTCTTTTGTTTTGGTATACCTTATCTGCCCTGTTGTATTTCTGCATATAGCATTTATTATTATTATTATTGAGATGAGGTCTTGCTATGTTCCTAGGCTGGTCTCAAACTCCTGGCCTTAAGCAATCCTCCTGCCTCAGCCTCTGAAAGTGCTGGGATTATAGGCATGTGCCACCATGCCCGACCTTAGCTATTATTTTATATTTTGTATCAAATGTTTTGAATTTATGGCAATATGTTAGTACATGGTTTTTATCTGCCCTGAGATATTTTTCTAGTGAGTATTCCTCATCTGCCATTTCTTGCTTATACGTTTCTTGTGTTTTCCATACAGTAACTCTGCATAGATCTGGTGCTGTTTCCTGTTGAATGAGGTAAACTCTTACTGGACCAGTTATTTACAGGAGATGTGCACAAGTCCAGTGCTATACTTTGGACTAACAAATTCTCTTCATGATGCTGAGGTATGTGTGAGCTCTTGTAGCCTTTACTTCTTTCCAGTCAAGTGAGAGCAGCAGATGTAGGTCTGAGCATAAAGAAGTTTCAGACTTTACCTTCTTGCCTCAACGAACTGCTTCTTAAAAATATGGCTTGCCTATATGCTTATTCATTCAAATTTATCTGTTAGGCTTCTACTTGGTGCCCAATTGGGTCCAGAAATGTTTCTTTCACTAGTTAGCTTGCTTGTTCCCAGCAAGGGCTTATTGGCTTTTCTATTCAGGTTAAGCCATCTACTTCAAAGAAGGAATTCTTTTTCTTGGCATATTGCCTGCTTTATCTTCACAGAAGTCCCTCTGAATATTAATTAACCAATACTTCAGATGCTTTTGATGCAGCTGACCTGCCGACCACAGTTTGAGTAACAATGACTTCAAAGATGTGGAACCAGACATATCTTGATTTGAGTTCCAGCTCCCTTGGTTGGTTGCTAGGTATACTAGTCAGGGATATTCAGCTGCTATAACAAACAATCCTGAGATCTTAGTAGCTTAACACAATAAAATTGATCCTTCACTCATGCCTCATTCTGATGTAAGTTAAGTTCTCCTCCACGAGGTGATTCAGGGATCCCAGCTCCTTCCATCATGTGGCTTCACCATCTTAGAGTCCTTCAGTTGAAGCCATGCATATGTGAAAGAGAGAGGCAGCATGGACACATGTGCAAGACATTTTACGGCTAGGCCTGGAAATGTCATACATTCCTTTTGCTCGTATTTAACTGGCCAAATCTCAGTACTGTAGTCCCAGCCTAACTGGAAGGAAGGTTGAGAATATAATGTTACTCTGTGCTTGGGGAAGAAGGAACAGGATTGCTGAACATATAGCCAGTCTCTGTTACAGTCTGTCTTTCTTATCACCCAGTATCTGTTTCACTTTTCCTTTCATACGTGGAACACAGCCACCCTGTCATGCATATGGAAATATTCCACCCATATTTCCGCTTGAGAAAGGCCTTATTTCCCTAGCTGCTGAGAGTGTTGTCAGCAGAAAGCCTCTACCTGCCAGCTCATTCAGAGTCTGCCTCAGCTGCAGAGAGCTTCCATGTACTTTCTGGGGGCAGCCCACATCCAGTGAATGACTGAGGTGGGGTTAGAGAGGTCCAGCCATTTCAGCCATGTGGGACAACCCTGATGGGGCCGACTGAGTCTTTGTTGGGCTTGCAAGACAGTTTGATTTCTCCCTTCCACCCCCTATCTTCCACAGGCATTGATCATTAATTATACTCTGAATGCCAAATTCCGGTCTCCCTGTCTAGTTTCAGAATACCTGACTTGTGGCAAACCCTTTCCTCAGTACTAAATCACACTCATCACTGTGTCCAGTTCAAAGTCCAGAGTATCTGGGTGATGCTTAGTTCTCTCAAGTCTGAGGGTGGCTCTGCTTGGGTGACCTATGAACTAAAACGAGTTATATGCTCCTGATCTCCACACCCCAGAATAATGATGGAACAGGAAGAGGATAAGCACCATAAACATTCCCATTTGGAAATAGGAAGAATGAGAGACACACAGCAGTCACTGCTCTGTGGCAATCCTGGAGTCCTGGTGGGTAGGCATGGATTAGGCCCAAATCCTGCTTTCAAAGGGTGACTCTGTGGCCCATTGTCCATTCTCTGGGAGGCTGTACTGATCCATTATTCTCTATGGCTGCATCTGAAGCAAATGTTGGGATCTTCGAAGCTGGTGTCCTTCTTTTTCATGGAAGGTTGGAGGCCTAACTATTGTTTACAACTGATGGCTCATTTAGTTCTGGCTTATGGTTTCTCTGGCAATAAGCTTCTCTCAAAAGCTTAGCTGACTTCTAATCTATTTGCCTCCAATCAGTTCCATGTGCCAGTAACCACATCCAAGGTTGCTTCCTAGACACAGTTCTTGATCCTGTGATCATTTTGAGGTTACAGGAGCCATAGGTGATGCCACACCCTTAATCTGATCTTTATCCTCAGCCGCTTTTATTAGATTTTTGAGCTCTGCAGGACCCCCCATTTCTATTCTCTATTCCCTTTTAGTTCCTCTTGCAAACTGGCCAACTATTTCCTGACCTCATCTCTTTAACACCTTTGTTGATCACTTTCATAGGTCTCCCCACTTGGACTCTGTCTCCCACAATATCTATGACCTACCAATTTGTAATTTTTAATTGTCTTCTTTCTCTGCCTTTCTAGCAACAAGCACAGAGACAAGCAAGTAGTCATTTGTTGGTAAATACTGACTGAATTAACAAAATTTAGCTCAACTATTTTGTTTTCCTCAGGATTCTTTTGGCTTCATATGATTTATGTAGATAAATATTATGGTAAATTTTCAGGAAATTGAGAGCACAGCTAATTATTTGTTTTCTATGTATAGTTCTTGAGCCACAGGGAAGAAAAATTAGGAGTTAATAAAGTTGATAAAAGAAATGACCATTGGAAACACTAGTCATTAAATGTGACCTGTCAGTCACTGGTAACAAATGGAGCAAGTTGGAGGAAGTAAAAGAGAAAGTAGACATTTTAAAAGGGGGTTGCATGACCTTTCACAGTTTTCCTCCCAGAATTGAATTTCTTAAAACTTTCCCTTAATTACAGATATGCAGGCTGGTGAGCAACCTGTTTCTGTTCCCACCCCCCTTCACGTTCCCTCTCTCCTCCCTGTCTCTTCTTCCCACAGAAGCTTACGTGAAGCAGCAGAGGATCCCCATTAGTGCTGAGGTGAGAAGAAAAGCAACAATGGCTGCTGGAGGTAAGGCACTCTTGATAAGTTGCCATAAGTAATCCCTGAAGTTGTTCAGCCGGGACCTGTGATTACCTGCAGAAAGAGCATAGACATTCATTGAGGAGAGGTCAAGTAAATGATAGGGCTGGCGTTTGAATCCAAATTCGAGTTCAAATAGTTGTCCCAGATATCATGTTCTTACAGTTGTCCAGAGCCCATATTCTAAACTACTTTGCTGTGCTGGCTGTAAGATGTTCAAAGGGCAAACATTTTGTTTTTAAAGTATCCTGAGATGGATATAATTTTTGCCTCCTTGTAAGTCAAATAGGAACAATAATTGTTGTTTCGGATATCTTAAGGGTTGTTTTGAGTATATTGGGTACTTTTTGAAAGAGAAGCATGACTTGATAACAAGAAAGTCTTTACTAAAGTGTTGTTGCCTAGAGTATATCTGGGAGTCCTGCAGGAGGCTGAGGAGAGGGAGTATCCCAGGAAGAGAAAGGAGAAGGCCACCAGCCCTAAGAGCAGAGGAGAAAGGGGCCAGGGCCACTGGAAGAAGGACCTCTAAGGGGAGTTTGCTGATCAATGTAAGGCTGGGGATGTTGGGTCTTTTCATTAGCAACTGGGGGAGGAAGGTACAGTGCTTTGACCCTGAAGAAAGAAGGAGGGGAAAATGAAAGTGTCTGCAGCATGGAGTTGAGAGGATTCACCACTAACCAGCAAGACACTTGAATAGCATGTGTGTGCATGTTGGAACCTAGATTGTGGATCAGTGGACCATCAGGTTTATTTTCAATTTCACCTCCTTTGTCAAGTCTTTCCTGACCCCTCCCCCAAAACAATTTAAATTATCCCCTTGTCCCCTGGGAGCATTGATCATACTCCATGGAAGGTTGGCATCTATGGCTTTGTCTGCCTATCTGTGAGCTCCTTCATAACAGAGGCTGTTCAATTCCTAATCCATGTAGTTCAGAAAAGGGCTTGGTACGTAGTAGGTAGGTTAATGCTTGTTGAACTAAATTGAACCAAACCAGAATAGTTTGCTTTCCTATGAACATTCTTTTTAAACATGAAATTCATTTTACCTGACCTGAAACATGAATCTTAAGTCCTATGAAGAAAGAAACATTCATCCTAACAGCAAACACACCCCCTGAGCGTGGTTTCGATCCTGTTTTTTCTTGTATTCCCAAGGCAGACAAAGGCGAAGGAGAGGAAGCTACTGTCTCCAACAAGAGGCAAGTTAGAGAGCATAGCAGAAATCCAATTATCAGCAGCTTCTGGGGTTCCATGGACTCCTGCCTTCAGCTGCGGCTGAAGAGCTGGTAATCCTAGCTCACTCTGCCAAGGAGAGATGTCTTTGTCCGTAGGTCTTTCCACAGAAACTGTCTGAAAAGTTAGACAATGATGGTTTAGTTCATATTCCAAAAATCTTCTCACCATCACGAACATAAGGACAATTGACTGACTTACACAGGTGACTCCTGAAAATGGTCAGTTTCCAAAGCAAAATATATCCCCTCCAAGAAAACAAAACAAAACCTGACTATGCTCTATCAGGTCAGATACCTGACATTCCCTCCTACACCTGATACCTTTTCAATCTTCCCCAACTCAATTAGTAGAAACTCTTTCACCTGTTCAGGCCGAAAAAGGTACATTCACATTGTTGTGCAACAGATCTCTAGAACTTTTTCAACTTGGAAAACTGAAACTCTAAACAGCTCCTCATTTTTGTTTCTATGAATTTGACTACTTTAGATACCAAATATAATAAATTTCTATATATCTATATATTTTTAACTCCATGATATATTTTATATATTCAAGTAACAAACTTTTATATTGCTTTAAAAAGTAAATGTTTGCTTAGATTTACATATATAGTAATGACTCTTCTTTTTCTCTCATACACTTTATCCATCAGAAAAGTCTAGTCACCTTTACTTACAAAACGTATCCAGAATCCTGCCACTTCACACCACCTCCACTGCTACCCACCATCATCTCTGTCTTTCTGCTTCCATCCTTGCCTCCCTTAAGCCTCTTCTCCAGTGAGTGGCCAAAGAGATCTTGGTAGGTTGTAGGTCAGATTATGTCCTAGTTACTGCTGACCACATATCCTATGAGTCTCCTCTTGATCATCACTCCAACTTAGCCTCATTTCATTTTGAACAAGCTAGGCGTGTTCCTACCTTGGGGCTTTTTAACTTGCTTTTCCCTTTCCAGGGAATGCTTTTCCCCCAGGTATTCTCAGAATTTATTTCCTCACCTCTGTCAGGTACTCAAATATCACCTTCTCAATGATGATTTTCCTTAGATCCCATTGTTAAAATTGTACCACCCTCCTACAAACTTCCTAATTGTCTTACCTGCTTGATTTTTCTCCAGAACCTCATCAGAACCTAGTAGAATATATTTTACTTTACTTTATTATATGTATCTCCTGAATATAATGTAAGCTCTATGAGTGCAGGGATTTTTGTCTGTTTTGTTCACTGCTAAACAGTACCTAGCACATAGGGTATCCAGGTGCTCAATAAATATTTTTTGAATGAATGGCGACTTTTGGCAGATATTGTTCCCACCCATTTTTCATTTACTACATCCAACTAGATAAGCTGAAGAAGCTGAATCCTCCCTTTCTCAGCCATCCTTGAAGTTAGGCATGGCTATGTGACATAGCTCTGGATAATGAAACATAAGGGAAATCTGATGGATAGCTTTTGGGAAGGCTTTTTGCTGTCTTGATAAAAGAGATGGTGCTACCATTTTCCCTTTATGCTGCCTTGAATATTGCTTAAGAAATGTTGCCTGAAGTTGCTCTGATAATTTCAAGCCACTAAACTAACACCTGTATCTGCTTACTTCTGGACTGCATGGTATGAGAAAAATATACTTTTATTTGAGCCATTATAATTTGGGCCTCCTATTACTTAAGATATTTATAACTGATACACTCACCTACTGTTTGATTCGGCTTAAAGAGACCCACATCCAGTGGGAAACCACTTACCTGAAAATGGACTTAGGACCACGAAATTCAAAGAAACCAGTGGAATTAGGCCTTAGTCTTTAGAGGGCAGAAGTCTTCAGAAGAAGCTGGTCTCTGAAGTTCCAAACAGAATTCCACCACTCCTTATGATATCACTGATTACATTTAACCCTCCCCCAGTCTCCTTATTTGACAGCTAAGCACACAGACATCATTTTCTCTCTATGTATAAACATCTGTGTTGATACCAAAACCCATCCTTGCAGTAGTTCTATCCTCTTAGGCTTGAATAATTCTAAGATATTTTATTCACCACATGGTATCTAACTATGCGTTATAATAACATATATATGTGGCATTTCATATCAGGGAAAAAGACCTTATTTAACATGATGTTGGGTGTGAGCCCTTTGCCATGCTATGCAAAATAGAAATTCTAGATGGATCCAGGACTAAACAAAAAATAAAATTATATACGAAATATGACATTTTCTGTCATACTTTTATGATAGAAAATTCTATGTGTGGATATTTTTATAATCTTGGTGCAGAAAAAGCTACTCTAAGCATGTCATAAAACCCAAAGCCATTAATGAAAATGCTGATAAATTTATAACATAAAAATGTAAAGCTTTCATATAGCAAAACATTGTTTAAAAAAGGTAAAAAGTTAATGACAAATTAAGTAATTTCACAGCATATACGACAGACATTCAATTAAGATTGTTAACGTACAAAGAACTCTTACAAACTAATTAAAAAGAAATAGTTCTGACCTCTCCCTCTCCCTCTCCCCCTCTCCCTCTCCCTCTCCCTCTCAGTCTCCCTCTCCCTGTCTTTCCAGGGTCTCCCTCTGATGCCAAGCCGAAGCTGGACTGTACTGCTGCCATCTCGGCTCACTGCAACCTCCCTGCCTGATTCTCCTGCCTCAGCCTGCAGAGTGCCTGGGATTGCAGGCGCGCGCCGCCACGCCTGACTGGTTTTCGTGTTTTTTTGGTGGAGACGGGGTTTCGCCGTGTTGGCCGGGCTGGTCTCCAGCTCCTGACCGCGAGTGATCTGCCAGCCTCGGCCTCCCCAGGTGCCAGGATTGCAGACGGAGTCTCGTTCACTCGGTGCTCAATGGTGCCCAGGCTGGAGTGCAGTGGCGTGATCTCGGCCCGCTACAACCACCTCCCAGCCGCCTGCCTTGGCCTCCCAAAGTGCCGAGATTGCAGCCTCTGCCCGGTCGTCATCCCGTCTAGGAGGTGAGGAGCGTCTCTGCCCGGCCGCCCATCCTCTGGGATGTGGGGAGCGCCTCTGCCCAGCCGCCCCGTCTGGGATGTGAGGAGCCCCTCCGCCCAGCAGCCGCCCCGTCTGGGAAGTGAGGAGCGTCTCCACCCGGCCAGCCACCTCGTCTGGGAGGGAGGTGGGGGGGTCAGCCCCACGCCGGCCAGCCGCCCCGTCCGGGAGGGAGGTGGGGGGGTCAGCCCCCCGCCTGGCCAGCCGCCCCGTCCGGGAGGGAGGTGGGGGGGTTAGCCCCCCGCCTGGCCAGCCGCCCCGTCCAGGAGGTGAGGGGCGCCTCTGCCCGGCCGCCCCTACTGGGAAGTGAGGAGCCCCTCTGCCCGGCCAGCCGCCCCGTCCGGGAGGGAAGTGGGGGGGGTCAGCCCCCCGCCCGGCCAGCTGCCCCGTCCGGGAGGTGAGGGGCGCCTCTGCCCTGCCGCCCCTACTGGGAAGTGAGGGGCGCCTCTGCCCTGCCGCCCCTACTGGGAAGTGAGGAGCCCCTCTGCCCGGCCACCACCCCGTCTGGGAGGTGTACCCAACAGCTCATTGAGAACGGGCCATGATGACGATGGCGGTTTTGTGGAATAGAAAGGGGGGAAAGGTGGGGAAAAGATTGAGAAATTGGATGGTTGCCGTGTCTGTGTAGAAAGAGGTAGACATGGGAGACTTTTCATTTTGTTCTGTACTAAGAAAAATTCTTCTGCCTTGGGATCCTGTTGATCTGTGACCCTACCCCCAACTCTGTGCTCTCTGAAACATGTGCTGTATCCACTCAGGGTTGAATGGATTAAGGGCGGTGCAAGATGTGCTTTGTTAAACAGATGCTTGAAGGCAGCATGCTCGTTAAGAGTCATCACCACTCCCTAATCTCAAGTACCCAGGGACACAAACACTGTGGAAGGCCGCAGGGTCCTCTGCCTAGGAAAACCAGAGACCTTTGTTCACTTGTTTATCTGCTGACCTTCCCTCCACTATTGTCCTATGACCCTGCCAAATCCCCCTCTGTGAGAAACACCCAAGAATGATCAATTAAAAAAAAAAAAAAGAGTTCTGGCTAGGCACAGTGGCTGACACCTGTCATCCCAGCACTTTGGGAGGCTGAGACAGGAGGATAGCTTGAGCCCAGGAGTTCGAGACCAGCCTGAGCAACATAGCGAGATCCTGTCTCTACAAAAAATTTAAAAATTAGCTGGGTGTGGTGGTGCATGCCTGTAGTCCCAGCTACTCGGGAGGCTGAGGCAGTAGCCTGGCTTGAGCCTGGGAGATTGAGGCTGCAGTGAGCTATGATCATGCCACTGCACTCCAGCCTGGGGGACATGAGGGGCTTAAAACCTAGATGATGGGTTGATGGGTGCACCCAACCACCATGGCACATGTATACCTATGTAACAAACATGCATGTTCTGCACATGTATCCCAGAACTTAAAGTAAAAAAAAAAAAATGCAAATCAAGTCGAGGCAACATAGCAGGATACTGTCTCTACAAAAAATAAAATATTAAAAAAATTAAAAAAATAATACTTATCCATAGAAGAACTGGCAAAAATGATATCTCAGTTAGGGTTCTATCAGAAAACAGAGCTACCAGGAAATACATAAAATGAAAGTTTTTGTAGAGTCCTCCAGTCTCCCCCAGTTTCTTGCTGTGTCATGCTAGAAAATCATGGAGTGGCTTGATCATTCTGTGACCCAGCCAGCAGGCCTGAACGAAAATTAGGACCTTGAACATTCCCAGGCGCTGATAAAGGTGTATCTAGGTTGTGACCTGAAACACTGGAGGAAGCTGGCCCTGGCCCTTGAGCCAAATTCCTCTAAACCCTCATATGAGCTCCATACCCTGACCTTTCTGTGGAAGGAAAGGTGAGGTGAAGTGGAGAAAGCAAGTATACACTGGAAGCCTGAAAAGAGAAGAGCCCATGAAATGGACTAAAACCTGCATCAGTCTCATGTTATCTCCAAGCTTCTAACTTCGATGGTGGAGTAACATGCATGAGAAGGTCAGGTGTTTTCTGAAAGAGCTAAACACACAACTTTTCTAGGATTTGGAGAAGCTAAAAGATCCAGCAGGAGCTGGAGGACCTGCAAACTTGGTCACTGTCCTGTGCCCACCAGGTAACCCCACAAAATAGTGACAATGTGAATAAGCTGAAAATGAGCATTGTATGCCTGTCTGACTTTTCCATTGTAAAAAGAATATGGCTGTCATATAAGTTAACTTTAGCTGAATGAAAAATTACCTCCAACTTAGCAACTGTGAAGAAAACATTTATTACCTTATAGTTTCTGTAGGTTAGTTTTGGAGTGGCTTAGCTGAGTGGTTGTGGCTTGGGTCTCTGATGAGATTGGAGTCTTGTATCTGCTGGGACTGCAGTCATCTGAAAGCTTGACTGTACTGGAGGATCTACTTCCAAGATGGTGCACTCACATGACTATTGCTAGGATGACCAAAAGTCTCAGCTTGCCTGGGACTCAGGATTGGCTTCATGGGAGTTTGATCTATGCAGGTCTACAGGGCCCCACACCCTGAGGGTCCCTATGTTTCATTTGCTCTGATGTCACTGTCTTGAAATTCTTAATAATTTTATCTTTGATCTTGTGTTTTGTAAGGGAAGTTTAACGAGACCGCCTATTTCATCACACTCATTTTCTCCTCCCCACCGACTTTGTCAACATTCTTCTCCCTTTGAGTCTCACTGAACTCTGATGCATTGTGGGTCCACCAGAATGTTATGCTCATGGGCATTGTATACATTCTTTGCTATTCTATTTGCACATAGTGTTTACAATGCATTTTTGCATTGTTGTAAAACTGTAGTAAGAACACAACGTGGTATCTGCTCTCTTAACACATTTTTAAGTGCCCAGTATGGTATCGTTAGCTATATGCACAATGTTGTACATTAGATCTGTAGAACTTAATTCATCTTGCATAACTGAAACTTTTTTTTTTTTTTGAGATGGAGTCTCACTCTGTTGCCCAGGCTGATGGAATGCAATGGCACGATCTTGGCTCACTGCAACCTCCACCCGCCTCCCGGGTTCAAACGATTCTTGTGCCTCAACCTCCCAAGTAGCTGGGACTACAGGCATGTGCCACCATGCCCAACTAATTTTTATATTTTTATTAGCGACGGGATTTCGCCATGTTGGCTAGGCTGGTCTTGAACTCCTGACCTCAGGTGATCCGCCCACCTTGGCCTCCCAAAGTGCTGGGATTACAGGCATGAGCCACTGTGCCCAGCAGCATAGCTGAAACTTTATGCCCATTGAACAGAAACTCCCATTTCTCTCTCAGTCTCTCTCTCTCCATATAAGCTGTTCTCCTGGATTGAGGCTCCATTTCTGATATATTTTATTCAGACTCTCATGAATTATATCATTTTTACTCTGAGTTCAATTTAATCTGGTTTTCTAACTCACTAATTTGGTTTTCTAGAGTGTCCATCTTGCTATTCAGTGCCCCTATTTGTTTTAAAAATCAGTGTTCACATTTTTATTTCCAGTGTAAAAACACAATTCTCAAAGGCATTTGTTTGTATGTGTCAATGTTTTATTTAACTCATTACTGAAGAAATAAGCAGGAAAATAAAAGAGCTAGTTCCATGAACATTTGAGAAATAGCGATGTATATAGTCAATGGGAAAAGAATGCCAAAATAAGATTATCAAGTTAAACATAACAGGAAATAAAACCATATCACCTTTGGGGTTAACTCCTCTACCGGGCTATAAAACAAAACAACTTATTCATTTCTGTAAGTTAGCCTCTAAACTTTAAGAACTTCACAGGGCTATAAACCATTTGCACTTGCATCATTTGTGGATTGTGACTATACTGTGACAGCTATGTTATAGTTTCCAAAGAGGTCAGATAAGGGTCAAGCAGGATTATTAGAAAATACTCCAGCATAGAAAAAAGTAGCCATTCTTTTGCCTTTTCTCAGATTGGGATCCATTTTTCTTTCATATTAGGATCTCCTGTTTTCAAATTGCCCTGGGTTGCAATCTTTGGATGCTTCCTCCAACTGCTCTATAACTTATCCTTGCCTCCAGCCCCCTTTACTATCAGGAGATTCTGTGTAGTCATAGTGAAGGGGTCAGGCAGATGGAAGGAGCAGTAAACCCTTCACAATCTTATGGGGGTGGAGGGCAAGATGGGGGATCCTATTGTGTGGTGATATGGCAGACTGGAGTGTTTTTTCTGTTTTCACCAGTCCAATTTTCTTCTGACCTCCTTGATATTTCAACTATGTAAGTAGGACTCTAGTTTTCAGTCATGGTATATAATTTCCCGTTACATTTTTGTTGTGTTATTTTCAGCAGGAAATTAGTAGAGGGAGAGAGTAAACTGAGTGCATTATTAGAATTACAAAGTTTGTATCTCCTATCTCAGATAACCATGGATTTTCCTCATATTTCCACAGAAATATTAAATGTATGTCCTTTAGAAGCCTAATATCATCATCATTTTGTTTCTTGGCCATCACAAATTTCATTTCACAAAAGACATTGTTATTTTATTTCAAAGCTTTCAACAATTGCATCCTCCTGACTTATTTTTTTATTGGTCAGAATTAAGACCAAATGGCTTTATATCTACATCCTTCTGAGATTAAATCTATGGACACTCGTCAGAAAAATGCACATTTGCATTTATACAGAATGCCTTATATAATTTCAGGGGACTTAGGGATTCTTGAACCCCATCTATAATTCTCAGTTTAAGAATGCTAGTTTTGGAGATAAGAATGTGCCCCTCATAATGACTAAATAACATAATTATATCTATGTGTAAGGAAGCAGAAACAGACTTTACTGTAGTAGTTATTGTATTCTCTCCATTTTGCAGATTGTCCAAATGATTTGCCTTTTGACTCCAAGATTGTATTGATCTGATCCTGAAACATGTTTTGTTCCATGCTTGACCAGGATAATAAACAACTGAGAGTTTTATTTTAAATGTATGAAGCTTAACCTGAAATGTTTACATCATAAATATCTTTTTCAAACTTTCATCACATAGTTTTTCTACAACAGAGGAAGTGGTGACTCTGAGAGGCCTAACTTTTCAGGGAAGAATGCGTTCATGCAGGTTTCTCCTCACTTCTTTTTGCCTAGTTATATTGGAAGGAAGGAGTAATCTGAGAGCAGCTGCAGAAAATAGGTAAGAGTTAAGTTAAATTGGATGCACCCTCCTGGCCCCCCACCAAAGAAATGCAGGACTGATGATAGTTAATTCAGGAGGCTTCAAGGCAGTGTCTGCTAGGATTTAGCACAAAGGTAGAAAGCAAGCCAGGGAGGGACACTGCCCTGGAGCTGAGGAGGGAGGGGTGACGGCAGTGGCAGGTGCTGCAGTGGCCACCCTCAGTAGAGGTCCTGTGCCTCGCAGCCCAGAACCTCCATCCTCAGGGCAATCTGGTGCATCCAACTCTGGGGGTGAATTCGAAGGTAGCGAGTCAGTAACGGTGGGTCTAGAGAGTTCACCACAGGTGTGAAGGAGTCTTGATTTCCCTGAAAAACCTGAAAGAGGAAAGATAGCATTTATTGGTTGTCTGACAGGACAATGGTCACTGCAAAGCACAGACGCTTTTCTCACTTCTAGTTGTTTCCAGTAGTCCAGGATTAAACCCTGGAAGATGACTAGATGACTTTGTCCTACGCATCTGGGACATCTAGAATTAAGAGCACCCTGCTTTGGAGGCCTTCACTCTAGCTAGGCCTTATATCTACAATGTTCTCACCCACTTCCCAAACCTCAGTGACATTAAGTGCTTTGTCCTGGGTCACACACAGCACCTGTGTTGGACCATCTGGAGATGAGAGTCAGGCTTTGGCCAGCAGACTCCCTTGTCAATGCATTTGCTGTGGCAAGAGGAGTACATGGCAAGAGCTCAGAAAATGGTAGCTATCGTTATTAGATAAACTGGTTTCGCACATGTTGGTGACAACTTTAGAATGATAACGAATGCAACACAGCAAGGCATGCAATTTAGTGTGGCTGGGCAACCTTGGCAGGAGGGGATGCAGAAGAGAGAAAGAAGTGGGAAGAGTCTAAGACTCAAGGCACCTTGCTACTCCAGGACTTTGGAGCAAAGGTCACCTATAACTGGGTGGATGTTTGGGAAAATGAAGATCTGAATGTTCAAAACGTGTAATTCAAGGCAACTCTAAAACCCTGTGGGTTTTATGTGGATTCCGAGGTAATCCTACAGTAGAAAGTCCAGCCAAATGGTGAGAATAAGCAAGAGTCTTGGAGAAAAAGGAACAGAATGAAGGCAATGTCCTACCATAATGCATGCTCTTGCAAGGACAGACAGACACCATGATATCCTTAGGATCTCCTGAGGCAGTTTGTGTAAAAGGAGGCAACTTGCCACCAAAATGGGAAAGAAGTGGTTAAACAGCAACAATAGGGCTCCTGCTTCCTGGAGCTGTTGGGTGACATTTTCCTCTAACAATCCTGGCATCTTCAAGTGTGGTGTCAGTTTTACTTCGGATTCCAAATGGGAAGAGACTTTTCCTGGCAAATGCACTGTGAAGTAACACTGTGATCCTACAGAGAGTTTAGCTATCAGAACAAAAGACGTTTGGGCCATCTTCATTCATCTAGCTACATTTTCCCCCTAGGTTCCCAACCCTGGCTGCTTATTGGAATCGCCTTTGGAGCTTTTAAAAAATGATGCATGGGCTAGCTCCCCACCCCCCCACCCCCTCAAGAGATGCCAATTTAATCGGTCTGTTCCCACCTTGGCCCCCTTACTCTGGTCTCCAAGTTCTGACTAATATAGCCCCTGCCCAAGTCTCTGATCTGTTCTCCCACTGCATTCCTCCTATTTTACCGCATCGCAGATGAGCTGACCTTTCAGTTTCTCAACAATGTCAACTCTTGTTTTATTTAACATGAGAGCCTTTGTATATGTGATTCCCTCTGTTTGGAAGGCTCTTAACCCTTCTGTTTCTTCTTTTATCCATGTTTTTTACCCTTCGGGTCTCAGTTTAAATACCACCTCTTAAACTAAGCATAGTGGCATGCCCCTGGAGTCCCAGCTACTCAGCAGGCTGAGGCAGGAGGATTGCTTGAGCCCAGGAGTTTGAGACAAGCCTAGGCAACATAGCGAAATTCTGCCTCAATTTTTTTTTTTTTTTGAGACGGAGTCTCGCTCTGTAGCCCGGGCTGGAGTGCAGTGGCACCATCTCGGCTCACTGCAAGCTCCGCCTCCTGGGTTCACGCCATTCTCCTGCCTCAGCCTCCCAAGTAGCTGGGACTACAGGCGCCCGCCACCACGCCCGGCTCATTTTTTGTATTTTTAGTAGAGATGGGGTTTCACTGTGTTAGCCAGGATGGTCTCGATCTCCTGACCTTATGATCCGCCCGCCTCGGCCTCCCAAAGTGCTGAGCTACCTCTTTAGAAAGGTCTTCCTCATTATTCCTCATGTAAAATAGGACTCTTGTTTGTTCTAAATCTCAACTTATTTGTTTCCTTTGTAGCATTCAGTATCTTTTCCTTTATGTCTTTACATGCTTATTGACTGTTTCCTCTGTCTTCGCCACCAAATGTCAGTTCCACAAGGGCAAAGACCTTGGTCATTGTTGTATCTTCAGCACATAGAATATATAGCATAATGTATATAGCATGGCAAATATACCATAAACATCTATAGAAATAAAGTTCTGTATTTGGAAAAATTTTTGAGAAACATTAAGGTCCCTGTTCTGAGATTATTTTACAAATGTTTACGCTGTATTTGGAGGCTTTGTACATCTTTTGTTAGACTTAATCCTTACTGCATTAAATCAGGGGGCATGCGATGCCAGATTGTCCCATTATTGATGATGCTAAGTTTGATCACTTGGTTAAGATGTCCACCTAATCTCTATATTTATAAAGGTAACCCTTTCCCTTTCCTAACAATCTGTGGAGTGAGACTTTGAGACCATACAAATATTCTGTTTCACAACAAGCTTTTATCCAATGGTATTAGCAACCCTTAAAGTTCTTTACAAGTATTCAATAGTAAGTACATTGATGGTTGCAAACTGATTTTCCAGTTATGATCCATTACCCTCATTATTCCTTTTGATGCTCAAATTGTCTCAAATCTGGCCAACAGGAAGCCCTTCAGGCCAGTTTCTGTGTTCTTTTCACATGATCCCATTAATCTTCTGGCACATCAAGATCACCAAGATCATCTAAGATTGCCTGGCAGTTTCCTTGATCCAGCCTTGAAAAAGTCATTTCTCTAGGGAGCTCAGATTCTTTTGACTGGAAAATGATAGTTAGAGACCAAGATTTCGGCATGGGATGGGCTCGTTATTACTGCAGTGTAATTACTTCTAGATTCCTTCAGTGAACAGTGCTAAGAATATGATTTTTAAAATTCCTAAGTTCTCACTGACACTTCTAATTCAACTCTAACATTCTTTTTGTTAGTATTAGATTTCTAGGGCTACTGTAACAAATTCACCACACACTTGGTGCCTTTAAAACAAAAGAAATTTATTCACTTATCATTCTAGAGGCTTAAAGTCTGGAGCCTGGAGCAGAGGCACAAAAGAGTGTGTCAAACACAAAATCACATTTAAAGCTTCTATTTGGAAGTGGTATATGTCATGTCCAATCACATTCTATTGATCAAAATGAGCCGTACGGCCATGCCTAAAGTTGATGAGGTTTTCAAGGAAAGAGGGAATAAAAACTCAAGAACATTAATACCATCTGCTTCATATGCTATTTTCTGTTCATTTAGAAATTCCTTACATTTTCTTGTTTCAGCAATAAGAGGTGATTTATGCAGGCAGACATGAGGGCTGGGTGGCTTACTAGGTTTCTTAGCCAGGAGTACCCTCTACTGTTGATAAATGGAAGTGTAATTTATTTAATAGATGTGACCAAAGAGGTTTGTGGGTCTTGTGATTTAGTAATTCACTTTTGTTTTTATAGGACAGTTAATTTCCAACATTTGCTTTCTTCTTTTTTTTTTTTTTTTTTGAGACAGGGTTTCTCTCTGGAGCAAGGTTGGCTAGATTTATATATTTATTTTCTACTTGTAAATATAAACTTATAGTACTTTTTGTCTTCTGGTTATTCTATAGATGGGTTATGGGTGGTTTTAGTCATAATTTAAAATTGTATGTGTATGTGTATGTATGGTTTTTGAAGACTGTGGAGAGATTTAGGCAGCTGCCATTATCTGACAGGAATGTGCAACTCCTGCTTGGAATTTTTAAATGCTATTTAAAACTATTTTTCCAACTGTTTCTGGTATACAGAAATACAGTTAATTTTGGTATTTATTTTGTTTTCAGCAAGCTTGAAAAATTTTAAAAATTCTGATAATTTATATATAAATTCCTTTGGATTTTCTATCTATGCCATCATATCTTCCACATACAATGAGTTTGTTTCATCATATTCAATCCTTACATATTTTCCTTCTTTTTCTCATCTTATTGCACTGCTTAGGACAGCCAATATGTATAATCCTTCAGTCTGTCACTGTGATAAATTATATCAGTTTTCTAATGTATAAGCCAAACTTGCATTCCTAGCATAAATCCAATTTGGATCCATATTGCTAATATTTTGTTTGGGATTTATGTTTATGAATAAAATGGGCCTATTATCTTCCTTTCTAATATTGTTCTTGTTGGGTTTGGTTGTCAAGGTTATGCTATTATCATAAGAGAATTGAATAACATTCCATCTTTTTCCATTTTCTGAAAGAATTTTTGCAAAATTAATATTATTTCTCCCTTGACAAATTGGTAGAATATAGTTAGTGTAGCCATCTGGATCTGGATTTTTTTAATTAATAACCTTTTAACACTAAGTTTGGAAAATTAGGTAAAATGGATTAATCCCTGGTAAATACAACAAGAAAGAACATTTAATATTAATAAGTATCCTCATTTTCTATATTTTTATATTGGCAGAATTTTTGTGGGATCTTTATTGATGTCCAGTTTTTTAAAGTTTCTGATATTATTTGTGCCTTCTTTTCATCTTGATTGCTCTTGCCAGAAGTTTGTCAATTTTCAAGGAACCAACTTTTGGTTTTCTTTATTCTCTCTATTGTATGTTTCTTTTTTACTTCATTTACTTCATATCTTTATTATTTCCTTGCTTCTACTTCCTTTTGGTTTATTTTGCTGTTTCACTAGCTTCTTGAGACATACCTTAGCTCATTAATTGTCAGGCTTTCTTCTCTTCCAATATATGTTTTTAACGCTATACATTTCTTTCTAAATATTGCTTTAGCTGATTCCCACATTTTAATATGTCAGGCCTTGTTATCATTCAGTTTAAAATATTTTCTAATTTATGATTTCTTATTTGACACACGGGTTTAAAAGTATATTTCTTGATTCTAACATAGGAAGATTTTATAGTTATCTTTCTTATTTATATCAACTTTAATTGTATTGTGACCAGAAAACATGTTTTATATTATCTGAAATTTGAGACTACTTTATTTGTAGCTTAAAATGGAAAATTCTAACATGTTTCCTTTGTGTGCTTACGAAGAATGTGTAATTTTGCAATTTCTTTTTTTTTTAAATTATACTGTAAGTTCTAGGGTACATGTGCACAACGTGCAGGTTTGTTACATATGTATACATGTGCCATGCTGGTGTGCTGCACCCATTAACTCGTCATTTACATTAGGTATATCTCCTAATGCTATCCCTCCCCCGTCCACCCACCCCACAACAGGCCCTGGTGTGTGATGTTCCCCATCCTGTGTCCATGTGTTCTCATTGTTCAATTCCCAACTAGGAGTGAGAACATGCGGTGTTTGGTTTTTTGTCCTTGTGATAGTTTTTGAGAATGATGGTTTCCAGCTTCATCCATGTCCCTACAAAGGACATGAACTCATCCTTTTTATGGCTGCATAGTATTCCATGGTGTATATGTGCCACATTTTCTTAATCCAGTCTATCATTGATGGACATTTGGGTTGGTTCCAAGTCTTTGCTATTGTGAATAGTGCCGCAATAAACATACGTGTGCATGTGTCTTTATAGCAACATGATTTATAATCCTTTGGGTATATACCCAGTAATGGGATGGCTGGGTCAAATGGTATTTCTAGTTCTAGATCCTTGAGGAATCGCCACACTGTCTTCCACAATGGTTGAACTAGTTTACAGTCCCACCAACAGTGTAAAAGCGTTCCTATTTCTCCACATCCTCTCCAGCACCTGTTGTTTCCTGACTTTTTAATGATCGCCATTCTAACTGGTGTGAGATGGTATCTCACCGTGGTTTTGATTTGCATTTCTCTGATGGCCAGTGATGATGAGCATTTTTTCATGTATCTGTTGGCTGCATAAATGTCTTCTTTTGAGAAGTGTCTGTTTATATCCTTCACCCACTTTTTGATGGGGTCTTTTTTTCTTGTAAGTTTGTTTGAGTTCTTTGTAGATTCTGGATATTAGCCCTTTGTCAGATGAATAGATTGCAAACACTTTCTCCCATTTTGTAGCTCGCCTGTTCAC
The DNA here is from genome assembly GCF_029281585.2 of Gorilla gorilla gorilla. Taxonomy (NCBI): domain Eukaryota; kingdom Metazoa; phylum Chordata; class Mammalia; order Primates; family Hominidae; genus Gorilla; species Gorilla gorilla. The sequence goes on from NC_073247.2 coordinate 166,463,396, forward strand.
TGTGATGGTAGTTTCTTTTGCTGTGCAGAAGCTCTTTAGTTTCATTAGATCCCATTTGTCAATTTTGGCTTTTGTTGCCATTGCTTTTGGTGTTTTAGACATGAAGTCCTTGCCCATGCCTATGTCCTGAATGGTATTGCCTAGGTTTTCTTCTAGGGTTTTTATGGTTTTAGGTCTAACGTTTAAGTCTTTAATCCATCTTGAATTAATTTTTGTATAAGGTGTAAGGAAGGGATCCAGTTTCAGCTTTCTACATATGGCTAGCCAGTTTTCCCAGCACCATTTATTAAATAGGGAATCCTTTCCCCATTTCTTGTTTTTGTCAGGTTTGTCAAAGATCAGATGGTTGTAGATGTGTGGTATTACTTCTGAGGGCTCTGTTCCATTGGTCTATATCTCTGTTTTGGTACCAGTACCATGCTGTTTTGGTTACTGTAGCCGTGTAGTATAGTTTGAAGTCAGGTAGCGTGATGCCTCTAGCTTTGTTCTTTTGGCTTAGGATTGACTTGACAATGCAGGCTCTTTTTTGGTTCCATATGAACTTTAAAGTAGTTGTTTTCAGTTCTGTGAAGAAAGTCATTGGTAACTTGATGAGGATGGCATTGAATCTATAAAATACCTTGGGCAGTATGGCCATTTTCACAATATTGATTCTTCCTACCCATGAGCATGGAATGTTCTTCCATTTGTTTGTGTCCTCTTTTATTTCATTGAGCAGTGGTTTGTAGTTCTCCTTGAAGAGGTCCTTCACATCCCTTGTAAGTTGGATTCGTAGGTATTTTATTCTCTTTGAGGCAATTGTGAATGGGAGTTCACTCATGATTTGGCTCTCTGTTTGTCTGTTATTGGTGTATAAGAATGCTTGTGATTTTTGCACATTGATTTTGTATCCTGAGACTTTGCTGAAGTTGCTTATCAGCTTAAGGAGGTTTTGGGCTGAGACAATGGGGTTTTCTAAATACACAATCATGTCATCTGCAAACAGGGACAATTTGACTTCCTCTTTTCCTAGTTGAATACCCTTTATTTCTTTCTCTTGCCTGATTGCCCTGGCCAGAACTTGAACCACTATGTTGAATAGGAGTGGTGAGAGAGGGCATCCCTGTCTTGTGCCAGTTTTCAAAGGGAATGCTTCCAGTTTTTGCCCATTCAGTATGATATTGGCTGTGGGTTTGTCATAGATAGCTCTTATTATTTTGAGATACGTCCCATCAATACCTAATTTATTGAGAGTTTTTAGCATCAAGGGTTGTTGAATTTTGTCAAAGGCCTTTTCTGCATCTATTGAGATAATCATGTGGTTTTTGTCTTTGGTTCTGTTTATATGCTGGATTACGTTTATTGATTTTCGTATGTTGAACCAGCCTTGCATCCCAGGGATGAAGCCCACTTGATCATGGTGGATAAGCTTTTTGATGTGCTGCTGGATTTGGTTTGCCAGTATTTTATTGAGGATTTTTGCATCAATGTTCATCAGGGATATTGGTCTAAAATTCTCTTTTTTTGTTGTTTCTCTGCCAGGCTTTGGTATCAGGATGATGCTGGCCTCATAAAATGAGTTAGGGAGGATTCCCTCTTTTCCTATTGATTGGAATAGTTTCAGAAGGAATGGTACCAGCTCCTCCTTGTACTTCTGGTAGAATTTGAGTGTGAATCCGTCTGGTCCTGGACTTTTTTTGGTTGGTAAGCTATTAATTATTGCCTCAATTTCAGAGCCTGTTATTGGTCTATTCAGGGATTCAACTTCTTCCTGGTTTAGTCTTGGGAGGGTGTATGTGTCCAGGAATTTATCCATTTCTTCTAGATTTTCTAGTTTATTTACATAGAGGTGTTTATAGTATTCTCTGAAGGTAGTTTGCATTTCTGTGGGATTGGTGGTGATATCTCCTTTATCATTTTTTATTGCGTCTCTTTGATTCTTCTCTCTTTTCTTCTTTATTAGTCTTGCTAGTGGTCTATCAATTTTGTTGATCTTTTCAAAAAACCAGTTCCTGGATTCATTGATTTTTTAAAGGTTTTTTTGTGTCTCTATCTCCTTCAGTTCTGCTCTGATGTTAGTTATTTCTTGCCTTCTGCCAGCTTTTGAATGTGTTTGCTCTTGCTTCTCTAGTTCTTTAAATTGTGATGTTAGGGTGTCAATTTTAGATCTTTCCTGCTTTCTCCTGTGGGCACTTAGTGCTATAAATTTCCCTCTACACACTGCTTTAAATGTGTCCCAGAGATTCTGGTATATTGTGTCTTTGTTCTCATTGGTTTCAAAGAACATCTTTATTTCTGCCTTCATTTTGCTATGTACCCAGTAGTCATTCAGGAGCAGGTTGTTCAGTTTCCATGTAGTTGAGCGGTTTTGAATGAGTTTCTTAATCCTGAGTTCTAGTTTGATTGCACTGTGGCCTGAGAGACAGTTTGTTATAATTTCTGTTCTTTTACATTTGCTGAGGAGAGCTTTACTTCCAACTATGTGGTCAGTTTTGGATGTGGTGCTGAGAAGAATGTATATTCTGTTGATTTGGGATGGAAAGTTCTGTAGATGTCTATTAGGTCCGCTTGGTGCAGAGCTGAGTTCAATTCCTGGGCATCCTTGTTAACTTTCTGTCTCGTTGAACTGTCTAATGTTGACAGTGGGGTGTTAAAGTCTCCCATTATTATTGTGTGGGAGTCTAAGTCTCTTTGTAGGTCTCTAAGGACTTGCTTTATGAATCTGGGTGCGCCTGTATTGGGTGCATATATATTTTGGATGCTTAGCTCTTCTTGTTGAATTGATCCCTTTACCATTATGTAATGGCCTTCTTTGTCTCTTTTGATCTTTGTTGGTTTAAAGTCTGTTTTATCAGAGACTAGGATTGCAACCCCTGCTTTTCTTTTTTTGTTTTCCATTTGCTTGGTAGATCTTCCTCCATCCCTTTATTTCGAGCCTATGTGTGTCTCTGCATGTGAGATGGGTCTCCTGAATACAGCACACTGATGGGTCTTGACTCTTTATCCAGTGTGCCAGTCTGTGTCTTTTAATTGGAGCAGTTAGCCCATTTATGTTTAAGGTTAATATTGTTATGTGTGAATTTGATCCTGTCATTATGATGTTAGCTGGTTATTTTGCTCGTTAGTTGATGCAGTTTCTTCCTAGCATCGATGGTCTTTACAATTTGGCATGGTTTGCAGTGGCTGGTACCGGTTGTTCCTTTCTATGTTTAGTGCTTCCTTCAGGAGCTCTTGTAGGGCAAACCTGGTGGTGACAAAATCTCTCAGCATTTGCTTGTGTGTAAAGGATTTTATTTCTCCTTCACTTATGAAGCTTAGTTTAGCTGGATATGAAATTCTGGGTTGAAAATTCTTTTCTTTAAGAATGTTGAATATTGGCCCCCGCTCTCTTCTGGCTTGTAGAGTTTCTGCCAGGAGATCAGCTGTTAGTCTGATGGGCTTCCCTTTGTGGGTAACCCGACCTTTCTGTCTGGCTGCCCTTAACATTTTTTCCTTCATTTCAACTTTGGTGAATCTGACAATTATGTGTCTTGGAGTTGCTCTTCTCGAGGAGTATCTTTGTGGCGTTCTCTGTATTTCCTGAATTTGAATGTTGGCCTGCCTTGCTAGGTTGGGGAAGTTCTCCTGGATAATATCCTGCAGAGTGTTTTCCAACTTGGTTCCATTCTCCCTGTCACTTTCAGGTACACTAATCAGATGTAGATTTGGTCTTTTCACATAGTCCCATATTTCTTGGAGGCTTTGTTCGTTTCTTTTTATTCTTTTTTCTCTAAACTTCTCTTCTCGCTTCATTTCATTCATTTGATCTTCAATCACTGATACCCTTTCTTCCAGTTGATCTCATCAGCTACTAAAGCTTGTGCATTCGTCACATAGTTCTTGTGCCATGGTTTTCAGCTCCATCAGGTCATTTAAGGACTTCTCTATACTGGTTATTCTAGTTAGCCATTCATTTAATCTTTTTTTTAAGGTTTTTAGCTTCTTTGTGATGGGTTCGAACTTCCTCCTTTAGCTCAGAGAAGTTTGATCGTCTGAAGCCTTCTTCTCTCAACTCGTCAAAGTCATTTTCTGTCCAGCTTTGTTCCGTTGCTGGCGAGGAGCTGCGTTCCTTTGGAGTGGGAGAGGTACTCTGATTTTCAGAATTTTCAGCTTTTCTGCTCTGTTTTTTCCCCATCTTTGTGGTTTTATCTACCTTTGGTCTTTGATGATGGTGACGTACAGATGGGGTTTTGGTGTGGATGTCCTTTCTGTTTGTTAGTTTTCCTTCTAACAGACAGGACCCTCAGCTGCAGGTCTGTTGGAGTTTGCTGGAGGTCCGCTCCAGACCCTGTTTGCCTGGGTATCAGCAGCAGAGGCTGCAGAAGAGTGAATATTGCTGAAAAGCAAATGTTGCTGCCTGATCGTTCCTCTGGAAGCTTGGTCTCAGAGGGGTACCCAGCTGTGTGAGGTGTCAGTCTGCCCCTACTGGGGCGTGCCTCCCAGTTAGGCTACTCGGGGGTCAGGGACCCACTTGAGGAGGCAGTCTGTCCGTTCTCAGATCACAAACTCTGTGCTGGGAGAACCACTACTCTCTTCAAAGCTGTCAGACAGGGACATTTAAGTCTGCAGAGGTTACTGCTGTCTTTTTGTTTGTCTGTGCCCTGCCCCCAGAGGTGGAGCATACAGAGGCAGGCAGGCCTCCTTGAGCTGCGGTGGGCTCCACCAAGTTCGAGCTTCCTGGCCACTTTGTTTACCTACTCAAGCCTCAGCAATGGCAGGTGCCCCTCTCCCTGCCTTGCAGCCACCTTGCAGTTTGATCTCAGACTGCTGTGCTAGCAATGAGCGAGGCTCCGTGGGTGTGGGACCCTCTGAGCCATGTGCAGGATATAATCTCCTGGTGTGCCGTTTGCTAAGACCATTGGAAAAGTGCAGTATTAGGGTGGGAGTGACCCGATTTTCCAGGTGCCATCTGTCACAGCTTCCCTTGGCTAGGAAAGGGAATTCCCTGACCCCTTGTGCTTCCCGGGTGAGGTGATGCCTTACCCTGCTTTGGCTCACGCTCGGTGGGCTGCACCCACTGTCCTGCACCCACTGTCCGACAAGCCACAGTGAGATTAACCTGGTACCTTAGTTGGAAATGCAGAAATCACCTCTCTTCTGTGTCATTCATGCTGGGAGCTGTAGACTGGAGCTGTTCCTATTCGGCCATGTTGGAACCGCCCTTGGAATTTTGCAATTTTGCAATTTCAAGGTGCTATTTTCTAAATATGTCTATAAGATCAAACTTGTGAATCATGTTAATTGTTCTATTTCTATACATTGTTCCATCAATTGACGAGAGATGTGTTAAAATCTAGCCTCCCGAGTTCACGCCATTCTCCTGCCTCACCCTCCTGAGTAACTGGGACTACAGGTGTCCGCCACCACACCCGGCTAATTTTTTGTATTTTTTTTAAGTAGAGACGGGGTTTCACCATGTTAGCCAGGATGGTCTCGATTTCCTGACCTCATGATCCACCTGCCTTGGCCTCCCAAAGTGCTGGGATTACAGGTGTGAGCCACCGCGTCCAGCCATGAAATCACATTCTTAATCTCCAGCAATACTTTCTTGCTTTAAAGTCTATTTTTCTGCTATCAATAGAGCTGTAATCGATATCTTTTAGATATTTGCATAATTTCTTTTCCCATTTTTGTCTTGCTACTTTTCTGTATCTAATGTTTTAGATATGACTCATAAAATGCACACAATTTACTTTTGCTTTTTTTTTTTTTTTTTTTTTTTTTTAAAGAGACAAGTCTCACTATCTTGTCCAGGCTGAACCTCCTGGGCTCAAGTGATCCTCCCACATCAGCATCCTAAGTAGCTGGGACTACAGGTGTGAGCCATCACGCCCAGCTACTTTTGCTTTTTTATCAATCTGACAATCTTTGTCTTTTAACTGAAATATTTGGTCCATTCATATTACATATGATTACTGTTATATTTCAATTTAAATATACCATCTTATCTTGCTATTTTTCCTACCTGTTTTATGTTTCTTTATCTCTCTTTGCTTGCTTTCATTTAGGTTTGTTGAGTATATTTTATCCTTTCATATTTTTTCTTCTACCATTTTGGAAGTCTTACATTGTGTGTATTTCTATTACTTACTGGCTATCCTATAAACTACAACATTTATCAAATGATGAAGGTTTAATATTAATCAACATCTTTACCTCGTAGATAATACATGGATTTTAGAATCCTTTATTCTATTTATCCACATGCTGACTTTTTTGCTGTTGTCATATGTTCTAAATTCTCACATGCACACCTGGCTTAAACAATAGAAATTTATTTTCTCACAGTTCTGGAGGCTACAAGTCCAAGATCAAGGGGTAGGCAGGCTTGTTTTGTGTGTGTGTGTGTGTGTGTTTGTGTGTGTGTGTTTTTTTTTTTTTTTTGTCTGTTTGTTTTTTGAGATGGAATCTCCCTCTGTAGTCCAGGCTGGAATGTGATGGCGCGATCTGGGCTCACTGCAACTTCTGCCTCCTGGGCTCAAGCAATTCTTGTGCCTCAGCCTCCTGACTAGCTGGGATTACAAGCGCATGCCAGCATGTCCAGCTAATTTTTGTATTTTTAGTAGAGGGGTTTTCACCATGTTGGGCAGGCTGGTCTTGAACTCCTGACCTCAGATGAGCTTCCTGCCTCAGCCTTCCAAAGTGCTGGGATTACAGGCATGAGTTACCACGCCTGGCCAGCAGGCTTGGTTCTTTTTTTTTTTCTTTTCCTTTTCTTCTTCTTCTCCTTCTCTTTATTTTTTTTTTAGAGGCAGGGTCTTGTTCTGTTCCCCAGGCTGGAGTGCAGTGGCACAACCCTAGCTCACTGCACCCTTGTAACAAGAACTACAAGTGCACACTACTACACCTGGCTAAGGGTTGGTTTCTTGTAAGGCCTCTCTCGTTGGCTTGTAGATGTCTGTCCTCTTTCTATATCTTCATGTGGTCGTCCCTCTGTGCCTGTCTGTGTCCTAATTTCCTCTTTTGCTTTAACGCATAAAAGATATTTTCATTAGGTTTTCTTTTTGAGAGAGGGGTTCGCATTGTTTATTTTAGCATTGTGAAGACATCATTCATTATTTTCTAATATTTGCTATTATTTAGAAATCAGCTGTCAGTTTGTTACTCATTATGGTAATGTACATGTCTTCTGACTTATCTATTGCAAAATTCGCAAACATAAAATTTACCATTTTAACAATTTTAAAGTGTGAAGTTCAGTGCCATTTAGTACATTCACAATGTTATATAGCCATCACCACTATCTAGTTCCAGAACATTTCTATAACCCCAAAAGGAGATTCAATACTTATTAAGAAGCCACTCCACATTCAATCCTTCTGCCAGCTTCTGGCAACCACTAATCTGTTTTCTGTCTCTATGGATTTGCTATTCTGGGTATTTCATATAAGTGGAATGTGGCCTTTTGTGCCTGGCTGCTTTCACTTAGCACAATGCTTTCAAGGAGCATCCATGTTTTAGCGTGGATCAGTACTTTGATTTTTTATGAATAAATAATAGTCCATATATGGATAGACCACATTTTGTTTATCTGTTCATCACTTGATGAACATTTGAGTTGTTTTCACCTGTTTGCTATTATGAATAGTACTTCTATATGCATTTGTATATTAGTTTTTGTTAGAGTGCCTGTTTTTAATTCTTTTGGGTCCACACCCAGGAGTAGAATTGCTGGGTCTATGTTAATTCTATGTTTTCCTTATTGAGGAACTGCCAAAATATTTTCTACGGTGGCTGCCCTATTTCACATTCTCATCATCAAGGAAGGTTCCAATTTCTTTATATTCTTGCTAACACTTGTTATTTTCCCGCTTGACATTTTGTTTTTGTTTTTTTTTAAATTTAGCCATCCTAGCAGGTTTGAAATGCTATCTCATTGTGGTTTTGATTTACATTTCCCTAATAACTAATGATGTTGTCTATCTTTTCATGAGTTTGTTGGATGCTTGTATATCTTCTTTGGAGAAGTTCCACTGAAGTCCTTTACCCATTTTAAAATTTGGTTGTCTTTCTGTTGTTGAGTTGTAAGAGTTCTTTTTATATTCTGGGATACTAGGCCCTTTATCAGATATATGATTTGCAATTTTTTTCTCCTATACTGTAGATCATCTTTTTACTTTCTTGATAGTGTTCTTTGATGTACAAAAGCTTTTAACTTTAAAGATGTCTACTATATATATTTTTATATAGTTGTTGCTTGTGATTGTGGTGTCACATCTAAGAAACAATTGCCAAATCCAGTATCATAACAATTTACCTCTTTGTTTTTTCTTACAGTTTTATGGTTTTAGCTTTTATGTTTAGTTTTTTGATACATTTTTAGTTAAATGATTTTTTACAGACAGGGTCTTGCTCTGACACCCAGGCTGGAGTGCAGTGGTGCGATCATGGCTCACTGCAGCCTCCACCTCCTGGGCTCAAGCGATCCTCCTATCCCAGCCTCCCTAGTAGCTGGGACTACAGGTGTGTACCATCATGCCAGCTAATTTTTTTTGTTGTTTTGTAGATACAGAGTCTCACTGTGTTGCCCAGGCTGGTCTCAAACTCCTGAGCTCAAGTGATCCACCAGCCTCAGCCTCCCAAAGTGCTGGGATTACAGATGTGAGCCACCACATCCAGCCTTGAGTTAAATTTTGTATATGGTAAAGATCCAACTTCATTCTTTTGCATGTGGATATCCAATTGTCCCAGCACCATTTGTTGAAGAGACTATTCTTTTCCCACAAAATGGTCTTGGCACTTTTATTGAAAATCAATTGACCATAGATGTATAGGCTTATTTCTGGACTCTCAATTCTATTCCATTGATCTATGTGTCTATATTTATGTAAGTACTGCCCTGTTTTGATTCTTGTAGCTTTGTAGTAAGTTCTGAAATTGGGAAGTATGACTCCTCCAACGTTGTTCTTTTTCAAGATTGTTTTGGCTATTCAGGGTCCCTTGAAATTCCATCTGAATTTTAGGATAGATTTTTCTATTCCTCAAAAAAAAAAAAAGTCTTTGGGATTCTGATAGAGAATGCTTTGAGGCCGGAGAATCGCTTGAACCCAGGAAGCAGAGGTTATGGTGAGCGGAGATTGCACCACCACACTGCAGCCTGAGCGACAGAGTGAGACTCCGTCTCAAATCAAAAAACAAACAAACAAACAAAAAAACCCAGAATGCTTGCTTTGAATCTGCAAATGGTTTGTGGTAATATTCTTATCTTAAGAATATTATGTCTTCAAATCCATAAATCCAGGATGCCTTTTCATTTTTTTAGTTATTTAATTTCTCTTTTAATTTTTAATTTTTAATTTTTTTCTAGTTGCCAATTTTCCATATTTGCTGTCTTCAGACCAGACAGTTCTTTAATTTCTTTCAACCGGGTTTTTTTGTTTTTAGTGGACAAGACTTGCACCTCCTTGGTTAAATTTATTCCTAAATATTGTATTACCTTTGATGCTATTGTAAATAGACTTTTCTGTTTTCCTTTTCATATTTGTAATTGTTAGTGTATAAAAATACAATTGATTTTTGCATGTTGACTTTGTAACCTGCAATGGTTTTTTTCAACTGCCTAATAATTTTGGATAATTTGTCTTTTATTTTCATGTTTCCATATGTTATTACTTTAAAGATTTTATACATAATTATTTCATATTATGTATCCGATAATGTCAATATCTGGTGTTCTTCAAGTTTTAAATCTGCATTGATTGTTTCTGTTCACTTGTACTCAAGTTGTCTTGTTGTCTTGCATGTTTGCTGATCTATGTCTGTGATCTTATAATTTTAATATGTAGGAATCCTGGAGGCCTAAACTGGAGGTGGTTTTTTTCTAGAGTAGGTTGAGAATGGTTCTTCCAGGTGCCAGAGGATAATATTTATCTGCAACTTCTCTAGCTTCCTTCTGGGATTCATGACAATGCAGAATTCTCACACTGAGTTCTCCTTGCATTTTGCTCAAGGCTTAGTCTTCCAGTAACAACATTAATATGGGCATTCTGTCTGAGGAAAGGTCTTCCTTTTTATATTTGCTCATTATTCACCTCTCTCCGCTATGATTTCAGCTCATTATTTTAAAATAGAAGTTTGTGGGGGTTTTTGTTGATGGGGAGGCTGGAGATTCCCCTTTCTTTGCTAAATACAACAATGTATTGTCAGTGATATAGCCTTTTTTATTGTTGTACAATATACATAAAATTTACCATTTTAATCATTTTTAAGTGTACAATTTAGTGGTATTAAATATACTCACAATATTGTGCACCCATTACCACTATCCATTTCCAGAACTTTTTCATCACCCCAAACAGAAACTCTGTACTCATTAAAAATAACTCTCCATTTCTTCCCCATTCCAAGACCCTGGTAACCTCTTTTCTACTTTCTGTCTTTATGAATTTGCCTGCTCTAGATACCTCATTATGGTGGTTAATTTTATGTGTCAACTTGACTGGGCCATGGGGTGCCCATATATTTGATTAAACTTTATTTTATGTGTGTCTGTGAGAGTGTTTTTTGGTGAGATTAACATTTGAATTGGTAGACTAAGTAAAGCAGATTGTTCTCCCCAGTGTGGGTAGAACTTATCCAATCAGGTGAAGGCCTAAATATAACAAAAAGGCTTACTGTCCTCTTAGTAAGAGACAGTTCCTTCTATTTGACTACCTTTAAACTGGGACTTCAGTTTTTTTCCTGCCTTTGGGCTCAAACTAAAACATTTTAACTCTTTCTGGGTCTGTAGCCTGCCGGTCTTTGAACTGGAACTACGAATCAGCTCTCTGGGGTCTCTAGGCTGCCAACTCACCCTGCAGATCTTGAGACTTGGCAGACTCCATAATCACATGAGCTAATTCCTTGTGTGTGTGTGTGTGTGTGTGTGTGTGTGTGTGTATGTATCTCCTCTTGGTTCTGGTTTTGTTTCTTTGGGAACCATGACTAATACAGATTTTCACACCAAGAGTGATTCTAAAGGAACAGAATTTTAAGGATAAATTTTATAAATTTGTTATTGGATTTCTGGAATTGGTTCTGTAACCTGATGAAATTTAAAGACACTAATGACTATTTTCAGTAGTAAAAATTGTCCATGGCATGATCTGGCAATAGAAATATGTAGGCCAGGCTGGGCGCGGTGGCTCATGCCTGTAATCCCAGCACTTTGGGAGGCCGAGGTGGATGGATCACCTGAGGTCAGGAGCTCGAGACCAGCCTGGCCAACATGATGAAACCCTGTCTCTACTAAAAACACAAAAATTAGGCAGGTGCCTGTAATCCCAACTACTCGGGAGGCTGAGGCATGATAATCGCTTGAACCTGGGAGATGGAGGTTGCAGTGAGCTGAGATCATGCCACTGCACTCCGGCCTGGGTGACAGAGTGAGACTCCATCTCAAAAAATATCTATATGCAAAATATCTCCATTGGATACTCCTAATCAACTACTTTTAAGAAGCAAGGGTCTTGGTGACTATGTATATTGACACTTATGAACATATTTGTCAAACTAATGAATATGATGAGATTAGTCGGTTGCTCCTAATGTTGCTGGAAAAAGTGATGAAAGAAAAGGAGGAGCTCAGGAATTTGAATTCCCAGCTCAAGAGCTGCATAAATGACTTGACAGATTCTATGTATGCCCTGAAGGAGACCCTTATCTACTGTAGCCACAGAGCTGAGATTGCTGAAAATCAAATGCCAAATCTCATCCTGTGACTAACTGAATTACAAAGCAAGCCAAACTCCCAGCTTTGCAGGGTGTCTACTGTTAAAGCAAGGGGAGTGATTGGGAAAGAATGGGGCACTACAAGTTGGATTAGGTATGTGTGGAAGACCCTGATTAAGCTGGGGACATTGAGTTCCTAAATATTGATGAGTCTTTTTTGTCAGTGAAAGTTTTCTCTCCATCCCTGTGGTGGCAGTATCTCCACTCCAGTCTAAGTGGATTAACCCTGCACTGCCTGAGGAAACTGTAATGGCTTCCCCTGAGGCAACTGCCATGCAAGATAATGCTGATTCCCTTCAGGACCCACCCTACCACCCCTCTTTGTTATTAGATCTATAACTACACTCAAGTCCCAGCAGGCGAGGTGAGGTATGAAGGTGACCCATGACAAGGTGCACTACACTCCAAAATCATGACTTGAGTTTTCTAATTTACACAAGCAGGAATCCAGAGAATATGTATAGGAATGGGTACTAAGGATGTGAGATAACGGTGGAAGGCACGTAAAGTTGGATTAGGCCAAATTTATTGACATGGGCCCACTAAGCAGAGATTCTGGACTTAATGTTGCATCTCAGGGAATTAGGAAGGCCTCTAACAGTTTAATTGGTTGGCTGAAACACAGACCAAAAGATGGCCCACAGTGAGCAAACTAGAAATTTCAGACTTGCCCTGGTTTAATGTAGAAGAAAGGAGATTGAAATGCTAGAGTGAATTTGTCATTTAAGACCTACTCACCAACACTGGGAGAGTTCAGAAGACACAGATCTCACTATTACTTTGAGAAATAAATTTGTGAGGGGAACCTCAGCATCCTTGAAGGGCTCTGTGATCACTCTTCTCTGTAGGTGACACCTTACAGCAGGACCTGCAGTCACTGAATTAGAAAACCTAAATACAATGGGAATAATTGGATCCTGGGGTGGAAGGGGCCAATGGGCAGCACTCAACTGCCAAAGGCAAGGTAAGTGTGGTTACCATAAGGGACAGCAGAGTCAAAGCAGCAGTTAGAATAGTATGACTTGCACAGACCTATGGTGTTGGCTAGTAGATTATAGTGTTCCTAGATGTGATATAGATAGAATGCCTACCAAATTCTTGAACTGCATAAGTGGAAAAGTTCTAGGTCAAGTGAACAAAAGTCTAACCTGAATAATAAAAACAGAGTCACGGCCTCTCAATCAATTCCCAGACTTGAGCAGGTTTACAGACCCAGCACTCCTTGAATGAAGGGGAGGCTCAGTCTCCTTGAGGACGGACTCTGGTACACTGCCAAGAATACTGCCACTCTTTCTCTCAGCCTTCCCCAAAGGGACATATGGCCTTTCTATCAGAATAAATGTGCACTGAAGAAAAATAATTAATCAGACCTTTCAGGGACTACTGGACAATGGCTCTGAACTGGCACTAATTTCAGGAGACCCAAAATGTCACTGTGGTCCACCAGTCAGAGTATGGGCTTATGGAGGGTCAAATGATCAATGGAATTTTAGCTCAAGTCCATCTCAAAGTGGATGCAGAGGATCTGTGAGACTATCTTGTGGTTATTTCCCCAGTCCTGGAATGCGTAATTGGAACAGATATATTGAGCAGCTAGCAGGATCTTCACATTGGTTCCCTGACCTATGGAGCAGGGGCTACTGTAGTGAGAAATCCTCCTGTAATCCTCTGTGAATAACTATTCTCCTTTTGTGAGATAGCTCTTGGCCTACTACTGGGCCTTAGTAGATACTGAATGCTTAGCCACAGACCACCAAGTTGCCATGTGACCTGAACTGCCCATCATGAACTAGGTGTTATCTGACCCACCAAGCCATAAAGTTGGGTATGAACAATGGCACTCCATCATCAAATGAAAGTGGTATATACATGATCAGGTCTGAGCAGGTACTGAAAACACATGTAAATTACATGAAGAAGTAGCCCAAATGTCCATGGTGCCTGTTTCTGCTACCCTGCCTTCTCTCTCCCAGCCTGCACTTATGGCCTCATTGGGAGTTCCCTATGATCAGTTTACAGAGGAAGAGGAGTCTTGGGCCTGGTTTACAGACGGTTCTGCACGATATGCAGGTACTACACAAAAGTGGACAGTCCCTATCTGAGATACCCATGAAGGACAGTGGGCAGAATTTTAGGCAATGTACCTGGTTGTGGACTTTGCTTAGAAGGAGAAATGGCCAGGTGTGCAATTATATGTCAAGTAATGGGCTGTAGTCAGTGCTTTGTCCAGATAGGGACTTGGAAGGAACATGATTAGAAAAGAGGTGACAAAGAAATTTGGGGAAGAGGTATGTGGACAGATCTCTCTGAATGGGCAAAGGATGTGAATATATTTATGTCCCATGTGAGTGCTCAACGAAGGGTGACCTCAGCAGATAAGGATTTCAGTAATCAAGTAAATATGATGGGCCGGGTGCAGTGGCTCACGCCTGTAATCCCAGCACTTTGGGAAGCCAAGGCGGGAGGATCACCTGAAGTCAGGAGTTCAAGACCAGCTTGGCCAACATGGTGAAACCCTGTCTCTACTAAAAATACAAAAATTAGCCAGGCATGGTGATGCGCGCCTGTAGTCCCAGCTACTCGGGAGGCTGAGGCACGAGAAATGCTTGAACCCGGGAGGCAGAGGTTGCAGTGAGCTGAGATTGTGCCACTGCACTCCAGCCTGGGCAACAGAGCAAGACTCCATCTCAAAAAAAAAAGTAGATATGATGACCTGTTCTGTGGATACCAGTCATCCTTTTTACTCAGCCACCTATGTCACTGCCTGATGGGCTCATGAACAAAGTAGCCATGGTGGCAGGGATAGAGGCTATGCATGGGCTCAGCAACATGGACTTCTATTCAACAAGGCTGACCTGGCTATGGCCACTGCTAAGTGCCCAATCTGCCAGCAGTAGAGACAAACACAGAGTCCCCAGTATGGCAGTATTTCCCAGGATGATCAGCCAGCTATCTGGCAGCAGGTTGATTACACTGGAATATGTTCATCATGGAAGGGGCAGCATTTTGTCCTTCCTGGAAGGAAACTGAACTACTGCTTCACAATGGAGGTATGGAAGAGTGTGTCTGGAATACAATAGATCCCTTAGAGTGTCTCTTAGTATTACCAGGCCCTATGACTCTGGTCAATGGGAAACTACAGCAACCCAATCCATGCAGGACCACTAGTGGCCCAGGCTCTTCAGGAATAAAGGTTTGGGTCACCTCATCAGGTAAAGAACCACAATCAGCTGAGATGCTTGCTGAAGGCAAAGTCAATACAGAATGGGTAGTAGAAGAAGGTAGTTATCAATACCAGCCAAGTTTTGTTATATCATGTTAGGTGGAATTATGACCGCATTTTTGTCTCTACTTAGAGATAAAGGAGATGTGTATGATGGGTGCTACATTGACAAGGGGTGGACTTGTCATGGTTAATTTTATGTATCTACTTTACTTGGTCATAAGGTGCCCAGATATTTACTCAAACATCATTCTGGTTATTTCTGTGAAGGTGTTTTTGAATGGGATTAACATTGAAGTCAGTAGACTGAGTAAAGCAGATTGCTCTCCCTAATGTGGGAGGCATCATCCAATTAGTTGAAGGCCTGAATAGAACAAAAAGACTGAGTCTTCCCCAAGTAAGAAAGTATTCTTGCTGCCTGACTGCCTTTGGACTGGAACATCAGCTTTTTCCTGCTTTCAGTCCTGAACTAAAACAGTTTAGCTCATCCAGAGAGAGAGAGAGAGAGACAGACAGACAGACAGAATCTCCTATTGGTTCTGTTTCTTTGGATATCCCTGACTAACACACTCATATAAGTAGAATCATATAATATCTATCCTTTTATGTCTGGCTTATTCACTTAGCATATTTTCTTTTCTTTTCTTTTTTTTTTTTTTTGAGATGGAGTCTCACTCTGTTGCCCAGGTTGGAATGCAGTGGCGCGATCTCGGCTCACTGCAAGCTCTGCCTCCCGGGTTCATGCCATTCTCCTGTCTCAGCCTCCCGAGTAGCTGGGACTACAGGCACCCGCCACCACGCTTGGCTAATTTTTTGTATTTTTAGTAGAGACGGGGTTTCACTGTGTTAGCCAGGATGGTCTCAATCTCCCAACCTTGTGATCTGCCTGCCTCAGCCTCCCAAAGTGCTGGGATTACAGGTGTGAGCCACTGCGCCCGGCCTTCACTTAGCATATTTTGAAAGTTCATCATGTTGTGGCACTAATCAGAGATATAACCTTTTTTAAATGGGAATTTCTTCTAGAATATCCAATGTCTAGACTTCAGTTCACCAAACTGCCAGTTTGGTGAAGTCTTTCATCCAGCCTTGATGGATAAGGGAATTCTTCTTGGACATGATGTTTATCTGAGACTTAACGAATGAGTCAGGTGAAAGTGGCAGTAGAGGGTAGCTAGAAAAATGTTCCAGGTAGAAGAAATAGTATCTATTTAAAAGCCTGGTATGAGATATAATGGCTGTATTTAGTGAACTGAGAATTTCTTAGTATGGATGGAGCTTAAAGAGCCAAGTGGCAAGAGACTGTATTAGAGAGATTGGTAAGGACCACATCATGGTTAATTCTTGGTGAAAAAAGAATATAAAAAATACCAAAGAGAGGAACTATTCCTTCCCCCATTACTCATGGGGTGATAAGACTTTATGTCATGTCTTTTAATCAGGACAATTTGTTGAATTATCCAGCAAACCCAGATTAAGAATGAAGACTTCCTGGACCATTAAACTTAAAGGTCAAAAAGGCTTGGGAATCAAGGTGCTGATGAGGAGAATTAACTCTTGGATCTACTCTGCCCTTTTCTCAGTATTTTACCTTTTTCTTAAAGTCACTGTGTTCTCTCAGAATGCCTTTTACAATGTCTTGCTACCATAGGTACTTAATAGATTTTGCTCTGAAAATTTGGTCATATATCAACCTTTTTATGTTATGTTAAGCTCTAGGAGAGGTGGTATGTTTTTTCTTTCTTTCTTTCCAAGGAGACCAGCATACCTTTACTTTGCCATTCTGAAAAAAGAGAGTCCAGTGATGGCCATCTTGACTGCTGGAGATGAGGAACTCCTTCACATACATGCTGGTAAGCAGAGATTTTACTCCCTGAGTAGTTATTCCTGTGACTTTCATTGTCTTCTGGAAGTCCACTTGCAGCCACTCTTTTGGATTATTCACCTGAGGGCAATAGAGTTGGACTAGTAGCCTCTTGGTCACCATTTACTCCCAGAAATTCCCAAATCCCTCTTAACCATACCACAGCACTTCTCACTCTACTTTCTTTTTTGAGACGGAGTCTTGCTCTGTCACCCAGGCTGTAGTGCAATGGCATGATCTCAGCTCACTGAACCTCTGCCTCCCGAGTTCAACCGATTCTCCTTCCTCAGCTTCCTGAGTAGCTGTGGTTACAGGTGCCCACCACCATGTCCAGATAATTTTATATTTTTAGTAGAGATGAGGTTTCACTAGGTTGGCCAGGCTGGTCTTGAACTCCTGACTTCAGGTGATCTGCCACCTAGGCCTCCCAAAGTGCTAGGATTACAGGCGTGAGCCACTCTGCCCGGCTTCCTTCCTTCCTTCCCTCCTTCCTTCCTTCCTTCCTTCCTTCCTTTCTTCCTTCCTTCCTTCCTTTCTTTTTCTTTCTTCCTTCTTTCCTTTCTTTCTCTCTCTCTCTCTCTCTCTCTCTGCCTCTTTCAGACAGAGTCAGGCACTGTCGTCTGGGCTGGAGTGCAATAGCATGATCTCAGCTCACTGCAACCTCCACCTCCCGGGTTCATGCAATTATCCTGCCTCAGCAAAAGAGTGATCTAGAACTCCTGACCTTGTGATTGGCCTGCCTCAGCCTCCCAAAGTGCTGGGATTACAGGCATGAGCCACCGCACCCAGCCTCCACTTTCTATTGGCTAGTCAGTCTCTCTTATTCAACTCTAAGCAACTTCAGGGCCAAAATTTTTCACAATTCACCTTTGTATCCCTAGGCTCATCCTAGGGATACTAAGATGTGCAGTAAATGTTTACTTTTCATTGATGTAATGAGAAACCTGGAAAGAAAGCTAATTGTTGATATTTATCTGTAAAATGGACTTTAGCTTCTACAATTCTTTGACAGATATTAGCTCAGTACTAGATATAGAGATTCTTTTTCCAGGAGGTTCAATTAGAGATCATTTCCCCCAAATGCCTGTGTGGTTGTCTGCCCATAACCAAACTTCCTTGACACACTTTTTAGAACTAACAGTTGACAGAAATACCTCAGAAGAAACAGTCAAGGCCTTCCCCGATTTTTTCCCCAACCACTGCTCTGAGTCAGTTAAACAGTAAATCTGTTGCCTCTTACCTGAGGTCTCCAGGCATTACTCCTCCCTTGGAGGTGAAGTCGAGCTTTTGAAGGAGACCAGGTGGCAAACATATTGGTAAAGTAGGATGAAGCAGTAATCTGTGCATCTGATATTGCTTTACTCTCCATTCCCAATGGCATGCTGCAACCTCAAAGAAAAGAAAAAAGAAGGTTATCACAAGGACATGCTTCAGCCTCAGTTATACTGAGCAGCTTCCACTGATATTCTAGGGCTACTGTCATCATAATATCATTTCTCAGGTGTTAACTTTTGCACAGATTCTGTTATTGGTTTTTTGTTTTGTTTTGTTTTTTTGTTTTTTTGAGATGGAGTCTCACTTTGTCACCCAGGCTGGAGTGTAGTGGCATGATCTCAGCTCACTGCAACCTCTGCCTCCCAAGTTCAAGCGATTCTCTTGCCTCAGCCTCCCGAGTAGCTGGGACTACAGGCGCCCACCACCACACCCAGCTAATTTTTTTGTATTTTTAGTAGAGTTGGGGTTTCACCATGTTAGCCAGGATGGTCTTGATCTCCTGACCTCGTGATCCGCCCGCCTTGGCCTCACAAAGTGCTGGGATTACAGGTGTGAGCCACCACGCCCGGCCAATTCTGTTATTGCTATCTGTTTTCCGGCCAGCTCTTCCCACTTTGTGTGACTCTTTAATTTTCTTTGTTTCTTTTCTTCTTCTATTTTTATTTTAGATTCTAGGGGTACATGGGTAGGTTTGTTGCATGGGTAAATTGCATGTCACTGAGGCTTGGTGTATGAATGATCCCCTCACTCAGGTAGTGAGTGCAGTACACAATACATAACCTTCTAACCCACACCCCCCTCCCAACCTCTCCCCTCCTGAGTGTCCATCATTGTGTCCATGTGCATTTAATGTTTAGCTCCCACTTATGAGAACACATGATATTTGGTTTTCTGTTCCTGCATTAGTTCATTTATGATAATGGCCTCTAGCTGCATCTATGTTGCTGAAAAGGACATGATCTCATTCTTTTTTATGGCTGCATAGTATTCCATGGTATGTATGTACCACATTTTCTTTATCCAATCTGTTGTTGATGGGCATTTAGGTTGATTCCATGCCTTTGCTATTGTGAATAGTGCTGAAATGAATATATGCATGCATGTGTCTTTATGACAGAATGATTTATATTCCTTTGATTATATACCCAGTGATGGGGTTGCTGGGTTGAATGGTATTTCTGGGTTTGCCCAGGACTATGCTGGTTTTAGCACTGACAATTTTGTGTCCTGATACTGGGAACCCCTCCCCCAGTCTCAGGATAACTAGAACAGTTAGTCACCCTACCCATGGTTGAGGGAAGAAGGATATGGGATGACTTGGCACTTACTATTTAAATCACAGCCCATCAACTCCATGCGAAGAGTGCTGCGAATGCTATAATGAGTTGGGTGCAAACGGATGTATCGAGCAATAATTGGAGGGTTAAAAATATTGTGTTTTATCCCAGATGAATCCACATTGCCAAAGAAGACCTGTATGGAGAGATTAGCACAAATACATGGAAAGTGAATACAGAGTAAAAAGCAATTTCTGTCAATCATATCTTCCTTCTAATTTGCTTTGTGCGTTTCTCAACAGCATCCAACATCTACATAAGACAACTATGGTTAGATGGATGTTATGATGGTAGACACAAACGAGGAAAGCACCAAGAAGAAGTGGGAACAAGAGAAATTATTAGGTCTGGGGAAAGTGAAGTTATTTTCTACTTTGAGTTCCTGTAAAAGGCTCATAAAAGTTGAGGAAGCCATTTGGGCTCTGCTACTCCAGCATGGTCCACAGACCAGGAGTAGCAGCATCACCTGAGGGCAATTCAAAATGCAGCATCAGGAGAATGGTATCAGTGAGTTGATGGGATAGGAGGTCCCTAGCTCTTGTTCCCCCACAGGAACAATAATTTGACAATGATCTATGGACAAAAGTGTCTTTGTGGGAGCCTTGGGATTCAGGTAGGAGGTTGAGAAACCCTGGTAGAGCTCAAGAACAAAGATGAATACTTTAATAAGGCAGGCCCACATTCTAGTGGTAGGCCTGTCAACTGTAGTTCTGGTTGTGGACCCAGAAGCAGCCCACCACCCTGGGGACTTAGCTCCAGTGTTGTTTGTATGTGGTCCTACCACTATCCCTATCTGCCCAGGAATCTGGGAGGAGCAACTCCCATTGGCAACCCCAGTAACAGGGCTCCCAACTGTGGACTCTGAAGCAGCCCTGTACCTAAAGCAGCTTCAGTACCACACTACCATGGTCTTGGGGAAGTTTTGCCTACTTAGGAAACAGGTGGGAGTCATGCCAGTCCACCTCTGGAAGCAGGCCCACCAACTAGACCTGACTGTGGACTCAGAAGTAACCCTGTGAGCCAACTCCAGTCTTGCTGTACCATGTTCTGGAGACAGTCCTGCCTGAATCCACACTTACCTGTGCCCCCATAACAGGCCCACTGACTGTGGGCCCAAGTGGGGACCCTGAAGCAGCCCTTTGACCCAGCTCCAGGCCCACTGCATCATGGTCTGCAGGCAGTCCTGCCCACTCAAGGACCCAGTGAGAGCTACACCTATCCAAAGCCCTGGTAATGGGCCCATTGTCTGAGTACCCAACTTCAGACCAGAAGAGGTGTCAGCTCACTCCAATGCACAGATACCAATGCAAGGCTATGTGGATCATGAAGAATCAGGCAAATATGACATCACCAAAGGGAACTAATAAAGCTCCAGTAACCAACCCTGAAGAAATGGAGATTCATGAAATTTTTGACAAAGAATTCAAAATAATCATTTAAAGAAGCTCAATGAGCTACAAGAGGATACAGGAAGACGACTAACAAAATGAGGAAAACAATACATGAACAACATTAGAAGTTTAATAAAGAAATAAAAACCTTAAAAAAGAACCAAATAAAAATCCTGTAGCTAAAGAATATTGCTGAATATAGCTGAAGAATGACTGAACTAAAAAATTTAATAGCGATCTTTAATAGCAGACTCAATCATTCAGAAGAAAGAATTTGTAAACTTGAAGACAAGTCATTTGAAATTATCTAGTTAGTGGAATAAAAAGAACAATGAGAAAGAGTGAAGGAAGAACAGAGGACTTATGGGACATCATCAAGCAAAATGATAGATGCATTATAGAAATCTTAAAAGGAGAAGAGAGAGAGAAAGGAAACTTATTTAAAGAAATAATAGGTGAGAACTCCCCAAATCTAGGGAGGGAAAGTGCCATCTGGATTCATTAAGCCCAAAGATAACCAAATACATTAAGCCCACAGAAGTCTACAGTGAGATGCATTATAATTAAATTTTCAACAAAGACAAAAGAGAATTTTGGGGTAGTAAGAAGAAAGTGAATTGTCACCTATAGGGGAGCTCCATAAGACTATGAGTGGATATCTCAGCAGAAACCTTGCAGGTCAGGAAAGAGTGGGATGATATATTCAAAGTACTGAGAGAAAAAAATCCAATCAACAATACTTTATCTGGAAAAACTGTCCTTTAAGAATGAACACAAAGATAAAGCCTTTCTCCAACAAAAACTGAGGGGGTTTGTCACTATGAGACCTGCCTTATAAGAAGTGCTAATAGTTCTTCAAGTTGAAATAAAAAAAAACAGTAACACAAAAGCATATGAATCCTTTCACTGCTAAAGGTAAATATAAAGAGAAACATAGAATATTGTAACACTATAATGATTGTTATAAATCACTATTAATATTAATTTATAAATTAAAAGACAAAAATAGTAATAGTAACTATAGTGACAGAAATTTGTCAATGGAAACACAATATAGAAGGAAGTAAAATATGACGTCGATTACATAAAGTTGTGGTGGGGGGAATGAGTAAAGTATAGAGTTTCTGTACGTGATTGAAGGTGTCATCAGCTTAAAACAGACTGCCATAATTATAAAGTGTTCAATTTGATCCCTGTGGTAACCCCCCCCGACCGCCCCCCACAGTAGATATACAGAAGATAAAGAGAAAATAATCAAAACACATCCAAGCAAAAATCATCAAACCACAAAGAAAGAAAAAGAAGAAAGGAACAAGAAAACTACAAAACAGAAAACTATTAACAGAATGGCAACAGAAAGTCCTAACCTATCAATAATTACTTTAAGTGTAAATTGACTAAACTCCCCAATCAAAAGACACAGAGTAACTGAATGGGCTTTTTAAAAAGCCAACAATTCAGAGATGGGAAGTAAGAAACAAAAATAAACAGGACTCAACTACATGTTGTTGATAACAGACTCACTTTTGATTTAAGGACATACATAGGCTGAAAGTGAAGGGGTGGAGAAAGTTATGCCATGCAAACTGTAACCAAAAGAGAGCAGGGGTGGCTATACTTGTATGAGAAAAAATAGTCTTTAAGTAAAAAACTGTGACATGAGACATAGAAGGTCATTATATAATAAAAGGGTCACTTGAACAGGAAGATGTAATAATTATAAATATATATGTACCCAACACGAAAGTACCTAAATATATAAAGCAAACATTGACAGACATGGAAGGAGAAATAGATAACAATATAATATAATTGACTTCAATACTCCACTCTCTATAATGAATAGATCATCCCAACAGAAAATCAATAAGGACAAAACAGAACTGAAGAATAAAATAGACCCAATGGACCTAAAATGTATATACAGAACTTTCCACCCAACAGTAGAATTATCAAGCACACACAAAACATTCTTCAGGACAGATCACCTTTCAGGTCACAAAACAAGTCATAATAAATTTAAGAAGATTAATATCATACCAAGTATATTTCCTGACCACAATGGATTGAAACTACAAATCAATAACAATAAGAAAACACGAAAATTCACAAATATGTGGAAACTAAACAACACATTCTTGTACGACCATTGGGTCACAGAAAAAACCGAAATCTTGATAATATACCAAAACTTAAAGGATGCAGTAAAAGCATACTAATAGGGAAATTTATAGCAATAAATGCCTATATTTAAAAAGAAGAAACATATGAAATAAACAACCCAACTTATCACCTCCAGGAACTACAAAAAGAAGAAAAAAAAACTAAGCCCAAAGGTAGCAGAACAAAGGAGATAATAAATGCTAGAGCAGAAATAAATAAAAAAGAGAATAAAAAAACAATTGGAAATAATTGACAAAACTAAGAGTTGATTTTTTTGAAAAAATAAACAAAATTGACAAGTCCTTATCTAGACTATGAAAAAAAGAGAGAAGACTCATATAAATAAAATATAAATGAAAGAGGAGACATTACAACTGATGTCACAGAAACAGACAGAACCATAAGGGACTATTACAAGTGTCAACAAATTGGTTAACCTAGAGGAAATGGATAAATTCCTAGAAACATATAACATACCAAAACTGAATAACAAAGAAATAGAAAGCCTTAACAGACTAACAACAAATAGGGATATTAAATCTAGTAATCAAAAACCTTCCAACAAAGAAAAGCCCAGGACCAATGGCTTCATGGATGAATTCTATCAAACATTCAACAAAGTATTAATACCAGTATTTCTTAAACTCTTCCAAAAAATACAAGAGAGAACACTTCAAAACACAATTTATTAGCCAACATCACCCTGATACCATATCCAGGCAAAAACAACTAGAAAAGAAAACTACAGGCCAGGCCAGGTGTGGTGGCTCAAGCCTGTAATCCCAACACTTTGGGAGGCTGAAGCAGGCAAATCACTTGAGGTCAGGAATTCGAGACCAGCCTGGCCAACAAGGTGAAAACTCATCTCTACTAAAAAAATACAAAAATTAGCTGGGTGTGATGGCATGTTCCAGTAGTCCCAGCTACGCAGGAGGCTGAGGCAGGAGAATTGCTTGAATCCAGGAGGTGGAGGTTGTAGTGAGCCAAGATCATACCACCACTGCACTCCAGCCTGGGTGACAGAGCAAGACTCTGTCTCAAAAAAAAAAAAAAAAAAGGAAAAGAAAAAAAAGAAAACGAAAAGAAAAGAAAGAAAACTACAGGCCAATATCCCTGATGAACATGGATACAAAAATCCTCAACAAAACACCAGCCAACCAAATTCAACAGCACATTAAAAGGATCATTCATCATGAACAAGTGGTATTTATCCCTAGGATGCAAGGATGGTTCAACATGGGCAAATCAATCAACGTGATATACCACATTATCAGAATGAAAGATGAAAAACACATGATTATTTCAATCAATACAGAAAAAGAATTTGACAAAACTAGATATCCATTCATAATAAAAACTTTCAGCAAGATAGATACAGAAGGAACTTAACACAATAAAGACCATATAGGAAAAGCTCACAGCTGATATCATAACCAAATGTGGAAAAACTGAAGGTTTTTCCTTTTAGATACTGATATGGTTTGGCTCTATGTTCCCACTCAAATCTCACCTTGAATCGTAATCCCCATAATCCCCACATGTCAAGGGAGGGACCTAGTGGGAGGTGATTGGATCATGGGGATGGTTTCCCCCATGCTGTTCTCCTGATAGTGAGTTCTTACGAGAGCTGATGGTTTTATAAGTGTTTGATAGTTCCTCCTTCACACACTCTCTCTTGCCTGCTGCCATGTAAGATGTGCCTATTTCCCTTTCTGCTATGACTGTAGGTTTCCTGAGGAAAGAACATGGGACTTATGGGACAGCCATGCAGAACTGTGAGTCAATTAAACCTCTTAAAGCTTCATAAGTGAAGGAGAAATGAAATTCTTTACAGATAACCAAATGCTGAGGGATTTTGTCACCATCAGACCTGCCTTACAAGAGCTCCTGAAAGAAGCACTAAACATGGAAAGGAACAACTGGTACTAGCCACTGCAAAAACATACCAAATTGTAAAGAACATTGACACTATGAAGAAACTGCATTAACTAATGGGCAAAACAACCAGCTAGCATCATAATGACAGGATCAAATTCACACATAACAATATTAACCTTAAATGTAAATGGGCTAAATACCCCAATTAAAAGACACAGACTGGCAAATTGGATAAAGAGTCAAGACCCATCAGTATGCTGTATTCAGGAGACTCATCTCACTTGCAAAGACACACATAGGCTCAAAATAAAGGGATGGAGGAATATTTACCAAGCAAATGGAAAGCAAAAAAAAAAAAAAAAAAGCAGGAGTTGCAATCCTAATCTCTGATAAAACAGACTTTAAACCAACAAAGACCAAAAGAGACAAAGAAGAGCATCTCATAATGGTAAAGGGAAAAATGCAGCAAGAAGAGCTAACTATCCTAAATATATATGCACCCAATACAGGAGCACCCAGATTCATAAAGCAAGTTCTTAGAGACATACAAAGAGACGTAGATTCCCACACAATAATAGTGGGATACTTTAACACCCCACTGTCAATATTAGATTAATGAGACAGAAAATTAACAAGGATATTCAGGACTTGAACTCAGCTCTGGACCAAGCAAACCTAATAGAGATCTACAGAACTCTCCACCCCAAATCAACAGATTATACATTCTTCTCAGCACCACATTACACTTATTCTAAAATTGATTACATAATTCGAAGTAAAACACTCCTCAGCAAATACAAAAGAATGGAAATCATAACAAACAGTCTCTCAGACCACAGTGCAATCACATTAGAACTCAGGATTAAGAAACACACTCAAAACCGCAAAAATACATGGAAACTGAACAACCTGCTCCTGAATGACTACTGGGTAAATAATGAAATGAAGGCAGATATAAAGATGTTCTTTGAAACCAATGAGAATGAAGACACAGCGTACCAGAATTTCTGGGACACACTTAAAGCAGTGTTTAGAGGGAAATTTATAGCACTAAATGCCCACAAGAGAAAGCAAGAAAAATTGAAAATTGACACCCTAACATCAAAATTAAAGAATTAGAGAAGCAACAGCAAACAAATTCAAAAGCTAGCAGAAGACATGAAATAACTAAGATCAGAGCAGAACTGAAGGAGATAGAGACACAAAAAAACCTTCAAAAAATCATTGAATCCAGGAGCTGGTTTTTTTGAAAAAATCAACAAAATAGATAGACTGCTAGCCACACTAATAAAGAGGAAAAGAGAGAAGAATCAAATAGATGCAATAAAAAATGATATTGGGGATATCACCACTGATCCCACAGAAATACAAACTACCATCAGAGAATATATAAACACGTCTATGCAGATAAACTAGAAAATCTAGAAGAAATAGATAAATTCCTGGACACATACACCCTCCCAAGTCTAAGCCAGGAAGAAGTTGAATCCCTGAATAGACCTATAACAAGTTCTGAAATTGAGGCAGTAATTAATAGCCTACCAACCAAAAAAAGTACAGGACCAGATGGATTCACAGACAAATTCTACCAGAGGCACAAAGAGGAGCTGGTACCATTCCTTCTGAAACTATTCCAAACAATAGAAAAAGAGGGAATCCTCCCTAACTCATTTTATGAAGCCAGCATTATCCTGATACCAAAACCTGACAGAGACACAACAAAAAAAGAAAATTTCAGGCCAATATCCCTGATGAACATCGATACAAAAATCCTCAGTAAAATACTGGCAAACCAAATCCAGCAGCACATCAAAAAGCTTATCTACCACAATCAAGTTGGCTTCATCCCTGGGATGCAAGGCTGGTTCAACATATGCAAATCAATAAACATAATCCATCATATAAACAGAACCAATGACAAAAACCACATGATTATCTCAATAGATGCAGAAAAGGCCTTCGATAAAATTCAACACCCCTTCATGCTAAAAACTCTCAATAAACTACGTATCGGTGGAACATATCTCAA
Source organism: Gorilla gorilla gorilla (assembly GCF_029281585.2). Lineage (NCBI taxonomy): Eukaryota > Metazoa > Chordata > Mammalia > Primates > Hominidae > Gorilla > Gorilla gorilla. The sequence goes on from NC_073247.2 coordinate 166,490,280, forward strand.
AATAATAAAAGCTATTTATGACAAACCCACAGCCAATATCATACTGAATGGGCAAAAACTGGAAGCATTCCCTTTGAAAACTGGCACAAGACAGGGATGCCCTCTCTCACCAGTCCTATTCAACATAGTATTGGAAGTTCTGGCCAGGGCAATCAGGCAAGAGAAAGCAATAAAGGGTATTCAAATAGAAAAAGAGGAAGTCAAATTGTCTCTCTTTGCAGATGACATGATTGTATATTTAGAAAACCCCATTGTCTCAGCCCAAAACCTCCTTAAGCAGATAAGCAACTTCAGTAAAGTCTCAGGGTACAAAATCAATGTGCAAAAATCACAAGCATTCCTATACACCAATAACAGACAAACAGAGAGCCAAATCATGAGTGAACTCCCATTCACAATTGCTACTAAGAAAATAAAATACCTACGAATACAACTTATAAGAGATGTGAAGGACCTCTTCAAGGAAAACTATAAACCACTGATCAAGGAAATAAGAGAGGACACAAACAAATGGAAAAACATTCCATGCTCATGGATAGGAAGAATCAATATCATGAAAATGGCCATACTGCCCAAAGTAATTTATAGATTCAATGCCATCCTCATCAAGCTACCACTGACTTTCTTCACAGAATTGGAAAACACTACTTTAAACTTCATATGGAACCAACAAAGAGCCCTCATAGCCAAGACAATCCTGGACAAGAAGGACAAAGCTGGAGGCATCATGCTACCTGACTTGAAACTATACTACAAGGCTACAGTAACCAAAACAGCATGGTACTGGGGCCAAACAGATATGCAGACCAATGGAACAGAATGGAGGCCTCAGAAATAACACCACACAGTTACAACCATATGATCTTTGACAAACCTGACACAAACAAGCAATGGGGAAAAGATTCCCTATTTAATAAATGGTGTTGGGAAAACTGGCTAGCCATATGCAGAAAACTGAAACTGGATCCCTTCCTTACACCTTTTACAAAAATCAACTCAAGATGGATCAAAGACTTAAACGTAAGACCTAGGACCATAAAAATCCTAGAAGAAAACCTGGGCAATACCATTCAGGAGATAGGCATGGGCAAAGACTTCATGTCTAAAACACCAAAAGCAATGGCAACAAAAGCCAAAATTGACAAAGGAGATCTAATTAAACTAAAGAGCTTCTGCACAGCAAAAGAAACTATCATCAGGGTGAGCAGGCAACCTACAGGATGGGAGAAAATTTTTGCAATCTATCCATCTGAGAAAGGGCTAATATCCAGAATCTACAAAGAACTTAAACAAATTTACAAGAAAAAAACAAACAACCCCATCAAAAAATGGGCAAAGGATATGAACAGACACTTCTCAAAAGAAGACATTTATGCAGCCAACAGACATTTGAAAAAATGCTGATCATCACTGGTCATTAAAGAAATGCAAATCAAAACCACAATGAGATACCAACTCACGCCAGTTAGAATGGTGATCATTAAAAAGTCAGGAAACAACAGATGCTGGAGAGGTTGTGGAAAATTAGGAACGCTTTTACACTGTTGATGGGAGTGTAAATTAATTCAACCATTGTGGAAGACAGTATGGCGATTCCTCAAGGATCTAGAACTAGAAATACCATTTGACCCAGCAAATCCCACTACTGGGCATATACCCAAAGGATTATAAATCATTCTACGATAAAGACACATGCACATGTATGTTTACTGTGGCACTATTCACAATAGCGAAGACTTGGAACCAACCCAAATGCCCATCAATGATAGACTGGATTAAGAAAATGTAGCACATATACACCATGGAATACTATACAGCCATAAAAAAGGATGAGTTCCTGTCCTTTGCAGGGACATGGATGAAGCTGGAAACCATCATTCTCAAAAATTATCACAAGATCAGAAAACCAAACACTGCATGTTCTCACTCATAAGTGGGAGCTGAACAATGAGAACACATGGAAACAGGGAGTGGAACAGCACACGCTGGGGCCTGTTGGGGGGTGGGGGGCTAGGGGAGGGATAACATTAGGAGAAATACCTAATGTAGGTGACGAGTTGATGGGTGCAGCAAACCACCAGGGCATGTGTATACCTATGTAACAAAACTGCACGTTCTGCACATGTAACCCAGAACTTAAAATATAATTTAAAAAATAAATAAAATAAAAAGCATCCAAATAGAAGAGAATAGTAAAATTATCTCTTTTTGCAGATGACATGATCATACATGTAGAAAACTCTAAAGACTCAAGAAAAAATTGTTAGAACTAATACATGAATTCTGTAAAGTTGCAGGATACAAAATCAACATACAGAAATCAGTGGTGTTTCTATACACTATAAAATATCCCAAAGGAAATTAGAAAATAATCTTATTTACAATAGCAACAAAAGAATAAAATACTTAGGAATAGACTTAACCAAAGAAATGAAAGACTTGTACAATGAAAATATAGAAAACATTTATTAAGGAAATTAAAGAAGACACAGATAAATAAAAGATATTCCATATTCCTAGATTTGAAGAATTAGTATTGTTAAAATGTCCACACTACCCAAAGTAATCTATAGATTTGATGTGATCCCTATCAAAATCTCAATGGTGTTCTTCACAGAAAAAAAAAAAAATTTTAAATTAATATGAAATCACAAAAGACCCCAAGGAGGCAAAGCAATCTTTTTTTTTTTTTTGAGACAGAGTCTTGCTCTGTTGCCCAGGCTGGAGTGCAGTGGTGCTATCTTGGCTCACTACAACCTCTGCCTCCCAGGTTTAAGTGATTCTCCTGCCTCAGCCTCCAGATTAGCTGGGATCACAGGGGCCTGCTACCACACCTGGCTAATTTTTGTATTTTTTCAGTAGAGACGGGGTTTCACCATGTTGGCCAGGCTGCTCTTAAACTTCTGACCTCAAGTGATACACCCGCCTCAGCCTCCCAAAGTGCTGGGATTACAGGCGTGGGCCACCACATGCAGCCTGGCAAAGCAATCTTAAGCAAGAGGAACAAAGCTAGAGGCATCATACTTCCTGATTTCAAAATATACTACAAGTCTCCAGTAATCAAAATAGTATGGTACTGGCATAAAAATAGACACATCAACCAAGGGAACAGAATAGAAAAGCCCAGAAATAAGTTCACACATTTACAGTCAACAGATTTTTGACAAGGGTGCCAAGAACACACAACGGGGAAAAGAGAGTCTCTTCAATAAATGATATTGGGAAAACTGAATATCCACATGCAGAAGAAAGAAATTGGGCCCTTTTCTCACACTATACATAAAATTCAACTCAAAATTGATTAAACACTTGTATATAAGACCTGAAACTATAAAACTCCTAGAAGAAAACAGGAAAAAAGCTACCTGATATTGATTTGGGCAATAATTTTTTTATATGACACCAAAAGCACAGGCAACAAAAACAAAAATAGAAACTGGGATTGCATCAAACTAAAAACTTTCTGCACAGCAAAAGAAATAATCAACAGAGTGAAAAGACAACCTATGGAATGGATGAAAATATTTGCAAACTGTATATCTGATAATGGGTAAGAAACTCAAACAACTCATTAGTAAGAAACAACCCAATTAAAAATGGGCAAAGAACCCAAATAGAATTTTTCAAAAGAAGAAATATAAAAGGCCAACAGATAAATGATGCTCAGCATCACTAACCCACAGGGAAATGCAAATCAAAACACAATGAGATATTCCCTCACATCTATTAGAATAGTGTCTTAGTCTGTTATGGACTATAACTTATTATGGACTCTAATTTATTATGCTGCTATGACAGAATACCACAGAATGAGTAATTTGTAGTGAACAGAAATGTATTTGGCTCACAGTTCTGGAGGCTGGGCAGTCCAAGATCAAGAGGCCAGCATCTGGCAAAGGCCTTCTTTCTATATCATAACATGGCAGAAAGGCAAAAAGAGGGCAAGAGAGAGCAATTCAAATTCACAGCCTTGGGTGCTTTTGTAATCGGCATTAATCCATTCATGAGGGTGGAGTCCTCATAACCTAAACACCTCCCATTCGGCCCTACCTCCCAACACTGTCGCATTGGGAATTAAGTTTCCAACACATGTTTTTTGGGGAAAACACTCAAACCATAGCAAATAGCTATTATCAAAAAGACAAAAGATGACAAATGTTGGTGGTAATGTGGAGAAAAGGAAACCTTTGTACACTGTTGCTGCAAAAATAAATTGGTACAGCCATTATGAAAAACAGCATAGAGGTTCCTCAAAAAAACTAAAAATGAATACCATGTGATCTGGCAATCTCACTTCTGTTATATATCCAAAGGATACAAAATCAGTATGTTGAATATCTGCACTCCCATGTTCACTGTAACAGTATTCACAATAGTCAAGATATGGAAACAACCTAAGTGTGTCCATTGATGGATGGAGGGATAAAGACAATCTGATATATATATATCTGATGGAATATTCCCACAATTATAAAATATTATTTGGCCTTAAAATAGAAGAAAATCCTCCCACTTGTGATAACATGGATGAACCTGGAAAATATTATGCTAAGTGTAATAAGCCAGACACAGAAAGAAAAATACTTCATGACCTCATATGTGGAATCTAAGATGGTCAAACTCATAAAAGCAGACAGTAGAATGTTAGGTGCTAGGGACTGTGGTGTGGGGGAAACAGGGAGATGTTGATCAAAGGGTACAAAATTTCAATTATGCAAGATAAATTAGTTCTGGAGATCTAATGTACGATATATTAACTATAGTAAACAATATTGTATACTTGAAATTTGCTAAAAGAGTAGGTCATAAATGTTCTCACCACAAAAAAGGTAGCTAGGCAAAGAGATAGATATATCTTAATTAGCTTGCTTGAGATGACCATTTCACAATGTATCAAACATCATATATGAAAAACAAAATATATCAAAACATCAAGTCGTACCTCTTAAATATATGCAACTTTTGTCAATTATACCTAAATAAAGATTTTTTAAAAGAGATGCAGTTCCCTGGGCACCATGTCAGTTCTACTGAATCAGAATCTAAATTTTAATAAGACCCTTAGCTGTTTCATAAGCACTAAAGTTTGAAAACACTGGCAGAGGACAGAGTCAGCTGTGAAAGAGTACTGGGAATGCACAGCCTATCCTCCACCCTGGTCTCAGAATGATCTTCTAAGAATGTAGTGTGTGTGTGTGTGTGTGTGTGTGTGTGTAGAGAGAGAGAGTCTATAATGTGGGCATTAATGAATGATCCCACTGTATGAATTAATGAGACACATGTTAGTATCCAAAACGTGGGATTTCACACCTTGACATGTCTGGGTTCTGGACAAAATTACATAACATATTCAAGAGAAAGGGAATACAGTTTGAGAAATATGGTAGTAATGCCAATTCGAAAGGCCTAGACTTAAACCATGGCATACAGCATAAGAAATACTGAAAATGATATCACTCATAGAACATCTGGGATTTTTTATCTGCTTGAATACACTAAAATAGGAATCAGTGTAAGTCTATTATATGATCACACATCAGTTTAGTATCATGGGAATTTTTTTTTTTTTTTGAGACGGAGTCTCGCTCTGTCGCCCAGGCTGGAGTGCAGTGTCGCGATCTCGGCTCACTGCAAGCTCCGCCTCCCGGGTTCACGCCGTTCTCCTGCCTCAGCCTCCCGAGTAGCTGGGACTACAGGCGCCCACCACCACGCCCAGCTAATTTTTTTGTATTTTTTTAGTAGAGACGGTGTTTCACCGTGTTAGCCAGGATGGTCTCGATCTCCTGACCTTGTGATCCGCCCACCTCGGCCTCCCAAAGTGCTGGGATTACAGGCATAAGCCGCCGTGCCCGGCTGGAAATTTTTAAAAATTATTCTGCCATGTAGCATTTTTTTCTTCCCATGGAATAGAAAATATTAATAAATTTGTGGCTTTGTTCCTAAACAAGTTATACCAGAAATCACAATATACTTTTTTATAAATATATCTGTATTGGGGGGTTAAAATAGAATGAATAACATATTCAAACCATATAACTTTATTTAAAGATTTACCAAGGATTTTGTTTTCTCTGCTGCTCTCCTTTCTATATAGGAGAAAATTTGACCTTCTATTTATGGCCTTTAGACTTGGCTTTTGCAAGAGCTAGTATAATTAAATCCCAGGTAATAAGTAAACACTCCAACCCACCTCTCTGGGGTGGGATGGTGCAAAATCATTTGTAGAAAGCTACCCGTTTCGTCTAGCTACCTCCTGCGTAAGTGGGTACTGGCAGCTCTTGGGGGCCTGAATTTTATGTCTCATTTTGACTAAAATAATGAATGTGTAGTCTGACTCCAAAAGGGGATAGTCATCTTTGATTTGAGATAGGTCTCGTTATGTTTCCAAATTTCTGATTTAAAAGAAATTTGTTGCTACAGAATAATCATTGAGAAGTAGAAGTTTTGAAATGAAGTATATATCAATGTAAAATGCCATTCCGTTTTATCAGCATCCAAAAAGTTTATGTTGAACTTAAGAGTATTATATAGCTAATAAATGTTGATCATTAACTTGTGACTAAACCGTATGTGCTAGGAAGAATATGATCTCCCAGTGATGTCCACATTTTAATCCCCAGAACATCTGACTGTGTTATGTTGCATGGCAAGAGGGACTTAAGGTTGCAGATGGAATTAAGTTTGCCAATTAGCTGATGTCAAAATAGGGAGAATATCCTGGATTATCCAGGTCGGCCCAATGTAATCACAAGAGGCCTTGAAAGTGAGAGAGAGAGGCAGAAGAGGAGAGTCAAAGGGAGACGTGACTACTTAAGAATAGTCACAAAGGTGCAATGTTACTGGCTTCGAAGATGGAGGAAGGAAGCCATGAGTTAATGAATGTGTGTGGCCTCTAGAAGCTGGAAAAGAAAGGAAAAAGGATCCTTTTCTTTTTCTTTTTTTTTGAGACGGAGTCTCACTCTCGCCCAGGCTGGAGTGCAGTGGTGCGATCTCCGCTCACTGCAAACTCCGCCTCCCGGGTTCACGCCATTCTCCTGCCTCAGCCTCCCGAGTAGCTGGGACTACAGGCGACCGAAAAAGGATCCTTTTCTAGAGCTTCCAGAAAGAAATGCAGCCCTGATGACACCTTGATTTTAGCCCAGTGAGACTTGGGTCAGTCTTCTGCCCTATCGAACTGTAAGATAATAAACTTGTGTTGTTTTAAGCCATATTAAGTTTGTGGTAATTTGCCACCCCAGCATTAGAAAACTAATACCCTATATACATTGGCTTTGCCTTCATTCGTTACTCAATCTTTGTGCCTTGATTAGAAACCTGCTTGGGGAGACAATTTATTAATTCAACAAATAGTTAATGACTGACTACACAAATCCTAGATTCCATATATTATGTGCCAGGCATTGTGCTAGAAGGCCTCACTGGTAAATTCTACTAAATGTTTAAGGAAGGATTAACATTAATCCTTCTTAAACTCTTCCAAGAGATAGAAAAGGAGAGTAAACTTTACAACTCATACTATGAGGCCACCATATCTTGATATCAAAGCCAGACAAATATATCACAAGAAAAGAAAATTACAAATTGCATGTAATTGAATATGTGAGTATAATATTCCCTTATGCATCTAGGTGCAAAAATCTTCAACAAAATATTAGCAAACCAAATCCAGCAGCATGTTATAAAGGTTATAGCCCATGCTCAAGTGGAAATTATCCCAATAATGCAAGACTGGTTCAACATAAGACAATCAATCCCCCAGTCAACTCCACATTAATAAAATATAGGGAAAAAAACCCCTGCAAGTTCATTCTGGTTGATGCAGAAAAATCACTTGATAAAGCTGAGCACCTTTTCATGACCAAAAAAAAAAAAAAAAAAAAAAAAACCACTAAGCAAACTAGAAATGGAAGAGAAAATCCACAACATGATAAAGAGCATTCATAAAATACCCAAAACTAACATCACACTCAATGGTAGAAGACTGAAAGATATTTCCCTAACATTAGAAACGAGACAAGAATGCCTGCTTTTACTGCTTCTATTCAAAATTGTATTGGAAGTCTTAGCCAGAGCAATTAGGAAAAAAAGAAATAAAAGGCATCCAAATTGAAAAGGAATAAGTAAAGCTATCTTATTCTCAGATGAACATGAGCTTATGTATGGAAAACCCTGAAGAATCCACAAAACACTATAGAGCTAATAAACGAATTCAGCAAAGTTGCAAGATATAAGATCAATGCGCAAAAATCAGTTGTATTTCTACACACTAGCAATGAACAATCTGAGATGAAATTAACAAAATAAAAAATAATTCTATTTAAAATAGCATCAAAAAGAATAAAATACTTAGGAATAAATTCAGCTAAGGAGGTACAAGACTTGTACACTGAAAACTACAAAACATTGCTGAAAGATATTAGAGACAGCATAAAGAAGTAAAAATATATCCTGTGTTCATGAATTGGAAGACAATATTATTAAGATGATAGTACTACCCAAAGTGATCTACAGATTTAATACAATCTGCATCAAAATCCCAATGGCCATTTTTTTTTGGCAGAAATGGAAAAGCCAATCTTAAAATTCACGTGTAATTGTGCAAGACCTCAAATAGCCAAAATAATCCTAAAAAATAACAAAGCTGGATAACTCACATTTCCCAAATTCAAAACTTCGTATAAAGCTACAGTTATCAACGCTTTGTGGTACTGGCATAAGGACAGACATATATATAAATGGAATAGAATTAAGAAGCAAGAAATAAACCCATAAATATATTCATGGGTATGTACCTCAAATACGGATGGTTCCCAGCTTATAATGGTTGGACTTACAATATTTTGACTTTATGATGGTATGAAAGCAACATGCATTCAGTAGAATCTATATGCATAAAAGTACTTAAAGTACACATACAACCATTCTGCCTTTCAGTGCAATATTGAATAAATTACGTGAGATAGTCAACACTTCATTATAAATTTGGCTTTATGTTATATGATTTTGCCCAACTGTAGCCTAATTGTAAGTGTTCTGAGCATGTTTAAGGTAGGCCAGGCTAAATTATGATGATTGGTAGGTTAGCCGCTGATATGGTTTGGCTCTGTATCCCCACCCAAATCTCACATCGAATTGTAATCCCCGTGTGTCAGAGGAGAGGCCTGGTGGGAGGTGATTGGATCATGGGGGTGGATTTCCCCTTGCTGTTCTTGAGACAGTGAGTAAGTTCTCATGAGATCTGATGGTTTAAAAGTGTATGACATTTCCCTCCTTCACTCTCTGTCTCTCCTGCTCCACCATGGTAAGGCGTGCTTGCTTCCCCTTTACCTGCTGCTGTGACTGTAAGTTTCCTGAGGCCCCGCAGTCATGCTTCCTGTTAAGCCTGCAGAACTGTGAGTCCATTAAACCTCTTTTCTTCATAAATTACCAAGTCTCAGGTAGTTCTTTATAGCAGTGTGAGAATGGACTAATATAGCTGTATTAAATGAATTTACACTAATAATGGTTTTAACTAACAATGGGTTTATCAGGATGTAATACCATCCCAAGTTGAGGAGCGTCTGTAATTTAAAACATCTGTTCAAACAAACACTTGTACAGGAGCGTTCATGGCAGCACTATTCACACTATCCAATCAGTAATGTAGGGGATCAAATGCCACCTCAAAATATGCCACTTTGGCATATTGATTATTTTGTGTTTAAAGGCACTTGAAAGTAGCAGATGCAAGAAGGGCACACTGACCTTCCTTTTTTTTTCATGAAAGGAAGAGATGAAACTCTGATGTGAAAGGTATTTTCTGTATACCAGGAAGAAGAAACACATTCTTATTGCCAGAGATGGAGAGTCCAGGCTTGAGGGAAAGCTGCACCAAAAAACCTTGTTACACAACTCTTACCTTCTTAGTGACTTTTCCACAATTAACTCTCCTAGCCCAAACCCCATTGTCTTGTTATGTTTTCACAATGTACCATACTTTTTCCACCCTAGTATGTAAGTATTCAGCTGTAATTGATCACTTGAGTCTTCATATTTCTTATGAGGGCTTCCATGTACATGTAAAAAATACCAAATAAAATTTTGTATGCTTTTCTTTTGTTAATCTATCTTATTTAAGTCCTAGCTGGAGAATCTAAGAGGATAGAGGACAACATTTACCTCCCCTGCCATGGAAATCACTTAATGAACTGTTCATCAACTGATGAGTAGATAAACAAAATGTGGCCTATTTATACAACAGAATATTTCTCACTGGTGTTGTCTCAATGCTTAACACAGTATACCTGGCACCACCCTTCAATATTTTTTGAAGAATGAGCAAATGAATTATCATATCTCCAGCTAGGTTCGCCAGTATGAGTGATATGTAGTGAGTGTCTACTATGTGCCATTTTACTACCTAAACTTTTTATGAAGTCTGTCCCCTAGTCTTATCTACCAATGCCATTGTCTTAGTTGAGATATCTGTCATTTCTTGACTGGTATAATACAGCAGCTTTCTAATTCTAATCTCAGTCCTCTCTGTTCTATTCTCCACATACCATCCTCTCTGTTCTATTCTCCACACAGCTTCCAGGGTGATCTTTCTAGAGGCAAATCAGACCATGTCACTCCCAAGCTGAAAGACCACAGTGGGTTCAGTGTAGCCTACAGGGTATTCTAAAACCTGAGCATGGCATAATAGAACCTCCATGTCTTGGCTCCTGCCTACCTCTTTCCCAGCCACATCAGCCACTACTGCTCCACTGGCATCGTGCTCTCCAGCCTTAATGAATTGGTTACAACTCCCCTCCTCCCACCGGTGCCTTGGCTTCTCATCATGCTACAGATTCTTTAACACACACATTGTCCTCCAAGAAGCTTGCCAGATCCACTCCTATTCTTTCAAAGAAACGTTTATTGACCACTCTTTATACACTATGACCAAATAGGATTTATCCCACAAATGTAAGGTTGGTTCAACATGTGAAAATCAGTTTATATAATACACCATATTAACAGAATGCATGGCGGAGCAGGGGGGGAGGGGGCTCATGGTCATCTTAATCATGTACAAAAAGGATCATTTGACAAAACGCAGTACCCTTTCATGAAAATAAATTCAACAAACCAGGAACAGAAAGAAACTTCTTCAACCTGATAGAGGGCATCCATGAAAAACCCAGAGATAATATCATACTTAATGGTGAAAGACTGGTTGATTTCCCCCTAAGATCAGGAATGCCACTTGTAACTCAACATCGTACTCAAAGTTCTAGTCAGGGCAATTAGTCAAGAAAAAGAAATAAAAGGCATCCAGATTGGAAAGGAACAAGTAAAACCATCTCTATTCATAGATGCATAGATGGCATCTTCTTATATAGAGGACACTAAAGAGTCCAACAAAAGAAAAAAAAAAAAAAACTGAGACGGTTTGGCTCTGTGTCCCCACCCAAATCTCATGTCGAATTGTAATCCCCACCTGTTGAAGGAAGGGCCTAGTGGGAGGTGATTGAATCATGGGGGCGGACTTCCCCCTTGCTATTCTTCTTATAGAGTGCTCACAAGATCTGATGATTGTTTGGAAATGTGCAGCGCTTCCCCCTTTGCGCGCGTTCTCTCTCTCTTCCTCCTGCTCCAACATGTGAAGAAGGTGCTTGCTTCCCCTTCGCCTTCCGCCATGATTGCACGTTTCCTGAGGCCTGCCCAGAAGCAGAAGCCTTGTACAGCCTGCAGAACCATGAGGCAATTAAACCTCTTTTCTTTATGAATTACCCATTCTCAGGCAGTTCTTTATAGCAGTGTAGGAACGGACTAATATGCCAACCCTGTCTGAGTATGCTCAGCAAAGCATATTCGGCTCAGCAAAGTTGCAGTATCCAAGATCAATCTGCAACAGTCAGTTGTATTTCTACACCCTAGCAATGAATAACATGAAAATAAGATTAAGGAAATGATTCATTTTACAGTAGCATCGAAACAATAAAATGTCGAGGAATAAATTTAACAAAAGGTGTACAAGATGTATACTCTGAAAATTACAAGACGTTGCTAAAATAAATTAAAGAAGACCTAAATAAATCGAAAGGCATTTTGTGTTAACGGATTGGAACACTTAATATTGTTAAGATGCCCATAATCTCCAAGGCAATATACAGATTCATTGTGATGCCTGTCAGGATCCAACCTGCCTTCTTTGTAAAAACTGACAAGCTGATCCTAAAATTCATAAGAAAATGTAAGGGGCTCAGATAGCCAAAACAATCTCAGAAAAGAAAAAAGTTGAAGGACTCACACTTCCCAATTTCAAAACGTACTACAAAACCGCAGTAATCCGAAAAGGGTGGTACTGCCATCGTGATAGATATAGTAGGTCAATGTTACAGAACTCAGAGTCAGGAATAAACCCATATATTTATGTAAAGTTTATTTTCAGTAAGAGTTCCAGCACCCCTCAGTGGGTGGAGGGGAAGAATAATCCCCTCAACAAACTGCGCTGGGACAACTGGATAGCCACATGCAAAAGAATGCCCCTGGACCCCTACCTCACATCACGTAAAGAATTAATTCAAAATGGATCACAGATCTAAATGTAAGGGCTGAAACTATAAAACTCTAAGAAGAAAACAGAGATGTAACTTTGCACGACCTTGGATTAGGCAACAGCTCCTTCAGTATGACACCAAAGGCAAAGCCACAGACATCTTTTCATTTGGCAAGTTGGACTACATCCAAATGTAAATCTTTTGGGCAACAAAGGGCTCTATCCAGAAAGTGAATGGGAGAAACATTTGCAAATCACATATCTGATAAGAGTCTATTTTCCAGAATATATGAATAAGTTTTAGAAGCCCACAGCCAAAATACAATCAACCGAATTAAAAAATGGGCAAAGGGCTTGAATAGACATTCCTCCAAAACAGAGGTACAGAGGGCCAAGAAGCACATGAAAAGATGTCTTAGTCTGTTTTCTGTTGCCATAATTGAATACCCGACACTGAACAATTTATAAAGAAAAGAAATTTATTTCTTACCGTTCTGGGGACTGGGAAGTGCCCCGGCATCTGGGGATGGCAGAGGGTATCACATGGCGAGAGGGCAAGAGGGTGTATGTCGTTTCAGGCCTCTCTTCCTATTCTTATAAAGCCACCAGTCGCATCCTGGGGGTCTCACCCCGATGACCTTATCTAATCCTAATTACCGTCTCGAAGGCTGCGCCTCCAATCAACACGTGAATTTGGGGATTAAGTTTCCCAGACACACAATTTGGGGGACGCACTCAAACCACAGCAACATCATTAGCCATTTGGGAAATACAAATGAAAACCACCATGAGATAGCACTTCACACCCACTAGGATGGCCACTGTAAACAAAACAAAATGAGGCAAACAGAAAACAAGTTTTGATGAGGCTGTGAAGAAATTGGGACTCTCACGCACTACTGTTGGGAATGCGGAAGATTACAGCTGCTGTGGAAATCAGTTTGGTGGTTCCTCAATAAGTTAAACAGAATTACCACACGAGCCAGCAGTTTGACTCCTAGAAATAGACCCAAAAGAACTGAAAAGAGATATTCAAAGAAAAACCTGTAGAGAGATGGTCATGGCAGTGCTATTCACAATAGCCAGAAGGGGGAAATAACCTGTCCATCAACTGACGACTGGGTAAACAAAATGTGGCCTCCTATTTATACAACAGAATCGTACTCAGTCATTCAAAGGAAGGAAGTACTGATTCATGCCTCTACATGGATGAACCCTGATGAAACCATTACGCTAAGCGAAAGCAGCCAGACACACAAGGCCTCACATTTGGTCGTATAATTCCATCTATAGGAAATCTCCAGAACAGGCTAACCTCTATGGACAGAAAGCAGAGGGACTAGGGGTTGCCAGGGACTATCGGGAACGTGTGCATGGGCGGGGGGAGGGGGTGTGTGTGGGAGGGTGTGGGGGCTGGTAGCGGTGGTGTGGGAGGAGGCGTGCGGCAAGCGACTGCTTATAGGTACAGGGGTTTCGGTTTCTTTTCGGGGTGTTGAAAACGTTTTGGAACTAGGTGGTCGTGATGGATGTGCCACATTGTGAAGGCGTGGTACCCATCCTCCCCTCGCCCACCCCTTTGTCTTTCCCACGGTGTTCCCATCCAGTAGAAAGGGAAAGTTCCCACTGGCAAAGAGAGGGTCACCAGCGCGATTCCCCCTGCCCCGCCCCACCCCACCCCACCCCCACGGCCCTCCAGCCACTTCTAGGCCCAGGCCTGCTCCCTCGAGGCCAATGGGAAAGCGATGAGGTCACCTGACGGACGTGTGTCCCTCGTGAGGGGCCGTCAGCACATGCGTGCCCGTCACCGGATGTGCGTGCCCATTGGTCTCGGCTCCCTAGCCAATGAGGGGCTGGGCCCTGGTCGCTAGGATACACAGTACTGGACGCGGTAACTGTCGTCTTGAGAGCCATCTTGCCTAGCTGGGCCAAGCCGAGATAGCACACTCAACGCCCAGCATGCCGAGGAGGAGGAGACATCGAGGGTCCTCCGGTGCTGGCGGCCGGGGGCGGACCTGCTCTCGCGCCGTCCGAGCGGAGCTTTCGTTTTCAGTGAGCCAGGTGGAGCGCAGTCTACGGGAGGGCCACTACGCTCAGCGCCTGAGTCGCACGGCGCCGGTCTACCTCGCTGCGGTTATTGAGTACCTGACGGCCAAGGTCCTGGAGCTGGCGGGCAACGAGGCCCAGAACAGCGGAGAGCGGAACATCACTCCCCTGCTGCTGGACATGGCGGTTCACAACGACAGGCTGCTGAGCACCCTTTTCAGCTCGACCACCATCTCTCAAGCGGCCCCTGGCGAGGACTAGCTTCTGACACCCGGCCCCCGGGACCTGACAGGTCCACTCGTCCACCCACCCGGCCCCAAATCCCCCGGCCTGAACCCCCGGCCTTAAACACCCTCCCCCCACAACCCGGGCCCCAGAGTCTTGGGCCTTCATTAATTCTGTCAATAAAGTGTTTAGAGGAACCCACCTGCCTGCTTCAGTCTCTTTGCCTTGGGGTGGGGGTGGGGGGGCGGTGAGATGGGTTGGGGGGTTGTGAGACCTCCACAGCTGGAGGGATGGAGAGGTGGTGGGGGTCTGGGGTTGGGTGGGAGTCAGGGATGGCACAGAGGAGCAGTCTCTCCCGGTGACAGTGCAGGGGAGTGGCCCTGGGTGGGAAGGGGACACCCGCGCTGGTTCTGAGCAAGTCAGGGCCTGCCCGGGAAAGTCCTCAGCATGATGGTGTTCGTTGGGGCGGGTGGGCCTCAAGATCATGACTGCAGTGTTGCGACAGGACGGACTTCTAAGGCAACCGGGGTGGGGACGGAGAGGTGGACCCGGCGCTTGGCAAGGGGCCCTGGACGGGAAGACGGAGGAGTGAGTAGTCGGGGGGGCGGGGGGGGGGGGGACAACAGTCCAGAAATGCACAGACATGGAATTAGGGTCACGAATTTAGTTGGGTCATGTTCAGATGGAGAGGCTGTGGGATGCCTTTAGCAACCTAGACCATTTGCATTGCAGCCGAGCTAGCAGCAGCTGGTGCCCCGCCAGGCCCCGCGTACCTTCCCAGGGTCCTGGATCCGCATCCCCGAGACCCTCGATTTGCATACGCCGCTCACAGCCCGGCCAGGCCCCGCCTCCGATCCCGCTCTTTGCATATCACCAGGGCAAGGGGCAGGCTCGGGCTGGGGAGCCGGCGCGGGCACGGCGGCAGCCCGCCGAGGGGGACGCAGGGCACGTCGCCCCGCCCCGGCCCGCCCGCCAGCTGCGGCGGCGCGTCGGGAAGTGCTTGGGGCGGCGAGCATGGCGGCAGCGGCTGCAGGCCTGGGCGGCGGCGCCGGCCCGGGACCCGAGGCCGGGGACTTCCTGGCCCGCTACCGGCTGGTATCGAACAAGCTGAAGAAGCGGTTCCTGCGGAAGCCGAACGTGGCGGAGGCCGGCGAGCAGTTCGGACAGCTGGGCCGGGAGCTGCGCGCCCAGGAGTGTCTGCCCTACGCGGCCTGGTGCCAGCTGGCGGTGGCGCGCTGCCAGCAGGCGCTCTTCCACGGGCCCGGGGAGGCGCTGGCCCTCACCGAGGCCGCCCGCCTCTTCCTGCGGCAGGAGCGCGACGCGCGCCAGCGCCTGGTCTGCCCCGCCGCCTACGGGGAGCCGCTGCAGGCCGCCGCCAGCGCCCTGGGCGCCGCGGTGCGTCTGCACCTCGAGCTGGGCCAGCCGGCCGCCGCCGCCGCCCTCTGCCTCGAGCTGGCCGCCGCCCTGCGCGACCTGGGCCAGCCGGCCGCCGCCGCCGGTCACTTCCAGCGCGCCGCCCAGCTCCAGCTGCCCCAGCTGCCCCTGGCCGCGCTGCAGGCGCTTGGCGAGGCCGCCTCCTGCCAGCTGCTGGCGCGCGACTACACCGGCGCCCTGGCGGTCTTCACGCGCATGCAGCGCCTGGCGCGGGAGCACGGCGGCCACCCGGTGCAGTCACTGCCGCCGCCCCCGCCGCCGGCACCCCAGCCCGGGCCCGGGGCGACGCCCGCCCTACCGGCCGCGCTGCTTCCTCCGAACTCCGGCTCGGCGGCGCCCTCTCCCGCCGCCCTGGGCGCCTTCTCGGACGTGCTGGTCCGCTGCGAGGTGTCCCGCGTGCTGCTGCTGCTCCTCCTGCAACCACCGCCCGCCAAGCTGCTGCCGGAGCACGCCCAGACCCTGGAGAAGTACTCCTGGGAGGCTTTTGACAGCCACGGGCAGGAGAGCAGCGGCCAGCTTCCCGAGGAGCTCTTTCTGCTGCTCCAGTCTTTGGTCATGGCTACCCACGAAAAGGACACGGAAGCCATCAAGTCGCTGCAGGTGGAGATGTGGCCACTGTTGACTGCTGAGCAGAACCACCTCCTTCACCTCGTTCTGCAAGAAACCATCTCCCCCTCAGGACAGGGAGTCTGATCCATCCCATTCGCCCAATGACTTCTTTTTGCCCAGGCCGGGACTTTTTGCATCAGTCACGTTAACCAGATGACTTTGCCTGTTACCAAACCTCATGCATCCACGTTTGCGTCTGGGGAGGAATAAAAAGACATCGTTCCCGCTTCTGCGTTTTGTTATTCCTACTGCCGCCACAGGAATTATTTCGTTGGCTGAACGTTACCAGCACCCCAAGAACACGTTTTGATAGAATCAGAGTAGAGGACGTGGCTGTCTTCTAAAAAGCCACGACATGAAAATGACAATCCCTTTCGTCTCCTTCCTCCGCTGCTTCCACCCAACGCAGCCTCCTGCCTCCGCCTTTGTTTCATAGTGAGGATTTTATTTTGCACGGTGCCCTCCCTCTAAATACCTACCCTAGATGATTTCATCCTGCCCCTCACTTCTTAACATATTCCTGTGTCTTTGTAATGGCCAAATTTCTCCTTCCACTCGTCCGCACGGTACGTCTTCATGGGAGTCATTTTATTCCTTACAGCTTCCTTGTAACCACAGCCCTAAATCCATGATAAAGCTACTCTTGTACTCCTCATGTGTGGTTTTGGTGTCCGTCGTCTATAAAATGTGACTCTCTTACCTACTTGTCAGGAGGCCAGAAGCAGAACCAGATAGCTGTTTGGGCTCCAGGATGTATTCGTTCCTTTGAAATTTGCGCTATGCCTCCTATGTGGGCAACGAACCTGCAGAGATCATCTATGATGTGCTCCGTACTCAGGTGACTGCAATGCAGATACATCCAGTGCAGCGGGTCTGGTGCCGATGCATCGATTTGCATTGGAATTCACGGTTCTGGTTCCATTCCCAGAGGTATATGCAGTCTGGATCACAACAGCTTTTATTTGTAATAGGGATTTTTTTTTTTTTTTTCCGAGATGGAGTCTCACTCTGTCGCCCAGGCAGGAGCGCAGTGGCGTGATCTCGGCTCACTGCAACCTCCGCCTCCTGGGTTCAAGCGATTCTCCTACCTCAACCTCCAGGGTGCCTGGGATTACAGGCGTGCACCACCACACTGGGCTAATTTTTGTATTTTTAATAGAGATGGGGTCTCACCATGTTGGCCAAGCTGGTCTCCAACTCCTGACCTCAAATGATCCACCCTCCTCGGCCTCCCAAAGTGCTGGGATTACAGGCATGAGCCACCACGCCTGGCCTGTAATAGGGATTTTGCTGCAACGTTTAGTTAAGTAGGTGAAATCAGAGTGCGTGGCCCTTTGGTGGTGTGCGATCACGTGACTGCAAGGCAGCCTCCGTGTTCCCCCAAAGCAGGATGGCGTTCCGTTTGAGAACACTTAAGTTTCCAAGGCTTTCTGGCTCAAATGGAGCGTGCCCCCCAACTAAGCTGTTTTCTTATTTATTGCGTCTTTTTAATCCTTTTGATGGTGACAACAAGAACTCTTCAGAATATAGCCTCTTTCTCAAACTTTCAACCCTGGGGAAATGCATCCTTTGGGCCGAAGTTGCACACAATACTGATCTTCGGGGCTGAGATGTAAGGACACAGTTTGGAGTAGGTGTTTTTGTTTTGCGTCTTTTTGCGGGGGAGAGGTGTGGAGGGTTGTCACTGTGAGTTGAGTGCCTCCAAATGGGTGGGACTTGTAGGGTGTTCTTTTCTGCTTCTATTTCTATGTCGACAGTGTGGAAGTAATGGGAAGCACAGGAGAGGCCCATTCCACCATCATTCCTCTTTCTCTCACTTGGCTGCCAGGAAGGGTCCTACGGAGCCCTGAACGCCTAGCCCAAATTATTGTAAAAGCGGTTGAAGGGCTCATGCTCCTTTGCTCTTTGGCTCTTTCCTGGTATGCTCCTCTTAACCCGGGCTGCAGACCTGGCCGGCTGGCTTCTTGTCAGGTTCAGGAGCTACGGAGCATGACTGGTGACCAGTTTGGGATTTGGGCTTCAGGAGAAGCCTCCTTAGGCCTCCGGTCCAAACTCCTTGCGTCAGGGAGGTGAGGGGAAGGATAACCAGACGGTCAGGTAGTGGGTATCTGAGCATAGTTCTAGGAAACACTAAAACTCCTCGTTTTCCATTTGCCGTGGGCTCATTCATGTATCTCCCTCAGAAGCTTAAGAGCAGTGATAACTGGGCCGAGGCCAGATTTCAGCATTTTTGAGAATTCCCTCATAATGTATCACATCAATATGAAAAGTCAACACTGATTTCTAGCATGCCAAAAGCAAATACTTTCAGAGGACATGATTAGTTTGCTTTTTAACTTGAAAACAATTCCAAATTCACACTTAAAACAGTGTAAACCGTCGGAAATGGTGGCAGCGAAGCAGTGAACCCTTAAAGGCTGTTGGGGTTCCCCTTCTCCCCGTTGTGAGGTACTCCCAAAAGGATAAATGTTGCTTATGAAAGAATATTTTATACGTGAATAGTACAAAGACAAAGACGTTTGAGAACCGCTACGCCGGAGGAAGGTGGTCAAGACTGAAATTAGTGTGTTAGGCAAGATCTGGTTCCTAGGTGCTGAGGATTCTGGTGCCAAGCATTAATTTTAACCGTGTAGGCATCTCTACCACCGTTAGAGGAGACCAGCAGCCCACAGACTCTTTTTGTCAAGGGCGGGATAGAAATGTGTTAGTCTTTACAGACCACAGATGGTCTCTGTTGCACAGTCTTCTTTGTTTCTTTGTATGTTTGTCTTTGCAATCCTTTCAACGTGTAAAAACTATTCTTAACTCAGTCTGTACAAAAGCAGGCTGTGGGCCAAATTCTGGGACTATAGTTTGCCCACCTCTGAATTAGAATCCAGAAGATAGTAGTTGCTCAATAACTGTTCAAGGAATGAACCTCATGAGAGTAGTTAATAACTGTAAGTAATTTATCCTTATCGTTAAAAGACAAAGATTGAAGAATAAGTGAACTAAGCATTCACCTCCAGATTGTAGGAAACAAACCAAAAGAAAGGAAAATAGAATTTTTAAAGTTTTGAACAGAGATTGATGAACTAGAAACAGCTCTTTCAAAACCACGTTTGGGTTTAAAACTGAGCTGATTCTTTGAAAAATTAATAGAATAGACAAACACTTGCCAACTCGATACAGAAGGGAAAAAAGGAGAAAAGACATGTGTGTATACAGATATAGATGTATGACACAGGGATATATGACTCTAATGTGCCCATTTGCAGACATTAACTCAAGGCAACACAAATGAGAATAGCAATAATCATATAACGATTGGAAAATACAGCCTAGTATCTCTCACTAAATAAAGCACATGGCTCATATGGCTTTTTCATTTACTCTCATTAAATACTGGATTCCTACATTAAATAAGCTATTCTAGAGCAATAGTCTTCATGGAAAAAAATGGAAGCTTTCCCACTTTATTTTCAAGTTTAATATAACCCTCATGCCAAAACCTGGTAAGTAGAGCTACTGAAAAAGCTAAACCCATTTCATTCATGAATATAGATATAGAAATTATAAATAAAATGTTGGCAAATTGGATCCAGCTAAGTTTTAAATAACTAACACACTATGACTGACGAAAGTTTTCCCAGGAATGGAGCACAGTAGTGCTCTTGCACTGGTCTGTGAGAGCCAATTGTAAGTAAGCATCTCTTCCCATCCCTGGGGCCAGGCATGATGGGAGTAGTATTTATGTCAGGGAAATCTGCCAATGCTATAAATCAAGGCCTTTACTTCTTAACCTCCTCTCACTTTGCTCCCCTGTGGGTTGTTAATTTCTTGTCAGCACACTATTGAATGTTAAGTATAATTTGACAACACAAAAGAGAAATGTGACCATGTCAAAGATGCTGGAAAAGCATTTGATAAAATTCAGTTGCCATTGCAAATAAAATAGGGATAGGAGAAACCTTTTTAAACGTCATAAAAAGTATTTGAAACTAACAGTGAACATTATATTAAACAGTGAAACACAGGTTACATTCTCATTAAAGTCAAGAGCAAGACAGGCCTATTTGTTACGTGTTTACCAGATCCTGTCAGCATAATGTCATCAGTGTAATGGACAGGCATGGTGCTTGTGGGATGTAAAGATGTTTGAGGTCCCTTGAGTCTATATTATGATAGAAAACAAGAGAGCTAACATTGCCCTGATGCATGGGCAGTAAACTTAATACTCTTGTTCCTACTTGGTAAATTCAAATGTATTCTGATTTTACTAATGTATGGAAATGAAGAAAAAACATTCTCTAGGTCAATACTTCCATATCAGGTGCCTGGGGCTGTGTAAATTTGCTTCAACAGAGATATGATATCTGGAATTGCAATTGTTTTTTGGCATCACCACCTGATTAAATTTGTGATCTGCTGTCATTTTCTGTGACTCTCCTGGCTTTCGTAGTGGCCAAACAGGGTCTCTAAGGAGAATAGTCACTGGTTTGTGAGGCATCTATCTCAGTTATAGCCACTGAAAGGCTTTTACACAAAAGAGGGATGACTGCTTCAGAGACTGGGGAGTGGTTGCCTCCTCAGGCAAAGGAGGTTCAGGGGAATTTGGAGGTTTGCAATTCTCAGCCTCATCCATGTCTGCCTAAATGCCTCCATCTCAGGCCTCAGAGTTTCACTCCTTCCCACCGGTACTCTTAGCACAGCATAATAGATCTGGTGGATTGAGCATTTAATTGTCACTGCAGCTCTGCAACTTATGCTCAGCCCCTAAGTCGTATCTGCCTACAACCACAGGATATGGAGGATTCCTCAAAAGCTCTATGCATGCATCCTGATTTTCCATGTATGTTCATCAGTGTTCTTATTTTGTATATATTCCTAACATTTCATTTCTTTTTCCATGTGTATGCTCTCTAGGGCTGTAAGAAGACAGACCACTCTACAATCAGGTAATACTACGTTTGTTGCCACAGTGACTAAATGCCACTGTCATTTAGTCTCCCCAGTGTCTTACTTGCCACCTGCAACTCATCCCATAGTATCACTGGTGATAATCTGAGAAACTATAATACTAACACATGTCATGGATTCCCTAACTGCTCATTTTCTTCCTTGGCAAATATGTTATCTCTGTGTTTCTTGAATATATTAGCAACATAACCTTAGAATTGCATTTTGAAAATCTGTTTCCTGGGGTTTCTTCTAGCACCAATTACTGTATGAAACAAGGGATCCAGCAAGGAACAGAAAACATGGAAATTAGGATAATTTGTGGAAGGTTTAATAAAGATACTAGTTAGGAGGGTGGGAACAGAGTATTACCATCCTGTAAACCCAAAATAAAATTCTAATCCCCCCAACCATCTGAATGGACCCCTCCTTTCGGCAAAGGGCATTCCAAAGTTAACCTGAAAAACTAGTTCAGGCCATGATGGGAAAGTGGGGATCAAATATGCCTTATTATACCCACCTCCCTTTTGGAATTCAGAAAAATCTGACCAGCATTAACATCAACACAGACCTTCGGACTGATGGAACAGACTCTTTAAGTCTGATAAGAAACATTTACAATCTATTCTTTCTGAAGCCTGCTATCTGGAGGCTTCATCTGCATGACAGAACCTTGGTCTTCACAGCCCCTTATCTTAACCCAGATGTTCCTCTCTATTGATTCTAAGTATTTACACAATAACTTAACTCTTTCAACCAATTGCCAATCAGAAAATCTTTGAATCTACCTACGACCTGGAAGCCCCGCCTCGCTTCCAGTTGTCCTGCCTTTCCAAACTCAGTGAATGTACATCTTCCATCTATTGATTTAGGTCTTATGTCTCCCTAAAATGCATAAAACCAAGTTGTAGCCAGACCACCTTGAGCACATGTTCTCAGGATCTCCTGAGGGCTGTGTCACAGGCCATTGGTCTTTCATATTTGGCTCATAATAAATCTCTTCAAGTATTTTACAGGGTTTAACTTTTTGTTTGTTGACAATCCCTAAACCTGAAAGGATCAGAAGAGAGAAACATCCTGAAAGAGAGAATTGGATAGATTATTGTAGTGGCTTTAAAAAATGACCACCAATTATTTAACATTTCTCCCATTAAAAATTAGGGTCTATGTCTCTTCCCCTTGAATCTGGGTGGATATGCGATTTGCTTCTAACCAATAGAATGTATTGAAAGTGAGAACTAAACTCTGATTTTTTTTTATCTTGCCCAAATTCCTATCTAAGGGGTCTGGGGAGTCATGCCCTACAAATCATAAATTCTCATCAGATGGGTTTTATTTAACCTTATATGTCATGATTTACTTTCCAACCTTACTCTGGCATAACATTGTGAGACAAGGAAGAAAATCAAAATATTTTACCCCAAAACATGTTTTTTTGCCATATTTTGAAATGGCCCTGCAAAGCTGTTCTTTGTGGAGGGATATTTGCAACTGTAAAGAATCTCTATTAACATAGCTAGATCTTTTTCTCCCAGCCCCTCCCAATCTTAAAGAGATTAACTAAGATCTGAATACAAAACATTTGTCATCTATTGTCTCTAAGGGGAGCCACTATAAGACTTCAAAAGAACTTTGGTCTCCACAATGTTTATCTTAACCTGAACATTCCCTTTCTATCAATCCCAGGTCTTCAGACAAACTCAACCAATTGTCAACCAGAAAATGTTTAAATTCACCTATAGCCCGGAAGCCCCCAGGTTGAGTTGTCCCGCCTTTCTGGACCAAATCAGTGTATTTCTTAAATGTATTTGATTGATGTCTCAAGCCTCTCTAAAATGTATAAAACCAAGCTGTGCCCTGACCATCTTGGGCACATGTTCTCAGGACCTCCTGAGGGCTGTGTCATGGGCCATACTCACTCATATTTGGCTCAGAATAAATCTCTTCAAATATTTTATAGAGTTCGACACTTTGTCGACAAAAGTGATGCTACATAACTTAGAAGACTTGGTCAGAAAAGGTTATGTAGTCTTCACCTTGTTAACTGTAACACTCACACTTGGAGGCCCTAAAATGACGTGTAAGAAGTCCGACTACAGGCTGGGTGTGGTGGCTTACGCCTGTAATCCCAGCACTTTGGGAGGCTGAGGTGGGCGGATCACCTGAGGTCAGGAGTTCAAGACCAGCCTGGTCAACATGGCAAAACCCTGTCTCTACTAAAAATACAAAAATTAGCTGGGCGTGGTGGCATGAGCCCGTAGTCCCAGCTACTCAGGAGGCTGAGGCAGGAGAATCACTTGAACCCGGGAGGCAGAGGTTGCAGTGAGCCAAGATCACACCAGTGCACTCCAGCCTGGGCAACAGAGTGAGACTCTGTCCTCCCCCCACCCTCCTTCCCCCCCTCAAAAAGAAGTCCAACTACCTTGAAACATGCTGTAAGGAAGGCCAGGCCTCAGGGAAAATCCACGTAAAGTTACATCAGTCAACAACCCCAGATTCTGTCATAGCTGACAGTCAGTACCAACCACCAGAAAAGCAAGAGAAGGAACTTCCAGATGATTCCAGCACCCAGCTGTTAAATAATCCTAACTGAGGCTCCAGAAACCACCCATCCCCACTGTGTCCCAGTCTTGATCTACAGAATCTGTGAGCAAAACATAATGGTTATTGTTATGACACCAAGTTTTGAAGTGGCTTGGTACACAGCAATAGTAGCTAGTACAGGTAGAAAAAGCCACTCTGAGGGAAACAGTGACCTTAAGTGGGGAGATACAGTGAACTCCTCTACAAGGAGAAAGTCAGAAGAATAAATATGCCAATCTTTTGCCAGTGCTCCCTGTTGGTGAAATCCAACCAAAAGCTGGAGGACAAGGTAACCTGTTGATGTATTCTATACAAGCTCACCTCACAGAACAAGAAGCAGGGTAGAGAAGCAGGAAAATGGATCTAAAGGGGCAAACAAAAGTTATCTTGCTTGGGGTCATTTGAAGACTTTGAACTTTATTCTGAAGACAATGGGAAGACATTGAAAAGTTTTAGGCAGGCGACTGATGATTATCCTGAAAATGATGTGCAGCTTTTATCGGAGAACAGATTAGAGACGGGGGAAGACTAGTTAGGAATGTAATACAATAGATCAAGTGTGAGGTGATGGGACCCTGGGCTGTGGCAACAGCGGTATAAATGGAAACAGAAGAAAGAGATGTGAGAGGCATTATAACTAAAGGATTGACCAGATTTGTGGGCATAAAAATGAGGGAAGAGTAGACAATAACGCTGAGGTTTTAAGCCTTTAAGGGTCTTGAGCTCACCTCTAGAGAATTCATCAATTCCCAAAGTTTCACCCATCCTTTTATGTGGAAGTCATGAATCTTCATCTCCATCCATGGTTTTGCCCCCTAAACTTGTCTTTCACCTACTGCCTGCTGAACATTTCAACCTGATTGTCCTACTATAACCTCAAACCTAGGATATCCATAAGCAAGCTCACAATCATCAATCCACACAGTCCTGAATCACATATTTCTATCAATACAGCATCTCTTCATTTCTATCATCTATGAGCCTTGACACTACTACATTTTTGCTGATATGTCCGTAATAACTCTATTGCTCATAAGTGAAAAATTATTTTTTGGAATTAAGTTTGTGGAAGCTAAGAGTGTTTGTCCAATATCTGAAATCTGCCAAAATTCTTTAAAGTATTCAGGCATTCCCTTTAAATGACTAATTACATACCATTAAGGTTCCAGTGGAATTTCCTCGATAAGTCTGCCACTTCTTCCCATCAAGACTATACATGATGATAAACTGAGAGATGTAGAGGCTGGAGAACTTCTGACGGGCACCCTGGGTCTTGATGCCGTGAATAATCATTGGTGCCAACAGATCCACCTACCAATTAAAATAACACTTTATTTTAACCTATTTTTAAATGTATGTGCTACCTCCTGAAACTAATTATTAGCTTAGGAAGAATCTACATTGCTACAGGTGTGTCCATCATTACCTTAGGTGTGCAAGTGAAGCAGTCACCAATGTTGAAATGTGCATGTGTGTGTGAAGCTGTGGGATACACAGTAGAAATGAATAGAAAGATGCTTATTGAGTTCCCAGCCTGCTTCTTGACAAACCAAACCACTACCAAATCATTGAGCCCCCATTTCGTACACACACACACACACACACACACACACATACACACAAACACACACACACCTTTTGTGGACTCACATAAGCTAATGGACCCACATAAGCTAATGCTTTGCCCACACCTCAGCCTCAGACCAAAGCCAATTTCCTCCCCTCTCCCGAAACCAGACCCACCCCAACATCACTGTCAGTGATGAACTGCTACACCTCCTTCAAGTGTTAGTTCAGAAACTATTTTTCCTGGTTAGCCTTCTCTGACTCACCCAGACAAATTTAGTGCTGCTTCTTCTATGCTTCTACTTCACTTTGTATATAACTTCATTATAGCAAATTATTGCACCATATTATAAGGTTGCTTTGCTTTTCTGCTTTCCTTATTAGACTGAGATCCTTAAGGCAGTGAACCCATTTGAGTCACCTAACTTTCTGTGTCTCAACTTATCTGTAAAGTGAAGATAATATTAGTTTTTATCTCAAAGGGCTGCCATAGGGGTTAAAGAGTTAATACATGTAATGTGCTGAGTTCAGTGCCTGGCGCATACTAAACACTCAATCAATGTTAGCTTTTATATTCTCTCTAGCCCCAGCACCTAATATGGTATCTGGTATAATGCTGCTGTATAGCAAATGCTTTGGAATGAATGAGTGAATAATGGGAAAGTAGTACAGAATGGACACTTCTTAAAGAAGAGGTCATGGGCTGCAAGAACATTAGAAGTATCAGTTACTGTTCTAACAAACAAGTCAAATTTAGCACGTTTTCACACATGCCTGACACACACAAATTGGACTGGTCATGACTCTTATGCTTAATAACTGTCTCCTTCAGCTGACTGTAAGTTCCATTCATACACTCATTCAAAGAATATTTTTTAGCACTTGCTATGTGCCAAGCACTGTTTTAGGTACAGGGAATAGAGTAGTAAACAAGAAAGAAAGCCCTGCCCTCATGGAACTTACAGTTGAGTAGGAGAAATAGACCTTATATCATATATGTTTTTATTTGTTTATAGCATCAAGTAGTGATAAGTGCAGGAGAAAAATGAAGCAGGGTAACAGGACAGAGTGTCAAGGTCTTCAGAAGTTGCAGCACTGTCTTTTCCCAGATAGATGGTATTCCCAATCAAAGACACTTCATTTTAACCTCTTGGTATTGTGGCATAAAAAAGTGAAAGCACCAGGCACAAAAATCATGACTTCTACTGAATTGACTTTTACTGTTTCTTCGTATAGATAGAGTATAAGAGTTCTTTCTTGGACCAGTGATTATTGTATTTTCCAGCAGCCTTGCTAGAATAAAGCTGCAATAGAACCAGGCTACAATAAAGCCTTGGCAGCCTACCTACATTCTGCAACTGACAAATGCTTGACAACTGATGAATGCTTGACAAACTGCCAGGCTTATCCACTTCATCTTCTTGTGCCTCTTCTACATTATAATTGGCACCTGGGAGCAGTTTGACAATTACAGACTCAACAGCTTCACCTATGTGCCCAGCCAGGTGTTTCAGTGTAACTACAAGACACATCTCTCTACTAGGAAGTAAGCAAGGTGGTAATGAGTTTCATTGTATAAAAGTACAAACACTGCAGCTGCGTATCTCCATGGGGCCTGCTGACTTCCCCCTGTGCATTGCCTGGTCTTGGTCACCTGGTGCTCCTCAAGCCAGCCCAGTGCTCTTGTGTCTTGGGGCCAGGCTGTTGTGCACTCTTCAGGCCTTCTCACGAGAATAGATGCCTTCTCCAACTCCCTTCCTTGTCAGCACCCCCTTTCAACTCCATCTCCATGGTTTATTTTATAAAGTTACGAGATCTATAAAAAGTCTAGCTGGACCTTAGTAGGACAGATGGCAAAAACCACCTTGAAGATAAGGCGATTCAATAGTGGTAGATGATAACATAACTAGGTGGATTTGTAACTGGTTTAATTACCACAAGTGAACAGTGACAGTTAATAGATGGTTATCAACTTAAAGGGAGCATTCCGGAAACAGTGTAGTACAACGATTACCAATTAGGGTTCTGGAGCCCAGCTATCAGAATTTGAATTTTGGCTCAGTCACTTATTAGCCGTGTGACTTGGGCCACAATAACCTCTCTATGCTTCAATTTCATTATCTAAAATGAAGATGATAGTAACATCTACCTCACAAGGTTGTAGTAAGGACTTAACAGCTTGATTTGTATTGTGCACACACTAAGGAAGTCTTGTCTACTTCAATATTTTGATCATGACTTTGCTGCAGTATTAGAAAGTTTACTGATCAAATCAGTAACTGGAAAAACTAGGAAATACTTTGGGACACTGAAGATCGGCAAGCTGAAACAATGGGCCAAATCTAGTAAGTGGAAACAACAGAGTATGTCATTCAGGGTTCATTGGCTAGGCACAGACAGGACACTCTATTTACTAGTCTTATCAGGTTGTATCTAGTGAGGAAGATATAATTCCGCCCTCCCAAATAAGAATGTTATTACAAAAAATTAAGTAGCACAGACAGACACAGGGTGGCCAAATAGATAAACATGTTCTCTATACAGGGATACACTTAAGGTTGAAAATAACCATAGAAATACAAGGTGAAGAACATAACATGTTGTTTGGCAGAAGCACAAACCAACAAAAAATACTTAGGGATTAGTGAACAGCAGCTCAGATTGAGTCAAAATTGGCAGTGTCTACAAAACAATGCTGTGGCATTAATAGACATGCTATTTGCAAAGATGGAAACCAAAATGTTTTCTCCATTTCCTGTTTGGGCTTCTAGAAGGCATCTAGCCTCATGTTTAGGTGGAGAGGCTGAGCAGGCACTTCCAAGCTGCCCTCAGCTTTTGTGAGGCATGGAAGAGACCCAAGAGTTTCCATCTGTCTGTCTTTGAAGGGGCCTGATTGATCATATGTTGAAATGATAGTATTTTCAGATATGTTGAGTTAAATAAAATGTATTATTAAAGTGAATTTCACATTTTTGAAAACGTGGCTACAGAAAATGTAAAAGTACACATGTGGTTTGCATTTGTGAACCATTTGTTTTATGTTAAAATAAAAGGGATTGGCGTACTTAAGGACACGTGGGCAGTTGGAAGCATCTAATAATAACATATACCGTCTTGAGAGATGACGAGTTCAATATTATAGAAAATATTCAGATGTCCTAATCCCAGTAGAAGGACTAAAATACAGAAACAGGACATATCAATATACTCAATTCTATCCCCATATCTCTTTGTTCATGACTGCTTTTGTACAAATCATTAAGGCATTCTGTTCTTTAGTTTTCTCACATTCATAGAATCCTTTGAGCTTACAAGAGGAATAAGTAATGCAATTGATTGAATGTGATACATTTCCCATCATTGATTACATTTTCTAACCTTGATCCAAGAAAAGGGCTCCTTGGTGCTCCAGGCATTGATTGATCCGGAATAATGAAGTCTGGCCAGCTTTGGGGCCCACTGTCCTTTGCCCAAGTAAAGAAACAGAGATTAAATTCAGCTGGGTTAGTGCTAGACACTTGAGAAGAAAGTTATTGTCCTGAGAAAGGTTAATCTAAGCTGTGGTGAAAATTGAGAAAAACATAAAGGCTTTATGGCATACCAGTATCAATTACTATCTAAGGATATTGCTTATCCTTGTTGTCCATTTTATTTTCTAAAATTTATAATTTTGTTAATTGTTAGCACCTCTAACTAGCTGATACTGCAATTTGTTACCAACACTACCAAATAATAATATTATTTCTTCTTTTCTTTCTTTTTTTGAGATGGAGTATTGCTTTGTCACCCAGGCTGGAGTGCAATGGCATGATCTTGGCTCACTGCAACCTCCACCTCCTGAGTTCAAGCAATTCTCCTGCCTCAGTCTCCTAGGTAGCTGGGACTACAATCCAGCTACCATGCCCGACTAATTTTTGTATTTTTAGTAGAGATGGAGTTTCACCATGTTGGCCAGGCTGGTCTTGAACTCCTGACCTCAGGTGATCTGCTTGCCTCAGCCTTGCAAAGTGCTGGGAGGCATGAGCCAACGTGCCCCGCCTATTATTTATTACACAATGTATGTTCATTGTAGAAAAATCAGAAAATGAAAAGTAAAAATAAGTAAAAATACAAATAAAAGACATTTTAAAATGTAACCCTTCCACCTAGTGAAAAATGTTACTATTTTGGTGTAAAACTCTCACGCCTCCTTTTCAAGAGGATTTTTTTTACCTCACAACAACATAGGTTGGCAAACTTTTTCTGTAAAGGGCCAGATAGTAAATCATTTAGGCTTTGCATATTATATGGTCTCTGTTGCAACTGTTACTGCTGCTGTAGCCATAGATGATATGTAAATTAATGGACGTGGCTGTGTTCCAAAATAAGGCTTTATTACGGATGCTGAAATTTGAATTTTATAATTTCACATGTCATGAAATAGTCTTCGTCTTTTTGACAATTATTTAAAAATGGAAAATCTGTTCATAGCTCATATGCCATACAAAAACAGGCAGTGTGCTGCATTTAGCCTGTGGGCAGTAGTGCTCTAAAACAATTTCTGAGAATTCTCTATAGACCCTAGTCAAACTTTACCATTACTGCTCATAGGAAAGTATAGCTTCCTGCTGCACTGAAAAGAGTTGACTCAAGGAAGAAATACTGAAGGTAGGGAGGATATTTAAGGAGGCAGTGTCATTGCCCAGGTAAGAAATGATGGTGACCTGAGTTAAGATGGCCACAGTGGGAAGTGGAGAGGAGGAGATGTATTTGAGAGGCACTTATGGAATAGAACTAATAGAAGCATGGAGATGGATTCATTATCTGAGATTCTCCACCAGATTATTAAAAAAAGATATAATCAGCCCAGGTTCTTGGAGCAAAAATAATAGTATTTACCATATTGTCCTGAAGCTGTAATCTGAAAATCTCTAATGTGTCCAGAAGCCATTCCCAGGGGAGTCTGACACTCTGAAATGAAACGGGTGGAACACAGTAACTAGAAGTGCACAAAATTCAGCTTCTCAAATGTAAGTCAATGAAAATGGGAGAACGTCAACAAATGCTAATATTTTTTAGTGTTTAAATGTGCCAAGAACTGTACTCAACGTTTTACTGTATTAGTTCATTTAATTAATCCTAACAGGTGCTAGAATGATTCACATTTTACAGCTGAAGAAACTGGGGTCCATACATAAATAGACCAGTGGCTCTCTTACTTGTTTAGGGTTAAATCTCCAAACTCTTCCAAGTAGTATTTCTAAGTCATCTGGTAACTAAATCAACATTAAATTCCAAAATCTGCTACTGGAGATCTTCGAGCTTTACCAAGTTGTGAAAATGAGGCGTTTTTTTTTTTTTGTCAATTATTTAGAGCTTCAGGTACAAAGTGTTCAAAGCTTCAAGTATATCTGCCCTACTCTGAGAACTCTGATGATTTCTACCAGCAATATTCGTTTTAAATTTGATAATGATGTAAGCTTGTATTTATTTCCTGACACAAGCAACCATTCCAGAAAGGAGGAAAGCTGTAAAGAAGTAGGCTGAGTAGGTAGGGAACCTCTGCCCACATTGCTACTCACTATTGCTGTACACCAGAAAAAGTGTGCTCATCCCAGCATGTAGATGCTCGCCAATAAGGCATTCCACCCGCCAAATTCCAGCTTTGGATGGTAACATTTCCACTGTCTCAAAAACACCTTATAAAAACCAACAGGAACAGAAATTATTTCTTTTCACTAAACAATGAGCATGAGATACATTGATTTATGCGAAATATCAGAGTAGACCTACCAAATTTGGTAGTTCCACTACTTTTGGACCCCTCAAACGCAAAGTGCTTGCTACGTGACCCTTACAGTTGGGGGTTGTGGAGATTGAGTTCTGACCACTCCCCTCCCCCCAGGAGATGAGAAACAGGGTGACTGAATTCTTTGATGGTGGGGACAGGAGAATGCTACTGCATTATGATTGACCTACATTCCCAGGGTCTTTCTGAGCAAAAGGTGTGTTTCCCATTGGCCAGATGTGGACTCTGTGAAACAGATAAGTCAGGGTGAGTTCCCTCTGGATCCAGTCCACTAGAGCTGCCTACAAGGGTAAAGTTACCCCAGCAACAAGAAGCTGCAGGTGAACACTGAGGGCTGAGAAATGAGTCACAAGTGACCACCCAGAGTAAAGGTGGAAGAAACCATGTCAAGGGGATTTCATGACAGTCACGTAAGGGAGTCTCTAAAGAGTTCCCTGAAAGTGCCCTGCAGGAGAAAGAGTCAACAAGTATTGCCAGGCACAAACAGTGTTAAGCTAGTTTACAACAATGGTGCCAGCTGTAAATAGGTAAGAACTATCTTATCCCCTTACCTTTAACCTATCCATGTTGGAGTTCAAAACAGCAGTTATAAAGGGGTTGTGGGGAAGCATGATCATCACAAGGTACAGAAACAGAGGACTCAACCATGTCTCCCTTTTCCAATGCAGACTTCCAGCCTGATGCAGGCTCAAGTAGGAGGAGGGGAGATTGAAGTTAAATCAAGTTCAGAATTTTGATTAATATCTTGGGATGGACATTGTAATTTCTGATTTGAACTGTATTTGTGATATAAAGTGACTTTAGTCCTGTTTATTAGTTAAGGGTGAGCAGAAAAGTTACAGGGCTTATCAGAATTTTTACGAAGAAATAAGGAAAGTTTATTTAATAGCTATTAAACTGGATGTTTTTTTTTTTTTAGAGACAGGGTCTTGCTCTGTTGTCCAGGTTTGAGTGCAGTGGCACTTTCATAGCTCACTGCAGCGTCAACCTCCTGGGCTCAAGCAATCCTTCCACCTCAGCCACCCAAGTAGGTGAAGTAGCTGGGACTACAGGTATATATCACATGTCTGGCTAATTATTTTTTGTAGAGATGGGGGTCTCGCTTTGTCACCCAGGCTGGTCTTGAACTCCTGGCCTCAAGCAATCCTCCACCCTTGGCCTCCCAAAGTGCTGGGATTACAAGTGTGAGCCATCGCACCTGGCCAAACCTATTTTAAAGGGACAGTGGAGAACCAAAATAAAATTGTGTTGTGATCAACATTATGAGTAGTGCTTAATCAATATACTGGTTACATACATAAACAAATC
The DNA here is from genome assembly GCF_029281585.2 of Gorilla gorilla gorilla. Lineage (NCBI taxonomy): Eukaryota > Metazoa > Chordata > Mammalia > Primates > Hominidae > Gorilla > Gorilla gorilla. The sequence goes on from NC_073247.2 coordinate 166,523,297, forward strand.
ACTCTTTGGATGACTACTGGTGCCCTATGGGATTTGAGATGGTAAATGATAAAGGAATAAATTCCTTTTCCCTAGGAAAGTACTGTGACATTAATTATCCATTTATTCTGTTCTATTTCCTTTTTAGCAATTTTTCTATATCTGAAATTATCTTGTTCATTTGCTTTGAACAAATGGTTTAAAAAGCATTTGAAAAAGTATTACTTGAGAGCATGGAGCTTGTCTGCTTTGTTCACTGATTGTGTTCCCAGGGCCTAGACCATTTAAAGTAAGTACTCAACAGAGTAGGTAGAAGAAAGAGCACAAACAAGCTCATACCTGGATAGAGATTGTACAGTGCCATTTTATACTCCTCTTTTTTTCGTACAGTGAACACATGTCCACTGAAATGAATAGAATGGATGTTTTCATTGCTGCCCATGCTGAGCAGATACCATCGAATCCTTTGATCCTGAGCCATTACTAAGCCAGGTAGTGTATCCATTATGTAGCCATTGATTGCTGGAGAAGGACACAGAGAAGCCTGTTAAAATCTATTATATAAGTTTCTTTCTCTCCACTCCACCAAAAAAACCGACATCTATGAGGATTCCACTCCCACAGATATAATCTAAATAAATACAATGTTCAAGTCCCTGGATCAAGTCTCATTTGTCAAAGTGCAATCTGCATTTCACAGTGATAATGTTTGGATGTGGAATATATTACCATGGAAGCGATAATTCTCTTTAAAAGTGGGATCTTCCATCTGGATATTGCAGGGAGCCCTGCAGTTTCTTTCCATGTTTTCAGTGAAGTACCAGCTTCTGGTCTCATCAAAGATGGTGAAAAACAGAGCAAATTCCTGTACTGTCACTTGTCTCCCATGAGCAGGGTTCAGTGTGTTAGTGTGGCAGACCAGAAGGGGTCCAATCAGGCCTGAGTGCACATCTTTTTCCTAGGGAGGGAAGACATCAATCCTATGAGTATAAGCTCTCTCACCTATGAACCAGAGTGGATTTCTCATCAATTTTTATGCCACTCCAACCTGCCTCCCACCTTCCAAAAATATAATCCATCCTCTTCAGTAGATTCCAGAATGACATTTCTAAAACACAAATATAATGATCAACTCTCCTATTTAAAGCTTCTTATTGCACGTAGGATAAATACCAAAATTCTTAGCACACAAAGACCATTTCTTTTAAACCAAAAATTGGTCAGCACAATAGACACCTGCTTACCAGGTCAACATCAGAGAAATAAGCCCAGGCTTTGCAGTCAAACTCATCTTTAGTGGGCGCCATATGATGTTGCACTTTCCAAAAGTAAGTTTTGGTTTCATTAGGCTTGACAAAGTTTTTTCTAGGTTCTGCTCCTTGCCTCTGATCTTCCTCATAAGAAATAAGGCTAGAATAGAAGGAATAGGGACGAGAGGCCTGATTTTTGAAAGTTACCTGCAGAACAATAACGACAAAAAAAAAAAAAGCAAGAATAATCTTCTAGGATCTTAAGGTCCTTAGGGTTTACATCCCTAAAAGAAATACCTGTCTTTTGGTCTTTATCAAAGTTTTTAATACCCTGGAAGAAGTGGTACAGAAGATGGATGCTGTTAGAACTCAAACCTAATCCTGAGGAGGTTTTGTATTCTAAATTTAAGGTATGAACTCAAAGTTGCAAAGGAGAAAATTCCTAAACACTTGAAAGCAATTCCAGAGTAAAAGGGAAAATGTAACTGCAGGGGTTATAAGAGACCATAACGCCAGGAGTTGATATGTAAGTTAAGGTTCTTCATGACAAATTCTAGAATGAATGCATATTATCTTTTAAAAAAGGCTTACTTTCCAGATTAAAAATTATACATATTTATCATAGAATATAATGGAAAGTAAAATAAAATGTAAGGCAAAAATTGCCCACAATTCCATAATTTTAGATCCTTCTACATCCTTAATATAAACCATCAATTAATTGAAACAACGAATAGATATTTTCAGAAAAAAATAAAACTACTTTGATCTTTGGTTCACACAATGCACCAAAATAACTTTTAGTCTACAGGAAGTATTAAAAAGTTAAATGTAAAAAATTAAACTGTAAGAGAAAAACTGAGGAAAGTATAGGTGTTTTTTAAAAAATATCTGGATAGGCAGGAATTTTTATAAACATAAAAGCAATGAAAGTGTCAAAAAGTAAAGATTGATGGGTTACTACCTAAAAATTAAAACCTGTTTTATTTCAAAAACCATCATTTATAAAATTAAGAGAAAACAAAAACTTGAAAAAGTACTTCTCATTAAAATGTTCAGTGGTTTACTATATAATATATAAGGTAGGTCTCCCTCTCCCTCTCCCTCTCCCTCTCCCTCTCCCTCTCCCTCTCCCTCTCCCTCTCCCTCTCCCTCTCCCTCTCCCTCTCCCTCTCTCCTCTCCCCTCTCCCCTCTCCCCTCTTTCCACGGTCTCCCTCTGATGCCGAGCCGAAGCTGGACGGTACTGCTGCCATCTCAGCTCACTGCAACCTCCCTGCCTGATTCTCCTGCCTCAGCCTGCCGAGTGCCTGCGATTGCAGGCGCGCACCGCCCCGCCTGACTGGTTTTCGTATATTTTTGGTGGAGACGGGGTTTCGCTGTGTTGGCTGGGCTGGTTTCCAGCTCCTAACCGCGAGTGATCTGCCAGCCTCAGCCTCCCGAGGTGCCGGGATTGCAGACAGAGTCTGGTTAACTCAGTGCTCAATGGTGCCCAGGCTGGAGTGCAGTGGCGTGATCTCCACCCGCTACAACCACCTCCCAGCCGCCTGCCTTGGCCTCCCAAAGTGCCGAGATTGCAGCCTCTGCCCGGCTGCCGCCCCGTCTGGGAAGTGAGGAGCGTCTCCGCCTGGCCGCCCATCGTCCGGGATGTGAGGAGCCCCTCTGCCTGGCTGCCCAGTCTGGAAAGTGAGGAGCGTCTCTGCCCGGCTGCCATCCCATCTAGGAAACAAGGAGTGCCTCTTCCCGGCCGCCATCACATCTGGGAAGTGAGGAGCCTCTCTGCCCGGCCGCCCATCGTCTGAGATGTGGGGAGCACCTCTGCCCTGCCGCCCAGTCCGGGATGTGAGGAGCGTCTCTGCCCGGCCGCCCCGTCTGAGAAGTGAGGAGACCCTCTGCCTGGCAACCGCCCCGTCTGAGAAGTGAGGAGCCCCTCCGCCCAGCAGCCACCCCGTCTGGGAAGTGAGGAGCGTCTCCGCCCGGCAGCCACCTCGTCCGGGAAGGAGGTGGAGGGATCAGCCCCCCGCCCGGCCAGCCACCCTGTCCGGGAGGTGAGGGGCGCCTCTGCCCGGCCACCCCTACTGGGAAGTGAGGAGCCCCTCTGCCCGGCCAGCCGCTCCGTCCGGGAGGGAGGTGGGGGGGTCAGCCCCCCGCCCGGCCAGCCAACCCGTCCAGGAGGGAGGTGGGGGGGGTCAGTCCCCCGCCCGGCCAGCCAACCCGTCCGGGAGGGAGGTGGGGGGGCCAGCCCCCCGCCCGGCGAGCCGCCCCGTCCGGAAGGGAGGTGGGGGGGTCAGCCCCCCGCCCGGCCAGCCACCCCGTCCGGAAGGGAGGTGGGGGGGTCAACCCCCCGCCTGGCCAGCCGCCCCGTCCGGGAGGTGAGGGGCACCTCTGCCCGGCCGCCCCTACTGGGAAGTGAGGAGCCCCCCCGCCCGGCCAGCCGCCCCGTCCCGGAGGGAGGTGGGGGGGTCAGCCCCCCGCCAAGCAAGCCGCCCCGTCCGGGAGGTGAGGGGCGCCTCTGCCCGGCCGCCCCTACTGGGAAGTGAGGAGCCCCTCAGCCCGGCCAGCCGCCCTGTCCGGGAGGGAGGTGGGGGGGTCAGCCCACCGCCCAGCCTGCCACCCTGTCCGGGAGGGAGGTGGGGGGTCAGCCCACCGCCCAGCCTGCCACCCTGTCCGGGAGGGAGGTGGGGGGGTCAGCCCACTGCCCAGCCTGCCGCCCTGTCCGGGAGGGAGGTGGGGGTTCGGCCCCCCGCCTGGCCAGCCGCCCCATCCGGGAGGTGAGGGGCGCCTCTGCCCGGCCGCCCCTACTGGGAAGTGAGGAGCCCCTCTGCCCGGCCAGCCGCCCCGACCAGGAGGGAGGTGGGGGGGGTCAGCCCCCTGCCCGGCCAGCCGCCCCGTCCGGGAGGTGAGGGGCACCTCTGCCCGGCCGCCCCTACTGGGAGGTGGGGAGCCCCTCTGCCCGGCCACCACCCCGGCTTGGAGGTGTACCCAACAGCTCATTGAGAACGGGTCATGATGACAATGGCGGTTTTGTGGAATGGAAAGGGGGGAAAGGTGGGGAAAAGATTGAGAAATCGGATGGTTGCCGTGTCTGTGTAGAAAGAGGTAGACATGGGAGACTTTTCATTTTGTTCTGTACTAAGAAAAAATTCTTCTGCCTTGGGATCCTGTTGATCTGTGACCCTACCCCCAACCCTGTGCTCTCTGAAACATGTGCTGTATCCACTCAGGGTTGAATGGATTAAGGGCGGTGCAAGATGTGCTTTGTTAAACAGATGCTTGAAGGCAGCATGCTCGTTAAGAGCCATCACCACTCCCTAATCTCAAGTACCCAGGGACACAAACACTGCGGAAGGCCGCAGGGTCCTCTGCCTAGGGAAACCAGAGAACTTTGTTCACTTGCTTATCTGCTGACCTTCCCTCCACTATTGTCCTGTAACCCTACCAAATCCCCCTCTGCGAGAAACACCCAAGAATGATCAATAAAAAAAAAAAAAAATAAATAAATAAATAAATAAATAAATAAATAAATAAAAAAAAAAAAAAAATAATATATAAGGTAACATAATCAATAAGAGAAGCACTTCCTCCATGAAAGACAAATGTGCAAGGGACATTACCAAATAATTAATAAGAAAAACTCTTAAGATGCTCAAATACATTGCACTTCTGGAATTTTATCTTAGAAAAACTGTTGTGATTACAGCGTTATTTATATAGTGAAAAAAGAAACTGTCTAAAACATTGTTCAAAATAAATGGTTACATAAACTATGGTTCCATAAATTCATATAATAGACTATTATGCAGTATTTTAAAAACATACATAGGAAGTGTTTTTAATGACGTAAGAAATGTTTATGATGTGATATTTAGTAAAAAAACAAGAATCAGAATTCTGCATGGTATAATTTGAATGCATAAGGAGAAAAATACATAGGAAAAATAGAACGTACACAAAGATAATTATGGAATTATTTTTCTATACTTTAAAAATTTCCAAAAGTGGGAATACATTATAGTCAGTAAGAAAATAAATATATAAAATTAATTTTCTTGTAATTCCATTGTCCTTAACTCACCATGATATTATCTTCAACTTCTGCTCTTATATATGGCCCCAGGAGTCCCAAATGTTCATTTAGTTCTCCACGGTATAAGGGCTGAGTAAAGGAGCCATCAGTAAATTCCTGGAAAACAACTTTCTTGAACTGAGGGACACTGCCACTCTGAGCCCTGGAGAAAAAAAGCAGAGGAAAAGCAATAATTTTATGTACCAAGTGGGTAGAAATGCCTCACATCCTCATTTTCCTAGGTGCCTGAGAAGCATTTTGCATAGTTAACCACTTCATCTTCCTTGAAATACTCTTGCCAAGCTTTATTAGTATGTAAGTTCCATGAAAGCTGGGGTTTTGTCTGTTTTGTTCCCTGTTGTATTCCCAGCACCTGTAACGGTGCTTGGCACAAAGTAGGTGCTCAAAAAATATTTGTCGAATGTTGAATGAATGTAGAGTTTATAAACATACTCCAAATATAAGAGAATCCCATGGTCAAGCCCTTGGATCTCTTTTCTTTTTACTTTTTAAAGCCCTATTAAAATTGTGAACTAAAAAAATTGTGAACTAAAACATATACAATAAAGTGCATAAAACACAAATGCCTTTGGTACATAAATGCAATCATCACCCAGATCAGTAACATTGCCAACAACCCACAAGACTCACTGGATGTCCCTTTTCAATCATACTTTCTCCCTTCCCACTGAAGGTAACCACCATTCTGATCTTTATGATAATCATTTCTTTGCTTTTCTTTATAATTTTACCAGTTATGTATACATCCTTTAAAAATATAGTTTAGTTTTGCCTGTTTTGAAGTGTGTAAATAAAACATACTACATACATTCTTTTGTTTCTTCTTTCACTTAGCATTCTGGTTGTGAGATTCATCTATATTATCATATGTAGCTATAGTTTGTTCATTCCTATTGTTGTATAGTATTATATGAATATACCCTAATCACGGACATTTGAGTTGTTATAATCTTTGGCACTTTCATATGGGCCTGCTATAACCTTCTGGTGCATATCTTTTGGTGAACATATATGTGCATTTCTGTTGGGCACATATATAAGGGTGGAATTACTAGGTATGCATGTGTTTGGCTTTTGTAGGTATTGCCACACTGTTTTCCAAAGCAGCTGGACCATTTTCCATTTTCATTAGCAATGTATGAGAGTTCCATTTGCTCCAAATTATTACAAATATCTGGTATTGACTGTGTTTTTACATTTTTGGATGTTCTATGAGGTTTAGCATCTTTTCTTATGAGTAGCAGTCATTTGGATGTCCTCTTTTGTGGAGCACCTATCCAAGCTTTTTTCTGCCAAGTTTTCTCTTGGATAATCTGCTTGTTTCTTGTTGAATCAAAAGAGTACCCTATATATCCTTGATACACTTTTTTATATATTCCTTGATTGCTGGAGAAGAAGGACACAGAGAAGCCTGTTAAAATCTATTATATAAGTTTCCTTTGTGTGTCCTTTGTGTTATGTATTGCAAACATTTACCATTCTGTGGCTAATCTTTTCATTGTTTTTATGTTATCTTTTGATGAGCATAAGTTTGTAATTTTAATGTGTGGAATTTATTAAAAAAACCTTATCGGCTAGGGCTTTTTGTATCTTGATGTCAATTCTCTTTCTTTCCCTACCCTGTGGTTATTGATATATTCTTTTACATTTTCTTTCTAAAATGTTTATGATTTTATATTTCACTTTTAGACTTGTAACGCAATGTGAATGGATTTTTGTGTATGGTGTGAGTTAGGAATCCAATGTAATGTTTTATCTATATAGATACCAACATTTTCCAGCATCTTTTATTGAAACTCTACTTCTGTGACACCTTTGTCATAAATCAAGTGTCTATATGTGTTAGACTAGTTTTGGATTTTCTATTCTATTTCATTTACCTGTTTGATTATCTCTATACCAACTGCTACATTGTTTTAATTATTATAGCTTTAAAATAAGTCTCAATATATTAGACAGCAATTACTCTCGTCTTATTCTTCCTCTTCAAGAAGGACTTGGCTATTCATAAACCTTTACATTTTCATATTAATTTTAGAATCAGCTTGTTGAGCTCTACAAAAGGAACGTCTTGGGATTTTCATTCAGGTTGCACTGAATCTATAAATCAGTTTGGGAATAACCGACATTTTCAAATATCATGTTTTCCAATTCATGTACGTGGTATATCTTGAAAGTTATTTAGGTACTCTTTAAAGTTTCTCAGTAAATTTCCATAGTTTTTTTTTCCATAGACATTTTGCAAATTTTTAGCTAGACTTATTTCTAGGTACTTGTTAGTATTCTATTCCACTATTTATTTTGTTTTTACTTCCTCATTGTGTCTCACCAAGCTGACACACTCAAACTTAACTTTCCCCCTGGTCAGGACTCTCCTAGAAAGTGGCTATCTTGGCTTATGACCATTCTCAAGGGAGAGACCTCAAGACTAAATTAGAAAGAAACCATAGCAATAAAAATCACAATGGGGGTCATCTTCCAGCTTCTAACCAGAAGGAAATCAACCACCTTCAGCTCAGCAAACCTGCAAGCAATGTGAGCTGTGTGACAATCCAACAGAGGTGGAGAGCCAGCACTGATTTGGGCTGGATGGTTCAGGAAGCCAGCTGCTTCCGTTGGCGAGTCATTTTCGCTGTCACAAGCCATATTGCCATGATAAACATCTTTGACAGACACATTCTTGACACTGAAGCCCACATTGTCCCCAAGAAGAGCTTCATTTAAAGCTTCACGGTGCAATTCAAAAGACTTTATTTCAGTTGTAGTGTTAACTGGAGCAAAGCTGACCAATCATGCTGGGTTTGAGGGCACCAGTCACCGCTAGGCCCACAAAGACATTACCAATACTACCAATTTTGTAGACTTCCTGGAGAGGTAGGCACAAGCCTTGTCAGTTGGATGAGCTGGTGGTATGATATAATCCAGAGCTTCAAGCGGTGTGCTACACTGGTATTGCCATCTCTGCAGGTGACTCTCCACCCTTTAACCAAGGCATGTTAGCAAGTTGTCAGCATTCCAACCAGAAATTGGCATAAATACTACTGTGTTGCAGTTGTAGCCAATATTCTTAATGTAGGGCTGACTTCCTTATTGATTTCCACATAGCTCTGTTGGCGATGGCATAGTTCAGTGAAATCCATTTTTTAACACCAACAATTAGTTGTTTCACTTCCAGTGTGTAAACCAGAAGGGCATGCTCATGGGTCTGCCCGTTCTTAAAGATACTAGCTTCAAATTTGTTAACACCACTAGCAATAATCAGGACAGTACAGTCAACCTGAGAGGTGCCTATCATGATGTATTTTTAAATTGATACACGATAATTGTACATGTTTTGGGGATATATGTGATATTTTGATACATTAATACAATGTGTAATAATCAAATGATGGTAATTGGAATATCAATCACTTCAACCATTTGTCATTTATTTGTATTGGGAACATTCCCAGTCTTCTCTTCTAGCTATTTTGAAACATTCAATAAATCATTGTTAACTATAGTCACCCTACTGTAATATCGAACACTACAACTTATCCCTTCTATTTAAGTGTAATTTTACTGTGGGGAAAAGAAAGAGAGATCAGACTGTTACTGTGTCTATGTAGAAAGAAGCAGACATAAGAGACTCCATTTTGGTCTGTACTAAGAAAAATTCTTCTGCCTTGAGATGCTGTTAATCTGTAACCCTAGCCCCAACCCTGTGCTCGCAGAGACATGTGCTGTGTTGACTCAAGGTTTAATGGATTTAGGGCTATGCAGGATGTGCTTTGTTAAAAAAGTGCTTGAAGGCAGTATGCTTGTCCATGGAATACTATGCAGCCATAAAAAGGATGAGTTCTTGTCCTTTGTAGGGACATGGATGAATCTGGAAACCATCATTCTCAGCAAACTATCGCAAGGACAAAAAACCAAACACCGCATGTTCTTAGTCATAGGTGGGAATTGAACAATGAGAACACTTGGACACAGGAGGGGGAACATCACACACCGGGGCCTGTCATGGGGTGGGGGAAGGGATAGCATTGGGAGATATACCTAATGTAAATGACGAGTTAGTGGGTGCAGCACACCAACAAGGTGCATGTATACATGTGTAACAAACCTGCACGTTGTGCACATGTACCCTAGAACTTAAAGTATAATAATAATAATAATAATAAAAGTCATCACCATTCTCTAATCTCAAGTACCCAGGGACACAATACACTGCGGAAGGCCGCAAGGACCTCTGCCCTGGAAAGCCAGGTATTGTCCAAGGTTTCTCCCCATGTGATAGCCTGAGATATGGCCTCGTGGGAAAGGAAAGACCTGACCGTCCCCCAGCCCGACACCCATAAAGGGTCTGTGCTGAGGAGGATTAGTGAAAGAGGAAGTCCTCTTTGCAGTTGAGATAAGAGGACGGCATCTGTCTCCTGCTCGTCCCTGGGCAATGGAGTGTCTCGGTGTAAAACCCGATTGTATGTTCTATTTACTGAGAAAGGAGAAAACCGCCTTAAGGCTGGAGGTGAGACAGGCTAGTGGCAATACTGCTCTTTAATGCACCAAGATGTTTGTATACGTGCACATCACGGCACAGCACATTTCCTTAAACTTATTTATGACACAGAGACCTTTGTTCACATGTTTTCCTGCTGACCCTCTCCCCACTATTACTCTATTGTCCTGCCACATCCCCCTCTCCGAGATGGTAGAGATAATGATCAATAAATACTGAGGGAACTGAGAGACCAGTGCTGGCACGGGTCCTCCGTATGCTGAGCACCGGTCCCCTGGGCCCACTTTTCTTTCCTGTGCTTTGTCTCTGTGTCTTATTTCTTTTCTCAGTCTCTCGTCCCACCTGACGAGAAACACCCACAGTGTTTCTCGTCACTGTGGGTGACGAGGGGCAGGCCACCCCTTCATTTTACACCTATTAATCAACCTCTCTTCATTCCATCCCACCCCCCCATACCATTCCCAAACTCCTTTAAGCACCATTCTACTCTCTATCTCTGTGAGATCCACTTTTTAAGCTCTCACATGTAAGTGAAAACATGTGATATTTGTCTTTCTATGCCTGGCTTATTTCACTTAACACAATGACATCCAGGCTCATCGATCTTGCCACAAATGACAGGATTTCATTCTTTTTAATGGCTGAGTAATAGTCTATTGTGTATATATACCACACAGTCTTTATCCATTCATCTGTTGATGTATACTTAGGTTGATTTTATATCCTAGCTATTGTGAATGGTGCTGTAGTAAATGTTGGTGTGCAGCTATCTCTTTGATACACTGATTTCCTGTCTTTGGATATATATCCAGCAGTGGGATTGCTGGATCACATGGTAGTTCTATTTTTAGTTTCTTGAGGAACATACATACTCTTTTCCATAGTATCTGTACTAATTCACACTCCCACCAACAGTGTACAAGCATTCCCCTTTTGCCACATCCTCATCAGCATTCATTATTTTTTGTCTTTTTGATAAAAGTCATTTAACTGGAGTGAAATATCCATTGTGCTTTTGGTTTGCATTTCTCTGGTAATTAGTGATGTTGAGCAGTTTTTCATATACCTGTTGGCCATTTGTATGTTTTCTTTTGAGAAATGTCTATTCAGATCTTTGTTCATTTTTAATAGGATCCTTTGCTTTTTTGCCATTGACTTGTTTGAGTTCCTTATATATTCTGGTTATTAATACCCTCTCAGTTGTATAGTTTGCAAATATTTCATCCCATCCTGTAGGTTGTCCCTTCACTTTGTTAATTGATTCCTTTGTTGTGCGGAAGCTTTATAGCTTGATATAATCCCATTTGTCTACTTTTGCTTTAGTTGCCTGTGCTTTTGATATTTCCCAGGCCATAAAATATTTCCCAGACCAATGTCCTGGAGCATTTCCCCAGTGTTTTCTTCCAGTAGCTTCATACTTTCAGGTTGTATATTTAAGTCTCTAATCCATTTTGATTTAATTTTTGTATATAGTGAGAGATAGGGGTTTAGTTTAATTCTTCTGCATGTGGATATCCAGTTTTCCCAACATCATTTATTGAAGAGACTATTCTTTCACCAATGCATATTCTTGGCACTTTGTCAAAAATGAGTTGGCTCTAAATGTGTGGATTCATTTCTGGGTTCTCTGTTGTGTTCCACTGGCATATGTTTCTGTCTTTATGCCAGTACCATGCTGTTTTGGTTACTACAGCTTTGTAGTATAGTTTGAAATAAAGTAGCATCATGCCTCCAGCTTTGTTCTCTTTGCTCAGGACTGCTTTGGATATTTAGGGTCTGTATTAGTCTGTTTTCCTGCTGGTATAAAGAACTGCCTGAGACTGCATAATTTATAAAGGAAAGAGGTTTAATTGACTCACAGTTCCACATGGCTGGAGAGGCCTCGGGAAACTTACAATCATGGTGGAAGGTGAAGGGGAAGCAAGGCACCTTTTTCACAAGGTGGCAGGAGGGAGAGGTGACAGAAGGGGAAATGCCAGATGCTTAAAAAACCATCAGATCTCATGAAAACTTACTCACTGTCATGAGAACAGCATGGGGGAACCTGCCCCCATGATCCAATCACTTCCTACTGGGTCCCTCCCATGACACATGGGGATTATTTTGCCTTACATGAAATGTAAGGCAAAAATTGCCCTTGCCCACAATTCCATAATTTTAGATCCTCCTAGATCCTTAATATAAACAATCAATTAATTGAAAAAATGAATAGATGTTTTCAGAAAAAAATAAAACTACTTTGATCTTTGGTTCACACAATGCACCAAAATAACTTTTAGTCTACAGGAAGTATTAAAAAGTTAAATGTAAAAAATTAAATTGTAAGAGAAAATTGAAGAAACTGTTGTTTTTTTTTTAAAAAAATCTCTGGATAGGCAGGAATTTTTACAAACAATATACTACAATTCAAGATGAGATTCGGGTGGGGACACAGAGCCAAACCATATGTTTCCACCCATGGCCCCTCCCAAATCTCATGTCCTCACATTTAAAAACAGAATCATGCCTTTCCAACAGTCCCCCAAAGTGTTAGCTCATTCCAGCCTTAACCCAAAAGTCCAAGTCCAAAGTCTCATCTGAGACAAGGAAAGTCCCTTCCGTTTATGAGCCTGTAAAATCAAAAGCAAGTTAGTTCCTTCCTAGATACAATAGGGGTACAGGCATTGGGTAAATACACTCATTCCAAATGGGAGAAATTGGCCAAAACAAAGGGGCTACAGGCCCCATGCAAGTCTGAAATCCAATAGGGCAGTCATTAAACCCGAAAGTTCCAAAATGTTCTCCTTTGACTCCGTGTCTCACATTTAGGTCACCCTGATACAAAAGGCAGGCTCCCACAGCCTTGGGCAGCTCCACCCCTGTAGCTTTTCAGGGTACAGCCCTGCTCCTGGCTGCTTTCATGGGCTGGCATTGAGTGCCTGTGGCTTTTCCAGGCCCACGGTGCAAGCTGTCAGTGGATCTACCATTCTGGGGTCTGGAGGACAGTGGCCCTCTTCTCACAGTTCCACTAGGCAGTGCCCCAGTGGTGACTGTGTGGGGGCTCCCACCCCACATTTCTTTTCCTCACTGCCCTAGCAGAGGTTCTCCACGAGGGCTCTGCCTTTGCAGCACACCTCCGCCTGGACATCCAGGCATTTCCATACATCCTCTGAAATCTAGGTGGACATTCCCAAACCTCAATTTTTGTCTTCTGTGCACCCACAGAACAAAGGCTGGGGGCTTGCACCCTCTGAAGCTATAGCCCAAGCTGTACTTTGGCCTCTTTTAGCTGGAGTGGCTGGGACACAGGGCACCAAGTCCCAGGCTGAACACTGCAGGGGGGCCCTGGACCCAGGCCACGAAAGCATTTTTCCCTCCTAGGCCTCCAGGCCTGTGATGGGAGGGGCTGCTGCGAAGGTCTCTAACATGCCCTGGACACATTTTCCCCATTATCTTGGTGATTAACATTTGGCTCTTTGTTAATTATATAAATTTCTGTAGCTGGGTTGAATTTCTCCCCAGAAAATGGGTTTGTCTTTTCTACTGCATCATCAGGCTGCAAACTTTTCAAACTTTTATGCTCCGTCACTCTGGAATGCTTTGTTGCTTAGAAATTTCTTCTGCCAGATACCCCAAATCATCTCTCTCAAGTTCAAAGTTCCACAGATCTCTAGGGCAGGGGCAAAATGCTGCCAATCTCTTTGCTAAAGCATAACAAGAGCCACCTTTATTCCTATTCCTAACAAGTTCCTCATCTCCATCTGATACCACCTGTCTGAACTTCATTGTCCATATCACTATCGGCATTTTGGTGAAAGCTATTCAACGATTCTCTAGGAAGTTCCAAACTTTCCCAGATTTTCCTGTCTTCTTCTGAGCCCTCCAGGTCTCTAGGAAGTTCCAAACATTGCCACATTTTCCTATCTTCTTCTGAGCCCTCCAAACTGTTCCATCCTCTGCCTGTTACACAGTTCCAAAGTTGCTTCCACATTTTCAGGTATCTTTATAGCAGTGCCCCCCCTACCTCGGTACCAATTTACTGTATTAGTCTGTTCTCATGCTGCTATAAAGAACTGCTGGAGACTGGGTAATCTATAAAGGAAAGAGGTTTAATTGACTCACAGTTCTGCATTGCTGGGGAGGTCTCAGGAAACTTGCAATCATGGTGGAAGGCGTAGGGGAAGCAAGGCATCTTCTTCACAAGGTGGCAGTGGGAATAAGTGCCAGCAGGGGAAATGCCAAACACTTAGAAAACCATCAGATTTCATGAGAACTCACTCACTATCACGAGAACAGCATGGGGGAAAACTGCCCCCATGACCCAATCACTTCCCACTGGGTCCCTCCCACGACATGTGGGGATTATGGGAACTACAATTCAAGATGAGATTTGGGTGGGGACACAGCCAAACCATATCTGGGTCTTTTGTGGTTCTGTACAAATTTTAAGACTGCTTTTTCTATTTCTGTGAAAAATGTTATTGGTATTTTGATAGGTAATACATTAAATCTATAGTATTGATATTTTAACAATATGAATTCTTCCATTCTATGAACATGGGATAGATACCTTTTCATTTTTTGTGTGTCTTCTTCAATTCCTTTCTTCAGTGTTTTACAGTTGTCAGTATAGAGATCTTTCACCTCTTTGGTTAAATTTGTTCCTAGATATTTATTTTTATTATAGCTATTGAAAATGAAAATGCTTTTATGATTTCTCTCTCAGATTGTTAGCTCTTGGTATATAGAAATGCTACTGATTTTTGTATGTTGGTTTTGTAGCTTGCAACTCTACTGAATTTGTTGATCAGTTCTAACAGTTTTTTGGTGGAGTGTTTAGGTTTTTCTAAATATAACATTATATCGTCTACAAACAAGGGGAATTTGATTTCTTTTTTTCTAATTTGAAGGCCCTTTGCTTAATTGCTCCATCTTGGACTTCCAGGACTACATTTAATAGAATTGATGAAAGTGGGCATGCTTGTCTTGTTCCAGATCTTAGAGGAAAGGCTTTCAATTTTTTCCCATTTGGTATAATGTTAGCTGTGGGCTTGTCATATATAACATTTACTGTTTTGAGGTATGCTCCTTTAAACCAAATTTGTTGAGAGTTTTTATCATGAAGGGATGTTGAATTTTATTCAATGCTTTCTTGACATTTATTGAAATAAATATATGGTTTTTGTCTTTCCTTCTGTTAATGTGGTGTATCACATTTATTGATTTCCATATGTTGAACTATCTTTGTGTTCGTAGGATGAATCCCCCTTGGGCATGACAAATACTCATTTTAATGTGTTGTTGAATTTAGTTTGCTAGTACTTTGTTGAGGATTTTTGCATCTATATTCATCAGCGAAGTTGGCCTGTAGTTTTCTTTTTGCTGTTGTTGTGTCCTTGTCTGGTTTGGGTATTGGGATAATGCTGGTCTTGTAGAATGAGTTTGGAAACATTCTTTTCTCTTCAATTTTTTGCAATATTAAATAGTTTCAGTATAATTGGTGTAAGTTTTTCTTCAGCAGTGAAGTCATCAGGTCCTGGACTTTTATTTAATGCCAGACTTTTTACTACTGCTTCAATCTCATTACTTGTTATTGGTCTGCTCAAGTTTTCTATTTCCTCAAAGTTCAATCTTGGTAAGTTGTATGTGTCCAGAAATTTATCCATTTCTTCTAGTTTTTCCAGTTTGTTGGCATATAGTTGATCATAATAGTTTCTAGTGAAACTTTGTATTTTTGTGTTATCAGTTTTAATGACTCTTTTCATCTCTGATTTCAATTATTTGGGTCTTCTCTCATTTTTTTTCCTTAGTCTAGCTAAAGATTTTAAATTTTATCTTTCAAAAAGCCATTTAAAAAATTTCATTGGTCTTTCATATTGTTTTCTTTTTCTCAATATTATTTATTTCTATGATGATGATTATTATTTTCCTTCTACTAATTTTGGGTTTGGTTTGCTCTTGTTTTTCTATGTCCTTGAGTTACATCATTACCAGGTTTATTTGAGTCTTTCTTTTTTGACGTAGGCATTTATAGCTATAAACTTCTCTCTTAGTACCGCTTTTGTTGTATCCCATTCATTTTGGTATGTTGTTTCCATTTTCATTTGTTTCAATAAATTTCCTTCTTAATTTCTTCATTGACTTATTGGTTGTTCAGGAGCATGTTGTTTAATTTCCATGTATTTGTATAGTTTCAAAAGTTCCTCTTGTCATTGATTTCTAGTTTTATTCTACTGTAGTCAGAAAAGATACTTAATATAATTTTATTTTTTTAAATGTTGAGACTTGTTTTCTGGCCTAATACATAGTCTATCCTGGAGAATGTTCCATGTGCTGATAAGAAGAATGTATATTCTGTAGTATTTGGATAAAATGTTCTGTAAAACGTCAGGTAGGTTCATCTGGTCCACAGTATGTTCCCGGATGAACTGGAGCTCCTTTATATGTTATTAGCTTCTTTTTTCTTGCTCTTTTTAGGATCCTCTCTTTGTCTTTGACTTTTGAGAGTTTAATTATTGTATGCCTTGGGGTAGTCTTATTTGGGTTGAAACTGTTTGGTGATCTTCAGCCTTCCTATAACTGGATACTTACATCTTTCTGTAGGTTTGGAAATATTTTCTGTTATTATTTCTTTGAGCTTTTTATTCATTGCTCTTTCTCTCTTGAAGGCCCATGACTCTTAGATTTGTTCTATTGAGGCAGTCCTCTAGATCTTGCAAGTGTTCTTCATTCCTTTTAATTATTTTTTGTCCTTTGACTGTGTATTTTCAAATAGCCTGTCTTTGAGCTCATTGATTGTTTGTTTTGCTTGATCAGTTCCGCTGTTTAGACTTTCCAGTGCATTTTTTTTTTTCCGTTCAGTTGTTGTATTTCTCAGCTCCAGCATTTCTGGTTTCTTAAATTATTATTTTGATTTCTCTGTTAAATTTATCTCATAAATTTCTCAGTTGCTTTTTTGTGTTCTTTGAGTTTCCTCAGAACTTTTATTTTGAATTATTGATTTGAGAGCTACAATTTGCCATCTCATTAGGGTTGGTCACTGGCTCCATGCTGTTTCCATTTGGAGAGGTCATAGCTCCCTATTTGCTCTTGTTTTTTATGCACATATATCTATGTCTTTGTATGAATGCTAAGTTATTTATTCCAGTCTTTGTGTCTGGCTTAGTTTGGTTTTTCAGGAGTATGCCTGTCTAAAGGTTATGTATGAATTAGAGCTTCCTTACTCTGAGATTACTGCCTCTTTTTTGGCACTAGATGGTGCTGTAAGCCCAGATTTGCTGCAGCTCTTGCAAAGGCTTGGATTACTGCCTATTCCCGATTTGGGGGAGGTCCCAAACTGGATATCCTGGTTGGGTGAGACATCTGGTTAGGATTTTGTGTCCAGAGGAACCACGGGATGAACAGTCTCTCTCATTTGGTGTCTTCTTTGGCTTAGATGAAGAGCAGCCAATGTGTTTTGCATGCTGGGGTTGCTAGCCCCACCTCCATCCTTTGTCTCTAGCTGCCCTCAGGATTTTTTTACCCTAGAGGTAATCAGGCTGCTTCCCACGGATTGAGGCAGGAATGATTTTTCTGCAAAGGAACCCAAGATGGTGGGAAAGCTGGATCTTCATCTAGATGTCACTTTTTCTGATGTACATACTGTCAGTCTGGGGGAACTTTTCTGCGTGGTGCCTGGCAGCTTGGGAAGGGGATGCTGCAGTTAAACAGGCCCATTTTTGTTATCTTCTGCTTGCAGTTTTTCTCTTCTATGTGGCCACTCAGATCCTCACAGCCTCTGTTTTGAGTTATGGGATATTCCTGGTGATAAGCTAGACACTGAATAGTTGTTTTTGGTTTTTCTGGAGGAGAGTGAAGCCAGATTGCTTCTATCCACCATTTTGGTGATATCACTCTAATCATGTTTTTGTCTTTTTTTTAATAAAGCCCCTGTGTGCTGGGGCATCAATGATGGTCACAGGATACTTTTTGGCCTCAGGTTTCTTTAGGAGATATCAATGGTGATATTCCATTCATGTTCAGTTTATAGTTATCCAAGACCCAAGCATACTCAAATGAGCCCTTTCCCATCTCAGCAGGTTCTTTCTCAAATTTTTCAATGGTTCCTTTGTTGATCACGTCACATTTATAGATCAGATGGCCAGTAGTGTTGAACTTTCCTGAGTCTACATGTCCAACGTTGATGATAGTGACATGAACCTTTTCCTTTCCCAATTTTGGCTTAGATTTAGCAGTGATTTTCATGATACTTGTGTTATGACAGCAAACCAACTGTGAATAAAGCAATTCTATATAACTTAACGCTCATAAAACATTTGACCATGTTTTATGATAGTTATTTCTATTTATTCACATATTTAACTTTGTTTGCTCTTTATCCCATCTTGTCTCTCATGCCTTCCATTCTGTATAACTTTTTTATTGTCTCAAGTATAACGTTAGAATATTTTAGTGGACTTTTGCTAGTGGTGAAGTTTCTCTGTTTATGCTTGTCTGAAAATGTATTTCTTTCACCTTCGTTCTTCAATCAAATATTTTTTAGATTTTCATTTTTATTATTACGTTAGAGCAAGTGAAGTAGCAAAAAAAGTGTCCATCATACAGTCTGGCTTTCCCTGGTCCTCAGGGCAAGGAGGAAACTTGGGCAGCAGACAATCACTCAATCCTGGCAGACTCTCAGAATCTCACTTGGACCCTAAAGTGCATCTGCTTGGTGGCATTGTTCTTCATTTCTGTCTTCAGCATCCATTTTGACTTCATCCTTTGGATATAATGCATGTCTCACTTTCATGTAAGAGCTGCTCCTGTGTTGCCAGTCTATCCCAGGGCTCTCTGTTACTGAAGCACTCGGCCCATGGCCTTACAATATTTAGCAACTGCCACAGCTCTTGACAAGCCAAATCACTGTTTGTAGTATCTCATCAAGGAGTGATGACCCACTCTGGCATCAGAAGGCAGAATCAGTTCCATGCTTTCATCATCATATTCTAAGTCCTTTCCTAAGGGCGACTCCTCAGCCTCCTTAGGGTCCTCCCCTTCCTTGTGATCTGGGTAGCTACTCCTAAACTCATACAAGTCTGCAAATTCCAAAGCAGCATCACCATCTGTAAAAAGCTTACACCGGCTTTTGTCATATGTGCCTGTACAGCTTCTGTTGAGTAGGACTTCCCCTTCTCATTGCAACACAAGCAAATCTTCTCAACACAAACTTTCTCTCCCAAGTAATTAATCAGTCCCTTAAGATCTGAAAGATATTCTATATCAGTAATAAAGAAGCAGTGGACTTTGGTCATACTTGTGTCATTTTGTTAATTGCTTTCTTTCTTTTTTTTTTTAAGATCCTTTGATCCTTTCTTCTTCTGTTGCATTCTTCCTTTATAGTTTGATGGCTTTCTGTAGTGGTATGCTTTGGACCTTTTTAAAATGTTTTGTGTATCTACTATAGGCTTTTGCTCTGTGGTTACTATGAGGCTTACACAAAATTAGCAGGCTATTTTAAACTGATAACAACTTAATTTTTATTGCATCCACAAACTCTACACTTTTATTCCCTTCCTCCTACATATTATTATTTTTTTTGAGACAGGGTCTTGCTCTGTTGCCCAGGCTGGAGTGTAGTGGTGTGATCATTGCTTACTGTAGCCTTGACCCCCCCAGGCTCAAGCAGTCCTCCCACCTCCACCTTCTGAGTAGCTGGGACTACAGGCATGCACCACCATGCTTTACTAATTTTTAAATTTTTTATAGAGACGAGATCTCACTATCCTGCCCAAGTTAGTCTCAAATGCCTGGGCTCAAGTGATCCTCCCACCTCGGCCCCCACAAAGTGTTGGGATTACAGCCATGAGCCACTGTGCCCAGCCTATTTTATGTTTTTGATGTGACAATTTACATATTTTAATAATTTGCATTCCTTAACACATTATTATAGCTTTAGTTTTTAAAATAGCTTTCTTTGTCTTTTATCTTTTATACTAAAGATATAATTAATTTACCCACTGCCATTACACTATTAGAGTGTTTTGGATTTGACAATGTACTTGTTTTTACTAGTGAGTTTTATCCTTTCATATGTTTTCATATTACTAATAAGCATCCTCTTTCTTCAGCTTGAAGAACTCCTTCTAGCATTTCCTATAAAGCAGATCTAGCTTTTGTCTTTCTGAGAAAATCTTTATCACCCCTTCATTTCTAAAAGATAAAATTACTGGATATAGTATTTTTCATTGCTAGTTTTTATTTCCTTTCAGGATTTTAAATCTATATTTTCACTCCCTTCTGGCCTACAATATTTCTTCTGAGAAATCCACTAATAATCTTATACAAAGGATATGAACAGACACTTCTCAAAAGAAGACATTTATGCAGCCAAAAAACACATGAAAACATGCTCATCATCACTGGCCATCAGAGAAATGCAAATCAAAACCACAATGTGATACCATCTCACACCAGTTAGAATGGCGATCATTAAAAAGTCGGGAAACAACAGGTGCTGGAGAGGATGTGGAGAAACAGGAACACTTTTACACTGTTGGTGGGACTGTAAACTAGTTCAACCATTGTGGAAGTCAGTGTGGCAATTCCTCAGGGATCTAGAACTAGAAATGCCATTTGACCCAGCCATCCCATTACTGGGTATATACCCAAAGGACTATAAATCATGCTGCTATAAAGACACATGCACACGTATGTTTATTGCGGCACTATGCACAATAGCAAAGACTTGGAACCAACCCAAATGTCCATCAATGATAGACTGGATTAAGAAAATGTGGCACATATACACCATGGAATACTATGCAGCCCTAAAAAAGGATGAGTTCATGTCCTTTGTAGGGACATGGATGAAGCTGGAAACCATCATTCTCAGCAAACTATCGCAAGGACAAAAAACCAAACACTGTATGTTCTCACTCATAGGTGGGAATTGAACAATGAGAACACTTGGACACAGGTAGCGGAACATCACACTCCGGGGCCTGTTGGGGGGTGGGGGGAAGAGGGAGGGATAGCATTAGGAGATATACCTAATGTAAATGACGAGTTAATGGGTGCAGCACACCAACATGGCACATGTATACATATGTAACAAACCTGCAGGTTGTGCACACGTACCCTAGAACTTAAAGTATAATAAAAAGAAACAAAAACAAAACAAAACAAACAAAAAGAAATGTTCTTTACATCCTCTCTCCTCATTCTTCTCATACTCAATTAACAGCCAGTCTTATATGCTTATCTTTAATTATACCCAACATCCTTCCATTTCTTTCCATTTCTGTCACCACCACACTGGTCTAAATAACTGCCTTCTTTTATCTGTATGACTGCAATAGCATCTTAACTGGTATCTCTGCCTCCACTCTTGCCCATGGATGCTGTGTGACACGATTCCATATAATCAGTCTTTCCTAGAATCCTAGAGTTTGGATATAAATGGGAGACCTTCTTTTGTCTCCCTACATTTATCATTTACTAATTCATTCAACATACATTTATTTGAACATCTGCCATGTGCCAGGCACTGTTTTAGTTCTGGGGACACAACATTGAACGATACCTCCAAAGTTTGTGTTCTTAATGAGCTTAACTTATAGTCAGAGAAGATAGACAATAAAGAAATAAATATATAATATTTCAGGCACTGTTAAGTGCATTGAAAAAAAATGGTGGGAGCAATATTTACATACAGTGTTCAGGGAAAGCCTCACTGATAAAATGAAATTTGAGCAGTGTCCTGAAGGAAGTAAGAGAACTTGCATTAGAGTATCAGGGACATAATTTTAAGTAGAGAGAACAGAAACTGTAATGGTCTAGAGATAGGCGCACATCTAGTCCATTTGAGAAGAACAAGGAGGTCAGTGTGGCTGAGGCAGGATTAACAGGAGACAATGGTAACAGATGAAGGCAGAGAGGTTGCAGAGGGTCAAATTTCGTAGGGTCTTGAAGGCCATGGTGAAGGCTTTGGAATTTACTGAGTGAGATGAAAATCCACTGGAGGATCTGAAGCAGAGAACAGTGATCAGAATTGCAATTTGAAAAATTACTTTAGATGCAATGTTGGGAAAAGACTATATGAGGGTAAGGTTGGAAACAGGAAGGCTTTGTATCAACTGTCATCTGAATTATTGCAATGGCTTCTTGCAATAATTCAGATGAGAAATGATGATAGTTTAGATGTGGTTGGTAGTCACTGAGGTGTAGAGAAGAGGCTGGGGTGTGTGTGTGTGTGATTTATAGACTTGATTTTATTATTTTAATACCCTTTTATTATTACAGAAGCAGTGCATATGCAGTGTAGATAATTTGAAAATATAGCCAAATAACATTCAAAAAACAAAAACATCACTTTTATAGCATCTGAAGTGACATTGTATCCTCTCTTGGCTTGTAACCTGCTTTCCCTGGTCAATTATCTTCATCGTTCCATTTCAGTACATTTTCATCTTATTCAATACTAAGTCCATAATCAACCCTGACTATTTTTTGAAATGATAGCCAACAGGATCCCCACCCAAATCTCATCTTGAATTCCCATGTGTTGTGGGAGGGACCTGGTGGGAGGTAATTGAATCATGGGGGCAGATCTTTCCTATGCTGCTCTTGTGATAGTGAATAAGTCTCATGAGAACTGATGGTTTTAAAAAGAAGAGTTTTTGGCTGGGCATGGTGGCTCACACCTGTAATCCCAGCACTTTGGGAGGCCAAGGCGGGCGGATCATAAGGTCAGGAGTTAGAGACCAGTCTGGCCAGTATGGTGAAACCCCATCTCTACTAAAAATACTGTGGACTTTTGAGTTAATGCTGAAATGAGTTATGACTTTGGGGGACTGTTGGGAAGGCATGATTGGTTTTGAAATGTGAGGACACGAGATTTGGGAGGGGATTGGGTGGAATGATATGGTTTGGCTGTGTCCCTACCCAAATCTCATCTTGAATTCCCGTGTTCTGTGGGAGGGACCTGATAGGAGGTAACTGAATCATGGCAGTAGGTCCTTCCCTTGCTGTTCTCATGATAGTGAATAAGTCTCACAAGATCTGATGGTTTTAAAAAGAGGAGTTTCCCTGCACAAGCTCTCTCTCTTTGCCTGTGCCATCCATGTGAGATATAACTTGCTCCTCCCTGCCTTCTGCCATGATTGTGAGGCCTCCCCAGCCATGTGGAACTGTGAGTCCATTAAACTTCTTTCTTTTGTAAATTGCCCAGTCTCAGGTATGTCTTTATTAGCAGTGTGAAAATGGACTAATACAGGATCCTTTACAGATTAGATGTTAATGTAAGAAAAAAAGAGTTGGAAAACTTCAAGGTCTGTGGACTGAATAACTGAAATAGGGAATGGTTTTACTTATTTATTTTTTTGAGATCAAGTCTGACTCTGTTGCCCAGGCTGGAGTGCAGTGAGGCCATCTCAGATTACTGCAACCTCCATCTCCCCAGTTCAAGCGATTCTCGTGCCTCAGCCTCCTGAGTAGCTGGGACTGCAGGTGTGCACCACCACGCCTGGCTAATTTTTGTATTTTTAATAAAGATGAGGTTTTGCCATGTTTCCCAGGCTGATCTTGAACTCTGGGGCTCAACCAATCCACCTGCCTCAGCTTCCCCAAGTGCTGGGATTACAGGAGTGAGCCACCATGCCCGGCCAGGAATGGTTTTTGATTGCCATGGAGAAGGCTGAGCAATCAGCAGGTTTTGGGAAGGGGCAGGAATTAAGAGTCTAATTGTGTGCATGTTAAGGTAGGGAGTTGATATGTAAATTTTGACTTCAGGAGAGAGATCTGAGAATATCTCCAGATATTCAACTGGAATTATCTGCAGATAGATAGTACTTAAAATCATGAGGCTAAACAATGTCATCACAGAGTGAGTATAAATAGAATAAAGGAGAAGTTGGAGAACTAATCCCTGGAGCACTCTAACCTTTAAAGATTAGGGGGATGAAGAAAGACTCGCAAAGTTGACAAAGATTGGCAGTAAGTTTAGTAGAAATGTGAAGAAAAGTGGTGTTAGAGAAACCAAGTGAGAACCTGTATCAACGATGGAGTAATCACCTCTCAAATACTACTGAGAATTCAAATAAGATGAGGACTAGGAATCAGTAATGTAAAGATCAATAATGACCTTGAAAATGTAGTTCTTATGAAATAATAGAGATAAAAGCTTCTTTGGAGTGGGTTAAAGAGGAGAGAATGGCAGGAAAAGATGCAAAGGCTGCAAGCAGGGACAATTATTTTAAGACGGTTTCTGTAAAGATAGGGGAGGAAATAATAGCATGATTGATGTTGATGAGATTAATCTAGTGGAGAGATAAATTGATGATGTAAGGGAGAAAAGGAGAAATTGCTGGAGCAACATTTTTTATGAAGGGAGAAGAGATGGGAATCAAGTACAAAACTGGAGAGGTTGGCCTTAGGAGCACAGACATTCTATTTATTGTAATAAGTGTGCAGGCAGAGTATATGGGTACAAATGCCAGTAAATGTGATGTTGGGAGTCTGTGGAGGTTCATTGCACAGCATCAGCTAAGAGTGAAAATGGGCATTGGAGAATGGAAAAAAGGTGCTCGAGATTTAAGGAAAACACAGAAAATCTAAGATAGAGGTCCAGGAGAATGAGAAAGTCAGTGGACTAGGGAAATAGTCTATGGTTGCAATGCAGCAATAAGGGCTTACTTGAGCTAGAAAGCAAGGTGGGAAAGTGACAAGTCATGCTCGTCCCTTCTTGTTCCTCAAACATGGTAAACTTTTTCCATTCTCAGGGCCTTTGCATTTTCTCTTCCCTCTGTCTGGAAACGTCTTCTCTCAGAGCTCCATCAGCTGGCCTGTTATCATCATTTAGGTCTCAACTCCTCAAAGATGATTTCTATGACCATCACAGCTAATGTAACACTCTACCGTATTACTCTATCATATTATTCTCTCTACCATATTATTCTATTCTATCTTCTGAACAACACAATTGAGATTGCCTTATTTAGTTTTGTACTAACTTGTCTCTTGCTCTTTCCAATAGAATATAAGCTCCTGCTGTGCTGCACTCCAATGTGTACAAAAGTGTCTGTCATGTAGTAGGTGTTCCATAAATATTTGTGACTGACTGACTCTCCTTATGTTTATATTCCACATTTCTCTGTACTACTTGACTGCTCAACCTCCCTCTACTCACCTAAAAATAAAATCATCCTACTTTGCCCTCTGGATCCCCAGTATCATGAAAACCAATCCTCCCCAAGTCCTTAACCTCTTTAACACGAACTTGCTTCTTCCTTCTGCCTTGCTTAAAGTTCGCTGTTGAGACTAAGATTTCCCCTGCAGCTCATAAGGTTGATAGGTGAGGTTGACTTTCTTCCTGCTCCCCACTGCTTCTTCTTGACCCTGATTCCTCTACCCTCTTGTAAACCTCTCTTCTCTCTATCTCACCAGAGTAAGAGTTTCAAGACACCTTGATTTTTCATCCTCTAACTCTCATTGTTGGTGTCATCATCTGGTAAAGTCAAATGTCACAAGAGCAGAGCAAAGGAATAACCAATGCATTCATACCTGTTTCTTAGAACATGTGGGGAGCTACTCATCCCATAATCCCAGAGCCTCTCCACTGCAGCAATAAAATAGTGTCGTGTTTTCTTTTGAAAGCTGCGGGGGCTCTGATTTTCATCCTCATCATAAATGTCAAAATCTTCCTTCTTCATTTCAACTGAGATGGTATCATCATAGTCAATTTCCTCTTGATCTGAC
This sequence comes from Gorilla gorilla gorilla, assembly GCF_029281585.2. Lineage (NCBI taxonomy): Eukaryota > Metazoa > Chordata > Mammalia > Primates > Hominidae > Gorilla > Gorilla gorilla. Next base: position 166,548,823 of record NC_073247.2, read on the forward strand.
TGAAGAGTAGTACGAGTTATTTCCCGTTGATGGCGTTTCAAGACTGGTGGGTTTTGAGAGCACAGCCTTTCAGTCCTACCTTGCTTTGCCCAGGTGACTTCTATTTCGGGCTTATTTTGTCCCTCATTTATTGCTGCTATTGCATGATTGCTTTCACAAGCGTTCAGGGACAAAATGGTATCCTTTTTCTTAAAAGCTGTTTTTTCTGGTGACTTCTCTTGGGATTTCCACTCTTCTTTTGGTATCTGAGTACCAGAGTGGTTATCCCAAGCAAGAGGACCCAATAGCTTGGAGGGAGTCTTTGCAGAGCTTTCTGTTGCTACTCTCAGAAAAGGAATTTTTCCAGGTCTGTTTGCTTCATTCCATTTAATCCCTCCCTCTGTTTCCTGAAGAAGGCTCCCTTCCACGAGATCCAGATGGCCAGGAGACCCATTGCTAGTTTCCGTAGGGAATAGGTCCTTCTGATAAATGTGAACTTTTGGAAGCAATTCAACTTTGCCAGATGTTTTGGGCAAGCCTGGTTTCGGGAGAACAGTGTTCTCAACTTTCTTGTATGTGACTGAATTTGTGGCACTTGTCCCCAGGGAGCCAACCTCTCTTTGATCACCAGTCATTTCCAAGGTTAGAATGGCTAAAGAAAGGTTATTTTTTTTGGCTCCTTGTAAGAAATGACTGCTTTCTTGGACCCCAGAATCTTTCTTTCTATAAGATGCTGCTGGAAGATGAGAAGAGTTGTCTTGGAATAGGACCCTGGTCAGATATATAGGTCTAATAGATGGAAATGATGATACCTTTGCAATGGGTAATGGAGATCTATTTGCTTGAGGGATGCTATGACTCCTCGTAAGGCAATCTGATAAGGGAGACTGAGTAATGGCCCCTTTCTCCTTCTCATTGTAGTCTATCTGTGTGAGGGTGCTCGGGGTCAAATGTTTCATGTTTTTGGACCACTGGGTTGAGGTGTCATCCACAATTATCCTTTTTTCAAGTTCTGTTTCTTCTAGTGGGAGTCTGAATTGTTTCAAAGCTCTCTTACTACGTTGCGTGACAAAATTCTGCTGGCTTGTATTAGGAGATATCCTTGTGGTGCATGCATATTTCTCTACAATTTGCTTGGTTTGATTTCCCAAGCCTTCCAAGTTTTCTTCCTCCCCTTTTTTTGAGAAATGAGCCGTGTGTTTCTTTGTTCTATTTGTTGAATCATTTAATGACCTAAAATCTTGAAGTACTGGAGCATATGCCCCCTCATATGAACCTTCTACATTTTGCCTAGTGCTCAGTAAGAAAAGGTTCTTCATGAAATTCTTAGTGCCAGTCACTGTATGTATCTGAGGCAAAACTACATTCTCTTGGATTAATGTTTCCTTCCTTTCTATTTCTTCCTGAATTTTTTTTTCTTGATTGTGTGTATTATTTTCATGTAAATTATCCAAGTTAGTAAGAAATAGGTTTCTGCTGCTTGGAAAAACCATCTCTTTGAGTCCTACGTCCTTTGTAAATTCACCCTTTCCTACTACCACTTTGTTTTTCTCAGACAAGAAATTCTGACCTTCCACGGATTTTTCTGGTCCTAAGGATACTAATTGCTTTGGACTGGGGCCTTGCCCAGAGTTCAGAGAGTTCTTTCCATGAGTCCTTTGTACCCAACTTGCTGATTCTGGCAAGAATAGCATCTTAAAGAATGACATATCTGGATTTTCTGCATCTGGTGGAATGGGGCCCTCTTTTTTCTGTTGGACCATTTCCATGTTTTTTGATGAAGTAGTTTTATTTGACATATGATTTAGCCTCAAAGCTGTAGCATTTTTGTCCATAAGCATTCTGTCATGAATCAAAGGTGTCACTTTTTGAAACTCAGTGTCACTTTCTAATATATTTTGCCAGACTGATGGACTATTCTCAATTAATAATGATCGGCCATCAATGTGAGTCTTTCTATTAGTTGCTGAATTATTGGAAGTTTTGTTTGTCTTTAACAAAGAGATGCTAACTTTGAATAAGGCATTATCTTTAGTCAACAAAGCAGGTCCATGAGCTCTTTTCCCTTTAAATAACCTACCACTCTCTGTTGATGATACATTTTTTCCCCATGAACTTTCTTGGCTATTCATTAAACCTGATTCTAACAACTTTGAATCATTATTTTCTTCACTCAAGCTCAGAGGTCCATCAGACTCAGTAAGGGGAGATGACTTTTTGCCAAATAGAGTGGTATCTAATTGGCTATCATAATGAACTGGCATACTTGGGGGTCCTAAGGAACTTGTATTATCAGTACCTGCTGCCAAATTGTCTGACGGAATTGTTGAAATCAGATTATTTGATGTACTAGAAACTTTGAAATCAAGTTTCTTTAACTCTGTTGCTGCAGTTGTCCCCAGTTTCTCATTTAATATTAATTGGAGGCCTGACTCAGGGGTAAATACCATGTCCCCACTGTGATGGAGCTGTGGCCTGAAGTGTGTCATTTCAGACAGGCTGTTATTACTGTCTATTGCTCCAGGTGATGGATCATCAGAAAAAGTCTCATATTTGGCTTCTTGGAGATCAGATAAGGATAGCCCATGTGGAGTAGGACTCTGTCGCAAGAGCATCAACAAATCACTAGAGGAGACATTTTGTACTTTAGGCATAGGTGTTCTGTGTGCAAACCAAGGGTCAGTCTTCTCTATGTCATTTTCTGGAATTGTGGTGGCATTAAATTGCTTTTGCCTAGTGCTAGGGTATCTTGAATTCTGGGAGAAGCTTCTTGGTTCAATGGCATTGTTTTTACTCAGCAAGTATGCTGAAATATCTTCATAACTGTCCTCATAATAATCACCAGTGTTCTTGTCACAACTAGAAACCTTCAGTAAGGCGGTCATGCCTCTGTTCCGAAAGTCTGAGTTGTGGCACCCCAGAATCCATAGGCCTGGAGATGAGGAAGAATAAGACTCTGGTTACTCATAACACAGATTCTAAAATGTTCTGTTAGAGGTTCTCTCCCATTCCCAGATAAATGAAAAAATACTAGTCAGTATCATTATATCACAGGTCATTGGGTTAAATCCCTGGAACATGTAATATAAAAGTGGTTTTTGCATTGCTGCTGTTGTACTATGCCTGTTTGTGACCATAAGAACGGACTGTGATAAAAATGAATAGATATTGGGATTAAAATAGGGAAATGTAATTAATATACACAATAATGGAGGGTCTTAATAGTGACACAGAACTCTCTGAATATGACAGTGATTTAATTCAGGAAAGTATTTATATTGGCTAGATGTTATTGCTATATCACATAGTGGCACAGGTTCCTCTTAAATCCATCAGATTGCCTGGATTCAAATCCCAGTTCTACCATTTACCAGCTGTGTGACTTTGAGAAAGTCACTTAAGCTTTCTGAACAATAGGTTTCTAATTTTCAAATGAGGATAATAGTATCTACCCCATCATATAATACATTGAAATCACATAACACAATACCCAGCATCCACTGTCACCCACTTGCAGAATATGTAAGCACAAGGAAGGAGCATTTAGGTCTAGGATCCAGCTAATATAAAATTCTACCATGACTAGCAATATTAATTTCTACCATGAACAAGATTAGCTGAGTGAAGGAATGCAATAAGTTATAATAGGCTAATTACATGGTGGTAAAGTAGATGCATAAACATAAGAGACAAGATACACCTTTACCAAGCAACCCGTTGGGTACCTCAATAGCCTTGTCATTTCACACAGTCTTTGCAGGGAAGATCTTAACTGCATCCACCTTCTTCTCAAGGGAAGCTGCTCCCAAAAGCCCTGTGAATGCTTCCATTCTATGTGCAGCCAAATTATCAATCAAGTGGCAAAGGAGAATAAAAACATATTCTAACATATAAAGACTAGGAAAATCTACCTCAAATGTCACCATTATCAGGAAGTGATTATGGAATGTTTGCCACCAAAATAAAGGAGTATCTCAAACAAGAGTAAGACCTGGTATCCAAGAACCAGGTACCTATCCTGAGGGAGGGTAAATAAAAGTCCCAAGTTGATAACTGAGCCTCAGGCCTAGAGAGAACCAGCTCAGACTGGAGCAGGGGGATGCATGCCTCTAGGAGGTCAATCTGTAAGCAAAAAGGAATACATTATATGATGGAACTCTTGAAAAAAAGAGGATAATTCAAAGGCAGACATTATAAGAAAAACAGGGAAACAATTAGAGATTCTCGTCAAACTAGTTACCAAAATGGACTTTTATTTACCCTCCCCTCTGAGAGGGGCCTGGTATTAGGAATGGTGACCAAGCTGGAGTTTAGTTTTAATGGCTTGGGTTAAAATTTTGTAATGAAAATATCTTTTTGTATTGTATGTGTGACTAATGGTAAATTTAAAACATTATAATTAATTCATAAATTTCAATCCAAGAGCTTAGAGTTGGTTGTTTGATGAAAAAGTCAATAAAATAAATAACCAAATAAAAATTAAGAAATTTCACATATACAAAATTTGAAGTAAGAAAAGAGACATAATTACAGACACAAAGAAAATGAAAATAATTGTAATGCCCTTGGAGACACCTCAGTTGTCAATCTCCTCCTCCAACTTCTGACATAGGTATAAGCTATCTGGCCAAGTTGGGGTCTAGTCAGCACTACAAATATACAGATCAGTCTCCTGCCTCTGTGATCAAACCAGGGCTTTCACTGAACTAATTAATTCTGTAAGCTATTATCCGATCTTGGAACTAGTTACTAGCTGTTGAGTTGAGAAGGGAATTCGACATCCATTAAGTAGACAGAGAGTTAGGCTAAGAGCAAGCCACTTATCCTCTCGGCTAGCAAACCTTGATCAGAACATATTTGTACCTTGTCTGAGGATGAGAAAACATGCAATCTGTAAATATACTACAGAACAGGGAGAAGGAAACAGAAGTCAGGAAACTTAGAGGCAATACCTACTTCTGAAAGTAATCCACTGCAGATTCTAGAGGAAAAGTAAGAACAAATATCTTGCCATACTAAAACACAAGAAGGCACAGCTTCCATAATTTAAAACCACAAAGACATAGCTTCTATAATTTAAGACTGGAAAGGGCATACACAAGGTGAAATGGTAATTCAGCTGGATGAAATAGAAAAGAATAATTATAAGAAAACTTAACACATAACAAGAGATGATCAGTTTGTGTGTGTATGGGTTCCAATAAAGCCTTACAAAAATGGACAGAGACCAGACTACCCAAGGGCCATAGTTTGCCCACTCCTGATGTAGATGGTCACCCACTGTGCCTTTCATGGGGTTTCAAAAGATGACCAGTTTTTAAGGTAGTGAAGAAAGGGTTGGCCTTTCTTCTTGCTCCTTTCAGAAATTGCTGCAAATAATTAAAGACAGAGTACAATTAAGCTGGAAGATATCTGAAGCCATGAAACCACAAAATAGAAGTATAGTTAATATAAAACAGGTATCAAAAGATAAAAAGAGTGGATGCTCATGGCTGGCAGATTTCAGAAAAGTCCAAGAAGACATACTTCCTCATATCTTATACCTCCATATCTTCCCCATTTTTAATATCAAAGTCTAATTATTCCTCCTACTTCAGCCTCCCAAAGTGCTGGGATTACAGGCATGAACCACTGTGCCTGGCCTTGTTTCTTTCTTCTATCAAGGTGCAAGTATTATACTTTGATATGAAAAACAGTCAGTCATTCATTATAACAATGGGATCAGGGTATACAAGCTAGCATCGGTGGTTTTACTGGACTCCTTTCAACACAAGTCTCAAAAGGTAGGAAAGATGGGACCAGAAGAAATAATCACATTGACAAGTCATTTTTTAACTGTATGTCTGTTTTGTAAGGTGGGGAGGGGAGGAAAGAAATTCTGAAATGTAAACAACTCTGCAGCTTTGATCTTGATGGGCTGGAGAGAAGTAAAGGCTGAAAACTCACACATACAATCAATACCTTTCATAAGAGAATTCCTGCTAATCTAAAACTCACTCCTAATGCCTCATTGATATTAATATATCTACATAAACTTTCTGTGAAAAGTTTATTTAGAACAAACTCACCTCAATGATAAATTATAAGCAAAAAGGATCAAGATACTACAAGATAAAAGGAAGAAAGGAACAACAAGGCCAGGTGCAGTGGCTCATACTGGTAATCCCAGCACTTTGGGAAGCTGAGGTTGGAGGATTGCTTGAGCTTGGGAGTTCAAGACCAGCCTGGGCAACAAAGCAAGACCCTGTCTCTACAAAAAATAAAAAAGTTAGCCTGGCATGATGGTGCATGCCTGTAGTCCCACTACTTGGGAGGCTGAGGTGGCAGGATTGCTTGAGCCCAGGAGGTTGAGGCTGCAGTGAGCCATGATCACACCACTTACTCCACCCTGGGCAACAGAGTGAGACCCTGTCTCACAAAAAGAGAAAGGAACAACAAAAACAAATAAAAGAAGAGCAGTAATCAAAAAAATGTTGCCAAGGAGAAGATAAAACTTGTAACCAAACATATTACCATAATCTAATGAGATGACCACATCTGAAAAACCAAAGTCTAATGTAGAATTAGCTATAAGAATTTATAGAAGACATATGGGTCAATGGAACAGAATGGAGAGTTCAGAAATAAACTCTCACATTTATGGTCAATTGATTTTCAACAAGGGTGTCAAGATGACTTAATGGGAAAAGAATCATATTTTCAACAAATGGTGCCAGGACAACTGGATGTTTACATGCAAAAAATAAAAAAGAGGTTAGACCTCTTCTTCACACCATACACAAAAATTTATTCAAACTAGATCATGGACATATATGTAACAGCTACAACTATCAAACTCTTAGAAGAAAATATGGAAGTAAATGTGGCCTTGGGCTAGACAAAGCCTTACTAGATGTGACATCAAAAGCACAAGTGACACAAGAATAAAAAGATAAATTGTATGTCATCTATGAGTTCATCAATTAACTCAACAACCCAGGAAACAATTATTGAAGTAAAAATAGGTCAATAAATGTCAACAAAACTGAACAACTAGAAGGAAAAATAGTTAGAAAACAAACTAGAACAGCATATTCAAGAGCTGTGTGACAAAATTGAACAGTATAATATATGTAAATGCAATACCAGAAGAAGAGAAAGAATTAGAAGCAATATTTGAAGACACAGATGATAAATATTTTTCAAAATTAATGATACCAAATTACAGATTGAATAAGCCTAGAGAATGCCAAAGTAACACACACACACACACACACACACACACGAAAATCAAAGTAAAGAGCTTGAAGTCATCCAGATTTTTTTAAAAAGATACATTATATACAGTTGAATGCAAATGGGAATTACAACAAACTTATTGTGAAAAACTATGCAAGTAGAAACAATGGAGTGGCATTTTTAAAGTGCTGAGGGAAAAACCAATAAAACAAAATGTAATAAAACAAAAACAACAACCACAAACCCAGAATTCTATACACAGTGAAGATATAATTCAAAAACAGAAATAAAGACTTTTCAGAGAAGCAAAAACTGACAAAATTAATTAACCAACAGACTTGCACTACAGAAAATGTTAAAAAAGACACACTGTAAATATAAGGATAGAGATTGGTTGAAAAGAAAAGAATGGGAAATATATACCACACAAACATGAACCAAAATAAATATGATAGTGCAGGTGTATAAATTTTAGACAATGCAGACGTTTAAGGCAACAAGTACTACTTCAGACAAAAAAGGACATTTCACAAAGATGAAATAATTGATTTAATAAGAATACAACCTTAAAGTTGTAAGCACCTGATTTTATATTGCCTCATTTATTTTGAAACATTCTTACTAACAAATACAAAAATCAAAATAACAAACTCAACAATCATAGAGATGTCACAGTTTCCTCCATGTCTGCAAGAAACAGATAAAATAGGAGCCAAGATGGCCGAATAGGAACAGCTCCGGTCTACAGCTCCCAGCGTGAGCGACGCAGAAGACGGGTGATTTCTGCATTTCCATCTGAGGTACCGGGTTCATCTCACTAGGGAGTGCCAGACAGTGGGCGCAGGTCAGTGGGTGCGCCCACCGTGCGCGAGCCGAAGCAGGGCGAGGCATTGCCTCACCTGGGAAGCGCAAGGGGTCAGGGAGTTCCCTTTCCGAGTCAAAGAAAGGGGTGACGGACGCACCTGGAAAATCGGGTCACTCCCACCCGAATATTGCGCTTTTGAGACCGGCTTAAAAAACTGCGCACCACGAGACTATATCCCACACCTGGCTCGGAGGGTCCTACGCCCACGGAATCTCGCTGATTGCTAGCACAGCAGTCTGAGATCAAACTGCAGGGCGGCAGCGAGGCTGGGGGAGGGGCGCCCGCCATTGCCCAGGCTTGCTTAGGTAAACAAAGCAGCCGGGAAGCTCGAACTGGGTGGAGCCCACCACAGCTCAAGGAGGCTTGCCTGCCTCTGTAGGCTCCACCTCTGGGGGCAGGGCACAGACAAACAAAAAGACAGCAGTAACCTCTGCCGACTTAAATGTCCCTGTCTGACAGCTTTGAGGAGAGCAGTGGTTCTCCCAGCACGCAGCTGGAGATCTGAGAACGGGCAGACTGCCTCCTCAAGTGGGTCCCTGACCCCTGACCCCCGAGAAGCCTAACTGGGAGGCACCCCCCAGCAGGGGCACACTGACACCTCACACGGCAGGGTATTCCAACAGACCTGCAGCTGAGGGTCCTGTCTGTTAGAAGGAAAACTAACAAACAGAAAGGACATCCACACCGAAAACCCATCTGTACATCACCATCATCAAAGACCAAAAGTAGATAAAACCACAAAGATGGGGAAAAAACAGAACAGAAAAACTGGAAACTCTAAAACGCAGAGCACCTCTCCTCCTCCAAAGGAACGCACTTCCTCACCAGCAATGGAACAAAGCTGGATGGAGAATGATTTTGACGAGCTGAGAGAAGAAGGCTTCAGACGATCAAATTACTCTGAGCTACGGGAGGACATTCAAACCAAAGGCAAAGAAGTTGAAAACTTTGAAAAAAATGTAGAAGAATGTATAACTAGAATAACCAATACAGAGAAGTGCTTAAAGGAGCTGATGGAGCTGAAAACCAAGGCTCGAGAACTACGTGAAGAATGCAGAAGCCTCAGAAGCCGATGCGATCAACTGGAAGAAAGGGTATCAGCAATGGAAGATGAAATGAATGAAATGAAGCGAGAAGGGAAGTCTAGAGAAAAAAGAATAAAAAGAAATGAGCAAAGCCTCCAAGAAATATGGGACTATGTGAAAAGACCAAATCTACAACTGATTGGTGTACCTGAAAGTGACGGGGAGAATGGAACCAAGTTGGAAAACACTCTGCAGGATATTATCCAGGAGAACTTCCCCAATCTAGCAAGGCAGGCCAACATTCAGATTCAGGAAATACAGAGAACGCCACAAAGATACTCCTCGAGAAGAGCAACTCCAAGACACATAATTGTCAGATTCACCAAAGTTGAAATGAAGGAAAAAATGTTAAGGGCAGCCAGAGAGAAAGGTCGGGTTACCCTCAAAGGGAAGCCCATCAGACTAACAGCGGATTTCTCGGCAGAAACCCTACAAGCCAGAAGAGAGTGGGGGCCAATATTCAACATTCTTAAAGAAAAGAATTTTCAACCCAGAATTTCATATCCAGCCAAACTAAGCTTCATAAGTGAAGGAGGAATAAAATACTTTCCAGACAAGCAAATGCTGAGAGATTTTGTCACCACCAGGCCTGCCCTAAAAGAGCTCCTGAAGGAAGCGCTAAACATGGAAAGGAACAACCGGTACCAGCCACTGCAAAATCATGCCAAAATGTAAAGACCATCGAGACTAGGAAGAAACTGCATCAACTAATGAGCAAAATCACCAGCTAACATCATAATGACAGGATCAAATTCACACATAACAATATTAACTTTAAATGTAAATGGACTAAATTCTCCAATTAAAAGACACAGACTGGCAAGTTGGATAAAGAGTCAAGACCCATCAGTGTGCTGTATTCAGGAAACCCATCTCACGTGCAGAGACACACATAGGCTCAAAATAAAAGGATGGAGGAAGATCTACTAAGCAAATGGAAAACAAAAAAAGGCAGGGGTTGCAATCCTAGTCTCTGATAAAACAGACTTTAAACCAACAAAGATCAAAAGAGACAAAGAAGGCCATTACATAATGGTAAAGGGATCAATTCAACAAGAGGAGCTAACTATCCTAAATATATATGCACCCAATACAGGAGCACCCAGATTCATAAAGCAAGTCCTGAGTGACCTACAAAGAGACTTAGACTCCCACACATTAATAATGGGAGACTTTAACACCCCACTGTCAACATTAGACAGATCAACGAGACAGAAAGTCAACAAGGATACCCAGGAATTGAACTTAGTTCTGCACCAAGCGGACCTAATAGACATCTACAGAACTCTCCACCCCAAATCAACAGAATATACATTTTTTTCAGCACCACACCACACCTATTCCAAAATTGACCACATAGTTGGAAGTAAAGCTCTCCTCAGCAAATGTAAAAGAACAGAAATTATAACAAACTATCTCTCAGACCACAGTGCAATCAAACTAGAACTCAGGATTAAAAATCTCACTCAAAGCCGCTCAACTACATGGAAACTGAACAACCTGCTCCTGAATGACTACTGGGTACATAACGAAATGAAGGCAGAAATAAAGATGTTCTTTGAAACCAATGAGAACAAAGACACAACATACCAGAATCTCTGGGATGCATTCAAAGCAGTGTGTAGAGGGAAATTTATAGCACTAAATGCCCACAAGAGAAAGCAGGAAAGATCCAAAATTGACACCCTAACATCACAATTAAAAGAACTAGAAAGGCAAGAGCAAACACATTCAAAAGCTAGCAGAAGGCAAGGAATAACTAAAATCAGAGCAGAACTGAAGGAAATAGAGACACAAAAAGCCCTTCAAAAAATCAATGAATCCAGGAGCTGGTTTTCTGAAAGGATCAACAAAATTGATAGACCGCTAGCAAGACTAATAAAGAAAAAAAGAGAGAAGAATCAAATAGACGCAATAAAAAATGATAAAGGGGATATCACCACCGATCCCACAGAAATACAAACTACCATCAGAGAATACTACAAACACCTCTACGCAAATAAACTAGAAAATCTAGAAGAAATGGATACATTCCTTGACACATACACTCTCCCAAGACTAAACCAGGAAGAAGTTGAATCTCTGAATAGACCAATAACAGGAGCTGAAATTGTGGCAATAATCAATAGTTTACCAACCAAAAAGAGTCCAGGACCAGATGGATTCACAGCCGAATTCTACCAGAGGTATAAGGAGCAACTGGTACCATTCCTTCTGAAACTATTCCAATCAATAGAAAAAGAGGGAATCCTCCCTAACTCATTTTATGAGGCCAGCATCATTCTGATACCAAAGCCGGGCAGAGACACAACCAAAAAAGAGAATTTTAGACCAATATCCTTGATGAACATTGATGCAAAAATCCTCAATAAAATACTGGCAAACCGAATCCAGCAGCATATCAAAAAGCTTATCCACCATGATCAAGTGGGCTTCATCCCTGGGATGCAAGGCTGGTTCAATATATGCAAATCAATAAATGTAATCCAGCATATAAACAGAGCCAAAGACAAAAACCACATGATTATCTCAATAGATGCAGAAAAAGCCTTTGACAAAATTCAACAACCCTTCATGCTAAAAACTCTCAATAAATTAGGTATTGATGGGATGTATCTCAAAATAATAAGAGCTATCTATGACAAACCCACAGCCAATATCATACTGAATGGGCAAAAACTGGAAGCATTCCCTTTGAAAACTGGCACAAGACAGGGATGCCCTCTCTCACCACTCCTATTCAACATAGTGGTGGAAGTTCTGGCCAGGGCAATCAGGCAGGAGAAGGAAATAAAGGCTATTCAATTAGGAAAAGAGGAAGTCAAATTGTCCCTGTTTGCAGACGACATGATTGTTTATCTAGAAAACCCCATTGTCTCAGCCCAAAATCTCCTTAAGCTGATAAGCAACTTCAGCAAAGTCTCAGGATACAAAATCAATGTACAAAAATCACAAGCATTCTTATACACCAACAACAGACAAACAGAGAGCCAAATCATGAGTGAACTCCCATTCACAATTGCTTCAAAGAGAATAAAATACCTAGGAATCCAACTTACAAGGGATGTGAAGGACCTCTTCAAGGAGAACTACAAACCACTGCTCAAGGAAATAAAAGAGGATACAAACAAATGGAAGAACATTCCATGCTCATGGGTAGGAAGAATCAATATCGTGAAAATGGCCATACTGCCCAAGGTAATTTACAGATTCAATGCCATCCCCATCAAGCTACCAATGACTTTCTTCACAGAATTGGAAAAAACTACTTTAAAGTTCATATGGAACCAAAATAGAGCCCGCATCGCCAAGTCAATCCTAAGCCAAAAGAATAAAGCTGGAGGCATCACACTACCTGACTTCAAACTATACTACAAGGCTACAGTAACCAAAACAGCATGGTACTGGTACCAAAACAGAGATATAGATCAATGAAACAGAACAGAGCCCTCAGAAATAACGCCGCATACCTACAACTATCTGATCTTTGACAAACCTGAGAAAAACAAGCAATGGGGAAAGGATTCCCTATTTAATAAATGGTGCTGGGAAAACTGGCTAGCCATATGTAGAAAGCTGAAACTGGATCCCTTCCTTACACCTTATACAAAAATCAATTCAAGATGGATTAAAGATTTAAACGTTAGACCTAAAACCATAAAAACCCTAGAAGAAAACCTAGGCATTACCATTCAGGACATAGGCAAGTGCAAGGACTTCATGTCCAAAACACCAAAAGCAATGGCAACAAAAGACAAAATTGACAAATGGGATCTAATTAAACTAAAGAGCTTCTGCACAGCAAAAGAAACTTCCATCAGAGTGAACAGGCAACCTACAACATGGGAGAAAATTTTCGCAACCTACTCATCTGACAAAGGGCTAATATCCAGAATCTACAACGAACTCAAACAAATTTACAAGAAAAAAACAAACAACCCCATCAAAAAGTGGGCGAAGGACATGAACAGACACTTCTCAAAAGAAGACATTTATGCAGCCAAAAAACACATGAAAAAATGCTCATCATCACTGGCCATCAGAGAAATGCAAATCAAAACCACTATGAGATATCATCTCACACCAGTTAGAATGGCAATCATTAAAAAGTCAGGAAACAACAGGTGCTGGAGAGGATGTGGAGAAATAGGAACACTTTTACACTGTTGGTGGGACTGTAAACTAGTTCAACCATTGTGGAAGTCAGTGTGGTGATTCCTCAGGGATCTAGAACTAGAAATACCATTTGACCCAGCCATCCCATTACTGGGTATATACCCAAAGGACTATAAATCATGCTGCTATAAAGACACATGCACACGTATGTTTATTGCGGCATTATTCACAATAGCAAAGACTTGGAACCAACCCAAATGTCCAACAATGATAGACTGGATTAAGAAAATGTGGCACATATACACCATGGAATACTATGCAGCCATAAAAAATGATGAGTTCATGTCCTTTGTAGGGACATGGATGAAATTGGAAACCATCATTCTCAGTAAACTATGGCAAGAACAAAAAACCAAACACCGCATATTCTCACTCATAGGTGGGAATTGAACAATGAGATCACATGGACACAGGAAGGGGAATATCACACTCTGGGGACTGTTGTGGGGTGGGGGGAGGGGGGAGGGATAGCATTGGGAGATATACCTAATGCTAGACGACGAGTTAGTGGGTGCAGCGCACCAGCATGGCACATGTATACATATGTAACTAACCTGCACCTTGTGCACATGTACCCTAAAACTTAAAGTATAATAAAAAAAAGAAAAAAAAAAAAAACAGATAAAATATCAGGAAGTTTATAAGGATTTTAAAAACATGATAAAGCAACTTGACATAATAGGCAAATATATGACACTCTACCCAACAACAGCAAAGACATATTTGTTTCAAATGCAGTGGGCCATTAATCAAATTAAATTATTCACTGGGCGTATAGCAAGTCTCAACAAATTTCAAATGATTGAAATAATATAGAGTATGTTATGTGATCACAGTAAAACAAATAAATCAGCAACAGAGAGAGAGCCAGAAAATCGCCATATGTTGGGAAATTAAGTAAAACACTGTAAAATAACTATGAATAAAACAAGAAATAACGTAAAATTTATAAAATATTTTAAACTCAATGATAATAAAAATATGACTCATCAAAATTTGTGATATGGGGTTAAAGCAGTATATAAAGGGAAATTTATGCTTTGTATGAACTTTTAAAAAGTAAGAAATGTTGAAAATCAATGAACCAAGTTTTAATCTCAAGAAGTCAAGAAGAAAAAGAAAACTGAATCCAGAGAAAGTATTGGAATAATAACAAAAGACCAGAAATAAATGAAATGCAAAGCAAAACAAAAATAAAAATTCAACATAGAAAATAAACAAAACAAAAAATTTTTTTTAATTCTATGACCTGCTGAACAAAGCAAAAATTTGATCCTGTGGTAGGATTAGTAAATTTGATGAACCTATAACCAAGGCGATAAACTTTTTTTCTTTAATTATACTTTAAGTTTTAGGGTACATGTGCACTAGGGGGAGGGGCGACGGATAGCATTGGGAGATATACCTAATGCTAGATGGTAAGTTAGTGGGTGCAGGCGATAAACTTAAAATAGATAAAATATAAATAACAATATCAGGTATGAAAACAGAGACATCAGTACAGACATTATAAGGATGATAAAAGAACATTACAAATAACTTACTTCAAGTAAATTAAACAACTTAGATGAAAGGGACATATTTCTAGAAAAACACAATTGACAAAAACTGATACCAGAAAAAATATTATAATAGCATTAAATACCAAAGAATACATTTTACAAAAATGTGCAAGACCTGTACACTAAAATTTTACAAAAACATTGCCAAGAGAAAATTTAAAAGATGTAAATAAATAACTAAACCATGCTCATGGACAGGAATACTCAATATTGTCAAGATGTATGCTCCCCCAAATTGATCTGCAGAATCAATGTAATCCCTATCAAAACCTCAGAAGATATTTTTATTGATAAAATTGACAAGATGATTCTAAAATTTATATAAAAATCAAAGAGAGCAAAGTTGGAGGAATTATACTAACAAATATTAAAACTTACTATAAGATAATATGTTACTGGTACAAAGATAGACCAATAAGTCAATGGAATATAAGAGATCAGGGGTTGGCAAACTTTTTCTGTAAAAAGCAACATAGTAAATATTTTAGGTTTGTAGACACATATGATCCATGATACATATTCTTATTTGTTTTTTTGCTTTTTTTTTGTTTTGTGTGACAATTCTTTAAAAATGTAAAAAAATTCTTAGCTCAATGCCATATAAAAACAGGCTGCAAATTTGGCTTGTGGATCACCTAACCTACCCCTGAAATAGAGTACAGAAACAAAGCTACAGTGATACAGTCATCAGATTCATGGCAAAGACAACAGTGCAATTCAGTGAGGAAATTATTTTTTTCCAACAAGTGGTGCTAAAGCAATTAAATATCCATATGGAAAAATGAACTTTTATCTGCATCACTCCATCAAAATTAATTAAAAATGAATCATAAACTTAATTGTGAACAACACAACAATCAGACTTCTAGAAGAAAATATTTAAAATATGTAGAAAGAAAATATAGAAGGATGGCATCATGTTCTTAGGATAGGCAAAAATTTCTGAAACAGAATACAAAAGGCATTAACCATAAAAAACTGAAAAATAAGAATTAATTAAATGTAAGAACTTCTATTAACCATAATGCACCCTTAAAGGAGTGAAAAGACAAACCACAGACTGGGAGAAAACATTCACAATATGTAAATCCAACCAAGGACTTGTATCTAGGCAAAATAAAGACCCATTCTGACCAAAAACTGACAGAGAACTTTTTACCAGCCAACACACACTGAAGGAAGTTCCCAAGAAGTTTCTTCAGACAAAAAGAAAATGATCATAGATGGAAGCAAGAAATGCAGAAAAGAATGAAAGAAATGAAAGGTGTATATATATATATATAAATGATATTGATTATATAAAACAATAATAATGTCTTATAGTGTTTAAAATATATGTAGAATTCATATAAATGACAAGAGCACAAAAGGTAGGAGTGAGAAAATGGAGTCATGTTGTTTGAAGGTCTTTGCATTGGGAGCCAAGATGGCTGAATAGGAACAGCTCCAGTCTACAGCTCCCAGCATAAGCGACGCAGAAGATGGGCGATTTCTGCATTTCCAACTGAGGTACTGGGTTCATCTTACTGGGGAGTGCCAGACAGTGGGTGCAGGAAAGTGGGTGCAGTGCACCGTGCGTGAGCCGAAGCAGGGCGAGGCATCGCCTCACCCAGGAAGAACAAGGGGTCAGGGAATTCCCTTTCCTAGTCAAAGAAAGGGGTGACAGATGGCACCTGGAAAATCGGGTCACTCCCACCCTAATACTGTGCTCTTCTAACGGGCTTAACAAACGGCACACCAGGAGATTATATCCTGCACATGGCTCAGAGGGTCCTACGCCCATGGAGCCTTGCCCATTGCTAGCACAGCAGTCTGAGATCAAACTGCAAGGCGGCAGTGAGGCTGAGGGAGGGGCGCCCGCCATTGCTCAGGCTTGAGTAGGTAAACAAGGCGGCCGGGAAGCTCGAACTGGGTGGAGACCCCCACAGCTCAAGGAGGCCTGCCTGCCTCTGTAGGCTCCACCTCTGCGGGCAGGGCACAAACAAAAGACAGCAATAACCTCTGCAGACTTAAATGTCCCTGTCTGACAGCTTTGAAGAGAGTAGTGGTTCTCCCAGCACGCAGCTTGAGATCTGAGAACGGGCAGACTGCCTCCTCAAGTGGGTCCCTGAATCCTGAGTAGCCTAACTGGGAGGCACCCCCCAGAAGGGGCAGACTGACACCTCACATGGCCGGGTACTCCTCTGAGACAAAACTTCCAGAGGAATGATCAGGCAGCAGCATTTGCAGTTCACCAATATCTGCTGCTCTGCAGCCTCTGCTGCTGATACCCAGGCAAACAGGGTCTGGAGTGGACCTCCAGTAAACTCCAACAGACCTGCAGCTGAGGGTCCTGACTGTTAGAAGGAAAACTAACAAACAGAAAGGACATCCACACTGAAAACCCATCTGTACGTCACCATCATCAAAGACCAAAGGTAGATAAAACCAGAAAGATGGGGAAAAAACAGACCAGAAAAACCAAAAACTCTAAGAATCAGAGCACCTCCTCTCCTCTAAAGGAATGCAGCTCCTCACCAGCAATAGAACAAAGCTGGACGGAGAATGACTTTGATGAGTTGAGAGAGGAAGGCTTCAGAAGAGCAAACTACTCCGAGCTAAAGGAGGAAGTTCGAACCAATGGCAAAGAAGTTAAAAACTTTGAAAAAAAATTAGACAAATGGACAACTAGAATAACCAATGCAGAGAAGTCGTTAAAGGACCTGATGGAACTGAAAACCATGGCACGAGAACTATGTGATGAATGCACAAGCCTCAGTAACCAATGCGATCAACTGGAAGAAAGGGTATCAGCAATGGAAGATGAAATGAATAAAATGAAGTGTGAAGATAAGTTTAGAGAAAAAACAATAAAAAGAAACGAACAAAGCCTCCAAGAAATATGGGACTATGTGAAAAGACCAAATCTACAACTGATTGGTGTACCTGAAAGTGACGGGGAGAATGGAACCAAGTTGGAAAACACTCTGCAGGGTATTATCCAGGAGAACTTGCTAAATCTAGCAAGGCAGGCCAACATTCAAATTCAGGAAATACAGAGAATGCCACAAAGATACTCCTTGAGAAGAGCAACTCCAAGACACATAATTGTCAGATTCACCAAAGTTGAAATGCAGGAAAAAATGTTAAGGACAGCCAGACAGAAAGGTCGGGTTACCCACAAAGGGAAGCCCATCAGACTAACAGCTGATCTTTCAGCAGAAACTCTACAAGGCAGAAGAGTGTGGGGGCCAACATTCAACATTCTTAAAGAAAAGAATTTTCAACCCAGAATTTCATATCCAGCCAAACTAAGCTTCATAAGTGAAGGAGAAATAAAATCCTTTACAGACAAGCAAATGCTGAGAGATTTTGTCACCACCAGGCCTGCCCTAAGAGAGCTTCTGAAGGAAGCACTAAACATGGAAAGGAGCAACCAGTACCAGCCACTGCAAAATCATGCCAAATTGTAAAGACCATCGAGGCTAGGAAGAAACTGCATCAACTAACGAGCAAAACAACCAGCTAACATCAAAATGACAGGATCAAATTCACACATAACAATATTAACTTTAAATGTAAATGGACTAAATGCTCCAATTAAAAGACACAGACTGGCACATTGGATAAAGAGTCAAGACCCATCAGTGTGCTGTATTCAGGAAACCCATCTCACCTGCAGAGACACATATAGCCTCAAAATAAAATGATGGAGGAAGATCTACCAAGCAAGTGGAAAACAAAAAAAGGCAGGGGTTGCAATCCTAGTCTCTGATAAAACAGACTTTAAACCAACAAAGATCAAAAGAGACAAAGAAGGCCATTACATAATGGTAAAGGGATCAATTCAACAAGAAGAGCTAACTATCCTAAATATATATGCACCCAATACAGGAGCACCCAGATTCATAAAGCAAGTCCTGAGTGACCTACAAAGAGACTTAGACTCCCACACAATAATAATGGGAGACTTTAACACCCCACTGTCAACATTAGACAGATCAACGAGACAGAAAGTTAACAAGGATACTCAGGAATTGAACTCAGCTCTGCACCAAGTGGACCTAATAGACATCCACAGAACTCTCCACCCCAAATCAACAGAATATACATTTTTTTCAGCACCACACCACACCTATTCCAAAATTGACCACATAGTTGGAAGTAAAGCTCTCCTCAGCAAATGTAAAAGAACAGAAATTATAACAAACTGTCTCTCAGACCACAGTGCAATCAAACTAGAACTCAGGATTAAGAAACTCACTCAAAACCGCTCAACTACATGGAAACTGAACAACCTGCTCCTGAATGACTACTGGGTACATAACGAAATGAAGGCAGAAATAAAGATGTTCTTTGAAACCAATGAGAACGAAGACACAATATACCAGAATCTCTGGGACACATTCAAAGCAGTGTGTAGAGGGAAATTTATAGCACTAAATGCCCACAAGACAAAGCAGGAAAGATCCAAAATTGACACCCTAACATCACAATTAAAAGAACTAGAAAAGCAAGACAAACACATTCAAAAGCTAGCAGAAGGCAAGAAATAACTAAAATCAGAGCAGAACTGAAGGAAATAGAGACACAAAAAACCCTTCAAAAAATTAATGAATCCAGGAGCTGGTTTTCTGAAAGGATCAACAAAATTGATAGACCGCTAGCAAGACTAATAAAGAAGAAAAGAGAGAAGAATCAAATAGATGCAATAAAAAATGATAAAGGGGATATCACCACCAATCCCATAGAAATACAAACTACCATCAGAGAATACTACAAACACCTCTACGCAAATAAACTAGAAAATCTAGAAGAAATGGATAAATTCCTCGACACATACACCCTCCCAAGACTAAACCAGGAAGAAGCTGAATCTCTGAATAGACCAATAATAGGCTCTGAAATTGTGGCAATAATCAATAGCTTACCAACCAAAAAGAGTCCAGGACCAGATGGATTCACAACCAAATTCTACCAGAGGTACAAAGAGGAATTGGTACCATTCCTTCTGAAACTATTCCAATCAATAGAAAAAGAGGGAATCCTCCCTAACTCATTTTATGAGGCCAGCATCATCCTGATACCAAAGCCGGGCAGAGACACAACCAAAAAAGAGAATTTTAGACCAATATCCTTGATGAACATTGATGCAAAAATCCTCAATAAAATACTGGCAAACCGAATCCAGCAGCACATCAAAAAGCTTATCCACCATGATCAAGTGGGCTTCATCCCTGGGATGCAAGGCTGGTTCAATATATGCAAATCAATAAATGTAATCCAGCATATAAACAGAACCAAAGACAAAAACCACATGATTATCTCAATAGATGCAGAAAGGCCTTTGACAAAATTCAACAACCCTTCATGCTAAAAACTCTCAATAAATTAGGTATTGATGGGACGTATCTCAAAATAATAAGAGCTATCTATGACAAACCCACAGCCAATATCATACTGAATGGGCAAAAACTGGAAGCATTCCCTTTGAAAACTGGCACAAGACAGGGATGCCCTCTCTCACCATTCCTATTCAACATAGTGTTGGAAGTTCTGGCCAGGGCAATTAGGCAGGAGAAGGAAATAAAGGCTATTCAATTAGGAAAAGAGGAAGTCAAATTGTCCCTGTTTGCAGATGACATGATTGTATATCTAGAAAACCCCACTGTCTCAGCCCAAAATCTCCTTAAGCTGATAAGCAACTTCAGCAAAGTCTCAGGATACAAAATCAATGTACAAAAATCACAAGCATTCTTATACACCAATAACAGGCAAACAGAGAGCCAAATCATGAGTGAACTCCCATTCACAATTGCTTCAAAGAGAATAAAATACCTAGGAATCCAACTTACAAGGGATGTGAAGGACCTCTTCAAGGAGAACTACAAACCACTGCTCAAGGAAATAAAAGAGGATACAAACAAATGGAAGAACATTCCATGCTCATGGGTAGGAAGAATCAATATCATGAAAATGGCCATACTGCCCAAGGTAATTTATAGATTCAATGCCATCCCCATCAACCTACCAATGACTTTCTTCACAGAATTGGAAAAAACTACTTTAAAGTTCATATGAAACCAAAAAAGAGCCCGCATCGCCAAGTCAATCCTAAGCCTAATGAACAAAGCTGGAGGCATCATGCTCCCTGACTTCAAACTATACTACAAGGCTACAGTAACCAAAACAGCATGGTACCGGTACCAAAACAGAGATATAGACCAATGGAACAGAACAGGGCCCTCAGAAATAACGCCACACATCTACAACTATCTGATCTTTGAGAATCCTGAGAAAAATAAGCAATGGGGAAAGGATTCCCTATTTAATAAATGGTGCTGGGAAAACTGGCTAGCCATATGTAGAAAGCTGAAACTGGATCCCTTCCTTACACCTTATACTAAAATTAATTCAAGATGGATTAAAGACTTAAACGTTTGACCTAAAACCATAAAAACCCTAGAAGAAAACCTAGGCAATACCATTCAGGACATAGGCAAGTGCAAGGACTTCATGTCTAAAACACCAAAAGCAATGGCAACAAAAGCCAAAATTGACAAATGGGAACTAATTAAACTAAAGAGCTTCCGCGCAGCAAAAGAAACTACCATCAGAGCGAACAGGCAACCTACAAAATGGGAGAAAATTTTCGCAACCTACTCATCTGACAAAGGGCTAATATCCAGAATCTACAATGAACTCAAACAAAGTTACAAGAAAAAAACAAACAACCCCATCAAAAAGTGGGCGAAGGACATGAACAGACACTTCTCAAAAGAAGACATTTATGCAGCCAAAAAACACATGAAAAAATGCTCATCATCACTGGCCATCAGAGAAATGCAAATCAAAACCACAATGAGATACCATCTCACACCAGTTAGAATGGCGATCATTAAAAAGTCAGGAAACAACAGGTGCTGGAGAGGATGTGGAGAAATAGGAACACTTTTACACTGTTGGTGGGACTGTAAACTAGTTCAACCATTGTGGAAGTCAGTGTGGTGATTCCTCAGAGATCTAGAACTAGAAATACCATTTGACCCAGCCATCCCATTACTGGGTATATACCCAAAGGACTATAAATCATGCTGCTATAAAGACACATGCACACGTATGTTTATTGCGGCACTATTCACAATAGCAAAGACTTGGAACCAACCCAAATGTCCAACAATGATAGACTGGATTAAGAAAATGTGGCACATATACACCGTGGAATACTATGCAGCCATAAAAAATGATGAGTTCATGTCCTTTGTAGGGACATGGATGAAATTGGAAATCATCATTCTCAGTAAACTATGGCAAGAACAAAAAACCAAACACCGCATATTCTCACTCATAGGTGGGAATTGAACAATGAGAACACATGGACACAGGAAGGGGTACATCACACTCTGGGGACTGTTGTGGGGTGCAGGGAGCGGGGAGGGATAGCATTAGGTGATATACCTAATGCTAAATGACGAGTCAATGGGTACAGCACACCAGCATGGCACATGTATACATATGTAACTAACCTGCACATTGTGCACAGGTACTCTAAAACTTAAAGTATAATAATAAAAAAAAAGAACTAATACCAGCTCTCCACAAACTGTCCCAAAAATCAAGGGGGAAAAATACTTCCAAACTGATTCCACAAGGCCAGTATTACCCTGAAACCAAACCAGACAAAGACACACACATACACAAAAAGAAACCACAGGCCAATATCTCTGATGAACATTGATGCAAAAATCCTCAACGAACTGCTAGCAAACCAAATTCAACAACACAGTAAAAGATCATTCATCATGATCAAGGGGGATTCATCCCAGGGATGCAAGGATGGTTCAACATGTGGAAATGAATCAATGTGATACATCATATCAACAGAATGAAGGACAAAAGCAAATGATCATTTCAGCTGATGCCAAAAAGATTAAATTCAACATCCCTTCATGAGAAAACTCTCAACAAACTGGGTATAGAAAGCATACCTCAAAACAATAAATGCCATATATGACAAACTATGGCTAATATCATACCAAATGTGGAAAACCAAAAGCCTTTCCTTTAAGGTCTGAAACAAGATAAGGATGCCCACTTTCACCAATTCTATAAAATGTAGTCCTGGAAGTCCAAGCCAGAACAAGTAATCAAGAGAAAGAAATAAAGGGTATCCAAATTGGAAAGGAAGAAGTCAAATTCTCCTTGTTTATAGATGACACAATCTTATATTTCACAAAAAACTAAAGACTCCATCAAAAAACTATTAGAACTGATAAACAAATTCAGTAAAGTTGCAGGATACAAAACCAACATGCAAAAATCAGTAGCATTTCTATATACCAAGAGCTAACAACCTAAAAAGAAATTTTTAAAAAATCATTTACAATAGCTATAATAAAAATAAATATATTGGAATAAATTAAACCAAAGAGCTGACATATCTCTATAATGAAAACTAAAATACTGATAAAGGGAATTGAAGAACACACAAAAAAATGAAAAGGTATCTATCCCATTTTAATCGGCTGGAAAAACTAATATTGTTAAAATATCAATGCTACCAGATTTAACGTAATACCTATCCAAATACCAGTGAAGTTTTTCACAGAAATAGAAAAAAGAATCTTAAAATTTGTGTGGAACCACAAAAGACTCCAAACAGCCAAATAATCCGGAGCAAAATGAACAAAGCTAGAGGCCATGACACTACTTGACTTGAAACTATACTACAAAGCTGTAGTAACCAAAACAGCATGGTACTGGCATAAAACCAGAAATATATGCCAGTGGAACACGACAGAGAACCCAGAAATAAATCCACACATTTATAGCCAACTCACCTTTGACAAAGTGCCAAGAACATGCACTGGTGAAAGAATAGTCTCTTCAATAAATGGTGTGGGAAAACTGGATATCCACATGCAGAAGAATGAAACTATACCCCTATCTCTCACTATATACAAAAATCAAGGCCGGGCGCGGTGGCTCACGCCTGTAATCCCAGCACTTTGGGAGGCCGAGGCGGGTGGATCACGAGGTCAGGAGATCGAGACCATCCTGGCTAACACGGTGAAACCCCGTCTCTACTAAAAATACTAAAAATTAGCCGGGCGTGGTGGCGGGCGCCTGTAGTCCCAGCTACTCGGGAGGCTGAGGCAGGAGAATGGCGTGAACCCAGGAGGCGGAGCTTGCAGTGAGCCGAGATCGCGCCACTGCACTCCAGCCTGGGCGACAGAGCGAGACTCCGTCTCAAAACAAACAAACAAACAAACAAACAAAAATCAAATCAAAATGGATTAGAGACTAAAATATACAACCTGAAAGTATGAAACTACTGGAAGAAAACATTGGGGGAATGCGCCAGGACATTGGTCTGGGAAAGATTTTGCAGGTAAGACCTCAAAAGCACAGGGGACTAAAGCAAAAGTAGACAAATGGGATTATATCAAGCCATAAAGCTTCTGGACAGCAAAGGAAACAATTAACAAAGTGAAGAGACAATTTATAGGATGGGATGAAATATTTGCAAACTATACAACTGAGAGGGCATTAATAACCAGAATATATAAGAAACTCTAGTCAATAGCAAAAAAACAAAGAACCCTATTAAAAATGGACAAAGATCTGAATAGACATTTCTCAAAAGAAGACAGTGAGGCTGGGCATGGTGGCTCACGCCTGTAATCCCAGCACTTTGGGAGGCCGAGGCGGGTGGATCACGAGGTCAGGAAATCGAGACCATCCTGGCTAACACGGTGAAACCCTGTCTCTACTAAAAATACAAAAAATCAGCTGGGTGTGGTGGCGGGCACCTGTAGTCCCAGCTACTCGGGAGGCTGAGGCAGGAGAATGGCGTGAACCCGGGAGGCAGAGCTTGCAGTGAGCCGAGATTGTGCCACTGCACTCCAGCCTGGGCTACAGAGCCAGACTCCATCTCAAAAAAAAAAAAAAAAAAAAAAAAAAGAAGACATACAAATGGCCAACAAGTATATGAAAAACGGCTCAACATCACTAATTACCAGAGAAATGCAAACCAAAAGCACAATGAGATATTTGACTCCAGTTAAATGGCTTTTATCAAAAAGACAAAATAATTAAAAAATGCTGGTGAGGATGTGGCAAAAGGGGAATGCTTGCACACTGTTGGTGGGAGTGTAAATAAGTACAAATACTGTGGAAAAGAGTAAGGAGGTTCCTCAAAAAACTAAAAATAGAACTACTATGTGATCCTTCAAACTGTTTATTAGTTGCAAGGGTGAAAATAATAACTACTCAGAGGAGAAACCAGATCCCTGTACCTCAAGAAAGAAAATGCTATAAATGACAGCATGTGAGCTAGTGGGCAAAAGAGCATATAAATGGCTAGTGAAGCATTCACAGCTGTTGGTACAAGAAAAATATAATAACTAACCTGGGTTTTCCATCGACATGAAGACAGTTTCTCCTGAGAATGGGAATAGGGTGAGTGTGTCTTCATAGACCATTTTGTGTTTGAAGGTATATCCAGAGAAGAAGACAGAAAGGAAGTCAGTCTGTGCTCCAATGCTTAGAATGTACCAGTATGCCACCTCATGCAAACAAACTGACAACTGCAAACTATCAAAAACATAGCCATTGATGCCTGCAAAAACAATGGGGAAAAGAGATTTAGACACATCACAGATTTAGTATTTTGGATTGTGATTGTCATGATACAATTAGGAATTATTATATATTATGCCCATTATCTTATTCCCAGGAAGAGATATTATATCTTCCAAAAAAGTAGATTGTTAATAATCAGTTGGGCCCCAATCCCAATGTGAGGAGACAGTCATAAACCATCATGATAAAGATTAATTTGGATGTTACATGGGGGGCATTTTGATGAGTAGCAGGATGTTTGCATGGTCTTAAACTACACAGAGGAGAAACCAGAATAAAACCTTTGGGTGCTTAAAGTTACCATCTGATGAAGGTCCAGATTCAAGGAAATGAAAGAAGCAGGACAAGTAGTTACTTGTACTAGATCCCTGTACTTCAAAGAAGAAAATGCTATAAATGACAGCATTGGTTGATACAACTGGAATACCAGTTGTAAATTACGGAAATGTGTTTTATCAATTTGAAGTGTCTGTTATGTAAAAGAATATCTTTATTCACAGGAAATGTGTACTAAAGTATTGAGAGGTAAAGGGATGTGATGTCTGCAACTAATTTTCAAATAGAAAATAAGTAACAGAAGTGTGTATATAAAGAAAAGAAAATGAAAAACAAAATTGCAAAATGTTAAACATTTGTGAATCTGGGTAAAGGGTATATGCAAGTTCCATGTATTATTCTTGTAACTTTTCTGTACATTTTAAATTATTTCAAACTAAAGAGCTAAGCAAAAGTAACATTGGCCTTAGTCTATGAAGGGAATTGTTTCTGAAAGCCTCTTCCACACATCCATTCATGCATCCATTCAATAAACACTTGTCTACTCTGTTACTAGGTACTGTGTAAGATGGTTGCCCACAAACCACTAAGCAATACTTAGACATTGGCTTAGTATAACTAATTAATAATTGAAGTTTTTTTCCTATACAACATTAAGAGATATTATAAAGCTATTATAATTAAAAATGCAGTCTTAATGCAGAATAGATAAATATATCAAACAAAATATGGAGTCCAGAAACTGACAAGATGTAAGTGGAAACTTAATATATAATAAGTTGAAACTTAATATATAATAAAGGCAGCATCTCCAACCAGTACAGGAAAAAAATCAGCTATTTGGTAAATGATAATAGAAAATATGACTATCCACTTGGAAAAAATAGATTCCACTTCATTTCACATAACAAACAAAAGTAAAGTCCTTTTAAATTAATCTGAATTTTGCCTAAGGGTACCTTTGCACTTGAGTCCTTGCACAACAAAGTTGCAGCCTGGCTTAGTTGATGAACTAACTGAAAGCCTAATTTAGGAATATGCTTTTATAACAAACAGCTCAGTCTCAGCCGATTATAGCAGCTGAACTTCCATCAATTGCAGGTGACTAACAGCTTCAAATAAGGCAAAAATGCCCAACTGTAATCAATTAAGCTGTCTCTAAACCTCACTTCCAATTTCTGTCCATACTATGTTGCTGGCTGCTGTTCTGTATTTGGTTCTGAGGGCTATCTGATTCTAGAATCATGTATAAAAGCCAATTACAATCTTTAAAATACATTTGTTGTATTTTTGCCTTTTGACACTCCACATGGATTAAATAGTTACATGTCTTTTGTGAAATATGTACACACTACTTTTGGGTGCTGTACTAGTGGCTAGGGTTGCCATAACAATATACCACAGACTGGGAGGTTTAAATAACAGGAATGTGTTTTCTCACAGTTTTGAACACTAAAATTCCAAGATCAAGGTATTGGCAGGTTTGGTTTTTACTGACGCCTCTCCTTGGCTTGGTCTTTCCTCTGTGAATATGCATCCCTGGTGTCTCTGTGTGTACACATTTCCTCTTCTTCTTTTTTTTCAGATGGAGTCTCGGTCTGTCTGCCAGTCTGGAGTGCAGTGGTGTGATCTCCGCTCACTGCAACCTCCACCTCCTGGGTTCAAGCAATCTCCTGCCTCAGTCTCCCGAGTAGCTGGGACTACAGGAGCTCGCCACCATGTCCAGCTAATTTTTGTATTTTCAGTAGAGATGGGGTTTCACCATGTTGGCCAGGATGGTCTCGATCTCTTGACCTCGTGATCCGCCTGCCTTGGCCTCCCAAAATGCTGGGATTACAGGCGTGAGCCACTGCGCCTGGCCCACATTTCCTCTTCTTATAAGGACACTAGTCATATTGGATTAGGGCCCATTGTAACAACCTCATTTTAACTTAATAAACCCCTTAAAGACCCTATCTCCAAATACAGTCACATTCTGAAATACTAGTGTTAGGGCTTCAGCATATGAATTCTAGGTGACATGATTCAGGACATAACAGGTGTATACTAGGAGTGGATTTCCTGAGTCAATAGGGTATGCCGATGTTTGGCTTTCGATGTTTGGATTTCCTGACCAGAAATTTATGAGAGTTCTCATTACTCTACATCTTTACCAATACTTGGTATGGACAGTCTTTTTAATTTTAGCCATTCTGGTGTATCTCATTGGTGGTTTTGTTTTTTAAATATCATCCTATCCAGTTTATTCCTTAACTTGCATAATGGTTATCTGAAATCACTGGAATGTAAGCTTCCTCAGGCTTAATTACTAGAATGGCTGATTCTTCTCTATCCAATCTTTTTAAATTTATTTTTTAATTGACAGGGAAAAATAGAATATATTATGATGTACATCACAATGTTTATATATGTATATATTGGAATGGGTAATTTATTAACTGTAGTCACCATAGTGTACAATAGATGTCTTTAATTTATTTCTCTTGTCTAACTGGAATTGTGTGGCAAAGTCTTTATCTCTCTGCATTTCTGAAGGAAACATTTTCTAGGTAAAGTTTTCTCAGTACTTGGAATATATCATCCCACCCTCTTCTGACTTGTAAAGTTTCTGCCTTATTGGAATTTCCTTGTATGTGGTTTGCTTCTTTTTTGTTGTTGCTTTCAGGATTCTCTCTTTGTCTTTGATATTTGACAGTTTGATTGTAACGTGTCTTCATATAGTCTTGTTTGAATCTAATCTGACTAGAGATCTT
The DNA here is from genome assembly GCF_029281585.2 of Gorilla gorilla gorilla. Lineage (NCBI taxonomy): Eukaryota > Metazoa > Chordata > Mammalia > Primates > Hominidae > Gorilla > Gorilla gorilla. The sequence continues at coordinate 166,577,360 of NC_073247.2, forward strand.
TGAGCTTCTTGTAAGTGGATATTTACATCTTTCTCCAGATTTGGAAAGTTTTTGCTATCATTTCTTTAAATACACTTTCTTCCATTTTGTCTGTCTCTTCTCCTAGTTACCCATATCAGAAATTTGGTAATCATCCTTGAATCCTCTTAGTCCTTTACCAAACATAGCTAATTATTTACAAAATCATGTGCATTCTATCTTCTAAACAAATCCTGTACATGTTCCTTCCTCTTCATTCCTACTGCAATTTCCCTATCATTTGTAGGATCCATCTATGAAATAAATCATAAATCCTACAATTTTTTAAAACACAAAATTATAAAACAAACATCTAGGTCATGAAATACAATATTGCTGCTATCCCCACAAAACACATGTGTTTATTCTCAAATGAACTCTTTCTAAGAGGTAGCCACTATCTTGTCTTTTATTATAATCATGTCCTTACTAACCTTTATACTTTTCTTCCTCTGTATCCCTAAACTATATGTTAATTTTGCCCATTTTTGAACTTTATGTAAATAATACTGTATATATTCTTTTGACACTTACCATTTTACTAAAAATTGTCTTTGTGATACTTATTCATATTGTTGTGTATAGCTTTATTTTTGTGAATCTTCATTGTCACATGGTATTTCATTGTATGAAAATAGATTATCAATTTTACTGCTAATGGAAATAGGAGTGATTTATGGTTTGGGTCTCTCTCCTCCTGGTCCTTTTTTTTCTTCTTTTCTTATCCCTCTGTCTTAGCATCTTTCTCCCTGGACTCTTCCTCTGAAGATCCTTCCCCCGTGTCTCTTGGTCTCTGCCTTTGTGTCTCTCCCTGTGCTTTCTCAGACTCTTTTTCTCAACTCCAATCTCTTCTTTCTCAATTCCAGACTCTTATCTCCACCAAAAGCTATATTAGAAATCCCAGAGGAAAAAAAATATATATCATCTTCAGTGAAATTGTTTTCTGGCTCTGCTTATGTCACTATATCTCTCTAGTTTTCATCACCGTCTCCATGAAAATGAGACGGTTTAACTGTCCAGATACTGCGGCAAGTGCACATCCTACTTGGAAAAAGATGTGGTGGGAAAGGGAGAAATTATGAATAGAAAAAAATAAAAGAACAAATATCTAGTAAATAGCACAATAAGGAAATTATAAAATACAATATTCTATCAGGCTGAAGGAATTCTAAACCAAAGCCATGAGGCTGGAGAGAAGAGGGAGAAAAGAAAAAGCTCTGTGCCACTAGAATTAAATACTAAGCATTAGACTCTTGCACAAATGTGAAATCTGAATCCTTCAGAAGGAAAGCAATACCCTGAACTATGTAAAAAATAAAAATGCAACTCAAAGGACTAAACAACCTTAAAATTTTTAGAATAACGGATAGTAAAGGACTTTAACTCTGGAGAATAATATATCACTATTACTAGAAATTCAAGCTAAATATGAGGCTCAACCCAAAGTTAAAGGGCTAAAGCTTTGAGAAGAGGGGCACAGAATTGTAACATATGCCACATTCTGGTAGGTGAGTATAACTCACATTATAACTTTTCAAGGTTCCCATGCATTTTGTTCAGGATTTTTTTTTTTTTTTTGAGACGGAGTCTCCCTCTGTTGTCCAGGCTGGAGTGCAGTGGTGCGATCTTGGCTCACTGCAGTCTCCACCTTCCGGGTTCACGCCATTCTCCTGCCTCAGCCTCCTGAGTAGCTGGGACTACAGGCGCCCGCCCACCATGCCCGGCTAATTTTTTGTATTTTTAGTAGAGACGGGGTTTCACCGTGTTAGCCAGGATGGTCTCGATCTCCTGACCTCGTGATCCGCCCGCCTCGGCCTCCCAAAGTGCTGGGATTACAGGTGTGAGCCACTGTGCCTGGCCTGTTCAGGATTTTTAGTTGCATCCAGTGGGACACACAGGGAAATGTGGCTCACTCCATCTTAAACATCTTAATAATCAGAATTTCAAAAGGCATATATTGGTTTTGAAAAGACTATAGTACTTATCCACTAATATAGCATGAGAACACTCTTTTATCCACAAGCCCACTAGTAATTATAATTTTGGCAGTTTGATGGGTATAAAGTGCTATCCTATTGTTATTCTATTTCGCATTTCCCTGTAGGATAGTGCAATTGGAATTTTTTACCATATTTTTGACCATTCAGATTTGTGGTATATATAAATATATATACACATGTGTATGTATGCAATGGGCTGAATTGTGTTCCCCCATCCCAAATTTATACCTTGCAGTCCTAAACCCCAGTACCTCAGCATGTGACTATACTTGGAGATAGTGTTTTTAAATAGGTAGTTAAAATAAGGTCATTACGGTGGGCCCTAGCCCAACAATACTGGTATCTTTATTAGAAGAGGAGATTAGTACAAAGATATATAAAGGAGAAACCATGTGAAGACAAGGGAGAAAGCCATCTACAAGACAAGGAGAGAAGCCTCAGAAGAAACCAACGTTGCCCACATCCTGATCTCAAGCCTCCAGAGTTGTAAGACAATAGATATCTGCTGGTTAAGCCACCCAGTCTGCAGTACTTTGTTATGGCAGCACTAGAAGACTAATACAATGTATGTATGTGTTTGTATATGATTATATAATTATAGAGAAAATACGTCTTAAAATATGTTACCTGGGCATGGAATGGTTGGTGAAAAGATGTAATATAGAAGGAGATAGGGAATTAAAAGGGAGAGGGAAATCAAGTAAATATTGAAACGAAAAAATGGTGACTGGATTTTTAAAATATGGGTTATATGATCACGTGTGTTTGAGTAAAAATTATACATTTATAGGTAACATAATTGTTAAATTTATGTGCACATACAATTCATTCATTATCTGGACATCACGTTGATTACATCAATTTTTCTTTATTCACCACCCACTGGACTTAAGTGCTGCTTTACTCACTGTGCATGATGTTGGAGGCTTGGAACTCTGGATCCTCAAGCTGCACTCCAGCTGGATTGGGGAGAAAGCGTTGTATATTCTCTGTGAGGTACCAGCTTCGGTTCTCATCAAATACAGAAAACAGGATGACATTCCTCTTGTCTGACATTATCTGTTAATTACATATATTGAAAGGGATAAAGAAATGCTACTGATGTTGTCAGGTAGGAGCTAGCAGTCTATGATGAAAGCGATGGCATGCATGTGATATATCTAATCCATTGGTTTAATTCCATTTCCTCTTAGGCATGTACCAGGGCTTGGGAGTTGAGGGTGGGTGCTATGAGCAGTGAGTATATGCTTACAACAAATGTGTCCCCAGGACAAGAGGGTGACTGATCCCACTGAACTTAGTTTTTTCTGCACCCAAGGCCATATGCTAGCTGATTTTTTTGGTACAGTCTGTAGCCTTATTCTCTTCATGTTCAGATTAGAAGATTTAACTCCTTAAAGAACCAAGTGGTTATTCAGTGCCTTTCTTAAGTTAGTTAAGTCAAATGAGATACTGACTTTCCTAAACTTCCATCTAGCAACTGACCTTCCACAAGGCTATAAAAAATTAAAAATAGAAAAACAGAAATCAAATAAGAAAGATAAGGTGAACCACAAAAATGTCAAACAACACTAATACCTTAAATTTTTTGTTTAAAACGTTCAAATTTTTTTCAGAAGAGCATTTTGTATATGAACCAGATTTATGAATTAGTCGCTCGCTAATTGGATCTGCTAAGATTTCATATGTAAACCTCACTAATATGTATAAACCTCATTTTTTATAACCTATAGCTATATAAACCAAAATACTGAAGAGAGGACATTGGAGAATATAGAATAATATTTCAGTTCTCTTCCCAAAAGTGACGAAAAAACTATAGTTAGGAAAAATCGGTCAGGACAAGTACTTGGCAAAATTTATACTTCTCTAAGTTTATGTGCCATGTGTTTTATTGGCACCAAAGTTCATATACTTTACTCTCTAAACATATGAAATGTTTTCAGACTAGTAGGGATCTTATGTATCATAAATATAATCAAATGGACATGTAGTCAAGCCTCAGCAATACGGCACTGAGTTATTCTGGGGCCGAGCAATGAGTTTTTGTGAAGAACTAAGCTTTTCTTGTTCAGAGAATTTAGCTTTATTTTTTAAAGCAGTAGAAACGGTCCAAATTCTAGCCATATTTTGAAATATTTTATATCTTTCCCTATGTTTTGCCCAAAAGTATTTATTAAGCTTTTTTTTTTTTTTTTTTTTTGAGACAGGGTGTCGCTTTGTCATCCAGGCTCACTGCAGCCTCAACCTCCTGGGCTCAAGCTATCTTCCCACCTCAGCCTCCTGAGTAGGTGGGACTACAGGCACACACCACCACGCCTGGCTAATTTTTTTTTTTTTTTTTTTTTTTTTTTGTAGAGACAAGGTCTTACTATTTTGCCCAGGATGGTCTTGAAATCCTGAGCTCAAGCAATCCTCCTGCCTTGGCCTCCCAAAGTGCTGAGATTACAGGCGTGAGCCACCGCACATAGACTATTAAGCTCTTACTAAGTGCCATGCACTGCGCTATATTGTGGGAACTAGCCCCCAATATTTCAACATAGGTTCTTTTCTATTTTACCTAAGTGTCGGCCGGTCTGGGAAATAAAGAGAAAGAGTACAAAAGAGAGAAATTTTACAGCTGGGTCTCCAGGGGTGACATCACATGTCGGCAGGTTCTGTGATGCCCCCAAGCCGCAAAACCAGCAAGTTTTTATTAGTGATTTTCAAAGGGGAGGGAGTGTACGAATAGGGTGTGGGTCACAAAGATCACATGCTTCAAAGGCAATAAAATATCACAAGGCAAATGGGGACAAAGCAAGATCACAAGGTAGGGCGAAATTAGAATTACTAATGAGATTCCATGTCCTGCTGTGCACGCATTGTCATTGATAAACATCTTAACAGGAAACAGGGTTCAAGAGCAGAGAACTGGTCTGACTAGAATTCGCCAGGCTGGAATTTCCTAATCCTAGCAAGCCTGGGGGCGCTGCAGGAGACCAGGGCATATTTTATCCCTTATCTTCAATTGCATAAGATAAACACTCCCAGAGCAGCCATTTCAGAGGCCTCCCCCTGGGAATGCATTCTTTTCCCAGGGCTGTTCCTTGCTGAGAAAAAGAATTCAGTGATATTTCTCCTATTCGCTTTTGCAAGAACAGAAATATGACTCTGTTCTGCCTGGCCCTGAAGGCAGTCAGACTTTATGGTTATCTCCCTCGTTCCCTGGAAATCACTGTTATCCTGTTCTTTTCAAGGTGCCCAGATTTCATATTGTTCAAACACACATGCTTTACAAACAATTTGTGCAGATAACGCAATCATCACAGGGTCTTGAGGCAACATACATCCTCAGCTTATGGAGATGACAGGATTAAGAGATTAAAGTAAAGACAGGCATAGGAAATTATAAGAGTATTGATTGGCGAAGTGATAAATGTCCATGAAATCTTCACAATTTATGTTCAGAGATTGCAGTAAAGACAGGCGTAAGAAATTATAAAAGTATTAATTTGGGGAACTAATAAATGTCCACGAAATCTTCACAATTTATGTTCTTCTGCTGTGGCTTCAGCCAGTCCCTCTGTTCGGGGTCCCTGACTTCCTGCAACAGTGCTACATGCTGCAGACATGTTAATTTTGAGGTACTTTTGAGTCACCCATAATGAGATGCCCATGGAAGAAATCTAGGCTGTAGATATAAATTTGTGGGTCATCTGAAAATAGGTGGTAATCGGACATATAAAAATGGGGAGGATCAGCTAGAGAGAGCTAAATCCCAGACTGGGAATGAGTACTATAGGAAAAATCTAGGGCCTACATTCTATGGCCTATCCATCCAGTAGGCACGTTTACTACGCGAAACTCAAATTCAGTAAAAGCTAAGCTCATTTCTTTTACTGACCTATATTGCAAACCATTATATTTTCTTCAGGTTAGAAGGGGACATACACTGAGAATGAAACCCAGCACTTGGAAAGGCAAGAACTCACCTGGTTTCCTCTTTGATCTACAGATTCTTTGTAGCAGATGAGGAGAGGGCCAATGAGTCCTGAAGCTAGATCTCTCTCCATATTAATGAAACTAGAGTAATAGCGGGTCAGGCATCGAGGATCTGATTTAGTTGGCCCATCTTCTACAGTCACTGTCCATTTATATTTGAATATTTCTCCTGGCAGAATTGGAAAATCCTTCAAATGTTTTACACCTACCCACAAGCAAAACCATAAATAGCTCAATTAGAGTACAACAAGCCACATATTGATAATCATGTTGTTGTTGCAAGGGTTCTACAAATCTGTATGTACATATGAAGTTTCTGAGCAAGTGGAAGCTAAAGTCACACCTATTATAATTTTAAGATTCAAACACTTTTTTTAAAAAGTAAAAAGCTGTAATTGATTATCCGGTTGACTGTGAAAGTGTCAGGCCTGAATATATGCCAAAGAGCTTGGCATTGGAGTTTTAAGGTGTAGTCTCTGACTTCTGTGAGGAAAGGGAGCAAAAACTGAGATCTGCCCTCAGGATAATGGGTCCTCAGGACAAGAACTGATTTTAGTAATTAAGTCTCATTCTGGGTATGTTTCATACCTGAAGATACAATCTAAATCAAAATTTTAATTTTATATTCATTCTAAGCTCTTCCTCACCTCAGTAAGTTATGCCTGACCTATGGTTAGAGGACCCATAGAAAGGGAATGGTGTTGAGGTCAGGAGTTCGAGACCAGCCTGGTCAACACGGTGAAACGCCATCTCTACTAAAAATACAAAAATTAGCCAGGTGTGGTGGCAGGCACTTGTAATCCCAGCTACTTGGGAGGCTGAGGCATGAGAATTGCTTGAACCTGGGAGGCAGAGGTTGAGCCGATATCATGCCAATGCAGTCCAGCCTGGGGGATAGAGCGAGACTCTGTCTCCAAAAAAAAAAAAAATAAAAAAAAAATAAAGAAAGAAAGGGAATGATGTAGTATGTTCTTTCAATATTTCTGAGCCTTCTCTTCCCTTTTCCAGGAGCTGGGGGTGAGGGAGGGTAGGTAATAGAAGAAAGGGCAAACAGACTCTTGTTTAAGAGGTCCTGCTGCTCTATCTTTGACAACACTATTTGGTCATCAATGTTCTCTGTGTGGAAGGTGCCCAAATGCTGGTCTTTTCATAGGACACATGTCATAGGACACATGTATGGTTTCTTTAGAGTTACCATGGGGACCTCAGCATTACATAGTTCCATGACATGAGAGATGTTTCTTTCAGCTATCCTTCTGCAACTCTCCTCTCCCCATCAGCTCTTCTTACTTCCAGTGATATATCCAAGACTCTATTGGTTCTGCTATCCCCTCAGCCTGCCTAACTGCCTTCTTGGGCAGAATATCTTCAAAAGGGATAAAGCCCAGCTACTTTCAACAGTATTCACTTGTTACAGAATAAACTCATGTCAAACAGCAGAAAGGTAAACTGCTCCACTCTTGCCCTCTCTTCTTGCCCACTATTATGGGCATTACAGCCTTCAAAATTCTCCATGGAAAAGCAGGTTACCAGTAACTATCCACGTATGCCTCCAAATTTCGGGATACACATTCAAAATCTCCCCAGAACTCTGTCACTATGCCCTTCTTCCATAAAGAAATGCAAATAAAGAATTCTTATCGGCAATAATGAATATTAGAAAACAGGGGAAGGAATTTTTTTTTGAGATGCAGTCTTGCTCTGTTGCCCAGGCTGGAGTGCAGTGGCGTGATCTCGGCTCACTGCAACCTTCACCTCTCAGTTTCAAGCAATTCTCCTGCCTCAGCCTCCTGAGTAGCTGGGATTACAGGCACACGCCACAATGCCCGGCTATTTTTTTTGTATTTTTAGTAGAGATGGGTTTTCACCATGTTGGCCAAGCTGGTCTTGAACTCCTGACCTCAAGTGATCTGCCCGCCTCGGCCTCCCAAAGTGCTGGGATTACAGGCGTGAGCCACCGCACCCAGCGGGAAAATTTTTATAACCAGTCTGTCTGCCCATCATGTGATACTGAAGGATTCAGAAAGTTCACCCTCTATGTACCACATATTTAGAAGTTACTTGAGAATATACTTCCAGAAAAACAAAAGAAGAAATCAAAAAATAGAAATGTACAAGAGAAAAGAAGTTAATGCTATTCACTACAAGAATGTCTTTAAGAAGAAAAAGATTTGGTTCCAGCACTTTGGGAGGCTGAGGCAGGCAGATCGCTTGAGCTCAGGAGTTCGACACCAGTCTAGGCAACAAGTTAACACCCCATTTCTACAAAAAATAAAAATAATAAAAAAAATTAGCTGGGCATGGTAGTGTGCGTCTGTGGTCCCAACTACTCAGGAGGCTGAGGTGGGAGGATAGCCTGAGCCTGGAAGGCAGAGGTTGCAGTGAGCCAAGATCGTGCCACTGTACTCCAGCCTGGGTGACAGAGCGAGACGCTGTCTCAAAAAAAAAAAAATAAAAGATTTGGATAGCAAGCAATAAATAGAATGATTAAGAAGCTGAAAGGCCTAAGAAATAGGGTTGAAGAAGCCTACATTTCTTTTCCGAATAAAAGAAAACAAAGTCTTACTTCAGGATACACCTTTGTGTTGGGAACATTCCAAATCCTCTCATCTAGCTATTTGAAAATACATGTCATTGTTGACTACAGTCACCCTACAGTGCTATAGAACATTAGGACTTATGCCTCCTATCTAGCTGGAATTTTGCATCCATTAACCAATGTCTCCCTATTTCCCCCTCCCCTTCCCCTCTTTAGCCTCTAGTAACCACTATTTTATCTCTACTTCTATGAGATCAACTTTTTTCCTTCCACATATTATTTTATCTTAATAGTAAAATCACTTGAGCTGTAGAAAAGAGAGCAATCATAGCATATTACCCAGTTCTGCAGTTAACATTTATGAAAAGAAACTTGCTAAAATACTAAAATAATACAAATGCTGTTTTTTAATTTTTTAAGCTTTAGAGAAAATATATAGACAAAGCAAGGAAGAGTTATTTCAAATTACAGCGCAAAATGTAAATGTTATCAAGTTTAGTTTTGTAAAAGTAAAGGAATGGCTAGCAGCAGTAGAGAAAAGAAAGGTTTGGGGAAAGGAAAAGTGAGGGGTACAGTTTTTAATATCCTTAATTTATGAAGTATGGAGTCAAAAGATATTTTCAATCCATGATTGGAAAATATCTTACTAAAAGTTGATGTTTAGTATATTTTTAAAGTTCTAATGATAGCCAATCCAACTGAAAACACTGATAAAACTGAAACAACTTGAATGGAAAAAAGCACAAAACAAAGTAAGTATATAATGTCTAAAGTTGAAAAACAAAGAGTTAGCAGTATAAGTAACTTTTTAGAGATGTAGAGATAACCACCAAAAATCAAAAACAGAAATTCTTAAAAATAGATGCCTCTAGGGAGGCAGCCCTTTTGTAGTTTTAAGCATACACATCTATTATTTTGATAAATATTCATCCAAAATTAAATAATAGAAAGAATATACATAACATCCAATCTACTAAAAGAAAAAATAAATCTTTAAACAGCAAACAATATAGTAAATAAAAAACTGGAGTTGTGAACTATTTAGAAATGAATATGCAAAGAACCCTGAAAATATCAAACTAGATACCAAAAGTGAGAGTGAAACCCTGTTGAGAGAGAGAGAGAGAGCAAGGAAGAGCAATAACATGGAAGCTGCAGCAAAGAATCCTGAAAATATCAAACTAGTTACCCAAAGTGTGGAATACCATACTAGATACCAAAAGTGTGGAATGTAGCTGAAAACCGTACTCAGAAAAAAAAATTATCTTAAGTGCCAGAAGAACCAGCTTCAAGATTTTAGGGCATTTACAGTAGTTGCAGTGGAACTAATTGCAGTGGAATCTAATTGGCTGTGGAATATTTGAACATCACCGCTAGGTAATAGGAAAAACATGTCAGGCGACTCTTCACGAATTTACATGAAACATCACCTGAGGATTCCTATAATTGATTTTTATAACTTTAGACTGGAGCTTGAGGTCCGGCCAACAGCTGGAGAAAGGACCAACATAATTTTAGTTGTTACTGATGATATTTATCTCATCTGTATCTACAGGTAAAAAAGAGCTATAAATTGAAGGAATATTTACCTTTTGGTAATCTCCTTGAATACAAAGGACGGACATCAGTGATTCCGTGAGGGTAGATGTTATATGGTCTGCTTGCTTGATTCTTAAATATAATCTGAAAGTATAAGCGAGATCTAAGATCAAATCCTAAAACGACGAGGATCAACAAGAAAACTGTGGTCTAACTCCAGATAAATAAAAGTGGCCTCTATCTACATTATAGTAATTTGAGGCTAGATAAAACTCAAAATATTTGGTCTTTTCATGAAATTGTTCCTTGGCATGCATGGAGGATTGGTTCCAGGACCCCCGCAGATACCACAATCTGTGATGCTCAAGTCTCTTACTCAAAATGATGTAGTATTTGCATATAACCTATGCACATCCTCTCATGTACTTTAACTCGTCTCTAGATTTCTTACAGTACATAATATAACGTAAATGCTATGTAAATAGTTGTTTTACCGTATTGTTTCTTTGTATTATTATTTGTTGTATTATTATCTTTTATTGTTTTGGGGTTGTTTTTTGAATACTTTCAATCAATGGTTGTTTGAATATGAGACTAGGAATCCAGTGATACTGAAAAATAAAAATAAAATCTTAAGCATCCCCAAACGACTGAAGAGACCCCTTTCTCGGCCAAGGAGACCCCAGAGATGGCTTAAAAACTGAGTTTCTGACCATGATGGGATGGGAGATCGGGCATGCCTTGTTACATTCCCTCCCTCCCTAATCTGCCGTTAGACTTTCTTTCTTAAGGGTTAAACATAAACCAGTCCTTTCTAAAGACGTGGCGGATTCCCCTCCCTTTGTGCAGTTTTGACATAACAACTGAGAAGCATTGCTTCCTGATGAGAGACCACTGACCATGGACTGGCTCTGGCCAGTTTACAGAGGCTGCCTCTGTGTCCTCTGTTTCATCTTTTGACATATACAGCCTAATTTTCATGCATCTAAATGTTAAGTCTCCACCCCAAAGTGAACATGGAATGTATGTAACATGTATGGTTGCAGGTGCCCCATCATAAATATTCACAGCTCCTCCTGGAACCTGTTAAATATGTATACTTAGCCAACTCATTCAGCATAAATTCTTATCTCATCCTTCCTTCTTCAAAGTGCTTGCTTCCAGTTGCTGCCAGAGGCTACACTTCCCAGCCTGCAACCCTTTCCACTCCAAATTTACAAACTTAGGATTCTTCAGTTGACAATGTGGAGGGCTGACAGTACTTAGGTTTCTCTCTAAAGGCCCCTTTCCACTTCTTTAAAAATTGTTTCAATTGCTTCAGGAAGTATTCTCTGCACCTTCTCACACTAATTGAAATTTAGATGTCTGGTGAGGACACTGCTTCCTCTCAGCCTTTATCACTATTTGGGCATTAAATTCACTGATAATAGAGAAGGAGACAGTGTTTCAGGAGATAAAATCTTCAGTGAATGAGCAGGCATGACCAAGAGGACAGCTGATTACAGTATTAAGCAAGGGTAGCAGGTGGTATTGCCTGATTGCACCAGCTTTAAAAGAAAACAAAGGCCTAGGTGCAGTGGCTTATGCCAGCACTTTGGGAGGCTGAGGCAGGAGGATTGTTTGAGCCCAGGACTTCAAGACCAGCCTGGGTAACACAGTGAGACCTCATCTCTACAAAAAATAAAAAAATTAGCTAGGCGTGGTGGTGCATGCCTATAGTCCCAGCTACTTGGGAGGCTGAGGTGGGAGGATCACTTCAGCCCAGGAAGTTGAGGCTGCAGTAGTGAGCTGTGATCACACCACAGCACTCCAGCCTGGGTGACAGAATGAGACCCTATCTCAAGAGAGAGAGAGAGAGACAGAGACGAGAGAGAGAGAGAGAGAGAGAGAGAGAATGGAAGAGCAATAACATGGAAGCTGCAGCGAAGAACCCTGAAAATATCAATCCCACCTCCAGATCTGAGGTGTGTGATATGAGGATAAAAATGCAACTTCCACTTCTGCTCTTGTCTTAAAACCCAGTCATTCTTCCTATCCATGAGCATGGAATGTTCTTCCATTTGTTTGTGTCCTCTTTTATTTCGTTGAGCAGTGGTTTGTAGGTCTCCTTGAAGAGGTCCTTCACATCCCTTGTAAGTTGGATTCCTAGGTATTTTATTCTCTTTGAAGCAATTGTGAATGGGAGTTCACTCATGATTTGGCTCTCTGTCTGTTATTGGTGTATAAGAATGTTTGTGATTTTTGCACATTGATTTTGTATCCTGAGACTTTGCTGAAGTTGCTTATCAGCTTAAGGAGATTTTGGGCTGAGACAATGGTGTTTTCTAGATATACAATCATGTCATCTGCAAACAGGGATATTTTTTATGGCTGTATAGTATTCCATGGTGTATATGTGCCACATTTTCTTAATCAGTCTATCATTGTTGGATATTTGGGTTGGTTCCAAGTCTTTGCTATTGTGAGTAGTGCCGCAATAAACATACGTGTGCATGTGTCTTTATAGCAGCATGATTTATATTCCTTTGGGTATATACCTAGTAATGGGATGGCTGGGTCAAATGGTTTTTCTTTTGTTGCTTGTTGGTTTTGGTGTCCTATCCAATAAACTATTGTCTAATTCAAGATCACAAAGATTTATCCTGTTGTTTTCTTATAATTTTGTAGTTTTAGCTCTTACATTTTATCTTTGATCCGTTTTGAGGTAATGTTTAAGTGTAGGATTCAGCATGGTATCCAGAGCATAACCTGAATAAATCAAAGAATGAGGTAGATCTATATATGTTGACATGAAATGATATCCAAAATATATTGTTACTTTTTTTTTTTTTTTGAGACAGAGTCTCACTCTGTTGCCCAGGGTGGAGTGCAGTGGTGCGATCTCAGCTCACTGCAACCTCCACCTCCCAGATTCAAGCGATTCTCCTGCCTCAGCCTCCAGAGTAGCTGGGACTACAGGCATGCGCCACCATGCCTGGCTAATTCAAAATATATTGTTACTTTTTAAAAATCAAGGTACAGACCAATTTACACTGCTCTTGTTTTTGTGTGAAATGCACACACACACACATACACACACACATTTGTACATGTATGCACTACTTCTGGAGGGGAGTATACAAACCCACAGCAATGACTGTCTGTCAGACTATGGGGTTGGAAGTCCAAGAGGGAGGAAAATTTACATTTTATTGTATGCTCTTGTTTATCTATTTTTAAATTAGCCGGTAAAAGTAACTCAAAATACACAAAAAGTACCCTATAAATATGTAAAATTATTGTGTCATTATGCATTTTAAAAATTAATGAATAAAAAATAAAATTATACAATCTTCAAAAAATGAAAAAAAGAAAAAATACGTACACAAAATTTATGAAGAAAAATTGTACAATAATAGCTAATAAAATTTTGAAGAAGTACAATGAAAGAAGATGTCATACAGATATCAAACATATCACAAAGTTGAAGTCATTAAAACAGTGTGGTAACAGATTAATTAAGGAGAATTAAAAATCCCAGATTTTAGCAATTTAGTATATGATAAAGAAGACATTTTCAAATTAATGAAAAAAGGATTGGTTGTGTCAGCTGCCATTTGGGAAAATTTCTATTTGAATTATGCACTACATCCAAAAGTAACTTCCAGGGCAATTAGATTGCTCACTGTAAAAATAAAGCTATACAAGTAAGAGAATAAAATGTAGATTATTTTTGTAGTGTCTTGGGGGTGGCAAAGACATTCTCAGGCAGAAAACATAAGTGAAAAAGATCCAGAGAAATATAAATGAAAAGATTGATAAAAGATAGGAGGTTTTGACTATATAAAGATGAAAAATCTTTGAAGGACAAAAAATATCATAAAGGAGTGAAAGTACAAGTGACAATGTGAGGAAAACATTTGAAAGATAAATAACAATGTGTCAATATCCATAATCTATAAAGGCCTTTTACAAATACATAAGCAAAAGATGACTGACCAAATAGAAAACTGGACAAAATTCACAAGCAGGCAATTCACAGAGGGAGTTATACAAATAGCCAACAAACATGAAACAATATACAATTTGACCACTAACCAGGGAAATGCAAATGAAGACAACATATAAACATTTTGCTCATCAAATTGGAAAATTTTCTGAAGGTTTATAATACATGTTGTTGGCAACGGTGTGGGGAAAAGGGCAGTCATATATTTATGGTAGGGGATATAAATTGGTACAAAATTGCTGAAAGTCAGTTTGGCAGTATCTAACAAAACTCCACATCTAAAAACCAGTGTTCTTCATGACATTCTTCAGCAGCTGAATTTATGGAACCAACCACCTATCTTCAAATTTCTTGTGAAGAAAATAAACCCTTATTTATTTAAACCACTGTCCATTGAGTATTCTGTTACTTACACCATACTCATTCTTAATATCCTAGATCAGGAGCAAGCAAGCATTTTTTGGAAAAGGCTGGATAGTAAGTACTCTAAAATTTGTGAGCCCTATCTAGCCTCTGTCACATATTCTCTTGCTCCTCCGCCTTCTCCTCCCCTTCCTCCCATCCTCCTTTCTTTTCTTTGCAATATTTTAAAAATGTAAAATCTCATCTAAGCTCATGGACTGTTCAAAAGCAGGCCACAAGCCAAATTTGGTTCATAGGCCATAGTCTGCTGACTCCTATATGACATAATTAATGGAGAAAGATCTGGAAGGATATGTATCAAAGTCTAAGTAGTATTTCAAAGGAGTGTCGAGTTTAATGGGTGACATTAAATTTTTATTCTATATACTCAAACTTTAAATACATACAATCAGCTATTATTTGTGTAACATTTATAGCTTTTAAAAGATCATGTCCATTGGAGACAAGGCTGAATTATGAAGTATTTTAGAAACTCAAAACTCTCTAGACTTTTTCTTCTTACCTGACCTTAAATCTTTTCCTCAACTTACCAACAGTGTGTCTCCAACTTCCCCATAAAGTAAAGGTCCCAAGATTCCTGATTCATGCTGAATAGCTTCACGAGTCTTAAAGGTTTCATCTGTGTATGCCATAAATCGGACTTTTTTGTACTTCCTACCAATCCGCTGAGGGCCATTGTTCAAATATTGACTTTTATAACTTCTGTATGAGAGAAAAAAAGATGAGAGGTTGGGAAGAAAAATTCTAGGTAGGCTCAAATCCAACTCTAAAACAGCTTATATGATTCAATCAAGGCAAGGAGTGAGAAAAATACAAGCTTCTCTGATGCTCAGCTATGTTAGTTTCCAAATGTTAATACCCTTGCCATTTGATTCCATACCTGTACCTAACCTTAAACATGGCTTCAGGATTTGTTGGTTTGAATAACTGGTAAGAACTTTTTGAGTATGGGGAAGAGAGAGTACCAATAGTCAAAAAGTGCTTACCTGTCATCGGGGGCGAGGACTAAGGGAGCATAGTCCCAGTCCTCCTCTTCAGCAGCAATGTAATGTACCCAAGTTTTAGGATGCTTCTTGGCAACTGAGCGAATTTGGATAAAGGAAGGAGAGTTGTCATCATCAAACCTGACCACATCCATTTCAGAATCAGTAAGATCATCATCATAGTCTTCCGCTTCTTCATTATTTTTCATTCGTAGTTGGGGTTCCTCTGGGCAGCTGTCTACTTTGACATAAGCTTCCATGCCATCTGGAGTCAGACAAACCAGACAACGTCAGAGTGTCTTGCTATATTAGGCTGTTCTATACCAGAGACTAGGTAATTTATAAAGAAAAGAGATTGAATTGGCTCATGTTTCTGCAGGCTATATGGGAAGCATGGTGCTGGCATCGGCTTGGCTTCAGGGAGGTCTCAGGAAGCTTACAATCATGGGGGTAGGTGAAAGGGGAGGAGACATGTCACATGGTGAAAGCAGGAGCAAGACAGAGAGTGCAAGTTGCCACACACTTCTGAATGACCAAATATCATGAGAACTCACTATCATGAAGACAGCATCAAGCCATGAGGGATTCACCCCCATGATCCAAACATCTGCCACCAGACCCCACCTCCAGCACTGGAAATTACAATTCAACATGAGATTTCAGTGAAGATAAATATCCAAACCATATCACTTGCCTTAACTTTTATGACTTCTTTCTCTCTTATTAGGCCTTCCAGGCTCTCCCCTAAGTACCCCCCTTTCCACATCACTATCCCTTCTTGCCACAAATCATTGATTTAATAACAGCTTATTGGGAAAAATGTTAGTGTAGATATAAACTTTAAGACATGTTCCAAGTTCATAAAACCATGACAAGATACAACTTAAAATCAAGGAGATATATATTTTAAGAGCATGTCTGCCTGTGACTAGTTGTAAACCCTATGGCAAATGTATTCAACATTCTCAGTCTCATCTTCATGCTTTGTAAAATGGATAATAATAATTCCTGCCCTATTTATACCACAGGGCTCCTTCTAGGAAGGGAGACCTGTTTACTTGATTATGAGGAACAGGGAAGGTTTTAGGAGCAGCAAACAACTAGTCTGGGGTTCATGCAGCCTTAAACATAACTCAGTCTGCATCGAAAAACAAAGTGTTTGGTCTGAGGTTCAATAAGATAAAGCATTTTTTTCTGAAAAATAAAGATTAAAATTAGTGGATAGAATCTGTGAAAAGGAAAAAAACAAAACAAAAAATAAACTGAATCGGGGTCCAACTGGACAATGATTGATTGACAATGATCATATACAAGTAAATGACCTATTCCTCTGTGCCTGCAAGAATGTTGTTTGTGCATCAACTTCCTGTTACTCATTCAGTATGACACTTTTTGTCCACTAAGGTCTTGTCAAAATTCCATAAATATTATGTGACACATGGGGAAAAGAGATTTCTATTCTTAATCACTACAGAAGACAATAAACAAGGTCACTAATAGAACATAAGGAGGAAAATGGTGGATGCATGGCAAGATCAAATCTCTTTTCTAAGTCAACCAAGGAACCTGAGGAGAAGGTTAATATGAGAGTAATAGGAAGAAAGAAATGCTATTAAATATAAAAGATTAGACCTCTCCGACATTTTTCTCCAATAACTCTTGCTATGGTTTGAATGTCTGTCCCCTCCAAAACTCATATTGAAATTTAATTATCATCGTGATGGTACTGAGAGGTGAACATATAAAAGGTGTTTAGGTCATAAGCGTTCCACCCTCATGAATGGACTAATGCAGTTATCTGGGGAAAGGGTTCATGGGAGTGGATTTGTTATCACAGGAGTGAGCTCACCCTCCTTTTGCTCTCTCTCACCCTTTCTTTGCCCTTTTGTCATATAATGCCTTCCACCATGTTAAGACGCAGCAAAAAGGCAACTTGATATTGCACCTCCCAGCCCCCAGAAATGTGAGCCAATAAATTTCTGTCCATTATAAATTACCCATTCTGTGGTATACTGTTATTGCAGCACAAACTGACTAAGAGCCTTCAATGGCCACGAGAGGGGTAGAGAAAGAGGGTTATGAGGTTGATCCAAGATTAAGAGTTAGCAGAATAAATACAAAAGTAAGGAAAATTGGGGTGAAATAATGATGCAATCTGAATTTGCACAACTAGCAGTTACAAATAAAGTTACATTAACAATAATTTAAAACTGTAGTTACCATCGTCCTAATTTGCTTACACAGAACCTTTGACCCTTTCCAAAGTTCCCACCAAATAGTCCTTTCAATCCCATGTTACTTCTAAAATTCACTAGCTCCTGACCTGCCCTCAGTTTCACAGGTGTCTCTCATCTACTGCCAGGTATCTACAGAGTGCCTCTGGCTGTCTGGTGTCTGAAGTCAAGCTCTACAATAGCCTGTCATATTTGCTATTTACTGCTCTGGGCATTACTAATGATATAGTGGAGCCCTTACAGTTGCAACCTGGACAATGCCTTTTTTTTCCATTTCCCTAGATTTCTCCAAAAAAAAAAAAATCTCTTCAGCTACAACTTGCAGTTCCTCTCTCCATAATATTGGAGCGTAGTTAATGGGATAAGGCTGAGAAACCAAGGGCATACTATTCTCCTCATTTTCCCACCTCAATCATCCATAAGCCATCTTTTCTCCATCACAGACATTTAACTAAAAATCCATGAGTCCTACTAATACTCAAGCCCTTTTATAGTCAAGGTAAAAACTTTACACTGGAAGCTGGAAACTAGGGGATCTTGGCTGAGGTCTAATACAGTAACTCTATAATGTCCCCTTCAGCAACACACTATATTCCTGTACATTGTCCAGTAAATTTTATTAAAAGTAGGATTGGATATTTATAATATTCATTTTAAAGATCCAAGATATTACCATGTTGGTGGGAAGAGATATGACAAAACAGTAGAAACTGTCCAAGGTCCATCAAGAGTGTTTGAGCAGTAAGGAAAGTTATTGGCGAGATTTCCAAGGACGCCTGGCG
Organism: Gorilla gorilla gorilla; assembly: GCF_029281585.2. Lineage (NCBI taxonomy): Eukaryota > Metazoa > Chordata > Mammalia > Primates > Hominidae > Gorilla > Gorilla gorilla. Next base: position 166,595,847 of record NC_073247.2, read on the forward strand.
ATGATTCCTCACAAGAAATGTGTGACCTTCGAGGAATATTGAGTGCACTTCAGGAGTGGTGCCCATTCCAATCACATGCCAATAGACTGATTTCCTGTGGCATCCAATCAGACCTGTAAAGTAGGAATAAGACACCTACGGCTATGAAGTAGAGAATTTGAAATGGAAAACACTTGCTAGGACAGAATGGACAAATTGACCTTAGACACTTTATTGCTACCTTGACTTGTAAACAAATTTATCAAGAACATTGGGCTACTATCAAACCAACAGCTCTTGCCAAGGTCACCAATCACCATCATGCTGCTAAATCCAATGGACATTTTTCAGTCTTTATTTGCACCTGTTGACCATTCATTCGTTTTTAAAACTCTCTCTTCCCTTGGCCTCTGTGCCAACATCTCTCTGGGTTTTTTTCTCCTACTTCTCAGACTGCTCCTTCTTCTGTCTCCCCTCCTGACCTCTTCTGGAACTCCAGGCTCATACAGCCAATCACTTTCTCAACATCTCCACCTAGGTATCTCAAAAAACCCACATGTTCAAAACCAAATTTACAATTTTCATCACTTCATTCTTTTCCAGAGTTTTTTATAACAGTGAATGGCAGCATCCTGCATTTGAATATGCAAGTGAGAGTTATCCTTGTTACCATTCTCATCTCCCATATGCAGTTTGACACTGACCAGGGCAATATAATCAATAATAGCTAATATGTATTGAGCACTTGTTTTATGTCAAGCACTGTCCAAAGTATTTTACAAGTTTTAATTCATTCATTCCTCATAACAACCCTATGAATGTAGAAACCATTATCATCCATGTCTTGCAGGAGAGGAAACGGATGCCCAGAGAGGTTAATTAATTTGCTCAGTATTTGAACCCAAGTAGTCATGTGTTCAGATCCCACACTGGTAACAACAAGGGCACAGCTGCCTCCTATTTTGGCTCTAAAAGCTTTCAAATGTATCTATTTTTTCACTGTTACTACTACCACTGTCTTAATCCAAGTTACCATTATCTCGTCTGAGCTACTGATAAACTTTTTTTACAGGTCTCCCTATAGCTGGTCATATTCTCCCCTCTAAGACTTTTACCCACAAAGAAACTGGTGTACTATTTCTGCATTCCAGATCTGATTGTAGTATCCACCAGCCTAAAACCCACTGGAGGCTGTCATTCCACATAGAATAAAGTCCAGACTCTCTACTAAGGACTAGAAGGCCCCAATAGGTTTGATTCCTAATACCTCTAACAGCTTCATCTCACATTGCCTCATTTTCCCAGTTTCAAAGCTAAGTTCAAGGGGTACTTGCTTAGGGAAGCCTTCTCTGATTCCCCAGTCTAGGTCAGATTCCTGTATTATAGGCTTACATAGAATTATGTAATTTTCCTTCAGAGTAATGGTCAGTTTGTAATTTTGCATGTATTATTATGCTTATTTGACTACAATCTGTCTCTCCACTATAAGGTATGTGAGAACAGGAACTTGCATGTTGTCAAAATTAATTTCTTTTTTAATTATAAAATTATGCATGTTTATTATCAAATTATTGAAAAATACAGAAAAGAACTAAGGAGAAAACATCCCCCCCTCATACTTCATTATTCTCTTGGGTTGCTGAATCTCCCAAATTCCTCTTTTATGTAGTTTCCGGTTTTACTATAGTACACATTCAGTGACTATTAAGGCCCTCTATATATGAAAATGTCTTTTTTCTTACCCCGAAATTGATTCATAGTTTGACTAAAAATTCTAGGTTCAAAATAATTTTTCCCTTAGATCTTTTACAATATTGCTTAACTATATTGTCAGTCTAATTCCCATTCTTTTGTATGTATCCTGTTTCTCTCAGAAGAAGCTTTAAGTATCTTCTCTCTGTGCTCTGAAATGCCACAGTGATAATTTTGTGTGGGGGTCTTTTTATTTATCCTAATGGGCAATTTTATTTTTTTAACTGTATTACTTTTTATTGACACATAAATAATTGTACAAATTTATGGGTACAATGTGATGTTTCAATACATGTATACATTGTGTAATTATTCAAATCAGGGTAATTATCATATCCATCACCTTAAATGTTTGTCATTTCTTTGTTGTGAGACCATTCAAAATCCTCTTTTCTATTTGAAATATACAATATATTATTGTTGGCTATTGTCACCCTACTGTGCAATAGAGTACCAGAACTTATTCCTTCTATCTACCTGTAACATTGTACCCATTGACCAACCTCTCCCCATCTCCCACTTCCCCCTTATCTTCCTAGAATCACTAATCTCAACTACTATGAGATCAAATTTTAAAGATTGTACATAGGAGTGAGATCATGGAGTATTTGTCTTTCTCTGCCTGGCTTATTTCACTTAACATAATGTCCTCCAGGCTCATCCACGTTGTTGCAAATGACAGGATTTCATCTTTTTTAAATGGATGAATAGTATTCCATTGTGTATCTATACCATAGTTTCTTTATCCATTCATCCATTGATGGGCATTTAAGTTGATTTTATATCTTGACTATTGTGAATAATGCTGTCATAAACATGGGGATGCAGATGTTTCTTCAACATACTGATTTCATTTCTTTTTGGTATATACCCAGTAGTGGGATTGCTAGAAAATATGATAGATCTATCTTTAATTTTTGAGGCATCTCTATACCATTATCTCTAATGGCTTAACTAATTTATATTCCCACCAACAGTGTATAAGAGTTTCTTTGTCTCCACATCCTTGCTAGCATTTGTTATTTTGTCTTTTTTATAATTGTCATTCCAATAGGGGTAAGTGATATCTCACTATAGTTTTGATTTTAATTTTCCTGATGGTTAGTGATGTTGAGCATTTTTCATATACCTGTTGGCCATTTGTATGTCTCTTTTGGAGAAATGTCTATTCAGGTCTTTTGTTCATTTTTAATAGGATTATTTGGATTTTTGCTATTGAGTTGTTTGAGTTCCTTATATATTCTAGATATCAATCCCTTGTCAGATGTATAATCTGCAAATATTTTCTCCCATTCTATAGGTTGTCTCTTCACTCTGTTGATTGTTTCCTTTGCTGTGCAGAAGCTTTCTAGTTTGATGTAATCCAATTTCTTTATTTTTGCTTTTGTTACTCATGATTTTGAGGTCTTGTCTAACAAATTCTTGCCCAAATTGATGTCATGAAATGCTTACACTATGTTTTCTTCTAATAATTTCAGAGTTTCAGGTCTTAAATTTAATTCCTTAATCTATTGTTCTTTTCTTTTCTTTCTTTCTTATTTTTTTTTTTTTGAGACAGAGTCTCACTCTGTTGCCCAGGCTGGAGTGCAATAGCACGATCTAGGCTCACTGCAGCCTCCACCTCTGGGGTTCAAGTGATTCTCCTGCCTCAGCCTCCCAAGTTGCTGGGACTACAGGTGTGCCACCACACCTGGCTAATTTTGTATTTTTAGTAAAGACGGGGTTTCACCATGTTGGCCAGGCCGGTCTCAAACTCCTGACCTCAAGTGATCTGCCGGCCTTGGCCTCCCAAAGTGCTGGGATTACAGGCATGAGCCACTGTGCCTGGCCTATTTGACTTTCATACATGGTAAGAGATAGGGGGTCTAGGTTCATTCTTTTGCATATGGATACCCAGTTTTCCCAGCACCATTTATTGAAAAGACTGTTCTTTACCCATCATGTGTTCTTGCCAATTTCGTAGAAAATCAGTTGGCTTTAAATGTTTGGGTGTATTTCTGGGCTCTCTATTTTGTTCTATTGGTCTATGTGTCTGTTTTTATGTCAACACAATGCTGTTTTGGTTACTATAACTTTGTAGTATAATTTGAAATCAGGTAGTGTGATGCCTCCAGGTTTATTCTTTTTGCTCAAGACTTCTTTGGCTCTTTGGGATTTTTTGTGGTTCCACACAAATCTTAGGATTGTTTTTCTATTTCTGTGAAGAATGACATTGGAATTTTGATAGGAATTGCATTGAATCTGTAGATCGCTTTGGCTTTAATAATATTAATTCTTCAATCCATGAACATGAAATATCTTTCCATTTATTTGTGTCTTATTCAATTTCTTTCATCAATATTTTATAGTTTTCATTATAGAGATCTTTCACTTCCTTGGTTAATTTATTTCTGGATATTTTTTGTAGCTATTGTAAACGTGATTGCTTTCTTGATTGCTTTTTCAGATTGTTCACTGTTGGCATATAGACATGCTATCAATTATTGTATGTTGATTTTGTAGACTACAAGTTTACTACATTCATTTATTAGCTCTAACAGTTTTTTGGTGTAGTTTTGGCGGTTTTCTATATATAAGATCATGTCATCTGCAAACAGGGACAATTTGTTTTGTTTTTTTTTGTTTTTGTTTTTGTTTCGAGACAGTGTTTCACTCTGTTGCCCAGGCTGCAGTGCAGTGGTGCGATCTTGGCTCACCACAACCTCCGCCTCTGGAGTTCTAGTGATTCTCCTGCTTTAGCCTCTCGAGTAGCTGGGACTACAGGAGCGCACCACCATGTCTGACTAGCGTGTGTGTGTGTGTGTGTGTGTGTGTGTGTGTGTGTGTGTGTGTGTATTTTTAGTAGAGATGGGGTTTCACCATATTGCCAGGCTGGTCTCGAACTCTGGACATCAAGTGATCTGCCCACCTTGGCCTCCCAAAGTTCTGGGATTACAGGCATGAGCCATCGAGCCTGGCCAAACAGGGACGATTTGACTTCCTTCTTTCCAATTTGGATGTCTTGCCTAATTGCTCTGGCTAGGACTTCCAGTACTGTGTTGAATAGAAGCGGTGAGAGTGGATATCCTTGTCTTATTCCAGTTCTTAAAGGAAAAGCTTTCAACTTTTCCCCACTCAGTTTCATCTTGTTTGCAGGTTTATCATATAGGTATGCTCCTTCTGTACTTTGTTGAGAGTTTTTATCATGAAGGGATATTGAATTTTGTCAAATGCTTTTACTGTGTCTATTAAAGTGATAACATAATTTTTGTCCTTCATTCTTAATTTGCATATGTTAAACCATCCTTACATCACTGGGATAAATCCCACCTGATCATGGTAAATGATCTTTTAATGTGCTGTTGAATTCTATTTCTAGTATTTTGTTGAGGATATTGGCCTGTAGTTGTTTGTTGTTATTGTGCTTTTGTCTGGTTTTGGGATCAGGATAATGATCATTATCCTCCTAAAATAATTTTGGAAGAGTTTCTTCCTTTTCAATTTTTTGAATAGTTTGTGAAGAATTGGTATTAGTTCTTTAGATGTTTGGTAGAATTCAGCCGTGAAGCCATCAGGTACTGAACTTTTCTTTGATGGGAGACTTTTTATTTTTGCTTCAATCTTGTTGCTCATTGTTGATTTGTTCAGAATTTCCATTTTTTCTTGATTCAACCTTGGTAGGTTGTATGTGTCCAGGAATTTATCCATTTCTTCTAGGCTTTTCAATTTGTTGACATATAGTTGTTCATAGTAGTTTCTTATAATTCTTTGTATTTCTGTGTTATCAGTTGTAATGTCTCCTTTTTCATGTCTGATTTATTTCTCTTTTTCTTCTTTATTATCACTTAGTCTGGCTAAAAGTTTATTGACTTTGTTTATCCTTTCAAAGAACTAACTAACTCATTATACTGATCTTTTGTATTTTTTAGTTTCTATTTTGATTATTTGTGCTCTCATCTGTATTCATTCATTTCTTCTAATAATTTGGGGTTTTGTTTGTTCTTGTTTTTCTAGTTCCATGAGATGCATCATTAGGTTGTTTATTTTAGAGATTTTTTTTTGATGTAGGCATTTATTGCTATAAACTTTTCTTTAAGGACTACGTTTGCTGTATCCCATAAGTTTTGGCATGTTATGTTTCCATTTTCATTTGTTTCAAGAAATGTTTTAATTTCTCCTTTAATTTCTTCATTGACCCATTGTTTGTTTAGGGGCATGTTCTTTAATTTCCATGTATTTGTACAGTTGTTCCTCCTGTTGTTGATTTATAGTTTTATTCCATTATTGGCAGGAAAAAAATACTTCATTTTAAAAAAGTTAGTTAAGACTTGCTTTGTGGCCTAATGTATAATCTCCTGGAGAATGTTCCATGTGCAGTTGAGAAGAATGTGAACTGTGTAGCTGTTGGATGGAATGTTCCGTAAATGTCTGTTTGCTCTATTTGGTCTACAGTGCAGTTTAAGTCCAGTGTTTCTTTGTTGATATTTTGTCTGGATGATCTGTCCATTGGTGAAAGTGGGGTGTTAAAGTTTTCTACTATTATTTCATTGCTGTCTTCATTTCCCCCTTGGTCTATTAATGTTTGCTCTATATTATGTTGGTGCAAAAGTAATTGTAGTTTTTGCCCTTACTTTTAATCAGACTAGAAAATACAAAGATCAAACATTAATATATTTAGGTGCTCCAATGTTGGGTGTATATATATTTATGCTTGTTACATTCTCCTGTTGTATTAACTTCTTTACTATTATATAATGGCCTTGTTTGTCAATTTTTTTTTGACGGAGTCTCGCTGTGTGCCCAGGCTGGAGTGCAGTGGCGCCATCTCGGCTCACTGCAAGCTCCGCCTCCCGGGTTCACGCCATTCTCCTGCCTCAGTCTCCCGAGTAGCTGGGACTACAGGCACCCGCCACCATGCTTGGTTAATTTTTGTATTTTTAGTAGAGATGGAGTTTCACCATTTGGCCAGGCTGGTCTTGAACTCCTGACTTCAGGTGATCCACCCGCCTCAGCCTCCCAAAGTGCTGAAATTACAGGCATGAGCCACCACGTCTGGCTGTTTGTCTCTTTTTATAGTTTTTGACTTGAAGTCTATTTTATCAGATATAAGTATAGTTATTCCTGCTTTCTTTTTGTTTACATGTGCATGGAATATCTGTTTCTATCCCTTCGCTTTCAGTCTATGTGTGTCCTTACAGGTAAAGTCTTTCTGTTAGGCAGTATGTAGTTAGATCTTTTTTTAAAAAAAAATTCATTCAGCCACTCTATGTCTTTTAGTTGGAGAATTTAACCCATTTGTATTCAAGGTAATTTTTGATAGGTAAGAACTTGGTAGTGCCATATTTTTACTTGTTTTCTAGTTGTTGTGTAGATCCTTTGTTCCTTTCTTCCTCTCTTAATCTCTTCCCTTGTGGTTAAGTGATTTTTCTATCAGTATGTTTTAATCCCTTGCTTTTTACTTTTAGTGTATCTATTATAAAAATTTTTGCTTTGTAATTACCATGAGGCTTACACAGAATACCTTATAGTTATAACAAGTTAGTTTGAACTGATAACTTAATTTTGATTGCAAGAAAATTTTTTTAAAAATCTACTCCCAAATTTTGTGGTTTTGATATCATCATTTACATCTTTTTATATTGCTTATTCTTTAACAGGTTATGGTAATTATTTTTATCTGTTTTGTTTTTTAATCTTCCTACTAAGGATATAAGTGATTTATGTTCTACAATTACCATGTTAGAGAATTCTGAATTTGTCGGGATACTTACTTTTACCTTCAGATGTTTTCATGTTACACATTAGGACCTTTTTCTTTCAGTTTGAAAAACTCCCTTTAGCATTTCCTGTAAAGCAGATCAGGTTGCAATGAATTTCCTCAGTTTTTTTTTTGTCTGAAAATATTTTTCTCTCTCTTTCATTTATGAAGGATAATTTTGCTGTGTACAGTATCCTTGGCTGGCAGGTGTTTTTTTTTTTTTCTCTCTCTCATTCTCTCCTGGCTTGTAAAGTTTCTGCTGAGAAATTCACAGTTAGTCTGATAGCGGCTCCTTTACAGGTGACTATATGCTTTTCTCTTGCTGTTTTTAAATTTTTTTCTTTGACTTTTGATAGTTTGACTATAATGTGTCCTGGAGAAGACCTTTTTGCATTGTATTTATTTGGGTATTTTTGAGCCTTCTTTATCTGGATGTCTAAATCTCTTGGTAGACTTGGAAATTTTTCATCAAATATTTCATTAAATAGGCTTTCTAACCTCTTCATTTTCTCTTTGCCTTCTGGGACACTGAAGATTCAAATATTTGGTCACTTTATAGTGCCTAATATGTCATGAAATCTTTGCTCATTTTTTTAAATTCTTTTTTCTTTATTTTTGTCTGATTGGGTTATTTCAAAAGATCTGTATTTCAGTTCTGATACTCTTCTGCTTGGTCCGGTCTATTGTTGAACCTTTCAGATGTATTTTGTATTTCATTCAATGAATTCTTTGGTTCCAGAATTTTTGTTTGGTTCTTTTTTGATATCTATCTCTTGGGTAAATTTCTCTTTCATAGCCTCAATTGTTTTTCCGTGTTCTTTGTATTTTTTTCAGAATTGTCTTGTATCTCACTGAGTTTATTTAGTATCAAAATTTGGAATTATTTTTCCAGGATTTCATAAATTTTTAAAGAGATGTTGGCCAGTTTACTTAAAAACCGAAGGTCACATATACTGTTTTGCTTGTAAACTATGATTTTTTAATTTTGTGGATACATAGTAGGTGTATATATTTATGGAACACATGAGATGTTTTGATACAGGCATGTGATGTGAAACAAACACATCATGGAGAATGAGGTATGTATACCCTCAAGCACTTATCCTTTGAGTTATTAACAATCCAATTACACTCTTTATTTTAAAATGTACAATTAAGTTATTATTAACTATAGTCACCATGTTGTGCTATCAAATAGCAGGTCTTATTCATTCTTTCTATTTTTTTGTACCCATCTTAAATTTTTTTTATTTGGATCTCTTGCTACAGAATTATTGTGCTCCTTTGGAGTGTCATAGTTCCTTGATTTTTCATGTTTCCTGTGTCCTTACATTGATATCTGCACATCTGGTGTAATAATCACTTTTCCCAATTTTTAAAATTTGCTTTTGTAGGAAAGAACTTTTTCCTGAAGATGTATCCGTGGTGTTGCTTGGTTTTGATTCTCGGTTTAGAGCACTTCAGTTTTGATTCTCAGTGAATGTAGTAGCCTCTGTATAAGATTCTAAACAGCATCAGTGATATTTGTGATTTTCTCAATGGCTTAGGGTGTGGTTATTAGTGGAGGCTGTGGTGAAGTTTTTCTGAGAACTGGGATGCCAGGTAGGCCTGTCTTCAGGCCCCAATGGTGGCAGCAGTGGGCTGAGTGTGCTTGTCCTTGGTGTACCATGGTGGCATATGATTGCACTGGTTTTACGTCCAGGCAGGTTGATTTGTGGGCCTCCAAGTGGTTTACTTGGGTGCCAGAAGTGGTATTGATGGATCACGTGGGTGGGTGGGTTCTCAAGTTCCTGGGCAGCAAAGTGGCATGGTTGATGGCAATCATAGCAATGAAACAACCTGAATCTCAAGTGGTCTGTGCTGGCGTTGGTGGTGGCTGCTATGGATTGCATGGCCAGTCTCCAGACCCTCAAGTGGTGCATGCAGTGAGTGCTAACTGTGGCAGTAGTGGCAGGTTGAGTGGGCCTGACCTCAGACCCCAGGAGGTGCTCAGGTGCCACCAGTGGTGGACAGGGCTAAGTGATCCCTAGGCCCCTGGATGATATGCTTGGGTACTGGGGGCAGGTAGAGCTGGGCTACATGAACCTGCCCTCAGGCTCCTTGGTGGTGTGTGAGGTGCTGGTTGTGCTATGCAGGGGTGGGGTGATACTGAGGTCACTAGCAAAATGCTCAGGTTGGGGTGCAGCAGTAGCTGTGCTATAGCCCTGCTCTTGGTGAAGGTGGGGTTGCTTTCTCAGGGAGTAGCTGTAGGCAGGTAGCTTGGGAGCACAAGGTTCACTAGTGTTTTGGCCCCACAGCAGCCTGCAGCAGCAGTGGTTGTAGGTAATGGAATTTGTTCTTGGAATCTGTGAAAATGCATGGGCACTCCTCTGCTGGGTGGGGCAGGATCACTGCCTAAGTCACGGCCATCATAGCAGGGCAGGATGTGTGGGCTGTGCTCTCAAAATGGTGCTGTGCTGCAGCTGCTTGGGAGAATTGCAGAATCCAGCGTGAGCTCTCTGTTGCAATGCCTTCACACGGTCTTTAGGCAACTCCCTATGCCAGTCTCTGTGCTGTCAAGGAATAAGGGGCTCTCCTGTGGCTAGGATTGCAAGAGTCCTTGGTGAAAATGAGGAACACTAAGGGTCTCTTACCTTTTTCCCACATTAGGAAGCTGTTCCAGACTCCCAGCCAATCCCAGGCAAACAGGCCTTATTTCTCTCTCCTCCCTTGCTTTCAATGCTTCCTGTCACTTCTCTGTTGAATTCCAGTGTTCTCTCTTAGATGACCTATTCAAAGTATAATTATCTACTTGCTACTTTGGTTCCTCTCCATGGAAGGGATGAGCACTAGATGCATCTAGTCAACCATCCTGAAGCCCCTCCTGATTGTATTTTTGGATAGCCTGTCTTTGAGCTTGCTGATCCTTTCTTCTGCCTGATCAATTCTGTTGCTGATGTCTTGTATTGCATGTGTCATTTTTTATTATACTTTTCAGTTCCAGGATTTCTCTCTGACTTTTTTTATTCCTTCAATTTCTCTGTTAAATTTCTTTGATAAACTTCTGAATTGTTTCTCTGTGTTTTATAAAAGTTTGTTGAGTTTTCTTAAGATAGCTATTTTGAATTCTTTGTCTACCAGATCATTCACCTGCATGTCTTTAGGATTAGTGACCGGCACGATTTTTTGTTCATTTGATGAGGCTGTCTTTCTTAGGCTATTCTTATTCTTTGCAGATGTGCATCCCTGTCTACACATTGAAGAATTAGGTATTTATTCTCATTTTCACAGTCTGGGTTTGTTTGTGACTGCTCTATTTCAGTGAGCTCGTTTAGAAATTGAGTGGGGCTGAGTGTGGTGGCTCATACTTGTAATCTAGCACTTTAGGAGGCTGAGGCTGGAGGATTGCTTTAGGTCAGGAGTTCGAGACCCAGCCTGAGCAACATAGCAATACCCCAATCTCCCCCCGCCCCCACAAAACCCCAAAATTTAGCCAGGCATAGTGGCACACACCTGTAGTCCCACTCTGGAGGCTGAGGTGGGAAGACCGCGTGAGCCCAGCCAGGAGTTCGAGACTGCAGTAATCTATGATCGCACCACTGCACTCCAACCTAGGCAACAGAGACCACATCAAAAAGAAAGTGAAAGGACTGGCTGTTGTATTTCCTTTTAGCACGAGAGGGCGCCCTGAGCCCAGGTTAGACGCAAGTCTCATGCTGGCTCTGCTACTAATGCAGTGTGCAGCCTGGATGGGCCCGTGGGAGATCCACAGAGGGCACCCAGGCCATACGGGAGAGGTTTCCGGTGTAAAAACCGTGGGTCCATGGTGACTTTCCGCCTGTGGTACTGCAGTGGCTTGCGGGTGGGGTCTCAGTCATAAAGAACCAATCCCCTTTATGTGCAACTATGGTTTTACTCGTCTTTGCAGTCCAAAAGGGCTTCACAGTCTTGCTCATGGGTTCGGGTTTTCTTAACTCTTCTGAAGGTAATTTTACGCATCGAGTTGTTACCTTGATGTTTCTGTGAGGAGATTATTGCTGAAGATCCTATTCCACCACTTTGCTCCACTCAGCATGCACTACTTAATCACAAGCAGGAGATGAAGGCCTGGAAAGAAGACAATAGAAGCCCAAACCCCTCTCCTCAACCTTTATCTAGTAGACCACAGTGTCCTTATAATTCAGCAGTCAGCACCTTTTCTTATAAACGCCAGATGGAAGAGATGCATATATAAGGAAGGGTATGTGGGAAGGGGCATGGGGCCAGCCACTCTCCAGGAACCTCCATGCGTTCAGCTACTTAGAAGCTCCTGATGGGCAATTTTAATATGAATATTTATCTCTTTTAATTCTTATCATTTTTCTATCATTTCTTGATGTTAAAATCTGCTTTAAAACACACAGTTGACTCTTGAACAACACAGGTTTGAACTGCATGAGTCCACTTATATGCAGTTTTTTTCAATAAATATACTGAGATTTTTTTGGAAATTTATGACAATTTGAAAAAACTGTCAGATGGACCACATAGGGTAAAAATATCAAAAAAATTAAGAAAAAGTTAGGTATGTTATGAATGCAAAAAATATATGGAGATGGCCGGATGCAGTGGCTCACACTTATAATCCCAGCACTTTGGGAGGCCAAGGTGGGCAGATCACGAGGTCAGGAGTTCAAGACCGGCCTGGCAAACATGGTGAAACCCCATCTCTACTAAAACTACAAAAATTAGGTGGGCGTGGTGGCACATGCCTGTAATCCCAGCTACTTGGGAGGCTGGGGCAGGAGAATCGCTTGAACCCAAGAGGGGGAAGTTGCAGTGAGCTCAGATTGTGCCACTGCACTCCAGCCTGGGTGACAGAACAAGACTCCGTCTCAAAAAATATATATATATACTTTGGGAGGCCAAGGCGGGTGGATCATGAGGTCAGGAGATCGAGACCATCCTGGCTAACACAGTGAAACCCCGTCTCTACTAAAAATACAAAAAATTAGCCAGTCGAGGTGGCGGGCGCCTGTAGTCCCAGCTACTCGGGAGGCTGAGGCAGGAGAATGGCGTGAACCCCGGGGGGCAGAGCCTGCAGTGAGCTGAGATTGCGCCACTGCACTCCAGCCTGGGCGACAGCAAGACTCCGTCTCAAAAAAAAAAAAAAAAAATATATATATATATATATGTATGTATACACACTTATATATACATATATATGTTGATACTAGACTATTTTATCATTCATTACCATAAAATATACAAAAATCTATTATAAAAAGTTGAAATTTATAAAAACTTACATACTTACAAGCATACATGGCACCATTCCCAGTTGGGACAAATGTAAACAAACGTAAAGATCCAGTATTAAATCGTAACTGCATAAAATTAACGGTAGTAGCCATCTCCTATTGTTATTGTACTGAGCTCAATATTGTACTGACCCACATTGTTCAAGGGTCAACTATATTCTCAACCACATTTTGTTTGACCTTATGAAAGATTTTATCTATTCTTAGTACTTTCTATTGAGTTTCTATTTTGACCATTGTGTTTATAATTTTTATGAGCACGTTTTGTTATGATTGTTTTTCATAGAATCCTATTGTTACTTTATTTTTACATTTCCTTTTATTGATGTAAAATATACATATATAATTTGCCATCATTACCATTTTTAAGCGTACAGTTCAGTGGTATATATACATAATGGAATACTATTTGGCCATAAAAAAGAATATTTTCATTTGCATCAACATAGGTGACACTGGAGGGCAATACCACATGTTCTCACTCATATGTGGGAGCTAAAAGAGTGGACCTTGTGAAAATAGAGAGTAGAATCGTGGTTACCATAGTCTGGGGTGGGGAGGGTGGAGGTGATGAAGGTGCCAGTTGGGACAAATGTAAACAAATGTAAAGATCCAGTATTAAATCGTTAACTGCATAAAATTAACGGTAGTAGCCATCTCCTATTGTTATTGTACTGAGCTCAAGTGCTGGGATTACAGGTGTGAGCCATCGCGCCCGGCCACCTCAGTTCCAGTAAGCGGTCAGAGCCCTGCCTGTCCCAAGTGGGTGAGGTCCCAAAGGGATTATCATAGCAGTATTGGAAGGCCAGCTAGTGATTCATGCCAAGGTGACCTGTAGGATAAACCTGCTACAGCATGGTGCTGCTGCACGGCCATTCTGAATTTGCATGTCTTTGGCCAAATTATAGAGCAGAATTTCCACGGCTGGGGATGGTAGTCCTTCCTCCCTCATTTGTCTCTGCCTGTACTCTGGGATATTTCTGCCTTCAGACAGTCATGATGTTTTCTGCGGGTTAAGGCAAGGACAAATCTCCCCCCAGGGAACCCAAGAAGGTGGAGAAGCTGGTTGAACACCTCAATGTCACTTTTTCCAGTGTAGAAACCATGAGTTGAGGGGAGATTTTCCATACACTTGGTTCTGGGCAGAATAGGAGGAAGGAGAGTCATGGATGTGGAAGTCTGATTCTCAAAGTTTTTTCACTTCTCTGTGGCTCCGGGAACTGTCTCATCCTCACATGTGAGCTCTGGGTTGTTGTTGGTGTAGATATTGGTGCTGTATGTTTGGTTTTGGTTTTCTGTGGGAGGGAGTAAAGCCAGCCTGCCTCTATGCCCCTATTTTAAAACTGGAAGGCATCTTATTGTTACTTTATTGATGGAGTATCTTCTTGAATCTTTATGAAAATAGTAGTAAGAGCTTCTGATGAGTTCTGTTCTGAGCCATAGCTTTTTTTATTCTGGGATTATTATTTTCTTTGTTCATCTTTGCATATCCCTTCCATATTTTAGGTTCTTTTTAAATGTCTGTTCATCCTTGGTTGCCCACTCACATTTAAGAAAAGGAAAGAAAAATCTGACTGTGGGCTGTATGTACATGGGTAAGCCTTCATTTTCAGGTGACCAAAAGAGGAATTGCCTATTATACATTAAGATCCCCAGAGGCCAGAGATCTTCAAGTATTCAGTGGGCTATATCCTCTGACATGCAAAGCTGTTTGTGAACTGAAGTACAGAACTCTGGTGCTGAATTTGGAAGACCCTGAGGATTGTTGAGCAGGTGTATACATACCTGGCAGAGACCTGTTTACATAACCATTGACTGTGTGCATTTTAGGCCAGGCCCGAGCAGATGCAGCATCCCTATCCTGCATCAAGGAGTTCTTTGTTTCTGAGTGCCAACTTTTCCCTGATGAGAGAGAAGGCAAAGATAGAGTCAGCTAAGCATGTGTCTCATGAATGACCGCCTCCCCTTTCTCCTTCCCTGCTCCCAGTGTGCTCACACCTTAAGCATTTTTGTCAGCAAAGTAGCACACAGCACTTATCCTCTCAAAGTCAGTGTGAGGGAGGGAGAAGATAATTATGTAAAGGCAGACATCTCTTGCTCAAACTGATTTTCTCTCCCTCCATTTGTCCATGACAATAAGTGGGAATGGATAATAATAGAAGACAGAATATTGGTTAGCTTGAGGCATCAGGATTCAATTCTTTTTATTAGCTGAATTATTTAAAAGAAAGCTTATGAAAATCATCCTAGGGGCCGGGCGCGGTGGCTCACACCTGTAATCGTAGCACTTTGGGAGGCTGAGGCAGGTGGATCACTTCAGGTCAGGCGTTTGAGAGTAGCCTGGCCAACATGGTGAAACCCTATCCCTACTAAAAATACACAAATTAGGCGGGCATGGTGGCATGTGCCTGTAATCTCAGCTACTCAGGAGGCTGAGGCAGGAGAATCACTTGAACCTGGGAGGTGGACGTTGCAGTGAGCCAAGATTGTGCCACTGCACTCCAACCTGGGCAACAGAGTGAGACTCGATCTCAAAAAAAAAGAAAAGAAAAAAGAAAATTGTCCTAGGAAAAAGGCTGTCTGTCAGTCCCTGTCTCCGTTATAATTGCTTCATCCCAGCTTATATTTATGAAACCCCAGGAACCTGAAAGCTCCCTAACACTGTCTCTGAAATTGATAAGGGCTGAAGCACTGGAAATACTATTGAACAGTGACTCCCTGGAATTACCCCTTTGTGTGAAGGACTGGTAGCTAGTGCTAAAACTTTATGAGGCAGCCATTCATTTGTTCATTCATTCAAACACATATTTATTGAGCACTACCGATTGTAGACACTGATGATAGAGAGGAAGATATAGCCTCTGCTTTCAAGATGCTTACACTCTAGCTGGAATAGTCAGAGAAGCTGATAATTATAATAAAGAGTAAAGAGTGATATAATAAAGATGAGAGTAGGGTGTTACAGGGAGCAGAGAGGAGAAGAAATTTCACTTTGCTTGAAGGGAAAAAGATATGAGATCAAAGAAGATAAATATTAAATAAAGTAGAAAATACTGATATAGTATGATAAGGAGTAAGCTCAAGATGCTGTGGAAATATAAGCAGGCATCTAATCCAGACTAGAGGTCATCCTGGGAGAAGGAATTAAGGAAGGGGATAACTGAAGTAAGTCAGACTTAAAAGAAAAAGGAGAAGCTTACTTAGTGTAAAGAGGGAGACAGATTTTTCCAGGCAGAGGGAACTGCATATGCAGAGGTCTCATGCAAGAAAAAACATTACATATTTGGGTGACATGGAAGATAAGGCAGGAAATGGAACACAACAAGGCTGGAAATGTCACCAGAGAATAGATAATGCATTTTGCACTTTACCTTGAAATTGAATTATTTTATTTGTTTTGTTGTTTGAGATAGGGTCTGGCTTTATCACCCAGGCTGGAGTGCAGTGGCGCAATCACAGCTCACTGCAACCTTCACCTCCTGGGCTCAAGTGATCCTCCCACCTCAGCCTCCCAAGTAGCTGGAGTACAGGTACCCGCCACCATGACCGGCTGATTTTTTAATTCTTTTGTAGAGATGTGGTTTCACCCTGTTGCCCAGGCTGGTCTCAAACTCCTGGGCTCAAGCAATCTGCCCACCTCAGCCTCCTAAAGTGCTGGGATTACAGGCATGAGCCACCGAAACTGGCAAACTGAAGTATTTTAGAGGCTAGAGTGACAAGATCAGATACTCACTTCAGTAAGCTTCCTTTGAGAGTTATGAGACAGATCATGAGGGCCTCAATTAAGAAGATGGCAATGTAAATTGATAAGCGGGCAAGAAGAATATTATGTTATTGTTATTGATTACATAGTGATTACATTAGGAGGAGGAGGAGGAGGCGGAGGTACTGACACTATTCATGGGCCTACTCTATGCCACACAGTGCTCTAGGTTACTTAAGTGAAATCACTCAGCACTCACAACAATCTTATGAAAAATGTACTATTATTTCTATTTAGGAAACCAAGACACAGAGAGGTTAAATAACTTGCCAAAGGTTGTGCACTTAATAATAGATGAAGATAAGAGAAAGTATTTAGAAAGTAGAGCCCAAAGTATTTGTTGACAGTCTTAATGAGGGGGATGAGGCCAGTCCGTTATTCAGCTCCTCTATCTTCTTACCTCATAGCTGCCAGTGGAACTGAGGTTACGTTTTGTTTTCTTGGAATTCATTTTTAACCCCATCTCCTTCATTCCTGAACAGTAATGTAATTTATGATCTTTCTATAATCACCTCCTCTTAATAGTAGCAGAGGATTTCTTTCAGGAATCCGAAATTCAGATTAAGACTCACTAACCTTCATCAAATACAGCAAAAAGTAGTATAAATTTGTGCAAGGTCTGTGTCTTTTCCTTGGCCAGACTCCCTGAAAAAGAAGTGGGAACATTTATCTTCTATTTAAAAAATCTCATTGTAGGAAATTGTCACTAGGAGGAGACAGTTCTTCATCAGTTACTTGACATTAAGAACAAATGTAGTCTTCTGTCTCTTGATAACTTGGCTTTGATGTCAGGTCTCCTATAGCAGTGTTTCTAAAACTATCTGGAGCAAAGAATTTTTTTATTTCAACTTTGATGAAGACCACTACTTGTGTAAAATATGATAAAAATGAATTACTAAAGAAAAAAATTAAAAACATTTACAAAATACAAGCCCTCACACACTGTGTGATAATAGTGAAATTATAGATAATTTCTGTTACTCTTGTAACTTTTTATACTTCTGCAATTGTAAATTAAAAGTTTTGAGTAAAATAGCAATTGTCCATATTAAACATCTATACTCATGATTTTTTTTCAGTAGCCCACAGTGCTTCTAATTATACTCACATTTTAAATGAATACCGTGTATATCGATAGCTGAAGTTTTTAATGGAACAAACTAGCTTGTTTCATGCTTTAACTGTTGAGCTTGTTGGCTATCTTTCTTAGAATTATATATTTTTTTAATTTGACTGGAAACTTTTGTTTGCAGGCTTATTTTGAGTAGAAAGATTTTTGTTTATGACATTTTGCCGTTCTTTCTCTCTCTCGCACCCTTAATGCTTAGAAATAAAAATTAGCTTGGACTAAGAAAGCAACAGTATGTGTGCTGCTACTCATCAGGCTGGGATAAGAGACATAGATAAAGCTAACTGCAGAGTTAACAACACCATTTCTCCCAAGGACACATTGCCACTGTATAAACTCACTGAATGCCAACTATTTGCTTTGATTATCTCTTGCTTTCTTACTCAATTGAGTTGTTTGTTCTCTGAATTCACAGCCTGCCAGAAATGTTTGAACTAATAGCAACAAGAATGAAACATCTCATTCTTTCCTAGGTCATGTAAATTACTTTGACACAAAGAAGCAGCTCAATTTAAAGCTCAAGCTTCAGGTAAGGGGTGCCTTGACTTAACATTTCATGTCTATGTTAACTTTTTAGAACACTTCACAGTCTAGACCTTATGGTTATTTCTTTACACACAACTCTACTTTGCTTCATTTAAATATCACCTAACCTCCACCCTTCCCCAAAATTCTTTACTAACTCTATACAGTATTTCCCTTTGTTTAGGGAGGTGTCCACAGTCTCTTGTTGCCATGAGCCAATAAATCTGACTTTGTCGAACTATAGTGATCTTTGCTGTCCCTTGTGATCATTGGTTGATTAAGCAAAGGATGTGTTCACTATTCTCTATCTAGCAAATCATACCCTAGAACGGAATTTTGGAGATACTGGCCAATGGAAACCTTGGGGATATTACAGATTCCCCCACTGAACCGAGAAAACTTAGTTCAGTTCCTATTCTAGGACTGGGTTTGCTTTCCCCTCTTCTAGGACCCTGAGTTTCCACAAAGCCATGGCCCTAAACAAAGAGTGAGCAGCAGCTGTGCTCAGCTCTCTTGCAAGTGAAGAACAGCCCAACTCTATGATATGGGCTCTCAGTCCCTCTGGTGGGGAGCACTATTTATCCTTGTCATCCTGACTCCTTGGCTACCGCAGCTGGCTTCCTGACCCAGATCTCAGTTGGCCTGTAATTTCCACCCCTTTTACTACTCACAGTTCCTGTTCTGCTTCTGGTCCACAAATATTTATCTTCTTTTTCAGCTGACCATGCCTATTCGATTTTCTCTATTTATGGTTTACCTATCTTTGTTGTTGGTTTTCAGCGAGGTTGGGGTTGAGGTGGAGGATGGAAAAATGGCTAAGTATGAAGACCCTGTGCCATCTTTACCAGAAGTACTGGATTAAAAACTTTAGAGACACATTTAAAATACGTATAAAGCTGTCTTAAAACATTCTAATTACTTTTATATAAATTTTCAATTATAGTGAAATTGACTTTTTCTTTTGGTGTATAGGTCTATAACTTTTAACGAAGATATAAGCTCATGAAACCCCATCATCGTCAAGATACAGATCCATTTCAATATCCAAAAAGAACTCCCTCCTGCTATCCCTCTATAGTGTACATCTAATTTTATAAGAAACTGCCAGAGACTGTTTCTCTACCAAGCAGCAAAACTGCCATTCTGTTTTCCAGAATGGCTATACCATTGTGCATTGTGAGACTTTCTGTTGCTCTGAATTCTTGACAGCATTCTTGGCAATTTTATATGATTATTTTAGCTATTCTAATAGATACATCACTGTTGATTGAATTTGCATTTCCCTAATGGTTAATGATGTTGAACATCTTTTCATATGTTTGTCCATATAACTCTTGCTTTATAAAAGACACCATTAAAAGAATGAAAAAACAAACTATAGAGTGGGAGAAAATATTTGCAAATCACATAACTGGCAAGGGATTTATATCCAAAATGAATTTCATATTCAGACTTAAGTTCCATCCCCAAGCAATCTCATTATATATGTGCAAATATTCCAGTATCTGAAATCTGAAACGTTCTTGGTTCCAAGCATTTCAGGTAAGGGATACTCAATCAGTATTTTGCATGCAGATATTCACCTGTTTCAGCACTGTTTACTGAAGACACTATTCTTTCCCCTATTCAATGGTTTTGGCACTCCTGGCAAAAATCAATGTTGTGATTACAGATTTGTACTACTTCAACTTTCTTCATATTCATGTTTGCATCATATATCCTTTTCCATCTTTATGCTGGTAACCTACATATATCATTTTTTTGAAATGAGTTTCTTGTAAACAACATATAATTGGTTCAAGCTTTTATATCCAGTATGCTAATCTCTGTTTTTAATTGGTGTGTTTTAGCCATTTTCACTTAATATAAGTATTGATATGTTTAGATTTAAGCCTATCATTTTATTATTATTTTACTGCTTCTTCTCTCTGATTTTCATCTCTCCTTACTTGCCTTCTTTTGAGTTATTTGAACATTTTTGATATACCATTGTAATTAGTTTATTGTGACTTTTTACTATGTCTCTTGGTATAATTTTTTATTGGTTGCTCTAGGGATTACAAAATACATACTTAACCTTTCACTATCATCTACTTAGAGTCAACATTTTACCATTTGAATTGGAATGAAGTTGAATGGACCATAAAGTTTTCTTTACCCTCCTCTTGTTATGCTATGATTCTTTTATGTATTGTATCTACCATACATTAAAAAACCTATCTCACAATGTTCTATCTTTGCTTTCAGCCATCAGACATGTTTTAAGGAATTCTGTGGGCATTAGTTTCAGATGAAAGTATGATTTCTCATATACTGAGTTCAGTTTCATAGTCATAATTAATGAGAAAGTGCCAAAACCATAGTGTATTATTTATGGGATGTAAAGGCTAATGGAACATGTTGAAGACTGTGAAACTGAGATTTCCCCTCAAGCACCAGACTGGCTACTGCGTTGGACTCAATGGCACTGCAAGGGGTTTAAAACAGATCTGACACTGAAACTACATACCTGGATGTGTAGGTTGGGGGTGAATCCAGGAGTTAATGCACAACTTTATGGGTTTACTTTCCTGGGATCTTTTCTCTCTGTCATCTATAAACTTTCCAGTTCTGTGAGCTCCCTTTTTTGGTTTTCTAACCAGAAGCTTCCAATTTCCACAACTACGTTATAGCTAAGGTCAAGCAATGGAAGGGGAAAGACAGAGAGAAAGTAATGTGCTTTTCCCCCAATGTCTTAGATCTGTAGCTGTACTGAATGAAGAATAATGTTCCCCTCCCTAAGTTTTTACTCCTGCAGGTTTCTGTTGCCAGCCACTGTCATTGCCACAGGCAACCTGGGACTGAAGCTTGAGAGAATGGTAGAAAAGAGGACAAAAACCCTAGGGGATTTCCCCTCCCACGCTCTCTGAGCATTTAGAGTTACCTTTCTCACTCCTTGAAACCCCAGAGGGTTTGTCCTGGAGCTCTCTTTGCAACATAGTACTCACTTCGAAGTCTCCAGTTATGTTTTAATTCAGGTTAAGGAATACTAGAGTGGGGAAAAAGGTATACTCCCCCACAAGTTTGGTAATACTTTCAATTCTAGTGTCTTTTCTCTATATACTTGTTCTATTTGCTTTTTAGAAATTTTTAAATATCTGGGCTTTGCATTTTGTCAAGGTTTTATAGTTAAGTTCAATGGGAAATAAAGGGTGGAGTGTGTTTATCCATTTTACCTGGAACTAGAACCTCTGTAGACTCTTTAATTCAACTCTGTGTCAAAGAATCATTTGGGTTTTTAACTTATTTCTTTATATGTCATATGTAAACACTAATGTTTTGATGATCTCATTGTTCCATTAGCCTTTACATCCCATAAATAATACACTACGGTTTTGGCACTTTCTCATTAATTATGACTATGAAACTGAACTCAGTATATGAGAAATCATACTTTCATCTGAAACTATTATAAACTACAAACCTTTCTCATCTTCTCCACTCCCCGCTCCCATCTTTTTTTTGAATCACATTCATCATCACCATTCAGAAAGAGTATGGTGATTCCTGTTAATAAATTCTTTGCCTATTCCCCATCAAAAGGTGGAGTCTCCCTTTATAGACTGGTCTTAGTGATGCATTCTAACTAATAGAATGTATGTTATGTGAGTGATTTCCAAGGTTACATTAGAAATCATGAAACAGCTTCTAATGGGCTATCTCAGGACCATATAAGAAGTCTGGCTACCCTGTAAAACCCATGTGAGAGAGACCATGTGGAGAGTACCATCAAGCCAAGGTCAAAGACATGTGAATAAAGTCACCTTTGGGATGATTTCAGCTCTAGCCACTGTTTGACTACAGCCTCATGAGACACACTTAGATAGGCCACCAAGTCAAAACACTGACAAATTCCATGAGACTCACAGAAACCATGAGAGATAATAAGTGACTGTTGTTGTTTTAAGCCACTAAATTGTGGAGTTATGCAGTAAAAGATAACTGGAACAAGAAAAAGGTACAGTGAAGCTGATTTCACCATAAAAAATAGGATAAAAACAAATTATGCAAAATTTACTTCCCTAATTTAATTTATGCTAAGGTATAAATTAAAAACAGGTTTGATTAGAATTATTTTAGAATATATTAATTCAATCCAAATTAATTAATTTTCAGTAACATATAAATAAATGCTGACTTTTCTTAGATTTTTATATACTTTTGGTTTACAGATGACAAACTAACCACCTGAACCAGTCTATATGCCATTGATCACACACTTGGATGTGTTTACCTCCATGAAGTTTTCAAGGAACCTAGCTCAAAGTTTGCAAAAGGCAGAGGACAGTAGAAATCACTACTGATAAAGCCCACAGATTTGAAGAGGAAAATAGCAATGCTTTGAGGAGAGAGATTTAATTCTGGAACTAAGCTCCTCCTGATCCCAGCTTAGAGTTTATTGTGGTTATATAGAATGCATATCTGCTTCTCTCAGAAACTGGATTATTCTCCTTTCCATGAGCATGATGCTAGAGTAAAAAAGCCTCTTTCAGGTGAAGGAACACAAATGCTAACTGTTATAGATAGATTCAGTTGTTTGTACTTCTCTGCTTATTTCATCTCAATCCCATGCTTTCATACACTTACCTTCTCTACATACTAGTAGGGCTCCAATGAGGCCTGAATTCAAGTCTTTTACCAGGTCCACATGAGAAAGATATGAGTAGGTAAGGCACAGTGGGTCAGAGGCCATTGGACCATTCTCTTTCAGGACCTGCCAGACATATGTATGGCTTCCACCAGGAAAGACTTTATCATCTTCTTTCTCCCTTTGACTGGTCTGATCATCATATTCAGCTCCTATAGCAGGAAGAAATAAAATTGTCCTTTCTATATCCATTGTACACTCAAAGAAACATGTCAAGTTTATTGTCACCAATAGGTTCCACATAAGAAACAGACTTTCTGCATCTTTGTTGTTGTTGTTGTTGTTTTGAGACGGAGTCTCACTCTGTTGCCCAGGCTGGATCTCGGCTCACAGCAACCTCCGCCTCCCAGGTTCAAGTGATTTTCCTGCCTCAGACTCCCCAGTAGCTAGGATTACAGGCACGTGCCACCATGCCCGGCTAATTTTGTATTTTTAGTAGAGATGGGGTTTCATCATGTTGGTCAGGATGGTCTTAAACTCCTGACCTCGTGATCCACCCGCCTCAGCCTCCCAAAGTGCTGGGATTACAGGCGCGAACCACCACACCTGGCCTACTTTCTGCATCTTAATTTGAAAAACTAACAAGCAGCAGCCACAAATGGGGAGAAGCTTCATATATTCCAGAGGATCTTGAGATCACTAACCCTAGTATGAGCAGTAAAAACTAGGTTCTGGTTGATATCTCCACATTCTGTTAAATAATAAATTGCTTCCATTATTGTATCTTTTTGCCTAATTCAATTCAACAACAAATACACTTTGTCACAGACTCTTTGGTAGGCACTAGTGAGGGTCAGGGAACGGTAAGAAAGAGAGATTTAAGAAAATTTCTTAAACTTTGTTCTTTCCTAGTGGTACAACACTATGTTTGGTGGGGGACATAGACATATAAAGATATAATTATAATACCATGTGGAAATATTCACCTATTTATTCACAAATATTTATTGAGTTCTTATTCTTTACCAGACTCAGCTACCAGCTGAAAATATAAAGATCAAGATAGAAGTCTCTATGCCCTTGAAGCAAGCAACACAGTGGATTAAAAAAAGTAAACAAGCTTCGTACTCTTCAGTAATGCTTGATGAAGGAGGTGGAATTTGAGATGAATCTTGAAAGACAGATATATTTGGGTTCTTTTTCATGTGTTTAATATAAAGAATTTAATATTTTTGTGAGTGGATGTTAGAAAATTATTCTTAGAATTGCATTGCTACTTTCACTTTTTTCTTTCAACACACTTTTTATGATGATGCATTTTAATGTACGTTACAAATTTCATGATAGTCCACTCCTATATACTTTAGAAGTCATCTTTAAAAAAAAATTGCCCACATAAACAAAATGACATTAGCACACCTGATCCAGTTAATATCACCTAATATCAATGCAATATTCAAATTTTCTTAATTGCCTCAAAGGCATCCTTTGTAGCTAGTTGGTCCAAATCAGAATCCAACCTAAGACTGCACATTGCATCTGGTTGTTTAGGCCCATAGTCTCTTTTAGTATGGAGTAGTCCCTTTTTTTCTGACACTCATTTGGTGAAAGAAATTTGGCTTGTAGTCCTGCAGAATATCCCATGCTATTGAATATGCCTAAGTTCTGATTAGATTCAAGTTAAATAAGTTTTCTGGCTAAAATATATCAAAGATGATGCTGAGTCCCTCATATTGTGCCATATCAAGGGGCAGATAATATCTGGCCATCCCATTCTTAGTGACACTAAAATTGACCTGTGGATTAGCCTGATACCTCCATTCTAAAGTTAACATTTCCACTTACAATCAGAAAAAAATCTCTGGGATATTATTTTGGTGCCATACAAATGTCAAATTCCACATCAGGAATTCACCTAACGATTGTAACATCAGCTTGGATGTGTTTGAAGCCAATCCTAGACAGGATATCATTTCATTTATGAGTATTACAATATGTATTTCTATTATATAAGTGTTGTTTTTAATGTGATCATTATTTTTTCAATGATCAATTACTTTGAACTTTGACAATGAGAGCCTTTTCCTGCCAGCCCCATGGAGGGGTACAGACTGTATGTAAAATGCTTAATTTTGTAAAATAAATTAAGCAAAGATGACAAAATGTTAAGATTTGGCAAAGTGAGGTGATGGGCACATGTTTGTTTGTTATATTATTTTCTGTATCTATCTTTGTTTGAAATATTTCATTAGGAAAAAAATACCCTTTTTCCCAAGGCTCAGGTTGTGGTGGGGGCAGGGGCGGGAGCACATGTTGGAGGTTCGATGAGAGGCTAAGAATGTGTGAAACATTATAGCTGTCTTGGGGAGAGGGAGAGTAAATGGATTAGGGGAAATGTAGCAGTAGAATGGCTAGGCAATGCTGAAGGCCCACCTGAGGTGAGATACCATTCAGTGTGATTGCGTGATTTTTATTTCAGCTATGTCCATCCCTTTGGTTGTTGGTAGAATAGGTGAAGAACAGATTTAACCAAGGTAAGTGACCCAGCCCAGAAAGATTTGAGTCTCTTCCTCTCCAGGAATGGGTTGAACCTAGTTTTCCTTGGATAGAAGAACTTGGCCAAATCTGAGATGAGCCACTGCATCAGAAGCAGCAACTTCAACATATGCTAAACATTTAACTGTTCAATAGAAATATAATGCAAACCACATATGTAATTTTAAATTTTCTGGTAGTCACATTAAGAAAAGTAAAAAGAAACAGGTGAAATTATTTTAATAATGTATTTCGTTTAACCTAGTATATCCAAATATAAGCATTTCAACTTGTACTTATAAACAATGAATGAGATATTTTTAGTCTTTTTTGTACTTAACCTTTGAAATCTGGTGTATATTTTACAGTATGTCTCAAGTAGGACTCACCACATTTCAAGTGCCTGATGGCTCATGGCTACCATTTGAACTGTGCAGTATAGACTCTATGGTTGGTGTCCCCTCATTGGATAAGATGTGGCCATTTGGGGATCCCAAAAGGTGTTACCTTTTCTGATGGGTTTAACTTGAGCTGGATTTTAAAATATTATCTCCCCATAATTGTGATTTTAAAGCTCTTATCTCTCCCTGATGTCAGCAGAAAAGAAAAAGATAAAATTGCATTGGCCACTCGTTTCTCCACCAATTTTTGGAAAATTTCCCCAATGTTGAACTACGATTACATGTAACTCTTTAAGATATAGCCAAGTCCAGACCCTCCAGATTTGCCATGGCTTCCTGTCTCTGATTATACAGCTACATGTTTAGGGTAGGATCAGTGGTATAGAAGGAGCAGATAAAGGTAGGTTGTCCTGCATTTGCACCATGCCTGCAAAGAGCTAGGCAAGTAAGAAAAGGACAAGACCAACACCCCCTTAAGACTCCTATAAGATCCATGGCCCACATGATATACATGAAGTAGTAGAATCTTGATTTTATTGTATTTGGGCTCCATCCCCTAAGTATAGGATTACCTGGTAATAATAGGTCCTTTTTCTCATAAATTTCAAAATGCTGGTGCAAGTACTCTCATTGGCCTAGCTTGGGTAAGGTGCCCATCTCTGGACCAATCAACTGTGGCCAAGGAGGTGGGATACCCGTGTCAACTGCTCACTCCTAGATCAACTGCTATGGTTAAGGAGGCATGGGCTTTAAGAAAATGGCAGGTTCTGTTTGGAGTATATTCAGAAAAGCAATTCCTAGGGGGTACACAGGTGAGAAATGTTTAATTTTAGGAAGAAAAAAATGACTGGTGTCCACTACACCCTCATTCTTGTATTGAGTATCTACTATAGGGTAGGCAATATGTTATATGCTAAGGACACAGCAATAAATAAGATGGATTTCCCTATCTTGAGATATTTATAATCTAGTAAATGTTAAGAAACACACATAATGTTCAGTTAGGACCTTAAAAGAGTTGTAATGCCACCATTACAAAGCACACACATCTCACTGTTCTATTCATAGAATGACAGGACAATAGGAGGGTATTTGACTCACCCTCAGAAGCTTTCCAGTAGGATACACCAACAGCATGAAGACTGACAGGATGGGAAGCCATGTTCTTGAGTGTAATGACCACTGTATCATAAACCTCAGCCTGGATAGTAGGACCTAGCAGACCTGTAAGAATGAGATGTCCACCAAAGGTCACTTGGGGATAGTACTCCAGAAAACCTGTTATTACAAAAGTTAGGGTCAAGGTCACAGTGGAGAAGCATGCCCCTGTAATTACTGATAAAAAGTAGTATTTGCTTGCTGCCAACATCAGCCTAACCTTATGGTTGCTCTGAGGCAAGATTTCTGGCAATCATTCAATTCATTCGTTCATTCATTCATTCATTCATTCAACTAGAGTTCCTACTATATTCTAGGAACTGTCTTATGCACTGGAGGTGCAGTAGCAAACAAGACAGATAATGGAGATCATATTCTCAAGACATTAAGCACATAAAGAAATAAATAATAAAATTTCAAGTTGTTATAAATATAAAAGATAGTGGTCTGCTAGAAAGTGATGAGGCAGGAGGTAGAGGATACTTTCAGTGTAGTAGTCAGGAAGGGCCTCTCTGAGGAGGTGACATTTGAGTAGAGATCTGACTAATGAAAAAGAAGCAAGATTTTCAAAGATCTAGTGGAAGAGCATTGAAAAAAGATAAAACAAATGCAAATGTCCAGAGGCAGAAATAAGCTTGGTATAGTCAAGTAAAGTGTGGCTGAAGCACAGTGAATCAGCAGAGGAGTAACAGAAAATATGGACAAAAAGGAAACATAACATGTAGGACCTTGTAGGCCACAGGAATTTGGATGAATTTGGATTTTACAAGAAGTAAAATAAGAAGACTTGGAACTTGTTTTGGAGGAACAGTCAACAGGACTTGCTCATAAATATGATGTGGAGATAGAAAAAAAGAGAGGAGTCAAAGAAAACTCCTATGATTTTGGCTTGTGCAACTGGGTTGTTAGTCAGGCCATGACAGAAAATCAAGAGGAAAATTAAGAGCTCTGTTTTATGAATACACTAAGTATAAAATGCCTATAAACAGTCTGTTGAATGAACTGGATTTAGTGGGATAAAAACATAAAATAGCCTTATTTTTCTTAGACCACTGCTTTTAATTACATTATGTGAGATCTCCCTTTTCTTGCACTTTGGTTGATGCCAGATCTTTTCCAGTAACCTTCAGGTATTAATCAACAGTATCACTCTTAGGTTCTAACAAGTCCAGTCCAGTCTAATACCAAATTTTTGATGTCTTCTGCAATTGCAAGTTCCCTTCCTTCTCCAGCTACATTCTGACAGCCCCAGAAATCTGCAATATGTAAAGGTAATCTTTTTTGGCAGCTTCGCTGCTTTCCCACCTTCCTCTCCTAATCTTCCTCCCCAACTCACCTTTGTGTCTCTGGACCTGCCAAGGTAGGAGCAAGTGGAAAGGAGGGGGGAGGGTAAAAAAAAATAGGCATAATGACAAAGTCTTTCTTGGAAGGAGCAGTGATAATGTGGCATTAGTACTCCCTAGTTGTGACACATACCAAAATTCTGCCTTTCTTTCTTAGGGAACTTATGAGTTCTTTGGAGACCTCTCCCTGCCAACAAGGAGACACCCCACTGCTCCTGATCTTGGCATGGGATATACCTTCTCCAGCTGGTCACTTGTATCTCTCCTCTCAGATTCTGCTTCTGGCAGTACAACCCATACAGGCTTTTTCTATTGGGGTTATCTAATCCTGGCAGGAAGACCTCTCAGGCAGAGTCTTTGTAAGACAAGTCCCATTCAGTGACCTTCCTGGCCTTACACCTAACAATGGTAGTGCAGTTAGCTCCCACTATTGCCCACTCCCCCTGCTATTCCATCAGGAGAAGTCCTTTTGGCCTCTGACCTTGAAAATTTCTCCAGATAAAAACCAGGCAGTGGTCAGTGTCTCCCAAGTTCCATAGGTACCTTGTCCAGTCTTCTAAGTGGTTCTCCTGAAGCCTCCTTCACTATACCTTGACATGAGGGACAGGCCTCCCACCCCCCATGGGGTAAGCAACACATAAAACACCGAAGAGGCTCTCCAAATAAATATTCAAATCTAAAGTCTTCCATAAGTTCCTAGCCTTTTTTTATACAAGGTTGGAGGTGAGTCAGGGCCTAAGGGTTGCAGAACCAATTTTGGACTACTACCTGAACAAGTTCTAAATCGATAGGCTGATATCTCTCTTTAGAATAAGGGGATACTTCCCACCTATAATTCTCAGCAACAATTCTAAGACAGAAAATGTCCTGTCATAACATGTTGTTACATACTTTATTTGACATCTAAGTGGAGGTAAGCAGTTGGCATAGACCAAGCAGAGGAAGACGGCCCAGCAAAAAGACAGAAAATGCAGTCAGTGTATTTCCCTATAGGTAGCAGTTAGGGAAACATTCTCTTTGGCAGCTGCGCTTTTTAACTGCAACCTCAAGATTGGGGAATCTGTGATAGAAAATAAGATACCCAATTTCATAATTAGCATTCAACATTGTTTTCATTACCCATCCAGGGTGGCCTTGGCTTAGCGATGTTGAAAAGGTGATCCGTGAATTCTACAAACACAGTCTTTTTGTACACGACTGAGGTGTTGAATGGAAAAGATTTTGGCACTCTAGGAGGAAATCTGCGTGAAGAAAGGAAAAAGTTGTTCATTTTGGTGGACACTTCAAAAAGCAGCTGGAAGTAATGTTTCCATACTACTCTTTTCTACTATCAGCAAGGAGGCAAATTTGAAGTTGTATATAAATCCCTAACATCCATTAAACTGAAACACTGTTTTCACAAGTCAACTGATACATTAGGTGCCATATGATAAGAATCATAAAATCAATAACCATACACTGCATCAGCCAAAAATCCTTTGCCAAAGCAATAGCTACTGCATCCTTCAATTTCATCTCTAAAAGAGACTATAACTTTCATCTAAGTACCTTGTGTTCAAATTTTGTCAGTATGTACCTAAAATTATACTTCCCTCCTTAGGGATACCAGGAATATCACAGAGAAAATTACCTTTCAGCAGACTATGTATATTGAAACCTACTAGTGCCAGGAGCTGTAATTCAGAATCAGTCCTACATTAATGTTCATTCTTGTCTCCACTCAGATACTCCCAATTACTCATTTATTCATGAACCAGCTACTGAATCAGAAATTATATAATTACTTATATAAATGTTCCCAAAATGTTATTATTTGCCTCCATTGTCAAAGCCCTTTTAAGCAAAGGCTGGTTCCCAACTTTTCCTCTCTCCCTGCATGACAGTTTAGCATGTCTGGGGGCCTCCTCACGCCAAATAATCAAAAGGACCAATGTGAATCTTGGTGAATAAGCGACACTGGCCCCAAGTGAATTGGTAGAAATTACAAAGTGGTTGAAGGTGACTATCTCCACTCACTAGTTTCATGTGCTGATGAGTTTTGCACACCATGGAGCAGTTCTGCAGCTTTCTCTATGCCATAAAGAGCCTCTCTTCCTGACTTTTATGCTTCTGGACATCTAACTTTTATCTCCCATCAGATTTTACCAGTTGGCATCATTTCAACAAGCCAAAGGCACAACACATGGGCATTTGGGTAATTAAGGCTTAGTTGGAGAAAGCAAGGCTCCTGCCCTGGAAAAAAAGCTTTCATGTGTAGATCTAAAATTGAGCATTCGCCCTCCACAGATGTACATTGATTCACTTATGAACCGTATACTACATGCCACTTTGCCATAACAAAACACATCAGACATAAACATGGAAAAGGAGAGATTTTTAAAGACATACACTTAGATGTGAAGCAGTTGTTTGAGTCTCATGTCTTATTGACTCTCAGAGACTTTTGAAAAGTGGTAGATGTGAAAGATGGAGAACAGCACAAATAAATGCTCGGTATGGCGGACCACTGAAGAAAGAACCCCAAATATCATCCAGTGAGACACTCCCTCCATTGTCATAAATGATGGCAATAATGATAAAGTGAGGGAAAGGAGAGGCAGCTTCTGATTGTAAGTATTCGTATGCTTGGAGTAAAAGCCACACCATGCCTCAGATTACCAGGATGTGGAATGAATAAGAAGGGGTCTGGGCATTTATCACTTGTTTATTTCTTTCTCAGTCTTGTGGTGAAATAACAAAAGTCTCATTGTTCCTTTCAGGAGCAGCCACACTGGAGAATCATTCATTCTTGTAAGAAATTTTGCTTTTCCTTTAGTCAGAATGCTGAGCTAGAGAAGGACAATGCAATCTAAAAATGGTGAAAATGGCTAAATTGGTAAATCAGTGATCCATGGGGATTTTTTTCAATTTTAATAATCGTGGTAAAATACACATAAAATTTACTATCATAAATCTTTTTTTTTTTTTTTTGACAGGGTCTCACTCTGTTGCTCAGGCTGGAGTGCAGTGGCGAGATCCACCTCCCGGGTTCGAGCGATCCTCCCGCCTCAGCCGCCAGAGTAGCTGGGACTACAGGCGTGTGCCACCATGCCCGGTTAATGTTTTTGTAGAGACAGGGTTTCACCATGTTGCCCAGGCTGGTGTCAAACTCCTGGGCTCAAGCAATCCACCCTCCTTGGCTTCCCAAAGTGCTGGGATTATAGGCGTGAGGCACCACGCCCAGCCTAAGCATGTTTAAATGTACAGTTCAGTAGCATTAAATATTCTGGCTGGGTGTGGTGGCACACACCTGTAATCCCAGTACTTTGGGAGGCCAGGGCAGGATGATCACTTGAGCCCAGGGGTTCAACACCAGCCTGGGCAACACAGCAGTACCTGGCCTCTACAAATAATAATAATTAGCCAGGCGTGGTGGTGTGCACCTGTGGTCTTAGCTGCTTTGGTGCCTGGGGTGGGAGGATCACTCGAGCCCAGACAGTTAAGGCTGCAGTGAGCTATGATCACAAAACTGCACTCCAGCCTGGGCAACAGAGTGAGATCCCATCTCCAAAAAGAAAACGTGTAATATGCTCCCATCTACCTCCCGAATTAATTTTATGCTGTAAACTGAAACTGTATAAACATTAAACAATAACTCTCACCTCCTCCAGTCTCTGGCATCCACCATTCTACTTTCTGTATCATTTTGACTACTCTAAGTACCCAATATAAGTGGAATCATACAGCATTTGTCTTTTCATGACTGGCTTATTTCACTTAGCATAATATACTCAAGGTTCATCTATGTCGTAGCATGTGTCAGAATTTCCTTCTTTCGTAATGCTTTGTGTGTATATACCACATTTAGATTATCCATTCGTCTGTCAATAGACACTTGCAGTACTTCCACATTTTAGCCATTGTGAATAATGCTGCTTATAAACATGGATATGATGGTTAATTTTATATGTCGACTTGACTGGGCTAAGAGATGCCCAGATACATGGCAAAAGAGTATTTCTAGGTATGTCTGTGATGATGTTTCCAGAAGAGAATAGCATTTGAATTGGTGAAGAAGATCACTCTCACCAATGTGGGTGGGCATTATCCATTCCACTGAGGGCCTGAATAGAACAAAAAGATAGACGAAGGGCAAATTCACTCTCCCTGTTTGAACTGGGACATCTATCTTCTCCTGCCCTTGGACATAAGCATTCTTGGTTCTGCCTTCTGACTCAGACCCTGTACTTTTACCATTGGCATATATTTACACACACGCACACACACACACACACACACACACACACACACACACACACACACGGATGTGTTTCATTGAAGAACCCTGACTAATACAATTGATGTATAAATATCTCTTTAAGACCCCATTTCAGTTCTTTTGCATATATAGCCAGAAGTCGAGTTGCTGGATCATATGGTAATTCTGTTTAATTTTTTGAGAAACTGCCCTATTGTACATTCGCAATAGTGCACAAGGGTTCCAATTTCTCCACATCCTCACCAACATTCATTATTTTCTGTTTTAGTTTTGATAGTAGCCATCCTAATGGGTGTGAGGCAGTATCTCTTTGTAGTTTTGATTTATATTTCTCTAATGATTAGTGATGTTGAGCATCTTTTCTTTCTTTCCCTCTCACCACATCACTACAGGCCTATTTACTGTAGTTCCTCGTAGCCAGTACCTCATGTCCACCTTTTAACAAGAAATTACAAGGCATACTAAAGGGCAAAAACCACAAAATTTGAAGAGACTGAACAAGCAAGCATCAGAATCAGAGTCAAATACGGCAGGAATGTCATAATTATCAGACCAGGAATTTTTTAAACTATGATTAATATGCTAAGGGCTTTAATGTAAAAAGTAGACAACATGCAATGACAGATGTATATCGTAAGGAAAAATATGGAAATTCTAAGACAGAATAAAAAAGAAATGCTAGAGATCAAAACACTGTAACAGAGATGAAGAATGTCTTTGATGGGCCCATTGGTTGATGAGACATGGCTGAGGAAAGAATCTCTGAGCTTGAGGACATGACAACAGAAACTTCCAAAACTGAAAAGCAAAGAGAAAAAAAGACTGAAAAAAAAAAAAACAAAACCAACAACCATGGCAGAGGCTATGCATGGGCCCAGAATGTCCAAAAACTGTGGAACAACAACTACAAAAGTTGTAACATACACATAATAGAAATGCCAGAAGAAGAATGCAGAAATGAATAGGAGCAAATTTTTAAAGCAATAATGACTGAGAATTTCCCCCAAATTAATGTCAGACACCAGACACCATACCACAGATTCAGGAAGCTCAGAGAATACCAAAGAAGATGGATGCAGCCGGGCGCGGTGGCTCACGCCTGTAATCCCAACACTTTGGGAGGCCGAGGCGGGCAGATCACGAGGTCAGGAGATCGAGACCATCCTGGCTAACATGGTGAAACCCCATCTTTACTAAAAAATACAAAAGAAATTAGCCGGCTGTGGTGGCGGGTGCCTGTAGTCCCAGCTATTCAGGAGGCTGAGGCAGGAGAATGGCGTGAACCCAAGAGGTGGAGCTTGCAGTGAGCCGAGTTCGTGCCACTGCACTCCGGCCTAGGTGACAGAGCGAGATTCTGTCTCAAAAAAAAAAAAAAAAAAGATAGATGCAAACGAACAAACAAATAAAAAAACCCTACACCTAGGCATATTATATTCAAACTCCAGAAAATCAAAGACAAAAAATGTTGTAAGAAACCAGATGGGGAAAAACACTTTATCCATAGAGGAGCAAAGATAAAAATTACATCCAACTTCGCCTCAGAAACCATGCAAACAAGAAGAGAGTGCAATGACATATTTAAAGTGTTGAGAGAAAGAAAAAACAGTCAACCTAAAATTCTGAACTCTGTGAAAGTATCCTTCAAAAATGAAGGAGAAATAAAAACTTTCTCAGACAATAAAAATTAAGGAATTTATTGACAGTAGACCTGCCTTTCAATAAATATCCAAAGAAGTTGTTCAGAGAGAAGGAAATTGAATCTACAAAGGACACGCATTACAGAATGAATAAATGAAAAGAACATCAGCCACAGAAACAGCACTAAACAACCAAGTAGACTGAATGACTTAGCCACTTTGATGCTTACCAGCCTCTGCTGTTGGTGCCCCAATTCTTGCAAAATGGATGTATGAAAGGAGGAGCCACGGCAGAGGCTATGCATGGGCCCAACATCATGGACTCATCAATACAGATCTAGCTACTGATGTTGTTAATGTTCAACTTGCCAGTAACAGAGACCAAAGCTAAGGCTCTGATATGTCACCATTTCTCAAGAAAATCATTCAGTCGCTTGGTGAGCCTCAGTAAACACCACCATTCAAGGCCTTACAGAATATTTGATCTTACATAACACTGCATCAGACCAAGAGGCCTACTTTAAAGCAAGAAGATACATGACCATGGAATCCACTACCCAGAAGCTACCCACTTGATAGAGTGGTAGGACAGCTTGTTGAAGGCACAGCTGAGGCACTAGCTTAGACATAATACCTAAGAACGAGGCACCATCCTGCAGGATGCAGTATATACTCTAGATCAATGGCCATCGTTTAGTGGGGTGCGTCCCGAAGTAAAATATATGGTTTTGGGAAACAAGGAGTGGAAGTAGGAGCAGCCTCACACTACCATTACTCCCAGTGACCCAATTAGGGAAACTATGCCTCTTATCCCAACTCTGGGCTCTGAGAGTTTAGAAGTACTGGTTCTTAAAAGGGGAATATGTCCGCCAGTGGACACACCAAGAGTCTCATTAAACTTGAAACTATGGTTGCCATCATATTACTTCAGATCACTATTAAGAGACCAAGAGGTAAGGAAAAGAGTCACTATCCTGGCAAGCGTAACCGATCCTGATCATCAGGAGGAAGGGCTGACATTACACAATGGAGACAGAGGAGAATATATTTGGCAGCCAGGTCATCTGCTTGGGTATCTCTTAGTATTCCCTTGTTCAATGTTGATGATAAATGGACAAGTACAGTCATGGCTTACAAAGGGCATGATGACCAGGTACCTTATCTGGTAACCCACTTGGACCAGCAGAAGTATGAATTGAGAGGGTGGTGGGGGGAGGGATCTAGAATGGGTAGTAGAAGGGGAAGATGATGAGTACCAGTTGCAGACTCAAGAAAAGCTAAAGCAGCAGGAGTTGTGCTGTGTTCCAAACCTTTCTCTTTTGTTTCCCCAGGAAAGGGAGCCCATCAGAATCCTGAAGGAACCATTCCAGAACTTACGAAGCAAATGAATCTGAGCAGCAGAAATGGTGGACCACAGTGGAGGCTGGTGTCCAGATTCACCACTTCAGGACTAAAGCACTTATTTCCTAAGCTGCTGGGTGTGCTGACAGCTGACAATTCTAATCCGAATTCCTCTCTGGGAACCAATTTTGGCTGAAGTCAGTCACCACATCCAAACTCATGCCTTATTCCTGGTAAATGTGGGACTATATAGGTCCAGACAACTTGCCTCAATAGAGAACATCTCTGCAGAGCCATCCTAGCTTGAGCTCCCTGTGGGATTGACCTTTGTTCAGACTGTATCACCTCAACTTCTTTTACCCAATCCTGCTTCCTTCACTCCCCCATGGGTGTTGATCCAGAGGATCCCCCTCCTATAAACTTTCTGCATGCAAGAAAAAAAAGAGAGAAAAAAGCAGACAATAATTTTTATTCATGTGCTTAAAAAGTTGTAAAATCACCCAAGGAAGCACATAAGTTGTCAGTATGTGAACAATGTTGGAAACATTTTGTCTGATTTCCTTTGGGAGAATTCATTGCCAGCTATAAATCTGTGGAAACGCTGCCACACAATCTTAGCACACAAGATTGGCAGAAAATCGCTTAGAAACACTGAAAACATGTGACAAAGTGCTTTCCGTGAAAAGGGTGGATGCGAAGCAGTAAGGACCCCCTTCATGAAGCACGCGGTCACCCTCCAGCCACCAGAACCAGAGGAACGCTGTGGTAACTGAGGGAAAACGCATCTAGGCACACGTCACGGTGGCACCTTCCAGCAGGTCCCCAGGGTTGTGCCCCTGGAGCTCTGACAAAGAGTGTGGCCCGGAAATGTGATGTTTGGACTGCAAGTTTTGGTGAGAAATAACAATGCATCAGGTTGCAGACAAAGCAGACCCTGCTCTGTGCGTTTATGGGAGCCACGCCCAACAGGAACCACAGGGAATGATCGAAAGGAGAGGGACGGACACAAACAGACACACCAGAGAGAGGTTCTCAGGAGGAGGCTCTGTGGCCTCCAGACCACGTCAAAGCCAAGGCAGAAAGGATGAACTGAGGAAAGGAGGAAAATTTCCCCTTAAGGAAGGTAAAATCCAGAAGGGATCCCTAAAATGGTGAGCAGTTTAAACCTGGCAGTTTTGCATTAATTCACATAAAGTATAATGAAAACTGTTGGACACACAAGGAGAGACTGGCCAATCTACAGTCACAGAGGAAGACCTTCACACCCCTTCACAGGATCTCGCAGCAGATTGGCTGAAAAGTCTCCTTGAAACTGCAGACCTCTCTCAAGGAGACCCACTGAGTTGGGCAAAGGTGGGGCCGACTTAATTCTTGCCTCCCTGCTCTCCCACGTAGCCCTGCATTTCACTCCATTCCAGGGTTTCTGGGACACCCGAGAAAGCACGTAGTCCAGGGAGCACGTCTGCCAACTGAAGGCCTTGACAAATGACTTTCTGTACTGGCTGAGGGCCAGGGCCCAGCATACTGATAAGGAAGCTCTTCCAGAAAAATGTTGGGACAAAGGCATATTAGTGAGTGGACACAAACTAGAAAAATCTCCAAGTAATACGTTAATGCCAACAGAAAGCATCCACCTTGAAGGAAGCACAAACCAACAACACATATAAAAATGACTCTGGCAATTCACATCAGCTAGCCTCTGCATAGGCCATCGCAGTACTGGCAAGACATGAGCTAAGTGGCTACAGCAGCAGGGAGAGAATTTATGCATGGACCCAAAAGTGTGGCTTCCCACTGACTAAGGCTGATCTAGCTACTGTTGCCACCAAAGTCCAACCTGCCAGCAACAAAAATCAATGCTGAGCTCCCAATATGCCATATTGGGCCCAACCCCTGGGCCCCTGACCGGTACTGGTCTGTGGCCTGTTAGGAATGGGGTCACATAGCAGGAAGTGAGCAGCAGGCAGGGAGCAAAGCTTCATCTGTATTTACAGCGGCTCCCCATCACTTGCATTACCGCCTGGGCTCTGCCTCCTGTGAGATCAGCTGCTGCATTAGATTCTCATAGGAGTGCGAATGCTACTGTGAACTGCATATGCAAGGGATCTAGGTTTTGTGCTCCTTATGAGAACCTAACTAATGCCTCATGATCTGAGGTGGACAGTTTCATGCCATAACCATTCCCAACAACCCCACAGTCTCTGGAAAAATTATCTTCCACGAAACCAGTCCCTGGTGCCAAAAAGGTTGGGGACTGCTGCAATATGGTATTGTCCATCACAGAGACAAACCAGCTTCTCGGTGGCCAGACACACTGAACTCCTTCCATCCTAGAAAGGACAGGACTTCATTGTGATACCTAATCTTGGCGTAACTTAGCCTTTCCTCCCTTCAGGGCCTTAGCCAGCACCACTATCTGAAATCTTACAGAGGATTTGATTCACTGATGTGGAATTCCATATAGCACCGTGTAGACCTGGGGAATCATTGTACAGCAAAAGAGATGAGGGAGTGGGTCCACAACCAGACACAGGTAGAACTCCAGCTTGGAGGCAGGTCTCTGTGAGGATGGAGGGCCAGCCTCCAAGGTGCTGTATATGTATGAATTCAAAGATGATTCTGTGTCCCCACTAAGAAGATTACATGGGTTTGGGAATCAAAGAGTGGCAGCAAAAGAACTCTGATCAGCACCCCCGCCAATGAGCCACGTGGGGAGTCTCTGCCGCCCCTCCCTGCAGCTCTGGGACCCGCAGCAGAAAGGCCCCTGCAGCAGAAAGGCAAGAGTATACGGCGGGTGCCACCTGGCCCCGCCAGGCTAACCCAGGGCAATGCAGAGCAGTGGCAGGGAGAGGGGGTGAGGGGGAAGAATGGCAGGGGCTGGGGGTGCCATCACGCCCAGGGCGCGGACAGGAGCGTGCAGCTGAGCCCTGAACTCACGACGACCTGGAGCTGAGCAGCAAGACGGTGAGGGGCGCCCGGATGGCAGTCTAGGAAAGAACTCCCCAGTCCCAGCCACTGGGTGTGGGAAGTCAGCCTTCACCTCCGCTGAGGTGTGCGCCGGGATTGCCCCAGAGGAATGTTGCCTGTGGGGGCCACGCACCTTCCTTCCCAAGACAGACCACGCCCCTCTACCAGGGCATGCCCCGCCCATTTCCAGGACAGGCCCCACCCCCTCTCTGGGCAGACCACGCCTCTTCCCAGGGCCGACTCTGCCCTGTCCCAGGATGGACAGCACTTCATAAGTGCTCAGTGCAGGGACACAGAGGCCTGGACATGTTGGTCCAACCTGGAAGGTTCATTCCAGCTCCAGAGCTCCCTGTAAGGTCCAGCAAGGCTGTCCTGGAGCCTACCCGGCAGCGCGCTTCTCCCTCTGCCTATCCCTGATTCCTCAGGTGTTGATCCCAAGAACACTCCAAATAAAATTCCTGCATGTTAATCTTCATCTCAGAGTCTACATCTAGGGAACACAACCAGTAACATTAATTTATATTTAAACATACTCTAATGTCATCTACCTCTAAAAATTTCCATGGCACTATTCTTAACATAAGCCTATGTAGTTTTTAGTCATTTAACATTATTATGCCCTTCCACATTCACCAACTCATCCCTAGTTTGCTACCTTTCTCCTTTTTCCATATCATATCCTTGGTTCCACTACGTCTATCCTACCCCCTCTCTGTGCAGTTTCCATTGATTTCTAAGGTATTTCAACATAAGTTACCACAGTGCTTTCACTTTAAATGTTTCTGATTAAAGGCCAGACGCAATGGCTCACATCTGTAATCCCAGCACTTTGGAAGGCCGAGGCGGGAGGATCACCTGAGGTCAGGAGTTCGACACCAGCCTGGCCAACATGATGAAACCCTGTCTACTAAAAATACAAAAATTAGCTGGGCGTGGTGGGGCACGCCTGTAATGCCAGCTACTCAGGAGGCTGAGGCAGGAGAATCACTTGAACACGGGAGGCAGAGGTTGCAGTGAGCCGAGATCATGCCACTGCACTCCAGCCTGGGGGATAGAGTTAGACTCTGTCTCAAAAATAAATAAATAAATAAATAAATAAATAAATAAATAAATGTTTCTGACTAAAATGAAGATATAAGACACATATAAAATATGTTATAGAGCAATAGATTGGAAGATCAGAGAGGGAACAGGATCAAGAGCACACAGAAACACTTTTTCCCCCTCTGAGGGCAGAGTGAAAACACATAATTGATGGAGAAACAAGATTGTGAGACAGAAAAACAAAAAGGCCTAGGCCCTAGGTCAAGTATATGTGATTCAGGACAGGACTCTATTCAAAGGGAATAACTAGATGTTCCTAAGAGCATTAACACCCTCCAAGTGTGTGATTCAGTTCTGAGATTAACCTATTACGGGACAATATCCAGCTCCCCAGCCTGAGACCTTTGCCATTTGAGTGAATATTTTCCATGCTGGCAGAAACATGTGATTTATTTGCCTGTCTCACTTTCAGGCAAATCTGCATAGTAAATGACAAAATGTTCCAGGGTTCCTGGGTTTTACTCCTTCCTAACTTTTGTGGGGTTTTGTTTGTGTATTTCCTTTGGGATTCAATATAGAAATCCTGCCAAATATATTTGGCAACCATTGTCCTTGACATGAACTGTTCTTTCACATTTTATCTAAAACTAATCGGAAAACCTATTATATTCCCTGACCCGTGGTTAGAAGAAACTGAGCAGCTGCGGGAACAGATAATATAAAACTGAATTTTCCCAGCTGTTTATTTCAAACCTTGGCAGAGGCTGTCAGGATGTGTCCAGAGTCAGCTTATCCTGTTAATCAGCATCAAAATAATCTAAAGTGTAGAAGGGTTTCATCAAAATAAAAATTCTATCAACTTTTTTCTGGTAAATACATGTGACTGCCTATACAATAACAGAAAGCTAGATAATAAATTAATGATGTATTCCATTCAATTCAATTTTATACTCAAACTATTATTCTCTGTGCCTCAGGATGCATGCTAGATGGACACTAATATACACAGTGTATTAAGTAAAATTATCTCAATATTAATTGTTAACAAGACTAACTTTAATGGATAAATGGTTGTTTAGTTAGATGCCAGGCTACTGACAATCTGGGCCTCTACTTTCAAGGTCACTAACATTGCTCATCTGCAGGCTATATAGGCTGTAGAACGAACTTGGACCCACTCCTCACACCATATACCAAAATTAACTCCAAGTGGATCAATGACCTCAATGTAAGAACTAAAACTATAAAAGTCTCAAAAGAAAATATAGGTTTAAATCTTAGTGATCTTTGATTTGACATTGATTTCTTAGATATGACAACAAAAATACAAGCAACCAAAGGGGTAAAATAAATAAATATTGGACTTCATCAAAATGAAAAACTTTGTGCATCACAGGATACTATTAGGAAAGTGAAAATACTACCCACAGAATGGGAAAAAATATTTTCATGTCATAGCTCTGATAAGGGTATAATATTAAGAATAAATAAAGAACTTATACAACTCAGTACTAAAAAACAAATAATCCAATTAAAAATACGCAAAGCATTTAAATAGACATTTCTCCAAAGGAGATACACAAATGGTCAATAAACACATGAAAAGACTCTCAACAACGTTAGTCATCAGGGAAATGCAAATCCAAACTACAACGAGATATCACTTTATCCACACTAGGATGAGTATAATTAAAAAGACAGACAGTAACAAGTGTTGATAAGAATATGGAAAAATTGGAACACTCATACTTTGGTAGTGAAAATGTAAAATGGTGCAGCTGCTTTGAAAATGGTGCAGCTGCAGTTCCTCTAAAAGTTAAACATAGAATTACCATGTGACCTAGCAATTATATTCCTAAGTATATTCCGAACAGAAATAAAAGCATATGTACACAAAGACTTGTACATGAATGTTCTATAGCAGCATTATTCATAATAGCCAAAAGGGGAAACAATCCAAAAGTCCATCAACAGATGAATGGATAAACAAAATGTGGTCTATCCATACAATGGAGTATTATTCAGCCATAAAAAGTTAAATTCTGATACATACTACAACATGGAAGATTTTTTAAAAGTAAAAAATGAAAATAGTTTCATTCTTACTATATCTTTATTTTCTTATTTTAACTCCTCTATCATTCTGCAAAAATGGAAGAATCTTGAAAACATGCTAAGCAAAAGATGCTAGACACAAAAGGCCACATATTTTATCCCTTCATTTACATGAAATATCCAGAATAGGCAAAACTACAGTGACGGAAAGTAGGTTAATGGTTGCCAGGGGCTGGGGAAAGGAAGAAAATTAGAAGTGACTGTTTAATGATTACAGGGTTTCTTTTTGAGGTGATGAAAATATTCTGGAATTAAATAAAGATGATAGTTGCACACTTTACGGATTCACTAAAAACCACTGAATTGTACACTTTCAAATGGTGAATTTTATGATATGTAAAGTATATGTCAATAAAAATGTGGAGATTTAGAAAGGAAAAAAATCTCTACACTGAAAATAAGTGATTTTTACAGTATGTAAATCATACCTCCAAGGAGTGAAAAAATGGTAAGGAAATATTCTGAACTTTATACTATTAAATTCAACAGCTCAGATGGAATTTCTTTTCTTTTTTTGAGACAGAGCCTTGCTTTGTTGCTCAGGCTGGAGTGCAGTAGCATGACCCATAGTTAATTGCAGCCTTGAACTCTTGGGCTCAAGTGATCCTCCTGCCTCAGCCTTCCAAGTAGCTGGGACTACAGGTATATGCTACCACACTTGGCTAATGAAAAAAAATTTTGTAGAAGTCAAGTCTTGTTATGTTGCCCAGGCTGATCTCAAACTCCTGGCCTAGAGCAATCCTGCTGCCTCCTCCCAAAGTGTTGGGGTTACAGGTGTGAGCCACCACGCCCAGTCTCAAATGGAATTTCTTAAAAGAAATTATTAAAATTCATCCTATAAGAAATAGAAAATTCAAATAGCCCTTTACCTATTAAAAATAGAATTCACAATTAAGACCCTTAAAAAAAACAAACCAAAACAAAACAAAAAACACTGGGATAAGATGATTTCCCTGGTGAATATAGTTAAACATTTAAAAAAGAAATGATACCAATTCTACACAAACTCTTTCATTAAATAGAAGAGTGAACACGTCTCAACTCATTTTATAAGAATAGTCAGCCGGGCGCGGTGGCTCACGCTTGTAATCCCAGCACTTTGGGAGGCCGAGGCGGGCGGATCACGAGGTCAGGAGATCGAGACTATCCTGGCTAACACGGTGAAACCCCGTCTCTACTAAAAATACAAAAAATTAGCTGGGCGTGGTGGTGGGCGCCTGTCGTCCCAGCTACTTGGGAGGCTGAGGCAGGAGAATGGCGTGAACCCGGGAGGCAGAGCTTGCAGTGAGCCGAGATCGCACCACTGCACTTCAGCCCGGGCGACAGAGCGAGACTCCGTCTCAAAAAAAAAAAAAAAAGAATAGTCTTACTCTTTGATATGGTTTGGCTGTGTCCCCACCTAAATCTCATCTTGAATTGTAGCTCCCACAATCCCCATGTGCTGTGAGAGGGACCAGGTGGGAGGTAATTGAATCATGGCAGTGGGTTTTTCCCATGCTGTTCACATTATAGTGAATAAGTCTCATGAGAGCTGATGGTTTTATAAAGGGCAGTTCTCCTGTACAATGCTCTCTTGTCTGCCACCATGCCATATAAGATGTGTCTTTGCTCCTCCTTTGCCTTCCACCATGATTGGGAGGCCTCCCCAGACATGTGGAACTGTGAGTCCATTAAATCTCTTTCCTTTATAAATTACCCAGTCTCAGGTATGTCCTCATAGCAGCATTAGAACGGACTAATACCACTCTTATATCAAAACCAGACAATGACATTATAAGAAAATCACAGCCAAATATCCACCATGAACACAGATGCAAAAACTAAAAAACCATCACCACCAAAACCCTTAACAAAACAGTTTTAGTTGGCCAGGGCTGCCATAACAAAATACCAGAGATTGGGTGACTTAAACAACAGAAACTTA
The DNA here is from genome assembly GCF_029281585.2 of Gorilla gorilla gorilla. Classification (NCBI taxonomy): domain Eukaryota; kingdom Metazoa; phylum Chordata; class Mammalia; order Primates; family Hominidae; genus Gorilla; species Gorilla gorilla. Next base: position 166,639,361 of record NC_073247.2, read on the forward strand.
TTTTCTCACAGTTCTGGAGGCTGGAAATCCAACATCAGGGTGCCAGCACGGTCAGTTTCTAGTGGAGCCCTCTTCCCGGCTGGTAGATGGCTGCCTTCTTGCTGTATGTTCACATGGCTTTTCCTCAGTGCATGAGTGTAGAGAGAGAACCTTCTCTCTTTTTATGAGGCCACCAGTCCTATCAGATTAGGACTCCATCCTTATGGCCTCATTTAACCTTGTTTACCTCCTAAAAGCCCTATCTCCAAATATAATCATCTTGAGAGTTAGGACTTCAACATATGAATTTGGGGTGGGGGGAGGTGGAGACAATTCAGTCCATAGCGAAAATATTACCAATGTAATATGTCACAACCAGGTGGATTTTTTCCCTGGGAATACATAGCTAGTTCCTCATTAAAAAATCAATCCAGGTAATTCACCATAACAGAATAAACAAGATAAACCATATGACCATTTGAATAGATGCAGAAAAAGCATTTGACAAAATCCAACATCAAATCTTGATAAAAACTCTCACACCAAGAATAGAAGGAAACTTCCTCAATTTGACAAAGGGCATCTATGAAAAAATTTACAAGTAATTGTACTTAATGGTAAAATAATGAATATTTTCCCTCTGAAATCAGGAAGAAGACAAGGATTCTGCTATCATCAGTTCTATCTAACGTTGTACTGGAGGCCCTTGCCAGTGCAGTAAGGCATGAAAAAAAAAAAAATAAAAAGCATCCAGTTTGGAAAGGAAGAAGCAAACTGTCTTTATTTGCAGACAACATTATTGTATATGTAGAAATTCTAAAAGAAGTGCAAAACGCTACTAGAGCTAAAATGCAAATTAACAAGATTAGAGTGAACAAGGTCAATATACAAAAATCAATTGAATTTCTATATTTTAGTAACAAATGATTGGAAAACAAAAACAAATAAAAATGATACAATTAACAATAGCATGGAATCCCTCAAAATACTTAGGGATACAATTAATATAATTCTTGCAAGAACTACTCTGTAGGCTACAAAATATCCTAGAGGGAAATTAAAGAAAATGTAAAGAAACAAAGCCATACCATGTTGTTGTATTGAAAGATTCAGTATTGTTTAAATGCCAATTCTCCCCAAATTGATCTACAGATTCAATTCAATTCCAGTCAAAATCCCAGTTGGCTATTTGGTGGAGTTGGCTAGTTGACTATAAAATTAATACAGAAATATAAAAGCCTAAATATATCAAAAGCAATTTCAATAAAAAAGTAAGTTGGAGGTTTTAGACTGCCTGATATTAAGACTTACTATAAAGTTACAACAATCAAAACAATCTGGTACTGGCATAAGCGCAGATATACACATCTATGGAACTAGAGAATCCATAAACAGATTTGCCTATATACAGTCATTTAATTTTCTACAAAGGTGCCAAGGGAATTCAATAGAGAAAGAAAAGTCACACCATACAGAAAATTTAACTCAAAATGTATTATAAACCTAAATACTAATGCTAAAATGATAAAAGTTCTAGAAGAAAACAGAAGAAAGGCTTTGTGAACTTGAGGTGGGCAAAGATTTCCTAGGACAGGCAAAAAAAAAGCATGAATCATAGAAGAAGAAAAGCTAAATTGGACTTAACTACAACTATAAATTTCCACTACTTGAAAGACACCATTTGGAAAATGAAAATGCAAGCCATAGATTGGAAAAAAACATTCAAAACAGGTACCTCTGAAAAGTCTTGTACCCAGAATATATAAAAAATTATCAAAACTCAACAATAACAAGACAAACAACCCAATTAAAAACTGGCAAACTGTTATCCTAAGTGAATTAACACAGGAACTGAAAACCAAATACCATATGTTCTCACTTAGAAGTGGGAGCTAAATGATGAGAACACATGGACATAGAATAATAGACACTGGGGATGACTAGAGGAAAGAGGGAGGAGGAAGGGTAGCAAGGAGTGAAAAACCACCTATTGGGTACTATGTTCACTACTTCAGTGACAGGATCATTCATTCGTAACCCAAACTTCAGCACCATGCAACATACTCATGTAACAAACCTGCACATGTACCTCCTCAGTCTAAAATAAAAGTTGAAACTACGTTTAAAAACAAAGGACCAATGATTTGAATAGACACTTCCAAGAAGATATAGGAATGGTTAATTAGCACATGCAAAGATGCTCAACATCTTTAGTCATCAGAGATATGCAAATTAAAAGTATAACCAGGCGCAGTGGCTCAAGCCTGTAATCCCAACACTTTGGGAGGCCGAGGCGGGTGGATCACTTGAGGCCAGGAGTTTGAGACCAGCCTGGCCAACATGGCGAAACCCTGTCTCTACTAAAAATACAAAAATTAGCTGGGCATGGTGGCGTGTGACCATAGTCCTAGCTACTCAGGAGGCTGAGGCACGAGAATTGCTTGAGCCTAGGAGGCAGATGTTGAGCTGAGATTGCGCCACTGCACTCCAGCCTGTGTGATGGGATGAGATTCCATCTCAAAAAAAAAAAAAAAAAAAAAAGTACAGTGAGATACCACTGTGCAGTCATTAAGTACTGGCAACATCAAATGTTGTCCAGGATAGATTGCAACTGGAACTCTCATGCATTGCTGGTGGGAGTATAAAATGGTACGTTCAAGAAATCTGTCTGGCAGTTTCTCTTAAAGTTAAACATGCACTTACCATATGATCCAGCAATTCCACTCCTAGATATTTAACTAAGATAAATGAAAATAGATGTTCACACAAAACATGTGGAGCACTGTTCATAGCAGGTTTATTTGTATTTGCTCCTAACTGGAAATAATCCAAAATTATGATATAATCCCATAATGGAGCAGTAATCAGCAATAAAAGGATAGAAATACTTTATACAACAACCTGCATGAATTTCCAAATCATGATGCTGAAGAAAAAAAAGCCATAGAAGAATGCATACCATATGATTCCACTGATGTAAAATTCTAGAACATGTGAAAACAAATCTGTAACTTCCAGATAGCAGTTTATTGGCTGAGGCCAGGTCAGTGGGAGAGACTCATTAAAAAGCTGCAGGAGGGTTGATGTAAATGCATGTTGATTAGGGTGGTGGTTATGCAAGTGTATGCATTTGTCAAAACTCATCAAACTGCATATTTAAAATTGATGTGCTTCATTGTACGTAAACTATACCTGTGGCAGGTAAAAATTTGGCCCACATCACCTTTGCTCCTTGGTGTCATGTCCAAAAATATATTATGTGGCAAATTAAACTTTGCAGATGGAATTAAGGGTGCTGATCAGCTGACCTTGAGACGGGGAGAGTATTCTGAATTACCCAGGTCGGCCCAATGTAATCACATGAGTCCTTAAAAGTAAAAGAGAGAGGCAAAAAAGGCCAGAGATATGCACGGAAAATTGAAGTCAGAGCAATTCCAAGCATGAGAGAGTGTTGATGCACCATTGCTGGTAGAGGGCACTACATGGAAAGTGAGAGAAGGAACTGAATTTGCTAACATTCCAAATGAGCCTGTAAGCAGATTCTCCCCAAGAGCTTTCACTAAGGAGTGCAGCCCTATTAAAACCTTGGTTTTGGCCTTGTATGACCCTGCACAGAGTATCCAGCTGAGTCCACCTGGACTTCTAACTCACAGAAACTGTGAGACAGTAAATGGGTGCTGTCATAAGCTGATACATTTGATGTAATTTGTTACACAGCAATAGGAAATTAACAGGATATTCAATGTTGACCCAAATACTACAAACTAACTTGATAAACAAATTTAAAAAGCAATTAAAATCATACGTCTAGATTATCAAAGATGAAATCAAAGAAGATATTACGAACTATTCTGAAAAAAATGAAAAGAAAACCCTTCATGCTATACCATTTTACAATGTATACTTATATCAAAATATTATCTTGTACACCTTAAATATATACAACTTTTATTTGTCAATTATACCACAATAAAGCTGGGGTGGGGTGGGATAGAATTACGTGGGGACTAAATCGTTTGCTGAGGATGGGGCCTAGGAATGTAAATTTTAATAAGCTTCCCGAGTGATTCTTACGCACACTGAAGTTTGAGAACTAGTGCCTTCATGGACTTCAGCTTTGGGGTGAGCTTTAAGAAAGTCAGGGTCCAGTTAATGAATATGAGAGATACTGCTTTTTTAAATTTTTTAATTTTTTGAAATGGAGTCTCACTCTGTCACCTAGGCTGGAGTGCAGTGGCACAATCTTAGCTCACTGCCACCTCCGCCTCCTAGGTTCAAGCAATTCTCCTGCCTCAGCCTCCTCAGTAGCTGGGATTACAGGTGAGCACCACCGTGCCCAGCTAATTTTTTTTTTTTTTTCGGTAGAGACGGGGTTTTGCCATGTTGGCTAGGCTGGTGTCAAACTCCTGACCTCAGGTGATCTGCCTGCCTCGGCCTCCCAAAGTGCTGGGATTACAGGCATGAACCACCATACCTGGCCGATTGCTTATTTATATCTCCAAGCTTCACTGATCAGAAAATACTTGTCCTGAAAAGTTATCCTACAGAAGTCAGATCATGTTGAGAGGATAAGTCTCTGGAATGTTAATAAAGGTATATGGAGCTAGCATAGTTGAACTGTTCACTTTTTGCATAAGGAATCTCACTGTTCATGTTTTCCCATCGGACAAAATAAAACAGACTGATGAGTTTTATATATTAATGTGTGAACAGTGCATAGCTACATGCCAATAAAGCAGCACAGTTAATGAATCAATAGCTTCTTTTTCTGCTCAGTGAAAATAAAAATGCTTTATACCAACTAGAAAAAAAAAATAAATCCAAAAGCTCATTCTTTGAAAAGAGCACCACCAGCAACAAAATAGACAAGTCACTGGCAAGCTTATTCAAGGAAAAAAGATAAATAGCAAAGATAGAGGAATTTAGGAACAAGAAAGGGCACATAACTACAGATAATGTGGAGTAAAAGAATCATGAGTGAGTGCTACATGCAACACTGTGGCAACAAAATTGAAAAAATAAATAAAGTTACTTCCTAGAAAGGTATATAATTATTAGAAGTTGAAACTTGAATTGACTGATTATCATAGAAGAGCCTGGAGGGGTGATTAAAGATATTGCAAATGCCACTAGGACCAAATGGATTCATAAGTGAGTCTCACCTAACTTTTAGACAATGGATAATTCAAATGTTACTTAAGCTATTCTAAGCAATAGAAAAAGATGGAGTACTCATCAATTCATTTGATAAAGCCAACAAAACTTTGTTTATTATTATTAGTAGGTTGAGTAGTGAAAATCTACTAAGAATAGTAAAAAAAAAAAAAAAAGAAAAAAAGCTATAGATCGATCCCACATTTAAAGGCACACAGTGTCTAAAGAAATAGCAGTAAATAGAACCCACTAATGATCAAATTCCATGAATACTAGATTTTACTCCAAGAATGTAAGGGTATTTAGTGTCAGGACATCTATGAACATAATTTGTTTATCAACATATCAAAGAAGACAATTCAGATGATACCAGCTGCTGAAAACTTATTTATGATAAACATTTTGTGGCAAATGAGAATAGAAGTAATAAACACCATTTACAAAAACCAAAACAGCAAATGTTACTCTAAATAGCAAAATACAAAAATTATTTCAAGTAAAATCATAGAGTAGAAGGAATGTTCACTTTCATTGTTATTATTTAACATTTGCTCTTGTTTTCTAATAAATTCAATAAGATAAGAAAATGAAATAACTGGCTATAAATATTGGAAATGAGCTAAAATCTGTCTCATTTAACTTATGATATGATTCAACACTCACAGAGACTTTAGGGTAAAATTACTAGAATTAATAGGCAAATTTGGTAAGGTAGCTAGATTTAAGATGAATATACAATGGCTGGGTGCGGTGGCTCAAACCTGTAATCCTAGCTCTTTGGGAGGCTGAGGTGGGGGGAATGCTTGAGCTCAGGAGTTGAAAACCAGCCTGGGTAACATGGCAAAAACCCATCTCTAAAAAATATACAAAAATGTTCCGGGCATGGTGGCCTGCTCCTGTAGTCCCAGCTACTTGGGGGGCTGATACAGGAGAATTGCTTGAATCCAGGAGGTTGAGGCTGCAGTAAGGTGAGATCACCCCACTGCACTCCAGCCTGGGTGACAAAATGAGACCCAGCCTCAAAAGAAAAAGCTGAAAATACACAAACCAATAGCTTATCTCTATTTGGTACTAAGCACTCATAAATGGAAATAGGAGAAAACTATCTTATTAACAATAGCATCACACTTATAAAATACAGAGATAAATGTAATAAGAAAAATATTTAAATTTATTACATTAATAAAATTAAGGTCTGAGTTTAATGAAATTGCAGTTAGAATCACAACAGGGCTTGGATCTTTTTAATTTGAAAAATATCTTAACAGTTTTATGTGGAAGAATAAAGTGTCTAAGAATAGCTAAGAAAGGTACAAAAAGAATAGTGAGGATTGCTTTCACCCACCAGATATCAGAAGATATCATAGGCTCACTGTAATCAAATCACTATGGTACTGGCATAGCAAGATAATAGTAGATTAGTGAAACAGCCTAATGAATCCAGAAATATATGCTAATATATATGAGAACTTTATATGATGAATGTGTTGATTCAAATCAGTGGCAAAAGGTGCCATCACAATAGGCTATTGATCTGGATGGAAATAAAACTAGACAAATCCCTCTCTCATGCCATATGACAAAAGTAATTAGCAGATAATTGAAGCAATGCATATAAAAAGCAAAACAGTAAACATCTTGCAAGAAAATCTGGGAGACTACACGTACAATCTTGAGGTGTGGGAAACGTTTTTAACCAACCTTGCCAACTCTGAAGATATGAAAGAAAAGATATCTCTGATTACAAAAATTAAAAACTGTTTTGGTGAAAGTTATAAGAAAGTCAACAGACAAACAATAGATCTTGGGGAAAACTGCAATATATATGACAAAGAGTTAATATTTGTAATAATAAAAGGGTTCTCATAATTTTTTTTAAATGAAAGAGTCCAAAGAATAATGGGCAAATCATATGACTAATGAAATCCCCCAAATAAATCCAATAGCCAACAAGCATTTAAAAAGATGCTCAACTTATTAGAAATAAAAATAACACAATGAAAGTAATGATGCAATATCACTCTACACCTGTAAAATTGGCAAATTTTAAAAACAGGATAAAACTTATCGCTATGTGAATGCAGAGAGAAGGCCATTTTCATACTTCGATGGTAGAAATGTTTGAAAAGTTCTGACCTCTTTGGAAATTAAAACTTAGAAGGAAACATTCCCTTCGTTCCATTAATATTCCTCTTGCAAATTTGTTCAACAGAAGTAAAAGCACCAGTATGTAATGATATAGGATATAGTAGCCAAAAACTGGAATAAAGTGAACATATTGACTAAATTGTGATACAGCCATACCATAGAATCTTATATAGCCAATAAAAATAATGAATTAAAGCTATACCAATTGACTTAGAGTTCTAGTACGTGTTAATGAGCGAGAAATGTGTGTATAATGTCCTAATTTTATAAAACAAATAATGTCCAAGAAAACCTTTGTGTGTGTGTATGTGTATGTGAATATATATTATCATACTGGGGTTACCTAGCTGAGGTGGGGGAGAAGGGGACTGATGTGGAAAGAGGGTGGGGAGCCAAACAGAAAGAACCAAAAAGACTATAAAGTATGTACAACATGACCACATTTAATGTTTACATAGCCACAATCTATGTATTATATTTAAATCTTTATAATACACATTTAAAGAAGACAAAAAAATATAAAATAAATGATTTCAGCATTCAACTCAAGAAGCAAAAATCTAACAACAAAATGAACCAAAGGAAATTAGAAGGAAGGAATGAATCAATGAAAGTAGAAGCAGAAACTGATGCAACAGAAAGAAAAAAGAGATTGATAAATCAAACCAAAAGAAAATTCTTGACAAGACTAATAAAATCAAGAAAACTCCTGGAAATATTATTTTTAAAAGAGAGGAAGAGAACATATACAACATAAGGAATGAAAAAGGAAATATAACTACAGACACAGAACAGTTTAACAAAATCACAGGAGACTCTTACATAACTTGATACCAATACATTATCAAATCTAGGGATAGTAGATTGCTTTCTATGAAAGTATAGACCAAAATATACCAATATTTACTGAAGAAGAGGTAGAAAAATCTGAATCAACTGATGACCATAGACAATATTGATAAAGTTATTTAATACTCTGCCTAAGTGCACCAGAACCCCCAAAACATGAAAAGCTTCTGAACTCAAGGCTCATATTATCCTTACACCCAACATAGGAAAAGATATTATAAAAACACACATCGCATGTACACACAAGAGAACCAGACATGAAACTTGTGTGTGATATTGATTGGATTTCATTGCCTTGATTCTCTCTATGGAAGCTTGGGCAGGCGGAGGGAAGTTTTGTCTTTGTCCCTTCACCCTCCCTCTACTCCAGTCTCTAGATTCTGGAGTAGCAGCATGTGACAAAGAGAAGCAATGGACAAAACAGAACAAAATATCAACAAATAGGTCAGACCTATGAAAAGAATTGGCAGTTAGCATTTCTGCTAATAACACAGATGTGTGCACACCTTACCCAGAAATGTTTCTTTGGGGCCCAGGTAGCATCACAACCATCCTAACCCGATGTCTGCACCTTCCTCCAAGCAGACTTACATCCCCACAATCCTGGCCCCGATCAGACCCTACAGGACATGCCTTTACCTTGCGTCCACAGGCAGCTCACCGAGATCACTTTGCATATAGTCCCATGACAGTTCCACTGCACCCAGGTAGTATCTTCTGGTGGCACTAAAGCAGAATCGCAAAAGGCACAGAAAGAAGCAGGTGGAGAGCTCTATTTGCATGACTTATTGCTACAAATGTTCAACTGGAGAAGCAAAAGGTTAATTCTTCTCTAAAATATCTTTAGCTCCCAGGAGGGGAAAAAAGTAAAATTTCTGATTTAATGAAAAGTCCCAATTTCTTTGCAGAGCATTTTAAGGAACTTTACCCACTGGATGTGCTCAGCACTAAGCAGTAACCGATAGGATTGCTTCCTTTTTATCAGTGGGAAGCAGCCACAGGAAGAACTGAAGTAGCAAAAGGGAGGCTGCTAAACTTAACCCATTCACTTCTGAGAGCAGTAGGGGCATAAGTCTGCTTTAATCAGAACCTTTAAGGAAAGGAGGAGAGGGATGGAGAAGTCAAAGTGAACAGGAGCTTTAATTTGTGCTCCTATTCCTAGCCTACTCCAACCCTCTTCCTGAGTGGCAGCAGCAAGAGAAGTTCTGGATGTTGTCGAAGATTCTAGAATTCACTTGCACTAGCAAGAGTAACCAGCAACCTGTTAGTCTCTCTGCTTTTGCCCTTGCCCCTCACACTGCTGCCAGTGTGAGGAATTTATAGTTTTTAAAACTGTAGTTTTACATATAACATGAGGTTAGGCAACTATTGTTTTAAAAAGTATAATTTATAGTTATAATTTAAAACTATAAAGCGAGTCCTGTCACTCCTCTTCTCAGAATCCTCCAATGGCTTCTGACCGCCATCAGGGTAAAACCCTACATCTTTACCATGGCCTAGGTCCTAGAGCATCCCACATGGTCTGCATGCCCTTTCTCCTGACCTCTGTAGTCTCATCTCACTCTGGTTATACTGGTCTCCTTACTCTTCCCTAAAATATCAAGCACACTCATGCCCCTGGACCTCAACACTTGCTATTTCTTTTACCCAAAACACCTTTCCCCCAGATTTCCACGTAGTTCCACTCCCACAACTCCTTCACATTTCAGCTCAAATCTTCCCTGTTGAATGAGGTTTAAATATGGAACACCACATTTATGTTGTAAGCTCTTTACCCCCACCTGCATCACTGATATCCCTCTCGGCTTTATTTTTCTCAATAGCACTCATAACCACCTGGCATTTATTCATTTATTTATTTTGTTTTGTTTTTAACCTAACACTTTTCCAGGTTGTTTACATTTGGCCCAGGTATAGGATATATCTCTTTACATCAGAATGTAGCCATGGTGAGCTCAAACACCCTACTCAGGTTAATGTTTATTAGGGAGAGTGAGGGCCCCTGCAGGGGCCTCAAAGTGTAAGAGATTATGAGAAGAAACTTGATCAGGGTTGCTATAAAAATGTTATCATTGAGCTCAGTTCTGCACAAACAAGAATGTGTTAGGGAGCAATTGGTATATTGTCGACTGGTTTGGAAACAGGCAGCAAGAAGCCCCTTTGATAAACACTCCTCTCTGACAGGTACAAGGATGCAGAGATGACAGCTGACACTATATGCCAGGAACTGTTCTAGGTGCTTTTAAATACAGGTACTATTCTTACCTTCATTTTATGGGTGATGAAACTGAAGCACGGAGAGGTTAGGCAACTTCTCCATAGCCACACAGCTTGTGAGTGGTAGCATTCAAACCCATGTACTCTGGCTCCAGAAGTCATGCTCCTAACCACTATGCTATACTTCTATGCTTCAGAAATGAAGAAATCCCAGTTCCCAACCCCCTGGGAATGATAGTCCAATGGAGGAGACAGAAAAGTAGACAGTTACAGTACAGGGTGATAAATTCACTGCCAGGTGCTACACTTAGGCTATCTGATTTAATCCTCATGACAACACCGCAAAGTGGATACAGATAAAGTAAGTGAGGTACAGAGAGGTTAAATGGCTTGCCTACAGCCACATAACTACCCATTTGTCCTAGACAGACATTGTCCTAGGCACTGGGTACACATTGATGAAAAATATAAGCAACTGAAAGAGGGATGACAAGCAATAATTACAATACATGAGTACATTATACAGTACGTTAGAAGGTAAAATAAGTGCTGTGCAAAAAAGAGAAGTGGGGTAAGGGGGAGTAAGGGTGGACCAGGTTGCAATTTTAAAGGAGGTTAGTCATCGAAAGTTTCACTAAGGTTGCATTTCAGCAAAGGGACATTGACTTCTACACTGAGGGCAATGGGGAGACACGGCCGGGTTGTGAGTAGAGGAGGGTGGTGATCAGAATTATCTTTTAGGCTGATCTTTCTGATCACTGTAGATAAAACAAACTCTAGCAGGATAAGGGTAGAAGGAGGGTGGCCTGTTAACCGGGGGTGAGAAATGGTGGCGGCTTGGGCTATGATGGTACCACTGGAGAGGGTGAAAAACGGCTGGATTCATTGTGAGGGTAACGTTTGTGGGAACTGCTGATGAATTTTGGATCTGTGGGCTTTGAGAAGGAAAAATTTGGAACACCAAGTTTTTTGGAATAAAGTTGACTAACGGGGATGGGGATGACTGCATGAGTAGCTTAGGGGCGGGGCACACTGTTAAAGGGCTCTCAGGCACTGCAGGCATAGAAGCTCCTTTCTTTCCCAGTGCTTCTCTTATAGCGATTACAATGTTTTAAAAATGTGTCTTCCAGACAAATACAGTACAATCCAACATGTTTGAGGTTCTACAGTTAACAGATTGTATAATTAATAATCTGGGTGGGAATGTTAATCAGGAATGAAATACAATTTAAAAATTACCAAAGTAATGAGTCAGAGGCTATATTGATAGAAGCACTTTTTAAGGAATAGCATTCCCTGGCCCAAGGGCTTACTTGATTGAAAATTTTATCTATTATTGCTAAATTTTAAATCAAAATACGGCCGGGCACGGTGGCTCACACCTGTAATCTCAGCACTTTGGGAGGCCAAGGCGGGCAGATCACGAGGTCAGGAGATCTAGACCATCCTAGCTAACAAGATGAAACTCCTCCTCTACTAAAAATACAAAAAATTAGCCGGGCATGGTGGCACGTGCCTGTAGTCCCAGCTACTTGGGAGGCTGAGGCAGGAGAATCGCTTGAACCCGGGAGGTGGAGCTTGCAGTGAGCCGAGATCGCGCCATTGCACTCCAGCCTGGGCAACAAGAGCGAGACTCTGTCTCAAAAATAAAATAAATAAATAAATAAATAATCAAAATAGACCCCATTATCAAATTTTCATGTTTTCAAGGATTCTCTAAAACCTACAATATTATCAATTACATATTCACAAATAATTACTGCATACAATATGGTATGTGGTAAAGTACAAAAGAGTACTGTGGCCATTTGTGATAAATAGAAATCAAATTGGAAATCTTCATAGATAACGTATTTTTTCTTTTTTTTTTGGAGACGGAGTCTCACTCTGTCGCCCAGGCTGGAGTGCAGTGTCGCGATCTCGGCTCACTGCAAGCTCCACCTCCTGGGTTCACGCCATTCTCCTGCCTCAGCCTCCCGAGTAGCTGGGACTACAGGCGGCCGCCACCACGCCCGGTTAATTTTTTGTATTTTTAGTAGAGACGGGGTTTCACCATGTTAGCCAGGATGGCCTCGATCTCCTGACCGCGTGATCCGCCCGCCTCGGCCTCCCAAAGTGCTGAAATTACAGGCGTGAGCCACCGCGCCCGGCCAGATAAGGTATATTTTTATTCCTTTTATTTTTACTCAACTCCTATGGTGCCACAAAATCCTATATTAAGCAGTATAATTGAAAAGAAAAAGAAAACAATAGCACAATGATTATAAAGAAAACAGCCTGATTTAACTTCATTTGTGTCACTCCTAAAGCAGTGGATCAGATGTCAATGTTTATTATAATTCACTAATTACATTTATGAATAATTTTTAAAAGTAAAGGAAAAGACTGGCTGTTTTAACTAACATAATAGAAACTGTTGCTGGATTTTCTGTTGAAGGTATATTTTGAAGTGAGTTTTATTAAGTATAACTCGCATGTAAAATTCAAAAGAAAAATTAAATACATAAATAAAATGTGTCTTCCTCCACTAAAAGAGTAGGACACATCGCAGAAGCCGATAAATATTTGTTCAATGTTTACGTGAACAAACACGGTCACTCAGCCGTCTTTATTTTCAGTGAGTCATAGGTAAAATATTCTTCACCAGGCCAGGATTGAGTCGCAGTCGCGTCAGGAACTCGCCTCCAGGTACTTAGCGAGCGAGCCCCGACGGCCGCGGTGGGTGGAGGGGGGAAAGTGGGGGAGAGTGGGGCGGGAGTAGAGGGAGAGCGAGGGAGGGAGCCTCACCCCCGGGACGCTTTCTGCGCACGCGCATCTCGGTGCATCTGTTGGGCGGGACTGCGGGGCCTGTGACACCGCACGCTGAGCTCTGTGATGTAGCCGCTTGCGGAGACTGCAAGCAGCCGCGGCGCGCCCGGCCCTCCCTCTTCCGCTGCCGCCGTGGGAATGGAAACATCTGCCCCACGTGCCGGAAGCCAAGTGGTGGCGACAACTGCGCGCCACTCCGCGGGCTACCGCGCAGATCCTCTACGTGTGTCCTCGCGAGACAAGCTCACCGAAATGGCCGCGTCCAGTCAAGGTAAGGGCGGGCGCGCGCGCGGCCGGCGCCGCGGGGAGCCGCCTTCCTGGGCTCCGGAAGGGGAAGGGCTCCGCGCCCGCCAGTCGCGACCGAGCTCCCCGGGGAGTCCAAGCGGCGCGGGGACGGGGAGGGAGCTCGGGGCTCGCCCCTGGCTCAGCCGCTCCCAGGGTCCGGCCAAGGTCACGCGCGTGTCTGGGGCCTAACCACCCCGGGGTGTCGTCTCCAGTGGAGCTCACCCAGCCTTCCGGCGCCGCCCCCGGCAGCAGAAGCCCGAAGACATTCTGTCCCTGTTCTCGGAAGCGGTCTGGCTTCTTTGTCCCTTTGGACGTTCATCTCAAATGCCTCGTGGCGTCATTCTGTGTACAAGGCACCTCCCCAACTGCTTTATTGTTGGTTTTGAAAAACTAGCACATATGGGATGGTACTTAGGAATAGCCTTCTGTTTAGTCGGCATAGTCAAAGATTCCGTGTAATTCGCAGTGGAGCACGTCTTTAAGTTATAAGTCTTACCCTATTTTGAATGTTTAGGTTGTATTTAATTTAGTACTGACTCACAGGATCCCATTGCTAAACAGAGCCATCATTGAAAACTCAATCATATAAACGTAAAATTACGTAAATTATGTTAAAAACAAAGGCAGTGAAAATACTAAAAACTCATCACTTTTATTATTTACCATGTTTTATTGTTACTTTACTTTTGAGGTTATTTACACATCTATTGTATCTTTGTGGAGGAGATACTATACTATGGTGCTCTACTGTGCATCTCTTCCCAACTCTGGGTTCAGTAGTGTCACAATTCAGTAATGTCATGCTCACGATGAATGAATACGCAATGGAAATTGGCTACACTACAAATCTGCCCTTGCCTAAAGCCGACTGTTAAGCATTTCACCAGCACGCCACTAAATTTTAGATGACTCTGGGAAGGTGGAATGTGCAATGTGATAATTATGTATTTTCCTGCAGAGCAGACTGCTCTTGTTGACTTTTATAAGAGCAGACTGCTCTTATAGGTTGATCAGGTATTTGCACCTAGGAAATTGTTGTGAGAAATTTTGAGGTTAAGATGAATTTCAATTGTTATCACAGTGATGATCACATAATAACTGTGATCATTGATTTTGTGGGCTCATAAATGAAGCTATTGGCTGACTTTTGTCTATCATAGTGCTTAGCAGTGTTTGACCAATGACTGACCAACTATCTCGCATTTAATCTACCTTCCCCCCTACTCCCTTTTTTAGGGACTAGATCTGTCGTTCAGGCTACAGCACAGTGGCACAATCACAGCTCACTGCAGCCCCAGTGGAGCCACCTGTTGATCTAAGGGGCTTGGTCAAATTACGTTAAAACAAAACTGTAATGTTTTGTTGTTACATTAGAAAAATAAATTATTTAACTACTTGAGAGGCCATGGAGTACCTAGGTACTCAGACATCCATATTTTGTTCTGCTAAATGGGCGTCTGTGATGTATCCTGAATGAATTCTTGAATTATATTTTGTGTATGGTTTAAGGTAGAGGTTGAGAGTAGTTTTTTTTGAAAAACAAATATATAGTAGTTCTAACATCATTTGTTGTTTCCTTCATTGAGTTACCTTGGTGCTAAGTTATTAAAAATCAAATGACTATATGTGTGGATCTATTTCTGGATTCTGGATTCTCTTCCATTGCTGTATTTGGGTATCCTTGGGTCAGTTTGACAGTGTTGAATGTCACTGCTTTATAAGCCTTGAAATTAAGATAGTTGTATATTATACTGTAGCTTTATAATAAGCCTTGAAATTCCTTGAACCCTCCTCTTTCCCTTGCCCGCCTCCGCCCCCAGGATTATTGTGGCAGTTTGTATTTTCCTGATTGCAGCAATATTTACCGTTCCTTATGGTCTTTTTCCTAGTGACTTTGACACTCCTCCCACCCAGGGGTGGGATCTATATTCCCTCTTCATGAATCTGGATGGGAGTTTGTGACTGACTGCCTGTTCCTACAGAATGCAGTGGAAGTAACACTGCATTTGCTCTCTCCCTTTCTTGGGACTTTCACCTCCTGAACTCAGCTCCTATGCTGTAAGGAAGCCTAGACTGACTCACATAGAGTAGCAGCCTATCTATCTGTGTGAGTGTAGAGTCTTCAGACCCAGCCTGTAAGTCTTCTGGCTAAAGCCTCAGACATGAAACAAAGACAAATCACAGTGCTGTGGCTGAATTCCTGATCCACAAAATCTGAGAGCATAATATATGATTGTTTTGCTTCATGAAGTTTTGGAGTAATTTGTAGTACAGCCGAAGTAACTGGAACACTGCTGGGTTTTTTTGTATCTTCAGATGAATTTTAGAACCAGTGTGTCAATTACATAAAAACCTACTTTTTGGCCGGGCGTGGTGGCTCACTCCTGTAATCCCAGCACTTTGGGAGGCTGAGGCAGGTGGATCACCTGAGGTCGGGAGTTTGAGATCAGCCTGACCAACATGGAGAAACCCCGTCTCTACTGAAAATACAAAAAATTAGCCAGGCGTGGTGGTGCATGCCTGTAATCCCAGCTACTTGGGAGGCTGAGGCAGGAGAATCACTTGAACCTGGGAGGAGGAGGTTGCGGTGAGCCGAGATTGCGCCATTGCACTCCAGCCTGGGCAAAAAGAGCAAAACTCTATCTCAAAAAAAAAAAAAAAAAAAGAAAAAAAGGAAAAACCTACTTTTAAATTGAGATTGTATTGAATATATAGATCAATATATGGAGAGAATGAACATCTTAAAAATATTGAGTCTTGCAAAACAAACAGTATATCACTGTTATTTTAGGTCATCTTCAATTTCTTTGCAGTGTTTTGTAGTTTGCAGTGTTTTCTAGTTTACAGTGAACAGGTCTTGTGCATCTTTCATTGAATTTACTACAACATAATTTTTGCAATTAAAATTATTTTGTTTTCCAGTTCATCATTTCTAATACATAAAAATTCAAATGACTTTTTAATATTGGTCTTATAATGTGTGACCTTGCTTCTGGTACCTTTTTGTAGATTTTTCTGGGTTTTCTATATACACCGTTATATTATCTGCCAATGAAGACAGAATTATTGTTGTACCTCCTTTCTAATCTCTTTGACTTTTATTTCTTTTCTTTTGTTGCACTGGCTAGGAACTCCAGTACAGTGCTGGGCGAGGTGGCTCACACTTGTAATCCCAGCACTTTGGGAGGCTAAGGAGGGAGGATCACTTGGGGCCAGGAGTTCCAGACCAGCCTAGGCAACAAAGTGAGACCTCCTGTCTAAAAAAAAAAAAAATCAGTTGGTCATAGTGGTGCACAGCTGTAGTCCAGCTACTGGGGAGGCTGAGGTGGGAGGATTGCTTGAGCCCAGAAGTTTGAAGTTGCAGTAATCTGTGATAGTGCCACTGCACTCCGATGTGGGTGATAGAGTGAGACCCTGTCTCAAAACAAAACAAAAAACAGTTGAATAGATTTTAGGGAAAGAAAAGTGTTCCATATTTCACCATTAAGTATGATGTTAGTTGTATATTTTTCATAGATGTCCTATATCAGATTGAAGAAATCCCCTTCTATTCCTATTTTCTACTTTTTTTTTTTTTTTTTTTAAACGGAGTTTCGCTCTTGTTGCCCAGGAAAATGGGCAGTGGTCTGATCTCGGCTCACTGCAACCTCCGCCTCCCAGGTTCAAGCAATTCTCCCGTCTCAGCCTCCTGAGTAGCTGGGATTACAGGCGCCTGCCACTATGCCCGGCTAATTTTTGGTATTTTTAGTAGAGACGGGGTTTTACCATGTTGGCCAGGCTGGTCTTGAACTCCTGACCTCACGTGATCCACCCGCCTCGGCCTCCCAAAGTGCTTGGATTACAGGCATGAGCCACCACGCCCAGCCCCTGTTTTCTACTTTTTATTCTGATTTTTTTCTTTGATTTTAAAGTATAAAATTTCTGTAATTATTATTTTGTACAGTAAGTATTCATTTAGATTTATCCACCTATTTGCCCATTCCAGTGTCTCATTCCTTTCTGCATTTCCATACTTCCATGTGGCATCATTTCTTGTCGGCCTGAGTAACTTTTGTGTACCTCTTTGAATATTACTTCTATCCCATTCTTTCTAATCTTCTGGAACTCCAATTACATATATGTTTAATCTTTTGAGCAGTTTTTGATCATTGTTATTTGCTTACTTCAGCATCTTGATCATCACTGGTTCTGTTTCTGTTTCTTTTTCTTTTTTCTTTTTGAGACTGAGTCTCGCTGTGTCACCCAGGCTGGAGTGCAGTGGTGCGATCTTGGCTCACTGCAACCTTTGCTACCCGCGTTCAAGTGATTTTCCCGTCCCAGCCTCCCGAGTAGCTGGGACTACAGGCACATGCCACCACGCCCAGCTAATTTTTGTATTTTTAGTAGAAACAGGGTTTCACCATGTTGGCCAGGCTGGTCTTGAACTCCAGACTTCAAGTGATCCGTCCTCCAGGCTTTCCAAAGTGCTGGGATACAGGCGTGAGCCACCGTGCCTGGCCTGCTTCTATTTCTTTTATTTAAACAAATTTTGTTTCCTTTATATGGCTTTGCCTTTGCATGGGTAGTAGTAATTTTCTATTGTTTGTTACATTATGTGTGAAAAGATTGTACACACTCCATGCCAGATGAAGTTGATCATTTGAGGTCAATTTTACAGTAAACAGCTTTGAATAGTACATTGCTGACATTTCATATCAGACATTTCTTAGTGTGGTGTGTTTCCAGGGAAACAGGGCTGGGTATAGTAGGGGAGCCTGACATTATCTTCCCACAGAGAAAGGGATTGACATTTTGTTAATTCTTTCTCCATGCTTGGGCAAATCATTTAACTTTGGAACCTTCATTTCATTTTTTTTTTTTTTCTGAGACGGAGTTTCACTCTTGTTGCCCAGGCTGGGGTGAAATGGCGCGATCTCGGCTCACTGCCACCTCCACCTCCCCGGTTCCAGTGATTCTGCTGCCTCAGCCTCCCAAGTAGCTGTGATTACAGGCGCATGCCACCATGCCCAGCTAATTTTTGTAGTTTTAGTAGAGACGAGGTTTCACCATGTTGGCCAGGCTGGCTTCAAACTCCTGACCTCAGGTGATCTGCCCACCTTGGCCTCCCAAGGTGTTGGGATTACAGGTGTGAGCCACCATGCCTGGTGCCTTCTTCTTCTTCTTTTTTTTTTTTTTTTTTTTTGAGATGGAGTCTCATTCTTGTTGCGCAGGCTAGAGTGCAATGGTGCGATCTTGGCTCACCGCAACCTCCGCCCCTCAGGTTCAAGTGATTCTCCTCCCGAGTAGCTAGGATTACAGGCATGTGCCACCACCCCTGGCTAATTTTGTATTTTTAGTAGAGATGGGGTTTTTCCATGCTGGTCAGGCTGGTCTTGAACTCCCGACCTCAGGTGATCCACCTGCCTCCGGCCTCCCAAAGTGCTGGGATTACAGGTGTGAGCCACCATGCCTGGCCTTCATTTCTTAATTATAAAATTGAGTTAATAAGTAGTACCTACCTTATTCTGTGGATTAATTAGATGTACATGATTAATATTTAGCACATTGCCTGGTAAATAGTAAGAGCTCAATTAAACATTACCTCTCGTCTTCATTATCACTGGAGATCCACGTAGTACTCAGAAAATTTGTGGATTACTGAATAGCATTGAGTTACTTCTGAAGAGAAGGGGCAAATTTGTTTCATTTGGGATGCATTACTGGCAGTTTTTTGTAGGTCTTTTTGGATTTATTTATTTATTTGAGATGGAGTCTCGCTCTGTTGCCCAGGCTGGAGTGCAGCGGCACTATCTCAGCTCACTGCAACCTTTGCTTCCTGGGTTCAAGCAATTCTTTTGCCTTAGCCTCCTGAGTAGCTGGGATTATAGGTGCCTGCCACCACGCCTGGCTAATTTTTGTATTTGTAGTAGAGATGGGGTTTTGCCATTTTGGCCAGACTGGTTTCGATCGCCTGACCTCAGGTGATTCGCCCACCTCGGCCTCCCAAAGTGCTGGGATTACAGGCGTGAGCCACCGCGCCCAGCCTTTTTTGTTATTTTTAAATTTGAGAGGACAAACTAGAGGACTAATTCGAGATTTTCTAGGTTTTTCCCTGTAATATAGACATTAGTATTTGCTGATTTTAGTCTGATTTTCCAAAATTGCAACTTAGAATAAATTTACTATTTAAAATAGAATATTTGGAGGTTTCTTATTACATTTATGTCTGTTTCTTTAAATATCTCTTAATCTAGTTAGGTATGGTAGTGATTTATTATAAAAGTAAATATTTTCTTATTTAACGTATTACTTCTTGTAGGAAACTTTGAGGGAAATTTTGAGTCACTGGACCTTGCGGAATTTGCTAAGAAGCAGCCATGGTGGCGTAAGCTGTTCGGGCAGGAATCTGGACCTTCAGCAGAAAAGTATAGCGTGGCAACCCAGCTGTTCATTGGAGGTGTCACTGGATGGTAAGTGATGTGAAAGATGTCCACTGTCTTTTGTGCATGATTTAGTATTGCAGTTATAGGTACCATCATCTCCTTTAACCAATGAAAACACATTGGCTTCTGTGAAATTGGTCACTTAATGTGGAGCATGTATCTAAACATCATCTTAAAGTACCATTTAATGGTTACACATAATGATTGTTTCCTATATGCCAGGTTCTGTTTGAAGTATTTACATAGATATCTCATTTCCTTCTCACAACTCTGGAATTAGTACTGTTATTTTCTATCCTCATTTTATAGAAACTGAGGCTCAGAAAGGTTAGTTTGCCCAAGGCCACATAGCTGGTAACTGGTAGAATAAGGAGCTAACTACTTATTAGCTATGTCAGATGATAACTTAATGTGACACAGCTTATGGTTTCATTTGTAATAAATTCAAAAAGTAATAGCAAATTTCATAGGTGAATATGGAATCCATTAATCTCATAGACTCTTTACATTTGAAAAATTTTATAGCACCATATAGCAAATATAGAACAGCACATTTAACAGGTGTACATTTTAGCAAATACTTAGAGTGAACACCTATGTAACAACTGCTAAGGTTAAAAAAAACGTGGCTAGCGCCCTAGAAACTCGAGAGGTTATTAAGCAGTTATTTCATTGCTTTTCTTTGTAGTTTTAACACCAGTTATGTCACTAAATAACATACTGGTTTACCTGGTTTCCAACTTAAAGTAAATGCAATCAGTATGTATTCTTTTGAGTCTTGCTTTTTTCGCTCAACCTGATGTTTCATATATTCAACAACATTGTGTATAGTTGTAGTTTCTTCACTTTCACTTGTATTTTGAGTTCCATTATGTGAATATACCACAGTATATCCAGTTGATGACTGATATTGGAGTTGTTTCCATTTTTGGCTAATACTATGCATATATGAGTATTAGATTTCCCAGTGTATATGTGCATACATTTCTGTAGGGTCTGTACCTAGAAATTGCTAGGTAATGGGTGTAGGTATCTTCAGCTTCACTAAATAATGTCAAACCACCTTCCAAAACTGTTTTTAACAGTTTACAGTCCCAGCAAGGACCAAATGAACCTGTTGTTCTACATGGTGGCACTTGATTTTGCCAGGCTATTAAATTTTTAAAAAATTAGTTAATTTTTCCTTAGCGAGGTAATCAAGTTAAATCCAGACTATAAAAATTTTGCCAGTCTGGTAGTTAGGTAGTAGTATTTCATGGTGGCTTCATTTACATTTCCCTGAGTAGGAGTGACATTGATCGACTTTTACGTATGTTTGTTGACCATTTGGATCTCCTCTTTCAGTTCCACTCTAGTTTTTTTCCTCTGAAGTTGTCATTCTTTCCCTTGTTAAGCTGTAAGAGTTCTTTATATATTCTGAATATTCTCAGTCCTTTGTTAGTTGTGTGTATTATAGATATTTTCACTCATTCTGTCGTTATCTTTTCGTTTTATGGTATCTTTTGATGAACTGAAGATCTTATTTTAATATAGTCAATTTTATCAATCTTAACCTTAATGGTTAGTGATTTTTGTGGCTTATTTAAGTAATCTTTGCCTACCCCATGTTTCAGAACTTTTATTATTTGACCTTTCACATTTAGATTTACTATCCACCTGGAATTGTTTTTGTGCTCAGTATGTGGTAGATTCCTTCTTTTCTTCCCCATGTGGAATACCCATTTGTCCCAACTTAATTTATTGCAAAAGCTATCCCTTTCCCCGCTGCTTTATGTGAGTGTGTGTGTGCATGCATATGTGTGTGTCTGCTATCTTGTTCTTTAGGAACATCTTGGCTATTTTCTTTATCTCTTAGTTTTTAAATTTAATAAATAGGTATATTATAAGTTGCACATATTTAAAGTATACAATTTGATACATTTTTACATATGTACATGCCCATAAAACCATCACCACAGTCAAGATAATGAACATACCTATCACTTCAAAAGCTGCTTTGTACCTCTTTGTAATTCCACGCTCTTTCCTTCATGCCATCCTCCCACCACTGATCTGGTTTCTATTACTATAGATTATGTTTTCTAGATTCTTTTTAGAAGTGGAATTACATAGTATATATTCTTTTTTGTCTGGCTTCTCTTATTCACCATAATAATATATTTTTTTGTTTTGAGACGGAGTCTTGCTCTGTTGCCCAGACTGGAGTGCAGTGGCGCGATCTTGGCTCACTGCCTCCTGGGTTCAAGCAGTTCTCCTGCATCAGCCTTTACCATAATAATTTTGAGATAATCTGTGCTTTTCTGTTTATCAACAGTTCATTCCTTTTTATTGCTAAGTAGTACTCCATTGTATGGATGTACCACAATCTGTTTCTCCATCCACCTGTGATGGACATTTGAGTTTTTTTTTCACTTTTTAGCTATTACAGATAAAACTTCAAGTTTGTATAAAGTGTACAAGTCTTTGTATGAACATATGCTTTCATTTCTTTTGGGTAAATATCTAGGAATAGTATGGCTGAGTCACGTAGTAAGTGAATGTTCCAAATTTACAAGTACCGGCCAGTTTTTAAAGTGCCTGTACCATCTTACATCTCCACCAGCAATGTGTGAGGGTTCCAGTTCCTCTGCATCCTCACTAACACTTGGTATTATCTTTTTGATTACAAACATCTTAGTGGGTATGAAGTTGTATCTCATTGTGGTTTGAATTTGCGTTTCTCTAATGACTAATGATGTTGAGCATTTTCATGGGCTTATTTTTTGCCATTCATATATCTTTGATGACTTATTTGTTCAAATCTTTTCCACATATTTTTATTGGGTTGTTGGTTTTCTTTCACTGCTGAATCGTGAGAGTTCTTTAAATATTCTGGATAGAAGTCTTAGATATGTGATTTGCAAATATATTACTTCTCTGTAGCTTTTCGTTATCTGAACTGTACCTTTCAAAGAGCAGAAGTTCTTAATCTTGAAGTGCAGCTCTTTTGTAGCTCCAGCTTTTGGTGTCATGTCTGAGAATATTTGCCTAATCCAGGGTCACCAAGATTTTCTCTTGCTTTTTCTAGATTGTATATAGGTTCGGATTTTATATTTAGTTCTGTGATCCATTTTGATTTACTTTTTGTATATAGTATAAGGTAGGAATCCAAGTTTTTTTTGCGTATGGGTATCTAGTTGTCCCCACATTTGTAAAAAAAAGACTGTCTTTTTCTCCACTGAATTGTCTTTACACCTATGTTGAAAATCAGTTGACTATATGTTTTTGAGCTCTTTGTACTGCCAAATTGATCTAGGTGCCATTATCATGCTGTTTTGATTACTGTAACTTAGGTAATGCAAGTCTTGAAATTTTGTTTTTCATCAAAGCTATTTTGAGTATTCTAGGTATTTAGCATTTCCATCTGAATTTTATCTTGTTTTTATACACTCCTCCATATGAAGTTTAGAATTAGGCTGCTGCCAGTTTCTGCCAGACACCCGATGAGATTTTGACTGGGATTGCATTGATCCATAAACATTGGTGTATCTCTCCAATTTGTTTAGGTTTTCTTTAATTTCTCTCAGCAATGCTTTGTAGATCTTACACATCTTATATCAGATTTATTCCTAAGTATTTCATATTTTTGATACCATTATAAATGGTATTACTTTTAAAATTTCAAGTTGCCATTGTTCGTTGCTTGTATAGTATATAGAAATGCAATAGTTTTTTTTGTATATTGATCTTGTATATTGTAGTCTTGCTAAAAGCCACTTACTAGTTGCAGAGTTCAGGGGTCCCCAAGACCACTGTCATGTTTGATAGTTCTCTAGGAGAATTCACAGAACTCAGAGCTGTTCCGCTCAGGGTTATTTTTTTATTTTTTATTTTTTTAACAGAAAATGATACAGATTAACTCAGCCAAGGGAAGAGGCACATGGAATAGGGTATTGTGGAGTCTTTACATTTATATTTATTTATTTTTTTTGAGACATAGTCTCGCTCTCTCACCCAGGCTAGAGTGCAGTGGTGTGATCTTGGCTTATTGCAACCTCTGCCTCCCGGGTTCAAGCAATTCTCTCGCCTCAGCCTCCCAAGTAGCTAGGACTACAGGCGTGAACCATCACACCGGGGTAATTTTTGTATTTTTAGTAGAGTCAGGGTTTCACCGTATTGTCCAGGCTGGTCTCGAACTCCTGACCTCAAATGATCTGCCTGCCTCAGCCTTCCAAAGTGTTGGGATTATAGGCGTGAGCCACCACACCCAGCTGAGTCTTTACATGTAAAGTAGGTTTCTTGTAGGTTCCATATAGGTGGTTGTTATTTTTTTAGAATCCAATTTGACAGTCTCTTCCTTTAAATTAGGGTGCTTAGATTATTTACATTTAAGTTTATTTTTAAAATTATTTTAATTGACTAGTAAAAATTGTAGGCTGGGTGCAGTGGCTCACACCTTTAATACCAGCACTTTGGGAGGCCGAGGCAGGTGGATCGTTTGAGCTCAGGAGTTTGAGACCAGCCTGGGCAGCATGGCGAAACCCCATCTCTACAAAAAATAGAAAAATTAGCTGGGCGTGGTGGTGTGCACCTGTAGTCCCAGCTACTTGGGAGGCTGAGGTGGGAGGATGGCTTGAACCTGGGAGGGGGAGGTTGTAGTGAGCCAAGATCATGCCACTGTACTCCATCCAGCCTGGGTGACAGAATGAGACCCAGTCTCAAAAAGGAAACAAAACAGCAACACCAAAATTGCATTTATTTGTGGCGTACATGACGTTTTGATATATGTATACATTCTGGAATGGCTAAATCAAGCTATTTAACATGTATTACCTCACATACTTACCATGTTTTTGTGGTGAGAACACTTAAAACCTACTCTTACGGCAATTTTCAAATATATAATATGTTGTTATTAACTGTAGTCACCATGATATACAGTAGATATCCTAAACTTCTTCCTCCTAACTGGAATTTTTGTGTCCTTGACCAACATTTCCCCAACCGCCCCACCCCACAACCTTTGGTCACCACCATTCTCTGTTTCTATGAATTTGACTTTTTTAGATTCCACATATAAGTGAGACCATTTGGTATTTGTCTTTCTGTGCCTGACTTATTTTACATAGCATAATGTCCTACAGGTTAATCCATGTTGTCACAAATATCAAGATTTCCTTTTTAAGGGTTGAACAGTATTCCATTATGTAATATACCACATTTTCATTATCCATCTGTTGATGGACACTTAAGTTGTCTCTATCTTGGATATTGTGAATAGTTGCAGTGAACACGGGAATGCAGATACCTCTTTAATGTACTGACTTCATATCCTTTGGCTGTATACCCAGTAGTGTGATTGCTGAATCATATGTTATTAGTTCTACTATTTTTAATTTATTGAGGAGTCTCCATACAGTTTTCCATAATGGCTCTACTAATTTACATTCCTACCAACAGTGTACAAAGATTTCCTTTTCTCTACATCCTCACCAACACTTGTTATCTCTTGTCTTTTTGATGATAGCCATCCTAACAGGTGTGAGGTGATAGCTCATTGTGGTTTGCATTTTCCTCATGATTAGTGATGTTGAGCATTTTTTTCATATACCTTATTTATTGGCCATTTGTATGTTTGTATGTCTTTTGAGAAATGTCTATTCAGGTCCTTTGCCCATTTTTAAATCAGGTTGTATTTTTACAATTGAGTTGTTTAATCCCTTGTATATCTTTTATATTAATCTCTTATCAGATATATGCTTTGCAAATATTTTCTCCCATTCTTTAGGTTGTCTCTTCACTCTGTTGATTCCTTTGCTGTACAGAAGCTTTTTAGTTTGATGTAATCCCATTTGTCTATTTTTGCCTTTTGTTGCCTTTGCTTTTCGGGTCATATCCAAAAAATATTTGTGCAGACCAGTGTCATGGAGCTTTCTCCCTGTTTTCTTCTAACAGTTTTACAGTTTCAGGTCTTATATTTAAGTATTTAATCTGTTTCCAGTTGATTTTTGCAGTGGTTTGAGATGAGGGTCTCTTTTGCATGTGGATAAACAGTTTGCTTAGGACCATTTTTTGAAGAGACTATCCTTTCCCTGTTGTGTGTTCTTGGCATCTTTGTCAAAAATCAGTTGACTGTAAATACATGGATTTATTTCTGGGCTCTCTATTCTGATCCGTTGGTCTATGTGTTTGTTTTTAATGCCAGGACCATGTTGTTTTGGTTACTATAGCTTTGTAGTATATTTTGAGATCAGGTAGTATGATGATGCCTCCAACTTTGTTCTTTTTGCTCAAGATTGCTTTGGCTATTAGGGGTCTTTTGTACTTCCATGTGAATTTTAGGATTTTTTTTCCTCTTTCTGTGAAAAATGTCATTGGAATTTTGATGTGGATTGCATTGAATCTGTAGATTGCTTTGGGAGGTATGGAGATTTTAGCAATTTTAATTCTTCCCATTCATGAACATGGAATATCTTTCTGTTTATTTGTGTTGTCTTCAATTTCTTTCATCAGCCTTCTATAGTTTTCAGTGTATGGACCTTTTGCCTTCTTGGCTAGATTTATTCATAAGTGTATATTTTTTGTAAGTGGGACGTTTGTTTTTGTTATTACTGGGTTCAAAATTACCATCTTGGTATTTAATCTGTTCTTTGTTTTCATTTTTTGCTTTCTTTTGGATCAAGTATTTGTGTGTGTGTGTATAATATAAATATATATGTTATATATGTGTGTACATATATATACTGAGGTGAAATTCACATAACATAAAACTAACCATTTTAAAGTGAATAGTTTAGTACAACTTAGTACATTCACAATATTGTACAACCACTATCTCTATATGGTTTTAAAATCCTTTTATCACCTCCAAATAAAACTGAGTACCCATTGAGCACTTACTCCTAATTCTTCCTTCCTACAACTCCTGGCAACCACAGTCTGCTTTCTGTCCTTATGGATTGATCTATTCTGAATATTTCATATATATTGAATCATGCAATGGGTGAACTTTCGTGTTTGGCTTCTTTCACTTAGCATAATGCTTTTGAGGTTCATGCATGTTATAGTGTATATATATTGCTACTTCATTCCTTTTTATAGCTCAGTAGGATTCCACTGTATGTATATGCCACAGTTTGTTCATCCATACATCTGTTGGTGGACATCTGGGGTATTTCCACCTTTTAACTGTTGTGAATAATGCTGCTATGAACATTGGGTATAAGTATTTTTTCAATACCTATTTTTAGGTCTTCTATTTTTTTGTATATACCCAGGAGTGGAATTGTTGGATCATATGATAATTCTATGTTTACTTTTTTGAGGACCCACCTAACTTTTGAGCATCTTTTCATGTACTTCCTGGCCATTTGTATATCTTCTCCAGATAAATGTCAACTCAAGTCCTTTGCCCATTTTTTAATTGGGTTTATCTTTTTGTTATTGAGTTGTAAGACTTCTTTATATGTTCTGGATTCTAGACCCTTACCAGACACAATTTGCAAATATTTTGTCCTGTTCTCTAACTTGTCTTTTTCACTGTTTTGATAATGTTCTTTGATACAAAAAAGTTTTTAATTCTGATGAAGTCCAATTTATTTTTAATTTTGATGAGGTCCAATTTATTTTTTTGTTGCTTAGATCAAATATTTTCAATTCCATTTTCATAATTCTATTTTCATGGATATTTTCATAATTATGTCCTTTGTTGGCTTATTAGCTATAACTGTGTGTTGTGTAATTTTAGTGGTTGCTTTAGGGTTTATAGGAGACATCTTCTACTTGTAGTCTGCCTTCAAGAAATCTAATGCTTCATATATGATATAACAGTATGCTTCCATTTTCCCCTTCCCCCTTTGTTTTCATTGCTATAAATTTTACTTTTAAAATTATGTAAATTCATAATACATTCTTATTATTTTTGCATTAAATGTTGAATTTTTATAGTTTTTAATAACAAGAAGGAAGCGTTTCACATTTTACTCCATAGTTTCTATTTCTTGTGCTCTTCATGCCTTTGTGTGGATCCTGATTTCTATATGATATCATTTTCCCCTGCCTGAAAGACTTCCTTTAACATTTCTTATATTGCTGGTCTGCTGGGGATATTTTTTTTTTCAGGTTTTGTATCTGTGAAAAAGGTCTTTATTTCATTTCTGTTTTTGCAAGATCACTTAGTGTAGAATTCTAGATTGACAGGGTTGTTACTTTTTTTTCAGTACATTAAAAATGTTATTTCATTGTCTTTTGGCTTTGTATTATTTTCTGTGAGAAATGTGTTCACTTCAAACTTTATTCCTCTGTACCCAGTGCCTCTTTTTCCCCCCTTCAGGCTCCTTTTAAGATTTCCTCTAGATCGGGCGTGGTGGCTCACCCCTGTAATCCCAGCACTTTGGGAGGCTGAGGCGGGTGGAACATGAGGTCAGGAGATTGAGACCATCCTCACTAACATGGTGAAACCCCGTCTCTACTAAAAAATACAAAAAATTAGCCGGTCGTGGTGGCGGGCGCCTGTAGTCCCAGCTACTCGGGAGGCTGAGGCAGGAGGATGGCGTGAACCCGGGAGGCGGAGCTTGCAGTGAGCCGAGATTGTGCCACTGCACTCTACCCTGGGCGACAGAGTGAGACTCCGTCTCAAAAAAAAAAAAAAAAAGAAAAAAAAGAAAAAAAAGATTTCCTCTTTACCATTTGTTTTAAGCAGTTTGTTTATGTTGTACCTTGCTATAGTTTTCTTTTTCTATCTTTTTTTTTTTTTTTTTTTTTTGAGATGGACTCTTTCTCTGTCACCCAGACTGGAATGCAGTGGCATGATCTCAGCTCACTGCAACCTCCACCTCCCAGGTTCAGGTGATTCTCGTGCCTCAGCCTCTGGAGTAGCTGGGATTACAGGTGTGCACCACCGCGCCTGGCTAATTTTCGTATTTTTAGTAGAGATGGGGTTTCACCATGTTGGCCAGGCTGGTCTCGAACTCCTGACCTCAGGTGATCCTCCTGCCTCAGCCTCCCAAAGTGCTGCGATTACAGGTGTGAGCCACCATGCCTGGCCTTCTTTGTTTCTTTTGCTTAGATTTCATTGAGCTTTTTGGATCTGTGGATTTATAGTTTTCACGAAGCTTGGAATATTTTCTGTTGTCCTTCAAATATTTTTTTCTGTCCTCCTTCAGTGATTCCAATTACACATTTATTAGGGTGTGTGAAGTTTTTCCACAGTTCATTAATACTGTTTACTTTTTAAAAACTTTATTTTGAGATAATTGTACATTCACATGCAGTTAGAAATAATCCATAGAGGTCTTATACCCATTCCCCAGTTCCCCCTATGGTAGCATCTTGTCTAACTATAGTTCAGTATCATAACCATTTTCATTTTTTTGTCTCTTTTCTGTTTCATTTTTGATAGTTTTTATTGCTATTTCATGAAGTTTATTAATCTTCTACAGTGTCTAAACTGCTATATTTTTCATCTCAGACATTGTAGTTTTTATTTCTGTAAGTTTGATTTGCATCTTTTTTTTTGAGACTTTCTTGCTCTGTTGCTTAGGCTGGAGTGCAGTGGCACAATCACAGCTCACTGCAACCTCTACCTCCTGGGCTCAAGAGATCCTCCCACCTCAGCCTCTTGAATAGTGGAACTGCAGGTGCATGCTACCGTGCCTGGCTAATTTAAAAAAGTTATTTTTAGAGAGATGGGGACTCACTATTTTGCCCAGGCTGGCCTTAAACACCTGGGCTCAAGCAATCCTCTTGCCTTGGCCTCCTAAAGTACTGGGATTACAGGCATGAGCCACTGTACCCAGCCAAGATTTGCATGTTTTTAAAAGAGCTTCCTTGCCTCTACTTATTATGTGCAATCTTTTCTCTAGCTTCTTGAACATATGGAATATAATTGTAATAACTTTTAATGCTTTTGTCTACTAATTTTTTCATCAGTATCATTTCTGGGTTTCTTTTAGTTTATTTTTTTTTGATCGTGGTATTTTTCTGCCTTGCAAGCCTGGTAGTTTTTAATTAGATGGCAGATATTATGAATTTTACTTCATTGGGTACTAGATATTTTTTATTCTTATAAATGTGCTTGATTCTTGTTCTTGGATGCAGTTACTTAGAAATCACTTGATCTTTTTGGGTCTTGCTTTGTTATTAGGCTTTATTTAAAATGTGCGTTTTGTTTTAAAAAGAGAAAAAGCCAGGTGTTATAAACAGTGCAACAATTTTTGTAACAGCAAAAATCTGTAACCATTCTAAATATGTCAGTTACTGTGATTATACTTTAGTAAATCTGAACAGTGGAATGCTCTTAAAATGGACCCTTATCATTTATTTACTGGTCCTACCACCCTTCCAATTTCAGAGTCGCTTCAGAAATATACTGCCTGACATCTAACTTTTGTTTAAAAAAGATTAAAAGTCTTATGAGGTTCTCCATGCATTGTTGTATTTGTAATTCTTTTACTGAGCTGAAATGTAATAAGGGGAGAACAGTAGACAATGAGGGTAGCGAGGTAATGGGAGACAAGATGTTAAGTGTAAGGCTTTAACTTTCTCTCTTAGTGAGGAGGGAAGTTACTGGAAGGTTATGAGCAGAAGTGTACCTTGATCTTACATTTTAGAGCAGGGGTCAGCAAAGTTTTTCTGTAAAGACCCCATATGGTAAATATTGTAGGCTTTATGGATCACACAATCTCTGTTGCAACTTGATTTACAAAGAGACATCTGGCAGGATTTGGCTCCCAGGCTGCGGTTTGTCGACCCCTGTTTTAGGACTGTATGAGCTGCTATATTGAGAATAGATTCTCGGGGGTGAAAGTGGAGGTAAGGAGTCCAGATGAGGAGCTGTAACAGTAACCTACATCAGAGATCATGGTATAGACCCAGCAGATAGAAAGTGAATACACAGAGCAAAGAGGTTCTAGGACTGAGCCTCAGAACAACCTAACATTCAGAAGTCAGAAAGAGGAGGACTCAGCAAAATTGTCTGATAAGGAATGGCCAGTGATATATGAGGAAAACCAAGAGCGAATGGTATTCCAGAGCAAAAAGATGTCAAGAAGGAGAGAGTACAATAGCAGAACAACAAATAACCTGATTTAAAAAATGGGGAAAAGACCTGAACAGACGTTTCCCCAAAGAAGGCATAGAAATGGCCACCAGAGGTATATGAAAAGATGCTTAGCATCATCAGTTATCAGGGAAATGCAAATTAAAACCACAATGAGATATCAACTGACACTTGTTAGAATGGCTGTAATCAAAAAGACAAGAGATAATTGTTGATGAGGGTGTGGAGAAAAAGGAACCCTAGTACACTGTTGGCGGGAATGTAGATTGGTACAACCATTATGGAAAACAGTATGGAGGTTCCTAAAGAAATTAAAATTAGAACTACCATGCGACCCAGCAATTCCTCTTCTGAGTATATACCCCAAGGAAATGAAATCACCACCTCATAAAGATATCTGCCCTCTCATGTTCAGTGCAGCATTAATTTATAGTAGCCAAGATATAGAAACATCCTAAGTGTCCATCAATGGATGAATGGATAGAGAAAATGTGTATACAATGGGATACTATTTAGCCTTAAAAAAGGAGATTGTGCTGTTTGCCATAGCATAGATTTTGGAGGACATTATGCTAAGTGAAGTAAGCCAGACATAGAAAGACAAAATACTGCATGATCTCATATGTGTGGGGAAAAAGTCATATATACAGTTGTATAATATAATAAATATAAAGAAATAAAACTGGTTACCAGGGATAGGATGGGAGGAAATGGGAAGATGTAGGTCAAAGGATACAAAGTAGCAAATATGTAAGAGGAGCAAGTCGAGAGATCCAATGTACAGCATGAGGACTGCAGCTAATGCAATTGTATTGCCTTAGGGATTTCTGTGAATTAAGTGGATTTTAGCTGCTCTTATCACAAAAAAGTAACTATGTGAGATGATAGATATATTAATCTGATTCATTATAGTAACCACTTTAGTTGTCTATGTGTATCCCATAACATCATGTTGTAAACCTCAAATATACACAATAAAATACCTTTTTTAAAAAAAGGAGAGAGTAATCAACTGTGTCAAAAGCTGCTGTAGGTCAGATGAGATTAAAGCTGAGAAGTGAACACTAGCATTTGGTAAGGTCAAGATCAGTGGTAACCTTGATAGGAATGGTTTCATTGAAGTCATGGGACAAAAGCCTGAATGGTGTAGGTGTGAGAGAATATGGACACAGGACAAAAGAGACGGCCTCAAAGTAGTTTTGCTGTAAAGGAGAGCAGAGAAAAGGGAAGGGGGCTGGAGAATTGGAGTCTAGGGAGGATTTTTTCAACAATGGTTAATGATTACAGCTGATAGGTGTTCAGCAATGAACACAACAAAATCTCTGGCTTCATGAAGCTTACATTTTAGTATCAGGTGGGGGCAGGAAGATAGACAATAATAAACGCATAATTATATTAAACTGGCTACGAGATGTTGCCACTCAGATATCATATGGACATTTTGCATTCAACATATTCAAAATGACATTATCTCCTCCCCTCCCTTCCCCCACCTTTTCCTCTATTCCTCTTCCTTGTTTTTATATTGTAAAAAATGCCACATTCAGGACAGAATCTTGTGCCTTATCCCTTGCAACCATCCTGTCCTCAAACTCAGGAGTGTTTTATTTTTTTCTTCACAAACAGTTCCTCAGGTCTGCTCCCTCCTTGCCATTTCTACCTCGGCCCATTGGCATTCACTTCTCTTCTGGATCGTACTTCACCCTCTTAACTAGAGTCTCTGCCTTCGTCCTCCCCCTTTAATCTCTTCTCCACAATGTAGCCAGAGTCATCTTTTAAAAATATAACCTGAGAGTTTTAAGGGACTTACTCAAGACCATGAGATTCGTAGAGCCAAGATTTGATTTCCTTATGTCATGCTCCTCTTGGGGCTGGCTTTATGTAGGGGGTAGGAAGGAGCTAGGTCATCTTAAGCTAAGTAAGATATGAACATTGCCAGAAATGCACGTTTGTATGTAACTGACAGCTCATCAATTTGTCTGATGTTGGTTTGTTTTTGTAGGTGCACGGGTTTCATATTCCAGAAGGTTGGAAAGTTGGCTGCAACAGCTGTGGGAGGTGGATTTTTTCTCCTTCAGGTCTGTATGTGAAATGTTCTCAGATGTTTGGAAATTCCACCTGCCCATTAAGGAATGTGGTGTGGGGAGTTGTAATACAGTCCTGGCTATGTCACACTAGACTAGCCTTTGCACTTGTTTTCATGTACTATTTTAAATGCTAGTGACCGTTTGAGTCAAATTTTATTCATTATACTAGTAAATGTTATTTGCCAGTCCCATTTTATTTCCTCATGTGGGGACAGAAGTGCAAATTCCTTATCATAGCTCCCTTAAAAGAGTTTTTAAGACCAGCTGAATTATTAAGCGGATGTGATTTCAAAAATACAAGTGTGCTGTGATGATGTAGTCTCATATGCTAATATTATAGCTAGCTTTTACAGAGGGGATGTTGAGCATGTGATGAGAAATGGGAGCTAAGTGACAGTACAGTCAGATGTCGTCTGCTGTCTCCTTGACCCATAGTTTCGGAACCAGTGGTTGCCAGTTCTCTGAGACTGCTTAGGAGAGACTAACAAGCAAGACTTGAAAAAGGGAGCAGTTTCTCCAAAAACAAAAGAAAACTGACATTTGATTGTATTAGGCATATATTTCTTAGCTCTGTGGCATTGGTATTCAAATTTGGCTCCACATTGGAATCACCTAGGAGTTTTTAAAAGAGCCAACGTGTGCCACTCCTGACCCACAGTCTGATTTCATTGGAAAACTTAAAACTCCTGAGGTGATTCTGCTGTGCTGTGGGAGCCATAACTTGCTGAATCATGCTAGAGTCTCTGAATTCACAGCCATTTGTCTCTTCCCACAGTTGGCAACCCTCACTTTTGCAAGGTAAGTTCTGCGTTAGCACCATGATTGGAGTGAGTTTTGCAGATAGGTCAGGTGAAAATCAAATGTATCGAAGAGGGAAGCTGGTAACTGGCTGTAGCTGGGTTGAGTGTGGTATTGCTGCATGACAAATTCCCCCAAACCTAATGGCTTCAAATAATGATCACTTTATTCTCTCTCATGGTTACAGGAATTTGGGGAGGGTTAAGGTAGGTGCTTGTGGATCAGAGTCTCATGTGGTTACAGGCCAGATGATCAGAGGGTTAGGGTAGGTCTGGACTTGTGGGGCCTGTTTGTGTCTCTGTCTCTGTTTGTCTTCCCTCCTCCTCTCCTTATTTCCCCCCTGTCCATAGTCTCAGTGCTCTTCCATGTGGTCCCTGTGCCAGTATAGGCTTCCTCACACTACCATGACCTCAGGACTCCCAAGCACAGTTCTTCAGAAACATGGTGCAAGTTGCATCTCCTTTGTTGCCCAAGCCTCACTTTTGTTGGCTGCTTCCCTGTGGGCTTGTTACGTGCTGGCTCTGTTGCTGGACAGGTCAGACTCCCTGCAAGGTGGGGCCCCTCCTCACACCTCTCTCTCCTTCCCCTTGACCCTTCAGGTGGAAGTGCAGTAACATCTCTATCCCTGTGGTTTCCCTTATATGCTGCCCCAAACTTCATAAACATTTTAATATTGCTTTGAAATGTCTTAATTTGAGTGTGTCCTCTGTTTCTTTTTGGGGCCCTGACAGAAATAATTGGTATTGAAAATGTCTCCAGAAAGGCACCTAAAAATGAGATTTTGGGGTTGGATAATTCCAATATTCAAGGGGTACAGGGACACTGCTTTGCTGCAGAGGTGAGACATGGAGAATCTGTGGCAGGCACTCATGTTATCTGTCACCAGGGGAGTGAGAGCAGGAGGCAAGCATAATGTTGGGAGATCAGTTATATCACAAGTTATAGTTTGACATAGGGATCCAGTTTCCTTTTTTCCATACTGATAATTGAGCAGAATTTAGTGAATAATTCTTCCCATTCCCAACATTTGCAGCATTGTCTCTTTCATATATCAGAACCCATGTATGTGTGGCTGTGACTCTGGTTTCTGTGTTCTGTTCCACTGGTCAACTTTCGATCTTTATGACAGTACTAAAGCTTAATATTTGGTAATGCAAATTCCTCCACCTTATTCTTCAGGAGTGTTGCAGCTACTTTTGTGTTTCTGCTCATTCATCTAAATTTTAGATCAGACTTGTCAGTTATTTTCAAAAATCCTGTTGAAATTTTTATCGGAATTGCATTGGAACCATGTAGATATCTCTTATGATATTGAGTATTCTATCTGTGAACACAGGCTTTCTCTCCAATTATTTAGGTCTTCTTTAATGCCTTTGAATAGACTTTTTATTATTTTTCCGTATAGATCTTGTACATCTGTGATTCAGTTTTATTACTGGATACCTTATAACTTTAGTTGCTCTTGTGGATGATACAATTTTTAAAACTACACATTCTGATTCATGCTAGTGTGTTGAAATACAGTTGATATTTTACGTTGCTCTTTCAGCCAGCCACCTTGTTAAAAAAGTCTTGTCTGGGATTCTTTTGGGTTTTGTCTATAAAATCTTTTTATGCCATCTGTGAACAGTGAAATTTTTCCTTCACGTCTTTATGAATGTAGTTGCTTTTTCTTACCAAGCTGTAGATCATTTCCAGCACTTTTTGCAGCTTTCAGAGCCCAGCAGCAACGCTTGCCAGTTTTCAGTTTATTCGGCTCCCTCTACTTGTTGTGCTGCAATGGAAGTAGGATGTTGAGCTTTGTCAGTAGAGGGCGCTGGAGGGACCTTGCAGCGGGAGAGGCTGCTTTTCCCAGTTCTGGTGTTGCTTTGCCCCTGCAGTGCAGTCCCCCAGTAATGCCAAGGAGAGCAGGAAGTCACCTCGCAATCCTGGCCTGGGCCACCCAGGGGACTTCACCACCACCATTACTACTTTTGCCCCCTTGTGAAAAATCAGTTTGTTGTAGTTGTCCACGTCCGTTTCTGTACTTTTTATTCTGTTCTGTTGGTCTGTGTGTCTATCTCTTCTTCAGTATCACACACTGTCTTGACTACTGTAGCATTATAGTAAATCTTAAATCAGGTAGTGTGATTCCCCCAACTCTGTTCTTTTTCAGATTCATTTTGGTGATTCCAGTTCCTTTGCCTTTCCATATAAATTTTAGAACCGGCTTATTTATGTATCTATAAGAAATCCTACTGGGATTTGTGATTTGGGATTG
Source organism: Gorilla gorilla gorilla (assembly GCF_029281585.2). Taxonomy (NCBI): domain Eukaryota; kingdom Metazoa; phylum Chordata; class Mammalia; order Primates; family Hominidae; genus Gorilla; species Gorilla gorilla. The sequence continues at coordinate 166,675,406 of NC_073247.2, forward strand.
CAGCAAATCTATAGATAATTTGGAGAGAACTGGGCATCATTTCTGTGTTGAGTATTCCATTCCATGTACATGATGTGTCTCTCCATTTATTTAGGTTGTCTTTGAGTTCTTTCTTCAGCATTTTGTAGTTCTCAGTATACAGATCCTGTATGTTTTATTTGATTTGTACCTAATATTTAATTATTTTTTGCACCCATTGTTGTAAATCATTTAAACATTTTTCATTTCCAGTTCAAATTGCTAGCATATAGAAATTCAGTTGGTTTTGTGTGAATTTGTGTCCTGTGACCCTGCTAAACTCACTTTTTTAGTCTAGGAGTTTTTGTTTTTTGTTGAAGTCTATGAAATTTTCTATGTAGACAAAGATGTCTATGATTGGAGACAGTTTGACCTCTTCCTTGTGAATCAGGATGCCTCCTAATTCTTTTTCTTGCCTTCTTGTGCTGACTCTGAATTCATTTCTGGTACGATATTTAGTAGGAGTGGAGACGGCGGACAGCTTTGCCTTGTTCCCTGCATTCGTTCTTTCACCATTATGTACAGTGTTAGCTGCAGGGTTTTTTATGTAGATGTTCTTTATCAAGTTGAGGAAGTTCCCCTCTATTGCTCTTTCTCTGAGAGTTTTATCATGAATTTGCGTTGAATTTTGTCAGATGTTTCTTGAGTCCTGCCTTGAGGTTAGGCCAGGCGATACTGCAGGAAAAGCAGGAAACACGCCACCAGTTTGGTGGTGCTTTGAATTCTGGTCTTCTCCAATCTGCATGTCGCTGTTTTTATGTAAGAGCCTTCAAATAGCTAGTCCATGTATTCTCTCAGTTTAATAGCAGGATTCTGTGGGATAAACAGGGTGGAGTAAATGAACCAGAGCCTTCTTTTAGATACAAATGTTGATACTCAAGTATGTGGTTGCTGTAAGTAATTTGTTCTTTTTAGTACTAAGTAATATTCTATTGTGTAAATATGATACAATTTGTTTATCCATTCATGTGTTGATAGACTTTTGTGTATTTCCAGTTATAGACTCATAAATAAAGGTACTATGGCTTGATTACTTGTGAAGTTGAACTTTCCTTTTCGTGGACACTTTCCTCTGAATTGCCCTTACCCATTTTTAAAGTGAACTTTCTTTCTTACTGATCTCTATAAGAAGTTCACTTTTTTGAGTATCAATGTTTTGTTTATGATACACATCACAAGTATTTTCTCTAGTCTGTTTGGGTGACTGGTGGTGCCATTAGCTAAAATAGGGCCTAGAGGAAGAGCAACAATGCAGGAGGAGACTCTAGCAAGGTGAAGACTTTTAGTTTCAGATATTTTGAGATTGCCAAAAATTTCGTAGAGAGAAGTGATATTGATAGGGCATTGATTGATTGGCTATAGTCATTCTCTTCATTCCTAGGATGATATTAATCCATCATCAAAAAACTACATGCTTGAATCAGATTTACACTGAGTTTTAGTGTTTGTGCCTGCTGTTTTTATCAAGGGAAATAGGTATATGCTGTAGGTGTCTTTGGATGTGGTTCTCTTAATATCCCTTTATATGAAGTTGCTCATGAGAAATCTCTGTGGGGCCAGATGCTAGATTTCTTCCTGTTAAGCAACAGTAATAACTGCCTGAATGCTTTGCTCTGTTCACATTGTCAGGAAACTGACACTCATGGGCACATTGTCAGAGTCATTCTCTGGAAACGTTTGTATTGCCTGTAAGGTCCATCTCTTCACCCTACATCTTGACCCCCCACCTTGATTTTCATCTTATGTAACTCTTTGTAAAAGGGTTGTAAGAGTATAAATAATTTAAAAGAATTGCCAGTAGTTATTTCTAGTGCCAGGCATATGGCTTCGCATATAGGGGGGATGCTGAGTAGATGTCATCATGATACAAAGAATCAAATGGCAGATGTCTCCAAAAATGGAAAGTCAGAGGGTTTCGAGAGTCTACTTCAGGATTTATCCTGACTGAAAGAAATAACAAATCTGTTTCTCATTTCTTGTTGTCATTATTGTTGATACTGTAGCTTGCAAACCATACTGGGTACATCAAAGTTGACTGGCAACGAGTGGAGAAGGACATGAAGAAAGCCAAAGAGCAGCTGAAGATCCGTAAGAGCAATCAGATACCTACTGAGGTCAGGAGCAAAGCTGAGGAGGTGAGACTTGCATTGTTCACGTGTAGTGTGTGAACAGTGCAGACAAAAACAGGGCTTAACCCTATTGTACCATATCTCAGTGATGGACAGGGCTTAAGCATTACAAAGAACTTAGAGTAATGAGACAAAACTAACTTGGATTACATCACTTCAGAACATTTTTAAAAGCTGGATAATTAAGTGTTTGGTGACCTTTGTCTGTGCACATTTGTGGAGTGATTATCCCTTTAACCAGTTCTTGTAGGAATGTGGGGCAGCCTAGTAGGTGGGAAGGATATATGGCCAGTATAATTATTTTGAGTCCCATTTTGTCGCTATACACGTGTATCTCTGAAACATTCATACTCTGCTTGTTCTGCATATAACTAGTGGAAATGTCACAAGTATTCAGCTCCACTGTATATCATCAAAATAGCCATAGATGATATGTTAAATAAGTGGATGTGGCTGTGTTGCAATAAAACTTTATTTAAAAACAGGTTCAGATTGGATTTGGCCCATGGGCTGTAGTTTGCTAACCCCTGATCTTGTTCATTAAAGCCAAGTTAGATTATAACCTGGCACTGCAGGGACAGGAGAAGTCCTTCCTTTTTAAAAGGATATTTTTTGCTGCTGCTTTATTACCTTTAGAAATATGTCAGATGTTGCAAATAAATAAGTACACTGAACTGGGGAGAAATAAACAAGGATCAGGGTGTCAAGAAGATAGCTGGTACTTTCTGTAGCCTGGAGTGATGACAGATTCTCCCATTAGCTCACTCTAGCCTCACAGGGAAAACAGACAGATTGAGTGCAGGGGAGGAGAAATACCCTGTGTGCGCCTCAGGCTTCTCATGTTGTGAGTGGCTCTTCGTGCTGGTGATTGGCAAGTGGCTGGTCAAAGCTGGTGCCTTTACCCAGAGTGGGAAGGTGGCAGAGGTGGGTATCTTACAGAAGCCCAGAGCCCAGATGGTTTCTCTTTCCTTTCTTCCTTCTGTCTCTCCTCAAAGTTAGGAAAGTTACATTTTTTATTTCATGAAAACTTTATTATTCAAATGTTCATAAAAATAATGCATGGCTGGGCACAGTGACTCATCACAGTGAGTAAAAAAAAAATTTTGTAAGAGAGGTCTCACTCTGTCGCCCAGGCTGGAGTGCAGTGGCACAGTCATGGCTCACTGTTGCCTCAACCAAGCGATCCTCTGACCTCAGCCTTCTGAGTAGCTGGGTCTATAGGTGTGTACCACCACACCCGGTGAAGTTTTAAATTTTTTGGAGAGACAGGGACTCCCTGTGTTGTCCTGGCTGGTCTCAAACTTCTGGGCTCAAGCAGTATTCCCACCTCGGCCTCCCAAAGTGCTGGCATTACAGGTGTGAGCCATGGCACCTTGCTGAAAACTTTTAAAATAATACTGGAAGTGTATATAATAAAAAGCATAAAGTTAATATTTGATTAGAACCAACTGTTGACTCACAGAGGGAGTTTGTTATAAAGTAACCAGATAATTTGGAATTGAGTTCACTGTCACAGGCCCTGGGGATGTAGTGGCTGGTTTTCCTACTCATAGAGCCGGTGGTCTGATTTGAGAAACAGGATGAAGATTTAGTTCAGTATTTAGCAACAAGATGACTTCAGTGAGAACAGTTTAGTGGGGTGGTGGAGTTGAAAGCCAAATTAGCAAGTTGAAAAAAGAGTAGTAAAAATAATAAACGAAACCAATTTTCTCAGGAAGTTGTATGATTTATTTTCTTTACCCCAATGGCAGATGACAAAAGTGCTTCATTTAAGGAAATGTAGAGGTCCAGGAGAGTTGGAGGAGGAGTGGAAATGAGGCAGGAAGACATAGGCATAGTTGGAGTAAGGGCTTACTGGAGGGTTAGAAGACAGTGGTCCCAGGAGGATGGGGTTGGTGGTGTGAAAAATGTTAGGGGAATGTCAGGGTGTGAGTAGCTTAGGTGGTTTGGGGATGGAAGTCACCGTACTTGAGTTCAAGAAATGATCAGGCCAGGATGTTGGATATCTTGTTCATATGAACACTTTCTAAGGTGGTGATCACACTTAGGAGAAAGAGGAAGTCTGAGCCACTTATCAAAATTGTCTCTGAAATTGGAAGGGTGGGGAGTGGTCAGGAGATTGGTAGAGCACAGACTAAGGAGCCATAAAGAGTGTCTGAATGTATGCACTGAGTCTCAGATGACCGGGAGCTATTCCAGGAGGGTAGAGGGGAGGTGGGAAGCTTTGGGAACTTAAGGAAATAAGAACGTCACCTGTTAATCATCTTAGATGTGGTGAAGTGTGAGAATGAGAATTTATAGCATCTACCTGGGAGCAGGTTTCAGAGGGGAATGCATGGCTGGAGAGATTTAGGGGAGAGACTTCAGGAAATGAGAAGCCTCTATTGGAGAGTAGATGCCAAAGAGGATGGAAGGAGCAAAACTGGAAACAGAATTGCCTCTGTAACCAGTTTATTTAGTGCAGCTTTACTCTTTCCCCATAACTGTCCCCATGAACTCTCCTTCTTTGTCCTTGATTCAAAGAGCCATTGTCTCTACCTCCTGATGTGCATCCTCCTTCCCATCAGGCTCCCTCTAGTCTTATTCTCCCCACACCAGCCAGTAGTCATTTTCATATGTAAGTCTATTTAATTATTATTAAATAGACTATTAATGTAAGTCCATTGCCCCTTGGGTAAAGTGCAAATTACGTAACCGATGAGGGGATTGACATTGTTAAGACTGGCATAGGTATAATAGAGATGATTCTTAATATTATTAACATCCTTAGCAAAACAACCCATTGTACTATCTTCTGTTTTCAGGTGGTGTCATTTGTGAAGAAGAATGTTCTAGTGACTGGGGGATTTTTCGGAGGCTTTCTGCTTGGCATGGCATCCTAAGGAAGATGACCTCATGTTCATTGTTCCTGGTTTTTTCCAGCCAGCAGCCTCTACACTCCATCATAGGACATCGAGTCCCTCCTCCTCTTCTCCCGTGCCTTCCTCCCTGCCATGGCAAATCCAAGTGGCTTCTATAAGCATCTGCTGGTACAAGTCAATGTGGCACCATGAGCTTGATAGTGGCAGAAGAGACAATAGTCCTTAGCTCTCCTCCCAGTACACCCCCTACTTGGCCAGTCTGTAGGCCAACAAGAAGGTTCCTTTACCCCCATGCAAGACACTTATGAGAACACATTACAAGATGGCTGACCATGGAGGATGAGTGGATCCTGAAAGGTTGTCCCAAACTGTTGATTTGGAAAAGAAATAAGCACATAGATAACCTTATTATGTGCTGCATGGAAAGGAACTGAATACATTTGCCTTTAAGCATGAAAGATTTTGGTATCTTGGTGTCTACTTTCTTTTTTAGTTGGTTTTACATTACAGAAAGCTATTTAAATGTGTTATAATTATGCCGACAAAATTGGCAGCATAATTACTATAATTGAAAAATCTGATATTGTCCAGGAATGTTTTCTACCGTACAGGATAATGTATCTCATGGCTGTTTCCAAAGGGTTTATTTATTGTAAAACAAGTGATTTAGGTGGGAAAGGGAAGATTTTGGATTTTTATTTTGTAGAAAAGGTTTTAAGCTTTGAAATGTGAATGAAATATCCTTATCAAAACATTAGGGGTGGCCATAACTCCTCTGTGCCACTTCTACTATTTTTTTTTTATCTAGTTAGTATGAAATACAACATTTAAACCGGAATTTTAAAGAAGTAGCTTTCCAGGGATTCAGAATTAAGAAAGATAGTGATAGGACATGAGAAATAAATTTCCATCAAGTGTAATCTACCGTCTCATGATGAACCACAACCCTGAGAATTATTCTTTAAAAGCTTACACACACACACACAGGCACACACGCACACACAGAATCTTAGCACATTTTGCTGTAGTGGCATGTTACCATGTCTACAGTCCCTACTAGAATATCAGTCAGCTTTCAGAGGGCAAGACTTCTGTCTTCACCATTATACTCACAGGGCCTAGCACTTAATAGGTGCTGAGTATTTGAATAATGACTTTATAGAAAGAAAACTCACTATTAAAGGTTAGTTTTACTCAGAATTGTTAATCTTGGAGATGATCTCTTGTGAAATATGAGTGTGTTTCTAAGGCCATACATTTAAAAATGTTTGCATTTTAACCTGTCTTGAGAATGATGTATTGAATTTGAAAATCAAAACTACCAGTGGATGTGTGGAACTTTACAGAAACCACCTATTTGCGTTTTTCTCCTTACATTTAAGGAAACATAAGCCATTTTGCTTGCAATATGTATGAATCATCTCAAAACCATAATGGTATGAGCCTCTTTGCTGCATATTTTGCTATAAGAACTTATTTTTTTTCACTTTTTATTATGGACGCTTTCAGGAATATATAAAAGTAGAGAATATAGTACAATAATCCCCCTGTGTATCTATCACTCACTCACAACAATCATCAAATTATAGCTCTGCTGGTTTTTACCAGTTATTGTGAAACAAATATCAAAATGTCATTTTATCATATTTCAGTATGTATCTCTAAAAGGTAAGAATTATTTCTAAAAATCATAAATACCTCATCATATCAGACATTAACAGTAATTACATAATATCCAAAATCTGATCAGTGTTCAAAATTTCCTCAAGTGTTTTACATTTAGTTTGTTTGAATCAAAATTCATGCAAGGTTCACATCGTATTTGCATGATTTGGATAAGTCTCTTAACCTTATAGATCCTCCTCTATTTTTTTTTTGCTTGCTATATATTTATATCTCTATATATATTGATATAGATATATGTAGTGACACTGAGTCATCTGTTTCCTGCTTCCCCACACTCTGCCTCTCCTGACATCTGGGTCTCTGGGTTATGCCATATATGGTGATAGTGGCTGCAGCCACTTTACCTCTGTGACTTACCCACAGCAATGGGATGGTAACAGCAAAGCTAACCAAAGTGCTCGCATGTGCCCCTTTGGGTTGCATGTGGGGAGACTGGCCACCCAATGCCTCTCCAGTGGGGTAGGGGTTGTCTTTTGGTGCATCTGTTTTTCCTGTGATTATTGGTGAGGGCAGCAAAGATTAACAGGTGGTTCTAAACTACCTTGAGTAGGTTGTAATAAATAGTCTGGCCTCAGACTGTATTCTGATTGTCTGAATTAAGATCTGTAGGTAGGTCCCTCCTGAAGTTTTTTCCCAGCTGGCTGCCTCTACGACTGTGAGGGTCATGGTTGAGGTCAGTATTGCAGGTTGGCCTCATCCTGCTAGTATGAGAACGGCTGTGAGTTCTGCCCACTGTGTGAGGCCACTGTGACCACTTGGGATTGTGCAGAGCTGGCATGGCGGTTGAACACGCACAGCTGCACACCTTGTTTTCAGTTTAGCTGAACCATCAGTGAAGTAGGCTCAGGCATTTGGGGGTACCTGTGAATCAAGGCCCTATTGTGCCAGCAGTTTTGTTTCAGGTGGTGAAGTGGGAGTTAAGGTTTCCCCCAAAAGAACAGCTGCCACTCCTCCATGCAAAACCGAGATGATTCAAGGACCAGGCAGCTCCACCTTTCAGTGCACTACTTTCATTTGACTGGAGAGGCCTGCTTAGCTAGGCACGTATTTTCTCCAGTAGCAGAGTCCAATGACGCTCTGGACTTCCTAATTAGTGGTGGTGGGGCGGAAGTTTTTCCTTGGGAAGAGCGTTGTCGCTGTATATGGTCCGCAGAAACTTGACTTGGAATGTGTTCGGGGTTTCATCGCCCCCTTGTGGCGGCGACGTGGTAACACCGCACTCAAGGCTTCCAAGTTGTCAACCAATAGGATGGCATCTACGTAGTGAAGGCTTCCCTTCCCTGGCCCTGCAGCGTGCTGGACAGTGTCCCGGCTCAGGGACCCCTTCTGTCCCCTTCCTGGCTACTATGGGTCCGCCCTGCGTCCTCACCACTTTGAGCCACCCTTTGACCCAGCGTCTCTCCCGCAATGGGACCTGGTGGGATGGGGACTTGGAGCATGCTACAGGAGAGGTAGAACTTTTGAGACTTTTGAGTCTCTTCTTCCCAAGGTTCTCCCCAGAGTCGGAGAGCAGAGATGGATCCAGGGGCACTTTCTGGCCGCTGCCTGCTCGGGCTCAACAGATGGAGTCCAATGTTTCAGTCTCCCCCAAGAATGTGTATCCTCATTGCTGACACGGGAGCTGGGTGCGGGGAGAGATGTGGTGGTGGGGACCCTTGCCTGAGCAGCCCATTGTCATGAGTGTTATTGCCATTGTGATAATATGTTAGCATGACTCTCCTCCCAAATGGCCGCTTGTTTGCTGCAATCTCCCGCCACTCAGCCTCCAGACATTCATTAACAGGACAGTGGGGTTCTTGACTCCCCTACCACTGGGGTGACAGTCCTTGCTACTGGATCTGGGCAGTTACTGTCTCATGGATGCTGGCAGAAGACGATTCAAGTTGGCGGACTAGATTCTACAAGGAATGATCTCTTGCATAATTCTAGCCAACATGCTCTTGGGGTGGGTGCTTCTGGTTTTGGAAAGCAAAGTTACTGTGTAGTTAACTATTGTGGCAAGAATAGTCTCTCCATCATTCTTTTGTTTCACGGTTGTCAGAAAGATGGGCATAACTAATGGTTGGGCTCTTATTTGGAACCTCTACTTTTGTACAGTTTGGGAATCTCTGCTTGAAAAGATGGTATACTGATGGATTTGAAATTTCTGAGTATCATCAATGTTTCATGATGATCTCAATTTCTTCTCAGAGGGAAGCTCACAGCCAGTTTTGGACCCCAGAGAAAAATGTGACTGCTGCCCTCTGCTCCCTCTACCAAATTATCAGCTTCATTTCTTTGTCATGAAATCCAGTATGATTTCTCGGAAATCAGGCCCAGAACTAAAATACATTTTCTGCCCAATTCTCTAAGAGGTCACACTAACATCTGAGTAATTGGGCAGAAAACCTATTTTAGTTCTGAGCCTGATTTTTCTAGAAGTCATATGGTATAGCTTATATTTCCGATGCTTGCATTCTTTTTAAGGGATCATGAATCTTAATACTTTTTTTTTTAAAAGAAAAGTGTCGCACTTTTTCACATTTTTATAAAGCTTTAAAGTCAGTTTACTGACTTGTCAAAACTGTCTACCTTTTTAAATTTTAAAATGGTAAGAAATGACATTCCTGAGAGCAGTGGTTTTCATCCTTGCTTGCACTTGGGAATCACCTGTGAAATTTTAAAAACTACTCATGCCTGGCTCTCATCCTAGAGATTCTGATTTCACTGGTCTGGAGTGCTGTTCAGGCATCCTGAGGTTTTAAAGTGTCTTAGCTTTTTCTAATGAGCAGCAGAGACTGAGAACCACTGAAGTACACAGTTGGAAGCTGGTGCTGAAAAAATTAAGAGTTTTGCTGTTAACTCCTTAAGAGGGCTTTAAAGCCTTTATATTAAGTGCCATACAACTTCAGATGCCTTCTGAATACTGAACACAAGTGTAATATTATAGTTCATTAAATGTCTTAGGAATCGTGTGGAGTGAATGCAAGGAAAGGAGTGACAAGATATCACCCCACAAATGACTTACCCATTACGAAGGGAAAACTACCTTTCTAGCTAAAAGGTCTGTCAGTCACTAACCAAGTGATTAAACTTAGCATCACTAATAGCCAACTTAACAGAGTTTTTTTTTTTTTTTTGGTTTCTAAAATGGGAGATCATAGTTTTCACCTTCCTAGAGTTCTTTCCTTAAGACTGAGATTCAGTGTTAACCTTGGTCCCTAACAATAAGAAGCACTCAGTAAATGTTAAGCCTTCTATGATGGCTATTTTATTTTTTTGTATGTCATAATAATACCTAAGAATAAGAAGAGTTAAATTAATGTCTTCAAATAGATTTGTTGACTTAAACTGACACAATCCTTTAAAAGAAGGAACTGATTTGGACCTTTCAAAACTGAAAGAAAGTAGTATACTGATACAGTTTGGAGCCACCGAATGTCATGTTGAACTGTATTCCCTAATGGAGGTGGATCCTGGTGAGAGGTGATTGGATTGTGGGGGCGGGTTTCTCATGGATGGTTTAGCACCATCCCCTCTTGGTACTTTACTCATGATAGTGAGTTCTCATGAGATCTGGTAATTTAAAAGTGTGTGGCACTTCACCCCTCACTCTCTCTTGCTCCTGCTTTGGCCATGTGGAGTGCTCACTCCCCTTTTGCCTTCTGCCATGGCTGTAAGTTTCCTGAGGCGTCCCCAGAAGCCCATCAGATACCAGTGCCATGCTTCCTGTACAGCCCATGGAACTGTGAGCCAACTCAACCTCTTTTATTTATAAATTACCGAGTCTCAGGCACTTTTTATAGCAATGCAACAATGGACTAATACATATACTTTAGCATAAAAACATTTAAAAGAGTCTGAAACTGGAGTAGTTAACTCAGTAAAAATAACTTGGCAATAAAACACAGAAAAACAATCTATTTGATCATGTAGTGATTCCTAATGTAAATCCTAGTACAACTGTCAACTGATAATTTTAAATGTAATTTAGATTTGTAGATGGTGTAACATTAAAGTTGTATAATGTTTTATTATTAACACAAGACTTCATTTAAATTTCATGGGGATTTAGCTCTGTCACTCTGGTTTGTGGACCAAACGTCTCTAAGGCAGCATTTCTTTAAGTCTCTCTGGAGAGCATTCACACACAGAGATGCTGTCTGCAAAACAGGTTCACTTAGGTTTTTTGAAAGCTCTGAAGTCTGACAGGAAATTAACCTGTGTACTTGTATGCAACCTAGCATTCCCCAAACTTACCTGACCAGAGAAGCCTTTTTTTTTTCTTCCGGTTACAGCAATTCCTAGAAACACTTTGAGTAATGCTGCTTTAAAGAAAACAGTTGGTCTCAAATAATCATGGTATTTTAACATCAGGGACCTAGCAGAAATTGTTCCTGCTTTTAGTCATCTTTTTCTTTTTTAGAGGACAGGCTTTGGTGGTTCAAGCATCCATTTGAGGAAAGCAAATGGCCTGTTGCATGCTGCCTCCTCCTACTTCATAAAGTGACTGACAACTGTCAACAGGCTTCATTCAGCAGCTTTGTATTAATGTTGTCTGGATCCTCTGTAACAGGTTTTTATTATCAGGATATAAAGAGTAGATAAACCAACTAAGTTTGAATTACCTTGCTGCCTACCTGACTTCCAATGAAAATTTTTTCTTCAGTTCCTTCATGATAAATTAAGGATCGTTAAGCATTACAAGAATCATTTCTATGCCTTTCCTACCTGGTTAGTCGCTGCGGTGGGGATGCAAAAGCAGAAAGAAATGCTCTTACTGGCATCTGGAAAGACACTTTTTGCTCTGCATTTTTGCAAGTACAAAAGGTAATGAGTTAGTTTAAAGGAAACTTTGAATTAGTTTAGCATGTAATCTATAAAAGGTATCAAAATTGGCTCACGCCTGTAATCCCAGCACTTTGGGAGGCCGAGGCGGGCAGATCACGAGGTCAGGAGTTCAAGACCAGCCTGACCAACACGGTGAAACCCCGTCTACTAAGAACACAAAAATTAGCCAGGCGTGGTGGTGCATGCCTATAATCCCAGCTACTTGGGAGGCTGAGGCAGAATTGCTTGAACCCGGCAGGCAGAGGTTGCGGTGGGCCGAGATCGCACCATTGCACTGTAGCCTGGATGACAGAGTGAGTCTCCATCTCAAAAAAAAAAAAAAAAAAAAAAAAGGGCGTCAAAATTGTGATGCTGGAAGTGAGTTCTTTCACCTAACATACCTCATATGACTTAAATTTGATGAATGGCACTAGTGGCTTGAACTTCAAGAGAATTCATTAATACCCTATATCTAATAGTCTTAAAATACATTTAGTACAAAACCCAAATTTTTCTCTTAAACAGGTTTATTTTAGCAGCTCAGTATATTACATTCTACATATTTGTCTTTTAATGTGTTTATATTTCTGCCTGTTCTGCATAGATGGCGTATTCATTAACTTTTCTAGCTGACTTTTTCATTTGCTATTTGCTGCTACCTGGCCTGAAGAAAGTCAGGAGGATAAAAAAAATTCATTTGGTGGAAACATGGAGCAGCACTTCAGCAGAACTTTACTTTGATGCAGACTTCAGTGTTAGGTTTTCTTCCTCTTCTTTTTCAAATCCTGAACAGACGACAGATCTTCCCTTGGGATACTGAGCACAACACTTACGCAGTTCTTGGATGACAGCCTGACACTTTGATTCCATGTAGCTGTTGGCTGCAAAACATACAGGCAGACTCTAGTCATGATCTCACAGGACTAAGGTACAGGGAGGTTTAGATCAGTGCTTCCCACCCCTTTTCACTTTCAGTACCTATGGAACTGGAAGAAAGAAGATATACCAAAGTCCACTGAATTCTTTCTAATTTAGAGACCTGTCGACAGGTTCGTTAGGGAAAGTATGATTTACAAAGTGGTTGAAAGCTATTTTAATATATAATTTCCTTTAAGGTTAATAGCATGTATGCACCTTTCTCTAGGACATTGGTTTTTAACATCATTTTTATTACTGGTCACTAATTTGATGAATTAGGAAAATGCACATACACCACACATTATTTTGCTTACAGTTTAAGCTGATTGTTGGACCTCCCCTACTAAGGCTGTGCATCAGGAATTGGCAAACTGCAGCCTTAGGGTCAAATTCAGCCAGTTTTTACAGCTGGGAGCTAAAAATGGATTTTAGATTTTTAAAGGGTTGTAAACACACAACACATACACAATATATACAACAAAGGCCTTTGGCCTCCAAAGCCTAAAATATTACTTGTTTGGCCTTTTTCATAAAACATTTGCAGATCCCTACTATACATAAACACTAAGTTAAGGAGGACCTGACCTAAAGACTCTAGGTCAGCTGCAGTTAATGAGTCCCCCAGTACTAAAATGGGGTACATGGTAGTTAGCTCAGGATAGGAAAGACAATTCTGATTAGAAAGGCAGTATAGCAAGGTGGGTAACAGTCCAGATTTGGAGCTAGACCAAGGGCGGGGTTGGCGGGGGGTGTTCAAATTCCCACCATACCTCTTACTAGCTATGTGACCGTAGTCAAATTACATAACTTGTGTGTCTGTTTTCCCCTTTATGAAATGGGGGTCATAGTAGCATCTACCTCATGGATGAAAGGCTTAATACGTATAAAGTCCTTATAACGGTGCTTGTCATCTTTTAGTCTTTCCAGTTCTTAATCCTCCCACACTGTGCCAAGGGGGTGTCACCAGCTCTTTTTAACTTATTTTTTCCCTTAGCTATGGGTTATTTCAAACAAGGTAAGGATTTATTTGGGAGAAGGAATTAAATGCAAAAAACTTTTTCCTTTTCCTTAAAGTTGGAAGGAAGAAGTTTGACTAAAATGGCATTATTATACATCCAGATTTTAATCTAAAAGATTTTATAAAATATTGCTAACATCAAAAAATGAAAAGTCAAGAATGAAAGCTAAAAGTCCAAGGAGATACACAAACAAAGGATTTCTTTGGTGGTGAATCTTTGGGGGAACTCTGAACATTTTTCCTTCATACCTTTCTATATTTTCATGACCGTCCATCTCCATCTATTACTTTACTAGTGAGGAAAACTTATTAAAATTTTTTCAAATTCAGATAGCCTTATAGCTTTTTCTATTTGCTCTTCTGGCAACAGTCATTCACTGATTAGAAAACTAAAATCCTCTAACATTTGGTCAAACTTAGCAGCTGGACAAATGGACAAATCACCTCAAGTACGCTTTAGTCGAGATTCACTTCTGCCTTTAAGAGTTAGTTGATGACTTTGGCAGCCTGAATTCCAATTGTTATTTCAACCGCACCTCTTCCAGATTGCTTTTAAAAAGTGAATTGTCAGCTGCAGTGAAGTATAACCAACCAATTTAAAACTAGCCTTTTAGTAAAAACAAACAACAACAAAAAACCCTTTTTTTCCTAGCCCTAGCCCTAGGAAGTCTGAATTGTTCTAGGTAAGTGTTTAAAGATCTCCAGGTGATGCTAATCACCTGGAGTGAAAACCCCTAGTTTTGATCACATTACTTTTTATTTTCTGCGTCTTTGATGATACAATGAAGAGAATCTTCAGGATAATTACATATACGTTACATTCTTAAAAAAGAGTTAATACAGATAAAAGAATAATTGGTCTCTTATAGTTAGTTCACAGTGGAAAAATATTTTTAAAGCATTTTACAGTATACTACCTTGTAAACACTTCTGTATCTCACAGGCTTGCTTCTGGCACGGATCCTTCTGCGGCATATCCAGAAAACTAAAACAAGAAAAATGATTTTTATTTTTCTTTTTTCCATAAAGACTTTAAAGCCCCTCTACGTGGAATTTTCTTCTGAGACAAGCAGTATATGCCCTTACAATTGCTGGAAAATAATTACACTAAAAATACTCTTCCCAAACATAGGATGAATCAACTGTATTTTTATAATATCCATTTCATTAGGCTTGGAAGATATAAATAGCTTTACATGGAAAAAAAACCTTGAATTCAATCAACTCTTTTTGAATACTGTAAACCAACGTTAGGCTAGAGGAGCCGACGGCGCAGCCTGGCTCTATCATTCGCAGAAGAAACCCTTGATAAATGATTAAACTCCTTGAGCTTTTTTTATTACTCATATATAAAATGGGAATCATACCTACCTCAAAGCATTGACAGGAGGATTAAATGTGATAAAGTATATAAAGTACATACAATAGTGCCTGGAAAGGACTCAATACATGGTAGCTATTATTCCCAAGACTTTTTTTTTTAAAGTAAAACCTTACTTTTAATGTATATAAACTGTTATAACTACTTTAACTCAGGAAATTCTTTACAAGTAGTAAATGTTTTCCTAGGAATCAGCAATATTTGGTGTTATTACTTCCTGAGAAAGGTGCCAGTTAAGCAGCTAAAATGGTTTTTCTTGAAGTTCTTATAGAAACCAGCTTATTTAAAATATCTGTAATCAGAGAATGAATTCAAAAGCCCACAATTTTGATCAGCAACTTCCAGTAATTTGAAGACACGATTTCAGATAGAAAAAAGGCCCACAAGCCTTTGTAGCTAATTTCATCAATGCATATCTCTTTTCAGAGCCCTCTAAATACTCAGCAGATCCAAATTAGGTCAGTACTGGGATGGGAAACACTGGAGCAAAACCTAGGATATTTACAGGATGGGAGAAGGAAAGGCAGGTGAATTGCTGCAGGGCAAATAAGCGACAAATAGATGTTGATGCTGCTAGGAGCTGCTCTCTTCTCTCTAAATCAGTACCAAGTCCTTGGTGATCAGGGCATCTGTTCTGTAGAAGGTGCTGACTTTTGTGGGATTCATCAGATCCCAGGTCCAGCCGATGATGTCCATTAAGGGTTCTATGGCAATTTCCAAAGGAGTCAATTTCAAGTTACGGATCCTGACTAAGTGCTTTTGTTGACTTGCTTTCTGCCTACGTAACCTCTCTCTGCAGTTTCACTTGCAGTATTCTTCATGACCCTTGCTAAACTTCTGTTTCTTGAGCAGTTTTTCAACCCACTCCCTCCCCCCAGGCCCAAGGGTGGGTGCACTGCAGTAGTGGATGAAGTGATTGCCAAATACTGAACAGAACAAAGGAGCATATCTTCGTAGAATCCCAGCACCTGGAAAAAAAAATCATTAAAATCACCACAACTGAATAGAGCCAAAACAAAGAGGGGGAGGACAGAGGAGAAATAGAAATACATACCAGGTTAGTCATCAGGCAAAAGCTTAAGCAACAGCTCCTGTACTCCCCTGACCTGTCAGAAAAAGAAAAGTTTATGGAGTACTCTGTTACGAGAGTCCCAGTACAATGGAAAATAATTAAGCAACATGTGTACCATTAAATGATGCTGTATCTGCCACAAGCGAGAGTTGTTATCCATGTAGCGCTCCTCCGGGTAGAGTTGCCACATGAGAGGTAGCTGGGAGGTAAGAAGGTGACTTGGCCTAGCTGCGTCACCTAAGGGAACCTGAATTTGCTGGACTCGTGCCCTTAGGAAACTCGTCTCCTAATGGAAAGGAATGATCAAAAATAAAACCAAAGACTTCAGAATATTGAGACTGGAATAGAAACCAAGTTACTTGAAAGCAAAATCAAAGAAATAAGCAAAATGTAAACAGTTACCTCTTCCACGACGGCCACCCACGTGCGCTGGTATTCGTCGCGGTAGATACCCTCTTGGTGAACCCAGAGGTGATCGGGTGGAGCCCCCACATCCTCTCCTGCCATTCTGGGCTTTGGGTTCCAATTCTAGCCCTGCTTTTCTCCACCTAAGCCTGCAGCACCCGCGCACAGGACACAGGTGTGACTTTTTGGGTTTGAATGAACTCACCAGTAAGCAAGGTGATCTGGTACTAGCAACCACTAACCAGAACCAAACCTCATATGTCTATTTGCACAACCTAAATAGAACCAAGGACATCTGAAGCTTTCTGCAAGACAACTAAAGTGACACTCAGGCAGAGCCTCAGGTAGTGCTGCTGACTGCAAAGCGCTCAAGAATTTGGCTAGGTGAGGAGTTCTGTGGAAATGTAGGACGAGCACTACAGGAAGCTGGGCAGTGGTCTCACACATACTGCATTCACAAGCAGTGTCTGGCAAAATGTAGTTAGCAATAGAATATGCAAAGAGCGTGCCTAAAGACACACTTATTTTGGCAGGAAGGCAGTATAACAGACACATGCATGTCATATTCCCCAGGTAAAAGCCACTTCCAAGCAGTTTCCATTTTAAAAGGTAAGATTCTGAAGGACATATATGCATGTCTTTCAGAGTTGAAATTAAAAGTTTGTTTTAAGGGCAAATGATCTATTTATCAGTTTACTAAGAAAGTTTACAAATAGCGGATGGGCATTTCTAGAAGGGGATTTTCTTGTTAGGAAAAGTAAGCTAGCTTCATGGAATTTCTGAGCTGCAAGAGACTTTGGGGATCATGCTGATTTGGAGCTGAGTGAGTGCAAATGAAAGTTATCCATCTAGGTCCTTGTTTTATTTTAATAATTCTGCAGGATGTTACAGGAGCCCATTTTTCCATAGCGGACTAGGTTTAAATTTTGACTTCCTAAGCCAGAAGACCAGAAGCACATTTGAGAGGTGTAAAGGAAGCATACCTCCCAAAGCATTTGAGTGGTAGGGCAAACTCTATAACGATCCTCTGCCCAAGCCCCAGATATCATTTCAGGACCTCACAATAACTTGATGTGCATTTTGCATGAGTCAATCTTCTAGACCTTACTCAGAGCATTATAGCGCAGTTGTACTGTATTTCTACCTTTGGCCAGAGTATAGATACGGCATTGGGGAGCTGCCCCGCAAAACAAAGACCTCCTATTCTCATTAGGTGGGAAAAGAAATGCAGCGTGGGAGGGTGGTTGTTAAGAGTCCTCAAAGTGAGACTGTCGAGAGCAACCAGATGCTTCACCCATTATACCCTGAGTGCATCTGACTCTGAGCCTGGTGTAAGCGCCTGTCTTAGTTTTCATACATATGTGCTCTCTCATTTCAAACTCGTCTAAACTTTCTCCTTAACCAAATCCTGATTTCTCTCAATGGCAACACCACCATTCCTGATCCTGCAGACTCAAAACTTACGAATTATCTTGGATTTCTTCCTCTTATTCAGTTGCTACATCCTATATGTCACCAATTCCAGCAGGCACTACAACTACCACTGCAGTTGAGACCAACTTTCCCCAAATACCAGGCTCATTTCTAGCTCCATACCCTTGCTCTTGTTTTCCACTTGCCTAAAATGCCTCCCTGGGCCTCTCTGCCTATCTTAGTGCTATTATAGCAGAGTCCAGGTGCCTGCCTCCTCTATGAAAACTTTAGAAAATTCTTGCCTCTTTTGACTACTGTAGCATTTATATTTAAACAAAATCACCTTACACATTTGCTTTGCTTATTTCACAAGTCCTGTCTTCCCTAAAGCACAGTATTGTATTCTGCTCAATAGCAGGAATGATACAGTTCTGGGCACCCCAAGTCTCAGGTACTGGTCAAGCAATGTTTCAGTGAACAGGTGTATATGTATGGTGGGTAGGGAAGGGAAACAAAGGAACGCCACAGTGGTTGTCATGATTGGCTATGTATACGTGGGTAGAGATTGATTCTCTAGGCATAAGCCTCTGGCTATATATAATTTTTTTCCAAAGCCCCCCTTTTTTCCCATTTGCAGATACAGTTGTTTTGCCTCTCTTCCTTCCCAGAGCTTTGGAAAAGAGAAATACAAATAAAAACCTGGTAAATACTAATGTCAAAATAAAATATATTAAATTCGGATTTCAAGCACAAAAGACTTAAGTGTGGCCAATAACTGTTTTAAAAAAGTGGAAACCATGTGTTAAGGGTTTCAGGACCACCTCAATTTCATAGATAAGTCCTAGCAACAACCAACATGTTGACATTTAAATTTGTTTTGAATGGAAAACAAAATTGCATTGGTTATATTGACATTAAAAGGAAATAATGCCAGTGGAATAGAGGGCAAAGAGTTTGGAGATGATGGTCTGAGTTACTGAGTCACTACAAAGAGGCCTATAAGTCACTACAAAATATTCTCAGAAGAAAGGCAGTGTGATGTGCTGCTGTGACCCAAAGGTCAACATGCTGGGCATCAGCGGGATGAGCCTGGGAACCACCTCTCAGCACAGTATCCTGGAATTGTGTGTGCTAGCATTCAGAGGGCATGCAGGCCCAGAGAAAGACAACTGCAGTGATCAAGGGACAGAGAAGTCACCATATGTGCATGAACAAAGTCCTCAGCAGAGAAATGCAAAGGCTGAGGGAGAGGGATTCAGATCAAAGCCTATAAAATCACAGGTTTTATGAGTGGAAAAATGTGATTCTTAGAAAACTTGCTCCCAACATTTTCCTTGGTCAAATAAGTTTGGGAATCTTGGAGAGTCATAAAGCACATTAGTGTAGTAACTGTTCTGGCAAGTTATGCAGTAAAGAAACTTTATGTTAACATTTCCCAAATTTATTTGACTAGAGAACATTTTATTTGCACATGATACTTGTTTACAAAATTCAGGACTTCTCGAACTAAGACGAATCTTTTAAAACCTCAACATAGACTTAGGTACAAGGTGCAATACAATACATGGAATATAAACTTGTGCAACTCAACTCAAGGAATACTGCCAGCTACAAATACAAATGAATTCCAAAAATGTTTAGATAACTGCATAAGTTTATCATCCACTAGAAGAGATTGTCCCCATGAGGGTCACCTTGATTTCGGGGCCAGAGAGCACACTGGCCAAGACAGACAATTTCTTAGTAAGGCATTTTGTAAATTAGGTTTTAAATGGATGACATATAAGATAGAAGGGCTTCCTTAGGTAGTAATCTAAGTAAAACTATCATTTTTCCTTTACAGAATAAATTCTTTTGTGTCTTTTTAAAAAAATATATAGTTTGCTTTAATTGCCAGGTTGATGAACAGTTTTTAAACATTGATCAGTTGAATACACTTATTTTATTAGAAGTCAATTAATAAACTCGTCCAATTACAATGAGTGAAATTACCAAGAACACAGGCCCAGGCCTGTGTATGAGTCCTGAGTCTGTCACTTACTAGCTTTGTGACCTTGGACAAGTTAACGTCTCTCCACCTCAGTTTCCTGAGGTGTAAAATGAGAATTAAAGAACATATTAATCATGATAGTCTTTATTTAGCATTTCCTATATGTTTACATATATTGACTCATTTAATTTTCACAATCTTCATAGGGCGCTATGAGGTGGGCAGAATTATTATCATCCCCACTTAAAGGTGAGGAAGAGAAAGGCACAGAGAAGTTAGGTAACTTGCTCAAGGTCACACAGTGGGGAAGTTGTTGAGCTTGACTCCAAATGGGGCAGTTTACATGTACCAGGCATATAAATGCTTAGTATCTAGCATATAATAAGCTTGCCATAAATGTTAATAATTTTGTTCTACTCCAATTAAATGCCTGGAGCTGTAAAAGGCAGCCATGAGCATTAGAAAAGTTAGTGAACCTCATTCTGGAATATGAGATTGACTACCGCCGATAACAAACAAAAGGTATTTTTCTTCTTGAAAGTGCCTAAAGGCACTATATCCCATCACCAAATGTTAATATCATAATAATAAGAACAGCCATTCCTGCTCCATCAGGACGGGGCATACTAGCCACAAACAGTAACTGAAAATAACATATGATATAAAATTGAAACAAGAGAAAATTTAGACAGGTCCAATGTAACTGCACACGAAAATTTTCCAACCTTCATCATGATCAAATTAATTATAGAAAGATGTGCCATGTGATCCTTACAGATCGTTAGGTAAAAACGGAGGCTGCTGGCGTGCACATTACAGATCGTTGCACTGGATGGGGACCCTATGTGTGGGGAGACTTGGGTTGGAACTGACTTGGGAGAAAAGAGCAAAGCATCAACACTTCAAGTAGCACCTTGGGAATGTTCCCTTTCCAGTACTGCCATACCTGCCTGGCTTCAAAACTACACAAAGTAGAAAACCAAATCAAAGACACGAACACGGACGGGCTGTGGAGGCGGCACGGCATATATTGTGCTTTGATTTAGAATCGCTTTCAAAATCCACGTGTGATTCCTAGACTTGTGAGTTGGAAGATCTGTACTTTTATCCTTGGCACGTTTGACATACCTCGAAATAAAAATTACTTTTACATATATTTTTACTGTCTGATATCATCGAGACAAGGAGACCCGAGGAAACTTGCATTCTGGATACCTAATGTGATACATCCGAACTTGAATAAAAACTGAAGTTCTCCATTTCCCCTTCCCTGTATCCAACAAATAGCTACCTAAAAGCCTTTGTAGAAAGTAGCAGCAGCCAAGCTTAAGAGTGATACTTTTTCAGATACAGTATAACACTGTTTCTGCAAAAGGTTACTCACATGAATATAATGTTTCTTGGGCTAATTAATCCGCCTTGAGAACAGCTAGGCTAAAACTTCCAGGTCTCCCACCCTGGGCCACTCAAGCCAGGATCGCGACGTGAGCCCGGGGTGAGCCGAGGGGCATCCCGGGCCGAGGTCACTCGAACCGAAGTTATGAGGCGCGGGCCGGCAACCGGAAGTGGTCCAGGGAGAGTTGTACGAGATTCGGGGGCTGTGACTTGGAAATAAAACAAAATAAAATAAAACCTTAACTGTTTTGGGACTGACTTTCAAAAGAGCGTCCCCCTGGCTCAAGAGGCCGGCGTTCGCGGAGATGTCGTCTTAAAGGGCTGTCCCCCAAGCGTGTAGGCCGCGCACGGGTCTCCTTAGCGGGCGGGCAAAATGGGCGCCGGTACTCGGGAGGCGCCTGCCCAGGCGCCCGGGCGCCGCTCACAGAGTACGTCCGCCTGCGGCCCCAGAGCGCCGCCTCCCTGCCGCCCCCGCCGCCCGGCCTGACGCCCGGACCGCGGCCGGCCACCGCCCTCCGCCCCGACGGCCACGCCTGCCCCAAACCGCGCGGGCGTTTCCCAGGTGCTGCTGGGCGGGCCCCGCCCCCGCGCCCCAAGGCCCGCCCCCGCGCGCCAGCCGCGCGCCCGCTGCCCCCTCCTCGCCCCCACAGCCCCGCCCCCACAGCCCCGCCCGCTCCCTAAGCCCCGCCCCCTAGGAACCCGCGCGCCGAAGGCCAGGCCTGGGCGGAGCGCACAGCGCTGGGCGCTGGGGAGGCTGCGCCGCAGCACCCGGTTGGTCAGGACCAAGTGGGCCCGAGGCGGACGTGAGAAGGGTCGGGCCAAGATGGCGGTGCAGGTGGTGCAGGCGGTGCAGGCGGTTCATCTCGAGTCTGACGCTTTCCTCGTTTGTCTCAACCACGCTCTGAGCACAGAGAAGGAGGAAGTAATGGGGCTGTGCATAGGGGAGGTGAGTAGGTCTGTTAGCCTGGATGGAACCCAGCTGAGCAGTCCCAGTGTGTCCCCGGGGTGGGTGCCGACAGCTCCCAGGGCTGCGGAGGCCACAGGCATCCTCGATTTAGGTCCTTGGACACCCTTTACATAGCTCTGTCGCGGGGATCCCCGTTTCTTCTGGCCGCCTGACACTTGTTTAGTCTCCTGCGAGCCCCCGGCGGTCTGTACAGGCCCCGGGAGCCTTGCCCTTTCTCCTGTAGCCTGGGGCTTCTCTTTAGATCTGCGCTTTTCGCCCCGTTGACCAAAACTGCAAGGCAGGTCAGAAAGACACTGGAGTATAATGAGGATGTCCGGGTATTACGACGCAGCAGCTGACCACAGTTAGAGCCCCTTGCCTCGCCTCGAGTCTTCTGTCTAGGGAGCAGAGATATCAACCAAAGCATTTGAAGGGTATCGAAGAGCCTAACAGAAGGTGCGGGGCTTGAAGGAAGCAAAAGTTTCCGCTGCATTGTGTTGAGGAGGGGCCAAAGAGGATGAGGAAATACAGTTTAGCTGTTTACAGTCTAAAGTAATTCTCCAGTCTTTCATACCATGTGCGTGAACACATGACCTAATTGTCATATAATCTGCATCCATATATGTCAAACAAACGTAATGTGATCAATGTTTTTTGCTTTTTCCCACTCTAGTTGAACGATGATACAAGGTAAGACTGTATTTGTTTACTCATATCTTATAATCTCTAAGTCATTGTTAACCTAAAATTATGGCGACTTTGGCAGTATTGTGTCCGGATCGTGTCTTAAATTAATTACCATTATCACTCCGGGGCTCCCTTAATGATACAACCTTGAACTTTGGTTTCTGCCTTACCTCCTATTCAGTTGAGATATGGGATAAACATCTTAATAAGCATTATCATAATTGTTGCGTTTTAGGGGTGAGACAGAGCCTCACTCTGTCGCCCAGGCTGGAGTGCAGTGGCGCGATCTCTGCTCACTGCAACCTCCGCCTCCCAGGTTCAAGCGATTCTCATGCTTCAGACTCCCGAATAGCTGAGATTACAGGTGCCCGCCACCACAGCCGGCTATTTTTTTTTTTTTGTACAGACGGGGTTTCACCATGTTGGCCAGGCTGGTCTCGAACTCCTGGCTCAAGCAGTCTGCCCACCTCGACCTCCCAAAGTGCTGGGATTTCAGGCGTGAGCCACCACACCTGGCCTTGCTCACTGTATTTCATGTTCTGTCTCCCCTTAAATGCCAGTGAGATATCAGTAATTTTCTTAGTGACAGAGAGCATATACGTTTAGAGGCATTTCCCCATTGATCCATTCCTTCACGTAAATTGACAGTGACATTGCCTTTCCTCCTGATGGACCTCAGTGATCTCAGAGATCCCCAGTAGCTTCAATACTTGACGTGGTGAAACCTTTCGGTAACATTTTAATTTAAACTTCAAATCATACCATAGTGTACTTCTCAAGCCCACCTCCTTAATTCCCAGGATTCCAGGAATTTAGCTTTGTCCATTATAACTTTATACACTCAGCCACTTGTGCATGTGTCCCAGATTGCTTCTAACAGATATAGAGAGTGCAGCTCTAGCCTCAATTCAGTTTCCCTCCTCTTCTTTGGTCTCTGCTAAGATTTCATTGCAAAAACAGTTAATCCTGTTATTTTGCTTTAATTCCTTTTTATATTCCAAACCCCACTTCCTTTTTTTTTCTAATTTATTCCCAGTAGGAGTGACTCCAAATTTGCATATACTGGAACTGAAATGCGCACAGTTGCTGAAAAGGTATGTGTGCTAGAATTTTGCATGATGGAAACTTGCAGTTGGGGAAAGTTTTCTGTAATCCAGTGATCTCAGCCAGAGTATGCGGTTTCTGGCTGGATGAGATATTCTTTCTAGTAAAATCAGATGAAGAATCTACTCACTAGGAATGGGACCTAATTTTCTGTTCTTTGTAGCAAATTGTCTCTACTTGATCAAGATTAATAGTCACTGTCAGTACCACCCTCTTGCTGCTCTCCTTGCTGTCACTGCCTGTTTTCTGGCCCTTCTCCCACTTTCCTTGATACTTTGGCATCCTTGATACTTTCACATCACTATTACCTCTTTATCTCGAATTCCAACATCTACTCATGCAACCCTCTCTTCTTAAACAGGCAAACTAACCATAGCATCATAGTTCTTAGTCTGCCTTGACTTTTTTCCTGTCTGCACTCCTACACCATCTTTTCTGGCATGCTCTAGCCTTGATGGTCTAGTGTAATGCTTCTCACCTAATCGTGGTATTGGACCAGTTAACGTTTCCCCCAGTCTGTCACAGACCGATGCTTTTGTAAAATACAATAAAAATGAATTACTTCCCCTCCTCCCACCAAGTTATCAGGCCACAGCTTCATCTACTTATTACTACTAGTTACAAACTTCTCCACCTTAATCACTTTGCATCTCTTCCCATATCAAAGAAATAAGTCCTCTTCCTATCCAAAGCTGCAGCTTCTTCAGAGACCTTGTTTATCAAATGTTCTGTCTCTTTTCTGGGTCTTCTCCCTGTCACCTGGTTCTTTTAGGATAAACATATGCTTAAATTACTCTCATTTTCAGAAAGGAAAGCTACTTCTTAATCCCGTATCTTCCTGTAGTCAGTACTCTTATATCCTTCCTTTAATAGCCAGACTTCTTAAAAGAATGGGCTACAATTACTACTCCTTCACCTTCCCCAGTCAAACCCACTGAGGTCTGGTTTCTAATTCTACCTTCGGTGGATTATTTCCTGGTGCTTATCTTAATCTTTCTCCTTGAATCTCTAAACTCTCATGAGTTTTTGTTGGTTTTGTTGTATTGCCTTTATTCCTGTTTCCCCCTTCCCACAATCCTTTGTGGACTCCTCTTCCTCCTCTGTCTATGCATTAAATATTACTCATTCCTCTTAGGCACTGAAATCTCTGACTAAAGCAAGAAAGAGAGAAAGAAACAATTCACCCTGGGCATCAGTTACTAAGATACATTCCAATCTTAATAATGTAATTTTATTATTCAAGATTTCATGCCCTCGTCTTGAGTTTTATGTCAGTTTGTACTGTCTAAATTAGATATTAAACTTTATTAGTTAAGCTGCCTTTTTAGTGTTGCATAGTGTATTTTTTATCCTTTTATTTTTAGCCTTTCTGTGTACTAATATTTAAAATGTGTCTCTTGTGTCTCTTATTAGTGGTAAATACTTTTTAAAAAATCCAGTGTGATAATCTTTTTAAGTGGAGTATTCAGTTGAAAAACAAAACAAAAATAAACCACAAAAAAAGAAATATCATGTGAGCCACGAATGTGATCCATATACATAATTTTAAATTTTTTAGTAATCACAGTAAAAAGGAATAAATGAAATTAATTTGAAGGGTGTATTTTAGTTAACCTAAGTATCTGAAGGATTATTATTTTAATATGTAGTGAATATTAAGAAATGTTGAGATATTTTACATTCCTTTTTTCTCTTTTGTGTTGTCTTTGAATTCCATGTGTATTTCATACTTGCTGCATATCTGAAATCAGACCTGTTGCACAGTGAAAATCTATAGCTTATTTCAAAAGCCTTCTCTCAGATTTCACCCTTGTCCCTTCAACATCTGATAATGCTAAGCCCACTCTTTCCCCTGAAACTCTTGTACCATTTCATTGTTCTGGTTTTGCCTTCTTTGTCTTCCTCCCTGGCCCTTCTTGTTCTTCCCCACACTAAATGTGGCCACTCCCCTTGATTCAGGCCAAGACCTCTGCTCCCTTTCTCCACACCTTTTTTGTCCACTCATAAATGCTTTATTGATTCCTGCATTGATTCTATTTGAGTCTAAGCTATAATCCCACTTGCCTGCTAAAAATTGCCATATTGTATATCTCTCATCCCAGATTATCTCATCTGAAAACAAGCTCATCTTCTTTCCTTCCTGACCCTTTCTAAACTTAGATCTGCCTCACACGTTCTACCTAGTTTCAACCTTGAAACTTTAGAGTCCTCTTTGACCGTTTCCTGTCCACCATCACCCATGGTCCATAAGCTACCAAATCTTGTAGATTCATTCTTTTTAATGGGTCTCAAATCTGTTTCTTCCATCTCTGCCATCTGCTTAGCCCAGTACTTCATTGTTACTTCATGTACAGTTTATCTGAAATAATTTTTTTTCCTTCGAGTTCATGCTGCAAATTATGGCTTGGCATTTGAGGTCTTGTACATTCTCACTCCAACTTTCTTAGCTTTGCCATCTGCCATTTCACCTCAAGCTCTGTATCTAAATCGGTTGGGTAAGTTGTCTCCCAGACACCTCTTTCACACTTTACTACTTCCATTCGGCACCTGTAGAAAATCTGTTCCCCCCACTTCCCACAGTAATCAAGGAACGGATACACTTGTCTGCCTTTTCTATGAAGATTTTTTTCTTTTTTAGATTCATATTCTGCTTATGTAAAAGATTACTTTTCTAATATAAGTGAGTTCTTTCCTCTGAGCTCCTGTATTAGTCTGTTATCACACTGTAAAGAACTCTCTGAGGCTGGGTGCGGTGGGTTATGCCTGTAATCCCAGCACTTCGGGAGGTCGAGGCAGGCCTGAAGTCAGGAGTTTGAGACCAGCCTAGCCAATATGGCTACCAAAAAATACAAAAAGCCGGGCATGGTGGCGTGTGCCTGTAATCCAGCTGTTGAGGAGGCTGAGGTGGGAGAATCGCTTGAACCCAGGAGGTAGACGTTGCAGTGAGCTGAGATTGCACTACTGCACTCCAGCCTGGGCGACAGAGTGAGACTGTGTCAAAAAAAAAAAAAAAACAAAACAACAACAAAAAAAAAACTCCCTGAGACTGGGTAATTTATAAAGAAAAGAAGTTTAATTGACTCACAGTTCCACATGGCTGGGGAGGCTTCAGGAAACTTATGATCATGGTGGAAGGTGAAGGGGAAGCAAGGCATATCTTACATGGTGGTAGGAGAGAGAGAGAGAGTGAGGGGGGAAGTGCCACACTTTTAAACCATCAGATCTCCTGAGAACTCACTCTCACACTATTATGAGAACAGCGTAGGGGAAATCCACCCCTACAATCCAATCACCTTTCACCAGGTGTCTCTCCTGATACGTGGGGTTTACAATTTGAGATGAAATTTGGGTGGGGACACAGAGCCCAGCCATATCAGCTCCTATGGCATTGACTTACTACATTATCTTAGTGGAGTTTCATGAATGACAACTTGCCACTCAACCATGTCGTTAGCACATTGAACCCTTTGTCAGCGCTCTGATTTATATTCCTTTGTGCAATACAGTGTTTTGTACATAGTTGTAAGTCAAATAATTACTAGTTGATCATCCTAAAAGTCCTTCCTTGATTTAAATATTAGCATATATATTTTATATTTTTGTGTCTGAAATGTATATATTGAGGTTGGGTGTCTTTTATTTGAAACATTTCATTATTCGTGAGAAAAGTGTCAGTTTTCTAAAATGGAATATTTTATCTGATATTATAATAAAATGCAATTCTATAGTTGAAGGGGGATGTGTTATTGGAGAGAGCTGTAAGTAACCATTTCTGTGGATTTTCCTTTAGGTTGATGCCGTCAGAATTGTTCACATTCATTCTGTCATCATCTTACGACGTTCTGATAAGAGGAAGGACCGAGTAGAAATTTCTCCAGAGCAGCTGTCTGCAGCTTCAACAGAGGCAGAGATATCCTTACTGGTCAATAGAAGCTTTTATGTGCTCTGGGGTTCCTGGGCCGCATTGCTGCTTGCTGCAGTCATCCTGCTTTAGGTGGTTTCACAAATTTTCTTCCCTTAGATCCAATTGTTTGGTTATTAGAATTTCTCTCTATTTCTCCTTTTGAGTGGCTTTTATTGGAAGAATTAGAAATTTTCTGACATTCCTGCTCCTAAATGCCAAAAGATCTCAGGGTCAAACACTGCGACAATGAACTCTGTGTGGAGTCCCCTCCATCTTACTCCCTAGTCTTCTTTCCATTCCTCCCTGCCCCTCCTTCCAGTTTTCCTAGTATCATTTAATTTCTAGGCCATTTACTATCTTGGTCTCTATCCTCTTGAGAGATTCTCTTTTGTGACTTCCTCTCAAAAAATGCAATGCTGGGAACTGAATGCAGTGTTTCATGTTAAATATAACCCCAAAATGATCAAATGGGGCATTTGTTTCCTGTGATTTGTTTCAGTATGATTCCGAGTGTCCTGGCCGGCGCCTCGTAAGTGAATATGAAGCTGATCCCCATCCCACTTTTGTTTTCTTCAGGGATCCTTTCCCTGGCCTCTCGTAGTTTCCTCACATGCTTCTGCTCATCAGTGATCTGCTGAATGCTCAAGTGGGACCCTCAATTGCAGATATGCAGGCTGTCTCTCTGCAGCTCTCCTCTCTGGTCCTCTGCCCTGCAAACTTCAGCTGCAATTACTATTTGTTAAGCACTTACTAGGTGTTTGCCAGGCACTATGCTAAACACCGTGTATGGATTATTGCACTTACTCTTCACTGCTCTGAAACATTATTCCCCTGCCTCAGTCTGCAGCTGAAGAAATGGGCTAAGAGAAGTTAAGTAGTTTCTCTTGGCATTTGAAAACTTGAAAATATATCTTAGAAATATTGTTTCTCAGACTTAGTTGTATAAAAAGGATTATTATATTTTAATATAAATAATTTGCAGGAAAACTAATCAGCATTTTACAGGATAACAGCAGCAGTCTTGAAAGTGACAACTTCTGAAGATTTAGAAAAGCTTTTCAGATAGCACAGTGGTAAGGATTCGAGTGATGAAACATCAGCTAAATTAAATTTGAGGATGTAAGTATATACGGCATTGGAAACCATGTGGATTCTAGTTTAGAAATTTTGGCTTTAAATGGGCATTATGGGAAACTCAGCATTAATCTTATTTCATTCTTTTGTTGCCATTAAATTGTAATAAGCTTATTTTAAACTTCAGGGTGCTTTCTGAGCCCTTATTAGCATCATAAATTTTGTTCCCACATTTTTAAAGTACCTTGACAGACACACAGGTTGGCTGAACTGACAGGCCGCCCCATGAGAGTTGTGGGCTGGTATCATTCCCATCCTCATATAACTGTTTGGCCTTCACATGTTGGTAAGTATCATGGGGTTGCAATGTTTATTGTTTTCAGAAATTAATATCATGTTTCCTTTTCCATTACATAGGGTATGGTTATTTTAAACCAAAATTTGACTGTCCTTTAGCAGATGTCATTATTTTGATTTATTTTATTATGTATTAAAAGTAATGATTTATGTCATATTGATTGTTTTTAATAAGTCTGTCAGTTGATATAAAAAAATTAAACTGTTAACTGAAAATTGCTGATTGCTGAATATCATTACTGTCCAGGACACTCCCATTCTGCAGGCTTAAAGATATTAAAGGGTAAAATTTGCAAAATTGATTTTTACAGTTGCTGTTTACGTATAGTCCATTGGGGCTCTCAATATACATCTTTACCCTTCTAATCAGTGTAATGTAACTAAATTGCTTTCTTTCTACCTTTACCCCTTTTTGAGAATCATGGTGGGTTTTTTTGTCCATATCTGCGTCTCTAGAAAGAAGGAGAATAACTTGGGGAGAGTGAACTAATATTCACGAGCACTTAACTATGTGCTAATGGTTTACAGATGTTTTCTTCTCTAATCCTTGTGGCAACCTGTGAGTTAGAGATCTTACCCCCATTGTACAGAAGGGTAAACAAAGACTCACATGAATTAAGTAAGTTGCAGAGCTGAGGTTAGAACCCAGGTCTGACTCCCAAGTCTGCTCTTCCCACTGTGCTACTACTAGTCATATGGGTTTGAGTTGATAGCAAGTTCTATATTCATCTACACTGTGATACGAATGGCTAAAAGTCATCAGTGGTACAGTCCCAGACTTTAATGAAACACGAGTGGTCCTAAGAAATACAGTATTAGTTCTCAGTCTTGGGTGGGTGAGGATGTTTCTCAGAATCACCTGAGAAAGCTTTCATAAAATGTGCCTGCCCCAAATTAATCTTTCCTAGACCCTAACTCAAACCTACTGTAACAACCTCTGGGAGTAGGTGTTAGGTGGGGATATTGTTAAACGCCCCTAGTTAAATACTGATTTAGAATAAGGGAGATGACAGATCTACCTTCTCCCAGATTTGCCAAATTTTAACATTTGGCAACATTTGCTGTATCATTCTCTTATACGTATATGTATATACGTGTGTGTGTCTGAAGATAATTTTTTCCTGAAGTATTAGATTAAGTTGCAGACATGGTACCTTTTACCCCTACTCTTCACTATGAATTTCCTAAACACAAAGAAATTCTCTTACATAACCATGGTACATTTATAAAAATTGGGAAATTACCATTCATATAATAGTATTATTTAAATTACAGACCTTATTCAGATTCTTTAATTGGCTCACTGATGTCCCAATAAAGTTGTTTTTATAACTATTAATATATTCCTGTAAAGCCTTAATGTCACTGAAAAAATTCAGTGGCTGATTTGTTTTCCTGTCATTGTCAACACTGAAATCAGATTGGCCTAAAATTTTTCCCATGGTAGTGCCATCAGCCACTAATGAAGAAAAGTTTGACACATATATTACTGAACAATTATTTTCACTATAGTAATAAGTTACAATGGGAAATAAATACATAAAATTTGGTGGTAAAAAGAAATTCCCTACGAATTTAAGGAAAAATACCTTATAAGTATCTGAAGCAGAGCACCCAGAAAGTTTCAGAGTTCAGAGAATAATTGAATTCTCTCAGGGGAGAAGATCTGAGCCATTAAACAAGAACCCAGGTAGGAGTTTGTAATGCAGCAGTAACAGTAGTGGGAACATTTCAATCTTTATAGCAGTCAGAAAAAAAAAAAAGGGATACTGCAGAAAGTAACTGAAAAAAATCAACTCTAAATTATGAAATGATTAAGAAGCCATGTGCAAATAATTCAAGACAAAATAGATTTGGAGTCCAGAGTATAGATATCCTACCTGAACAAGAATTAGAATATGCAATAAGGGATATGTGTAAAGAAAGTTTAGAGAGTTACCATAGCATGAGGGTTGGGAATACCAGCTTTGATTTAGTTGGAGACTAGGTCTGTGTTAGCATCTTGTTTCAGTCACTTACTAGTTGAGAAAATATTTTAACTTGTCTGTGTCTCTCTAGTTTCCTCTCTGTCAGAAAAGAACATAGTCTCAGAGTTGTTAAGAGTAGTATATGAAAATCATGTATACGACACCTTGTCCCACACTTACCATGGTAGCTGTTCACCTATAAAATGAACAACAAAAGAAAGACACCAAAGCATTTATTTGTAAAACTCTCAAGGACATGGAGAGAGTATATGAAATATCTATATTGAAGGGCAGACAATATTCAAAGGATTAACAATGAGGACACATCAGGTCTCTCACCTGAGATCTCAAAAATATTTACAGGCCGGGCATAGTGGCTCACGCCTGTAATCCCAGCACTTTGGCAGGATGAGGTAGGCAGATCACTTGAGGTCAGGAGTTGGAGACCCGCCTGGCCAACAAGGTGAAACCCTGTTTCTATTAAAAATGTAAAAATTAGACAGGCATGGTGGCGGGTGCCTGTAATCCAAGTTACTGGGGAGGCTAAGGCAGGAGAATTCACTTGAACCTGGGAGATGGAGGTTGCAGTGAGCTGAGATTGTACCACTGCACTCTAGCCAGGGTGACA
The DNA here is from genome assembly GCF_029281585.2 of Gorilla gorilla gorilla. Taxonomy (NCBI): domain Eukaryota; kingdom Metazoa; phylum Chordata; class Mammalia; order Primates; family Hominidae; genus Gorilla; species Gorilla gorilla. Next base: position 166,707,168 of record NC_073247.2, read on the forward strand.
GAGCGAGATTCTGTCTCAAAAAAAAAAAGTACAGTAATGAAACTATGGGTACAACTAAAGAAAAATAATTGCCCAACTGAGCTGGCATTCACACTCATCTCCAAACAGCCTTTTAAGAAGTAGTACCTTATAAATGTATGCAATTATGATTTGTCAATTAAAACTAGTATTTAAGAAAGTAAATAAATGGGAAAAAAAGAATTGAGTCTAACAGAGGCACTGTATTGCATTGCAAACCTCAGAAAAAGTGAGCAATGAATAAAAACTAACTACCTTTAACAGGAAAAGAATTCCAAGCTGTGGTAAAGAATGACAAGTGAGAAAGTGAAATCTTTTTTTCTGTTAAAGGAAAGGTATAATTTTAGTTGGTGAGGGAGAGTGACGTGACCATTTCAGTGCTTTTTATGATAAGGTAATTAGTGCAATTAGGTTAAGTTCCAGTGGGCTAGGTAACACTGTTTTGAACATAATTTAAAGGGATCATTCCATAAAACGATTCTTCAGGAAATTTACTGGATACCTGTATGGAATAATAAGGTCATGGCTCCTGCTGTCCTGGACCTTAATGATTTTGTTGGGGGGAAAACAGAGTACTAAAGGGAAAACAATGAGTAACATGATAAAGAAGAAATGAGATGTAGTCCATATAGAACATTTGTACTTGTAAATATAAACAGGGGAAGCATCTATAAAAATAAAAGCCTTGGGATTAGGAAAAAGGAAGAATAAGATGTTATTAAAGACAAGCGGCAAACCTGAAGACTTGAACAAAAACTAACAAACTAGGTTAAGCTGTATGGGGAAAATAAAGAGCAGCCATCATCAGCTAAAGGGTAAGTGAGAGAAGATAGGTAATTCATTCTATAACAAAAGGCGTAGTAACTAAGGAAACTCTAATGAGGCTGAATTATGTGCCCTACCGTAGCAACATACATGTACACAGGATAAAGTTTTACATGTAAGGAATGGAAACTAGTTGAGATAGAAGAACTTGATAACCCACTTTCAAAATTTATTCATTCCTTCAAAAGAACATAAAGTGAGTTGGCCTTCGGTTGAGGTTGGCAGTGGAGGGTGGAGGGGACAGTGAACAAAAGCAAGGGTGAGGTAGGACAAGCACACACACAAAGACTTTAAAATTTCATCTTAAAAGAATTTTACTCTTACAGAAGAATTTCAAGAATATCAAATATGTTCATACTTCACATTGAGGAAAACAACAAAAACACTCTAGTTTGGCTTCGATTAAAGTGGATCTTGCTAGAGTCATCAATGGTATCCATGTTGAAAATCTAGTGACCATTTTAAAATCCCATCTTATAAAACATTGACACTGTCAGGTACTCTCTACTTATTGAAATACTTCCCAGCTAATCACGAGGAGTGTGTGGCTTTTGGGGGAAGAAACTAAGCTGAGGGTCAGAGCTGAAATACCCAGTCCAAAACCAGATGGCTAGTAAGCAGCAGACCCAGTATCTGAATTGAGTTTATATGAGTCTAGAGCCTAGGATTTCTACAGCATCTCACTTTGATTGAACAAGTGGGAATCCTATTCATGGAAGTAGGAAGTGGAGGAGGAAACATAGGTTTGGTGATGGGGAAAGAGATATAGTTCAGTTACATCATACACACACTTAACGTACCTGAATTTTACCTATATGGTACACATTTGCAAAAGAAAAATAAGTGATTTAAATGCTGCAGACTATTTCATAAATCTCCCAAGACTTGGTACTGTTTGTAGAAGTTATTCTTATATTCATTTTATTTTACTTGTAAATGCTTATCCAAGGAGACATGTACCTGTAGTTATGTTCCTCATTTTAAGATCTGCTCAATTTTTTTTTCTAGCACTACGGTGAGTTCTAATATCTTTGTTTAAAAAGTTTTTTTTTTTTTTTTTTTTTGAGACAGAGTCTGGCTCTGTCGCCCAGGTTGGAGTGCAGTGGTACGATCTCAGCTCACTGCAAGCTCCGCCTCCCAGGTTCGCGCCATTCTCCTGCCTCAGCCTCCCGAGTAGCTGGGACTACAGGCATCCGCCACCACACCCGGCTAATTTTTTTGCATTTTTAGTAGAGATGGGGTTTCACTGTGTTAGCCAGTATGGTCTTGATCTCCTGACCTCGTGATCCACCCGCCTTAGCCCTCCAAAGTGCTGGGATTACAGGCCTGAGCCACCGTGCCCAGCCCCAAAAAGTTTTTTTAAAGTAGGATAGGCCAGGTGTAGTGGCTCCTGCCTGTAATTGCAGCACTTTGGGAGGCTGAGGTGGGATGATTGCTTCAGCCTGGGAGTTCAAGTCCATCCTGGGCAAGATGGCGAGCCTCTGTCTCTTAATTTTTTTTTTTAATTAGCCAGGTGTGGTGATGCATGCATGTATTTCCAGCTACTCAGGAGGCTAAGGTGGGAGGAACCCTTGAGCTCAGGAGTTGGAGGTGGCAGTGGGCCGTGACTGCACCACTGTGCGCCAGCCTGAGTGACAAAGCAAGACCTCGTCTCTTAAAATTTTTTTTAAAAAGTAGGATATGAGAAATAGTCAATTATTTTCGGATCTATAAGAACATTTCCAATGGCCTCCACATGTAATTTTGGAAAGACAGGCTGGATTCAGAGCAGGTCTGCCACTTCACAGGAACATTTTCACCACGTAGCTCCTAAAAGGAAATGAGAAGGCCTATTTCTCAAATGTTTCCATGTCCCCTTGGGGGGAAAACAGTTTCAGTTCATTCCTCCACTGACATTAAAAGAGAATGTCTATTTCAGGGAAGAATAATAAAATGGGCTTTTAATACTACATATGGTTATTTCATCATATTTCTTAGGAATGGTGCTGTGTAATATCACTGTGCACAAAATCACAGATTCTTCAAGAAAACTGTTTCTTAAATACCTGTGTAATTGCCCACAAAGGGGCCCAGTGCATGTGACATTCAGTCTAACAGCTTAACCAGCTCTCTGCCGTACTTGCCCTACAGAAAAGCTGAAACTGCTGGTTTCCAGGTCAGTTTATGTGGTCCAATCCCTAACCTGCTTTCTTCCTGAAAGACCCAACCAGAGGAAACTGACCAAAAGAGCATCTCTCGTGTACCAGGCCTGAGTGCAACAGAAAACAGATAAGCGACCTCCAACTTTTTATCCCTGGCTCTGAAGTCACATCCTGAAGAGTTTGGTTACACCAGTAATGAAACATACATGGTTTCCTGTTGCTTTCCTTTCTTAATTTCCGGTGAGGATAATGTCACCAGAAAGTTCCATCTCCCTCTCTCAGTAACAGAGAGAAGTGAAACAGGCGATTGGATCTCAAGCAGGGTCTTGGCTTGAGCCTTGGGGCGGTTTACAGAGTTTCTGTCTTGACCACGGAGATCTTTACCAATTTGCTGGGTAGGTCCATGGCTGCCTGGTTCCCCCAGGACTGCTTTGCCATGACAGCTACCTGAATGACTCCGAGGAACTGCTCTTTGGTGATTTCAGGAGGTTCTTTCCCTTTAAGGGTTCTTCAGACAAGATGTCTGAAGTGCTCTCGATATGAGTTTTGGTAGCGGCCAGCCTGGGTCTGGGAGCAGAGTGATAGGACGTACCCTGCCTGGTCATGCCCAAGGGATTCTGATTATTCATCTGCAACACACCTTGGAAATCATGAACGTCCCGTCTGTGGTCACAGCTGTCTGTCCAGTGCTGGCTGACGTCCAAGCTAACAGCCGCCCCATTGGGAAACTTCATGCTGATCACAGTGGCATCTGCATCCTTTAAGGAGGCCATATCTGGTCAGAAGGCATGTCCGAGAGAAAGCACAGTGTCCAGAGTGGCTTTTCACAGCAACATGCATGCAATGTCCACATTGTGCACCCAGTCTTGTAGAGAACCCCACCTGCCCGCCTGCCCTCGCTTCCTCTCTCCGTCCCTCCGTCCCTTCCTTGCCCAGGCTGGAGTGCGATGGCGCGCCCTCTCAGGTAACTGCAACCGCCGTCTCCTGGGCTCAAGCGATTCTCCTGTCTTAGCTTCCCGAGTAGCTGGGATTACAGGCGCGCACCACCACGCCTGGCTAATTTTTTTTTTTGCATTTTGAGTAGAGAGGGAGTTTCACCACATTGGCCAGGCTGGTCTCAAACTCATGACCTCAGGTCTGCCCGCCGTGGCCTCCCAAAGTGCTGGGATTACAGGCGTGAGTGACCGCGCCTGGCCGGCCCTTTCTTTAGGAAACCAGAAGCCCCTGCTCACAGCGCCATCTGGTGGATCCTTTTGTAAGAACTGGATTAAAGCTCTTGTAAAATCCAGAGTAAAGGCGTTCCCAATCTCTCAGCTTCCTCAAAGCAGGACTGGGCAGTCGCCTATTCAAACCACGCAGCCTCGTGCAAAGCACCCCCATCCCTGTTCTCGAATTACCCTAGTGTTGGCCAAATAATCGGCTCTGAAGGTTCACTCCACTTTATATAGCTGATCGTCAAAAACATACAGCAAGCAGCAGCCGTTCTTATCCATTATATCCCAAAGATGGCCAGGCTAATGCTCCGATGTCATTAAAGCATCTCATACCTCTGTTGGAGGCTTCTGAAGTAAGTCTTTGGCTGTTCTGAGGGCACCAATGGGCTTTTCACTCAGAAGGAAAGGCTGAGAGGTGGCCAGCAGAGGTAGATAGCGTTGTGTTTGGACGGAAGCAGAATGCCTGAGAGAATTTCTGAGTGGATGCTGAGGGGCAAGGGCGAGTGGTGCAGGGTCCGAGGCTGCTGAGGTGAGAATAAGTGTCCATAGGATGACAGCTCCTCGCGGGCAACGGTGGCTGGAGTGGGTCCCTCAGCGCTCAGGTGGTCTCCCAAGGGGTAGACAATGCTCAGAGGGGGTACATCCATTAGGACGGGGTGCCAGAACGATCCTACCCAGAGAAGCTTCGCCGGCGAGAAGAATACGCCTTCCCATGGGGGAAGATGGGGGTACGAGGGACTCCCCCGGAGGGGTGACCGAGGCCAGTCTGAGCCTCTGGGGGCCCAAGGTCGGGGACTCTTGGTAGCCAGTGGACGGGCAGGGTCGGCTCGCTTTGGCAGGCGCCAGGGTGGAGGTACTGAGCTTACGTGAGACATAATCTCAGTAGCATTGTTTTAAGACAACCAAGTTGAACTGTCAGACGACAACTTAGATCTATGGTTCTCCTGTTCTGGGACTAGAGTTTCTTGGGCAGGAGTTGGGAGTGGCTGGTGTAGATTTGAAGCCACAAAACTAGATAAAACCCCCAAAGGGTAAGGGTAGAGAGATAAAAGGACTGAACACTGATCCTGGGCCACACCAATATTTGGAGAGTGGGAAGATGAGAAGGATCCAGCAACAGAGACAGGAAGTTAGAGACGAGTAGGAAGAGTGGGAACGTGAGGCAAAGTGAAGACAGTGTTTCAAGAAGGGAGTGATCAGCTGAGATCAGGTAAATTGAAGACCAAGAATAAATCATTGGTGACCTTGAGAAAAAGCAGTTTGGGTAACATGATGGGGACAGTAGTTGTTACCACTGGTTGTAGATAAAATTGAATGGAAGTAATGCTTATGAAGTACCTTTGATGTGTGTTAAAAATTTTGCAATTTAAAAATTACAAAAACCCTATGAGAGAAGGGATGATGTTTATTCTCATTTAACTGATAAGGAAATAGGCTTAACAGTACCAAGAATTTTACTTTTAGCAATTTACTTTAATTCTCTGTACTGCTATAGACCGTTTTACAATGCTGTGTTCTTTTAGCAATATTTTCAGCCAATTTCCTTTGTACTCATTGCTGGGTACTGTTTGGTCTCAGTCTTTACTTAGGAGGACATTGGGGAGAAGTCAAAATCCAGATCAAAAAGGTATACACACAAAGAATGTTGAAGAACAGATTGCCAAAATAAGTGAATGTAAGCCATTGGGCAAAACTGTAATCTGCAGTGTTTCATTGTGACACCTGATCTTTTGTATCCTTTATAAACAATGGTCTGAAGACTAAATTTAGCCTCTGTTTAGTTTTTGGCTTTTTTTTTTTTTTTTTTGAGACGGAGTTTCGCTCTCGTTGCCCAGGCTGGAGTGCAATGGCACGATCTCGGCTCACTGCAACCTCCACCTCCCAGATTCAAGCGATTCTCCTGCCTCAGCCTCCCAAGTAGCTGGGATTACAGGCATCCACCACCACACCCAGCTAATTTTGAATTTTTAGTAGAGAAGGGGTTTCTCCTTGTTGGTCAGGCTGGTCTCAAACTCCCGACCTGAGGTGATCCGCCTGCCTCAGCCTCCCAAAGTGCTAGGATTACAGGCATGAGCCACCACGCCTGGCCGTTTTTGGCATTTAATATTTTAATCCTTTCTAATGTTGTTATTTGGTGCCTGTTTATTATCTCTTTTCAAAAGTTCAGTAACCATATCAAGCAGAATTAAGAAAAAAATCAAGTAACCATATAGGAGGGGTTTCTACTCTCTGGAATGTTGAATTTATATCACAACCACTTCCATGCAATGGCTTCCTGTAAGATTTTCCTCTGTAATTGTTCCACACTTCTATTCTTTAGTAGCAAGCCTAATAAATATGTTCACTTTCCTAGAAGCTGTCCATCAAAAGGCTTTTTCTAGGAAATACTTTCTCTCCTTTTTAATTTCTCTTTCTATACCACATTCCATAGCAGAGCTACTCTTGGGCTAGGCAGGCTAGAGTTATTAATAAGTTTTATTATTTAATGGCAGACTTTCGATAGTATTACCCTAACCTAGCAAAACATTTTTACTTTGACATTGTCCTTAGAATATATTCCTGTTTTGCCTGTACAATCTGAATCCTAGGAAGATTATATGTTGCTGTTATCTTTAAATCTTTAAGTCAATCTTTAAATCAATAGGCTGTGAGACACAGCTTATTGACAGAAGATTTTTAAATTTTCATTTATTTTCAGATGTTCGCACACAAGCCATGTACCAGATGATGGATCAAGGCTTTGTAGGACTTATTTTTTCCTGTTTCATAGAAGATAAGAACACAAAGGTATTGTGTGTGCATGTGTGTGTGTGTGTGTGTGTGTGTGTGTGTGTAGGGTCTGTGTGTGTGTGTACGCACAGAGTAGAGAAAAATCTCTTTGCAATTTTAATAGGATGGCCAGGAAAGGTTTCAAGGAAAAGGGTCATTGAGTCAGGACCTGAAGAAGGTGAGGGAACAAGTCTTGTGGATTTCTTGGGGAAAGAACGTTCCAGGCAGAGGAAATAGCCAGTGCAAAGACCCTAAGGTGAGTGTGGCATGTTCAGGAAACATCAAGGAAGTTGGTGTGGCTGCAGCAGAGTGAGGAAGACCATGACCATACATGCCAGTTTGCCTCTGTCAGTCCCAGTTTTACCCTATTATCCTAGTGTCCTTCCCTCTTGGAAGTGTCCCAGTTTGAATGATAACTCATTTAGTTGTCCTAAACAAGGTCCAGATCTTGTAAGGCCTTGGATTTGACTCTGAGTTGGGAAGTCACTGGAGGATGACTTCAGGTTTTAATGGGATCTCTCTGGCTTCTGTGTAGACTGAACAGTGGGCAGAGGGTGTGGGTGGAATCCGTGGCATCAGTGAAACCTGTTAGGAAGATATTGCTGTAATCTAGACAAGAGATGATGGAGGTTTGGTCATGGAGGTAAGAGTGAAGATAATGAGAAGTGGTTGGATGCTGAATATAGTTTGATGGCTACTAATAGTAACAACTACCATTTATCACCTATTGTATGGCATGTACTTATTAGGTGCTTTACGTAAATATGCTGTAACCCTGACAAAAACCCAGAAGGAGTATTATTCCCATTTTATGAATGAACAAACTGAAGCTCAGAGAGGTTAAACAGTTTGATCAGTGGCCAGTCTTGCCATTCTTTATTTGGATTCTGTTTGAATTTTATGTTCATGTCAAGAGGTTATAATATGTGTCAGTTCAAACAAAAAGAAAATTACTACTTAACATTGTAGGTATGAATTCTGCTAAGAATACCAATAGTGTCTTATTTAGTGCATTAGTTATATTCTCAGAATCTGTGTTAATAATGAATATTTTCCATAAAATCAGTTTTCCAGAAACACTAAAGTTCAGTACCTTGAACTTTATACATCATTTGAAATGCTTTCAACCTTGTCATCATGCGTTTATTTATTTATTGTCATCATAAGTAGTTGTTGAATAAGTTTGTCGGCTTTCAGGATGGCAGTTTGAATGTTCAGGTTCTTAGGTTCCTGGTTCTTGTGTTTGTTAACAATTCCCTGCTGTTACATGAGCAGATGTGTGCTTGTGACCATCTTATGTTGACTGAGCATATGATCCTTTTTATAGAAATTAATTTATGGCATATTCCATCTTTGGTATCTCTTTTAACCTTCTGCTTCTAGAGGGACCTTTGGGGTCTTTCTCAATATTAATCTTTCTTTGTGTGATATTTCTTTCTTTCTTTTTTCTTTTGATAGACTGGCCGGGTACTCTACACTTGCTTCCAATCCATACAGGCCCAAAAGAGTTCAGAGTAAGTATGAGAGAGACTTATGTGTGTATTAGAGGGCTAATCTCCAATTCAGAGAATTTATTGTTTTGTTTCATTTTATTCCTTTCACTGGTAAGACACTAAGACACTGCATTTTTATTTATACTCATTTACAGCTCTACGATGAGTTAGAATCTCTTTAGCAGCTTGGATACTGGGGACCTAGGAAGCTAGGGTCATATGAGCAGTCTCTTCACTGTAATTACATCACCACAGTCCTGCCTGACATTTCCTTTTGTACACTTATCCTAACTGAGCTGCTATTTTTCCTTTCTCTGGTAAATCATAAATCAAAGACTGAACATGCAGAGTACTAGATTTGTATAGATTCTTGTCTTTGCTGTGTCATAAACTTGATTTAAATGTTTGCATAGATCCATTTCCTTATTGAAATCCAATTCAATCTAAATTAGCAAATCTTTTTTTTTTTTTTTTGAGACAGAGTCTCACTGTGTCACCCAGGCTGGAGTGCAGTGGTGTAATCTTGGCTCAATGTAACCTCCACCTCCTGGGTTCATGCATTTCTCCTGCCTCAGCCTCCTGAATAGCTGGGACTACAGGCATGTACCACCACGCGCAGCTAATTTTTGTATTTTTAATAGAGATGGGGTTTCACCATGTTGGCCAGGATGGTCTCAAACTCCTGACCTCAGGTGATCCGCCTGCCTCGGCCTCCTAAAACACTGGGATTACAGGTGTCAGCCACTGCACCCGGCCACTAGCAAATCTTAATTGAGTACCTACTATATGCCATGTTCATTCATTGTCTAATTGGGAGATAGAAGCAAATACTGTATTTCCTTTTTTCTTGTCATATTTATCAATTTATTATTATAGCATTGTTTGAAATGTCAAAGAATTGGGAAACAGATGCTCATCAGTACAGAACTGATTAAATAAATTATAATACATTCATATAATGGAATAAAATGCAGCCGTTAAAAAAAAAAAAGCAAGGAAGCTTGGTAGTAATACACAAATATCTCCAAGATATTTTGTTAAATGGAAATGCAGGGTAGAAGAACAGTAAGCTACGATTTGTGTAAAGATGTAGAAGGGAAATAGATAAATACCTAGTCAAGAAAAATTAATTTTTAAAATTTTCACCACACTAACGCATGCATATGCATGAAAATATTGAGTGGTTCAGAAGGGCTTATAATAAATAGTTTCACTCCTCAAATGGAACCACTTCTTTCTCCTTATTTTCCTTTTAGTTCTTCTGTTACTTTGATATCTCTAAATAATATACTTATGATGTTCTTTCTTGATTTACCAATTTTGGATATTTTTTATTCTTATTTATTATTGTGTTATATTGCTCTCACAAATGAGGATTTAGCTCACTTATACTACCCCATCTCCATTCTCCTCAATGTAGTTATGTTACTATTTTTCGTTCTGTTGGTTACTTTTCTAATCTTAAAGTTTGCTTATTTATTCTATTAACAATTGACAGTAGACAATATTTTTTGGCTCCCTGCTGTTACTTGTAGTTTTACCCTAAGCATTTATATTTTCACAGTTGTAAGCATCTATGTTCTGTGTTGTAACCATAATTGCATTTTCTGTGCTTTGTCTATGGTTGATTCTGAGAGTAGAAAATAAAGTGTTTATATTGTTATTATTATGTAAAGATTATTCTCTGTACAACCAAACAGTGTAGTGTACTATGATTCCACTTCCTTTCTTACATAGCTTTTTGTTTTTTACATGGGGTTTTGAGTGGCTTTTTCCCCTTATTTTTCTGCCTTTATCATCTCCCAGAGCTCTACATCCTCAGAAGTAATATTAAAATATTTGGAATCCTTGCTTTTCCTAGGATTGCTCCCTTGAAACCCAGTATCCTCTTACCCTGATCTGGTATCTTCTCTAGGCCTACTGCACAGCTGACATTCTGGGACTTTCCTTCATTATTCTCCTGGGTTGGATCCATTGTCACCTGGATTTTATGTTATCTTTCTTGGTTCACTGTGTCATTTTGCTGGAAAAGACTCTCTAGTAACTTCCTAAGAATGGTGTGTATTTGAGCTAAACTTTCTGAGTTCTGCTTGTCTGAAATGTTTTTATTCTTAATTAATAACCTTACTAGATAAAGAATTCAAAGTGGAAATTTTCCCCCTCATAACTTTGAAGGCATCGTTTCATTGTTTTTAAACATCCAATGTTACTGATGATAAGCCTTTGTAGGGCATTTTTTTCCCCTCTCTGACAGCTTTTAGGTATCTCTCTTTATTCTTGATGTGAAATTTTCTATGATTTTCTAACTATGATATAGTTAGAATGTGGATATTTTATTCAAACTGCTGTACACTTCAATCAGAAAGTGCTTGTCTTTCAGCTCTGGGCAATTCTCTGTTGTTTTTTGTTTGTTTGTTTTGTATTCCCAGATAAAACAATCCACAACCTACCTAGTTCCTGGAGAGAGGAAATCTTATTTGTAACTCCGTCCAATTCCATAATTTAAACAGTTTCTTCTAGTTTATATTGGTCTTTGGGGAATGACTTCTCATTCCTTCAATTACTTCCGTTACTCCCCATGTTCACTCTAAGATGGCATCAGAAGTATTGGGAAGATGACTTAAATAAATCTACACTGTAAGGAAAGGAGGCTTTCTAGTCTCATGCTGGTTATGGTAGTCAGTGTAGGAGTCCTTGTTCTCATGGTCAGTGTTCTCCTTAATTTATCCAATAGAATCCTGTCTCATGGACTTGAAGTCCTAGCAGAAGGAGATGCATCACTCACTTCAAGTCCATGAGACAGGATTCTATTGGATAAATTAAGGAGAACACTGGTGATGCTTCCTCTCTCACAGCTCTCTCCTTCCTTTCCCCCCTAAGTTAATAGGACAGAGATATCATATCCTTTTCTCTATTCTTTGATAATTCCTCCCTGTTTTTTTCCCTTTCTTTTTCTAGAACTCCTATCAGTCACAAGTTAAAGGTCCTAAATTGACCTAATGACTCTTTCTTTTTACTCATATTTTCTGTCTCTTTTATTTTGTTCTAGTTTTGGCTTTTTAAAATTTTATCTTCCAACTCTTTTATTTTGGCAATTTTATATTTTTAATTTTCAAGAGTCTTTTCTACATTTGCTGGTTACTCCCATTTCACAGTATCCTTTTTTATTTTATTGATATGATATTGAAAATGTTAGATTGCCTTCTGTTTTTTACAGTTACCTGTTTCCTCTGATAATTTTCTTTTTGTTTAATTTTTAAAATCTTCCTTGTCTATCCCTTTTTAAGAATAAAGCAACAAAAAGTGAAGTGGTAGCTCATTATTTGTGGCCTTGGCTTGTCAACATGAGGCTTCACTTTACGGTGAATAGGTTGGGAGCCAGCTCTTTTGTTCAGGTATCACTCTGTTCTAGACCTGAGATATCTTGCTCTGGGACACCAGTCTTAGCCATTGCTGTCATACTTCCTCCCAGACAGTTTATCATTATTATTGTTATCATTATTAACTATTAATTAGAAGAATTCTTGATGCTGCTGTTACTGCAAATGATAATGATTATTATTATTATTATTATTTTGATAAAAGAATGAAAGCTTGGTTATTAAACATTTGGTGTATACGCAGGCCAAATCATGAAGGAACACAAGAGAGTAGCTAGAGTCTCATTGCTGGTAGGAGGAACAAAAGGGGTCCAAGAAATCACATAAAGGGAGGAACATGATAAAGCAACTTCATAAAGTTGCTTATAAATTTCTGGGCTAATACTTGAGCAATGTATGCGTGGATCTGATCCTAATTAGCATAATTTAGAACAGAATTAACCAATAGACCACCGCATAGATCCTATACTGACCACTAGGTGGTGCACATGCAGGTATGATCCAAAGAACACTACAAAGGCTCTGAAAAATTAGAACCGCTGCCTACAGAAGGCTGCGGAAAATTGAACCTGAACCTAACTAGGTGGATTGTTACAAAAGTAACAACATTCTCCATAGAATATAAACAAGACCCAGTGTGTCAACATAATATTCCAAATACTGGGAATCCAATTCAGAATTACTTGGTATGTGAAGAGCTGAGAACATTTCAACTTGCATAGAAAAGGACATTAACAGATGCCAACACTGAGCTGACACCCATGTAGGAATTGTGTGATAAAGACTTTAAAGCAAATACAGATTGAGTATCCTTTATATGAAATACTTTCAGATTTTAGATTTTTTAAGATTTTAGAATATTTGCATTATACTTACTGGTTGAGCATCCCTAATCTGAAAATATGAATTCCACAGTGCTCCAATGGTCATTTTCTTTGAGTGTAATGTTGATTCTTATAGAATAAGAATATAAAGAATGAGAATATTTTTGTATAGCTGTACAGTGTGTTTTAAGCTAAGTGTTATCAGATTCAAAATATTAACAAGTTTATAAAGTAAAAGAGTTACAGTAAGCTAAGGTTAATTATTGAAGAAAGAAAAAAATTTGTTTTTATTTTTATTTATTTATTTTTTGGATGGAGTTTTGTTCTTGTCACCCAGACTGGAGTACAACGGCAGGATCTAGGCACACTGCAACCTCCACCTCCCGGGTTCAAGCGATTCTCCTGCCTCAGCCTCCTGAGTAGCTGGGATTACAGGCGTGCACCACCATGCCTGGCTAATTTTTGTATTTTTAGTAGAGATGGAATTTCACCATGTTGGCCACGCTGGTCTTGAACTCCTGACCTAAGGTGATTCATCCACCTCGGCCTCCCAAAGTGCTGGGATTATAGGCATGAGCCACCGTGCCCAGCCAAGAAAGAAACAATTTTTAATATAGTGTAGCCTAAGTGTTCAGTGTTATAAAGTTTCCAGTAGTGTACAGTAATATCTTAGGCCTTAACATTCCCTCACCACTCACTCAATTGCTCACCCAGAGCAACTTCCGGTCCTGCAAACTCCATTCATGGTAAGTGCCCTATACAGGTGTACTTTTTTTTGGTCTTTTATTCTGTATTTCTACTGTACCTTTTCTGTGTTTAGATACACAAATAGTTGTCATTGTGTTACAGCTGCCTATGGTATTCCATATGATAACATGCTGTACAGGTTTATAGCATGGGAGCAATAGGCTATACCATATAGCCTGGGCATGTAGTAGGCTGTACCATCTCGTTTGGTATAAGTACACTGTATATGATGTTTTAATGACAATGAAGTTGCCTAACGATGCATTTCTCAGGACGCATCTCCATCAATAAGTAATGCATGACTGTATATCCATTCGATCAAATATTATTCATAAAAAAGAAACAAAGTATAGAAGCATGCTACAATCTGAAAGAATTTGAAAACATAAGTGAAAGAAGCCACACAAAAAGTCACATATTGTATGATTTCACTTATAGGAAGTATCCAGAATAGCTAAATCCATAGAGACAGAAAGCAGATTGGTGTTATCCTGGGCTGGTGGGAAGGAAGAATGTCGAGTAACTGTTTAATAGGTACAGGATTTTATTTTGGAGTGATGAAAATGTTTTTGAACCAGATAGAGGTGGTGGTTGTACGATATTGTGAAGGTACTAAATGCCGCTGAATTGTTCACTTTAAAATGGTTAATTTTATGTTATGTGAATTTCACCTAAATTTTAAAAAATGTGTAAAAGGATTTTAATGGACATTTTTCCAAGGAAGATATACAAGTGGTCAATAAACACGTGAAAAATTGCCCCAAATCATTAGTCTTTAGGGAAATGCAAATAAAAACCACAATGAGACATTACTTCCCACACACTACTACCCAATGTCATCTACAGATCCAGTGCAATCCCTATCAAAATTCCAATAACATTTTTCACAGAAATAGAAATAAAATCATAAAATTCATATGAAACTACAAAAGTTCCTGAATAGCCAAAGCAATCTTGAGAAAGAAGAACAAAGCTGGAGAAATCACACTATGTGATTTCACAGTATATTATAAAGCTATAATAATCAATGCAATATGGTACTAGCATAAAAATAGACACATAGACTAATAGGACAATAGAGAGCCCAGAAATAAACCCATGCTTATGCAGTCAACTAACCGTCAACAAAGATGTCAGGAATATTCAATGGGAAAAGGATAGTCTCTTCAATAAATGATGTTGGGGAAACAAGATACCCACATGCGAAAGAATGAAAGTGGATCCTTATCACACGTATATACAAAAATCAACTTAAAATGAATTAAAGACTTAAACATAAGACCTGAAAGTGTAAAACTACTAGTGGAAAGCAGAGGAAACACTCCTTGACATTGGTCTTGGCAAAGATTTTATGAATACGACTCCAAAAGCACAGGCAACAAAGGAAAAAATAAACGGGTGGGACTATATCAAACTAAAACGTCTGCACAGCAAAAGAAACTGAACAAAATGAGAAGGCAACCTACAGAAGGGGAGAAAAATATTTGCAACCCATATATCTGATAAAGGGGCTGATATCCAAAATATATAAAGAACTCATATAGCTCAATAGCGAAAAACCCAAATAATATAATTTATAAATGGGCAAAGATCCTGAATAGACATTTTTCCAAAGAAGACATATAAATGGCCAATAAGTACATGTAAAGGTACTCAACATCACTAATCCGAGAAATGCAAATCAAAACCATAATGAGTTAGGATGGCTATTATCAAAAAGTCAAAGATGGAAAACAGTATAGAGATTCCTCAAAAAACAAAAAATAGAACTGTCATATGATTCAGCAATCCTATTTCCAGGAGTATATCCAATAAAATTGAAATCAGTATCTCAAAAAGGTGTTTTAAAAAACCAGAAAGTAACAAGTGTTGGCAAAGACATGGAGAAATTGGAACCCTTGTACACTGTTGGTAGAAATGTAAAATGGTACACCCACTGTGGAAAATGGTATGGTAGTTTCTCAAATCAAGAATATTATTACCATATGATTCAGCAGTTCCACTTTTTGGTATATACCCAAATGAATTGAAAGCAGGGTCTCTCCATCCTGGTTAACACGGTGAAACCCCATCTCTACCAAAACTACAAAAAATTAGCTGGGCGTGGTGGCAGACGCCTGTGGTCCCAGCTACTGGGGAGGCTGAGGCAGGAGAAAGGCGTGAACCCGGGAGGCGGAGCTTGCAGTGAGCCGAGATGGCGCCAGAGTGAGACTCCGTCTCAAAAACAAAAAAAAAGGAAGCAGGGTCTCTAAGAGATAGTTGTGCACCCATGTTCATAGCAGCATTATTTACAACTCAGTTTCTTAGCCTTTTTAAAAAATTCTGCATTTCTCTTCATTAATTTATTCTATTTTCTTTGCATTTTATTGTTGTATTGTTCTAAATTCTTGAGGTGAAAACCAGGTTTATTTTCTGTCTTCCTGGTTTTCTAATAAATACATTTGAGGTCATAAATTTTCCTCTTCACTTTGGGCCCACAGGTTTTGATGTATATATAGTAAGGCAGTTCCGATGTTTTTTGTTTGTTTACTTGTAAATAATTTGTACTTTCCATTTTTATTTTCTCTTCAACCCAAGGGTTATTTAGAAGTGCATTTAAAAATTTAAAATTTTGAAATTTCCAGTTGTTTAGATTTGAGGGAGGGACTAGTATGTTAATTTTTAACACTACATTATGGTAACTGATTGTGGCCTGTGTGGTATCAGCCTTACGGATTTTTAAAATATTTCCTCTGTTACCTAGAACAGGGGTCCACAAACTATAGCTTGTAGGCCAGGTTGGCCTGGGGCCTATATTTGTAAATCAAGTTTTATTGGAATATAGCCACATCCATTTATTTACATATTGTCTATGACCCCTTTCCAGCTATGATTGTAGAGCTGAGTGTTGTAATAGAGACCCTGTGGCCCACACAGCTTAAAATATGTCTTTACTTCAAGAGTTTGCTGATCCCTGACTTAAAACATAGTCAATTTTCACAGCTTTTTCATTTGGGTTGAAAGTATGTATATTTTCTCTTGGGTACAAGTTCCTTATATCCCCGTCAGAATAAGCTTAAGTTGTGTTATACCAATCCTTATATCCTTCATTGTGGTTTTGATTATTGATATCTGAGAGAGATGTGTATGTATAAACTTCCCATCCCAACTAAATTATTTGTCCACTTTCATATTTTAGTCAGAGTTAGCTTTATATCCTTTGAAGCTGTTTTTTGTTTGTTTGTTTGTTTTAGTGCAGAATATTTACAGGTCATAACTATTAAACTTCTCTGTGTTTTTCCTTCACACAATATGAAATCGTCCTCTTTGTCCTATTTATTTTTTATTTATGCCTTGAATTCTTTCTCTCTAAATAATATTATTGTTCCCATCAGGATTAGGTTCAGCAGCATATATTAGAAAAAAAAAATTTAAATAAGAAATAAAATTAGAAATGTTATTTTTTTTGTGGTAAAAGAAGTCTGGAGATGGATATCAGGTCTCAGGGCTCTGCAGTGTCATCAGGGACCCAGACTCCTCTATTTTGCTTCACCATCTTGGTGTGTGGTTTCCATCCTAAGGTCCCTTCATGGTCCACGAGACTTCTGGAGCTCCAGCCAGCACATCTCCATTGAGGGCCAGAAGGAAGAGGAAAGGTAGGAGGGCAAAAAGGGGCCTGTCCCCCAGCTCAACTGATTTCCAATAAGCAACCTTCCCAGAAGTCCCAGAAAACAATTCCACTTCCATCTCACTGGCAGAACTCAGTCAAGTGGCCATACCTAAGCTGCCAAGAAGACTGGGAAATCTAGTCTTTTACTTCAAGTAGCTCTGTCTTTGCTAAAAATGGACGTTCTGTTATCAAGGAGGAAAGTGAGAATGTGCATTTGGAATAGGCAGCCAGCAATCTCTGCCACTGCCCATTATGTATTATAGTTCTTGTTAGCATTTGTTTGCCTATTATAACTTTTTCCACTCTTATTTTTGACCTTCCTCAGTTATTTTGTTTTAGGTATGCCTCTTATAAAATATAGCAAGATCTTGAGTTTTTTGGTTTTAAGCAATCAGGACATTCGTCTCTTAATAGGTGAATGTCATACATTCATTTTATTACCATTGCTGACATATGTGGCAGTATTTCTGCCATTATGTTTTGCCTTCTGTTTGCTATGCTTTTAATTTTTTCCCCTTCCTGTCACTTGCACTCATTGAGTTTTCTGGTGTCTGATTTTTCTGTTTTAGGAATTGTCCTTACTAAATCAATTTTTAAGGTTATTACTCGATGTTTTTTAATATTCTGTTTTGAAATAATATTAGATTTACAGTAAAGTTGTAAGAATAGTATTAAGGATTCCTGTATACCCCTCACCCAGATTCCCCAAATGTTGGTATTTTGTCACATTTCTATTGTCATTTTTTTCTTTATTGTATGGATATTTTTCCTGTACCATTTGACAGTAAGTTGCACACATGATACCTCTTCAGTAGGCATTTCTGAAAGAACGACGACATTCTCTTACATAACCAGAATATCATTATCCGTATCAGGAAATTAAAGTCCTTACAGCATTATTATCTAATCCATAGATAGTATTCAAATGTCATCACCAAGTTTTCGAATTACATCCATATAACAGAAGAAAAAACCTTTAGTCTGGTCCTGGATGCAGTCCAAGTTCACACATTGCACGTAATTGTCTTGGCTGTTTAGTTTCCTTTGACTTGAAACAGTTCTTATGTCTTTTGTGACCTAAACATTTTTGAAGACTACTAAAGGGCAGTTATTTTGGAAAATGTCCTTCATTTTGGATTTGTTCATGTTTTATCATGATTAGATGTAGATTATGCACTTTTCGCAATAATGCCACTGAAGTTATGTTGGTTCTTTTGGTGATTTGTATCAGGAGGCACATGTCAATTTGTTCCATTACTGGTGATTTTAACTTTGACCATGTGCTTCAGGTAGTGCCTGATAGGTTTTTCCACTGTAAAGTTAATTATTCCCTTTGATATTAATAAACAGTTGGCCCTCCACATTCATGGATTCTGTTTCCATTGATTCAACCAACCCTGGATCAAAAATATTTGGAAAAAAACTGCATACAGGGTGAACATGTACAGACTTTTTTCTAGTCATTATTCCTTACACAATACAGTATAATAATTTTTTTTTTTTTGAGACAGGGTCTTGCCTTGTCACCCAGGCTGGAATGCAGTGGTGTGATCACGGCTCACAGCAGCCTTGACCTCCAAGGCTCAAGGGATCCTCCCTCGTCACCTCCCAAGTAGCTGGGACTACAGGCATGTGCCACCAGGCTTGGCTATTTTTTTTTTCGTATTTTTTATAGAGGTGGGGTTTCGCCATGTTGCCCAGGCTGGTCTCAACTCCCGGGCTCAAGCGATCTGCCCATCTCAGCCTCCCAAAGTACTGGGACTACAGGCATGCACCAGTGCACACAGCCTGTATGAGGTATTATAAATAATCTAGAGATGATAAGTCATCTAGAGGGAATTTAAAGTATACAGGAGGATGAGGTTATATGCAAATACTGCACCCTTTTATATCAGGGACTTGAACATCTATGGATTTCAGTGTCTGTGGGAGGTCCTGGAACCAATCCCCAACAGATACGAAGGGATGACTGTATCTTGTGGGGAGTTTTAGCATTCATCAATTAGTATTTCCTAAATTACTTATTACTAAGATGATTGTCACATGGCAATGTTCTAATTCCATCATTCCTTCAACATTTACTAGTTGGTATTCTTCTCTAAGAAAGAGTTTTCTCTTCTGCCAATTTGATTATTTGTTCATTTATTTATTTATATTAATGTGAACACCTGGATCCTTATTTTATTCAATGAGTTTTAATCCATTACCATCATTAGTTATTTTGAGGCACCCAGTGTTTCAGAATTGGCTAGTGGAAGCTTTTCCTGTGTTATTTTGACCTGATCCTATCTTTCTTTGATTTTCTAGCACAAGTAGATGTTCCAGGCTTGTCTCATTCTTTCCTCTACCCAGCCTGGATTCATTATTTCTCCAAGGAGCCTTGGTTCTTTGTAATTCTTTTCTTCCATCATGCCCTATCACTTCTCTAACCACAGAAAACCCTGATCTACTATTAGTACAGATTGGTCTTCATTTTCTAGATTTTTTTGTATATGGAATCATAGAGTATGTACTTTTTTGTCTGTCTCTTTTCATACATCATAATTATTCTGAGGTTCAGCCATGTCACAGCATGTATCAATAGTCTGTCCTTTTTATTACAGAATAATATTAAATTGTATAAATATTACCACAATATGTTTATCCATTCACCTGTTGATGGATATTTGAGTTATTTATAGTTTTTGTCTATTACAAATAAAGCTGCTTAGAACATTTGTATATAGGTCTTGGTGTGGATACATGCCTTTCCTTTCCTTGGGGAAATACCTAGGATCACACTGGCTGAACATACGGTAGTCTTCCAAAGTATGGACATGGTATATCTCTCCATTTATTTAGGTCTTTAATTATCTCAGTAATGGTTTGTGGTTTTCAATATACAGGTCTTCCATATCTTTTGTCATATTTATCCCTATACATTTCATGTATTTATATTATTGTAAATGTGATTGTATTAATTTCAATTTCCTATTCATTGCTACTATATAAAAGTACAATTCATTTTTGTATATTGAGTTTATATCCTACAACCTTGCTAAATTCAATTACTTTTAATAGCTTTTTTGAAGGGTCCATTGGATTATCTACAGGTGATTATGTCATCTGTGATTAAAGGTAGTTTCACTTATTTCTTTCCAATGTGGATGCCTTCTGTTTATTTATTTATTTTTTTGCCTTATTGCATTGTTAGAACCTCTAATAAGCTGTTGAATACAGCTGGTAAGAGCGGTCATGGTAACTTTGTTCCTAATCTTTGGAGAAATCATTTACTCTTTCACCATTAAGTATGATGTTACCTGAAGATTTTTCATAGATTCCTTTAATCAGTTTGAGGAAGTTTCTTCAATTCCTGGATTGATAAGAAAATGTTTTCAACAAAAACAGATGTTGTATTTTGTCAAATGGTTATCTCCTTTATAGACTAATTAGCTGTAGTCTTTTGTTATTTCAGTGGTTGCTTTAGGGTTTTTCACAGGGTCTGTCAACATTGGCACTATTGACATTTTGGGTCACATAGTTTTTGTGTGTGTGTGTGTGTGCATGCGTGTGTGTGTGGTGGGGGGGTGACATTTTGTGCATTGTCAAATGTTTAGCAGCATCCCTGACCTCCACCTACTAAATGCCAATAGCACTTCTTCAGTTGTCATAATCAGAAACATCTCCAGACACAGCCAAATGTTTTCTGCAGGGAAAAATTACCCCTGGTTGAAAACCACTAGTTTATAGTATACATCTTTTACGTATCACAGTCTGTCTTCGAGTGATATTTTACTAGTTCATACATAGTATAAGAATCTTGCAACATCATACTTTCATTTCTCGCCTCCTGGCCTTTGTGCCATTGTGGTCATACATTTTACTTGTATGTATAAGTTTTATTTAAACAGTTTATTATCTTTTCAAGAAATTTAAATAAGAAAAGTCTTTGTATTTAACCATATGGTTAATCATTTCTAGTGCTCTTAGTTTCTTTGTTTACATCTGGTATCATTTTCTCTCTTCTTGAAGAACATCCTTTAATGTGTCTTGTGGTGTAGCTCTGCTGGTGCTATATTCTTTTGACTTTGATATATCTGAAAAAAGTCTTTGCCTTCATTTTTTGAAAGATATTTTCAATGGGTAAAGAACTCTAGGTTGCCTTTTTTACATTCGGAACTATAAAGATATTTCTCCGCTGTTCAACAAGAAAGTGGCTGACATTTTTACCTTTGTCTACTCTACTTAATGTGTCCTTTTTTAAGGCTTCTTTTAAGATTTTGTTTTTATCACTGGCTTTAAACCATTTGAGTATAAGTGTATCATGGTGTAATTGTTTCCTGTGCTTGGGTTTCATTGAACTGCTTGGATCTATGGATTTATGTATTTTTTTTCATCAAATTTAGAAAAACTTCAGACATTATTTCCACTAGTTTTTTATGTCCCACTTTCTCCTCTCCTTTAGGTATTTCAACTAACCATATATTTGGCCACTTAATGTTACCTCACAGTTCACTGATGCTCTGTTCATTGTTTTTCAGTCTTTTTTTTTTTTCTATCTGTGATTTGTTCTGTATAGTTTCTATTGCTGTCTTCTAGTTTACTCATCTTTCTTTCTGCAATGTTAAATTTACCATTAATCCTGTCCACTGTATGTTTTAATTTTTATTTATTTATTTTTTTAGAGACAGGGTCACGCTCTGTCACCTAGGCTGGAGTGCAGTGGCATGATCTCAGCTCACTGCAGCCATCAACTTCTGGGCTCAAGTGGTCCTCCTGCCTCAGCCTCCCAAGTAGCTGGGACTACAGGCATGTGCCAATACTCTACTGTACTTTTTATCTCAGGCATTGTAATATTCATGTCTAAAAGTCTCATTTGGATCTTTTAAATTTTTTTCTTTTCTATACTTAACATGTTTAATCTTCTAGCTTCTTGAACATACAAAATAGTTATAATATTCATTTTAATGTTTTTGTCCTCCAATTTTGTCACTAAATCAGCATCATTCTGGGCCAATTCCAATTCATTTCCTCTCCTTATAGGTTGGACTCTTCTGCTGCCTTTCATGCCTGATAATTTTTGATTGGATGCAGACATTGTGAATTTTACCTTATTGGGTACTAGATATATTTGTATTCCTAAAAATATTCTTGAGTTTTGTTTCAAGATACTGTTAAAGTTATTAGGAAACATTCCTATCCCTTTGGATCTTGCTTTTAAGCTTTGTTAGGCAGAAACAAAGCAGTGTTTAATATAAGGTTCGTTTTTCCCCACTACTGAGGCAAGACGCTTTTTAATACTCTGATGCTTCCAATATTATGAGATTTTCCATTCGGACTGTTGAAAATAGATGCTATTCCTGCCCCTGTGCATACTTTGGAGTTCGCTCCCTTTAATCCCTTTAGGTTGTTGTTTCTCTGACTGGGTAGTTTGCTCACACACATGTCCAGACCAGTCATCAACTGAACACTTGAAGAGGACCCTCCAGGTGTTCTCTTCCTGTGCAGCTCTTTCCTCTACGGTACTTTACTTTGCAAACACAAGCTATCTTGGCCTTCCCAGAGTCTCAGCTCCATTTTCTCAACTCGGCATCTGCCAAGCCCTACCTGGGGGTTCTCCTTGTGCTTCAGCTGGGAAACGTTCTCCAGTTTACCTCTGAGTTCAACCTGATAACTCCAATTCTATTTCCATACTTTAAGGTTCATCCTAGCATTCTCCTTTTTCATATTTGCAACTTTTTCCTTCAAAAGAGAGATGCCTTGCTTCTGCTAGCCACAATATGTTTACTTGTTACTCAGCCCTAGAATATACAGAAAGTAGTTTCAGAATTGCTAATCTATATCACCGTGAAAGACAAACCTACTAACTAGAGATCAAAATTTGTTCACAGTTCTTTTTATTAAGCTTTATTGAGGTATAATTAACATGCAGAATTGCACATATTTAATGTACACGTTTTGATGAGTTTGGACATATGCCTAAGAGTGTATACTCAAAATAGTTAGCTGGGTTCAGTCTATTTTCCCCCTGACCACTTCAGTGTGGTTATATGATTTATTGGAAAGACAGGTTTTTCTTGTTTGCTTGTTTTCCATTTTAGGATTTTTTTTTAACCCATACTTTTTTCCCTTTTAGAGTATATGAAACATCAACATGGTTCAAAAAGTCAAAAGTCAGAACTATATAGAGTTAATTTTGTATAGACTAAGATATGAATCTAATTTTATCTCTTTCTAAATGGCAATCTACCTGTTACAAAACCATTGTTTAAAAAGTTTGTGTTAGGTGGGCGCGGTGGCTCATGCCTGTAATCCCAGCACTTTGGGAGGCCGAGGCGCATGGATCACTTGAGGTCAGGAGTTCGAGAACAGCCTGCCCAACATGGTGAAACCCCATCTCTACTAAAAATACAAAAATTAGCCAAGTGTGGTGGCACATGCCTGTAATCCCAGCTACTCGGGAGGCTGAGGCAGGAGAATTGCTTGAACCCGGGAGGCGGAGGTTGCAGTGAGCCGAGATTGTGCCACTGCCCTCCAGCCTGGGCGACAGAGTGAGGGAAAATAATAATTAAAAAAAAGCTTATCTTCATGTCAGCAATTTTACATGCCACCTTTTACCATATATGAAAGCTCCCTATTCACTTGGATCTATTTCTTTTTATTCTGTCTGTCCATTTAGTTACCATCACATAAATTATGGTGGCTTTATTGTATGTTTTATTATCCGTAGGGCTAGTCTCCATTGTAGCTTTTCTTTTCTCAGTGTTTCCCTGACTATTCTTTTTTTTTTGTTTGTTTGTTTTGAGACGGAGTCTCCCCCAGTCGTCCAGGCTGGAGTGCAGTGGTGCGATCTTGGCTCACAGCAGCCTCTGCCTCCCGGGATCAAGCTGTTCTCCTGTCTCAGACTCCTGAGTAGCAGGGATTACAGGCACGTGCCATCACACCTGGCTAATTTTTGTATTTTTAGTGGAGACAGGGTTTCACCATGTTGCCCAAGCTGGTCTCGAACTCCCAACCTCCCAAAGTGCTGGGATTACAGGTGTGAGCCCAGGCTTGAGTCACCACGCCCATCCAAGACCCTGACTATTCTTACATGTTTGGTTTTTCATGTGAACCTTACTATCAACTTGTCTAGCTCCAGATAAAAACTTTTTGATATTTCTATTGAGATTGTGTTAAATTTATAAATTAATCTGTGATGTTGCATCATCCTATCCAAGAGCACTGGCTGTCTTTCCATTTGCTGTAGTCTACTTTTGTGTCTTTTGGGAGTGTTGTTTTTCTCATATAGGTTTTGTATATGTCATACTGAAATTTATTCTTAAGCATTTAACTTCTTTTTTGCTTTGTTAATGTTTTTTTTCTATTACATCCTCTGTTTTTTGCTTGTATATTTGAAGGCTACTATTTCTGTATGTAAATTTTTATCTTCCTGAATTCTTTTGTTCTTTGAGTTAATTATACCTTTATTTCTCTAGAGCTTCCCAGATAAGTGTCACACTCCATCTGCAAATAGTTTTACTTATTTCCCAATTCCTAAACCTCTAATTGATTCCTTAAATATAACTGCATTCATTGCCTAATATCTTCTTTAGAACATTAAATAGTAGTGGAAATAGTAGATGATCTTGTTTTGTTTCTGATCCTTATGGAAATTCCTGTAGCATTTCTTCATTAAGAAAGATTCTGTATTCAGGAAAAATCATAAGTGCTATCAGAAATATTCTTTTTTTCTACTGTCTTTATCAGGTTTAGGTATATATATTACACTTGCTTCAGAAGAATTGTTTGGAGTTTTCTTTCACTGTCTAGGCTGTGACAGAAATGTATGTAGCAGTGAGACAATCAGTTCTTTGACAATTCCTCTATGAAATCAACTAGGCCTTTTTGTGTTTCTCTGGGAATTTATCTGTTTATGCTTTCTTTCTGTAATGGGGTCAATTTTGGTACAGTTTCCTAAGAAATTATTCATTTTTTATGGTTTGCAAATTTATTTACACAGAGATCTCTCTGCCAGATAGTCTGTCATATTTTAAATCTCTTGTATTTCAATAGTTATCTCCCCCTTGTCATTTCATATTTTGTATATTTGTGCTATTTCTTTTTTCCCTTGGTTATGTTAGCCAGTGGTGTGTCAATTTTGTTATTTTTCCTTGAAACACTGATTTTTATTTACTTATTTTTTTTCTATTCCCAACCTTACTACTTTTTCTTTTATGTTTATTATTTCCGTCCTTATGTTTCATTTTGGTCATTTTGTTGTGCTTATCTTAGCATTTGGAGTTTGGAATTTAATGAGTATATTTTTTGTCTTTCATTATTATTGATATAAATGCTTAAGGCTGTGAATTTTCCACTGATCTTTGCTTTAAATATATCCCATAGATGCTAAGTAGTATTTTTATTTATTTATTTTTAAAAGTTCTTTAATTTTAGCACTCACCCATTTTGCTTCCTTTCAATTTGGTATCATGGTGTAGCTATTCTGAAATGATCCTGCTCCCTAATGCCCTCAGAATAAAGCCCCAAACCTGCAGCCCTTCATGGTTTGCTTATTTCTCCAGCCATGTTCTCTCTCTGTCATATGCTCACTCTGCCTACAGTTTCCTTTTTCCTTATACCACCTGGCCAATGTCTAGTCATTTTTGAAGATGAAGATCAAATTTAGGAATCCTTCTCTGATAATTCTCAACCCCCGATACCATCCCAGTTAAGCATTCCTCCTGGAAACTTAATAAAATCATATACTTCCTTTTTGTAATACTTATAACATTATATTTTAATATTTTGTTTTTCCACTAACATTGTAAGATCCTTGAAAGAAGGTATGCTTTTTTATTACTGTTCCCATGGTGTTCAGTAAATATTTGTTTAGTGTCCCTTCAGCTGTAGATTTCAAAACTACTATTTTAATGCATACATTCTGACCTGTGAGCTCTAGCATACTCTAGAGCTTCTTTGTCATAAACTTAGTTTGGTTGGTTGGTCTTAGCTTTTCAATTGAAGTGTAACATACAGAAAAGTACACAAATTACAAGTGTCCAGCTCAATCAATTTTCACAAAATGAAAACACCTATGCAACCACAACCCAGATCAGCTCCATGAATTTTTACAAAGTGAACGCCTGTGAAACTGTACTACATATCAAGAAATAGAACCTTACCAGCCCTCCAGAAGCCTCCTTTGTGACTCCTCTCAATTGTTATGCCCTTGTTTTTTTCCCAAAGGTAACCATTATCCTAATCTCTAACAACACAGATTAATTTTGTCTGTTTTTGAATTTTATATAAATGGGAAAATACGGTAAGTACAACTTTGTGTATGGCTTCTTTCACTCTGTTATGGTAGTTCTTTTTTATTGCTGTGTAATATTTCATTGTTGGAATTTACCACAATTTACTTATATGTTCTATTGTTAGGCATTTGGGTTGTTTCCAATTTGGGGCTCTTATGAATAAAGCTGCTATGAAAATAATCCTTACATAAGCCTCTTGTTGCCCATGTGAATGCATATCTTTTCAGTATGTACACAGAAGTGGAATTGCTGGGTTATCACTTTAGTAGAATAGTTTCCAAGCTATCATACAAATTCACATCCTTGCCAACAGTGTATGAAGGTTTTCACAGCTTAACAGCTTCACTGACAATTACTATTTTCTGACTTTTTTTCATTTTTTGCAGTTCTGGTGAGTGTGCAGTAGTATCTTATTGTGGTTTTAATTTGGATTTCCCCAGTGACTAATTAGGTTGAACACCTTTTCAAATGTTTATCGGCTTTTTGGATATCCCCTCATGTATAAGTCATATTCATTTTTCTTTAACTTTCTTAGTACTTCAAAAGAATTCCAATATGTTCTGGATACAAGCTGTCAGCTATACCTATTCCAAGTATCTACTCTCTCACCCTGACCTGGTTTTCACTATCTTAATGGTATCATTTGATGAGCCTAAGTTGTTTATTTAATATAATAGTCCAAATTATCTTTTTATCTTTTCGATCTAGTGCTTTTTAGTGTCCTACACTATTTAAGACATCTTTCCCTATCTGAAAGAGATGCTTTATTATTTCACCATTCATGCTTAAATCTACAATCTACTTAGTGTTAACTTCAGGATATGATGTGGGATGTGAGTTGACGTTCCCTTTTTCCCACGTGTGTATCCAATTGACCTGGCACCATTTATTGCTGCCTTGCCACTTTGCCTTAAATCAATCGTCCCTATATATATGATTATGTTTCTGGACTCTAGGCAAATTCTGTTTTGTCTATGTGTCTATCCTTGTGTCAGTAACACACTTAGTTGCTGTAGCTTTATAATAAGTCTTGATGATATGTGGTAACATTAGTTCTCCCCTTTGTTGTTATTCTTCACCCTTTGTAGCCCCATATAAATTTTAAAATCAGTTTGTTGATTTCCACAAGAAAACTTGCTGAAACATGTCAGCTGAAATTTGACTGGGATAGAATTGAATCCATTCATCAATTTGATGTATCCCTCCATTTATTTAGATTTTAATTTCTCTATCTTTTGTATTTTTCTGTGAAACATCTGAAAAGATTGTACACATCTTTCATTTAAATTATTCTTGGGAATTTGGTGTTTTATGTTACTGTAATTGGTATCTTTTCATAATTTTCCAGTTGGTACCGGTTATTTAGATAGCAAATTGATATATGTATATTGGCTTTATATCCAGCAGCCTTATGGATATAAATGTACTTCTTAATCCTAATGATTTATCTGCAGATTATATTTCCTTGGGATTTTCTATGTAAACAGTCATGTCTTCCATAAACAAGGGCAATTTAATTTCACCCTTTCCAATCTTTACACCTTTTTACTTCTCTTTCATGCCTTATTATACTGTCTCAGTCTTCCAGTAAAATTTATGAATAAAATGTAAAAGAGAATGCTTTAAAATTTCCCAATTATCTCTGGTGTGTAATTTAGCTTTTCTGTAGTTAGCTTCTATCATATTAAGGAAGTTCCCTTGTATTTCTAGTATTCTAAGCCTCTTTTTTATGATTGAATGTTGAATTTTATCAAATGCTCCTTCTGCATTTATTAAGATAATCATATGATTATTTGCCTTAATGTGGTAAGTCGCATGAACTGATTTCTGAATCTTAACCCAGCTTTGCATTCCTTAGTCACTGTATATTATCTCTTTAGTGTATTCACTAGGCTAATCTTTTTAGGAATTATATATCTTTTTCATAAATAAGATTGATCCATAATTTTCTTTTCTTTAAACACCTTTGCTAGATTTTGATATCATGGTTTTGCTGGCTGCATAGTACAAAGTAGAAAATGTTCCCATATCTCGATTTTCTGAAATGGTTTGTGTAAGTTTGGGTTTTTTCTTTAAATGTTTGATAGAATGTAACAGATTAGCAATGTCAGTGTGGAGTTTTCTTTGTGTAAAGTTTTAAATTATAGGTTCAGTTTCTTTAAAATATGTAGGATTATTCTGATTTTCTGTGTCGTTTTAGTTTTGGCAAGTTGTGCTTTTCTAGGAATTTATCCTAGAACTTTAGTTTACATTGTTCACAATATCTTCTTACTATTCTTTTAAAGTTTGTAGGATCCGAAGTGATTTCTCTTTTTTCATTCCTTACATTAGTAATTTTTGTGTTCTCTGTTTTTACCTTGATCAGTCTTGGTGGGGGTTTATTAATGATATCAGTCTTTTCAAAAGAGCCATAAATGTCCCTTTAAGCACTGCTTTGGGTACATCCATAATTTTTATTTACTATCCTTCAGTTCAAAGTATTTCCCTTGTGATATTATTACCCTTGTGATTTACTTTGATGTAGGTGTTATTTAGAAATATTTTATTAAATTTCAAAGCATTGGATGATTTCACACATAAGATGAAATTAACACATGCTGCCCCTATATCTCACTGAACTCAACTATATACTCTGGAAAGAATGCCAAGCCTAGCTATTTGTGAACTCTGGAATGTAAATAACAGGCAGATTGGAGAAGGGCCCCAAAACTCAAAATACCACAGAAGTGGGGATATAAACAAGATCCAAAGTCTCATAACTTAATATCCAAAATAACCAGGACATAAACCAAAGTTATTTAACATATTAAGAACCACAGAAATCTCATCTTGTATGGGAGAAGATAATCAACAGATACAAAAGGCAAGATGACACTTATGTTGGAAATATCTGACAAGACTTTAAAAGCTGCCATTATGAAAATTCTCAAGCTATCAGTCACAAAAATGTTGCAACAAATATTTAAAAAGAAAGTATCATATAAGAAATAGAAGATAAAAAGAAGCAAATGTAAATTTTACAACTGAAAAATATAACAACCAAAAATTTTAAACTCTAGATTAAAAGTGAGAATGCAGTGGAAATGCCAGAGGAAAGAGTCAGTAAACTTGAAGATAGATCAATAGAATTATCCAAGCTGGATAACAGACAGAAAAGACTGGGAAAAAAGGGACAGAGTTTCAGTGAACTGTAGAAAAACCACAAAAGGTAGCAAAGGATAGATACATAAAAAGTCAACCTGTACATTTCTGGTCAATTGATCTTCAACAACTGTGCCATGATAATTCAACACGGAAAGAAGAGGCAATTCAACAAATGGTGCTGGGACAGCTGGATATCCACATGCAAAAAGAATAATGCTGGACCACTATCTTCACCCAATATACAAAAATTAAAATGGATCGAAGATCTAAATAGAAGAGCTAAAACAATACAACTTTAGAAGAAAACATAGGGGTACATCTTCATGACCTTCAATTTGGCACTAATTTCTTAAATATGACATCAAATGCACAAGGGAGAAAGGAAAAAAACAGATAAATTGGATTTGATAAAAATTAAAAACTTTTGTGCATCACAGCACATTATCAAGAAGGTGAAAATAACCTACAGAATCAGGAAAAATAGTGGCAAATTACAAAAAGCAGTCTCCCCTTATCTTTGGGGAATATGTTCCAAGAACCCCAGTGGAGGCCTGAAACCACAGATAGTACTGACCCCTATTACACCATGTTTTCTTATACATACACACCTGTGATAAAGTTTAGTTTATAAATTAGGCACAGTATGAGATTAACAACAACAATAATAAAATAGAACAATTATAACAATATATTGTTCACAATTTCAAAGATAGAAGATTTGTTCTTACTATAGGCCTTAGCAGCATTAGCATATGATATGTTCTCGTTTTTTAAAATTAAGTTGGATACTTTTCATCATTTCACTTAAATGAAGCACTTTAGGGCTTCTCTTTGGCATAGCAGAACTGCCAACATTGCTACTCCTATGTTCTGGGGCCATTATTAAGTAAAATAAGGGTTATTTGAACATTAGAACTGCAATACCGTGACAGTCAATCTGATGGTTACCAAGTGACTAATGGGCAGGTATCATATACAGTATGGATCAGATGGACAAAGGGTTGATTCATATCCTGGGCAGGTTAGAGCAGTATGGCGTAAGATTTCATCATGCTACTCAGAAAGGTCTGCAACTTAAAGCTTATGAATTGTTTATTTCTAGAATTTTTCATCTAATATTTTTGGACCGTGGTTGACCACAGGTAACTGAAACCATGGAAAGTAAAACCAAGGATAAGAGAGGACTACATATTTGATAATGGTATAGCATCCAGAATAGGTAAAGAATTCTTACAACTCAAAAATAAAAGGACATACACTTCAATTTAAAAATAAGCATTCAACACAGGACTGGAATTCCTAGCCAAAACAATTAAGCAAGAACAAGAAATAAAAGGCATCCACATTGGAAAGGAAGATGTAAGTTTATCTCTCTGTTCACACATGAAATATATGTGGAAACCTCACAAAACTGTTAGAACTAATAAGCAAAAAGAAAGTTGCAGGATACAAAAATCAACAAACCAAAATCTATTTTATTTCCGTATACTAACAATGAATAATCAGAAAAGGAAATTTAGAAAATCTCATTTACAATAATATCAAAAAGAATAAAATAATTAGGCATAAACTTAACCAAGGAGGTGAAAGACTTATATATTCAAAACTACAAAATGTTGCTGGAAGAAGTTACAGACACAAATAAATGGAAAGACATCTCATGTTCATGGATTGGATAAATTAATATTGTTAAGATATCATACTACTCAAAGTGATCTGTAGATTTAATGCAATCACTGTAAACATCCCAATGGCTTGCTTGCTTTTTTTTTTTTTTTTTTGATGGAGTCTCGCTCTGTCACCCAGGCTGGCCATTTTAAAAATAGAAGAATCTATCCAAAAGTTGATACGGAATCTCAGGGGACCTTGAATAGCCAAAACAAGTTCGAAAAAGAGCAAATTTGGGCAGTTCACACTGCCTGGTTTCAAAAGTAACTACAAAGCTACAGTAATCAAAACAGTGTGGTATCAATGAAACAGAATGGTGAGCCCAGATTTAAACCCTTGCATATGGTCAAGCAAACTTCAACAAGGATACCAACACCACTAAATGGGAAAAAGACAGTCTCTTTAATAAATGATACTGGGAAAACTGAATATTCACATGCAAAAGAAAGAAGCTGGACCCTTATCTTACACCGTATATAAAACTTAAATGAATTAAAGACCAAAATATAAGACCCCGAACTACAAAACTAGCAGAAAACATAGGGAAAAAGCTTCATGACATTGGATTTGACAATAATTTCTTGAATATGACACCAAAAGCACAGCTAACAAAAGCAAAATAGACAAATGAGACTACATCAAGCTTTAAAACTTATGTGCATGAAAGGAAACAATGAACTGAGTGAAAAGGCAACCTATGGAATGGGAGAAAATATTTGCAAATCATATATTTAATAAGGGGTCAATATCCAGAATATATAAAGAACTCCTACACTCAACAACAAAAAAATCTGATTTTAAAATGGGCAAAGGACTTAAAGTGATATTTCTCTTGGTCAACAAGCATATGAAAGAGTGTTCAATATCACTAATTGTCAGAGAAATGCAAATCAAAACCACAATGAGATACCACCTCACACCCATTATGGCAGCTACTATCTAACAAAATCAGAAAATAACAAGTGTTGGTGGGAATATGGAGGAGTTGGAACCCTTGTACATTATTGTTGAGATTGTAGAGTGGTGCAATAAGCCTGTAGTTTCTTTAAAAACCTAAAAATAGATCTACTATATGATCTACCAGTCTCACTTCTTGGGTGTATATCCAAAAGAATTAAAAGCAAGATCTCAAATAGGTATTTACATACCTATGTTCACAGCATTATTCACAATAGTCTAGAAGTAAAAGCATCCCACATGTCCACTGATGGATGAATGGACCAACAAAATGCAATGTAACATATAATGGAATACTATACAACCTTAAAAATAAAGGAAAACCTGTTGCAATCTACAGCATGAAAGAACCCTGAGAATATTATGCTAAGTGAAATAAGCTATTCACAAAAGGACAGATGCAGCATTTTTCTATTTATATAAGGTATCTAATGATCATAGATATACAAAGTAGAATGGTGGTCACCAGGGGCTGGGAGAAGGGAGAAAGGGGAGTTGTTTAATGGGTATGGAGTTTCAGTTCTGCAAGATGAGAATGTTTTGAAGATCTGTTTCATAACAATGTTAATATACTTACATTACTGAACTGTACACTTAAAATGGTTGATAGTAAATTTTATTTTTTTAACCACAATCAAAAAAAAAAAACCCAAATGGACATTGTAAAAGTGGAAAATACCTAAAATTAAGAAATCAGCAGAGGAACTAGCAGCAGACTCAGGTATAGCAGAAGGGATCAGTGACAAAGACAGGTTGATAAAATATACCCTAAATGAAGCAAAGAGTTAAAAAAAAAAAAAAGAGAATGAAATAGCAGAATGGCGTGTGACAGAACTGTGAGGCAGTGTGAACCATTTTAATTTACATGTAATTGGAGCACCAGAAGTAGACAAAGAATGCCTAAAGAGCTAATGGCTAAGAATTCTCTAAAAACTGATTCATACCCATAGATGCATGAATCTCAGCCAATCACAAGCAATATGAATATAAGCAAACTAAAATAGGCACATTATAGCAGCTAAAGGAATAAAAGATATATTACAAATAGTGGAGAAATACAATGAATGATGGCTGACTTCTCATCAGAACCCTGGGAGGCTGGAAGATGATGGGGTGACATCTTTAATGTGCATGAGGAAAAAAGCTATCAACCCCAGAATTTTATATTAAGACAAACCAGACATTTTTATGGAAAAAAGCAGGCAGAATTAATCTGGAGAATTCACTACAAGAAATATTAAAAGTTCTTCAGACTGAAAATATATGATTTTAGATGGAAGCACACCCTGACTACTTGGGTGTGGGGAGGGGAGGGCTTGTAATGCCCCACCATTTGTGTTCCATCTAGGTTGTGGTATGGGGACTAGACATGTTCTGCTGGGAGGGGGAAGCTAGATCTTAAGCTGCCTTACCACCATGTGCCAGTGGGGCCTCACAGTGCCAGGGGCCTTCAACCTGAATTCTCCACTGAACCTGCTGGTAGGTAGAGTTTAGGTGTATTTGGGGTGAGAAGTGGGTAGAGGTAGATTGGTTGGGCCTTAGTAACAAACATTTCTGTTTCTCCCACTCTAGCATGAACATGTGAATATTTGTGAATTTCTTACCTATTTCCCCCCAGGGGAGAAAATGGGAAGTGAGGGCCACTGGTAAACACTGAGTTAGAACAAGTGAGTAATCCCACCTACATAATGAATGTGATGGAGTCATTGAAGAGTCTGTAGTTCCTCTTCTCCAGGCTTTTGTGATTAATTTGTTCAACCTCACTGGCAACCTCTTGACTGAAAACAGTATTAATTAGCTATTTCCCCTGACTGGGGAGCAGACGTAAGGACC
This sequence comes from Gorilla gorilla gorilla, assembly GCF_029281585.2. Classification (NCBI taxonomy): domain Eukaryota; kingdom Metazoa; phylum Chordata; class Mammalia; order Primates; family Hominidae; genus Gorilla; species Gorilla gorilla. The sequence continues at coordinate 166,741,105 of NC_073247.2, forward strand.
TTGAGCTCTCAAGGCTTCTCTTAAATTTACAGAAGTGGCCTTAGATTCTCTATGGAACTAGGGAATACTGGCTCTGCAGACGGGCTTTTAGTTTGCTCTCCAGACGAACCCAGTTTGAACTCTATCCACTTTGAAGTTGCATCACTAAATGAATTACAGCAATGCTTAGTCTTTAAAGTATGCCATATCCCAGACTTTCAATTAAAACTGTAGAGAACTTCTGATTATAACAACTCAGGGTTTAAAAACTGACCTGAACTGATTGCCTCACAGGTATGAGAGAATCGAAATCCCAATCCATATTGTACCTCATGTCACTATCGGGAAAGTGTGCCTTGAATCAGCAGTAGAGCTGCCCAAGATCCTGTGCCAGGAGGAGCAGGATGCGTATAGGAGGATCCACAGGTAGAGACCCTCTTCACTCCTCTTCTCTACTTCTCAGGACCTAGTCTCTCTTTTCTTCTTCTGTCCTTTTATCTTTAGCAGCTCAACTCTTGAGGCCCCTTTCTTTTTGCCTCTCTGGGAAGCTTTCTAGCAGTCTCCAATCATAATGTTTCTCACGTTGTATGATAATTTCTTCAACATTTGTTTTTCTCCTGCTACTTTGGATCTTTCAAGGGCAAGGACGCTTTCTTTTTTGGTTGAGAAAAGAGGATAATCCACAACATCTTAATCCTGTTGCCAAGCACTAGGTCTTGCCCAATAAATTTGTACTAAGTCAGAGCTTTGGTGAGAGACAGCAATTTCAAAATTATCACTTTGAATTATCTTTGAATAAAATCACATCCCCCAAATCATCAAGAAGTTGATATTGGGGATTTAAATACTACATATTCATCTAATACAGTTGGCAACGGTGTGATGCAGTTTATGGTTGGTATAGTCCATGACCATTTTGCTTTCCCTTCAGTGTTGCTTTGCCACTAACCTAAACTATTTTATTCTTTAGCCTTACACATCTGGACTCAGTAACCAAGATCCATAATGGCTCAGGTAAGAATTGTTTCTTGAGTACTCAGCATTTTTTCTGAGTATTTCCCTGAAACACTCAGCTGACAGATGCAAATTTAGTTTAAGTGAGTGAAGTGATGGGTACAAGTTGTCTTCAGGCTTCCTTTTCCAAGGGTTTTCCTGATCCTGAGCCCAACATTTCTTGTGAACTCTGGGGATCCATGAATCCTATAAATACAGCCTAGAGTAAGACAGGAGGAAAGACAGGAAAGAGCTTTATGATAGACCTACTCAGTGATATACTGGCACACATTTAACAACCAGATCTCAAGGAGCAGGGAGGACCCCAATTTGTTGTGTTTGACGGTTTCCATGGTGTAATGCCCCTGGCATGGCTGGTTTCAAGCAACTAACATGTCATCAACTAGCTTATAAACTTCTTGGAATTTTAATAGTTGGCTTTTGTGAGCTGGCATGAATTGGTTCCAGCATAACACTACCAGCCTGTCGTGGTGGGAACTGAAAGAGATGGATGGATACACAGATAGACAGATTAAAGGGAAGGCATGAGGGAGAAAATCTTTTGATGTCAATAAATATAAAAGTAATTTTTGTACAAGGCAAAGGAACAAAAGCTGAATACAATATGTATACTAATTCACTTGTCCCTAACATACACATTTCCCCAGCCACATTTTCTGTCTGAGTAACCCTGACTTCTGGGTCACTCTGTGCACTCTTCCCCAGTTACTTCCAAAGTCACCAGTGAGGAAGAAGGGGAGGCTTTTGAGTGTTATAGGCAGTTACTTTTCAAAGAAAAGGGAGAAATGGCTTGGTCTATCTGTCCCATAATTTCGGTCTCAGGATAAAACATGACAGAGTTAAAAGTTGGTAATACATGATATATAACCATATTCTAAAGCCACAGTAATTTAAAAAGTATAAATAATAGCTCAAAATAAACAAATAGATCAGTGGAACTGAACAGAGTCCAGAGATAGGCCTATGTATATATAAGAATTTATATTTAACAAAGATATTACTTTAAATAAATGAAAAAAGCATGAATTATTTACTAAATAGGATTGGGACAGTTCATTTCTTTCTTTGTTCATTCAGGAAACATTTGAGTGCTATTCTAGGCACTAAGGTACAGTGCTGAACAAAAGAGACAGTTTTAACCTTCATGGAGTTAACATTCTTTTATTTCCATTTGGGGGAAAATAGATTCCTACCTAATACCCTACACAAAAAATAAATTCCAGATATATTTAAACTTTTACTATTGTGGTACAACCACTTTAGAAAAGAGGTTGGCAATTATACTTGCCAAATGTCATACCAGTTCCTTTCCTAGGTATATACGTCAAAGAATTGAAAACAGCTGCTCAAACAAAAACTTGTACACAAATGTTTACAGCAGCATTATTCACAATAGCCAAAAGGTAGAAACAACACAAATGTGTATCAGTGGGTGAATGGATAAACTCTGATATATCCATATAATGGAGTACAACTCAACAATAAAAAGAACAAACTACTGAAACATGAACAAAAAGGACGCGTCTCAAGAACATTATGCCAGGTGAAGGAAGCATCACACAAAAGGCTACATACTCCATGGTTCCAAATTCAAGAATAAGCAAAACTAATCTATGGTGTGGTAGCTGCCTGGGCCCAGGGGTGAAGGGGCATTTGATGCAAAGGGAACTGCGGAGGGGATTGTTTGAGGGTGGTGGAAATGGTATGTATCTTGACTAGCACTGGTTACATGGGATGTCTTAGTTCATTTTGTGTTGTTATGAAGGAATACCTGAGGCTGGGTAATTTATAAAGAAAAGAGGCTTATTTGGCTTTACAGTTTTGCAGACTGAACAAGAAGCATGGTTCTGGCACCTGCATTTGGTGAGGGCCTCAGGCTGCTTCCACTTGTGACAGAAGGCAAAGGGGAGCTTGTGTATGCAGACATCATGTGGCAACAGAGGAAACGAGAATGGTGGAGGGACCAGGCTCTTTTTAACAGCCAGTTCTTGTGGGAACTAACAGAGAAAGAACTCACCCCTGAGGGAGGTCATTAATCTGTTAATGAAGGACCCACCCCCATGACCCAAACACCTCACATGAGGCCCCACCTCCAACATTGGGGGTCAGATTTTAACATGAGGTTTGGAGGGCCAAATATCCAAATTATAACATGGGGTATACATTTGTCAAAACTCATAGAACTGTATACTTTAAATTGGTTCATTTTACTGTCTGTAAATTACACCCCCAAAAGCTCATTTTATAAGTTAAAGAAATACAGGAGGGAAATATAAGATTTTTTTTCAGACTCTAGGAAGGTGATAGCCTAAGAATAATGTGAAACCCTGGACTCACAAAAGGAAAGATTGACTAAATAAAAATTAAAGACTTTTATGGCCCCCTACAAAAATAAAAATGTTAATTATTATCTTTAAAAGAAGTATAGATTAAGATAAGATTATCAGTTTTTCACCTTTTCAAAGATTAAATTGAGAGACAATTAGGTGAGGATGTGAGGGAAGTGAACAGTCTCACTGTTCCTGGAGATATAATTTGGTACAATCTGGAAAATACTGGATAATTAGTTTTAAAGTGTACATGTACTTAGATTTTAAAGTCTTTAAAATAGCAAAAAACTGGACAGTGGTCATTTAAGTAACAGTCACATATTATGAGAGAGAAAAAGATACTTACATTAGATGGAATTTGTTTTAAAAGAGTACCTTAGAATCTTTGTCTCACCATGAAGCTGAACATTCACAGTAAAGCATAGAAGATGGTAACTCCCTTACTCTTCATCCCTCTGTTCTTCATTTTAAAAGAGGAGCTCTCAGGTGTATTCAATTAATGTATATTTCTGCAATATACATAACAGTTTATATACCTACAGGGCGCTCTGGAAACGTAAGTTGCAGAAGGCAGACTTCTGGCCCATTAGGAGGTTACGGTGGTTTACAGCAAGGGAAGGTCTGAAAGGCTGGGGAAAGGAACCCTTTCGTGGCTCTTAGCCCTTTTGCCTAAGGGAGTAAAGAGCTGGCCCTCTTTCTGCCAGGCTTCCCTCTGGCTTATGGATTCAAGATGGCCTCAGAATGGGTATTTTCTATGCTCAGCTCTTCTGTTTTTCCCCTGGCTGGGCACAGAAAATAGTTTACCAGTCCTACTTATTACACTTTTTCTACTTCCTTCTCCAACCCCTTCTTTCTGTGCTCATGGTTGGGGGTCTGTTGGTGATAGAGTGGAAACATGCTAGTGGATGGTGCTTTTCCACAATTATTCTCATCTTTATTTTTCCTATTGAAGTGTTTACCAAGAATCTGTGCAGTCAGATGTCGGCAGTCAGCGGGCCTCTCCTACAGTGGTTGGAGGACAGACTGGAGCAAAACCAACAGCATTTGCAGGAATTACAACAAGAAAAGGAAGAGCTTTTGCAAGAACTTTCTTCTCTAGAATAAATCAGGAGACAAAATGGGGTAAAAAGCTTCTTTTTCAATTTGTGTACTAAACACAGTCTGAAAATGCACACAGCTCACATGCAGGCAGACAATAGAGTAGTTATTTTTCACACGCAATCAGCACACGATGTCTTCCTGACAGTTTAATTAGAGTTCACTGAACCCTCCTACCTATAACTGACCAATAAGGAGCTTATGCAAGATGATTTAAGTAGAATATGAAAGTTATTTTTAAAAAGGCTGTGGGTGGTACAATGGCAAGGAATATCTTAGAATAAAATGTCTGGGGAGTATATTTTAAACATTTATATTTCCCTTTCTTTTAACTTGGAAGTCTTTATTTTCATTTTCAAATACATTCACTCACTAGAATATTTTATGTTTCAATTTTGTAGGTATGATGCTTATGGTGGACAAGCAAATAATAAATCTAGTGTGAGTGGAAGGAAGTACCCCACCTCTATGCCCTCATTGAGAGGGCAGTGTCTTCCTTCTTGATTTCTAAATATATATGTTCTGAGATACCTACCAAACGTTGAATCTCTGAGGGTGCCCTTTTTAGCCAAACATGAGTTCTAGCATATTTGACTCTGAAGTAAATTCCTATTGAGCAGATCCTATCTGCCTAGGAGTTTCCATTATAGTAAAATGTGTTTCTCCAGAAACATTTAGGATTGAGGATGTAATAAAAATCATGCTTTAAAAAGTTTGGTTGCATTACTCTTATCACGTAAAAGCACAAATGATAAATGTGTCTGCAGAAAAGACATACTTTTCTGTGTGCTTGTTGCATACTGGAAACAAAGTATGCTTGTTGGATACTAGAAGTTAAGTGATAAAGGCTGTTTTTCGTTTTTGTTTCTCCCTCTCATTTTTCACATTTCAAAGTGTTGTCCAGAACCACCTGCATCAGAATCACTTGAAGGTCATACTCTCTCTCTGGGGATAAAACCCAGAAATCTGCATGAACTACTTAGCTGATTCTGGGGCACACTAACATTTGAAAACCACTAGCCCTGAGCATATGGAATGTATATACTATATTGTCCCTAATTTCCCACAGCCACTGTTCTTCTCTATTCTTTTTCTTTCCCTATAGGAAAGATGAAAATATCCAGTGTAAAGTTACTTAAGCTAAATCAATTTTGAAGAAGAAAAACTTGGAAGACTCATTTTACCTGACTTCAAGACTTACTATAAAGCTATAGTAATCAAGATAGATGGTATTGGCAGAGGAACAGACACATACGTCAATGGAACAGATGAGAGAACCCAGAAATAAACCCATATAAATATGCTCAGCTGATTTTGAAAAAGTGCAAAAGCAATTCAATGGAGGAAGAATAGCCTTTCTGACAAATTATGCTAGAGCAATTAGACACCCATGGCGAGGAGAAAAAAGAACCTCTACTTAAACCTCACACCTTATATAAAATTTAACTCAAAATGTATAACGGACTTAAATGTGATACATGAAACTATATAACTTTGAAAAAAGCCACAGGAGAAAAGTCTTCAGGATCTTGGGCTAGGTAACAAGTTCTTGGACTTTGCCCCAAAAGCACATCCATAAAAGACAAAATCTGATATATTGGACTTCTTCAAAATTTAAAAACTTGTGATTTAAGAAGAGGAAAAGATAAGCTACAGATTGAGATGAATTTGCAAACCATATATCTGATCAATTTGGAATATATAAAGTGTACTAAAAACTCAACTGAAGTCACGCATGGTAGCTCATGCTTGTAATCTCACCACTTTGGAAGGCCAAGATGGGAGGAGTGCTTGAGGTTAGGCGTTCCAGACCAGCCTGGGCAACATAGTGAGACTCTTGTCTCTACAAAAAGTTTTTTTAAAAAATTAACTGGGCACCATGACACACACCAGTAGTCCCAGCTACTAGGGAGGCAGGAGGATCACTTGAGCCCAGGAGTTTGAGGCTGCAGTGAGCTATGATCACACCACCACACTCTAACCTGTGTAACAGAGTGAGGCCTCATCTCAAAAAAAAAAAAAAAAAGGCCACAAAACTCAACAATAAAAACAAACAGTCCAATTAGAAAATGGGCAAAAGACGTGAATAGATGTTTCACTGAAGAGGATCTATAGATGGCAAGTAAGCATATGAAAAGCTGTTAAACTCCATAGGTCATCAGGGAATGCAAACTGAAACCACAGCGAGGATATGACTTACTTGTCTCAATGGCTAAAGAAAAAATAGTGAAAATACCAAATACTGATGAGGATACAAACTGGATATTTTATACATTGCTGACAGGAATGTAAAATGGTACAGCCACTCTGGGAAAGAGTTTATGAATTTCTTATCAAGTTAAACATAATTTTTTAATCAAGTTAAACATAAGACCCAGCAGTTGTGCTCCTGGACATTCATTCCAGAGAAATGAAAACCTATATTGTACTTGTACTCAAATATTCATAGGAGCTTTATTTGTAATAGCCCCAAACTGGAAACAACCCAGATGTCCTACAACAGGTACATGGTTAAACAAACCATCCATAACTTGGAATACTACTCTGGAATGAAAAGGAACTAACTGTTGATACAAGAACTTGGTTGTACCTCAGGGGTATTATGGTGAACAAAAAAAAGCCAGTCTCAAATGGTCACATACTGTATGATCGCATTTATATAACATTCTTGAGGTGACAAAATTATTGAAATGAAGAACAGATTAATGGTTGCCAGGGATAGGGACTGGAGGGGGTGTGGGGTATGTATGACTAGAAAGGGATGAAGCAAGGAGTTCCTTTGTGCTGATGGAACAGTTCTATATGATTATGATGATTATGATGTTGATTATAACATTTGATTATGAGATTAAGCACATGAATCTTTACCTGTGCTGAAGTTGTATGGACCTACATACACACAAATGAATGCATGTAAAATCTGGTGATACTGAATAAAGTCTGTAGTCTAGATAGCAGTATAATATTATTGTCAATGTCTTGGATATGAAGTTGTGCTATAGTTACAAAACCGTACCACTGGAGGAAACTGGGTAATGGATACATGGGACTCTGTACTATTTTTGCAACTTCCTATAAGTATATAATTATTGCAAAATGAAAAGTTGTAAGTTTTAAGTAAGGAACTGGGACGTATGGTACCTATTTTATGAAATAAGAAAAGGGTGTTAGAAAATTTGAGGGGAATAAAACGATTGGAATATTTTTACATGCCAACCTTTAGCACAAGTCCTTTTCCCTTTCTGGGTTTCATTTTCTTTAGGTATAGAATGAGATTAGAGTAGTTGACCACCAAGGTTTCTTTTAGCTCAGTGTCCAGTCTTTAAAAGTGTTGAGCATCACAAGAACCAGTGGTGTGAACAGGATGTATCATTATTTTCCCAGCTGCACCAATCTGGCTTACCTTTACACAACCCTGTATCCCCTTATGAACACTAGATTCTCTATTCTCAATCACATCCAAGACTCTCATGGTAACTGTATATACTTGTTCTCTCTGTTTTCTTATCTCCTATAATTTCAACTCATTGCCTTGTGACCTCTGTCCACAGCACTTCATTGAAACTACTCCTGCCAAAGTCACCAATGAGCTCCACACAGTGAAAGTCAATAGTTGCTTTTCCCATCCTTGATGAACCTCTCAGTATTGACACAGTTGGTCACTCCTCCTTGAAATCTACTTCCTTGGTTTCTCTTATTTTCTTCTCTGGCTATCCTTCCTGCTATCCTTTTCTTCTCTAGCTGTTCCTTCTCAAATTCATTCATAGACTTCTCTATCTTTGCATACCTATATGCAGTTGACACACAAATCTGTATCTGTCCACGCCTCTATCTGAACTCCAGACCTACATTTCCACCTCTCTACTGGACATTTTTTTTGAGACAGGGTCTCACTCTGTTGCCCAGGCTGGGGCGCAGTGGCATGATCATGGCTCACTGAAGCCTCGACCTCCTGACCTCAGCCTCCCAAGTAGCTGGGACTACAGGCATGCACCACCATGCCTGGCTCATTTTTTTGTATTTTTTTTTGAAGAGGCAGGGTTCCACCATGTTGCCCAGGCTGGTGGCAAACTACTGGGCTCAAGCAATCCACCTGCCTCGGCCTCCCAAAGTGCTAGGATTACAGGCACGAGCCACCGTGCCTGGCCTCCACTTGGCTGTCTTAATGGCATGTAAAAATTAATATATCTAAATCTGAAATCATGGTTTTCAATCTAAACTATATTCCCTTCCAACATTTCTTACCTCAGTGAATAGTGAATGTAACATCCATTTGCACAAACCAGAAACCAAATAGACATTCTTAACATCTCTCTCCATCACCTTCTAAACTATTTATATTGATAAAGTTATAGCAATTTGAAATTCTTTTTCTAGCCTAGTAATCTGAGTAATTTGTAGGATAAACATGTTGGGGGAGGGGCAGGTACATGGAGGTGTCAAAGTGCCTGATGGCTGAGGAAGCAGGCTGGGATTACTGCGTGGAGGTGTCAGAGTTTCCAGCTTTGTGGCTCCACGGTTGGGTGGAGGGGCAGGGGGAGAGATCCAGTGGAAGCCATGTTGTGCCAGTGCCCTCAGGGTGAGGAGGCAGCCAGCAGTGTGCTACATTAAGCAAATAACTAAGTTGATTGAGCGAAGAAGTAAATCTGTTGAGGAAAATGGGAGCTAGGTTTCTCAGTGTCAGAGAAATTATTTGAAAACATGGAAAGGCCAGGCGCAGTGGCTCACGCCTGTAATCCCAGCACTTTGGGAGGCCGAGACGGGTGGATCACGAGGTCAGGAGATTGAGACCATCCTGGCTAACATGCTGAAACCCCATCTCTACTAAAAATACAAAAAACAAAAAAAAGGTTAGCTGGGCATGGTGGCAGGCGCCTGTAGTCCCAGCTACTCGGGAGGCTGAGGCAGGAGAATGGTGTGAACCCGGGAGGCAGAGCTTGCAGTGAGCGAAGATCGCGCCACTGCACTCCAGCCTGGGCGGCAGAGCAAGACTCTGTCTCAAAAAAAAAAAAAAAAAATCATGGAAAGGAGGAAGGGTAAAATGAATCTCATGGTATTGGATTAAAATTGGAAAAGAGTTCATTAATATGAACTCTTGTTCAAAGGAAATATATATATATATATATATACACACACACATATATATACACACACACACAGAAACCCTATATATATGTATCTCAGAGCTGAGAAAGGTTTGTTTATATGTACATATCTGTCTCAGCTCCGTCCACCAAGAGGGACTAGAAGTGACACCCAGTGATTATGAGCACAGCTAGCACCAAGATGCTGATTTCCAAACCCTCCACTAAAAATGGAATTGAATTGACAGTCCAGAAATAAGCCCACACATCTACAGTCAACTGATTTTCAACAAGGGTGCCAAGACTATGGGAGAGAATAGTCTTCAACAACTGGCGAATGGACAAGTGGATATCCACGTGCAAAATAATGAAGTTGGACTGAGACCCCACACGATAAATGAATATTAACTCCAAACGTATTGAAGACTTAAATTCAAGAGCTTAAACAATAAAAACTTTATAAGAAAACAGTAGTAAATCTTTACGATCTTGGTTTTTGCAATGGATTCTTAGATATGACACCAAAGTACAAGCAACAAATAAAAAATAGATAAATTGGAATTTATGAAAGTTAGAAAATTTTGTGCATCCAAAGACATGATCAAAAAGTGAAAACTCAGGACAATGGCAGAAAATATTTGCAAATCCTATGTATAAGAGTCTAGTATGCAAAATATATAAAGAACACTGAAAACAACAAAAACCAAACAGCACAATTCAAAAATGGGCAAAGGACCTAAATAGAAATTTTCCGAAGAAGACCTACAAATTGCGAAGAAGCACATGAAAAGATGCTTGACGTTACTAGTCACCAGAGAAATAAAAATCATGAGATATGACTTTATACTAACCAGAATAAAAATGTAAGAGAATAACAAGTGTTGGTGAGGGTGTGGAGAAATTGGAACTCTTGTACACTACAGGTAGGAATATAAAATGGTGTAGACAATTTGGAAAACTGGCTGATGGCTCCTCCAAAAGTTAAACACAGAATTACCATAAGACCTAGCAATTGCATTTCTAGGTGTATATCCCACAGAACTGAAGACAGAAATTTAAACAAAAACTAGACAACCCAAATGTCTATCAACCAATGAATGGGTAAACAGAATGCAGTCTGTTCTTTAATGGAATATTATTTGGCCATAAAAAGGAATGAGGGGTAGGAGGGAGCAGGGATAGAGGGTTGATGGCTAAGAGGGATGAGGTTTCTTTTTGAGGGGATGAAAATATTCTAAGCTGACTGCAGTGATGGTTGTACAGCTCTATGACTATACTAAAAGTCATTAAATTGTTCACTTTAAATGGGTGAATTGTGTATAAATTATGTCTCCATAAAACTGTTTATTTTTTTAAAAGACACACAAAAGAAGAAACTTTCCTGCAGCTCCAGCTGACCTTGCAGGCTGGCCTCTTACGCTCTGACCTGTGCTCCCTAAGCTCCCTGTGAAGGAGATAAAATGAGCTCCTGGTCTGCAACAGCTATTGGTTATTGTAATGTCTGCTTTTGTTTAAAAAGAAAAAAGACCCAACTCCTTATACAGTTTGAATTGTATATATTTGGGGATGTCTGAGTTTCCTGTATCTGGATGTCTAAATCTCTTACTAGACTTAGGAAGTTCTCAGCAAGATGACGGAATGATCATGTTTCAGCCTCTGTGAGACAAACATTACAGCAGCAGATGGCACAAGACCCAGGAGCCTGAGGATGAACATCACTGGAATCCACACACTCAACAGATCTGTGCTTCCCAGGCAGCAGGCACCGGTTCCCCCTTTGCCTTCCACCATGATTGTAAGCCTCCTGAGGCCTTCATCAGATGCAGATGCTGATGCCGTGTTTCCTGTACAGCCTGCAGAACTGTGAGCCATTTAAACCTCTTTATAAATTACCCACCCTCAGGTATTCCTTTATAGCAATGCAAAAATGGACTAATACACAATTTAGGAGCAAGGTGTAGGTAAGACAAGGAAAGGACTGGAAAAGGGTGAAGTGACTGCTGTAAGGACTGGTAACATCAATCACGTGGCTGTGAAAGGAGGGCAACAGTCCTGACTGGTGGAGAGAGCACACTTTAAACTCTGTGAAGGCAGAGGAGGGGCCGCTAACATCTCAGCTATTTGTCTGGACAATTTAGCCCGGACTGCCACCACCACTTTCAACTCAATGGCTGGCCAACAAATCTTAATCTAAGGACTCTCAGAAACTTCCCAGGAACTGCTGACTCAAGTAGTTAACAGCCTCCATTCAAAACGATAGAATGAGATTAACTTTCTGGAAACTAACAAAACTCTTTTGTACAAGGGCTTAATAGAATTGGACCCTGATCCCAACTCAACACAATGGCACTGCTGAGGTCACTACAACTTCTTATGTGAATAAGAAGCTACCTATACTAGCTTGCCACACACAAACTGGTCTATTATCTCTAATGTACATGGTAATGGGACAATAACACATTACCCAGGACTTCCTGCTGGTCAGTCAAGGCAGGATATGTGCAACTGTCAGCATCCCTTACTGCACCTGGGTTAATGAAATATTTAACTGGCTTGGCTCCAGTTGGGGAGCCTAGCTGCAGTGTGTATCCTCCAAGTGGGCCTAATTAGAGACTCATTCTTGTATATGTTGCCCAAAACAATCAGAATGTATTTGGTTAAGGCCCCTATAAGCACAATTAATTAGAGTAATTTGATGGGGTGGCCTATGCTCCTGAGAATTCTTAGCTAGCTATTTGAAAAGTGAGGGATGGAGCTGTAGAGAGTGGATCTGCCATGGTGCCCTTGTGACCTGGCATGCATATATCTATGCAAGCTAGGCTTGAATTGCAACTTATCTGAGTCTTGGCAGGATGTATCATGATCCTCCCAGAACACAAGAGGATGGGAGGGTGGTGAGGTGCTGTTTCAAGGCTATCTCTAACCTCCTAATCTCTCCTGGGAGGCTGTCACTGAGACAGTTTCTCAACTGAGTACTATTGAGGTCTGAGGCTATCTGCTCTGCCCCACTCAGGGTATAGCTACAGAATATAAAACTGCTAGCTGCAGTCTAAAAGGGGCTCCTCAGCAAGGGAGTGTCCCATAACTGGTGCAGCAAACATGCAGGCCTTGTTTCAGAAGTCCTGTTTGGTGCAGGGAACAAGGACATGGGGAGCTGGCACCTTTGGCCCATCTTCCTGTTGCTGTCTATGTAGGTAATAAACTGAATCTTAAAAGGACATGTCATTACTTTAGAAGCCAAATCAATCACTCTTGGGCTTGGCCTTTTTTTGACAATGTGGTAGTTATGTACAAGAGTGTCTTTGTTTTTGAGAATTGTAAACTGGAGTGTTTAGGAGTGATGGAACATGTCTGCAACTTGGTCTCAAATGGTTAACAAAAAGCCATATGATAATGGTGGTACACACATGCACGCATGCATGCTGCAGAAATGTGAAGTGTTATCAATTGAACAATCTGGATGAAGTGAACATGGGAGTTCTTTGTACTATTCCTCCAACTTTTTGGTAAGTTTATAACAAGTTACTTTTTAAAATCTACATATAATGTACAATATCTGAAAGGCTACATGAGAAAATGCTAATTAGCTCATAACCTCTGGTGACTGAGCTTAAGGCCAGGGGGGAGTCTTATTTTTCACTTTGAACTCTTCTGTAAATTGTTTTTTGAATTTCTACAATGAGTATGTATTACTTTCTTAATACAAAATTAAAGTGTCCGATTTTTAAAATCACAAAAGTAATATAATAAAGGAAACTTGAAAAATGTGAAGAGAAACCTATAATTTCCTCAAAATAACTCATTTTTGGTAGTCCTTTTGGTTTTCTCTTTCTTATTTCTGTTATTCATTTCTAGTATTAATGTATCTTATAGTTTTGCATGTGGATTTCTTCATTTAACATAATTCTAAAAATTTAATATATGTTGTATAGGTTTCATAATTTATAATTTTAGATAGTAGCTTACTCTCCTACTGCCACCAGATTCACTAAACAACAACAACAGCAAACCCTGGGGAGAGGGACATCTGATTTCCAGAGCCACCACATTATAACATCAAAATGTCCAGTTTTAAACAAAAAATTATGAGGCATGCAAGGAAACAAAGTACAGCCCACTGACAGGAAAAAAAAGTTTATAAAAGCTGTCCCAGACAAAGCCCAGGTCTTGGACTTACTAGACAATTTAAATCAACAGTTGTAAATATGCTCAAAGAACAAAAGGAAACCATGAATAAACAATTAAATCAGGAAAATGATATCTCGCCAAATAGAGATAACAAAGATAAAATTTTTAAAAGGAACAAAATAGAAATTCAGGAGCTAAAAACTATAATAACTGAAATGAATAATTCATGAGAGAGACTTAACAGCAGATTTGAGCAGGCAGAAGAAAGAATCAGTAAACTTGAAGATAGGTCAATTATCAGAGACCCAAGTATCAAAAAGAAAAAAGAATGAAGAAAAACAAACAGATCCTCAGAGACCTGTGGGGCACCATCAAGCATAACAATGCACCCACAATGGGAGTTCTAGCTAAAGAAAGAAGGGGGGGGCATAAAGAAGTAATGGCCAAAAACTCCCCAGATTTGATGAAATCTATGAATCTACATATTCAAGAAACTCTTAAGTATTTTGAGAGGGATAAACCCACACCTAGACACTTCATAGTCAAAATGTCTAAAGCCAATGACAGAATCTTGGAAGCAGCAAGAGAAATGACTTATCACATACAATTGAACGTCAATAATATTGACAGCCAAATTGTTGTCAGAAATCATAGAGGCCAGAAGGCAGTGGGATGACATATTCAAAGTGCTGAAAGAAAAAAGTGTCAGTGAAGAATTATATGTCCAGCAAAATTATCCTACAAAAATGAAGTAAAATAATGACATCCCCTTACCAGTGGATCTGTTGGATTGAATTAAAAAAAAGAAAAAATAATGACATTCCCAGAAAGAAAAACAAGAGACTGCTATTGCAGACCTATCTTAGAAGAAATACTAGAGAGAGTTATTCAGGCTGAAATGAAAGGACAGTAGACTGTAACTCAGATTCACATAAAGAAATAAATATCATTGGTAAAGGTAAGTACATAGATAAATATAAGACATGGTATGTTGTATTTTTGTGACGCTTTTTTCTTCTACTTAATTTAGAAGACAGCTGCATAAAGCAATAATTCTAGGATGTGTTGATGGGCATATAATGTAAAAAATATATAATATGTATGACAATAATAGCCCAAAAGAGAGGAGAATAGAGCCATGTTGGAGCAAATTTTTTTAATATGGTTGAAATTAAATTGGTATTCATTAAAACCAGATGATTTTAAGTTAAGATGTTAATTGTAATCACCAGGGCAACCACTAAGGAAATAATTCAGAAATATAGTAAAGAAACGAGAATTAAGATGGCATACTAGAAAATATGTAACACAAAAGAAGGCAGTAATGGAGAAATAGAAGATCAAAAGACACAGGCATATAGAAAACAAAGAGCAAAATGACAGGCATAAATCATCGCTTATCAGTAATTAGATATAAATGAATGAGTGAGATTATTAGAATACACACAAAAAAATCCTATTATATGCTGTTCACAGGATACAGACTTTAAATTCAAAGATACGAATAAAGTTAAGATGATGGGAAAAGATATGCAAACAGCAACCATAACAGCTGGAACAGCTAAACTAATATCAGACAAAATAGATTTTTTAAAATGTTAGAGACAAATAGGGGCATTTTATAAAGTTACAATGGTCAATCCACCAGGAAGATGATATAAGCATATAGGCACATAACAACAGAGCCCAAGATACATGAAGCAAAACCTGACAGCATCAAAGCAGAAATAGAAAATTCAACAATGACTGTTGGAGACTTCAATACACCACTTTCAATAGTGGATAGAACAACTAGGTAAATGATAAACAAGGAAACAGAAGAACTGAATAACATTATCAACCAAGAAGACCTAACAGACAACTTACTTATAAGACACTTAATCCAACAATAGCAGCAGAATATACATACTCCTCAACTAAACATGAAGAATTATCTAAGTTAGATCATATGTTAGGCCACAAAACAAGTTTCAATAAATTTAAAGGACTGAAATTATACAATGTATGTTCTCTCTCCACAATGGAATAAAATTAGAAATCAATAACAGAAGAAAATTTGGGAAATTCACCAAGTTATGGAAATTAAACAATAAATTCCTAAATACCCATTGGGTCAAAGAAGAAATCATAAGGGAAAATAGAAAATACTTTGAGATAAATGAAAAAACAAACCAAAACTTATGCAATGAAAGCAGCGCTCGGGGAAAATTTATATCTATAAATGCCTACAGTAAAAAAGAGAAAGGATTTCAAATTAATAACCCAACTTCTCAGCTTAAGGAACTGAAAAAAAGCAAATTAATTCCAAAGCTAGCAGAGGGAAGGATATAATAAAGGTTAGGGTGGTAACAAATGACAAGGAACAGGAAAACAATAGAGAAAAATCAATAAAACCAAAAGTTGGTTTGCTGAAAAGATCAACAAAACTGACAATCCTATAGCTAGACTGACTATGAATAAAAGATTCAAATTTCTAAAATTGGGAATGAAATAGGAGACAATACTACAAACCTTACAAAAAGAAAACGGGAATTATATCCAAAGGGGCAAAGCAAGATCGTAGAATAGAAGCCTATGCCATTCATCCTCCCTCCCCACACAGAAACACGAAATTTTAACAATTATCTGCACACACAAAAGCATCGTCACAAGAACCAAAAATCAGGTAAGCAATCACAGTACCTGGTTTTAACTTAATGTTTCTGAGAGTCATTGAAGAGGATAGGAGAGACAGTCTTGACTCACAGACAGCACCCCTCCTCCATCTCCTGGTAGCGACCATGCCTTTGCAGGTAGGGAGCATATGGACCAGACCTAACTAGAGGGGAATTGCCCTTCCCAGTGGTCAGACCTTAAGTTTTTGCAGGCCTCGCCACCATGGGCCAAAGTGCTCTGGGGTTCTAGGTAAATTTGGAAGGCAGTCTAGGACACAAGGACTGCAATTCCCAGGTGAGTCCTAGTGCTGAGCTGTGGACTAGGGTGGCACATGACCTAGTGAGACACATACCTAATGGAGTGCTTGCAGTACCCCTTCCTCAACACCAAGCAGTGCAGCTAGCATCAAGGAAATGTTTAAGGAGAGAAGAGTAAAGAGGACTTTGTCTTGCATCTTGGATACCAGCTCAGCCACAGTAGGATAGAGCACTGGGCAGTCATGAGGCTCCCATTCCAGGCCCTAGCTCATGGACAACATTTCTAGACACACCCTGGGCTAAGAAGGAACCCACTGTCTTGAAGGGAAGAATCCAGTTTTGGCAGGATTCATCACCTGCTGACTAAAGAGCCCTTGAGCTTTGAATAACCAGCAGCAGTACCTAGGGAATATACTGTGGGCCTTGGGCTCTGAGATGTGCTGTCTTCAAGTAAGACTCAGCACATTCCCAGCTGTGGTGGCTACAATGAGAGAATCCTGTTTGAGAAAAGCAGAGGAAAAAGTAAAGGGAACTTTGTCTTGCTCCTTAGGTACCAGCTTGGCTACAATGTGGTAGAACAATGAGGAGGCTCTTGGACCGCATTTCTGGACCTGCTCTGGGCCAGAGGGGAGCCCCCTGCCCTGAAGGGTGAGTCCCAGACCTGGCAGCATTCACCACAAGCTGAATGAAGAGCCCTGGGGCTTTAAGTGAATGTTGGAAATGGCCTGGAAGAGCCCCCCAAGGGACAGGGTTGGTCGTGGCCACAGGGAGAGGCACCTCTGCCTGTGGAAGGGGGAGGGAAGAGTGGGAAGTACTTCGTCTTGTGGTTTGAGTGCCAGCTAAACCACAGTAGAACAGAGCATCAGGTAAATTTCTAAGATTTTTTTATTCTAATCCCTGGGTTATTACCCTGATACCAAAACCAGACAAAGATACATTAAGAAAACTATAGGCCATATCTCTGATGAATATTGATGCAAAAATGCTCAATAAAATACTAACAAACTGAATTCAACAATTCAGTTTACATTACAATAAATTAGATAACATAGATGAAGTAGACAAATTTTTAGAAAAACAAAAACCACCAAAGCTGACCTACCAATAAACAAAAAATCTGAATAAACTTATGAGAAGTAGAGAGATTGAATTACTGGTTTTAAAACTTTCCACCAGTAAAAGCCCAGGACCAGATGGCTTCACTGGTGAATTCTGCCAAACATTTGAATTCATATACCAGTTCAGAATTAACAGCAGT
The DNA here is from genome assembly GCF_029281585.2 of Gorilla gorilla gorilla. Lineage (NCBI taxonomy): Eukaryota > Metazoa > Chordata > Mammalia > Primates > Hominidae > Gorilla > Gorilla gorilla. The sequence goes on from NC_073247.2 coordinate 166,758,908, forward strand.
TCTTTACAAGCTCTTCAAAAACAGAAGAGGAAACACTTCTCAACTCATTCTATGAGAACAATACTACCCTGATACCAAAACCAGACAAAGACATCATATGGAAAGAAAACTAGACACCAATAATTCTTTATGAATATAGATGTAAAATTCCTCAACAAAATCCTAGGAAACCTAATCCAGCAACATATAAAAAGAATGAGGCCCCATTACCATGTGACAATTTTCCTAAGAGTGCAAGGACAGTTCAACACACAAGACTCAATCGATATAATACACCAGATTAAATGAGTAAAGGACTAAAACTACATGATCATCTCAACAGGTGCAGGATAAGCATTTGACATAAGCCAACACATTTTCATGAGAAAAAGACTCAACAAACTACAAAGAGGAAGGAACTTCCCCAACCTGATAAAGGCCATATATGAATAACCCACAGCTAATATCATACTTAATGGTGAAAGACTGAATTATTTCTGCATAAGATCAGAATCAAGACAAGGATGTTGTTTCCTGCCACTTTAATATTGTACTAGATATTCTAGCCAGGGCAGTTGAGGGCAGGGGAAGGCACCCAAATTGGAAAGGAGATGTAAAACTGTATCTGTTTGCAAATGGCTTGATATTATATAGGGAGAACCCTAAAGAATGCATGCACACACACAAAAAACCTATTAGAGCTAATAAATGAGCTCTGCAAAGCTGCAGACTTTGGGCAGGGTTGCTAGCTGCTCTGATACTGGAAACCCAATTTAGCTGGGGGATGTCAAAACAAATGGGTACGGGGTTTCTTTTGCAAGTGGTGGAAAGGTTGTAAATTGATCTTGGTGATAGTTGCACAACTCTATGAATATACTAAAAACTACTGAATTTTACACGAAATGAGGGAAAAGTTGTAGTGTGGTGGGCCCCCCACCATGTTACTTAAGAGTGTATGTCCACGGCTTGAAACTTCAAGGCTTGGCGGTGAGCCAAGGCCATGGTGCCCAGCCAAGGAGAAGGTGTCCTTGAGAGCCCAAACATCCTGGAATGTATCTGGGAACCTACTACAGCAAACAGTCTCATTGCACACAGTAGGCAAAGAGCCAGGAAATTAGCTTAAAAGCAGCTTAGAGATGGGAGGCAGGGCAGATCTCTGGAGTTGTCCTGCTGCTGCCCAGGAGTGCCCTGTATGTAAGTCCTAATAAACTCCTAAGATGGACTTCTTTGGTACCTTGGCTCCTTCCCAGTTTGGGGGGCCCAGTTTGAGGGAATGTTACAGTGCCAGGCTTTTCTCATAATGAAGATATATGTGAATTAAATATCAATAAAGCCATTTAAGAAAATATGCCTTAGAAAGATGTGATTTAAAAGTAATGTGTGTGCGTGTCTAAACAAACTTCAACATTCATTAAAGGAATACATGAACATACAACACTCAACAAAACAAAATGAACAGTATCTGGCATCCAATCAGCAATTACTAGGTATAGGAAGAAGCAGAAAAATGTGACCCATACACAAGACAAAAATAAGTCAATAGGAACAGGCCAAGAAATGCCCAAGATGATGGAATTAGCAAATATTTAAAAATAACCATTATAACTATTATAATATCCACAAGGGTTTAAAGGAGAATGTTCATTCTTTTAAAATCTTTCATTACTCTCATTATGTTGAATAATATAAAAAGAACCAAATGGAACTTCTAGAGATGAAACATGCAATATTAGAAACGCAACATGTTCTAGATGGGATTAACAGCAAATCAGACTCTGCAGAAGAAAAGATCAGTGAATTTGAAGGCACAACAAAAGAAAATCTCCAAACTGAAGCATAGGGTAGGAGGAAGGCTCTTAAAAAATGGAAATGAACAGAGCTTTGGTGAACTGTGATACGATCATCAAGAAGTGGCCAGACGTGGTGGCTCACGCCTGTAATGCCAGCACTTTGGGAGGCCCAGGCGGGCAGATCACTTGAGCTTAGAAGTTTGAGACTAGCCTGGACAACATGGCAAAACCCCCCATCTCTACAAAACATACAAAAATTAGCTGAGTGTGGTGGCACATGGCTGTAGTCCCAGCTACTCAGGAGGCTGAGGTGGGAGGATGGCTTGAGCCCAGGAGGCAGAGGTTGCAGTCAACCGAGATTGCACCATTGCACTCCAGCCTGGCTGGGCGACAGAGCAGAACCCTCTCTCACTAACAAAACAACAACAACAAAATCACTGAGTGTAATACACATTTAATTGGAACACTCCACTCAATAATAGAAGAATATACATCTTTTCAAGTTTACAAAGAACATTTACGGCTGGGCGTGGTGGCTCACGCCTGTAATGCCAGCACTTTGTGAGGCCGAGGCGGGCGGATCACGAGGTCAGGAGATCGAGACCATCCTGGCTAACACAGTGTAACCCTATCTCTACTAAAAATACAGAAAATTAGTGAGGCATGGTGGCGGGCACCTGTAGTCCCAGCTACTCGGGAGGCTGAGGCAGGAGAATGGCGTGAACCCGGGAGGCAGAGCTTGCAGTGAGCGGAGATCCCGCCACTGCACTCCAGCCTGGGCGACAAAGTGAGACTCCGTCTCAAAAAACAAAAAAAGAACATTTACCTTGATAGACCATATTCTGTGCCATAAAATAAATCTCAAATTTTAAAAGACCAAAGTCAGAAAAAGGTGTTTCGACAACAAAAGCAGTATTTAGCACTAAATGGCTATATTATAAAAGAAGCAATACATCAAGTCGGAAACCTAGCCTTCTACCTTAAGAAACCAGAAAATAAAGAGCAAAATAAACCCAAAGCAAGTAGAAGAAAGGAAATAATAAAAAGCATAAGTTAATGAAATAGAAACAGAAAATAGAGAAATCCCATGGAACCAAAAGTTGGTTCTTTGAGATCAACACAATTAACTCTTTAGGCAGACCAATCAAGAGAAAAAAAGAACATACATTACCAATATGAAGAGTGAGAGAAGTAACATCGGTAACGAGTCTACAGATATTAGAAGGATAATAAAGAAATACTATGAACAACTCTATGGACTTGTGAATCTGGTGCTGCCTAAAGAGTAGGAAGACATGACCTCAAGCAGGCTACAGCCCTGATAATGTGTGACTGAAGCTTCCCTAACAATGCCATATCAAGAATTTCCAAGGTACTGTCATAGGATCACCTAACTTCCCAAGACCTGAAGATCTCGAGAGCTTTCATATGGAGTCCCCAACATGTCCCCGTTCCTCATAATATTCGTTAATGGTTGTTGTTTATTTTGTTACTGTGGCATGCACTATGCAAAGTGCCCTAGCTCCTCCAGAGATGCCCTGCCCCAAACCTGGACTTGCCCTCAGAAACCAAGCAAGTGCGTGGTACCCGCCTTCATGGGCCGGGCAGCCATCTTTCCCAGCATTCTTGCAGAGCCCGAGCTCCTCGCAAGTTCAAATCCCACCTCATAATGCTGGATGTCTGCGTCAGGCTGCATGAAGTAAGGTCGCCCGCTGAGGGCTCCCTGCAGGGTCAGGCATTTCTTCCGTCACCTGGGGCTCCTTGTCCAACACCAGGGGTGCCGGTACCCTGCTCAGGGTTGCCGGTCCTCTGTGGTCTGGAAGAGGTGGGGCTGGACTCTGTCGCCATCACCCTCGACTCGCGCATGGGGTTATCTGCGTCCAAGGCTGCCCTCGGGGCGACCACCGATGAGCCCACGGAGCCTGAGCCGAAACAACTGGCTGGTGAGTAGGAGGCCGGGTATGGGCAGCCCACGCAGCTAGTGCAGTCTGAGTGGGGAAGAACCTCCTAATGGCTGCACCTTTTCTCCTTCCGCTCTCCCCACTCCCCCTCCCCCTCCCCCTCACCTCAGTGCCCTCCCCTTTTCCACGTCCCTGCAGGAGGGGGAGTTTGAGCTGTCATTTCTAGTAATCTTTGAGCAGAGAAGGGAACCTCTGGTGGGTTGTTTGTTTGTTTGTTTTTTGTTTTTTGAGACAGAGTCTCGCTGTGTTGCAGGCTGGAGTGCAGTCGTGCGAGCTCTGCTCACTGCAACCTCTGCCTCCCTGGTTCAAGCGATTCTCCTGCCTCAGCCTCCTGACTAGCTGGCACTACAGTAGCCCGCCACCACGCTCAACTAATTTGGTATTTTTAGTAGAGACGGGGTTTCTCCATGTTGGTCAGGCTGGTCTCGGAACTCCTGACCTCAGGTGATCCGCCTGCCTCAGCCTCCCACAGCGACCTCTGGTGTTTTTAAGTACAAATTCCAAACTATTTAGAAATTATTCAACTAAGATAGGAGACAAAGAGGGTGGAATAATAACCCAGGCTTCTTAGAAAGGCCTCATTTCCCAAGTTCACCCCAGTGCCCTTATAAATTATAACATTCAGCGAGTCTTCTGAAGGAAAGTCTATTGAATAGATTCTCCCTTACGTATTCCTAACCTAACGTCCATGAATAGGCTTTAGAGTGTCCATGGCACAATTTTTGTGCCCTGTGTATGTTTCCAGGAGGAAGATTTTTGATTCCTAGAGTGACCCGTTGCTCAAAGGATAGACTCCCAGTCTACCCAGTCTAGCCCCATTCCCTGTTGTTTGAGCTTGTAGTGAGCAGTGACTTGATAAACAATCTGTGCTATTGGCAGAGTATACTTAAATTTTACAGCTATTGAAAGCTTCATAGCTAGCTCACTGTTTTGATCACCCCTTTATTTTGGTATTTTGCTTAAACTGTTCATTGACTTAATCTGTATTTGCCTTCTGAAGTTTTATCTTCTTATCATCGTGCTAATGTGCATGTGTTACAGCAAGTTACTAAGTTAAATAGAGATTAATTTCATATATATATATATGTTTGCCAAGCATTATTCTCAGCAGGCCACATACTAGATTCTCTGTATATATTATACAGTCCTGGATACTTATGTAATATATGCCAGAATTGGCTTCTGAAGACCTAAAGAAATGCTCGTTAATGAATAAGTGCCGTGGATGAAGTTGTGGCATAATGATAGTTTGTAGACAGTTTTGAAAGCAAAGAGGATTTTGAACTGGTAAAAAGTAGGGAATCAATGCCATGTTTTTGAATGTGAAAATCAAATTATGAAACTTAACTTTTGAGGGGCTGTATGAAATGAATTCATGAATGGTTATAGGCATGAGGCCAGGAATTTAAAAGCTGTCACAATAAGCTAGGTACAAAGCTATGAGGTAGTGGACTCAAGAAAAAGAAGCAATAAATAAAAGGATACGGGATTCAGATAAAAGGATCAGAGATGGAGTGACAGTACAAAGAAAGTTCCTAACTGAACCTTCATGGAATGACAGTTTTCTTGAGAGAACTAGTGACAGTGGTTAATAGCTTGGTCTCTAGGGTCAAACAAATCTAGTTTCAAATCCCAGCCCTGCCATTTAACTACCTGTATGATCTTGGGTATGTTACCTTCTTCAGTACTGTTCATTCATTTAATAAGTATTGACCAAAACCTGTTACGTGCCATCTGCTTTGCTGGGCCTTGAGGACCAAAATGGATTCATTCCCTCCCCTCATCAAGTATGCAAGATAACTAAAGGCATTAAATATCATGTAACATATAACAGTGCAAATTGTAATACATGTAATGAAGAAAATGTTTTTGAGGATTCCCTATGTCATTTCTCCAACATTTGATTGCATCTGTACTTAAGTTAAAATTACCAATTTTGGTTCTGAAAATTATTTCTCAGTCTGTATTCTCATGCTTGTCATTGTCTCTAATTTAGATCTAATACAGTACATCAGTGAAACTAACATAAGCATTGAACATCTGGCTAATGTTCTTTCTGAAAAAACTAGGAGCAGTAGCTGGGTGATGGTGTTCAAAGCCCTGGTTACTGTACATCACCTCATGGTGCACGGAAATGAGGTGAGCGTAAGCATGCAATTGCAAAATGTTCTTGGTTTGTCAAGGGCTTACTACCTTATACTTTAATTAGTGGCAAGTGAGGGAAGTGAATAGCAGTAGGTATTTAAAATATTTTTATCTGTTTTTATTAATGAATATCTTTGTGATCAGTATTCTTTGAGGTGTATCATTTTAGTCACTGATAAAATAGCCACTGGATAACAATGTCCATAATAGAGTGGATATTTCTGTCAATTCTTTAGAGGATTTAGACCCCAAAAAGCCCCTTAGAAATGTGTTACCTCATACCTGCTTTACTTTGACAGGAGAGACTACACCTAAGCATATTACCTCATCACCTACCCATCTCTCTATATTTTACAGAACAACTGGAATGCTCCATAACATTAAATTACTTATTATTTTCTATTTTAAATTCACAGACATTTTCCCTCAGTAAGTTTTGTATTAAAAAATCAGGGTTTAGAAATTGACTGGATTTTGAAACTCATTATAAAGCAACAGTAATTACACAGTAGAGTATCGGTAAAAAATAGAACATATATATAAATGGAACACAATAGAGAGCTTGGTTATAGAACTACACTTATATGGGAACTTGGTGGCACTAAAAAATGTGGGGAAAAGCATGGGGGAAAGAATTTAAAATAAAGCCTATTGGCACAAGCAGCATCCCTATGGAAAAAATAGAATGAGATGCTTATGTTACTCCATATACAAAAATAAATTCCACATGGATGAAATATCTAAATTCAAAAAATAGATAAAATTGAAGAAAATGTAGGAGAATATGCTTATGACATTTGGGTAGGGAAGGCGCCATAGTTAAAAGAAGATATTTGCAACATATATACTATAGACTAAAGGTTAATATTCAGAATACATAATTAGTAAGAAAAAGGCACTACAATAGACTAATGAGCAAAAGAAATGAACAGAGGGTTTATAGAAAAGGAAAACAGAATGTCTAATAATCATCTGAGAACATGCTCATATTAGCAAAAATTAAAATTTCTGACAGTACGAATAGTTGGGAGGACATTGAGGTAATGGGAATTCACATACTCTGTGGATACATGTAGCTGCTGCAGTTCATCACTGTGGAGAGGAGAACATTGAGACACATTTAGAAAGTTGAAAATGCCCATCCCAGTGACTCAGCAAATCCACTTCTCACATCATGTTTATAATAATGAAAAACTAGAAATCACCTAAATTTCCATCACTAGAGAACAGATAAAATTTAGTGTAGTTATACAATAAAATGCTGTATTACATTAAATGGAATTGTATACCAATAAGGCTAGACCTCAAAAACAATGCTAATAGAAGAAGCAAATTGTAGAATGACACTTAGAGTGCAAAACTACTTACGTAAAAAATTTAAAATACACACAGTACTTGTCCATGGAACAAATACATGTGAAACTATGAGGAAAATAGACTGTAAAGATAATGCATTAAAATTATGATACCAGTTACTTCTAGGTAGAAGCAGGAAATGGATCTCAGGGATGGGGCTTTATCCGTAATCATTTATTTTCTCTTATTTTAATAATAGACTTGAAGCAGATATGTCAGAAAGTTAGCAGTTATCATTTCTAGGTAGTGGGGTCCACAGATGTATCATATTATTATTTGTATACTTCCGTAACTTAAAATTACTCAAAATCAAGAGTGGGGCATGGCTAGATAGAAAGTCTTAGAGGGAAACAGTGTGTATTCACATGAGCTTTAATGTTTAACTCCTTGTTTATTTGGGGGGTATATAAATAGAGAAGAGTTGCAAATCTTTATGTTGGCCAGCACAGGATATGATTGTGCGCAACTTAATCAATGTTCCTGAAATAGATACAAGGTGTGTGATAGAATTAAGTATACATTCATAATGACAACCATTAAGGAACTTTTTGTGCGTACAGAAACTAATTTTAGAATTTGGCACATTTGTTTGACAGCGTTTCATTAAACATGTTTCATGTCAGAGCTCTTTGTTCACTTTACACAATTTCCTGGATAAAAGTGTCATAGAAGGTAAGATGATTCTTTGATGGAAATATTTCCATATGCCAAAGAGGGAAAAGTTCTGAAAATTGTGCCTAGTTAAAAAAGTGTCTAAATTATGAAGGCTGCGATGTGCTATACATTTTAAGAATGTAAATAATCCCCAAATTCATTGATACAACGTATATTTGGAGCTTACTAAGAATAACAGAATATGCCATATGCTAGAGACAGAAAAGTTAATGAGACCTACAGGTCTTTGCTCAGTGAAGCCTTGTCCAGCCTACCAAAAATTGCAGCACCTTTACACCAGTTCTCTGCCTAGGTTTATTCTTTCCCCTTCTCCCTGACTGTCTCTGTGTTCCTTTTTTTTTTTTTTAAACATAATTGTCTGTCATTTCCCATTGAAATGTAAGCCCTATGAGGGTAGGAATATTTGTCTGTTTTTTTCACCGCTGAACTTCCAGCACTTAATACATCGCCTGGCTTATAGTAGGCACTCAGTGATTGTTTAATGAATGAATAAATTGAAGGGGAATCAGCATACATTTGGAGGTCGAGTAGAGAGTAGTTGAGTTTGTACCATGGCCTTTCTTCTCCTTTTTCTCTATGAAGTAGGCGGCAGGTCATTTGCTGAGTGGAGGGAGAGGGGAGGAGGGATGGTGGCAGTGGGATGAGGAGAGTAAGGAAAATGCTAACAATTTATAATAGTTTCTGTGAAAATGTCGAAGGAGCTGATACAGTTCAATTATTTCATCTGTTCAGGAATGTCACCATCAATATCCCATTAAGGGATGATATCAAAGCTCTAAGGAAATAAAAATTAATCTTTAACAGAAAGCTGGAAGAATGTTGGAGTAGGTGATTAATAAAGGCCATTCTAGCTTTTGTGCTTCAAAGATATTGTTGAAGTATACAGGTGAATGTGGAATAAGTCTTTGCATTTATTGACATATTGTAAAAAGCTACTGTTGGTTGAATTGGAAATAATCGAAATATCTCATTTTTAGGCTGTACTATGTCAACCTTCACCAGACGATACAGCAAGTACTTGAATGAAAAGTCACTCGCATATAGAATGATCTCATCTGACATCACATAAACCAAGAGAGGGTCAGTAAATATCATTAGTTTGTAAGCAAGAAGTACTGAAGCTTACATGTGGCCTGCTTTGTAGTTTGTCAAAAACAGCCCTATTTCAAGATGCTGATGTCACAGAGCTTCTCAAACTCTTAATTATTGAGGTTCATGAATTTCTTTTATCTTTTATAGGACAGATTGTGTGATAAGAAACTATGAATACTGAAGAGCTGCTAAACACACTTTCAGTTATTCAAACCCAGTTTAATGCAACATAAGAGCTTTATAAATTTTGTTAAAAAATATAGTAAATAGCATCCTGTAACTATAGGTAGGAGAAAGAATTTTCTAACTGTGGTGTTAATTGGTTGCGTTTTTATTTAATTTTCAGGCAAATCCTGATGAACTAACTAATGGTATAATACATGCTGCTTTTATGCTCCTCTTTAAAGATTCTCTTTGTCTCTTTGCAGCTTATAATGAAGGGATCCTTAATCTGCTAGGTAGGATAAAGAATAAACTTTTTAAATGATTACTTTTTAAAGCATAAAATGGTAAAATAATTTATTTGTAAAAATCCCTTGTCTCTACATTTAGACTCACATTTGCTTTAGATACAAAATAGAAAATCTTTGCAGGGTCATGTATACTTTCCAATACAAGTATTGTATTGCTTCATTGGTTAAACATTATTTGGCTAATTAGCTACAAAACTTTTCCACTTTTATGTAAGTGCTAACTGATATTTCTGGGAAATTTGTCAGGGAATCAACCTAGGTTGCCATGTTTATTCATTATATGGTAATAAGGCCCATTTCCACCAAGTTCAAATAACACAGTTTTGACTTTCCTAAGAAGGTAAAGCCTATAACATAAGTAATTGTTATTGATGATATACAAGCATATATTTTTAGACTTTTCAGGAAATTACTGTCATCATTTAGCCCTAATGAATGATTCATTTAGCTGCAATTATTCTCTAAACTTTATTGACGGGAATTTGATAGCTTTCCTTATACTGAAGAAATACGTAGTATTATACATTTGTAGGGTTATAAGAGAGCAGGAAACACAGCTCTTTCCCTCAAAGGGTTGCAGAGCTTTGTATTAATCAAAAAGACTGTAGACTAGAAGTCGTTGAAATTAAAATCTAAACTATCTGTGCATGCTATTAAATTCCATATACCCAGCACTAGTATTTGGTATACAGTAGTTACTCCATAAAAAATAGTTGATTATGGGGATTGAGCAGTGCTATTTCTTGTTATTAAAACAGAAAATAACTTGATTAAAATTATAATTGTTTTGAACAGGTTAAATTCATATCCAGAATTAGCTTAAAATAGAATAATCAGAATGGAGTAAAACTTGAAAATTGCTAAGATATTGGCTCCTTTATGGTAATTTTTTTCTATTTTTAGACAAATATTTTGACATGAGGAAGAACCAATGCAGGGAAAGTTTGGATATTTACATCAGGTTCCTTAGAGGAACAACCAAATTGACACAGTTTCTGAAAGTTGCAGAGGTACAGAAATCCATTTCTACTTAAGGTGTTTCTTTTTTTGCAATAATTTAGTATCAGTTGAAACTATACCTCTTTCCTCCAACACCATAACCACACAAATGCACAGAAATTGATAGTTGTTTTAACTACTTTGTAAACAGTAAAACTAAAACTAAAGTTAGGTACTTCAAATGTACTATCCAATGCACTTGCACTCAAAAGCAATCTTACAAGGACTTCTGTTTGCAGCCATAAAGATAACCAGTATGAAGCTTACCCTCCCACCAGAAACAACTCTAAAAGTAGACCAAAATATATATGACATAAGTCTTTTTAGGTAGTGAACAATAGGTAGGTTTGTGGTCAGTGACAGAAACACTTGAGGTGAGCCCCATGTTCTCCCTGACACTCAGAGAACCCAAGCAGGATAAATACAAAGAGAACCACACGGAGGCGAGTGATAGTCAAGCTTCTGAAAACCAAAGAGAACAAAGACGTATTACCCATGGGAGAATGACAATACGAATAATCGCTGACTTCTGACTACTTGAAAAATTAGAACACGTTTGTATGATATCCAAAATGCAGCTTAGCTCTTCTTAAATCAGCAAAGACTCAATAAGCTGGAAACCATCATTCTCAGCAAACTAACACAAGAAGAGAAAACCAAACACCGCATGTTCTCGCTCATAAGTGGGAGTTGAACAATGAGAAAACGTGGACACACGGAGGGGAACATCACACACCGGGGCCTGTCAAGGTGTGAGGGGTTACAGGAGGGACAGCATTAGGAGAAATATCTAATGTAGATGATGGGTTGATGGGTGCAGCAAACCACCATGGCACGTGTATACCTATGTAACAAACCTGCATGTTCTGCACATGTACCCCAGAACTTAAAGTATAATGAAAAAAATAAAAATAATAAAAAAAGTCTATCCTTAGGATAAATATAAGGGTGTCCTTAAGTGTGCAAGGCATACTTTAGCCTGATAAGGTATCAGCCCAGGAAGACATCTTACTCTTGGGGTATTTTGTCTTTCATGCACACAATGATCTCTCAGTTACATTTTTGTTGTTGCCACTCCCTGCTGTAATGTGTACTTTCCCCCTCTTTTTTGTTTCAGCAAGTTGGAATTGACCAGAGCAACATTCCGTATATTACTCAGGTCAGTGTATCTCTCCTATGTATTTAAGTGACGTTTTTGTCTTTGTTTATGTGTGTTTATTATATTAATCATCATCTGAGACTCTCCATCCTTTGCTATATACTTATGTGTGTGCGTTTTCATTTCTCCATAAGTAACATACATATGTGTGCTTATTATGTGTGTATGTGTGTGTATGTGTATAACAACTAGACCATGCTTTTAATATTATCAGTAGAAACAGCAGGGTATTTGGAATAACGAACTTAAATTTGAGGACTGCCCTGTCCACCTTTCAGGTATATGGTCTCAAGCAACTCATTTCCATTCTCTGTTCCTTATTTCTGCAACTGCAAAATGGGTATGATGCACCACCTGGCTCATAGTAGTGTTGTAAGAATCAAAGGAGCTCAGGCTTTTTTTCTTCCTCAGCAACTAGTTCTCAGGGATCCCCTCATGGGCATAGGTGTGATCTGGGGTAGAGGTGGCAGTGCTGGAGGTGTGGAGAAGATGGGCCTCAGGCAACCTGCTTGTGGATCCTACTTAGCCCTCTGGACCTGCCTGTGCTCCAACCCAGATATATCATGGGGCCTGAGCAGCAGGGCCTCTGGCCCAGCCTGTACCTACTACAGAGCCCTTTCCTACTCTGGGCCCCCAAATTTAGGTGGCAGGCCTAAATTTTAGGCCACCTGGGATATGGATGAGAGCAGTTTTCCCTCATGTGGGAATATGCTGTCTCCAGAGCCCAAAGAAGCCTACCAGGTATCATGTATCCTTTTTTGTTGTGGGAGGTACAAGATGCAATACTTTATCTTTTATTTTGGATGTGATGTCCTGGTATGCCTCTGACCACTGGAACCCCCCAAATTTTATCAGTGTGAAAAGAATGTAGACTGCATGTATCTTTCACTATACTGCCCACTGCCTGCTCATCTGATCCTGTGAGCATGACATCATGGATACAGTGGATCAATTTCATGCTCTGAGGAGTGACCAGATGTTCTAGACTTCTAACTTTATTATGACAGAAGATAAGAGAGTTAACACAGCCATGGGTATAAAACTGAAAATGTAAAGTGTTGTTCATTCCATGTGCCTGTGAACTCTTTCTGAGTCACACTTCTGATGGTGATAGAAAGCAACACAGTCACCAAACCAGCAGCCACATACTATGTACCTAAAGCTGCATTAACTCCACCTCTACCAAAGAAGCTATCATGGCTGGCATAGTGGCTACAATTGGGGTACTACTTGATTGATTTTGCTGTAGTTGTTAATCTCCAGAACCCAACTGGTTTTGATGGGGAATGGGGACTATCACCACTAATATAATCCTTTCTACTATTTAGATTTGTGCTAATTTCTGCCATCCTCGTGGGAGGTAGTCCTGTTTTTGTTTTTGTTTTTGTTTTTTTTTTAATCTACTGTTTTGCTTGGAGGGTGATTGGGGGCTATATCAGAGGCACGCCCCTAGCTGAGTTTTGCTGTGGCTTAACTATAGTTATAGGCCTAGAGGACAGGAATGGAGGTGGGAGCAGATCCTGATGGGGCATGTAACTTGTGGAGTAGACGCCTCTGTATCATCTCCAACAAAGGAGGCTCAGAGGTTTCTGGAAAATCTGGAGACTCAAGACTTTCAGCGACTGGTGTGGCAGACCTGCCTTGGTTGGGACTAGAAGAATGAAGGATTATCTGAGATAACACATGTGGAATGCTCAGACAGTGCCTGGTTCATGTGGCAGTCATGTGTATGTGAAGAAGCCTGTGAAGAGACAGAAAATGAATATGTAGGGGAGAGAGGATGGTTGCAGATGCAAATAAAATGTTAGGTTTAGTGGCAGAGAAGGAGGGATTTTTTGGCTCATGGCTTATAAATCTTTGAAGGAAAGGAATGTTCTCTCAAGTATACACAGCACAAATATTCCTTCATGTGCAGACAAGTACAAAGGCAGCTTGCACGTAGCCCTGAAATCCCACAAAGTGGTCCACAATGGGAACCACTGTTGGGTGAAATAATGCATGGCTTCCTGAATGAGAACTCAGATGACCAGTGGTGGGAAGAGAGAGAGACAATGAGAATGTCTGGGTTAGTAGGGGAAAAGACAGAGTTTCATTGCCTCATGGCGACATAACCAGTTGATTTCAATCTACATTCATTCGTAAACATGCTTGACTCCTTATCAGTTATAATGAATGAGACACAATCCCGGCCCCTGAGTTCCCGAAAAAGACTGAACAAAAATTACACATGAAGAATCACTAGGTATCCATCACAATGTAGTCCTCTGATTTTTTTCTACATTGACCTTTCTTCCCGAAGGGAGGTGGCGGGGGCAGCAAGGGGACCTTTGCTAGGAACCACAGTCTCAGCCATTGTCAGATGAGCATTAACTGACCAGCACCTGTGCTTAGAGTTGTAAGGGACATTTGCCAGGAGGAGTACCTGAATGGAGGGCCACATTTCCCACCAGTCCACCCTCCTCCTTACCTCAGCTCTGGTCTTCCTGAGATCAAAAATGAAGTAGATGGTTGCAGGAGAGCCTGCAAAAGGCAGGCAGGGATCTTGTTGGTAAACTTTCATGCAGATTCATTCCTCTGTAAATCAACCCTTTTTCTGGAAGAGCTTCCTTATCAGTACGCTGGGCCCTGGCCCTCAGCCAGTACAGAAAGTCATTTGTCAAGGCCTTCAGTTGGCAGACGTGCTCCCTGGACTACGTGCTTTCTCGGGTGTCCCAGAAACCCTGGAATGGAGTGAAATGCAGGGCTACGTGGGAGAGCAGGGAGGCAAGAATTAAGTCGGCCCCACCTTTGCCCAACTCAGTGGGTCTCCTTGAGAGAGGTCTGCAGTTTCAAGGAGACTTTTCAGCCAATCTGCTGCGAGATCCTGTGAAGGGGTGTGAAGGTCTTCCTCTGTGACTGTAGATTGGCCAGTCTCTCCTTGTGTGTCCAACAGTTTTCATTATACTTTATGTGAATTAATGCAAAACTGCCAGGTTTAAACTGCTCACCATTTTAGGGATCCCTTCTGGATTTTACCTTCCTTAAGGGGAAATTTTCCTCCTTTCCTCAGTTCATCCTTTCTGCCTTGGCTTTGACGTGGTCTGGAGGCCACAGAGCCTCCTCCTGAGAACCTCTCTCTGGTGTGTCTGTTTGTGTCCGTCCCTCTCCTTTCGATCATTCCCTGTGGTTCCTGTTGGGCGTGGCTCCCATAAACGCACAGAGCAGGGTCTGCTTTGTCTGCAACCTGATGCATTGTTATTTCTCACCAAAACTTGCAGTCCAAACATCACATTTCCGGGCCACACTCTTTGTCAGAGCTCCAGGGGCACAACCCTGGGGACCTGCTGGAAGGTGCCACCGTGACGTGTGCCTAGATGCGTTTTCCCTCAGTTACCACAGCGTTCCTCTGGTTCTGGTGGCTGGAGGGTGACCGCGTGCTTCATGAAGGGGGTCCTTACTGCTTCGCATCCACCCTTTTCACGGAAAGCACTTTGTCACATGTTTTCAGTGTTTCTAAGCGATTTTCTGCCAATCTTGTGTGCTAAGATTGTGTGGCAGCGTTTCCACAGATTTATAGCTGGCAATGAATTCTCCCAAAGGAAATCAGACAAAATGTTTCCAACATTGTTCACATACTGACAACTTTTGTTATTTATTCTCTCAGAATTGTTCCTTAGCTGTGTCCACACCTCTGTAAGTAGTACATTAAACCTGCTAGCTCAGCAGCTTATATCACCCATCTTCCGCCCAGATCTGCTTCTCTTTCTGTGTACCCTTCTCATCCTTGATACTCTCTCCTTCAACTCGCCTTTACAATCCAACACTGAATCCTAACGACTTTGTCTGCAATGCCTCCTCTTTTCTGCATTTTAGCTTCAACTTCCATCCTCTCTCACCTTCCAACCAGTCTGTCTCCAGATACTCTGCCCCCTGCTGTTTGTTTTACACAGTGCATCCAGAATGCAGATCTGATAACATCCAAAATAGAGATCTGATCATTTCACCTCTCACTTAAAAGCCCTCGAAGGTCTCCCAGGATTCTTAGGACAAAGTGCAAGCTCCTCAACATTGCTTTTAATTTAAGGTCCTGCATTGTTGAACCCTTTCCTACTCTCCAGCTTCATCTCCCTTATGCTCCCGTCTGCTGTTTCTGCTCTAGCAACAGGGTTCATCTGTGCCATATGCCTTCTCCAGGGCCTTTGCACATGTTATTCCTCTGTCTACAGTGCTCTTTCTTCCCGAACTGACCTACTACTTATTCCTCAGCTATCCTTCATAAGGATAAGTATACACAGCACAAACTATTACTTTCTTCAGGAGGGCTTGCTTCCCTGACTTCCCTGACTTGGTTAGATTCCCCTGCTTCAACAGTGAGTATTGTGTACCTCTCTTTCATGCTACTGTTTACAACTTAAAATGACTTTACATTTATTTGTGTGATTGTTTGATATATCTTCTCCTTATCTGTAGACTGTAATCTTATGAAGCTTGGGATCAAGTTGTTTGTGCTTATGGTTATATCCCCATTTCTTATTGGTAAATTATCATAAATATTTCTTGAACAAAGAATCAGTGAATGGTTCAGGGGAGTTGGTGGAATATAGAATCCTGGTGAGGAATTGGCCTTATATAAGAGGGAGTCTATTGTTTCTATTTTTTTTAAATTTTTTTCCCATAGGTTTTTGGGAAAGAGGTGGCATTTGGTGACATGATTAAGTTCTTTAGTGGTGATTTCTGAGATTTTGGTGCACCCATCACCCGAGCAGTGTACACTGAACCCAATTTGTAGTCTTTTATCCCTCACCTCCTTCCCACCCTTTCTCTCAAGTCCCCAAAGTCCATTGTATCATTCTGATGCCTTTGCATCCTCATAGCTTAGCTCCCACTTGTGAGTGAGAACATACGGTGTTTGGTTTTCCATTCCTGAGTTGCTTCACTTAGAATAATAGTCTCCAATCCCATCCAGGTCACTGCAAATGCTGTTAATTCATTCCTTTTTATGGCTGAGTAGTATTCCATCGTATATCTATACCACAGTTTCTTTATCCACTCGTTGATCGATGGGCATTTGGGTTGGATCCACATTTTTGCAGTTGCAAATTGTGCTGCTATAAACATGTATGAGCAAGTATCTTTTTCGTATAATGACTTCTTTTCCTCTGGGTAGATGCCCAGTAGTGGGATTGCTGGATCAGATGGCAGTTCTACTTTTAATTCATTAAGGAATCTCCACACTGTTTTCCATAGTGGTTGTACTAGTTTACATTCCTACCAGCAGTGTAGAAGTGTTCCGTTTTCACCGCATCCATGCCAACATCTATTATTTTTTTATTATGGCCATTCTTGCAGGAGTAAGGTGGTATTGCATTATGGTTTTGATGGACATTTCCCTGATAATTAGTGATGTTGAGCATTTTTCCATATGTTTGTTGTCCATTTGTATATCTTCTTTTGAGAATTGTCTATTCATGTCCCTAGACCACTTTTTGATGGGATTTTTTTCTTGATAATTCGTTTGAGTTCATTGTAGATTCTGGATGTTAGTCCTTTGTCAGATCTATAGATTGTGAAGATTTTCTCCCACTCTGTGGGTTGTCTGTTTACTCTGTTGACTGTTCCTTTTGCCGTTGGAAAGCTCTTTCATTTGATTAAGTCCCAGCTATTTATCTTTGTTTTTATTGCATTTGCTTTTGGGCTCTTGGTCATGAAATCCTTTCTTAAGCTGATGTCTAGAAGGGTTTTTCTGACATTATCTTCTAGAGTTTTTATAGACTCAGGTCCTAGGTGTAAGTCTTTGATCCATCTTGCGTTGATTTTTATATAAGATGAGAGAGGAGGATCCAGTTTCATTCTCCTACATGTGGCTAGCCAGTTATCCCAGCACCATTTGTTGAAAAGGTTGTCCTTTCCCCACTTGATGTTTTTATTTGCTTTGTCAAAGATCAGTTGGCTGTAAGCATTTGGCTTTATTTCTGGGTTCTCTATTCTGTTCCATTGGTCTATGCATGTATTTTTATACCAGTACCATGCTGTTTTGGTGACTATGGCCTTATAGTATAGTTTGAAGTCAGGTAATGTGATGCCTCCAGATTTGTTCTTTTTGCTTGGTCTTGTTTTGGCTATGCAGGCTCTTTTTTTTGTTCCATATGAATTTTCGGATTTTTTTTCTGGTTCTGTGAAGAATGATGGTAGCATTTTGATGGGAATTGCATTGAACTTGCAGATTGCTTTTGGCAGTATGGTCATTTTCACAACATTGATTCTACCCATCCATAAGCATGGGATGTGTTTCCATTTGTTTGTGTCATCTATGATTTATTTCAGGAGTGTTTTGTAGTTTTCCTTGTAGAGGTCTTTCACCTGCTTGGTTAGGTATATTCCTAAGTATTTTATATTTTTGCAGCTATTGTAAAAGGAGTTGAGTTCTTGATTTGATTCTCAGCTTGGTCACTGTTGGTGTATAGGAGAGCTACTGATTTGCATACATTAATTTTGTATTCTGAAATTTGCTGAATTCTTTTATCAGTTCTAGGAGTTTTTGGAGGGATCTTTAGGGTTTTCTAGGTATACAATCATGTCATCAGCAGATAGCAACAGTTCGACTTCCTCTTTACCAATTTGGATGCTGTTTATTTTTTTCTCTTGTCTGATTGCTCTGGCTAGGACTTCCAGTACTATGTTGAATAGAAGTGGTGAGAGTGGGCATCTTTGTCTCGTTCTGGTTCTCAGAGGGAGTGCTTTCAACTTTTCCCCATTCAGTACTATGTTGGCTGTGGGTTTGTCACAGATGGCTTTTATTACATTGAGGTATGTCCCTTGTTTGCTGATTTTTGCTGAGGGTTTTTATCATAAAGTGATGCTGGATTTTGTCAAATGCGTTTTCTGCATCTATTGAGATGATCATGTGATTTTTGTTTTTAATTCTGTTTATGTGGTGTATCACATTTATTGACTTGTGTATGTTAAACCATCCCTGCATCTCTGGTATGAAACCCACTTGATCGTGGTAGATTATATTTTTGATATGTTGTTGGATTCAGTTGGCTAGTATTTTGCTAATGATTTTTGCATCTATGTTCATCAGCGATATTGGTCTGTAGTTTTCTTTTTTGGTTATGTCCTTTCCTGGTTTTGGTATTAAGGTGATACTGGCTTCATAGAATGATTTAGGGAGGATTCCCTCTTTCTCTATCTTGTGGAATAGTGTCAATAGGATTGGTACCAATTCTTCTTTGAATGTCTGGTAGAATTCAGCTGTGAATTCATCTGGTCCTGGACTTTTTTTGTTGGTAATTTTTTAAAATTACCATTTCAATCTTGTTGCTTGTTATAGGTCTGTTCAGGGTGTCTAAATCTTCCTGATTTAAGCAAGGAGGGTTGTATCTTTCCGGGAATTTATCCGTCTTCTCTATGTTTTCTAGTTTATATGTGTAAAGGTGTTCATAGTAGGCTTGAATTATCTTTTGTATTGCTGTGGTGTCAGTTGAATATCTCCCATTTTGTTTCTAATTGAGCTTACTTGGATTTTCTCTCTTGTTTTCTTGGTTAATCTTGCTAATGGTCTATCAATTTTATTTATCTTTTCCAAGAACCAGCTTTTTGTTTCATTTATCTTTTGCATTTTTTTTTGGTTTCAATTTAATTTAGTTCTGCTCTGATCTTGGTTATTTCCTTTCTTCTGCTGGGTTTGGGTTTGGATTGTTCTTGTTTCTCTAGTTCCTTGAGGTGTGACCTTAGAATGTCTATTTGTGCTCTTTTGGGCTTTTGATGCAGACATTTATGGCTATGAACTTTTCTCTTAGCACTGCATTTGCTGTATCCCAGAGGTTTTGATAGGTTGTGTCACTATTGTCTTTCAGGTCAAAGAATTTTTTAAATTTCAATCTTGATTTCATTGTTGACTCAGTGATCATTCAGGAGCAGGTTATTTAATTTTCATATATTTGCTTGATTTTGAAGGTTCATTTTGGAGTTGATTTCCAGCTTTATTCCACTGTGGCCTGAGAGAGTACTTGATCTAATTTCAATTTTCTTAAATTTATTGAGACTTGTTTTGTGGCCTATCATATGGTCTATCTTGGAGAAGGTTCCATGAGCGGATGAATAGAATGTATATTCTGCAGTTGTTGGGTAGAATGTTCTGTAAATACCTGTTAAGTCCATTTGTTCCAGGGTATAGTTTAAATCCCTTGTTTCTTTGTTGACTTTCTGTCTTGATGACCTGTCTAGTGCTGTTAGTGGAATATTGAAGTCCCCCACTATTATTGTGTTGCTACCTATCTCATTTCTTAGGTTTAGTGGTAATTGTTTTATAAATTTGGGAGCTCCAGTGTTAGGTGCATATATATTTAGGATTGTGATATTTTCCTGTTGGACTAGTCCTTTTATCATTATATAATGTCCCTCTTTGTCTTTTTTAACTGCTCTTGCTTTAAAGTTTGTTTTGTCTTTTATAAGAATAGCTACTCCTGCTTGCTTTTGGTGTCCATTTGCATGGAATGTCTTTTTCCACCCCTTTACCTTAAGTTGATGTGAGTCCTTATGTGTTAGGTGGGTCTCTTGAAGGCAGCAGATAGGTGGTTGGTGAATTCTTATTCATTCTGCAATTCTGTATCTTTTAAGTGGAACATTTAGGCCATTTACATTTAACACTAGTATTGAGATATGAGGTACTATTCCACTCATCATGCTATTTGTTGCATGTATATCTTTTTTTTTAATTGCATTTTTGTTTTATAGGTCCTGTGGGATTCATGCTTTAAAGAAGTTCTGTTTTGATGGGTTCCCAGGATTTGTTTCAAGATTTAGAGCTCCTTTTAGCAGTTCTTGTAGTGCTGGCTTAGTAGTGGCAAATTCTCTCAGCATTTGTTAGTTTGAAAAAAAACTGTATTTTTCCCTCATTTATGAAGCTTAGTTTCACTGGATACAAAATTCTTGGTCAATAATTGTTTTGTTTAAGGAGGCTGAACATAGGGCCCCAATCCCTTTTAGCTTGTAGGGTTTCTGCCAAGAAATCTGCTGCTGATCTGATAAGTTTTCCTTTCTATGTTACCTGGTGCTTTTGTCTCACAGCTCTTAAGATTCTTTCCTTCATCTTAACTTTAGATAACCTGATGATAATGTGCCTGGGTGATGATCTTTTTGCGATAAATTTCCCAGGTGTTCTTTGAGCTTTTTGTGTTTGAATGTCTAGGTCTCTAGCAAGGTCAGCAAGTTGTCTTCAATTATTCCCCCAAATATGTTTTCCAAACTTTTAGATTTCTCTTCTTCCTCACGAACGCCAACTATTCTTAGGTTTGGTTATTTAACATAATTCCAGACTTCTTGGAGGCTTTGTTCATATTTTCTTATTCTTTTTTCTTTGTCTTTGTTGGATTGGGTTAATTTGAAAACCTTGTCTTTGAGCTCTGAAGTTCTTTCTTCTGATTGTTCAATTCTATTGCTGAGACTTTCCAGAGCATTTTGCATTTCTCTAAGTGCGTTCATTATTTCCTGAAGTTTTGATTATTTTTTATTTATGCTATTTCACTGACGATTTCTACCCCTCCTTTCCTGTAGCATTTTTTGATTTCCTTAAGTTGGACTTCACGTTTCTCTGGTGCCTCCTTGATTAGCTTAATAACTGACCTTCTGAATTCTTTTTCAGGTAAATCAGGGATTTCTTCTTGGTTTGGATCCATTGCTGGTAAGCTAGTGTGATGTTTTTAGGGGGGCGTTAAAGGACCTTGTTTTGTCATATTATCAGAATTGTTTTTCTGGTTCCTTCTCATTTGGGTAGTCTATGTCAGAGGGGCTCAAGGCTGCTGTTCAGATTCTTTTGTCCCATGGGGTGTTCCCTTGATGTAGTACTCTCCCCCTTTTCTTAGGGATCTGGCTTCCTGAGAGCCGGGCTGTAGTGACTGTTCTGTCTTCTGGATCTAGCCACCTAGCATGTCTACCAGGCTCTGGGCTGGTACTGGGAGTTGTCTGCACAGAGTCCTGTGATGTGAACTGTCCGCAGGTCTCTCAGCTGTGGATATCAGCACCTGCTCCAGTGGAGGTGGCAGTGGGGAGAAATGGACTCTGTGCAGGTCCTTAGTTTTGGTTGTTTCATGCACTATTTTGTGTCTGCAATATAGTCCTCTAGTCTATTTTTAATGGAAACAGAATAAAAAGATACATCCACATTCATTCAGCAAATATTAATTAAGCACTTACTATGTGCCAGGCACTTAAGATTCATTAGTGGACAAAACAGACAAAATCCCTGTCTTCATGGGGCTTATAGTCTATTGCAGGAAACAGACAATAAACATATACAGAAAGAAATCTGTAATGTTAATAAAAATTAGTGCCTTGGTGAAAAATAAAGCTTATCATTAATGAGACTATTGGAAGCCCATTGTCTTCTGAGGAGATAGATATTTTAGCAGTTTTTTGATCTTTTAAGAGACTTTTTTTTGTTGTTTTTAAAAACGTATTTTATTTTATTTTTTTGAGACACGGTCTCACTCTCCGGCCCAGGCTGCAGTGCAGTGGAGCAATCACAGCTCACTGCAGCCTTGACTTCCCTGGGCTTAGGTGATTCTCCCACGTCAGTCTTCCAAGTAGCTGGGACTACAGGTGTGCGTCATCATGCCCAGATAATTTTTCTATTTTTTGTAGAGATGAGGTCTCACTGTTGCCCAGGCTAGTCTCGAACTCCTGGGCTCCAACAATCCTCCTGCCTTGGCCTACCAAAGTGTTGGGATTACAAGTGTGAACCACTGCACCTAGCCTAACAATATGTTTTAAATCATAGTTTGAAAATCTGATTTGATACCAAGATGCTACTTTTAATAATGAATTTACATGTAGCAATTTTAGCTTTAATGAGGCACCTTAATTTTTGTTCAAAATATTTTTATACAGTTGTCCCTCAGTGTCCACGTGGGATTGTGCAAGTCTCTGATATAAAATGGTGTAGCATTTGCATATAACGTATGCACATCCTCTGTATACTTTAAATCGTCTCCAGATTACTTATAATGCCTAGTACAATGTAAGCGCTATGTAAATAGTTGTTAAACTGTATTGTTTAGGAAATAATGACTAGAAAAAAACTTTACATGTGCAATAGAGACACAACCATCTATTTTGTTCAGAATACCTTCCAACCCATGGTTGACTGAATTCATGGATGTGGAACCCATGGATGTGGAATCCATGGATATGGAAGGCTGACTGTAATATAGAAGAGTATGAATTTGCTAAAACTATCAGAAAATAAGTGTCTCATAATAACTTTTTAGGCACCCCACAGTTTACTTGAAGCACTAAAACAGTATTTAGCTTCTTTGGAAGAGAAAAATGACACTTTACCTCCTTACTGGTAAGTTAATAAATGTCTTAATGTAGGTTAATTTTGTTTCCCTCTAGATAATTTCCTGCGTCCTAAATGTTTAATGATATGCGATCGACTAAATAAATTATGGGCTATGAATATGATGGAATACTATTCAGCTATTTTAAATGATGATATGGGACCGAGGTTTTCAGTCTTTTGTGGGATTCCATACTCTTTGCAGGATGATATGCTTCCCAAAGGAACATCTTTTATTAAACTGAATGATTTGCAAAGTCAGAGATTGGGATGGGAATATTCAAGAATTTGATTCCTTCACCTAGGGGCTCCTTTAGTGAGAATAACTATTATTGTAGAAGATTATTTAATGACGTGTCAAAGTGCTCATTCATGGAATAGAACACATAGTAACGTTCAAGACGTGTGTATAGATACACACATCTATCTACACATACACATACATGTACTCTGCTATATATGCATATACATATACACTGAATAATGCAAAATTTGAGGTATGTCACCCCAAACTGTTCACATTAGCTATTTCTTTTTTCTTTTTCTTTTTTTTTTTTTTTTTTTTTTTGAGACAGAGTCTCACTCTGTCGCCCAGGTTGTAGCACAGTGGTGTGATCTCGGCTCACTGCAACCTCCACAACCTGGGTTCAAGTGATTCTCCTGCCTCAGCCTCCCCATTAGCTGCAATTACAGGCACACGCCACCACACCCTGCTGATTTTTGTATTTTTAGTAGAGACGGGGTTTCACCATGTTGGCCAGGCTGGTCTCTAACTCCTGATCTCAGGTAATCCGCCTGCCTCAGCCTCCCAAAGTGCTGAGATTGCAGGCGTGAGACACTGCAACCAGACTTAGCTATCTCTAAGTGTGACAATTATGGTTGATTTCCATTTTCTTTTTTGTATTTTTCTTTTTTTTAAATTATACTTTAAGTTTTAGGGTATATGTGCACAACCCGCAGGTTTGTTACATATATATACATGTGCCATGTTGGTGTGCTGCACCCATTAACTCGTCATTTAACATTAGGTATATCTCCTAATGCTATCGCTCCCCCCTCCCCCCACCGAACAACATGCCCCAGTGTGTGATGTTCTGCTTCCTGTGTCCATGTATTCTCATTGTTCAATTCCCACCTATGAGTGAGAACATGCGGTGTTTGGTTTTCTTTCCTTGCGATACTTTACTGAGAATGATGGTTTCCAGCTTCATCCATGTACCTACAAAGGACATGAACTCATCATTTTTTATGGCTGCATGGTATTCCATGGTGTACATGTACCACATTTTCTTAATCCAGTCTCTCATTGTTGGACATTTGGGTTGGTTCCAAGTCTTCGCTATTGTGAGTAGTGCCGCAATAAACATACGTGTGCATGTGTCTTTATAGCAGCATGATTTATAATCCTTTGGGTATATACCCAGTAATGGGATGGCTGGGTCAGATGGTATTTCTAGTTCTAGATCCCTGAGGAATCGCCACACTGACTTCCACAATGGTTGAACTAGTTTACAGTCCCACCAACAGTGTAAAAGTGTTCCTATTTCTCCACATCCTCTCCAGCACCTGTTATTTCCTGACTTTTTAATGATCACCATTCTAACTGGTGTGAGATGGTATCTCATTGTGGTTTTGATTTGCATTTCTCTGATGACCAGTAATGATGAGCATTTTCTCATGTGTCTTTTGGCTGCATAAATGTCTTCTTTTGAGAAGTGTCTGTTCATGTCCTTCGCCCACTTTTTGATGGGGTTGTTTGTTTTTTTCTTGTAAATTTGTTTGAGTTCATTCTAGATTCTGGATATTAGCCCTTTGTCAGATGAGTAGATTACAAAAATTTTCTCCCATTCTGTAGGTTGCCTGTTCACTCTGATGGTAGTTTCTTTTGCTGTACAGAAGCTCTTTAGTTTAATTAGATCCCATTTGTCAATTTAGGCTTCTGTTGCCATTGCTTTTGGTGTTTTAGACATGAAGTCCTTGCCCATGCCTATGTCCTGAATGGTATTGCCTAGGTTTTCTTCTAGGGTTTTTATGGTTTTAGGTCTAACATTTAAATCTTTAATCCATCTTGAATTAATTTTAGTATAAGGTGTAAGGAAGGGATCCAGTTTCAGCTTTCTACATATGGCTAGCCAGTTTTCCCTGCACCATTTATTAGATAGGGAATCCTTTCCCCATTTCTTGTTTTTGTCAGGTTTGTCAAAGATCAGATAGTTGCAGATGTGTGTCTTTATTTCTGAAGGCTCTGTTCTGTTCCATTGGTCTATTTCTCTGTTTTGGTACCAGTACCATGCTGTTTTGGTTATTGTAGCCTTGTAGTATAGTTTGAAGTCAGGTAGCGTGATGCCTCCAGCTTTGTTCTTTTGGCTTAGGATTAACTTGGCAATGCGGGCTCTTTTTTGGTTCCATATGAACTTTGAAGTAGTTTTTTCCAATTCTGTGGAGAAAGTCATTGGTAGCTTGATGGGGATGGCATTGAATCTATAAATTACCTTGGGCAGTATGGCCGTTTTCACGATATTGATTCTTCCTATTCATGAGCATGGAATGTTCTTCCATTTGTTTCTATCCCCTTTTATTTCACTGAGCAGTGGTTTGTAGTTCTCCTTGAAGAGGTCCTTCACATCCCTTGCAAGTTGTATTCCTAGGTATTTTATTCTCTTTGAAGCAATTGTGAATGGGAGTTCACTCATGATTTGGCTCTCTGTTTGTCTGTTATTGGTGTATAAGAATGCTTGTGATTTTTGTACATTGATTTTGTATCCTGAGACTTTGCTGGAGTTGCTTATCAGCTTAAGGAGATTTTGGGCTGAGACAATGGGGTTTTCTAGATACACAGTCATGTCATCTGCAAACAGGGACAATTTGACTTCCTCTTTTCCTAATTGAATACTCTTTGTTTCTTTCTTCTGCCTGATTGCCCTGGCCAGAACTTCCAACACTATGTTGAATAGGAGTGGTGAGAGAGGGCATCCCTGTCTTGTGCCAGTTTTCAAAGGGAATGCTTCCAGTTTTTGCCCATTCAGTATGATATTGGCTGTGGGTTTGTCATAAATAGCTCTTATTATTTTGAGATCCGTCCCATCAATACCTAATTTATTGAGAGATTTTAGCATGAAGGGCTGTTGAATTTTGTCAAAGGCCTTTTCTGCATCTATTGAGATAATCATGGGGTTTTTGTCATTGGCTCTGTTTATATGCTGGATTACATTTATTGATTTGTGTATATTGAACCAGCCTTGCATCCCAGGGATGAAGCCCACTTGATCATGGTGGATAAGCTTTTTGATGTGCTGCTGGATTCGGTTTGCCAGTATTTTATTGAGGATTTTTGCATCAATGTTCATCAAGGATATTGGTCTAAAATTCTCTTTTTTGGTTGTGTCTCTGCCAGGCTTTGGTATCAGGATGATGCTGGCCTCATAAAATGAGTTAGGGAGGATTCCATCTTTTTCTATTGATTGGAATAGTTTCAGAAGGAATGGTACCAGTTCCTCCTTGTACCTCTGGTAGAATTCGGCTGTGAATCCATCTGGTCCTGGACTTTTTTTGGTTGGTAAGCTACTAATTATTGCCTCAATTTCAGAGCCTGTTATTGGTCTATTCAGAGATTCAATTTATTCCTGGTTTAGTCTTGGGAGGGTGTATGTGTCGAGGAATTTATCCATTTCTTCCAGATTTTCTAGTTTATTTGTGTAGAGGTGTTTATAGTGTTCTCTAATGGTAGTTTGTATTTCTGTGGGATCGGTGGTGATATCCCCTTTATCATTTTTTATTGCGTCTATTTGATTCTTCTCTCTTTTCTTCTTTATTAGTCTTGCTAGTGGTCTATCAATTTTGTTGATCTTTTCAAAAAACCAGATCCTGGATTCATTGATTTTTTGAAGGGTTTTTTGTGTCTCTATTTCTTTCAGTTCTGCTCTGATCTTAGTTATTTCTTGCCTTCTGCTAGCTTTTGAATGTGTTTGCTCTTGCTTCTCTAGTTCTTTTAATGGTGATGTTAGGGTGTCAATTTTAGATCTTTCCTGCTTTCTCTTGTGAGCATTTAGTGCTATAAATTTCCCTCTACACACTGCTTTGAATGTGTCCCAGAGATTCTGGTATGTTGTGTCTTTGTTCTCATTGGTTTCAAAGAACATCTTTATTTCTGCCTTCATTTCGTTATGTACCCAGTAGTCATTCAGGAGCAGGTTGTTCAGTTTCCATGTAGTTGAGCGATTTTGAGTGAGTTTCTTAATCCTGAGTTCTAGTTTGATTGCACTGTGGTCTGAGAGACAGTTTGTTATAATTTCTGTTCTTTTATATTTGCTGAGGAGTGCTTTACTTCCAACTATGTGGTCAATTTTGGAATAGGTGTGGTGTGGTGCTCAGAAGAATGTATATTCTGTTGATTTGGGGTGGAGAGTTCTGTAGATATCTTTTAGGTCCACTTGGTGCAGAGCTGAGTTCAATTCCTGAGTATCCTTGTTAACTTTCTGTCTCGTTGATCTGCCTAATGTTGACAGTGGGGTGTTAAAGTCTCCCATTATTATTGTGTGGGAGTCTAAGTCTCTTTGTAGGTCACTGAGGACTTGCTTTATGAATCTGGGTGCTCCTGTATTGGGTGCATATATATTTAGGATAGTTAGCTCTTCTTGTTGAATTGATCCCTTTACCATTATGTAATGGCCTTCTTTGTCTCTTTTGATCTTTGTTGATTTAAAGTCTGTTTTATCAGAGACTAGGATTGCAACCCCTGCCTTTTTTTGTTTTCCATTTGCTTGGTAGATCTTCCTCCATCCCTTTATTTTGAGCCTATGTGTGTCTCCGCACATGAGATGGGTTTCCTGAATACAGCACACTGATGGGTCTTGACTCTTTATCCAATTTGCCAGTCTGTGTCTTTTAATTGGAGCATTTGGCCCATTTATATTTAAGGTTGATACTGTTATGTGTGAATTTGATCCTGTCGTTATGATGTTAGCTGGTTATTTTGCTCATTAGTTGATGCAGTTTCTTCCTAGCCTCGATGGTCTTTCCAATTTGGCATGTTTTTGCAGTGGTTGGTACCTGTTATTCCTTTCCATGTTCAGTGCTTCCTTCAGGAGCTCTTTTAGGGCAGGTCTGGTGGTGACAAAATCTCTCAGCATTTGCTTGTCTGTAAAGGATTTTATTTCTCCTTCACTTATGAAGCTTAGTTTGGCTGGATATGAAATTCTGGGTTGAAAATTCTTTTCTTTAAGAATTTTGGATATTGGCCCCCACTCTCTTCTGGCTTGTAGAGTTACTGCCGAGAGATCCGCTGTTAGTCTGACGGGCTTCCCTTTGTGGGTAACCTGATCTTTCTGTCTGGCTGCCCTTAACATTTTTCCCTTCATTTCAACTTTGGTGAATCTGACAATTATGTGTCTTGGAGTTGTTCTTCTCGAGGAGTATCTTTGTGGCATTCTCTGTATTTCCTGAATTTGAATGTTGGCCTGCCTTGTTAGATTGGGGAAGTTCTCCTGGATAATATCCTGATGAGTGTTTTCCAACTTGGTTCTATTCTCCCTGTCACTTTCAGGTACACCAATCAGACGTAGATTTGGTCTTTTCACATAGTCCCATATTTCTTGGAGGCTTTGTTCGTTTCTTTTTATTCTTTTTTTCTCTAAACTCTTCTCGCTTCATTTCATTCATTTGATCTTCAATCACTGATACCGTTTCTTCCAGTTGATCGAATTGGCTACTGAGGCTTGTGCATTCGTCACGTAGTTCTCGTGCCTTGGTTTTCAGCTCCATCAGGCCATTTAAGGACTTCTCTGCTTTGGTTATTCTAGTTGTCCATTCATCTAATGTTTTTTCAAGGTTTTTAACTTCTTTGCCATTGGTTCGAACTTCCTCCTTTAGCTCGGAGTAGTTTGATTGTCTGAAGCATTCTTCTCTCAACTTGTCAAAGTCATTCTCCGTCCAGCTTTGTTCCGTTGCTGGTGAGGAGCTGCATTCCTTTTGAGGAGGAGAGGCGCTCTGATTTTTAGATTTTTCAGTTTTTCTGGTCTGTTTTTTCCCCATGTTCGTGGTTTTATCTACCTTTGGTCTTTGATGATGGTGACGTACAGATGGGGTTTTGGTTTGGATGTCCTTTCTGTTTGTTAGTTTTCCTTCTAACAGTCAGGACCCTCAGCTGCAGGTCTGTTGGAGTTTGCTGGAGGTCCACTCCAGACCCTGTTTGCCTGGGTATCAGCAGCAGAGGCTGCAGAACAGCGGATATTGGTGAACAGCAAATGTTGCTGCCTGATCGTTAGACTCCCCAGAGGTGGAGTCTACAGAGGCAGGCAGGCCTCCTTGAGCTGTGGGGGGCTCCACCCAGTTCGAGCTTCCCGGCAGCTTTGTTTACCTACTCAAGCCTCAGCAATGGCGGGCGCCTCTCCCCCAGCCTCGCTGCCACCTTGCAGTTCGATCTCAGACTGCTGTGCTAGCAATGAGTGAGGCTCTGTGGGCATAGGACCCTCCAAGCCATGCACGGGATATAATCTCCTGGCGTGCCGTTTACTAAGACTGTCGGAAAAGTGCAGTATTAGGGTGGGAGTGACCCAATTTTTCAGGTGCCGTCTGTCACCCCTTTCCTTGGCTAGGAAAGGGAATTCCCCAACCCCTTGCACTTCCCTGGTAAGGCAATGCCTCACCCTGCTTCCACTCAGGCTCGGTGCACTGCACCCACTGTCCCGCACCCACTGTCCAACAATCCCCAGTGAGATGCACCTGGTACCTCAGTTGGAAATGCAGAAGTCATTCGTTTTCTGCGTTGCTCACACTGGGAGCTGTAGACTGGAGCTGTTCCTATTCGGCCATCTTGGCTCCACCCCTCTTTTTTGTATTTTTCTATATTGTCCACAATCACTACAAAGGTCACATAATATTAATTCATTAGACTTTTTAAGGTTGTATTGATTGTAATCTATTTATATTATCACCTTCTCTTAGACCACAAGCCTATTGACTATTTCTTAATTATCTTTATCACAGATAGACATATGGTTAGTATATAGTTGGAGAGATGGATGGATAGATGGATAAATCAAAGAAACGTAAGTTCAGCCAGGCAGAATATATGTAATTCTATTTATTATCCAGTGTGCCTCATATTTACGGTCATCTTTTAAGTCTTCAACGTGCATTGACTACATCCTTCCCAAATAGTCCAGTTGTGACAGCTTCAGCAAGCAGAGCTTGGTTTGCAGGTAATGTGGCATTATTACATGATTATGTAAGTAATAACTGAAGATAGGATTATAATCTTCAATTTTTTTAAATTTTATTTTACTTTTTTTATTATTATTATACTTTAAGTTTTAGAGTACATGTGCACAATGTGCAGGTTTGTTACATATGTTTACATGTGCCATGTTGGTGTGCTGCACCCATTAACTCGTCATTTAGCATTAGGTATATCTCCAAATGCTATCCCTCCCCCATCCGCCCACCCCACAACAGTCCCCGGAGTGTGATGTTCCCCTTCCTGTGTCCATGTGTTCTCATTGTTCAATTCCCACCTATGAGTGAGAACATGCGGTGTTTGGTTTTATTGTCCTTGCGATAGTTTGCTGAGAATGATGGTTTCCAGTTTCATCCATGTCCCTACAAAGGACATGAACTCATCCTTTTTTATGGCTGCATAGTATTCCATGGTGTATATGTGCCACATTTTCTTAATCCAGTCTATCGTTGTTGGACATTTGGGTTGGTTCCAAGTCTTTGCTATTGTGAATAGTGCCGCAATAAACATACGTGTGCATGTGTCTTTATAGCAGCATGAGTTATAATCCTTTGGGTATATACCCAGTAATGGGATGGCTGGGTCAAATGGTATTTCTAGTTCTAGATCCTTGAGGAATCGCCACACTGTCTTCCACAATGGTTGAACTAGTTTACAGTCCCACCAACAGTGTAAAAGTGTTCCTATTTCTCCACATCCTCTCCAGCACCTGTTGTTTCCTGACTTTTTAATGATCGCCATTCTAACTGGTGTGAGATGGTATCTCATTGTGGTTTTGATTTGCATTTCTCTGATGGCCAGTGATGGTGAGCATTTTTTCATGTGTTTTTTGGCTGCATAAATGTCTTCTTTTGAGAAGTGTCTGTTCATATCCTTTGTCCACTTTTTGATGGGGTTGTTTGTTTTTTTCTTGTAAATTTGTTTGAGTTCATTGTAGATAGAATCTTTAATTTTTTTCACTGCTAAACTACCAGCTGTGTCTACTGCCTCTTCCTGAAGCAGTATTTGACCGAGCACTTTCATTCCTAGGAATTTATTCAACATATATAGTCACAATTGTGAAATGATATATGATCAAGAATATTCATTGCAACATTATAATAGCAATGGCACAATTAATAAGAGGCTTGCTTTTATATACTGAAATGTAAGAATCTCCAAGTTATATTGTTAAATGACAAATGAGCAAGATGTGAAACACAGTATAGTATACTATCATTTTTGTTTTTTAAGATAGTAAAAAGAAGGAATATGTATGTAATGTCTTAAATAATACTTCTGGAAGGATATATAAGAAATGAGTTAAAATGGGCTGCTTCCAAAAAGAGTGTGGTGGTTCATGGAAAGAGATGGGTGGGTGAGTCTCCACCATATACCATTTTCTAACTTTTGAAATTAATACCATGAAAATAATTACCTATTATTAATATATAAAGTTTACAAAGAAACAAAAATATACATCCATACAGTGTGATACTTTGTAATGCTTAAGATTGAAATCCTTTGTAATTTCTTACATTTAGTTTGCCTCATACTTAAGTGGTGTTCTGGAGCCAACTCCTACTAGCTTAGAGGAGCCATAAATTTCCAGGAATTTTTCTAGCTGGTTGATGTCACATTGGCAACTTGAAATTGGTCACGATGGGAGTATTTATCCTACAGAAATGGGCAAACACTACAAATTAAGCTTTTTTTTTTTTTTATGGAGACTTGCTCTGTCGCCAGGCTGGAATGCAGTGCAACCTCTGCCTCCTGGGGTTCAAGCAATTCTCTTGCCTCAGCCTCTCGAGTAGCTGGGACTACAGGCACATACCACTATGTCCAGCTAATTTTTGTATTTTTAGTAGAGATGGGGTTTCACCATGTTGGCTAGGATGGTCTCAATCTCTTGACCTTGTGATCTGCCCGTCTTGGCCTCCCAAAGTGCTGGGATTACAGGTGTGAGCTACTGCACCCAGCGTTTTTCTTGAGAGCTGTTTGTTATACATTTATTGGCACACAACTACTCATAGGCAGCCATATTTTGGTTATCTCCACTCTAGACACAAATCCACGTAATAATGAGCAATATTATCATAGGGCTTATATAGCAGTGTTATCATAGGGTTTATATGTATTTGAATTAAATTTTGTTCTTATTTTAACTTAAATATTTAGACTGTATCTATGTTAAATGTTTTTATTTTTCTTTTATATATATATATATATATATTCAATGGACAAATCTTCTGCATTTTTAATGGCGAGTTCAACCAAAGCTACGATAAACATAAGTTCTTTGCGTAAAACAATATGCATAGAAAAACTGTACACTTGGTTCATTTCCAAAAGAATAACTACTGTCACTTTTCTGAGTCCTTGTGCTTTGGGTATTATTAGTGCTTACAACAGATGTTACAAGACAGTTTAACATAGTGGTTAAGAGAATAAGCTATGGATTCAGTTCGATGTGTATGTATTCTAAAGGCCTATGGGCGTGATTACCAACAGACCAATACTGACTACTGGTGATCTCCACAGTAGTGTCACCCTCATTGCTTCAACCAATTCTATTGACAATCCTGTGACCAGTTGAAACCACTTTTTATCTTAAATTACTGTAATTTAAAAATGCTGGCCATGGAGCCAGAGTGCTTGGATTCAAATTTCACTCTGCCATTCTTAGACTGTGTTTTTGAGCAGATCATTTAGCCTCTCTGTACCTCAGCTTCCTTATCCTTTTAAGATTGCTGGCAAAATTAAATGAGTTGATATACACAGAGTGATTAGAACAGTGCCTAGCCCATAGTAAGTGCTGTTATTGTTGTTTTTGTACTTCTATCCTTCTATCACTCTTACCAACTTATTCCATGGTAAACCAAAAGCTCTATCCTTGGCAGTTTCACTGAATGATTTTTCTCTATCTCTGGCCTTGGTTGGAGATACTTCCCTTAGGGTTTTAATTACTATGTATATTCTGGGGAGAGAGAAAGAGAGAGAGAGAGAATTATATTTCTGTTTACATTTATATCTACAGCTCCAAACTTACATATCCAGCTTTCTAATGGAATTTTCCACTTGCATGTTCTACAGTTATCTCAAACTCAATTTATCCAAAATGAAATGGTTCACTTACCGTCTCCCAAACCTTGCTCCTTTGCCTTTGGCATGTGCTTAGTAAATGGCACTGTTATCCATTTACTCAGGTGCTCAGTTGATACCAGGGAATTATTTTTGACACTTCCTTCTCCCTCACTTCCATATCCAACACATTACCAAATCCTATTCATTCTACTGCTCAATGATCTCTCAATTCTCTGCACTTCTTTCTATCCAAACTGCCTCAACCTTAGCTAAAACCACTGTCATTTCTCTCTTGGATTACTATAATAGCTACATAACTGCCCCCCCCCCCACATCCATTTGCCCTCCTATAATCCATTCTGAATATGGCAATCAGAGTGATATTTTAGAAAGTCAAATATAATCATGCTATTCCCTTGATCAAAACCTTTAAGAGAATTTCAGTTATCCAAGGATAAAGCCTACAAGCTTCATGTTGTGTTGTTCTTGCTCAACTTTCTGGGATACTGGAGTTGTTTCACTTATTTACACATCCCCCAGGGTCTTTCTAATTCTCAGGCTGGAATCCTTTTCTCTCCTTCCCCTGGCCCTAATCCTCATGGCCTATATAACTTATATTTTATCCTGTAAGTCTCAGATTAACTAACACAGAAGACTAATTCTTGACTCCCTAGATGAAGTTAAATTTCCTTGATACATTAATGTAGTATTCTGTACTTCTTCTTTTATAATATTCAACAAATTGTAATTTTACTCAGATCCTGCAGGATCACCATGGTTCACTTTCTCACATCCTTTAGGTCATTACTTAAAAGTACCCTTCTCGGTGAGCCATTCCCATTTAAAATTTAAATTACTGCATGCGCCAAACTAAATACATAAAGCAAAAGTTATTAGAGATACATGGAGAACTTGAGAAAAATACTATTATAATGGGCAATGTCAAACCATCTCTTTCATTATTGGACATATCTCTCCCACTGACATATCATGTCTCTTTCCCTGATGTTTTTTCCTTAGCACTTATCAGTATCTGACATAGCATATACTTCATCTTGGTTGTTTTCTGTCTCCATTAGAATGTAAATCACATGAAGGCAGGGATATTTATCTTTTTTCCTCACTGCTGTATCTTTAGCACCTAGTACAGTGTCTGGTACATAACAAGGGCTAAATTAAAATTTATTCAATAAATAACTTTAAATCACTCCTCTTTTACATAATAATTTGAGGTCCTGTTAGTTTGTAGTGGGAGGGTACACATATGTCATTACTGTATTGATATAAACTTGGTTTATGTTTTCATCTCATTTTGTCTCTTATTTTTAGATTATTTTGACTACATGATACATTACAACCATCATTACCTTCACAAGCCCACGAACCTGTTGGAGCCAGACAGCAAGGTGGAACGATTATAGCAAACAACCTAAATGGCTCACCTGCTAGCCTTGTACGACATAAACATCTATTTTTAAATTAATATTTTAAATATATTTTAAAATACATTTTAAGAAAAAGTATTTACACAAAAATAATGTAAAGCTTCTGTTTGTTTTATGAAACAGATTTTTACTTCGAATAAATCCCAGTCAATAGGTAAGTTTTTATTATTTAAAAAAAGATAGAGAGGGAGGGCTGGGCAGGAAAGAAAAAAAAGGCAACCAATAAATACATGCCAGAGGAAATGGCTTGCAAGAGTAAGAACTAGAAAATAATTTTCAAATTAGATATCATAATTGCTTGTTATGAAACTCTATAACATGTGGACTTTTTAAACTTAAATAATTAAAGTGGAAAATTTATTTATTATGCACTATCCTAACTTTTGTAGGTAAAGTTCTTGGTTAAAGTATACTGTATTACATGGTTCTCCACCTACCCATCTGATAATCCTTCTTGGCTCATCTGAAGGATCTTCTTTTCTAGGCATGTCTTAAATATTGGCATTCCTCGTAGTTCTTTGTATTCTTGGTTCTTTTCCTTATGATAATAGACTCTATTAAATAAATAATGCTTATTTTTATTTTATCAAGCAAAAATAATGAATCAACTAGTTGGAGCTCCTGAGTATCATAGGTTAGCCAATGTGAACTTCAGTGAGTTAACTCCTAAAATTTCAGCCAAAAAAATAACAGGGAAATGGAAACCAAAGGAAGGCAGAAGTGATAATATTAACAACAAATAATATAGAATGTAAGGTTAAAAGCCAGGTAAAGAGGATAAGGATAAGGATTTTTAGGCCTTATCTGACAAAAAGGGCATGATCTGATGTTAATCAGCTAGGGGAAACAGCAAGGCCTGTTTCTTCAGATTCTTCTCTGTGATCCTTTGCCTTCAGACATAAGGATGTTTCTTACCTGGATTTTTAGGTCTACCTAAAAATCCCTCCTTTAAGGATAAGGAGGGATATCATATAACGGTAAAAGGCACTATTTATGAAGACATAACAATATTAATGCTGTAGCACTAAGCTAAATATAGACAGCAAAAGTTATTAGACATACATGGAGAACTTGAGAAAAGTATGATTATAATGGCAATTTCAGATCACTTCTTTCATTATTAGACAGGTCTAGTAGATAAAACATAAGTAAAGACAAAGGAATTTGAATAAAACATAATAAATAAATAACAATAATAAACCAGAACACACACACACACACACACACACACACACACACACACACACACACAGAACGTTCATTTTGTTTAAAGCAATAATATACTTGGCCACAAAGAAAACCGTAACAAAATTTTGAAGAATTTTACAGTCTATATTTTCTCATAATTCAATAAAATTAGAACTAATTAATAAAAATTTGACCATGAAAATTTTAACCATTTAGAAATTTAAAA
This sequence comes from Gorilla gorilla gorilla, assembly GCF_029281585.2. Taxonomy (NCBI): domain Eukaryota; kingdom Metazoa; phylum Chordata; class Mammalia; order Primates; family Hominidae; genus Gorilla; species Gorilla gorilla. The sequence goes on from NC_073247.2 coordinate 166,795,013, forward strand.
ACATAATTCTTTTGCCCAGGAGGAAATCAAAAGGAAAATTATTAACTATCTAAAGGTAATGAAGAAGAAAACTTCATACCAATGCTAATAGGGCTCTGAGAGAGCTAAAACTCAGATAAAAATTTGTGGCTTTAAATATCATTATGGTTTAAAAAAGATAAATTTTAAGAAAGAATTTCATTTTTATCTTAAGAAAGTAGAAAATAATTAGGAAGATAAAATTTTTAAAGCTAAAAGCTTAAATTAATAACACTACCAACAAAAACAGATACAAAATTCCTTGTAAAGTCTAATAAAATAAGCTCCTCTGATTAAATAGAAAAGAGAATGCAAAAGTTTACAACATTGGGAATAAAAGAGCTGACAGATGGAGGGGAGATTAAAATAATTATGATTGTGCAACCATTTGGCAACAGCCTGCTTGAAAATCTAGAGGAAATGGATGATTTCCAAGTAAAATATAAATTACTATATACCGTCCAAGAAGAAGCAGAAAGATGCATAGACCAATTACCACATAAGTCTTTGAAAAGGTAGCCGAAGATCTACCAGTGCATCATGAGTTCACAGTTGAGCTATCTAACCCTTAAAGAATAGGTAATTTCAATTCTATGCCATAGAAAAAGGGAAGATCTCCAATTCAGTGTAGAAAGTGACATAACTTTAATATCAAAGCTGAATGAAGATGAACAAAGAAAGGAAGCTGCTAACTGGTCTCACGTATTCATTATATTTAGCAGAATCCTACATAAAATATTAAGAAATAAAATCCAAGAATATATTTTAAAAATTCATTGCTTGTACAGACTGCTTCTTTGATATTCGAGCATACTCTATGAAACCCTGCCTGAGATGACACATTTATAGTTTTATAATCTTAAGTATCTAGTAAAGATAATATAAGCTTGATTGACTAGTAAACCTAGGTATAAAAAATTGTATGCCTGTATTATATTTAATGTTGACAACTCTGAAGATATTCCAGTTTTTATTTTACCGACAATCTTTCTTTTAAAAATGTGTCTTGAACATTTATTTATTTTTAATTGACAAAATTTATATATTTATGATTTATGTTGTACAACAGGTGTTTTAATATACATTGTGGAATGATTAAACAAATTAACATATCAGCTTCCTCATATTTTTAATTTTTTTTTTTTTGAGACGAAGTTTCGCTCTTGTTGCCCAGGCTGGAGTGCAATGGCACCATGTCGACTCACTGCAACCTCCACCTCCCAGGTTCAAGCGATTCTCCTGCCTCAGCCTCCCAAGTAGCTGGGATTACAGGCATCCGCCACCACACCTGGCTAATTTTTTTTTAATTTAGTAGAGATGGCGTTTCACCGTGTTGGTCAGGCTGGTCTTGAACTCCTTACCTCAGGTGATCCACCCACCTCAGCCTCCCAAAGTGCTGGGATTATAGGTGTGAGCCACCATGCCCGGCCATTTTAAACCATTTTTTTTGTGGTGCGAACATGTAAAATCTACTTTCAGCAATTTTGAATATTCAATACACTCTTATTAACTACAATCAATGTGTTGTACAATAGGCCTCCTGAACTTACTCCTCTGTCTAGCTGAAGTTTTGTATCCTTTGATCAACATCTCCCCAATCCGTTTTCTCCCCAGGCCTCACAGCCCCTGGTAACTACAATTCTACTCTCTGCTTCTATGAGTTCAACTTTTTTTAGATTCCACATATAAGTGATATCATACAGTACTTGTCTTTCTGTGTCTGGCTTATTTCACTTAGCATAATGTCCTCCAGTTTCATCTATGTTGTTGCAAATGTCCACTATCACTATTCTAGACCAGGCTACTTGAGACCTCTTGTTTGGATGACTTGAAAAGATTTTCTAACTGACTTCTTCACTCTATCTTACTTGCCCACTATTCATGTTCCATACTCCTCCCAGTCTAATCTTTCAAAAATGTAAACATGATCATGTTATAGCTTCAGTTCCCCACTGAAAGGGAAGGATTTCCTTCTTTTTATAATGAAATAGTATTTCATTATGTGTATACCACACTTTCTTTATCAGTTCATCCATTGATGGACACTTAGGTTGATTCTGTATCTTGACTATTGTGAATAGTGATGCAATGAACATGGCAGTGCAGAGATCTCCTCAATATACTGATTTTGAGTCTTTTGGATATATACCCAGAAGTAGGATTGCTGGATCATATGGCAGTTCTATTCTTAGCTTTTTGAGGAAAACCACAGTTTTCCATAATGGCTGTACTAATTTATATTCCCACCAACAGTGTACAAACGTTCTCTTGTCTCCACATCCTTGCCAACACTTACCTTTCATCTTTTTGATAATAGCCATTCTGACAGATATGAGCTGATATCTTGTGGTTTTAATTTGCACTTCCCTAATGATAAGTGATGTTGAGCATTTCTTCATATATCTGTTGGTCATTTGTATGTCTTCGTCTGAAAAATGTCTATTCAGGTCCTTTGGCCATAATTGGGTTATCTCTTTTCTTGTTATTGAGTTGTCTGAGTTCCTTATGTATTTTGAATATTAACCCCTCTTCAGATGTATGGCTTTCAGATATTTTCTCCCAATCCATAGGTTTTCTCTTACTCTTTTAATTGTTTCCTTTGCTGTGCAGAAGCTTTTTAGTCTGATTTAATTCTATTTGTTTATTTTAGCTTTTGTTGCCTGAGCTTTTGGGGTCAAATCCAAAAAGTTATTGCCCCAACTAATGTTATATAGTTTTTCCTCTGTGTTTTATTCCAGTATTTTTACAATTTCAGGTTTTATGTTTAAGTCTTTAATGCATTTTGAGTTGATTTTTGCATATGGTGTGAGATAAGGGTTCTATTTCATTCTTCTGCATGTGAATATTACGTTTTCCCAGCACTGTTTATTGAAGAGACTGTTCTTTTCCCATTAGATCTGACATGAAGTGGTGTCAGCCTTCAGAGATGGAAATTAATGATGGAATAAACTGGCAGTTGAATACCTTCACCTGCATGCACATCAACCATATGGAATTCCATTGCTGCTCCTCTTCCCTATATGGTAAAATTTGTGCTGTATAATTACTCTAGTTTTTTGATAAATATATATATAACATAGAAAAATTGTATTAAGGATGTAAGTAGAGCAAGAAGTGTTTTCTTTGTAATCATTTTTAATGTATTACACTAATACTCGTAAGTATATTAAACTATTTCATAAATTGAAATGTGAAAATTCACATTAGGATCTCTATAAGGCCTGCAGTTCTCTTCTCATCATAGAATCTACACTTCCACTATTTTGCTCTACTTTTATTGTGCACCTATTAGGTACCATGCACTGTGCTAAGTGGTAAAGACACAGAATCAAATAGGAACTAGGCTCTACTCTCAAGGAGCTACTGTAAGGGTAGATGAAATAAAGACATTGAATATTGTAAGTGCTAAGATGGAACACTTCAGAGGGTATATTGATTAATTTTACAAGTAAACTGAACATGAGGTAAAAGGAGATGAGGTGAATCTATTGTATATTTCAAAATAGCTAGAAAATAATAATTTGAGTGGTTCTAAGATAAAGAAAAGACAAATATTTAAGGTGATGGATGTCCCAATTACCCTGATTTGATCTTTACAAATTATATGAATGTGTTATCACATGTACCCCCGAAATATGTACATTTATTATGTATCAATAAAAATTTTTTTCCGAAAGGAGATGAGGTAAATTGATAGTCACCATGTAGTGGGATTGATAAGGAACTAGAGAGACCAATGGGGTTAGGAGGATATTTATTATTTAGGTGCACCAGCCCAGTTCGGATTAACATCCAAAGGACTGAGCCCTGAACAAAGAGTTAAGTTACCTTTTAAGCATTTTGTGGGGTGGGGAGAGATCTGTGCAGGGGGAAGCATATTACAGAAGCAAGAAACAATGACAGTTATTCAATTAATTGAGACATGCTTTACATCATTTCTTACTTTTCAAGGAAAAACATGTTTTACGACTTGAGTTTATCTTTTTAATGACCTTGCAGCTGCACAGCTAGAGAAACAGGGTCTTCACAATGCCTGGGAAAGGAGGAGAGATAAGGCTCACTAGCCACAGAAAAACAGGCAGTTAATTTTAAAGGACTCCAGCTCTTTCTCTTTCTCAGGGGGAATTGGGTTTTCTTACATACAACTGAGTTTCTGCTTACACATTCTTTAATTTCTTTTTTTTTTTTTTGAGACGGAGTCTCGCTCTGTCGCCCAGGCTGGAATGCAGTGGCGCGATCTTGGCTCACTGCAACCTCCACCCCTCCAGGTTTAAGCAATTCTCTGCCTCAGCCTCCGGAGTAGCTGGGATTACAGGTGTGTGCCACCATGCCTGGCTAATTTTTTGTATTTTTAGTAGAGACGGAGTTTCACCATCTTGGCCAGGCTGATCTTGAACTCCTGACCACCTTGGCCTCCCAAAGTGTTGATTACGGGCGTGAGCCACCGCGCCCGGCCAAATTTCTTTTAATTCCTGTTCCAACCAGTTGACAAATAGGGCAAGGGCATCACAAGCAGAGGGAGCAGAAAACTACATGGGCTATTCAGAAAAATGTAAACAGCTTAACATGGCTGTAGCATAATATATGACAGATGCAATAAGAGATAAAGCTAGAGAGGTTAATAGAGGCCAGAACTCATAGGAACTTGTATAAGAGTTTATCTTATTGGCAGTGGGGAGCCAAAGCTATAACATGATCATGTTTACATTTTTGAAAGATTAGTCTGGGAAGAGTATGGAAGATGGATAGTAGGCAAGTAAGACAGAGCGAAGAAGTCAATTAGAAAGTCTTTTCAAGTTATCCAAGCAGGAGGTCTCAAGTGGCCCGGTCTAGAGTAGTGACAGTGGACATTGAAAGAAAGAGATTTCAGAGATACACAGATAGAATTAATAGGACTTGCTAATAGATTGAAAGTTGAAAGATAAGATCCCCTATACATTATATGCAATTTTAAAATTCAAAAAGTTCTGGACAACAAGTTTACTTACTTAGTTAAGGTTTGTGACAAACTCTTTTGGCTGTAAAATGTTATCTGAACTATAATGAGTCTATAGTCATTATTTATGATCTTGTTTGCATTTTGCTGCATAAATATTAATGCATTTGATTATAGGGTACTATCGCATCCCCCCTGAGGTGTTACATCATATGTTTTATGTGCATTTTCTAAATTGTCTAATATACAAAACATTGTGAATTTCAAAACACTTTTGATCCCAAGGATTTAAAATATAGGATTGTGGACCTGTGCTATTTTTTGTGTGATTTTGCTTTAAAACTTCCTTGTTCCATAGATATAACAAACTGTACATTAACTGTTGAGTAGATAGTGACTTTTCTTTTTCTAATATCCAGCTGAGCTATATCTAGGAATGAAAATTTTGGTAGGGTTTGGGAAGAAGGAAGGAGTAACTTTGAAACATACTGAGGAAAGTTGTGGCTGTGCTACTGCAATAGATTTGAAAACAAGGTAAGGCAATTTGAGGGAAATGGATGCTTAGAAAATAGAGGACACAGATGACTAACAAATACTAGAAAAGGTACAGCAAAGAAATGGGTTTGCAGTAAAGAAGATGAAATGTAGAAATAACATAAATATTTAGTTTAAATTTATATGCATAGAACTGTTCATAGTATTCCCTTATTTTCCTTTTAATCAATGTCTATGCGAACTGTGGTGATCTCTACTCTTTCATTTCTTGATATTGGTGATTTATGTCTTCTCTCTCTCTCTCTCTTTTTTTTTTTTTTTGCCTTGCTTAGAGGATTGATATGGTTTGGCTGTGTCTCCACATAAATCTCATCTTGAATTGTAGCTCCCATAATTCCCATGTGTTGTGAGAGGGACCTGGTGGGAGATAATTGCATCATGAGGGTGGTTCCCCCCATACTGTTCTCACAGTAGTGAATAAGTCTCATGAGATCTGATGATTTTATAAGAGGAAACTCCTTTCGCTTGGTTCACATTCTCTCTTATCTGCCTCTATGTAAGACGTGCCATTTGCCTTCCACCATGATTGTGAGGCCTCCCCAGCTGCGTGGAACTGTGAGTCCATGAAACCTCTTTTTCTTTGTAAATTACCCAGTCTCGGGTATGTCTTTATCAGCAGCATGAGAACAGACTAATACAAGGATTATAAATTTTAGTTTCAGTGAATTTTCTCTATTGATTTTTTTGTTTTCAATTTCATCGATTTCTACTTTTTGTTGTTTCCTTTCTTCTGCTTGATCTGGGTTTGCTTTGCTCTTCTTTTTCTAGTTTCTTGGGGTGGAAATTTAGATTATCGAGTTGATATTTTTCTAATACAAGTGTTTAATTTTATAAAATTCCCTCTAAGCCCTGCTTTGATATAAACCAAACATTTTATTATGTTATATTTTCATTTTCACTCAGTCCAAAATATTTCCTAATTTCTCTTTGACCCATTATTTAGACATGTGTTGTGTAATTTCTTTCTTTTCTTTCTTTTTTTTTTGAGATGGAGTTTTGCTCTTGTCACCCAGGCTGGAGTGCAATGGCGTGATCTCAGCTCACTGCAACCTCTGCCTCCCAGGCTCAAGCAATTCTCCTGCCTCAGCCTCCTGAGTAGCTGGGATTATAGGTGCCTGGCACCATGCCTGGCTAGTTTTTGTATTTTTAGTGAAGATGGGGTTTCACAATGTTGGCCAGGGTGGTCTCGAACTCCTGACCTCAGGTGATCCACCTTCCTTGGCCTCCCAAAGTGCTGGAATTACAGGTGTGAGCCACCACGCCTGGCCGTGTTGTGTAATTTCTAAGTGTTGGGAAATTCTCTTGTTATCTTTCTGTTATTGATTTCTAGTTTAATTCATTTGTGGTCAGAGAGAATATTTTGTATGCTTTAAATTATTTTAAATTGCTAAGTTTTGATTTATGACACAGGGGATGGTCTGTTTTTGTGAACATTCCATGGGCACTTGAAAACAATTATATTCTGCTATTGTTGGGTGAAATGTTATGTAAACATCAATTAGATCCTGTAGGTTGATTGCATTGTTCTGTATCTTTGCTGATTTCTGCAAAGTCCTTCTGTCTAGACATCAGAGTAGAGTATTAAGTTCCCAGTTATTGTGGATTTGTTCATCTCTCCTTTCAGTCTGGTCAGTTTTTGCTTCATATAATTTGAAGCTCTGTTATTTGGTGTACACACATTTAGGATTATTATGTATTCTTGGTGGATTGATCCTTTTACCAATAAGTAATGTTCCCCTTTATTCCTGGCAATTTTCTTTGCTCTGAAGTCTACTTTGATATTAATGTAACAGCTTTCTTTTGAATAGTGTTTGTGTAGTATATCTTCTCTCCATTCTTTTAGTTTTAAGCTGCCTATATCATTGTATTTGAAGTGAGTCTCTTGTCTATAGTGCGGAGTTGGATTATTTTAAAAATCCATTCTAACAACCTCTGTCTTTTATTTGGTGTATTTAGAGCAATTGCACTTAATTTCATTATTGATGTTTGTATTTAGGTCTACCATTTTATTATTTTCCGTTTATCCCCTCTATTTTTGTTGTTGTTCCTCTGTTTCCTCTTTCCTGCCTTCTGGGTTCTTTGAACATTTGTTTTGTTCCACAGGACCTGTGGCTGGAGTCACCTCAAAAGCAGGAGCAGAGGAGTTCCCACAGTGGAGTGCCCCAAACTGTCCTGAGATGGGACTGTTTGGGATTCCAAAGACAGAAGCACTAAGTGCCAGGGTGATCAGTCCAAAGCATGGAATGGTATGTCTGCAGATACAGGGGCAGGGGATGGAGTTTTTATTAGGGTTTAAGAAATTTGGCTCAGTCGTGGGGCCAGTTTTTTTTTTTTTTTCAGTGTTTTGGGTAACAACCTAGATGCCTTTATTAGCACCTGGGAATGTTCAAGGCCCCAGTTTTTGTTCAGGCCTCCTGGCAAAAACCTGGAGTGGGCTGGGTCACAAAGTGATCAAGTCACTCTGTGATTTTCTGTCAAGACTCGGAAAGAAAGTCGGGGGAACTGGGGAAGCCCACAACATTTTTTAGTATCCCATTTTAATTTATATATTGTGATTTGAATTATATCTTCGTGTAGTTTCCTTTAATGCTTAATCTGGCAATTACCAAACACATTTCACAGTGAGTTTAGAATCAATATTTGACCACTTCAGTTGGAATGTAGAAACATTAGCACCATATGGGTCCAGCTTACCTTCTTCCCTTTATGTTATAGTTGTCTATCGATTACATCTACATACATCGAAAAACCATGCAGACAATCTTACACTTTTTGTTATCAACCATCAAACATGTTTTATAGAACTCAAGAGTGGCCAGGAGCAATGGCTCACACCTGTAATCCCAGCACTTTGGAAGGCCAAGATGGGCGGATCACTTGAGGTCATGAGTTCAGACCAGCCTGGCCAACGAGGCGAAACCCTGTCTCTAACAAAAATACAAAAATTAGCTGGGCATGGTGGTGGGTGCCTGTAATCCCAGCTGCTTGGGAGGCTGAGGCAGGAGAATCGTTGGAACCCGGGAGGCGCAGTTTGCAGTGAGCTGAGATTGTGCCACTGCACTCCAGCCTGGGCGACAGAGCAAGACTTCATCTCAAAAAAAAAAAAAAAAAAAAGAGGGGACAAATAGTCCAGTATAATTACCCAGATAATTGACATTTCTGTTGCTCTTCCTTTTTCTTGATATTTCAAGTTTCCTTCTGGTATAATTTCCCTTGCTACCTGAAGAGCTTCCATTAGCAATGGAAGTTCTGCTGTTAGCAATTTTAGCTATGACTTCTCTTATTTTTCTTTCACTTGAGGATGGCTTTACTCCACCTTTATTCCTAAAGCAAATTTTCACTGGATATAGAATTCTGGATTGATAATTCTTTTCTTTCAGCACTTGAAAAATGTGCCACTTTATTCTGGCCTCTGTGGTTTCTGATGAAAAATTTACAATCATTTAAATCATTGTTCTCCTATAGCCTATATCATTTTTTTCTGGGGCTGATTTCAAGATGTTTTCCTTTGTCTCTCATTTTCAGAAGTTTGGTGATGATGTCTGGGTATGGGTTTTGGGGGAGCATATGCTGTTTGGAGTCTATTCAGCTTGATCCTTCATTTCTATGTCTTTTGCCACACTTTGGAATAACTGGAAAATTTTCTGCTATTATGTCTTCAAATACTTTTTCAGCACTGCGCTTAGTCACTCCTTATTCTCAGACTCCAATAACACAAATACTAGATGTTTAGATGTTGTAACACTGGTCCCTGAAGCTCTGTTTGGTTCTTTCAAATCTTTTTTTCTGTCCTTCAGTATGAATGATTTCTACTGGTCTGTCTTTAAGTTCACCGAATCTTTGCTCTGTCATCTCCATTCTGTTATTGAGTCCTTCCATGGAATATTTTAATTGTGTTATTGTATTTTTCAGTTCTAAACTTTCCATTTGGTTTTTCTCTGTATCTTCCATTTATTTGATAATGCTTTCTATTTTAACTTTTGTTGCAAGAGTGTTCATGATTGCTCATTCAATTATTTTTATAACAACCACTTTAATGTCTTTGTCAGATAATTCCAATATCTGTGTCATCTCATCATTGGCATCTGTTGATTGTTTTTTCTATGCAAATTGAGATTTTTGTGGTTCTTCATGTGCCAAGTAATTTTGGATTGCATCTTGTACGTATTGACTGTTATTTTGTAAGACTCTATCTTTTATTAAATTTTATGGAAAATGTTGATATTTGTGTTTTAACAGGTGTTTCACCTGATTAGGTCTAAGCAGCAAGTTTTAGCTGCTTCTCTGGTCCCTGGTTCTAATGTCAGCTCAGTTTCCACAGCCTCTGTGCTGTTCTTCAGGTCTGTCCTGCATGTGCACTACTCAGCGGTCAGCTGTGGACCTGCACATTGGTTTCTTCACTGGTTTAGTAATCAGAGTCTTTGCTATGCTCAAGATTAAAACCACCCATGCATGGGGACAGTGGTAGTGAGCCAAGGAGTCATAAAGTTTCCCTTTGGTATTTTTCAGTTTCCTGGTCAGAAACCACCCACTTCTGTGATAAAGACAAGTCAAGGTTTTGAGTGGTGGTAGGACAGAGACAGATTTATTAAAAAACATTTTTTGTCCCTGCCCTTGTGGAGCCATAGCTCCACCTAATGGAAATGAATGTTTCCCTCCCTCAGATAGTTGGCTCTTGCAGGACAGTATTTGTCCTATTGTTTCTTTTACTCAGCATTATATCTTTAAGGTTTATCCATGTTGTAGCATGTATTAGAATTTCATTTTCAAAATTAATTAATTAAATTGACTATAATTGTATATATTTATGGAGTATGATGTGATGTTTTGATGTATGTACACATTGTAGAAAGATTCAATCAAACTAATTAGCATATTCATCACTTCACCTTTTTAACCTTTTTTTTTTCAGTGAGAACATTTAAAATATATCCTTTTAGCAATTTTGGAGTATATAATACATTATTAACTATGTTCACCATGCAGTGCAGTAGAGCACTAAAACTTATTCCTCTTGTCTAACTCAAACTTTGTACCCTTTGACCAACATATCTCCTTTCCCCATCCCTCCCCACCCTTCATCTCTGGAAACTAACATTCTATGAGATTGACAAAATTTTAGATTCCACATGGAAGTGAGATCATGAAGTGTTTGTCTTTCTGTGCCTGGCTTATTTAGCTTAACATGTCTTCCAGGTTCATCCAGGTTGTTGCAAATGACAAAATTTTGAGATAACGGTCCAATTTTATTCTTCCGCATGTGGATATCTAGTTTTCCCAGCACCATTTATTGAAAGCACTGTCCTTTCCCCATTGTATGTTTGTATTAGTCCATTCCCACAGTTCTGTAAAGAAATACCTGAGACTGGGTAATTTATAAAGATAAGAGGTTTAATTGGCTCATGGTTCTGCAGGCTGTACAGGTAGCATGGCTGGAGAGGCCTCAGGAAACTTATAATCATGGTGGAAGGTGAAGGGGAAGCAGGTACATCTTACATGGCCGGAGCCAGAGGAAGAAAGTGAGGGGGAGGTGCTACACACTTTTAAACAACCAGATCTCATGAGAATTCACTCACTATCATGAGAACAGCAAGAGGGAAATCCATCTCCATGATCCAGTCACCTCCCACCAGGCCCTTCCTCCAACACTGGAAATTATAATTTGACATGAGATTTGAGTGGTGACACAAATCCAAACCACATCAATGTTCTTGGCACCTTTGTTGAAAATCAATTGACTGTAAATGCATAGTTTTATTTGTAGGCTTTTTATCCTGTTCCATTGGTCAATGTGTCTACTTCTATGCCAGTACCATGGCATAGAAGTTTTGATTATCATAGCTTTATAATACAGTTTGAAATCAGACAGGGTGATGATTCCAGCTTTGTTCTTTTTGCACAAGATTGCTTTGGACATTTGAGTTTTAAACAATGGTTCCACAATATATAACATTTGTTTATCCATTCATCTGTTGAAGAACATCTGGGTTGTTTCAACCTTTTGGCAATTGTGAATAATGCTGCCATGAATATTAGTGCACAAATACCTGTTTGAATCTTTCAATTCTTTTGATTCTATATCCTGAGGTGGAATTGCTGGATCATCTGGTAATTTCATATTTAATTTTTTGAGGAGCCACCATACCATTTATTATAGCAACTGTACCATTTTACATTTCCACCAGCAACATATGAAAGTTCAAATTTCTCCACACCCTCAATACTTGTTATATTCTGTGTTTTTTGGGAGTGGGTGTTTTTTTGATGACAGCTATCTTAGTCAGTTTGAGCTGGTATAATAAATTACCATAGACTAGGTGGCTTAAACAAGAAAAATTTATTTCTCACAGTTCTAGAGGCTGGAAAATCCAATATTAAGGCACTAGTAGATTTATTGCCTGGTGAAGTTCCTCTTCTTGGTTTCCAGACTTCTTGCTGTACCCATCACGTGGCAGAAAGAGAGCAAGAGTGCTCTCTGGTGTCCTTTATATTCCACTCATGAGGGTCCCACTGTCATAACCTAATTACCTCCCAAAGGCCCCATCGCCTATTACCTATTACCTATTACCATCACCTATTAATGTGATGGTAATCACATTAGGCGTTAGGATTTCAACATATGAATTTGGGGGAGTGGACAGGAATATTCAGTCCATAACAATAGCCATACTAATGGGTGTGAAGTGGTATCTCATTGTGGTTTTAATTTGAATTGCCCTAATGATTAATGATGAGCATCTTTTCATGTGATTACTTGCCATTTGTATGTCTTCTTTGAAGAAACTTTTGTTCAAATCCTTTGGTCATTTTTTAATGTGGTTGCTTTGGTGGTGTTGACTTGTAGAAGTTCTTTATATATTTTGGATATTAACCCTATATCAGATATATAATTAGCAAATATTTTCTTTTATTTTATGAGTTACCTTTTGACTCTCTTAAAAGTGTCCTTTGATTATACAAAGGTTTTTAATTTTGATAAACTCCAATTTATCTATTTTTCCTTTTGTTGCCTATACTTTTGGTCTCAAATCCAAGAATTCATTGCCAAATCCAGTGTCATCAAAGTTTTCCCCTTTCTTTTCTTAGAAGATTTTTATAGTTTTAGTTCTTAAGGTTAGGTCTTTGATTAATTTTTAGTTAACTTTTGTCCCTGGTATGAGGTAAGGGCCCAACTTATTCTTTTTTTTTTTGTACTTTAAGTTTTAGGGTACGTGTGCACAACATGCAGGTTTGTTACATATGTATGTATGTGCCATATTGGTGTGCTGCACCCATTAACTCGTCATTTACATTAGATGTATCTCCTAATGCTAACCATCCCCGCTCCCCTCACCCCACGACAGGTCCCGGTGTGTGATGTTCCCCTTCCTGTGTCCAAGTGTTCTCATTGTTCAATTCCTACCTATGAGCGACAACATGCGGTGTTTGGTTTTCTGTCCTTGCAATAGTTTGCTGAGAATGATGGTTTCCAGCTTCATCTGTGTCCCTACAAAGGACATGAACTCATCCTTTTTTATGGCTGCATAGTATTCCATGGTGTATATGTGCCACATTTTCTTAATCCAGTCTATCATTGATGGGCATTTGGGTTGGTTCCAAGTCTTTGCTATTGTGAATAATGCCGCAGTAAACATACATGTGCATGTGTCTTTACAGCAGCATGATTTATAACCCTTTGGGTATATACCCAGTAATGGGATGGCTGGGTCAAATGGTATTTCTAGTTCTAGATCCTTGAGGAATCGCCACACTGTCTTCCACAATGGTTGAACTAGTTTACAGTCCCACCAACAGTGTAAAAGTGTTCCTATTTCTCCACATTCTCTCCAGCACCTGTTGTTTCCTGACTTTTTAATGATCGCCATTCTAACTGGTGTGAGATGGTATCACATTGTGGTTTTGATTTGCATTTCTCTGATGGCCAGTGATGATGAGCATTTTTTCATGTGTCTGTTGGCTGCATAAATGTCTTCTTTTGAGAAGTGTGTTCATATCCTTTGTCCACTTTTTGTTGGGGTTGTTTGATTTTTTCTTGTAAATTTGTTTAAGCTCTTTGTAGATTCTGGATATTAGCCCTTTGTCAGATGGGTAGATTACAAAAATTTTCTCCCATTCCGTAGGTTGCCTGTTCACTCTGATAGTAGTTTCTTTTGCTGTGCAGAAGCTCTTTAGTTTAATTAGATCCCATTTGTCAATTTTGGCTTTTGTTGCCATTGCTTTTGGTATTTTAGACATGAAGTCCTTGTCCATACTTATGTCCTGAATGGTATTGCCTAGGTTTTCTTCTAGGGTTTTTATGGTTTTAGGTCTAACATTTAAATCTTTCATCCATCTTGAATTAATTTTTGTATAAGGTGTAAGGAAGGGATCCAGTTTCAGCTTTCTCCATGAGGCTAGCCAGTTTTCCCAGCACCATTTATTAAATAGGGAATCATTTCCCCATTTCTTGTTTTTGTCAGGTTTGTCAAAGATCAGATGGTTGTAGATGTGTGGTATTACTTCTGAGGGCTCTGTTCTGTTCCATTGGTCTATTTCTCTGTTTTGGTTACCAGTACCATGCTGTTTTGGTTACTGTAGCCTTGTAGTATAGTTTGACATCAGGTAGTGTGATGCCTCCAGCTTTGTTCTTTTGGCTTAGGATTGACTTGGCAATGCGGGCTCTTTTTTGGTTCCATGTGAACTTTGAAGTAGCTTTTTCCAGTTCTGTGGAGAAAGTCATTGGTAGCTTGATGGGGATGGCATTGAATCTATAAATTACCTTGGGCAGTAAGGCCATTTTCATGATATTGATCCTTCCTATCCATGAGCATGGAATGTTCTTCCATTTGTTTGTGTCCTCTTTTATTTCATTGAGCAGTGGTTTGTAGTTCTCCTTGAAGAGGTCCTTCACATCCCTTGCAAGTTGTATTCCTAGGTATTTTATTCTCTTTGAAGCAGTTGTGAATGGGAGTTCCCTCATGATTTGGCTCTCTGTTTGTCTGTTATTGGTGTATAAGAATGCTTGTGATTTTTGTACATTGATTTTGTATCCTGAGACTTTGCTGGAGTTGCTTATCAGCTTAAGGAGATTTTGGGCTGAGACGATGGGGTTTTCTAAATATACAATCATGTCATCTGCAAACAGGGACAATTTGACTTCCTCTTTTCCTAATTGAATACCCTTTGTTTCTTTCTCCTGCCTGATTGCCCTGGCCAGAACTTCCAACACTATGTTGAATAGGAGTGGTGAGAGAGGGCATCCCTGTCTTGTGCCAGTTTTCAAAGGGAATGCTTCCAGTTTTTGCCCATTCAGTATGATATTGGCTGTGGGTTTGTCATAAATAACTCTTATTTTTTTGAGACACATCCCATCAATACCTAATTTATTGAGAGATTTTAGCATGAAGGGCTGTTGAATTTTGTCAAAGGCCTTTTCTGCATCTATTGAGATAATCATGTGATTTTTTGTCTTTGGTTCTGTTTATATGATGGATTACATTTATTGATTTGCATATATTGAACCAGCCTTGTATCCCAGGGATGAAGCCCACTTGATCATGGTGGATAAGCTTTTTGATGTGCTGCTGGATTCGTTTTGCCAGTATTTTATTGAGGATTTTTGCATCGATGTTCATCAGCGATATTGGTCTAAAATTCTCTTTTTTGGTTGTGTCTCTGTCAGGCTTTGGTATCAGGATGATGCTGGCCTCATAAAATGAGTTAGGGAGAATTCCCTCTTTTTCTATTGATTTGAATAGCTTCAGAAGGAATGGTATCAGCTCCTCCTTGTACCTCTGGTAGAATTTGGCTGTGAATCCGTCTGGTCCTGGACTTTTTTTGGTTGGTAGGCTATTAATTATCGCCTCAATTTCAGAGTCTGTTATTGGTCTATTCAGGGATTCAACTTCTTCCTGGTTTAGTCTTGGGAGGATGTGCGTGTCCAGGAATTTATCCATTTCTTCTAGATTTTCTAGTTTATTTGTGTAGAGGTGTTTATAGTATTCTCTAATGGTAGTTTGTATTTCTGTGGGATCGGTGGTGATATCCCCTTTATCATTTTTTATTGCGTCTATTTGATTCTTCTCTCTTTCTTCCTTATAAGTCTTGCTAGCAGTCTCTCAGTTTTGTTGATCTTTTCAAAAAACCAGCTCCTGGATTCATTGATTTTTTGAAGGGTTTTTTGTGTCTCTATCTCCTTCATTTCTGCTCTGATCTTAGTTATTTCTTGCCTTCTGCTAGCTTTTGAATGTGTTTGCTCTTGCTTCTCTAGTTCTTTTAATGGTGATGTTAGGGTGTCAATTTTAGATCTTTCCTGCTTTCTCTTGTGAGCATTTAGTGCTATAAATTTCCATCTACACACTGCTTTAAATGTGTCCCAGAGATTCTGGTATGTTGTGTCTTTGATCTCATTGGTTTCAAAGAACATCTTTATTTCTGCCTTTATTTTGTTATGTACCCAGTAGTCATTCAGAAGCAGGTTGTTCAGTCTCCATGTAATTGAGCGATTTTGAGTGAGTTTCTTAATCCTGAGTTCTAGTTTGACTGCACTGTGGTCTGAGAGACAGTTTGTTATAATTTCTGTTCTTTTACATTTGCTGAGGAGTGCTTTACTTCCAACTATGTGGTCAATTTTGGAATAGGTGTGGTGTGGTGCTCTGAAGAATGTATATTCTGTTGATTTGGGGTGGAGAGTTCTGTAGATGTCTATTAGGTCCGCTTGGTGCAGAGCTGAGTTCAAGTCCTGGATATCCTTGTTAACTTTCTGTCTCGTTGATCTGTCTAATGTTGACAGTGGGGTGTTAAAGTCTCCCATTATTATTGTGTGGGAGTCTAAGTCTCTTTGTAGGTCTCTAAGGACTTGCTTTATGAATCTGGGTGCTCCTGTATTGGGTGCATATATATTTAGGATAGTCAGCTCTTCTTGTTGAATTGATCCCTTTACCATTATGTAATGGCCTTCTTTGTCTGTTTTAATTGATATTATCAAATGTTTTTCCCCTCATTCTATTAATGTGGTGTATTGCATTGATCGAGTTTTGTATGTTGACTCATCATTGCATTCCAGGAAGAAATCCCACTTGGTCATGGTGTATAATCCTTTTAATAAGCTGCTGGATTCGGTTTGCTGGTGTTTTGTTGAGGATTTTTGCATTAATGTTCATAAAGAATATTGCTCTACAGTTTTCTTCTATTGTCTTTGGCTTTGGTATCAGAATATAGCAGCTTCATAGAATAAGTTAGGACGTGTTTTCTACGCTTCAATTTTTTGGAAGACTTTGAGAAGTTTTGGTATTAATTTTTCTTTTGATGTTTGTTAGAATTCGACAAACATCAATTTCAAAATTCATCTGGTCCCAGGCTTTTCTCTTTGGGAAGTTTTTGATTACTGAGTCAACCTCTTTACTAATTATAGATCTATTCAGATTTTCTATTTCTTCATGAGTCAGTATCTTGTTTATTTTTTTAATCACCACAAATTAGGCGTAAGTATCATTGTTTTATATAGTCAGTGTTTGTTTAGATTTAAACACGTTGTTTACCATTTTCTTTCTTATAATTCCTTCTTCTATCTTAGACCTTCTGTATGGGATCACCTGAAGTACATCCTTAAAATTTCCACTGGTAAGAGTGTATTGTTGGTCAACTCAATTTTCATTTGTCCAATTTCAATTTTCATTTGGTATACTCTTTTAGTTTGACAGTTATTTTCTCTTAGTACTCTGAAGATATCATTCTACTATATTCTGGCTTCTACCACCACCATTGATAAAACAACTTTCAGTCTAATTATATTAGCCGTGTAAGCAGAATAATGCCTGCCACCCGGAAGTCAACGTCCTAATCCATGGAATCTGTGAATATGCTTGGTTACGTGGCAAAGGGACCTTGAGGTTGCAGGTGGAATTAAGTTTGCTAATCAAATGACTTTAAAATCGGGAGATTATCCTGGTGGGCCCAATATAATCACAAAATCCCTTAAAAGTGAAAGAGGGCGGCAAGAGGGACATAAAAAGAGATGTGATAATGGAAGCAAGATTAATGCTACAGTTGCTGACTTTGAAGATAGAGCAAGGGGGACACAAACCAAGGGATGTTGGTGACCTCCAGAAGCTGGAAGGAACAAATAAACTGATTCTCCCCCGGAGCTTCTAGAAGGAATGAAGCCCTGCCAATACCTTGGTTTTAGCCCAATGAGATCCATGTCAGACTTCTGAACTCCAGAACTGTAAGCAAATACATTTGTATCATTTAAGCCCATAAGTTTCAAGTAATTTGTTATAGCAGCAGTGGAAAACTAATATAGTGATTCTGAATTTTTTTGCTGCTTTTAAGGTTTTGCCTTTTTAATAAGTAGTTTTACCTTGATATTTCTACAGGTAGATTGGTTCATTGATAGATTGATTGACTGATTTAACTTACTTAAAATTTATTGGGGCTTCTGGAATCTGAGAATTATGATTTTTCTCAGTTCTAAAAATTCTTAGCTGTTGTACCTGTAAATATTGGCTTTCCTCCTTGCCCTCTAGTGTCTTCACTGGCAAGCCAATTAGACTTCTTTTATATCTTTTCACCCTCCTTTTTATCTCTTAAGACCTCTCTCCTGTATTCTCTCTTTATCTCTATGTGCTTCATTTTGGATATTATCTCCAAATTTATATTCTACTTTATGAATTCTGTCTGCATCTATGTCTAATTTGCAATTTAGCCCATCCATTGAAGGTTTGTGTTCTTGTAATTCAATCCTTCTGTTAAAGTTTTAATTTCATTAGTTATGCTTATAATTTCCAAGAATATATTCTTATGATCTGTTCTTTTTCATAACATCCTGTTCAGTTTCATAATAACCTTATTTGTCTCTTTTTACAGTTTTTTACTTAAAGTCTCTTTTCTCTGATATAAGTATAGCTACTCTTGCTCACTTTTGTTTTTCATTTGTGTGAAATATCTTTTTCCATCCCTTCACTTTCAGTCTATATGTGTCTTTACAGATGAAGTCAGTTTCATCAAAATTATTATTGATAAGTGAGGACTTACTCCTGTCATTTTGTTGTTCTCTGGTTGTTTTGTATATCCTTTGTTTCTTTCTTCCGTTCTTACTGCTTGTCATTGTGGTTTGGTGGTTTTCTATAGTAATAAGGTTGATTCTTTTTTGTTTCTTTTTATATCTGCTCTACTAATGAGTTTTAATACTTTTGTGTGTTTTCATAATGCTGATTATCTTTTCTTTTTTTGGAGACAGAGTCTCACTCTGTCGCCCAGGCTGGAGTGCAGTGGCGCGATCTCGGCTCACTGCAAGCTCCGCCTCCCGGGTTCACGCCATTCTCCTGCCTCAGCCTCCCGAGTAGCTGGGACTACAGGCGCCTGCCACTACGCCCGGGTAATTTTTTGTATTTTTAGTAGAGATGGGGTTTCACCGTGTTAGCCAGGATGGTCTCGATCTCCTGATCTCGTGATCCGCCCGCCTCGGCCTCCGAAAGTGCTGGAATTACAGGCGTGAGCCACCACGCCCGGCCGCTGATTATCTTTTCACTTCCAGATTCAGGACTCCCTTGAGCATTTCTTGTAAGGCCAGTCTGTTGGTGACAAATTCCCTCAGTTTTTGCTCGTCTCGGAAAAACAAAACATCGGTTCGAGCATCTTTTCATATATTTATTAACCACTAAGTTCCCTTTTTAATGAAATACCTACTTAAGTTTTCACCTGATTTTTATTGGGTTATTTGTCATTCTCTTATTGCTTTATGAGTTCTATACAAATTCTGGATACTATTCCTTTGTCAGCTATTTCTTTGTCCCATCTTTGTTTGTGACATTTCTTTTTCAAGAAAGTATTAATTAGTGTTTTAGGAACATTTTTGATTAAACATGTTTCCCGCTATGAGTTCTCA
This sequence comes from Gorilla gorilla gorilla, assembly GCF_029281585.2. Taxonomy (NCBI): domain Eukaryota; kingdom Metazoa; phylum Chordata; class Mammalia; order Primates; family Hominidae; genus Gorilla; species Gorilla gorilla. The sequence goes on from NC_073247.2 coordinate 166,814,389, forward strand.
GAAATTTAAGAAATACACAAAGGAACCAGGTGGGAATTAAAATTCAGATCTCGCTTTACGACCTAAAATATAGAACTTTGCAGTAAAGCTAGATTAGAGAAGATAGCAAGGGCTTCTACCTACCTCTTCAAATTGAACTTACTCCCCCAGTCACTCTTGTGAAAACTGTAGAACTGGATGGTGGAGACTTCAAAGGGACAGGAAGTTCTGCAAAGATGAGCCAACCTCTTAAGAAGGAAGTAGTAACAGTGCATGCCACTTGCTAGCAAGCTTTAGACCAGGAGGACTTTATGTAATACTGTAGCATAGTGGTTAAGAGTACAGGCTTTGGCAGCAGACTGCCTGACTTGGAAACCAGGTAGAGCCTACTTAATATCTGCGTGACCTTGGACAAAGTACAGAACCTCTCCATGCTTCAGTTTTCTTACCTGTAAGATGGGGATTAATATGGCACCTGTCTTATAAGTTGTTATGAGGATTAAATGAGGTAACACATGTAAAATGCTCAGAATAGTGCCTAGGTCACAGTTAGCGCTCAAAAAATATTTGTAATGTGATGATGGTGATGATGATGATGATGATGGAGATTATGTGGCACAGTCCTCCCGCCCACTAATATATGAGACATAGACCACTAAATTAAATCCCCTCAGTCCTCAGGGAGGGACACGGAAATAAGAGGGCAAGGAGAATAACCATTTCCCCTAACAACAATTAAGATGCTCTGTGGGCATTGAGAACACAAGTGGCATAGTTCCCCCTTGACAGAATTTTCTAGAACCTTGCTATACTTTATTATTCTCAAGCTTCAATATTCATACGGTTCACCTAGAATTCTTAAAATGAAGCGGGTTTGGGATGGAGATTGAGATTCTGCATTTCTTTTTTGAAAAAACTTTTAAATTTATTTTTAAATTTTTATTTTATTTTATTTTAAGTTCTGGGATACATGTGCAGGATGTGCAGGCTCGTTACATAGGTAAACGTGTGCGATGGTGGTTTGCTGCACCTATCAACCCATCACCTAGGTATTAAGCCCCGCATGCACTAGCCATTTATCCTGATGCTCTCCCTCCCCTAACCCCTCCTGCAGGTCCCGGTGTGTGTTGTTCCCCTCTCTGTGTCCATGTGTCCTCATTCTTCAGCTCCCACTTATAAGTGAGAACATGTGGTGTTTAGTTTTCTGTTCCTGTATTAGTTTGCTGAGGATAATGTCTTCCAGCTCCATCCATGTCCCTGCAAAGGACATGATCTCATTCCTTTTTGTGGCCACATAATATTTCGTGGTGTATATGCACCACATTTTCTTTATCCAGTCTATTATTGATGGGCATTTGGGTTGATTCCACCTCTTTTCTATTGTGAATAGTGCTGCAGTGAACATACATGTGCATGTATCTTTATAACAGAATGATTTATATTCCTTTGAGTATATACCCAATAATGGGATTGCTGAGTCAAATGGTATTTCTGGTTCTTGGTCTTTGAGGAATTGCCACACTGTCTTCCACAATGATTGAACTAATTTGTATTCTCCCAAACAGTGTAAAAGCATTCCTATCTCTCCACAGCCTTGCCAGCATCTGTCGTTTCTTGACTTTTTAATAATCTCCATTCTGACTGGGGTGAGATGGTATCTCATTGTGGTTTTGATTTGCATTTCTCTAACAATCAGTGATGGTGAGCTTTTTTTTTATATGTTGTCCACAACATATAAAATTGCTTTTGACATTCTTTTGAGAAGTGTCTGTTCATGTCCTTTGCCCAATTTTTTATGGGGTTGTTTCTTTTTTCTTGTAAATTTAAGTTCCTTGTAGATTCTGGATATTAGACCTTTGTCAGATGGATAGCTTGCAAAAATTTTCTCCCATTTTGTAGGTGGTCTGTTCATTCTGATGATAGTTTCTTTTGCTGTGCAGAAGCTCTTTAGTTTAATTAGACCCCATTTATCAATGTTTGCTTTTGTTGCGATTGCTTTTGACATTTTCGTCATGAAATCTTTGCCCATGCCTATGTCCTGAATGGTATTGCCTAGATTTTCTTCTAGGGTTTTTATAGTTTTGGGTTTTATATTTAAGTATTTTATCCATTTTGAGTTAATTTTTGTATAAAGTGTAAGGAAGGGTCCAGTTTCAATTTTCTGCATATGGCTAGCCAGTTTTCCCAGCACCATTTATTAAATGGGGAACCCTTTCCCCATTGCTTGTTTTTGTCAGATTTGTAAAAGATCAGATGGTTGTAGATGTGCAGTTTTATTTCTGAGATCTTTATTCTGTTCCATTGGTCTATGTATCTGTTTTGGTACCAGTACCATGCTGTTTTGGTTACTGTAACCTTGTACTGTAGTTTGAAGTTGGGTAGTATGATGCCTCCAGCTTTCTTTGCTTAGGATTTTCTTGGCTATATGGGCTCTTTTTTGATTCTGTATGAATTTTAAAATAGTTTTTTCTAATTTTGTGAAGAATGTCAATGGTAGCATAATGGGAATAGCATCAAATCTATAAATTACTTTGGGCAGTATGGCCATTTTCACGATATTGATTCCTCCTATCCATGAGCATGGAATGTTTTTCCATCTGCTTGTGTCCTCTTTAACTTCCTTGAGCAGTGGTTTGTAGTTCTTCTCTTGTTAGCTGTATTCCTGGTTATTTTATTCTCTTTGTAGCAATTGCAAATGGGAATTCACTCATGATTTGGCTCTCTGCTTGTCTGTTGTCAGTGTATAGGAATACTTGTGATTTTGGCATATTGATTTTGTATCCTGAGACTTTGCTGAAGTTACTTATCAGCTTAAGAAGCTTTTAGGCTGAGATGACAGGGTTTCCTAGATATAGGATCATGCCATCTGCAAAGAGAAACAGTTTGACTTCCTCTATTCCTACTTGAATAGGCTTTATTTCTTTCTCTTGCCTGACTGACCTGGCCATAACTTCCAATACTGTGTTGAATAGGAGTACTGAGAGAGGGCGTCCTTGTCTTGTGCTGGTTTTCAAGGGGAATGCTTCCAGCTTTTTGCCCATAAAGTATGATATTGGCTGTGAGTTTGTCATAAATGACTCTTATTATTTTGAGGTATGTTCCATCAATACCTAATTTATTCAGTTTTTAACACGAAGGGATGTTGAATTTTATCAAAGGCCTTTTCTGTGTCTATTGAGATAATCATGTGTTTTTTGTCTTTAGTTCTGTTTATGTGGTGAATTACATTTATTGATTTGTATATATTGAACCAGGCTTGCATCCTGGGGATGAAGTGAACTTGATTGTGGTGCATAAGCTTTTTGATGTGCTGCTGGATTCTATTTGCCAGTATTTTATTGAGGATTTTTGCATTGATGTTCATCAGGGATGTTAGCCTGATGTTTTCTTTTTTTTAGTTGTATCTCTGCCAGGTTTTGGTATCAGGATGATGCTGGCCTCATAAAACGAGTTAGGGAGAAGTCCCTCCTTTTCAATTGTTTGGAATAGTTTCAGAAGAAATGGTACCAGCTCCTCTTTGTACCTCTGGTAGAATTCAGCTGGTAGGCTATTTAATACTGCCTCAATTTCAGAACTTGTTATTGATCTATTCAGGAATTCACCTTCTTCCTGGTTCAGTCTTGGGAGGGTGTATGTGTCTAGAAATTTATCCATTTCTTCTAGATTTTCTCGTTTATTTGCATAGAGGTGTCTATAAATAAATAATGTGTCTATAAATAATACTGTAAAGTATTCTCTGATGGTTGTTTGTATTTCTGTGGGGTCAGTGGTGATATCCCCTTTATAATTTTTTATTGTGTCTATTTGATTATTTTCCCCTTTATCCTTTATTAGTCTAGCTAGTAGTGTATTTTATTAACTGTTTCAAAAAAACAGCTCCTGGATTTGTTGATTTTTTAAGGTTTTTTTTGTGTGTGTGTGTATCTATCTCTTTCAGTTCCACTCTGATCTTGTTTATTTCTTGTCTTCTGCTAGCTTTGGGGTTTGTTTGCTCTTGGTTCTCTAGTTCTTTTAGTTGTGATATTAGGGTGTCGATTTGAGATCTTTCTAGCTTTTTGATGTGGGCATTTAGTGCTATAAATTTCCCTCTTAACGCTGCTTTAGCTGCGTCCCAGATATTCTGGTACGTTATCTCTTTGTTCTCATTGGTTTCAAAGAACTTCTTGATTTTTACCTTAAGTTCATGATTTGCCCAGGAGTCATTCAGGAGCACATTGTTCAATTTCCGTGTAGTTGCTGTGGTTTTGAGTGAGTTTCTTAATCTTGAGTTCTTATTTGATTGTGCTGTGGTCTGAGAGACTGTTGGTTATGATTTCAGTTCTTTTGCCTTTGCTGAGGATTGTTTTACTTCCTGTTATGTGATTGATCTTAGAGTAAGTGCCATGTGGCACTGAGAAGAATGTATATTCTGTTGTTTATGGGTGGAGACTTGTGTAGATATCTATCAGATTCACTTGATCCAGAGCTGAGTTCAAGTCCTGAATATCCTTGTTAATTTTCTGTCTTGATGGTCTATCTAATATTGACAGTGGGTGATAAAGTCTCCCACTATTATTATCTGGGAATCTAAATCTCTTTGTAGGTCTCTAAGAACTTGTTTTATGAATCTGGGTGCTCTGGTACTGGGTGCATATGTATTTAGGATAGTTAGCTCTTCTTGTTGAATTGATCCTTTTACCATTGTATCATGCCCTTCTTTGTATTTTTTGATCTTTGTTGGTTTAAAGTCTGTTTTGTTAAAAACTAGAATTGTGGCCAGGTGCAGTGGCTCATGCCTGTAATCCCAGCACTTTGGGAGGCCGAGGTGGGTGGATCATGACATCAGGAGATCGAGACCATCCTGGCTAACATGGTGAAACCCCGTCTCTACTAAAAATACAAAAAATTGGCTGGGCATGGTGGCGGGCACCTGTAGTCCCAGCTGCTCGGGAGGCTGAGGCAGCAGAATGGCATGAACCTGGGAGGCAGAGCTTGCAGTGAGCTGAGATTGTGCCACTGCACTCCAGCCTGGGCGACAGAGCAAGGCTCCATCTCAAAAAAAAAAAACAACAACAACAAAAAAAACCCAGAATTGCAACCCCTGCTTTTTACTGCTTTCCACTGCTTGGTAAATTTTCTTCCATCCCTTTGTTTTGAGCCTATATGTGCCTTTGCACATGAGACGTTTCTCTTGAATACAGCACACCACTGGGTCTTGACTGTTTATCCAGCTTGCCGTTCTGTGTCTTTTAATTGGGGCATTTAGCCCATTTACATTTAAGGTTAATATTTTCAGGTGTGAATTTGATTCTGTCATCACGATGCTAGCTGGTTATTTCACAGACTTGTTTATGTGGTTGCTTCATAGTGTCATTGGTCTTTGTACTTCAGTATGTTTTTGTAGTGGCTGATAACAGTTTTTTCTTTCCATATTTAGTGCTTCCCTCAGGAGCTCTTGCAAGGCAGGCCTGGTAGTGACAAATTTCCTCAGTATTTGCTTGTCTAAAAAGGATCTTATTTCTCCTTCACTTATGAAGTTTAGTTTGGTCAGATACGAAATTCTGGGTTGGAAATGCTTTTCTTTAAGAATGTTGAATATTGGCCCCCAATCTCTTCTGGCTTGTAAGGTTTCTGCAAAGAGGTCCACTGTTAGTCTGATGGGCTTCCCTTTGTAGGTGACCTGGCCTTTCTCTCTGGCTGTCCTTAACATTTTTTCCTTCATTTTGACCTTGGAGAACCTGATGATTATGTGTCTTGGGGTTGATCTTCTCATGGAGTATTTTACTGGAGTTCTCTGGATTTCCTGAATTTGAATGTTGGACCTGTCTTGTTAGGTTGGGGTAGTTCTGCTGGATGATATCCTGAAGTATGTTTTCCAACTTTGTTCCATTGTTCCCCTCTGTTTCAGGTACCCCAATTATTCGTTGGTTTGGTCTTTTTACATAATCCCATAGTTCTCGGAGCTTTTGTTTGTTCCTTTCATTCTTTTCACTCTAATCTTGTCTGTCTGTCTTATTTCAGCAAGATAGTCTTCAAGTTCTGAAATTCTTTCCTCTGCTTGGTCTATTTGGTTATTGGTACTTGTGGTTGCATTGTGAAGTTCTCATGTTATGTTTTTCAGCTCCATCAGTATTGGGGGAACCCGCCCCCAATATTTCAACAAGGTTCTTTCTATTTTCCATAAGTGTTGGCTGGCTGAGAAATAAAGAGAGACCGTACAAAGAGAGGAATTTTACAGCTGGGCCGCTGGGGGTGACATCACATATCAGTAGGACCGTGATGCCCACCTGAGCCTCAAACCAGCAAGTTTTTATTAAGGGTTTCAAAAGAGGAGGGGGTGTAAGAACAGGGAGTAGGCACAAAGATCACATGCTTCAAAGGGCAAAAAGCAGAACTACTAATAAGGATCTAACAAAGATCACAAGGCAAAGGGCAAAAGCAGAACTATTGATAAAGGTCCAACAAAGATCACAAGGCAAAGGGCAAAAGCAAGAACCACTGATAAGGGTCTATTTTCAGCGGTGCACATGTTGTCTTGATAAACATCTTAAACAACAGAAAACAGGGTTTGAGAGCAGAGAACCAGTCTGACCACAAATCTACCAGGGTGGAGTTTCCCAACCCTAGTAAGCCTGAGGGTACTGCAGGAATCCAGGGCATATCTCAGTCCTTATCTCAACTGCACAAGACAGACATTCCCAGAGTGGCCGTTTATAGACCTCTCCCCAGGAGCGCATTCCTTTCCCAGGGTATTAATATTAATATTCCTTGCTAGGAAAATAATTTAGCGATATCTCTCCTACTTGCACGTCCATTTATAGGCTCTTTGCAAGAAGAAAAATATGGCTCTTTTTGCCCGACCCCGCAGGCAGTCAGACCTTATGGTTGTCTTCCCTTGTTCCCTAAAAGTCGCTGTTATTCTGTTCTTTTTCAAGGTGCACTGCTTTCATATTGTTCAAACACATGTTTTACAATCAATTTGTACAGTTAACACAATTATCACAGTGGTCCTGAGGTGACATACATCCTCAGCTTACGAAGATAACAGGATTAAGAGATTAAAGACAGACATAAGAAATTATAAAAGTATTATTTAGAAACTGATAAATGTCCATATTAAAATGAAATCTTCACAATTTATGTTCCTCTGCCACAGCTCCAGCTGGTCCCTCCGTTCAGGGTCCCTGACTTCCCGCAACACATTGGGTCATTTATGTTCCTCTTTAAAGTGGTTATTCTGGTAAACAGCTCCTGTGATGATTTATCATGGTTCTTAGCTTCTCTGCGTTGGGTTAGAACATGGTTCTTTAGCTCAGTGAAGTTCATCATTACCCATGTTCTGAAGCCTACTTCTGTCAGTCCATCCATCTTGGCCTCTGCCCAGTTCTGTGCCCTTGCTGGAGAGGTGTTATGATCACTTGGAGGAGAAGAGGCACTCTGGCTTTTTGAGCTTTCAGCATTTTTTTTGTTGATTCTTTCTCATCTTAATGAGTTTACCTAGCTTTGATCTTTGAGGCTGCCGACCTTTAGATCTGGTTTTTATGGGGACTTTTTTGTTGATGCTGTTGTTGCTGTTGCTTCCTGTTTGTTTTTCTTTTAACAGTCAGGCTACTCTTCCATAGGGCTGCTGCAGTTTGCTTGGGGTCCACTCCAGATCCTAGTCACCTGGGTCCCTCCTGCACCTGGAGGTATCACCAATGGAGGCTGCAGAACAGCAAAGATGGCTTCCTGCCCCTTCCTCTGGGAGCTCTGTCCCAGAGGGGCACCAACCTGATGCCAGTGGGAATGCTCTTGCATAAAGTGTCTGGCGACCCCTGCTGGGGGGCTCTCACCCAGTCAGGAGGCATGGGATCAAGGACCCACTTAAGGAAGCACTCTGGCTGCCCCTTGGTGGAAGGGGTGCATTATGCTGGGGAGAAATCTTACTCGTCCACACTGCCTGGATTCCTCAGAGCCAGCAGGGAGAAAGACTAAGTCTTCTGATCCATGGAGACTGTGGCTGCCCCTCCCCTCAGGGGCTCTGTTCCAGGGAGATCAGAGTTCTGTCCATAAACCCCTGGCTGGAGTTGCTGAAATTCCTGCAGCGAGGCCCCACCCAATGAGGAGGGTTGGGTTAGGGTCTGGACTAAAGAGGCAGTCTGGGCTGAGCGTGGTGGCTCACACCTGTAATTCCAGCACTTTGGGAGGCCGAGGTGGGTAGATCACCTGAGGTCAGGTGATATAATTGTGTCTCATGTTATATGACCTAGTAATGGACAAAGAAACAAAGACAGGGATTAAAGTTATGACTGGTATTACTCAGCTTTTCATCTGCTGGGTTGAAAGTCAACTTATCATTTTTCACATTATTGTATACATCTAAAAGACGTCATAAACGAAGACTGGAAGTGAAAACTGAAAAACTGAGAAAGTTTTATTTGTTGGAGGTAATGTGATTATGGCTGAAATTTTTATTTAATTTGTCTATTGTTATTGTTTTGTTTATGCAGTACAGAAAAGTCACAACTCTTTCTTTCTTAGCTAAGTTCACATTACTCTCTGATGTGCAATGTTTTCCAAGCAAATTCCTGTTCCTCAGGAAATTTGAGCTATTGTGAACTCTGCTCTGCCTTCTAAAACAACACAGCAATAATTAGATGGCTTTAAACCTCTTAAGGAAAGATAATTGCTTAAGGAAAGATCACTGTCTTGGCTATAAAAAGTTCATTATGAATTTGTTCTCAATGTTAAACATATAGCAGAAAATGTTCTGTATCTTTTAATATTGCTTATTAAATGCTAGTAGAAAATTTACTTTTTGTCAAGGTTCTACCTCCAGTGACTCCCCAGCAAATGCCTATGTATAGAATGGTAAGAAAAAACGCTCTTTTTTAATCATTCATTTGAGTTTATTAGAAAATTTTGAGAGCTGGCAGCCAAGATGGCCGAATAGGAAAAGCTCCAGTCTACATCTCCGAGTGTGAGCGACGCAGAAGACGGGTGATTTCTGCATTTCCATCTGAGGTACCGGGTTAATCTCACTAGGGAGTGCCAGACAGTGGGCACAGGACAGTGGGTGCAGTGCACCGTGTGCAAGCCGAAGCAGGGCGGGGCATTGCCTCACTTGGGAAGTGCAAGGGGTCAGGGAGTTCCCTTTCCTAGTCAAAGAAAGGGGTGACAGACGGCACCTGGAAAATTGGGTCACTCCCACCCGAATACTGCGCTTTTCCGATGGGCTTAAAAAACGGCGCACCAGGAGATTATATCCCGCACATGGCTCGGAGGGTCCTACGCCCACAGAGTCTCGCTGATTGCTAGCACAGCAGTCTGAGATCAAACTGCAAGGCGGCAGTGAGGCTGGGGGAGGGGTGCCCGCCATTGCCCAGGCTTGCTTAGGTAAACAAAGCAGCCAGGAAGCTCGAACTGGGTGGAGCCCACCACAGCTCAAGGAGGCCTGCCTCCCTCTGTAGGCTCCACCTCTGGGGGCATGGCACAGACAAACAAAAAGACAGCAGTAACCTCTGCAGACTTAAATGTCCCTGTCTGACAGCTTTGAAGAGAGCAGTGGTTCTCCCAGCACGCAACTGGAGATTTGAGAACAGGCAGACTGCCTCCTCAAGTGGGTCCCTGACCCCTGACCCCCGAGCAGCCTAACTGGGAGGCACCCCCTAGTAGGGGCAGACTGACACCTCACACGGCCGGATACTCCTCTGAGACAAAACTTCCAGAGGAACGTCAGACAGCAGCATTCGCAGTTCATGAAAATCCGCTGTTCTGCAGCCACTGCTGCTAGTACCCAGGCAAACAGGGTCTGGAATGGACCTCTAGCAAACTTCAACAGACCTGCAGCTGAGGGTCCTGTCTGTTAGAAGAAAAACTAACAAACAGAAAGGACATCCACACCAAAACCCATCTGTACATCACCATCATCAAAGACCAAAAGTAGATAAAACCACAAAGACGGGGAAAAAACAGAGCAGAAAAACTGGAAACTCTAAAAAGCAGAGCACCTCTCCTCCTCCAAAGGAACACAGTTCCTCACCAGCAACGGAACAAAGCTGGACAGAGAATGACTTTGATGAGTTGAGAGAAGAAGGCTTCAGATGATCAAACTACTCCGAGCTACAGGAGGAAATTCAAACCAAAGGCAAAGAAGTTAAAAACTTTGAAAAAAATTTAGACGAATGTATAACTAAAATAACCAATGCACAGACATGCTTAAAGGAGCTGATGGAGCTGAAAGCCAAGGCTCGAGAACTACGTGAAGAATGCAGAAGCCTCAGAAGCCGATGCGATCAACTGGAAGAAAGGGTATCAGTGATGGAAGATGAAATGAATGAATGAAGTGAGAAGGGAAGTTTAGAGAAAAAAGAATAAAAATAAACTAACAAGGCCTCCAAGAAATATGGGACTATGTGAAAAGACCAAATCTACAACTGATTGGTGTACCTGAAAGTGACGGGGAGAATGGAACCAAGTTGGAAAACACTCTGCAGGATATTATCCAGGAGAACTTCCCCAATCTAGCAAGGCAGGCCAACATTCAGATTCAGGAAATAAAGAGAACGCCACAAAGATACTCCTTGAGAAGAGCAACTCCAAGACACTTAATTGTCAGATTCACCAAAGTTGAAATGAAGGAAAAAATGTTAAGGGCAGCCAGACAGAAAGGTTGGGTTACCCACAAAGGGAAGCCCATCAGACTAACAGCGGATCTCTCGGCAGAAACTCTACAAGCCAGAAGAGAGTGAGGGCCAATATTCAACATTCTTAAAGAAAAGAATTTTCAACCCAGAATTTCATATCCAGCCAAACTAAGCTTCATAAGTGAAGGAGAAATAAAATACTTTACAGAAAAGCAAATGCTGAGAGATTTTGTCACCACCAGGCCTGCCCTAAAAGAGCTCCTGAAGGAAGCACTAAACATGGAAAGGAACAACCAGTACCAGCCACTGCAAAAACATGCCAAATTGTAAAGACCATCGAGGCTAGGAAGTAACTGCATCAACTAACGAGCAAAATAACCAGCTAACATCATAATGACAGGATCGAATTCACACATAACAATATTAACTTTAAATGTAAATGGACTAAATGCTCCAATTAAAAGACACAGACTGGCAAATTGGATAAAGAGTCAAGACCCATCAGTGTGCTGTACTCAGGAAACCCATCTCATGTGCAGAGACACACATAGGCTCAAAATAAAAGGATGGAGGAAGATCTACCAAGCAAATGGAAAACAAAAAAAAGGCAGGGATTGCAATCCTAGTCTCTGATAAAACAGACTTTAAACCAACAAAGATCAAAAGAGACAAAGAAGGCCATTACATAATGGTAAAGGGATCAATTCAACAAGAAGAGCTAACTATCCTAAATATATATGCACCCAATACAGGAGCACCCAGATTCATAAAGCAAGTCCTCAGTGACCTACAAACAGACTTAGACTCCCACACAATAATAATGGGAGACTTTAACACCCCACTGTCAACATTAGGCAGATCAACGAGACAGAAAGTTAACAAGGATACTCAGGAATTGAACTCAGCTCTGCACCAAGCGGACCTAATAGACATCTACAGAACTCTCCACCCCAAATCAACAGAATATACATTTTTTTCAGCAGCACACCACACCTATTCCAAAACTGACCACATAGTTGGAAGTAAAGCACTCCTCAGCAAATATAAAAGAACAGAAATTATAACAAACTGTCTCTCAGACCACAGTGCAGTCAAACCAGAACTCAGGATTAAGAAACTCGCTCAAAACTGCTCAACTACATGGAAACTGAACAACCTGCTCCTGAATGACTACTGGGTACATAACGAAATGAAGGCAGAAATAAAGATGTTCTTTAAAACCTACGAGAACAAAGACACAACATACCAGAATCTCTGGGACACATTCAAAGCAATGTGTAGAGGGAAATTTATAGCACTAAATGCCCACAAGAGAAGCAGGAAAGATCCAAAATTGACACCCTAACATCACAATTAAAAGAACTAGAAAAGCAAGAGCAAACACATTCAAAAGCTAGCAGAAGGCAAAAAATAACTAAAATCAGAGCAGAACTGAAGGAGATAGAGACACAAAAAACCCTTCAAAAAGTTAATGAATCCAGGATCTGGTTTTTTGAAAAGATCAACAAAATTGATAGACCACTAGCAAGACTAATAAAGAAGAAAAGAGAGAAGAATCAAATAGACGCAATAAAAAATGATAAAGGGGATATCACCACCGATCCCACAGAAATACAAACTACCATCAGAGAATACTACAAACACCTCTGCGCAAATAAACTAGAAAATCTAGAAGAAATGGATAAATTCCTCGACACATACACCCTCCCAAGACTAAACCAGGAAGAAGTTGAATCTCTGAATAGACCAATAACAGGCTCTGAAATTGTGGCAATAATCAATAGCTTACCAACCGAAAAGAGTCCAGGACCAGATGGATTCACAGCCAAATTCTACCAGAGGTAGAAGGAGGAGCTGGTACCATTCCTTCTGAAACTATTCCAATCAATAGAAAAAGAAGGAATCCTCCCCAACTCATTTTATGAGGGCAGCATCATCCTGATACCAAAGCCGGGCAGAGACACAACCAAAAAAGAGAATTTTAGACCAATATCCTTGATGAACATTGATGCAAAAATCCTCAATAAAATACTGGCAAACCGAATCCAGCAGCACATCAAAAAGCTTATCCACCATGATCAAGTGGGTTTCATCCCTGGGATGCAAGGCTGGTTCAATATACACAAATCAATAAATGTAATCCAGCATATAAACAGAACCAATGACAAAAACCACATGATCATCTCAATAGATGCAGAAAAGACCTTTGACAAATTCAACAACCCTTCATGCTAAAATCTCTCAATAAATTAGGTATTGATGGGACGTATCTCAAAATAATAAGAGCTATCTATGACAAACCCACAGCCAATATCGTACTGAATGGGCAAAAACTGGAAGCATTCCCTTTGAAAACTGGTACAAGACAGGGATGCCCTCTCTCACCACTCCTATTCAATATAGTGGTGGAAGTTCTGGCCAGGGCAATCAGGCAGGAGAAAGAAACAAAGCGTATTCAATTAGGAAAAGAGGAAGTCAAATTGTCCCTGTTTGCAGACGACATGATTGTATATCTAGAAAACCCCATTGTCTCAGCCCAAAATCTCCTTAAGCTGATAAGTAACTTCAGCAAAGTCTCAGGATACAAAATCAATGTACAAAAATCACAAGCATTCTTATACACCAATAACAGACAAACAGAGAGCCAAATCATGAGTGAATTCCCATTCACAATTGCTTCAAAGAGAATAAAATACCTAGGAATCCAACTTACAAGGGATGTGAAGGACCTCTTCAAGGAGAACTACAAACCACTGCTCAAGGAAATAAAAGAGGATACAAAGAAATGGAAGAACATTCCATGCTCACGGGTAGGAAGAATCAGTATCGTGAAAATGGCCATACTGCCCAAGGTAATTTATAGATTCAATGCCATCCCCATCAAGCTACCAATGTCTTTCTTCACAGAATTGGAAAAAATTTTAAAGTTCATATGGAACCAAAAAAGAGCCCGCATTGCCAAGTCAATCCTAAGCCAAAAGAACAAAGCTGGAGGCATCATGCTACCTGACTTCAAACTATACTACAAGGCTACAGTAACCAAAACAGCATGGTACTGATACCAAAACAGAGATATACACCAATGGAATGGAACAGAGGTCTCAGAAATAACGCCGCATATCTACAACTATCTGATCTTTGACAAGCCTGAGAAAAACAAGCAATGGGGAAAGGATTCCCTATTTAATAAATGGTGCTGGGAAAACTGGCTAGCCATATGTAGAAAGCTGAAACTGGATCCCTTCCTTACACCTTATACAAAAATTAATTCAAGGTGGATTAAAGACTTAAACGTTAGACCTAGAACCATGAAATCCCTAGAAGAAAACCTAGGCATTACCATTCAGGACATAGGCATGGGCAAGAACTTCATGTCTAAAACACCAAAAGCAATGGCAACAAAGCCAAAATTGACAAATGGGATCTAATTAAACTAAAGAGCTTCTGCACAGCAAAAGAAACTACCATCACAGTGAACAGGCGAGCTACAAAATGGGAGAAAATGTTTGCAATCTATTCATCTGACAAAGGGCTAATATCCAGAATCTAGAATGAACTCAAACAAACTTACAATAAAAAAAGACCCCATCAAAAAGTGGGTGAAGGATATAAACAGACACTTCTCAAAAGAAGACATTTATGCAGCCAACAGACACATGAAAAAATGCTCACCATCACTAGCCATCAGAGAAATGCAAATCAAAACCACAGTGAGATACCATCTCACACCAGTTAGAATGGCGATCATTAAAAAGTCAGGAAATAACAGGTGCTGGAGAGAATGTGGAGAAATAGGAACATTTTTACACTGTTGGTGGGACTGTAAACTAGTTCAACCATTGTGGAAGTCAGTGTGGCGATTCCTCAGGGATCTAGAACTAGAAATACCATTTGACCCAGCCATCCCATTACTGGGTATATACCCAAAGGACTATAAATCATGCTGCTATAAAGACACATGCACACGTATATTTATTGCGGCACTATTCACAATAGCGAAGACTTGGAACCAACCCAGATGTCCAGCAATGATAGACTGGATTAAGAAAATGTGGCACATATACACCATGAAATACTATGCAGCCATAAAAAATGATGAGTTCATGTCCTTTGTAGGGACATGGATGCAATTGGAAATCATCATTCTCAGTAAAGTATCACAAGGACAAAAAACCAAACACCGCATGTTCTCACTCATAGGTGGGAATTGAACAATGAGAACACATGGACACAGGAAGGGGAACATCACACTCTGGGGACTGTTGTGGGGTGGGGGCAGGGGGGAGGGATAGCATTAGGAGATATACCTAATGCTAAATGACGAGTTAATGGGTGCAGCACACCAGCGTGGCACATGTATACATATGTAACTAACCTGCACATTGTGCACATGTACCCTAAAACTTAAAGCATAATAATAATAAAATAAAAAAAGAATACTTGGAATCAATTACACCCAATTGCTGTTAAATTTCTCCAATTTGTCATGCTATACCTTGCATGAGTAGTCAAAGAGGACATAGTATACAAAGTATATAACACAAAGATAGTTTGAGTAATACGGTGGAAAGACTATATCACAAGATTGGAAACACCCTGGGATCAAGATCAAATTCTAATGATTTGCACAGCTATCGGACCTTGTGGTGTAACACATGGATTATGCATTATGTGTTAGAAATGGTTTGTGAAGGAATTCATCAATTTTGTAGCTTGTTTTATTTAGGCTCTACACAGAGCATCTATACTGTATGATTGTTCACTTTATCTCGTGCAGCTGTTTGCTAGAGAACCATAAAGAAGGGTTTTGAAAACATTTTTTTTTTTGAGATGGAGTTTCACTCTGTTACCCAAGCTGGAGTGAAGTGGCACGATGTCGGTTCACTGCAACCTCTGCCCCCCGGGTTCAAGCGATTCTCTTGCCTCAGCCTCCCAGGTAGCTGGGGTTACAGGCGTTTGACACCACGCCAGGCTAATTTTTGTATTTTTAGTAGAGATGGGGTTTCACCATGTTGGCCAGGCTGGTCTTGAACTCCTGACCTCAGGTGATCCGCCCGCTTTGGCCTCCCAAAGTGCTAGAATTACAGGTGTGTGGCACTGCACCCGGCCAGAAAAGCCTCTTTTAAGATATCAAGAGTTGGATATATGGTTACAACTACGAACAGAAAAAAATTATACAGATATTTTTAAATGGAAGGTAATCCATCCACATTCTTTTCTTGCATTGGAAAAAATGGCAGCTCTCTGAAAAGTAATATAGCACATGCCTTGTGAGATGGCTAACAGGAATAAAGAAAGGAACCCTGGAAATGGGGATGAAAAGAGATGTACAGAAGTGGAATAGTCAAGAGAAAGCTGCTTCAGAATTAATAGATAATCCAAAATAGGAATTATCAACATGCACATAATAGAGATTCAAGTATTAATATGATTTAGTTTAGGTTACATTCTTGGTTTATTCCAAGAGTTATGAACTACTGTTTGCTGCTGGTTTTTCTCGCCTTCTGAAGGATTTTATTGTTGTCTCATTTTGTTTTGTTTTATTTGCCATTTTGCTGTTTGGGATCACTTCTAGTCTATATTAATCAGGTTTAAAAAGTTGAACTGATTTTGCTGTTATCGTATAAAGCTTCTAATGGGAGACATTGTTAATACAGATAGAATATCTGGAATTTTTCTGATTCCAACTTTCTTTTAACTCATTTTTAGTTTATTGTTTATGTTCTGCTTATTTGGCAATATTTTCATGATTTAAAATTTTTCTTAGTTAAAAATTGTTTGTAATCACTAGTTCTATTTGTAGCTTCAGTGCACTGTATAAATTTTATGCAATACAATACAGGTAATGGAAACTCTGAAGTCATTTAGTTGCTCCAGCCACACACCAATTTGCTCATGTTGTTTTTTGCTGTTGGTCCATTCCAGAAAATGGTAAATATACAGGAACATACAGAGGATAACAAATATTCATGTTTCTGATACATCTCAAATTGCACGTGTCCAAAACTGTATCCTTGATCTCCCTAAAGCTGTTCTACTTGCAGCCTTCCCAATCACAGCTGATGACATCTCCATCCTTCCAGTTGCTCAGGCCAAAAGCCTTGCAGTCCTCCTTAATACATCTTTCTTTCACTCCACATACAATTCATGAGCAAATGCAATGGCCTTTATTTTCAGAATGCATCCTAACTTTTTCCTAATCCATTTTCTTTCACCTGGGTCACTGCAGTAGCCTCCTACCTGGGCTCCCTGCTTCTGCCCTTGCTCCCTACAGTGTTCTTCACACTGCAGCCAGAGTGATTGGCTTACAGTTTAAGTCAAATCAAGCAACTTCATTGCAATTGCCCCCATTTCTCCCAGAGCAAAAGCCAAGATCCTCCATGCTTCCTCTCTGCTTCCATCTCCTGACACTCCTGCCTTGCTTAGTTCTTTCTAGGCACAGGGCTACTCAGTATATATTCTTGAAGTAAGGCAGGAACAACCCACGTTTGTATTAAAGGACATTGAGGTTGTCTCCCCGGTTCACTTTTCAACTCACTTTAATGTGACTTCTATCCCCACTGTTCCACTAAACTGCTAACGTAAAGGTCTCTAATGACTTTCATGTGACTGAATCTAATAGCTACTTCTCTGTCCTTGTCTTATTTAGTCCTTCTCTCTTATCACTCAACTAGCACATATTCTAATTCTAGGAATATGGCAATAATTAAAAGAAACAAAAACCCATGTCCCTGTTGGATGTACATTCTAGTGGAGGGAAGAAATAAATAAGGTGACAAGTGCTATGGAGAAAATTGCAGCAGGGAAGAAGAATTAAGAGTATTGGAGTAGGTTTCCATTTTAAATAGGCTGGTCAGTGGGAACTCTATTGAAAAGGTGACTCAGTCTTGAGTAGAATTTTTTTTTTTTGAGACAGAGTCTTGCTCTGTTGCCCAGGCTGGAGTGCAGTGGCGCAATCTCGACTCACTGCAAGCTCCGCCCCTTGGGTTCATGCCATTCTCCTGCCTCAGCCTCCCGAGTAGCTGGGACTACAGGCACCTGCCACCACGCCTGGCTAATTTTTTAATATTTTTAGTAGAGATGGGGTTTCACCGTGTTAGCCAGGATGGTCTCAATCTCCTGACCTCGTGATCTGCCTGCCTTGGCCTCCCAAAGTGCTGGGATTACAGGTGTCAGCCACCGTGCCTGGCCTTGAGTAGAAATTTTAAAGAGTAGAAGGAGCAAGTTAAGTGGAAGAGCATTCCAGGAGAGGGAATAATCAGTGCAAACACCTTGAAGTAAGAGTGTGCTGAGAGAAAGAATGGATGAAATCAACTAGGGGTGAGTGGAGAATGAGCCCAAGGGTCGTCTGTCACTGGGGCAAGGAAATGAGAAGGAACCTGCAAAAGAGGTAGAAAAGGAGTGGCCAGTGAGAGAGGAGGAAACACTCTCCCTTCCTAGAGTTAGAAACACCATTTTCTCTTAGTTTTCCTCCTACCTCATATCTCTTTTGAGTCCTGTTTGTGGACTTCTCTATACATCCTCTATAATAATATACTGTATGTGCCAGTTAGTTTCCAGAAGAGGATTAGAGTATAATATGATACTAGGTGTGCATGTATGTTAGAACTATGAGTGAACCCAAGCCCAGAAAAAATAGACTTAGTAAGAATTTAAGGTAGAAGGAGTAGAACTGAGATACTCCACAGGTCAGGGTCCAAGTACCAAAGGAGTGTGGTAGATTCCAGGTTAGGCATCAGTAACCAAAGTCCATTTATTAGTATAACAGGGCTTGAGGCAAAAAGTATGGGTTGCAGAAAAAACTATGAAGGGCTACGTAAAAAGCCAGGCTATTTCAGATTCTTTCCAAATAATGGTGAACAGAACAGGGCCCATTTCCCAGGGAGAGACGCTGACAGGAATCAGGTACAAAGTAAACCCTAGCATTGACTTGACTACAGAATGAGAATCCCACTCCTCAGGCATGAATAACTATGGACCCAGGTGGACTGAAGGAGGTATATTCACCTAGGTTTCCTAAAAGGACTAGGTGCTCAGTCTAGTCACCACATGGGGCTATTCCAGGGTGTACTATCTGATAGCATCACAGAAGTAGACCAAGATCTTCATCCTCAGGCAAGAGCAATTTCAAGGATTTCTAGGCAGCACTGGTTTGTAAGGCAAGAGGTCTTGGTACCTTGCTCACTTAGGCCCTTTGTTTGATACTGCAGAAGTGGCATCCCTGCACACTGAAGATAGCTAGGAACTGCTTCCAAATTGCTGGCATGGGGCTGAGACAGGAGGAAGGACTGGAAAACTTAAATGTTACTATCAACTAAAATTCTTTTAACTTCATTTTCACTTCTCATCCATTCTATATATATGTGGGTATTTTTTTAAGATCCAAGTGCTAGACTCTGTTAACCTTCCTCTTATTCAGTTGGGACCCTATCTCTAGTCTGTCGAGAAAATTAATGTTTCTGATTATATTTAATATATTCATTATCCTTTCCAATGTGTATGTTATTCGCATGCTCAGTGAACATGTCCTCTACAACATTTTCATTGATAGATGAAGATGAACAAGAAGATCAAGAACATAACCCTGTAGTGTATCACCAGAAACCTCTCAGCAGGTCAACACATTAACCCTTAGCCTTTGGTTATGAGTCATTTGAACAGTTTCTAATTTACCCAGTTGTTCTTAAGTAAGCCCATATTTCCTCAATCAGTGAGGGAGAAGTGAGGGAAAAGATCAAGAGGAGGAAGCAGTAGGCTTGGTAAGCCATGCCAAGGAGTTTACACACTATCTACAGTCAATGAGCGTCCATTTAATGGTTTTAAACAGTGGAGGGAGATGGTCACAGTCTTATATTAATGGGTCTGTGCAACCTCCTTAGTTTGTTCTTCATTAATTGCTATTCTTTCATCTTTTGAATATAATTTAAAATCTGAGCTCATAAAGTAACTAGAAGAGTAAAACAAACTAAAGAGATGTCAAATGCCTTTCTAGTTCCACCTACCTCCTTGACCTGATGTGCTTGCGCTTCCTTCACTATTTTCATCTGGCAAATTTCTATACATCCTTCACATTTAACCTGTAGATCGCCAT
Organism: Gorilla gorilla gorilla; assembly: GCF_029281585.2. NCBI lineage: Eukaryota > Metazoa > Chordata > Mammalia > Primates > Hominidae > Gorilla > Gorilla gorilla. Next base: position 166,834,063 of record NC_073247.2, read on the forward strand.
ATCAAATCATATGTTCATACTAAAGTATTTCATGAAAGATACATACATACCAGTATATATTTAACATGTTCCATGTCCACCTACAAACTTCCTTTCTTTTTCCTATGAGCATTATTGGCCTTGAGATGTTGGAGTTCTGTCTTGAAAAGAGTCACTTGTAGGCCTTACTTTGTGGCTAATTCATCCCTGCTTTTCAATAACTATTCTTTAGGTTTTCCACACTCTTTGGTCTCTCACACTTTATCACTAGCAGCCCCTTCACAGATACATTTTCGTCTTTTTCTTTGCATCTGGCATTTAGCATTCCTTTCAATTGATGCTTATTAAATATTAATATAATATTTACTCTAGGGGGCTACTTGTTCTCATGGTACTATTGTATTAGGAGAGCAATTAAATACTAATTAATTTTTAACTGATTGTTTTCTTTTACAATTCATAGGTTCCAACTCCATTGGGAGCTCCTTCTCTAATGGCACCTCAACCCATGATTCATACCCAGCAAGGCCTAAGGACCAGTAGTCCTTCCACTCCATCCCCAGAACATCAGGTACGTTTGGGCTGTTGTTGCTAAGGGCCTTGGCAGAGATAGGCAGTCACTGGAGGTAGGATCAGTGTTATAATGGAGTTTTGTAACATAGCCATCTTTTGTGTACTGTTGGTCTCTCATAGAAGAAAGCATAATTCTAACACTTTCATCATCATAGAAAGACACAGAACTGTGCAGACCTGGTGCAGACCTCTATAAACTTGTGTTGTTAAGCCTCAACTGGCTTCTTATATTTATTCAGCCATCCTTTTATTCATTCATTTGTTTATTCAGTCAAGAAACCCAACTGTGATTAGTATTGGAGAAGTGGCTAACTCAGTCTGGAGATTTCAAGGATGACTTACCAGAGAACTGATACTTAAGTTTAATGATAAGACTTAAAAATAGAGAGTTAGCAGAGTGAGAAAGCATGCTCCAGATAAACACAGACACAGAGAGGGAAGCACAAAGCACCATGGGAACTCAAAGAACGGAATAATTAATTTAGCAAAGGAAGCTTTCAAGTACTGAATGATAAAGAAGATTTCAAATAGTAGATGTATAGCGGATAGAAGAAGTTTGGCATCACAGGCAGAAAGAATAGGTTGAACAAAGAAGTGGAAGTAGGCAGTGGTAATGTGAGTGAGTATAGCTGAAGTGTATGGGAGAGTGTCATGATTCAGGTGTCCATTGTCTCAGAGTATTGTTTTCTAGAAGACTTTACAAGGTTTCTTCTTTCAGTCTTCAGCTGATGTGCTGAGCCCCCTGATACCTGAACATTTGTTTTAGGAAGAGTGACAAAGCTTCAGGTGTTAGATAATGAGAAAAATGATGAGAGTTTTGTATTAAAATATTTGTAATTTATTTCATAACTACAAATAAAAAATATGTATAAATGATTAAATATTTACAGATCTGTCTCTCATTCAGACGCAGTCCAAGCAGAGGTCCCAAAGCAAAAAGATTCAGATTCAGAAGTGAATAAAAAGATCTTTCAACAGGCTGAACTGAATCCTCCACATCTTCCAAGTAAAATAAACGTTTACTTGGAAGACATTCAATACTCTTGAAATTCTTTAATTTGACGTTTGGAGGTTATGTACTCTATTTTTCTTATTTTAATGGTTAATAATTCACCTAACCCACTCTAGTCTTCCAACCACACCCCTTCCCTAACAAGTTCCTAAAAGCACGTGTGTCAGCCCGGTGCAGTGGCCCAAGCTTATAATCCCAGCACTTTGGGAGGTTGAGGTGGCAGGAGGATGACTTGAAGCCAGGAGTTTGGACCAGCCTGGGCAACATTGCGAGGCCCCATCTCTACAAAATTACAAAATAAAAAAATTAGCTGGATATAGTGGCATGCACCCATACTCCTAGCCACTCAGGAGGCTGAGGCAAGAGGACTGCTTGAGCCCAGGAGTTTGAGGCTGCAGTGAGCTATGATTGCACCATTGCACTCCAGCCTGGGTGACAGAGAGAGACCCTGTCTCTAAAAAAAAGCACATATGCCATGTGTCATACAGGTGCAGTTCTGGGCCCTCTGAGTGCCCTCAGTAGCCACATTACAAGCCTTACTTCATACCAGGTGTTCTTCAGTTGTTTGGCCCCTTTAGGGACTGCTACAGATCTAGTCATGACTCTCATCTAATCCAGAGCCAGGTCCCTAGGTAAAATCTCAGGACTTCATCCCCTGAAGACTGCCATGGAGTGACAATTCGCTTCCTTCCTGTCCTCATAGCAAGGCTGATGGCATCATTTTGCTGAAATTGATTTCCTGAGCAGACTCTCCAGACTCCCAGCATGTAATTGCTGTAGCTGCTCTCTAAGTAACAGCAAGAGCAATGGTTGCCTATGATTCCTTGTCTTGGGCAGGGAGTGTGATCCCTGAGTAACTAACATAAACTCACCTTGCCATGGGAAATTTCATCAAGTATTCTGGTCTCTGCTGGCTTGGCTTTCTTGAAACTGTAATGTGCCCACACACCGTTATTTTTGAGCCATCATCTGTATCACAAATAAACAGAGACTACAATATGTGAAAGGTGATGAATTTTTTAGAGATTAGCAATTCCAAAATCCTCTTTAGGAAGAGGAAATGGAGGCCCTAAGAGAGATGACTTCCAAGGTTTCTTGGCTCCAAATCCAGAATTTTTTCCAATGTGTAGGCAAAAGCAGGTCTTCCATGCAAGATGGAGTCCCACTACACTTAGTGTCTCTGGCACTTAGCATTAACTGTCTTGCCTAGCTAGGTGGTTTTTCATGTGAGTGTCTTAGTTTCTTAACTAGATTTATTATCTCCAGTTATACACTTCATCGGATTCTTCTGGTGTAATTTATCTTCACTACCTCAATGTTGAGCACATTGTACATGCTCCACAAACATTTGTTGCTTGATTCACACAGTCAATAAATAATGATCAAGCAATAAATATTGATCAACTTGATCAATAAATAATGATCAATTATCAAGCTCAGTGTGAGGCCCAGAGAAGCAAAGGCAAGAGAAACAAGTCCCTACCCTTAAGTATTTATAGGCTGATAGAGGCACTCATCTCAGCTTCTCCTTTTCTTTGGTACTGACATCAGACATTTTAGAGTCAAGTTGAAAAGAGTTGGTTGTATTTTTGGGCTTTCATATTTCAAGGCATTTCAACATATCCACAGATAGCAGGCCCAGTGAGCTGTGCAATATCATGGGGCTCCAATGTTTTAGGAGTTAGTCCTGAGCCAGACTGAATGCTCTCTCTTATCCGTATATGTGAAGAATAGCCCTTCTTCCTCCCCAGGAGGCTGTGAGGGATTTAAAACAGATGTCTATCTGAGGGACCCTGCAGATCTCCCATGCTATGAGCAGGCTGTGTGATTTCTCCCCATCATGAGGCCATTATCATGACATGTTATGGCTCATGTCTCAAACCCCTGAGTTTCTTATTCTGTGCCATATCCATGCCTTTCAATTATCAGGACAGTAGCTGAAATTTATTGAGGGCTTACTAGGTACTGGGCACAGTATCAAGTATGTTATTATGTGTAATTCCATTCAATCTACTTAATAATATGTGCCCAAAGCCCTATTATTATGGTTATTTCACAATGGAGAAAACTGAGACAGTGTTAAAGTAACTAACCTAATATCCCATAGCCAATAAATAATCAAGCTTGACTGCAAAGTGCATGCTCTTAGCCTTAACCATTGTGCTGGAAATGCACCATCTCTCCCAATTATTATACAGGAAAACTTGTGTCTAGGAATTTACCATGGCTTATACTGAAGGTCTTCATGTATCCTAAGGAGTCCGGCCCAAAGGAGATTCAGGAACATGAAAGCAGAGTTTGAACCTTTTTACATCCATGCTTTTTATTGGGTTTGGTTGGAAAGGAAGAGCTTGGGTGGACATAGGGGCAGAGGGATTTGGAGGGTGTAATTACTCACCTTGGGGCCCAAGATCAGGTTTTCTAAATTGAGAATTGCATAGTTACAGAAGGAACCCGGAGGATCCAGTGGGATCTAGTGACAACCATGGGATGCAGAATTAGTACTAGTTCCCTGATGACTCACCAGAGGTCGTAGTCAAAATGTATTAGCACTAGAAGTGAGTCTGGAGATCCTCTAGTCCAAAGCTCACATTTCACATGTGAGGACACTGAGCTAGATAGGTGAAGACACTTGTCTAATGAGGCACAGCCTGTTAAATGACAGGGTTAAACTAGAACCCAAGTTCTAGGGCCTATTACACAGTGGCAAGCCTAGAAATGGATTCTGGAAATAAGGCAGGGTAATGTCTGGGAGTCCCCAGGGCCATCATTCTGGCAGATGAGGTGGTGGGGTGGGGGTTGCAGAAGGGTTAGTTCCCTGAACAAAGGACCTCTCCACATCACGTTGGATAAATAACATCAGTCCCAGGAAAAAGGAAATCACACTGCCACATTTTACCTTGTCTAGGAAAATCCTACCTTGTCCTCTCTTGTATAAACAGAGCAAAAACACTGAAGATACAATAACAATACACAGTGAGAACACTACCAGCACACTCAACAACCCAGGGTAGTGAGTATGGAGGCCCATTGGCATGTCTGGAAATAGAATACACATGTATTCTGACTTACTAGGAAATAGCCCCAAGAGGCTGGGGTGGCTTAGCACGCAGAAGCACTATCACAGTTGAGTGCCCTCCAGGGGAGTTCCAAAGCCCCTAGGGGAAACTGCACTTTCTGCTCTCAGAAGTCAGGATTAGAAACTGAATCAGAAGGTCGAGCAGAGGCTGTCTCAGAACATCCTGAAATGCTTGGCATCTCTCTGAAGGCTTTGGGCTCTTTCCCAGTGGGCTTCCTGGGAGGAAATGACCCCAGTGACCAGGCTCAGGAAAAAGGAGACACATTCCCCCAGCCTCAGGATTTGCAGCTCTTCAGAGTAATTTCAGAGGCTTGTGGAGATTGGGACAGAACCTGTTACCTGCACAAAGCTTCCAGGCAAAGATGGAGTGAGAGTTGTTGTGGGTTCCCGGCTGTACAAATTTAAGTCAACTCTTGGTTATCTGGGTTCTGGAAGTTGCTAAGGATATCACCCTCTTCTTCCAGGGGACTCCAATTGTATGTCACATCATTTTCTTCCTCCTCTGCAGAGCACATTAGTGTGACATTTGCAGGTACTATTCACTGAAGTCATTAAACTCTGGCTTCCCAAAATATGAGCCAGTGGTGCACTAGAGCTGGCTTGTACCAGCTTGTGAGAACCAGTTGTTAAATTTCTAGAAATTCTGCAAGATGGTTGTTAGACACAGCCATCATTTAAAATTAAATTATAAAAATTTACAATTAAATTCTTTTAAAGGCAAAGGTAATAAATATTCAAAATTTATCACCTTCTAATTATTTTTCGACATTTGAATGTTACCTATGCTCTTGAGGTTATTTACATCGATTGTATCTGTGTGCTACTGGGCATGTCTTCCCAACGCGACATAGATTGAAATCAGCCATTGTGGGAGTATCTAGGCTACAGAAATTGGTAGATGCTACAAACTACGGCTTGATCTATGTTTGTCACTCTAGACTTGAAAGCAATGGAGAAAATGTTACTAATGCAGATTCAGCTTAAAAGTGAGTTGTGTCTGTAGCCATTATTGTGAACAGCACCAAAAAATGAGGCAATATTTTTCTGGTATTTGAAAACCATTATCCAATTCAGCAAATAAATCACTCACATTGTTGATGAATGATCCAAGTACCAATGTAAAAATAATTGTTGAATTACTTTTTTCTTGTTACTTAACATAAATGAAAATATCAAGCAACATTCATGTCAGAACTACACTAGTTCATCAATTGCAACTGTAGGTTGTCTAGGGAGATATGTATTTGGCAAAAATCAAAAGCATCCTGTCAGAATTGGTTATACAGAATTAACGATAAAGAGTATTGTATATTTTATTATCACTTATGAAATTGTGTGCTATACACCTTTTACATCAATACAATTTATAATAAATATATACCCCCTTTCTAAAGAGAATTAGTTGAACATTTATCAGCACAACACTACGTGAAATGATTGTTTAAGTTGTTCTGTTTCCTGTTGTATGCGTATTTTCTTTACATTTTGTTTTGTTTTGTTTCAAAAGTGTCCATGGTGAAAAACTACAACCTTTTAAAGTCTGTTTTAAAAAATGCTTTTATTAAAGCAATCTAAAGATAAGCTGTAAAAGGTGTGGGCTACTGAAGGGTTGCTAAAGACCAATCATATTTAGTCAGGTAATAGCTAGATTTGGATCTGGCAAGAGGAAGGGTTTTTTTTTTTCTTGCTAAGAGATAAGAAAATGACCACCTATAGAGTTGATAAGCTTAGTGTACTCTTGGAAAAGCTGCTGCAGCCATGGCAGGAAGGAAATAGAGGAGTCAGAAAGAATTGGTATACAACTTTCTAATTAAGAGAAGACTAGAAAGGAAATATATTCAGCAGTATAAATAAGGGAATCTTCTGTTTGTACCTGTAAGGGAGTAAAACATGAGCGATAAGCTGTTAAGGCTTTTGGCTCCAAAAGAAAAACCTGGCCCGAAGTGTCAAATAATATATCTCTTAGAGGGATTTATTCCAAATTAAAATTAGTGATAATTTGGAGAAATATTTCCTAGAGTTTGAAGTAAGTCCTTGATTGGTTCTAACAATGATTAATATAGATAGGGATCAGTGAAGTTGAACAAAATTTGCATGTGTGTCTGATATCTCAATGTTTTTCTGTAGAAACGTTACCTACTTTTCAAAAACAAAATTTTTTTTTGGAAGGCATTGAGGTGGGGGAGAGTGGTGAAGAATAGAGTTCCCATATACTTTTCTCTCCAGGAACAGAGACATTATCTTACAAAACTGCTGACCAGAAAAGGTCAGAGTCATGGTTAGCTAACATGTCTTCATCCTCCCAAGCCAAATCGCATAGAAGCCACTGGAGAACTAGTTTGGAATTCCGGCTTCACTACTATGTAGTTGTAGGATTTTGGAGGAGCTGTACAGGTTCACTGAGCTTTAGTTTCCTCATTCACAATATGACGATACCAATTTCTTCCTCATATTATATATAAAGACATATCTATGTCTATATGCTTGATCGTACGTTATGTGTGGAGATAAACCGGTAACAGTGATTGCCTCTGAGAAGAGAGACTTACTTTCCATTGCATAATTCTTAGGCTCATGGTAGAATTTGTGCAAGTGGATGAAGCACTGCCTCACTGGGAAACACTCCAGTGAAATAAAGGACAGAAAAGAGCCCGAAGAATAATTACTTGGTTCTGTATGACACATGTGCTTTTAAAGGGTTGTAGTGTAGGATGACATTGGGTAAGTCCATGGGCCTAGAAGCCTAGGTGGAGTTCTTAGGATTTTGTATGTAGACTGTGAAGTTTTGGAAACGTTTGAGCTGGAGAGAAGACATTCTGATCAAAGGTGGCTTTCAGGAAAGGCTGGTGCGACAGGCAGGGTATTTATTAGAATGAGGCCAGTGACCACTCTGAAACAGACACAAAGTAAGTTCCCTTCAAGGGGCAGGAAGCTCCCTGGGATGGTGAGACCAGAAAGGCACAGAGGCTGAACCCTCGTGATGGCGCTAGGTCCCAGGTTCGCTAGCATCCGAGAGGGGGGATTGGGTCGCTCCAGAGGCCATTGTGAAGGCTGCTGCCAGTTCTAGGGTCGGGGTGGGGTCAGGCTAGGTCCCTATTCCTAGGGCTTTAGCACCGCTCACTCACAGGACCCCTTTTCCCAGGAGGACGTATGGGTTTTTCCTGTCGCTCCAGCTTCTCTTTCGCGGCCCTTCCACGCTTGTCACTTACCTGAGCGCAGCAAATCAGCACCTAGAGGTTGGGCTACTTTCGGCCAAAGGAGAACGGGGACTTGTGGGGGACGCTCCCTGCGCACCAATGAATGTGCATGGAGATGGAGAGGCGGGCCTGCTAGTGCGAACAAGCCAATCACGGAATCCCGGCGGCCGGCGGCCCGGGAGGCAGTCGCGCGCTCGCATCCCCAAGATGGCGGCGGTTAAGGACAGTTGTGGCAAAGGAGAAATGGCCACAGGGAATGGGCGGCGGCTCCACCTGGGGATTCCTGAGGCCGTGTTTGTGGTAAGAGGCACGCTGTTCCCTGGCATCTTGGCTTGAGGCCTTGGACTACCCCTTTCTTCCCGGCTCCCACCCAGGCCTCGACTGTTGGAAGGAGCTGAGCTAAGTGTTCAGGGAGGGGGCGCTCGGTCTGCTCTCACCCCTCGCACCTGGACAGATTGAGCTCTGCTGGGGGCCCGCCCGGAAGAAACGTAGCTCGAGAAGGCCGTAGAAGAGAACGGGGTGCGGGGCCGGGGCGAGGGGCGAGGGGCGAGGGGCGAGGGGCGGCGGGTGGCAGGGCAGGGCGGCCTGAGGGACCTCCGGGCTGCCGCCGGTTTTCGTCCCCCTGCTGGTTGGAAAAGGGGAGGTGGTGAGGAGCTCTCGACTCAGCATGGATGCTGGAGACACAGTACAATGAATAGGCAGAACAGCCAGTGCTAAGATGTGAAAACCGGGAATATCACTTTGTCTGTTGAAGGAATGCAGTGGTCTCGGGAATGTTGCCTCAGGGGAAATGGAAGAAGAGACCGATGGGAAAATAGGATGATAGGTTGGGAGTGTAAAGACCTTCTGTGTCTTGCTAAGGAATTGAGGTTTTTCCAGTAGGCAACGGGCTGTCATCAGAAGGCCTTTCGTTTTAACTACATCATTCTAACAACTTAGTGGAGAATGAATTGTTGAGAGAGGAGGCTGAACCCTCGTGATGGCGCTAGGTCCCAGGTTCGCTAGTGTCCTAGAGGGGATCGGGTTGCTCCACAGGCCGTTCTGGAGGGCGCTGCCTGTTCTGGGTGGCTTTTAAAAAATCTTATTTTATTTATTTAATTTAGAAATAGTAGTTGAAAACTATTTGACTAATGAGAGAAAACATTTGACTGGCCCTCCAGGCCAGGTCATCTGTCTGTCCCCACTTAGCTACTATAAAATCTTCATGGAAGTTTCTCAATCTTTTGGTTTGTACCTTACCTTACCTCTGCCTTTTTTTTACTAACCACGTCTTATATCCTTCTAAAGACTCATTTATTTATACCACACTTGATATTGTATATTTGCATTTGCTGATTGAATTTCGTAATTGGTTATTATTTTGTGTTTTTATGAGCTGTGTCATTTATTTCTCTACATTGATCTATTATCTAATCATAACAAGGAATAAAATTTGTTGAGTGCCAGGCACTTTCTTAATGATTTTACAAAACTCGAGGTGGTAGCTACTGTTAGCTCGTTTTTTAGATGATAAAACTGAGGTACGGGGCACTTGAGTAACTTGCCCCAGGCCACACAGGATGTAAGTGAGGTATCCAGGGTTTGAACTTGGACAATCCGTGGAGGTCCAGACCGGCAGCTTACCCCTCATGCTCTGCTACTGGGAGGAGGTGAGGTAGTTCTCATGAATCACCCTACTTCTCCTGGTCATAGCGTGGTGCCTCACACATAGTATAAGCTCAAACTAAGTGTCTAATTGAATTTCCATAGGGCCTTAAATGTTACATTCATGGTGCTCAGCTAGAGATGGCGACAGAAATCTAACTCGGGAGGAGACACTTTATCTGAGAGCTTTATAATGTCTTGAAATGCTTTTTCCCTACAATGTCGTGGTTATTTTTTTCTAGACCTTAAAATTTCTACCATCATAATGTAATAAGCAACCCAAATTTTATATAACTGTTTCTGTTTCCAAACTATTAATAATTGAAGTGACATGGTATTGTAGAAAGATTATTGGCTTCTAAATAGACCAGGGTTTGAATCCTGGCTCTGCTTCCCAGTTGCTGCTTAACCTTAACCATATTATTTTACCACTTTGAGCTTGAGCTTCTTTAACTGAAATAGGGATGACAATACTTAGAGAGTTGTTATGGGAAACAGAGAACATGCTTGCAGTATTGCAGTGTAGTAGGTGTCGAATAGGTATTAATGTTCGTGATGATAGGAAGCAATATACCATAGTGGTTAGAAGTCAGACCCAGTCCATTCCCCAACCCCGCTGAGGCAGTAATTTGTTTTCTTTCTCTGCTTGAATTGTTGTTTCACCCTTGTCCATTTCATGACCTCTTCATCTTTCCACATCTAGTTCAGATATCATCTCCCTGTAGTTTTCTCTGACCTCTACCCCAAAACAAAATCCCTGGCACTTTGTGTCCCTGTGGCACATTATGCTATAGATAGGTGTCACGTACTCTTATAAGCGTTTCACATATGCTAACTCATTTAATCCCTGGTGACGAAAAGGTACTTGTACAGGTGATGAGGAAATTGAGGCAAAGAGAGGTTAAATAACTTCCCTGAGGTCAACTCATCTAATGAGTGGCTTAGCCGGGATTCAAACCAGGCACCTCCTGTCTCTTAACCACAGCCTATGCCGCTGTAGTTAATTCTTGCTAAACTCCAGCACCTGATAACATGTATCATGTGCCAGAAACTTACACTTCTTTCTCTTCCCTGCAGTGACCCTTCTAGGAAGATGGCATCTCTCTTTAACATACAGAACTCAGCCATTATCTCTCAGCCTCACCTTTTCAATTTCCTTTACTGTCTAGTTTGATGGCTTCTTAGTTCACTCCCTTGCTGTGTTTCTCTTCCTTTTTCTTCCTTGTTTCAGCTAAGATATTCTCTGGTAGCTAGTAAATATGGATAAGAATAATGATGTGAAGATCTTAGAAGCTATAAGATAATTGAAGTTACTTATAATAAAGAACTAGAGTTCTGTAAAGTACTAGACTCTTGTAGCATCTATTTTAAGTTTCATATATTTTCATCTTGTTTCTGATCCTTATCTAATTAACTAGCCTTTCTTCAAGGATCAGCATGTGGTATAAAAAATATTTTAACATCAGTTTTACTGCTTTTCTTTTGATCAGTTATTACTGTTACAAAAGATTATTCTGTTTGCCTTTTAGGTTTACTTTGTTTCAGTTATTTGATACTGAAGGAAGCATTTGTGGATTGCCTTGGGAACCCAGTAACCATAGTTAGTATGATTTCTATGGTAAAACTTGTTGAATTAAAAATAAGTAATAAAATTGATAATCTTGACATGCAACCTGTAAAATCATTTTGTGAATAGGATGCATGAATAGGCAATGTATTCGATTGTTAGTATTTTCATATTTACTACTAGGGATGCATGGGAAATGCATAAAGTGGTGGGCAAGGTCATTCTTCTTTTCCTATTTTTGAATAAAAAATGAAGAGGAAAGTGAAAGAATAAATTAGCTATATAATATATATGTACCATCTGAAATTGTCTCTAACTTTTTATAACTACAGGTTGAGCATCCTAAATCTGAAAATCTGAAATCCAGAATGCTCTAAAATCCAAAACTTTTTGAACACCAATATAGTGCTCAAAGGAAATGCTCATTGGAGCATTTTGGACTTTGGATTTTTGGATTGAGGATGCTCAACTGGTATAATGTAAATATTCCAAAATCTAAAAAAAAAAAAAAAATCTAAAATCCAAAACAATTCTGGTCCCAAGCATTTTAGATAAGGGTGCTTAACCTGTACTTTTAGTTAAAAACAAACCTTTGGAGAAAAACAAAGCTTTTTTTTCTTCTGTGTTTTAAAAACAAAGCAGTCAAAAAATCTAAGTGGCATGAATTCTAAAATTTGTAAAGTATTATTTTTGATATTAAAGGAAGATGTAGATTCCTTCATGAAACAGCCTGGGAATGAGACTGCAGATACAGTATTAAAGAAGCTGGATGAACAGTACCAGAAGTATAAGTTTATGGAACTCAACCTTGCTCAAAAGAAAAGAAGGTAAGTGTAAAAATTTCTAAGTTTTGAAAATCTTATATGACTTGAACTTTTAAAAAATTGAGATATAATTTACATATAATAAAATATTCAGATGTCAAGTGTTCAGTCCTCCAAGGTGGCTGTACCATATGAAATTCCCACCAGCAACGTACAAGAGTTCCAGTTGTTCCGTATCCTTGCCAACACTTGGTATTGCCAGTCTAAATGTGGTTTTGAAAACATAATAGAATGGTTGTTAAAGACTGTATTCCAAAGCTTTCAAAATCATAACGTCTTATATGTCTAGTTCATCCTTCTAATTTTGCCAGTGAGATTAGAGACCCACAGAGTCTGGGCATAAGACTTAATTAGTTATGAAATCCCAAGATTTCATAACTAATAGGCATAGGAAAAAAGCTATCCTTACTCTCTTTATTTCCCTACATTATTTTATATAGCTTATAAAGTCAATTCACTGTAATAAATATTTATAGATCTCTGTTTTGTGCATGTGCCAGCATTCTTCTGTAAGATAAATATTTATGGAATGCCAGCTAGATGCCACATACTGTTTTGGGTGAAATAACATCCAGTATCTGCTTTCAACAAGGACACAGGACTGGGCATGGTGGCTCAAACCTGTAATTCCAGCACTTTGGGAGGCTGAGGTGGGAGGATCACTTGAGTCCAGGAGTTCAAGACTAGCCTGGGCAACATAGGGAGACCCCCGTCTCTACAAATAATTAAAAAATAGTTAGGCCAGGCCTGGCGGCTCGCACCTGTAATCCCAGCACTTTGGGAGGCTGAGGTGGGCAGATTGCCTGAGCTCAGGAGTTTGAAACCACCCTGGGCAACATGGTGAAACCCCGTCTCTACTAAAATACAAATAAATTAGCCAGACGTGGTGGCATGCGCTTGTAATCCCAGCTACTCGGGAGGCTGAGTCGGGAGAATTGCTTGAGCCCGGGAGGCGGAGGTTGTAGTGAGCCGAGATTGTGCCACTGCACTCCAGCCTGGGCAACAGAGTGAGACTCCATCTCAAAAATAATAATAGTAATAATTAGCTGGGTATGGTGGCATGCACCTGTGGTCACAGCTACTCTAGAGGCTGAGGTGGGAGGATCGCCTGAACCCAGGACGTTGAGGCTGCAGTGAGATGTGATCATGCCCCTGCACTCCAGCCTCGGCAAAAGTGCGAGACCCAGTCTAAAAAGCAAACAAACCACACAAAAAACCAGGGACACAGTTTGGGGGAAATTATAGGTATATAAATAAAATTAGCACACAAAGTAGAACAGTAGAGGTACAGGGGGATGGTAACTCATTACTTTGTACCAAAGCACCTCATTAACCTGGAGGGGCCAAGGAGGTTCAGAGGAAGCTTCTAAGAGGAACAGATAGCTGTGTAGAATTTCAAAGATTAGTTGTGAGTTTGGAGGCAGACTGAAGTGAGGAAGGGGTAGTCTGGGCCTAAGGCACCATTTATGCAAAGGTACAGAAGTTTGTAGATACATTTTCTCATTTGATTTTGGTGACAGTTGTACAAAGTTGAATATGTACTGAGTATTAGATGAGATGAAAAGTCATTGACATGGAAGGATGGAGAGTGTTAATGGACAGAAGCAAGATAGAAAACATTAAGAACAGTGTGCTCTCGTTTTGGAAAAAAATGTATATATGCACAGGAATATCTGGAGAAATCCACACTAAAGGCATATTAACAGTGGTAATCTCTGGGTAGTTAGAATATGGCATTTTTCTTGTTTTTGCTTAGCTGTTTTCTTAATTTTTTACAATGTACATGTACTACTTTTGTGATAGTAAAAGTTTATTTGAAAAAGAAAAATAAAGCCATTGGATTTGAGATCACCTACAGGGAGGTTACAGATAGAGAAGAAAATGTGCCTTGGGGCGGGGTGCAGTGGTTCATGCCTGTAATCCCAGCACTTTGGGAGGCCGAGGTGGGCGGATCACTTGAGCCCAGGAGTTCAAGACCAGTGTGGGCAACGTGGCAAAACCCTATATCTACAAAAATTAGCTAGGTGTTGTGGTGCATGCCTGTAGTTCCAGCTACTAGGGAAGCTGAGGTGAGAGTATTGCTTAAGCCAGGGAGGTTGAGGCTGCAGTCAGCTGTGAGTGTGCCACTGCACTCTAGCCTGGGCAACAGAGTGATGATACCCCGTCTCAAGAAAGAAAAAAAAAAGGAAAAGAAAATGGGCCTTGGGACCAAGTCCTGGGAGAGGGGGAAATTTGCGTATCAAACTTAAATTGCTCTTCTAACTAGTAAATTAATGATAGACAAAAACAAAAAAAAAGAAAAAAGTGATATTGCTAACTCTACAACTGTGGTATGTAGCAGGATACTCACTCTGGCTTAACATATGGTCTAGGCCGAAATGTGGGGAGAAGGGGTAAAAATTCAAAGCACTTAGGAAACATCAGTGAACGTTGGTGTTCTGGATGAGAACAGTGTTTGTCTATTGTTTTAAAAGAGAATGGTAGAGTTGGAGATAGTGAGTTAGGAAAATTTTCTTGAGTTTTACCTATTTTAATAGTGGGTTGGTCATTTTTTTGAGACAGGCTTTCTCTCTGTTGCCCAGGCCAGAGTGCAGTGGTGTGATCACAGCTCACTGCAGCCTTGACCTCCTGGGTTCAAGCAATTCTTCCATCTCAGCCTCCCAATTAGTTAGAGGGCTACCTTTCTCTTTTTATTTTTCTGGAATTTCTCTCACTCCTATGATGTCAGCTATGCAACGAAACTATTTTTGTGTCATGATCTAGTTGTTTTGCAGCAGATGGCTCTATGTAGTTTAGATGCTAGCCTTTTTCTTTTTTTTTTCAATTTGCTATTATTTTATTTAGGATTTTTGAATTTCTGTTCATAAGTGAGTTCAGCCTGTTTCTTTCTTTTTTTTTTAATTTTTTTAGTATTTATTGATCGTTCTTGGGTGTTTCTCAGAGAGGGGGATTTGGCAGGGTCATAGGACAATAGTGGAGGGAAGGTCAGCAGATAAACATGTGAACAAAGGTCTCTGGTTTTCCTAGGCAGAGGGCCCTGCCGCCTTCTGCAGTGTTTGTGTCCCTGGGTACTTGAGATTAGGGAGTGGTGATGACTCTTAACGAGCATGCTGCCTTCAAGCATCTGTTTAACAAAGCACATCTTGCACCGCCCTTAATCCATTTAACCCTGAGTGGACACAGCACATGTTTCAGAGAGCACGGGGTTGGGGGTAAGGTTATAGATTAACAGCATCCCAAGGCAGAAGAATTTTTCTTAGTACAGAACAAAATGGAGTCTCCCATGTCCACCTCTTTCCACACAGACACAGCAACAATCTGATGTCTCCTTCCTTTCCCCACATTTCCCCCTTCTCTATTCGACAAAACCTCCATCGTCATCATGGCCCGTTCTCAACGAGCTGTTGGGTACACCTCCCAGACGGGGTGGCGGCCGGGCAGAGGGGCTCCTCACTTCCCAGACGGGGTGGCTGGACAGAGGCGCCCCCCCACCTCCCGGACGGGGTGGCTGCCGGGCGGAGGGGCTCCTCACTTCTCAAACGGGGTGGCTGCCAGGCGGAGGGGCTCCTCACTTCCCAGACGGGGCGGCTGCTGGGCAGAGGGGCTCCTCACTTCTCAGACGGGGTGGCCGGTCAGAGACGCTCCTCACCTCTCAGACGGGGCGGCTGGGCAGAGGCGCTCCCCACATCCCAGAGGATGGGCGGCTGGGCAGAGACGCTCCTCACTTCCTAGACGGGATGACGGCCGGGAAGAGGCGCTCCTCACTTCCCAGAGTGGGCGGCCGGGCAGAGGGGCTCCTCACATCCCAGACGATGGGTGGCCAGGCAGAGACGCATCTCACTTCCTAGACGGGGTGGCAGCCGGGCAGAGGCTGCAATCTCGGGACTTTGGGAGGCCAAGGCAGGCGGCTGGGAGGTGGAGGTTGTAGCGAGCCGAGATCACGCCACTGCACTCCAGCCTAGGCAACATTGAGCACTGAGTGAGCGAGACTCGGTCTGCAATCCTGGCACCTGGGGAGGCCGAGGCTGGCAGATCACTCGTGGTCAGGAGCTGGAGACCAGCCTGGCCAACACGGCGAAACCCCGTCTCCACCAAAAAATACGAAAACCAGTCAGGCATGGCGGCGCGCGCCTGCAATCCCAGGCACTCCGCAGGCTGAGGCAGGAGAACCAGGCAGGGAGGTTGCAGTGAGTCGAGATGGCGGCAGTACAGTCCAGCCTCGGCGTGGCAGTACAGTCCAGCCTCGGCTCGGCATCAGAGGGTGACCGTGCAAAGAGGGCGAGGGCGAGGGCGAGGCTAGCCTTTTTCTTTGTATGTGTTGTAAATCTTGCAGCCTGTCATTTAACTTTACCCTTCAAGCTGTGTAAAAGTTCCTTAGTATTTCATGTGTTAATCTCTTTTTCGACACTTGAATCTGAGATCTTTTATCTTTCTTTAATTGGAAATTTTGTGATTATCACTTTTTCTTTTTTTATCGTCTGTTAATTTTTTTTCCTCTTTCTTTCTGGGATTCCTGTTTACAGATGTTGACACTTCTAATTCTGCCTTCCATTTCTTTATATTATTTCCCTTTTTTCTGTCTTTGTCATTTATCTTTTGGCAGTTAGATGGATAGCCATGAGTTATTTGTTTCAGCTGTTAAGATTTTTATACCTGGTAGTTCTGGTTGGTTCCTCTTCATATTACTGATATCCTTTCTTTTCTCTTTGTGGTATCTTTAAGTATTTAATGTATAGTTTTATCTTTTGGTATTTGTTAATTTTGTTTCATATGGTAGAGGTTGTTGAATTTATTGTCTTTATTTATTATAATGATCAAATTATAATGTCTTTTCCCTGTCAGCTTAGATTCCCTCAGGGATATCAGCTACTTTGGCCAGTAATGTACGTGGAGGTGGGGGTAATTTAAGTCACTCCTGGTGGGTAGCAGTGGCGCTACCTCGGCTCACTGCAACCTCCACCTCCTGGATTCAAGGGATCCTCCCGCCTCAGCTTCCCAAGTAGCTGGGATTACAAGCATGCACCACCATGCCCAGCTAATTTTTTTGTATTTTTTTTTAGTAGAGACTGAGTTTCACCATGCTGGCCAGGCCGGTCTCGAACTCCTGGCCTCAGGTGATCCACCCGCTTCGGCCTCCCAAAGTGCTGGGATTACAGGCGTGAATCACTGTGCCCAGCCAAGCTACTTTCTCTTCAGGTGAAGCAGGGTAGGGAGGAGTGTATTGCTTGGGCATGTGCAACGTCATTGGTGGTCTGGTTCCTAAGTTAGCTAGGGCTGCATCTGATTGATTCATTAATATGCTTTATAGCATATTACATATAATATTTATATATACAGAATGCATCTTAAAAGTCATTTACATGACAAAAAATCTTGATCTGAACATACTCCTTATGTTGTGTGTGTATCACATATTTTACAAATGTATAACATCTTTCTGTTTACCTATATGAACATATCATGCAAAAATAAGCAAACTTGAGCAATCTATGGCATCCAGATTGAATTGTAGTGAAAAAATGAATGCTAGGTGTTTCTAGATTATTCACTGGACTGTATTATCAAATGATGACACTATTTTTTTTCTTAAGCAGCAGGCTCATTTAACACATTTCTTGCCAGGTCAGTAGCGCAGGGTGTAGTAAATTTGCCCTGCCAACCTGCTGCACACATGGAGTGACTTCTTTTATGTGACGCAATAAGTTCATTTTCATTGTTGTGTTTATATTTTGTTTACATTTTGGTCTCTAATAATATTTAGTAAATTTACCTCGAAAGAACCAGAGCTTCGTTTTTATATCCTTAGTCTGTTTTGCTAGAAATTACATTTGACAGAGACCCTAGAACTGTTTTGCATATATCTCCATGCAAAACACATGCATCTAATTACCATAAAGAGCTAAACCCCAGTGACAAAAACGGTATCATTGTTTTCTCTTTTTAATTGACTGAATGTTTTTAGCATACTATGTTTTTCTCTTATGTTCTTGTCAGTGAGGTTGATTGCATTTGGGAGTCACTTACTAGCATTTTGCTAGTAGCTATCATATAACTTATTCATTAAGTCGGATCAGTTGTATCATGTCCATCATTGTTTTTTTAAATTTCTTGTGTTTAAATCAGTGATCCATTTATAATTTTAAGAACGATCGTTACCTCATTTGAAAAGAAGAGCATTTATCAACATAAAAGTTAAGGAAGAAATACCCAAAGCTTAAAAGAATCACTAAATTATACTGTATCATAATGTGGTGTGTTTGGCATTCAGATGATTCTGTACATTTTTCACAGTGTGACAAGTGCACATACTGAGAAGGTGTCACTGTGCTTTGCCTGGCATTTAGCTGACTGTGATGTACATGTGTGTATACCCAGTGCACACACCAGGAGTAGCTATGTGCATCACTGGATAGGGGATTGGTGTCTTCTATTTTAGAATATAACTTTTGAATCCATGTTATTTTAAAAATTAGTTTTAAAATTAATCTATTTAAAATTTCATTCTAATCAAATGCAGAACCTATGAATCACCTCTGTGGAATATAGTCTGCTCTAGAAATGTTAAATAGCCATGGGGTATTTGACATAATAGAACAGAGCTTTGTATTCATGGAATAGGCATTCCATAAACATTCACTAGTATATCTTAAATATTTTTATTAAGTATTTATACTTTAAATATTTTATGAATATTTTACTAAATATATTTTCTTTTGGTAAATATTTCATTAAATATTTTATTTTTATAAATATTTATATCTTAAATATTTTATCTCATATCTAAAAATATCTTAAGTATTTTATATCTGTAAATAGTCCTCAAGAACGCATTAGTAGAAAATGCAAAGTTAGTAAGACCATGTCCTGTTGTTTATTTTTGCCTGCAAAATACTAAGTTAGTCTTTTTCTTGTTCACAGGCTAAAAGGTCAGATTCCTGAAATTAAACAGACTTTGGAAATTCTGAAATACATGCAGAAGAAAAAAGTAAGTGCATTTTTGTTTGTAAATATGAGCAAACTAGGATATGTCAGCAGAAACTCGTCTTCTTTGACTCTTTGGTCACTGATATTTGATCTGTGCTGTGGAATCCAGTCTGCCTTCTTAAGCACATACACTGATGTTATGATGTGCTTCTGTAGCAAATGTGGCTTTGTGGCCTTCCCCCAAAAGTCAAGTTTAATTCTAGGGCCCACACTTGGATTACTTTGCTTATCTTTAGTGCTTGTGAAACTTAAATGCAATTTGAAATTGTTTTAGGTGTACAAAGAAAATGTCTTATTCTGTGCTAGCAGCATCTAGGGTTTTTTCTTTGTTGTTGTCTTTCTCCCTAAGAATAAGGAGTTAGTCCAAGATTTATAGAGCTGGAAAGAATCTTAGAGATCATCTGTTACAGGTTCTCATTTCATAGTTGAGGAAGTGGTTATGGAGAGGTTATACTCGACCATTGTCTATGTAGTTAGTTACTAGCAGAACTAAATTTGAGAGTCTTCTAAGTCTTAATCCAGTATTCATTAAATAAAAGCAGGTTGTAAAGATTAAATCTCGTAAGCATATTGTATTTAAAAGATTGTGTGTATGCTTATGATTTTGCTTGACTGGTAGAATAACTATTTCTAGTACATTTTAATATGTGGTGAACTTTGTAAGACTTCAGCAACTGATTGATTGGGCATGAAGCACCAATAAAATAATAGAAGAATGGCTAATTCTTACAATAATGCTTTCTCTGTATGTCAGGCACTCGGGGGTGTGTGTGTGTCTGTGTATACTCAGTGCTTACCACTGACTTCATAGGTGTAGGGACTGTTATAATCCTCATTTTACAGATGAAGAACCTGAGATACAGAAGTTAAGTGAGATGCCAGATTTGTACAGCTAGTGAGTAGCGGAGCCAGAGTCCATACCCAGCCACCTGGGTCTAGCATTCATTTCTTTTACCACTACACTTAGCCTGCGTGATGGTACTGTTTTAAATGTCCTAGATTCAACTGTGCAATCTCTCCTTTATAACGTTGGTATCAAACTGGCCTGTTTATGGTACTGTCATTTTTTTTTGTTTTGAAGGAGTCCACCAACTCAATGGAGACCAGATTCTTGCTGGCAGATAACCTGTATTGCAAAGCTTCGGTTCCTCCTACCGATAAAGTGTGTCTGTGGTTGGGGGTAAGTAACTGTTATAGCCACAGCTGATATATTTGTAAACCAGTGTGTTTTCTGTAGCAAACACACTGGTTTTGCTAGTATTTGCTAGTATTTTAATAGTATTGCTCGAGATGTGTAAAGTGTTCATCTCCTTTTGATTGTGGAAGGGACAAAGGGACAGAGTTCAAGTGGTTCATATTAGAAACTGACTAGAATCAGAAGTGCGATGAAGATAGCAGTAAAAACATACTGAAGTCTCTCCCAATCAAGATAAAACTGATCAAACAAACCCTGCTTCTCTTCCAGTTAGTGCTTTATCTCTCTTAAATATAATGGAGGAAGAGCAATAGAAGTAAAATAGAAGGTAATGCTGAACTTTAGATAAACTCTTCTTCCCATAAGAGTTTAATAATTCTAGAAAGATCCCTCTCAATTTAAGGGGAAAAAGAGTATAGCAAAAAGTTTGAGGTTAGAGTTTATTTTTTAAAACCATGTATTTCAGTTTTGGATGATTTCATTGAGCTTGTCTGTGATTTACCTATCTTGCTCTTCTCAGTCCTCTGACTATCCAGCTACCTGTCCGTGGATCTTGTTACCTCAGGCAAGTTCTCATACAAAGTAGCAAGCCGAGTGTACTTCTACCAGCTGTCCTACGGGGAGGATTTCCCCTAGCTGCTGTCCTGTAGGATCACTCTGGAGAGGCACTCTAGATTAGCCCAAGGAGGTTTGCTCAAAGTTTGTACAACATTTATATTTCACTCTACAATCTGCATTTCAGTATTTATCTTTTATAATTTATCACTAAGGCTTTTTAAAAAATAACTTTGAAGCATAGCAACTACACCTGAGTGTCCAAGGATTGAATGATTTTCTGTATTCAGTTTTTTTGTAGAAATTGCATGACCTTTTGATTCACAAATTCAAGTGTTACTTTATTTCAGGAAAGATAATTTCTGTTGTGTACTTGAATGTGACTTTTGCCCCATTTCTTTTATTATCTTTTGGGAATAATAAATATGCATATGTTCGATCTCCTTTATCTGTTTTCAGTACCTATCATGTTCTCTGTTTTCAGTTATTCGATGTGTTTCATTCTGTGTGATTTCCTCTGGCTGCTTCCCCATGACTTTGTGTTTTCCCTTGTAGTTATTCTGTTTTGTTGCTTTTACTCTGTCTTTCGTAACTGTTCTTCTGTTTCTCTTTCTCTTCATTTTCTTTGCTGAGCTCTTCTTGCTCTTTTCATGTTTTTATTCTTTCATTCCTCTTGAATGTTTAAATCCTCATTTCACCACTCATAGACTGGCACTTCCCACAATCTTCTCCATCTCAGTAAATGGCAGAATCTTTTGCCTGGTTGCTCAGAACAAAAATCTTTGAGTCTTCTTTGACTCTTCTTTATTTTATATCTCTCAACTAGTCCTTCAGCAAACCCCACTGGTTCCTTCTTCTGAATAGATCGAGAAGCCAACTATCTCTCACTTCCTTACTGCTGTTACCATGGTCCAGGCCACCTTTGTCTCTTGCCAGGACTGTGGGAATACTGTCTGTATTAGTTTTTAGGGATGCCATAATAAAATTACCACAAACTGGGTGGCTTTAACAACTGAAATGGACTGTCTCACGGTTCTGGAGGCCAGAAGTCTGTGATGAGCCCCAGAATCAGGGTCGATTCCTTCTGAGAGCTGTGAGGGAAAATCTGTTCTAGCCTTCTCTCTTAGCTTTGGTGTTTGCGGACAGTCTTTGGCATGTTGATGTGTAGAAGCATCACTGTGATCTCCACCTTCATCTTCACATGTGTGCATGCATGTGTCCAAATTTCTCCTTTTGAAAGACCCTATCTCCAAATAAAGTCACATTCTGAGCTACTGGGGGTTAGTAGTCCAACTTATTTTTTGTTGGGGAGACAGAATTGAATCCATAATACCTTACTTCCACGTAAGGTCACATTCACTAGTATAAGGGGTTAAAACTTAAATGTATCTTTTTTGGGGACAGTCTTAAACCCATAATAATACCCTAATTCACTGTCTTGCTTCTGCCCTTGCTGGAATTCCTAAAGTCTTTCCAGCACAGTGGTCAGATTAATCCTTTGAAATCTCAATCAGGTCATTCCATTATTCTGCCCAAAATCTTTGAATGGTTTCTTATCACATTCCGAGGAAAAGTCCAAGTTCTTTGAGTGGCTGACAAGTTCCTATACATCCTGGTACTCTCTGTTACTTCTCTCTTTTTTTTTTTTTTTTTTTTTTTTTTTGAGACAGAGTCTCACTCTGTCGCCCAGGCTGGAGTACAGTGTTGTGATCTCAGCTCACTGCAACCTCTGTCTCCCGGGCTCAAGCGATTCTTGTGCCTCAGCTTCCTGAATAGCTGGGATCACAGGCACGTGCTACCATGCCCAGCTAAATTTTTTGGTAGAGACGGGGTTTTGCCATTTTGGCCAGGTTGATCTCGAACTCCTGGCCTCAGGTGATCTGCCCACCTTGGCCTCCCAAAGTGCTGGGATTACAGGTATGAGCCACCGTGTCCAGTCTCTCTGGTCTTCTCTTACTTCCTCGCTTGGCCACACTTGGACTTCTTGCCAGACTTAGAGCATGCTGGGAATGGCCCTGCCTCAGAACCTTTATTCTAGCTCTTTCTTCTGCTTAAGCTGCCAGAGTAATGCTTTTAAAACATGTCAGATCATTCCACTTTTCTGCTCAAGACCCCAGTGGTTTCCCTGTCACCAAGGGTGGAATACAGAGGTGTCCTTTCCACAAGACAGCCCTACTCCCTCTCAGCACTCATTTGTGCTCATTCTTTTGCTCACTCTGCTGTAGCCATGGTGGCCCCCTAACTGTTCCTGGAACCTGCCAGTGTGGCCCCACATTTCTACTTCTGTGTTCTTCACACTCAATCCTTTGAGTTCTCAGTTCCAATTGTTAGCTCCCCCAGGGACCTGCTATGACTTGTCTGTCAGCATTTCTTGGTTTCACTTGTACTGTTTATCTTGTATTGTTTTCCTTCAAAGTACTTAGCACTCCGTGATATGTTATTGATTGGTGTATTTACCAGTTCCCTGACACATAATAAGTGCTCAGTAAAAATTTTTCTTGGGTGAATGACATTTTTGTTAGTTTTTCATCAGAGTTCATACATGCTAATGGTTCAAAGAGCAAATAGAAAGCAGCAGGCTACTGCTCCATCCCCAGATGCACCCACTTTTAATCATGTCTGTACATCTGTATGTACCTAAATATTGGGAATTTTGTTAATTGTTTTTACAAAAATGGGATATATATTGTATATTGTTCAGCACAGATGTCTTTATTTGTGAGGAGACACAGAGTTTGCCTCCTTGGTTTTATTGGCTTACTATTCTGTGGTAGGGCTATGTGATAATATTCCCAAGTCAAGGGGTGTTTGGATTGTTTTAAAATTTCTTGTACAGTGAGCAGTGCTGTAGTAAATATTTTTGCACATATAGACTTGTATACAAAGGCATATTTTTGTATGCTGCTTTGAAATGGAATTGTTGTGTCTAAGAGTATGCACATTTAACATGTTGATAGATACTATCAAATTGCTCTCCAGAAAAGACTACCAATTTTCGTTTTCTCCAACAGTATATAAAAATACCCTTTTATTAACAGTCTTACCCACATTTTTAGATTTTTGCTAGTTTTATAGGTGAAAATAGTATCATCTTATAGGTTTTTGTATGACAAAATGCTCATTTGTATTTCCTCTTCTGTTTGCCTTCCTGATTATGTTGTTGCTCCATTTTTCTGTTGGATTCTTTTTCTTTTTTTTTTTTGATAGACATTTAGGTCTTCTTTATATATTATGTATTTCAGATGCACAGTCTTCTCTTAATATTGCAGATATTTTTTCTCATCTGTCACTTGTCTTTTGTGGTACCTCTTAGAAGTTTTAAATTTTAATGTAATCGACTTTATCAGATATTTATAATTTTATCTTAACAATATACTCCTTTCAGCCAATCTGCAAACATTTTTTTTCCTAATATTTATATACTTAAATTTTTTAGAAAACTTTTTTGTTAAGGATAACATGGAAAGATAAGCAACTCCTCAGGATAATGGGTGAGTGACTTCCAAAGAGGGCCTCCCAATGGCCAGTAAACATATGAAAAGTTGTCCCACTTCATTAGTAAACAGGGAAATGCAAATTAAAAGCAGAATGTGATCTCACTGTGTACCCACCGGAATGGTAGGGTGATGCTAAGTGATGGTAGGACATGGAATAGTGAGAACACTGATTTACTGTTGGTGAAGGTGTAAATGGACACAGCCACTGGGGAAACTGGCAGTATCTGTTAAAGCAGAACATATGCATTGCCTACGCCATAGCAGTTCCATGCCTGTCTATCTCTTTCTGCCTCTTGCTGTATATAAGAAATGTATAAATATTAACTAAAAGAAAGGTATAAGAATGTTCATATCAACTCTGTAGTAACCAAAACCTGGAAACAACCCAAATGTTCATCATAGTCAAATGGATGAGTAAATCATGATGTGTTCAGACTGTGGAATACTATACAGTACAGAGGAGGAATGAACTGCTGCTACACGCCAACACTGCAAGGGTGATTTTCACAAATGAGGTTGAGTGAAAGAAACTGCATAGCAAATTACCACAAACTCAGAGGCTTAAAACAATATCCATTATCTCCTAGCTGTATAGGTCAGAAATCCAGATGGGCTTGGCTGGGTCCTCTGTTCAGGGTCCCACAAAGCCAGAATTAAATTGTCAACAGGGCTGTGCTCCTTACTAGCATCTCTGGGGGAGAATTAGATTTCAGCCTTATTCACGTTATTGGCAAAATCCGGTTCTCTGTGGTTGAGGTCCCTGTTTCCTTGCTGCCTGTCGTCCAGGAGTCAGTCTCAGCTTCTAGAGGCCACCTGCAATCCTTGGCTCATGGTCCTTTCTGTTTTCAAAGCAGTGATATGACTAGTCTTTCTTACACTTTAGATCTTTCAAACTTCTCATTCTGCTGCCAGCCAGAAGAAGTTCTCTGCTCTTAAGGGCTCATATAACTAGATTAGGCCTGCAGTCTGTATATTAAGGTCAACTCTGACAAATGATGTAAATATCTCATCGGAGTCACAGATTCCAGAGATTAGAATGAGACAGCTGTTATGGGAGCCATAATTCTTGCCTACTATAGAAGTCAGTCACAAAAGAGCACATATACTGTGTCATTCTGTTTATGTAAAGTTGTAATACAGGCAAAACTATGCTCTGAGTCAGGTTAATGGTTACCTTTGGGGTGGGGGTGCTGGTGGTAACTGAAAATGTTCACAAGGAAGCTTTGGGGTGTTGGTGATAACCTGTCCTTGATCTGGATGCTGGTTCCATGAGTGTGTTAAGTTTGTGAAAATACATCAAGCTATATATTTATGATATGAATACTTTTCTATATGTATATAATATTAAATATAAACAAAAAAATCAGAAAACTGCATAAAGCAAAGTGTAAGTGAACGAATCTGTTGTCAGGGTTCAACCAGAGAAATAGAACCAGTAGGATATAGCTAACCTGCATGAACTTGTGTACAAAGGTTCAGGTTAGTATGTGTGTACCTCATGATTTCATACTGTTACCTCCAATTCAAATTCAGGACAACAGAGTTTTCACTTTAGTTGTTCCTCTGTTTTTTTTTTTTTTTTTTTTTTTTTGAGACAGAGTCTTGCTCTGTCGCCCGGGCTGGAGCGCAGTGACGTGATCTTGGGTCACTGCAACTTCCGCCTCCTGGGTTCAAGTGATTCTCCTCCCTCAGCCTCCTGAGTAGCTGGGATTACAGGCATGCGCCACCACGCCCAGCTAATTTTTGTATTTTTAGTAGAGACAGGGTTTCGCCATGTTGCCTAGGCTGGCCTTGAACTCCTGACCTCAAGTGATCCACTCATCTCAGCCTGCCAAGTGCTGGGATTACAGGTGTGAGCCACCGCGCCTGGCCCCCCTGTTTCTTCTATATCAAGAATCCTGGTTTTCAGAAATACCAAGGGTGATAGAATTAAGCTAGACAACATTACTATTCACATGCAAAGCATTCTTAGAATAACACCACCCAACACTGTTACCGCTGACATTTTTGCATATGTTCTTCCTGTCCTTACGCATTCTTTATAAGGTTGTTCCCACATTGTTGGAGCACAGAGCCATTATATACTGTTTGCTCTCTCTCTTTCTCTCTCTCTTGTCTTTCATTTATCCTAGTTCTTTGTGTAAATATTGAATGCACATCATAGTCTTTATGTTGATGTCCCCCCAGTCATCCCCCAGTCATTTTGATTGTATGTTACTCATTCGTCGGATAAGTAGATTGCCTTAAGATTTATGGGAATGATATTCCCTGAGTTATCTCATGTTGCTGACAACTTGTCTGTGGCCTTTGTACTTGAAATTCAGTTTTGCTGGATATAATATCTTAAACTCACATTTTATTTCCTTGAGCATCTTATACAGTGCCCCATTTTCTTTTGTTGTAAAGCATCACTGTCAAAAAGTGTGAGGGCAAACTGATTTCTTTCTTTTATGAGTGATGTGTTCTTTTTGCCTGGATGCTCAAAGGACTTTTGGGTCAGTTTCTCCCAGGTATACAAAGTACCCTTTCATTTCATTTTGCGTGTCATTTCACCCAGTGTGTGTGTGTGTGTGTGTGTGTGTGTGTGTGTGTGTGTGTGTGTAGTATGTGCATGTGTCACATTTCAGGAACATTTTGTTGAAATGAAGGATTTAGAAATTTTTTTGGTCCCCTGCTTTGGTTTTTTTTTTCTTTGTGGATTCTTGTTATATTTATGTTCAGTCTTTGCTTATGTTGAATATTTTTGTCCTATCTGAATTTTAATACAGTTTTCTAATTATGGATTGGATTATTTGGTCAATAAGTATTTATTTGGCATTTACTTTGTGCCAAATACTTTCATGTTGTCTTGTTTAATCCTTACAACAATCCTTTGAGTAATTTTAAAATTGCATTTGTGAGATGAAGAAAGTGGTTTAGGAAATGCCAGTGGTTAGTCAGGTGATAGGGAGAGTTCAAAGCTGTAAAAGGTATGGCTTCCCAATTCCAGGGTACATGCATCCCTGAATATTGGCAGTAACACTAGATCTTCAGAATGACAGACACATTACCTTGTCTTAATCCCTAACATCTGTCAGAAGTAGTAGGAAGGGACAGGTAAAAGCTAGCTGTCTTTTTTACCTGGTCAAATATAGATGATAATAAATGTCTTTGAAAAATTTTAAATTAATATCATATCTCAAGCTCAGAATTTATTTAAATTGATACAAACAACACTATTTAGTTTCACGATGGAGGTAGTAGAAAGATAGGATTTTGTATCTAAACATACTGGTTTCATATCCTGATTCTCCCATTTACCCACTAGCTATGCCAGCCAAGGAAACCTGAGCCTTCATTTCTTTAACTGTGAAGAAGACAACTTTGGCCTCAGCAGGGTTGAGGATTAAATGATACAATGTGTGTAAATATATTCTTTAACCAAGGGGTCAGCAAACTTTCTGTAAAAGGTCAAATGGTAAATATTTTTGGTTTTGTAGATCACATGGTCTCTGTCTCAACCACTCAGTTTTGCCATTGTGGTATGAAAGCCTGAGTAGAGAATAGCTGGGCTCTAGTGAAACTTAACTTACAACAAAAGGCAGCAAGCTGGATTTGACCTGAGGGCTGTAGTTTGCCCACACTTACTCTAACCTATAAAGCTCTGTGTAAATATTGAGTAATTGTCATGACTTTCTCTCTTCAGGCTAATGTAATGCTTGAATATGATATTGATGAAGCTCAGGCATTGTTGGAAAAGAATTTATCGACTGCCACAAAGAATCTTGATTCCCTTGAGGAAGACCTTGACTTTCTTCGAGATCAATTTACTACCACAGAAGTCAGTATCCTTTCTTAAAACAAAAAGCAAGGGAAAAAAGGAGAAAGATTTTTTTAAAAAAACATTCTTTCATGGGCAGAGGGAGAGCATTAAGAAAAATAGCTGATGCATGCTGGGCTTAATACCTGGGTGATGGGTTGATAGGTGCAGCAAACCACCACGGCACACGTTTACCTTTGTAACAAACCTGCACATCCTGCACATGTACCCTAGAACTAAAAAAAAATTAGAATACAAAAAACCTCCCACATTCTTTTCTTACATTGCTTTAGTGGGAAGAATTTCCTTATTAGGCTAATATAAAGGTTATAGATTTTATAAGATAATAAATAAGATATTTGGAACTAGTACTTAAATAAATTTGTAGGTAGATTAGTGATTTTGAAATGTGATGTGGAAACAGCAAATTCACATAGGTGAGTAAGTATTTTTCTTCCAAATATTTTCCCAAGACAACTTTATAACTGGTTAAATAGTTTAATTTCACAAGCATTTAAGGGTCTCCTATGTTCCTGCAACTGTGCTAAGACATATGGGGCATGAAAATCAATTTTAGAAAAGAGTGGCAGTGCCTTTCTCTGGTAGAACTGTACATGTAAAACAGCTGAATGATAATTCATAGCAAACTATAAGTAAGTTAACATATGCAACACCAAGGCAATTTAAACTTTGGGAAAGATAGATGTAGGCTGGAGTTAGTTCAAAGAAGGCTTTGTTGAGAAGATAAAAGTTAGGCTGCTTTTTTAAAGGCGGCGTAGGGTTTAAAGATCAGCAGAGAGAAGAGGTGGGAGTGGGGTATTCTGGTCAAGGGGGAAGGCAAGCTCTTTGCCTTTCTTCTCTGGCCTGTCTTTTCCTCCTACTTCCTGTCACAGTCACTCAAGACCAAATCACGGGAGTCACCTTTCACACTTCTCTCTTCCTCACTACCAATAATAAATCAATCGCCAGATTCACATCAAATTTCCCTCATAAATCTCTCTGCCCATTACTGTTCTCCTTCTGGGGCTCCAAAACCTGCACTCAGTACCTTTTTAGGTTCCTCTCATTCCATCTGTCCTTCCCACTATCTCTAGTATGAATTTACTAGGTCACTCATTTTTATTCCTCTGGTTACAATATTTCAACGGTTCCTTGTTACTTACAAGATATACATATAGGCACTCTTGTGAAGTGCCCCCAGCTTGTCTCACCTCATGCCACTGACCTCTTCTTGCCTTTCCCCAGTGCATTCCAGGTTCCAGATAACCCCAATCAGTTATTGTACACACTCCCCAATTGTGCCACACCCTTTGCATTTCTACACTTTGTTCCTCCTAACTGGAATGACTTTCCCATATTTACAGGATGTGCTCTTTTTTTACCCTTTTACCCTAAATATCTCAGTCCAAGCATCAGAGCTTTCCTGAACATTTTCTGATCCTCAGGGTGTTTCTTGTGTGCTTGCTTAACACATACTGCTTAGTTTTACCTTGCCAAACCGTGAGCTCTTCAGATGTAGGAGCTGCACTTTCTCTTCTTTTCCAGTGTGCAGCATGTGGCAGTTGTTTATGGTTGGCTGAGGGAAGGCAGGCCTGTTGGGGCCTAGTGCAGTGATCATCATCATCTGACGGGTAGTGTGGAAACTTCATCCAGCTATGAGATGACGAGGGCCTAGGACGGGTGGTGCTTGTGGAAAGGAAAAGATATTAAACGTGTGAGAAAAAAACAGGATCCAGTGACTTAGATGGGTACAGGAGCCAAAAGTGAGGAAATCCTCTAAGATGAGTCCTACAAGCTTAGTTTAATGCCATTTGTTATTGCTAGTACTGCAAAAGGTAGGAAAGGAAGGTGTGCAGACAAGTGAGGGAGCTAGGGTGGACAGTCTCTGTTACATTGACTATTCTACTGGAGCCTAAGCTCCACGAGGAAAAGAACTTCACCTGTCTTATTCAGGTCAGGGCTTTGTACAGTGCGTAGTCAGAAACACAGTAGATGCTTAATAAACTTGTTAAGCCAAAGGGAGGGTAAGAGATAAAATTATTGATAATTGTAATAATATAAATATGACATGGCAGGATATGGGTTGAGTGATCTTTCAGATTTCTTGGATGAGGGACTGTCTTTAAAACTATTGAGAGTGTCTAGTACATATTTGTTAAATATATCATAGTTGACTAGCTGACAGTTGACTAATACCATAGTAAACCATGGGTTAATTAATTTGAGTCCTTAGTTTTGATAGAGTTTAATTATAGTATTTTCCTAGCAATTGACATTATAGCAGGATGTCTTACAATACTATTTGTTACCAGTATTTGTATATGTTTCATTTCTGTGTCTTTGATTCATTGTGTGAGTGGAGTGAATACTTAGTCATTGCATGCATTATCTTTAGAATTGCATTTGTATTTTCTTTGACAATTCTTGCAGATATGGCCAGGGTTTATAATTGGGATGTTAAAAGAAGAAACAAGGATGACTCTACCAAGAACAAAGCATAATGCTGGCAATTAAAAATGTGGTTTAGTTTTCCAAACATGTTATCTTAAATACCCCTTTATCCTTACAGGTTGACATAACTTTGAATGTTTTAACAGCAAGAATTTTAAGAAAAGACAAACACCATTTTATTTATTTATAAAAACAAAATTAGTTTCAAATATTTTTGACATTGTGTTTTTTTTTCACATTTCTCAGCAAAGCTAATGGTATTTTAATCATTATTTTTGCCTGTCATAAGAAAACTCTTAGCTGAAATGGCCGAAAACTGTGAGACATGCTATGGAAGCTGAATGCCGGACACTAGCACAGTTTACTTTTTCCCTTTCTAATTGGCTGATGTTACTCTCACTTGATGTGGTTAAACCATTTTAGAGGTAGAGAAGACAGACAGTTTGAATATTTGTAAACTTGTTTTTCTTTGGTATATTTAGGACTTAGTGGTCCTCTGTTGCTATTGTCTTCTATAAGTGGGGTTTCATGACTTACTGCTTAACGAATAACTAACTACTATGATATTCTGGACATTTTAGGAAATGGTAATTTGCCTTGCTACACATTAAGAGGGCTATTAAGACAACATTTTTTCTAACCTCAGATAAGTGCAGTGTCTTTGCAATGCCAACATAAGGGAGATCTTGGCCAACGTGAAATAAAATTACTCATTCAAAACTCTGCCTAAGGTGATTTTGTAGTTCTTAACAGTTCTCCAAAGCATCTTGAACAGGAATATTAAGATAAATGTAAATCTGCAATGGCTGAAAAGAGTTGTGAGCTTTTTTATTCATGATAAAACCTTATAGGAATAGTATAAAAAATCCCTGTGGAAAGCTACTAGTACATTGACCAGTGCTGGGTGATACAGATTCTGATAAAAACATAAATGTATTAGTTCATCTCCGTGTAGTAAAAAGTATACTTATGCAATGTTTTGTACTTGTATTTCATGAAATTAAAACAGTGATGCTAAAACTATGGCAGAGCACTTTTTTCGTGTTACTCTTTGTCTTAACTATGTTTGGGCTGCTATAACAGAATACCACAGAGTAGGGGGCTTATAAACAGCAGAAATTTCTCTCTCCCAGTTCTGGAGGCTGGGAAGTCCAAGATCAAGGTGCTGGCAGATTTGGTGTCTGGTAAGGGCTGTGTCCTGGTTCGTAAACGGCACCTTTTCACTGTGCCCTCATGTGGCAGAAGGGGCAAGGAGCTCCCTTGGGCCTCTTTAATTTGGCACTAATCTCATCATGAGGGCTCTGCCCTTAGGACCTACTCACCTCCCAAAGGCCCCACCTCCTAATACCATCACCTTGGGGGTTAAGATTTTAACATAACAATTTTGGGGTGACACAAAGATTCAGACAATAACACCTTTTTAAAGTTAACATGGGTCTTTTCACATATTTGTAAAGTTTACTTGTACATATACTAGCGTGTTCCAAGAACAACTTATATTTCTAGAAACACCATAAAATCCCTGTGGAAGGAATACAGATCTGCAAACAATTGAGAAGTTCATTGAAAAGATAACAAAATTTCCTTGATTGAATTTTTCTTTCATAATTTTAAATTCTCATATTTTAGAATTTGAGGTTTGTAAACATCTTGAGATATTGTATGTGCTCATTTTCCCCAAACTTTGTTATGGTAAGTATATATTGGTATGAAATGTTCCTGTTAATGTTAGAACAGGAATGGTTTGCTCTGAAGATCTTCATTTTGTCTTTGAAAGTATAAATATGGATTTTTAGGTAATTACAAGGACTATGAAGAAACAAAACTCTTTCGAGATATGAATTACAGGCCAAAAATTAAGGTAATTATTTAACAGATATTTAAAAACACCCATTGTGTGTCAGGAACTGTGTTAGGCTCTGTTAATTAAATGAAAGATATTTAAATCTTACCTCTGCCAGATAATTTCTGTTAGAGTGGTTTACATTTTCAGAATAACATAACCATCCTGATTTGACATATTTTGAAGTTTAATATTAGTATAGCGTACTAGGAGAGGATATGGGCAAAAGATTGACTACAGAACTTGATGCTGAGAAATGTGTTGGAAATGCAACTTAAATTGAACTGCTTTTCATTATAAAATGGATGTTCAGTTAAGAAAATTTAGAAAACAGAAAAAAAAGACGTTCTATTTGCAGTCCCCCTTGATATTTCTGTGTATTCTGTTTCTTTTTCTGTGCATAGGTTTTTTGAAAACATAGCTGAAATGATTTTGTCTTAATCCTACTTTCTTCACTTAGCATGAAATTTGTGGGTTGTTTTTAAAACTTTTTCTCTATTGTAAGTAGAGAACTGAGTAGTTTATGTTTACATAAGACTTTTTCTTATATTTGGGGTTTTTTCTGAGACTAGATTACCAATGGAATTATGGAGTCAATGATCATAGTATATCATTACCTGGGGTTAACTGAAAGTATTGTTTAGTTAGATAGAACTTGTTTGACACAGAGGCTGTGAGGCTGGTGAGTTTTCGAACAGGTGTGTTGAGAATTGAATGAAGCATCAACAGGCAAAAACTTAAGAAATTGTTTTTGTTCTCACCTTAAAAGCCCAGAATCATAGGTGTTTGTTTGCAGGTTTTACAATTTAAAACACACAAGCCAAATTGGTGTTTTCTTTTTTCCAGCTGTTATTAATGTAACATTTTTCTAAATTCGTGTTTTTCCTGTACTTCAATTGTGCTTTCCATCATCCCCTGCTCCCCCTACCCATCCACTTCAATATAAAGACACTGACATCTGTAGGGAGAAGCACCTTATTCAAGGCCATAGAGCAGCTATGTGCACAGCCAGAATGACAGCCACATTTCCTTGCTTCTGGGAAAATTTACCCCTCTATACCATGATACCTTGCTCCTTTACTTAGTAATAGCTAAGTTTGGGGAAAATGTTAAGGTCCATTTTTTAATGAGTGAACACTCTGCCTTTATATATTTGCTATTCACAGCCTTAAACTTCAGTGATGTCTTTAAAGATCTTAAACCATTTTTTGAAGGTTTGCCTTCATTGGTTCTAATCCCATACTCTTGTGATAGTCATGGCTATGACAATTTGGTGCCAATGTGGGATGGGGTTGCCTCTGAAGACACTCCAGAGTGCTAGGGCAGCACCCATCACAGCTGGTGTTGGGTTCAACTACACAAACTCCCACGACATGGAAAGGCCTCCTCTTACCAGTTTGCTCTGAAGGACATTGGACAGGCAAGACAGCATGCCAGAGGGTGGCTTTAGGCAGAGTTCTATGGGAATTATCTTGGCAGTCCCCACAGACTGCACAAAAGGACATAGGAGTCACCTTGGCTTTAGAAGCCATAAGGGACCACCCTCTTTTTAACAGTTGCCTGTGCATGTAGCATCCTTGGGTTCCGGCTAGGGACAAAGCCCAGGAACAAGTTGTACACTGCGCTCTTGGAGCCCAAGCTGTGCTCTTAGCAGGTGTTTACATTCATTTGCAGCTCTCCTAGCTTGGACATAGGATACTTCGCTGAGCGTTTTACCAGAAGCAGTCTCTCGTCACACAGCTGGTGGTCTCCCTTCATCAGGTTTCCAGGGGAACCAAGCTAGAAAGCTATCCAACGTCAGTGCCAAATCTTAAAAGAGAAAGGGATTTGAAACACCTCACTCATAACCTGTTGAATCTTGCATAATCATGGCCCAGTTTTTGTCATTGGCCTGCTTCCCTTTTCAGTTCCTTTTGTAAGGCCTCTTAGCTAATAACTGCAGAAAATGTAGTAATATTGTCTTCAGTAAATTTTAAGGGTCAGATGGAAACATTTCTGTCTGGGTTAGGTGAAAGACAATCAGCCAGGAGGTCCAAGTAGTTAATCTCCAAAGTTCCTTAATAAATGGATCTGAAAACGTTTTTCTCAACTCAAAACCAAGTGATGTTATAAATTTAGTGAACCTATGAAGTCATTGCAGAGTGCAAGCTTTTAAGGCTTGTAGCCCAAACTAGGCAATAACTAAAAGTTTCATTTTCACACTTTTTATTTTGAAATTTTGTAACTATGACCAGTGTCATCGTTAGGCCTGCTAATTAACCATATTTCCTATATATTCATACTCTTTTCTGTACTCAGGGAGAACTGCTTGTATGACCAGTTGTGAGAAGGTACCAGTTTGAGATTGGAAGTGTCCAAGGCTGGAGAAATTGATTCACGTATTATGTGCACAGAGTTGCTTTTCTTGTTTGGTTAGGAGAAGATGGCCCAGGATCTCATCTGCACTTGAAAATTCATATGGATTATGCCCTAAAGTTTAACTAGAGAATATACTTGTGTTTGTGTTCTCTCTTGTCTGATGTCAGATTTAGCTGTAGTCACGTCAAAAAGGATAGACCTGGTGTGCACGGTATTTTTGAGCAGTTTATAAAGGATCATGCCTCTTGATTATGGTTTTCAAATAATTTTATGTGTTAGTTGATTGTGTGACAACTCTATTTGCCTTCTGTGGATATTTGATATACAGGTAGGCAATGACCAAATAGGATTTTTTTTCCAGATTTTCCAAGTACACCCATCTTAGACTGAATCAGTTTATTTTCCCTAGATCAAAGCTGTGGATTCTAGAGTAAAAGTAAAAAATTTAAAGGTAAAAGGTCAGTGGATAACAATCTCTTGCATTTGTCTATTTTTGCTTGTATTACCTGTGCTTTTAGAGTCATATCCCAAAAAATCATTGCCCAGATGAATGTTATCAAGCTTTTTCCCTATGTTTTCTTCCAGTAGTTTTTACAGGTTCAGGCCCTATGATTAAGTCTAATCCATTTTGAGTTGATTATCATATATGGAATGAGATAGGGGTCCAATATCATTCTTCTGTATGTGAATATCCAGTTCCCCAAGCATCATTAATTGAAGAGCGTTTCCTTTCCCCATTTTGTGTTCTTGGCATCTTTATTGAAAATGAGTTAGCTGTAATGTGTAGATTTACTTCTGGGCTCTATTCTGTTCTATTGGTCTATGTGTCTGTTTTACACCAGTACCATGATGTTTTGATTACTGTAGCTTTGTAGTTGATTTTGAAATCAGAGAGTGTGATTTTATGAATTTTAGGATTGTTTTCTATTTCTGTGCAAAATGTCATTGGAATTTTGATAGGGATTGTATTGATTCTGTGGGTTGCTTTGGGAAGTATGAACAGTTTGACAGTTTTAATTATTCAATCTATGCCCATGCCGTATCTATTCATTTATTTGTGTCTTCTTCATTTCTTTCATTGGTATTTTACAGTTTTCAGTGTATAGACTTTTACTTTCTTGGTTCAGTTTATTTCCAAGTACTTTTTGGCTATTGTAAATGTGATTGTTTTCTTGATATCTTTTTCAGATAGTTCATTGTTAGCATATAGAAATAGTACTGATTTTTGTATGTTGACTTTGTATCCTGCAACTTTCCTGAACTTATTTATTAGTTCTAACAGTTTTTGGTGGGATCTTTACAGTTTCAATATGTAAGATCATGTCATCTGTAAACAGAGACAGTTTAACTTCTTCCTTTCTGATTTGGATGCCTTTTATTTCTTTTACTTTACTAATTGCTTTATCTAGCATGTCTGCCACATTGTTTGTGTCTTCTCTGATTTCTTTCATCAGTGTTTTGTAGTTCTCCCTGTAGAGATCTTTCACTGCCTTGGTTAAATGCATTCCTAGGTATTTAAATTCTAATTTCATAAAAAATTAGATTTTTAACTAATTTTCAACTTTACTATAGCAACTGGTTGCAATACCAGAGTAAAATGGCAATGCTGGCTTTGTGTGTGTGTGTGTGTGTGTGTGTGTGTGTGTGTGTCACACTGAGACACTGATACCAGTGATGCATTAAAAAGTGTGGTGCACAGACGTCACCACTATGCAATATATTTATGTAACAAACCTGCACATGTACCCTCTAAACCTTTAAAAAGAGAAAGAAAAAGTGGACTGTAGTTGCCTTTTTCTTCTCCACTTGGTCCTCAGCCACCAGATCCCAAAGTGATTCTGGGAGAAATCCAGGTAATTAGCAACTATAGGGAAATCTGATTACTCATACTAATGACCAAGGAAAGGGTCATTACCCTGGTTATCTGAGAGATGACCATGGTCTAGGACTTTCTCTTTTAACTTTTCTGGCTAGAGTTTGTGCAGGTCAGATGATAGGGGAAGAAGGTCCAGAGAAAATAAATTTTATCCTAGGGAAGGAGTGGACAAGTCCCAAAACAAAGATGACTCTGGAAGACAAAAGGCAAGCAGAGATGGGAATCTGGCCCTGAAAATAGAGGCAGGAAAGCTGGAAACTAAGGACTGATCCCCTTCCCTTCTTCTCTGGTCCCTACCACACCCTCCTCCTTATGTATCCAATGGCCCATCTCTCTACGCCAGCCCCTAACCTCCACCTGTCCCATTTCTCCTTGGTGAAAAGTTAGTTACATCAGGAACTTTTGAAAGTAGATGGGGCCCAAATTGGTTCTGGGAGAAATCTAGTAACTGTAGGGAAAACGGATTACTGATACTAATGACCAAGGAAAGGATCATTTAAAAAGCTGATAATAAGAATACACCTTCAAAGAGTTTTTTTTTAAAGGGGGAGGAATATGATCAGAGTACTGGGCAGCTCAAACTTTTCATGCATGACTACATATGTGATGAGACAAAATTATTTAGATTATTACTGAATAATGGCAAATAGATATCAGTATTTTAGTACTTAAAAGCGGCAGGATATACTGAAATACTGAACACTGCTTATGGCAATTATCAACCATATTAAATATTATAAACATGATTTAATATGACTTTTATTAACCTGCCCCCTTCAGGGAAGTCTCCTTCCAACCCCAGAAAATATTTCTACAGAATTATAATTAGTATATGTAAAGTATTTCAGAGCAACATACATGTTAGGAAATGTTTTCAAAACTTCAAATGAGATGGCAATTGGATATTTTGGAAAATCAAGCAATCTTTGGGTCTTCTATTAAAGTGTAAATATCTGTTGCGAGCTTTCATTCTGTTGTGGGTTCCAAAGTGCCAGGTCACCTGAGAATTTGTGGTAGAAGTTCAAGTTGCTGTTTTCTTAAGGTAATTTTTCTTTTTCTTTTCATATATGTATTTGCATTGGTAAAGACTATCATTTATGACAAAGATGAAACCTTCGTGAACATGTTACATGAAAATGTATAAAGTGTTAGAAATGCAAGGAAAATGGACAGAAACATTAATAGGAGTCCTAATATATTAATTGCAGTCATTTACAGGTTAATTAGGCAAGACTGCTAGTAATGCTAATTTAATAAATGTTAGCACCTACAAACCCAATTCTCAAAAATCATTTACAAAAAGTGAGCACATATTAAGCTAATGAAGAAAATGTCAAATTTCCAAAAGTGCAAATAGTCTGGGCCACATTTTCTGACCATAATGCAGGTAAAATCGGAATGAATAATGGTTTAAATGAGAAAAATATTTAACATTTCAAAATTAAGCACTATGTTAAAGAACTTTCAGGTCAAAATTATAATTACAAAATTATTTAGAATTTGATGCAATGAGAACACTAATAAGCTTAAGAACAGGGGATTCAGATTAAAATATAAGCCTCTGTTGCTAAACTCAAAAGAATAAAAAACAAATCAAGTGACCAACAGTAACTTTTGCTTCCTTCATCATTAAAAGTAAGGATAATCAGTCTCTTAGGATAATACTATGTGTCTTCTGTCTTAACTCTGTCAGTATTTATGTGACTCCTTCTAATAGCTTGGCATTCTTTCCTTTGGTGATCTTGTCTCCCCACTCCTTAGTCACTTATTCCCATGGTCACACCTGAGACCTTGTCATTACCAACCACTGCCGCTCCTTCCTAATTTCAGCCTCAAGCCATTCTGCTCCCTGACCACCACCTCCTACCTTTTCAGGTTTTCACTGCCCTGCACATCCTTACTTCTCTTCTTTTGTGTTTCATTCTTTGTACATGTTGTCAATGTTCTTGTCATCCAGCTTTGCTATACTGACTTAGCTGAGTCACTGTCTTGGTTCAGACCAACTCTGTCAATTCCCAGGCAGGTTAATGTAACCAAAAAAAGGTCACCACTGCAAGTCTCAAGAGGGCAGTGATGCTGTGCAGTGATCCATTCATTCCCCTTGCAAGACAGTGTCATACCCTCTCTCCTGGTCTCAAACCCTGGCACTCCCTCTCTGGTTGTTGCTCACAGCTGATGTTCCTGCTTTCTAGTTGGCCAAGAAGACTGAAGTAACGATAGGACTCTCCATGCACTCCACCCCACATCTACCCACCATCTGCCCATATTCATAAGCCTTTGCTTCATCCTCCTCATCTTGGCCCCCAGTCTTGCCCTAACCAAAGCACTGTAAACATTTCCAGGGCAATGTATGGTATATTTGTAACATTGCCTGGCTCAGCCTCCAGTTAGAGGAGTTCTGGCCTAGGCAGTGCACATGTTATTTCCTAAGTACCAATGACCTTTTCTGTTGAGTGCTCTGGCCACAAAATTGTATTGATTTTAAGTGATACACCCCAAACCTATTTTTCCCTTAGGCCTTGTTACTGTTAGTATATTAATTTGCTAGAGCTGCTGTTACAAAGTATGATAAACAATAAACAGAAATATATCATCTCATATTTCTGGAGAATTGAAGTCCAAGGTCAAGTTTTGGCAGAGCCATGCTCCCTCTGAAGGCTGTATGGAAAGATTTGTTCCAAGCCTCTCTCCTAGCTTCTAGTAGTTCTTGGCTTGTGGTAGCAGAACTCCAATTTTCACCTGGTGTTTTTCCTGTGCGCACATTTCCCCTTTTTATAAAGACACCAGTCATTGGATTGGGGCCCACCTTACTCCAGTATGACCTCATCTTAACTAATTACATCTACAATTTGACCGCCACCCTCCCCCCCACAATAGAATCACATTTACAGGTACTGAGGGCAAGGACTTTGACATCTTTGGAGGACACAATTCAACTTACAACAGCTGCTGTGCAATTTTGCAGAATTTTAAAGTTTTAGGAGCGCATGCATTGCATTATAGTACACAGCAGAACACTCTGTACTTTACTTCTCGTTTCCATTGATAAAGTGTCCCTGCAATCTTAAAGAGAAGAAAGGTTCTCCCCTGCAACTTGTCTCTCTCCTGAATCCTCAATCTTTCTCCACTGAATCTTTCTTATCTTAAAAAACAAAAACAAAAACAAAAACAAAACAAAACAAAAAAACTCTTGGCCTGACATCCCCTCAAGCTGTCATCCTTACTTGTCTTCACAGAAAATTGCTTGGAAGTATTCTGTACTCACTTTTCTTTTTTTCCCTCCTGTTCTCTTCTAACCAGGTTTTTCTATGCTATACTCCACAGAAACTGCTCTTGTCAGGGTCTCCAGACATGCACATTGCGAGATCCAATGGCCAGTCTTCATCTTCATCTTATTAGATCTATCAGCAGCATTTGACACCGTTGATTGCTCTCTCCTTTTAACTCTGCCTCCTTGGTTTCTAGTATATTTGCCTGGTTTTCCTCCCACCTCCCTGCCTGCTCCTTCTCAGTTTCATGTAGGAGTTCTATCTTCTATGACCTCTAAATTCTAGTGTTCCCTGAGGCTTACTCCTCAGACCTCTTTTCTGTGTATTTGAGGAACTCATCCAATCTCATGTCAGTGATTGTCCTCCCTGCACTGATAATGCCCAGATTTTTATCTCCAGCTTGGACCTCTAAACCTCAGAATTTTAGACTCTCATATCCTACTGCCTACTTGACATCTCCATATGTGAAACTTAATAGGCATCTCAAACTGAATGTGTTGAAAACTAAACTGATTCTTCCTCCTTCCTCTCCTCACCTCAAATCCCACCCATGCTCTTATACGTCATATTCAGTTCATCAGCAATTCCTGACTAAATTCATGGTTTATCCAAAATTTGACCTCTCATCACCTCTTCAGCTACCATCTTGGTCCAAGTCACCAACATCTCTCATGTGGGTCACTGCAACAGCCTCCTGATTTGGCTCCCTGGTTCCACAGTCGCTCTCCTTCAGACCATTCTCTACAAGAAGCCAGAGGAATTCTGGTACAATGTAAGTCAGATCAAGTGTCTCTTGTGCTTAAAACTTTTCAGTGACTTCTATCTGATTCAGAGCAAAGCCAGAGTCCTTACAGTGATGTACAAGCCCTACCTGATCTGGGTCCCACACCCCCTCTCTAAATTAATCTATGTGAGTCAGCCCCTGCCCCCCACCCCCACCCCGCTCTCTCTCTCTCTTTCTCTCTCTTTCTTCATTTACCCCCCTTTCATTCTTCCCTGGCTCATTCTGCTCTAGCACACCAGTTCCTTTGCTGTTCTCGAAACATACTCGTTTTGCTCCTGCCACAGGACTTTTCTACTTGTTACTCTCTTTTCCTGGAATGTATAGATATCTACATGGTTTACTCCTTAACACTTTCAGATCTTCACTCAAATATAACTTCAAATATAAGCTTCATTACTACCCCCCTCCCTCACACAAATGCATATCATTATCCTTCTTCCTTGCTTTGTTTTCCCTTTAGTGCTTAACTCTAGGGTAATTTTATGCCA
Organism: Gorilla gorilla gorilla; assembly: GCF_029281585.2. Taxonomy (NCBI): domain Eukaryota; kingdom Metazoa; phylum Chordata; class Mammalia; order Primates; family Hominidae; genus Gorilla; species Gorilla gorilla. The sequence goes on from NC_073247.2 coordinate 166,875,037, forward strand.
TGGTTTGCCAGGGACAGTCTGTTTTTTTTTCTGTTGCTCACAACTATTAATTATTTTTAGCTCCTCTTTCTACTTTCAGTAGAAGCCCAGCTTGGATGATAAACTATGTGGTTAGTCTCCTCATCACTATTTTACATGCTATATATTTATATTACTCGTTGTCTGTGTCCCTACTCTAGAACTTAAGTTGTATAAGGGCAAAAATTTTTGTTCTAATCTTCACCTATCCCTAGTACCTACAACAGTGCTTTGCATACAGTGAGGATTCATATATTGCATGCATGAACGAAACATTGTTTAAAAATCTGTTCTTTTGCCAGGCGTGGTGGCTCATGCCTGTAATCCCAGCACTTTGGGAGGCTGAGGCGGGCGGATCACGAGGTCAGAAGTTCGAGACCAGCCCGGCCAACATGGTGAAACTCTGTCTCTACTAAAAATACAAAATTAGCTGGGCGTGGTGGTGCGTGCCTGTAATCCCAGCTACTCAGGAGGCTGAGGCAGGAGAACTGCTTGAACTGGGACCTGGGAGGCAGAGGTTGCAGTGAGCCGAGATCACACCATTGCACTCCAGCCTGGGCAACAAGAGTGAAACTCTGTCTCAAAAAAAAAAAAAAAAAAAAAAAAAAAAAAAAAAAAATCTGTTCTTTTTTTTTTTTCTTTGGAGACAGAGTCTTCCTCTGTCACCTAGGCTGGAGTGCAGTGGTGCAGTTTTGGCTCACTGCAACCTCCATCTCCCGGTCTTAAGTGATCCTCCTGCCTCAGCCTCCCAAGTAGCTGGGACCATAGGCAAGTGCCACCACGCCCAGGTAATTTTTGTATATTTTGTAGAGATAGGGGTTTCATCATGTTGCTCAGGCTGGTCTTGAACTCCTGAGCTCAGGCAATCTGTCCACCTCAGCCTCGTAAAGTGCTAGGATTATAGGTGTGAACCACCACGCCTGGCAAAATCTGTTCTTTTATGATAAAATATGCTCAAATGTTTAAAAATAAGTCTGGCCCCTTTAAGAAGAGTTTATGAGGACAGATGTCTTCAAAATTGCTATTGGTGTAAAAAAAACATATTTGTGAAATTGCTGTTGGAAACTAGTGGAGATTTAAAGTGCAGAAGTTCCAAGGAAAAGGTGAGACTTCTTAAAAATCAAAATTAATTATTTCCATTGTGGTTTGTCAGTGCCTCTTTGAAATCAGATTTATTTTCAGGTTTCAGCTCTATTACCTCCCTAATTAAGAATAAGATTCTACCTTCAAGAAACTTGTGTTTTTATAAGAAAATCAAATGTATAGTAGATGCGATTATAAAAAAATGTGATATCTGCTTTAACAGAGAAATATGTATTTGTATTCCATATACAATCTCCACGAAGCAGAGACCTTTTGATATTACTTAAATCAGGTGGATAAATTTTCTAAGAAGGTGATGCTTGAATTGAATATTATGGTTTGAATAGCAATTTGCTTAAAAGGTTAGAAAGGGAAAAGCATTTGATGGCATAGGGAGTGCTATATATATATAAATATAGCTGTGAAAGAAAATTGCATTTTTAGTGAATAGCAAGAAGTATACCTGTCTCTTCTGTGGCCTGTGTACTGTGATTGGGTTGTTTATCTTTGTATTATTGAGTTTTGAGAGTTCTTCAGATAATCTAGACATATAAATCTTTTATCAGATATTGCGGATTCTTTCTCCAGGTCAGTGGCCTGACTTTTCATTTTCTTAACTGTCATTTGAAAAGCAAAAAGTTTCCAATTTTGATGAAATCATATTATCAGTTTTAAAACCTGTTTTTAAGTTTTCATCCTATCTAAATTTGTAGAAGTTTAGTTTTAGCACTGCATGTTCTCACTCATAAGTAGGAGTTGAACAATGAGAACACATGGATACAGGGAGGGGAACAACACACACCAGGGCCTGTGGGGTGGGGGCAGGGGAGGGAGAGCATCAGGGCAAATAGCTAATGCATGCAGGGCTTAAAACCTAGGTGATAGGTGCAGCAAACTACCATGGCACAAGTATACCTGTGTAACAAACCTGCACATTCTGCACATATATTTTGGAACTTAAAGTAAAATAAAAATAAAAAAAAGTTTTAGCCCTCATATTTAGGTGTGTGATCTACTTTTAGTTTATTTTTGTGTATGGTGTGAAGTAAGGGTTCAGGTTCATTTATTTGCATATGTATGTCCAATTCTTTCAACACTATTTGTTAAAAATATTATCCTTTTGCCATTAAATTATTAAATCCTTGGCACGTTTGTAAAAATACATTGAGTAAAATTTGATTTGTGGATAGGATGGAGGAAGCACACTTCCTCTGTCTCCCCTGCTGAGTACAGCTATAAAACCTAGGCAGAATGCATGGAACAGCTATTTAAAGACAGAAAATAAAATACCAGTAGGCTATCAGGAAAGAACAACTGAATTCGGAGTACCGATGAACCCACAGTGAATTTACCATTTTTTCCTCTAGTTTTCCTGCCGCATGGCCCCTGACACTGCACAGCAGAGCAGGATAGCTAAAGCGCAAGATTTCTGCCTAGAGCACCCAAAAGGGAATTTCCAGGGAAGTGGAAAGTGCTGGAGATGGAGGACAAGGAGAGGGAGGAGCTCTGAAAAGCAACCACATAGCTGCACGAGCTTGGATGTGTTCCTAATTAGTATATCAAAGACTAAGAAGTGAACAAAAGGATAGACCACTGCAGGTTGGAACGTGTGACTTGAATTTACTCAGGTTGATTGCCTGCTAAAGCAAAAAATCAAAATCCTCCATAGGATTTAAACAAGACCCAGAATCTCATAATATTCAAAATGTTCAGAGTACAATAAAAAATTAGTTGGCATATGAAGAACCAGGAAAATATTCATTCACACAAAAAAGGACAAAGTATGACTTTATGTAGATAACATTAAAAATCAATAAATTAGAATGCAGAGGAAGTAAAATTGATAAAACCAAGTGCTGGTTATTTGAAAATACCAATAAAAATAAGTAATAAGAAGAGAAAACACACAAGACTACAAATGAGAGAGAGGTTTCTATCCACCATTACAGAAATTTTTAAATGATGCTAAGTACAACTGTACACCAATGCATTTGGAAATCTACCTGAAATAGATAATTTTCAGGGAAAACACAAATTACCAAAATTTACTCATGAGGATGTATGCAGTGTTTTTGTTTTTGTTTTTGTTTTTGTTTTTGTTTGTAGAGACAGGGTCTCACTATGTTGCCCAGGCTGGTCTCGAACTCCCAGCCTCAAGCCATCCTCCTGCCTTGGCCTCCCAAAGTGCTGAGATTACAGGTTTGAGCCACCATGCCCAGCAAGATGTACGTGTTAATCTAGATTGGCTATGACATGCTGTGGTAGTCATTCCCAGTCCTGGGGGCTACATGTCCATTATAGGTCAAGGATTGCTCTGCTCCATGTTTACTTTACTCCTGAATCCAAGCTAATAGAAAAGCCCCTAGCTGGGACATTGCCAGTCACATGGCCAAACCTACATCATGAGAGGGAAATATAATCCTGTTTCAGGGAAGGGCAATGAACATATATGAAAACGGTCAATATTATGAAAACGGTCAATATTATGGTTGAAAACTGAATCTAACCATAACCATGAAATAAATGGAAAGATTGTCAAAGATCTATACCCCTTTCCACGCACACAAAAAAAGGAATGCTGGGCCAAAAAGCTCTTATGAGTGAATTCTATCAAACCTTCAATAAACAGACCACCCCACGTTATTTAAAATATTCTAGTGTATAGAAGAAGACAGATTTCTAATAATTTCATCATTCCTGAGGCCAGCATAACCATGATATCAAAACCTGACAGAAAGCACAAAAGATCACCATTTTCCAATGTGTTATTCACTGAAATGTCTGTTAAGATGCTTCAGAAAGTGAGTTATTTTGTCATATAAGTTGAGGAGATGCTGTATAAAATTACCTCCCAATGGAGAGTCCCAATATACCATAGTATTCAGTAGTCCTACAGAATACTATTTTGCTTTATTTAATCCACAATTTTCTGAATTTGTTTGTAGGTGCCCCCCAACACACACCTAGATTCTTTGTAATCCCCATGGAATACGTTTCTGGAAATGATATTATGAACCAATCTGAAACATGAATTTAAATGCAAAGATCCTAAATAAAATGTTAGTAAATTAAATTAAGCAGTATTTAAAAAATACACTATGAACAAGTAGAGTTTATTCCAAGAATGTAAGTAAATATGGTTTAACATAAACAGATTTACTAATATAATTAATTACATTCACAGGTTAAGGGAAGAAAACCATTTGATTTCCTCAACGGGTACCAGAAAGACATTTGAAAAAGTCAATATGCATTCTTTCTAAAAGCACTTAGTAAAATAATAATGCAGTGAAAAGTTCCATAGCCTATTAAAGATAATTTAAGGTCAAAATGCTGGAAGCACATAACAGCAGGAAAAAGACAAAGGTGCCCACCACCACTGCAGTTATTTACCATTTTACTCTAAGATCTAGCCAGTGTAAAAAGACAATAAAAAGAAATGAAGTATAAATATTAAAAGGAAGAGAGAACATTATCATTACTTGTAGATTATAATGTCTGCCTGGAAAGCAGAAGAGATCAACTGAAAAACTATTTGAGGTAATAAGAGAGTTTAGTAAGGTGTCTGGCTACAAGATATAAACCAATCCACAGATTTCCTACATGCTAGCAACGATCAATTAGAACATATAATGAGAAAACGAGTCATTCCAATGATAGCAGAAGTTACAAATTAGGAATAAACAGAAAATGGCTAAACTTATAAGAGAAGTGTAAGAAGTTACTGATGGACATAAACTTAAGGATTAAAATAATTGAATGACATATTCTTGGGCAAATATTGTAAAGATACTTGTTCCTGCCATATATCAGTGTCAGTAAATTAATGCAACTTCAATCAAAATCCCAATATTACCTTAGGGGAAACTTGACACATCTTCAGGTTCTAATATACTGCATGAGAATAACAAAGACAATTTTGAAGTGACAAAAGATAATAAAAACATATTACAGAGTTACTGTAACTAAAACAATGTAGGCAAGGATAGAAAACTAGATTAATGAACTAAAAAAGCTAAGTCCAAAACCAGACCCATGTATATATGACAATTTAATATTTGAAAAGGGTAGAATTTCCAATTATTAAAGGAACAATGGAATATTCTCCAGATGGTGGAGGGACAAATAGCTAGTCATTTGGGAAAAATAGTTCTTATCCCTATCTCCACTTCCTATACCTAAGTCAATTCCTAAGGGAATCCCAAATCCATTATAAGAAATCATAGGAAAACCATTTTCTAGTTTTTGAGTGGGGAAGTCCTATCTCAACCTAACATCATTGCCAAAAAACATTAAGACAACATACTGTACAAGAAAGATAACATAAGTTACATGGCACAAAAATCAAAAGATACAAAATGTTATCAATGGAAATTAAGTCTTCCTCACAGCTTGTCTTCCAGGCATCAGTTCCCCAATTCTGAGACAAAGACTGTTTCCAGTGTATTGTAGACAACAGATTTAATCACCTATATATGAGAGACTTCTGTATTAACCACCAGAAAGCTTAAGAAATCAGAAAAACTTAAAAAAATTGCAACATTTGTGATGAATAAAAAACTAATTTACATATATAAAGAGATCATACTAATAAATAGGACTGCTTCAGCTGCAAGCCACAGAAAACCAGTAACCAAGATATGCACATTAAAAAATATTGATCTAATCAATTATATCAAAATTTTAAATGTATATTTTCTTTGATTCATAAATTCTATTTCTAGGATTTTGACTTGAGGACATAATTAGTCAAATATACAAAGATATATATGCATCATAGAATTGCTTTATAACAGCAAAATTTGCACATAACCTGAGGATTGATTGAATAACTTGTATATCCATACAGTGGAATACTATTGTATCAAGAGACTTTCAGCTATAGGTGGAAAAAAACTGCACAAACTAAAATGGGATTTATTACTCCTGTAACAAGGAATCTTAATATAGGGTGACTCCAGGGTAATTAAATCTGTAGTTCAATGACATTATTAAGGACCCAGTTTTCTTCTATCTTTGCTCTGTCATCTTTAGTATGTCAACTAACTCTTGATCACATTTAGCAAATATGTACAGGTACTGATAAACTGTAAAGATATAATGATTAGCAAAAACAGACATAGTTTCTGTCCTTGTGTATTTACAGGGAATATACAACATGTGAAAAAGGTAATGGCATAGTATGTGTTACATGATACCCTTTATGAAAAAGATTCATTTCGGGGCAAACATATTATAGTACGTAACCTTTTCTGAGTAAGATTGTTATGTGATGTTCACCAAATGCCAGAGCCTGTGCTAAGTACTTTATATGGATTATCTCATTTTATCCTCACAACTCTATGAATTAATACTATTATTATCCAATTTTATATATGTGTAAACTGGGACTCAGAGAGATTGAATCACACATAACCGGTAGTCAGAATTTGAACTCATGTCTGTTTTATTCCAAAATCCGTACTCTTAACCACTATGTTAAACAACCTTTTGAAAATGGAAATAAAAATATATAGAAAGAAATAGACCAAGCTTTTAACAGTCATTTTCTTCAGGAACTTATGGTTGAATGCTATTGACTACAAGAGCCAGGAAAAACGGGGAGGAAAACAAAATCCAGGGGTACATTGATAGACTGGCAGTGGGGACTGGTTGATTGCCTAAAACGTCCTGAAGACATTTAAAAGCAGGTCTCATAGGAGAGAGTGAGCAACCAGAACTTATAATCAGAACTCTGGAGGCTATATAAAATTTGGTAATGCTTCAAGATAGGGACATGTGTGTATTTTACTGATGTGAAGTAAGAATCAAGGTCATTGGATTAAAGTAGAGCAAGAAAACAATCACTCATTCAAGTATGTATAGATTATTCAAGCACCTAACTTGCTATAAGTTAGAGAAATACTGGTGAACAAGATGAGTAAGATTCCTGCTTTTGTAGACCTCACAGTTTTGTAGACCCAGGCCAGATCATGCAGGGCCTTGTAGCCATGTTAAGAAATGTAGGGTTTATTTGGATTTTGTTCTAAATGTGACAATAAACCATCAGTGGGTTTTAAGCAGAGGAATTACTTGATCTGACTTACGTTGTAAAAAGATCACTCTGGCTGTTAGGTTGAGAATGTATCATGGGAGTGGGAACAAGGACTAGGGAGGCTAGTTAGGAAGATAATGAAGTAGTTCAGGTAAGAGTTGATAGTGGCCTGGACAAACGTGATATCAATGGAGATGGAGAAAAATGGCAGACACACACACACACACATACACACACACACACACACACGTATATATATTTATTTATATATTTGTTTATTTATTTGAGACAGGGTCTTGCTCTGTCACCCAGGCTGGAGTGCAGCGGTGTGATTACAGCTCACTGAAGTGATCCTCCCACCTCACCCTCCCTTGTAGCTGGGACTACAGGCATGTGCTACCATGCTGGGCTATGTTTTTTTAGTAGAGATGGGGTCTCATTGTGTTGCCCAGGGTCAGACACATATTTTGAAGTTAGACTTGACAGTGCTAGATGATGGATTTGATATGAGAAATGAGGGGGAGTGAGGAATTAAGAATAACTCCCAATTTCTGTGAATGGTGGTGTCATTTATAGAGCTGAGGAAGACCGGGGTTGTTGGAGCACATTTTGATAGATGTTGAAGACATTGATTTTAGTATTGGATATGTTGAGTCTGAGAAATTTGTGGCTTTGTTTAGTAAGCAACGTTCAGAAAAGTGAGCTAGAGTTACTGATTTTGGAATCAGCAATGGAAAGATGGTAACTGAAGTCACGAGAGTAGGTAAGATTGTCTAGGGAGAGGAGAGGATAGAGAGAAGAAAGAGAGAAGAGAATTGGTCCTCTGACAGAACTGAGAACACCAAGTTCCTGAGAGGCTTAATATAGGCAGCAATCATTCCACCAACACTATGCCGGCAAAGGCCACTCATGACTTCCTGTTCTCTCAAATCCTGCGGATTCATTTTAGTTTTTATCTTTGTGAATCGACTGCTGCATTTTGATACTACTGTTCACGCCATCCTATAAAACTGTACTCTCCAGGATTTCATTGTCTCCTTGTAAGTTTCCTTTCCCTTTTCTGTGTGCCCTACACTTTATTGTTACCCAGGGAAGACTAAAGAGTAAGACTCTAGGTTGAGCTGTCAGCAATGACTTTTGGAGCCACGTCTTCCCTAGGATGAGGAAACTGCTTCCAACTCTTGGAAGGTGCTGGCTCCAGAACTTGATGAAGGTGAGCGAGCAATCCATGCAGATATCTCAGGAAAAAGAATTCCAGACAGAGGGAAAAGCAAATACAAAGTCCCTGAGGTGGGAATGTGCTTAGTGTGTTTGAAGAACAGGAAAGGAACCCATGTAACTGGAGTAAAATAAAGAGGGTTAGCAGTAGGAAATGAGGTTACAGAGGTGATGAGATGGAGATGGAATTTATTTCCAAGGGTTCTTCTGCAGGCCATTGGAAGGACTTTGGGTTTTAAGTTGAGTAAAATGTATAACCACTGGAAAATCATGAGTAGATGATTGCTTATAACTAATGTTTTATCAGGCTCCTTCTGGCTGCCCTGTGGAGAATAAACTGCAGGCATGGCAGGGGTGGGGAAGGGGAGACGACAAGAGTGGCAGCAGGGAGACCAGCTGTCACAATAACTCAGAAAAATGATAGTGGACAGCACCAGTGTGTTAGCATTGAGAATGGTGAAAAGCTGTCATATTCTGGTTATACTTTTAAGGTAGAGCCAGCATAATTTCCTGATAGATCAGATGTGGACTATGAAAGAAAGGAGTCAAGGATGATACCAACATTTTTGGCAAAGGTAGATGAAAGGACAAAGTTGCCATTTACTGAGGAGGGGAAGACTATGAGAGGGACATATTTGGGGAGGAAGATTAGGAGCCTGATTTGGGACATGTTAAATTTGTGATGCCTGATAGACATTCAAGTGGGGATGTCAGGTAAACAGTTGGTTATAAAGGTCTGGAGTCCATGGGAAATAGACAAGTTGAAGATAAAAATTCAGGACTCATTGACTTATAGATTTAATTTATAGCCATGGGACTGAATGAAGCCACCAAGAGAATTAATATAAATGAAGAAAAAATGATCAAGCCCTGGGGAGCATTTTAAGGAGAAGGAGATGTTACATTGCTGTTATTTTCCTTTCTTCTTTCCTTCTTCTCCCCTTCCCTCCCTTCCATTCCCTCTTAACTATAAAAGTGATAAAGCTGTACAGAACTTAGGCTACCTATCTACTTATGCCCAGACTCAGAATCCATTATCTTTCCTTTTTTTTTTAACCCTCCCCCGACCCTCATGTGTACTATCAATCCTGGGAAATGTGCTGAACTATTGTGTTCTTATGTTGGTGCCACACTGTAAGTGATCCTGGCATAAAAAGCATGCCATAGTAGGATTTGAAAAAGCTGAGGCAACTTAGCCTGGAAAAAAGAAGACTTTCCAGGGAACATAATAGTTGTAATCAACTACTTGGCAACAGAATTAAGACTCTTGATTAAAAATCATCATGATGAAGATTTAGGCTTGACAGAACCAACTTTTCTCAAAGTGGCATATGCTCACCAGGAAGTATTGAGGTCCCAGTGACTTTTGATATGATGGTCAGATAACTTTCAAAAATTATATTCTCTTTCTGGCTTTAAGGTAATGGTGAATACGATTGTGTATGGCATATGTCACATCTTATTGATATCCTTGGTAGTAGTTGCTACGCTGTAGTAACAGACTCTGGAAATAGCTATAACACACACTTGGAATCTCACAGTCACATAATCAATCATTTTACTAAATACAAGCATATTTTCATTCACATACAGCTAAATAAAGCATTTTTCACATTTCATTACAGTGCACAACAAAGTGAGGAAAAGTATACGGTACATTTTATTCTGAAATATGAGACAATCTAATCCAACATGCAGTTGTGGTCTTTGTTACAAGTTAGTTTATCTTTTCTTTACCTATGTAGTAAAATAGCTTCTAAAGCTTTATCCTTAGTATTATATTAACACCTGATTCTTTTCACACTTATTTTCTAAAACCCACTTATTGCAGTGACAACGGTACTGAATTCTACTAAAATGATTTTTAAATTTTCTAGAACTTATTTAAGCAATTAAGCTCAGCCACCTCTGCTGGATTTATGCTGAATATTTTAAAACCTGCCAGAAAATGCCAGGAGTGGGAATAGTGTACATATAATAAATTTTAGTGAAGAAAATTGTAGGGAAGTTTTGTTTCTTTCCTTTTTTGAACTGACAGAATCCACTCGACTCTCATTTACTCACTGGATAATCTTGCTTTCAGAATCTTCTAAACATAATTCAGTATAGCAGTTGATGAAATTTTGTGTTAATGAAATTTGCCATGTTTTATTTGTCTTTTACAACCACGAAGGTGGCAATTTAATTACCCCACCTAAGCCAGCTCTTGTGAAATGCATATAGAGAAGATGATCAGTTCACTTGTAGTTAATGCTGTGAACTGATCCAAAGTGGTTTGCTCATCCAACTTGGGGCACAGGTGGCAGAATAGGCTTCCATAATTTTCATGATTTGGCTTCTTTATTCTGGCTGAAGCAAATTCCCAAAGTTTCAGATTCGGTCACATTCATACTGAAGTTCAATATTATATCTCAAAGCGATTTGCCATTCTTAGGCCTTCCTATCACAATGGATATGAGAAACCTGACTCTAGTCAGAATAGTTTTTTTTTTTAATTGTGAAAAGTATGGCTTTTGCCTAGCTGAACTGGCTACAATCCAAAAAGTAATTTAAAGCATCACCTCTCTTCAAGAAAATAATGGAAACTTCAAGCCAGCCATTCCAATTTGCTGATGCAGTTAGCTGTTTGTTCACCTGAGAATTAAGGGCTGACTCTCTTGGGTAGACAGGAACTCAGTGTACGTATATGGCAGACAGGTGGCCAAGGTCATTTTGGGGTGGGTATTTTATCTCTATCCCACTCCGCATTGCTGTACGTGTTTCCTTTCAATAAAAATCCACTGTGTCTCAGTGATAAGAACACTTATAGCCCACACAGTTCTAATGTCTTTTTAGTTGTGCAATTATTCACTTGTTTAAAGCCCTCTTGTCAATAATGCCTGAATGGGCTTTACCTTTGATTCCTTCCCATGTTCCCTCAGGATTATAGCTGAGTTGTAATCAATAAGGAAAACATATCCTAACATGTAGAGAACATTTATTTATAGTCATATCTCTTCCCAAGTAAACAAATTCATAATCATTTATTCATCTGACAGCAGTATGATGCAGTGAAAAGAGCGAGGAGTCACGAGTCCTTGACCTTGGCCAAGTGATTCTCATGGCTCTTAGTTTACTATTCTGTAAAATGGGGCAAAAACCTCGTAGGCCTGTTATGATGATCAAATAAGTAGCCCAAGTAACTGTAAGCTGTTTGTAAGGGTTACAGTGCCTCCTGTTCAGCAGGAGAGAGTGTTTGCCTCAGGGCTCTTTTCAGAGGCAGTCACTGTGTTGTCACTGTCACGTGCCTGAAGAAGCAAGCAGACTGTTTACTTCCAGATTGCAGGTGCCAAGGCATTGAAACCCCAGGCATGGTCAAAGGAAAAAGGGGGTATGGCATTTGGGTTATAGTGTCTCTTTCCTAGTTATAGGGTAATTTGCATGGGACAATTTGTTTCATACAGCTGGTAATTCTATCACAAGGGTGTTCATTTTCTGAAATGTGCTAATAACTGTGTAGATTGCCTTCCTTTCCATATTCACATCATTTTTACTTGAACACCAGACCTTTTGGTCTGTGTTCCTCATTTTACAGAAAGCTGTTAAAAGCTAATTGGTACCTTTTAACCAAACCCAGCAAACACCTTTGGTGCAGGGTATTCTCACGGAATAAGTAGAGCTCATAATCTTTGTTTAGTTATGCTAATTGTCCCCAGTGTGATACTTTTTTCCCCTTTATGTATTTCTTTATGTTCATGGCCTATAAGTGAGCTCAAATACCAAGGAATAGTTGTCCTGTCTGTAGGTATGTTTTCCTGGGACTTAGCTTCCTAAACCCCAGGCCTTTAACATGTGGTCCACAAAGGGCTCATGGAGCAGCCACTGCCTAGCATGGGCCACAAAACAGTGCCTGGCCTGGCCCATGTCAGCAATTCAGTCCCTTGGTCACAGCACTCAGGCACCCCCATCCACCCGCACACGAGTCTGTCAGAGTCCCCCTGAGAGGGAGGCTCACTTGGTATCCAAATGGAGGTTGAGTTCTCATCAGTTACACAAAGATTCTATTTATTTCTCTTACTTTTCAGTTCAAGTAGGAGAGCATGTTTTGGAAATAAAAGAACTGACTAGCACAAACATCTCCTCTCTGATTTGACAACCTCTTCTGAAGAGTGAACCACATTTGGTACAAATCCACTCTTCACCCCTTCCCAGCCCTCCTGGATTGTAATCTCCCCCCTTTTAACCAGCTCATATATGTCTCTTGTCAGGTCTGTGAAGGCTTTCTCCACATTAATGGCATCTCGGGCTGACGTTTCAATGTACTTCATGCCGTATGCAGCAGCCAGTTTCTCGGCCTCGTGGCGAGTCACTTGCCTCTGTGTATCCAGGTCACACTTGTGACCCACCAGAACAAATACAATTTGGTAGGGCTGAACGTGTACTTTGGTCTCTTCTAACCACTCATGGACATTCTGGAAGGACCTGCGGTTGGTAATGTCAAATAAGAGAAGACCACCTACTGAGTTCCTGTAGTAGGCGCGAGTGATGGATCTAAAACACAAGAAAGAAGTAAAGAGTAAAGGCCGTGCCCAAACTTCTGCATGTCAATGAACTCAGTATATTCAAGTGTTCCTGGTTAGTGACACAGTCCTTTAATAAAAATGATTTTCTTTTTTTTTAAAAAAACAAAGGAATACAAATGGCATTCCATACTACTACTAATATGTGAGTTTCCAATTGGGCCAAACTTGGAGATGGGCATCTTCTAGAAACGAATGTTCATGAACTTTTAGGCATTTTCCATGGATTCAGCACTGGAGAGTGACCCTGGGACATAACTGAGTTCTATTTCTTGCCTTCAGGTAAAACTACAACTAACTCTCCCACCCCCCAAATCTGAATAACTGACAGAGACTTCCTTTTCTGCAAAATAGGATACCCAAGTCACAGTGTTACCATGAGGCAAAATGAAACAATGGATATTAAAGTGTTCTGTGACGTGGAGAATTCATTACAAATGCTAGCAGTTGAAACAGGATTTTTAAAACATAGAAATGAATTTATGATAGTTAAGAAAATGTTTAAAGTAGGTATCTTGCTACTACTCCATTTTTTCCATTTATCATTACCATGTTTTTCTCTTTCCATTATTATTATTATTGTTTATTATTATTATTATTATTATTAGCTAACAGGGATCCTCAATCTCTTCTGTGAGGAGAAACACAATTTTATTTTCTATTTTCAAGGCCTGTGGGAATGGGAAAAAGAGAGATGGCGAAGGGTTCAGGCAAAGTGCCTCTCAGCCCTGTTTCCTGACACATTTCAGAGAGGCCAACTCAACTCAGGAGCCATCAGAAGAAACTTCACATGTTTTAACTTCTTGACTTGAGGAGCCTCATTATAAATATACGTTATGGCACTTTGCTTACAGTGTATTAAAGCTTATTACAGGGTATGGACCTATTTGTCTCTGCAGTCACTTGCTTTAGACTACTGTGATTTTTTTTACCTATGTCTATTTTTAGGTTTTCTGTCTCCTCAGATAAAGAAGATAGACAATGAAGGACTCAATAGCTTAGAGACAATGGCTCAATGTTAGCGGAACAAGCATTGTCCAGGGACCTACAGTCCAAGCTAGATGATGGTAAAAGTAAAACTTACAAACGACTTTAAGTCTCCAAAATCAGGAAAATCAGCCCTGGGGACTGAAAGCATTTCTCGTCTCTTAGGTTTGAAGATTCATGGAGAATGGTAGATTTACCAGAAAATGTAGACATGAACAAACAAAGGTTTTGATTTGTGAGAAGCTTGATTCAAGAAATCAACAAGCAAGCTGTAGATCACTGTCAAAACTCTGGAATATATTATTACATTAATTGTTTGTGAGTACTTAGCAAAGAAAGTGACAAAGGCCTTCTAAGCATGGACATAAGGCTACATAAACCTTAAATTCTTCCCTACATTAAAAAATCTTAAATAATGTGAAAAGACAAATGATAAACTAGGAATATATCTTACAACATACATGACAGGAAAGGGTTAATATTCTTAATCTATAAAGTACTCTTACAAGTCCATATTGCCCAATAAATAATAAGCAGTGGATATGAACAGGCTGTTCATATAGAAAGAAATTCCAACAAACACATAAAAGATACCTTTCTTTGCTTAGGAGAAATGCAATCGCAAGTTCAAAGTGAACCTGTACAAGGATATTTTCCACAGTGGTGTTTGTGGAAGTGGGGAGCTGGAGGTAACTTAAGTTTGTAATTATTTCTTCTCCTTACCCCTCTTCAATTACCCAACCAGTATCTTCTATGCTTAGTTAGTTTTCAATAGATAAATGAGTAAATGATCATAAACTTGGGCTATTGAGTTTTCTTGATCTGGTTCCTGCTGCTCTACTTTAGTTCAAATTGTTCTCTGCAAAGTTTTCTGTGTACACTCTGCTCCCTCTCACTTCTGTCTTTATTCATGCTGTTTCCTATCCCTGGGCGTTTCCTGTCTTTGCTTGGGCAGTCATACTCATCCGGTCTCATCTTCTCCAGTTAACCTTTCCTCCTCTGTGTTCATACATATAATTACAAATAATACATGCTACAATAGAAAAGCAAAGGGTTCTGAGTGAAAGTAAACATATTCATTGATTATTCAATGAATTCATTGATTGAAATTAAGCATGTTCATTTTGTGCCAAGTGTTACAGTAGGGAGTGGGCATACAAATATGAGCAAGACACACTTTTGTAATTGCTGATTATCTATTTCCCTCAACTATGTTAGCACAGAAGTTCCAAGAATGAAGGGGCTTTGTCTGTTTAGATTACATGGCATCCCCTTGTGTGAGTTTCCTCACACTGTTTTCCCAGAAACAAGCCCAGAGTCTGGCACATAGTAGATGATCACTGAATGTGTGCTGGTTGCAAGAAGGAATCAATCGTATCTATTTCCTTTATGTTAGAACATATGTTAGCATATATATGTGCACACACACAGATGTGGAAATAAAACATAATACACATGTATTTATGTATTTAAATCTCTGTCAGTTATGTTAGGATGACTTGGGAACGTTTTTGAAAGTATGTAACATAGGGACTGAGATTGATGAATTACAGATACAGAGATCAATTCCAGCTAGTTTATTAGCCACCAAAGGGCAGGTTGGTGGAGTTGTGGTGCAAGCAATACGTGTTATTGACCGGCCTTCCCTGCCAGGGCGCTTCTTTCCTTGCACTAAACTCCGGGTTAGCCGAAGGTGGGCTTCGGCAGAATCCCCAAGACCCTTGGTGTTGCCCTCCTGGACCGCACCTAGGACCAGGAAGTCCTCTCTCCCCAGAGGCGGTGCAAACCCCGAAGACCCTCCCACTGCTTGCGGGCCCGGACTGCGCTCCCACCTGAACCTCTCTTGACCCGCGGTATCCCAGATCTGGAGCTTGATGCGTTTTCCTGGCTCGATCTCCACCAAGCGGGAGAAAAAATCCACCCCCACGGTGGGGTCAGAAACCTGGGCAAAGCGACCCTCGGTGAAGCGGCGGATCAGGCAGGACTTGCCCACTGTGGAATCCCCGATGACAATGAGCCGGAACTGGTACAGCCAGATGGCCTCCATGGCCGCGGCTCTGCAGGTCTCCTTGGCCCGGACCGGGGACGGCGGGAGGGGGCGCCCCGCCGACGCCTCAGAGAGCGCGGCTCGGCAGGATCTAGCTCAGCCGCGAGCGCATCGCTGGCCTGGGAGCCCGAAGCTGGGTAGGCCCAGGCGCCGGGAGAGCGGAGGGATGGATGCTGCGCTCGCAAAGGTGATGAAATGGCAGCAGCATCAGCACCACGCACTCTGACTCATCACTGACAACCGGGTTACTGTAATCCCCCGCGTAGACGCGACGCCTGGGCCGCCGCACTATCTGTAAGAGGAGCGCACACAAAATGGCTGCAACATTAGCGCGATCCCTCCCTTTCTAACTACCCCACCCACCCTCTGTTCATTAAAACTGTTCTCTGTCGTTCAAACTGCCAATGTCATACCTTTTCATTGAAACTAGCAAAGCAATACAAAACTGCACAAAAAAGGGAAGGCACATAATTATATATTAGTCTACAAGTGTTTCCATGCTCACATAAACACACAAATATTATATGTGTTTGTATTCCTATATGCATTTATTGCTGTTTGTTTTTACAAAAATTAAACTGGGGCCTTACTTTCAATTAATAATTGCTTTTTGCAATTAATAAAGCATCATAAATATCTTTCCATTTCCACCTAATTTCCCTTTTGTCATAACTTATTTTAAAGTGTAGCCACACGTATTTTATTTCTGTGAGCTACAGTCTTAAAAAAGGGGCCATGAATTCAAAGAGTATAAGTATTTTAAATTTAACGGACATGGGCATTCTACTTTCCAAAACTATTTAACAGTTTAAATTCTACCCAGCAATGTGTGAAAAGACCATCGCTCTGCATTATTTCAAGCATCATATGTATGTTTTATTCTTTCTTAATTCTTCTTAATAGAATTTAGTTAAATAAAAATATGTCTCATTGCTTTATTTTTACATTTCTCTGACTACTGATGAGGTCAATACCAAGTCTTGTGTATTGACCATTTCATTTCCTCTTCTGGGAATTGTCTCTTCATATCCTTTGTATTTTTTATGTGTAATTTTATTTTATTTTTTTTTGAGACAGAGTCTCTCTCTGTCGCCCAGGCTGGAGTGCAGTGGCGCGATCTCGGCTCACTGCAACCTCTACCTCCCGGGTTCATGCCATTCTCCTGCCTCAGCCTCCCGAGTAGGTGGGACTACAGGTGCCCGCCACCACGCCCGGCTAATTTTTTGTATTTTTAGTAGAGATAGGGTTACACTGTATTAGCCAGGATGGTCTCGATCTCCTGACCTTGTGATCTGCCCGCCTCGCCTCCCAAAGTGCTGGGATTACAGGCGTGAGCCACCGCGCCCGGCCTTCTATGTGTAATCTTTTATCGTTGCCTTACTCTTTAAAAAAAATCAGCTTTATTAACATGAAAATTCACATACTGTACAATTCACCCATTTAAAGTGAACAATTCTTAGCATAGGTTTTTAATATACTCACAGATATATACAACTATCACCACAGTTAATTTTATAACATTTTTATCACTTCAAAAAGTAACCCAGAGGGGTGGGGGGAGGGGGGAGGGATAGCATTAGGAGGGATTACATTTACCTAATGTAAATGTAAATGACGAGTTAATGGGTGCAGCACACCAACATGACACATGTATACATATGTAACAAACCTGCACATTCTGCACAGGTACCCTAGAACTAAAAGTATAATAAAAATATATATATATTTTTTAAAAAAAGGAACCCAGAACCTTTTAGCTATCATCTCTCTATCCCATGTTCCTCCAGCCTTTGGCAACCATTAATGTACTTTCTGTCTCTATAAATTTCCCTATTCTGAACATTTCATATACATGAAATCATACAATATGTGCATTTTTGTGACTGGCTGCTTTCACTTAGCATAATGTTTTCAAGGTTCCTTCACACTGTAGCAAGTATCAGTACTTCATTCCTTTTTGTGGCTGAATGCTATTCCATTGTATGGATAGACCATATCTTGTTTATCCATTCATTCATTGAGGGACATTTGGGTTGTTCCCACCTTTTGGCTATTCTAAATAATCCTACCATCGAATATTCATGTACAAGGTATTTTTTTTAATATCTGTTTTCAGTTTTTTGGGATTTATACCTAAGAATGGAATTCTTCAGTCCTGTGGCAACTCTATGTTTAACCCTTTGATGAAATGCCTGACTTTTTCACGGTGGCTGTACCATATTACATCCCACTGGCAGCGTATGGGGTTCCAATTTCTCCACATTCTCTCTAACACGGATGTGAAGTGGTACTTTATTCTAGTTTGATTTGCATTTCCCTAATGACTGATGACTTCAAGCATATTTTTACGTTCTTATTGGCCATTTGTGTATCTCCCTTGGAAAAATATTGACTTAGATCTTTTGCCCATTTTTAAACTGGATTACTAGTCTTTGTATTATTGAGTTATAAGAGTTCTTTATATATGCTAGACACAAGTCCTTTATCACATATATGATTTGCAAATATTTTCTCCAATTCAGTGTGTTCTTTTTTTTCACTTTCTTGAGGGTGTCCTTTGAAAAACAAAGTTAGATTTTTAAGAAGTACAATTTATCGAGTTTCTATTTTGTTGCTCATGCTTCTGGCGTCATGTCTAAGAATACTTTGCCCAATCCAAGGTCATGAAGGTTTACTCATTCTTTCTTCTAAGAGTTTTATAGTTGTAGTTCATTCATTTAGGTCTATGATCCATTTTGTGTTCGTTTTTATGCATGGTGTGAGGAAGGGGTTCAAATTCATTCCTTTGCATGTGGATATCCAGCTATCCCAGCACTCTATTGAGGATACTATTCTTTCTCTATGGAATGATTTTGACACTCTGGAAAATCAATTGACCATGGATGTATGGATGTATTTTTGGACTTTCTATTTCTATGTTAATAAAGCTGATTTTTTTTAAAACAGTAAGGCAATGATAAAAGATTACACATAAAAAATACAAAGTATATAAAGAGACAATTCCCAGAAGAGGAAATGAAATGGTCAATACACACTGGTCTATATGTCTGCCCTTATGCTGGTATGACACTCTCTTGACTGTTGTAGCTTTGTAGAAAGTTCTGAAATCAGAAAGTGTGAGTCCTCCTACTGTGGAGGATCCAATCTTTTCAAAGATTGTTTTGGTTATTTGGAGCCCTTTGCAATTTCATATGAATTTTAAGAACAGCTTATCAGTTTCTGCAAATAAGGCAGTTGGAATGCTAATAGGTATTGATTTGACTCTGTAGATCAATTTGGAGAGTGTTGCTGTCTTAATAAAATTAAGTCTTTCAATCCATGAGCACAAGATGGATATCATTCCATTTATTTAGGTTTTTAAAACTTGTTTTAACAATGTTTCATAGTGTTCAGTGTATAAGTTTTGTACTTCGAGTATTTTGTTATTTATGATGCTATTGTGAATGGAATTGTTTTCTTAATTTCATTTTTAGATTGCTCCTTGCAAGTTTATAAAATGGAATTAATTTTTGCATATTGATTTTATATCCTCCAACCTTGCTGAACTTGCTTATTAGTCCTAATATTTTTTATTTATTTATTTATTTATTTATTTATTTTAAATAGTAAGTTCTGGGATACATGTGCTGAACATGCAGGTTTGTTGCATAGGTATACACGCGCCATGGTGATTTGCTGCACCCATCAACCTGTCACCTACATTAGGTATTTTTTCTAATGCTATCCTTCCCCTACCCCTCCACCCCCCAACAGGCCCCGGTGTGTGATGTTCCCCTCCCTGTGTCCATGTGTTCTCATTGTTCAACTCCCACTTATGAGTCAGAACATGTGGTGTTTGGTTTTCTGTTCTTCTGTTAGTTTGCTGAGAATGATGGTTTCCAGCTTCATTCATGTCTCTGCAAAGGACATGCACTCATCCTTCTTTATGGCTGCATAGTATTCCATGGTGTATATGTGCCACATTTTCTTTATGCAGTCTGTCACTGATGGGCATTTGGGTTGGTTCCAAGTCTTTGCTATTGTGAACAGTGCTGCAATAAACATACGTGTGCATGTGTCTTTATAGTATAATGATTTATGATCCTTTGGGTATACACCCAGTAATAGGATTGCTGGGTCAAATGGTATTTCTGGTTCAAGATCTTTGAGGAATCACCACACTGTCTTCCACAATGGTTGAACTAATTTACACTCCCACCAACAGTGTAAAAGTGTTCCTATTTCTCCACATCCTCTCTAGCATCTGTTGTTTCCTTTTTTTTTTTTTTTTTTGAGACAGAGTCTCGCTCTATGGGCCAGGCTCCAGTGCAGTGGCATGATCTCGGCTCACTGCAACCTCCATCTCCTGGGCTCAAGCAGCTATCCTCCCTCAGCCTCCCAAGTAGCTGGGATTACAGGCACGTGCCACTGTTTCCTGACTTTTTAATGATTGCCATTCTAACTGGTGTGACATGTTATCTCATTGTGGTTTTGATTTGCATTTCTCTAATGACCAGTCAAGCTACCATTGACTTTCTTCACAGAATTGGAAAAAACTACTTTAAATTCCATATGGAACCAAAAAAGAGGTTTGGCAATTTTGTTGTTCTTTTCAAAGAAACAACTTTTGGTTTCATTGATTCTATTGTTAATCTATTCCCTTTGTTTCATTTATCTCTGCCCTAATCTTTATTATTTTCTTCCTTTTGCTTGATTTTCTTTTAGTTAGCTCATCTTTTTCCAGTTTCTTAAGTTGGAAGGTTAAGTTATTGATTTGAGATTTTTTTTTCTTAATACAGGCACTTATAGCTAACCCCATAAGTTTTGGTATCTTTCTTGTGTCTTCATTTTCATTTATCTGAAAGTATTTTCTGATTTTCCTTTTGATCTCTTCTTTGACCCATTTGTTATTTATTAGTATTTTGTTTAATTCTCACATATTTGTGAGTTTCTTATATCTTTTTCCTACTATTGATTTCTAATTTCATTCCATGTGGTCAGAAAACATACTTTGTATTATTTCTATCCTTTTAAATTTCTTGAGGTTTGTTTTTTTGGCATAGTATATAGTCTATTCTGGATAACGCTCCATGTACACTTGAAAAGAATATATCCTCTGCTGTTATATATATTATATATATAACATATTATTATATATATAATATGTTATATATATAATATATAACATTATATAATAATATGTTATATATATAATATATAACATTATATAATAATATGTTATATATATAATATATATATGTATAAACTGTTATGTCTAGTTGGTTTATAAAGACTTAGACATAAGTCTACTGTTTCCTTGTTGATCTTCAGTACAGTTGTTCTACATATTATTGGAAGTGGAGAATGAAGCCTCCAACTATTCTTGTAGAATGATTTTTCACTTTAACTGTCAGTTATTGCTTCACATATTTTGGAGCTCTATTGTTAGATGCATATATGTTTGTAATTGTATCTTTCTGATAGATTGACCCTTTTGTCACTATGAATTGTCCATCTTTAGTAGCTGTTTTTGTTTCGAGGTCTATTTTTTCTGATATTAGTATAGTCACTTCAGCTTTCTTGTGATTGGTGTTTGCATGATATGTATTTTTCATCATTTTACTTTCAATCACTTTGTATCTTTGAATATGAAGTGTCTGCTGTAGACAGCATATAGTTGTACCATTCGAAACATCTAGCCATATAATCTTTGCTTTTCTTTAAACAGATTGTTTAATCTGTTCACATTTAATGTTATTTATTGATATAGTGGGATTTATGTCATCTATTTATTTGTTTTTCTGTATGTCTTAATATTTTTGTTCCTCTAGTCTTCTCTTATTGCTTTCTTTTGCACTAAGTGAATATTTTTTGATGTACCATTTGAGTTTCTTAATTCTTGATTAAAATTTTTTCACTATATTTTGAAGTATTTTTTAGTGGTTGCTTTAGAGCTTACCATATATATCTTGACTTATCAGGATCACCTTCAGATTTATACTAGCTTTATTCTAGTGACATATAGAAACATTATTCTTATATAGTTCTTTTTTTTTTTTTGAGATGGAGTCTAGCTTTGTCACCCAGGCTAGAGTGCAGTGGCGCGATCTTAGCTCACTGCAACCTCCATCTCCCAGGTTCAAGCAATTCTGCCTCAGCCTCCCAAGTAGCTGGGACTACAGGCCTGCGCCACCACACCTGGCCAATTTTTGTAGTTTTGGTAGAGATGGGGCTTCACCATGTTGGCCAGGCTGGTCTTGAATTCCTGACCTCAAGTGATCCACTTGCCTGGGCCTCCCAAAGTGCTGGGATCACAGGCATGAGCCACCACGCCCAGACTCCTGTATAGTTCTATTGTCTTGTCTGTCTTTTTATAGTACTATTGTTATGCATATTATGTCTATTAATGTTACAAACCTATCAATGCATTGTTATAATTATTGCTTTATCATCTATATTTCCTTATCCCAATATAGCTTTGCTCTCAGCCACCTCTTTTGTGTTGCTTTTGGCAAATATACTGCATTCTATATTATAGACTGAAAAATACATTTTATACATATGTTATGGAATTGCTTTGTTAATCAATTAATAGAAAAAAAGGAAAAATATACGTTTATGCAGTCTTTTATAATTACATAATTACTAGTGCTCTGGTTCTTTGTTTCTGTGGATTTGAATTATCATCTGAGATCACTTGCTTTCAGTCTGAATAACTTCAGTATTTCTTGTAAGGTGGACATGCTAGCAACAAATTCTTCAGTTTTTGTTTGTTTATCTGGGAATGTTGTTATTTGCTTTCATTTTTTGAATGATAGCTTTGCTGGATATAAAATTCTTGGGTGACTTTTTTCTTTGATCATTCTGAATATGTTACCTCATTGTTTTTGACCTCCATTGTTTCTGCTGACAAGTCATTTGTTAATCTTATTAGGGTTCCCTTGTAAGTGATAAATCATTTTTTCCCACTTTTCATTTTTTATTTTTAATTATTATGGTACATAATAGTTGTATATATTTATGGGTTACATGTGGTGTTTTGATACAGGCATCCAATGTGTAATGATTGAATCCGGGTAATTGGGGTATCCATCACCTGAAGCCCTTATCATTTCTTTGGGATAGGAACTTAGAATTCTACTATTTTAGTTATTTTGAAGAACATAATAAATTAGTGTTAACTGTAGTCACCCTATTGTGCTGCTGAAGACTAGATGTTATTCATTCTATCTAACCATTCCCGCTTTATTCCCCTTCCACTACTCTTCCCACCCTCTGGAAAACATCATTCCACTCTCTATCTCCATTAGTTCAATTTTGTTTTAGTGCTCACAGATGAGTGAGAACATGTGATTTTTGTCTTTCTGTGCCTGGCTTATTTCACTTAATACAATATCCTCCAGTTCTATTCATGTTGTTGCAAATGACAAGATTTCATTCTTTCTTATAACCAAATACTATTTCATTGTGTACCTGTCAGACATTTTAAAAATTCATTCATCTGTTGATGAACACTTAGGTTGCTTCTGTATCTTGGCTATTGTGAATAGTGTTGCAATAAACATGGGATTGCAGATATTTCCTCAATATATTGATTGCCTTTCTTTTGGATATATACCCAGCAGTGACACTGCTGGATCATATGGTAGTTCTAATTTTTTTTTTTTTTTAGGAACCACCATACTGTTCTCCATAGTGGTTGTGTTAATTTATATTCTTATCAACAGTGTATGAGGGTTCCCCCTTTTACACCATCTTCACCAGCATTTGTTATTGCCCATCCTTTGCATAAAAGCTATTTTAACTGGAGTTAGATGGTATCTCATTGTAGTTTTGATTTGCATTTCTCTGACAATTAGTGATGTTGAGCATTTTTTTCATATACCTTTTTGCCATTTATATGTCTTCTTTTGAGAAACGTTTATTCAGATCTTTTACCCCTTTTTAAATTGGACTATTTGTTTTTTTCTATTGAATTGTTTGAGCTCCTTATATATTCTGGTTATTGATCTCTTGTCAAATGAGTATTCTTAAATATTTTCTCCCATTCTATGGGTTGTCTTGTCACTTTGCTGATTGTTTCCTTCGCTGTGCAGAAGCTTGTTAGTTTGATGTGATCCCATTTGTCCATTTTTGCTTTGCTTGCCTGTGCTTTTGAGGTCTTACTCAAGAAATCTTTGCCCAGACCAATACCCTGGTATGTTTCCCCAATGTCTTCTTCTAGTAGTTTCATAGTTTCAGGTCTTAGATTTAATTATTTAATCTATTTTGATTTGATTCTTGTATATGGGGTAGTTTCATTTTTCTGCAAATAGATATCCAGTTTTCCCAACACCATTTACTGAAGAGACTGTCCTTTTCCCAATGCATGTTCTTGGCACTTTTGTCAAAAATGAGTTGACTGTAAATGCATGGATTTATTTCTGGATTTTCTTTTCTGTTCTATTGGTCAATGTGTCTGTTTTTATGACAGTACCTTGTTATTTTGGTTACTATAGCTCTGCAGTATAATTTGAAGTCAGGTACTGTGATTCCTCCAGTTTTGTTCTTTTTCTCAGGATGGCTTTTGCTATTCTTGGTCTTTTATGGTTTAATATGTATTTTAGGATTATTTTTTCTATTTCTGTGAAGATGTTATTGGAATTTTGATAGGGATTGCGTTGAAATTGTAGATTGCTTTGGGTAGTATGGATATCTTAACAACATTTATTCTTCCAAACCATGAATATGAAATATCCTTTCATTTTTTTGTTTCTTTCATCAATGTTTCATCAATGTTTTACAGTTTTCATAGTAGAGATTTTTCACTTCTTTGGTTAAGTTTATATATATATATATATCTCACCATGGAATACTACTCAGACATAAAAAATGAAATAATACGTTTTGCAGCAACTTGGATGAAACTGGAGGCCATTATCCTAAGTGAAGTAACTCAGGAATGGAAAATCAAATACCACATGTTCTCACTTATAGGTAGGGGCTAAGTGATGGGTATGTAAAGATTTGCAGAATGGTATAACGGACATTGGAGTCTCAGAAGTGGGGGAGGGCTGGAGGGAGGTGAAGGATAAAAAATACCACCTGTTCGGTACAATGCACACTATTCAGGTGACAGATACACTTAAAGCCCAGGCTTCACTACTATACAATTCACCCATGTAACCAAAAACCACTTGTACCCCTAAAGCTATTGAAATATAAATAAATTAATAAGCGATTAAACAGACAACTTACAAAATTGAAGAAAATATTTTCAAACTATCTCATAATGGTCTCATACTTGTAATCTATAAGGAACTTAAACGATTCAACAAGCTAAAACCAAATAACCCCATTAAAAAGTGGGCAAACGATATGAACAGACACTTCTCAAAAGAAGACCTACGGTTGGGCGTGGTGGCTCATGCCTGTAATCCCAGCACTTTGGGAGGCCGAGGCAGGTGGATCACGAGGTCAGGAGTTCGAGACCAGCCTGGCCAATATGGTGAAACCCCCACCTCTCCTAAAAATACAAAAGTTAGCCAGGCATGGTGGCATGCACCTATAGTCCCAGCTACTTGGGAGGCTGAGGCAGAAGAATTGCTTGAACCCAGGAGGCGGAGGTTGCAGTGAGCTGAGATCGTACCATTGCACTCCAGCCTGGGCAACACAGCAAGACTCCATCTCAAAAAAAAAATATACATATGGCCAACAATCATATGAAAAAAAGCTCAACATCGCATTAGAGAAATAAAAATCAAAACCACAGTGAGATACCATCTCACACCAGTCAGAATGGCTGTTACTAAAAAGTCAAATAACAGATGCTGGCAAGGCTGTGGAAAAAAGGGAAGGTTTATACATTGCTGATGGGAATGAAAATGAGTTAAGCCACAGTGGAAAGCAGCTTAAAGATTTATCAAAGAACTAAAACAAGCTACCATTTGACTCAGCAATCCCATTACTGGGTATCTACCCAAAGGAAAATTAATCATTTTAACAAACAGATACTGCACTTGTATATTCATCATAGTACTGTCTACAATAGCAAAGACATGAAATCAACCTAAGTATCCATCAACAGAGGATTGGATAAATAAATTCCTCTGTAATGGGAGATTTGCCTCTTTCCCTCCATTAATTAAGTAATTATTAATTAAGTCATTTGTGTCCATATGGACTCCTCTATTTTATACTTTGTGTTATAATCTAATACTGCATTACAGACAAACCTCAACTTATGACCATTTGACTTACAAATTTTCAAGTTTATGGTGGGTTTATTGGGATGTAATTGCGTGGTAAGCTGAGGAGCATCTGGACTTATGGTTTGAATTATGATTTTTTGACTTTATGATGGGTTTGTTGGGGGTACTAAATGCCTTTTCAACTTACAATATTTCTAACTTACCATGGGTTTATTAAGTCATAGCCCCATCAGAAGGTGAGGAGTATCTATATTTTATTGAGGCAATTTCTCCAAATTTGGCAATCTTTCAGGATGACTCCTCTATTCCTTTGCCATGCCTTCATCTTTTTTTTTTTCTTTTTTTTCAATTCCTTACTTTCTGGTGCTATGAGATTCTCCAGGCCCATCTCGTATTTCCCCTGCCTTGGTCCTAGAATCAGTTATTTCTCCAAGTAGCTCTAGTTCCTTTTATTGGAGAATGATATTATTAGAATCCAAGGTCTTAGCATTGGGTGTGCTTGTTGCTACTAGGGTACTATTGCTTCTAGGCCCTCTCAGGACACAGGGCTAGGAACTATACATATGTATACTGACTCATGTATATACGCACATGTAATTATTTTTGTATCTATTCACCTCTATCAATATTAAGTTAAACTTGAGTACATACCGATGTCTCTGAATCGAATCCAGTACCACATAGTTCATCCTAGCCTTCTTGATTATTTGTACTTCCCACCTACAGTTCATTTACTTATTTTTTCAATCTTAGTATACATGTATGGCTCTTTCAGAATTGTCTACACATATCCCCTTGAGAAACAACTTTGCCAATTAGAGTACAATGTTTATGTATAGTTTCTTTATATTTTGTTTTATATTTTCCAGAAGAAACACTGTTTCGCAAAGTTACTTTGAGACTATATGGTCTTTTAAAGTTTGGTAGAATTTCCCTGTGAAACTATCTGGGGATTGATACTTTTTGGTAAGTAGTTCCTTATAATTTTCTCTATTTCTTCTTTTTAAAAAATGTTCTCTCTTTCTTCTACGAAGATTGAGCTCTTCAATTTTTATATCTCTAATAAAGTTGTTTTTCGTAATCTTTACTTTCCTAGGAAATTATCTCTATCATCTAGATTTTGAAATTTGTTTGCATAGAGGTCTGCAAAGTAGTCTCTTATAATGTCTTAAATTTCTTCTAATAGTTATTTCCCCATTCTTTATTTTGCATACTTTTGCTTTCTCTGTTTTATTTTGATTAATGTAGCTAATGGTTTGTCTGTATTATCAATCTTTTAAAAAATAAAGATTTTGATTCATTAACTAGGTCTATGCTATTTCTATTCTTTTGTTAATTCTTACTTTTTTTGTTAATTTCTTGTGTTCTTTTACTTAATTTGTTGTACTTATTCTAAGTTTCTTTTTGTTTTTTGCTGGTGCTCTACTGAGATCCATTTGGACATTTTTTTTTAAGTTGTGTTAAAAACACATAGCTTAAAACTCATCACCTTAACTATTTTGAAGCAGAGAGTTGAGAAGTGTCAAGTATATTCACGCTGTGCACATTTTAAAAATTTTTGTTAGTTCAATATTTAATCAATTTATTTTCAATCTTTTATTTTTACTAATAGCAGTGTTTAGTGTTATAAAATTTCCTCTGATCACTGCTTTATATTTATCCCATGGATTCTGATATGAAGTGTTTACATCATCATTATTTGTTTTAGAGATCATGTAGTTTTGGTTTATGTTTTTCTTTTAAACCAAGAGTTAATTGAAGGTTTTTAAAATTTATTTTTTAAATGTATAATGGGCACATAATTGTACATATATATGGGATACAATGTGGTGTTTCAATGCATGTACACACAGTATAATGATCAAATAGGCGTAATTACCATATCCACCACTATAAACATTTGTTATTTCTTTGTGGTGACATTTAAAAATCTGCTTTTCTAGCTATCTTGAAATACACGCTACATTATTATTTGCTATAGTCACCCTACTGTGGTGAATACCAAAATTTATTCTTCCTAGGTGTAACTTTATACCCATTGACCAACATCTTTCAGTGCCTCTGCCTTCTTTCTCTCCCTAGCCCCTGGTAACCACGATTCTACCCTCTACTTGTGTGAGATCAACTTTTTAAAATTCCACATATGAGTGAGATCAACTTTTTAAAATTCCACATATGAGTGAGATCAACTTTTTAAAATTCCACATATGAGTGAGATCATGTGGTGTTTGTCTTCCTGTGCCTGGCTTATTTCATTTAACATTTCAAATGTATTCTATCATTTGTAACTTGCTAGTGCATTGCATGTATTCTGAAATATACTGATGACAGGATGTATCTCAAAGATTATCATCAATATGATTGCATTTCTCTGCCACCTAACCATACACTATACATTTATCTTGACTCTATGGTTTTCAAGGACAGTACTTTGAGTTTGCTCATTGCCTTACTTTTCTTTGAACGTATTAAAACGCTACTTCATTTAAATTTTATCTAAACTCCACCCTTCCACCAAAGCCTAAAATATTTTCCTTTTTTGAAGCTGCACTTAATGCTTGTGTTTCTCTTTTGAGGGAGCAAGAGTTAAGTTCAGCTTTTGTTTCCAGATTTGAATGATTTAAGAGTACTTTAACAAGTGAATCTGAATACTTATAGTAATGTAACATTTTAACTTTTGTAGAAAGTTTTGTAATTATCTAAGGACTGTTTACCTTATCCTTTTATGGACAACAACAAGACCTTTTGGTCAGCCACATTTTTTATTTTCCTTTTCATTTCTATGAATAAAAGATTCAGTTGACTTCGTTTCTTACATTGTTTTTTAAAATTATGTTTTATTTAATGAGTGCTTCTTCATTTAAAAATAATATAATCTGGTCACAAAGGCTACATTCTCATCTCTGACCATGAGGTGGTCATAGTTCTAGGCGTCAAATGCTGTTCTATGACCAATTGATCTTGAGCTCTTCCTAGAGCTGATTTTAAAAATCATTCTTTAAGAATTTGCCTCTCTGATATGCCCACTCTCTGTATTTATTATTTATATCAGAAATAAACTCATGTATATATTAAACTAACAAAAATGTGAAATTATTTTAGCGATTTATATGGAAATGTTTCTAAGGAGTAGGGTGAGATTGTACCTCTACTTATGACATTTATAATTGCAGACATCTGTTTAGCTTATATGTATGCATTCCAGGAATTCAAGCAAAGGGCAAAAGATCGTGATGCTTTCCATGTCATTCAGGATTGCAGTGGTTTGCCACACAGATAAAGAAAATTAAGTAAAAGTATGAAGACCTGTAAAATACAGTGGACAGATTATTTATGGCTAATAGAAAATACAGAGTTCCTTTTCATAAGAGAGTTGGATAGAAGAAACAGTATTTTTCATATTCTTATTTGCAAAAACCTTTCTAATATGTCAATAAGTAAAATCTGATCACAAATATAGCCTTTTCTCCTGTAAGAGCTCTCCTAACTCTTCTGTTTAGCCACATTTGCATAAGTATTTTCAATTTCTTTGTCTTCAGGACACGTGTGGGTAAATTCTTCACGGGCATAGGCATTGTGGAGATAACGCCAGACTCCTGAGAATTCTGCTGGAATGTCAAAGTCACGATATTTCTTGGCAGCAACCTAGAATTTTGCAAAAAAAAAGAGGAAAAAGAAGGCATCAGTAATATGCCTACTATGTAGAAATGTATCTTAGAAGTCAAGATTATTAAAGGCATCTTATCGACACAAAAAGCACTATAAAATAAACTATGAAGTAGACACGAATCTTGGACTATTTTGATGTTTTGTCTACAAATGTTGACAAAACTACATGCTACAATCATGTTGATATTGATTCCGTATTTAATTATGACTATATTTAGAGGAAGGAAGCACAGAAAATGAGCACATATCCACCACCACTAGACTAAGAGTTTATTTAGAGTCCTATGTCTTCTTTCTTTACGTATTCTCTGTGTTTGGCATAGGACTCAAAGAGTAAATTCTGTGTAAGTCTATGCAATAAATATTTATTAAATTTATGATTAATTCATCATAATACTAATAGCCCAAATTGGTTATTCTCTATTATGATCTAGGCACTGTTCTAAGCATTTTAAATGCTTTAATTTATTTAATTCTCTTAACAATTCTGTGAAATAGGTAATATTATTACAAAATAAGACAGTGGAAAATACCTTCTGATTTAGAAAGAAAGAAACAAGTTTTGGCTGGCCACGGTGGCTCACGCCTGTAATCCCAACACTTTGGGAGGCCAAGGCAGGCGGATCACTTGAGCCCAGGAGTTCAAGACCAGCCTGTGCAACATGGTGAAACCCTGTCTCTACAAAAAGTACAAAAAATTAGCCAGGCGTGGTGGCACGCACCTGTAGTCCCAGCTACTCAAGAGTGGGGTGGGAGGACTGCTTGAGCCTC
Source organism: Gorilla gorilla gorilla (assembly GCF_029281585.2). Classification (NCBI taxonomy): domain Eukaryota; kingdom Metazoa; phylum Chordata; class Mammalia; order Primates; family Hominidae; genus Gorilla; species Gorilla gorilla. Next base: position 166,905,592 of record NC_073247.2, read on the forward strand.
AGAGGTGCGGGTTGCAATAAGCCTTGATCATGCCACTGCACTCCAACCTGGGTGACAGAGCAAGACCCTATCTCAAAAAAGAAAAAAAAAAGAAACAAGTTTTAATACTTCCCAGAAGAGAACATTATGGATCTTCCCTCTAAAGAGAAAAGAGATGTATATAGTACACATGATGATGATGATAATGACAAAGCTATAATATAATAATACCGCACTGGAAGGTCACTATGCTTTGTGCTGGCAACTGGCAAACCCCTCCCACCCATTCAGCCTGCCTTATAAAGACTTACTTTAATAATGTTCAGCTTGGGTAACAAGCTACAATCAGCCAGTGTTAGCTGGTCCCCATCCAAGAATAGTCTTCTGGAAACTGGGGGTTCCTCAGCACTGTCTGGATCAATTTCATCCAGAAGTGGGGTGTTTAAGTAGTCATCCAGACGCTTGAATTCTTTGAGCAGAGATTTTTCAAAATCTGAGGCAATGAAGTAGTAGAGTTACTTGTAAATGTATTGTCTTTTGACTAAATACATTCTAAATATGCTTTCCACACATTTAGACACCTCTATCTATACATACTACTTACACTGGCTCTTCAATGTCTAGTTAACTATTTAGAATGCTCAGCTACTCACTGATAAGAAAAAGTAAGATGAAATAGTGAGTGTAAACCTTTTGGGCTTTTCTTAGGGAGGTGCATTGGCAGGAGAGTAAAAGAAAGAAAGAAAAGTGATCAGAAGAGTTAGAAAGTGGAAGAAAAAACACAGTTCTTGTGACTCAGAGGATAATAAACCTATTTAAGAATGTTCGTGGGAAATGGTAGGTGCCACAGTTTAAGAAACCTTAAAGGTACACAGTCCTGCAGTTAGTTCACACCTGGTATGTCAATATTCTAATTGAACTATGGTTGGTAATAGCTATATTGAATCTTGAGTTCTAAATCTAATACAACTTCATGCAAGGGAATTTCAGAGGAGAGTATAGAGAATGAGGGGAAGACTAGGCTAGTCCCCAAAATATACTATATATTCAGGAAAATTCTATTTTTGCTGAGTGAGAATATGAAGAGTGAGAGAAAAATAGAGATTTAAAGAAAGGTATCTTACTCTTATTTGCCTCCTTTTGTGTATTCTTAATGTATGCAGAAAACTTGGCAAAGAGGTTACAGCCCACATCAAAAGACTCCTTGTACTTGGGACTCAGATGAGGGTACCTTAAAAAGAAACATGCGTCAATGATCATTTGCACATAACATGACAGAGACCAGGTGCCCTAGCTTGCACTATACTGAAAATGGAAGTTCTGGAACATTGTGCTGGAAACTAAACACCCTTAGAAGTCTCTCAGTAGAAGTTCATATTTTTTCCAATCTCAGAACACTTTGGTTTCTAAAGTTCACAGGGTAATCAGTTGTCTGGAATCCAAAGCTCATTTATCTGTGGAAACAATGTTTCAAATGGTGGTTTCCATACTTGCTCCTAAAAGCCTATTTGTCAGAAGATATAATGTCAGTACAGTACATTTTCAGACATGAGTAGTAGAAAAATATGGTTTTGGCCAGGCGCAGTGGGTCAGGCCTGTAATCCCAGCACTTTGGGAGGCTGAGGTGGGTGGATCACCTGAGGTCAGGAGTTTGAGACCAGCCTGGCCAACATGGTGAAACCTTGTCTCTACTAAAAATACAAACATTAGCTGGGCGTGGTAGCGGGCGCCTGTAGTTCCAGCTACTTGGGAGGCTGAGGCAGGAGAATTGCTTGAAGCTGGGAAGTGGAGGTTGCAGTGAGCTGAGATTGCGCCATTGCACTCCAGCATGGGGGACAAAAGTGAAACTCAGTCTCAAAAAAAAAAAAAAAGAAAAAGAAAAAGAAAAATATGGTTTCAAATATTACAACTTATAAAACAAATGGTGGAATAAATAGGATGGAGAAAATGGGAAAAAAGTAGCCAAGATATCCTCTCTTAGTAATACAAAGCTCAGTTAGCATAATTAAATAAAATAATGTAATAATATAATTCACCACATTAACAAATCAAATAAGAAAACCCATTTGATAATGACTAGATGCAGAAAAGTATTCAATAAAAAATCAGCACCTCATGGAGATATCTGTGCTGCCATGTTTACTGCAGCATTATTCACAAAAGCTAACATATAGAAACAACCTAAGTTCCCATCAACAGATGAATGGGTATAGAAATTGTGAGATATATATATATATATATGTAATAGAATATTAATCAGCCTTAAAAAGAATGAAATCCTGTCATTTGCAACAACGTGGATGAGCCTGGAGGACGTTATGTTAAGTGAAATAAGCCAGGCAGAGAAAGACAAATACTCCATGATCTCACTTATGTGTGGCATCTTTAAAAGGTCAAATATATAGAAAAAACAATAGAGCAGTGATTACCGGGGCAGTGGGGGGAGGAAATAGGGAGATGTAGGTCGAAGGGTACAAAGTTGCAGTTATGTAGAATGAGTAAGTCTAGAGACATAATGTATAATATGAGGACTAATAATATTGTATACTGAAAATTTGCAAAGGGTAGATTTTAGGTGCTCTTACCATATAAAAAAGATAACTATATGAAGCGATGGATATGTTAATTTGCTTGACTGTAGTAATCATTTCACTATATATATGTATATCAAGACATCATGTGATATACCTTAAATATATACAATACAAACAAAGGCTAAAACACTCAATTCCTTTTCATAAAAAAAATTCACTGGAAGCTAGAAATGGTCTAGCTGGTCAGGTCAAAAACTTAGGTATCTTCCTTGATTCTTCTCTTTCCTTCTAACTCCACATTTGATCTATTAGCAACTCTGGTCAGCGGCGGCGGCCGGGACTAGGCGAGGCGACAGCGGCGGCGGCGGCGCGGGGCGCTCCGGCTGATGGCGGCGGCGGCCCGGCCGGGGCTGCCCTGTCCCCGCGGCCATGCGACAGCGACCCAGCCACCCCCGGAGCGCAGTCCTCGAAGGATGAAATTGAAGATAATTCAAATGACAGGACCCAGGCATCCAAAAAGAGGCGAATGGGCTCAGGAGATGGTTCTAGGAGTTGTGAAACTTCAAGTCCAGATCTTGGCTTTAGTTACTATCCAGCATAAAATTTGATAGAGTACAAATGGCCACCTGATGAAACAGGAGAATACTATATGCTTCAAGAACAAGTCAGTTAATATTTGGGTGTGACCTCCTTTAAAAGGAAATATCCAGATTGAGAGAGACGAGATTTGTCTCACAAGGAGAAACTCTACCTGAGAGAGCCAAATGTCATCACTGAAACTCAATGCACTCTAGGTTTAACTGAGCAGTGATGAAGTGATTGTTTTAACGATAAAGGAATATCCAGCCAAACATGCTGAGTATTCTGTTATGCTACAAGAAAAAGAACGTCAACGAATTACAGACCATTACAAAGAGTATTCCCAAATGTAACAACAGAATACTCAGAAAGTTGAAGCCAGTAAAGTGCCTGAGTATATTAAGAAAGCTGCCTGTAATCCCAGCACTTTGGGAGGCCGAGGCGGGCGGATCACGAGGTCAGGAGATGGAGACCATCCTGGCTAACACGGTGAAACCCCGTCTCTACTAAAAATACTAAAAATTAGCTGGGCGTGGTGGCGGGCGCCTGTAGTCCCAGCTACTCGGGAGGCTGAGGCAGGAGAATGGCGTGAACCCAGGAGGCGGAGCTTGCAGTGAGCTGAGATTGCGCCACTGCACTCCAGCCTGGGCGACAGAGCGAGACTCCATCTCAAAACAAACAAACAAACAAACAAACAAAAAAGCTGCCAAAAAAAGCAGCAACTTAAACCGGGAACGCATGGAAGAAAGAAGAGCTTATTTTGACTTGCAGACACGTTATCCACGTGCCTCAAGGTAAGTAGGAAGTTTTGCCAACAGGGCGAACAAAGGTCAGTTCTTACCCAGTGGCTCTCATCCCCGGACAGTTCCAGGAATATTATAAGAGGTACTCACCAAATGAGCTGTGGTATCTGCCATTAAACACAGCCCTGTACGAGGCCACTCTGGATCCTGAGCTCCCTGCTCTAGACAGTGACGGTGATTCAGATGACGGCAAAGATGGTTGAGGTGATGAGAAGCGGAAAAATAAAGGCACTTCGGACAGCTCCTCTGGCAAGGTATCTGAAGGGGAAAGCTCTCCTGACAGCCAGGAGGACTCTTTCCAGGGAAGACAGAAATCAAAAGACAAAGCTGCCACTCCAAGAAAAGATGGTCCCAAACGTTCTGTACTGTCCAACTCAGTTCCTGGGTACAAGCCCAAAGTAATTCCAAATGCTATATGTGGAATTTGTCTGAAGGGTAAGGAGTCGAACAAGAAAGGAAAGGCTGAATCACTTATACACTGCTCCCAGTGTGAGAATAGTGGCCATCCTTCTTGCCTGGATATAAAGAAAATAAAGGACTCAAATGTTACCACTACACAAAAACACCAAACTGTAATGATAAATGACAAGAGAGAGAGAAAAAAAACAAAGAATATACAAAACAACCGGAAAAAAATAACAAAATGACAGAAATAAGTCTTCACATGTAAACATAAACAGATTAAATATTCCACTTAAAAGACATACACTGGATGAATAGACTTAAAAAACATAATCCAACTGCATAGTACTTACAAGAGACTCACCTCACTAGTAAAGACACATATAGACTGAAAGGGGTTGATAAAGATATTTCACACAAACGGAAACCAAAGTGAGCAGGATTAGCTATAATCATATAAGACAAAACAGACATTAAATCAAAAAAAGTGAAAAAAGGATTAAAACTATCATTATATAATGACAGATCAACCCAGCAAAAAAGATATAACAATCCTAAATATATATGCACCCAATACTGGAGCATCCAGATTCATAAAGCAAACATTACTAGATTTAAAGGTAGAGACAGACTGCAGTGCAATAATAGGAAGGAACTTTAACATCCCACTGTTAACATTAGATAATCTAGACAGAAAATCAACAAATAAACATTAGACTTAAACTGGACTTTAGACCAAATGAACCAAACAGACATTTACAGAACATCCTATCCAACAACTACAGAATATACATTCATCAGCACACGGAATATTCTCCAGGATGGACCATATGTTAGGCCACAAAATGTCTCAATAAATTTAACAAAATGAAAATCATACCAAGGATATTCTCAGGCCACAATGAAATCAAATCAACTATAAATAAACACCAAGAGGAACTTTAGAAACTGCATAAATACATAAAAATTAACCAACATGCTCCTGAACAACCAATGGTCAATAAAGAATTTAAGAAGAAAAAAATTCTTGAAACAAATGAAAATTGAAACATAACATACGTAAACCTGTGGGATACAGTAAAAGCAGCACTAAGAGGCAAGTTTATAGCAATAAATGCCTACATCAAAAAAGTAGGAAAATGACAAATTAACAATCTAATAATGTATGTGAAGCTGCTAGAAAAGCAAGAACAAACCAAATACCAAATTAGCAGAAAAAGGAAGTAATAAAGAACAGAACTAAATGAAATACAGACTAAAAAATACAAAGCATCATGATTGAAAAAGTTGGTTTTTGTTAAATTGATAAACTGCCAGCTAGACTAACCAAAAAAGTAGAAGACCCAAACAAACAAATTAGAGGTGAAAAAGGACACATTAAGTCATATATGTAAGAAATACAAAAGATTACCAGAGACCATTATGAACAACTGTATGCTGACAAACTGATAAACCTAGAGGAAATGGATAAGTTCCAGGAAACATACAATGTGCTGAGACTGAATTGGGAAGAAATAGAAAACATGAACAGACCAATAATGAGTAGCAAGATTGAGTCAGTAATAAAAAAGTCTCCCAATGAAGAAAAGCACAGGACTGGACAAATTCACTGACAAATTCTACCAGAAGAACTAATACCAATTCTCCTGAAACTATTCTAAAATATGGAAGAGGAGAGAACTCTCCTTAACTCATTCTATGAGGCCAGCACCACCCTGATACAAAAACCAGACAAGAACACACACATAGAAGAAAACTACAGGCCAATATTTCTGATGAACATAGATACAAAAACTCTCCACAAAATACTAGCAAACTGAATCCAATAGCGTATCAGAAAGATAATACACCACGATCAAGTGGTATTTATACCAGTGATACAAGAATGGTTCAACATGTGCAAATCAATAACCTCAATATATGACATCCATAGAATAAAGGACAAAAAACATATCATCATCTCAATAGATACAGAAAAAGCATTTGATAAAATTCAACACCCCTTCATAATAAAACCTCTCAACAAATGGGGCATAGAAGGAAAATATGTCAAAATAATAAAGGCTATATATGATAAACCCACAGCTGATATCATGCTGAATAGGGAAAAATTGAAAGCCTTTCCTCCAAGAAATGGAAAAAAAACAAGAATGCCCACTTTCACCACTCCTATTCAACATAGTATTGGAAGTCCTAGGTATGGCAATCAGGCAAGAGAAAGAAATAAAAGGCATCCAAATTGGGAAAAAGGAAGTAAAATTGTCCCTTTTTACTGGTGCCATGATCTTGTATCTAGTAAAACCTAAAAACTCCACCAAAAAATTCTTAGATTTGATAAGTAAATTCAGTAAAGTTCCAGGTTAAAAACATCAACACTAAAAAATATGTAGCATTTCTATACACCAATAATGATCTACCCACAAAAGAAATGAAGATGGCAATTCCATTTACAATAGCTAAAAATTAAAATATCTAGGAATAATTTTAATCAAGGAGGTGGAAGATCTTTACAATGAAAACTACAAAATGCTAATGAAAGGAATTGAAAATGATAAAAATATATGGGAAAACATCTCATGCTCATGGATCAGAAGAATGAATATTATTAAAATTGTGATTTTCCCAAAGTAACCTACAGATTCAATGCAATCCCTGTCAAAATACCAATGTCATTTTTCACAGAATTACAAAAAAAGAATACTAAAATTCACATGTAACCAAAAAAGATTCCATATAGCCAAAGCAATTCTGAGCAAAAAGAACAAAGCTAGAGGCATCACATTACCTGACTTTGAAATATATTACAAGGCTATAGTAACCAAAATAGCATGTTATTGGTATAAAAATAGACACATAGACCAACGGTCAGAATAGAGAACCTAGAAATAGATTCACATATTTACTGCCAGCTGATCTTTGACAAAGTTCACAAGAACACTGGGGAAAGGACACCTTTTTCAATTAATGGTACTGGGAAAATTGGACAGCCATATGCAGAAGAATGAAACTTGATCCTTATCTCTCACTGTATACAAAAATCAACTCAAAATGGACTGAAGACTTAAACATAATACTCAAAACTATAAAAATAATAAGAGAAAACCTAGGGAAAATTCTTCTGGACATTGGTCTAGACAAATAATTTACGATTGAGATGTCAAAAGCACAGGCAATAGAAACAAAAATAGACAAATAGGACTCAAGTAAACTAAAAAGCTTCTGCACAGCAAAAGAAATGAGTGAAGAGACAACCTTTTGAATGAGAGGAAATGTTTGCAAACTATTCAACAGGGGACTAATATCCAGAATATACAAGGAAATCAAACAACTCAACAATAAAAAAAATCTCATAAAATATGGGCAAAGGGCATGGCCAAAATGTACATAAAGAAATGCTCAACTTTACTAATCAACAGAGAAATGCAAACCAAAACCAAAATGAGATATCATCTCACCTCAGTCAGAATTGCTATTATTAAAAAGACAGAAAAAAATTAACAGACGTTGGCAAGGATGTGGAGAAAAAGGAACTCTTATACACTGTTTTTGGGAATATAAATATAGCCACTATGGAAAACAGCATGGAGATTTCTGAAAAAACCAAAAGTAGTACTACCATAAGATCCAAAAATCTCACTAATTGGCATTTATCCAAAGCACGAGAAATCAGTATGTCAAAGGGATACCTGCACTCTCATGTTTATTATTGCATTATTCACGATAGACAAGGTATGGAATTGATCTAAGTGTCCATCAACAGATAAATGGATAAAGAAAGTGTGGTATACATACACAATGAAATAGTATTCAGCCATAAAAGAGAATGAAATCCTGTCATTTGGAACAACATGGATGGAACTGGAGTTGTTATGTCAAGTGAAATAAGCCAGGCACAAAAAGACAAAAATAGCATGTTTTCACTTATATGTGGGAGTTAAAAAAGTTGATCACATGAAGATAGAGAATGGAAAGAGAGATAACAGAGACTGGGGAGGGTGATTGGGAGGAGAAGGGAAGATGAAGAGAAGTGTGTTAAAAAGTACACACATAAATAAGATAGAAGGAATAAATTCAATGTTTGATAGAAGAGCAGGGTGACTATAGTTACAAAAATGTATTGTATTTGGGTTATGGACACCGTAGATACCTTGACTTTATCACTATGCATTACATACACATAATAGAATTTCATATGTATCCCATAATTTGTACTGATAAAAAAATTTAAAAGAAAGTGAACCATCAGGCCAGGCGCAGTGGCTCACGCCTGTAATCCCAGCACTTTGAGAGGCCGAGGCCGGTGGATCACAAGGTCAGGAGATTGAAACCATCCTGGCTAACACGGTGAAACCTCGTCTCTACTAAAATTACAAAAAAAAAAAAAAAAAATTAGCCGGGCGTGGTGGTGGGCATCTGTAGTCCCAGCTACTCGGGAGGCTGAGGCAGGAGAATGGCGTGAACCCGAGAGGCAGAGCTTGCAGTGAGCCAACATGTGCCACTGCCCTCCAGCCTGGGCGACAGAGCGAGACTCCGTCTCAAAAAAAAAAAAAAAAAAAAAAGAAGGTGAACCATCAGAGAGACATTCTCCTGCAGGTTTTAGAGGAAGAGAACAATCAGCTGTGTTGTGAAATGCCTATACAGAGGGGCAGCCTGTAGTAATTGAATGCCAACCCAACCCCAACAAACAGCTACCCAATAACCTAAGACCTCAGTCATATAGCTGCAAGGAACTGAATTCTGCCAAAAACTTGAATGAAGATGGAAGAGTCACCTGGGCCCCATATGATAACTGCGTTCCCGACCAACACCTTGAATGCCACTTTTTGATACCCTGAGCAGAGGACCTTAGCAGGCTATGCCCAGACAACTGACCAATGGAAGCTGTGAGATAATAAATAGCTGTTGTTTTACGATACTAAGTTTGTGGTAATTTGTTACACAGCAATAGAAAATTAATACAGCATGCTTCTTGTTTCTAGACCTATCCTGGGTAGACAGAGATGTGCGGTTGTCATTCAAGTGTAGGCAGTACAGTTCTGGCCTCTGGTTAACTGCTTGAAGTCTATTTCCTGGCCACTAGCCCTCGTGTTGGGTATGTTCTGTCATTTCGTCAGTGGTGTTAAGGACCAGTCATGACCAATCCTTATGCATTACATAGTGTTAGTATCCCATTCCCTCACTCCTATCTCACTATATGTTCCTACTCTATTTCTAGAGCACAGAGAACTTACCTTCTTGTGTTATGTATGTTATGCAGCTTTTAAAAATTATTTGAAATATTACACATATCATCTTTTTGTATTTGAAGTTGGAGGGGGATGTTTATGCATGTGTGTCATTTGACATGTAGGCCCAGAAATCCAGAAGTACTTAAATTGGTAAGAATACTAAATCTGCAATAAACAAGCCAGCAAAATAGATTATCTTCAGCAAAATAGTATCTTGTAAATGCTGTACCTTGGAGGAGCCAGGGTTTGTTCTAAAAACTCCTCAATTTTAATGAAGTCTGTTTTCAACTCCTTGTTATACACCAGGAACGGAGGATTGGTACCTGGGGCTAAGTCCTTTAGTTCTTCAGGCTTTCTATGATTATTAAAAATAAGCAGAGTTAGGTCTCTAGATAAAGTACACATTAAATAAACACCAATATTTTATTGGTATCTACCAATCTCAATTCCTAGAATTTAACATGTCCTGATTTCTCTTACCTGGTCATGTCAACAGTTGTCACATTAAATTTAACTCCTTTAAGCCAGAGGATCATGAAAAGGCGTTGGCAAAAGGGACAGTTTCCAATACTCTCTCCATCACTTCCAGCCTATTAAGATAAAGAGAGACCTCAGTTCATTTGTTTGTTCAATAAATATGTATTGAGTTCCTACTAGGAAATGAGCCAGTTGCTAGAGACAAATATGGACATTCTTAATCTCATGTACTCCATCATCTATGGACACAGAGATATAGGGAAGCAAATAATCTCATTATATGTAAAGTTACAACTGTGATGAGTACATAATAATAATAATAAATTTTATATATTATCAGAATTTATATAATTTTCCTATTGATAGACATTTAAGATATTCCAAAATTTTTACTACTCTAAGTACTTCAGAAACAAACATTTCTGGGCATATAGCTTCTTCCACTTCTGAGATTATATCTTTAAGGTTAATCTTTAAAATGAAAATGGTCAGTAAAATGTATGCACATTTCCCATTTTGATAGATCTTACCAAATTTCCTTTCTGAAAGGTACCTTTCCATACGGCCATTGACCATTTCCTTATTTTGCAAATTGTTTGTTCATGACAGTTTTTAATTTTTTTATGAAGGTAATGACTTTTTCTTATTGTTTGGAAAAATTATTTGTATTTTAAAGACATGAACTCTTTGTGATATATGTTACATGTAATTTTAAAAACAAGGATTATGTAAAATTTAAATTTACATGAGATCTACCATGCTTTTTCTCTACGTGGTCTGGCTTTTCTGATCTGCTTATATACATCAAGATTACAAAAAACATATTTCCTTACTTTATTTTCATATTTTGATTTACCATAAGGATTTTCTATCACGTTTTCTTCTAGTACCATCATGGTTTAATTTTTGCATTTGTTTCATTTATTTGGATTTTGTTTTGGTGTAAGAAGTGTATGAGAACTTCTTTAGTATTTTTAAATTTTTACAAATAGTTAATAGTCTTATGCCTTTCATTAAATACATCCAAATCTCATGTTGAAATGTAATCTCCAATGTTGGAGGTGGGGCCTGGTAGGAGGTGATTGGATCCTGGGGGCGGATCCCTCATTAATGGTTTAGCACCATCACCTTGGTAATAAGTTTGTTCCTGCTCAGTTAGTTCCCTCGAGATCTGATTGTTAAAAGTATGTGGCACCTCCCCGCTTGCTCTCTTGTTCCCACTTTCAGCATGGAGACACCTGCTCCCTCTTTACTTTCCACCATGATTGTAAGCTTCCTAAGGCCCTCACCAGAATCAGATGCCAGCACCATGCTTCTTGTAATATCTGCAGAACTATGAGTCAATTAAACTTTTTTTCTTTATAATTTACCCAGGCTCAGATTTTTTTTATAGTATTGCAAACACAGCCTGATACATCATTGTATTAGGTCACTCTTGCATTACTCTAAAGAAATACTTGAGACTGGATAATTTATAAGAAAAGAGGTTTAATTGGCTCACAGTTCTGCAGGCTGTACAAACATGGCACCAGCATCTGCTCAGCTTCTGGGGAGGCCTCAGGGAAATTTTACTCATAGCAGAAATTGAACTGGGAGCAGACACTTCACATGGTGAAAGCAGGAGTGAGAGAGAGAGAGAGAGAGAGAGTGGGGGATGAGATGCCACACTTTACAACAACCAGATCTCATGAGAACTCACTCACTATCATGAGGGCAGCACTAAGCCATGAGAGGTTTGCCCTCATGATCCAAACACTTCCCACCATGCCCCACCTCCAGAATTGGGGATTAAAATTTAACACGAGATTTGGGCAAGGAGAAATATCTAAACTATATCAGCCATCATTTTTTCTACTGATTGAAAACACTTTTCTGCTTTGAAATTTTATATGCACTTGAGTTTATTGGTGGACCCTCTATTCTTCACTTATTCATTTACTTACCCAATGAATATTCACTGAACAAATTATGTGTGTAACATATACCAGACATATACATATATATATATACACACCAGATATTAAAATAAAAATATTCCCCCAAATTAACTCTCAGTTTTAAACAGAGATAAATTATTTGAAGAAAGGAAGTGCATTTTATGAGTGTATAACAGAGAAACTCTGAGAAATCTATATGGGGTCTGTCAGGGAAGGCCTTCCCTGAGGAAGTAGCATTTAAACTGAGTTCAAAGGATAAGTAACAGTTAATTAGATGAATGGGCATGAAAAGGGCATTCTAAACAGGGAATAACATGTGCAAAGGTCTTGCAATAGGCTTGAGCATGGCATGTATAAAGAACTGAAAGAAGGTCAATGTGACTGGAATTCAGAGGAGGGAGAGAAGAGAAAAATTCAATAAGCTGGGATACAGCAAAACTAAAACGTCCTGCTTTTCAAAAGAATTATTAAGAAAATAAAAAAGTCTTGTATCTATAACATATAAAAATACAAATAAAGAACACAACTCAACAACTAACTACCCAACTTTAAAAATGGGCAAGAGATGCCAAGTGTGGTGGCTCATGCCTGTAATCCTAGCACTTTGGGAGGCTGAGGCAGGCAGATCACTTGAGGTCAGGGGTTCGAGACCAGCCTGGGCAACATGATGAAACCCCATCTCTACTAAAAATTAGCTGGGCATGGTCGTGGGCTCCTGTAATCCCAGCTACTTGGGAGGCTGAGGCAGGAGAATTGCTTGAAACCTAGAGGCAGAGGTTGCAGTGAGCCAAGATCATGCCACTCTACTCCAGCATGGGCAACAGAGTGAGACTCTGTCTTAAAATAAATTGGGCAAAAGAGAGGAGAGGTGGAGCAGGAAAGCCAAATTAAAGTCTTCCCGAGAAGGATGGGTACAAACAGGCCCAGACTGTGAAGATTACAATAAATACCTAACTCTTTAATGCCCAGATGTAGATAAACATCCATAAGAATCAAGACCATCCAGGAAAACATGACCTCACCAAATGAACTAAATAAGGCACTAGGGACCAATCCTGGAGCAACAGAGATACGTGACATTTCAGACAAAGATTCAAAATAACTGTTTTGAGGAAACTAAAAAAAATTGAGATAATACAGAGAATTCTATCAGATAAACCTAACAAAGAGATTGAAATAACTTAAAAGAATCAAGTGGAAATTCTGGAGTTGAAAAATGTAACTGACATACCGAAAAATGCATCAAAGTCTTTTAATAGTAGAATTGATCAAGCAGAAGAAAGAATTAATGAGCTTGAAGGCAGGCTATTTTAAAACACACAGACGAGAAAAAAGAAAAAAATCATAAAAAAGAATAAAGCATGCCTATGAAATCTACAAAATAGCTTCAAAAGGGCAAATCTAAGAGTTATTGGCCTTAAAGAGGAGGTAGAGAAAGAGATAGGATAGAAAGTTTATTCAAGGGATATTAACAGAGAACTTCCAAAACCTAGAGAAAGACATTGATATGCAAGTACGAGAGTGTCATAGAACACCAAGTAGATTTAACCCCAAAAAGACTATCTCAGGGCATTTAACAGTCCAACTCTCAAAGGTCAAGGATAAAGAAAGGATCCTAAAGCAGCAAGAGAAAAGAAACTAAGAACATACAATGGCACTTCAGTGCATCTGGAAGCAGACTTTTCAGTGGCAATCTTACAGGCCAGGAGAGAGTGGCATGACACAGTGAAGGTGCTGAAAGAAAAACACTTTTACCCTAGAATAGTATATCCAGCAAAAACATCCTTCAAACATGGAGAAATAAAAATCTTCCCAGACAAATGAAAGCTGAGGGCTTTTTATCAACACCAGATATACCCTACAAGAAATGCTAAAGGGAGTACTTCAATCAGAAAAAAAATAAGGTTAATGACAAATAAGTAATCACCAGAAGGCATAAAACTCACAGAAAAACACAGAATATTATAATACTGTAACTGTGGTTTGTAAACTACTCTTAAGTAGAAAGACTAAATGATGAACCAATCAAAAATAATAACTACAACAATGTTTTGAGACATAGACAGTACAATAAGATACAAGTAAAAAAAACCCTCTGTCTCTGCTAAAAATATAAACAATTATCCAGGCATGGTGGCACGTGCCTGTAGTCCCAGCTACTCAGGAGACTGAGGTAGGAGGATCACCTGAGCTTGGGAAGTCAAGGTTGAAGGGAGCTAAGATTGTGCCACTGCACTCCAGCCTGGGCAACATGAGTGAGCCCCTGTCTCAAAAATAAAAAAATAAAAATAAAGAACTCACACCAATTCTACTCAAACTATTCGGAAAATTAGAGGTGGAGAAAATACTTCTAATATCATTCTACAAGGCCAGTATTACCATGATACCAAAACCAAAGACACATCAAAAAAGAAAACTATAGGCCAATATCACTGATAAATATTTGTATTAGTCTGTTTCCATGCTGCTGATAAAGACATACATGAGACTGAGCAATTTACAAAAAAAAGAAAAAAAAGAGGTTTAATGGACTCACAGTTCCATGTGGCTGGGATGGCCTCACAATCATGGAAGAAGGTGAAAGGCACGTCTCACATGGCAGAAGACAAGAGAAGAGAATGAGAGCCAAGTGAAAGGGGCCCTTATAAAGCCATCAGATCTCATGAGACTTACTACCATGAGAACAGTATGGGGGAAACTGCCCCCATGATTCAATTATCTCCCACTGGGTCCCTCCCACAACATGAGGGAATTATGGGTGTTACAATTCAAGATGAAATTTGGGTGGGGGCACAGCCAAACCATATCATTCTGCCCCTGGCCCCTCCCAAATCTCATGTCTTCACATTTCAAAACCAATTATGCCTTCCCAACAGTCCCCCAAAGTCTTAACTCATTTTAGCATTTACTCAAAAGTCCATAATCCAAAGTCTCATCTGAGACAATGCAAGTCCCTTCCATCTATGAACCAGTAAAATCAAAAGCAAGTTAGTTATTTCCTAGATACAATGGGGGGGGTACAGACATTGGGTAAATACAGTCATTCCAAATGGGAGGAATTGGCCAAAACAAAGGGGATACAGGCCCTATGCAAGTCTGGAATCCAGCAGGGCAGTCAGATCTTAAAACTCCAAAATGATCTCCTTAGACTTCATGTCTTGCATCTGGGTCATGCTGATGCTTGAGAGATGGGTTCCCATTGTCTTGGGTTTATAAGGTTTAGCTTAGGTGTCTTCTTGTTTATTTTGGGAATGGAAATCAACATTTATAGTGACTGTATATAGTGCCAGGTCAGGAAGCCTGGAGAAATAACCTATAGGAATCCACAAGGTGGCTTGTTTATGTATGTTTCTGAAGCCAATTTCCCCAGTGAGATCACTGAATGGATTGGCTATGCCCTGGCCACTTGGTCCATCCTGACACTTGCATTTGCATCTTTCTCACCTTGTTTCCTTGGGCAGCTCTGCCCCTGTGGCTTTGCAGGGTACAGCCTCTCTCCTGGTTGTTTTCACAGGCTGGCATTGAGTGTCTGTGGCTTTTCCAGGCACATGGTGCAAACTGTCAGTGGATCTACCATTCTGGGGTCTGGAGGATGGTGGCCCTCTTCTCACAGCTACACTAGGCAGCACCCCAGTGGGGACTCTGTGTGGGGGCTCCAACCCCACATTTCCCTTCCATACTGCCCCAGCAGAGGTTCTCCATGAGGGCCCCACCCCTGAAGCAAACTTCTACCTGGACATCCAGGCATTTCCATGCATTCTCTGAAATCTAGGCACAGGTTCCCAAACCTCAATTCTTGACTTCTGTGCACTGCAGGCTCAACACCACATGGAAGCTGCCAAGGCTTGGGGCTTGCATGCTCTGTAGCCACAGCCTGAGCTATACTTTGGCCCCTTCTAGTCATGCCTGGAGTGGCTGGGATGCAGGCCACCAAGTCCCTAGACTGCAAACAGCAGAGGGACCCTGGGCCCAGCCCACAGAATCATTTTTCATTCTTAGGTCTCAGGGCGTGTGGTGGAAGGGGCTGCCACAAAGTCTCTGACATGCCCTGGAGACATTTTCCCCATTGTCTTGGTGATTAACATTCTGCTCCTTGTTACTTATGCAAATTTCTGTAGCTGGCTTGAATTTCTCCTCAGAAAATGGGATTTTCTTTTCTATCACACTGTCAGGCTGCAAATTTTCTGAAATTTTATGCTGTGTTTCCTTTTTAAAAGTGAATGCTTTTAACAGTACCCAAGTCACCTCTTGAATGCTTTGCTGCTTAGAAATTTCTTCTGCCAGATACCCTAAATCATCTCTCTCAAGTTCAAACTTCCACAAATCTCTAGGGCAGGGACAAAATGCGGCCAGTCTCTTTGCTAAAACATAACAAGTGTCACCTTTGCTCCAGTTCCCAGCAAGTTCCTCATCTCCATCTGAGACCACCTCAGCCTGGATTTTATTGTCCATATCATCAGCATTTTGGTCAAAGCCATTCAACAAGTCTCTAGGAAGTTCCTAGCTTTCCCACATTTTTCTGTCTTCTTCTGAGCCCTCCCATGTGTTCCAACCTCTGCCTATTACCCAGTTCCAAAGTCGCTTCCACATTTTTGAGTATCTTTTCAGTAGCACCCTACTCTTGGTACCAATTTACTGTATTAGTCCATTTTCATGCTGCTGATAAAGACATACCTGACACTGGGCAATTTACAAAAGAAAGAGGTTTAATGGACTCATAGTTCCTCGTGGCTGGGGAGGCCTCAAAATCATGGCAGAAGGTGAAAGGCACATCTCACATGGCAGCAGACAAGAGAAGAGAATGAGAGCCAAGGGAAAGGGGTTTCCCCTTATAAAACTATCAGATCTTGTGAGACTTATTCACTACCATGAGAACAGTATGGGGGAAACTGCACCCATGATTCAATTATCTCCCACTGGGTCCCTCCCACAACATGAGGGAATTATGGGAGCTACAATTCAAGATGAAATTTGGGTGGGGACACAGCCAAGCCATATGATTATTGTTGCAAAAATTGTCAATAAAATACTAGCAAACTGAATTCAACAACATATTAAAATGATTATTCATTCTGTAGGTTGTCTGTTTACTGCGTTGATAGTTTCCTTTGCTGTGTAGGAGCTCTTAAGTTTAATTAGACCCCATTTGTCAATTTTTCCTTTTGTTGCAGTTGTTTTTGGTGTCTTCATCATGAAATCTTTGCCTGTTCCTATGTCCAGAATGGTATTGCCTAGGTTTTCTTCCAGGGTTTTTGCAGTTTTGCATTTTGCATTTCAGTACTTTACCCATCTTGAGTTTATTTTTGTATATGGTGTAGGAAAGGGGTCCATTTTAAACCTCCTGCATAGGGCTAGCCAATTATCCCAGCACCATTTATTGAATAAGGAGTCTTTTCCCCAATGCTTGTTTTTGTCAGGCTTGTCAAAGATCAGATTGTTGTAGGTGTGTGGCCTTATTTTTGGGCTCTCTATTCTGTTCCATTGTTCTATGTGTCTGTTTCTGTGCCAGTACCATGCTGTTTTGGTAACCATAGCTCTGTAGTATAGTTTTGAGTGAGGTAAGGTGATTCCTCCAGCTTTGTTCTTTTTGCTTAGGATTGCTTTGACTATTTGGGCTCTTTTTGTGATTCCATATGAATTTTAAAATAGTCTTTTCTGGTTCTGTGAAGAATGTCATTGGTAGTTTGATAGGAATAGCATTGAATCTATAGATTGCTTTGGGCAGTATGGCCATTTTAATGATATTTATTTTTCCTATCCATGAACATGGAATGTTTTTCCATATGCATCTGATGAAGGCCTAATATCCAGCATCTATAAGAAACTTAAACAAATTTACAAGAAAAAGCCTATTAAAAAGTGGGCAAATAACATGAATAGACACTTTTCAAAAGAAGACATGCATGTGGCCAATGAGCATATGAAAAAAAAGTTCAACACCCCTGATAATTAGAGAAATTCAAATCAAAACCAGAATGAGACACCATCTCACGCCAGTCAGAATAGCTATGATTAAAAAGTCAAAAATAGGCTGGGCACCATGGCTCATGCCTGCAATCCTAGCACTTTGGGATGCCACGGAGGGAGGATGGATCACTTGAGCCCAGGAGTTCTAGACCAGCCCAGGATACATGGCAAAATGCCACCTCTCTATATAAATAAGGCAAAAAAAAAAAAATACTGTCAAAGTTGCAGGGAAAAAGGAACACAGACACTGTTAAGTGGGAGTCTAAATTAGTTCCACTATTGTGGAAAGCAGTGTGACATTTTCTTAAAGACCTAAAAATAGAACTACCATTTTACCCAGCAATCCTATTACTGGGTATCTACCCAAAGAGATATAAATTATTTCATCATAAAGATGCATGCACACATGCTCACTGCAGCACTATTCACAATAGCAAAAACATGGAATCAACCTAAATGCCCATCAATGGTAGACTGGATAAAGACAATGTGGTACATATACACAACTGAATATGATGCAGCCATAAAAAAGAATAAGATCATTAAGATGGCAGATAGGAGGCAGCACTAGCCTGCAGCTCCCACTTGGACAGACAGAGAGGTGTGGAGGCTCACATCATGATCTTTTGCTCCAGAAAGTACCACAGCAACATTCCAGGGAAGCTGAGATAATCCACAGACCCTTTGAAGGAACTGGAGCACTGCTGCATGCTCCCTGAGATGCTGAAAAACTGTGAGTCTCCTTGCTTTTTAGCTGGGAGGCTGGTGGTCTGGGGCAAGTTCTCAGCCTTGATCACCAGATGCCCAGAAATAGACTTGGTGCTGTTGAGGGGGCACAGTGGGAGTAAGACTGGCCTTTAGGACTGCAGGCTGCATGGGTGCGGGATGAGCCTGTGACTGCCAGCTTTCCCTTACTTCCTTGGTGACCTGTATGACTCAGCAGAGGCAGCTATTATCCCCATGGGAACATAACTCCATTGGCCTGGGAACCACACCCCCATCCCCTACAGCAGCCACAGCAAGCTACACTCAAGGAGAGTCTGAGCTCAGACATGCCTAACCCTGCCCCCACTTGGTGGTCTTTCTCTACCCACCCTGGTTGCAAGGACAAGGGACATAATCTCTTGGGAGCTCTGTGGCTCTGGCCACCACCCGAGAAACCTGAATACTTAACCAGGTGACCCTAGGGAAAGTTTGCTTCCTCCCTAGAGTACTACAACTGATGTGCTCTTGAAAGCACCACCTCCTGGCTGGAGGCCAACCAATACAAATCTAGCACATTAAATAAAAATACAACCAAAGACTCTCACAGAATCCACTTCACTCCCCTGCTATCTCTACCAGAGCAGGTGCTGGTATCCATGGCCAAAAGACATGAAGATGGGTCATATCACAGGACTCTTTGCAGATACTCTCCAGTACCAGCCTGAAGCCAGTAGCTCCGCTAGGTGGCTAGACCTAGAAGAGCAAAAACAATCACTGCAGTTCGGCTCTCAGGAAGCCCGATTTCTAGAGGAAGTGGGAGAACAACACATCAAGGGACCATCCCATGGGACAAAAGAATTTGAACAGCCCCTCCCAGATCTTCCCTCTGACATAGTCTAAGCAAGTGAGAAATAACTAGAAAATCAATTCTGGTAATACAACAAAACAAGGTAATTTAACACTCCCAAAAGATCACACAAGCTCACAAGCAATGGATCCAAACCAAGATAAAATACCTGAATTGCCAGAAAAAGAATTCAGAAGGTAGATTATTAAGCTAATGAAGGAGACATCAGAGAAAGGTAAACTCCAACTTAAAGAAATCATAAACATGATACAGGATATGAAAGGGAAAATCTTCAATGATATGAAAGCAAAAATCTTCAGTGAAATAGATAGCATAAATAAAAAACAACCACAACTTCTGGAAATTAAGGACACACTTATAGAAATGCAAAATGCACTGGAAAGTCTCAGCAGTAGAATCAAACAAGCAGGAGAAAGAACTTCAGAGCTTGAAGATAAGGCTTTCAAATTAACTGAATCCCTCAAAAACAAAGAAAAAAATAATTAAAAAACAAAAAAAGTGAACAAAGCCTCCAAAAAGCTTGGAACTATGTTAAACACCCAAACCTAAGACTAATTGATGTTCCCAAGGAAGAGGAGAAATCTAAAAGTCTGAAAACCATATTTGAGGGAATAATCGAGGAAAACTTCTCCAGCCTTTAGATATCTAGGCATCCAAATAAAATAAGCTCAAAGAACACCTGGAAAATTTATCACAAAAAGATAATTGCCTAGGCACAGAGTCATCAGGTTATCTAAAATCAAGACAAACAAAATAATCTTAAGAGCTATGAGGAAAAAGCATCAGGTAACCTATAAAGGAAAACCTATCAGAGTAACAGCAGGTTTCTCAGCAGAAACCCTACAAGCTAAAAGGAATTGGGGTCCTATTTTTAGCCTCCTTAAACAAAACAATTATCACCCAAGAATTTTGTATCCAGTGAAACTAAGCTTCATAAATGAAGAAAAGATACAGTCTTTTACAGACAAACAAATGCTGGGAGAATTCGCCACTACCAAGCTGGCAATACAAGAACCGCTAAAAGGAGCTCTAAATTTTGAAACAAATCCTTGAAATACACCAAAATGGAACCTACTTAAAGCACAAACCTCACAGGATCTATATAACAATAACACAATGAAAAAAAAAACCAAGGTATTGAGGCAACAAATAGCATGATGAATAGAATAGTACCTCACATCTCAGTACTAACATTGAATGTAAATGGCCTAAATGCCTCACTTAAAAGATATAGAATGGTAGAATGGATAAGAATTCACCAACCAAGTTTCTGCTGTCTTCAGGAGACTCACCTAACACATAAGGACTCAGGTAAACTTAAGGTAAAGGGGTAGAAAAAGATATTCCATGCAAATGGACACCAAAAGTGAGCAGGAGTAGCTATTCTTATATCAGACCAAACTTTAAAGCAATAGCAGTTAAAAAAGACAAACAGAGACATTAAAGAATGATAAAAGGACTAGTCCAACAGGAAAATATCACAATCCTAAATATATATGCACCTAACACCAGGGCTCCTGAATTTATAGAACAATTACTACTAGACCTAAGAAATGAGATAGATGGCAACACAATAATAATGGGGGACTTTAAGACTCTACTGACAGCACTAGACAGGTCATCAAAAAAGAAAGTCAACAAATAAACCATCAACTTAAACTATACCCTAAAACAAATGGACTTAACAGATATTTACAGAACATTCTTCCCAACAACTGCAGAATATACATTCTATTTATCAACACATGGAACATTCTCCAAGATAGACCACATGATAAGGCACAAAACAAGTCTCAGTAAATTTAAGAAAATCAAAATTATATCAAGTATTCTCTCAGAACACAGTGGAATAAAATTAGAAATAAACTCCATAAGGAATCCTCAAAACCACACAAATACCTGCAAATTAAATAACCTCCTGAATGATTGTTGGGTCAACAATGAAATGAAGATGGAAATCAAAAATTGTTTGAACTGAACGATAACAGTGACACAACTTATCAAAACCTCTGGGATACAGCAAAAGTGGCTGTATTTGTCAGGGTTCTCTAGAGGGACAGAACTAACAGGATATATATATATATATATATATATATATATATATATATATATATATATATATATATATCCTATTAGTTTACTAAGTATTAACTAACATGATCACAAGGTCCCACAATAGGCTGTCTGTAAGCTGAGGAGCAAGGAGAACCAGCCCAAGTCCCAAAACTGAAGAACATGGAGTCCAATGTTTGAGGGTAGGAAGTATCCAGCACGAGAGAAAGATGTAGGCTGGGAGGCTAAGTCAGTCTCATCTTTTTATATTTTTCTGCCTACTTTATATTCTAGCCATGCTGGCAGCTAATAAGATGCTGCCCAATCAGATTAAGGGTGGGTGTGCCTTTCCCAGCCCACTGACTCAAATGTTAATCTCCTTTGGGAACACCCTCACAGACACACCCAGGATCAATACTTTGCATCCTTCAATCCAATCAAGTTGACACTCAGTATTAACCATCAGAGTGGTGCTAAAAGGAAAGTTCATAGTATTAAATGCCTACATCAAAAAGTCTGAAAGAGCACAAATACACAATCTGAGGTCACACCTCACAGAACTGAAGAAACAAAAGCAATCCAAACCCAAACCCAAACCCAGCAGAAGAAAAGAAATAAAGATCAGAGCAGAACTAAGTGAAATTGAAACAAACAAACAAGACAGAAAAGATAAGTGAAACAAAAGCTTGTTATTGGAAAAGATAAATAAAATTGATAGACAATTAGTGAGATTAACCAAGAGAAGAAGAGAGAAGATCCAAATAAACTCAATTAGAAATGAAATGAGAGATATTACTACTGATATGACAGAAATACAAAAAAATTATTTAAGGCTTCTGTGAACATCTTTACATGCATAAACTAGAAAACCTAGAGAAGAGGATAAATTCCTGGAAATACAAAGATCTTCTAGATTAAACCAGGAAGTTATAGTAACTCTGAACACACCAATAACAACCAGCAAGATTAAAATGATAATTTAAAAATTGCCAACAACAACAACAAAAGTCCAGGACCAGACAGATTTACAGCTGCATTCTATCTGGCATTCAAAGAAGAATTGGTACCAATCCTATTGACACTATTCCATTGGATAAAAAGGAAATTATCCCTAAATCATTCCATGAGGCCAGTAACCCCCTAATACCAAAACCAAGGAAGGACATAACAAAAAAAGAAAACTACAGACCAATATTCATGATGAACATATATGCAAAAATCTTTAACAAAATGCTAGCTAATTAAATCCAACAGCATATCAAAAAGATAATCCACCATGATCAAGTGAGTCTCATACCAGGGACACAGGGATGGTTTAACATCTGCAAGTTAACAAATGTCATACACCACATAGAAATAATTAAAAACAAAAATCACATGATCATCTCAATAGATACATAAAAAGCATTCGACAAAATCCAGCATCTCTTTATGATTAAAACCTTCAGCAAAATTGGCAGAGGTATTACCTTAAGGTAATAAAGGCCATCTATGACGAACCCATAGCCAACGTTATACTGAACAGGGAAAAGATGAAAGCATTCCCCCTGAGAACCGGAACAAGACAATGATGCTCACTTTTACCACTTATATTCAAGATAGTACTGGAAGTCCCAGCCAGAGCAATCAGAAAAGAGAAAAAAATCAAGGGCATCCAAATTGGTAAAGAGGAAGTCGAACTGTTGCTGTTTGCTGATGATATGTTTGTATACCTAGAAAACTCTAAAGACTCATCCAAAAAGCTCCTAGAACTGGTAAATAAATTCAGCAAAGTTTCAGGATACAAAATTAATGTACACAAAACAGTAGCTCTCCTATATACCAATAGTGACCAAGCTGAGAATAAAATAAGAACTCAATCCCTTTTACCATAGTTGCAAAAAAAACATAAAATAAACAACTCAGGAATATATCTAACCATGGAGGTGAAAGACCTCTACAAAGAAAACTACAAAACACTGCTGAAAGAAATCATAGATGACACAAACAAATGGAAATACATCCCATGCTCATGGATGGGTAGAATCAATATTGTGAAAATGACCATACTGCCAAAAGCAATCTACAAATTCAATGCAATTCCCATGAAAATACCACTGTCATTCTTCACAGAACTAGAAAAACAATTCTAAAATTCATATGAAACCAAAAAAGCCCACATAGCAAAAGAAAGACTAAGCAAAAAGAACAAATCTGGAGGCATCTCATTACCCGACTTCAAACTAGACTATAAGGCTATAGTCACCAAAACAGCATGGTACTGGTATAAAAATGGACACATAGACTAATGGAACTGAATACAGAACCCAGAAATATAGCCAAATACTTATAGCCAACTGATCTTCAACAAAGCAAACAAAAACATAAAGTGGGGAAAGGACACCCTATTCAACAAATAATGTTGGGATAATTGGCAAGCCACATGTAGAAGAATGAAACTGGATCCTCATCTCTCACCTTATACAAAAATAATTCAAGACGAATCAAAGACTTAAATCTAAGACCTGAAACCATAAAAATTCTAGAAGAAAACATTGGAAAATCTCTTCTAGACATTGGTTTAGGCAAAGACTTCATGACCAAGAACCCAAAAGCAAATGCAACACAAACAAAGCTAAATAGATGGGAATTAATTAAGTGAAAAACCTTCTGTATAGCAAAAGAAATAATTGGGGGCTGGCAAGATGGCCAAATAAGAACATCTTTGGTCTGCAGCTCCCAGCGAGATCAACACAGAAGGCAGGTGATTTCTGCATTTCCAACTGAGGTACCCAGCTCATCTCATTGGGACTGGTTAGACAGTGGGTGTAGCCCAAGGAGGGTGAGCCAAAGCAGGGTGGGGCGTCACCTCACTCAGGAAGCACAAGGGGTCGGGGAACTCCCTCCCCTAACCAAGGGAAGCCTTGAAGGACTGTGCCATGAGGAATGGTGCACTCTGGCCCAGATACTATGCTTTTCCCACAGTCTTCGCAACCAGCAGACCAGGAGATTCCCTCCAGTGCCTACGCCACCAGGGCCCTGGGTTTCAAGCACAAAACTGGGCGGCCATTTGGGCAGACACCAAGCTAGCTGCAGGAGTTTTTTTTTCATACCCCAGTGGTGCCTAGAACACCAGTGAGACAGAACCATTCACTCCCCTGGAAAGGGGGCTGAAGCTAGGGAGCCAAGTGGTCTAGCTCAGTGGATCCCATCCCCATGGAGCCCAGCAAGCTAAGATCCACTGGCTTGAAATTCTCACTGCCAGCACAGCAGTCTGAAGTCGACCTGGGATGCTTCAGATTGGTAGGGGAAGGGGCGTCCACCATTACTGAGGCTTGAGTAAGCTCTTTTCCCCTCACAGTGTAAACAAAGCCACCAGAAAGTTGGAAATGGGCAGAGCCCACTGCAGCTCGGCAAAGCCGCTGTAGCCAGACTGCCTCTCTAGATTCCTCCCTCTGGGCAGGGCATCTCTGAAAGAAAGGCAGCAGCCCCAGTCAGGGCTTATAGATAAAACTCCCATCTCTCTGCGACAGAACACCAGGGGGAAGGGGTGGCTGTGGGTGCAGCTTCAGCAGACTTAGACGTTCCTGCCTACTGGTGCTAAAGAGAGCAGTGGATCTCCCAGCATGGTGCTCAAGCTCTGCTAAGGGACAGACTGCCTCCTCAAGTGGGTCCCTGACCCCCGTGCCTCCTGACTGGGAGACTCCTCCCTGCAGGAGTCGAGAGACACCTCATACAGGAGAGCTCCAGCTGGCATCTGGCAGGTGCCCCTCTGGGACAAAGCTTCCAGAGGAAGGAACAGAAGGCAGTCTTTGCTGTTCTGCACCCTCTGCTGGTGATACCCAGGCAAATAGGTCTGGAGTGGACCTCCAGCCAACTCCAGCAGACCTGCAGCAGAGGGTCCTGACTGTTAGAAGCAAAACTAAGAAACAGAAAGGAATAGCATCAACATCAACAAAAAGGATGTCCACACAGAAGGTCACCATCCGAAGGTCACCAACATAAAAGATCAAAAGTAGATAAATCCACAAATATGAGGAAAAACCAGTGCAAAACGTCTGAAAATTCCAAAAACCAGAATGCCTCTTCTCCTCCAAAGTATCACAACTCCTCGCTAGCAAGGGAACAAAACTGGATGGAGAACGAGTTTGACAAACTGACAGAAGTAGGCTTCAGAAAGTGGGTAATAACAAACTCCTCCAAGATAAAGGAGCATGTTCTAACCCAATGCAAAGAAGCTAAGAACCTTGAAAAAAGGTTAGGCAAATTGCTAACTAGAAAAACCAGTATAGAGAAGAACATAAGTGACCTAATGGAGCTGAAAAACACAGCACAAGAACTTTGTGAAGCATACACAAGTATCAATAGCCAAATCAATCAAGTGGAAGAAAGGATATCAGAGGTTGAAGATCAACTTAATGAAATAAACCATGAAGACAAGATTAGAGAAAAAAGAATGAAAAGAAACAAACAAAGCCTCCAAGAAATATAGGACTATGTGAAAAGACCAAACCTACATTTGACTGGTGTACCTGAAAGTGACAGGGAGAATGGAACCAAGTTGGAAAACACTCTTCAGGATATTATCCAGGAGAACTTCCCCAACCTAGCAAGGCAGGCCAACATTCAAATTCTGGAAATACAGAGAACACCACAAAGACACTCCTCTAGAAGAGCAACCCCAAGACACATAATCATCAGCTTCACCAAGGTTGAAATGAAGGAAAAAATGTTAAGGGCAGCCAGAGAGAAAGGTCGGGTTACCCACAAAGGGAAGCCCATCAGACTAACAGCAGATCTCTCTGCAGAAAGCCTACAAGCCAGAAGAGAGTGGGGGCCAATATTCAACATTCTTTAAAAAAAGAATTTTCAACCAAGAATTTCATATCCAGACAAGCAAAGCTTCCTAAGCGAAGGAAAAATAAAATCCTTTACAGGCAAGCAAATGCTGAGAGATTTTGTCACCACCAGGCCTGCCTTTCAAGAGCTCCAGAAGGAAGCACTAAACATGGAAAGAAAAAACCGGTACCAGCAACTGCAAAAACATACCAAATTGTAAAGACCATCGACACTGAAGAAACTGAAACAACTAATGGGCAAAATAACTAGCATCATAATGACAGGATCAAATTCACACATAACAATATTAACCTTGAATATAAATGGGCTAAATGCTCCAATTAAAAGACACAGACTGGCAAATTGGATAAAGAGTCAAGACCTATCAGTGTGCTGTATTCAGGAGACCCATCTCATGTGCAAAGACACACATAGGCTCAAAATAAAGGGATGGAGGAATATTTACCAAGCAAATGGAAAGAAAAAAAAAGCAGCGGTTGCATTCCTAGTTCCTGATAAAACAGACTTTAAACCAACAAAGATCAAAAAAGACAAAGAAGGGTATTACATAATGGTCAAGGAATCAATACAACAAGAAGAGCTAACTATCCTAAATATATATGCACCCAATACAGGAGCAACCAGATTCATAAAGCAAGTTCTTAGAGACCTACAAAGAGACTTAGACTCCCACACAATAATAGTGGGAGACTTTAACACCCCACTGTCAACATTAGATCAACGAGACAGAAAATTAACAAGGATATTCAGGACTTGAACTCAGCTCTGGACCAAGCAGACCTAATAGACATCTACAGAACTCTCCACCCCAAATCAACAGAATATACATTCTTCTCAGCACCACATCACACTTATTCTAAAATTGACCACATAATTGGAAGTAAAACACTCCTCAGCAAATGCAAAAGAATGGAAATCATGACAAACAGTCTCTCAGACCACAGTGCAATCAAATTAGAACTCAGGATTAAGAAACTCACTCAAAACCGCACAACTACATGGAAACTGAACAACTGCTCCTGAATGACTACTGGGTAAACAACAAAATTAAGGCAGAAATAAAGTTCTTTGAAACTAATGAGAACAAAGACACAACGTACCGGAATCTCTGGGACATAACTAAAGCAGTGTTTAGAGGGAAATTTATAGCACTAAAATCCCACATCAGAAAGCGGGAAAGATTTAAAATCAACAGCCTAACATCACAATTAAAAGAACTAGAGAAGCAAGAGCAAACAAATTCAAAAGCTAGCAGAAGACAAGAAGCAACTAAGATCAGAGCACAAGCGAAGGAGATAGAGACATGAAAAATCCTTCAAAAAAATCAATAAATCCAGGAGCTGGTTCTTTGAAAAGATGAACAAAATAGATTGACTGCTAGCCAGACTAATAAAGAAGAAAACTGAGAGGAATCAAATAGACACAATAAAAAATGATAAAGGGGATATCACCACTCATCCCACAGAAATACTAACTACCATCAGATAATACTGCAAACACCTCTACACAAATAAACTAGAAAATCTAAAAGAAATGCATAAATTCCTGGACACAGGAAGAAGTCAATCCCTGAATAGAACAATAACAAGTTCTGAAATTGAGGCAGCAATTAACAGTTTACCAACCAAAAAAGCACAGGATCAGACGGATTCACAGCCAAATTCTACCAGAGGTACAAAGAGGAGCTGGTACCATTCCTTCTGAAACTATTCCAAACAATAGAAAAAGAGGGACTCCTCCCTAACTCATTTTATGATGCCAATTTCATCCTGACACCAGAACCTGGAAGAGACACACACACAAAAAGAAAATTTCACGCCAATATCCCTGATAAACATTGTTGTGAAAATCCTCAATAAAATACTGGCAAACTGAATCCAGCAGCACATCAAAAAGCTTATTCACCATGATCAAGTTGGCTTCATCCCTGGGATACAAGGCTGGTTCAACATATGCAAATCAATAAACATAATACACCATGTAAACAGAACCAATGACAAAAACCACATTATTGTCTCAATAGATGCATAAAAAGCCTTCGATAAAATTCAACATACCTTCATGCTAAAAA
Source organism: Gorilla gorilla gorilla (assembly GCF_029281585.2). Classification (NCBI taxonomy): domain Eukaryota; kingdom Metazoa; phylum Chordata; class Mammalia; order Primates; family Hominidae; genus Gorilla; species Gorilla gorilla. Next base: position 166,934,033 of record NC_073247.2, read on the forward strand.
CTCTCAATCAACTAGTTATTGATGGAATGTATCTCAAAATAATAAGAGCTATTCATGAAAAACCCATAGCCAATATCATACTGAATGGGCAAAAGCTGGAAATATTCCCTTTGAAAACTGGCACAAGACAAGGATGCCCTCTCTCACCACTCCTATTCAACATAGCATTGGAAGTTCTGGCCAGGGCAATCAGGCAAGAGAAAGAAATAAAGCATATACAAATAGGAAGAGAGGAAGTCAAATTGTATCTGTTTGCAGATGACATGATTGCATATTTAGAAAACCCCATTGTCTCAGCCCAAAAACTCCTTAAGCTGATAAGCAACTTCAGCAAAGTCTCAGGACACAAAATCAATGTGCAAAAATCACAAGCATTCCTATACACCCATAACAGAGAGCCAAATCATAAGTGAACTCCCATTCACAATTCCTACAAAGAGAATAAAATACCTAGAAATACAACTTACAAGGGATGTGAAGGACCTCTTCAAGGAGAACTACAAACCACTGCTCAAGGAAATAAGAGAGGACACAACAAATGGAAAAACATTCCATGCTCATGGATAGGAATAATCAATATCATGAAAATGGCCATGCTGCCCAAAGTAATTTATAGATTCAATGCTATTCCCATCAAGCTACAATTGCCTTTCTTCACAGAATTGGAATATGTAACAAACCTGCATGTTGTGCACATGTACCCTAAAACTTAAAGTATAATAATAATTTTAAAAAAACCTACTTTAAATTTCATATGGAACCAATAAAGAGCCTGTATAGCCAAGACAATCCGAAGCAAAAACAAAAAACAAAAACAAACAAACAAACAAAAAACCAAAGCTGGAGACATCATGCTATCTGACTTCAAACTATACTACAAGGCTACAGTAACCAAAACAGCATGGTACTAGTACCAAAACACATATATAGACAAATGGAACGCAACAGAGACCTCAGATATAACACCACACATCTACAACCATCTGATCTTTGACAAACCTGACAAAAACAAGAAATGGGGAAAGATTCCCTATTTAATAAATGGTGCTGGGAAAACTGGCTAGCCGTATGCAGAAAACGGAATCTGGACCCCTTCCTTACACCTTATACAAAAATTAACTCAAGATGGATTAAAAACTTAAACATAAGACCTAAAATCATAAAAGCCCTAGAAAAAAACCTAGGCAATACCATTCAGGACATAGGCATGGGCAAAGACTTCATGACTAAAACAACAAAAGCAATGGCAACAAAAGCCAAAATTGACAAATGGGATCTAATTAAACTAAAGAGCTTCTGCACAGCAAAAGAAACTGTCATCAGAGTGATCAGGCAACCTACAGAATGGAGAAAATTTTTGCAATCTATCCATCTGACAAGGGGCTAATATCCAGAATCTACAAGGAACTTAAATAAATTTACAAGAAAAAACCAAACAACCCCATCAAAAAGTGGGCGAAGGATATGAACGTCTCAAAAGAAGACATTTATGTGGCCAACAATCATATGAATAAAAGCTAATCATCACTGATCATTAGAGAAATGCAAATCAAAACCACAATGAGATACCATCTCACACCAGTTAAAATGACAATCATTAAAAAGTCAGGAAACAACAGATGCTGGAGAGGATGTGGAGAAATAGGAACACTTTTACACTGTTAGTAGGAATGTAAATTAGTTCAATCATTGTGGAAGACAGTGTGAAAATTCCTCAAGGATCTAGAATCAGAAATACCATTTGACCCAGCAATCCCATTACTGGGTATATACCCAAAGGATTATAAATCATTCTACTATAAAGGCACATGCACACATATGTTTACTGCAGCACTGTTTACAAGAGCAAAGACTTGGAATCAACCCAAAGGGCCATCAATGATAGAGTGGACAAAGAAAATGTGGCACAGATACACCATGGAATATTATGCAGCCATAAAAGAGAATGAGTTCATGTCCTTTGCAGAGATGTGGATGAAGATGGAACCCATCATTCTCAGCAAACTAACACAGGAACAGAAAAGCAAACACCAAATGCTCTCACTCATAAGTGGGAGCTGAACAATGAGAACACATGGAACACTGGAGCCAGTTGCGGAGTGGGGGGAAATGAGAGGGAGAGCATTACCTAATGCATGTGGAGCCCAAAACCTAGATGACGGGTTGATGGGTGCAGCAAACCACCATGGCACATGTATACCTATGTAACAAACCTGCATGTTCTGCACATGCATCCAAGAACTGAAAGTATAATAAAAAAAGAAAATGTGATATATATATATATATATATACACACACACACACACCATGGAATACTACTCAGCCACAAAAAGGCACTAAATAATGGCATTTGCAGCAACCTGGAAGGAATTGGAGACTATTATTCTAAGTGAAGTAACTCAGGAATGGAAAGCCAAACATGGTATGTTCTCACTTATAATTGGGAGCTAAGCTATGAGGATGCAAAGGCATAAGAATGATACAATGGACTTTGAAGACTCAGAGAAAGGGGTGGGGGAGTGAGGATAAAAGACTACACATTGGGTACAGTGTACACTGCTTGGGTGATGGGTGCACCAATATCTCTGAAATCACTACTATATATCTTATTCATGTAACCAAACTTCACCTGTTCCCCAAAAACCCATTGAAAAATAAATAATTCTTTTTAAAAAGAAACAAAATCATTGTGTTGTATACATTGAATATATACAATCTTTATTTGCCAACTAAATACTCTAAAATAAAAAAGGAAAAAAGAAAATGAGCAAAGGACATGGACAGACATTGCACTGAAGAGGACATGCAGATGACAAATAAGCACATAAAATGTTCAATTTTATTAGCCTTTTGGGAAATGCAAATTTAAACAATAAAATGTCACTACACAGCTTTCAAAATAGTTAAGATAATAATAGTGACAACACAAAATGCTGGTAAGAATGCACAGAAATATTGCTGGTTTTAATGTAAAACAGTATGACCACACTGGAAAGCACTTTGGCAATTTCTTACAAATCTAAACATGCAGCTGCTACGCGACCAAACAACTAGACCCTTTGGCATTTATCTCAGAGAAATGAAAACTTATGTCCATAAAGAAACCTGTAAAAGAGGATTTATACAGCCTTGTTTGTAATAACCCAAAACTAGTGACAACCAAAATGTCCTTCAACAGCTGAATAATTAAACAAACTGTGGCATATCAGTATCATGGAGTAGTACTCAGCAATAAAAAGGATCGAACTGTTGATACACACAACAACTTGGATGAAGTTCCAGGGAATTATGCTGAGTGGGGGAAAAAAAGACAATCCCAAAAGGTGATATACTGTTTTATTCCATTTACATAACATTCTTGACATGATAAAATTATCAAAGCAGAAAAGAGATTAATGGTTGAGGGACTGGATGAGACACAAGTGGATGTGGCTTTAAAAGGGCAACACGGATCTGTGTAGTGATGAAAATCTTCTGTATCTGACTGCATCAATGTCAATAATGTCCTGGCTTTCTTATCATACTATAGTTTTACAAGATGTTATCATTAAGGGAAACTTGGTAAAGGGCACACACATCTCTCTGTATTATTTCTTAAAACTGCATGTGAATCTTCAACTATCTCAACATAACAACGCCTTAATTTTAAAAAATTTTAGTCATAAGAAACCAAGACACACATACACACAGATAATATATTTAATGTTATAGAAATAAATTCATAATATATTGTTAAATAAAAATAGTTTGCAAAACAATGTATTAAAAGTAATGGCAAAAAGCACAATTAATTTTGCACCAACTTAATATATGAAATAACCTCTTTTTGATGAATGTACTTATCTATATATGTGAGGAAATAAAGCATAAAAGGCTATACACATAAATGTTAAAGTGGGTGGTATCATGGATGATTTTTATTGATTTTATTTTCACTTAGTGATATTTTGTAATTTATGTAACTAAAATAAAATAAAGTCACTTTTTAAAAAAAGAATGAGATCATGTCCTTTATAGGAACATGAATGGAGCTAGAAGCCATTATCCCTAGCAAATTAATGCAGCAACAGAAAACCAAATACCACACATTCTCACTTACAAGTGGCAGCTAAAAGATGAGAATACATGGACTCATAAAAGGAAACAACAGACACTAGGGCCTATCGGAGGGTGGAGGGTGGGAGGAAGGAACAGATCAGAAAAAAAAATAGCTAATGGGTACTAGGCTTAATACCTGGGTGATGAAATAATTTGTACAACAAACACCCATGACACAAGTTTACCTATATAACAAATCTGCACATGTACCCCTGTACTTAAAAGTGAAAACAAAAACAAAACAAAAGATCGTTTATCATGACCAAGTGCAATTTATTCCAGTGATGCAAGAATGGTTCAACATACACACATCAATTAATGAGATACATCATATCAACAGAATGAAGAACAAAAACCTTATGATCATTTTAATTGTTGCTGAAAAAGCATTTGATAATATTAAACATCCCTTTATGACAAAAAACCCTCAAAAACATGGGTATAGAGGGAACATACCTCAACAGAATAAAAGCCATATATGACAAACCCATAGCTAGTATTATACTGAATGGACAAAAACTGAAATCCTGTCCTCTAAGATTGGGAACATAACAAGGATGCCCACTTTCACCACAGTTATTCAACATAGTACTGGAAGTCCTAGCCAGAGCAATCAGACAAGATAAAGAAATAAAAAGGCTTCCAAATTGGAAAGGAGGAAGTCAAATTACCTTGTTTGCAGATGATATGATCTTATATTTGGAAAAACCTAAACACTCCAATGAAAACTCTTAAAGTTGATAAATTCAGTAAAGTTGCAGGTTACAAAATCAACGTACAAAAATCAGTGACATTTCTATATGCCAACAGTGAACAATGTGAAAAAAAACAAGAAAGTAATTCCATTTGCAATAGCTACAAATGAAATAAAGTACTTAGTAATTAACAAAAATATTAAAAGATTTCTACATGAAAACTATAAAACATTGATACAAGAAATTGAAAAAGACATACAAAAATGGAAAGATATTCTATATTTATGAATTGGAAGAATAAATATAGTTAAAATGTCCATAGTACCCAAAGCAATCTATAGATTTAATGCAATCCCTATCAAAATGACAAAGACATTATTCACAGAAATTTTTAAAAATCCTAATATTTATATGGAACCAGGAAAGACCCAGAATAGCCAAAGCTATCTCCTAAGCAATACCTGACTTCAAATTCTACTACAGAGCTATAGTAACCAAAATGGCATGGTCCTGGCATAAAAAAAGACACACAGATCAGTGGAAAAGAATAGAGAACCTGGAGATAAGTCTATACATTTACAATGAACTCATTTTCAGGAAAGGTGCCAAGATCATACACTGGGGAAAGGTGCTGGGAAAACTGGATATCCATATGCAAAAGAATGAAACTAGACCCCTATCTCTCACCATATACAAAAAATCAAATACAAATGGATTAAAGGCTTAAATCTAAGACCTGAAACTATGAAACTACTAAAAGAAAACATTAGGGAAACTCTCGAAGACATTGGAGTGGGTGGAGATTTCTTGAATAATATGCCATAAATACAGGCAAGCGAAGCAAAAATGGACGAATGGGTTCACATCAAGTTAACAAGCTTCTGCACAGCAAAGGAATCAACAGTGTGCAAAGACGACCCACAGAATGGGAGAAAGTATTTGCAAACCACCTATCTGACAAGGGATTAATAACCAGAATATATAAGGAGCTCAAATAACTCTATAGGAAAAAATCTAATACTGTGTTTGACAAATGGGCAAAAGATGTGAATAGACATTCCTCAAAAGAAGATATACAAATGGTGAAGAGCCATATGAAAAGGTGCTCAATGTCATTGATCATCAGAGAAATTCAAATCAAAACTACAATGAGATATCATCTCAGCTCAGTTATTAGGTTGGTGCAAAAGTAAATGCAGTTTTGCCATTACTTTCAATTGCAAAAACCGCAATTACTTTTGCACCAACCTAATAAAATGGCTTTTATCCAAAAGACAGGAAATAACAAACTCTGGTGAGGATATAGAGGAAAGGGAATCCTCAAACACTGTTGATGGGAATGTAAATTAGTACAACCACTATGGAGAACAGTTTGGAGGTTCCTCAAAAAAATGAAAATAGAGCTACCTTATGGTCCAGCAATCCCACTGCTAGGTATCTACCCAAAGAAAGGAAATCAGCATATCATGGAGATCTCTGCACTCCCACATTCATTGCAGTACTATTCACAATAGCCAAGATTTGGAAGCAACCTAAATATCCCATCAACAGATGAATGGATACAGAAAATGTGGGTATATACACAACAGAGTACTATTCAACCATAAAAAAGAATGAGATTCAGTCATTTGCAACAACATGGATGGAACTGGACGTCATATATTACATAAAATAAGCCAGGCACAGAAAGACAAACTTCACGTGTTCTCACTTATTTGTGAGAGCTAAGAACAAAAACATTTGAACTCATAGAGAGAGAGAGTAAAGGATGGCTACCAGAGGCTGGGAAGGGTAGTGAGGCTGTGTGTGTGGGGAGGTGAAGAGTGTTAATGGGTACAAAAAATAGCTAGGAAGGATGAATAACACCTAGTATTTGCTAGCACAATAAGGTGACTGCAGTGAAAAATAATTTAATTGTACATTTAAAAATAACGAAAACAGTATAATTGAATTGTTTGTAACCCAAAAGATAAATCCTTGAGGGGATGAATATCCCATTTACCTGATGTGATTATTACATGTTGCATGCCTGTATCAAAATATTCCATGCAACCCATAAATATATATACCTACTACGTACTCACAAAAATTAAAAATTAAAGTTAAAGAACAATGAAAATGGGGAAGAGATTTGAACACTTTACAAAGGAAGATATACAGATGATAAATAAGGACATGAAAAGATGCCCAGTATCATTAGACATGTGGGAAAGGCAAATTAAAACCACAATGAGATACCATGATAAACATATTAGAATAACTGAAATGAAAAAGAATGACCATACCAAGTGTTGACAGGAAAGTGGAGCAAGTGGAACTCTCACATAATGAAGTGAAGTGTAAAACGGTACAACTGCTTTTTAAAGTATTTTGTCAAAGTTAAACATGTACCTATTACATGATCCAGCAATTACAATCTTAGGTATTTACCCAAGAGAAATGAAAGCATATTGCCATAGAAATATGTACACGAATACTTATAGCAATATTCACAATAGCCCCAAAATGGAAACAACCCAAATGTCTTTCAATGGATGAATGAATAAACACATTATGGTATATCCATACAATGGAATGCTTCAGTAATAAAAAGGAATGAGATATTGAAACACACAACAACATGGGTGCATCTCAAAATAATTATGCTGAGTGAAAGACAGCAGGCACAAAAGCGTACATACTGTATAATTTCATCTACAGAAAATTCTAGAAAATGTAAGGCTAACAGAAAGCAGATCAATGGTTGGCTGTGGCGGAGAGAGGTAAAGGGTAGGGTACGGAAGACTGCAAAGAGACACAAGGGAACTTTCTGAGGTGATGGACGTACTCTATATTTTGATTGGAATGGTGGTTATATGTGTATATACATTTGTCAAGTTATTGAACTGTATACTTAAATGCACTCATTTTATTTTATGTAAATTTTACTTTGATAAAATATATGAAAATAGAGAAGTTCAAAAAGAAGAACAAAAAACACCCCCAAATAAATGATATTATGCAGAGGTTGCAGACATTGCAATGACAAAGGTAAGCGTATGACTATGGGAAGAAGCACCTGAGAGATGATGAGGACTAAGATCCGTGGAGGAGGGAAAGTCAGGGATCTGAGGGGCTAGAGTGTTGGAAGAATCATCTGTGTAGATATTAAAATCACCAAGAATTATGATAGGAAAGACTAGAGAGAGTAGCCTATAGAAGGAAATAAAAGGTACTCCATCTTACGGCTGCTCTGATCTATTATGTGTAGAATTATTAAGGTCCAGAAACACTGGACAAAATTTCAATTTTTTGACAAAATTTTCTTTCCCTGATAGTGGATGTGACAAAGAAAATGATATTGTTGATCTTTGTGATGGCAGGGTGTGAAGAGGAATGGGAAGAGGCAACCAACCTTACCAGCTGCATTTGTTTTGTAATAGAAGTCAGACTAAGGATCCAATCAAAACTAGGTTTAGTGAGTGGAAACATGATTAAGGGTGGGAGGCAGGAAGAAGAATGGAGTCTGATAATAGATACAGCAGGAAGGGTGGATCGCCTTTGGCAAAAGGAAAATCAAAACACTGAGGTGTGGGGGAAATGCAGTAAAGTTTTACAGGAAAACTGAAGGATTTTTTTTTTCTGTTATGTTATGCTGATTTAAAGTGCCATCACATACAATTTTAGGATATAAATTTCCTAGCCTGATTGCTGAATTACTGATCTCTTAATTATCTTCAGCTGGCAAAGACAGGCTGCAGCCATTCACCAAAACAATTTTTTCTCTTTGTGTTTGTGATCTAAGTTTTTAAACATGAAAAATAATAATGGCAACAATAGTTAACATTTATATAGTGTTTACTACATTGCCAACTACTGTGCTTTATATACTTGTTTTATTTAATCCTTACAAATAGGATGATGCTATGAGGTAGGCTCTGTTATTACACTTGTTTTACAGGTGAGGAAACTGAGGCTCAGAGAGGCTGACTTGCTCAAGTACAGTCGGCTAATCAAGAGTTGATGACATACATCCTCTTCTCACTTAGTAAATTCAGGACCAGGACTACATCCTCCAGACACCATACTCTTAGACACTGCCTTCTCTCATTTAATAGTTTTGTTGAATTTTTATATTAATCAGTCTTTATGAGTATTTATAATAGCTATAAGATACTTTGAAATGGTCTGAACACTCAGAGTAGAGTATCATCTCTTCCTTCTTTCCCTCACACATTAAAAAAAGTTTTTGACAAAAGTATTACATTCAGAATTTTGGCCCAAATGTTAGATTCCATAATTTTATGTACAAATATACTAAAACTTAATTTTAGAGTCTTTGGTACAGAATGCAAACATTCCATTTAACAACGAACAACAAATCATTAAGATTATTTCATCCCTGCACTTAGAGAAAATAAAATGTGTGTTATGAAATCTTTGTTCTTAGTTATTGGATAGAAACCTTGCTCAAATCATTCACAGCTAAAAGACAATGTTTTTATTGACTACACAGAACACATAGATATCGTGGTATAAATTCTTAATTGTGACAGGAGAATGCTTAATCTCTTGTAGTAATGCCTTTTAAAAATTACTCATTAGCACTTTTAGTCTTTCTCAACCCCTATTTCCCCTCCCAGTATCTTCCACAAAACTTCTAGAGATCTGTGGAACACAGCTTAAAATAAAACAAAAACCTGGACCAGATGATATTTGAGGTTCTTCCAGAAAATCTGTAATTTGTATCAATGTCATTAGATAAGCTTACATCTAAAGCACTCCACCTGATAAAATTCTGGACTAGTTTACTAAAAAGTTCACACAACTGAAAACAATTGAATAATATTAGACATAGCTATTTTAAAGGATTAGAATTCTAATTCTGCCACTAACTAGCTATGTGACCTTGGACAAAGTTACTTAGCTGCTCTTTGCTTTAATTTCTGTATTCATAAAAGAGGGTTAATAACAAACCACTTAGCACAGTGCCTACCATATAGTAAGTACTCAATAAATTATTGGTTCCTTTGAAAGTTATTATTTAATTCAACATTTTCTCATCCATGTGTGACTTGCTAAAGTTTCCTGTCCAGATTACCACCCAAATATGAAAAGTCTATGAAGATAAACACATAGGTGAAAGCCAACAATTGATTTCAGGATTCTAATTGAGTTGAATGAACAGTTCAGACAAAGGGAACACTTTAGTTACCCAGTGAAGAGACATTACTTCTGATTTGGAATTGGTAAATGTAAAAAGCCAGTTAGGAAATTACAGCTCATTTATATCCTATCTGAGCAGTTACACGTTTTGCTACAACCCAGAGATAGAAGAAGTCGCTCTTATGCCCGATAGTTTAGCAAACACTTAATTGCATTACCTAGCACTGCAGGAATTCAAGGGTCTTTCTCTTACAATTTTGAAAAGACAGGTTTATGATGTCCTTGGTGTATATATGTGACAAGCTGTTAAATAATCTAACTGGCTGTAAAAGCATTACTTTTGCTGATAGGTATTTAACTTAACATTTGGTAAGTATATCTTATTTTATGTCTTTGTAAGCCATCAGGGAGCTGTATAGTTTTAGAGGCAAGTTACTTAAACTTTAATGCCTTAGTTTACCTATCTAGAAATGATGAGAACAACATTATAATATTGTAATAACTAAAAGTTGTAATGAAGTAGTAATAACTACTACTATCACTACTACTACTGATGATGCTAGTACTATACAAGCACCATTAATAACAACCTATCTCCTAAGTTGTTAGGACTAAATTAGGTAACATATGTAAAGTATTTAGAAAAGAGCCAGGCACAATATGAGTTTGTTATTGTTCTTATTATCCTGAATACTATCCAATAGTCAGTGAAAATAAAGGGAAACGCTACACAGTTAATGTAAGCGAGGATTTAGTAAGCTGTTTAATTTCTACTGGGAATAACCCATATAAATTTTTCTTTCTTGATGAGCTAATTTGGAAACACATGTTCCTTTCTCTTGATTTAGGGGTTTTCCAAAGTGCTTTTCTGAAAAGTTGACATGTTAAAAAAAAAAAACAAACAACTCCATGGCGGACCAAAAAGAAGAAGCAGAGCATTCTAAAATGTCCCCCTCCTCACATAACAAGCACACAGACTCCTGTTTTTTTTCTCCCAGTGTCCATGTGACCCTGCTGTGATGTTTGTCCATTGTAGAAGTTTAGAAAGTTCTGTCTAGGCTATGTGTGGGAATGGAGTTCTCAGGTCATTCTCGGCCCTCTCCTCCACCCAGTCAGGCCTTCCAAAACCTATCTCATAAAACACAGATTTTGAGACTTGGAAAGCCCTTAAGGATCATCTTGTCATGCTCCTTCATTGTATAGATGGAGAAAAAAAAGTCTGGAGAGAGGGAGGGATTTTTCTAAGGTTATATAGGAAGCCATTGAGAATATAATTTAGTCGCTCACTACAAACCAGTCTAGTGCTTTTCCACCATATCACCTTGCCTTTTTCAGAAGAGATCTGTTTTCCTGTTGTCATCTAAGAACAGTCACACACCCGGGCATTCTTCTAGAACTCAGAGTAGGAAAATAATCACAACATTCTTTCCTATCTCTAGCCCAAATGTGGAGAATTTTTAAAGACATTGCACTTCAGTGTCAAAAACTAATATATTCCACATGCAGTTATTATAGCTGGAAAACTTACCTTTACAAAAAGCTCAATCTCAGGGTCCACTTGAGTGCCGGGCCGCAGGCCTGACATCTTTGTCTTTACTGCCAGTTGTCAGCCTCCTGCCTCCTGTAGAGTCCACAATACTTGTAGACTCTTTTCTCAATTTTATCCAAAGACTCAAGTAATGTTGGTGCTTTAAGAAGACAGTCTAGCTTGTAGTGGACTGAGTCAGACCTGGAGCCAGTCTCTTCTCTCAAGAGGTGTGACGCAGAAAATTCTAGATGCTTAAGTGCAGCTCTTGAAATCGTTTTCCTTCTTCCTCGTGACCTAACATTTAAATCAAGGAGGAGCCAAAGGGGTGTGTATAAACTGCCTGGCTAGAAGGGTGGGGGTGTTTCCACAGAGGCTTCAATGCCATGAGTCAGCACAGGAGAAACACATGCACAGAAACACACACATGCAGTGCTAGCTTCTATATATCAAGCAGACCAGATGTTTTCTAGAGCCTCCCTTTGAGACCTGGGCTCCATGCCCAGAAAAGGGCCTCTTATTGGTGTTCCTGTAACTTGAAAGCACTTCCAGGAAAAGGGCCAGAAATGACTTGGATTTTTATTATTGAAAAGGATGTTTATCCAATGATACTGTCTAAAAGAGGGTTAAAAAATTGTACTTTATTAAATGTTTCCACCCCCAATCCTACTGCTCACACAGCCAGATTTCTGTTCTGGGTTGCAAATTTCACTTCTCTCTACAACCAGGGAATGTTTACTGGGGTGGTTGAGTCTGGGGGCTTGTTTAGTGTGCCCCACCTAGTTCTTTATTTCTTGGAAGCTTGGACTGGAACAGATCACTTCCTTGTTTTGGCGTCTGTATCAGGAACCATGATCAGTTCTGTATTTCTGCTTGTCAACCCTGGGAACAGCAGTAAAACCAGTCAAACTGAATGTCTCTGTGAGATCACTCTGTGTCTGCAATGTTTCTGACAGCTGTATCTGATGCCTCCAGGGGCTGGGAGGGGGACCCCGGGATTAACAAACCTCTTTGGTGGGAAGAGTCTCTTCCTGCTTGGAGCCAAACTGAACATAGATCCATCAGTTGGGCACCACTGTGATCCCCTTTCTATAACACCAAGCATTCCCCATGCTCATATGGGCTGTACATGCACCTGCCATTGCCCTGTGTAAAGATTTACAGGATAAGAGGCTCTTGAAAAAACCCAGCCTGCTCCATACCTGTAGTAGTTCTAGGGAAGGAGTGGCTGATATGTAGGTGAGTGTTCTTCTGGATGAGGGAAAGACCTCATGATTCCCCAAATGGTTTGAAAAGTGAGAAGAAAATTGTGCTGGACATCTGCTGAGCCAACCTTAATGGTGAGTTTTGTACTGGCTATTTGGCAGGACCTGGTGTGTGCCTTGTTTAGCTATATTTTTACTCTATTCATCATACTCTGTTCATTCACTCCAAAGGCAATCAATGAATGTCAACTCTGTGCCAGGATGCTGATCCATTCACTGAGATTGGCAGCACAGGACAGCCAGTTCGGGAGGACAACAGGAATTCAACTTTAAGCATACTCAGTCTGAGGCCTCCTCACCTTTCCCCACTCCCTATATCTAACTGCTACAAAATCTTGTCACTTCTACATCCTGAATATTTTAAAAAATCCATCCACTTCTCTTTGCCCCATGACTACTCCAAATTTCAAGCCAGCAATATTCTTTTTTAATTGATTTAAAAATTTTTATTTTAAAAGACCAAATGGTTGCATGACCCTCGACTCTCATGGGAAAACCACAACCCTTACTATCACCACCACCACCACAGCAACAACAACAAACAGCCTAATGACCTCTGTATGATTCCTAATAAATTGTCAAAGTAAGGAGATGAAAGTTCTCTTTTTTTCTTGATGCTCACAGTGTTTAAATATTGTATTTAGGATAATTTACATGCCATAAAATTTGCATATTTGAAGTGATTTTATAAATTTATTGGGTGGTGCAACCATCACTACAATCTAATTTTAAAACATTTGCATCACGTCAGTGACATCTTTCTTACCCATTTGTAATCAATCTTCATTACCACTCCCAGTATTAGGCAACCATTAATCTACTTTCTGTACCTATGGATTTGCCTATTCTAAATATTTCATATAAATGTTGTGTTAATCCATTTTTGCTTTGCTATAAAGAAATACTTGAGGCTGAGTAATTTATAAAGAAAAGAGGTTTAATTGGCTCATGATTCTGCAGGCTGTACAGAAAGCATGGTGCCAGCATCTGCTTCTGGTGAGAGCCTCAGGAAGGTAGAGTGGGAGCATGCATCTCACATGATGAAAGTGGGAGGAAGAGAGAAAGTGGTGGGGGGACATGCCACACTCTTTTAAACGACCAACTCTTGCAACGAATTCAGAGGGAGAACTCACTCATTACTATGAGAGTGGTACCAAGCCACCCATGAAGGACCTGCCCCCATGATGAAAACACCTCCCACCAGGCCCTACCAAAACTTGTTTGCTCTTTGCTTTGTTTGCTTATAATAGTCATTCCAGTGGCTGTGAAGCGGTATCTTACGGTGATTTTTTTCAATTTTAAAAATGGATTTAGAGGGTACAAGTGCAGATTTCTTACATGCATATATCGCATCGTGGTGGAGTCTGGGCTTTTAGTGTACCCATCACCTGAAGAGGGAACATTGTACCCAAGAGGTAATTTTTCAACCCTTGTCAACTTCCCACCCTTTTGTGGTCTCCAATATCTATTATTCTACTCTATATGTCCATGTGTACCCATTGTTAAGCTCTCACTTACAAGTGAGAATATGTGATATTTGACTTTCTGTTTCTGGATTATTTTACTTAAGATAACGTACTCCAGTTCCACTCATGTTACTGCAAAACACACGACTTCATTATTTTTTATGGCTGCATAGTATTCCATGTATATGTAAAATGCAGATGGGTAGATACCCAGTAGTGAGATTGCTGGATCAAATGGTATTTCATTTTTTACCATGTTTAGTTCTTTGAGAAATCTATTTTTAGTTCTTTGAGAAATCTCCATACTGTTTTCCATAAATGTGATAATTTACATTCCCACTAATGGTGCATAAGCATTACTTTTTTCTCCACATCCTCACCAACATCTGTTGTTTTTTGATTTTTAAATAATAGCTATTCTGACTGGTGTAAGATAGTATTGTTTGGTTTTAATTTGCATTTCTCTGATAATTAGTGATATTGAGCATCTTTCATATGTTTGTTGGCCACTTGTATGTCTTTCAAAAAACACCCATTCATGCCCTTTGCCTACTTTTTAACGGCGTTACTTGTTTTTTGTTTTTGTTTTTGTTGTTGTTGTTGTTGTTGAGTTGTTGGAGTTTCTTGTAGATTCTGGATATTAGCCTTTGTTAGATACATAATTTGCAAATATTTTTTCTCATTAGGTAGGTTTACTCTGTTGATTGTTTCTTTTGCTGTGTGGAAGGTTTTTAGCTTAACTGAGTCCCGTCTGTTTATTTTTGTTTGTGTTGCATTTGCTTTTGAGGACCTGGTCAAAAATTCTTTGCCTAAGCCAGGCCAATGTCCAGAAGAATTTTTCTTACATTTTCTCACAGGATTTTTACAGTTTCATGTCTAAAGTATAAATCTTTAATCCATCTCGAGTTAATTCATGTATATGGTGAGAGACAGGGGTCCAGTTTCATTCTTCCGCATATGGCTAGCCAGTTTTCCTAGCACCGTATATTGAAGAGGGTGTTCTTTCCCTATTGTTTAATTTTGTCAATATTGCAGAAGATCAGTTGTTAATAGGTACTTTATTTCTGGGTTCACTATTCTGTTCCGTTGGTCTATATGTCTATTTTTATACCAATATCATGATGTTTTGGTTACTATAGCCTTGTAGTATAATTCAAAGTCAGAATGTAATACTTCAAGCTTTGTTCTTTTTGCTTAGGATTGGTTTGGCTATTAAGACTCTTCTTTCGGTTTCATATGAATTTTAAGTTTTTTTAATTATGTGAAAAATTGTGTTGGTAATTTGATAGAGACTGCATTGAATCTGTAAATTGCTTTGAGCAGTGTGGTCATTTTAATAATATTGGTTCTTTTGATCCATGAGCATGGGATGTGTTTTCATTTATTTGTGTCATACACAATTTTTTCATCAGTGTTTTGTAGTTCCTCTTGTAGAGATCTTTCACCTCCTTGATTAAATGTATTCCTAGGTGTTTTATTTTTTGTGGCTATTGTAAATGGGTTCTTCATTTGGTTCTTAGCTTGAATGATATTGGTGTAGAGAAATGCTACTGTGTTTTGTACATTGATTTTGTATCCTGAAACTTTACTGAAGTTCTTTATCAAGTCTAGGAGTCTTCTGGAAGAGTCTTTTGGAGTTTTATTGTACATTATTTGGGGTTTTCAACATAATGGGGTATATTTTTCTCCTTTATAATATGTATGCCTTTCATTTCTCTCTCTCTCTCTCCCTCTCTCCCTCTCTCTCTCTGTGTGTGTGTGTGTGCACGTGTGCGTGTGTGTGTGCATGTGTTATTGCACTAGCTGGGACTTCCAGGACTAACAGTGAATAGTACTGGTGAGAAAGGACATCCTTGACTTATTTCTGATTTTAGGGGAAAATTACTCAGTGGTTCACTGTAGGTTTTCCATGGATAGCCTTTATTAGAATAAGGAAATTTCCTTCTATTCCTAACCTGTTGGGAATTTTATCATTAATTAATATTGAATTTTGTTGAATGCCTTTTCTGCATTTATTTATATGATCATTCGATGTTGCATATTTAGTATGACAATATGATAAAACACATTGATTGATTTTTGAATGTTGAACCAACTTTGAATACCTGGGATAAACTCCACTTGATCTTGATGCATTATCTTTTTTATACATTGCTAGAGTTGATTGGCTAATATCTTAGTAAGACTATTTGTACCTATGTTTATGTGAGATATTGCTATTTTGTTTTTTGCTCGTAATATCTTTGTCTGAGTTTGGTATTAGGATGATGCTATCCTCATAATATGAGTGGGGTCATTTTCTCTCCTTAATTTTCTGAAAGAGACTATAAAATTTGTATTACATCTTACTTAAATGTTTGATAGAATTCATGAGTGAAATTGTCTGGCCTGGAGTTCTCTTTCTTGAAAAGTTTTAAATTACAGATTCAGTTTCTTTAATGCATGTCAGGCTATTCAGATTATCTACTTTTCTTTGAATTAGTTTGTTTTTTTCTTACCATGTGGGTTTAAGAAATTGGTTCATATAAGTTATCAAATATATAGGCATAGATTGATTGTAGTATTCCCCCTCTTATTCTTTTAGTGAGAACATTCAAAATCATCTCTTCTAGCTATTTTGAACTATACAACATATTATTGTTGACTGTTGTCACCCTATTGCGCAATAGAACACCAGAACTTAATCCTCCTATCTAACCATAACTGTAACTTTGTACCCAGTGACCAACCTCTTCCCATCTCTCCTTCCCTCCTCGCCTCCCCTGCCTCTGGTAACCACTGTTCTACTCTCTACCTCTATAACATCAACTTTTAAATTTATATTTATTTTATTTTTATTTATTATTTTTGTGGTTACATAGTAGGTGTATATATTTATGGGTTAGATGAGATGTTCTAATATAGGTATGCAGTACGTAATCACATCAGGGTAAAAATGGAGTATCCATCTCCTCAAACATTTATCTTTGTATTACAAACAACCAAATTATACTCTTTTGGTTATTTTACTTTATTTTATGTTTTATGATTATTATACTTTAAGTTTTAGGGTACATGTGCACAACGTGCAGGTTTGTTACATATGTATACATGTGCCATGTTGGTGTGCTGCACCCATTAACTCGTCATTTAGCATTAGGTATATCTCCTAATGCTATCCCTCCCCCCTCCCCCCACCCCACAACAGTCCCCGGTGTGTGATGTTCCCCTTCCTGTGTCCACGTGTTTTCATTGTTCAATTCCCACCTGTGAGTGAGAACATGCGGTGTTTGGTTTTTTGTCCTTGCGATAGTTTGCTGAGAATGATGGTTTCCAGTTTCATCCATGTCCCTACAAAGGACATGAACTCATCCTTTTTTATGGCCGCATAGTATTCCATGGTGTACATGTGCCACATTTTCTTAATCCAGTCTATCGTTGTTGGACATTTAGGTTTGGTTCCAAGTCTTTGCTATTGTGAATAGTGCAGCTATAAACATACGTGTGCATGTGTCCTTATAGCAGCATGATTTATAATCCTTTGGGTATATACCCAGTAATGGGATGGCTGGGTCAAATGGTATTTCTAGTTCTAGATGCCTGAGGAATCGCCACACTGACTTCCACAATGGTTGAACTAGTTTACAGTCCCACCAACAGTGTAAAAGTGTTCCTATTTCTCCACATCCTCTCCAGCACCTGTTGTTTCCTGACTTTTTAATGATCGCCATTCTAACTGGTGTGAGATGGTATCACATTGTGGTTTTGATTTGCATTTCTCTGATGGCCAGTGATGATGAGCATTTTTTTCATGTGTTTTTTGGCTGCATAAATGTCTTCTTTTGGGAAGTGTCTGTTCATATCTATCTTTTGCCCACTTTTTGATGGGGTTGTTTGTTTTTTTCTTGTAAATTTGTTTGAGCTCATTGTAGATTCTGGATATTAGCCCTTTGTCAGAGAAGTAGGTTGCAAAAATTTTCTGCCATTCTGTAGGTTGCCTGTTCACTCTGATGGTAGTTTCTTTTGCTGTGCAGAAGCTCTTTAGTTTAATTAGATCCCATTTCTCAATTTTGGCTTTTGTTGCCATTGCTTTTGGTGTTTTAGACATGAAGTCCTTGCTCATGCCTATATCTTGAATGGTATTGCCCAGGTTTTCTTCCAGGATTTTTATGGTTTTAGGTCTAATATTTAAGTCTTTAATCCATCTTGAATTAATTTTTGTATAAGCTGTAAGGAAGGGATCCAGTTTCAGCTTTCTACATATGGCTAGCCAGTTTTCCCAGCACCATTTATTAAATAGGGAATCCTTTCCCCATTGCTTGTTTTTGTCAGGTTTGTCAAAGATCAGATAGTTGTAGATATGCGGCATTGTTTCTGAGGGCTCTGTTCTGTTCCATTGGTCTATATCTCTGTTTTGGTACCAGTACCATGCTGTTTTGGTTACTGTAGCCTTGTAGTATAGTTTGAAGTCAGGTAGCGTGATGCCTCCAGCTTTGTTCTTTTGGCTTAGGATTGACTTGGCGATGTGGGCTCTTTTTTGGTTCCATATGAACTTTAAAGTAGTTTTTTCCAATTCTGTGAAGAAAGTCATTGGTAGCTTGATGGGGATGGCATTGAATCTATAAATTACCTTGGGCAGTATGGCCATTTTCACGATATTGATTCTTCCTACCCATGAGCATGGAATGTTCTTCCACTTGTTTGTGTCCTCTTTTATTTCATTGAGCAGTGGTTTGTAGTTCTCCTTGAAGAGGTCCTTCATATCCGTTGTAAGCTGGATTCCTAGGTATTTTATCCTCTTTGAAGCAAACGTGAATGGGAGTTCACTCATGATTTGGCTCTTTTGGTTATTTTAAAAGTATGATTAAATTATTTTTTTACTACAGTCTCCCTGTTGTGCTAGCAAATACTAGGCCTTATTCATTCTTTCTAACTATTTTTTGTACCCACTAACCTTCCCCACTTCCTCCTCACCCTCCCACTAACCTTCCCAGCCTCCCTTCTACTCTCTATCTTCATTTCAATTATTTAATTTTTAGCTCACACAAATAAGTGAGCACATGCAAAGTTTGTCTTTCTGTGCCTGGCTTATTTCACCTAATGTAATGTCCTACAGGCTTATCCATGTTGTCACACATGACAGGATCTCATTATTGTTTATGGCTGAATAGTACTCCATTGTGAATATGCACCACATTTTCTTTATCCATTCATCTGTTGATGGACACTTATGTTGATTCCATATCTTGGCTATTGTGAATAGTGCTGCAATAAACATGGGTGTGTCAGTCAAGGTTCTCCAGAGAGACAGAACCAATAGGATATATGAGAGAGGATTTATGAGGTGTAGTTGGTTCAGATGATTATAGAGATGGAGAAGTCCCACAATAGGCCATCTGCAAGCTGGAGAACTGAAGAAGCTGGTAGCACGATTCACTCCAAGTCTGGAAGCCTCAGAACTAGGGAAGCTGAGAGTACAGACCCCAGTCTGAGGCCAAAGGCCTAAGAGCCCACAGGAGGCTGTGGATGCAAGTCCCAGAGTCCAAAAGTGGAAGAAACTGGAGTCTGATGTCCAAGGACAGGAGGAGGAAAGGCATCTGGCTGCAGAAGGGAGATAGGATGAGCAGAGAGAGAGAATTCCTCCTCTTCTGTCTATTTGTCCCAACCAGGCTCCCAGATAACAGGACAGTGCATGCCCACATTGAAAGTGGATCTTACCTGTTGCAGTCCACTGTCTCACACACCAAGCTCCCCTGGAAACACTCTCACCGACACACGCAGGGAACAATGTTTCAACAGCCGTCTTGGCATCCCTCAATCCAGTCAAGCTGACTCGTAAATTGAGCCATCACAATGAGAGTGCAGGTATCTCTCCAACATACTGATTTCATTTCCTTTTAATATACCCAGTAGTGAGTTCTTTGGATCATAAGCTAGTTCTATTTTTAATTTTTTGAGGAACCTCAGTACTGTTGTCCATATTGCCTGTACTAGTTTACATTCCC
This sequence comes from Gorilla gorilla gorilla, assembly GCF_029281585.2. Taxonomy (NCBI): domain Eukaryota; kingdom Metazoa; phylum Chordata; class Mammalia; order Primates; family Hominidae; genus Gorilla; species Gorilla gorilla. The sequence goes on from NC_073247.2 coordinate 166,954,211, forward strand.
ATCAACAATGTAGGAGATTTCCCCTTTCTACACATCTTCACCAGCATTTGTTGTTTCTTTAACATAAAGAGTGTAAAATCACTTTATTAGAAAGTTTAACTAATCAGTCACAAATGAACAGCATTTTTGAGCACTAAACAGAGGATTAAAATAATTTCCAAACACTAGAGAAAATTACTGAAAATTCTAATATTTTAGGCTTAAAGTATCATTACCCTCATGAAAGCAAAAATCCTATAGATGATATTTTCTAATATATATATATATTCTAAGTACTGTGAAATTATAATAGAAATCATCAATTAAAGTGTAACAAACAAGTAATATCTAACCACGGGCAAATTTCTTTTAAGATCACTTTATTATATTTTATGTTATTAAATTAAATTTTGATTTTTTTAATTATTATGGGTAAATAATAGTTGTATATATTTATGGAGTGCATGTGATGTTTTGATACAGGCATACAATATGTAATGATCAAATCAGGATAATTGAGGTATCTATCATTTCAAGCCTTTATTATTTCTTTGTGTTAGGAACACTCCAGTTCTACTCTCTTAGTTATTTTTAAATATACAATAAGTTATTGTTAACTATAGTTGCCTTATTGTGCTGCCAAATACTAGATCTTATTCATTCTCTCTGTGTTTGTACATACTAACCATCCTTACTTTCAGCCTATTTTTTGTCTTTTTAATGATAGCCATTGTAACTGGGGTGAGGTGATATTGTGGTTTTGATTTGCATTTCCCTAATGATTAGTGATGTGGAGCATTTAAAAATATACCCATTTGCCATTTGTCTGCCTTCTTTGGAGAAATGTCTATTCAGAACTTTTGTCCATTTTTAAGGGAATATGTCTTTTTTGGTTATTGAGTTTGAGTTCCTTATATACTCCGGGTATTAATCTCTTGTAGATGCATAGTTTGCAAACATTTTCTCACATTCTGTGAGTTATCGCTTCACTCCGTTGATTGATTGTTTCTTAGAAATTTTCAAATTACAATACATTGTTATTAACTATAGTCATCACGTGGAAAAATAGATCACTTGAACTTATTTCTCTGATCTAAAATTATGTATCCTCTGAGCAACATATCCCCAACCACCCAACCACTACTCCACAACCCACCAGCCTCTAGTACCCACCATTCTGCTCTCTATTTCTATGATGTCAACTTTTTTTTTACATTACACATATGAGTGAGATCATGCAGTATTGATATTTCTGTGCCTGGCTTATTTTCACTTAATGTTCTCCAGGTTCATCCATGTTGTCACAAATGACAGGACTTTCTTCTTTTTCAAGGATGAATAGTATTCCACTTTTTATACATACCACATTTTCTCTATATACACTCCCATGTATTCTGCCTAGATTGATTTTATATCTTGGCTATTGTGAATATTTCTGCAAAGAACATGGAAGATATCTCTCGGACATACTGATTTCATTTCCTTTGGGTATATACCCAGTGGTGAGATTGCTGGATGATGTAGTAGTTCTACTTTTAGCTTTTTTTAGAAACCTCCATATTGTTTTCCATAATGGCTGTACTAATTCACATTCCCACCAACAGTGTGCAAGGGTTCACTTATCTCCACATCCTCATCAACATTGTTATCTTTTGTCTTTTTAATAATAGCCATCCTAAGGAGTATGAGATGATATCCCGTGGTGGTTTGAATTTGAATTTATCTGATTATTAGTGATGTTGAGCACTTTTTCATATACCTCTTGGCCATTTGTATGTCTTCTTTTGAGAAATGTCTATCCAGATCCTTTGCCCATTTTTAAATCAGGTTATTTGTTTTCTTACTATTGAGTTGTTTGAGTTCCTCAAATATTTTAGGTATTAACCCCTTATCAGATGTATAGTTTGCAAATACTTTCTCCCATTCTGCAGGTTGTCTCTTCATTCTTTTGTTTCCTTTGCTGTGCAGAAGCTTTTCAGTTTGATGCAATTTCATTTACCTAGTTTTTCTTCAGTTGCTTATACTTTTGGATCATATCCAAAAGGTAATTATATAGACCAATATCATAGAGTTATACCATATGTTTTCTTCTAGTAGATTTATGGTGTCAGGTCTTACATGTAAGCGTTTAATCCATTTCTAGTTGATTTTTGTATATGTTGTAAGAAAAGGGTCTAATTTCATTCTTCTGCATGTGGACATCCAGTTTCCCCAGCACCGTTTATTGAATGTATAAGAGTTCTTTTCTCTCCACATACTTGCCAACGTCTATTATTTTTGGTCTTTGTAATAACAGCCATTCTACAATGGCCATATTCCCATACTGTGGGTTGTTTCTTCACTCTGATTGTTTCCCTTGCCTCACAGAAACTCTTTAGTTTAATCCAGTCTCATTTGTCTATTTCTGGGTTTTGTTTCCTGTGCTTTTGGGGAATAAAATCTTTTCCCAGAGCATTATCCTGGAGAGTCATCCCGAGGTTTTCTTCTAGCATTTTTATAATTTCTATAGCTCCTCCAAGGTCACACACCTGAACTGAGATTGTAATGGTGATCTAACTGAAAGCCTATTTATCTACCTATCTGAAAGCCCATCAGCTTTCACTTACACCACAATACACAAATCCATCAAATGCATCGTCCGCTCAATTATGGAGCTCTCTTGGGAAATACTTGTCTGTCAACTGAGAAGAAGGATAACTTTGTTAAATCTTCCTAGCTTTTCTTGTCAGATAAATGCCTGCTTTACTTGCTTGCCCCTACTCCCACGTCTCTCTTGCTTCATATCAAAGCAGGAAAAAAAGGAAAAACTGCACAATAATATGATGGCATCACTTTGTGCCAAAGTCCAGAAATAGTCTTATTCTAATCCAAAGTATTGCACAACCATTTTGCTTATGTGTAATAGACTTTTCCTGCTACTTTCTCTGTTGGCTTTAGAAAACACCACCATCTAATATAAATAGTGAATACCAAATTCCATGTAAGCTTGGACAAATCACAAGGTCTTATCATTATTTTCCTTATCTATAAAGTAAGACAATAACAGCTGTACTACTTACCTCACGTGGTTATCATACAGAGGGTCAATCAGATAGTGTATATGGAAACATTTCTAAACTGCAAATCTCAGTTTGAAGTCAAAAGATTATAAGTGTGATCTGTAAAAATGTTGCTCTCATGAACAAGCATACACAGGAATTACGATCATTTTTCTGTTCTCTGGTATAAACAATGAGTTAAAGAATTAAGGACACCTGATTTCAAAACCTCTCTGCTACGTATGACCTCTGTGGCAGGTCTCTAAGTTTCAGTTGCCTTAAATGTAAAAGGAGGTTAATAACACCTTTCCTTCTGGGATGATGAAATAAGTAAATTAAATAATATTTTCACAAATGCCTAACCCAGCACTAGAAGTTTCTGGAAACGACAATGGGTGTCAACAGCCTGGTGAAGACTGCTTCCTCACTCCATTCTCCCTCCAGGCATGGCTCCTTGAAGCCTGGGAGGATGGACTATTATATTCTTTTTCTTTCTTTCTTTCTTTTTCTTTTTTCTTTGAGACAGAGTCTCGCTCTGTCGCCCAGGCTGGAGTGCAGTGGCGCGATCTTGGCTCACTGCAGCCTCCGCCACCCAGGTTCAAGTGATTCTCCTGCCTCAGTCTCCCAAGTAGCTGGGACTACAGGCGCGTGCCACCGCGCCTGGCTAATTTTTTTGTTGTTTTGTTTTGTTTGTATTTTTAGTAGAGATGGGGTTTCGCCATGTTGGCCAGGCTGGTCTTGAACTCCTGACCTCAGGTGATCTGACCGCTTTGGCCTCCCAAAGTGCTGGGATTACAGGCATGAGCCATCGCGCCCGGCCTATTGTTTCATTTGATTCTTGCAGTAGCCCTGTGAGATCAGCTAAGCAGACGTTATTATGCTCATTTTATATGCAACAAAACTAAGAATGTTGGCTCTGATTGTGCCATGTACTATCTAACACTAAGGAATATTGCCTGAGATATCCAAAAATGGCACCATTGGATGTTAATTTATCTTTGGAAAGAATATCGTTGGCAGTATCTAGTAAATCTGAGCATACACATACCTTATGATCCATAAGTTCCATTCTTAAGTTTATTTCAAACAGGAGTGAATATATTTGTTCACCAAAAGACATGTAATAGAATGTTCATAACAGCACTGTTTGTAGTAGTTCCAAACCGGAAATTACTCATATGTCCATCAACAGTAGAATGGATAAACTGTGGTGTGATCACGCAATCAGCTTCCATATAGCACCAATAAACTATTGCTAAGCAATGATGAAACTCCTAAACATAATATTAAATGAAAGAAGCCAGACACAAAATGAATACATATTGTGATTGCAATTATATAAAGTTTTATATAAACAGGCAAAACTAATCTTTGGTGATAGAAGTCAGGATGGTAGTTACCCGCGGGTTGGGGGATGGGCGTTACTGGGAAGGGGCATAAGGGAGGGTTCTGGGGTTCTGGTAATGATCTGTTTATTGACCTGGGTGCTAGTGATATGGATGCGATTACATCATGAAAATTCATCAAGCTTACGATTTGTGTACTTTTTCCGTAATGTATACTATACTTCAGTAAAAAGTTAATTTGCCTTAGGCAAAACAGAAACCCATTATCTTAGGCAAGGTTTTTCAGTGGCTTCCCATGGTACTCAGAATAAAATCCAAAGTCCTTACCATGGCCTGCATGGCAATATATACATGATCTAGCCCCTGACTACCTCCTCCGCGTAATTTCTCCCACCATTATTCCCCTTGCTTACTCAGCTCCAGCCACGTGACCTTCTTACTGGTCTGCAAACAGAATAAAACTCCATTCCACCCCAAGGCTGTGTTTTTGCTTTTCCCTTTGCCTGGAATGCTCTCCCCTCAGCTTGTTACATTGTTGGTCTCGTATCATACAGGTAACAGCTCAAATGTCGCTTCTTCAAAAAGTCCTTCACTTAACACTCCATGTGAAATAGATTTCCCAGTCGCTCTTTATTATATAACACTATTATTTTTTCATAGCATTTATAACTAGCTGAAATTACTTTATGTATTTATTACTTGTTTATCATCTATCTTCCTCAATAGAAGGTAAACTCTGTCCAAAGACTGAGGTCGTGTCTGCTGTATTCGTCCTTGCATCTTTAATGCCTGACGCACTGCCTAGCATGTAGCCGGTGCGCATATAAATGTTAGGGTTGAACGAATGATTGAAGATCCCTGGGTGAATGGTCCACTAGGCTATAGCTGGGATTCCTCCCACAAAGGGAGACACTTGAGAAGTTGTAAGTCATCCTGTTAAAAGGAAAGCTTTGTTAGTACAACCTCTCTTGTCCACCCCACCTCAGCTTGGTGAGGAGAAAGCTCAGCGCTTTCCCCAGTGCTTCCATGACCTTTGGCCAGTAAAGACTTAAAATATCATATCATAAGATGAGAGAAACCAGTTGGAACTTAACTTCTATCCCGTATCCTTAGATTATTCAAAGAAAAACAAAACACGGTCAACAGGCAGTGGAACTCCTCACTCCAGTGTGATATTCCTGAGAGAATATTGACTTATAGTCACTTCATCTCTGGGACAAGTATTGAACATAGGGGAAGCCTTATATAAAATTGTTCAATAAACAAAAGATGTCTTTAACATGTGTTTGAGATCTTTCTTCTCATGATTCCATGTTAGGTACAACAACTATGACCGGGCTGTCATCAATACCGTTCCTTATGATGTCGTCCATCGCTGGTATACAGCACACCGGACTCTAACGATAGAGTTGAGGAGACCTGAGAATGAGTTTTGGGTCAAACTAAAGCCTGGCAGGGTGGGTCCTAATCTCTAAAGATGTCAAGCAAGCTTGTAATACTGAAGCAGTGAAGAACGGGTACTTACTTAATATGTGAGCCACGATGTTGCAAAGGAAAAAGAGAAAAGAGTCCTTGGTTTTGTTTATGGTCCTGCCGCCCACTCACTGAATGCCCTGGAAGCAAGCCTCATCCCATCTCTAAGGCATCAGTGACTCTATTTGTATGATGAAGGGGTTTAACTAGATGACCCCCAAGGGTCCTTCCAGCTTCATGATTCCATAGTTTTTATTTTTGGTATTTCCTCTGGATGAAAAATACCTTCAGCTTAGCATAAAATGTCATGAGATAATTTAACCCTTTGAGAAAGGGTAGAATAAGAACTAAAGAAAAAGAAAAAGAAAGAAACCAATTATCTGATTTGCTTTGATAAGAGAACAATTACTTGAGAAACAGAAGCTCCTCCAGTGCAGGGCCCATTACCTACTGTTGCCTCTGTAACTTCCATTTAGCCTACTACAGGGCTATACACATCTTAGTTTCCAAAAGTTTGTTTAATTTCAAAAGAAAAATACCTCATTTAATGTAACCAGAAAACAACCTAAAGGTTATCTTTTAAATGATGTCTTCTGACTTAGGGTTCCTTTGGTCTGTCCTTCTTCTGACAGTGTTTTCTCTCTCTCTTTTTTTTTTTTTTTTGGCCCATTCACAGGTCCTATTTATAGACAACTGGCGTGTCCTACATGGCAGGGAATGCTTCACTGGCTACCGCCAACTCTGTGGCTGCTATTTAACAAGAGATGATGTATTAAACACTGCTCGCCTCTTGGGGCTTCAGGCTTAAAATTGACAGCATCTGGATTATGAATACACCTGGCACCCTGGCTACCAGAATTTCATATGGGCAGAATAATATTGTGTCAAACTCTACTTCAGATTGTCTCCTTATCCCATCCCACAAAACAGAATCTGTCCGTTTCTCTAGTAAGGGAGACTTGTTGGAGAGGGGGGACTCTGAGTTATCTAATGTCAGACATCTAGTGGGGCAGCTCTCTTCCTCATGTTATAACATGGATCCACTTGTTTTATTTAAACCTTTTAATATAATTTTGGTCAGTCTCCTTCAGAAATATAATCTCCATATTGATAGGAAAGCAATAATTGCCATGAGGTAACGATTTTTTTTCCTCAGTAGATCAGTTAGAAAGAAATGCATTCCAGAAATAACAAAAATCCTGATAAAGCAACAATTTGCAAAATGTTTGGTCTTAGGACACCTTAACACTCTCAAAAGTTATTGAAGGCCCCAAGGAGTTCTTGGGTGTGGGTTCTATCTATTGATACTAATTATTTTAGGTATTAAGACTGAGAAATATTTAAAACTCAAGAAGAACACAGAAGCACACATCCCTCAGCTATCAGAGAGATGACATAACCATATGTCATGTAGCCTCTGGAAAAGTCCTCTGTATCCTCATGAGATAACGAGAGGGGGATAAAAAGCTACTACTGCCTTTGTAACTTCCACTTAGCCTACTACAGGGCTATGCACATCTTAGTTTCCAAAAGTCTGCTTAATTTCAAAAGAAAAATGCCTAATTGAATGTAACTCATCTTGGCGTTATTATACAAAATAATGTTTAATCTGCAGACCCACGAAAAGGGTCTCAGGGACTCCTCCAGGGGTCTTCAGACCATACTTTGAGAACCCATGGGCTAGCGACTACCTTGAGACAGTCCTTTACCTAGGCCTGTGGATTAAAGGGTTTAGCTGAAACCCTAGATTCTTCTCTATAGTCCAATAGAACTCCAAACATTGTAAGAATTGCTTGGTAGCATAAGCTCAGGGATAAGGTGGGAATTGAGTTCAAATATAGTGTTTTATCTTCCACGCAAATCATCTCTATAGGAGTTAAATTAGGAAGTCACAACAGCGCCTGTTGAACAAACTCATCAGTGTGGTAATCCTATGAGGGATAATTGCAGAAAGGTTTTAGAGACTTGTGAGGTTCCATATGATGATTCTTTACACCTCCCCCACCAAGAGAAAGTACACAGGGCTATTCTGTAATATTGTTCAGGGAAATCAGCATGATAGATGCTGTGCCTCCAGAGAGTTCTCTGGAGATTACTACCCAAATGTGTATTTTGGCAATTTGGTGGTATTTAGGATGTAATATGTTTTCCTCCATTTCTGCTAATTTTCTCTCTCTCTCTCTCTCATAACATACTATACATGCTAATTGCCAAGATTTGAATGAGTCAAATTTAGTAGCTTGCTGCTTTTATTTTTTAAATGGCTTCTTTTATGCATTGGCGGGGGGCGGGGGTGGGGGGGCAGGGTATGAGGCTTCTTTTCCCTCAGCTTTCACTGAAAGTGAAGCTGTACAATAACCACATTGACCACTGTAGAATGATGAAAGAGAATATAGGCTAGGATGCACACAAGAGGGGGGAAAAGGCATTATTAGTGAAGATAGGAGTTACAAAGCAAAGCAAAGTCAGTATTCAGATAGAGAATAGAGCCTAATCTGATGTTTGCAGGGAGTTCCTAGATCACATTTGGCAATTTACACATTATTTTATTGACCTATCCAGTGCTCCAAAATGTGTTCCAAAATATTTTGGCATTTTATTTGTACTATATAGGAATCTTTAGGGGAGTCCATGAAATTTGTTTTCCTCTTAGGTCAAAGGACTGATAATTAACTTTGGTTCTTAAGGAGTATGCCCTTTACCAATAAGAACAGCAATAACATTTTACCCTGCAGTTTTTTCTCTATACCTACTATTATGCACTCCTAAAATATGTCATCATTAGTCTTCATGAGGATGTTTACCATTTCTGAAGTTTTGCGTAAATTAGCCTTGAAGATTACACTATAACTGAGGTCATCAGCATTGACTTATGGCCAGCAAAGGACATGCTCATGGCCCTGGAGAGATGAGGACACAAAACAAATCAATTTCCCCACTTACTGAAGGACTCCCCCCCTTACCTTCTGTCTCTCCTGAGACCTTGACTCATTAATTATTTTACTCTCCTTTTTGGAAATTTGCAACCGGTCCTTCTCAACAATGTACTCCCTTTAGTACATTGAAGAAAAAGAGAAGGGAATTATTTGAGTCCTGATCACGATGCATTGAAAACTTCCTATGTGAGATGTTTCTGTTTTTATATCTCTTCCAGGTGTCCCTGAGTATATAAGCATGGGTCTATGTCTACCAAGCTCACTGTAGAGTCACTTTTACCTTTTGCTGTGGTGGAATGGGATCTGTAGGGTCAGGAACACAGCACCTAACACAGTGCCTTATGGATAGTAGTTTTATAATACAGATGTGTTGGAAGAATAAATGAATGGGTCCTTTTCAAACAAATTCACCAGAAGTTACCACATTCTCTGTATGTATGTCCTTTTTCGTTTGGCATTTAGCTGACACTGACTTTTGTTTGCTTTCATCTAGAGTGACCAACCATCCTCTTGTGCCCAGAACTACAGGACTTTCCATTTTAAAACTAGGAGAGTCCCACACAAACCAGGACTGTTGGTCAGTCACTGTACCTTCTTGCTGCTAGATATGTAATTTTCTTTGGTTTTCATCACCGGTTCCCATTTCTTTGAAAGTGTTTGTAGGTCACAGACTGTGTAGTCCATGATGAAAAGAACAAAAGATGTATGAATTATGGTGTGTTGTGGTGGTTCCCAAAGTAGGGTCCCCAGACCACCAGCAGTGGCATCATTTGAGAACTCCTTAGAAATGCAAATTTTCAAGGCCCACCCCACGCCTACTAAGTAAGAAACTCTAGGCATGGGTACCAGCAGTTTGTTTTAGCAAGTCCTCTGCAGGATTCTAACACATGACAAAGTTTGAGAACTACTGACAGGAAGAGTCCTGCTGCTGAGTTCTAGGCCCAGTTCTGTCACTGGCTCACTAAATGACTTGAGGCATGTCCCTCTCCTATTTTGAACTCCAATTTTCTCTTCTGTGAAATGAAAGCCTTGGACTAGGCAGCGTCTAAAGGCTCTGTCACTCCGTAATTGTGTGACTTTGGTAACTTTGTTTGACTTCTCCTTGCTTAAGTTTTCTCATATGGGTATGGTAAGGAAAATACCTACCTCACAGGATTTTCTAACAATTTTGTGATTATTAAGTATGATGACTGATGACTAATATATGACAGCCAACTCTTACACAGTGCTTTCTATATCCTGGACTGTTGTAAGTGCTTTTAATCCCCGCAACAATCCCATCTCCATTTTACAAATGAAAAATAGAGGTCACACGGCTAATACGTGTCAGAGTTTGGATTAAAACCCAGAAAAATCTGTCCCCAGAGACAACGATTTTAACTAGCATGCCCTTTTGCTCAATAAATGTTAATTCCCTCACCCTTTCCACACACACACAGTCTAGCTGACCATTCATAGACAATAATCCCACTTTCACAGTCCATCCAACGAGATCTTAAAAGAACCATGAGAATCTCTAGGTTTCTTTTGCAAATAGTTTTCAAGCATTTAAAAAAAAAAAAGGTGGGGGGCGGGCAGGGAGTGGCCAAGATGGCTGACTAGAAGCAGCTAGGGTGAGTGGTTCTCATGGAGGGGAAGGAAAGGGGCGAGTAAATACAGCGCCTTCAACTGAAACATCCAGGTACCCGCATTGGGTCTAATCAAGGAAACAACTCGATCCACAGAGAATGAAGAAAAGCAAGGCAGGATGACAGCCCACCCAGGAGCAACATGGAGACAGAGGAACCGCCTCCACCCAGGGAAGTCGTAAGTGAATGTGCGATCCTGGGAAACCACGCTCCTCCCATGGATCCTTGCAACCCTTGGGTCAGGAGATCCCCTGGTGAACCCACTCCACCAGGGCCTTCAGTCTGACACACAGAGATACATGGAGTCTCAGCAGAGCAGCCGCTTGAGCACGTGCAGAGACCCAGCAGCTTTACATACTCCGGCCCTGGGTTTCCCAGCAAAAGTAACTGCAACTCCTGCAAAGCGGGAGATTAGACCCCTGTACATACCCCTAGGAAAGAGGCTGAATTCAGGGGGCCAAGCGGCAACGATCTGCAGGCCCCACTTCCACTGCACCTCACAGGATAAGACCCACTGGTTTGGAATTCCAGCCAGCCACCAGCAGCAGTGTTGCACCTACCTGGGACGGAGGTCCCAGGGGGAAGGGCAGGCTGCTCTCTGGGACAGAGCTCCCAGAAGTGGTACCCCAGAACAGCACAGCACAGCTGCTCTTCAGAAGCATGGCCAGACTGCTTCTTTAAGCAGGTGCCCAATCTGTTCCTCCTCACTGGGTGGGACTTTTCAACCAAGGCCTCCAGCAACCCCTACTGGTGTTCTCTGGCTGACAGAGATTTGAATTCTCCCTGGGACAGAGCTCCCGGAGGGAGGGAGGGGCCACCATCTTTGCTGTTTGGGCAACTTAGCTGTTCCGGCCTCCAGGCTTTGGAGAGCCCACACCAACCAGGGGTGGAAGCAGTGCCCCAGCACAGCACAGCTGATCTGTGAAAGCATGGACAGACTGCTTCTTTAAGCAGTTCCCTGATCCCGTTCCTCCTGATTGGGTGAGACCTCCCAACCAGGGTCTCCAGCCTTGTCCTGCAGGTGCGTTTGGGCTGGCAACAGGTCTGTACCTCGCTGGGCCAGAGCTCCCAGAGGAAGAGGCAGGCTGACATCTTTGCTGTTTCACAGCCTTCACTGGTGATAGCTCCAGGTACTGGAAAATCCAAGGCGACTAGGAACTGGAGAAGAAGCCCAGCAAAGCACAGCAGCCCTACAGAAACATGGCCAGACTGTTAAAAGAAAAAAAAAATCCAAAGGTCAGCAACCTCAAAGACTGAAGGTAGATAAGCCCACAAAGATGAGAAAGAATCAGTGCAAGAATGCTGAAAACTCAAGAAGCCAGAGTGCCCTCTTTCCTCCAAATGACTGCATCACCTCTCTAGCAAGGGTTCGGAATTGGGCTGAGGCTGAGATGGCTGAAATGACATATGTAGAATTCAGAATATGGATAGGAATGAACTTCACTGAGTTAAAAGAGTACACTGTAACCCAATGCAAGCAAGCTAAAAATCATGATAAAACATTGCAGGAGCTGACAGACAAAATAGCCCATATAGAGAAGAATGTAACCAACCTGACGGAACTGAAAAAACACACTACAAGAATTTCATAATGCAATCACAAGTACTAATAGCAGAATAGACAAGGCGGAGGAAAGAATTTCAGAGCTTGAAGACTGGCTTTCTGAAATAAGACTGGCAGACAAGAATAGAGAAAAAAGAATGAAAAGCAATGAACAAAACCTCCGAGAAATATGGGATCATGTAAAGAGAGTGAATCTAAGACTGATTGGTGTCCCTGAAAGAGATGGGGAAAACGGAACCAATTTGGAAAACGTATTTCAGGATATCATCTATGAGAAATTCCCTAACCTAGCTAGAGAGGCCAACATTCAAATTCAGGAAATCCAGAGAACTCCAGGAAGATACTCCACGAAAGGAACATCCCCAACACACATAATCATCAGATTCTCCAAGGTTGAAACGAAAGAAAAAATGTTAAAGGCAGCTAGAGAGAAAAGCCAGGTCACCTACAAAGGGAAGCCCTTCAGACCAACAGTGGATGTCTCAGTGGAAAACCTACAAGCCAGAAGAGACTGGGGGTCAATACTCAACATTCTTAAAGAAACTCCAACCCAGAATTTCATATCTGGCCAAAGTAAGCTTCACAAGCGAAGAAGAAATAAGATTATTTTCAGACAAGCAAATGTTAAGGGAATTTGTTACCACCAGACCTGCCCTACAAGAGCTCCTGAAGGAAGCACTAAATGTAGAAAGGAAAGATGGTTACCAGCCACTCCAAAAACACACTGAAGTACTCAGACCAGTGACGCTACAGAGCAAACATGTAAGCAAGTCTGCAAAATAACCAGCTAGCATCATGATGAAAGGATCAAATCCAAACATACCAATACTAACCTTAAATTGTAAATGGGCTAAATGCCCCAATTAAAAGACACAGAGTAGCAAGCTGGGTAAGGAACTAAGATCCAATGGTATGCTGTCTTCAAGAGAACCATCTCACATGCAATGACACACATAGGCTCAAAATAAAAAGATGGATGAAAATCTACCAAGCAAACGGAAAACATAAAAAAGCAGCAGTTGCAATCCTAGTTTCTGACAAAACAGACTTTAAATCAGCAAAGATCAAAAAACACAAAGAAGGGCATTACATAATGGTAAATGATTCAATTCAACAAGAAAATCTAACTATCCTAAATACATATGGACCCAACATAGGAGCACCCAGATTTATAAAGCAAGTTCTTAGAGGCCTTCACAGAGACTTAGACTGCCAGGCAATGATAGTGGGAGACTTTTTAACACCCCACTGACAATATTAGACAGATCATTGAGACAGACAATTAACAAAGATATTCAGGACCTGAACTCAGCACTGGATCAAATGGACCTGGTGGATATCTACAGAACTCTCCACCCCATAACAACAGAATATACATTCTTCTGATCACCGCATGGCACTTACTCTAAAATCGACCACATAATCGGAAGTAAAACACTCCTCGACAAATGCAAAAGAACTGAAATCATGACAAACAGTCTCTTGGGCCACAGAAGAATCAAATTTGAAATCAAGATTAAGAAATTCACTCAAAACCATGCAATTACATGGAAATTGAATAACCTGCTCCTGAATGACTTTTGGGTAAACAATGAAATTTAGGCAGAAATCAAGAAGTTCTATGAAACTAATGAGAACAAAGATACAAAGTACCAGAATCTCTGGGATACAGCAAAGGCAGTGTTAAGAAGGAAATTTATAGCACTAAATGCCCACATCAAAAAGTTAGAAAGATCTCAAGTTAATAACCTAACATCACTACTAAAAGAACTAGAGAAGCGAGAGCAAACAAATCCCAAAACTAGCAGAAGACAAGAAATAACAAAAATCAGAGCTGAACTGAAGGAGACAGAGACATGAAAAACCCTTCAAAAAATGAAAGAATCCAGAGGCTGTTTTTTTTTCTTTGAAAAAAAGTAATAAAATAGACCACTAGCTAGACGAATAAAGAAGGAAAGAGAGAAGATTTGAATAAACACAATCAGAAATGATAAGGGGAATATTTACCACTGACCCCACAGAAATACAAACAACCACCAGAGAATATTGTGAACACCTCTGGGCACATAAACTAGGAAGTCTAGAAGAAATGGACAAATTCCTGGACACACACACCTCCCCAAGGCTGAACCAGGAAGAAACTGAATCCCTGAACAGACCAGTAATGAGTTTGGAAATTGAGGCAGTAATAAATAGCCTACCAACCAAAAAAATCCCAGGACCAGATGGATTCACAGCTGAATTCTACCAGATGTACAAAGAGGAACTGGTAGCATTCCTACTGAAACTATTTCAAAAACTTGAGAAGGAGGGACTCCTCCCTAACTCATTCTATGAGGCCAGCATCATCCTGAAACCAAAACCTGGCAGAGATACAACAACAAAAGAAAACTTCAGGCCAGTATCCTTCATGAACATCAATGCAAAAATCCTCAACAAAATGCTGGCAAACTGAATCCAGCAGCACATCAAAAAGCTTACCCACCACGATCAAGTTGGCTTCCTCCCTGGGATGCAAGGTTGGTTCAACATATGCAGATCAATAAATGTGACTCATCACATAAACAGAACTAAAGACAAAAACCACATGATTATCTCAATAGATGCAGAAAAGGCTTTTGATAAAATTCAACATCGCTTCACGTTAAAAACTCTCAATAAACTAGGTATTGAAGGACCATGCCTCAAAATAATAAGAGCCATCTGTGACAAACGCACAGCCAACATCATACTGAATGGACAACAGCTGGAAGCATTCCCCTTGAAAACCGGCACAAGACAAGGATGCCCTCTCTCACCACTCCTATTCAACATAGTATTGGAAGTTCTGGCCAGGGCAATCAGGCAAGAGAAAGAAATAAAGGGCATCCAAATTGGAAGAGAGGAAGTCAACCTATCCCTGCTTGCAGATGACATGATCCTGTATCTAGAAAACCCCGTTGCCTCAGCCCAAAGGCCTCTTAAGCTGATAAACAACTTCAGCAAAGTCTCAGGGTACAGAATCAATGTGCAAAAATCACTAGCATTCCTATACACCAGCAACAGTAAAGCCGAGAGCCAAATCAGCAATGAACTCCCATTCACAATTGCTACAAAAAGAATAAAATACCTAGGAATACAGCTAACTAGGGAGGTGAAAGATCTCTACAAGGAGAACTACAAACCACCGCTCAAAGAAATCGGAGATGACACACAAAAAAATGGAAAAACATTCCAAGCTCATGGATAGGAAGGATCAGTATTAAAATGGGCATACTGCCCAAAGCAATTTATAGATTCAATGCTATTCCCATTAAACTACCATTGACAGTCTTCACAGAACGAGAAGAAAAAAAACTATTTTAAAATTCATATGGAACCAAAAAACAAAAAAAGCCCGAATACCGAAGGCAATCCTAAGCAAAAAGGACAAAGCTGGAGGCATCATGCTACCTGACTTCAAACTATACTACAAGGCTACAGTAACCCAAACAGCATGGTACTGGTACAAGAACAGACACATAGACAAATGGAACAGAACAGAGAACCCAGAAATGAGACCACACACCTACAGCTATCTGATCTTCGATAAACCTGACAAAGACAAGCAATGGGGAAAGGATTCCCGGTTCAATAAATGGTGCTGGGATAACTGGCTAGCCATGTGCAGAAGATTAAAACCGGCTCCCTTGCTTACACTATATACAAAGATTAACTCAAGATGGATTAAAGACTGACATGTAAAACCCCCAACTATGAAAACTCTGAAAGACAACTTAGGCAATGCCATTCAGGGCATAGGCATGGGCAAAGATTTCATGATGAAGACGCCAAAAGCAATTGCAACAAAAGCAAAAAATTGACAAATGGGGTCTAATAAAATTAAAGAGCTGTGCACAGTGAAAGAAACTATCAACAGAGTAAACAGACAACCTACAGAATGGGAGAAAATATTTGCAAACTATGCATCTGACAAAGGTCTAATATCCAGCATCTATAAAGAACTTAAACAAATTTACAGGAAAACAAACAACCCCATAAAAAAGTGGGAAAAGGACATGAACAGACACTTTTCAAGAGGAGACATACATGCAGCCAACAATCATATGAAAAAAAAAAGGTCAGCATCACTGATCATTAGAGAAATGCAAATCAAAACCACAATGAGATCCCAACTAATATTAGCCAAAATGGCCATTATTAAAAAGTCAAAAAATAACAGATGCTGGCGAGGCTGTGGAGAAAAAGGAATGCTTATACACTGTTTGTGGGATTGTAAACAAGTTCAGCCACTGTGGAAGACAGTGTGGTGATTCCTCAAAGACCTAAAGACAGAAATACCATTCAACCCAGCAATCCCATTACTGGGTCTACACCCAAAGGACTAAAAATCATTCTGTTACAAAGACACATGCATGTGTATGCTCATTGCAGCACTACTCACAATAGCAAAGACATGGAATCAGCCTAAATCCCCAACAGTGACAGACTGGAGAAAGATAATGTGGTACTATACACCATGGAATACTATGCAGCCGTAAAAAAGAAAGAGATCATGTCCTTCGCAGGGACATGGATGGAGCTGGAGGCCCTTATCCTTAGCAGACCAACACAGAAAGAGAAAACCAAATACTGCATGTTCTCACTTATAAGTGAGAGTTAAATGATGAGAACATATGGACACACAGAGGGGAACAACACACACTGGGGCCTTTTGGAGGATAGAGGGTGTGAGGAGGGAGAGGATCAAGAAAAACAACTAATGGGTACTAACCTTAACACCTGGGTGATGAAATAATCTATGCAACAAATCCCCTATGACACAAGTTTACCTACGTAACAAACCTGCACTTGTACCCCTGAACTTAAAAGTTTAAAAAAAAAAGGAGTTAGTGGCTAATAAACTCTAAATAAAGCATTTCAGACTTAAAAACAAAATCTGGCCAGGTGCCGTGGCTCACGCCTGTAATCCCAGCACTTTTGGAGGCCAAGGCAGGAGGATCGCTTGAGGTCAGGAGTTTGAAACCAGCCTGAGCAGCAAAGCAAGACCCCGTTTCTACAAAAAAATAGAATTAAAAGAAAAATTAGTTGGGTGGAGTCATGAGTGCCTGCAGTCCCAGCTACTCGGGAAGCTGAGGTGGGAGGATCTCTTGAGCCCAGCAGTTCAAGGCTACTGTGAGCTATGATCACGCCACTGCACTCCAGCCTGGGTAACAGAGCAAGACCATGTCTCAAAAAAAAAAAAAAAATTCATCATTTCTAATTTTGCCTCTTCCAAGAATGGAAGCAAATTAACCTATTCAGTACTTTGTTTTCTCTTGAAAAATACCAGTCAGTTGTTAGGCTCAAAACCCTTTGATAGAACATATCCATATCACTGGCCCCAGGGTGCTCTTGGGCATATTGGAAATCCACTCACTTAGCTCAGCTGTGGATTAGCTCAACTCTTAGTTACGAGGCCAGGACATGTCTGCACCCTAACCTCCTTAAGCCTGCAGCTCATCAGAACCAAAGACCCTGGCAGAGTTTGGTGGTAGTTCTTTTTTGTCAGACTTACAGTCAGGGGTTGGTGGGTTTGTGGGTAGCTCCATTCTAGTCCTGGGCTTTAATCTGTGAGTATGGCTTTTGTCTTCCATCTTGCTCAGGGTACTTTGGAACCGCTATACATTGCAGGAGCTTAGCTTCTGGTTACCATGGTTTGCTTCCAGAGCAACAAGCCTAGTACTTCAACATGGAGACAATTATCTTTTGTTTTTGTTTTGTTTTGTTTGTTTTGTCTTGGCCATGCCTTTTTGAGTTTACCTTTTTATATTTTGTCCATCATTGCCATGTGTTTGGAGCAGTGGGCATTCCATAACATGAACTCACTGTACCATCACGAATGGGAAGTAAGGGGAAACCTTTTCCATGTGGATTTTACTCTTCCCTGATTCCCTAAATTGGGTTTGCAAAATACTACTGCGCACTTTCTTGATGATTCGGGCTTATCTTTATGACTGTCTGTTTTTGTGTCAGACTGTGAAGAAGCATAAAAGTCTTTAGCTTGATTAATGCAATCCACGCTTCCTTTCTGGAAAAAAAAGGGGGGGCGCATTTTTTTACAGTTGCAATAAATCGTCTTAAGCCATGTTGGTGTATATCATATAGATTAGTGGTGGTGTTCTAGCTTACTTTCTGTGTGGGCAGGCAGGCACGGTAATTTATCCCCTGCACAACTAAAGATCACAAGGGCTAATGCTGTGTAAACCTGTGAACTCAGTGAAGGTTTTTCTCTGTTAGCCCCATCTTTCTCCATGGTCTACCCACTGATGGTGGCCACTCCCTCCAATTCAGGTACTCCCTCCAATTCAGGTACTCCCTCTCACCATCTGCTTTCTAACTTCCTCTCTGATGCCCTGACTGAGGCAGTGTCGTGTCATAGGAAGAGCACAAACTTGGAATGATCTGGGCTTGAATTCCATCTCTGACTTTTACTAGCCTGGGAAATTGTGGGAAGTTGCTTTCTTTCCTTGAGCCTGTGTTCCTACATATGCAAAGTGGGGCTAATAAATGCCAGCTAGCTGAAAAATCTGTGATGAAGAATGAATCTATACATGTGTATAAAGTGTGAGCAGCACATAAAAAAACACTCAGTACATAGTAGTTGTTTATCATTGTTGACAATATCACTGCTTGAGAGAAGAGGAGGAATCAGGGCTAGGCTGTGTGTTTGACAGGAATCAACATTCTACTTAGGGGGAAGCAGCAAATTTATGACAGGCAGAATTGGAAAAGTATGTGAAAATGTTAGGGGTCAGAGAGAGTAGGCAAGTTGTGAAGCACAGATATATTGGCAAGACATCTGAACTTCTAGGCCTGAGGGTTCCTGGATAGGAAGTTGGTTTGGGGTTTTGGCAGTCCGAAGGCTGAGAGCTGAAAGAACAGAATGGTCAGGGAACAGGTCAGAGAGCCAGATGAGAAAAGCTGAGTCTGGAGAGTTTTAGGGAGAGTGGTGTAGTAATGAAGGTGTGTGGAATCAATGAGACAGGCAGGCAGACACCCATGCTCGTGATGATGCATAGTTAAGGTGGCGCACATACTTCCACATCTAACTTCACCATCTCCCAAAACCCCACTGGAACTGCTACAAATGTGATTTTTGAAAGGATTAGAAGGATAGGAGTGAAGATGAAATAAAAAGGGTTGAAGAACAGGAAAGGAGGCAACAACTAAATTTTGGATGCTGAAGAACAGATGGATGAGTGGCAACTGACTTAGCAGATCCAAGAAGGCCACAAACTAGGAATTCTGAGACCTTAGTGGAAAAAGCAAAAAGCTAACTTGATTTACTCCTCACCCCCAGGAATCTTCAAAGGCTGGACCAGGGTAACTCTGGAAGTGGAGTTACCTCTGGAAGTGAAGGGGGATGGGTATCAAAATAATGAAGGCTGTTTGAAAACTCTTTTAAGAAGTAGATTCATTGCCAAATCCCCTCCTGCTGTCAATGCCAGTGAGGGGCTGGCCCTTCCCTGCTCTGACAGAAGCCTGGAGTGTTATTCCCTGGAGAGGGTAAAGCAGAGGGTCTCTGGATGGGGAGTTCCCAGACTTAGTTGAGGGCTGGGGTCCTGTACTGAAAACAGGGGTGTTGAGTGGAAGCATGTGTCCTGAAAGCTGTGAACTCCCAGTCTTCTTCCCTGCCCCTGCCCCTAAGCTTCTGGCAGCTGGAAGAGTGTTCTGTGAGCCATCTGACCAACCTAAGAGAAAAAGATCTAAGGAGACTCACACTGAAGGCTCCCCAGTAAAGGGCTCACTCAGCTGGGTTACTCCCCAATGAGGTACATATCTTGATACTGTGAGGAAGAAGACACCCATTCAATTGAGGGTACTTATTTTTGGAATAGGAGGAGAGACCTGAGCATTTTAGTTACTGCAAGGAAAGGAGCCAGGCAGAGAAGATGGAGAGATTAGACATTCTTGAGAGAAGAGGTAATTGATGGAGTGAGGCACCTGGGGAGGCAGGATGGGATCGAACCCAGAGCAGGAGTGGAAGTGACAGCCTGAGTCAGAAGAAAGCACCTTCATCTTTCGCTGAGATAGGATGAAAAGAAATGAGATCTGGTTATAGACTCAATTCGATCCATTATTATTTTGCAGCTACTATATCCAAGGCGTTGTGTGGGGTAGTGTTCATTCATCCATCCACTCATTCATCCAACATTTTTTGGAGCAACTACTGTGTTCCAGGCACTGTGCTGCGTGCTGGAGATACCGAGATAAGTCAGACAAGGTTCCAGTCCTCAAGGAGCTCACAGTCACAGGACGAAAGCAGGCTCACAACATAGGGCAATATGTGCTGTGAAAACTGAGCACAGGGGGCTGTGAGAACACGGAGCAAGGGACACTGTAGAGAAGGGAATGAAGCAGGTATGGAAATGGATATAGAACAAGACACGGACTGCTCTGTGCATTCAAGGGCAGAGAGATCTCATCCAGCAGGGCCCATCTGCAGAGGTTTCATGAAGTTAGGTGGTCTCTGAGTTGAAACCGAGAGGATGCCTAGGGTTTCTTTCAACCTGCAGTGACGTGGGGGTGGGGAAGGGGTGCCCACCAAGAGGTGAAAACAGATGCAAAGATCCAGAGGCAGGAAATTGCAAGAGGACATGTTCAGGGTAGAGGGAGAGGCCCTGGTTGAGCACCTGAGAAGCCCCGGTTGAGAGTATGCTGAGGCAAGTGGTAGGAGGTGCAGTTGTGAAGCAGGAATAGGATGAGATGCAAAAAATATCACTGAAGCAACATCACAAAATGCAGCCGGGTTGAACAAATGGATTGTGTAAAAAACACCAGACTGTGAAATGAGAAACCCGATTCTGTTTTAGGCCCAGCTCTGAAACAAACTTGCTCTTGATGTGGTATGTAGTGACTCAGTTAACGTCTCTGAACATTGGTTTCTTCATCCATCAAGTGGTAGCAGGAACACCTTTCCTGCCTGTCTCATGGGGTTCTCGTGAGGAGCATATAAGTCAGTGTACGAGAAAACACCTTTAAAAAACAACAACAACAACAACAACAACTCTTTAAAGTGCCGGTGCACACACGTGAAGGCTTATTATTGAGGAGACGCTTGTGCTGGGAACACAACCCTAACCCTAACCCTAACCCCTAACCCTAACCAGGGGAGCAGATGTACTGAAATATTCTCCTAAAGGGATCCAACAACATTCCGAAACTAGTTGTTAGGTAACATGGGGAGCGAATCAACTCCTGTTAATTTGGAATGTCTATATGTCAAATTTACATACAATAAAAATAGATTTGTACTATCCTGGTGGTCCACCGATGATAGTACAACAGGAATTATACACACAAAAACATGCAAATGTCCGATTGTTCTTCATTCACTCAACCAACATTCATTGACCATTCTGCTGTGCACTGAGGGCAGGCACGGTGGAGGCCAGACAAATAGAATTTCTGCCCTCAAGATCTCCTTGTACCACGGGAGACACATGTATTAACAGCCAATGTTAACACCAGGTAAGCACAAGGAGTCTGTGGGAGCTCAGAACAAGGGTACCTAAACCAGTCTTTTGCAGCTGAGGTTGTATTAATATGAAGTAGTACCATTGCCCCGATTTTACAGATGAGGAAACTGAGAGTTAGAGAGCAAGTGACAGAGCCAGTACTCTAACCCAGCTGTTTTAATTCTGAGTCCAGGGCTTTTTCTGTCTCGCCACAGCTGCCTCTTTTGCTTTGTAAATACTTTAGGTCTAATGCATATGGCAAAAGATAAGTTGTCTTGTGTGTCCCTGCCCATCCTAGACTGCCTGCTCCTTTCCAGAGACAAACAGGAATTTGGGGGTTAGAGCACTTCCGTGTGTCCAAAATGTTATATTTCAGATATAAGTAATAATAATAATAATTAATAATAAAAGTCCTCACCCTATCTATAAGTTCCTTTTGAAAGCTTCTCAAGAGTCCAGGAGTGTGTGTGCACACACGCGTGTACGTGTGGGTGTATATGTATGCACGTGTACGTGCACGCATGCAAGTGGGTGCGTGTGCATAGGCGTTTGGAGTAGGGAAGGTTGGGAAGCACTGGCTCCTGCATTTTCAACAAACCTAGATACAGAGAAAACGGAAAATGAGCCCAAACAAAAAGGAACTTGCAGAAGAAGGCAGGTGAAAATAACCAATGAGAGAAAAGAGTTCTCAGGAGACACCAGGAAAGCAGTGTCTGCTGGCCACATCTACTGCTTCACTGGCAGTTCCATTAAAATAAAATATATTCCACTAAAATATATATAGGGAAAGTGGTTTCCCCCATCATGTTCTTCTGGGAATTTTGTGGAAATTTCCTGACGTTGTGTGAGTCATAAAAGGAAAAAGAAATAATTTCCATTTCTGGAAATATTGCAGATTACATAACCCGAAATCCCTCCTTGCTACACAACACCTAAAAAAGCTGGGTAACTAGTGGTCTGTGGTTGCCAAAAATGACATCCTGTGAACATCCGGGAGCCTCAAGCAATCCCAACACTACGGCAACTGAAAAAAAAAAATGAAGGGATTGCACTAAGTAGCTGGTAAGATCCCTTTCATCCATTTCTTTGCACCATATCATTCTTTAGTTCTTGTATTCACTCATTCACTGGAACATTTACTGAGCACTGATTCTACATCAGGTATTGGCTGCGTTGTGTTTTGATGAATACAAAGTTGAAAGGCATGGTCCCTGTATTCAAATAGCTCACCACGTTGTGCAGTGGCTCTTGACCGGAGCTGCACATCAGAATCACTTGAGAAGGTTTGCAACAATGCATATGCCTGCCTTCCTCGCTGCCCTCAAGATTCTAACTTCATCCTGGAGGGAAATGAATAGCCCGGCATTCTTTCTGTGTTGATTTCTGAAACCCAGAGCCTGAAGGGAATTCAAAGTGTTGGACAGCATTCTATAGAAATATGAAAGGGAAAGGATTTCTTCTGGACAGGATAGATCCTCAAGCTCGGGGGAAGATGCAGAAGAGGCGAGACCTCTGTCATTTCCAAGAGGAGTGGGAACCTGGGCCCTGCTGCCCGACAGCAATGCCAAGGAGAGACGTGGATTGATTTGAGAGGCATTTTGAAGGTAGAGTCCACTGAACTTGGTGTCCAATTAATTGCGAGAGAGGGGTTGAGGGAGAGGAAGGTGTCAAGATGACTCCCAGGTTACTGGTTTGGTCAACTGGGCACACCTTATTCACACAGGGAATATTAGAAGAGGAGAGAGCTTGGAGACAAGATGTTTTCAGTCTTGGATATATTTGAGTTTGGGGTGCACGTGGAACAGAACATCCAGGCAGGGAAGTCCAAGAGGCAATTGGATACTCTTACCTGAAGCTTAGCAGAGTGTTCAATCTTGTATATCATTTTAAAGTGATTGCATCACTCCCAACCCTCTTAAAAACTTTCTGAGTAAAGCATAATACCAACTTTATACATTTCCTTTCAAAGAGTACACAAAAATCAGTTCTTTGTGCCTCAGGGAAGAGCCACACCCAGTTATCTATATAACCATATTTTGAGTACCACCTCGTGACTTTTCTGCAGCCTTCAGTACCTGCTTTTAAATGGTCACATATAATAAATGCACTAAAAGCAGCCATGTCTCATCACCGTTTGCTTAGGGCAGGATTCCCATCAGCAATGGATCTTCATATTTTTCCACTTCTGAGCCTAGGGAAGAAAAATCCATGAAGGTAACCAGTTCATAAAGCGGCTCTTCTTCCCAAAATTTCTTGTGACATGTGGCTTTGAGCAATTAGGGCTCTTTCAACCCCTAGGCCCTTCCTCACTTATCTTAAGCTGTCATTGAGTGTCTGGCACCCCAAAGCACCAATCTTTCTTTGAGGCTACATATTCATGAAAAGTCTTCCCCCGCCCCCATCACATTCCTCTTCCAGAGAATTTGTGGGAGCTTCTTAGTGCTCTGGGAGTTTTAAAGGGGAAAGCAATTTCCATTTCTGGAAACAGTGCACACTAGATAACCTGAAAACCCTCCTGTTACAAAGCACCTTTTAAAAGGCAGGATAAAATTTAATAAATATTCCTTTTAATGCACATGTGATGAACTTATGGTGGAAGTTGACCCTCAGGTGTCAAAAAACAAAGAGGAACCTAAAGAGCAGATCAATGGGCATTTGAATTTATGTTAGGGTGGTAGGGGAATGGATTCAATAACCACCAGGGAGAGAAGAAAAGCCTTGGTGCCTCACAAGGGCTACACAGTCAATGAAAGGATGGACTAGGAAAAAAAAGTCTTCCCACCACCATGGTGAGATGACAAGAGAGTTTTTTTCTTCATGGGTTCTGGTGGGAGAAAATAAAATGCTTCCCCTGGTCATTTGTAACTCTAAGGCTATTGTCATGTAGGTCTAGGGTTGGAATTAATACCTCTTATTTAGGTCTTGAAAACCCCAAGCTTACACATTAACATCAAAAAGATAACAGCCAGAGATACACCCCCAGTCAAACCTCAATGAAGTCACACAGATGAAGCCGTTTGAACAAATCCCTAAACTCACAAACAAAATTATAAAATACCTGAGGAAAAAAAAAACACTGCCTGTGATTGAGTATCAGCAAACACAATGATGAGCAGGATTACACTACCAAAAACTTTAGATTATAGAGCCAACCGAGAGTATAAAATAAGTTTGTGTAAGATACTTAGAAATAATAAGGAATCCAAACATATGAGAAAGATCAAGATTCTATGGAAAAAGAAGAGGCCGGTTTCTTTCTTTAAGGAACCAAATAGAACTTCCGAAAATAAAAGACATTATTTCCAGTGACAGCAAAAGATCAGAGGATGGGTTTAAAAGCAGATTCATCTGCTTTAGTGAACTGGAAGATAGAAGTAAGGAAATTATTCAGAAGGCAGCAAGGAGAGATAGCAAATGTATAAACGGTTAAGAGACACAGAAAAACGATGCAAAGGTCCAAAAAACCTCTAATAGGAATGACAGAATCAGAGAATAAAGAGAGCAGGGGTAAACCAATAATCAAAAGGATACTGGCTGGAAATTTTCAGATTTGAAAACAGACATAGTTCCTCGTATTCTAAAAGCATGAGCCACAGCAAGAATCAATAAGACTGAATCACAGGGGAACCGGCGCAGGTCAACAAAGAAAAGGGGAAAGATCTTAAAATCAACCAGAAAGAAAAGACACAGTGCTATCAAAGGGATAATAAACTGACAGCAGACTTCTCACCAACTGCAATAAAAATGGAATCATATCACTAATGCATTCGGGGAATGGGGGGAAATGTCATACCCAACTAAACTACAATTCAAGAATGAGTGAAATAAAGATATTCTTTTTGATATATTTTAAAATATTTATTTATTTATTTGTTGAGACAAGGTCTCACTCTGTCGCCCAGGTTGGGGTACAGTGGTGCGATCATGGCTCACTGCAGCCTCGATCTCATGGGCTCAAGGGATCCTCCTGCCTCAGCCTCCCTAGTAGCTAGGATTACAGGTGTGCACCTCCATGCCTGGCTAATTTTTTTTTTTCCCCGAGTAGCTGGGACTACAGGTGAGCACCACCACTCCCGGCTATTTATTTATTTATTATTTTGTAGAGACAAAGTCTCATTATGTTGCCCAGCCTGGTCTTGAACTCCTGAGCTCAAATGATCCTCCCACCTCGGCCTCCCAAAATGCTGGGATTACAGGTGTGAGCCACTGCACCCAGCCAATAAAGATATTCTTCAACAAAGGTTGAGAGGGCTGACCACTCACAAACCCTCACTGAAAGAACGACTTAAAGATGTTCTTCCATTAAAAGGAAATTGAACGAAAAGAACAAAGCAAGATGCAACAGAGGAATGGTGAACAAAGAAACTAGTAACCATGGCCATGAGTCCAAAAAAAAAAAAAAAAAAAAGACTGCATAAAAACAATATGACTGACCAAATTATAACTAAATACTGGACAGCATTGACTTGTAAGACAAGGTCCTTGCATTGTTTGCGGTGAAATTGGAGACGATTAAGATTTGATAAAATGAAGTGTTTGCGATTAAAAATAAAAAGACCTTGATAATTTCATATCCGTTAGTGTGGATTCAGATCCATTAGAAAGCTTACATTTATCTAAAACTAACTCCAAGTCAGCCGGAATATATCCCAGGAATAAAAAAATAACCCTTCAAAACCAGAGATTTTGTAACTGAACTCCGGTCCAGGCCATTCATCACCTGAAGGCCAAAAACTCAAAGAGAGGAGCTTTGGTGAAAGGAAAGTTAGCTTTATTTGAGAAGCCAGCAACCGGGAGGAGTCAGTGAACTAGACTTCAGTGATCACCTCTCTGAGTTGTGCCTCTGGATTAGGGGTTTTTAAGGGAAAGCAGAGGAAATAATGATCAAAACATTCTTCTAAAACGTATTCAGTCTCAGGTGGGCAATTAATCACTGCTTTCTTGGTCAATGTTTTGTGACCTTCTACAGGCACCGTCAGCCTATTCTTACCAGGCTGGTCAGCCCCTTCCCAGAGCTGCTGGTTGGCGTGTTTTCTTTTACCTCTGTTGAAGGTCCTGTTTTCCTGAGGCTATTTTTAGTGAATAATCTACAAACTCAAGCAAAGCAATAATCATATTAAAGTAAGCAAGCTTTTATCTTAACTTGGAGTCAGTAACATTACAATTTATTTGTAAAAGATGGCAGAGTGAAGAAAGATAAAAGAATCTCCCTTCCCCGATCCTACTAAATAAATTAAAAAATAATAAATAAATAATGGTAAAAAGCAGAATGAGAAGAAGAGAAGACTAAGGAGGAGAAGCAGGAGAAGGAGAGAGGGAGGCAAGTGGCTTCCCAGGATTATATATATATATATATTTACATAAATATACATATATGCATATATACACGTATACATATACGTGTATATATACATACATGCATTATACATGTATGTATATCTACATGTATATTATATATGTATTTATATCTACATGTATATTATATATGTATTTATATAAATACATGTATATTATATATGTATTTATATAAATACATGTATATTACATATATAGATATAAATATAAATACATGTATATTACATATATATTTATATAAATATGAATACATCTATATTACATATATATTTATATAAATATAAATACATCTATATTACATATCTATTTATATAAATATAAATACATGAATATTACATATATATTTATATATACTTACATGTATATTACACATATATTTATATAAATATACATACATGTATATTACACATATACTAATATAAATGTACATACATGTATATTACACATATACTTATATAAATGTACATACATGTATATTACACATATATTTATATAAATGTACATACATGTATATTACATATATATTTATATAAATATACATACATGTATATTACATATATATTTATATAAATATACATACATGTATATTACATATATATTTATATATATATGCATGTATATTTACAGGTATTTATATACATATACATACGTGTATATTTACAGGAATTTATATACATATACATACATGTATATTTACAGGAATTTATATACATATACATACATGTATATTTACAGGTATTTATATACATATACATACATGTATATTTACGGGTATTTATATACATATACATACATGTATATTTACAGG
Organism: Gorilla gorilla gorilla; assembly: GCF_029281585.2. Classification (NCBI taxonomy): domain Eukaryota; kingdom Metazoa; phylum Chordata; class Mammalia; order Primates; family Hominidae; genus Gorilla; species Gorilla gorilla. Next base: position 166,981,817 of record NC_073247.2, read on the forward strand.
TATGTATATACATATACATACATATATTTACATGTATTTATACAAATATAAATACATGTATATTTATGTATGTATATAAATAGAAATACATATATATTTATATAACTATAAATACATGTATATTTATGTATTTATGTAAATAGAAATACATATATATTTATATAACTATAAATACACATATATTTATATATATATTTACATATATTTAAATAACTATAAATACATACATATTTATATATATTTATGTAACTATAAATATATATATATTTACTTATATAACTATAAATACACATACATATTTATATAACTATAAATACATATACATATTTATATAACTAAATACATATACATATTTATATAACTATAAATACATATATATTCATATAACTATAAATGCATACATATTCATATATATTTATATAACTATAAATACGTATATATTCATACATATTTATATAACTATAAATACGTATATATTCATACATATTTATATAACTATAAATACGTATATATTCATACATATTTATATAACTATAAATACGTATACATTCGTACATATTTATATAATTATAAATACGTATATATTTAGACATATTTACATAACTATAAATATGTGTATATATACATATTTATATAACTATAAATATGTATATATTTATACACATTTATATAACTATAAATACGTATATATTTATATACATTTATATAACTATAAATACGTATATATTTATATACATTTCTATAACTATAAATACGTATATATTTATATATAACTATAAATACGTATATATTTATATATTTATATAACTATAAATACGTATATATTTATATATTTACATAACTATAAATAAGTATATATTTATATATATTTATATATTTATATAACTATCAATAAGTATATATTTATATACATTTATATATTGATATAACTATAAATAAGCATATATTTATATATTTATAAAACTATAAATAAGTACATATTTATATATATTTATATAACTATAAATAAGTACATATTTATATATTTATATATTTATATAACTATGAATAAGTACATATTTATATATTTATATAACTATGAATAAGTACATATTTATATATTTGTATATCTATAAATAACTATATACTTATATATTTTTATATAACTATAAATAAGTATATATTTATATATTTGTATATCTATAAATAACTATATATTTATATATTTTTATATAACTATAATAAGTATATATTTATATATTTATATAACTATAAATCAGTATATATATTTATATAACTATAAATCAGTATATATATTTATATAACTATAAATACATATTTATAAGACTATAAATACATACATATTTATAAGACTATAAATACATACATATTTATATGACTATAAATACATATATATTTATATGACTATAAATACATATATATTTATATGACTATAAATACATATATATTTATATGACTATAAATACATATATATTTACATATTTATATGACTATAAATACATATATATTTACATATTTATATGACTATAAATACATATATATTTACATATTTATATAACTATACATATATGTATTCACATAACTATAAATACATATATGTAGTCACATAACTATAAATACATATATGTAGTCACATAACTATAAATACATATATGTAGTCACATAACTATAAATACATATATGTAGTCACATAACTATAAATACTTATATGTAGTCACATAACTATAAATACATATATGTAGTCACATAACTATAAATACATATATATGTAGTTATATAACTATAAATACATATATATGTATTTATAACTATAAATACATATATATGTATTTATAACTATAAATACATATATATGTATTTATAACTATAAATACATATATATGTATTTATAACTATAACTACATATATATGTATTTAACTATAACTACATATATATGTATTTATATAAGTATAACTACATATATATGTATTTATATAAGTATAACTACATATATATGTATTTATATAAGTATAAATACATATATATGTATTTATATAAGTATAAATACATATATATGTATTTATATAAGTATAAATACATATATATGTATTTATATAAGTATAAATACATATATATGTATATAACTATAAATACATATATATGTATATAACTATAAATACATATATATGTATATAACTATAAATACATATATATGTATATAAGTATAAATACATATATATGTATATAAGTATAAATACATATATGTATATAACTATAAATACATATATGTATATAACTATAAATACATATATGTATATAACTATAAATACATATATATATAACTATAAATACATATATGTATATAAGTATAAATACATATATGTATATAACTATAAGTACATATATATGTATGTATATAACTATAAATACATACATATGTATGTATATAACTATAAATACATACATATGTATGTATATAACTATAAATACATATATATTTACATACACATGTTTATATATAAATATACATATATGTATTTATATCTATTTATATATAGAAATATATACGTATTTATACATAGAAATATATACATATGTATATATACACATTGAGATATATAAATATATACACATTGACATATATAAATATATGCACATTTATATATAAATATATGCACATTTTATGTATAAATATATGCACATTTATATATATAAATATATACATATAATATATGCACGTATGTATACATATGTATACATATATACGTATATATACACATATGTATACATATATACGTATATATATACACATATGTATACATATATAAGTATATATACACACATATGTATACATATATAAGTATATATATACACATATGTATACATACATAAGTATATATACACATATGTATACATATATAAGTATATATACATATATACATATACATACATATATATGCATATATATAATACATAGGTATTCATATATACATGTATATTATATATGTGTTTATATATGCATTTATATATGTATTATACATAGTACATATATATGTATTATATGTACATATATAGTACTATATTTATATAGTACATATATAGTACATATATATGTACTATATATATATAGTACTATATATATATAGTACATATATAGATATGTATAAATTCTTGTGGGGAGGATGGCTGGTTTAGCACACTTCTCATTCTGTCCCCACCCCCTGGAAGCAATACTGAGGAAAAACAATGTGAGCCAGTTAGATCCTGAGAATGGGATGTAAGGCTCTCTGACTTGAGGAGAAATGGACTGAGAGAATAAGCAGAAAAAAATTAAGTTAATACCTTTGTGAACAGAAGCCCTCAACTGCCACTCCTAGATTTCACCAGCGGTAGGAAGGCTCCCAATTCTTTCCATTTTCCAAGACACCGTGCTGAGTTGGGCAAACAAAACAAAACCCTCAGAGTAAGACACACCCTTGCATGGATGGACTAGAGCATGATACATGATATTTAGCAAGATCTTAGAAGAAAAGGTAGATTGAAATCAACATCCCGCCTGCCCTCAAATTATCACCGTCAGAATGTTAGAGCAAATAGAACATCTGACAATGTTTTCCATAACTGAAATAAAAATAAATGGTTTAGCAATGATGCTAACAATCTACAGGGATAGAGAGGGAGAGGGAAAAGGAGAGAAGAGAGGAGAGAGAGAGGGAGGGAGGAAGGAAGGAAGAAAGAAGGAAGAAAGGAGGGAAAAAGAGAAGAGGGGAGGCGGGAAGGAAGAAAAAGAAGAAAAGAAATAAAGAAGGAAATAGAAAGAAAGAAAGAAGAAGAAAGAAAGAAAAAAGAAAGAAGAAAGGAAGAACAAAGAAAGAGAAAGAAAGAAACCATCATAGTATACAAAAGACAGATAACCATCACAGACTGGAAGAATGCATAAAACAAGGAACAGATGCAACTAAACCTAGAGTTCTCTAAGCCACAGTAAAATTTAAAATATGATTTCAACTTAACAAAGTTTCAAAGACCAGATGATTGGCAACCGAATATGATTTTTTTTTTTTAAAAAAAGGAGATTACTGAGCTCAGAAAAGAAACCGAGAACTCAAAGAACCACATGGTGGATCAAAGAAGTAAATTAGGAAGAGCAAGATGCAGAAGAGACATGCACACAAATCGAAACAAGGGCATGGAGGAAGGACTTTAGATAGTCACGCTAATGCTGATCCAACATTAAGATAATTTACATGCCTTAAGTAAAGAGCCAAATAAATGGGATAGAAAAATATCCACAGATGCCATATGTGAAAAGTTTCCAGAAATAAAGGAAGAATTGAACCTGCTCCTCAAAAGGACAAAGTCTCTACCATGAAAAATTGATGCAGAACAATCAATATTGAGATATATTCTAGTTGTGTTATGGTACTTCAAAAAAAATTAAAGAATTTCTTAAATTCTTTAAATTAAAAACACCTAAGCACGTGCGCGCACACACACACACACACACACACACACACATCAATTACTTACACATCAATATAAAAGTAAAATGTAACATCTCCAGAATGTTTCTGCTCCTGGGTGAGATGAAGCATGCACACTCTACTGAATGCAGCTATAAAATGTGGACACAGTGCATGGGCCAGCTATTTGAGGACTCTGAAAAGTAATTGGAAGGAGGCAGACCGGGGAAAGACTACAATTTGAAGCACCACTGAAACAGCAGTGAATTTGACATTTTCCCCCCTTTAGTATCCTTGGCTCAATGTAGCCTGCAAGTTAGAAGTAGACAGTGGTGTGAACAGAGAGAGCTCTGGTTCTGACTTGAGAAGAGGGAAAAGGGAATACTAACCCTCAGCGATAGTTAAGGGAATCCCCAGTTTTTCTTTCTTCTTTTCTTTGTACTTTCATGTTCTAGCCCACAGGCAATCCTGTGGCAGCAGTGGTGGTGACACAGAGGCAGTGACAGTGACAGTGGCAGCCGCCAGGGCCTTCAGGTGATTAAAGCTCTGAAGGAAAGCAACCTTCCTCTCTGATTGTAGGTCCCAAGAGGGTGCCTGTGACTTCTTTTTCCCCTCTTTGGTCTTCCTGCCGAATCACACCACAGGAAGGCAAAGGCACAGGAAGCGTGTGGCAGAGAAGAGTCACTAAAGCGACAGCAACAGCTTCATGGCTACAAGGTTGAAAAGGGGAAGCTGAGGGAACCAGAAAGTGCTGGGGAGATTGCAGGGAGGGATGAAGTGCTTGGGAAAGTAAACCCATGAAGCTGTGTATGAGCTTCTGGGCTTACCCCCCAAGGTGTGTATGTACAGATGTGATCCTGTACGACATACAAAGGACTTTGAGAACTGCACTGAGTAAGGGATATAGACCTCGCCAGCTCCAAGACTGCTGATCATGCTTAACAGAACCAAATACCATTGCAAAGGCTTTGAAATGGAACTAACAATAAAACCCCCGGTCAGAACATGTGGCCTGAGCCTAAGTGACTGGGGGAAAAATGAGTGGAGACTTGGGGATCTGTGGGAATATGACAAAAGAGCTACCTTTTGTGTCATCATAGTGACAGAAGGAAAGGAGGAAGGGGGTGGGACTGAAAAAGTATTCAAATAAATAATGGCTGGAAGATTCTAAATATGGCAAAAGACACATGCCTGTACGTTTAAGAAGCTGAGTGAACCCCAAACAGAATAATCTTAAAGAAACTTACACCAAGAAGCATCACAGTCAAACTTCTGAAAACTAAGGACCTAGGAAAAAAGTCCCAAAAGCAGAGAGAGAGAGAGAAAGGAAACCTTACCTATACGGGAAAAGGAATTAGAATGGCAATATATTTCTCATTAGAAACCATGGAGGCCAGAGGAAGTGGCATAACACTTCTCAAGTGGCGAAACAAAAGAACCAGAACCCTGTCTACAAAGTGAAATTACCTTCAGGAATGCAGGGGAAATCAGGACATTCGCAGAAGAAGGAAAAGTAAGAGAGATTGTTGCCATCAGACCTACCCTTACCTCTACGCTTAGAGAAGCTTCCTGCATGAGATTCCACTAGGCATGTAAAATGCCTTGGCTGAGCATGACCTGCTCACCAATTCTCTCTAATGCGGACATTTATCATGCTGCCCAGTGTTGGGAAGATATGTCTTAGAATTTCTCACGAGCTCCTAGTACAAGTCTGGTCTAGTTTCTGCCTCCAACCCCTCCACTGAAATTGCTCTTGCCAAGGCCCCCAGCAACACTTGCATTGCTTAACTCAGTGAACAGGTTTTAATGCTTATCATTTTGGAACTCAGCAAGTGTTTCTGAGTTTGTCCCTTCTTGTTCAGTTCCTCTGGCTTCCTTCTGCACCTTTGCTCTCATCTCTTTCTGGCTTGATTATCTTTTAGCGTGCCCCCCCCCACCCCGCACCAACTTTATCTGTGGAGACACTCCTCTAGTCTTCTTCCAATGATGTTCCTCTTTTGCTTGCCCCTTAAAAGAAGTTGTCCTTGGTCCCCTTATATATTCTCTCTATGTGCTCTCCCTGAATGGTCTCAACTACATTCATGGCTTCAAGAACTACCCTGATGAGTCGCAAATCTGTATTTTCAGTATTGACTTCACTCCTGAACTCCTAAGCCAAATCTCCTTCATCTCCATCTGGATATCCCACAGGCATTTCAAATTTCACATGCTCAAGACTGAACTCATCTTCCTACCCATACGCAGACCTCCTCCTTCATCCCATTTCTCCAGGAATGACTCCAAAGTCTGTGGTCACCTCACTCTATCCCTGTGGAGTCATGCTAGAGCTTTTTCACTTCCCCATCGCCACTCCCCTCCCCTGCCAACCAATGCCCCGCTTTTCCAATTGGCTAACTTGTACTCATTCTTCAAGCTTCATATTGGACACCATTTCTCCAGGAACATTTCCCCAACCCCAAACGTCTGTGTAAAGTACTCCTCTTATGTGTTCCTACAGCACTTTCTTAGTCCATCTGTGTTGCTATAAAGGAATACCTGAGGCTGGGTAATTTATAAAGAAAAGAGGTTTATTTGGCTCATGATTCTGCAGGCTGTACAGGAAACATGGTGCTGGCATCTGCTTGGTTTCTGGTGAGGGTCTCAGGCTGCTTCCACTCGTGGCATAAGGTGAAGGGGAGCCGGCAAGTGCAGAGATCACATGGTGAGAGAGGAATCAAGGTGGGGTGGCGGGGGGAGGTGCTACACTCTTTTTTAACAACCAGCTCTTGTGGGAATGAATCAAGTGAGAACTCACTCATTACTGCGAGGCTGGCACCAAGCCATTCATGAAGGATCCACCCCATGACCCAAACACCTTCCATTAGACCCCACCTTCCAACAGTGGGTATCAAATTTCCACATGAGATTTGGAGGGGTCAAACAAACCAAACTATAACCAGCACCTTGAACTTCCCCTCTCATAGCACTTATCACAGTATAGTGTTGTCATTGTCTGGCTCCTTGTCTGTATGTTCCACCAGACTGCATGCAGGGATCTGATCTATATTTCTCGTTGGTGTTGTCTCAATGCTTAACACAGTATACCTGGCACTACCCTTCAATATTTTTTGAAGAATGAGCAAATGAATTATCATATCTCCAGCTAGGTTTGCCAGTATGAGTGATATGTAGTGAGTGTCTACTGTGTGCCATTTTACTACCTAAACTTTTTATGGACTCTGTCCCCTAATCTTATCTACCAATGCCATTGTCTTAGTTGAGATATCTGTCATTTCTTGACTGGTATAATACAGCAGCTTTCTAATTCCAATCCCAGTCCTCTCTGTTCTATTCTCCACACAGCTTCCAGGGTGATCTTTCTAGAGGCAAATCAGACCATGTCACTCCCAAGCTGAAAGACCACAGTGGGTTCAGTGTAGCCTACAGGGTATTCTAAAACCTGAGCATGGCATAATAGAACCTCCATGTCTTGGCTCCTGCCTACCTCTTTCCCAGCCACATCAGCCACTACTGCTCCACTGGCATCGTGCTCTCCAGCCTTAATGAATTGGTTACAACTCCCCTCCTCCCACCGGTGCCTTGGCTTCTCATCATGCTACAGATTCTTTAACACACACATTGTCCTCCAAGAAGCTTGCCAGATCCACTCCTATTCTTTCAAAGAAACGTTTATTGACCACTCTTTATACACTATGACCAAATAGGATTTATCCCACAAATGTAAGGTTGGTTCAACATGTGAAAATCAGTTTATATAATACACCATATTAACAGAATGCATGGCGGAGCAGGGGGGGAGGGGGCTCATGGTCATCTTAATCATGTACAAAAAGGATCATTTGACAAAACGCAGTACCCTTTCATGAAAATAAATTCAACAAACCAGGAACAGAAAGAAACTTCTTCAACCTGATAGAGGGCATCCATGAAAAACCCAGAGATAATATCATACTTAATGGTGAAAGACTGGTTGATTTCCCCCTAAGATCAGGAATGCCACTTGTAACTCAACATCGTACTCAAAGTTCTAGTCAGGGCAATTAGTCAAGAAAAAGAAATAAAAGGCATCCAGATTGGAAAGGAACAAGTAAAACCATCTCTATTCATAGATGCATAGATGGCATCTTCTTATATAGAGGACACTAAAGAGTCCAACAAAAGAAAAAAAAAAAAACTGAGACGGTTTGGCTCTGTGTCCCCACCCAAATCTCATGTCGAATTGTAATCCCCACCTGTTGAAGGAAGGGCCTAGTGGGAGGTGATTGAATCATGGGGGCGGACTTCCCCCTTGCTATTCTTCTTATAGAGTGCTCACAAGATCTGATGATTGTTTGGAAATGTGCAGCGCTTCCCCCTTTGCGCGCGTTCTCTCTCTCTTCCTCCTGCTCCAACATGTGAAGAAGGTGCTTGCTTCCCCTTCGCCTTCCGCCATGATTGCACGTTTCCTGAGGCCTGCCCAGAAGCAGAAGCCTTGTACAGCCTGCAGAACCATGAGGCAATTAAACCTCTTTTCTTTATGAATTACCCATTCTCAGGCAGTTCTTTATAGCAGTGTAGGAACGGACTAATATGCCAACCCTGTCTGAGTATGCTCAGCAAAGCATATTCGGCTCAGCAAAGTTGCAGTATCCAAGATCAATCTGCAACAGTCAGTTGTATTTCTACACCCTAGCAATGAATAACATGAAAATAAGATTAAGGAAATGATTCATTTTACAGTAGCATCGAAACAATAAAATGTCGAGGAATAAATTTAACAAAAGGTGTACAAGATGTATACTCTGAAAATTACAAGACGTTGCTAAAATAAATTAAAGAAGACCTAAATAAATCGAAAGGCATTTTGTGTTAACGGATTGGAACACTTAATATTGTTAAGATGCCCATAATCTCCAAGGCAATATACAGATTCATTGTGATGCCTGTCAGGATCCAACCTGCCTTCTTTGTAAAAACTGACAAGCTGATCCTAAAATTCATAAGAAAATGTAAGGGGCTCAGATAGCCAAAACAATCTCAGAAAAGAAAAAAGTTGAAGGACTCACACTTCCCAATTTCAAAACGTACTACAAAACCGCAGTAATCCGAAAAGGGTGGTACTGCCATCGTGATAGATATAGTAGGTCAATGTTACAGAACTCAGAGTCAGGAATAAACCCATATATTTATGTAAAGTTTATTTTCAGTAAGAGTTCCAGCACCCCTCAGTGGGTGGAGGGGAAGAATAATCCCCTCAACAAACTGCGCTGGGACAACTGGATAGCCACATGCAAAAGAATGCCCCTGGACCCCTACCTCACATCACGTAAAGAATTAATTCAAAATGGATCACAGATCTAAATGTAAGGGCTGAAACTATAAAACTCTAAGAAGAAAACAGAGATGTAACTTTGCACGACCTTGGATTAGGCAACAGCTCCTTCAGTATGACACCAAAGGCAAAGCCACAGACATCTTTTCATTTGGCAAGTTGGACTACATCCAAATGTAAATCTTTTGGGCAACAAAGGGCTCTATCCAGAAAGTGAATGGGAGAAACATTTGCAAATCACATATCTGATAAGAGTCTATTTTCCAGAATATATGAATAAGTTTTAGAAGCCCACAGCCAAAATACAATCAACCGAATTAAAAAATGGGCAAAGGGCTTGAATAGACATTCCTCCAAAGCAGAGGTACAGAGGGCCAAGAAGCACATGAAAAGATGTCTTAGTCTGTTTTCTGTTGCCATAATTGAATACCCGACACTGAACAATTTATAAAGAAAAGAAATTTATTTCTTACCGTTCTGGGGACTGGGAAGTGCCCCGGCATCTGGGGATGGCAGAGGGTATCACATGGCGAGAGGGCAAGAGGGTGTATGTCGTTTCAGGCCTCTCTTCCTATTCTTATAAAGCCACCAGTCGCATCCTGGGGGTCTCACCCCGATGACCTTATCTAATCCTAATTACCGTCTCGAAGGCTGCGCCTCCAATCAACACGTGAATTTGGGGATTAAGTTTCCCAGACACACAATTTGGGGGACGCACTCAAACCACAGCAACATCATTAGCCATTTGGGAAATACAAATGAAAACCACCATGAGATAGCACTTCACACCCACTAGGATGGCCACTGTAAACAAAACAAAATGAGGCAAACAGAAAACAAGTTTTGATGAGGCTGTGAAGAAATTGGGACTCTCACGCACTACTGTTGGGAATGCGGAAGATTACAGCTGCTGTGGAAATCAGTTTGGTGGTTCCTCAATAAGTTAAACAGAATTACCACACGAGCCAGCAGTTTGACTCCTAGAAATAGACCCAAAAGAACTGAAAAGAGATATTCAAAGAAAAACCTGTAGAGAGATGGTCATGGCAGTGCTATTCACAATAGCCAGAAGGGGGAAATAACCTGTCCATCAACTGACGACTGGGTAAACAAAATGTGGCCTCCTATTTATACAACAGAATCGTACTCAGTCATTCAAAGGAAGGAAGTACTGATTCATGCCTCTACATGGATGAACCCTGATGAAACCATTACGCTAAGCGAAAGCAGCCAGACACACAAGGCCTCACATTTGGTCGTATAATTCCATCTATAGGAAATCTCCAGAACAGGCTAACCTCTATGGACAGAAAGCAGAGGGACTAGGGGTTGCCAGGGACTATCGGGAACGTGTGCATGGGCGGGGGGAGGGGGTGTGTGTGGGAGGGTGTGGGGGCTGGTAGTGGTGGTGTGGGAGGAGGCGTGCGGCAAGCGACTGCTTATAGGTACAGGGGTTTCGGTTTCTTTTCGGGGTGTTGAAAACGTTTTGGAACTAGGTGGTCGTGATGGATGTGCCACATTGTGAAGGCGTGGTACCCATCCTCCCCTCGCCCACCCCTTTGTCTTTCCCACGGTGTTCCCATCCAGTAGAAAGGGAAAGTTCCCACTGGCAAAGAGAGGGTCACCAGCGCGATTCCCCCTGCCCCGCCCCACCCCACCCCACCCCCACGGCCCTCCAGCCACTTCTAGGCCCAGGCCTGCTCCCTCGAGGCCAATGGGAAAGCGATGAGGTCACCTGACGGACGTGTGTCCCTCGTGAGGGGCCGTCAGCACATGCGTGCCCGTCACCGGATGTGCGTGCCCATTGGTCTCGGCTCCCTAGCCAATGAGGGGCTGGGCCCTGGTCGCTAGGATACACAGTACTGGACGCGGTAACTGTCGTCTTGAGAGCCATCTTGCCTAGCTGGGCCAAGCCGACATAGCACACTCAACGCCCAGCATGCCGAGGAGGAGGAGACATCGAGGGTCCTCCGGTGCTGGCGGCCGGGGGCGGACCTGCTCTCGCGCCGTCCGAGCGGAGCTTTCGTTTTCAGTGAGCCAGGTGGAGCGCAGTCTACGGGAGGGCCACTACGCTCAGCGCCTGAGTCGCACGGCGCCGGTCTACCTCGCTGCGGTTATTGAGTACCTGACGGCCAAGGTCCTGGAGCTGGCGGGCAACGAGGCCCAGAACAGCGGAGAGCGGAACATCACTCCCCTGCTGCTGGACATGGCGGTTCACAACGACAGGCTGCTGAGCACCCTTTTCAGCTCGACCACCATCTCTCAAGCGGCCCCTGGCGAGGACTAGCTTCTGACACCCGGCCCCCGGGACCTGACAGGTCCACTCGTCCACCCACCCGGCCCCAAATCCCCCGGCCTGAACCCCCGGCCTTAAACACCCTCCCCCCACAACCCGGGCCCCAGAGTCTTGGGCCTTCATTAATTCTGTCAATAAAGTGTTTAGAGGAACCCACCTGCCTGCTTCAGTCTCTTTGCCTTGGGGTGGGGGTGGGGGGGCGGTGAGATGGGTTGGGGGGTTGTGAGACCTCCACAGCTGGAGGGATGGAGAGGTGGTGGGGGTCTGGGGTTGGGTGGGAGTCAGGGATGGCACAGAGGAGCAGTCTCTCCCGGTGACAGTGCAGGGGGAGTGGCCCTGGGTGGGAAGGGGACACCCGCGCTGGTTCTGAGCAAGTCAGGGCCTGCCCGGGAAAGTCCTCAGCATGATGGTGTTCGTTGGGGCGGGTGGGCCTCAAGATCATGACTGCAGTGTTGCGACAGGACGGACTTCTAAGGCAACCGGGGTGGGGACGGAGAGGTGGACCCGGCGCTTGGCAAGGGGCCCTGGACGGGAAGACGGAGGAGTGAGTAGTCGGGGGGGGGCGGGGGGGGGGGGACAACAGTCCAGAAATGCACAGACATGGAATTAGGGTCACGAATTTAGTTGGGTCATGTTCAGATGGAGAGGCTGTGGGATGCCTTTAGCAACCTAGACCATTTGCATTGCAGCCGAGCTAGCAGCAGCTGGTGCCCCGCCAGGCCCCGCGTACCTTCCCAGGGTCCTGGATCCGCATCCCCGAGACCCTCGATTTGCATTCGCCGCTCACAGCCCGGCCAGGCCCCGCCTCCGATCCCGCTCTTTGCATATCACCAGGGCAAGGGGCAGGCTCGGGCTGGGGAGCCGGCGCGGGCACGGCGGCAGCCCGCCGAGGGGGACGCAGGGCACGTCGCCCCGCCCCGGCCCGCCCGCCAGCTGCGGCGGCGCGTCGGGAAGTGCTTGGGGCGGCGAGCATGGCGGCAGCGGCTGCAGGCCTGGGCGGCGGCGCCGGCCCGGGACCCGAGGCCGGGGACTTCCTGGCCCGCTACCGGCTGGTATCGAACAAGCTGAAGAAGCGGTTCCTGCGGAAGCCGAACGTGGCGGAGGCCGGCGAGCAGTTCGGACAGCTGGGCCGGGAGCTGCGCGCCCAGGAGTGTCTGCCCTACGCGGCCTGGTGCCAGCTGGCGGTGGCGCGCTGCCAGCAGGCGCTCTTCCACGGGCCCGGGGAGGCGCTGGCCCTCACCGAGGCCGCCCGCCTCTTCCTGCGGCAGGAGCGCGACGCGCGCCAGCGCCTGGTCTGCCCCGCCGCCTACGGGGAGCCGCTGCAGGCCGCCGCCAGCGCCCTGGGCGCCGCGGTGCGTCTGCACCTCGAGCTGGGCCAGCCGGCCGCCGCCGCCGCCCTCTGCCTCGAGCTGGCCGCCGCCCTGCGCGACCTGGGCCAGCCGGCCGCCGCCGCCGGTCACTTCCAGCGCGCCGCCCAGCTCCAGCTGCCCCAGCTGCCCCTGGCCGCGCTGCAGGCGCTTGGCGAGGCCGCCTCCTGCCAGCTGCTGGCGCGCGACTACACCGGCGCCCTGGCGGTCTTCACGCGCATGCAGCGCCTGGCGCGGGAGCACGGCGGCCACCCGGTGCAGTCACTGCCGCCGCCCCCGCCGCCGGCACCCCAGCCCGGGCCCGGGGCGACGCCCGCCCTACCGGCCGCGCTGCTTCCTCCGAACTCCGGCTCGGCGGCGCCCTCTCCCGCCGCCCTGGGCGCCTTCTCGGACGTGCTGGTCCGCTGCGAGGTGTCCCGCGTGCTGCTGCTGCTCCTCCTGCAACCACCGCCCGCCAAGCTGCTGCCGGAGCACGCCCAGACCCTGGAGAAGTACTCCTGGGAGGCTTTTGACAGCCACGGGCAGGAGAGCAGCGGCCAGCTTCCCGAGGAGCTCTTTCTGCTGCTCCAGTCTTTGGTCATGGCTACCCACGAAAAGGACACGGAAGCCATCAAGTCGCTGCAGGTGGAGATGTGGCCACTGTTGACTGCTGAGCAGAACCACCTCCTTCACCTCGTTCTGCAAGAAACCATCTCCCCCTCAGGACAGGGAGTCTGATCCATCCCATTCGCCCAATGACTTCTTTTTGCCCAGGCCGGGACTTTTTGCATCAGTCACGTTAACCAGATGACTTTGCCTGTTACCAAACCTCATGCATCCACGTTTGCGTCTGGGGAGGAATAAAAAGACATCGTTCCCGCTTCTGCGTTTTGTTATTCCTACTGCCGCCACAGGAATTATTTCGTTGGCTGAACGTTACCAGCACCCCAAGAACACGTTTTGATAGAATCAGAGTAGAGGACGTGGCTGTCTTCTAAAAAGCCACGACATGAAAATGACAATCCCTTTCGTCTCCTTCCTCCGCTGCTTCCACCCAACGCAGCCTCCTGCCTCCGCCTTTGTTTCATAGTGAGGATTTTATTTTGCACGGCGCCCTCCCTCTAAATACCTACCCTAGATGATTTCATCCTGCCCCTCACTTCTTAACATATTCCTGTGTCTTTGTAATGGCCAAATTTCTCCTTCCACTCGTCCGCACGGTACGTCTTCATGGGAGTCATTTTATTCCTTACAGCTTCCTTGTAACCACAGCCCTAAATCCATGATAAAGCTACTCTTGTACTCCTCATGTGTGGTTTTGGTGTCCGTCGTCTATAAAATGTGACTCTCTTACCTACTTGTCAGGAGGCCAGAAGCAGAACCAGATAGCTGTTTGGGCTCCAGGATGTATTCGTTCCTTTGAAATTTGCGCTATGCCTCCTATGTGGGCAACGAACCTGCAGAGATCATCTATGATGTGCTCCGTACTCAGGTGACTGCAATGCAGATACATCCAGTGCAGCGGGTCTGGTGCCGATGCATCGATTTGCATTGGAATTCACGGTTCTGGTTCCATTCCCAGAGGTATATGCAGTCTGGATCACAACAGCTTTTATTTGTAATAGGGATTTTTTTTTTTTTTTTCCGAGATGGAGTCTCACTCTGTCGCCCAGGCAGGAGCGCAGTGGCGTGATCTCGGCTCACTGCAACCTCCGCCTCCTGGGTTCAAGCGATTCTCCTACCTCAACCTCCAGGGTGCCTGGGATTACAGGCGTGCACCACCACGCTGGGCTAATTTTTGTATTTTTAATAGAGATGGGGTCTCACCATGTTGGCCAAGCTGGTCTGCAACTCCTGACCTCAAATGATCCACCCTCCTCGGCCTCCCAAAGTGCTGGGATTACAGGCATGAGCCACCACGCCTGGCCTGTAATAGGGATTTTGCTGCAACGTTTAGTTAAGTAGGTGAAATCAGAGTGCGTGGCCCTTTGGTGGTGTGCGATCACGTGACTGCAAGGCAGCCTCCGTGTTCCCCCAAAGCAGGATGGCGTTCCGTTTGAGAACACTTAAGTTTCCAAGGCTTTCTGGCTCAAATGGAGCGTGCCCCCCAACTAAGCTGTTTTCTTATTTATTGCGTCTTTTTAATCCTTTTGATGGTGACAACAAGAACTCTTCAGAATATAGCCTCTTTCTCAAACTTTCAACCCTGGGGAAATGCATCCTTTGGGCCGAAGTTGCACACAATACTGATCTTCGGGGCTGAGATGTAAGGACACAGTTTGGAGTAGTTGTTTTTGTTTTGCGTCTTTTTGCGGGGGAGAGGTGTGGAGGGTTGTCACTGTGAGTTGAGTGCCTCCAAATGGGTGGGACTTGTAGGGTGTTCTTTTCTGCTTCTATTTCTATGTCGACAGTGTGGAAGTAATGGGAAGCACAGGAGAGGCCCATTCCACCATCATTCCTCTTTCTCTCACTTGGCTGCCAGGAAGGGTCCTACGGAGCCCTGAACGCCTAGCCCAAATTATTGTAAAAGCGGTTGAAGGGCTCATGCTCCTTTGCTCTTTGGCTCTTTCCTGGTATGCTCCTCTTAACCCGGGCTGCAGACCTGGCCGGCTGGCTTCTTGTCAGGTTCAGGAGCTACGGAGCATGACTGGTGACCAGTTTGGGATTTGGGCTTCAGGAGAAGCCTCCTTAGGCCTCCGGTCCAAACTCCTTGCGTCAGGGAGGTGAGGGGAAGGATAACCAGACGGTCAGGTAGTGGGTATCTGAGCATAATTCTAGGAAACACTAAAACTCCTCGTTTTCCATTTGCCGTGGGCTCATTCATGTATCTCCCTCAGAAGCTTAAGAGCAGTGATAACTGGGCCGAGGCCAGATTTCAGCATTTTTGAGAATTCTCTCATAATGTATCACATCAATATGAAAAGTCAACACTGATTTCTAGCATGCCAAAAGCAAATACTTTCAGAGGACATGATTAGTTTGCTTTTTAACTTGAAAACAATTCCAAATTCACACTTAAAACAGTGTAAACCGTCGGAAATGGTGGCAGCGAAGCAGTGAACCCTTAAAGGCTGTTGGGGTTCCCCTTCTCCCCGTTGTGAGGTACTCCCAAAAGGATAAATGTTGCTTATGAAAGAATATTTTATACGTGAATAGTACAAAGACAAAGACGTTTGAGAACCGCTACGCCGGAGGAAGGTGGTCAAGACTGAAATTAGTGTGTTAGGCAAGATCTGGTTCCTAGGTGCTGAGGATTCTGGTGCCAAGGATTAATGTTAACCGTGTAGGCATCTCTACCACCGTTAGAGGAGACCAGCAGCCCACAGACTCTTTCTGTCAAGGGCGGGATAGAAATGTGTTAGTCTTTACAGACCACAGATGGTCTCTGTTGCACAGTCTTCTTTGTTTCTTTGTATGTCTTTGCAATCCTTTCAACGTGTAAAAACTATTCTTAACTCACAGTCCGTACAAAAGCAGGCTGTGGGCCAAATTCTGGGGCTATAGTTTGCCCACCTCTGAATTAGAATCCAGAACATAGTAGTTGCTCAATAACTGTTTACTTTTTTTTTTTTATTTCAATAACTTTTGGCTTACAAGTGGTTTTTGGTTACACGGATGAATTATATAGTGGTAAATTCTGAGATTTTAGTGCACCCATCACCCGAGTAGTGTACACTGTACCCAATATGTAGTTTTCTTATCCCACACCCTCACACTCTTCCCCCTTCTGTGTCTCCAAAGTCCATTATATCACTCTGTATGTCTTTGCATTCTCATAGCTTAGCTCCCACTTACAGGTGAGAACACAGGGTAATTTGGTCTTCCATTCCTGAGTTACTTCACTTAGAATAATGGCCTCCAGCTCCATCCAAGTTGCTGCAAATGACATTATTCTGTTCCTCTTTATGGCTGAGTAGTTCTCCACGGTGTGTACATACCACATTTTCTATATCTACTCGTTGGTTGATTGGTGCTTAGGTTCGTTCTATATCTTTGCATTTGTGAATTGTGCTGAAATAAACATATGTGTGCATTTGTGTTTTTCATATAATGACTTCTTCTCCTTTGACCAGATACCCAGTAGTGGGATTGCTGGATCGCGTGGTAGATCTACTTTTAGTTCTTTAAGGAATCTCCATACTGTTTCCCATAGAGGTTATACATTCCCACCTAGCAGTGTGTGCGCCGTCCCTTTTCACCACATCCACGCCAACGTCTATTGCTTTTTGACTTTTTAATAATGGCCATTCTTGCAGCAGTAAGGTGGTATCTTATTGTGGTTTTAATGTGCATTTCCCTGATGATTAGTGATGTTGAGTATTTTTTCATATATTTTGTGGCTATTTGTATATCTTTTGACAAATGTTTATTCATGTTATTTGCTTACTATTTGATGGGATTATTTTTATTTTTTCTTGCTGATTTGTTGCATTCGTTGTAGATTCTATATACTACTCCTTTGTTGGCTGCATAATTTGCAAATATTTTCTCCCATTCTGTGGGTTATCTGTTTACTCTGATGATTATTTCTTTTGCTGTGCATAGTGTTTTAGTTTAATTAGGTCCCATTTATTTTTATTTCTGTTTCATTTGCTTTTGGGGTTTTAGTCGTGAATTCTTTCTCTAGACCAATATCCAGAGACGTTTTTCAAGGTTATCTTTTAGAATTTGTATGGTTTCAGGTCTTAAATTTAAGTCTTTGTTCCATCTTGAGTTGATTTTTATATAAGGTGAAAAATAGGGATCCAGTTTCATTCTTCTACATGTGGCTAGCCAGTTTTCCTAGCACCATGTATTAAATAGAGTGTCCTTTCTCCAATTTATGTTTTTGTATGCTTTTTTTAGGATTAGTTTGTTGTTAAGTATTTGGCTTTATTTCTGGGTTCTCTATTCTGTCCCATTGTTCTATGTGCCTACTTTTATACCAGTTCCATACTGTTTTAGTAACTATAGCCTTGTATTATAAATTGAAGTCCAGTAATGTCATGCCTCCATATTTTTCTTTTTAATTATGATTGCTCTGGCTATTTGGGCTCTTTTTTGGTTCCATATGAATTTTAAGATTGTTTTTTCTAAATCTTTGAAAAACAATGTTAGCATTTTGATGGGAAATGCATTGAATCTGTAGATTCCTTTGGGCAGTATGGTCATTTTCACAATATTGATTCTTCAAATCCATGAGCATAGGATGTGTTTCCATTCGTTTGTGTCATCTATGATTTCTTTCACCAGTGTTTTGTAATTCTCCTGGTAGAGATTTTTCACCTCTTTGGTTAAGTATATTCCTCGGTATTAAATTTTTTGCAGCTGTTGTAAAAGAGATTGCGTTTTTAATTTGATTTTCAGCTTGGTAATTGTTGGTGTATAGTAGTGTTACCAATTTGTGTACATTGATTTTGTAACCTGAGACTTTACTGAACTTGTTTATCAAATCTACATGTCTTTTGGAGAAGTCTTCTAGGTATATGACCATATCATTAACAAACAGTGATAATTTGACTTTTTCTTTTTAAATTTGGATGGCCTTTATTTCTTTCTCTTGCTTGATTGCTCTGGGTAGGATTTCCAGTACTATGTTGAATAGAAGTGGTGAAAGTGGGCGTCCTTATCTTGTTCCAGTTCTCAGGGGGCATGCTTTCACCTTTTCCTATTCAGTTTGATATTGGCTGTGGGTTTGTCATAT
Organism: Gorilla gorilla gorilla; assembly: GCF_029281585.2. Lineage (NCBI taxonomy): Eukaryota > Metazoa > Chordata > Mammalia > Primates > Hominidae > Gorilla > Gorilla gorilla. Next base: position 167,000,896 of record NC_073247.2, read on the forward strand.
ATAGCTTTTTTTTTTAGACAAATCCCTTCTATGCCTATTTTGCTGGGGGGTTTTATCATAAAGCGATGCTGGATTTCATCAAATGCTTTTTGTGCATCTATTGAGATGATCATATGGTTTTTGTTTTTAATCCTGTTTATGTTGTGTATCACATTTATTGACTTGTGTATGTTAAACCTTCCCTGCATCCTTGGGATGAAACCCAGTTGATCATGGTGTATTGTATTTTTGATGTGCTGTTGGATTTGTTTACCTAGTATTTTGTTGAGGATTTTTCCATCTATGTTCATCAGGGATATTGGTCTGTAATTTTCTTTTGTTGTTATGTTCTTTCCTGGTTTTGGTATTAGAATGATACTGGCTTCATAGAATAATTTAGGGAGGATCCCCTTTCTCTATCTTTTGCAATAGGTTCAGTGGGATTGGTACCAGTTCTTCTTTGAATGTCTGGTAAAATTCAGCTGTGAATCTATCTGGACCTGAGCATTTTTGGTTGGCAATATTTTTTTTAATTACTGATTCAGTCTTTCTGCTTGTGATTGGTCTGTTCAGGGTTTCTATGTATTCCTTATTTTGAGACAGAGTTTCACTCTTGTTGCCTAGGCTGGAGTGCAATGGCAGGATCTCAGCTCACTGCAACCTCCACCTCCCAGGTTCAATCAATTATCCTGCCTCAGCCTCCCAAATAGCTGGGATTACAGGCACCTGCCACCATGCCTCATTAATTTTTTTGTATTTTTAGTAGAGATGGGGTTTCACCATGTTGGCCAGGCTGGTCTTGAACTCCTGACCTCAGGTGATCTGCCTGCCTCGGCCTCCCAAAGTACTGGGATTACAGGCATGAGCCTGTAATCCGCTCCCATCCAGCTTCCAGTTTAATGGAATCGTGGTTGTGTCTCCTGATGGCAGCATTCCTCCCTCTGGGGCTAAGACTTCTAGGCCAGCAGAATGTAATGTTGCGGGAACAGGAAGCAAAAATTTTGCTTCACTAGGGGTGATGGTGAGTGGTGCCACTTCCACTTCCACCCCTTGATTCCTGGACCCGTGAATCCTGGCTATGGGAGAAACAGTACCATATATTGGACGCTGATTCAGAGCATACATGGCCTTCTGGAGAACTTTGCCCCAGCCCTGCAAAGTATTGTCACCTAGTTGATGTTGTAATTGTAACTTCAAAAGGCCATTCCACCATTCTGTCAATCCAGCTTCTTCAGGATGATGGGGAACGTGATAAGACCAGTGAATTCCATGAACATGAGCCCATTGCTACACTTCTTTAGCTGTAAAGTGAGTGCCTTGGTCAGAGACAATGCTGTGTGGAATACTGTGATGGTGGATAAGACATTCCGTGAGTCCACGGATGGTAGTCTTGGCAGAAGCATTGTGTGCCGGATAGGCAAACCCATATCCAGAGTAAGTGTCCATTCCAGTGAGGACAAACCTCTGCCCCTTCCATGATGGAAGAGGTCCAATATAATCAACCTGCCACCAGATAGCTCGCTGATCACCCCAAAGAATGGTGCCATATTGAGGGCTCAGCGCTGGTCTCTGCTGCTGGAAAATTGGGCACTCAGCAGTGGCCGTGGCCAGGTCAGCCTTGATAAGTGGAAGTCCATGTTGCTGAAACCATGTGTAACCTCCATCCCTGGCACCATGGCCACTTTGTTCATGGGCCCGCTGGGCGATGACGGGTGGCTGCGGAAAGAGGCTGAGGGGTGTCCACAGAACGGGTCATCCTATCCACTTGATTATTAAAATCCTCCTCTGCTGAGGTTACCCATTGGTGAGCACTCACATTGGATGCAAATATCTTCATAGCTTTTGACCACTCAGAGAGGTCCATCCATATACCGCCTCCCCAAATTTCTTTGTCACCAATTTTCCAATTATGCTTCTTCCAAGACCGTGACCATCCAGCCAAACCATTGGCTACAGTCCATGAATCTGTATATAATCGCACTTCAGGCCACTTCTCCTTTCATGAAAAGTGCACAACCAGGTATACTGCTCAAAGTTATGCCAACTGGGAAGATTGCCCTTCACCACTGTCCTTCAGGGATGTCCTAGAAAGGGGCTGTAGTGCTATAGCTGTCCACTTTTGGGTGGTGCCAGCATATTGTGCAGAACCATCTGTGAACCAAGCCCTAGTCTTCTCTTCCTCTATCAGCTGCTCATAGGGAACTCCCCATGAGGCCATAGGTGCAAGGTTGGGGGAGAGAAGGCAGGGTGGCAGGAGTAGAGACCGTGGACATTTGAACCATTTCCTTATGTAACTTACTTGTGCCTTCAGGACTTGCTTGAGCCCGATTGCGTATATACCACTTCCATTTGATGATGGAATGCTGCTGTGCATGACCCACTTCATGGCTAGATGGGTCAGAAAGCACCCAGTTCATGACAGGCAATTCAGGCGGTATGGTGACTTGGTGACCCACAGTCAAACATTCAGTTTCCACCAAAGCCCAGTAACAGGCCAAGAGCTGTCTCAAAAGGAGAGTAGTTATCTGCAGAAGATGACAGGGCCTTGCTCCAAAATCCTAGAGGCCTCTGCTGTGATTCACCTATGGGGGCCTGCCAAAGGCTTCAGACAGCAACCCTATCTGCCACTGACACCTCAAGCACCATTAGATCTGCTGGGTCATATGGTCCAAGTGACAAAGCATCTTGCACAGCAGCCTGGACCTGTTGCAGAGCCTTCTCCTGTTCTGGATCCCACTAAAAACTGGCAGCCTTTTGGGTCACTCGATAAATGGGCCAGAGTAACACACTTGAATGAGGAATGTGTTGCCTCCAAAATCCAAATAGGCCCACTGTTAGATCTGACATACAGCAATTACAGGACTCTTCAAAGATACAGGTGCTGCACTCACAAATCTATTTCTCAAGGCATTGGTCAAGCTTATATCTTTTGGACCCTCCAAGCTGGGATGAGTAGGTCTAAATTAACTAATTCACTCCACTATCCCAATCTCCCTAAGCCTTTGGATCCCTTCCTCTACATTAAACCAAGGGAGAGCAGGCATTTCAGCTCGCTCAAGTGGGCTATCTTTTAATCCATATTTCAGGTAACCAAGCAAATAAACTATTAGAACCTTTTTTAACTACCCGAGCTGCAACATTAAATGCAGAGTCCCTACTTAGTGGGCCCAAATCAATAAATCCAGCCTGATCCAACTCTATATTCCTTCCACCATTATCCCACACCCTTAATATCCATTCCCATGGATATCTGTTCTCCAGATTTCTGTTCATATAAATTAGAAAAGTCAAGCAGTTCTTTTTGAGTGTAGTGTTCCTCCTCATGGGTCACACTCTCAACCTCACCTCTAGAGGCCCACGGCGACTTTAGTCTAGTTATAGGTCTAGAAGCAAACGGGTATTAGGGTTGGCTCCTAAGAAGAATCAACATTATCTTGCCTGGCAACTGCCTCAGGGGAGGCCATCACTGTTGCCTCAGGCAGCACAGGGTTTATCTCTTCAGGCGAAGGTGGAAAGGCTGATGGCAGCATGGGTTAGGGAGAGGATGTTGCCACTACTGGGGATGGGGAAGCTGTTTCTTCTGGCAAAAAAGGTTCATCAGAGTTTACATACTCAGTGTCCCCAGCTTCATCAGTGTCCTCCCACATGTCCCCATTCCAAGTTGCAGGGTCCCATTCTTTTCCAATCAATGCCCTCACTTTAACAGTAGATGCCTGGTGAGGCTGTGCATTCACCTTTGGTTGCAGGTCAGCCACTCACGTGATAAGAGCCTGTGTCTGTTTTTCCACAATTTCAGCTCTTTCTCTACAAGAGATAACACTCTCACTCAGGGCGATCTCAGCAGATTTGAGGCTCAGTATCTGTTTCTGAAGCCAGGAGATAAAATCCATGAGTTCATTTTCTTTCATCACGTTGTCCGCTGAACTTAGGAGCAACCAACCGGCTTCATTATATTCCTTGGTCCCCCATATAAGGTCAAAGATATGATGTATAGAGTCACTAAATTCCTTGCCTCTCACAAACGGTGAATCAGGAGTGTTAAATGCATTTATTTTGCATAACTCTCTAAACAGTCTATGACAAGGACTATCAGTGTTCTCCATACTATTAGAAGTAGATTCCTTAGCATTTTTGAGTCTAATCGTATTAAGCAGCCAACTCCAGAAACCCCAAAACCAATGAAAGAACTCCATCCTTAATATTCTCTTCCTCTAGAACCACTCCTGGTACCAAAATCTGTCGGGGTTCTCTAGAGGGACAGAACTAATTATATATATAATTAGTTTATTAAGTATTAACTCACACAATCACAGTGTCCCACAATAGGCTGTCTGCAAGCGGAGGAGCAAGGAGAGCCAGTCTCAGTCCCGAAACTGAAGAACTTGGAGTCCAATGTTCGAGGGCAGGAAGCATCCAGCATGGGAGAAAGCTGTAGGCTGGGAGGCTAGGCCATTCTCATTTTTTTTTTCACATTTTTCTGCCTGCTTTATATTCTAGCCATGCTGGCAGCTGATAGATGGTGCCCACCCAGATTAAGGGTGGATCTGCCTTTCCCAGCCCAGTGACTCAAATGTTAATCTCCTTTGGCAACACCCACACAGACACACCCAGGATCAATACTTTGCATCCTTCAATCCAATCAAGTGGACAATCAGTATTAACCATCACATAGGCTAACTAAAAAATGAGAGAATACTCAAATAAATGAAATCAGAAATGAAAGAGGAGACATTACAACTAATCACACAGAAATACAAAGGATCATAAGAGACTATAAGAAACAATTATATTTCAACAAATTGGATAATCTAGAAAAAAATGGATAAATTCTTAGAAACATATAACCAACCAAGATTGAATCATGAAGAAGTTGGAAATCTGAATGTACCAATAATGAATTAAGAAATTGAGTCACTAATCACTAGTCTCCCATCAAAGAAAACCCCAGGACCAGATAGCTTCACCCTGAATTCTACCAAACATTTAAAGATTAGCTAATAGCAATTTTTCTCAAACTCTTCCAAAAAAATCAAAGAGGAAGGAATATGTTCAAACCTATTTTCTAAGGCCAGCATCACCCTGATACCAAAACCTATCAGAGAAACAACAAAAAAACAAAACTTCAGGTGAACAAAACTTCAGGTGACACAACAAAAAAACAGAACTTTGGTGAACATCGATGCAAAAATCCTCAACAAAATACTTTAAACCAAATCCAGCAACACATCAAGAAGTTAATCCATCAAGTAGGCTTTATCCTTGGGATGCAAGGTTAATTCAACATATACAAATCAACAAATGTGATTCATCACATAAACAGAACTAAAGACAAAAACCACATGATTATCTCAATAGATGCAGAAAAGGCTTTTGATAAAATCAACACCCTTTATGTTAAAAAGAAACAATAAACTAGGTATTGAAGGAAAATATCTCAAAATAATATCCATCTATGACAAACCCACAGCCAACATTATACTGAATGGGCAAAAGCTGAAAACATTCCCCTTGAGAAACTGGCAGAAGACAAGGATGCCCTCTCTCACCACTCCTATTCACATAGTATTGGAAGTCCTGGCCAGAGCAATCAGGCAGGAGAAAGAAATAAAGAAATAAAATTGGAAGAGAGGAAGTCAAACTATCCCTGTTGGTAGATGACATGGTTCTATATCTAGAAAACCTCATAGTCTCAGCCCCAAAGCTCCTTCAGGTGATAACTTAAGCAAAGTATCAGGATTCAAAATCAATGTACAAAAATCCCTAGCATTCCTATATACTAACAGCAGCCAAGCCAAGAGCCAAATCAGGAATACAAACCCATTCACAGTTGCCACAAAAAGAATAAAATACCTAGTGATACAGCTAACTAGGGAGGTGAAAAGAGTTCTACAATGAGAATTACAAAACACTGCTCAAAGAAATCAGAGATGACACAAACAAAACATTGAAAAACATTCCATGCTCATAGATAACAGGAATCAATATCATTAAAATGGCCATACTGCTCAAAGCAATTTATAAATTCAATGCTATTCTTATCAAACTACCAATGACATTCTCCACAGAACTAGAAAAAACTGTTTTAAAATTCACGTGGAATAAAAAAGGAGCCCAAATAGCCAAGGCAATCCTAAGCAAAAATAACAAAGCTAGAGGCATCAGGTGACCTGACTTCAAACTATACTGTAGGGCTACAGTAACCAAAACAGCATGGTACTGGTACAAAAACAGACACATAGACAAATGGAACAGAATAGAGAGCCCAGAAATAAGGTCACACACCTACAATCATCTGATCTTTGACAAACCTGACAAAAACAAGCAATGGGGAAAGGATTTCCTATTCAATAAATGGTGTTAAGATAACTGGCTAACCATATGCAAAAGATTGAAACTGAACCCCTTCCTTGCACCATACACAAAAAAATAACTCAAGATGGATTAAAGACATAAATGTAAAACCCCGAACTATGAAAACCCTGGAAGACAACCTAGGCAATATCATCCTGGACATAGGAACTGGCAAGATTTCATGATGAAGACAGCCAAAGCAATGGTGAAAAAAAAGCAGAAAATTGACAAATGGGATCTAATTAAACTAAAGAGCTTCTGCACAGCAAAAGAAACTATCAACAGAGTAAACAGACAACTTAAAGAATGGGAGAAAATATTTGTAAACTATGCATCTGACAAAGGTCTAATATCCAACATCTATAAGGAACTTAAGCAGATTTACAAGAAAAAAAAGGCCATAATAAAGTGGGCAAAGGACATGAATGGACACTTTTCAAAAGATGATATATGCAGGGAGCCGAAGGCCCCGTGGGACGTGACCAACTCAGCATTCCACTGGAGGCTATATGATCAAACAGCAAACTGTTTATGATGAATGCAGGATGTGGGCAAACTCACGACTGCTCCCGCTGCCAGAAGGTTTGCTGAGGGCAATCGCTTCCTGGCACGAGCTCCTTGAGGTTATCTACTGGGACATCTAGAGAATGCAGTCTTGCAAGCCTACTCTGGACCGAGCAGCTGACTCCTTCCTTCCATCCCCTCTTCTCACTATCTCTTTTGCCTAATAAATACAGAGGGCTATGTAAAGCTCAGGGCCCTTGTCCACTAGAGGCAAGGTGCCCCCTGACCCCTTCTTCCAAAAATACTCTTTTGTTTTTGTCTTTTATTCCTGCATTTGCCCTCTTTGTTCAGTCCCCCTAGTTCTATGCAGGTTACAGACATACATGCAGCCAACGAGCATATTTTAAAAAGCTCAATATCACTGATCATTAGAGAAATGCAAACCAAAAACATAATGAGATATAATACCATCTCACCCCAGTAAGAATGGCTATAATTTAAAAGTCAAAAAATACCAGATGCTGGTGAGGTTGCAGAGAAAAGGGAACCCTTATACACTATTGGTGAGAGTGTAAATTACTTCAACCATTGTGGAAAACAGTGTGGCGATTCTTCAAAGGGCTAAAAACAGAACTACCATTCAACCCAGCAATCCTAGTACTGGGTATATACCCAAAGGAATATAAATCACTCTACCCTAAAGACACAGGCATGTGTATATTCATTGCAGCACTATTCACAATAGCAAAGACAGGAAATCAATCTAAATGCCCATCAATGGCAGATTGGATTAAAAAAATGTGGTACTTATCCACCATGGAATACTATGCAGTCATAAAAAAGAACGAGAGCATGTCCTTTGCAGGAACATGGATAGAGTTGGAGGCCATTATCCTTAGTAAACTAATGCAGAAACACAAAACCAAATACTGCTTATTCTCATGTATGAGAGCAAAATGATGGAAAGGCATGGACACAAAGAGGGGAACAACAGACACTGGGAACCACTTGAAAGTGGAGGGTGGGAGGAGGGAGAGCATCAGAAAAAATAACTACTAGGTACTAGGCTTAGTATCTGAGTTACAAAATAATCTGTACAACAAACCTCTGTGACATGAGTTTGCCTACATAGCAAACAGGCACATGTATCTCTGAACCTAAAATAAAAGTTATTTAAAAACACAAAAGAAGACTGCAGGGCAATATAACTGATGAACATAGGTGCAAAAATCCTAAACAAACTACTACCAAACCATATTTACTGGTACATTAAAAGGATTTTTCACCATGATCAAGTGGGATTTATTCCTGGGATGTAAGGTTGGTTCAATATATGCAAATCAATAAATGTGATTCACCACATTAATAGAATAAAGGACAAAAAGCACAGGATCATGTCAATAAATGCAGCAAAATCATTTCACAAAATTCAACATTTTTTATGATTAAAAACTCTCCACAAATAAAATGAATGTTTCTCAACACAATAAAGGCCAACCATGTATAAGAAGCCCACAGCTAAAATTATACTAAATGGCAAAAAGTTAAAGGCTCTTTCTCTAAGATCAGGAACAAGACAAGAATGCTCATTCTCACCACTTCTGTTCAACATAGTACTGGAAGTCCTAGCCATAGCAATTAGACAAGAGAAAGAAATAAAAGTCATGAAAATACAAAAGGATAAAGTGAAACTGTCCGTGTTTGTTAATTACTTCTTCTTCTTCTTCTTCTTCTTATTATTATTATTTTGAGATGGAGTCTCACTCTGTCACCCAGGCTGGAGTGCAATGGTGCAATCTCGCCTCACTGCAACCTCCACCTCCCAGGTTCAAGCGATTCTCCTGCCTCAGCCTCCAGAGTAGCTGGTACTACAGGCATGTGTCACCACGCCCAGCTAATTCCTTTTTTGTATTTTTAGTAGAGACAGGGTTTCACCATGTTGACCAGGATGGTCTGTATCTCTTGACCTCATGATCCACCCACCTTGGCCTCCCAAAGTGCTGGGATTACAGGCATAAGCCACCGTGCCCAGCCTACATAATATTATATATAGAAAACCCTGCAGACTGTGCCAGAAAACTATTAGAATTGATAAGGAAGTTCAATGAAGTTCCTGATACAAAATCAACTTACAAAATTCAGTAGCATTTCTATACACTAAAAACAAACTGTCTGAAAAAGAAATTAAGAAAACAATCTCATTTACAATAGCAAAAAGTAATACATGAGTAAATTTAACCAAGGAAGTTAAATATCTGTATACCAAAAATGATAAAATATTTATGAAAGAAATTAAAGATGACATAAGTGGAAAGATATCCTGTGTTCACGGAGTGAAATAATTACTACTGTTAAAATCTCCATACTACCCAAAATGACTTACAGATTCAATGCAATCCTTATCAAAATTCCAAGTCATTCTTCATAGAAATAGAAAAAGAAACTAAAATTTTTATGGAACCAAAAATGACACCTAACAGCCAAAGCAATCTTTACCAAAAAGAATAAAGCTAGAGGCATCCCACTATCAAATTTCAAAATACATTACAAATCTATAGTAATCAAAGCAGCATGGTACTGGCACAAAAACAGACACATCAACCAATAGAATAGAATACAGAGCCCAGAAATAAACTCACACAAGTATGGTCAATTGATTTTTGACAAAGGTGCCAACAACACACATTGGAGAAAGGACAGTCCCTTCAGTAAATGGTGTTGGGAAATCTAGACATCAGAAGAATATTAAAAACATATTTTTATTTTTATAATGGTGTTGGGAAATCTAGATATCAGAAGAATATTAAAAATATATAAGGAACTCAAACTACTTGGTAACAAGGAAACAAATAACCCTATTAAAAATGGGCAAAGTACCTGAACAGACATTTCTCAAAAGAAAGCATACAAATGGCCAATAGATACATGAAAACATGCTCAACATCTATAATCATCAGCAAAAATTCAAGTTAAAACCACTATGCGATATCACCTCACACATGTTATTTTGGCTATTTTCAAAGAGACGAAAGATAATAAATGTTGGTGATGATGTAGAGAAAAGGGAACACTTATACATTCTTGGTAGTATTTTAAATTAGTACACCTATTTTGGAAAACAATATGGAGATTCCTTGAAAAATTCAAAATAGAACTACCATATGATCCAGCAATCCCACTAGTGGATATATAGCCAAAGGAAATAATACTGAAGGGATGTCTGCACTCCCATGTTCATTGCAGCACTATCACAATAGCCAAGATATGAAATAAACCTGTTTCCGTCAACAGATGTAATGGATTTTTAAAATGTGGTGTGTGTATACATACACATACACACACACACATGCACGCACACACACATATAGCTATATACACACACACGCACACAATGTAATATTTATTCAACCTTAACAGAAATTTTTGCCATTTGCAACAACACAGATAAACTTAGAGGACATTATGCTAAGTGAAATAAACCAGGCACAGAGAGACAAATATTACATTATCTGACTTATATGTGCAATCTAAAAAAGTCAAATTTATAGAAGTAAAGAGTAGAATGGTAGTTGCCAGGGGCTGGAGTAGGGGAGTGGACAGGGAAAGGGGAGACATTGTTCAACAGGTACAAAGTTTCAGTTACATAGAAGAAATAAGTTCTGGTGATCTATTGCACAGCACAGTAACTATAGTTGATAATAATGTATTGTATATTTTGAAATAGCTACAAGGGAGGATTTTAAATGTCCTCACCACTAAAAATGCTGATTATTATGAATTTATCATTCTACATTGTATACATGCATAAAATATGTTGTACCCCATAAATATATATAATGATTATTTGTCAATTAAAAACAGACTACCTACTGAACTGTGCACTTTAGTTATTTTTGTTATATAAATTTACTTCAATTAAGAATTAAAATTAAAAATTTTTAAAAGAAGGAGAAATTTTAAAAGTGAATCAAATAATTTGGTACCCAATATATCCTTTCATGGTGTAAAAATTAAAAATGGCCCAGGGAAAAGATAAGGCTGCGGGTCTTCCACAGATGTCTGTAAGATTTGAGGTACCTAAAATTAAGTAGACAGAAAGAGAATGTGTTTTAACAATAATTGTGGGCGTAGCTGTTCGTACATGAATCTGACCAGAGCAAAATAGCTAAAACTTTGGAATAAATTGAGGGATACATACTGTCAAAATAAAAATAAGTCTGGACTAATAGAAAATATGATGGTTGTAGACTTAAAATAATCCTTTGGCCTCTAACCTTTTATGGGTGAGAAACAGGCCCAGCAGCACCTAAAATTGGAATATTTCATATAGTACCAAAGAGGATCATAGAAAAGGAAAGATTTTCTGTAGGAGAGTTCCAAGAGTCATAAATAACAATAGGCTGGGAGAGATACTCTCAAGGAACAGAACAAGAGCCTAATTAAGGAATATTTCCCACCTTCAGTCATTTTCAGTTCACATGTCTCTGTATCAAAAGGAGTCCCATCTGGACTTGATGACATTACCACATATCACCTAGAAATCTTAGACTTTTGAGCTCTAAACAATGATTGATTAATAATTTTTGACTTATTGATCCTTTGACATGGGCAATTGTATTGTGTATGTTTAATATTTGGTGACTAGAGGACAGCTCACAGTAAATGCTTTCACTCTTTATCAAATATTCCAGCTTTTCAACACAAGGTGCTACTTTCCATAGAAGAATTATACATCTCTTTTTTATTAAACCCAGGAGTGGTCATGTGACCTGCCTATGAATGAAATGCTTAACAAATATTTACTGTGCACCTAAGATTGCTAGGTGCTTTACTTCTGGTGACACAACTATAAAGATAAATAAAGTCCTTGCATTGAGAAAGCGTATGATCTTCCCAATAGAGAGATGTATGAAACCGAGCCTTCTTGCCCTGCTCACTAAGACTCACAGCAGTATTTGTATAAGAAACACAAACATGTTTTGAAAAAAGGTTTGAAAAGTAAATCTTTAATGAAGTCCTACAGAAGCATAGGAATAGTTGTAGTGTGAAGGAATTATACTGAAGAAGGGAAAAGGAATTTTTTTTAAAAAATGCTGCTTTGGTCTACAAATACCCTTTCAACTTTAGGAAATGAAAGTAAAGAATATTACCTTTTTAGAAACATATTTAGGTACTGAACTATGCTTCTTAGACATGACACTGCTCACAGCCTAAAGCACATCAGCTTTACAAGTGTTAAAACATAGAAAAATATTTCTTTTAAGTCCATTTAGATGTCTCTCATTCTAAAGCTCCACTCATTACCACAGCTGCTGTCTCAAGTAGCTCTATGCTTTATCTTAGAAGGTAATTGTGATGAAAATATTTAAGTTTTTGTTCCTGCACAGTCAAAATAAGAATACAAAATGCAAATGTGTGTGTAAAATGGGAATTTTCCTGTCACAGAACTGCTATTGAGGACAATAGGACCAAGTAACTCTACATTAAAGAGAGGTATTTGAGGCCGGGCGCGGTGGCTCACGCCTGTAATCCCAGCACTTTGGGAGGCTGAGACGGGCGGATCACGAGGTCAGGAGATCAAGACCATCCTGGCTAATGCGGTGAAACGCCGTCTCTATTAAAAATAAAAAAAAAAAAATTAGCCAGGCGTAGTGGCGGGCGCCTGTAGTCCCAGCCACTCGGGAGGCTGAGGCAGGAGAATGGCGTGAACCTGGGAGGCGGAGCTTGCAGTGAGCCGAGATCGCGCCACTGCACTCCAGCCTGGGCAACAGAGTGAGACTCTGCCTCAAAAAAAAAAAAAAAAAAAAAAAAAAAAACCAAAACAAACAACCCCATCAAAAAGTAGGCAAAGGACATGAACACACACTTCTCAAAAGAAGACATTTATGCAGCCAAAAGACACATGAAAAAATGCTCATCATCACTGGCCATCAGAGAAATGCAAATCAAAACCACAATGAGATACCATCTCACACCAGTTAGAATGGCGATCATTAAAAAGTCAGGAAACAACAGGTGCTGGAGAGGATGTGGAGAAATAGGAACACTTTTACACTGTTGGTGGGACTGTAAACTAGTTCAACCATTGTGGAAGTCAGTGTGGCGATTCCTCAGGGATCTAGAACTAGAAATACCATTTGACCCAGCCATCCCATTACTGGGTATATACCCAAAGGACTATAAATCATGCTGCTATAAAGACACATGCACACGTATGTTTATTGCGGCACTATTCACAATAGCAAAGACTTGGAACCAACCCAGATGTCCAACAATGATAGACTGGATTAAGAAAATGTGGCACATATACACCATGGAATACTATGCAGCCATAAAAAATGATGAGTTCATGTCCTTTGTAGGGACATGGATGAAATTGGAAATCATCATTCTCAGTATACTATCACAAGAACAAAAAACCAAACACTGCATATTCTCACTCATAGGTGGGAATTGAACAATGAGAACACATGGACACAGGAAGGGGAACATCACACTCTGGGGACTGTTGTGGGGTGGGGGAGGGAGGGATAGCTTTAGGAGATATACCTAATGCTAAATGACGAGTTAATGGGTGCAGCACACCAGCATGGCACATGTATACATATGTAACTCACCTGCACATTGTGCACATGTACCCTAAAACTTAAAGTATAATAATAATGAAAAAAAAAGAAATCAAGGGAATATTTTACACTGCTGGTGGGAATGTAAATTAGTGCAACCATCATGGAAAACTATGGAGATTCCTTAAAGAACTAAAAGTAGAACTACCATTTGATCCAGCAATCCCACTACTGGGATTCCTACCCAGAGGAAAAGAAGTAATTATACAAAAAAGATACTTGCACATGCATGTTTATAGCAGCACAATTCACAATTGCAAGAGTATGGAACCAGCCCAAATGCCCATCAATCAACCAGTGGATAAAGAAATTGTGGTATATATACCACGGAATACTATTCAGCCATAAAAAGAAATGAAATAATGGCATTCACAGAAACCTGGATGGAATTGGAGACCACTATTCTAAGTGAAGTAACTCAGGAATGGAAAACCAAACATCGTATGTTATCACTCATAAGTGGAAGCTAAGCTATGAGGATGCAAAGGCATAAGAATGATACGATGGACTTTGGGGACTTGGGGGAAAGGGTGGGAGAGGGGTGAGGGATAAAAGACTACAAATTGGGTAAAATGTACACTGCTTGGGTAATGGGTGCACCAAAATCTCAGAAATCACCACTAAAGAACTTATTCATGTAACCAAACATCACTTGTTCCCCCAAAACCTATGGGAATAAAAATTTAAATAAAAAAGTAATCAAAGACAATCAAAGTAGCTTAATAAATGGAAAGAAAGGAAAGATCTTCCTTAAAAAGGAATTCCAACTGATAAATGTAGAAGGAATGATGAAATTGGAAAATCACTATTTTGCAACCGAAATAGGAATAATTGATTGAGGCAAGAATCATTAATGGTGAGTTAAAGTTTATTGAGGAGTAAGACATTCGTATACAATTGTCTCTTGGTATACATGGGTGATTGGTTCCAGGACCTCCATGTATACCCAAATCCATGCATACTCAAATCCATGCATACTCAAGTATCACAGTCTGCACGTATATGAAAAGTTGGCCCTCCATAAATGTGAGTTTTGCATCCCCCAAATACTGTATTTTTGATCTGGCTTTGATTGAAAACATCTATGTATAAGTGGACCCATGCAGTTCAAACCCTCATTGTTCAAGGGTCAACCGTAGTCTTAGAGTGTCTTCCTACAAGACACATGTTACTTACAAAAGAAAAATTTGTTGCTTTACAGTGGGAAAAGCTGGAACACACCACCTTAACCAAGTTATCAAAGGTAACATCATCAGTAATGGGACAGATAAATATCAGGCTCACCTACTACAATACACTGAGTACACAATGTTACTTCTGTGTTATTTCTTCCAGTAGTGCATAACATGCACCTAATCATAAGAAAACATCAGAAAAACCTGAACTGAGGGACATTCTACAAAATGACTGGTCTGTTCTTCAAAGTTGTCGAGGTCATAAGGAAAAGGAAAGATTGGGGAACCATTCCAGATTGAAAGAGACTAAAAAAATCATGAAAACTAAATGCAACATACAATCATGTATTAAATCCTGGATAAGAAAAATTATGAGGAGTCTTATTGAAACAATTGAAAAAAAATTGAAAAAGATCTGCGCATTAAGTGATAGTTTTATATCAGTATTAACTCCCAAATTTCAAGGGTTGTACTATAATAATGAATGAAAGATTGCTTGTATTTTTAGACACACACTGAGCTACTTAAAGGTATTGAATATCATATCTATGACATATTATCAATGCGTTCAGAAAAATGCTATTATATATATTAGTAATATAAAGAGAGATAGATGGTTATATGATATAATAATAAAGCAAATGTGGTAAAACAAAGTTTTTAATCGGGAATGTGGGTGAATTCTTTGTATTATTCTTGAAAGTTTTCTGTATGTTTGAAATTATTTCAAAATATGAAGTTTAAAAGCATTATAGGAACCTAGTTTTCTCAACTTCGGGAGGCCAAGGCAAGCAAATCACTTGAGGCCAGGAGTTCAAGACCAGCCCAGCCAACATGGTGAAACCCCATCTCTACTAAAAAACACAAAAAGTAGTTGGGTGTGATGATGTGCGCCTGTAGTCCCAGCTACTCAGGAGACTGAGGCAGGAGAATCACTTGAACCCAGGAGGCAGAGGCTGCAGCGAGCCAAGATTGCACCACTGCACTCCAGCCTCGGTGACAGAGCAAGACTCTATCTCAAAAAAAAAAAAAAAAAATAGAAGAAAAGGAGAAGATACCAATTCTGAATGTGGAAAGCAATAGAATGGATAAAGATATAACAGGCAAATGCAAACTATGAAAATTTGATGTAACTATATTACATTGAACACAATAAACATTAGGGTAAGGGAATGTACTAAATATTAAAAAAGGTCACTGCATAAGAATAAAAGGGTCAACACAGCAGGATGATATTTATAAACCTTAGTCAAGTAAAAACGTAGCCTCAACATTTATGAATCAAAAATTTACAAGAATAAAAGAGAAATGTAAAAACTGAACATTATTACCTTCTTCAGTAACTTATAGAAGAAGCAATCATAAATTCAATAAATGTTTGAATATTGGTTTAATACAATTAGTACTTTTGATCTAATGGTGACAAACAGAATACTACACCCACCTCCCAGACAAGGACTTCAAAATAGCTGTCTTGAGAAAGCTCAATGAACTTCAAGATAATGCAGAGAAGGAATTCAAAATTCTATTGGAGAAATTTAACAAAGAGATTGAAATAATTTTAACAAATCAAGCAGAAATTCTAGAGCTGAAAAATTCAACTAACAAATTTTAAAAAATGCACCAGGGTCTCTTTGCAGCAGAGTCAAACAAGCAGAAGAAAAAAAATAGTGAGCTCAAAGACAGGCTATATGAAAATACACGGTCAGGGGCAAAAAAAGAATAAAAACAATGAAGCCTGCCTACAAGATCTAGAAAATAGCCTCAAAATAGCAAGTCTAAGAATTATTGACCTTAAACAGAATATAGAGAAATAGATGGGGGTGTAAAGTTTGTTCAAAGATATAATAACAGAGAACTTTTGAAACCTAGAGGAAGATATAAATATCCAGGTATAAGAAAGTCAAAGAACACCAGGTAGACTCAGCCCAAATAAGACTACCTCAAGTTATATAATAATCAGAATCTCAAAGGTCAAGGAAAAAGTAAGGATCCCAAAGGTAGCAAGAAAAAAGAAGCAAATAACATATAAGAGAGCTTCAATACATATCTGGCAGACTTCTCAGCAAAAACCATACAAGCCAGGAGGAAATAGGATAACGTATTCAAAGTGCTGAAGGAAAAAAATAAAACTTCTAACCTGGAATATTATATCTAGCAAAACTATCCTACAAACATGATGAAGAAATAAAAATTTTTCTGCCAAACAAAAGCTGAGGTATTTTGACTTTATATTGTAGCCATTCTGACTGGTGTAAGATGGAATCTCATTGTAGTTTTGATTTGTATTTCTCTAATCATTAGTGATAATGAGCATTTTTTTCATATGCTTGTCAGCCACATGTCAGCCATATGTCTTCTTTTGAGAAATGTCTGTTCGTGTTCTTTGCCCATTTTTAATGAGGTTATTTGTTTTTTACTTGATGATTTGTTTAAGTTCATTATGGATTCTGGATATAAGACCTTTGTCAGATGTACAGTTTGAGAATATTTTCTCCCATTTTGTAGTTTGTCTGTGTATTCTGTTGATAGTTTCTTTTGCTGTACACAAGCTCTTTAGTTTAATTAGGTCCCACTTGTCAATTTTTGTTTTTGTTGCAAATACTTTTGGGGACTTAGTCATAAATTCTTTGCCAAGGCCAATGTTCAGAATGATGTTTCCTAGGTTTTCTTCTAGGGTTTTTGTTGTTTTGGGTCTTACATTTAAGTCTTTAATCCATCTTGAGTTGAATTTTGTATATGGTGACAGGAAGGGGTCCAGTTTCAATCTTCTGTATATGGATAGCCTGTTATCCTGCACCATTTATTAAATAAGGACTCCTTTTCCCATTTTCATTGTCGAGTTTGTCAAAGATCAAGTTGTTGTAGGTGTGTGACCTTATTTCTAAGTTCTCTATCCTGTTTCATTGGTCTATGTGTCTGTTTTTGTGCCAGTACCATGCTGTTTTGGTTACTGTAGCCTTGTAGTATAGTTTCAGGTCAGGTAGTGTGATGCCTCCAGCTTTGTTCTTTTTGCTTAGGGTTACTTTGGTGATTCATGCTCTTTTTTGGTTGCATATGAATTTTAGAATAGTTTTTTCCTAATTCTGTGAAAAATGATGTTGGCCATTTGCTAGGAATAGCATTGAATCTATAAATTTCTTTGGTCAGTATGGCCATTTTAACAATATTAATTATTTCAATCCATAAGCATGGGGTGTTTTACCATTATGTTTGTGTCATCTCTGATTTATCTCAGCAGTGTTTTATAGTTCTCCTTGTAGAGATATTTCACCTCACTGTTTAGATGTTGGTACGGTTTGACTGTGTCTGCATTTAGATGTTGATATGGTTTGACTGTGTCTGCACCCAAATCTCATCTTAAATTGTAGCTCCCAAAATTCCTATGTGTTATGAGAGGGACCCAGTGGGAGATAACTGAATCATGGGGGCAGTTTCTCCCATACTGTTCTGCTGGTAGTGCATAAGTCTCATGAGATCTGATGGCTTTATAAAGAAAAACTCCTTTCACATGGTTCTCATTCTCTCTTTGCCTGCTGCCATGTAAGATGTGACTTTCACCTTCCACCATGATTGTGAGGCCTCCCCAGCCACATGTAACTGTGAGTCCATGAAGCCTCTTTTCCTTTATAAGTTACCCAGTCTTGGATATGTCTTTATCAGCGGAGTGAAAATGGACTACTACAGTAATTTGGTACTGGTAGAGTGGGGTGCTGCTGTAAAGATACCTGAAAATGTAAAAGCAACTCTGGAACTGGGTAACAGGCAGAGGTTGGAAAAGTTTGGAGGGCTCAGAAGAAGACAGGAAAATGTGGGAAAGTTTGGAACTTCCTAGAGACTTGTAGAATGGCTTTCACCAAAATGCTGATAATTACATGAATAATGAAATCCAGGCTGAGGTGGTCTCAGATGGAGATGAGGAAATTTTTGGGAACTGGAGTAAAGGTGACTCTTGCTATATTTTAGCAAACAGACTGGTAGCATTTTGCCCCTGCCCTAGAGATCTGTGGAACTTTGAACTTGAGGTAGATGATTTAGGATATCTGGTGGAAGAAATTTCTAAGCAGCAAAGTATTCAAGAGGCAACTTGGGTGCTGTTAAAAACATTCAGTTTTATAAGGGAAGCAGAGCATAAAAGTTCAGAAAATTTGCAGCCTAACAATGTGATGGAAAAATAAAAACACACTTCCTGGGGAGAAATTCAAGCCAGCTGCAGAAATTTGCATCAGTAATGAGAAGCCAAATGTTAATCACCCAGACAGTTGGGAAAATGTCTCCAGGGCACATTTGAGGTCTTCATGGCAGCCCTTCTCATCATGGGCTCAGAAGCCTAGGAGGAAAAAATGTTTTCATGGGCTGGGCCCAGGGCCCCTCTGCTGTATGCAGTCTATGAACTTGGTGTCCTGCATCCCAGCTGCTCTAGCTGTGGCTAAAAGGGGCCAAGATACAGCTTAGGCTGTGGCTTTAGAAGGTGCAAGCCCCAAGCCTTGGCAGCTTCCATGTGGTGTTGAGCCTGTGAGTGCACAGAAGTCAATAATTGAGGTTTGGGAACCCCACCTATATTTTAGAGAATGTATGTAAATGCCTGGATGTGCAGGCACAAGTTTGCTGCAGGGGTGGGACATTCATGGAGAATCTCTGCTACAGCAGTGTGGAAGGAAAATGTCAGGTGGGAGCTCCCACAAAGAGTCCCCACTGGGGCACTGTCTAGTAGAGCTGTGAGAATATGACCACCATCTTCCAGCACCCAGAATGGTAGATCTACCAACAGCTTGTACCATGCACCTGGAAAAGCCGCAGACAGTCAACACCAGCCTGTTAAAGCAGCCAGGAGGGGAGCTATACACTGCAAAGCCACAGGAGCAGAACTATCCAAGTCCATGGGAACTCACCTCTTGCATCAGTGTGACCTGGATGTGAGACATGGAGTCAAAGGAGATCATTTTGGAGCTTTAAGATTTGACTGTCCCACTGGATTTTGGACTTGCAAGGGGCCTGTAGCCTCTTCATTTTGGCCAATTTCTCCCATTGGGAATAGATGTACTTACAGAATTCCTGTACACCCATTGTATCTAAAAAGTACCTAAATTGCTTTGATTTTACAGGCTCATAGGTGGAAGTGACTTGCCTTGCTCAGATGAGACTTTGGACTGTGGACTTTTGAGTCAATGCTGAAATGAGTTAAGACTTTAGGGGGACTGTTGGGAAGGCATGATTTGTTTTGAAATGTGAGGACATGGGATTTGGGAGGGGATGGGGCAGAATGATATGGTTTGGCTGTGTCCCACCCAAATCTCATCTTGAATTGCAGGCTCCCATAATTCCCATGTGTTGCGGGAGGGACCTGGTGGGAGATAATTGAATCATGGGGGTGGTTTCCCCCATATTGTTCTCATGATAGTGATTAAGTCTCATGAGATCTGATGGCTTTATAAAGGAAAACCCCTTTCACTTGGTGCTCATTCTCTTTTTGCCTGCTGGCATGTAAGATGTGCCTTTCACCTTCCACCATGATTGTGAGGCCTTCCCAGCCACATGGAACTGAGTCAATTAGACCTCTTTTCCTTTATAAATTAGCCAGTCTTGGGTATGTCTTTATCAGCAGTGTGAAAACGGACTAATACAGATGCATTCCTCCGTATTTTATTTTTGGTGTGACTATTGTAAATGGGATTGCATTCTTAATTTGGTTCTGAGCTTGGGTGTTATTGGTGTATAGAAATATTACTGATTTTGGGCCGGGCGCGGTGGCTTACGCCTGTAATCCCAGCACTTTGGGAGGCCGAGGCAGGTGGATCACAAGGTCAGGAGATTGAGACCGTCCTGGCTAACACAGTGAAACCCCATCTCTATTAAAAATACAAAAAAAAAAAAAATTAGCCAGGCATGGTGGTGGGCGCCTGCAGTCCCAGCTACTCGGGAGGCTGAGGCAGGAGAATGGCATGAACCTGGGAGGCGGAGCTTGCAGTGAGCCAAGATTGCGCCACTGCACTCCAGCCTGGGTGACAGAGTCAGACTCCATCTAAAAAAAGTAGATGATGGAAACTACCTTTGAGAAAGCTCATGTCTCTTAGTTTTGTTGATCTTTTCTATTGCTTTTCTAGTTTCTACTACTAAAAAAATCAAAGATAACAAGCGTTGGCAAGAATATAGAGAAAAGTGAACCCTTGTACATTTGTGGTGACAATGTAACCAATACAGCCATTATGGGCAATTGCATGGAGTTTCCTCAAAAAATTACAAATAGAACTACCATATGATCTAACAGTAGCAATCCCACTTCTGGATATAAGTTATCTTATGTTTACTACTTGTACAGTGTCATTTGTCTGTTTCCAATTTTTTTTAAAGTATGGTAAAAGCATGAAAATAGACACATGGACCAATGAAAAAAATGGAAAGCCCAAAAATAAACCTATGCATATATGGTCAACTAATCTTTGACAAAATCTCTAAGAACACATATTGGAGAAAAGATAGTCTTTTCAATAAATGGTATTGGAAACACTAGATATCCACTTGCAAAAGGTGAAGTTGGATCCCTATTGTATTACCATACAAAAAATCAATTCAAAGATCTGAAACTGTAAAACTCCTAGAAGAAAACACGGAGGAAAGCTCTATAACATTGGTCTCAGCAATTATTTTTTGGATTTGGTGCCAAAAACATAGACAACAAAGGCAAAAATAAATGACTGGTACTATATTAGACTAAAAAGTTTCTGCAAAGCAAACAATCAAATGAAAAGGCCACATATGGAATGGGAGAAAATATTTGTAAGCCACATGTCCAATAAGGGGGTAATATCCAAATATATAAGGAACTCATACAACTCAACAGCAAATAAGTAAATAAATAATAATAACAAATAACCTGATTAAACAATGGGCAAAGGGCCTGAATAGATGTGTTTCCATAGAAGACCTGCAAATTGCCAATAGGTATATGAAAAGATGCTCAATATCACTAATTATCAGGAAAATGCAAATCCAAACTAGAATGACATATCACCTCATACCTGTTAGAATGGCTATTATCAAAAAGCCAAAAGATAACCAATGTTGGTGAGGATCTGGAGAAAAGGGAACACTTGTACACTTTGGGGGGAATGTAAGTTGGTACAGCCACTATGGAAAACAGTATGAAGATGCCTCAAAAACTCAAAAATAGAACTACCATATATGATCCAGCAATCCCATTCCTGAGTGTATAACCAAAGGAAATAAAAATCAATATTTCAGAGAGATATCTGCACTGCCATGTTCATTTCAGTATTACTCACAATAGCCTAGATATGGAAACAACGTAAGTGTCCATCAACTGATAAATGGATAAAAAATGAAGTATTATTCAGCCATAAAAAGAAGGAAGTCCTACCATTGGCAACAACATGGATGAACCTGGAGGAAATCATGCGTACTGAAATAAGCCAGATATAAAAAGACAAATACTGCATGATCTCACTTATATGTGGAATCTAAAATATCAAACTCATAGAAACAGAGAGACGGGTCCGTTACCAGGTGGTGGGTGTGGTGGAAATAGGGAGACGTTGGTTAAGGGGTACAATTCATAAGATGAATAATTTGGAGATCTAAAGTGAGACATGGTAACTATAGTTAATATTGTATACTTGAAATTTGCTAAGAAAATAGACCTTAAATATTTTCATCATTCATGTAAAAGTAATGACGAATGTTCATTAGTTTGATTGTGGTAATCATTTCACAATGTATACATAGATCAAAACATTACATTGTATACCTTAAATATATACAATATTTATGTCAATTATACCTCAATAAAGCTGTAAAAAAGGAAAAGTTTTATGATAATAATGCCCATCAAACAGTGAATTCCAATAAAGAGATACAATTTTTTTAAATCACCAAGTAGAAAATTAGGAGTTAAACAGTAGAATAACAACTGAAAGATTAATAGAAGGACTCAACAGGTTTGAGCTTCCAGAAGAAAGAGTCACTGAACTTGAAGCAGATTTGAAAAATACTATGTGATCTGAAGAATAAAGAGAGGAAAGAATGAAGATAAATTAACAGAGTTTCTGAAAAATGTGGCACACCAATAATAGCACCAATGGACATATAATGGGCATAACAGAAGATAGAAGAGAAAAATTGAGGCAGAAAAATTTATTCATATAAATAATGGCTGAAATATCCCCAAATTGGATTTTTAAAACCATTAATATATGCATCCAAAAAGCTCAATATATTACTGAAAGACATCCCCCTAAGATCAGGAACAAGACAAAGAGTCTGCTCCAGCCACTTCTATTCAACATTGTCTTGAAAGTTCTGCTGTGGTAATTAGGAAAGAAAAAGAAATAAAAAGCATCCAGATTGGAAAGGAAGATGTAAAACTCTATGCACAGATGACATTATTTTCTATATGGAAAATTCTAATGAATACACACACAAACTATTAAAGTTACTAAATGAGCTCAACAAGATTGCCGAATACAAGGTCAATGTAAAAAAATTGATTGTATTTCTATACCCTAGCAGTGACACCATAAAAATAAAATTAAGAAAAAATTCAATTACAATAGAATAATAATATAATACTTAGAAATTGATTTATCAAAAGAGGTACAAGAACGCCAAAAAGAAGTATAGTATACTCTGAAAACTACAAAAGATATTTTTGAAAGAAATTAAAGACCTAAACAAATAGAGAGACATTCCACAGTCATGGATTGTAACACTTAGTATTTTTTAGATGGCAATAATCCTCAAATTGATCTACAGATTTCATACAATATTTTCAAAATCCTAGTTTGCTTTTTTGCATAAATTAAAAAGCTGATCCTAAAATTCATGTGTAAATGCAAGGGACCACATTTAACCAAAACAATCTTGAAAAAGAAGAACTAAGTTGGAGGATTCATAGTTTCTGATTTCAAAAAATGCCACAAAGCAACAGTAATCAAGGCATTGCAGTACTGGCATAAAGATAAATGTATAGATCAATGGAATAGAATTAAGATTTAGGAAATAAGCCCACAGGTAATAAACAGTCTGACACCATTTTGGTTTGACTACTGACAGCTCTTAAGCCTTACTTTCCCTCTTCCCTTTCTGCCTCATATCTGGGGAGGCTGATAGGAAAGCTGGGGTACTCCCTCCTTTAATGCTGGCAGGAAGTCCAAATCATGTACGGGAACCCTCACCTAGGCCACACATCCTAACTGCCAGAAAAAATGGAAGTTATTCTCCTTACTCTGCTCTTTCAAGCCATCTTCAGGTCTGCTTTGAAGCCACTTTCATCTTCCCAAGAAGACTTTATCGTGTGTAATAAACTTTTCATACCCTCTTGGTGTATGTGTGGCATCATTAGTCTCAACATACAAACCAAATTTTGAGTGGGGATCCATCCTGCATATTAACATGGCCACAAAACACCTTACATTTATGGTCAATTAATTTTTGACAAGGGTGTTGAAATCATTCAATAGAGAAGGAATAATATTTTCAACAAATCATGCAGAAACAGTTAGATATTCACACAAAAAATAAAGTTGAACCCCCTACTTCACAACATACACAAAAATTAACTCAGAATAGGCCATAGAACTAATTGTAACAGCTAAAATTATAATCCTCTAAAAATTATAGTAAATTTTTGTGACCTTGGATTAGGCAATAGTTTCTTAGATATAACACCAAAGTATAAGCAATAACAAAAAATTAGATTAATTGAATTTCATCAAAATTTAAAACTTTTGTGCATCAAAAGACACTATCAAGAAAATAAAAAGACAACCCACAGAATGAGATAAAATATTTTCAAATCACATATCTAATAAGGGTCTTTTCCATAATTTATAAAGAGCTCTTAGAACTCAATAATAAAAAGACAATCCAATTGAAAAAATGGGCAAAGTATTTGAATACACATTTCTCCAAATAGACATGAATGACCAATAAGCACATGAAAAGATTGTCAACATCATTAGTCATCAGAGAGATTCAAATTAAACCATAATGAGATACTACTTCACACCCACAAGGATGGCTATAAGAAAAAGAAAATGGAAATAACAAGTGTTGGTAAGGATGTGGAGAAATTACAATCCTCATATATTGCTGGTGTGAATGTAAATAGTATGGCCATTGTGGAAAATAGTTTGATCATTCTTCAAAAAGTTAAAGTTAAACATAGAATTACTATATGACCTATCAATTGTACTCCTAATATATACTCAAAAGAATTGAAATCAAGTGTTAAAAGAAAAACCACACAACTTTTACAGAAATTGTTCATAGCGACACCATTCATACTAACCAAAAAGCTGAAACAATATCCATCATCTGATGAATGGATAAGTAAAATGTTTGCATACCCATACAATGGAATATTATTCAGCAATATAAAGGGATTAAGTATTGACACGTTATGATAGAGATAAACCTTGAAAACATGCTAAATGAAAGAAGTTGTTCACAAAAGACCACACACTGTTTAATTCCATTTATATGAAATATATAAACCAGGTAAATCCATAGAGATACAAAGTAGATCAGTGGTTGCCAGGGGTTGTAGGTAGGGGAGAATGTCAAGTGACTGCCAATATGTACAGGATTTTGTGGGGAGGTGATAAAGATGTTATAAAATGTGATTATGGTAATGACTGCACAAATTATTGAATTTTTATTTCAAAATTGGTGAATTTTATGGTACATAAATTATACCTCCAAAATATGCAAAAAATGAAATACAAGAAAAATTTGTTGGAGAAAATTTGCTATTTGAGATTGAGTAAAGAATATTAATGAAGAATGTTAAATGAATTCCCCCTAGATTCTCTGCTACTATAATATTAACACTATAATTTAACTCTATAATTTAAATATCTAAATATAATGAAACAACTGACATCCAGAGATTGTGTTCCATTGCTGGATGAGTACTCATCTGAAAGTTCTTCACTGCCAGAAGGTCTAGGCAACCTTTCCAGTAGACTTAGATGATAATGTATACCATTTTCTATGAATGCAAAATTACCCCACCTCATGGGTTTTGGTGGGAAGCAAAATATACCTCCTACTACAAGGGATGAAAATTCTAGATGCTAACTTGCCTAATCTCCATTACAGCTAGGGAGTGGCCACATAACCTAAGCTCCCTCAATCAGATGTGTCTGTGCCAGACTGACTTGGAAACTAAAGATATAATAAGAAGATTTCTCTTTCTGGTGGCAGTGGTATAATCATTTTTCTAATCAGATTTTGTTTTTTTTGAGACAGAGTCTCACTCTGTCGCCAGGCTGGAGTACGGTGGCGCGATCTCAGCTCAACTGCAACCTCCGACTCCCTAGTTCAAGCAATTCTGCCTCAGCCTCCTGAGTAGCTGGTATTACAGGCACACATCGCCACGCCCAGCTAATTTTTGTATCTAATCAGAGAATTCTAAGGTGTGATTTGAGGCATTTTTCTTAGGTATAGCTGAGCCAGGTTCTACATTCCCTTAAACAACTTCTATGAGATCTCTACTGTCCTTTTAATAAACTCCCTTTCTGTTCAGTCAGTTAGGATTGGCCTCTACTGCTTGCACCTAACAACCCCAATTGATACAGCTCCTAATATTTACCTCTGGCCCTGCCCTCACTCTGAGATATACGTAAGATTATATCTCACATATCTCACAGGTTCCATACAGGATATCTCACAGTGGTTTGGCTCTATACCTGATATCTCACAGTTATGGAGCCAAACCACTTACTAGCTGTGTAACCTTGAGCACGTTACTTCTTTCTGAACCTTTGCTCTTGTATAAAATGAGAATTATATTAATACCTACCTCACAGGAATATTGTAATGGTCAAGTGAGAAACTTAGGTGTCAAAAATTGTAAACTGAATAATGCAATACAGTATTGTAAAATATAATTTATACTATTATAGCTTATTCTACATTAAATGGTAGTGGTACCTTGCTTTTCTTACCACATGTGTGGGAGGCTTGTAACTGTTTCTTTACTCCTGGGAAACAAGGTTTCCCCAAAGTAGCTGTCTCTGCAAACAATGTAGAGTTTTATTTCTTTTGACGTTGCCTCAATAGTCCTTGTAGAGCACCAGGAGCGAAGCACTCTGTTGGTAATGATTTGAAGAAACAAAAATAATTTGAGGGTTGGGAACTTGAAAGGGAGGTAAAATAGATAGCAGAACAAGAATTGATATTTCTGTAATGCATGCTTGAGAGAGACAAAAAAGAAACTGATGCAAAATACTTTGAGGTCTCAAGGAAATAGAACTAAAAAGAGGATCTTGCAGTAAAAACTGTCTATTCAGGCTGCCATCACTGAAGCAAATGAATCAGGATATTGTTAACGTTTTTGTCACTTCGCTTGAGATGCATCATGGAAGAAATATGTACTGGATTGGCCTGACTTGGCTAGCACACCTGTTCTTTGCCTAGGAGAGGGCCTGGTTCCTTTAGACCATATCCAAAAGAGATAATTCTCTACAAAGAAATTGAGGGTATAGGGATGACAGAAAAATAGATGCTGACAGCAACAACAAATGCACATGATTGTGAAATGGAAAAAGTAATCTTGTTTTTTTCTACCACGTCATACTGCCAGGCTTTAGTACCATGCCAGGTTGAGAATTGTTTTTTGGTGCAGAGAGACTGCCATCATAATTTATCTTCCTTAGAAAGCAATGCCACAGCACCTCCAAGGTTACTGGCAAATATCAAATAATGATGAGAGTTGGGTTTTTGTCTTCTGAAATGAGTAAAACAAGTTCTCGTAGTTTTTTGTACTTGAAAAAGTACAGTACAATTTTTATTTATGAATGTTTTAAAAATTGCCAATTTTCTCCAAGTTCCTAATAGCTCAATTTTTTTACTGCTCTAAATATAGAGTTTAAAATGTGTTGTTTTAGATTTTTGGTAACCATACATATTTAGCAATTAAAGATATTAGTGCTACCAAGCGACTTTGAAAAATACTGATTACTAAAATAAAAAAGAAATATTTTGAGTTTTAGTGCTTAATTCCTTCTGTTGGTTATAGAAGAAGTAATTGAAATGTAGTTGAAGGAGCTAGATTGGAGGTATCTGCTATGCTGTATCACTAGGACAGAATTTCTCAACCTCAGGGGCCATTTGGGGCCAAATAACTCTTAGTTACAGGGTGTTGTTCTGTGCATTGTAGGATGTTTAGAGTCATTTCTGGACTCTACCTACTAGATGCCTATAGCATTCCCTACCCCTCAGTTGTGACAGTCACATATATCTCCAGACATAGCCAATGATTTGGGGAGGGTGTATAAAATCACTGCTGGTTGAGAACTACTAGACTAGAGGTAAAGCTACAAAATCCTGTGCATTGAGAAAAACATTTATGAAGATTTCCTCTTTATACTGAGGTTGAGGGAAATCAATAAGGGTTATTCAAAACTTTGTGGCCTAAGCATTCAAGAGATTTGTATCCTACAGATCATGAATATACCAGAAGCAGGAACTAATACAATGCAATAACAATTACAGGGCAGCATTGCCAAAAACGAGAAAGATTTAGGCCACAGACAGAAATTACATCACTGAGAATTCCATACAGACCCGTATATGATAGCTAATGCTGAAGCACACTCCAGCAATAATGCTGTGATATAGTGTTGCATTATTAACTGAAAATAAGTGAGTATAACTGGGTTTTCCAATGGAATTCTTAAGAATGTTAATTTTTTCTGTGGAACACACTTTAGGATGAGCTGGACTGGGAAGAAGCTACCGAGTTTGCACACTTGAGAACCAAGCAGTATTTTCTACCCACACTGTCTTGGGAAACAGCCCAGAAATACATATCAGGTGTAGCTTTCAAAAACAACATTTCTTTGGCCATGAACTAGCTGAGCAAGATTATATTCTTACTCATAACATAATTTTAACCAGTTAAGAATGTGTATATCATTATACACCAAGACAAAGCTAGTCTCATTACATTGCCCATATATTGAATATCATGGTGATCTGGACAATATCAGTCTGTTATTTAAAGCTCAGTAAACCACTAACATTAAACAAATAATTTGAAAAACTTTATTGCAGGTCTTGCAAGTCTCCCATTTCCAACATACTTGTGACTGGTTCATTTTTATTCATTACATCACATTTCTGTTTTCCTCTAAGAATTTGCCATAACTTGCAGAGAAAATTGCCAGGACAGATCTATTTCTGCGATGAAGCCTCATCATGCCATTCTCACACATTGTCTTGATTTGGTAGTTCTCTAGGAAACAAGGCTGATACTTTAGCTTCCCTTTCAAATTCAATACTATATTCCAACATGTATATTTTTAAGCTGTCTGGAAGCATTGACAGTTTAAATTTCCTTAAAATGAGGATAAATCTACCATAGAGTCAGTTGAACTTCCAGAAATCAATTTTCAGAAGGATTACAATCCAAAAATTACAAAATGAGATATTACAGTGAAAGTGGCTCTTACTTTTGGGTAGATTTCAGAACTTTCTCTAATTATAAAATACAAAATACTGGAGGAGCCAAGATGGCCGAATAGGAACAGCTCCGGTCTACAGCTCCCAGCGTGAGCGACACAAAAGATGGGTGATTTCTCCATTTCCATCTGAGGTACCGGGTTCATCTCACTAGGGAGTGCCAGATAGTGGGCGCAGGACAGTGGGTGCAGCGCACCATGCACCAGCCGAAGCAGGGCGAGGCATTGCCTCACTCGGGAAGCGCAAGGGATCAGGGAGTTCCCTTTCCTGGTCAAGGAAAGGGGTGACAGATGGCACCTGGAAAATCGGGCCACTCCCAAGCGAATACTGCGCTTTTCTGACGGGCTTAAAAAATGGCACACCAGGAGATTATATCCCCCACGTGGCTCGGAGGGTCCTACCCGCACAGAGTCTCGCTGATTGCTAGCATAGCAGTCTGAGATCAAACTGCAAGGTGGCAGCGAGGATGGGGGAGGGGCGCCCGCCATTGCCCAGGCTTGCTTAGGTAAACAAAGCAGCCAGGAAGCTCGAACTGGGTGGAGCCCACCACAGCTCAAGGAGGCCTGCCTCCCTCTGTAGGCTCCACCTCTGGGGGCAGGGCACAGACACACAAAAAGACAGCAGTAACCTCTGCAGACTTAAATGTCCCTGTCTGACAGCCTTGAAGAGAGCAGTGGTTCTCCCAGAATGCAGCTGGAGATCTGAGAACGGGCAGACTGCCTCCTCAAGTGGGTCCCTGACCCCTGACCCCCGAGCAGCCTAACTGGGAGGCATCCCCCAGTAGGGACAGACTGACACCTCACACGGCCGGGTACTCCTCTGAGACAAAACTTCCAGAGGAACGATCAGACAGCAGCATTCGCGGTTCATGAAAATCCGCTGTTCTGCAGCCACTGCTGCTGATACCCAGGCAAACAGGGTCTGGAGTGGACCTCTAACAAACTCCAACAGACCTGCAGCTGAGGGTCCTGTCTGTTAGAAGGAAAACTAACAAACAGAAAGGACATCCACACCAAAAACCCATCTGTACATCACCATCATCAAAGACCAAAAGTAGATAAAACCACAAAGATGGGGAAAAAAACCGAGCAAAAAACTGGAAACTCTAAAAAGCAGAGCACCTCTCCTCCTCCAAAGGAACTCAGTTCCTCACCAGCAACGGAACAAAGCTGGATAGAGAATGACTTTGACGAGTTGAGAGAAGAAGGCTTCAGATGATCAAACTACTCTGAGCTACAGGAGGAAATTCAAACCAAAGGCAAAGAAGGTAAAAACTTTGAAAAAAATTTAGACGAATGTATAACTAGAATAACCAATACAGAGAAGTGCTTAAAGGAGCTGACAGAGCTGAAAGCCAAGGCTCGAGAACTACGTGAAGAATGCAGAAGCCTCAGGAGCCGATGCGATCACCTGGAAGAAAGGGTATCAGTGATGGAAGATGAAATGAATGAAATGAAGTGAGAAGGGAAGTTTAGAGAAAAAAGAATAAAAAGAAATGAACAAAGCCTCCAAGAAATATGGGACTATGTGAAAAGACCAAATCTACATCGTATTGGTATACCTGAAAGTGATGTGGAGAATGGAACCAAGTTGGAAAACACTCTGCAGGATATTATCCAGGAGAACTTCCCCAATCTAGCAAGGCAGGCCAACATTCAAATTCAGGAAACACAGAGAACGCCACAAAGATACTCCTCGAGAAGAGCAACTCCAAGACACATAATTGTCAGATTCACCAAAGTTGAAATGAAGGAAAAAATGTTAAGGGCAGCCAGAGAGAAAGGTCGAGTTACCCACAAAGGGAAGCCCATCAGACTAACAGCGGATCTCTCTGCAGAAACTCTACAAGCCAGAAGAGAGTGGGGGCCAATATTCAACATTCTTAAAGAAAAGAATTTTCAACCCAGAATTTCATATCCAGCCAAACCAAGCTTCATAAGTGAAAGAGAAATAAAATCCTTTACAGACAAGCAAATGCTGAGAGATTTTGTCACCACCAGGCCTGTCCCAAAAGAGCTCCTGAAGGAAGCACTAAACATGGAAAGGAACAACCGATACCAGCCACTGCAAAATCATGCCAAATTGTAAAGACCATCGAGAATAGGAAGAAACTGCATCAACTAACGAGCAAAATCACCAGCTAACATCATAATGACAGGATCAGATTCACACATAACAATATTAACTTTAAATGTAAATGGACTAAATGCTCCAATTAAAAGACACAGACTGGCAAATTGGAAAAAGAGTCAAGATCCATCAGTGTGCTGTATTCAGGAAACCCATCTCACATGCAGAGACACACATAGGCTCAAAATAAAAGGATGGAGGAAGATCTACCAAGCAAATGGAAAACAAAAAAAGGCAGGGGTTGCAATCCTAGTCTCTGATAAAACAGACTTTAAACCAACAAAGATCAAAAGAGACAAAGAAGGCCATTACATAATGGTAAAGGGATCAATTCAACAAGAGAGCTAACTATCCTAAATATATATGCACCCAATACAGGAGCACCCAGATTCATAAAGCAAGTCCTGAGTGACCTGCAAAGAGACTTAGACTCCCACACAATAATAATGGGAGACTTTAACACCCCACTGTCAACATTAGACAGATCAACCAGACAGAAAGTTAACAAGGATATCCAGGAATTGAACTCGGCTCTGCACCAAGCGGACCTAATAGACATCTACAGAACTCTCCACCCCAAATCAACAGAATATACATTTTCTTCAGCACCACACCACACCTATTCCAAAATTGACCACATAGTTGGAAGTAAAGCTCTCCTCAGCAAATGTAAAACAACAGAAATTGTAACAAACTGTCTCGCAGACCACAGTGCAATCAAACTAGAACTCAGGATTAAGAAACTCACTCAAAACCACTCAACTACATGGAAACTGAACAACCTGCTCCTGAATGACTACTGGGTACATAACGAAATGAAGGCAGAAATAAAGATGTTCTTTGAAACCAATGAGAACAAAGACACAACATACCAGAATCTCTGGGACATATTCAAAGCAGTGTGTAGAGGGGAATTTATAGGACTAAATGCCCACAAGAGAAAGCAGGAAAGATCCAAAATTGACACCCTAACATCACAATTAAAAGAACCAGAAAAGCAACAGCAAACACATTCAAAAGCTAGCAGAAGGCAAGAAATAACTAAAATCAGAGCAGAACTCAAGGAAATAGAGACACAAAAAACCCTTCAAAAAATTAATGAATCCAGGAGGTGGTTTTTTGAAAGGATCAACAAAATTGATAGACCGCTAGCAAGACTAATAAAGAAGAAAAGAGAGAAGAATCAAATAGATGCAACAAAAAATGATAAAGGGGATATCACCATCGATCCCACAGAAATACAAACTACCATCAGAGAATACTATAAATACCTCTATGCAAATAAACTAGAAAATCTGGAAGAAATGGATAAATTCCTCGACACATACACCCTCCCAAGACTAAACCAGGAAGAAGTTGAATCTCTGAATAGACCAATAACAGGATCTGAAATTGTGGCAATAATCAATAGCTTACCAACCAAAAAGAGTCCAGGACCAGATGGATTCACAGCCGAATTCTACCAGAGGTACAAGGAGGAACTGGTACCATTCCTTCTGAAACTATTCCAATCAATAGAAAAAGACGGAGTCCTCCCTAACTCATTTTATGAGGCCACCATCATCCTGATACCAAAGCCGGGCAGAGACACAACCAAAAAAGGAATTTTAGACCAATATCCTTGATGAACATTGATGCAAACATCCTCAATAAAATACTGGCAAACTGAATCCAGCAGCACATCAAAAAGCTTATCCACCATGATCAAGTGGGCTTCATCCCTGGGATGCAAGGCTGGTTCAATATACACAAATAAATAAATGTAATCCAGCATATAAACAGAACCAAAGACAAAAACCACACGATTATCTCAATAGATGCAGAAAAGTTCTTTGACAAAATTCAACAGCCTTCATGCTAAAAACTCTCAATAAATTAGGTATTGATGGGACGGATCTCAAAATAATAAGAGCTATCTATGACAAACCCACAACCAATATCATACTGAATGGGCAAAAACTGGAAGCATTCCCTTTGAAAACTGGCACAAGACAGGGATGCCCTCTCTCACCACTCCTATTCAACATAGTGTTGGAAGTTCTGGCCAGGGCAATCAGGCAGGAGAAAGAAATAAAGGGTATTCAATTAGGAAAAGAGGAAGTCAAATTGTCCCTGTTTGCAGATGACATGATTGTATATTTAGAAAACCCCATCATCTCAGCCCAAAATCTCCTTAAGCTGATAAGCAACTTCTGCAAAGTCTCAGGATACAAAAAAAAAAAATGTGCAAAAATCACAAGCATTCTTATACACCAATAACAGACAGAGAGCCAAATCATGAGTGAACTCCCATTCACAATTGCTTCAAAGAGAATAAAATACCTAGGAATCCAACTTACAAGGGATGTGAAGGACCTCTTCAAGGAGAACTACAAACCACTGCTCAATGAAATAAAAGAGGACACAAACAAATGGAAGAACATTCCATGCTCATGGATAGAAGAATCAATATCGTGAAAATGGCCATACTGTCCAAGGTAATTTATAGATTCAATGCCATCCCCATCAAGCTACCAATGACTTTCTTCACAGAATTGGAAAAAACTACTTTAAAGTTCATATGGAACCAAAAAAGAGCCCATATCGCAAAGTCAATCCTAAGCCAAAACAACAAAGCTGGAGGCATCACGCTACCTGACTTCAAACTATACTACAAGGCTACAGTAACCAAAACAGCATGGTAGTGGTATCAAAACAGAGATATAGACCAATGGAACAGAACACAGCCCTCAGAAATAATACCACACATCTATAACCATCTGATCTTTGACAAACCTGACAAAAACAAGAATTGAGGAAAGGATTCCCTATTTAATAAATGGTGCTGGGAAAACTGGCTAGCCATATGGAGAAAGCTGAAACTGGATCCCTTCCTTACACCTTATACAAAAATTAATTCAAGATGGATGAAAGATTTAAATGTTAGACCTAAAACCATAAAAACCCTAGAAGAAAACCTAGGCAATACCATTCAGGACATAGGCATGGCGAAGGACTTCTTGACTAAAACACCAAAAGCAATGGCAACAAAAGCCAAAATTGACAAATTGGATCTAATTAAACTAAAGAGCTTCTGCACAGCAAAAGAAACCACCATCAGAGTGAACAGGCAACCTAAAGATGGGAGAAAATTTTTGCAATCTACTCATCTGACAAAGGGCTAATATCCAGAATCTACAAAGATCTCAAACAAATTTACAAGAAAAAAAACAAACAACCCCATCAAAAAGTGGGTGAAGGATATGAACAGACACTTCTCAAAAGAAGACATTTATGCAGCCAACAGACACATGAGAAAATGCTCATCATCACTGGTCATCAGAGAAATGCAAATCAAAACCACAATGAGATACCATCTCACACCAGTTAGAATGGCGATCATTAAAAAGTCAGGAAACAACAGGTCCTGAGAGGATGTGGAGAAATAGGAACACTTTTACACTGTTGGTGGGACTGTAAACTAGTTCAACCATTGTGGAAGTCAGTGTGGCGATTCCTCAGGGATCTAGAACTAGAAATACCATTTGACCCAGCCATCCCTTTACTGGGTATATACCCAAAGGATTATAAATCATGCTGCTATAAAGACATATGCACACGTATGTTCATTGCAGCACTATTCACAATAGCAAAGACTTGGAACCAACCCAAATGTCCAACAATGATAGACTGGATTAAGAAAATGTGGCACATATACACCATGGAATACTATGCAGCCATAAAAAAGGATGAGTTCATGTCCTTTGTAGGGACATGGATGAAGCTGGAAACCATCATTCTCAAAAACTATCAGAAGGACAAAAAACCAAACACCGCATGTTCTCACTCATAGATGGGAATTGAACAATGAGAACACTTGGACACAGGAAGGTGAACATCACACACTGGGGCCTGTCATGTGGCGGGGGTAGGGGGGAGGGATAGCATTAGGAGATATAACTAATGTAAATGATGAGTTAATGGGTGCAGCACACCAACATGGCACATGTATACATATGTAACAAACCTGCACGTTGTGCACATGTACCCTAGAACTTAAAGTATAATAATAAAAAAAAGCGGAAGGGATAATAATAGATACCTTTTGTGGGTACATGATTCCCAGTCGCTCTCCATAGCATTCATGAGCTATATGTTTCTTCAGGACCTTCTTTAGTTAGGCTGGGGGAATGTTGGAGGTAGATAATGGAGAAGAATATTGTATAACTCCCAAAGTACTCCTAGACTCTTATAAAGGACCTCAAATTTCAACCCTGCTAAATCCCCATACAGTGCCTAAGTATCTTTTATAGATTCCCAGTAATCAGTCATCTAGAATCTTCCTAAACACTTTTAATAATAGGGTATATTTGTTATGTGGCTGTTGAATAGTTATATTGGTTAAATGTGTTTCCTCATGTTGAATGAATTCCTGGTCTCCCTTTTGCAACTTCTGCCTATTAATTCTGCTTCCATCACTAGGAGTTATTTAAAAAACTAGGTCTGAGTCCTCTTTTTCATAATACTCTATTAGATATTTAAGGACAGTGACTTTCTTGCACTACAAAACAAATTTTCTCAACCTAAGTTGAGAAACTTCCTAATTTCCAAACTTCTCACCATACTTTAAAATCTCATATGAACCATGTCTAGCTTGACAATAAATTTCTTAAAGTATTAGAAACAACACCTGATAGAGTCTGAATGAAATAGAGAACAATGTGATTTCTAGAAGTCACCTTTTACTTCTAGTTTGAAAACAAGCACACTACACTATTTATTATTGCCTATCTTATGAGACTGTGTCAGACACTTTATTGACTACCCAGTATTTATTTCTATCTTTCTTTACTAATAGGAGGCTTAATTTTGTTTGTGGTAATAATGTACTCAGCCCCAGTTGAGACACTTGCTTTTTCAGGCTCTTTTTAAGCTAGAGCAGCCGTGTGACACAGATATCTACCTTTTGCATGCCATTATATCGCAAAGGTTACTATAAATCCTTATCTTTTGCTTCTGCCTCTCCTCTTCCCTCCAAGTGAATCTACTAATATTCCTCTTTCTTCCTGAACTTCTACTAGCAAAATCCATTCTACCCAAATTTCTCATCCAATTCTGACAGAGGAAGTATATAGGCAGCCTACTATTCTAAGCTTATTGCAAGGCTTATCTCGTTTAATCCTCAAAAATACCCTATGAGCTCAGTAAAATTATTATCCACATTTTTCAAAAGAAAAGCAATGAGGATCAGAAAGGTGAAGATACTAGAGAGTAAGTAGTAAAGCTAGTATTTAAACATAGTTCAACATGTTTTTAACCCCTGCCCTGAGGTCCTCTTACTAAGAGTCCTTTGTCAGAGGGGCCAAGATGGCTAATTAGAAGCAGCTGTGGCCCGCCGCACTCAGAGGAATGAAAGAGGCAAGTGAATACAGCACCTTCAACTGAAATATCCAGGTTCTTGCACTGGGACTGATTAGGACAGCTCGACCCACGGAGCATGAAGATAAGCAGGGTGGGGAAATGGCTCACTCAGGAGAGACACTCAGCCAAGGGAACGCCCAAACCCAGCCAAGGGAAGCAGTGAGTGATTGTGCAACCCCTGGAAACCACGCTTTTCCCATGTATCTTTGTAATTTGCTGATCAGGAGATCCCCTTGTGAGCCCACCAGGGCCTTGGGGCTGACACACAGAGTTGTCTGGAGTCTTGGCAGAGCAGATGCTGAGGCACACAAAGAGACCCAGTAGCATTACATACTCCAGCCCCGGGATCCCCAACATAGATGTCTGCAACTCATGCAGGGCAAGAGAGCTGCACATACCCCTAGGAAGGGGGTGGAACCCAGGGAGCCAAGCAGCATTGTTCTGTGGGCCACACTTTCATGGCACCTCACAAGATAAGACCCACTGGCTTGGAATTCCAGCCAGCTACCAGCAACAAGGTGGAGCCTGCCTGAGGCTGGACAGAGCCCCCTGTGGGCAGGGGGAAGGGTGGGCACCATCTCTGCTCTTTGGTCAACTCAGCTGTTCCAGCCTGCAGGCTTTGGAGAATCCAAATGGTCCAGACAGGAAGGGTCCCTCCGTTGCCATATTGTGGCCAAACTGCTTCTTTAAGTGGGCCCAATCCATTCCTCCTCACTGGGCAGAACCTCCCAGCTGGGACTTGTGGCCATGCCTGCTTGCACATATTATGGACAGAGCTCTGAACTATCTCTAGGATGGAGTGCCCTGAGGAGGGGAGGGCTGCCACCTGGGTTGGTTGGACGACTCAGCCATTCCAGCCTGCAAGCTTTGGAAAGTCCAAGCCAATGGGGACAGAGGTGGTTCCCCACCATGACACAGCTGTTTTGTTGAGGTGTGGCCAGACTGCTTCTTTAAGTGGGACCCCAATCCACTCCTCCTCATTGGGCAGATCCTCCCAGCAGGGTCCTCCAAGCCAGGGCCTCTGGCCACCCCCACCCATGTTCTATAGGGCCAACAGAGCTCTAATTTCTCCCTGAGACAGAGTGCCTGAGGGGCAAGGCAGGTCACCACCTGAGACATTCGGGCTTCTTAGCCAGTCCAGATTCTGGGCTGTGGAAAGCCCAAACCAGACGGGGGCTGAAAGGATCCCCAACACAGCACAGCTGCTCTACCACAAACAGCCAGACTGCTTCTTTAACTGGGTCCCTGATCCTGTTCCTCCTGACTGAGAACCTCCAAATGAGGTCTCTAGCCACCTCCTACAGACCTGTTGGAGCCAGCAATAAATCAGTAGCCCTCTGGGATGGAGCTTCCAGAGAAAGGGGCAGACTGCCATCTTTGCTGTTTTGCAGTCTTCACTGGTGACACCTCCAGGTGTGGGAATAACTGAGGCAAGTAGGATCTGGAGTGAACCCCCAGCAAATAGCAGCAGCCCTACAGAAGACTGGCTAGACCATTAAAAGAAAAACAAACAGAAAACAACAACAACAACAAAAGTCCCCCACAAAGTCCCCATCCAAAGGTCAGCAACCTCAAAGATTGAAGGTAGTAAGCCCCCAAAGATGAGAAAGAATCAATACAAAAATGCAGAAAACTCAAAAAGTCAGAGTGCCCCTTTTCCTCCAAATGACTGCAGTGCCTCTCCAGCAAGGGCTCAGAACTGGACTGAGGCTGGGATGGCTGAAATGACAGAAGTAAGCTTCAGAAGGTGGGTAATAATGAACTTTGCTGAGCTAAAGGAGCATGTTGTAACCCAATGCAAAGAGATAAGAATTAAGATAAAACAATACAGGAGCTGATAGCCAAATTAGTCAGCATAGAGAGGAACATAACTGACCTGTTAGAACTGAAAAACACACTACAAGAACTTCACAATGCAATCACAAGTATTAATAGCAGAATAGACCAAGCAGATTATTCTCAGAGCTTGAAGACTATTTTTTTCTGAAATAAGGCAGGGAGACAAGAATAGAGAAAAAAGAATGAAAAGGAATAAACAAAACCTTTGAGAAATGGGATTATGTAAAGAGACCAAACCTTTGACTGATTGGGGTACCTGAAAGAGATGAGGAGAACAGAACCAAGTTGGAAAACAAACTTCAGGATATCGTCCAGGAAAAATTCCACAACCTAGCAAGACAGGCCAACATTCAAATTCAGAAAATGCAGAGAACCCCATTAAGATACTTCATGAGAAGATCATCCCCACGACAATAATCATCAGATTCTTCAAGGTTGCAATGCAAGAAAAAATGTTAAGGGCAGCTAGAGAGAAAATCCAGGTCACCTACAAAGGGAAGCCCTTCAGACTAACAGCAGACTTCTCAGTGGAAAGCCCATAAGCCAGGAGATTAGGGGACAATATTCAACATTCTTAAAGAAAGAATTTCCATCCCAGAATTTCCTATCCAGCCAAACTAAGCTTCATAAGCAAAGAAATAAGATCTTTTTCGGACAAGCAAATGCTGAGGGAATTTGTTACCACCAGATCTGCCTTACAAGAGCTCCAGAAGGAAGTACTAAATATGGAAAGGAAAGACCATTACCAGTCACTCCAAAACCACATTGAAGTACACAGACCAGTGACACTATAAAGCAACCATGTAAACAAGTCTGCAAAATAACTAGCTAACATCATAATGACAGGATAAAATCCACACATAACAATACTAACCTTAAATGTAAATGGGCTAAATGTCCCAATTAAATGATACAGAATGGCAAGCTGGTTAAAGAACCAAGACCCATTGGTATGCGGTCTTCAAGAGAACCATCTCATATGCAATAACACACATAGGCTCAAAATAAAGGGATGGAGGAAAATTTACCAAGCAAATGGAAAATAGAAAAAGGCAGTGGTTGCAATTCTACTTTCTGACAAAACAGACTTTAAACCAACAAAAATCAAAAAAGAAAAAGAAGGGCATTACATAATGGTAAAAGGTTCAATTCAACAAGAAGAGCTAACTATTCTAAATATATATGCACCCCATATAGGAGCACTGAGATTCATAAAGCAAGTTCTTAGAGACATTCAAAGAGACTTAGA
This sequence comes from Gorilla gorilla gorilla, assembly GCF_029281585.2. NCBI lineage: Eukaryota > Metazoa > Chordata > Mammalia > Primates > Hominidae > Gorilla > Gorilla gorilla. The sequence goes on from NC_073247.2 coordinate 167,040,633, forward strand.
CTCCCACACAATAATAGTAGGAGACTGTAACATCCCACTGACAATACTAGACAGATCATTGAAACAGAAAATTAACAAAGTATTCAGGACCTTAACTCAGCTCTGGATCAAGTGGACTTGATAGATATTTATAGAACTCTCCACCCAAAAACAACAGAAAATACATTCTTCTCATCACCACATGTCACTTACTCTAAAATCGACCACATAAAGTAAACCACTCCTCAGCAAATGCAAAAGAACTGAAATCATAGCAGTCTGGCATCTCCCCTCTCACCCATGCTTCCTCTCTTGTCATGTGATCTCTTGCACCAATTGGCTCCCCTTCCCCTTCCACAATGAATGGAAGCAGCCTCAGGCCCCCCGAAGAAGCAGATGTTGGCAACTTGCTTCTTGTACAGCCTGCAGAACCATGAGCCAAAGAAACATCTTTCTTTGTAAATTACCAAGCCTCAAGTATTCCTTTATAGTAACACTAAATGGACTAAGACAAGTAACAATAAGATGGAAGAGCTAAAAAACACAATGGGCTTTCAACAGGGCCATACTAACAAGATATAAAGCACAGCCTAAACAAGTTACAGGTGATTAAACAGTAAGTGAACACATTACTAGAACAAAACTCAACATTAATAGAGGAAGATAATAGAATGCAGATTCTCTACGATATTATACACCATGTTCATAAAAGAAAATGTGACACAAAAAAAGCAATCACTAGGAATCAACCAAAAGATGCTCCACATGTTAAATTTAAAAGAAAACAATGATAAAGTAGTTAGTATAAATAGTTTAAATAAAAAAGGAGAGATGATATCAGGAAGACAGCAAGCTAGGCGGTGCTAACCTTCATCCTCTCACAAAAACAACAATTTAACAACTATTCATGGATGAAAATAGCTCTGGGACAGTTCTGGGCTACAATTAAAAAGGAACAGTAGCCAAGTGGAGCACAAAAATCAAGGATGGCTGCATAGAAAAAGGTAGGAAATATTTTACCCCTGACTGGAAAAGCTTAGTTCCAAGAGGAATCTCCTTGGCTATGAGCTCCCACTGCAGAGAATAAGAAGAACAGGAGGACCCCAGCAATCTTTGCCATTGAGGACCCCAGAAGCCCTTGTGACCACCACAGACCCCTAAACAGCCTTCTGCTGGAGAGGACCCCTGCAGTCTTTGCAAATGTAAAACTCAGTTGATGGAGCCTCCTGGATCTCAAGTTACTGTGGCTCCCAAAGCCAGAGCAACCAAATCCCCCTCACCTGGATGATGCAACTGTGGGCCCCTCAAAGCCAGTGCCACTGCGCTCCCCCAGCCAGTTGCCAAAAAGTGCATGTGCCCCAGACCTAGTGCTACTGCCCACTTGACCCAGATGGTGCCCTCATACTCGTTCACAGGTGAAGGCTTTTCCCTATAGTAACCAGTCCATAAAGTCTGGAAGAAGTGACTTTTTTTAATGCACAGACACTGGGTTGGGCAGGGTCTTCAAGACGGCTGATTAGAGGTATCTCCTACTCACCTTGTCCACTAAGAAGAACCAAAATAGCAGGTAGATAACTACACCTCAGATAGATCATCCAAGAGAGGACACTGGAATTCAATAGTGAAATGACAGGAAACAAAGCAAGGAAAGGGAGGGAAGTGAGGCAGCCTGCTTGGCCAGGATTGGCTGGGAGCTGAGACAGACTCCCCAATGCATGGAAAACGTGAGAGACCATCAGCAGTCCACATTCCCATTATGAACTCCTGAAATCCTAGTTTGAGAGAGCCCCTTAACCCTCCTTGGCCCTGAGACCCAGAGACATGGTGAGCTCTCTGGAAATCACAAGAAGGAACTGCACCAGAGAGAGGACTCACACTGGGTACCACAAGCTCCCACGTCCTTGGCAACAGTGACACAGTACCATCTTTAGAGCACAGTCCACACCGGACTACGTGGTGCCCTGCATCCAGCACCAAGGTAGTAGCCATAGGCAGCAGGCAGCAATCCTTTCCCCTCACCTCCTGCAAAGGGGTGGCCATGTATTTTAACATGCCCCAAGGACAAATTCCACTGCCTGCTATTGCAGTGGCTGCAGACTGCTGCGAGCTGATGTATTAGTGTGTACTCACGCTGCTATGAAGAAATACCTCAGACGGGGTAATTTACAAAGAAATGAGAACTAATTGACTCACAGTTCCACAGGCTTGGGGAGGCCTCAGGAAACTTACAACTAGGGTAGAAGGGGAGGCAAACACATCCTTCTTCACAGGGTGGCAGCAAGGAGAAGAATGAGAGCTGAGTGAAGCAGGGAAGCCCTTTATAAAACCATCAGATATCAAGAGAACTTACTCACTATAACGAGAACAGGATGGGGGAAACCACACCCACGATTCCATTATCTCCACCTGGTCCCTCCCATGACACATGGGGATTATGGGAACTACAATTCAAGATGAGATTTGGGTGGCTACACAGCCAAACCATATCACTGTACCCCTGGCCCCTCCCAAAATTCAAGTCTTCACATTTCAAAATGTAATCATGCTTTCCCAACAGTCTCCCAAAGTCTTAACTTATTCCAGCATTAACCCAAAAGTCCAAGTCCAAAATCTCATCTGAGACAAGAATGTCCCTTCTACCTGAGCCTGTAAAATCAAAAGCAAGTTAGTTACTTCCTAGATACAATGGGGATACAGGCATTGGGTAAATATATCCAATGCAAATGGGTTAAATTGGCCAAAATGAAGAGGCTACAGTCCCCATGAAAGCATGAAATCCAATGGGGCAGTCTGTCTTGAAGCTCCAAAATCATCTCCTTTGACTCCATGTGTCACATCAAGGTCACACTGATGCAAGAGGTGAGCTCCCACAACCTTGAGCAGCTCCACCCCTGTGGCTTTGCAGGGTACAGCCCCCTTCCTGGCTGCTTTCATGGCTGGCGTTGAGTATTTGCAGCTTCTTCAGGCGCATGGTGCAAGCTTTCAGTGGATCTACCATTCTGGGGTCTGGATGATGGTAGCCTTCTTCTCACAGCTCCATTAGGCAGTGCCCCAGTGGGGACTCTGTATGGGGGCTCACACCCCACATTTCCCTTCTGCACTGCTTTAGCAGAGGTTCTCCATAAGGGCTCTGCCCCTGCAGCAGACTTCTACCTGAACACCACAACTTGAGGCTGCATAGAGCAGGAAGGCCCTGGACCTGGCCCAGGAAACCACTTTTTCCTCCTAGGCCACTGGGCCTGTGATGGGAGAGATGATTTAGGGTATCTGGTGAAAGAAATTTTTAAGTGGCAAAGCATTGAAGAGGAAGCAGAGCATAAATATTTGAAAAATTTGCAGGCTAGTGATTCAATAGAAAAGAAAATCCCATTTTCTGCAGAGAAATTCTCAGCATCCCACTCTACCAGTACCAATTTACTGTATTAGTCCATTCTCACACTGCTATGAAGAAATACCTGAGACTGGGTAATTTATAAAGAAAAGAGGCTTAACTGACTTACTGTTCTGCTGTGTTAGGGAGGCCTCAGGAAAATTACAATCATGGTGGAAGGAGAAGCAAACACGTCCTTCTTCACATGGCAGCAGGAAGGAGAAGAAGAATGACAGCCAAGTGAAGGGGGAAGCCCATTGTAAAACCATCAGATTTCATGAGAACTTACTCACTATCATGAGAACAGGATGCGGGAAACAGGCCCCATGATTCAATTATCTCCACCTGGTCCCTCCCATAATGCATGGGGTTTGTGAGAAATACAAATCATGATGAGATTTGGGTGGGGACACAGACAAACCATATCAGATGATGTGTAGGCAAAGCCAACTACCTATGGCTGCTCCCAGGGAAAGCAATTCCACCTTCTTAAGTAACTTAGTAACAGCACAGCCATTGCCACCTTCACCTGAGCATTCTGTTGATGACCTATGGCTCACTTCACCCCTACATAACACAGTCAGCATCTTCATGAAGCATGATGGGGGTGGTGTGAAACCACAGCTCAGCCAGGCTCCACCTCATGCCCAAGATCCAAGCATATCAGTCAGAGGCCCAGGGATTGACCAGCCCAGTTCACCACCAGTAGCACCTGAGCACTCCTCCCAGGGTCTGACATCAGGCCCACTCAACCTGCTGTTACCACCAAAGCTGGTGCCCACCCCCATGCATCACCTTCCAGTCTGGGCACTGGCCTCCCCAACCCATCACAGCCACTGCCAACACCAGCATGAGCCTAACATAGCTACTGGATAGCCCTACCATAGCTACTGCCATCACCCACATCATGCAGGCTGTCCAGGGCCTTAAGGACTGACCCACATGCTCAGCCCATCAATGTCATTCCTGGCACCTGAACAAGCCACCTGGAGGCTTAAGAGTCAGCCTTAGAGGACCCATTAACACTGGCACCAATGTGTGCCAACCTAAAACCCAGGGACAGATTTGCCCATCCCACCATTGATGACATTGGGACCCAAAAACTGGCCTACCTGGCATTCCAGTCACCAGCAAAATTTCACCCCAGCCTCCAGTAGTAGCCACAACCTAAGCCACTGAGGAAATCAGTTATCACTGATGCTGTTTACAGCCAAGTAAGTCATGCAAAGACTACACTACTCCCCACACTCCAAAGTTAAAGCACTCTCCTATGATAGCAATGTTTTTAATTGGAAAAAGTGACTGTTACATCAGATGTATGGATATCAGCGTAAGGACAAAAGAAACATTAAAAAGAAATATGACACCTACAAAGGGACACAATAATTCTCCAGCAACAGATCCCAATTAAAAAAAGCATAAGGCCAGGCATGGTGGCTCATGCCTGCAATCCAAGCACTTTGGGATGCCAAGGCAGGTGGATCACTTGAGGTCAGGAGTTCATGAACAGCCTGGCCAACATGGCGAAACCACATCTCTACTAAAAATAAAAAAAAAATAGCTGTGTGTGGTGACACATGCATATAATCCCAGGTACTCAGGAGGCTGAGGCAGGAGAATCACTTGAACCTGGGAGGCGAAGGTTGCAGTGAGCTGAGTTTGCACCACTGCACTCCAGCCTGGGTGACAGGGTGAGACTCCATCTCAAAAAAAAAAGAAAAAAGAAAAAAAAAAAAGCATGAAACCCCCCAAAATTCAAAATTTCAATACTAAAAAATCTTAGTGATATATAAGAGAATTCCAGAAAACAATAGGAAGAAATAAGAAAAACAATTCAGGATACAAATGAGAAATTTACCAAATCGATAGATATAATAAAAACAAACCAAACAGAAATCCTGGAGTAAAGAATTCATTGTATGAAATACACACTGGATTCAAAAGTTACAACAATAGACTATATCAAGCAGATGAAAATCTCAGAACTTGATGACAAGTTTTTTTGAAATAACCGAGTCAGACAAGAGTATAGAAAAAATAATAAAAAAGAATAAGCAAATCCTTCATGACATAAGGGACACCATAGGTGACAAATCTTTGAATTATCACAGTTCCAATAGGCAAAGAGAGAATGAAAGGGTAAGAAAACCTATTAAACAAAATAATAGATACAAATTTCCCAAGTAAAGAGATGTAAACATCCAGATGCAGGAAGCCGAGAGACTGCCAAACAGATACAACGCAAAAAGCTCTTCTCCACAGCGCACTGTAGTTAAACTGTCAAAAGTCAAAGACAAAGAGAGAATTCTAAAATTAGCAAGAGAAAAGCATCTAGTCACTTATAAAGGAATCCCCATTAAACTAACAGCAGATTTCTCAGCAGAAACCTTATAAACAGGAGAGAATTGGATGATATATTCAAAGTGCAGAAAGAAAAAAATTGTCAGCTAAGGACATTAAACCTAACAAAGTTATCCTTTATAAATAAAGCAGAAATAAACTATTTTCCAGAAAAACAATAGCTGAGAAAATTTATCACCGCTAGAATGGCTCTACAAAAAATACTTAAGGGAGTCCTACACATGGAAGCAAAAGCATGATATCTACTATCATGAAAACATATGAAAGTATAAAACCCATTAATAGAACAAACCTACAAATAAGAAGAGAATGGAATAAAATATTATCACTATAGAAAACCACCAAACCACAATGATAAACAATAAGAGAGAAAGAAAGGAATGATGACTATTAAAAACAACCAGAAAACAATGAACAATATGACAAGAACAAAACCTCACATATCCATAATAACCTTAAATGTGAATGGATTAAATTCTCCACTTAAAATGCATAGAATGGTTAAACAGATAAAAACATGGCCCAAGTATATGCTGCCTACAAGAAATGCACTTTGCCTGTAAAGACATATATAGACTGAAAGTATAGGGATAGAAAAATATATTTCACACAAACAGAAAGTAAAAATAAGCAGGAGTAGTTAGAAAAAACAGACTTTAAGTCAAAATAGTAAAAAAAAAAATTATTATATCATGATAAAGAGATCAATCCATGGAGAGTATGTAACAATTATAAATATACATGCACCCGATATTGGAGAACTCAGATTCATGAAGCAAATATTACTAGATCTAAAGAGAATGGCTCAATATAATAATAGTGAGGGATTTCAACACCCTACTCTTAGACAGATCATCTAAAGCACTGGATTTATTTATTTATTTATTTTGAGGCTGGGTTATAAGACTGGCAAATTTTTGTATTTTTGGTAGAGACAGGGTTTTACCATGTTGCCCAGGCTGGCACTGAGCTCCTGGGCTCAAGTGATCCACCTGCCTTGGCCTCCCAAAGTGCTGGGATTACAGGTGTGAGCCACCATGCCTGGCTGAAACATTGGATTTAAATCAGGCTTTAAACCAAATGGATCTAACAGACATTTATAAAATATGTCATCCAATAGTTGTAGAATACACATTCTTCTCAAAAGCACATGGAACATTCTATAGAATAGGCAATATGTTAGGACACAAAACAAGTGTTAAACTTTAAAATACCGAAGTCATATCAAGCATCTTGTCAGATCACAGTGGAAAAAAATTAGAAATCAATACAAAACAACTTTGGAAACCATACGAGTATGTGGAAATTAAACAACATGCTTCAGAAAGACCATTGGGTCAATGAAGAAGTTAAGATGGGAATTAAAAATCATTGAAACAAATGAAAATAAAAATACAACATAACAAAACCTATGGGATACGGCAAAAGCAGTGATAAGAGGGAAGTTTACAGCAATAAATGCCTATATCAAAAAAGTAGAAAGATTTAAAATATTAAATCTTTAAAATTTTAAATAAACTTTTAAAGTTAAAAAAATCTAACAATGTACCTTAAGGAACTAGAAAAGCAGCAACAAACCAAATCCAAAATTAGCAGAAGGAAAGAAATAATAAAGATCAGAGCAGAACCACACAAAATAGAGGAAAAAAATACAGTGCATCAATGGAACAAACAGTAAGTTTTTAAAAAAGATAAACGAAATTGATAAATTGTAAGTGAGACTAACCAAGAAAAGAAGGGAGAACACAAACATTAACAAAATTAGAAATGGAAAAGAAGACATTACAAGTGATACTACAAAAATTCAAGGGGTCATCAGGGATTATTACGAAAACTATATACTAACAACAAGAAAACCTAGAGGAACTGGATAAATTTCTGGAAGCATACAACCTAACAAGATTGAATCAGGAAGAAATAGAAAACCTAGATGGAAAAATAATGAGTAGTGAGATTGAATTAATAATTAAATGTCTCCCAACAAAGAAAAGTCCAGGACTGGATTCACTGCTAAATTCTACCAAACATATAAAGAAGAACTAATGCCAACACTTCTCAAACTATTCCAAAAAGTTCAAGGTATAAGAATACTTCCTGACTCATCCTATGAGACCAGCATTACTCTAATAACAAAATCAGAAAATGACACAATAAATTTAGAAAAGTACAGGTCAATATTCCTAATGAACATAGACACAGAAATTCTCCACAAGATACTAGGAAACCAAATCCAACAGCACATCAAAAAATGAATACACCATGATTAAGTATAATTTATACCAGGGATGCAAGGATGTTTCAACATATGCAAATCATTGAATGTCATGAATCACATCAAAAGAATAAGAAACAAAAAGCATATGGTCATCTCAATAGATGCAGAAAAAGCATTTGATAAAATTCAATATCATTTCATGATTAAAACTCGACAAACTAGGCATAGAAGGAACCTTTATTATTTCAAAATAATAAAGGCCATATATGACAAACCCACAGCTAGAATCATACTGAATGGGAAAAATTTGAAAGCCTTCCCTCAAAGAATTGGAACAAGACAAGGATGCCTATGTTTACCAGTTTCACTCAACATAGTACTGGAAGTCCTGGGCATAAGAATCAGGCATAGCAATCAGGCAAGAGAAAGTAATAAAAAGAATCCAAATCAGAAAAGATAAAGTCAAATTATTTGTCTTTGTAGACAACATAAACTTACATTTAGAAAAATGAAAATACTATACCAAGAAGCTCTTAGAACTGATAAACAACTTTAGTAAAGTTGCAGGGTATAAAAACATAGAAAAATCAAGAGCTTTTATATACACCAATAAAGAAATATCCATAAAAGACATCAAGAGGGCATTCCTATTTATAATGGTCACAAAAACAAACAAACAAACAAACAAAACCTCAGAACAAATATAACCAAAGAGGCAAAAGATCTCTACAATGAAAACTACAAAGCATTCGTGAAAAAAACTGAAGAGGACACAAACAAATGGAAAATCATCACATGTTCGTGGATCAGAGGAATTAATATCATGAAAATGACCATACTTCTCAAAGCAACCTACAAAGTAAATGCATTTCCTATCAAAATACCAATGTCATTTTTCACAGAATTAGAAAAAAAATCCTAAAATTTATATTGAACAAAGTGTCTGACTAGCCAAAGCAATCCTGAGCATAAAAAAACAAAGCTGGAAAAATCACACTACCCAGTTTCAAAATACAAGGCTATATTAACCAAAACAGCATGGTACTAGTATAAAAATAGACACATACCTCAAAGGAACAGAATAGAGGACCCAGAAATAAATCCACAGATTTACAGCCAATCAATCATTACAAAGTCTTCAAGAATTTTCATTGGGAAAAGAGGATACCCTCTTAAACAAACGGTGTTGGAAAACTGGATAACAATAATTTTTGATTATTGTGAAACTAGAGCCCTATCTCTCACTATGTACAAAAACTAATTCAAGATAGATTAAAGACAAACGTAAGACCTGAAACTATAAAACGACTACAAGAAAACCTAGGGAAAACTCCTCAGCACCTTGGTTTAGGCAAAGATTTCATGCCTAAGTCCTCAAAAGCACAGGCAACACAATCAAAAATAGACAAATGGGACTATATTCAACTAAAAAGCTTCTGCACAGAAAAGAAAGAAATCAATCCGGTGAAGAAACAACCTATGGAATAAGAGGAAATATTTGCAAGCTACTCATCTGACAGGGGATTAATATCCAGAATATACAAGGAACTCAATCAACTCAACAGTAAAAAAGACAATAATCCCATCAAGATGTGGGCAAAGAACATGAATACATATTTATCAAGAGGAGACATACAAATGGTCAAGAGCTATATGAACAAATGATCAACATCACTAATCCTCAGGGAAATGCAAATCAAAACCACAATGAGATATTATCTTACCACAGTTAGAATGGCTATTATTAAAAAGACAAAAATAACAATTGTTGGCAAGGATGTAGTGAAATGGGAACTCTTTTACAGTGTTGATGGGAATGTAAGTTAGTAATCCCCTATGGAAAACAGTATAATGATTTATCAAAAAACTAAAAATAGAACCACCATACAATCCAACAATCCCACTAGTGGGTATTTATCTAAAAGAAAATTAATCAATATATCAAAAAGATGCATGCACTCCAATGTTTATTGCCACACTATTCACAATAGCAAAGATATGGAATCAACCTACATGTCCATTAATGCACAAATAGATTAAGAGGATGTGGTCTTTATATATATGACCATAAAAAAGAATTAAACCATGTTATTTGCAGCAACACGGATGGAACTGAAGTACATTATGTTAAGCAAAATAAGCCAGGCACAGAATGACAAATTTCACATGTTCTCACTCATACATGGGATCTAAACAAGTAGATCACAGAGGTAGAAAGTGAAATGATGGATACCGGAGACTGGGAATTGTGTATGGGTTGGTGAAAGAAAGGTTGGTTAATGGGTACAATAATACAACTAGGTAGGATATGTTCTAACGTTTGATAGCAGAGTAGGGTGATTATAGTTAACAACAATGCATTGTATTTTTAAAAATAGCTAGAAGACTTGAAATGTACCCATATATAAATGATAAATATTAGGGTGATGGATATTCTATATACCCTGTGTATTAGGGTTCTCTAGAGGGAAAGAACTAATAGGATAGATGTATATATAAAGGGGATTTTATTAAGGAGTATTGACTCACACAATCACAAGGTGAGGTCCCACAATAGGCCATCTGCAGGCTGAGGAGAGAGGAAGCCAGTCTGAATCCCAAAGCCTCAAAAGTAAGGAAGCCAACAGTGCAGCCTTCAGTCTGTTGTTGAAGGTCCAAGAATCCCAAAGCTGAAGAACTTGGAGTCTAATGTTTGAGGGCAGGAAGCATTTAGCATGGGAGAAAAATGTAGGTGGGGAGACCAAGCCAGTCTAGTCTTTTCATGCTCTTCTGCCTGCTTTTATTCTGGCCACACTGGCAGCTCATTAGATTGTGCCCACCCAGATTGAGGGTGAGTCTGCCTTTCCGAGTCCAATGATTCAAATGTTAATCTCCTTTGACAACACCCTCATAGACACACCCAGGAACAATACTTTGCATTCTTCAATCCAATCAAGTTGACAATATTAACCATCACACCCTGACTTTATCATTACATATTCTACACATGTAATAAATTTCACATATATCCCATAAATATGTACAAATACAGTGTATCAAAAATTTAAAGAAAAATAAAAATAAAAGTACAGATTCCAGTGCTAAGCTACATGAAATGTGAAAAATCAGGGAAACATGACACCATCAAAGCAACACAACAAATTTCCAGTAACCCACCCAAAATAAATGAAGACCTACGAAATGCCTGATGACGAATTCAAAATAATAAATCTAAAGAAGCTCAGCAAGCTACAAGAGAACACAGATAGACTACTCAACAACATCAGGAAAACAATACATGAACAAAAAAGTTCCAAAAATATTAGAAATTATTAAAAAAGATCCAAACAGAAGTTCTGGATCTGAAGAATACAGTGGCAAAACTAAAAAATGCAATAGACCACTTCAACAGCATATTCAATCGGAGAGAAATAATTAGCCAACTCAAAAACACATCTTTTGAAATTATACAGTAAGAAGAGAAAAAAATGAAAATGAGAAAAGCCTATAGGATTTATGGAACACTATCATGACATACACATTATGATATTCCCCAGAACAGAAGTGAGAGGGAAAGGAGAGAAAAGCATATTTAAAGAAATAATGACTCAAAACTTCTCAAATCTGGGGAAGAAAATAGATACCTAGATTCAAGAAGCCCAAATAACGTCACATTAAGTGGAACATAAACAGGTCTACACTAAGGCATTATAATTAATTTGTCAAAAGTCAAAGCCAAAGAGATAATTTTGAATTAGCAAGAGAAAAGTGACTCATCACATATAAAGGAACTTCAATGAGACTTTTAGTGGATTTCTCAGCAGAAGTCTTGTAGGCCAGGAGAGAGTGGGATGATACATTCAAAGTATTGAAATTTAAAAAAAACCTGCCAACAAGATAACTATACCTGGAAAAAGTATCCTTTAAAAATGAAAGAGAGATAAAGTCTTTCCCAGACAAACAAAAACTGAAGGAGATAATCACCATTACATATGCCTTATAAGAAACACTTAAGGGAGTTCTTCAAATTGAAATGAAAACATGCTGGGTATGCACTCATGCCTACAATCCCAGCACTTTGGGAGCCAAAGCAGGCATATTGCTCGAGCTCAGGACTTCAAAACCAGCCAAGGCAACATGGCAAAACTCTGTCTCAACAAAAAAATAAAAAATTAGCCAGGCATTGTGACATGTGCCTGTAGTACCAGCTACTTGGGAGGCTGAGGTAGGAGGAGCACCTGAGCTCAAGGAGGTCAAGGCTGAAATGAGCTGTGATCACACCACTGCACTCCAGCCTGGATGACAGAGTGAGACCCTGTCTCAAAAAGTAATAATAAAATAAAATAAAAACATGCTAAACAGCAACATAAAAGCACATGAAAGCATAAATCTTCCTAGTAAGTGTAAATATATAGACAAATACAGAATAATGGAACATTGTAATGATGGTGAGCAATTACTATTACCCTAATATAAAAGTTAAAAAACAAAAATATTAAGAATAACTATCACCACAAAAATTTGTTAATGACTGTTCTATATAAAAGGAAGTACACTCTGACTACAAGAACACAATGTGAGGGAAGGACATAAAAGTATAAAGTTTTTGTATGGGATCAAAGTAAAGTTGTTATCAACTTAAAGTAGACAGTTATAACTACAAGATATTTTATGCAAGCCTTGTAATAACCACAAATAAAAAACCTATAATGGACACACAAAAGATGAAAAGAATCAAAGCAAATGACCATAAAAAACCATCAAATAAAGAACACATGAGAGGACTAGAGGAACAAAACAACAGCAAAATGGAGAGAAAACAATGAGCAACATGGCAATAATATATTGATATGGTTTGGCTGTGTTCCTACACAAATCACATCTTGAAATGTAGCTTCTATAATCCCCACGTGTTATGGGAGGGACCCAGTGAGAAGTAATTGAACCATGGAGGCAAGTTTTTCCCATGCTGTTCTCATGACAGTGAATAAGTCTCAGGGATGGTTTTATAAAGGGCAGTTCCCCTGCACATGCTCTCTTGCCTACCACCATGTAAGATGTGCCTTTGCTATTCCTTCACCTTTGCCATGATTGTGAGGCCTCCCCAGGCATGTGAAACTGTGAGTCCATTAAACCTATTTTTCTGTATAAATTACGCAGTCTCAGGTATGCTGTTGTAGCAGTGTAAGAATGGACTAATATAGTAAATTGGTACCAGTAGAGTGGGGTACTGCTATTAAGATACCCAAAAATGTGGAAGCAACTTTGGAACTGGGTAACAGGCAGAGATTGGAACACTTTGGATGGCTCAGAAAAAGACAGGAAGATGTGGGAAAGTTTGGAGCTCCCTAGAGATTTGTTGAATAGTTTTGACCAAAAAGTCCAGGCTGAGGTGGTCTCAGATGGAGATGAGGAACTTATTGAGAACAGGAGCAAAGGTGATTCTTGCTGTGCTTTAGCAAAGAGACTGGTGGCATTTTACCCCTGCCCTAGAGATCTGTGGAACTTTGAACTTGAGAGAGATGATTTAGGTTATCTGGTGGAAGAAATTTCTAAGCAGCAAAGTGTTCAAGATGTGACTTGGGTGCTCTTAAAAGAATTCAGTTTTACTGATTCACGAAGATAAGATTTGGGATTAAAACTTATGTTTAAAAGGGAAGCAGAGCAGAAAAGTTCAGAAAATTTGCAGCCTTACAATGGGAAAGAACAGAAAAACCCATTTTCTGAGGAGAAATTCAAGCCAGCTGCAGAAATTTGCATAAGTAATGAAGAGCCAAATGTTAATCACCAAGACAATGGGGAAAATGTCTCCAGAGCATGCCAGCAGTCTTCACAGCAGCCCCTCCCATCACAAGCTGGGAGACCTAGGAGAAAAAAACTGGTTTTATGGGCCCTGCTGCTTTGTCCAGTTTCAGGACTTGGTGTCCTGCGTCCCAGCCATGGCTAAAAAGGACCAACATACAGCTCAGGCCATTGCTTCAGAGAGTGCAAGCCACAAGCCTTGGCAGCTTCCACATGGTGTTGGGCCTACTGGTGCTCAGAAGTCAAGAACTGAGGTTTGGGAACCTCTGCCTAGATTTCAGAGGATGCATGGAAACACCTGGATATCCAGGTAGAAGCCTGCTGTAGGGGCAGAGCCCTCACAGAGAACCTCTGCTAGGGCAGTGCAAAAGGGAAATGTGGAGTGGGAGCTGTCACACAGAGTCCCCACTGGGGCACTGCCTAGTGGAGCTGTGAGAAGAGGGCCACCATCATCCAGCCCCCAGAATGGCAGATCCACCAACAGCTTGCACTGTGCACCTGGAAAAGCCTCACACACTCAACTCCAGACCATAAAAGCATCCAGGAGGTGGTGGGGGCTGTACCCTGCAAAGCCACAGGGGTGGAGCTGCCCAAGACCATGGGAACTCACCTCTTGCATCAGTGTGAACTGGATGTGAGACATGGAGTCAAAGAAGATCATTTTGGAGCTTTAAGACTTGACTGCCCCACTGGATTTCAGACTTGCATGGGCCCTGTAGCCCTTTTGTTTTGGTCAATTTCTCCCATTTGGAACAGGTGTATCTACCCAATGACTGTACCCCCATTGTATCTAGGAAGTAACTAACTTGCTTTTGATTTTACAGGCTCATAGGCAAAAGGGACTTGCCTTGCCTCAGGTGAGACTTTGGACTGTGGACTTTTTAGTTAATGCTGGAATGAATTAAGACTTTGAGGGACTGTTGGGGAGGCAGGATTGGTTTTGAAATGTGAAGACGTGAGATCTGTGAGGGACCAGGGGTGGAATGACATGGTTTGGCTGTGTTCCTACCTAAATCTCATCATGAATTGTAGCTCCCATAATCCCCAAGTTTCCTGGGAGGGACCCAGTGGGAGGTAATTGAATCACAAGGGTGGGTTTTTCCCATGCTATTCTCATAATAGTGAATAAGTCTCATGAAATCCAATGGTTTTATAAAGGGCAGTTTCCCTGCAATGCTCTCTTGCCTGCTGCCATGAAAGATGTGCCTTTGCTCCTCCCCAGCCATGTGAAACTGTGAGTCTGTTAAACCTCTTTTTCTTTATAAATTACCCAGTCTCAGGTATTTCTTCGTATCAGTATAAAAATGCACAAATACATATGTTTTCACTTATCAATAATTATTTTAAATATATATCAATTGAACTTTCCAGTTCAAAAGACATAAAATGGCTGAATGAAACCAAGTGTTGAGCCATAAAATAAATCATAAATCTCAATACATTTCCAAGGACTGAAAACTTATATATTCCCTGACCACATGAAGTTAAATTGGAAATTAAATAATACACTTTTAAGAACTAAGTGGATCTAAGAAATCACATTATACATCACACAATATTGTGAAATATTATTATAAAAAAGCAACACATCAAAATTTATAGACTGCAACTAAAACAGTTCCTAAAGGGAAATTTACAGCTTTAAATGCTTACATTAGTAAAGGAGAAAGGTTCAAACTCAAACACATTTGTAACTTCCTTAAGCAACTAGAAAAACGAGAGAAAAATAAACCCAAAGGAAGTGGAAGGAAAGAAAGAATAACAACCAGAGCAGAAATCAATGAAATACAAAACAGATTAAAAACACAAGAAATTTTAAAAGTCAATAGCGTCATTGAAATGAATACTCTGACAAGTCAGCAACAAAATGAATCAAAAAAAACAAAAAGGAGTGAGGAAACACAAATTCTCAATATGCCCAGGAATGAATGAGAGGATATATCGACAGACTCTGGAGATGCTGGTAGTATAACAAGGAAATATTAAGATCAACTTCAGTCAAAAAATGCAAAAAAATAAATAGACAAATACAAGTTACTAAAAGTGACTGAAGAAGAAATTTAAAATGGAAATTGTCCTATAGATATTAAAGAAATTAAAATCAGAACAAAAAACCTTCTTTTGTGAAGAAAATTTCAGACCCATATAGTATTACTGGTGAATTCTATCAAACACATAAAAAGCAATAGACGTTGGCGTGGATGTGGTGAAAAGGGACGGCGCACACACTGCTAGGTGGGAATGTATAACCTCTATGGGAAACAGTATGGAGATTCCTTAAAGAACTAAAAGTAGATCTACCACGCGATCCAGCAATCCCACTACTGGGTATCTGGTCAAAGGAGAAGAAGTCATTATATGAAAAACACAAATGCACACATATGTTTATTTCAGCACAATTCACAAATGCAAAGATATAGAACGAACCTAAGCACCAATCAACCAACGAGTAGATATAGAAAATGTGGTATGTACACACCGTGGAGAACTACTCAGCCATAAAGAGGAACAGAATAATGTCATTTGCAGCAACTTGGATGGAGCTGGAGGCCATTATTCTAAGTGAAGTAACTCAGGAATGGAAGACCAAATTACCCTGTGTTCTCACCTGTAAGTGGGAGCTAAGCTATGAGAATGCAAAGACATACAGAGTGATATAATGGACTTTGGAGACACAGAAGGGGGAAGAGTGTGAGGGTGTGGGATAAGAAAACTACATATTGGGTACAGTGTACACTACTCGGGTGATGGGTGCACTAAAATCTCAGAATTTACCACTATATAATTCATCCGTGTAACCAAAAACCACTTGTAAGCCAAAAGTTATTGAAATAAAAAAAAAAAAGTAAACAGTTATTGAGCAACTACTATGTTCTGGATTCTAATTCAGAGGTGGGCAAACTATAGTCCCAGAATTTGGCCCACAGCCTGCTTTTGTACGGACTGTGAGTTAAGAATAGTTTTTACACGTTGAAAGGATTGCAAAGACATACAAAGAAACAAAGAAGACTGTGCAACAGAGACCATCTGTGGTCTGTAAAGACTAACACATTTCTATCCCGCCCTTGACAGAAAGAGTCTGTGGGCTGCTGGTCTCCTCTAACGGTGGTAGAGATGCCTACACGGTTAACATTAATCCTTGGCACCAGAATCCTCAGCACCTAGGAACCAGATCTTGCCTAACACACTAATTTCAGTCTTGACCACCTTCCTCCGGCGTAGCGGTTCTCAAACGTCTTTGTCTTTGTACTATTCACGTATAAAATATTCTTTCATAAGCAACATTTATCCTTTTGGGAGTACCTCACAACGGGGAGAAGGGGAACCCCAACAGCCTTTAAGGGTTCACTGCTTCGCTGCCACCATTTCCGACGGTTTACACTGTTTTAAGTGTGAATTTGGAATTGTTTTCAAGTTAAAAAGCAAACTAATCATGTCCTCTGAAAGTATTTGCTTTTGGCATGCTAGAAATCAGTGTTGACTTTTCATATTGATGTGATACATTATGAGAGAATTCTCAAAAATGCTGAAATCTGGCCTCGGCCCAGTTATCACTGCTCTTAAGCTTCTGAGGGAGATACATGAATGAGCCCACGGCAAATGGAAAACGAGGAGTTTTAGTGTTTCCTAGAATTATGCTCAGATACCCACTACCTGACCGTCTGGTTATCCTTCCCCTCACCTCCCTGACGCAAGGAGTTTGGACCGGAGGCCTAAGGAGGCTTCTCCTGAAGCCCAAATCCCAAACTGGTCACCAGTCATGCTCCGTAGCTCCTGAACCTGACAAGAAGCCAGCCGGCCAGGTCTGCAGCCCGGGTTAAGAGGAGCATACCAGGAAAGAGCCAAAGAGCAAAGGAGCATGAGCCCTTCAACCGCTTTTACAATAATTTGGGCTAGGCGTTCAGGGCTCCGTAGGACCCTTCCTGGCAGCCAAGTGAGAGAAAGAGGAATGATGGTGGAATGGGCCTCTCCTGTGCTTCCCATTACTTCCACACTGTCGACATAGAAATAGAAGCAGAAAAGAACACCCTACAAGTCCCACCCATTTGGAGGCACTCAACTCACAGTGACAACCCTCCACACCTCTCCCCCGCAAAAAGACGCAAAACAAAAACAACTACTCCAAACTGTGTCCTTACATCTCAGCCCCGAAGATCAGTATTGTGTGCAACTTCGGCCCAAAGGATGCATTTCCCCAGGGTTGAAAGTTTGAGAAAGAGGCTATATTCTGAAGAGTTCTTGTTGTCACCATCAAAAGGATTAAAAAGACGCAATAAATAAGAAAACAGCTTAGTTGGGGGGCACGCTCCATTTGAGCCAGAAAGCCTTGGAAACTTAAGTGTTCTCAAACGGAACGCCATCCTGCTTTGGGGGAACACGGAGGCTGCCTTGCAGTCACGTGATCGCACACCACCAAAGGGCCACGCACTCTGATTTCACCTACTTAACTAAACGTTGCAGCAAAATCCCTATTACAGGCCAGGCGTGGTGGCTCATGCCTGTAATCCCAGCACTTTGGGAGGCCGAGGAGGGTGGATCATTTGAGGTCAGGAGTTGCAGACCAGCTTGGCCAACATGGTGAGACCCCATCTCTATTAAAAATACAAAAATTAGCCCAGCGTGGTGGTGCACGCCTGTAATCCCAGGCACCCTGGAGGTTGAGGTAGGAGAATCGCTTGAACCCAGGAGGCGGAGGTTGCAGTGAGCCGAGATCACGCCACTGCGCTCCTGCCTGGGCGACAGAGTGAGACTCCATCTCGGAAAAAAAAAAAAAAAATCCCTATTACAAATAAAAGCTGTTGTGATCCAGACTGCATATACCTCTGGGAATGGAACCAGAACCGTGAATTCCAATGCAAATCGATGCATCGGCACCAGACCCGCTGCACTGGATGTATCTGCATTGCAGTCACCTGAGTACGGAGCACATCATAGATGATCTCTGCAGGTTCGTTGCCCACATAGGAGGCATAGCGCAAATTTCAAAGGAACGAATACATCCTGGAGCCCAAACAGCTATCTGGTTCTGCTTCTGGCCTCCTGACAAGTAGGTAAGAGAGTCACATTTTATAGACGACGGACACCAAAACCACACATGAGGAGTACAAGAGTAGCTTTATCATGGATTTAGGGCTGTGGTTACAAGGAAGCTGTAAGGAATAAAATGACTCCCATGAAGACGTACCGTGCGGACGAGTGGAAGGAGAAATTTGGCCATTACAAAGACACAGGAATATGTTAAGAAGTGAGGGGCAGGATGAAATCATCTAGGGTAGGTATTTAGAGGGAGGGCGCCGTGCAAAATAAAATCCTCACTATGAAACAAAGGCGGAGGCAGGAGGCTGCGTTGGGTGGAAGCAGCGGAGGAAGGAGACGAAAGGGATTGTCATTTTCATGTCGTGGCTTTTTAGAAGACAGCCACGTCCTCTACTCTGATTCTATCAAAACGTGTTCTTGGGGTGCTGGTAACGTTCAGCCAACGAAATAATTCCTGTGGCGGCAGTAGGAATAACAAAACGCAGAAGCGGGAACGATGTCTTTTTATTCCTCCCCAGACGCAAACGTGGATGCATGAGGTTTGGTAACAGGCAAAGTCATCTGGTTAACGTGACTGATGCAAAAAGTCCCGGCCTGGGCAAAAAGAAGTCATTGGGCGAATGGGATGGATCAGACTCCCTGTCCTGAGGGGGAGATGGTTTCTTGCAGAACGAGGTGAAGGAGGTGGTTCTGCTCAGCAGTCAACAGTGGCCACATCTCCACCTGCAGCGACTTGATGGCTTCCGTGTCCTTTTCGTGGGTAGCCATGACCAAAGACTGGAGCAGCAGAAAGAGCTCCTCGGGAAGCTGGCCGCTGCTCTCCTGCCCGTGGCTGTCAAAAGCCTCCCAGGAGTACTTCTCCAGGGTCTGGGCGTGCTCCGGCAGCAGCTTGGCGGGCGGTGGTTGCAGGAGGAGCAGCAGCAGCACGCGGGACACCTCGCAGCGGACCAGCACGTCCGAGAAGGCGCCCAGGGCGGCGGGAGAGGGCGCCGCCGAGCCGGAGTTCGGAGGAAGCAGCGCGGCCGGTAGGGCGGGCGTCGCCCCGGGCCCGGGCTGGGGTGCCGGCGGCGGGGGCGGCGGCAGTGACTGCACCGGGTGGCCGCCGTGCTCCCGCGCCAGGCGCTGCATGCGCGTGAAGACCGCCAGGGCGCCGGTGTAGTCGCGCGCCAGCAGCTGGCAGGAGGCGGCCTCGCCAAGCGCCTGCAGCGCGGCCAGGGGCAGCTGGGGCAGCTGGAGCTGGGCGGCGCGCTGGAAGTGACCGGCGGCGGCGGCCGGCTGGCCCAGGTCGCGCAGGGCGGCGGCCAGCTCGAGGCAGAGGGCGGCGGCGGCGGCCGGCTGGCCCAGCTCGAGGTGCAGACGCACCGCGGCGCCCAGGGCGCTGGCGGCGGCCTGCAGCGGCTCCCCGTAGGCGGCGGGGCAGACCAGGCGCTGGCGCGCGTCGCGCTCCTGCCGCAGGAAGAGGCGGGCGGCCTCGGTGAGGGCCAGCGCCTCCCCGGGCCCGTGGAAGAGCGCCTGCTGGCAGCGCGCCACCGCCAGCTGGCACCAGGCCGCGTAGGGCAGACACTCCTGGGCGCGCAGCTCCCGGCCCAGCTGTCCGAACTGCTCGCCGGCCTCCGCCACGTTCGGCTTCCGCAGGAACCGCTTCTTCAGCTTGTTCGATACCAGCCGGTAGCGGGCCAGGAAGTCCCCGGCCTCGGGTCCCGGGCCGGCGCCGCCGCCCAGGCCTGCAGCCGCTGCCGCCATGCTCGCCGCCCCAAGCACTTCCCGACGCGCCGCCGCAGCTGGCGGGCGGGCCGGGGCGGGGCGACGTGCCCTGCGTCCCCCTCGGCGGGCTGCCGCCGTGCCCGCGCCGGCTCCCCAGCCCGAGCCTGCCCCTTGCCCTGGTGATATGCAAAGAGCGGGATCGGAGGCGGGGCCTGGC
Source organism: Gorilla gorilla gorilla (assembly GCF_029281585.2). Classification (NCBI taxonomy): domain Eukaryota; kingdom Metazoa; phylum Chordata; class Mammalia; order Primates; family Hominidae; genus Gorilla; species Gorilla gorilla. Next base: position 167,061,297 of record NC_073247.2, read on the forward strand.
CGGGCTGTGAGCGGCGAATGCAAATCGAGGGTCTCGGGGATGCGGATCCAGGACCCTGGGAAGGTACGCGGGGCCTGGCGGGGCACCAGCTGCTGCTAGCTCGGCTGCAATGCAAATGGTCTAGGTTGCTAAAGGCATCCCACAGCCTCTCCATCTGAACATGACCCAACTAAATTCGTGACCCTAATTCCATGTCTGTGCATTTCTGGACTGTTGTCCCCCCCCCCCCGCCCCCCCCCGACTACTCACTCCTCCGTCTTCCCGTCCAGGGCCCCTTGCCAAGCGCCGGGTCCACCTCTCCGTCCCCACCCCGGTTGCCTTAGAAGTCCGTCCTGTCGCAACACTGCAGTCATGATCTTGAGGCCCACCCGCCCCAACGAACACCATCATGCTGAGGACTTTCCCGGGCAGGCCCTGACTTGCTCAGAACCAGCGCGGGTGTCCCCTTCCCACCCAGGGCCACTCCCCCTGCACTGTCACCGGGAGAGACTGCTCCTCTGTGCCATCCCTGACTCCCACCCAACCCCAGACCCCCACCACCTCTCCATCCCTCCAGCTGTGGAGGTCTCACAACCCCCCAACCCATCTCACCGCCCCCCCACCCCCACCCCAAGGCAAAGAGACTGAAGCAGGCAGGTGGGTTCCTCTAAACACTTTATTGACAGAATTAATGAAGGCCCAAGACTCTGGGGCCCGGGTTGTGGGGGGAGGGTGTTTAAGGCCGGGGGTTCAGGCCGGGGGATTTGGGGCCGGGTGGGTGGACGAGTGGACCTGTCAGGTCCCGGGGGCCGGGTGTCAGAAGCTAGTCCTCGCCAGGGGCCGCTTGAGAGATGGTGGTCGAGCTGAAAAGGGTGCTCAGCAGCCTGTCGTTGTGAACCGCCATGTCCAGCAGCAGGGGAGTGATGTTCCGCTCTCCGCTGTTCTGGGCCTCGTTGCCCGCCAGCTCCAGGACCTTGGCCGTCAGGTACTCAATAACCGCAGCGAGGTAGACCGGCGCCGTGCGACTCAGGCGCTGAGCGTAGTGGCCCTCCCGTAGACTGCGCTCCACCTGGCTCACTGAAAACGAAAGCTCCGCTCGGACGGCGCGAGAGCAGGTCCGCCCCCGGCCGCCAGCACCGGAGGACCCTCGATGTCTCCTCCTCCTCGGCATGCTGGGCGTTGAGTGTGCTATGTCGGCTTGGCCCAGCTAGGCAAGATGGCTCTCAAGACGACAGTTACCGCGTCCAGTACTGTGTATCCTAGCGACCAGGGCCCAGCCCCTCATTGGCTAGGGAGCCGAGACCAATGGGCACGCACATCCGGTGACGGGCACGCATGTGCTGACGGCCCCTCACGAGGGACACACGTCCGTCAGGTGACCTCATCGCTTTCCCATTGGCCTCGAGGGAGCAGGCCTGGGCCTAGAAGTGGCTGGAGGGCCGTGGGGGTGGGGTGGGGTGGGGCGGGGCAGGGGGAATCGCGCTGGTGACCCTCTCTTTGCCAGTGGGAACTTTCCCTTTCTACTGGATGGGAACACCGTGGGAAAGACAAAGGGGTGGGCGAGGGGAGGATGGGTACCACGCCTTCACAATGTGGCACATCCATCACGACCACCTAGTTCCAAAACGTTTTCAACACCCCGAAAAGAAACCGAAACCCCTGTACCTATAAGCAGTCGCTTGCCGCACGCCTCCTCCCACACCACCACTACCAGCCCCCACACCCTCCCACACACACCCCCTCCCCCCGCCCATGCACACGTTCCCGATAGTCCCTGGCAACCCCTAGTCCCTCTGCTTTCTGTCCATAGAGGTTAGCCTGTTCTGGAGATTTCCTATAGATGGAATTATACGACCAAATGTGAGGCCTTGTGTGTCTGGCTGCTTTCGCTTAGCGTAATGGTTTCATCAGGGTTCATCCATGTAGAGGCATGAATCAGTACTTCCTTCCTTTGAATGACTGAGTACGATTCTGTTGTATAAATAGGAGGCCACATTTTGTTTACCCAGTCGTCAGTTGATGGACAGGTTATTTCCCCCTTCTGGCTATTGTGAATAGCACTGCCATGACCATCTCTCTACAGGTTTTTCTTTGAATATCTCTTTTCAGTTCTTTTGGGTCTATTTCTAGGAGTCAAACTGCTGGCTCGTGTGGTAATTCTGTTTAACTTATTGAGGAACCACCAAACTGATTTCCACAGCAGCTGTAATCTTCCGCATTCCCAACAGTAGTGCGTGAGAGTCCCAATTTCTTCACAGCCTCATCAAAACTTGTTTTCTGTTTGCCTCATTTTGTTTTGTTTACAGTGGCCATCCTAGTGGGTGTGAAGTGCTATCTCATGGTGGTTTTCATTTGTATTTCCCAAATGGCTAATGATGTTGCTGTGGTTTGAGTGCGTCCCCCAAATTGTGTGTCTGGGAAACTTAATCCCCAAATTCACGTGTTGATTGGAGGCGCAGCCTTCGAGACGGTAATTAGGATTAGATAAGGTCATCGGGGTGAGACCCCCAGGATGCGACTGGTGGCTTTATAAGAATAGGAAGAGAGGCCTGAAACGACATACACCCTCTTGCCCTCTCGCCATGTGATACCCTCTGCCATCCCCAGATGCCGGGGCACTTCCCAGTCCCCAGAACGGTAAGAAATAAATTTCTTTTCTTTATAAATTGTTCAGTGTCGGGTATTCAATTATGGCAACAGAAAACAGACTAAGACATCTTTTCATGTGCTTCTTGGCCCTCTGTACCTCTGCTTTGGAGGAATGTCTATTCAAGCCCTTTGCCCATTTTTTAATTCGGTTGATTGTATTTTGGCTGTGGGCTTCTAAAACTTATTCATATATTCTGGAAAATAGACTCTTATCAGATATGTGATTTGCAAATGTTTCTCCCATTCACTTTCTGGATAGAGCCCTTTGTTGCCCAAAAGATTTACATTTGGATGTAGTCCAACTTGCCAAATGAAAAGATGTCTGTGGCTTTGCCTTTGGTGTCATACTGAAGGAGCTGTTGCCTAATCCAAGGTCGTGCAAAGTTACATCTCTGTTTTCTTCTTAGAGTTTTATAGTTTCAGCCCTTACATTTAGATCTGTGATCCATTTTGAATTAATTCTTTACGTGATGTGAGGTAGGGGTCCAGGGGCATTCTTTTGCATGTGGCTATCCAGTTGTCCCAGCGCAGTTTGTTGAGGGGATTATTCTTCCCCTCCACCCACTGAGGGGTGCTGGAACTCTTACTGAAAATAAACTTTACATAAATATATGGGTTTATTCCTGACTCTGAGTTCTGTAACATTGACCTACTATATCTATCACGATGGCAGTACCACCCTTTTCGGATTACTGCGGTTTTGTAGTACGTTTTGAAATTGGGAAGTGTGAGTCCTTCAACTTTTTTCTTTTCTGAGATTGTTTTGGCTATCTGAGCCCCTTACATTTTCTTATGAATTTTAGGATCAGCTTGTCAGTTTTTACAAAGAAGGCAGGTTGGATCCTGACAGGCATCACAATGAATCTGTATATTGCCTTGGAGATTATGGGCATCTTAACAATATTAAGTGTTCCAATCCGTTAACACAAAATGCCTTTCGATTTATTTAGGTCTTCTTTAATTTATTTTAGCAACGTCTTGTAATTTTCAGAGTATACATCTTGTACACCTTTTGTTAAATTTATTCCTCGACATTTTATTGTTTCGATGCTACTGTAAAATGAATCATTTCCTTAATCTTATTTTCATGTTATTCATTGCTAGGGTGTAGAAATACAACTGACTGTTGCAGATTGATCTTGGATACTGCAACTTTGCTGAGCCGAATATGCTTTGCTGAGCATACTCAGACAGGGTTGGCATATTAGTCCGTTCCTACACTGCTATAAAGAACTGCCTGAGAATGGGTAATTCATAAAGAAAAGAGGTTTAATTGCCTCATGGTTCTGCAGGCTGTACAAGGCTTCTGCTTCTGGGCAGGCCTCAGGAAACGTGCAATCATGGCGGAAGGCGAAGGGGAAGCAAGCACCTTCTTCACATGTTGGAGCAGGAGGAAGAGAGAGAGAACGCGCGCAAAGGGGGAAGCGCTGCACATTTCCAAACAATCATCAGATCTTGTGAGCACTCTATAAGAAGAATAGCAAGGGGGAAGTCCGCCCCCATGATTCAATCACCTCCCACTAGGCCCTTCCTTCAACAGGTGGGGATTACAATTCGACATGAGATTTGGGTGGGGACACAGAGCCAAACCGTCTCAGTTTTTTTTTTTTTCTTTTGTTGGACTCTTTAGTGTCCTCTATATAAGAAGATGCCATCTATGCATCTATGAATAGAGATGGTTTTACTTGTTCCTTTCCAATCTGGATGCCTTTTATTTCTTTTTCTTGACTAATTGCCCTGACTAGAACTTTGAGTACGATGTTGAGTTACAAGTGGCATTCCTGATCTTAGGGGGAAATCAACCAGTCTTTCACCATTAAGTATGATATTATCTCTGGGTTTTTCATGGATGCCCTCTATCAGGTTGAAGAAGTTTCTTTCTGTTCCTGGTTTGTTGAATTTATTTTCATGAAAGGGTACTGCGTTTTGTCAAATGATCCTTTTTGTACATGATTAAGATGACCATGAGCCCCCTCCCCCCCTGCTCCGCCATGCATTCTGTTAATATGGTGTATTATATAAACTGATTTTCACATGTTGAACCAACCTTACATTTGTGGGATAAATCCTATTTGGTCATAGTGTATAAAGAGTGGTCAATAAACGTTTCTTTGAAAGAATAGGAGTGGATCTGGCAAGCTTCTTGGAGGACAATGTGTGTGTTAAAGAATCTGTAGCATGATGAGAAGCCAAGGCACCGGTGGGAGGAGGGGAGTTGTAACCAATTCATTAAGGCTGGAGAGCACGATGCCAGTGGAGCAGTAGTGGCTGATGTGGCTGGGAAAGAGGTAGGCAGGAGCCAAGACATGGAGGTTCTATTATGCCATGCTCAGGTTTTAGAATACCCTGTAGGCTACACTGAACCCACTGTGGTCTTTCAGCTTGGGAGTGACATGGTCTGATTTGCCTCTAGAAAGATCACCCTGGAAGCTGTGTGGAGAATAGAACAGAGAGGACTGGGATTGGAATTAGAAAGCTGCTGTATTATACCAGTCAAGAAATGACAGATATCTCAACTAAGACAATGGCATTGGTAGATAAGATTAGGGGACAGAGTCCATAAAAAGTTTAGGTAGTAAAATGGCACACAGTAGACACTCACTACATATCACTCATACTGGCAAACCTAGCTGGAGATATGATAATTCATTTGCTCATTCTTCAAAAAATATTGAAGGGTAGTGCCAGGTATACTGTGTTAAGCATTGAGACAACACCAACGAGAAATATAGATCAGATCCCTGCATGCAGTCTGGTGGAACATACAGACAAGGAGCCAGACAATGACAACACTATACTGTGATAAGTGCTATGAGAGGGGAAGTTCAAGGTGCTGGTTATAGTTTGGTTTGTTTGACCCCTCCAAATCTCATGTGGAAATTTGATACCCACTGTTGGAAGGTGGGGTCTAATGGAAGGTGTTTGGGTCATGGGGTGGATCCTTCATGAATGGCTTGGTGCCAGCCTCGCAGTAATGAGTGAGTTCTCACTTGATTCATTCCCACAAGAGCTGGTTGTTAAAAAAGAGTGTAGCACCTCCCCCCGCCACCCCACCTTGATTCCTCTCTCACCATGTGATCTCTGCACTTGCCGGCTCCCCTTCACCTTATGCCACGAGTGGAAGCAGCCTGAGACCCTCACCAGAAACCAAGCAGATGCCAGCACCATGTTTCCTGTACAGCCTGCAGAATCATGAGCCAAATAAACCTCTTTTCTTTATAAATTACCCAGCCTCAGGTATTCCTTTATAGCAACACAGATGGACTAAGAAAGTGCTGTAGGAACACATAAGAGGAGTACTTTACACAGACGTTTGGGGTTGGGGAAATGTTCCTGGAGAAATGGTGTCCAATATGAAGCTTGAAGAATGAGTACAAGTTAGCCAATTGGAAAAGCGGGGCATTGGTTGGCAGGGGAGGGGAGTGGCGATGGGGAAGTGAAAAAGCTCTAGCATGACTCCACAGGGATAGAGTGAGGTGACCACAGACTTTGGAGTCATTCCTGGAGAAATGGGATGAAGGAGGAGGTCTGCGTATGGGTAGGAAGATGAGTTCAGTCTTGAGCATGTGAAATTTGAAATGCCTGTGGGATATCCAGATGGAGATGAAGGAGATTTGGCTTAGGAGTTCAGGAGTGAAGTCAATACTGAAAATACAGATTTGCGACTCATCAGGGTAGTTCTTGAAGCCATGAATGTAGTTGAGACCATTCAGGGAGAGCACATAGAGAGAATATATAAGGGGACCAAGGACAACTTCTTTTAAGGGGCAAGCAAAAGAGGAACATCATTGGAAGAAGACTAGAGGAGTGTCTCCACAGATAAAGTTGGTGCGGGGTGGGGGGGGGCACGCTAAAAGATAATCAAGCCAGAAAGAGATGAGAGCAAAGGTGCAGAAGGAAGCCAGAGGAACTGAACAAGAAGGGACAAACTCAGAAACACTTGCTGAGTTCCAAAATGATAAGCATTAAAACCTGTTCACTGAGTTAAGCAATGCAAGTGTTGCTGGGGGCCTTGGCAAGAGCAATTTCAGTGGAGGGGTTGGAGGCAGAAACTAGACCAGACTTGTACTAGGAGCTCGTGAGAAATTCTAAGACATATCTTCCCAACACTGGGCAGCATGATAAATGTCCGCATTAGAGAGAATTGGTGAGCAGGTCATGCTCAGCCAAGGCATTTTACATGCCTAGTGGAATCTCATGCAGGAAGCTTCTCTAAGCGTAGAGGTAAGGGTAGGTCTGATGGCAACAATCTCTCTTACTTTTCCTTCTTCTGCGAATGTCCTGATTTCCCCTGCATTCCTGAAGGTAATTTCACTTTGTAGACAGGGTTCTGGTTCTTTTGTTTCGCCACTTGAGAAGTGTTATGCCACTTCCTCTGGCCTCCATGGTTTCTAATGAGAAATATATTGCCATTCTAATTCCTTTTCCCGTATAGGTAAGGTTTCCTTTCTCTCTCTCTCTCTGCTTTTGGGACTTTTTTCCTAGGTCCTTAGTTTTCAGAAGTTTGACTGTGATGCTTCTTGGTGTAAGTTTCTTTAAGATTATTCTGTTTGGGGTTCACTCAGCTTCTTAAACGTACAGGCATGTGTCTTTTGCCATATTTAGAATCTTCCAGCCATTATTTATTTGAATACTTTTTCAGTCCCACCCCCTTCCTCCTTTCCTTCTGTCACTATGATGACACAAAAGGTAGCTCTTTTGTCATATTCCCACAGATCCCCAAGTCTCCACTCATTTTTCCCCCAGTCACTTAGGCTCAGGCCACATGTTCTGACCGGGGGTTTTATTGTTAGTTCCATTTCAAAGCCTTTGCAATGGTATTTGGTTCTGTTAAGCATGATCAGCAGTCTTGGAGCTGGCGAGGTCTATATCCCTTACTCAGTGCAGTTCTCAAAGTCCTTTGTATGTCGTACAGGATCACATCTGTACATACACACCTTGGGGGGTAAGCCCAGAAGCTCATACACAGCTTCATGGGTTTACTTTCCCAAGCACTTCATCCCTCCCTGCAATCTCCCCAGCACTTTCTGGTTCCCTCAGCTTCCCCTTTTCAACCTTGTAGCCATGAAGCTGTTGCTGTCGCTTTAGTGACTCTTCTCTGCCACACGCTTCCTGTGCCTTTGCCTTCCTGTGGTGTGATTCGGCAGGAAGACCAAAGAGGGGAAAAAGAAGTCACAGGCACCCTCTTGGGACCTACAATCAGAGAGGAAGGTTGCTTTCCTTCAGAGCTTTAATCACCTGAAGGCCCTGGCGGCTGCCACTGTCACTGTCACTGCCTCTGTGTCACCACCACTGCTGCCACAGGATTGCCTGTGGGCTAGAACATGAAAGTACAAAGAAAAGAAGAAAGAAAAACTGGGGATTCCCTTAACTATCGCTGAGGGTTAGTATTCCCTTTTCCCTCTTCTCAAGTCAGAACCAGAGCTCTCTCTGTTCACACCACTGTCTACTTCTAACTTGCAGGCTACATTGAGCCAAGGATACTAAAGGGGGGAAAATGTCAAATTCACTGCTGTTTCAGTGGTGCTTCAAATTGTAGTCTTTCCCCGGTCTGCCTCCTTCCAATTACTTTTCAGAGTCCTCAAATAGCTGGCCCATGCACTGTGTCCACATTTTATAGCTGCATTCAGTAGAGTGTGCATGCTTCATCTCACCCAGGAGCAGAAACATTCTGGAGATGTTACATTTTACTTTTATATTGATGTGTAAGTAATTGATGTGTGTGTGTGTGTGTGTGTGTGTGTGTGCGCGCACGTGCTTAGGTGTTTTTAATTTAAAGAATTTAAGAAATTCTTTAATTTTTTTTGAAGTACCATAACACAACTAGAATATATCTCAATATTGATTGTTCTGCATCAATTTTTCATGGTAGAGACTTTGTCCTTTTGAGGAGCAGGTTCAATTCTTCCTTTATTTCTGGAAACTTTTCACATATGGCATCTGTGGATATTTTTCTATCCCATTTATTTGGCTCTTTACTTAAGGCATGTAAATTATCTTAATGTTGGATCAGCATTAGCGTGACTATCTAAAGTCCTTCCTCCATGCCCTTGTTTCGATTTGTGTGCATGTCTCTTCTGCATCTTGCTCTTCCTAATTTACTTCTTTGATCCACCATGTGGTTCTTTGAGTTCTCGGTTTCTTTTCTGAGCTCAGTAATCTCCTTTTTTTAAAAAAAAAAAATCATATTCGGTTGCCAATCATCTGGTCTTTGAAACTTTGTTAAGTTGAAATCATATTTTAAATTTTACTGTGGCTTAGAGAACTCTAGGTTTAGTTGCATCTGTTCCTTGTTTTATGCATTCTTCCAGTCTGTGATGGTTATCTGTCTTTTGTATACTATGATGGTTTCTTTCTTTCTCTTTCTTTGTTCTTCCTTTCTTCTTTCTTTTTTCTTTCTTTCTTCTTCTTTCTTTCTTTCTATTTCCTTCTTTATTTCTTTTCTTCTTTTTCTTCCTTCCCGCCTCCCCTCTTCTCTTTTTCCCTCCTTTCTTCCTTCTTTCTTCCTTCCTTCCTCCCTCCCTCTCTCTCTCCTCTCTTCTCTCCTTTTCCCTCTCCCTCTCTATCCCTGTAGATTGTTAGCATCATTGCTAAACCATTTATTTTTATTTCAGTTATGGAAAACATTGTCAGATGTTCTATTTGCTCTAACATTCTGACGGTGATAATTTGAGGGCAGGCGGGATGTTGATTTCAATCTACCTTTTCTTCTAAGATCTTGCTAAATATCATGTATCATGCTCTAGTCCATCCATGCAAGGGTGTGTCTTACTCTGAGGGTTTTGTTTTGTTTGCCCAACTCAGCACGGTGTCTTGGAAAATGGAAAGAATTGGGAGCCTTCCTACCGCTGGTGAAATCTAGGAGTGGCAGTTGAGGGCTTCTGTTCACAAAGGTATTAACTTAATTTTTTTCTGCTTATTCTCTCAGTCCATTTCTCCTCAAGTCAGAGAGCCTTACATCCCATTCTCAGGATCTAACTGGCTCACATTGTTTTTCCTCAGTATTGCTTCCAGGGGGTGGGGACAGAATGAGAAGTGTGCTAAACCAGCCATCCTCCCCACAAGAATTTATACATATCTATATATGTACTATATATATATAGTACTATATATATATAGTACATATATATGTACTATATATGTACTATATAAATATAGTACTATATATGTACATATAATACATATATATGTACTATGTATAATACATATATAAATGCATATATAAACACATATATAATATACATGTATATATGAATACCTATGTATTATATATATGCATATATATGTATGTATATGTATATATGTATATATACTTATATATGTATACATATGTGTATATATACTTATGTATGTATACATATGTGTATATATATACTTATATATGTATACATATGTGTGTATATATACTTATATATGTATACATATGTGTATATATATACGTATATATGTATACATATGTGTATATATACGTATATATGTATACATATGTATACATACGTGCATATATTATATGTATATATTTATATATATAAATGTGCATATATTTATACATAAAATGTGCATATATTTATATATAAATGTGCATATATTTATATATGTCAATGTGTATATATTTATATATCTCAATGTGTATATATACATATGTATATATTTCTATGTATAAATACGTATATATTTCTATATATAAATAGATATAAATACATATATGTATATTTATATATAAACATGTGTATGTAAATATATATGTATTTATAGTTATATACATACATATGTATGTATTTATAGTTATATACATACATATGTATGTATTTATAGTTATATACATACATATATATGTACTTATAGTTATATACATATATGTATTTATACTTATATACATATATGTATTTATAGTTATATATATATGTATTTATAGTTATATACATATATGTATTTATAGTTATATACATATATGTATTTATAGTTATATACATATATGTATTTATAGTTATATACATATATATGTATTTATACTTATATACATATATATGTATTTATAGTTATATACATATATATGTATTTATAGTTATATACATATATATGTATTTATAGTTATATACATATATATGTATTTATACTTATATAAATACATATATATGTATTTATACTTATATAAATACATATATATGTATTTATACTTATATAAATACATATATATGTATTTATACTTATATAAATACATATATATGTAGTTATACTTATATAAATACATATATATGTAGTTATACTTATATAAATACATATATATGTAGTTATAGTTAAATACATATATATGTAGTTATAGTTATAAATACATATATATGTATTTATAGTTATAAATACATATATATGTATTTATAGTTATAAATACATATATATGTATTTATAGTTATAAATACATATATATGTATTTATAGTTATATAACTACATATATATGTATTTATAGTTATGTGACTACATATATGTATTTATAGTTATGTGACTACATATAAGTATTTATAGTTATGTGACTACATATATGTATTTATAGTTATGTGACTACATATATGTATTTATAGTTATGTGACTACATATATGTATTTATAGTTATGTGACTACATATATGTATTTATAGTTATGTGAATACATATATGTATAGTTATATAAATATGTAAATATATATGTATTTATAGTCATATAAATATGTAAATATATATGTATTTATAGTCATATAAATATATAAATATATATGTATTTATAGTCATATAAATATATAAATATATATGTATTTATAGTCATATAAATATATATGTATTTATAGTCATATAAATATATATGTATTTATAGTCATATAAATATGTATGTATTTATAGTCTTATAAATATATATGTATTTATAGTCTTATAAATATGTATTTATAGTTATATAAATATATATACTGATTTATAGTTATATAAATATATATACTGATTTATAGTTATATAAATATATAAATATATACTTATTATAGTTATATAAAAATATATAAATATATAGTTATTTATAGATATACAAATATATAAATATATACTTATTTATAGTTATATAAAAATATATAAGTATATAGTTATTTATAGATATACAAATATATAAATATGTACTTATTCATAGTTATATAAATATATAAATATGTACTTATTCATAGTTATATAAATATATAAATATATAAATATGTACTTATTTATAGTTATATAAATATATATAAATATGTACTTATTTATAGTTTTATAAATATATAAATATATGCTTATTTATAGTTATATCAATATATAAATGTATATAAATATATACTTATTGATAGTTATATAAATATATAAATATATATAAATATATACTTATTTATAGTTATGTAAATATATAAATATATACGTATTTATAGTTATATAAATATATAAATATATACGTATTTATAGTTATATATAAATATATACGTATTTATAGTTATAGAAATGTATATAAATATATACGTATTTATAGTTATATAAATGTATATAAATATATACGTATTTATAGTTATATAAATGTGTATAAATATATACATATTTATAGTTATATAAATATGTATATATACACATATTTATAGTTATGTAAATATGTCTAAATATATACGTATTTATAATTATATAAATATGTACGAATGTATACGTATTTATAGTTATATAAATATGTATGAATATATACGTATTTATAGTTATATAAATATGTATGAATATATACGTATTTATAGTTATATAAATATGTATGAATATATACGTATTTATAGTTATATAAATATATATGAATATGTATGCATTTATAGTTATATGAATATATATGTATTTATAGTTATATAAATATGTATATGTATTTAGTTATATAAATATGTATATGTATTTATAGTTATATAAATATGTATGTGTATTTATAGTTATATAAGTAAATATATATATATTTATAGTTACATAAATATATATAAATATGTATGTATTTATAGTTATTTAAATATATGTAAATATATATATAAATATATGTGTATTTATAGTTATATAAATATATATGTATTTCTATTTACATAAATACATAAATATACATGTATTTATAGTTATATAAATATATATGTATTTCTATTTATATACATACATAAATATACATGTATTTATATTTGTATAAATACATGTAAATATATGTATGTATATGTATATACATACCTGTAAATATACATGTATGTATATGTATATAAATACCCGTAAATATACATGTATGTATATGTATATAAATACCTGTAAATATACATGTATGTATATGTATATAAATTCCTGTAAATATACATGTATGTATATGTATATAAATTCCTGTAAATATACACGTATGTATATGTATATAAATACCTGTAAATATACATGCATATATATATAAATATATATGTAATATACATGTATGTATATTTATATAAATATATATGTAATATACATGTATGTATATTTATATAAATATATATGTAATATACATGTATGTACATTTATATAAATATATGTGTAATATACATGTATGTACATTTATATAAGTATATGTGTAATATACATGTATGTACATTTATATTAGTATATGTGTAATATACATGTATGTATATTTATATAAATATATGTGTAATATACATGTAAGTATATATAAATATATATGTAATATTCATGTATTTATATTTATATAAATAGATATGTAATATAGATGTATTTATATTTATATAAATATATATGTAATATAGATGTATTCATATTTATATAAATATATATGTAATATACATGTATTTATATTTATATCTATATATGTAATATACATGTATTTATATAAATACATATATAATATACATGTATTTATATAAATACATATATAATATACATGTAGATATAAATACATATATAATATACATGTAGATATACATACATGTATAATGCATGTATGTATATATACACGTATATGTATACGTGTATATATGCATATATGTATATTTATGTAAATATATATATATATATAATCCTGGGAAGCCACTTGCCTCCCTCTCTCCTTCTCCTGCTTCTCCTCCTTAGTCTTCTCTTCTTCTCATTCTGCTTTTTACCATTATTTATTTATTATTTTTTAATTTATTTAGTAGGATCGGGGAAGGGAGATTCTTTTATCTTTCTTCACTCTGCCATCTTTTACAAATAAATTGTAATGTTACTGACTCCAAGTTAAGATAAAAGCTTGCTTACTTTAATATGATTATTGCTTTGCTTGAGTTTGTAGATTATTCACTAAAAATAGCCTCAGGAAAACAGGACCTTCAACAGAGGTAAAAGAAAACACGCCAACCAGCAGCTCTGGGAAGGGGCTGACCAGCCTGGTAAGAATAGGCTGACGGTGCCTGTAGAAGGTCACAAAACATTGACCAAGAAAGCAGTGATTAATTGCCCACCTGAGACTGAATACGTTTTAGAAGAATGTTTTGATCATTATTTCCTCTGCTTTCCCTTAAAAACCCCTAATCCAGAGGCACAACTCAGAGAGGTGATCACTGAAGTCTAGTTCACTGACTCCTCCCGGTTGCTGGCTTCTCAAATAAAGCTAACTTTCCTTTCACCAAAGCTCCTCTCTTTGAGTTTTTGGCCTTCAGGTGATGAATGGCCTGGACCGGAGTTCAGTTACAAAATCTCTGGTTTTGAAGGGTTATTTTTTTATTCCTGGGATATATTCCGGCTGACTTGGAGTTAGTTTTAGATAAATGTAAGCTTTCTAATGGATCTGAATCCACACTAACGGATATGAAATTATCAAGGTCTTTTTATTTTTAATCGCAAACACTTCATTTTATCAAATCTTAATCGTCTCCAATTTCACCGCAAACAATGCAAGGACCTTGTCTTACAAGTCAATGCTGTCCAGTATTTAGTTATAATTTGGTCAGTCATATTGTTTTTATGCAGTCTTTTTTTTTTTTTTTTTTTTGGACTCATGGCCATGGTTACTAGTTTCTTTGTTCACCATTCCTCTGTTGCATCTTGCTTTGTTCTTTTCGTTCAATTTCCTTTTAATGGAAGAACATCTTTAAGTCGTTCTTTCAGTGAGGGTTTGTGAGTGGTCAGCCCTCTCAACCTTTGTTGAAGAATATCTTTATTGGCTGGGTGCAGTGGCTCACACCTGTAATCCCAGCATTTTGGGAGGCCGAGGTGGGAGGATCATTTGAGCTCAGGAGTTCAAGACCAGGCTGGGCAACATAATGAGACTTTGTCTCTACAAAATAATAAATAAATAAATAGCCGGGAGTGGTGGTGCTCACCTGTAGTCCCAGCTACTCGGGGAAAAAAAAAAATTAGCCAGGCATGGAGGTGCACACCTGTAATCCTAGCTACTAGGGAGGCTGAGGCAGGAGGATCCCTTGAGCCCATGAGATCGAGGCTGCAGTGAGCCATGATCGCACCACTGTACCCCAACCTGGGCGACAGAGTGAGACCTTGTCTCAACAAATAAATAAATAAATATTTTAAAATATATCAAAAAGAATATCTTTATTTCACTCATTCTTGAATTGTAGTTTAGTTGGGTATGACATTTCCCCCCATTCCCCGAATGCATTAGTGATATGATTCCATTTTTATTGCAGTTGGTGAGAAGTCTGCTGTCAGTTTATTATCCCTTTGATAGCACTGTGTCTTTTCTTTCTGGTTGATTTTAAGATCTTTCCCCTTTTCTTTGTTGACCTGCGCCGGTTCCCCTGTGATTCAGTCTTATTGATTCTTGCTGTGGCTCATGCTTTTAGAATACGAGGAACTATGTCTGTTTTCAAATCTGAAAATTTCCAGCCAGTATCCTTTTGATTATTGGTTTACCCCTGCTCTCTTTATTCTCTGATTCTGTCATTCCTATTAGAGGTTTTTTGGACCTTTGCATCGTTTTTCTGTGTCTCTTAACCGTTTATACATTTGCTATCTCTCCTTGCTGCCTTCTGAATAATTTCCTTACTTCTATCTTCCAGTTCACTAAAGCAGATGAATCTGCTTTTAAACCCATCCTCTGATCTTTTGCTGTCACTGGAAATAATGTCTTTTATTTTCGGAAGTTCTATTTGGTTCCTTAAAGAAAGAAACCGGCCTCTTCTTTTTCCATAGAATCTTGATCTTTCTCATATGTTTGGATTCCTTATTATTTCTAAGTATCTTACACAAACTTATTTTATACTCTCGGTTGGCTCTATAATCTAAAGTTTTTGGTAGTGTAATCCTGCTCATCATTGTGTTTGCTGATACTCAATCACAGGCAGTGTTTTTTTTTTCCTCAGGTATTTTATAATTTTGTTTGTGAGTTTAGGGATTTGTTCAAACGGCTTCATCTGTGTGACTTCATTGAGGTTTGACTGGGGGTGTATCTCTGGCTGTTATCTTTTTGATGTTAATGTGTAAGCTTGGGGTTTTCAAGACCTAAATAAGAGGTATTAATTCCAACCCTAGACCTACATGACAATAGCCTTAGAGTTACAAATGACCAGGGGAAGCATTTTATTTTCTCCCACCAGAACCCATGAAGAAAAAAACTCTCTTGTCATCTCACCATGGTGGTGGGAAGACTTTTTTTTCCTAGTCCATCCTTTCATTGACTGTGTAGCCCTTGTGAGGCACCAAGGCTTTTCTTCTCTCCCTGGTGGTTATTGAATCCATTCCCCTACCACCCTAACATAAATTCAAATGCCCATTGATCTGCTCTTTAGGTTCCTCTTTGTTTTTTGACACCTGAGGGTCAACTTCCACCATAAGTTCATCACATGTGCATTAAAAGGAATATTTATTAAATTTTATCCTGCCTTTTAAAAGGTGCTTTGTAACAGGAGGGTTTTCAGGTTATCTAGTGTGCACTGTTTCCAGAAATGGAAATTGCTTTCCCCTTTAAAACTCCCAGAGCACTAAGAAGCTCCCACAAATTCTCTGGAAGAGGAATGTGATGGGGGCGGGGGAAGACTTTTCATGAATATGTAGCCTCAAAGAAAGATTGGTGCTTTGGGGTGCCAGACACTCAATGACAGCTTAAGATAAGTGAGGAAGGGCCTAGGGGTTGAAAGAGCCCTAATTGCTCAAAGCCACATGTCACAAGAAATTTTGGGAAGAAGAGCCGCTTTATGAACTGGTTACCTTCATGGATTTTTCTTCCCTAGGCTCAGAAGTGGAAAAATATGAAGATCCATTGCTGATGGGAATCCTGCCCTAAGCAAACGGTGATGAGACATGGCTGCTTTTAGTGCATTTATTATATGTGACCATTTAAAAGCAGGTACTGAAGGCTGCAGAAAAGTCACGAGGTGGTACTCAAAATATGGTTATATAGATAACTGGGTGTGGCTCTTCCCTGAGGCACAAAGAACTGATTTTTGTGTACTCTTTGAAAGGAAATGTATAAAGTTGGTATTATGCTTTACTCAGAAAGTTTTTAAGAGGGTTGGGAGTGATGCAATCACTTTAAAATGATATACAAGATTGAACACTCTGCTAAGCTTCAGGTAAGAGTATCCAATTGCCTCTTGGACTTCCCTGCCTGGATGTTCTGTTCCACGTGCACCCCAAACTCAAATATATCCAAGACTGAAAACATCTTGTCTCCAAGCTCTCTCCTCTTCTAATATTCCCTGTGTGAATAAGGTGTGCCCAGTTGACCAAACCAGTAACCTGGGAGTCATCTTGACACCTTCCTCTCCCTCAACCCCTCTCTCGCAATTAATTGGACACCAAGTTCAGTGGACTCTACCTTCAAAATGCCTCTCAAATCAATCCACGTCTCTCCTTGGCATTGCTGTCGGGCAGCAGGGCCCAGGTTCCCACTCCTCTTGGAAATGACAGAGGTCTCGCCTCTTCTGCATCTTCCCCCGAGCTTGAGGATCTATCCTGTCCAGAAGAAATCCTTTCCCTTTCATATTTCTATAGAATGCTGTCCAACACTTTGAATTCCCTTCAGGCTCTGGGTTTCAGAAATCAACACAGAAAGAATGCCGGGCTATTCATTTCCCTCCAGGATGAAGTTAGAATCTTGAGGGCAGCGAGGAAGGCAGGCATATGCATTGTTGCAAACCTTCTCAAGTGATTCTGATGTGCAGCTCCGGTCAAGAGCCACTGCACAACGTGGTGAGCTATTTGAATACAGGGACCATGCCTTTCAACTTTGTATTCATCAAAACACAACGCAGCCAATACCTGATGTAGAATCAGTGCTCAGTAAATGTTCCAGTGAATGAGTGAATACAAGAACTAAAGAATGATATGGTGCAAAGAAATGGATGAAAGGGATCTTACCAGCTACTTAGTGCAATCCCTTCATTTTTTTTTTTCAGTTGCCGTAGTGTTGGGATTGCTTGAGGCTCCCGGATGTTCACAGGATGTCATTTTTGGCAACCACAGACCACTAGTTACCCAGCTTTTTTAGGTGTTGTGTAGCAAGGAGGGATTTCGGGTTATGTAATCTGCAATATTTCCAGAAATGGAAATTATTTCTTTTTCCTTTTATGACTCACACAACGTCAGGAAATTTCCACAAAATTCCCAGAAGAACATGATGGGGGAAACCACTTTCCCTATATATATTTTAGTGGAATATATTTTATTTTAATGGAACTGCCAGTGAAGCAGTAGATGTGGCCAGCAGACACTGCTTTCCTGGTGTCTCCTGAGAACTCTTTTCTCTCATTGGTTATTTTCACCTGCCTTCTTCTGCAAGTTCCTTTTTGTTTGGGCTCATTTTCCGTTTTCTCTGTATCTAGGTTTGTTGAAAATGCAGGAGCCAGTGCTTCCCAACCTTCCCTACTCCAAACGCCTATGCACACGCACCCACTTGCATGCGTGCACGTACACGTGCATACATATACACCCACACGTACACGCGTGTGTGCACACACACTCCTGGACTCTTGAGAAGCTTTCAAAAGGAACTTATAGATAGGGTGAGGACTTTTATTATTAATTATTATTATTATTACTTATATCTGAAATATAACATTTTGGACACACGGAAGTGCTCTAACCCCCAAATTCCTGTTTGTCTCTGGAAAGGAGCAGGCAGTCTAGGATGGGCAGGGACACACAAGACAACTTATCTTTTGCCATATGCATTAGACCTAAAGTATTTACAAAGCAAAAGAGGCAGCTGTGGCGAGACAGAAAAAGCCCTGGACTCAGAATTAAAACAGCTGGGTTAGAGTACTGGCTCTGTCACTTGCTCTCTAACTCTCAGTTTCCTCATCTGTAAAATCGGGGCAATGGTACTACTTCATATTAATACAACCTCAGCTGCAAAAGACTGGTTTAGGTACCCTTGTTCTGAGCTCCCACAGACTCCTTGTGCTTACCTGGTGTTAACATTGGCTGTTAATACATGTGTCTCCCGTGGTACAAGGAGATCTTGAGGGCAGAAATTCTATTTGTCTGGCCTCCACCGTGCCTGCCCTCAGTGCACAGCAGAATGGTCAATGAATGTTGGTTGAGTGAATGAAGAACAATCGGACATTTGCATGTTTTTGTGTGTATAATTCCTGTTGTACTATCATCGGTGGACCACCAGGATAGTACAAATCTATTTTTATTGTATGTAAATTTGACATATAGACATTCCAAATTAACAGGAGTTGATTCGCTCCCCATGTTACCTAACAACTAGTTTCGGAATGTTGTTGGATCCCTTTAGGAGAATATTTCAGTACATCTGCTCCCCTGGTTAGGGTTAGGGGTTAGGGTTAGGGTTAGGGTTGTGTTCCCAGCACAAGCGTCTCCTCAATAATAAGCCTTCACGTGTGTGCACCGGCACTTTAAAGAGTTGTTGTTGTTGTTGTTGTTGTTTTTTAAAGGTGTTTTCTCGTACACTGACTTATATGCTCCTCACGAGAACCCCATGAGACAGGCAGGAAAGGTGTTCCTGCTACCACTTGATGGATGAAGAAACCAATGTTCAGAGACGTTAACTGAGTCACTACATACCACATCAAGAGCAAGTTTGTTTCAGAGCTGGGCCTAAAACAGAATCGGGTTTCTCATTTCACAGTCTGGTGTTTTTTACACAATCCATTTGTTCAACCCGGCTGCATTTTGTGATGTTGCTTCAGTGATATTTTTTGCATCTCATCCTATTCCTGCTTCACAACTGCACCTCCTACCACTTGCCTCAGCATACTCTCAACCGGGGCTTCTCAGGTGCTCAACCAGGGCCTCTCCCTCTACCCTGAACATGTCCTCTTGCAATTTCCTGCCTCTGGATCTTTGCATCTGTTTTCACCTCTTGGTGGGCACCCCTTCCCCACCCCCACGTCACTGCAGGTTGAAAGAAACCCTAGGCATCCTCTCGGTTTCAACTCAGAGACCACCTAACTTCATGAAACCTCTGCAGATGGGCCCTGCTGGATGAGATCTCTCTGCCCTTGAATGCACAGAGCAGTCCGTGTCTTGTTCTATATCCATTTCCATACCTGCTTCATTCCCTTCTCTACAGTGTCCCTTGCTCCGTGTTCTCACAGCCCCCTGTGCTCAGTTTTCACAGCACATATTGCCCTATGTTGTGAGCCTGCTTTCGTCCTGTGACTGTGAGCTCCTTGAGGACTGGAACCTTGTCTGACTTATCTCGGTATCTCCAGCACGCAGCACAGTGCCTGGAACACAGTAGTTGCTCCAAAAAATGTTGGATGAATGAGTGGATGGATGAATGAACACTACCCCACACAACGCCTTGGATATAGTAGCTGCAAAATAATAATGGATCGAATTGAGTCTATAACCAGATCTCATTTCTTTTCATCCTATCTCAGCGAAAGATGAAGGTGCTTTCTTCTGACTCAGGCTGTCACTTCCACTCCTGCTCTGGGTTCGATCCCATCCTGCCTCCCCAGGTGCCTCACTCCATCAATTACCTCTTCTCTCAAGAATGTCTAATCTCTCCATCTTCTCTGCCTGGCTCCTTTCCTTGCAGTAACTAAAATGCTCAGGTCTCTCCTCCTATTCCAAAAATAAGTACCCTCAATTGAATGGGTGTCTTCTTCCTCACAGTATCAAGATATGTACCTCATTGGGGAGTAACCCAGCTGAGTGAGCCCTTTACTGGGGAGCCTTCAGTGTGAGTCTCCTTAGATCTTTTTCTCTTAGGTTGGTCAGATGGCTCACAGAACACTCTTCCAGCTGCCAGAAGCTTAGGGGCAGGGGCAGGGAAGAAGACTGGGAGTTCACAGCTTTCAGGACACATGCTTCCACTCAACACCCCTGTTTTCAGTACAGGACCCCAGCCCTCAACTAAGTCTGGGAACTCCCCATCCAGAGACCCTCTGCTTTACCCTCTCCAGGGAATAACACTCCAGGCTTCTGTCAGAGCAGGGAAGGGCCAGCCCCTCACTGGCATTGACAGCAGGAGGGGATTTGGCAATGAATCTACTTCTTAAAAGAGTTTTCAAACAGCCTTCATTATTTTGATACCCATCCCCCTTCACTTCCAGAGGTAACTCCACTTCCAGAGTTACCCTGGTCCAGCCTTTGAAGATTCCTGGGGGTGAGGAGTAAATCAAGTTAGCTTTTTGCTTTTTCCACTAAGGTCTCAGAATTCCTAGTTTGTGGCCTTCTTGGATCTGCTAAGTCAGTTGCCACTCATCCATCTGTTCTTCAGCATCCAAAATTTAGTTGTTGCCTCCTTTCCTGTTCTTCAACCCTTTTTATTTCATCTTCACTCCTATCCTTCTAATCCTTTCAAAAATCACATTTGTAGCAGTTCCAGTGGGGTTTTGGGAGATGGTGAAGTTAGATGTGGAAGTATGTGCGCCACCTTAACTATGCATCATCACGAGCATGGGTGTCTGCCTGCCTGTCTCATTGATTCCACACACCTTCATTACTACACCACTCTCCCTAAAACTCTCCAGACTCAGCTTTTCTCATCTGGCTCTCTGACCTGTTCCCTGACCATTCTGTTCTTTCAGCTCTCAGCCTTCGGACTGCCAAAACCCCAAACCAACTTCCTATCCAGGAACCCTCAGGCCTAGAAGTTCAGATGTCTTGCCAATATATCTGTGCTTCACAACTTGCCTACTCTCTCTGACCCCTAACATTTTCACATACTTTTCCAATTCTGCCTGTCATAAATTTGCTGCTTCCCCCTAAGTAGAATGTTGATTCCTGTCAAACACACAGCCTAGCCCTGATTCCTCCTCTTCTCTCAAGCAGTGATATTGTCAACAATGATAAACAACTACTATGTACTGAGTGTTTTTTTATGTGCTGCTCACACTTTATACACATGTATAGATTCATTCTTCATCACAGATTTTTCAGCTAGCTGGCATTTATTAGCCCCACTTTGCATATGTAGGAACACAGGCTCAAGGAAAGAAAGCAACTTCCCACAATTTCCCAGGCTAGTAAAAGTCAGAGATGGAATTCAAGCCCAGATCATTCCAAGTTTGTGCTCTTCCTATGACACGACACTGCCTCAGTCAGGGCATCAGAGAGGAAGTTAGAAAGCAGATGGTGAGAGGGAGTACCTGAATTGGAGGGAGTACCTGAATTGGAGGGAGTGGCCACCATCAGTGGGTAGACCATGGAGAAAGATGGGGCTAACAGAGAAAAACCTTCACTGAGTTCACAGGTTTACACAGCATTAGCCCTTGTGATCTTTAGTTGTGCAGGGGATAAATTACCGTGCCTGCCTGCCCACACAGAAAGTAAGCTAGAACACCACCACTAATCTATATGATATACACCAACATGGCTTAAGACGATTTATTGCAACTGTAAAAAAATGCGCCCCCCCTTTTTTTTCCAGAAAGGAAGCGTGGATTGCATTAATCAAGCTAAAGACTTTTATGCTTCTTCACAGTCTGACACAAAAACAGACAGTCATAAAGATAAGCCCGAATCATCAAGAAAGTGCGCAGTAGTATTTTGCAAACCCAATTTAGGGAATCAGGGAAGAGTAAAATCCACATGGAAAAGGTTTCCCCTTACTTCCCATTCGTGATGGTACAGTGAGTTCATGTTATGGAATGCCCACTGCTCCAAACACATGGCAATGATGGACAAAATATAAAAAGGTAAACTCAAAAAGGCATGGCCAAGACAAAACAAACAAAACAAAACAAAAACAAAAGATAATTGTCTCCATGTTGAAGTACTAGGCTTGTTGCTCTGGAAGCAAACCATGGTAACCAGAAGCTAAGCTCCTGCAATGTATAGCGGTTCCAAAGTACCCTGAGCAAGATGGAAGACAAAAGCCATACTCACAGATTAAAGCCCAGGACTAGAATGGAGCTACCCACAAACCCACCAACCCCTGACTGTAAGTCTGACAAAAAAGAACTACCACCAAACTCTGCCAGGGTCTTTGGTTCTGATGAGCTGCAGGCTTAAGGAGGTTAGGGTGCAGACATGTCCTGGCCTCGTAACTAAGAGTTGAGCTAATCCACAGCTGAGCTAAGTGAGTGGATTTCCAATATGCCCAAGAGCACCCTGGGGCCAGTGATATGGATATGTTCTATCAAAGGGTTTTGAGCCTAACAACTGACTGGTATTTTTCAAGAGAAAACAAAGTACTGAATAGGTTAATTTGCTTCCATTCTTGGAAGAGGCAAAATTAGAAATGATGAATTTTTTTTTTTTTTTTGAGACATGGTCTTGCTCTGTTACCCAGGCTGGAGTGCAGTGGCGTGATCATAGCTCACAGTAGCCTTGAACTGCTGGGCTCAAGAGATCCTCCCACCTCAGCTTCCCGAGTAGCTGGGACTGCAGGCACTCATGACTCCACCCAACTAATTTTTCTTTTAATTCTATTTTTTTGTAGAAACGGGGTCTTGCTTTGCTGCTCAGGCTGGTTTCAAACTCCTGACCTCAAGCGATCCTCCTGCCTTGGCCTCCAAAAGTGCTGGGATTACAGGCGTGAGCCACGGCACCTGGCCAGATTTTGTTTTTAAGTCTGAAATGCTTTATTTAGAGTTTATTAGCCACTAACTCCTTTTTTTTTTAAACTTTTAAGTTCAGGGGTACAAGTGCAGGTTTGTTACGTAGGTAAACTTGTGTCATAGGGGATTTGTTGCATAGATTATTTCATCACCCAGGTGTTAAGCTTAGTACCCATTAGTTGTTTTTCTTGATCCTCTCCCTCCTCACACCCTCTATCCTCCAAAAGGCCCCAGTGTGTGTTGTTCCCCTCTGTGTGTCCATATGTTCTCATCATTTAACTCTCACTTATAAGTGAGAACATGCAGTATTTGGTTTTCTCTTTCTGTGTTGGTCTGCTAAGGATAAGGGCCTCCAGCTCCATCCATGTCCCTGCGAAGGACATGATCTCTTTCTTTTTTACGGCTGCATAGTATTCCATGGTGTATAGTACCACATTATCTTTCTCCAGTCTGTCACTGTTGGGGATTTAGGCTGATTCCATGTCTTTGCTATTGTGAGTAGTGCTGCAATGAGCATACACATGCATGTGTCTTTGTAACAGAATGATTTTTAGTCCTTTGGGTGTAGACCCAGTAATGGGATTGCTGGGTTGAATGGTATTTCTGTCTTTAGGTCTTTGAGGAATCACCACACTGTCTTCCACAGTGGCTGAACTTGTTTACAATCCCACAAACAGTGTATAAGCATTCCTTTTTCTCCACAGCCTCGCCAGCATCTGTTATTTTTTGACTTTTTAATAATGGCCATTTTGGCTAATATTAGTTGGGATCTCATTGTGGTTTTGATTTGCATTTCTCTAATGATCAGTGATGCTGACCTTTTTTTTTTCATATGATTGTTGGCTGCATGTATGTCTCCTCTTGAAAAGTGTCTGTTCATGTCCTTTTCCCACTTTTTTATGGGGTTGTTTGTTTTCCTGTAAATTTGTTTAAGTTCTTTATAGATGCTGGATATTAGACCTTTGTCAGATGCATAGTTTGCAAATATTTTCTCCCATTCTGTAGGTTGTCTGTTTACTCTGTTGATAGTTTCTTTCACTGTGCACAGCTCTTTAATTTTATTAGACCCCATTTGTCAATTTTTTGCTTTTGTTGCAATTGCTTTTGGCGTCTTCATCATGAAATCTTTGCCCATGCCTATGCCCTGAATGGCATTGCCTAAGTTGTCTTTCAGAGTTTTCATAGTTGGGGGTTTTACATGTCAGTCTTTAATCCATCTTGAGTTAATCTTTGTATATAGTGTAAGCAAGGGAGCCGGTTTTAATCTTCTGCACATGGCTAGCCAGTTATCCCAGCACCATTTATTGAACCGGGAATCCTTTCCCCATTGCTTGTCTTTGTCAGGTTTATCGAAGATCAGATAGCTGTAGGTGTGTGGTCTCATTTCTGGGTTCTCTGTTCTGTTCCATTTGTCTATGTGTCTGTTCTTGTACCAGTACCATGCTGTTTGGGTTACTGTAGCCTTGTAGTATAGTTTGAAGTCAGGTAGCATGATGCCTCCAGCTTTGTCCTTTTTGCTTAGGATTGCCTTCGGTATTCGGGCTTTTTTTGTTTTTTGGTTCCATATGAATTTTAAAATAGTTTTTTTTCTTCTCGTTCTGTGAAGACTGTCAATGGTAGTTTAATGGGAATAGCATTGAATCTATAAATTGCTTTGGGCAGTATGCCCATTTTAATACTGATCCTTCCTATCCATGAGCTTGGAATGTTTTTCCATTTTTTTGTGTGTCATCTCCGATTTCTTTGAGCGGTGGTTTGTAGTTCTCCTTGTAGAGATCTTTCACCTCCCTAGTTAGCTGTATTCCTAGGTATTTTATTCTTTTTGTAGCAATTGTGAATGGGAGTTCATTGCTGATTTGGCTCTCGGCTTTACTGTTGCTGGTGTATAGGAATGCTAGTGATTTTTGCACATTGATTCTGTACCCTGAGACTTTGCTGAAGTTGTTTATCAGCTTAAGAGGCCTTTGGGCTGAGGCAACGGGGTTTTCTAGATACAGGATCATGTCATCTGCAAGCAGGGATAGGTTGACTTCCTCTCTTCCAATTTGGATGCCCTTTATTTCTTTCTCTTGCCTGATTGCCCTGGCCAGAACTTCCAATACTATGTTGAATAGGAGTGGTGAGAGAGGGCATCCTTGTCTTGTGCCGGTTTTCAAGGGGAATGCTTCCAGCTGTTGTCCATTCAGTATGATGTTGGCTGTGCGTTTGTCACAGATGGCTCTTATTATTTTGAGGCATGGTCCTTCAATACCTAGTTTATTGAGAGTTTTTAACGTGAAGCGATGTTGAATTTTATCAAAAGCCTTTTCTGCATCTATTGAGATAATCATGTGGTTTTTGTCTTTAGTTCTGTTTATGTGATGAGTCACATTTATTGATCTGCATATGTTGAACCAACCTTGCATCCCAGGGAGGAAGCCAACTTGATCGTGGTGGGTAAGCTTTTTGATGTGCTGCTGGATTCAGTTTGCCAGCATTTTGTTGAGGATTTTTGCATTGATGTTCATGAAGGATACTGGCCTGAAGTTTTCTTTTGTTGTTGTATCTCTGCCAGGTTTTGGTTTCAGGATGATGCTGGCCTCATAGAATGAGTTAGGGAGGAGTCCCTCCTTCTCAAGTTTTTGAAATAGTTTCAGTAGGAATGCTACCAGTTCCTCTTTGTACATCTGGTAGAATTCAGCTGTGAATCCATCTGGTCCTGGGATTTTTTTGGTTGGTAGGCTATTTATTACTGCCTCAATTTCCAAACTCATTACTGGTCTGTTCAGGGATTCAGTTTCTTCCTGGTTCAGCCTTGGGGAGGTGTGTGTGTCCAGGAATTTGTCCATTTCTTCTAGACTTCCTAGTTTATGTGCCCAGAGGTGTTCACAATATTCTCTGGTGGTTGTTTGTATTTCTGTGGGGTCAGTGGTAAATATTCCCCTTATCATTTCTGATTGTGTTTATTCAAATCTTCTCTCTTTCCTTCTTTATTCGTCTAGCTAGTGGTCTATTTTATTACTTTTTTTCAAAGAAAAAAAAACAGCCTCTGGATTCTTTCATTTTTTGAAGGGTTTTTCATGTCTCTGTCTCCTTCAGTTCAGCTCTGATTTTTGTTATTTCTTGTCTTCTGCTAGTTTTGGGATTTGTTTGCTCTCGCTTCTCTAGTTCTTTTAGTAGTGATGTTAGGTTATTAACTTGAGATCTTTCTAACTTTTTGATGTGGGCATTTAGTGCTATAAATTTCCTTCTTAACACTGCCTTTGCTGTATCCCAGAGATTCTGGTACTTTGTATCTTTGTTCTCATTAGTTTCATAGAACTTCTTGATTTCTGCCTAAATTTCATTGTTTACCCAAAAGTCATTCAGGAGCAGGTTATTCAATTTCCATGTAATTGCATGGTTTTGAGTGAATTTCTTAATCTTGATTTCAAATTTGATTCTTCTGTGGCCCAAGAGACTGTTTGTCATGATTTCAGTTCTTTTGCATTTGTCGAGGAGTGTTTTACTTCCGATTATGTGGTCGATTTTAGAGTAAGTGCCATGCGGTGATCAGAAGAATGTATATTCTGTTGTTATGGGGTGGAGAGTTCTGTAGATATCCACCAGGTCCATTTGATCCAGTGCTGAGTTCAGGTCCTGAATATCTTTGTTAATTGTCTGTCTCAATGATCTGTCTAATATTGTCAGTGGGGTGTTAAAAAGTCTCCCACTATCATTGCCTGGCAGTCTAAGTCTCTGTGAAGGCCTCTAAGAACTTGCTTTATAAATCTGGGTGCTCCTATGTTGGGTCCATATGTATTTAGGATAGTTAGATTTTCTTGTTGAATTGAATCATTTACCATTATGTAATGCCCTTCTTTGTGTTTTTTGATCTTTGCTGATTTAAAGTCTGTTTTGTCAGAAACTAGGATTGCAACTGCTGCTTTTTTATGTTTTCCGTTTGCTTGGTAGATTTTCATCCATCTTTTTATTTTGAGCCTATGTGTGTCATTGCATGTGAGATGGTTCTCTTGAAGACAGCATACCATTGGATCTTAGTTCCTTACCCAGCTTGCTACTCTGTGTCTTTTAATTGGGGCATTTAGCCCATTTACAATTTAAGGTTAGTATTGGTATGTTTGGATTTGATCCTTTCATCATGATGCTAGCTGGTTATTTTGCAGACTTGCTTACATGTTTGCTCTGTAGCGTCACTGGTCTGAGTACTTCAGTGTGTTTTTGGAGTGGCTGGTAACCATCTTTCCTTTCTACATTTAGTGCTTCCTTCAGGAGCTCTTGTAGGGCAGGTCTGGTGGTAACAAATTCCCTTAACATTTGCTTGTCTGAAAATAATCTTATTTCTTCTTCGCTTGTGAAGCTTACTTTGGCCAGATATGAAATTCTGGGTTGGAGTTTCTTTAAGAATGTTGAGTATTGACCCCCAGTCTCTTCTGGCTTGTAGGTTTTCCACTGAGACATCCACTGTTGGTCTGAAGGGCTTCCCTTTGTAGGTGACCTGGCTTTTCTCTCTAGCTGCCTTTAACATTTTTTCTTTCGTTTCAACCTTGGAGAATCTGATGATTATGTGTGTTGGGGATGTTCCTTTCGTGGAGTATCTTCCTGGAGTTCTCTGGATTTCCTGAATTTGAATGTTGGCCTCTCTAGCTAGGTTAGGGAATTTCTCATAGATGATATCCTGAAATACGTTTTCCAAATTGGTTCCGTTTTCCCCATCTCTTTCAGGGACACCAATCAGTCTTAGATTCACTCTCTTTACATGATCCCATATTTCTCGGAGGTTTTGTTCATTGCTTTTCATTCTTTTTTCTCTATTCTTGTCTGCCAGTCTTATTTCAGAAAGCCAGTCTTCAAGCTCTGAAATTCTTTCCTCCGCCTTGTCTATTCTGCTATTAGTACTTGTGATTGCATTATGAAATTCTTGTAGTGTGTTTTTTCAGTTCCGTCAGGTTGGTTACATTCTTCTCTATATGGGCTATTTTGTCTGTCAGCTCCTGCAATGTTTTATCATGATTTTTAGCTTGCTTGCATTGGGTTACAGTGTACTCTTTTAACTCAGTGAAGTTCATTCCTATCCATATTCTGAATTCTACATATGTCATTTCAGCCATCTCAGCCTCAGCCCAATTCCGAACCCTTGCTAGAGAGGTGATGCAGTCATTTGGAGGAAAGAGGGCACTCTGGCTTCTTGAGTTTTCAGCATTCTTGCACTGATTCTTTCTCATCTTTGTGGGCTTATCTACCTTCAGTCTTTGAGGTTGCTGACCTTTGGATTTTTTTTTTCTTTTAACAGTCTGGCCATGTTTCTGTAGGGCTGCTGTGCTTTGCTGGGCTTCTTCTCCAGTTCCTAGTCGCCTTGGATTTTCCAGTACCTGGAGCTATCACCAGTGAAGGCTGTGAAACAGCAAAGATGTCAGCCTGCCTCTTCCTCTGGGAGCTCTGGCCCAGCGAGGTACAGACCTGTTGCCAGCCCAAACGCACCTGCAGGACAAGGCTGGAGACCCTGGTTGGGAGGTCTCACCCAATCAGGAGGAACGGGATCAGGGAACTGCTTAAAGAAGCAGTCTGTCCATGCTTTCACAGATCAGCTGTGCTGTGCTGGGGCACTGCTTCCACCCCTGGTTGGTGTGGGCTCTCCAAAGCCTGGAGGCCGGAACAGCTAAGTTGCCCAAACAGCAAAGATGGTGGCCCCTCCCTCCCTCCGGGAGCTCTGTCCCAGGGAGAATTCAAATCTCTGTCAGCCAGAGAACACCAGTAGGGGTTGCTGGAGGCCTTGGTTGAAAAGTCCCACCCAGTGAGGAGGAACAGATTGGGCACCTGCTTAAAGAAGCAGTCTGGCCATGCTTCTGAAGAGCAGCTGTGCTGTGCTGTTCTGGGGTACCACTTCTGGGAGCTCTGTCCCAGAGAGCAGCCTGCCCTTCCCCCTGGGACCTCCGTCCCAGGTAGGTGCAACACTGCTGCTGGTGGCTGGCTGGAATTCCAAACCAGTGGGTCTTATCCTGTGAGGTGCAGTGGAAGTGGGGCCTGCAGATCGTTGCCGCTTGGCCCCCTGAATTCAGCCTCTTTCCTAGGGGTATGTACAGGGGTCTAATCTCCCGCTTTGCAGGAGTTGCAGTTACTTTTGCTGGGAAACCCAGGGCCGGAGTATGTAAAGCTGCTGGGTCTCTGCACGTGCTCAAGCGGCTGCTCTGCTGAGACTCCATGTATCTCTGTGTGTCAGACTGAAGGCCCTGGTGGAGTGGGTTCACCAGGGGATCTCCTGACCCAAGGGTTGCAAGGATCCATGGGAGGAGCGTGGTTTCCCAGGATCGCACATTCACTTACGACTTCCCTGGGTGGAGGCGGTTCCTCTGTCTCCATGTTGCTCCTGGGTGGGCTGTCATCCTGCCTTGCTTTTCTTCATTCTCTGTGGATCGAGTTGTTTCCTTGATTAGACCCAATGCGGGTACCTGGATGTTTCAGTTGAAGGCGCTGTATTTACTCGCCCCTTTCCTTCCCCTCCATGAGAACCACTCACCCTAGCTGCTTCTAGTCAGCCATCTTGGCCACTCCCTGCCCGCCCCCCACCTTTTTTTTTTTTAAATGCTTGAAAACTATTTGCAAAAGAAACCTAGAGATTCTCATGGTTCTTTTAAGATCTCGTTGGATGGACTGTGAAAGTGGGATTATTGTCTATGAATGGTCAGCTAGACTGTGTGTGTGTGGAAAGGGTGAGGGAATTAACATTTATTGAGCAAAAGGGCATGCTAGTTAAAATCGTTGTCTCTGGGGACAGATTTTTCTGGGTTTTAATCCAAACTCTGACACGTATTAGCCGTGTGACCTCTATTTTTCATTTGTAAAATGGAGATGGGATTGTTGCGGGGATTAAAAGCACTTACAACAGTCCAGGATATAGAAAGCACTGTGTAAGAGTTGGCTGTCATATATTAGTCATCAGTCATCATACTTAATAATCACAAAATTGTTAGAAAATCCTGTGAGGTAGGTATTTTCCTTACCATACCCATATGAGAAAACTTAAGCAAGGAGAAGTCAAACAAAGTTACCAAAGTCACACAATTACGGAGTGACAGAGCCTTTAGACGCTGCCTAGTCCAAGGCTTTCATTTCACAGAAGAGAAAATTGGAGTTCAAAATAGGAGAGGGACATGCCTCAAGTCATTTAGTGAGCCAGTGACAGAACTGGGCCTAGAACTCAGCAGCAGGACTCTTCCTGTCAGTAGTTCTCAAACTTTGTCATGTGTTAGAATCCTGCAGAGGACTTGCTAAAACAAACTGCTGGTACCCATGCCTAGAGTTTCTTACTTAGTAGGCGTGGGGTGGGCCTTGAAAATTTGCATTTCTAAGGAGTTCTCAAATGATGCCACTGCTGGTGGTCTGGGGACCCTACTTTGGGAACCACCACAACACACCATAATTCATACATCTTTTGTTCTTTTCATCATGGACTACACAGTCTGTGACCTACAAACACTTTCAAAGAAATGGGAACCGGTGATGAAAACCAAAGAAAATTACATATCTAGCAGCAAGAAGGTACAGTGACTGACCAACAGTCCTGGTTTGTGTGGGACTCTCCTAGTTTTAAAATGGAAAGTCCTGTAGTTCTGGGCACAAGAGGATGGTTGGTCACTCTAGATGAAAGCAAACAAAAGTCAGTGTCAGCTAAATGCCAAACGAAAAAGGACATACATACAGAGAATGTGGTAACTTCTGGTGAATTTGTTTGAAAAGGACCCATTCATTTATTCTTCCAACACATCTGTATTATAAAACTACTATCCATAAGGCACTGTGTTAGGTGCTGTGTTCCTGACCCTACAGATCCCATTCCACCACAGCAAAAGGTAAAAGTGACTCTACAGTGAGCTTGGTAGACATAGACCCATGCTTATATACTCAGGGACACCTGGAAGAGATATAAAAACAGAAACATCTCACATAGGAAGTTTTCAATGCATCGTGATCAGGACTCAAATAATTCCCTTCTCTTTTTCTTCAATGTACTAAAGGGAGTACATTGTTGAGAAGGACCGGTTGCAAATTTCCAAAAAGGAGAGTAAAATAATTAATGAGTCAAGGTCTCAGGAGAGACAGAAGGTAAGGGGGGGAGTCCTTCAGTAAGTGGGGAAATTGATTTGTTTTGTGTCCTCATCTCTCCAGGGCCATGAGCATGTCCTTTGCTGGCCATAAGTCAATGCTGATGACCTCAGTTATAGTGTAATCTTCAAGGCTAATTTACGCAAAACTTCAGAAATGGTAAACATCCTCATGAAGACTAATGATGACATATTTTAGGAGTGCATAATAGTAGGTATAGAGAAAAAACTGCAGGGTAAAATGTTATTGCTGTTCTTATTGGTAAAGGGCATACTCCTTAAGAACCAAAGTTAATTATCAGTCCTTTGACCTAAGAGGAAAACAAATTTCATGGACTCCCCTAAAGATTCCTATATAGTACAAATAAAATGCCAAAATATTTTGGAACACATTTTGGAGCACTGGATAGGTCAATAAAATAATGTGTAAATTGCCAAATGTGATCTAGGAACTCCCTGCAAACATCAGATTAGGCTCTATTCTCTATCTGAATACTGACTTTGCTTTGCTTTGTAACTCCTATCTTCACTAATAATGCCTTTTCCCCCCTCTTGTGTGCATCCTAGCCTATATTCTCTTTCATCATTCTACAGTGGTCAATGTGGTTATTGTACAGCTTCACTTTCAGTGAAAGCTGAGGGAAAAGAAGCCTCATACCCTGCCCCCCCACCCCCGCCCCCCGCCAATGCATAAAAGAAGCCATTTAAAAAATAAAAGCAGCAAGCTACTAAATTTGACTCATTCAAATCTTGGCAATTAGCATGTATAGTATGTTATGAGAGAGAGAGAGAGAGAAAATTAGCAGAAATGGAGGAAAACATATTACATCCTAAATACCACCAAATTGCCAAAATACACATTTGGGTAGTAATCTCCAGAGAACTCTCTGGAGGCACAGCATCTATCATGCTGATTTCCCTGAACAATATTACAG
Organism: Gorilla gorilla gorilla; assembly: GCF_029281585.2. NCBI lineage: Eukaryota > Metazoa > Chordata > Mammalia > Primates > Hominidae > Gorilla > Gorilla gorilla. The sequence continues at coordinate 167,093,889 of NC_073247.2, forward strand.
AATAGCCCTGTGTACTTTCTCTTGGTGGGGGAGGTGTAAAGAATCATCATATGGAACCTCACAAGTCTCTAAAACCTTTCTGCAATTATCCCTCATAGGATTACCACACTGATGAGTTTGTTCAACAGGCGCTGTTGTGACTTCCTAATTTAACTCCTATAGAGATGATTTGCGTGGAAGATAAAACACTATATTTGAACTCAATTCCCACCTTATCCCTGAGCTTATGCTACCAAGCAATTCTTACAATGTTTGGAGTTCTATTGGACTATAGAGAAGAATCTAGGGTTTCAGCTAAACCCTTTAATCCACAGGCCTAGGTAAAGGACTGTCTCAAGGTAGTCGCTAGCCCATGGGTTCTCAAAGTATGGTCTGAAGACCCCTGGAGGAGTCCCTGAGACCCTTTTCGTGGGTCTGCAGATTAAACATTATTTTGTATAATAACGCCAAGATGAGTTACATTCAATTAGGCATTTTTCTTTTGAAATTAAGCAGACTTTTGGAAACTAAGATGTGCATAGCCCTGTAGTAGGCTAAGTGGAAGTTACAAAGGCAGTAGTAGCTTTTTATCCCCCTCTCGTTATCTCATGAGGATACAGAGGACTTTTCCAGAGGCTACATGACATATGGTTATGTCATCTCTCTGATAGCTGAGGGATGTGTGCTTCTGTGTTCTTCTTGAGTTTTAAATATTTCTCAGTCTTAATACCTAAAATAATTAGTATCAATAGATAGAACCCACACCCAAGAACTCCTTGGGGCCTTCAATAACTTTTGAGAGTGTTAAGGTGTCCTAAGACCAAACATTTTGCAAATTGTTGCTTTATCAGGATTTTTGTTATTTCTGGAATGCATTTCTTTCTAACTGATCTACTGAGGAAAAAAAATCGTTACCTCATGGCAATTATTGCTTTCCTATCAATATGGAGATTATATTTCTGAAGGAGACTGACCAAAATTATATTAAAAGGTTTAAATAAAACAAGTGGATCCATGTTATAACATGAGGAAGAGAGCTGCCCCACTAGATGTCTGACATTAGATAACTCAGAGTCCCCCCTCTCCAACAAGTCTCCCTTACTAGAGAAACGGACAGATTCTGTTTTGTGGGATGGGATAAGGAGACAATCTGAAGTAGAGTTTGACACAATATTATTCTGCCCATATGAAATTCTGGTAGCCAGGGTGCCAGGTGTATTCATAATCCAGATGCTGTCAATTTTAAGCCTGAAGCCCCAAGAGGCGAGCAGTGTTTAATACATCATCTCTTGTTAAATAGCAGCCACAGAGTTGGCGGTAGCCAGTGAAGCATTCCCTGCCATGTAGGACACGCCAGTTGTCTATAAATAGGACCTGTGAATGGGCCAAAAAAAAAAAAAAAAGAGAGAGAGAAAACACTGTCAGAAGAAGGACAGACCAAAGGAACCCTAAGTCAGAAGACATCATTTAAAAGATAACCTTTAGGTTGTTTTCTGGTTACATTAAATGAGGTATTTTTCTTTTGAAATTAAACAAACTTTTGGAAACTAAGATGTGTATAGCCCTGTAGTAGGCTAAATGGAAGTTACAGAGGCAACAGTAGGTAATGGGCCCTGCACTGGAGGAGCTTCTGTTTCTCAAGTAATTGTTCTCTTATCAAAGCAAATCAGATAATTGGTTTCTTTCTTTTTCTTTTTCTTTAGTTCTTATTCTACCCTTTCTCAAAGGGTTAAATTATCTCATGACATTTTATGCTAAGCTGAAGGTATTTTTCATCCAGAGGAAATACCAAAAATAAAAACTATGGAATCATGAAGCTGGAAGGACCCTTGGGGGTCATCTAGTTAAACCCCTTCATCATACAAGTAGAGTCACTGATGCCTTAGAGATGGGATGAGGCTTGCTTCCAGGGCATTCAGTGAGTGGGCGGCAGGACCATAAACAAAACCAAGGACTCTTTTCTCTTTTTCCTTTGCAACATCGTGGCTCACATATTAAGTAAGTACCCGTTCTTCACTGCTTCAGTATTACAAGCTTGCTTGACATCTTTAGAGATTAGGACCCACCCTGCCAGGCTTTAGTTTGACCCAAAACTCATTCTCAGGTCTCCTCAACTCTATCGTTAGAGTCCGGTGTGCTGTATACCAGCGATGGACGACATCATAAGGAACGGTATTGATGACAGCCCGGTCATAGTTGTTGTACCTAACATGGAATCATGAGAAGAAAGATCTCAAACACATGTTAAAGACATCTTTTGTTTATTGAACAATTTTATATAAGGCTTCCCCTATGTTCAATACTTGTCCCAGAGATGAAGTGACTATAAGTCAATATTCTCTCAGGAATATCACACTGGAGTGAGGAGTTCCACTGCCTGTTGACCGTGTTTTGTTTTTCTTTGAATAATCTAAGGATACGGGATAGAAGTTAAGTTCCAACTGGTTTCTCTCATCTTATGATATGATATTTTAAGTCTTTACTGGCCAAAGGTCATGGAAGCACTGGGGAAAGCGCTGAGCTTTCTCCTCACCAAGCTGAGGTGGGGTGGACAAGAGAGGTTGTACTAACAAAGCTTTCCTTTTAACAGGATGACTTACAACTTCTCAAGTGTCTCCCTTTGTGGGAGGAATCCCAGCTATAGCCTAGTGGACCATTCACCCAGGGATCTTCAATCATTCGTTCAACCCTAACATTTATATGCGCACCGGCTACATGCTAGGCAGTGCGTCAGGCATTAAAGATGCAAGGACGAATACAGCAGACACGACCTCAGTCTTTGGACAGAGTTTACCTTCTATTGAGGAAGATAGATGATAAACAAGTAATAAATACATAAAGTAATTTCAGCTAGTTATAAATGCTATGAAAAAATAATAGTGTTATATAATAAAGAGCGACTGGGAAATCTATTTCACATGGAGTGTTAAGTGAAGGACTTTTTGAAGAAGCGACATTTGAGCTGTTACCTGTATGATACGAGACCAACAATGTAACAAGCTGAGGGGAGAGCATTCCAGGCAAAGGGAAAAGCAAAAACACAGCCTTGGGGTGGAATGGAGTTTTATTCTGTTTGCAGACCAGTAAGAAGGTCACGTGGCTGGAGCTGAGTAAGCAAGGGGAATAATGGTGGGAGAAATTACGCGGAGGAGGTAGTCAGGGGCTAGATCATGTATATATTGCCATGCAGGCCATGGTAAGGACTTTGGATTTTATTCTGAGTACCATGGGAAGCCACTGAAAAACCTTGCCTAAGATAATGGGTTTCTGTTTTGCCTAAGGCAAATTAACTTTTTACTGAAGTATAGTATACATTACGGAAAAAGTACACAAATCGTAAGCTTGATGAATTTTCATGATGTAATCGCATCCATATCACTAGCACCCAGGTCAATAAACAGATCATTACCAGAACCCCAGAACCCTCCCTTATGCCCCTTCCCAGTAACGCCCATCCCCCAACCCGCGGGTAACTACCATCCTGACTTCTATCACCAAAGATTAGTTTTGCCTGTTTATATAAAACTTTATATAATTGCAATCACAATATGTATTCATTTTGTGTCTGGCTTCTTTCATTTAATATTATGTTTAGGAGTTTCATCATTGCTTAGCAATAGTTTATTGGTGCTATATGGAAGCTGATTGCGTGATCACACCACAGTTTATCCATTCTACTGTTGATGGACATATGAGTAATTTCCGGTTTGGAACTACTACAAACAGTGCTGTTATGAACATTCTATTACATGTCTTTTGGTGAACAAATATATTCACTCCTGTTTGAAATAAACTTAAGAATGGAACTTATGGATCATAAGGTATGTGTATGCTCAGATTTACTAGATACTGCCAACGATATTCTTTCCAAAGATAAATTAACATCCAATGGTGCCATTTTTGGATATCTCAGGCAATATTCCTTAGTGTTAGATAGTACATGGCACAATCAGAGCCAACATTCTTAGTTTTGTTGCATATAAAATGAGCATAATAACGTCTGCTTAGCTGATCTCACAGGGCTACTGCAAGAATCAAATGAAACAATAGGCCGGGCGCGATGGCTCATGCCTGTAATCCCAGCACTTTGGGAGGCCAAAGCGGTCAGATCACCTGAGGTCAGGAGTTCAAGACCAGCCTGGCCAACATGGCGAAACCCCATCTCTACTAAAAATACAAACAAAACAAAACAACAAAAAAATTAGCCAGGCGCGGTGGCACGCGCCTGTAGTCCCAGCTACTTGGGAGACTGAGGCAGGAGAATCACTTGAACCTGGGTGGCGGAGGCTGCAGTGAGCCAAGATCGCGCCACTGCACTCCAGCCTGGGCGACAGAGCGAGACTCTGTCTCAAAGAAAAAAGAAAAAGAAAGAAAGAAAGAAAAAGAATATAATAGTCCATCCTCCCAGGCTTCAAGGAGCCATGCCTGGAGGGAGAATGGAGTGAGGAAGCACAGTCTTCACCAGGCTGTTGACACCCATTGTCGTTTCCAGAAACTTCTAGTGCTGGGTTAGGCATTTGTGAAAATATTATTTAATTTACTTATTTCATCATCCCAGAAGGAAAGGTGTTATTAACCTCCTTTTACATTTAAGGCAACTGAAACTTAGAGACCTGCCACAGAGGTCATACGTAGCAGAGAGGTTTTGAAATCAGGTGTCCTTAATTCTTTAACTCATTGTTTATACCAGAGAACAGAAAAATGATCGTAATTCCTGTGTATGCTTGTTCATGAGAGCAACATTTTTACAGATCACACTTATAATCTTTTGACTTCAAACTGAGATTTGCAGTTTAGAAATGTTTCCATATACACTATCTGATTGACCCTCTGTATGATAACCACGTGAGGTAAGTAGTACAGCTGTTATTGTCTTACTTTATAGATAAGGAAAATAATGATAAGACCTTGTGATTTGTCCAAGCTTACATGGAATTTGGTATTCACTATTTATATTAGATGGTGGTGTTTTCTAAAGCCAACAGAGAAAGTAGCAGGAAAAGTCTATTACACATAAGCAAAATGGTTGTGCAATACTTTGGATTAGAATAAGACTATTTCTGGACTTTGGCACAAAGTGATGCCATCATATTATTGTGCAGTTTTTCCTTTTTTTCCTGCTTTGATATGAAGCAAGAGAGACGTGGGAGTAGGGGCAAGCAAGTAAAGCAGGCATTTATCTGACAAGAAAAGCTAGGAAGATTTAACAAAGTTATCCTTCTTCTCAGTTGACAGACAAGTATTTCCCAAGAGAGCTCCATAATTGAGCGGACGATGCATTTGATGGATTTGTGTATTGTGGTGTAAGTGAAAGCTGATGGGCTTTCAGATAGGTAGATAAATAGGCTTTCAGTTAGATCACCATTACAATCTCAGTTCAGGTGTGTGACCTTGGAGGAGCTATAGAAATTATAAAAATGCTAGAAGAAAACCTCGGGATGACTCTCCAGGATAATGCTCTGGGAAAAGATTTTATTCCCCAAAAGCACAGGAAACAAAACCCAGAAATAGACAAATGAGACTGGATTAAACTAAAGAGTTTCTGTGAGGCAAGGGAAACAATCAGAGTGAAGAAACAACCCACAGTATGGGAATATGGCCATTGTAGAATGGCTGTTATTACAAAGACCAAAAATAATAGACGTTGGCAAGTATGTGGAGAGAAAAGAACTCTTATACATTCAATAAACGGTGCTGGGGAAACTGGATGTCCACATGCAGAAGAATGAAATTAGACCCTTTTCTTACAACATATACAAAAATCAACTAGAAATGGATTAAACGCTTACATGTAAGACCTGACACCATAAATCTACTAGAAGAAAACATATGGTATAACTCTATGATATTGGTCTATACAATTACCTTTTGGATATGATCCAAAAGTATAAGCAACTGAAGAAAAACTAGGTAAATGAAATTGCATCAAACTGAAAAGCTTCTGCACAGCAAAGGAAACAAAAGAATGAAGAGACAACCTGCAGAATGGGAGAAAGTATTTGCAAACTATACATCTGATAAGGGGTTAATACCTAAAATATTTGAGGAACTCAAACAACTCAATAGTAAGAAAACAAATAACCTGATTTAAAAATGGGCAAAGGATCTGGATAGACATTTCTCAAAAGAAGACATACAAATGGCCAAGAGGTATATGAAAAAGTGCTCAACATCACTAATAATCAGATAAATTCAAATTCAAACCACCACGGGATATCATCTCATACTCCTTAGGATGGCTATTATTAAAAAGACAAAAGATAACAATGTTGATGAGGATGTGGAGATAAGTGAACCCTTGCACACTGTTGGTGGGAATGTGAATTAGTACAGCCATTATGGAAAACAATATGGAGGTTTCTAAAAAAAGCTAAAAGTAGAACTACTACATCATCCAGCAATCTCACCACTGGGTATATACCCAAAGGAAATGAAATCAGTATGTCCGAGAGATATCTTCCATGTTCTTTGCAGAAATATTCACAATAGCCAAGATATAAAATCAATCTAGGCAGAATACATGGGAGTGTATATAGAGAAAATGTGGTATGTATAAAAAGTGGAATACTATTCATCCTTGAAAAAGAAGAAAGTCCTGTCATTTGTGACAACATGGATGAACCTGGAGAACATTAAGTGAAAATAAGCCAGGCACAGAAATATCAATACTGCATGATCTCACTCATATGTGTAATGTAAAAAAAAAGTTGACATCATAGAAATAGAGAGCAGAATGGTGGGTACTAGAGGCTGGTGGGTTGTGGAGTAGTGGTTGGGTGGTTGGGGATATGTTGCTCAGAGGATACATAATTTTAGATCAGAGAAATAAGTTCAAGTGATCTATTTTTCCACGTGATGACTATAGTTAATAACAATGTATTGTAATTTGAAAATTTCTAAGAAACAATCAATCAACGGAGTGAAGCGATAACTCACAGAATGTGAGAAAATGTTTGCAAACTATGCATCTACAAGAGATTAATACCCGGAGTATATAAGGAACTCAAACTCAATAACCAAAAAAGACATATTCCCTTAAAAATGGACAAAAGTTCTGAATAGACATTTCTCCAAAGAAGGCAGACAAATGGCAAATGGGTATATTTTTAAATGCTCCACATCACTAATCATTAGGGAAATGCAAATCAAAACCACAATATCACCTCACCCCAGTTACAATGGCTATCATTAAAAAGACAAAAAATAGGCTGAAAGTAAGGATGGTTAGTATGTACAAACACAGAGAGAATGAATAAGATCTAGTATTTGGCAGCACAATAAGGCAACTATAGTTAACAATAACTTATTGTATATTTAAAAATAACTAAGAGAGTAGAACTGGAGTGTTCCTAACACAAAGAAATAATAAAGGCTTGAAATGATAGATACCTCAATTATCCTGATTTGATCATTACATATTGTATGCCTGTATCAAAACATCACATGCACTCCATAAATATATACAACTATTATTTACCCATAATAATTAAAAAAATCAAAATTTAATTTAATAACATAAAATATAATAAAGTGATCTTAAAAGAAATTTGCCCGTGGTTAGATATTACTTGTTTGTTACACTTTAATTGATGATTTCTATTATAATTTCACAGTACTTAGAATATATATATATATTAGAAAATATCATCTATAGGATTTTTGCTTTCATGAGGGTAATGATACTTTAAGCCTAAAATATTAGAATTTTCAGTAATTTTCTCTAGTGTTTGGAAATTATTTTAATCCTCTGTTTAGTGCTCAAAAATGCTGTTCATTTGTGACTGATTAGTTAAACTTTCTAATAAAGTGATTTTACACTCTTTATGTTAAAGAAACAACAAATGCTGGTGAAGATGTGTAGAAAGGGGAAATCTCCTACATTGTTGATGGGAATGTAAACTAGTACAGGCAATATGGACAACAGTACTGAGGTTCCTCAAAAAATTAAAAATAGAACTAGCTTATGATCCAAAGAACTCACTACTGGGTATATTAAAAGGAAATGAAATCAGTATGTTGGAGAGATACCTGCACTCTCATTGTGATGGCTCAATTTACGAGTCAGCTTGACTGGATTGAGGGATGCCAAGACGGCTGTTGAAACATTGTTCCCTGGGTGTGTCGGTGAGAGTGTTTCCAGGGGAGCTTGGTGTGTGAGACAGTGGACTGCAACAGGTAAGATCCACTTTCAATGTGGGCGTGCACTGTCCTGTTATCTGGGAGCCTGGTTGGGACAAATAGACAGAAGAGGAGGAATTCTCTCTCTCTGCTCATCCTATCTCCCTTCTGCAGCCAGATGCCTTTCCTCCTCCTGTCCTTGGACATCAGACTCCAGTTTCTTCCACTTTTGGACTCTGGGACTTGCATCCACAGCCTCCTGTGGGCTCTTAGGCCTTTGGCCTCAGACTGGGGTCTGTACTCTCAGCTTCCCTAGTTCTGAGGCTTCCAGACTTGGAGTGAATCGTGCTACCAGCTTCTTCAGTTCTCCAGCTTGCAGATGGCCTATTGTGGGACTTCTCCATCTCTATAATCATCTGAACCAACTACACCTCATAAATCCTCTCTCATATATCCTATTGGTTCTGTCTCTCTGGAGAACCTTGACTGACACACCCATGTTTATTGCAGCACTATTCACAATAGCCAAGATATGGAATCAACATAAGTGTCCATCAACAGATGAATGGATAAAGAAAATGTGGTGCATATTCACAATGGAGTACTATTCAGCCATAAACAATAATGAGATCCTGTCATGTGTGACAACATGGATAAGCCTGTAGGACATTACATTAGGTGAAATAAGCCAGGCACAGAAAGACAAACTTTGCATGTGCTCACTTATTTGTGTGAGCTAAAAATTAAATAATTGAAATGAAGATAGAGAGTAGAAGGGAGGCTGGGAAGGTTAGTGGGAGGGTGAGGAGGAAGTGGGGAAGGTTAGTGGGTACAAAAAATAGTTAGAAAGAATGAATAAGGCCTAGTATTTGCTAGCACAACAGGGAGACTGTAGTAAAAAAATAATTTAATCATACTTTTAAAATAACCAAAAGAGCCAAATCATGAGTGAACTCCCATTCACGTTTGCTTCAAAGAGGATAAAATACCTAGGAATCCAGCTTACAACGGATATGAAGGACCTCTTCAAGGAGAACTACAAACCACTGCTCAATGAAATAAAAGAGGACACAAACAAGTGGAAGAACATTCCATGCTCATGGGTAGGAAGAATCAATATCGTGAAAATGGCCATACTGCCCAAGGTAGTTTATAGATTCAATGCCATCCCCATCAAGCTACCAATGACTTTCTTCACAGAATTGGAAAAAACTACTTTAAAGTTCATATGGAACCAAAAAAGAGCCCACATCGCCAAGTCAATCCTAAGCCAAAAGAACAAAGCTGGAGGCATCACGCTACCTGACTTCAAACTATACTACAAGGCTACAGTAACCAAAACAGCATGGTACTGGTACCAAAACAGAGATATAGACCAATGGAACAGAACAGAGCCCTCAGAAACAATGCCGCATATCTACAACTATCTGATCTTTGACAAACCTGACAAAAACAAGCAATGGGGAAAGGATTCCCTATTTAATAAATGGTGCTGGGAAAACTGGCTAGCCATATGTAGAAAGCTGAAACTGGATCCCTTCCTTACGGCTTATACAAAAATTAATTCAAGATGGATTAAAGACTTAAATATTAGACCTAAAACCATAAAAATCCTGGAAGAAAACCTGGGCAATACCATTCAGGACATAGGCATGAGCAAGGACTTCATGTCTAAAACACCAAAAGCAATGGCAACAAAAGCCAAAATTGAGAAATGGGATCTAATTAAACTAAAGAGCTTCTGCACAGCAAAAGAAACTACCATCAGAGTGAACAGGCAACCTACAGAACGGCAGAAAATTTTTGCAACCTACTTCTCTGACAAAGGGCTAATATCCAGAATCTACAATGAACTCAAACAAATTTACAAGAAAAAAACAAACAACCCCATCAAAAAGTGGGCGAAAGATAGATATGAACAGACACTTCCCAAAAGAAGACATTTATGCAGCCAAAAAACACATGAAAAAAATGCTCATCATCACTGGCCATCAGAGAAATGCAAATCAAAACCACAATGTGATACCATCTCACACCAGTTAGAATGGCGATCATTAAAAAGTCAGGAAACAACAGGTGCTGGAGAGGATGTGGAGAAATAGGAACACTTTTACACTGTTGGTGGGACTGTAAACTAGTTCAACCATTGTGGAAGTCAGTGTGGCGATTCCTCAGGCATCTAGAACTAGAAATACCATTTGACCCAGCCATCCCATTACTGGGTATATACCCAAAGGATTATAAATCATGCTGCTATAAGGACACATGCACACGTATGTTTATAGCTGCACTATTCACAATAGCAAAGACTTGGAACCAAACCTAAATGTCCAACAACGATAGACTGGATTAAGAAAATGTGGCACATGTACACCATGGAATACTATGCAGCCATAAAAAAGGATGAGTTCATGTCCTTTGTAGGGACATGGATGAAACTGGAAACCATCATTCTCAGCAAACTATCGCAAGGACAAAAAACCAAACACCGCATGTTCTCACTCACAGGTGGGAATTGAACAATGAAAACACGTGGACACAGGAAGGGGAACATCACACACCGGGGACTGTTGTGGGGTGGGCGGATGGGGGAGGGATAGCATTAGGAGATATACCTAATGCTAAATGACGAGTTAATGGGTGCAGCACACCAACATGGCACATGTATACATATGTAACAAACCTGCACGTTGTGCACATGTACCCTAAAACTTAAAGTATAATAATCATAAAACATAAAATAAAGTAAAATAACCAAAAGAGTATAATTTGGTTGTTTGTAATACAAAGATAAATGTTTGAGGAGATGGATACTCCATTTTTACCCTGATGTGATTACGTACTGCATACCTATATTAGAACATCTCATCTAACCCATAAATATATACACCTACTATGTAACCACAAAAATAATAAATAAAAATAAAATAAATATAAATTTAAAAGTTGATGTTATAGAGGTAGAGAGTAGAACAGTGGTTACCAGAGGCAGGGGAGGCGAGGAGGGAAGGAGAGATGGGAAGAGGTTGGTCACTGGGTACAAAGTTACAGTTATGGTTAGATAGGAGGATTAAGTTCTGGTGTTCTATTGCGCAATAGGGTGACAATAGTCAACAATAATATGTTGTATAGTTCAAAATAGCTAGAAGAGATGATTTTGAATGTTCTCACTAAAAGAATAAGAGGGGGAATACTACAATCAATCTATGCCTATATATTTGATAACTTATATGAACCAATTTCTTAAACCCACATGGTAAGAAAAAAACAAACTAATTCAAAGAAAAGTAGATAATCTGAATAGCCTGACATGCATTAAAGAAACTGAATCTGTAATTTAAAACTTTTCAAGAAAGAGAACTCCAGGCCAGACAATTTCACTCATGAATTCTATCAAACATTTAAGTAAGATGTAATACAAATTTTATAGTCTCTTTCAGAAAATTAAGGAGAGAAAATGACCCCACTCATATTATGAGGATAGCATCATCCTAATACCAAACTCAGACAAAGATATTACGAGCAAAAAACAAAATAGCAATATCTCACATAAACATAGGTACAAATAGTCTTACTAAGATATTAGCCAATCAACTCTAGCAATGTATAAAAAAGATAATGCATCAAGATCAAGTGGAGTTTATCCCAGGTATTCAAAGTTGGTTCAACATTCAAAAATCAATCAATGTGTTTTATCATATTGTCATACTAAATATGCAACATCGAATGATCATATAAATAAATGCAGAAAAGGCATTCAACAAAATTCAATATTAATTAATGATAAAATTCCCAACAGGTTAGGAATAGAAGGAAATTTCCTTATTCTAATAAAGGCTATCCATGGAAAACCTACAGTGAACCACTGAGTAATTTTCCCCTAAAATCAGAAATAAGTCAAGGATGTCCTTTCTCACCAGTACTATTCACTGTTAGTCCTGGAAGTCCCAGCTAGTGCAATAACACATGCACACACACACGCACACGTGCACACACACACACACACACAGAGAGAGAGAGGGAGAGAGGGAGAGAGAGAGAGAGAGAGAAATGAAAGGCATACATATTATAAAGGAGAAAAATATACCCCATTATGTTGAAAACCCCAAATAATGTACAATAAAACTCCAAAAGACTCTTCCAGAAGACTCCTAGACTTGATAAAGAACTTCAGTAAAGTTTCAGGATACAAAATCAATGTACGAAACACAGTAGCATTTCTCTACACCAATATCATTCAAGCTAAGAACCAAATGAAGAACCCATTTACAATAGCCACAAAAAATAAAACACCTAGGAATACATTTAATCAAGGAGGTGAAAGATCTCTACAAGAGGAACTACAAAACACTGATGAAAAAATTGTGTATGACACAAATAAATGAAAACACATCCCATGCTCATGGATCAAAAGAACCAATATTATTAAAATGACCACACTGCTCAAAGCAATTTACAGATTCAATGCAGTCTCTATCAAATTACCAACACAATTTTTCACATAATTAAAAAAACTTAAAATTCATATGAAACCGAAAGAAGAGTCTTAATAGCCAAACCAATCCTAAGCAAAAAGAACAAAGCTTGAAGTATTACATTCTGACTTTGAATTATACTACAAGGCTATAGTAACCAAAACATCATGATATTGGTATAAAAATAGACATATAGACCAACGGAACAGAATAGTGAACCCAGAAATAAAGTACCTATTAACAACTGATCTTCTGCAATATTGACAAAATTAAACAATAGGGAAAGAACACCCTCTTCAATATACGGTGCTAGGAAAACTGGCTAGCCATATGCGGAAGAATGAAACTGGACCCCTGTCTCTCACCATATACATGAATTAACTCGAGATGGATTAAAGATTTATACTTTAGACATGAAACTGTAAAAATCCTGTGAGAAAATGTAAGAAAAATTCTTCTGGACATTGGCCTGGCTTAGGCAAAGAATTTTTGACCAGGTCCTCAAAAGCAAATGCAACACAAACAAAAATAAACAGACGGGACTCAGTTAAGCTAAAAACCTTCCACACAGCAAAAGAAACAATCAACAGAGTAAACCTACCTAATGAGAAAAAATATTTGCAAATTATGTATCTAACAAAGGCTAATATCCAGAATCTACAAGAAACTCCAACAACTCAACAACAACAACAACAACAAAAACAAAAACAAAAAACAAGTAACGCCGTTAAAAAGTAGGCAAAGGGCATGAATGGGTGTTTTTTGAAAGACATACAAGTGGCCAACAAACATATGAAAGATGCTCAATATCACTAATTATCAGAGAAATGCAAATTAAAACCAAACAATACTATCTTACACCAGTCAGAATAGCTATTATTTAAAAATCAAAAAACAACAGATGTTGGTGAGGATGTGGAGAAAAAAGTAATGCTTATGCACCATTAGTGGGAATGTAAATTATCACATTTATGGAAAACAGTATGGAGATTTCTCAAAGAACTAAAAATAGATTTCTCAAAGAACTAAACATGGTAAAAAATGAAATACCATTTGATCCAGCAATTTCACTACTGGGTATCTACCCATCTGCATTTTACATATACATGGAATACTATGCAGCCATAAAAAATAATGAAGTCGTGTGTTTTGCAGTAACATGAGTGGAACTGGAGTACGTTATCTTAAGTAAAATAATCCAGAAACAGAAAGTCAAATATCACATATTCTCACTTGTAAGTGAGAGCTTAACAATGGGTACACATGGACATATAGAGTAGAATAATAGATATTGGAGACCACAAAAGGGTGGGAAGTTGACAAGGGTTGAAAAATTACCTCTTGGGTACAATGTTCCCTCTTCAGGTGATGGGTACACTAAAAGCCCAGACTCCACCACGATGCGATATATGCATGTAAGAAATCTGCACTTGTACCCTCTAAATCCATTTTTAAAATTGAAAAAAATCACCGTAAGATACCGCTTCACAGCCACTGGAATGACTATTATAAGCAAACAAAGCAAAGAGCAAACAAGTTTTGGTAGGGCCTGGTGGGAGGTGTTTTCATCATGGGGGCAGGTCCTTCATGGGTGGCTTGGTACCACTCTCATAGTAATGAGTGAGTTCTCCCTCTGAATTCGTTGCAAGAGTTGGTCGTTTAAAAGAGTGTGGCATGTCCTTGGAGCAGCTACAATTCATACATTGTTGATGACGGTGTAAAATGGTACAAGTACTTTGGTAAAACTTGTTGCAGTTATTTATGAAACTAAGCATTCACCTACTCTATGACCCAGCAGTTCCACTCTTAGGTATTTACCTTAGTGAAATGAAAATGAAAACATATTAAAAAAAACACTTTTACATGAATGTTCACAGCAACTTTATTCATAATAACCTGAAACTGGAAAGAGTCCAGATGTGTATTCATAAAAGAAGAGATAAACAGAACAGGCAAAAATCTAATCTATAGTGGTAAAAGAAAATCAAACTCTGGGTTCCTCTGAGATGTATGTGCAGGAGTATGAGAGTACTTCCTGTAGTGATAGTAATATTTTATATCTTGATAAGGGTTTGGGTTAAATAGGTATATGCATGTGTCAAAACTCAGTGAGTGTATATTTAATATTTTAAACATCATTGCATATACATTGTAACTTTAAAAAGCTGTAAGCAAATATTGAACTCTACTTAATGATATAAATGTTGAAGTATTTTAGGGAGATATATACTGATATCTGCAATGTATTATACTTTAAAATTCACTGAAAATAAGATTAACTGATGAATGGATAGATGGGAAGATAGGTGATAAAGCAAGTATAGAAATATCTTAATGGTAGAATCTAGATGTAAGTCTATGGCTTTTCTGTGTTAAATGTTTTCAACTTTTCTATATGTTTAGAAATGTTCATAATAAAATGTCGGGAAAATAGAGTTACTACTCATTGTTTTAGGCACTTAGATATATGAGAGATAACAGAGGGAGAGTTTCCCAGAGGAACTTATCCAAGGGAAGTAAATTAATATTTACACAGTTCCTACTACAAGCCAGGGGTAAAGGTAGGGATAACAATTTATTTTTAACTTCACAACAAGTGGGCACAGAAGGTATTATTATTGTAACTGGAAACTCATGACTAGCAGGTTAAGTAACTTGTCCAAGGCCAAAAATCAATAAATGGCAGTCAGGATTTCACACTGAACTCCTTCTGATTAGAAAGCCTGTACTCTTTGTAGTATGTCAAGTTTTGCAGCTATCTTCACCCTGCCTCTTCACCCCATATCTCCTTCCCTGCTTTTTTGTTTTTCCCTAGTACTTATCACAATTTGATATATTATATATTTGCTTATTTATTTTTAATTACTCTCTCTTGTCACTATAATGAGAATTCCAAGATGGCCAGGAATTTTTGTCTATCGTGCTTACAGTTTCATCTGCAGTGTCAAGAACAGAGCATGACTCTTGGTAGATGCTCATGAAATATTTGCTGAGTAAACTGAATTAATGCACAGTAACAGTTTGCTTGGAATAAGCAGAAGCAGGAGCGGTAATCCATCTGCAAAAATGCATAGTAAAAAGCTTGGCTGCAAGATGCAAAATAATTGGCTCCAGAAACCCAAAGCAGTTTGGAATAGCTAGGGAAGAATGTATGGAAAACATGAATTACATGCTAGAAGAGTAAGAAGGGATCAGATCATACAGAACCTTAAAAGCCATAAGGAAGGACTCTAGTCTTTCTCTGAAAGACACTGGGGAGGTTTAGAAGGATCTTAACATGGGAGCAAAAGATAAGACTTGTATTTCAGAAATAATGTTTTAGCTACAGCATGAAAAATTAATGGAAGAGGGCTCACAATGGAAGCAAGGACATCAGTTACAACTTTAGCCATGGGAAAGAAAAGTGTTCTCACTGCAAGAAGAGGCATTGTAGATAGAAAGCAGGGGATAGTTTGAGAAAAATATAGGAGATTGAGTTGATAAGACTGGTTGTGTAATATAAGGGAGAGGGAAAAATTAAATATGATGTTTGGTTTATGGCTTGGGAAACTTAGTGGATGGTGGTACCATTCAATGAAAATGGGAAAACAAGTGGAGAAGTAGGTTTAAAATGAGTAGAAGTGATCAGTTCACGTTTGAATATGATATGTTTTATATTCTACAAAATATCTAAGTTGTGATATCAGTAGTCAATTGAATACACTGGTCAAGAGTTTTGCATAAATCTGGGCTGGATACATAAATGTTGTTGGGTAACCTAGCTGTTTGGTCACTGAGGATAATTTAATAACTCTTTTTCATTTAATAATGTTTTCATTTAAAAAATACTACCTCTAATATTTGACCCCACCCCTAAAATAAACCTAGTATTCTTTGGTTGGTGGCTATTTACTATTCCATGGGAATTATAAGAAGAATACAAACTGTTTGATAATAAAAAGCTATAGAATAGCAAGATTAAAATGTAGCAGATATAAGAATCTTAGGGATTTTTGTTACATTAGAAGGCTAATCTTTGGCAAATATATTACAGTTGGGGATAGTTCTTTGATACTCACCTGATCAAATACAGCTCTTTATTCCATGGGTAGATATTTAAGACTGGCCCAACCCCAATCATGTGGTTGTGACATTCTCCAACATCTTCAATATATTCATGCTTCAATGGCACTTTACTGAGGAGTTCAAATTCCTCAGGTGCCTTTTGAAGTACCTGTTCTGCTGCATAGAATCCATCTACTAGCAGTGTCCTGCCACCAGTTCCTTCATGTTTAAGACAATGAAACACTTGAATGCTAAAGAGAGAAAAGAAAATTCTTCTGTTCAGTGGAAGAGAGAACATATCAAAATTCTAGAAATTATATATAAAATGATTACTGAACCTACTTGTCATTTTCTTTTCATTTCCTAATTGGAAATCTCATTTCCTAATTGTTTTTCCCTCATAGGCAGTTGTACTTTCTTGTGTTTTGAAATATTAATGCCACTAGAGGTTTCTTCTAAACATATCTAACATATATTGAAGCTTATATGTGCTGGGCCCTGGGAATACAGGCATGAATGATATATAACCTATATTTTCAAGAAGCTCATAGTCTAGTAAGAAGAACTAAAGCAAATAAATACCAAATAAAATATTATAGGTACAATAATAAAGTTGCATACAAGATATAGTGGGGTCATAAACAAAGGAATGATCTGTTCTAGCGGGGTGTTGTATAAAGAAATGTTTTGGAGAAGAATGAAAATTGTTTTGACTAATCTTAAAGAATGAGCAAGAATTGGAGTAGAAGGAGATTGAGATGAGGAGAAGGCATTCTAGGCGGAGAGAAAGCATGACCAAAGATACCAATGTAAAACAACAAGGAGTAAGAAGTTGCTATTGGCATAGCACAGAGAACCACAAAATGATTTTAAACTGTGAAACTCTACGGCTATATCAATATTTTAAAGAGTCCATTATGTTGATAGTGTGGAACATGGACTGGTGAGAAGCAACGTGACAAAAAACTTGGAAACCAACCTGAACAACTGAAATAGTAAAGAAAAATATTGAGAGCTTGAACTCAGAAAGGGGCGTTATAGAGAAGAAGACACACCTGAGAGATACCAAGATAGAAGTAGCAGAATTTGATAACTGAAGGACAGGCAAGAATCTAGAATAACTCCAGGTTTCTCACTTGGGCACCCGAAAAATGATAATGCTATTTACTAAGACCGAGATTACAGACAGATATGCTGTTGAATGATAATGAGGAAGTATGAGAGGTTGAGGAAGGAGTTCAGTTTAGAGGCATGTTAGAACAGCTACTCATATACAGTTTCTGAATATGTTAACAGGGAAAGGTAAGGTGACTATTAATTGACTGGAAAACTAAGGTAGAATTTTCAAACTTATGAGGGAAATTAAAATTAATAGTAATTTAATCAAATATGCAAAACTAAGAAAAAGTAAAAAGCAAATTAAAATAAGAAATAAACAAAAATATGGAGTAAAATCAAGGACAATCTAATATAATATAAATACAATTAAAAAGAGAAAGGTAAGCCTGGCCATATTGAAATTTCTGTGAAACTTCTAGGTCAGGGTTATTTGGTTACCAGTTAAAGATGTTTAAGGAAGAGAGGTGGATTTTGTTACAAGTGATAGCTAAAGCCAAGAGCATGGAAGAGGTCATTTGGAGAGATCATTTCAAGTAAGAAAAGAGGGATAAGGAGAAAACCTTGAGGAACAATAATATTTAGGAAATAGACAAAAGAAGCCAGCAAAGGAGGCTGAGGAAAAATGGTCAGATATATAGGAAGAAAACTAGGAAAGAAGGAATATTTAAGAAATTTAGTAGTGGTTAATGGTATGTCTCAGGGATCAAGTAAGATGACAGTACACACTGGATATGGCAATTAGTTGCTGGTGACGTTAGAGAGAGTAACTTTAATTGCGGTGAGGGGTGGGTTGGGAAAACTAGATGCCTATGGGTTTGAGGAGTAAATGGGAAGTGAGAATGAAAATATATTGAATGTAGCTATTATTCTTTTAATAATCTTAGCCATGAAGTGGAAGAAAAAAACATGGCTGTAGCTAAACGGAGATAGAGTCCAAGAAAGTACAAAAATAGAGAATTAAGATATGGGAGGCTGATAAGAAGGAGTCAATAGGTATGGAAAGGCTGAAGATAGAGGAGAGAGAAATCCCCAAGGAAGCTGGAAAGGATGAGATCCAGAGCAAAGATAGCTTTAGAGACAGTAAAGCATATAACAATGAAGATAGTGATTAAAATGAATAAAATGATGAAAATTATAGCTAATATTTATTGAACACTTAGTTTGTGTCAGGCAGTATGATCATATAATTTAATTCCTTAGCAATGCTAATGGATAGGTTTTATATTACTAGTCCCATTTTACAGATGAGGAAACTGAAGCACAGAGAAATTAAGTTACTTGTCCAAGATCACAAATCTAATACATGTTGAGGCTGGAATGCAAATCTGGGTCTTGTTGATGCCATAGCCTGAACTCTTAAGTGCTATTACCATACTGCTAATCTACTTGGTCCTTGCCATTGATTACAAACAATTAAACTAAAGCCACAAACAGTTGTTTATCTCTGGTGTTGGTCATAAAGGGAAGAGCTAGTCAGTATTTGAACCTCAACCCCTGTACAGCTGCTTCTTATCTCATTTCCTCTTTTTTCCTTCTGTATCCATTAGAATGAGGATGCAGGGTTGTTGATCTCTCCATATATTGATAACATTTATCAGGATATCTAAAAGCTGCTTTGTTCTTCCTTCCCTGAATCAAACATTCTTAAGTTATAAACCCTTAAAGGAAATCAGTGTAACCATGAGCAATTGCATATTATCATGCTCTCATATAGTCTCCATAAATCTATGTGCACTCATTTTACTCATATCTTTGTGTCTCAGGCTCACCATCTATATGCAGAAGCAAGATCAAGAACACGGAATAACCACAGAGGTGCCTCTACTGAAGAGCAAATGGTAGGAAAATTGAGTATAGTATGTATCATCTTTGGTTCAAAAGCATCTTATTCCGTGTGAAGAAGTTATTCTTCCATCATTCCTCCTCTCCAACTTCTTGTAAATCAGATTCAAATTCTTCTTAATGCCATACTCAAAGCAGCTGTGTTTGCATGACGACCCTTTTGCAATATGTTAATAACTAAATGCAAGAAATCTGTACAAATTCCAAAACTAATGGTTAGGCAATACTTTTTTGGGGGATAATTTATAATTACTTTGAAAAATGTAAAATTACATTTTAATAATTAACAAAATTAGGACTCCATTTATATAGTAAGATGAGTTTTCTTTTTATTTTATTTTATTATACTTTAAGTTTTAGGGTACATGTGCACAATGTGTAGGTTTGTTACATATGTATACATGTGCCATGTTGGTGTGCTGCACCCATTAACTCGTCATTTAGCATTACGTGTATCTCCAAATGCTATCCCTCCCCCCTCCCCCCACCCCACAACAGTCCCCAGAGTGTGATGTTCCCCTTCCTGTGTCCATGTGTTCTCATTGTTCAATTCTCACCTATGAGTGAGAACATGCGGTGTTTGGTTTTTTGTCCTTGCGACAGTTTGCTGAGAATGATGGTTTTCAGCTTCATCCATGTCCCTACAAAGGACATGAACTCATCCTTTTTTATGGATGCATAGTATTCCATGGTGTATATGTGCCACATTTTCTTAATCCAGTCTATCATTTTTGGACATTTAGGTTGGTTCCAAGTCTTTGCTATTGTGAATAGTGCTGCAGTAAACATATGTGTGCATGTGTCTTTATAGCAGCATGATTTATAGACCTTTGGGTATATACCCAGTAATGGGATGGCTGGGTCAAATGGTATTTCTAGTTCTAGATCCCTGAGGAATCGCCACACTGACTTCCACAATGGTTGAACTAGTTTACAGTCCCACCAACAGTGTAAAAGTGTTCCTATTTCTCCACATCCTCTCCAGCACCTGTTGTTTCCTGACTTTTTAATGATTGCCATTCTAACTGGTGTGAGATGGTATCTCATTGTGGTTTTGATTTGCATTTCTCTGATGGCCAGTAATGATGAGCATTTTCTCATGTGTTTTTTGGCTGCATAAATGTCTTCTTTTGAGAACTTGAAAATATTTTATTCCTAGGAGTCTGATATAGTTTGGATATTTATCCCCACCAAAATCTCATGTTGAATTGTAATCTCCAGTGCTGGAGGTAGGGCCTGGTGGAAGTGTTTAGCTCATGGAGGTGGATAACTGATGGCTTGGTGCTGTCTTCAGATAGTGAGTGAGTTCCTGTGACAGCTAGCTGTTTAAAAGTGTGTGGCACCTCCTCCCTGACTCTCTCTCACTTGCTCCTGTTTTTGCCATGTGAACTGTTTGCTCCCCGCTCACCTTCCACCATGATTGGAAGCTCCCTGAGGCCTCCCCAGAAGAAGATGCTGCTATGCTTTCTGTATAGCCTGCAGAACCATGAGACAATTAAATCTCTCTTTTTTTTTTTTAATAAATTACCCAGTCTCAGGTATTTATTTATAGCAATGCAAGAATGGCCTAATACAGAATCTAAAAACTGAGTTAAGGTATTTCAAAATGATCATGTTTCTAGGGGAAGAGAAAGTCATACAAATCCGCAGCAGCAGATATGATCTTGGTTCGAACAGAATGGAAAATAATTAAGAAACCACTCAAGACTATCACATATAAAGACCTTACACTGTAAAAGTCTAATCCACCTACCCACAGGGCTCTTGAAAATAGGTAGTGTCAGTGTGCCGATCCAGAGCTAGCTTGGTGTACGCAGTGTCACCTCTGGAGAAGTCTGAAGTGAAATACCACATCCTCCCATAAATGGTTTCTCTGTTAGATGAAATAAAGAAAGACCTGTTAGCTATTCGAAATGTTCATTCTTGTCTTTCAAAACTCCGTCCCATACCTTCTTTCGTTACTCACAAATAACAGTAGATTTTTTTGGTTCCAGAATTTAATCCATAAGGTGAAAATGACAGTTAAACATGCTAGTCTTGACAATTCTGTCACTTATTAACATTCTAGAAAGTTGGGGAGAAAACTGTGGAAGTATAATATTGTATTATGAAAGCTTGGAGAATCATCCCACTCTGATTATGTGCCCAGTTTTCATAGCCTTCATAAATTCAAAGTTCTTTTCTATGCTCACCTTTCTTTCACAGAAAAAGATATAGCTGCTTCTAGAAGTGATTTTTTTATTTTATTTTATTTATTATTATTATACTTTAAGTTTTAGGGTACATGTGCACAATGTGCAGGTTAGTTACATATGTATACATGTGCCATGCTGGTGTGCTGCACCCATCAACTCGTCACTTAGCATTAGGTATATCTCCTAATGCTCTCCCTCCCCCGTCCACCCACCCCACAACAGTCCCCAGAGTGTGATGTTCCCCTTCCTGTGTCCATGTGTTCTCATTGTTCAGTTCCCACCTATGAGTGAGAATATGCAGTGTTTGGTTTTTTGTTCTTGCCATAGTTTACTGAGAATGATGATTTCCAATTTCATCCATGTCCCTACAAAGGACATGAACTCATCATTTTTTATGGCTGCATAGTATTCCATGGTGTATATGTGCCACATTTTCTTAATCCAGTCTATCATTGTTGGACATTTGGGTTGGTTCCAAGTCTAACTTTATTTACTATTTTTATAGCTGTTGTCTTTTATTAGTACCATTTTTTCAATAATGGTGGTCATTTCCTAATATTTTGGATAATCCAATTTGCAAGGATGACTGAAGAGTTCTCATATTATTTATAAGACACAGAAGTGATTAATGTAGATCCTCACTCATCTTTTGGACATGGAGGAATAAAGAAAAGAGAAAAGGATAGTTTGTGTATTTAGTATTTAGTATTTAGTGAGACTTGCTGTACCATTGTTGTTGTATCTCTCCTTGAAGTATACATCATATATTTTGATTTTGTAATTATTTTCCTGTTGGGCTCAAATCTGACTAAAGGTCACTTTAATTCTTTAGCTTTCAAAGTTCATCTTATTTTCTGAACCCTTGAAGTTCAAATAGGAAATGCTCTTCCTTTTGAACTATCATCCCTAAAGCTGTCTCAATTTATCACTTACCAGCACAGTTTCTTTCACTTGAAAGTTCTCAAACTGTGATTCAAACTGAATGGCTCACAGATGCTGTTGATTATGCTCTACCAGCACAGGGAAGAAGACCCAGCATACTATCTACTACAAAATGAGCTATATCTGGATCTTATTAAGTAAAAGGAAAGTACTAATTATAATAAAGTAGGTTGACATCACACTTAATACTATAGAAGATCAATCTATATACCACCCAAAAGTGCGTAATGGTAATGAAAAAAACAATGTATTTAGGATTAGGAAACCTGGGCTATTTGAATTCAAGTTCTATTGTTTACTAGTAGAGCACTCCTGGGCAAGACACTTGGTATATTTGAGTGTCAGTGCCTCAGCAGTAAAACGGGGACAAAACACACACTGATCAGGGTTCCTATAATAATTAAAAGAAAATAATGGGTGGGAATGTGCTGGCTGAATGCTATATAGCCTTTTAAGGCAGTGTTATTAACAATCAGTCTCTGAATCAAGCCATAGGAATCATAGAAGGTCAAATTGAACAGATGGGAAAATAGAGGACAGTGGGGGTCGAGGGTGTGTGTGTGTGTGTGTGTGTGTGTGTGTGTGTAATGGACATGACTATGGTCACACAACTACTTGATGGTAGAACTCAGACTACTATCCAGTTCTCCTTACAGTCAGTGTTTTTTTCCAGTGTACAATAGTACCTGTCACTTGGGATCACTGGGCTAGAAACATATTACCAATGACTCTGCAGTCATCATTATATTTTACACATAAGTGTATTTAGAGATTAGAAATGCAGACCTCAAATAAAGTACTGCAAGTGAGAGTCCCTTATTCATGCTACAAAATATTCTGGATTGAAAACGAGGGTGACCATACCTGTTACATTTATTTATTGGTGTTCATGCTCTGGAAATTAATTATAATACTGTGGATTTTAGGAAACAAATGAATTACCTGATTAAGCTGATCCTTTCTGCCAACTTCTCTGTGTGCTCTTGAGTGGGAGGGACATTTTCTACGAATGCAATTCCATAGAGCAGAAAGTTTTGCAGAAACTTCTTCAGTCCCTCGTTGGTTTCTAAGAAGCTCTGGCAATCTACCGATGGAACTTGGGCTTGCTGGTAGATTTCAGCATTCCATAGTATTCTAGGCTGGATGACTTTTTGTTTCTGCCCTTCATAGCTGTTTTTCACCAGCCAATTCAAATCATATTTAGTCACATGACCATCTGGCCCTTTTAAGGGGAAAAACAAAAGGCACTATAATAATTACAAATAATGTCAATATTTGTAATTGGTTACAACTAGTTAAGAATCTTTTTCCTAGCAATCAGTTATCCAGTACTGTATTGTTTATGAAACCAAATTAAAATGAATGCCTAGAATGTTTCTGAGAAAGAAATATGTGTGGTTTGAGTGGTATGCATGAATAAATGAATGAACAAATAAATCTTCCCAGAGGCTAAATAAGTTTACAGAATTATAGTTATATAGTAAAAGATCTTCTGGAAAATTCATCAAGTCATCAAAGAATGATAATCCAAGTAGGCTTTTACAAACCTACTTGGCACTCTCTCCCCTTACCCCCATCCCTGTCTTCCATCTATATAGGAACTCAGAATGTTTGAGCTAGAAGGGGCTAATCTTTATTTTACAGATGGAGAAAAAGTCAGTGACTCACTCAAGATCACACAACTAAGTACTATAGGTGGAACTAGAACCCCACCTTCTTGCTGCTACAAGTTCAGTACTATTGTATGCTGCCTTCCTCTTCTACATGATATAGGACATTGCTGTCTAATTATATGACATCAACACAATACAATAAAATTACTTTGTAAGTGGCTTCACCTTCTGTGCACACCCCACCCAAAAAAAGTTGAAAACCAACCCTGAAATGCTTTAGAAAATCTTCAGGATAAGCAAAGGAAGCAGCAGAAGGAGTGAAAGACTATGTTGACAACTTGTCTCTCCTTTTTACTTCTCTCTCTTTTCCTCCCTCCCCTTGATAAAAAAGTATCACACTTTGGATAATTTGGAAAGCATAAAAAAGTATGAGGAAATTAAAAGTCACCATGTTTATCATTCTATCACCCAGATGAAACTATGATTGACAGCCTGGCATCATTCCTTCCAGTTTTTCTGTACATTCTCTTATTTTATGTAATTTATGTATATAAATATAGTTTATGTAATTTATATATATATAAAATTTGGGACTCTGCCATTGTCACTTAACATTTTAACAATTTTTAAAATTAAATTTTATCATTTTAAAAATTCAACCTTCATTAAAATTAATTTTTAAAGCTTACAAAATATACATTACCAAGATTTACCTAACCCATCTGTTATTCTGGGTATGTACATTTATTTTAAAAAATTTTCCTATTATTTATTAGTGATCATCTTTAACCATATTTCTATAATTTAGAAATAGAATGTGTATTACATTTCTTAAAAGTTTGTATCTTTGTATTTAGAAATTTCAAAGATATAAACTTTTAAGAGTTCTGATATACATAATCAAATTACTTTTTAGAAAGTCTACTTATTTTCATTCCCTCCAACAGTACATATGTGTCCATCAAAATGGAGTATTCTTATTTTTAAAATATATTTTTTTCTAATTTGGTAACTAAAGTGGAACTGCTACCTTGTAATAATTTTAACTTATTTGCTTACTAATAAGGCTAATAAGAATACTTTCTATATTTGTTAGACATCTATGTTTCTTTAATGCAGGGACTACCAAACTACGGTTTATGAGTCAAATCTGGTGCTTGGTTTTGTAATGCCTGTTTCAGAACACATGCTGTCCATTTTGTTACATATTGTCTATAGCTCCATTCACTCATATAGCCCACAAAGTTTAAAAATATTTGCCATCTGGCTCTTTATAGAAAATGTTTGCTGACTCCTGCTTTAATGATTTGTCTGTTCAGTCTTTTCTCACATTTTTCTATTGGAACAGTTGTACTTTTCTTACAATTTAGCAAAAGCACCTTACATATTAAGGATATTTAGTCTTCGGCATACATTTTGCTAATATTTTGCCTGTTTTTAAATAAATCTTTCTATGGCATTTTTTTTCTATTGTAGAGAAATTAGTAGTCAATGTATGCATCGTAAGCATGTTTTTTCCTCCAATGCTTTTTCTTTTAACTTTTCTATTTGGAGATAATAGATTCACAGGATGTTGAAAAGAAATGTGTAGGAAAGTCCCATGAGCTCTTCCCCTTCCTTGATGTTAACTTGTTATATAAGCACACTACAATACTCAAACCAAGAAAGTGGTATTGGTATAATCCATTGGGCTTATTCAGATTTAACCAGTTAAACATATATTCATTTGTGTGCATAGCTCTATGCAGTGTAATTACAGGTGTAACTTTGTGTAACCACCACCAAAATCAAGATACTCAACCATATGACTCCTTCGTGTTACCCTTTTACAGCTACATCCGCCACCTCCTACCCCCGAATCCCTAACTCCTGGACACCAATAATCTGTTCTCTACCTCTATAATTATGTTATTTCATGACTGTTACAAACATGAAATCATGCAGATTGGCTTTTTCACTTCAGCATAATGTAATTGAGGTTCTTCCAAGTTATGTATCATCAGTTCGTTCCAATAAATTTGCTGAGTAGGATTTTATTGTATGGATGGTTTGTTTAACCATTAACCCATTGGGTAGTTTCCAATTCTTGGCTATTACAAATAAGGCTGATGTGAACATTAATGTACAGGGGTTTATGTGAACATAAGTTTTCATTTCTTTGGGATAAATGCCCAGAAGTGTGATTTCTGGGTTGCATGTTTAGTTTTTTTTTTTTTTAAGAAATTACCAAACTGTTTTCCAGAGTGTACCATTTTACATTCCCATAAGCAATGTATGAGTGATAGAATTTCTCTGCATCTTCTCTAGTATTTGGTGTAGTCACTGTTTTTTAATGTAGTCATTCTGATAGGTATGTAGTGCAATCTCATTGTGATACTAACTTTCATTTCTGTAACAGCTAATAATGTTGAACATCTTTTCATGTGTTTATTCGCCATCTGTATATCCTATTCAGGAAAATGTCTGAGCATATCTTTTATCCATTTTTAAATTGTATTGCTTGTTTTTTATGCTGAGTTTTAAGAGTTATTTAGTCCTAGCGCCAGTCAGGACCTTAAGATGTTCTCATATGTTCTTTTCTTGAAGTTTTATAGTTTTATGTTTTACGTTTAAGTCCACAATCTACTATGATTTGGTTTTTATATAAGGTGTGAGACTTGAGTTGAGGTTCTTTTCTTTTTTCATTATGGATGTCCAATTGCTCCGGTACCAATTTCTGAAAAGACTATCCTTCCTCTATTGAATGACTTTTGCACTTTTGCCAAAGATAAGTTGACTATATTTCTGTGGATCTACTTCTGGGTTCTCTATTCTATTCCATTGATCTATGTATCTGTCCCTCCACCAATACCACATTGTCTTGATTACTGCAGTCTGGAAGTGATTTCTTCCCACTTAATTCTTCATTTTCAAAATTGTGTTGGCTCTCCTAGGGCCTGTATATTTCCATTTAAATTTTAGAGCAAGCTTGTTTATAATTATAAAAAAAATCTTGCTTATATTTTGACAGGAATTGCATTAAAACTATAGATCAATTTGGAGAAAACTGACATCATTACTATGTTGAGTCTTCCAATCCATGAACATGATTTGTTTCTCCATGTATTTATGTCTTCTTTGATTTCTTTCATCAGAATTTAATAATTTTTATAATACAGATCCTATACATATTTTGTTAGATTATACCTAAATATTTAAATTTATTTGAAGCTATTTTTGAAATGGTCATTTTTCATTTCAGTTTCTGCATGTTTAAGTATATAGAAATATGATTGATTTTTGTGTGTTGATCTTGTGTCCTCTGACCTTACTGAATTCATTTATTAGTTTTCACGGTTTTATTATAGATTACTTGAGGTAGTCTATGTTAGGATGTCATGTATCTGCAAATAAAGAGTTTTATGTACGAATTTTATTAATTTTTCTTGACTTACTATAATAGAATTTTCAGTACTATGATAAATAAGAGTGGTGAGAGTGGATGTTAAATAATAGTGGTAAGAGTGGGCATCCTTGCCATGTTCCCTGTCTTAGAGGGAAAGCATTCAGTCTCACTATTAAGTATAATGTTAGCTGTGGATTGTAACAATTTTATTTGAAGAGAAAAATAAAATGTTTCAAAAAATCCTTCCAAAACAAGAAAAAAAAGAAAAGTAGTAACCTATTTTTGAAAGGAACAAACCATTTTCCACAAAATAACTGTCCTTCAGAAGAGTACCCCCAAAGAAGATCAAGTCTCCTGTCCACTCACAAGTAAAAAAGAGTGTGGTCTCATCCAGACGAACGGTCTTTGGCTTGATACATAAATCCACACTGGCAGTATCCAGGCTGCGCTGGTGAGTCTTGGAGTTGTAGCACGATGCTGAGCGGCAGTGGTCTCGAAGCCAGACGTAATCAAAGCGCATCACGGCATTAGCATATTTCAGCTCTAGGGAAAAGATCACATTCATCAGAACTATTTATTGAGATAACTTTAAAAAATCAGCATCCAGAAAACTTCCTTCTAAAAGTCTTCTACCAATAAGCAATAAGGGTTGAGGGGAGGGACTTGCCCCTTACCAGATATTAAAATATACTGTAGAACTTCTATAATTAAAATGGTGTAATGTTGTATTTAAATAGATAAAATGATGGAAGAGCATAAAAAGCCCAGAAATATACCCAAATGCATATGGAAATCTGGTATGTAATAAAGTGACAGCAAAAGTCATTGAGGAAAAGATGAATTTTTTAAATAAATGGTGTTGGGACAACTAGATAGAACTTGGGAAAAGATAAATTTGTGTCTATATGTCATGTTGTCACAAGGTTATCAAGATAAACTCAAAATATATAGGAGTACTAAATTTAGAAAATGAAACCATTCAAGTATCAAAAGAAGGAAGCATAGGTGCGTAGAGGATATATAGGAGGTGATATGGTTTGGCTCTGTGTCCCCACCCAAATCTCATGTTGAATTGTAATCCCCAGTGTTGGGGGAGGGACCTGGTGGGAGGTGATTGGATCATGGGGGCAAATTTCCCCCTTGCTGTTCTCCTGAAAGTGACTGAGCTCTCACGAGATCTGGTTGTTTAAAAGTGTGTAGCACTTCTGACTTCGCTTTCTCCTGCTTTGCCATGGTAAGATGTGCTTGCTTCCCCTCGCCTTCCACCATGATTGTAAGTTTCCTGAGGCCTCCCAGCCATGCTTACTGTACAGCCTGCAGAACTGTGAGTCAATTAAACCTCTTTTCTTCATAAAGTACCCAGTTTCAGGTTATTCTTTATAGCCATGTGAGAACAAACAAACACAGAAAATTGTTACCAGAGAAGTGGGGCATTGCTATAAAGATACCTGAAAATGTCGAAGCAACTTTGGAACTGGGTAACAGGCAGGGATTGGAACAGTTTGGAGGGCTCAGAAGAAGACAGAAAGGCGAGGGAAAGTTAGGAACTTCCTAGAGACTTCTTGAATAGTTTTGACCAAAATGTTGATAGCGATGCAAACTGTGAAGTCCATACTGAGGTGGTCTCAGATAGAGATGAGGAACTTATTGGGAACTGGAGTAATGGTCACTCTTGCTATGCTTTATCAGAGACTGGCAGCATTGTGCCCCTGCTCTAGGGATTTATGGAACTTTCAACTTGAGAGAGATGATTTAGGGTATCTGGCAGAAGAAATGTCTAAGCAGCAAAGTGTTCAAGATGTGGCCTGGCTGCTTCTAACAGTGTATGCTCATATGCATTTGCAAAGAGATGGTATGAAATTGGAACTTATATTTAAAACGGAAACAGTATGAAAGGTTGTAAAATGTGCAGTGAAACCATGTGGTGGAAAACAAACCATTTTCTGGGAGGAATTCAAGGCTGCAGAAATTTCCATAAGCAAAGAGAAGCCAAATGTTAATATCCAAGACAATGGGGGGGGAAATGTCTCCAGGGCATGTCAGAGACCTTTGCAGGAGCCGTCCCATTACAGGCCCTGAGGCCAAGAGGGAAAAAAGAGTTTTGTGGGCCAGGCCCAGGGCCCTACTGCTCTGTGCAGCCTTGGGACATGTCCCCCATGTCCTTTGGCTCTGTGTCTCAGCAGCTCCAGCTCTAGCCATGGCTAAAGGGGACCAAGGAACAGCTTGGGCCATTGCTTCAGAGGATGCAGGCCCCAAGTGGTGGCTTCCATGTGTTGTTGGGCCTATGGGTGCCCAGAAGGCAGGAGTTGAGGCTTGGGAACCTCCGCCTAGATTTCACAGGATGGCTGGAAATGCCTGGATATCCAGTCAGAAGTCTATTGCAGGGGCAGAGCCCTCATGAAGAACCTCTACTAGGGCAGTGTGGAGGAGAAATGTGGGGTTGGAAGCCCCACACAGAGTCCCCACTAGGGCACTGCCTAGTGGAACTATGAGAAGAGGGCCACCATCCTCCAGACCCCAGAATGGTAGGTCCACCAACAACTTGCACTGTGCACCTGGAAAAGCCACAGCCACTCAATGCCAGCCTGTGAAAGCACCCCCAGGGCTGTACCCTGCAAAGCCACAGGGGCAGAGCTGCCCAAGGCCGTGGGAACCCACCCCTTGAATCAGCATACCCTGGATGTGAGACATGGAGTCAAAGGAGATTATTTTGGAGCTTTAAGATTTAACGACTGCCCTGTTGGGTTTTGAACTTGCATGGGGCCTGTAGCCCCTTGGCTTTGGCCAATTTCTCCCATTTGGAATGGGAGCATTTACCGAATGCCTGTACCCCCATTGTATCTTGGAAGTAACAAACTTGTTTTTGATTTTACAAGCTCATAGGTGGAAGAGACTTGCCTTGTCTCAGATGAGACTTTGGACTTGAACTTCTGAGTTAGTGCTGGAGTGAGTTAAGACTTTAGGAGACTGTTGGAAGGCGTGATTGGTTTTGAAATGTGAAAAGACATGAGATTTGGGAGGGGCTAGGAGTGGAATGATGGAATGATATGGTTTGTCTCTGTGTCCCCAACCAAATCTCATGTTGAATTGTAATCCTCAATGTTGGGGGAGGGACCTGGTGGGAGGTGATTGGATCATGGGGGCAAATTCCCCCCTTGCTGCTCTAATGATAGTGAGTTCTCATGAGATCTGGTTGTTTAAAAGTGTGTAGCACTTCCCCCTTTGCTATCTCTCTCTCCTTCTCCACCATGGTAAGACATGCTTGCTTGCCCTTTACCTTCTACCAAGATTGTAAGTTTCCTGAGGCCTCCTAGCCATGCTTCCTGTACAGCCTATGGAACTGTGAGTCAATTAAACTTCTTTTCTTCATAAATTAACCATTCTCTGGGAGTTCTTTATGGCAGTGTGAGAACAGACTAATACAGGAGGTCCTTGTACTATTTTAGCAACTAACCTTCTGTTAATTTGAAGTTATAGCAAAATAAAAAAATTACAAAAAAAACAAAGACTTTCTATACATCAGGTTACTCATTTAGAAAAGGTAAATAAAGTGTGTGACCCAATTTACAAAAGAAAAGAAAAAAATAAGTTATGCCTTCATAGAATTCAAAACAATAAATTTATGATGGATTAAAGTACAAAAAATTAAAACTGTAAAACATTAAATGTTGACAACCTTGAGGTAGGAAAGGCTGTTTTAATATGACACAAAAGGCACAGAGATAAATTAATCTATATTAAAATAAATACCTTCTGTTCTGCAAACAATATAAAAGCAAAGTTAAAAGAGAAGTAACAGGAAAAATATTTGTAGCATAAAAGGATTAATATCCAGCATACAGAATAAACCTCTGTGATCATTAAAGATAAAAACCCAACAGAAAAATAGGTGAAGGATATCAATAAGGAAAGTCACCAGAAGTGACCGGCAAACGTATGAACTGCCCCCAGCCTTGGTAATAATCAAAGAAATGGGTATTTAAACCAAAATGTGATACCATTTTATACCCATCAGAGCAATAAAAATTTTAAAGGCTGATTAAAATGTGTTTTAAAGGATGTGGGGAAAAATGCATACTTGCAAACATTGGTAGTAGGAGTATATATTGTTAAAGTTATACTAGATGGCAATCAGCAAGTTTCTATGAAAATAATTTAAAATGTGCATATTTGGCCTAGATATTCACCTCTCAGTATTTATTTTTTTCTCTTGTACTTTATTTATTTATTTTATCTTTTAATATTTTTTTTATTTCAGTAGCTTCTGGGGCTCAAGTGGTTTTTGGTTACATGGATGAATTGTATATTGGTGAAGTCAGAGATTTCAGTGCACCCATCACCCGAGTAGTGTACACTGAAACTGATATGTAGTTTTTTATTCTTTATCCCCCTCCTTCCCTCTCCCCTTCTGAGTCTCCAATGTCCATTATACCACTCTGTATGCCTTTGCATAACATAGCTTAGCTCCCACTTATAAGTAAGAACATATGGTATTTGGTTTTTCATTCCTGAGTTACTTCACTTAGAATAATGGCCTTCAGCTCCATCCAAGTTGCTGCAAAATACATTATTTCATTCTTTTTTATGGCTGAGTAGTATTCCATGGTGTATATATACATTTTCTTTATCCACGTATTGGTTGATGGGTACTGAGATTGGTTCCATATCTTTGCCATTGTAAATTGTGCTGTGATGAACATACACAAACAGGTGTCTTTTTGATATAATGACTTCTTTTCCTTTGGACAGATAGTAGTGCACCTCTCACTATTTATCGTATAGAAAGTGTCACATGTGGAGCTGCATATAAGGTTATTCATAATAGTGATGGTTATAATAGTAAAAATAATTAGGAAAAAGACTAAATGTCTATCAGTGGGGAAGTGGAAGAATCGCTGAATAAACTGTGGTTTATCCACATTTTAAGATATTAAGCAATAGTTTTTAAAAACTGCTATACCTGTACCTCTCACATTCACTTTCATTGGTATTATCATTCTTATTTTAAGGACAACTAACTAAAGCTCAGAGATGCTAAGTAACTTTGTAAGAATATAATCATTAGGTGGTAGAGCTAGGACATGAACCCAAGTCGTGCAACCCCACAGCCTAGTACACTAATGTGTCTCAAAGTACAGCCTTGGGAATCTGGAGGTGAGACTTCTTTTAGAAAAACACAGAGAGGAGCTTGGCAAATTTTCTCCCCCAAAAGTATTGATAAAACTGGCCAAACTAAAAAAGAACCATTTTAAGACTCTGGAAATTGTCCAAAGGTATACAGCAAATTGAGAAGTATTTATTCTATTTTTAATTTCTTTAGTAACCTTCATACTGTTTTCCATAATTGGTACACCAATCTACATTCCCACCAACAGTGTACAAGAGTTCCTTTTTCTCCACACCCTTGCCAACACTTGTTATCTCTTGTCTTTTTGATAATAGGTATTCTAATGGGTGTCAGGTGGTATATCAGAGTAGTTTTGATTTGTATTTCTCTTATAATTAGTGATGTTGAGCATCTTTTCATATACGTGTTGGTCATTTGTATGTCTTCTTTGGGGAAATGTCTATTCAGATCCATTGACCATTTTTTAATTGGGTTATATGTTTTGTTGCTATTGAGTTGTATGAATTCTTTATAAATTTTGGATATGAACCCCTTATCACAAATACAGTTTGCAAATATTTTTCCTAATCTCCAGGATACCTTTTCATTTTGTTGATTGTTTCCTTTGCTGTGCATAACCTGGTTAGTTTGATGTTGTCTCATTTATTTATTTTGGTTTTTGTAGCCTAAGCAGTTGGTGTGATATCCAAAAAAATCATTGCCAAGGCCAATGTCAAGGAGCTTTACCACCTGTTTTCTTCTAGGAGTTTTATGGTTTCAGGTCTTATTCTTGTTTAAGTCTTTTATCCATTTTGAGCTGATTTGTGTGTAGGATGACAAAGGTCCAATTTCATTCTTTTACCTTCTGAGTATATGCCCAAAGGAAATGAAAGTACTACCTCATAAAGATACCTGCACTTCCATGTTCATTGCAGCATTATTCATGAAAGCCAAGATATGGAAACAACCTAAATGTCTGTTGATGGATGAATGTATAAAAAACTGTGGTATATATAGACAATGGAATATTATTCAGCCTTTTAGAAAGGAGATCTTGCCATTTGCCATAATATGGATGAACTTGGAGGACATTATGCTAAGTGAAATAAACCAGATACAGAAAAAAAATTTGCATGATCTCATTTGTATCCGGAATCTTAAAAAAAAAGTCAAATAAACATACAGAGAGAATAAAACAGTGGTTACCAGGGCCAAGGGTAGGGGCATGAGGGAGGAAATGGGAGGTGTATGGCTAAGGACACAAAGTAGCAGATATGTAGAATGATCAGATCTAGATGTCTGTTATATAACAACATGAAGACTATAGTTTATAATAGTGCATTATGTTTTGGATTTTTGCTAAATGAGTCAATGGTAGCTGTTCTTGCCACAAAAAAATGGGTAACTGTGAGATGATTGATATGTTAATTTGCTTCACTATAGTAACCATTTTACTGTCTATATGTATCTCATAATATCATGTCATATACTTTAAACATACACAATGCAATTTCTTTTAAAAAGGAAGCATTTATTTACAAAAAAACTACTGAACCTTGGGTAAAAACAGTGGGAATCTGTGGTGTATTTTATCATGGGGTGCTCCCACTTCTATTCCTCCACATCTAGCTCCAATCAGCAGTAGTTCCACGAAGGTGGGCTAAACCAAGAAAACCGGCAGCTTTGCTGTCAAATATGACTAACTTGATTTGGAGCAGAGCATGCATAAAACCCCCATGCATCTGGGTGTTATCAAAAACAATTAGGGAAGCCATACTGGTTGGAGCAAACAACAGACCAGAAGAACAGGCAGAAATCTAACCAGGCTATATAGGGAGTGAGAAAGCTATAATGGGCCTTGAAAAGCTCCCACACATCCCTAGTATTTGGAAGGCTGCACATGCATGCAGTGCTGTATGCACACTGAAGAGAGACTGGAAATGGCCCCAGTTATTTACATGTCTCTGGATGAAAATGAGGCTTTTTGTAGGAGACATGAGAATGACAGAAAGTAAAAACCAGGACAAACTTCTTTGGTTAGTCTGTTTGCATCATTATAGAGAAATACCTGGGGCTAGGTAACTTGTAAAGAAAAGAGATTTATTTGGCTCATGGTTCTGCAGGTTGTACAGAAAGCATAGTGCTGGCATCTGCTTCTGGTGCGGGCCTCAGGAAGCTTATAATCATGGCAGAAGGTGAAGGGGAGCTAACATGACACATAGTGAGAGAGAGAGCAAGAGAGAGTGAAGAAGTGCTAGGCTCTTTTAAACAACTGGATCTTGTCTGAATTCATTACTGAGGGGCAGGCACCAAGCCATTCATGAGGGATTTGCCCTCATGACCCAAATACCTCCCATCAGGCCCCATTTCTAACACTGGAGATCACATTTCAACATGAGATTTGGAGGAGACAAACATCCAAACCATATCACTTGTAAATAGCTCAAACTTCAAGTGTATGCCTCAAACAACACACAGATCCTCTGGCAAAGGATGGAAGCCTTATTACATTAAGTTTTTTAAGCATAACCTCTGATCAATACTTGGCTGGCCTCTAAACTATATCAGGAATTCCCAACCTGATGCCTCAACTAGGCCTATGGACATCTGGGCCAGATAGTCCTTTTGTCATAGGGTGCTGTCCTGTGGACTGTAGGATGCTTAGCAGCATCCCTGGTCTCTACTGACCAGGTGTCAGCAGCATCTTCCTTTCCAGTTGTGACAACAAAAAATGTCTCCAGACAATGCCAAAGGTCCCCTGGGGGGCAAAATAGACCCCAATTGAGAGCCTCTGGGCTATGGTGACCCCAGTGCAATGCTTAGGAAACCACAGTTAAAAATAAAAACAAGAAGTAAAAATAAAACCTGAGCAGAGACATCAGTGGCTACACACTGCAGGGGACAAAGACTCCACAGAATTACCCCAGACAACAAAAAAATACACAAAACAAACAAATACACAAAATACAAACAAACACACAAAAATATGCAACAATTCCTCTGGGGACATGAGAACTCAGTTTCCATAAAATATTATCTAAAATGTCCAGATTTTCAACAACAAGAAAAGATCATGAGATATGTATAGAAACAGAAGGGTTACCTACACACAGAAAAAAAGCAGGCATCAGAAACCCTCTGAGAATATTACAGAAAATCCTATTGCCTAAGTCAAACATGCAGATAGAAGGCAACTTATGTCCTGCAGAAAATGTCTTTCCCTTCTAATAGTCTTGAGCTTTACAGGAGAGAAGGAGAATGGACTATTGGGGCATCACCTCCATGTACCTATATTATTTCCTCATTATAAGCCAACACTTGGTCTTTACTGAGTCATTTTGTCTGTGACGGCAGGCATGCCTTATACAAGTGCTTTCAAGGTATACCCCAACTGGATGCTTGAAAATCTATAGATACTGAATTTAATTGAAAGACTGTCTGATACAACTGCTGATACTCTGAAATAGGGCAATTCATTTGGTGGTGCCCTACAGTTGGAGTTCTTGTCCTAGGGTGTGTGGAATAATATGCAAAATTCGTGTGTGTGTGTGTGTGTGTGTGTGTAGAATTTCTATGGGGTCTATAACCTAAAAATATTGAGAACCCTTTCCCTAGAGTGACAAAAGTGTTTGAGTACCACTAACCCTTATTCAGTTTGGTCATTGCAGTGAGATGATGCACAGTTCAACAAACTACAGCTTGTGGGTCAAATATAGTATGTGACGTATTTTGTTTGGCTTGCAAGATAAAAAATGGTTTTTACACTTTAAAAGTGTAATAAAACAAAAACAAAACAAAGAAAATCACTGTAATGGTTAACTCTATATGTCAATTTGACTGGACCATGGGGTGCCCAGATAAGTGGCTAAACATTAATTCTGTGAGAGTGTTTCTGGAAGAAATTAGCATTTAAATCAATAGACTGAGTAGAGTACATTGCCTTCTGCAATGCGGGAATAATTCTGTCTGCCTGCTTGAGCTGGGATATTGGTCTTTTCCTGTTCTTGGACTGAAACTTAAATATCAGCCTTCCATTTTAGGCTTTTGAACTTCGACTAGAACTTAGAAAGGTTCTCCTGGTTCTTAGGCCTTCAGACTAAACTGGAATCATATCACCAGGTTTCCTGGGTCTCAAGCTTATGGATGGAAGACTGGTACTTTTTAGTTTCCATAATTGTGTGAGCTGATTCCTTTACACACACACACACATGCACACACACGCGCGCGCGCGCGCACACACACACACACACACACACACACACACATATATCCCCCTATTGGTTCTGTTCTGTTTCTCTGGAGAACACTGACTAATATAGATATTGGTACTGAGAAGTAGGGTACTGCTGTAACAAATACCTAAAATTGTGGAAGCAGCTTTGGAAATGGGTAATGGGGTAGAGGCTGAAAGAGTTTTCAGGTACATGCTAGAAAAAAGCCTAGATTACTGTGAAGGGATTGCTAATGGTGTTTCTGGTAAGAGGTCAGAAAAAAAAGAGGACAGCTGGAGGGAAAGCCTCCATGTTCCTAGAGAATATAAATAATTGTAAACAGAATGCTGGTAGAAATATGAATGGTAAAGGCCATTCTGATGAGGTCTCAGATGGAAAAGAGGAACATGCTACTGGACAAAGGAAAAAAAAGTGACACTTTTTATAAAGTGGCAAAAAACTTAGCTGCAAAGTGATGAGAGAGCAGTTGGTTCCTTCTGACTGCTTACAGTAAAATGCGAGAAGAGATAAATGAATTGAAGAAGGAACTGTTAAACAAAAAGGAACCAGGACTTAAAAAATTTAGAAAATTCTCAGCTTATCCATATTGCAAAGAATGAGAAAGTATGTTTGAAAGAGAATACTAAGGGTGTGGCTGATCCACATTTGATAAGGAGATAAGTGTGTGCATGAACCATGGTCCTAGTCAGCCATCTCAACAGAAGCCATAAACAGAGATGGGATTATACCAGCAGAAAAACTGCCAGCTGGGACCAAAAAGAACAGAGAAAATGGGACAAAATTGAAAGAGTTGTGCATGTGCTATTTATTCCTCAAAAAAAGGGAAGAGTGAGGCTAAAGGCAATTTAGAGATCATCGGGGCTGCCACTCCCACCACAGGCCCAAGGGGCAGGGCTAGTTCTTCCTCAGTTTCAAAAGGCACAGTCACCTCAAAGAGCCTCATGGGCAGGGCTGCTGCTAAATGTTGGGTTTAGCTGGGACCCATCACTTTTTCCTTCCTTCTCATTTCTCCCCCTGTCCCTGCCTTTTTTTTTTTTTTTTTTTTTGAGACACAGGCTCGCTCTGTCGCCTAGGCTAGAGTGCAGTGGTGCGATCTCGGCTTACTGCAGCCTCTGCCTCCTGGGTTCAAGCAATTCTCCTGCCTTCGTCTCCCTGGTAGCTGGGACTATAGGTGCCCGCCACCATGCCCAGCTAATTTTTGTATTTTTAGTAGAAACAAGGTTTTGCTGTGTTGGTCAGGCTGGTCTTGAACTCCTGACCTCAAGTGATCTGCCTGCCTTAGCCTTCCAAAGTGCTGGTATTACAGACATGAGCCACCTGGCACCCGGCCTTATTTCTCTCTTTTTGGAATGGGACTGTCTCTATTGTACCTGTCCCACCTTCCTATTTTGGAAGCACATACTTATCTGGTTTCACAGGAGAAGAAATTTTGCCTCAGGATAAATTGTACCTCAAGTCTCACCCATATCAAATTTAGATGAGATTTAGTTGAGACTTTGGAATTTTCATCTTTAGAGTGGATGCTGGAATGAATTAAGACTTGGGGTTGTTGGGATGGAAGGTATGTATTTTATGTGAGAAGAATATGAATTTGGGGAATCTATGGGTGGAATGTAATAGACTGAATTGAGTCTCCCCTAAGTCCATATGTTAAAGCTCTAACCCCCAATGTGATGGTATCTGGAGATGGAGACTTTGGGAGATAATTAGGCCATGAAGGTAGATTCCTCATGATGGTATTAGTGCTCTTATAACAAGGGACAGGAGATGGAGCCCTTTATCTCTCCACCATGTGAAGATATAGCAAGAAGGCAGAGGGCAGCCTTCTGCAAGCCAGGAAGAGAGTCCTCACCAGAACTTGACTATGCTGGTGCCCTGATGTTGGATTTTGTAGCCTCCAGAACTGAGAGAAATAAATGTCTGTTGTTTAAGCCACCTGGGCTATGGTATTTTGTTAAAGCAGCCTGAGCCAACTAAGACAACCATGGGACAGAGATTGTACATGGCCCAAAAAAAGCGTAAAATATTTACTGTCTGGCTGTGTTAGTCAGTTCAGGCTGCTATAACAAAATTATAATAGACTGGGTAGCTTAAACAACAGATATTTATTTCTCACTGTCTGGAAGCTAGGAAGTCTAAGATGAGGGTTCCAGGCCATTTGATTCCTGGTGAGGACACTCTTCTTGCTGTGCAGATGGCTACCTTGTTGCTATATCCTCAAATGATAGAGACAGAATGTGCTCTCTCTTATAATGGCACTAATTCCATCATGAGGACTCCACCCTAATAATCTAATTAGCTCCCAAAGGTTCCATCTTCAAGTACCATCACATTGGGAGTTAGGCTTCAACATATGAATTTGGAGAAAACACATTCAGTCCATAGCACTGGCCCTTTACAGATAAAAGTCTGCTGACCTCTGAGATAATCTGTAGCAGAAACTCTTTTTTTCATCCTCTCCTTCACTTCTAGTGAGTTGGCAAGAGTAGCTAATACTACCACCTTAATAGCATTTGAAACCTAACTAACCCCTGTCTCCATTTAAGCTCCACACATCAGTCAGAATACTCTTTCCAATGAAATTTAGCTTAGAATCCCTTAAGTAGTTCCCCATTACAATAAAGACAATCTCCTCAAGATTGCCTACAAGGGTCTGCACAATGTGGCCCCGGCTAACCTCTGTAGCATCTTTTATCAACCCTTCCTTGCACTTGATGTAGCAGTCCATATAGGCCAATATGACATATTCTCTGTAGCCTAACTCTTGTACATATAGTTTGCTCTAACTGAAACATGCTTCTTCACTGCCTCAACCCTCTTCCCCTGCCTAGTTCATATTCAATACTCATGACTCAGCAGGCAGTCATTCATAACTCTCCAGGTTGGATTAAGTACCTTTCCTCTTTGTTCTTACAGCACCCTATGCATTGCCTAAAAGAATTTCTCATGTTGTCTTATGCTTGTTTATCATTGCCACAAGACTGTGAGTATCTTGAGGATAGGGAATGTGTCTTCTTCCTCTCTGCATGCTTTGCACTTAGGACAATGCCTGAATTCTGGTAGGTATTCATTAAATGTTTGTTGAATAAATCAATGGTAAATCAAGCAGTGGTACAGCTGCCTTACTGGTAACTCCAATACAGGCCACATATCTACAAATGATCTTCTCCTGCTCTACTAGATAGCTAGTAATCCTGACTATATGCTATATTCCATTTTCAGGTTAAGAGTTGCTAGTTATATAAGCAGTGTAGTAGTGGAATAAACTACTGTGTGGCTAGACTTGCCTTTTAGTAGGCTTCAATATATCCCCTCATTTTAGTTAAGTTGGTACGCTTACTGTCCTTTTGCTGACTGGAATCCATTCTTGCCTTTTCACTTGTAATTTTTCTCCTTGAAATCACAGGAGAAATTAATTAAAGGACCTTCTGATTAAATGACCACCTTCTCCTTCAAAATATAGCTAAAAATTCATTTATTCAAGGCAGCTTCTTTGAATAATGTATTTCCTCTTTGAAATTAAATATTTGATAGGTATCAACTCAATTTACATTTGTGTCTGGCATAAGCTAATTATGCTTCTCATATTTATTTACTTATTTTATTCATTTCAGGGACTCTACATCTTACGTTGAGAAAGGGAATCTTCCATCTTTGGTTCTCTAACAGTTCTTAGCTCAGTTAATAAAATTAACACTCAGCAAATGCTTATTAATTAGATCTTATCAAAATTTTAATACAGAAAACAAATTTGAAACTCACCTTGATTCATCTCTTTTATAACCCACATTTAATCAATCACCAAGGTCTGTTGATTCCACTTCCTAAATCTTTCTGAAATCCATATAACCTCTCCATTTACACTCCTTTCTCCTGCCACATTCAGGTATTCATCATCTATAGACAGTGGGACACTATAAAAGGATTTTAAAAATCAAGGTAGTAAAATCAGATTGGAGTTTAGAAAGAGCACTCTAGTTTCAGGATGGATAATGAATCATCAGGAGAGCAAGACAAGGCTGCAGTAATCCTGTTAGGATAGTTACCTCCTCGCTTCTCAATGTTGTTTTTGGACCACTTTTTCTCCCTCCTTCCTCTAAAACCCAAGCTTCTTTGAAGATCATGCTTTCTTAATTATTCTAATCAAGTACCTCTTGAGTCACTCTCCATTTTTAATGAAGACCAGTTTACCGTTGTCCACTTTATCCTTTCCCTGTCATCCTTGGCAACTTCATCATCATTAATGACAGTACTCTCAAAATTTTCATTTAAAACATTCCATACTCTAGCCACCTCTTATTACCATTCCAATTCAATTATTCTGGCACTCCTCACCCTGATAATCCTTCAACCCCATAAAGAGCTCCAATTCATTGACCCTAAGCTCCTTTTCACTCTCTGTCATCTTGTTTCCTTTAATGTCCTCACTTCCCTCCTTAATGTCCTCACTTCCCTCCTTACAGAGCCCATATTCCATGGTCCATCATTTTAATCAATTCCCTGCAAACATTCTTAACTTCCTTGTCCCCTCTCTCTGTGCCATACTTCTCTGACAAAGCCCCAACCACGGTAAACTCAAGTTCCTACCTCCTGTGCAGCCAAGCAGCTGAAAATTGCTGGAGAAAAATTTTTCTTTTATGTTTTATTTTTTTAATTGACAAATACTGTGTTTTGTTATCTTGTAAACATGATGTTTTGAAGTATATATACATTTTGGAATGGCTAAACCTAACCAATTAGTAAATGGATTACTTCACATAGTTATTATTTTTGTGGTGCTAGTATGTAATGTCAACTCTGTTTTTCAAGAATACAATATCATCATTAACTATAGTCATTTTGCTGTATGATAGATCTCTTGAAATGTATTCCTCCTATCTAACTCTAATTATGTATCCTCTGACCAACATGTCTCCATCTTCCCTCCCCTCAATCACCCTAGCCTCTGATAACTACCATTATACTCACTTCTATGAGATCAAATTTTTTAGATTCCACGTATGAGTGAGATAATGCAGTATT
This sequence comes from Gorilla gorilla gorilla, assembly GCF_029281585.2. NCBI lineage: Eukaryota > Metazoa > Chordata > Mammalia > Primates > Hominidae > Gorilla > Gorilla gorilla. The sequence goes on from NC_073247.2 coordinate 167,135,962, forward strand.
TGTCTTCCTGTGCCTGGCTTATTTCCTTTAACATAAATTCCTCCAGGTTCATTCATGTTGCTGCAAATGACAGGATCTGACTCTTTTTATGGCTGAGTAGTATTACATTGTGTATGTATACCTCACTTTTTTCATCCACTCATCCATTGATGGACGCTTATGATGGAGAAAATTTTAAAAACTGCACTGGCTAGTATCATTTTAAACTCATCATGAAAAATCTCAAATTAGTACTCAATATAGCCAAATAATTCTTGCATAATTTCCTAGTAAAATCACACACTCTCTAAGAAGACTGTGTCATACCATCTCCCCATCCTCAAACTGCCAACACCTCCTCACCCTTCACACTTTCAACTGATGACCTTGCTTCTTCCTTCAAAGAAAATGTAGAAGCAATAAGAGAATCTTCACAAACTGATGCCCCGTATCCAATCACTTACCTGCATCTGTGCCCATATATTCCACCTTTCTTTCTGTTACAATCGTTGAAATATCTGTGCATCTAATCAAGGTCAATAGTTCCATTTATGAACTAGATTCTATCTCTTTTTCATACTCAGAGACTATGCTCCTGAAGCAGTTCTATTCCTCTCTTTTGCGTCACCAAATTTTCCTTCCCTATTGGATCATCCTCATTAGCAAACATGTAATATCTCCCATATTAAAATAATATTCCAGGAGTGCCATCAGCAAGATGGCAGAATAGAAAAAAAAGACCCTCCTTCTCCCATGGTTTGAATAACAATTTATGGAACAATTGCCTTTATGACAAATTCAGAAATGAGTTAAAAGGTTGCTGCACCCCAGACAAGTGCAAAGCCAACCTCACCAAAACCCAGTAGGAAAATTCATGGCATTTCTTCACCAGAGACTCTTCTCCCAGCTTGGTGCATTGTAACTGAGAGGAAACCCCTACCTCCTGACTTATCCTAGGGGGGAAAAGAAGTTGAATGTCCAACATTCTAACTTTTCAGGGTGTTATCTAAAATATTGGTTTCTGTCTTGCCTGAATCTAAGAACTGACAGCAATGGGATGCCAGGTTGGGGGCCTGCTGAGAACAAAGGTGATCAATGTGGCTTGGCCTGGCACCAGAGTCTGTAGACCACAGACAGACATTATGTGGAGCTCCAATACCCTGGTTTACTACAGAAACAGAGAGATGGCAGTATCACAGACAGACATCAAGGGGAACTCCTGAATAGAAACTGATAAATCTCTTCAACTAGATGATTATATGCACAGTCCCAGAAGAGTATGCATTCCCAGGAAAGGATTAGGAGGTCTCTGGATTCTTTAACTGGGCTAATTGGAGAATGTCCTCCTTGTATGCAACCAGACCACAAAGACTGAGAAAGGTAGCTGAGCTTTCAAATGTTAAAATCTCAACAAGATATAGTAAGACATACGAAGAAACAAAGAAATGTGGACTATTCAAAGGAATAATTTAAACCTCCAGAAAGCACCCCTAAAGACATAGAGAAATATAAATTACCAAAAACTCAAAATAAGCATCACCAGAATAATTGAAGAATTAAACAAGAACATAGATAGGCAACTAAACAAAATTAGGAAACTGACATATAAACAAAATAAGAATATCAACAAATAAATAAAACTATAAAGAAGAATCAAACAGAAATTCTGGAACTGAAGTATCTAATAATCGAATTGGAGAAATAATTCACTGGAGGGATTCAATAGCAGAATTGACCAGGCAGAAAAAAGAATTAGTAAACTCATCGATAGGGCTTTGAAATTATTGAGAAAGAGAAGAAAAAAACAACAAAGAATGAAGAAAAATGAGGAGAGCCTAAGGGATTTATGGGGCACCAACAAGCAGAACAACATACGCATGATGCAAATCACAAAAGGGGAAAAGAGAAATGAGTAGAGAGCTTATCTGAAGAAATGATGGCTGAAAACTCTCCAAATTTGATGAGAGAAAAGGACACACAATTTGAATAAACAAACAACTCCAGTTGGAATAAATCTAAAGAGACCTACACTGAGACCCATCAAAATCAAACTGTCAAAAGTCACAAAGACAGAATCTTGAAAGTGGCAAGAAAAAATGACTCATCACATATAAGGGAGCTTCTATTAAACTATCAGCTGGTTTCTCAGCAAAACCTTGCAGGCTAGAAAGGAGTGAAATAATATATTCAATTACTGAAGAACAAAACCTGCCCACCAAGAACATTATATTTTGTAAAACTGTCCTTCTAAAATGAAGGAGAGATTAAGACTTCCCAGATAAACAAAAGGAGAGGAAGTTGATCACCACTCAATCTGCCCCACAAGAAATGCTAAAGGGATCCTTCAAGTTGAAGAAAAAGGATGATAAATAGCAACACAAAACCATATGAAAATATAAACCTTCTGATAAAGGTTTATTGTGTAGTATTGTAATATAAGTGTGTAAATCACTTTTAAGTATGGTATAAATTTTAAAAACAAAAGTAACAAATAATTATAGATCTATGTTAATGGATGCACATTATAAGGAAAGGATGCCCACCCTCAATATTACTATTGTTGAAGTACTGGGATTCCTAGCTAGAAAAATTAGACAAGAAAGAGAAGTAACAGAAATCTAAATTGGAAAAGATGAAGTAAAATTGTCTGTATTCACAGATGACATGATCTTATATGTAGAAAACCCTAAATATTCCATATGCAATAAAAAGTATTATAACTAATAAATGATGTCAGAAAATTTGCAGGATACAAAAGCAATACATAAAATGCATTGCATTTCTATATATTAATGGTGACCAATCTAAGAAGAAAAATTAAGAAAAAATTCCCTTTATTTATTTTATTTTATTTTTTATTATACTTTAAGTTCTGGGGTACATGTGCAGAACATGCAGGTTTGTTACATAAGTATACATGAGCCATGGTGGTTTGCTGCACCCATCAACCTGTCATCTGCATTAGGTATTTCTCCTAATGCTATCCCTCCCCTAGACCCCACTCCCTGACAGGCCCCAGTGTGTGATGTTCCCTTCCCTGTGTCCATGTGTCCTCATTGTTCAACTCCCACTTATGAGTGAGAACATGTGATGTTTGGTTTTCTATTCTTGTGTTAGTTTGCTGAGAATGATGGTCTCCAGTGTCATCCATGTCCCTGCAAAGGACATGAACTCATCCGTTTTTATGGCTCTATAGTATTCCATGGTGTATATGTGCCACATTTTCTTTATCCAGTTTCACATTGATGGGCATTTGGGTTGTTTCCAAGTCTTTGTTATTGTGAACAGTGCTGCAATAAACATACGTGTGCATATGTCTTTATAGTAGAATGATTTATAATCCTCTGGGTATATACCCAGTAATGAGATTGCTGAGTCAAATGGTAATTCCAGTTCTAGATCCTTGAGGAATCTCCACACTGTCTTCCACAATGGTTGAACTAATTTACACTCCCACCAACACTGTAAAAGCATTCCTATTTCTCCACATCCTCTCCAGCATCTGTTGTTTCCTGACTTTTTAATGATTGCCAATCTAACTGATGTGAGATGATATCTCATTATGGTTTTGATTTGCATTTTTCTGATGACCAGTGATGATGAGCTTTTTCATATGTTTGTTGGCTGCATAAATGTCTGCTTTTGAGAAGTGTCTGTTCATATCCTTTGCCCACTTTTTGATGGGGTTTTTTTTTCATGTAAATTTGTCTAAGTTCTTTGTAGATTCTGAATATTAGCCCTTTGTCAGATGGATAGATTGCAAAAATTTTCTCCCATTCTGTAGGTTGCCTGTTCACTCTGATGGTAGTTTCTTTTGCTGTGGAGAAGCTCTTTAGTTTAATCAGATCCCATTTGTCTATTTTGGCTTTTGTTGCCATTGCTTTTGGTGCTTTAGTCATGAAGTCTTTGCCCAAGCCTATGTCCTGAATGGTATTGCCTAGGTTTTCTTCTAGGGTTTTTATGGTTTTAGGTCTTATGTTTAAGTCTTTAATCCATCTTGAGTTAATTTTTGTGTAAGGTATAAGGAAGGGATCCAGTTTCAGCCTTCTGCATATGGCATCAAAAAGGATGAAATACTTACGAATAAACTTAACCAAGTTAGTGAAACACTTGTACAGTGAAAACTACAAAATGTTGCTAAGATAAATCAAAGAAAGGTACAAATAAATGAAAAGGCATCTCATGCTTATGGATTAGAAGGCTTAATGTTGTTAAAATGTCCATACTACCCAAAGTGATCTACAGATTAAATGCAATGCCTATCAAAACTCCAATGGAATTTGTTGTAGAAACAGAAAAAAACCTTCCTAAAAGTCATACGGAATCTCAAGGGACCCTGAATAGTCAAAATAATCTTGAAAAATGAGACCAAAATTGGAGGCCTCGCACTTCCCAATTTCAAAACATGCAACAAAGCAACAGTAATCAAAATAGTATTGATGTATGAAAAAGTCTTTATCTTTCACTTTTGAAGGATCATTTTGCTGGATATATAATTCTACATTGGTAGTTGTCCCCGCTTTAACACTTTAAGGTTGTCATTCCATTGTGTTCTTGCTTGCACAGTTCCTGATGAGAAGTCCACTGCAATTCTTATCTTTGTTTCTCTGTAGATAAGGTGTTTTTCTCCCCACTAGGCTGCCTTCAAGAATATCTCTTTGTCTTTGGTTTTCTGCAGTTTTAATATAATATGCCTATGTGTGAGGTCCTGCTTGTTTATTTTAAGGTGTGTGTGTGTGTGTGTGTGTGTGTTTATTTATAATGCATTTGTTAATGTGTCTATTTTTATGCCAGTATCATATTGTTTTGATTACTATTGCTTTGTAATATATTTTGATATCAGGTAGTACGATGCCTCCAGCTTTGTTCTTTTTGCTCAAGATTGCTTTAGCCATTCAGGGTCTTAAGTTGAAAACTTTTCCTTTCAGATCAGGAACAAGACAATGATGTTCACTCTTCCTACTCTTACTCCACATAGTACTGGAAGTCGTAGCCAGAGTAATTAGGCAAGAAAAAGAAATAAAAGACATGCAAATAAGAAAGAAAGAGACGAAATTGTCTCTGTTCACTGATGAAATAATCTTATATATAGAAAACCCTAAAGAGACTACCAAAAAACTGTTAGACTTAATGAATTCAGTAAAATCAACATACAAAAATCATTAATGCTTCTAAACCCTAACAATGAACTAACTGAAAAAGAAATCAAGAAAACAGTGCTATTTGTAATAGTTGCAAAAAAATACTTAGGAATAAATTTAACCAAGGAGATTAATAATCTCTACACTCAAAACTATAAAACATTGATTAAATAAATTGGAGAACACACAAATAAATGAAAAAAATTCCATCTTCATGGATTGGAAGAATTAATATTGTTAAAATATCTATACTATTCAAAGTGATCTACAGATTCAATGCAGCTCCTGTCAAAATTTCAATTACATTTTTCACAGAAATAGAAAAAATCCTAAAATTCTGACTGATAATTTCAACACCTGTGTCATATGTAAGTCTGGTTCTGATCTTGCTTTGTCTCTTCAAATTGTGTTATTCTTGCCTTAGAAGTTTTGTAATGTTGTTATTGTTAAAAGCCAGACATCTTGTATAGAGCAATAGCTACTGAGGTAAATAGGATTTTACCATGAATATTTATATTAATCTGGCCTGGAGTTAGGTTGTGTTTGATGTTTGTTGTCTCTGTGGGTACCAGAAGCATTAAATTTCTCTAGTGATTTTGCTTTTGTCTTCTCTCTTGGCCTTGGCCCTTCCCTTTGTGCTGTACCTCAGAGACAGGCTGTCTCTTGCAGCTCTTCCAGCTGTAATCCATTGTCATTTTAACTGGAGGCTTATAGCTTGTTGTAGGATGTGGGGGGATGAGGGCATTCTACAATCTTCAGATTCTCAGTCTTTGGAGTGCATAGTGGGCCTGTGTCTTGGAAGTGTGACTTTCACAATTGTTTTTGTTTCTCTTCCAGGGTGTGGTAGATTGAACTGTAACCCTCAAAAAGATATGTTGAAGTCCTAATCCCTGGTACCTGTGAATGTGACCTTATTTAGAAAGCCTCTTTGCAGATGTAATCAAGTTAAAATGAGGTCACCCTGGATTAGGGTGTGTTCTAAATCCAGTGACTGCTATCTTTATAAAGAGAGAAATATTTGAAGACAGAGATTAGATATTGAGAAGAAGGCCATGTGAATATGAAAGCAGAGATTGGAGTCATGCTGGCACAAGCAAAGTAAAGCCAAGGATTGCCAGCAACCATAAGAAACTAGAAAAGGCAAGGAAAAACTCTCTCCCAAAGGGAGCATGGCCTTACCAACCCTCCAAGACTATGAGAAAATACACTGTTGTTTTAAATCACCTAGTTTGTGTAATTTGTTATGGCAGCCTTAGAAGACTCATACACATAGGTAAAGTATTCCCTCCTGCCAACTAATACTTTCTGTGGTTGTAACATTCCTAGTCTATATCTTTGAAACCCTCTCCCTTGTATATTAAGGCTTTCTTTTCTTTATTTTTTTTTCCGTTAGGTAAGACAGGGAGATGGAGTGGGGCTGAAGCAGGCTGAGTTGCCTTCCCCTAGTTGAGAAAATACTTTTTGTGGAGTTGACAGGACCTCTAGCCCTCTGTTATTTTTGTCTTTCTCCCAACTTGTAGGCTAATCTTAAAAATAAATGGCTAGAGGTCCTGTCAACTCCACAAAAAGTATTTTCAGACCACACGAAAGGTATTTATCATTGCATAACAATGTGAATTGTACACTTAAAATGGTTAAGATAGTAAATTTTGTACTATGTGTTTTCTTACCACAATTTTATCATTCCAATTTTTGATATATGTGCTGCCAAAGCAAATATTTCTTACCACAAGTCTTAAAAAGTATGTGTCTTCACACATCTCTTACCAAAATGATCTTCATGTTGCTGCCAAGCACAAGTCAGAGACTTGGAGGCTGTATGGTGCCAATGGACAGCTAAAGGAAGTAAGCTTTTGAAGTTGGGCTGTGGAAGGGCCGGATATATGACTCCTCCCTTCAGTAAGTCCTGAAGCCTGCTGTGTAGGTGGGACAATCTGTGGTACCACATCCTAGAAGATTGGATAATAACAAGTTAGTAGTAATATACAACAACTTTTATGAGGCTATAGGAATAACACTACAGATATAATTATGTAAAATGATAGATTTAATGATCTCAATACAGAGGATTAAACAAAGGAGAGATTGTGAAAAGTTAAGCATAAGTGATCTATAACCATTACTTACATTTTCTCATTAGCCACTCTTATTTTATGTCATACAATCTTCCTTTTGGCCTACTACCTAACTGAAGCAGTGCTTTAAAAAATTCACTAATCTTAATCTTCCAAATACATACAGTCATCTGCATAATGACATTTCTGTCAGTAACAGACCACATATATGATGGTGGTCCCATAAGATTATAATGGAGCCGAAAAATCCTATCACCTAGTGACATGGTAATGTAGCACAATGCATTACCTTTTCTATGTTTAGATGTGTTTACATACACAAATGCTCAGCGTTATGTTACAATTGCCTACAGTATTCAGTACAGTCACATGCTGTGCAGGTTTGTAGCCTAGGAGCAACAGGCTATGTATATCATAGCCTGGACGTGTAGTAGGCTATACCATCTGCGTTTGTTAACACTCTAGGATGTTCATACAACCATGAAATTGCTGAATGAGGCATTTCTCAGAATGTATCCCTGTCGTTATCCTGTCAACTGACCCATAATTGTAAAAGGATTATTTTTCATGTCTCATCCTTCTGGGTCTCTCTGCTTGTGACACTACTGATCACCCCTATTCCGACTATGTGAAACTCTCTTCTCCGCTGGTTATGTGTGCTGTGGGCAAGTTACTTAAACCCTCAGTGACTCCATTTCTTCCTTTGTAAAATGAGGTTGATAATAGTATTTATCTCATGGCTTTACTGTGAGGACTAAAATACTTAGAATTATATGTTCCATACTAAGCCCTACATATGTATCACTGCTATTACTATCGTTATTACGGCTGTTGTTAGGCATAAACTGTATGTTGGGAAAATGCCCTGATAAACCTGCTTGGAGTTGGTGATGCTGAGTAGCATAGTTTTAGAAAAATTAATAAAACAACACCATTTGCATAAGGTCTTAAAAGGAATTAATTTGTCCTGTGGCAGAAGACTGACAGAGCTATGTGATTGCAGATAGGCTGTGTGGTTCTCAATGTGAACCTTCTCAATTACACCCTCAAATATGCAGTAGTGTAATTAAACCCACAAAATGCTTATGTTGAGTGGACTGGTGAGTGCCTGTGTGTGTGTGTGTGCGCATGCATATGTGTGGGTATGTGAGTTGTAAGCTGATGAAAGGACTGAACTTCATGCTGATATGGGATGAAACCAATCACATAAATTAAAGCCATAGCTAGAGATATAATAGAATTTACTAATCACTAGGGAGCAGTCTGTAATTACAGGATAGAGAATGGAAGGCTAAAGTCAAATTTATTGAGATTTTGTGGCTGAGGGCAAAGAGGAGAGCACAGAAACTCCTCTGCTGATATCTGGGTTACATTTATTTCTTCACTGTCTCTTGTTTCCAACCTCCTACCTACAGATACCGTCTGAAACAGGGGCTGGCAATCTGTGCCCCACAAACTAAAAATGGATTTTATATTTTTTAAGGAGTTGTAAAGAAAAACAAAGATGAGTATGACACCAAGACTCCAGACCAAGACCAGACTAGAATTTCTTCTTTGTAGTCTATGAAGTCTACAATATGTGCTATCTGGATCTTCAAAGAAAAAAAGTTTCCAACTCCTAGTCAAATATTGAATTCTTAATCAAATACTCTTCTCCCACTACATCGAAAAATCTCCCCAAAATCTACTCTTAAGTATATTCACTCACTTCATTATTTCACAAAATAAATATTACTAATAGGTACTTTTTTTTTTGTTTTTGAGATGGAGTCTTGCTGTGTCGCCCAGGCTGGATTGCAGTGGTGCGATCTTGGCTCACTGCAAGCTCTGCCTCCCGGGTTCAAACCATTCTCCTGCCTCAGCCTCCCGAGTAACTGGGACTACAGGCACCCGCCACACGCCCAGCTAATTTTTTGTATTTTTAGTAGAGACGGAGTTTCACCATGTTAGCCAGGATGGTCTCGATCTCCTGACCTCGTGATCCGCCGCCTCGGCCTCCCAAAGTGCTGGGATTACAGGCGTGAGCCACCGCGACCAGCTATAATAGGTACTTTCTTAAGTATTAAGATACAAACATAAATTAATCAGCAGTCCTAGCCACCATTCAAGATGTTCACAAACTAGCAGGGAAGAAAGACAAGTACAGGGTGATAACTACTACTATTTATAATAGTTTTAAGCATACAACACAGTGAAAGGTGCAAAGGAGTAAGAAGTTAACCATGCCTGAGGAAAGTGGTGGAGCTCCACATGACTAGTGTTCTTTGAAGAAGGTTTCGTTGTTTTATATTAACTTAAAAATAAAACTGATTGTAAAAAAAAAGAAAAGATGGGGGGATTGTTGGAGGTGTTGGAAATAATCCACACAACCCTGAAATATATAAAATAATAAGTAAAAGCCTCTTTCTTTCATTATTTACCACCCCATTCTTTCAAGGAAACTGTTGATGAGGTTTGGCATATACAATGACACATATAATTAAAATCTCCACACCTGCTATAGACACATACAGAAATACATATGTATTTAAACCATAAAGAATGGTAGAAAACAAAGTCTCTCCTCCCCCATTTCCCATAATCTCACTACTCAAATGTTACCAGTTTCAATTTTTAGAAATCAGCCCAAGCAAAACTGGATATCCATATGCAGAAGAATGAGACCCCTACCTCTTGCCATATACAAAAAATACAATCTAAGTGAATTAAAGACTTAAATCTAAGACCGCAAACTATGAAACTACTACAAGAAAACATTGGGGAAACATACCAGGACGTTGGTCTGGGCAAGGATTTCTGGAGTAAGACTTCAAAAGCACAGGCAAGCTAAGCAAAAATGGACAAATGGGATCACATCAAGTTAAAAAGCTACTGTACATCAAAGGATACAACCAACAAAGTGAAGGGACAACCTGGAGAATGGGAGAAAATAATTTGCCAACCACCCATCTGACAAGGGATTAATAATCAAGCAATTTGCAAACTGGCAGCAGGTATCTGAAATTCACACAACTGACAAAGTATTAATATCAAGAATATTTAAAGACATCCTACAGGCTGGGCGCAGTGGCTCACGCCTGAAATCCCAGCACTTTGGGAGGTCAAGGCGGGCGGATCACAAGGTCAGCAGTACGAGACCAGCCTGACTAACATGGTGAAACCCTGTCTCTACTAAAAAATACAAAAATTAGCCGGGTGTGGTGGCACACACCTGTAATCCCAGCTACTCAGGAGGCTGAGGCAGGAGAATCTCTTGAACCCAGGAGGCAAAGGTTGCAGTGAGCTGAGATTGCGCCACTGCACTCCAGCCTGGGCGACAGAGTGAGACTCTGTCTCAAAAAAAAAAAGACATCCTACAAGTCAATAGGAAAAGCAAACAATATGTGAGCAAATAGTATGAACAGACATTTCTAAGAGAAAACACATATGGTCAATATGGTCAATCAATTCATGAAGAGATGTTCAACCTCATTAATGATTAGGGAATTGTAATCTAGCCACAGTGAGATATGATATAACCATCTGATCGGCAAAAATTAAGATGTCTGACAATAGCAAGTATAGAGGTCTTGCACATCTTTCATTGAATTCATTCCTAAGTGATTTCTTGTGCTATTACAAGCAGCATTTTAAAATTTCAATTTGTAATTGCTAACAGTATACACAATGCAACTGACTTTTATATTCTGACCTGGAATGCTGTAATCTTATTAAAAACAGTTATTACTTCCAGTAAGCGCTTTGGAAATTTCTCAGCATTTTCTATATAAGGAATGTCATATATGAATAGAGTTCTACATCTTCTTTTGCAAACTTTATACCTTTTGTTTGTTTTTTTGCTGCATTGCACTCACTAGTTAGGAGGAGTAAGCATGGACAACCTTGCCTTGTTCCTGATCTTAGGGGAAAGCATTCCAGTTTCATGATTAAGTATGTTGTTAGCCATGTTTTTGGATTTTTTTGTTATTGTTATTAATGGCCTTTTTCTGGTTGGGGAAGTTTCCTTCAATTCCTAGTTTTCTGAGAGTATTTATCAGGAATATGACTTGAATTTTAGTAAATGTACTTTCTACATCTATTATTTTATGGCTTGTTGCTTTATTCTAGTAAAGTGGTTAATTATTCTGATTGACTTCCTATGTTAAAACAACCTTGCGTTTCTGGAATAAACCCCATTTGATTATGATATATTATCCTTTTTATACATTGTTGGATTCAATACGCTGAAATTTTGTTTCAGTATTTTGCATCTAGATACATGAGGAATACATGGTCTGGTGTGTGTATGTGTGTGTGTCATCTTTATCAGGTATTTTATCAGATTTATGCTGGGTTTTTAAAACTGTACTTTAAGTTCTGGGATACATGTGCAGAACGTGCAGGTTTGTTACATAGGTATACAAACCATGGTGGTTTGCTGCACCCATAAACCCGTCACCTACACTAGGTATTTCTTCTAATGCTATCCCTCCCCTAGCCCCCACTCCCCGACAGGCCCCAGTGTGTGATGTTCCCCTCCCTGTGCCCATATGTTCTCATTGTTCAACTCCCACTTATGAGTGAGAACACGTGGTGTTTGGTTTTCTCTTCCTGTGTTAGTTTGCTGAGAATGATGGTTTCCAGCTTCATCCATGTCCTTGCAAAGGACATGAACTCATCCTTTTTATGGCTGCATAGTATTCGGTGGCGTATATGTGCCACATTTTCTTTATCCAGTCTCAAATTGATGGGCATTTTGGTTGTTTCCAAGTCTTTGCTATTGTGAACAGTGCTGCAGTCAACATACGTGTGCATGTGTCTTTATCGTAGAATGATTTTTTTTTGGTCTTGCAAAATCAGTTTTATTGTAATATGCATATATGAAAATTTACCCATGACACATAGTCACAATCCTAATTTAACTTGTGCTAATTAAACTAATCCTAAAGTAACTAATTTTACTTCCATTTTTATTATGTGTAAAAATAAGTTCTTTCTATAATGTTTTGTACTATTGGTCTACTTGCTTGCTTGCTTTTCCATCCATTGCAATATTTGGGAATGGATTACAAAAAGATACTTGGATAAGTAGCACTGAAAGCTGTTAAAAACAGAATATCAATTCCTGGAGTATGTTTCTATCTGGATGCACACGAATGAAATAATTGAACTCTCAAAGTTCTTTTCACGCCCTTAATTCAATGAAGCAATTCCTGAAGCAACACATTCACATTTCATAGCTGATTTACATGTTTCCTTTTGCTAGCCTTCTCTTTTGGACTAAGTTTTCTCCTTACTAATGTCAGTTCAAACTGGTGAGACTTCAGACAAGTGGTTTCTCAATCCTGATGGCACAACAGAGTGATGTGGGGAACTTTAGAAAAGTTCTGATGATCCGGCCCTGCCCCTAGAGACTGTGATTCAATATTTTGAGTGTATATGAACCACTTGGTTATTTGGTTACTATGTCATCAAAGCAGGTTAAAAACGAGGGGAAAAGCCATTTTTTTCTTCAGCCTGGCTATCTTGACAACTAACAAATTATTTTTTACCCCCAAAAGAAAAGAAAAATGGGACCAAAGATATTTTTACTTTTAGTAAATAAAGCGCATCAACTCTCAAAAGGTGCTTGGCCCTTTAAACGGCACGGCAATGCACAGAAAGACAGTTGGGTGAGGCTGCATGCCCTTCATATCCATTTCAACACCTACCTCGGGTCCCAAAATAAATATTTTTAATATTGTCTCATTCTGGACTGTTCCAACATGCACTATATCAGCTTGTCTACATATTCTAATGTAACTGCATACAAGTTTCCAGCAGCTCATGTATTTTCTTTTTTTTTATTATACTGAAAGTTTTAGGGTACATGTGCACAACGTGCAGGTTTGTTACATATGTATACATGTGCCATTTGGTGTGTTGCACCCATTAACTCGTCATTTAACATTAGGTGTTCTTCCTAATGCTACCCCTCCCCCCTCCCCCCACCCCAAATCCTTTGGGTATATACCCAGTAATGGGATTGCTGGGTCAAATCGTAATTCTAGTTCTAGATCCTTGAGGAATTGCCACACTGTCTTCCACAATGGTTGAATTAATTTACATTCCCACCAACAGTGTAAAAGCGTTCCTGTTTCTCCACAGCCTCTCCAGCATCTGTTGTTTCCTGACTTTTTAATGATCACAAAATAAGTTAGGAAATGTTACCTCCACTTCACTTTTCAGTTCTAGTATTTCCACTTGGTCCTTATTTAGAAATTCTGTTTATCCTCTGAAGTTTTCCATCTGTTCATTCATTCCACTTATTTGCTCCTGTAAGTTCTCTAACATATTTACAATAACAGTTTTAATGTCCTGGTCAGAAAACACCAGTATCTGGGTTATCTGTGAGTCTGCCTTTATTGACTATTGTCCTCCCTCCTTATTATGACTATTTATTCATTTTGTTATATATGTAGTATTTTTTGGAATGTTGGATATTGTGGATGGCATGTTTTAGATGGTTTTGTAAATAACCTTTATCAGAAGTTACTTTTTATTCCTAGTTTGCTAAAAGACTTTTTCTCTCATAAATGGATGTTGAATTTTAGGGGTTTTTTTGCATTTATTGATTTGACTGTATGATTTTTCTCCTTTGTTTCTGTGGTGAGTTACCTTGATTCACTTTCAAAATGTAAACCAACTTTGCAACGCTGGCATAAACCAAACTACAATAGGGTATATTATCCTTTTAATACATCACTGTTTACAATTTTCTAATAGTTTGTTCGAAATTTTGCATCTATATTGATGTGTAAAATTAACCCCAAATTTTCCTTTCTCATATTTTCCTTATAATATTTTAGTTACAGTATTATTCTAACTTTATAAAAAGAGTTGTAAAGACATCTATTTTCTTCTGTTCTCTGGAAAATGTCATGTGAGATTGATATTATTTCTTTCTTAAATTTTGATAGAATTACTCAGTGAAGGCATCTGAGTCTTGGCTTTACTTTGTGAGATGGGTTTGAGTTACTTAATAGTTACAGGTCAGTGCAGAAATTTATCTTCTTGTGTTCTTTTTGGTAAGGTATGTTTCCTAGGAATCTATGTATTTTATTTAAATTTTTAGTATACTGACTTAAAATTATTTACAATATCCTATTGTAACTGTTCTGTTTTATGCTATATAATGGTAGCTCCTGTCTCATTCCTAATATTGGTTATTTATGCTTTCTCTCTCTTCTTTTGTTTCTTTATCCATATTTCTAGTGGTATTATCAATTTTATTAGTCTTTTCATAAAAGAAACTTTCGGTTTCAATAATGCTGTCTGTCAAATATGTCTTTCTTACAGGAAATTCTGTTCTTAACTTTGCTTCCTTCTACATTCTTTAGGATTAATTTTCTATTGTTTTTCCAATTCCCTGAGATGGATCCATCTGTCATTGATTTTTTAGCCTTTCCTCTTTTGTGGAATATGCATTTTAAGGACACAAATTTCCCTTACAGTAATGGTTAAACAGTATCCCTTTGAATTTTGAGATGCTATATTTCCATTTCTCAGTCAGCTCAAAATATTTTCTATTTTCCATTGCAATTTTTAAAAATTTGGCCCACAGGTTATTTTAAAGTATACTACGAATTTTAGGGAGATTTTCTAATTTATTTCTTGTTTTCTAACTTAATGTCGGTGTGGCCAAAAAATACTATAATTGTTTAAAGTTTTTGAGATTTGCTTTATGGTTCAACACATCACGTATTTTTTTATGTGCAGAAAAGAATATGTATTCTGCAATTGTTGCATGTGGTTGTCTATATATGTCAATTAGGTCAAGTTTGTTAATATTACTGTCCAACTCTTCTATATAATTATTGGTTTTCTCTTTTTTGTCTGATATTCTATCAGTTACTAAGGGATATATTTTAAGATCTCTGATTATGATTGTGAATTTATTGGGCATCAGTAAATTTTTGCTTTGCCTATTTTGAGTGTTAAGTGCATACAAATCAGAATAATTGTATCCTCTTGGTGGATTGCCCCTGTTATCATTATAAAATAGCTCTATATTTAGTAAATATTTCTACCTTAAAGTCACCTTTGTCTGGTATTAATATAGCTATATCAGCTTTCTTTTGGGTAGTATCTGCATTCTATACTTCTTCCATCCTTTTACTTTCAATCTTCCTATATCTTTACATTTTATATATCTCTTATAAACAAGATGTAGATTTTGTATTTTTTAACCATTCTAATAATCTTTGTCATTTAACTGAGGTATTCAGTCAATTTAAATTTACTATAATTACTGATATATTTAACTCTACTATATCACTATTTACTTTCTGTTTGTCTTGCCTATTCTGTTATCTTTTCTCTCCTTGCTTTGTTTTGTACTAATATGGTAATTTGTATTATTCAATTTACTCCTTGTTTAATTGTTATACATTCTTTTACTGTTTTTAGTGATTATTCTATGAATAATAACATATATATATGACATATTAAAGTGTAGCACAAATTAGAGGGTTTATGTTAACTCCATTTCTCTTCCTCCCTCAAGTGCTATTATTGTGTATTTTAATTGCATACACACGCACGCCACATGACATTACTATTTTTATTTATTCATTCATTCATTCATTCATTTGTAGATTCAGAGCCTCGCTCTGTCACCCAGGCTGGAGTGCAGTGGCATGATCATGGCAAACTGCAGCCTCAAACTCCTGGGCTCAAGATCCTCACCTCAGCCTCTTGAGTAGCTGGGACTACAGGCATGCACTACCTTGCTTTGCCAAGACATTACTATTTTTTTAAATATGATCAATGAACATTCAGATATACCCACATATTTAACCTCCCCCCTGAACTTCATTCATTATATATTTCCAAGATTTCATTTAGGATCAGTTTAATTCTGCCTGAAGATCCTTAATATTTCCTTTGGTTTTTGGTGACAGGTTCCCTAAGTTATGGACCATCTAAAAACATCTATTTTACTTCCATTTTAAAAGGCTGGATATAGAATTTACCAGATAAAATTTTAGGTTGACAGTTAATTTTGTCAGCATTTTGAAAATGTAATTCTATCGTCTTCATGTTGTTTTTGTTGAAAAGTCAAAGCCAATCTAATTGCTATTCCTTGAAAGGTAATACTTTTTTTTTTTCTCCAAATGCTTTTAAGACTTTTTTTTCTCTATTTTTTTGGCAGTTCTTACTAAAATACACCTAGATGAGGGTTTTTTATTTATTTATTCTGCTTTGGGTTATGGTACTTTTTGAATCCACGAACTGATGCTTGTGACAGGCAGATTTCTAAGATGACCTCCAGTTACCCTTGCTGTTGTAAAATCTTTTCCCCTGGAGTGTGAGAGGGATTATGAATATGATAAGGTTTCACTTGCATTATTACATTATGTATATGGGACAGCTGACTTTAAGAAAGGGGAATGGCCCTTGGTTGGGATGACCTAATGCAGCAATCCTTTGAAAGAGACTGGTCTCTTCTTTTTTTTTTTCTTTTTTTAATTATACTTTAAGTTCTAGGGTACATGTGCATCATGTGCAGGTTTGATACATAGGTATACATGTGCCATGTTGGTTTGCTGCATCCGTCAACTCATCATTTACATTAGGTATTTCTCCTAATGCTATCCCTTCCCCAGCTCCCCACCCCCTGACAGGCCCCAGTGTGTGATGTTCCCCACCCTGTGTCCAAGTGATCTCATTGTTCACTTCTCACCTATGAGTGAGAACATGCGGTGTTGGTTTTCTGTCCTTTTGATAGTTTGCTGAGAATGGTTTCCAGCTTCATCCATGTCCTGCAAAGGACATGAACTCATCCTTTTTTATGGCTGCATAGTATTCCATGGTGTATATGTGCCACATTTTCTTAATCCAGTCTATCATTGATGGACATTTGGGTTGGTTCCAAGTCTTTGCTATTATGAACTGTGCTGCAATAAACATACATGTGCATGTGTCTTTATAGCAGCATGATTTATAATCCTTTGGGTATATACCTAGTAATGGAATCACTGGGTCAAATGGTAATTCTAGTTCTAGATCCTTGAGGAATCGCCACACTGACTTTCACGATGGTTGAACCAATTTACAGTCACACTAACAGCGTAAAAGTGTTCCTATTTCTCCACATCCTCTCCAGTACCTGTTGTTTCCTGACTTTTTAATGATCGCCATTCTAACTGGTGTGAGATGGTATCTCATTGTGGTTTTGATTTGCATTTCTCTGACGACCAGTGATGATAAGCACTTTTTCATGTGTCTGTTGGCTGCATAAATGTCTTTTGAGAAGTGTCTGTTATATCCTTTGCCCGCTTTTTGATGGGGTTGTTTTTTTCTTGTAAGTTTGTTTGAGTTCTTTGTAGATTCTGGATATTAGCCCTTTGTCAGATGGGTAGATTGCAAAAATTTTCTCCCATTCTGTAGGTTGCCTGTTCACTCTGATGGTAGTTTCTTTTGCTGTGCAGAAGCTCTTTAGTTTAATTAGATCCCATGTGTCAATTTTGGCTTTTGTTGCCATTGCTTTTGGTGTTTTAGTCATGAAGTCCTTGCCCATGCCTATGTCCTGAATGGTATTGCCTAGGTTTTCTTTTAGGGTTTTTATGATTTTAGGTCTAACATTTAAGTCTTTAATCCATCTTGAATTGGTCTCTTCTTAGTGAAAGAGACTTGAAGCAAGAAAGGGAGTTGATGCCAGGAAGATTTTTCATTGGCTTTGAAGATGGAGATAACTACGTGGCAAGTAAGGCGGGCAGTGTCTAGAAGATGAGAGTGAGTTACAGCTGACATGCAGCAATGAAACAGGGACTTCAGTCCTATGGTTACAAGGAACTGAATTCAGCCAACCTGAATGAGGTTACATGTGGATTGTTAGCCATAGCCTCCAGAAAGGAATGTAGCCTGGCCAACATTGTGATTTCAGCCTTTAATACTGTGACCAGAGAACTCAGTCATGCCGCACCTGGACTTCTGACCTATTATCGGGGGACCTGCCCCGATAATCACTTAGGTTCTTTTCTATTTTCCTAAGCATCGGCTGGCTTGAGAAATAAAAGGGCAGAGTACAAAAGAGAGAAATTTTAAAGCTGGGCGTCCGGGGGAGACATCACACATTGGTAGGATCCGTGATGCCCCACAAGCCACAAAAACCAGCAAGTTTTTATTAGGGAGTTTCAAAAGGGGAGGGAGTATACGAATAGGTGTGGGTGACAGACATCAAGTACTTAACAGGGTAATAGAATATCACAAGGCAAGTGGAGGCAGGGCGAGATCACTGGGCCTCAGGACTGAGGCGAAATTAAAATTGCTAATGAAGTTTTGGCACCATTGTCATTGATAACATCTTATCAAGAGACAGGGTTTTGAGATCAACCAGTCTGACCAAAGTTTATTAGGCGGGAAATTCCTCTTCCTAATAAGACTGGGAGCGCTATGGGAGACTGGAGTTTATTTCACCTCTGCAATCTCGACCATAAGAGACAGGTACGCCCCGGGGGGGCCAGTTCAGAGACCTACCCCTAGGTGCGCATTCTCTTTCTCAGGGATGTTCCATGCTGAGAAAAAGAATTCAGCGATATTTCTCCCATTTGCTTTTGAAAGAAGAGAAATATGGTTCTGTTCTGCCCAGCTCACCGGCGGTCAGAGTTTAAGGTTATCTCTCTTATTCCCTGAACAATTGCTGTTATCCTGTTCTTTTTTCAGGGTGCCCACATTTCATATTGCTCAAACACACATGCTGTACAATTTGTGTAGTTAACGCAATTATCACAGGGTCCTGAGACGATATACATCCTTCTTGGCTGACAGGATTAAGAGATTAAAGCAAAGACAGGCCTAGGAAATCACAAGGGTATTGATTGGGGAAGTGATAAGTGTCCATGAAATCTTTACAATTTATGTTTAGAGATTGCAGTAAAGACAGGCATAAGAAATTACAAAAGTATTAATTTGGGGAACTAATAAATGTTCATAAAATCTTCACAATCCATGTTCTTCTGTCATGGCTTCAGCCGGTCCCTCCGTTTGGGGTCCCTCACTTCCCGCAACAACCTATAGAACTGTTAGCTACTAAATGGATGTTGTTTTAAACCACTAAGTTTGTGGTAATTTGATATGCAGCTATAGAAAAATAATGCAATGCTGTATTACTTTTCAAAAATTCCTCATCATCATGTCTTCAAATATTGTTTCTGTACCATTCTCTCTCCTATTTTTCTAGGACTCCTATTGCACATATATCAGATCTTTACACATATTAGGTGCCAGACACTGTTAAAGGTGCTGAAAATATATCAGCAACCAAAAATATTCCTATCCTCATGAAGCACCTTTTAATGACATCCTGACCCCCCTACACCTAAACTGTTTCCTCCCACAGAGTTCCTCCTCACAGTAAATTCTAGTCTCATTCAACCAGTTGTGTAACTCAAAAATCAGTGCTTCAAACTCAATACTTCATTAAAAAAAGTTTTCCCCCCTAGTCAATTATCAAGTCATGATAACTTTTATCCCCTAAATGATTCTCAAACTTCACCCCCCGTAGTGTATCTCTACTTGCCAACATGCCTGTCCAGGCCCATCATTATTTCTCAGTTAAAGACTGCAACAGCCTTCTAATTGACCTATCCACTCTTGCCCTCCCTTCAAACTTTTTGCACATGGTAGGAAGAGTTAACTAAAATATGTCAGTGTGTCACTCCATTTGAATGTCTCCCTAGGCTTTTCAATGTAAAATCCAATGTCCTTAATGTAATGCCTTCTACTACCTGGTTCTGAGCTACCTCTCAGCCTAACTTCCTGCTACTTACCTCCTTGTACTTTATTGCTTACCCCCAGATTTACCATGTTCTTTCATATTTGAAGAAACTCATGTTCATGCTCTTTGTTCAAACTGGAAGCCCTTCCCTTCCTATTCTGCCTTTTATTAATCTTTTAAGAATCAGTCTAGATATCATCTCATCTAAGAACTCTTCTCTAAACTCCCAGAATAAACCAGTAGCTTTCTTTTGTTCTCTCATAATAGTCTTTATGTGTTTCTTCTTAATACATTATGTTGAAATGATATGTTTATATGTCTTTCCCCCAATAATGCTGGATGTTCCTCAGTAGGAAGGCCTATCTGTCTCATTCATTTTGATACCCTAACATCTAGCATGGTTCCTAGTACTTAGCAGAACTCCATAAATGTTTGTGAAAATTGAATTGAATTATTATTCTTCCAGCATCATAGCCCCTTTAAATCTAAAATGTTTGCTTAATCTTAATGTCTGCTTAAGATATTTTGCTTAAGTAAATAATATTGACTGGGTCAATCCAAAGGTAGGGTGTACAGCAGATCATCAAAAAATTCATCCTTTGCCTATGATATGTTAATCAGCACTCTTTGAATATGGTGATTTAATTAATTAATACATAATTATATTGCTTTTATAACCCATATTATCTTGTCCAGAAGGTTATCATAAATGACTTATTAGTCTTGCTGAAATTTCATTCATTCATTTAAGATATGTAATTATGTCTGCCATATTTCCATAAACTACCTCTAATAGCCTTGTCAGAAATAAGAACCAGGTTTGTGTTGAATGGCTTTGTTGATAACTGTAATTTTTTAAGTACTCGCTTATTTGAAAATTTGTTTTAGAAGCTAACTTAAGAGACATTTAGCTCACTGATTAGAAGATTGAAGACTCCCCCTTTTTCTTTGTTAGACTCAGTAATATATTTATATAAATCCAATCTTAAAGCACCTTTCCTATTTTCCTTAATGCCTTCGATTACTGAGAGTAGTTTAGTAATATCAACTGAGTTACAATTTACCCATTCCAGGACACATGTACTTTTTCTTTCTGAGAGTATAGTTAAAATATTGTTCTTGTTGTCTTTACAAATATGCATTTCTACAAGCCTGAGGTAATTTTGGACCTTATCCTTCCAAATACTAACCCTTTAGGCACGTGTCACCAGTTACATTTATCCTTGTGTTTGTGCCCTTTTTCCTATTTCTTATATATTATCTTTTAAAAAAAAAGAAAGTATGAACTCATTGTAAAACTTCCTGTGTGTCCCCATGGTTTTCCTCTTTTCTCCTTTAATAGAATAATTTGCTGTTTCATTGTCAAAATTATGTTTTTGAGAGCTTCCCAACCTTTAGAGTCTAAAGCCATCGTAATGTAAATTAAGGTCCAACAAGTATCAATCATAATAACAGAAACTTTTGGAGAACAGCCATAGCTAGAAATTCTAGTCAGAGCAGGCAATTACATAATAGGTCAATCTGAATCTTTTCATGGTTATTACTAAGGAAGAAGCATTACCTCCTGAAAGGCTTAAAGCCAAGAGTGCATTTAGCTCCTGTCAATTTTTCCTTCCAAATGTCTTTCAGATTTGTCCTTCTCTTTCCATTCCTATAGATTCCTTCATCACCTCATACCTGGCCTATTGCCATAGACTAGATGGTTTCCTTGCCTTCAGTCCATCCATATCCCAATCCATTGTCCATACTATTGCCAGATTAATCTTCTTAAAACACTTTCATCATGCCACTCTCCTGCCTGAGACTTAGCTCAAATGTCACCTTCTTCGTAAAATATTCCCAGCTCCCTTAGGAAGAGTTAGCAACTGCCTACTCAGTGTTTTCACAGGTCTCTGTGCATAACCTTATTAGTGCACTTAAAACATGTATGACAATCATTTCTTTAATTATTTTTCTTACCTCAATTGCTATGAGCTCCTTGAGGAGAGGCAAAGGTTTGAGCAATCTCTTTACAATTGTACTCAGGGCGTTACATAATCTATCTTGCCCCACCCATGTCAGGACCATCACATATACTGCCTTCTCTGCTTACCATGCTCTCCCCTTCATTCTTCCTGCTCGTTCCTTAGGTCTCAGATTAAATATCAATTCATTGAGAAACCTTTGCGGACACTCTTATTAACTAATTAATTAGTTAATCATTTGAACAAATATTTGTCGGGTGTCTACTTTGTGCTAGACATTGTTTTAGGCACTAGGGATATACCAGTGAACAAAGAAGACAAAAAGTCTTGCTTTCAAGTTTATCTTCTAGTGGGAGAAGGTAGATAATTAAGTATAAACATAATAAGTTATATATAGTAAGCTATAAAAAATAGCAGGATAAAGCAGTGTGCTGGAAGTTGGACTTTGAAACATGGTGGTC
This sequence comes from Gorilla gorilla gorilla, assembly GCF_029281585.2. Taxonomy (NCBI): domain Eukaryota; kingdom Metazoa; phylum Chordata; class Mammalia; order Primates; family Hominidae; genus Gorilla; species Gorilla gorilla. Next base: position 167,158,321 of record NC_073247.2, read on the forward strand.
AGGGTAGGCCTCATTAAGAAAGATGACATTTGATCAAAGGAGGAGTTAGTCATAAGGATATCTGGGGTAAAGTAGGCTAGGCAGAGGGGATAGCCAATGCAAAGGCTCTAAGTTGTGATTATATCTGTTGTGGCCAAAAGAAAAAAAAAGAAAGAAAAAACATTGTAGCTGGAGCTCACTAAGCAAGAAGTAAAATAATAGATGAAGTGAGAAAGGTAGGAATAAATAGGTCAGGTCAGATCATGTAGGGCCTTATAAGCTAATATATAAAAACTTTAGTTTTTACTCTGATAGAAATGATGAACCATTGTAGGGTTTTAAAACTAATAGGTAACATGATGACACATTTTAAATGAACTGTTCTGGCTGTTGTATTGAGAATAAACTGTAAACGGGCCAAGGAAAGGAGGGATACCTGTTAGTAGGCTATTACAGTACTGGATTTATTGAAGTAATCCAGGCAAAAAATGATAGTGACTTAGACTAAGGCGGTAGCAGTGAAAGTGGTGAAAAAGGGTCAGAGTCTGTTTTTTTGAAGGCAAAAACGACAGGATTTGCTGATGAATTGAAAATGGGGTGTGAGATAAAGAGGAATGTATTAGTCCATTTTCACACTGCTATAAAGGACTACCTGAAACTGGGTAATTTATAAAGAAAAGACATTTAATTGACTCACAGTTCTACATGGTTGGAGAGACCTCAGGAATCTTACAATCATAGCAGAAGGTGAAGGGAAAGCAAGGCACGTTTTACATGATGGCAGGAGTGGGGGGAATTGCCACACTTTTAAACCATCAGATCTCATGAGAATTCATTCACAATAATGAGAACAGCAAGGGGAAATCCACTGCCATGATTCAATCACTTCCCACCAGGCCCCTCCTCCAACATTGGGGATTACAATTAGACATGAGACTTGGGTGGGGACATACAGCCAAACCATATTATCCCACCCCTGGCCCCTCACAAATCTCATGTCCTTTTCACATTTCAAACCCAATCATGCCTTCCCAACAGCCCCCAAAGTCTTAACTCATTTCAGCACTAACTAAAAAGTCCAAGTCCAAAGTCTTATCGGACACAAGGCAAGTTCCTTCTGCTATGATCCCATAAAATCAAAAACAAGTTAGTCACTTCCAAGATACAATGGGGATACAAGCATTGGGTAAATGCTCCCATTCCAAATGGGAGAAATTGGCCAAAACAAAGGGGCCACAGGCCCCACACACGTTCAAAACCCAACAGGGCAGCCATTAAATCTTAAAGCTCCAAAATAATCTCCTTTGACTCCATTTCTCATATCCAGGGCATGCTGATGCAAGGGTTGGGCTCCCACAGCCTTGAGCAGTTCTGCCCCTGTGGCTTAGCAGGGTACAGCCACTGAGGCTGCATTCATGAGCTGGCATTGAGTGCCTGTGGCTTTTCCAGGTGTACAGTGCAAGCTGTTGGTGGATCTACCATTCTGGGGTCTGGAGGATGGTGGCCCTCTTCTCATGGCTCCACTAGGCAGTGCCCCAGTGTGGACTCTGTGTGGGACCTCTAACCCCATATTTCCCCTCTGCATTGCCCTAGTAGAGGTTCTCCATGATGGTTCTGCCCCTGCAACAGACTTCTGCCTGGACATCCAGGTGTTTCCATACATGTTCTGAAATCTAGGCAGAGGTTCCCAAACCTCAATTCTTGCCTCCTGTGCACCCACAGGCCCAACACCACATGGCAATTACCAGGGCTTGGGGCTTGCATCCTCTGAAGCAATGTACCATGGCCCCTTTAAGCCACAGTTGGAGCTGGAGTGGCTGGGATGCAGGGCACCATTTCCCAAGGCTGCACAGAGCAGGGAGGCCCTGGGCCTGGCCCATGAAACCTTTTTTTTTCTCCTAGGCCTCTGGGCCTGTGATGGGAGGGGCTGCCGCAAAGGTCTCTGACATGCCCTGGAGACATTTTCTTCATTATTTTGACTATTAACATTTGGCTTCTCTTTACTTATGGAAATTTCTGCAGCAGGCTTGAATTTCTCCCCAGAAAATGGGTTTTTTGGTTTTTTCCTTTCTATCATATATTCAGGCTGCAAATTTGCCAAACTTCTATGCTCTGCTTCCCCTTTACATATAAGTTCCAATTTCAGACCATTTCTTTGTGAATGCACATGACAGTATGCTGTTAGGAACACCCAGGTGCATATAACACTATGCTGTTAGGAGCAGCCAGGTTACTTCTTGAACACTTTGCTGCTTAGAAATTTCTTCCACCAGATACCCTAAATCATCTCCCTCAAGTTCAAAGTTCCACAGATCTCTAGGGCAGGAGCACAATGCTGCCAGTTTCTTTGCTAAAACATAGCAAGAGTGGCCTTCACTCCAGTTCCCATTAAGTTCCTCAGTTCCATCTGAGATCATCTCAGCCTGGATTTCATTGTCCAAATCACTATCAGCATTTTGGTCAAAACCCTTCAACAAGTCTCTAGGAAGTTCCAAACTTTCCCACATCTTCCTGTTTCTGAACCCTCCAAACTGTTCCAACCTGTGCCCACTATCCAGTCCCAAAGTCACTTCCACATTTTCAGTTATCTTTATAGCAATGTCCCACTCTCCTGGTACCCATTTTCTGTATTAGTCCATTTTCACACTGCTATAAAGAACTACCTGAGACTGGGTGATTTGTAAAACAAAGAGGTTTAATTGACTCACAGTTCTGCATGGCTGCAAGGCCTCATGAAACTTAAAATTATGGCAGAAGGTAAAGGGGAAGCAATGCACACCTTACATGGTAGCAGGAGACAGAGCAAAAGGGGAAGTTCCACACTTTTAGGCCATCAGATCTCCTGAGAATTCACTCACAATCATGAGAACAACAAGGAGAAAGTCCACCCCCATGATTCAATCACTTTCCATCAGGCCCCTCCTCTGACATGTGGGGATTACAATTCGAGATGAGATAGCAGGAGGGGGGAACAGAGCCAAACCATATCAAGGAATGAATGATAACCCAAGGTATTTGGACTGAAAAACTGAAAGGATGGGGAAGACTGCTGGAGGATGTTTGGAAAAACAGATTAGAATTTTAGTTTTGGATCTGTTAAATTTGAGATGTCTATTAGATTTTTAGGTGGAAATATCAGAGAGGCAGTTGGATACATAAGTCTTGAGTTCAGGGGAGAGATATGAGCTGCAGATACAAATTTGGTAGTTGTTCCATAGTTGGTATTTAAAGTCAGGAGACTGGATGAGACTACCAAAGGAATTGGTGTAGACAGAGAAAAGAAGATTAACATTTATTAGTTTCTCATAGATCCTTTTATTCTTCAATGCACTTATTACAACTTGTAATTATTTGTTTATTTGTTTTTATTTCTGTGATTGTTTGGCTAATGTCTGGTTGCCTTATTACAAGAAAATGTTCCAATGAGAGCAGGGTCTATGCCATTTTCTCCATCACAATCAGCAAAATAATATGTTGGACTGCATGAATTAAAAGAATGTTCCTTTTTTTCAAGGACTCAAAATTAAATGCTCACAAGGGCTAGGCAAGTAACATAAATAAGTCGAGTATAAGAGACAATGTGTTGTAGAGAGAGGGGTGAACTGAAGTGTCCAAAAATCATAGCCACTACTTAGTTCCAGCTGATTATGGACAGATAGGCCTAGTGTTGTAATCTTCAGAATTTTTGAAATGAGCCAGATATACAGATTATATATGAAATCTCCTAAATTGTAATGCCAACAACTGTATTAGTTCAGGTCTTCTAAAAAAGCAGATGCCATGATAAAAATAGATGTGCAAGTAATTTACTGGGGAAAAGATATGTGAGGGGAAGTGGGAAGAGTGTCTAGACTTGGAGGGTCATCAGACCATGGTACAGGTCCTATCCCTGTGGAAGACAGAAAGAAGGAAGCACAGTCTCAGACTGCAATGCAGATCTAAGAAAGTTTCAGGAAGGCTGTTGGGGAATACTCAAGCCAAAGGTGGCCATTGAAGGAGTCTGGGTCTCCAAGGAATGGGCTTTCATTAGTATTCTTGCCATGGTCATTCAGTAGTTTGGAACAGTTGATGGGAAGTGTAGCCTTGGAAGAAAGAAACAATGATGGATGATAGAACACAGCAGCTGGGCCCTCAGTCAGCTATACTCCCTTTAGTAGGAGATATGAGTGGCACATTGTGGTGGGCATCACAATGACTAAATTCAACAATGCCACAACAGTATGAGCCAAAAACACATCTTCAAGCCATATTCAGCCCCACTGTGGACAGTTGTCAACCTCTGCTCTAGTCACTAACATATACTTTACCATCAATGGGCTAGTTATGTATAGATCCTAACATAGGCCAAAATGGATTGCCAATAGCATCTAGGTAGTAGAGTTTAAGTTACCAGGTGAGAACATGAAAAGCATTAGCCAAAGTGGGTTTAAAATGTGCTGCCAGAATAGAGGTAGTTTCAGAGTATGAAGGAGCAAAAACTACAATCCAAAAGGAAAAGGTATGAGTTAAAGCAAAGTGTCTACAAGCATTATACGAACATAAACAGTGAAGTCAAAAAGCAGAAATAGTTTATAATAATTGACTAAGCAGAGCATTTCAGATCTTTTGTCTGTGAAAGGAGAATAAGCACTGTTATATGTATTTACTGTCAACAGTATGCTGTGAGAGGAAAGGGAAGACCTTAAAGAATTTGGAGTCTGAAAGGCAGTGACAACTGTGGCCTTTGGTGAGAGACAATAATATCAGGCAGGGCATAGCCAATTACATCAGTGTATCTACCATAATGGGTATGGCTTGTGGTACTGAAAAGCAGGGCAGGACAAGGTTGAAGTAAAGTTTAGGTCAAACAAGGGTGGTCTAGGGTCAAGAGTAGGTGAAACTACCCCTTGGGTTTCCTGGTATGTCCTTGATTCCAATGCATGGACTTCATGTTTCCATGTACCAAAAGACATTATGTCAGATGCACTGCCATGAAAGGTCTTAAAAGGACTTCTAGGGGCTGCAGAGGCACACTGGGGTGGCATTATAATATGGGCAGAAAAGTAGGGCTTGGACTTAGCCCATCAAGATTTACAAATGGCAGTGAAAGTTCAGTTCCTCCAATCCACAGTCACACACACACACCTCATCCACACATTTATTTGCCAGGTGCCAAGTAAGGTTTTTCTGAATGTCCACCATGCTCTGCTGAGCACAGGTGTTGGTATACTGTTGCTTCTGAATGAAATCTATTGACTCTACTGCTAGGTGGAAGAGGTGCCTCGATACTCTGGAGATACTGACTTGAAAATGGGGACCACCCACTTGCCCTTTGGGGGTAGCCTTTGGCTGCTGTGAGTTTGTAGTAAAAGTATAGGCAAGGCACCCCATCACCCCATGGGGGTCTCCTGCATTGCTCTGTTGGAGAAGTCCCTTTCTCAGATGCATAGATGTTGTGGGATAAGATACGGTATAAATGAAGAGCCCCCTAAATGCCTTAGGTTGCTTTGAAAACCTAGGGACCATTATGAATCTGAGACACTATGATGAATAGCTAGAAAAAAAATGTTCCAACAGAAGCAATGCTGTATGGTTAACACCTTTAAAGTAAAGCCTGAACCAAGGCTATGTGCATCTGTGTGTTTTCCAGGAACAGTAGATGCAGCAAAGTGACTTCAAGGTTAGTGATTATACTCCTGGATTCTGTTATCTAGCCAGTTAGCATTCTTAATTTGAAGAAACACAGTTTCTTATCTCTGGGCCATACTTTCCAGCTATATTGTCTACTGGGGCACCATTATCTCCTCCAAGGGTATACTATGTTGCCACTAGAATCATTGTATCAAAGATATATTTTTCTAGGAGGCAGATGTCACAATCCAAGAAGGATTTCTTCCAGTCTAAGCAGGAAGGTTGTGAGCAATGCTAAAACCAGGAAATAAACCATCAAGGACTGTCCAAGGATGACCTACTAACATGGCAATATAAGATTGTAGTCAGGAGGACAGAATGTAACAATGAGTGTTCAACATGAAGGATAAGGCAGATATACAACAGAAGAACAGGCAGCAAAGTTGGTTCCTGGGAGAGTAAAGTAAGAGATGGGCCAATGTTAGATTGAATGGTTCATTATTTCCCTGTGAATGGCCACTTAAGGTACCAGAACTCCCTTTTTATGGGTTGAGGTACACGCTGAGAGAGTAGGTATATGTGACTAAAAGAGACACACTAACCTACTCAGGAGATGTCAATGGTCCTGTTCATGGTGTTGCTCATAATACTTCAACTTGGGATGCTCTCTTCACTCTATATAAAATCTCTCTTCATTCTTCAGAGACCATTTCAAAATCTGTTCATTCAAAGAAGTCTTCCTCACTTCATTTGGACTACACAGATTTCTATCTTTCCTGATGGCCAGTGATGCATACTATTTGAACCAAACGTGCTGGTGTTATCTTGATTTTAACTGTCCTCCTAATTGGTTCATCAAGTATGTAAGCTTTGATTCTCTAGCTAAGCTGCAAATCCCATGAGTTTGGAGAGTAAATTGACTTGTAACCTCCACAGTGTCAAACATATACTAAGGACTTAATACATTTTTATGTGAATTAACAAATCAAGATCCAACAATCATTGGTTGCAGAATAATCAGAAATGTCTGGGGAATGGCTGCAGTTGGAAACTCTAGTCAGAGCAGCAACTGCATATGGGCCAACTTCGATATCTTTATGGTTACTACAAAGAAAGAAACAGCATCTCCTGAAAGGCTGCAAGCCAACAGCTACAGCATTTAACTTCCTGAATGACTGACAGTTACATCTGAACATAATGACTGCATTAGGAATTGAAATAAAAACAATTTTTCCTATACTTTTTGTGCAGTACAAGAAGCAATCTAAGAACTTGAAATCCCAAATGTCTATTTATCTCAAGTTACAAAATAAAACAAAACAAGCTATCCAATTAAAAAAAATAAATCACCCATAATAGATGCCTAAAATAAATACAGGGGACACAGGAATAGCTGAGTGAGGAGTTCAATAAAGTTATTCAAAATGCAAAAATAAACTGGACAAAGTTGTCAAAAACAACCACATCATGACTCTGGAAACCGACAAAATCATACAACAAATTGAGAAGTATTAATTCAAGAAAAACTATTGAATCTTGAGTACAAATGGTAGAAATCTATGGCATTTTAACCTGGGGTCATTCCCATTCCTTCCACCAGCCCTGTGGCATGGTCATTTTAAATGTACAGCGGAAGCCCTAAGAACTGAAAGCTCCACTGATGGAGGGTGCTGCCATCATTTGTAGAAGATCACAATAAAACCCATATCCACTTCAGAGGTCAGGCAGCCAAGATGGCCGAATAGGAACAGCTCCGGTCTACAGCTCCCAGTGTGAGCAACGCAAAAGATGGGCGATTTCTCCATTTCCATCTGAGGTACCGGGTTCATCTCACTAGGGAGTGCCAGATAGTGGGCGCAGGACAGTGGGTGCAGTGCAGTGTGCACAAGCCGAAGCAGGGCGAGGCATTGCCTCACTCAGGAAGTGCAAGGGGTCAGGGAGTTCCCTTTCCTAGTCAAAGAAAGGGGTGACAGATGGCACCTGGAAAATCGGGTCACTCCCACCCTAATACTGCGCTTTTCCGACAGGCTTAAAAAACGGCGCACCAGGAGATTGTATCCCCCACCTGGCTCAGAGGGTCCTACGCCCACGGAGTCTCGCTGATTGCTAGCACAGCAGTCTGAGATCAAACTGCAAGGCGGCAGCGAGGCTGGAGGAGGGGCACCCACCATTGCCCAGGCTTGCTTAGGTAAACAAAGCAGCCGGGAAGCTCGAACTGGGTGGAGCCCACCACAGTTCAAGGAGGCCTGCCTGCCTCTGTAGGCTCCACCTCTGGGGGCAGGGCACAGACAAACAAAAAGACAGCAGTAACCTCTGCAGACTTAAATGTCCCTGTGTGACAGCTTTGAAGAGAGCAGTGATTCTCCCAGCATGCAGCTGGAGATCTGAGAACGGGCAGACTGCCTCCTGAAGTGGGTCCCTGACCCCGGACCCCTGAGCAGCCTAACTGGGAGGCACCCCCAGTAGGGGCAGACTGATGCCTCACACGACCGGGTACTCCTCTGAGACAAAACTTCCAGAGGAACGATCAGACAGCAGCATTTGCGGTTCATGAAAATCCGCTGTTCTGCAGACACCGCTGCTGATACCCAGGAAAACAGGGTCTGGAGTGGACCTCTAACAAACTCCAACAGACCTGCAGCTGAGGTTCCTGTCTGTTAGAAGGAAAACTAACAAACAGAAAGGACATCCACACCAAAAACCCATCTGTACATCACCATCATTAAAGACCAAAAGTAGATAAAACCACAAAGATGGGGAAAAAACAGAACAGAAAAACTGGAAACTCTAAAAAGCAGAGGGCCTCTCCTCCTCCAAAGGAACAGAGTTCCTCACCAGCAATGGAACAAAGCTGGATAGAGAATGACTTTGACGAGTTGAGAGAAGAAGGCTTCAGATGATTAAACTACTCCGAGCTACAGGAGGAAATTCAAACCAAAGGCAAAGAAGTTAAAAACTTTGAAAAAAATTTAGATGAATGTATAACTAGAATAACCAATACAGAGAAGTGCTTAAAGGAGCTGATGGAGCTGAAAACCAAGGCTCGAGAACTACATGAAGAATGCAGAAGCCTCAGGAGCCAATGCGATCACCTGGAAGAAAGGGTATCAGTGATGGAAGATGAAATGAATGAAATGAAGCGAGAAGGGAAGTTTAGAGAAAAAAGAATAAAAAGAAATGAACAAAGCCTCCAAGAAATATGGGACTACGTGAAAAGACCAAATCTACATCGTATTGGTATACCTGAAAGTGACAGGGAGAATGGAACCAAGTTGGAAAACACTCTGCAGGATATTATCCAGGAGAACTTCCCCAGTCTAGCAAGGCAGGCCAACATTCAGATTCAGGAAATACAGAGAACGCCACAAAGATACTCCTCAAGAAGAGCAACTCCAAGACACATAATTGTCAGATTCACCAAAGTTGAAATGAAGGAAAAAATGTTAAGGGCAGCCAGAGAGAAAGGTCGGGTTACCCTCAAAGGGAAGCCCATCAGACTAACAGCGGATCTCTCGGCAGAAACTCTACAAGCCAGAAGAGAGTGGGGGCCAATATTCAACATTCTTAAAGAAAAGAATTTTCAACCCAGAATTTCATATCCAGCCAAACTAAGCTTCATAAATGAAGGAGAAATAAAATACTTTACAGACAAGCAAATGCTGAGAGATTTTGTCACCACCAGGCTTGCCCTAAAAGAGGTCCTGAAGGAAGCACTAAACATGGAAAGGAACAACCGATACCAGCCACTGCAAAATTATGCCAAATTGTAAAGACCATCGAGGCTAGGAAGAAACTGCATCGACTAACGAGCAAAATAACCAGCTAACATCATAATGACAGGATCAAATTCACACATAACAATATTAACTTTAAATGTAAATGGACTAAATTCTCCAATTAAAAGACACAGACTGGCAAATTGGATAAAGAGTCAAGACCCATCAGTGTGCCGTATTCAGGAAACCCATCTCATGTGCAGAGACATACATAGGCTCAAAATAAAAGGATGGAGGAAGATCTACCAAGCAAATGGAAAACAAAAAAAGGCAGGGGTTGCAATCCTAGTCTCTGATAAAACAGACTTTAAACCAACAAAGATCAAAAGAGACAAAGAAGGCCATTACATAATGGTAAAGGGATCAATTCAACAAGAAGAGCTAACTATCCTAAATATATATGCACCCAATACAGGAGCACCCAGATTCATAAAGCAAGTCCTGAGTGACCTACAAAGAGACTTAGACTCCCACACAATAATAATGGGAGACTTTAACACCCCACTGTCAACATTAGACAGATCGACGAGACAGAAAGTTAACAAGGATACCCAGGAATTGAACTCAGCTCTGCACCAAGCAGACCTAATAGACATCTACAGAACTCTCCACCCCAAATCAACAGAATATACATTTTTTTCAGCACCACACCACACCTATTCCAAAATTGACCACATAGTTGGAAGTAAAGCTCTCCTCAGCAAATGTAAAACAACAGAAATTATAACAAACTGTCTCTCAGACCACAGTGCAATCAAACTAGAACTCAGGATTAAGAAACTCACTCAAAACCGCTCAACTACATGGAGACTGAACAACCTGCTCCTGAATGACTACTGGGTACATAACGAAATGAAGGCAGAAATAAAGATGTTCTTTGAAACCAATAAGAACAAAGACACAACATACCAGAATCTCTGGGACACATTTAAAGCAGTGTGTAGAGGGAAATTTATAGCACTAAATGCCCACAAGAGAAAGCAGGAAAGATCCAAAATTGACACCCTAACATCACAATTAAAAGAAGTATAAAAGCAAGAGCAAACACATTCAAAAGCTAGCAGAAGGCAAGAAATAACTAAAATCAGAGCAGAACTGAAGGAAATAGAGGCACAAAAAACCCTTCAAAAAATTAATGAATCCAGGAGCTGGTTTTTTGAAAGGATCAACAAAACTGATAGACCGCTAGCAAGACTAATAAAGAAGAAAAGAGAGAAGAATCAAATAGACGCAATAAAAAATGATAAAGGGGATAGCACCACCGATCCCACAGAAATACAAACTACCATCAGAGAATACTACAAACACCTCTACGCAAATAAACTAGAAAATCTAGAAGAAATGGATAAATTCCTTGACACATACACCCTCCCAAGACTAAACCAGGAAGAAGTTGAATCTCTGAATAGACCAATAACAGGCTCTGAAATTGTGGCAATAATCAATAGCTTACCAACCAAAAAGAGTCCAGGACCAGATGGATTCACAGCCGAATTCTACCAGAGGTACAAGGAGGAACTGGTACTATTCCTTCTGAAACTATTCCAATCAACAGAAAAAGAGGGAATCCTCCCTAACTCATTTTATGAGGCCAGCATCATCCTGATACAAAAGCCGGGCAGAGACACAACCAAAAAAGAGAATTTTAGACCAATATCCTTGATGAACATTGATGCAAAAATCCTTAATAAAATACTGGCAAACCGAATCCAGCAGCACATCAAAAAGCTTATCCACCATGATCAAGTGGGCTTCATCCCTGGGATGCAAGGCTGGTTCAATATACGCAAATCAATAAATGTAATCCAGCATATAAACAGAACCAAAGACAAAAACCACATGATTATCTCAATAGATGCAGAAAAGGCCTTTGACAAAATTCAACAACCCTTCACGCTAAGAACTCTCAATAAATTAGGTATTGATGGGACGTACCTCAAAATAATAAGAGCTATCTATGACAAACTCACAGCCAATATCATACTGAATGGGCAAAAACTGGAAGCATTCCCTTTGAAAACTGGCACAAGACAGGGATGCCCTCTCTCACCACTCCTACTCAACATAGTGTTGGAAGTTCTGGCCAGGGCAATTAAGCAGGAGAAGGAAATAAAGGGTATTCGATTAGGAAAAGAGGAAGTCAAATTGTCCCTGTTTGCAGACGACATGATTGTATATCTAGAAAACCCCATTGTCTCAGCCCAAAATCTCCTTAAGCTGATAAGCAACTTCAGCAAAGTCTCGGGATACAAAATCAATGTGCAAAAATCACAAGCATTCTCATACACCAATAACAGACAAACAGAGAGCCAAATCATGAGTGAACTCCCATTCACAATTGCTTCAAAGAGAATAAAATACCTAGGAATATAACTTACAAGGGACGTGAAGGACCTCTTCAAGGAGAACTACAAACCACTGCTCAATGAAATAAAAGAGGATACAAAGAAATGGAAGAACATTCCATGCTCATGGGTAGGAAGAATCAATATCGTGAAAATGGCCATACTGCCCAAGGTAATTTATAGATTCAATGCCATCCCCATCGAGCTACCAATGACTTTCTTCATAGAATTAGAAAAAACTACTTTAAAGTTCATATGGAAACAAAAAAGAGCCCACATCGCCAAGTCAATCCTAAGCCAAAAGAACAAAGCTGGAGGCATCACGCTACCTTATGCCTTCACAGAATTGGAAAAAACTACTTTAAAGTTCATATGGAACCAAAATAGAGCCCACATTGCCAAGTCAATCCTAAGCCAAAAGAACAAAGCTGGAGGCATCACGGTACCTGACTTCAAACTATACCGCAAGGCTACAGTAACCAAAATAGCATGGTACTGGTACCAAAACAGAGATATAGATCAATGGAACAGAACAGAGCCCTCAGAAATAATGCCACATATCTACAACCATCTGATCTTTGACAAACCTGACAAAAACAAGAAATGGGGAAAGGACTCCCTATTTAATAAATGGTGCTGGGAAAACTGGCTAGCCATATGTAGAAAGCTGAAACTGGATCCCTTCCTTACACCTTATACAAAAATTAATTCAAGATGGATGAAAGACTTAAACGTTAGACCTAAAATGATAAAAACCCTAGAAGAAAACCTAGGCAATACCATTCAGGACATAGGCATGGGCAAGGACTTCATGTCTAAAACACCAAAAGCAATGGCAACAAAAGCCAAAATTGAGAAATGGGATCTAACTAAACTAAAGAGCTTCTGCACAGCAAAAGAAACTACCATCAGAGTGAACAGGCAACCTACAAAATGAGAGAAAATTTTCGCAACCTACTCATCTGACAAAGGGCTAATATCCAGAATCTACAATGAACTCAAACAAATTTACAAGAAAAAAACAAACAACCCCATCAAAAAGTGGGCAAAGGACATGAACAGACAGTTCTCAAAAGAAGACATTTATGCAGCCAACAGACACATGAAAAAATGCTCACCATCACTAGCCATCAGAGAAATGCAAATCAAAACCACAATGAGATACCATCTCACACCAGTTAGAATGGCTATCATTAAAAAGTCAGGAAACAACAGGTGCTGGAGAGGATGTGGAGAAATAGCAACACTTTTACACTGTTGGTGGGACTGTAAACTAGTTCAACCATTGTGGAAGTCAGTGTGGCGATTCCTCAGGGATCTAGAACTAGAAATACCATTTGACCCAGCCATCCCATTACTGGGTATATACCCAAAGGTCTATAAATCATGCTGCTATAAAGACACATGCACACGTATGTTTATTGCGGCACTATTCACAATAGCAAAGACTTGGAACCAACCCAAATGTCCAACAATGATAGACTGGATTAAGAAAATGTGGCACATATACACCATGGAATACCATGCAGCCATAAAAAATGACGAGTTCACGTCCTTTGTAGGGACATGGATGAAACTGGAAATCATCATTCTCAGTAAACTATCACAAGAACAAAAAACCAAGCACTGCATATTCTCACTCATAGGTGGGAATTGAACAATGAGAACACATGGACACAGGAAGGGGAACATCACACTCTGGGGACTGTTGTGGGGTGGGGGGAGGGGGGAGGTATAGCATTAGGAGATATACCTAATGCTAAATGACGAGTTAATGGGTGCAGCACAGCAGCATGGCACATGTATACATATGTAACAAACCTACACATTGTGCGCATGTACCCTAAAATTTAAAGTATAATAATGATAAAATAAAATAAAATAAAAAAATACAACAGAGCACACACACACAAGAAACCCATATCCAGTGGCATTGCTGAAAACAATAGCAAAATCAGTGGCAAGCAATCAAGGAAGGCCAATATGACAGCTAGCCTAAAGCCTCCATAATGGTTGTAGAGAGCCACAGGCCAGAAGGACGGCCAGCAAGAAATTTAACAGGGATATCCAGGTAATGAGACAGCCAAAGTAGGCCTTGAAAAGTTCTCACATATCACTGGGGGTTTGGCAGACTACGTATATTTACAAACTGCACACTTGCTTATGAAAGGTCAAAGTGGATCCTAGATATGCACTTGTCCCTGGGAGAACATGAGTCCTTGTCCACACAGAAAGTAAGAGTGAGACAGGCTTGTAAACAGCCTGAACTTTGAATTTGTTTCCCATCCCACATGCAGATCCACTTTTCAAAGGGTAGAAACTTAGCCTTACTGGTTAAAGATTTTAATTGCAATCTCTGACCAACCATTAACTGACCACTAAGCTATGCTGATACAGAGGTAATATTGTCTAAAACGTCCAATTTTCCTTAAAAAATATTAGACATGAGTGTGTAATCCATACATGGGGTGAAAACAGCAGTCAACGAAAACCATTTCTAGGGGCTCAGATGTTGCACACAACAGACAAGGACAAAAAATGTGCTCAAAGAACAAAAGAACAAAATAAACCATGTTTAATGAATTAAAGGAAATTAGGAGAACAATTACTTAGCACACAGAACATCAACAAAGAGACAGAAATTATAAAAAAAGAATCAAATGGAAACTCTGGAATTGAAGGGTATAATAACTGAAATGAAAAATTCACTAGGGAGACTACACAGATTGCTCTGACAGAAGAAGGAATCAACAAGCTTAAAGATAGATTAATAGAGATAACTTGATCTGTAGAACAGAAAGAAAAAAATTAAGAAAAATGAACAGAGCTACAGAGACCTGTGGGATAGCACCGAACACAACAACCTGTATTAGTTTACTAAGACTACCATAAAAAAGTGCCACGAACTGGGTGGCTTAACCATCAGAAACATATTATCTCACTGTTCTGGAGGCCAGAAGTCTGAGACCATGTGTTGGTAATGTTGGTTCCTTCTAAGGGCTGTGAGGGAAAGATATGTTCCAGACCACTTTCCTTGGCTTGTGGATAGCCATCTTCTCCCTGTGTCTTCACATCATTTCCCCTCTGCATGTATCTGTCTCCAAATTTTCCCTTTTTATAAGAATATAAGTTAAATAATTTCATTTTAATTTGATTACCTCTGTAAAGACCTTATCTTCAAATAAGGTTGCATTCTCAGATATAGAGGGTTATGACTTTAACATATGAATTTTGGAGGGACAAAATTCAATGCATATCGTAACATATGAGTCATTGGAGTCCAAGAAAAAGCAGAGAGACAAAAAGGGACAGACAAAATATTTGAAAATATAATTGTCAGAAATTTCCCAAACTTGATGAAAAATATTAATCTACACATCCAAGGATCTCAACGCCAAGGATGATAAACACAAAGAAATCTACATACTGAAAAATCACAATAGGCTGTTGAAAGCCAAAGAAAATAAGCAAGTTTCAAAGAAACAAAAGAAAAAATGAGCAAACCAAATCCAGCAGCACAATAAAAAGCTAATCCACCGCAATCAAATAGACTTTACCCCTGGGATGCAAGTTTGGTTCAAAATATGCAAATCAATAAACGTGATTCATCACATAAACAGAACTAAAAACAAAAACTACATGATCATTTCAATAGAAGCAGAAAAGGCTTTTGATAAAATTCAGCATCTGTTCATGTTAAAACAAATTAGGCACTGGAGGAAGATGCCTCAAAATAGTTAACAGCCATCTATAACAAACCCACAGCCAACATCATACTGAATGAGCAAAAGCTGGAAGCATTCCCCTTAAGAACCAGAACAAAACAAGGATGTCCAGTTTCACCACTCCTATTCAACATAGTACTGGGAGTCTTGGCCAGAGCAGTCAGGCAAGAGTAAGAGATAAAAGGCATCCAAATAGGAAGAGAGGAAGTCAAACTATCTCTGTTTGCAGATTATATAATTCTATACCTAGAAAACCCCATAGTCTCTGCCAAAACCTCCTAGATCTGATTTAAAAAAAAAATCAGCACTTCAGCAAAGTTTCAGGATACAAAACTCAATGCACAAAAATCAGTAGCATTTCTATACACCAACAACATCTAAGCTGAGAGCCAAATCAAGAGTGCAATCGCATTCACAACAGCCACAAGAAGAATAAAATACCTGGGAATACAGCTAACCAGGAAGGTAAAAAATATCTACAATGAGAATTACAAAACACTGCTCAAAGAAATCATAGATGACACCAACAAATGGGAAAACATTCCATGTTCATGGATAAGAAGAGTCAATATTGTTAAAATGGCCATACTACCCAAAGCATTTTACAGATTCAATGCTATTCCTATCAAACTACCAATGACATTCTTCACATAATTAGAAAAAAAATCTAAAATTCATATGAAACCAAAAAGCAGCCTGACTAGCCAAAACAATCGTAAGGAAAACGATCAAAGCTGGAGGAATCACATTACTTGACTTTAAACTATACTACAAGGCTACTGTAAGCAAAGGAGCATGGTACTGGTACAAAAACAGAGATATAGACCAATGGAACAGAATGGAGAGCCCAGAAATAAAGTTGTGCACCTATAACCATCTGATCTTCAATGAAGTTGACAAAAACAAGCAATGAAGAAAGGATTCCCTATTCAATAAATGGTGCTGGGATAACTGCTAGCCATATGCAGAAGATTAAAACTGGACCCCTTCCTTATACCATATACAAAAATCAACTCAAGGTGGTTTCAAGGCTTATAAATGTAAAGCCTAAAACTACAAAACCCCTGGAAGATAACCTAAGAAATACCATTCTGGACACAGGCCCAGTGAAAGATTTCATAACGAAGATATCAAAAGCAATTGCAATGACAACAAAAATTGACAAATGAGACCTAATTAAACTAAAGAGCTTTTGCACAGCAAAAGAAACTATCAACAGAGTAAATAGACAACACACAGAATGGGGCAAATATTTGCAAGCTATGCATCTGACAAAGGTCTAATATCTGGAAGCTATAAGGCACTTAAATTAACAAGCAAAAACCAAACAACCCCATTAAAGAGTGGGCAAAACACATGAACAGATACTTTTCAAAAGAAGACATACACATGGCCAACAAGCACATAAAAAAGTGCTAAACATCACCAAATCATTAGAAAAATGTAAATTAAGGCCTGGTGCAGTTGGCTCACACCTGTAATCCTAGCACTTTTGGGAGGCCAAGGCGGGTGGATTGCCTGAGCTCAGGAGTTTGAGACCAGGCTGGGCAATATGGTGAAACCCCATCTCTACTAAAAATAAAAAAAATTAGTTGGCCATGGTGGTTGCGCACTTGTAGTCCCAGATACTCAGGGAGGCTGAGGCATGAGAGTTGCTTAAACCAAGGAGGCAGAGACTGCAGTGAGCTGAGATCACACCACGGTGCTCCAACCTGGGCAACAAAGCGAGACTCTGTCTCAAAAAAAAAAAAAAAAAAATAGAAAAATGTAAATTAAAACCACAATGAGATACCATCTCACACCAGTCAGGTTCATAGTGGCTGATTAGATGTAGCTAGTATATGCCCCTTCCATGGAGATAATACTAACAGCCCAGCTCTCAAAGAACTATTAGGTTGGTGCAAAAGTAATTGCAGTTTTTGCCTTAACACATCCAGCCCTGGTGCCACTGCCACTGCTGCCACCACTGGCCAAGGAGGGAAAGAAGAGATCAGGCACTTTCACACACTCTGAGGACGAATCCCACCCCTGCTGCTGCTGCAGGCTGCTGTGAAACGAAAGAGCAAGAAAACCATGTAACACACAGGTGCCTGCCTATGTTGCTCCCACTGATAGTGGTCCCACCCTATATGGTGACAGGACTACAGCTGGTACCATTGAGAGCCCAGTCCCCAAAGAACTGCATCCTGCCCTGGGGCTAATGCTGCCACTGCCACCATCAGGCCCAGGAGGGAGATGGGGGAGGCCTGGCACTTTTACATGCCCCAAGGAAAAGTTCTACTAGTGCTGCTGTAGGCTGTAGGACCAAGGTGTGAGCAGGCTGTGTGCCCCACAAGTGCCTGCTTGCACTGCTGACAATGACAACGGCCCCATCCTCCCAGATGGCAGGCCCACAGTGCAGCCACCACTGCCCCCACCTGAATATCCTGCCGGCAGCCTGGAGACAACCCTGCCCCTGCCTATCACAGCTATAGCCTGAATACACTAACCAGGGTCCCTGAGGGCAAGTACACTAACCCAGTCCTATGCCCCCAGTACTCAAGTATGCTATCCAGAGGTCTGGGGATCTCTCAGCCCAGTCCATACCAGTGGAACCTGAGTACTCTTCCCAGGGTCTGAAGTTGGGCTGACCCAACATACCAATACCACCACTGCTGGCAAACACCAACACATATCACCTGTGTGCCAGGGGATTGGCCCACCCAACCCATTGCTGCCACGGCAAAGACGAGCTTCAACCACATAGGTTGTAGGAGGATGCCCCATCAATGCTATTGCCATTGCCCACATCATGCCCACTGCACAGGGGCCTGAGAACCTGCCCATAAACCTGGCCAAACATTGTCACTGCTGACATCTGAACAAGCCACCCGGAGGCCCAAGAATTGGCCTGCCTTCACCTGTTAACACCAGAGCCAGAATACATGGCTCTGGGGTTCAAGGACAGGCAAGCTCAGCCCACTGCTGCCACCACTGGGGCCCCAAAACTGGCACACTTCACATCGCAGCCCCAGAAAAACTTCACCCTAGAAAACCCTAAAGACTCTCTCCAAAAAACTTGTAGAGTTGATTTCAGTAAACTTTCAGGAAACAAAATCAATATACATAAATTAGTAGCATTTCTATATGCCAATAATTATCCAGCTGAGAAACAAATTAAGAAGGAAATCCCATTTACAATAGCTATAAAAAATAAAATAGTAAGGAATATATTTAACCAAGAATCTCTACAAGGAAAACTACAAAACACTGGTGAAAGAAATTGTAGATGACAAAAATGGAAAAACATCCCATACTCATGGGTCAAAAGAATCAATATTGTTAAAATGACCATACTGCTCAAAGTAACCTACAGATTAATTGCAATCCCTATCAAGATACCCACATCATTTTTCACAGAATTAGAAAAAAATTATAAAATTCATATGTAAACAAAAAGAGCCTGAATAGCCAAAGGAATCCTAAGCAAAAAGAACAAAGACAGAGGTATCTCATTACCTGACTTCAAATTATACTACAAAGCTATAGGAACCAAACACCATGGTACTGGTATAAAAACAGGCACACAAATCAATGGAACAGAATAGAGAACACAGAAATAAAACCACATATCTACAACCAACTGGTCTTTGACAAAGGTGACAAAAACACACAATGGGGAAAAGACACCCTTTATTTTTCTTTTTCAACTTTTGTTTTAGAATCAGAGGTTACACGTGCAGGTTTGTTACAAAGGTATATTACATAATGCTGAAGTTTGGGGTATGACTAAATCTGACACTCTGGTAGTGAACATAGTACCCAATAGGTAGTTTCTCAGCCTTTAGCCCCCTCTTTCTCTCCCACCTCTAGCAGTCCCCAGTGTCTGTCTATTGTTCCCATCTTTATAGGACATCATTTTCAATAAATGGTCTTGGGAAAATTGGATTGCCACATGCAGAAGAATGAAACTGGACTCCTATCTCTCACCACATAAAAAAATCAACTTAAGATGGAGTAAATACTTCAATGTAAAACCAGAAACTATACAAATACTAGCAGAAAACCCAGGAAAACTGCTGGATATTGGTCTAGGCAAAGAATTCACAACTAAGACCTCAAAATCGCAAGCAACAACAACAAAAAAATAGAAAAATGGGACTTCATTAAAAAGCTCTTATACAGCAAAATAATTAATCAACCAGGTGCACAGACAACCTGGAGAATGGGAGAAAAATATTTGCAAACGATGCATCCAACATGAATCTAGTTCTCAGCAGCCAGCACTCAAATTCACAAGGAACATGAACAACTCAACAACAACAAAGAAAACAAATAACTCCATTAAAAAGTGGGTGAAGAACATAAATAGACATTTTTCAAAAGAAGACATACAAATGACCAATAGACATATGAAAAAATGCTCAGCATCACTAATCACTGGAGAAATGAAAATTAAAACCACAATGAGATATCATCTTACACCAGTCAGAATGGCTATTACTAAAAAGTAAAAAAAAAACAGATGTTGGTGAGGATGCTAAAAGGGAATGCTTATACACCGTTGATGGGAATGTAAATTAATATAACCTCTATAGTATGGAGATTTCTCAAATAAGTAAAAATAGAACTACCGTTTGATCCAGCAATCCCACTAATAGGTATCTACCCAAAAGTAAAAAAGCCATTATATAAAAAGGATACATGTACTTGTATGTTTATTGCAGCACTATATTAGTCCGTTTTCACACTGCTGATAAAGACATACCTGAGACTCAACAATTTACAAAAGAAATAGGTTTAATGGACTTACAGTTCCACGTGGCTGGGGAGGCCTCACAACGATAGCAGAAGGTGAAAGACACATCTCATGCGGCAGCAGACAAGAGAAGAGGGCTTGTGCAGGGAAACTACTCTTTATAAAACCATCAGCTCTCCTGGTACCATTTCTTCTGAAACTATTCCAATCAATAGAAAAAGAAGAAATCCTCCCTAACTCATTTTATGAGGCAAGCATCATCCTGATACCAAAGCCTGGCAGAGACACAACAAAAAAAGAGAATTCTAGACCAATATCCCTAATGAACATTGATGCAAAAATCCTCAATAAAATACTAGCAAACCAAATCTATCAGCACATCAAAAAGCTTATCCACCATGATCAAGTGGGCTTCATCCCTGGGATGCAAGGCTGGTTCGACATATGCAAATTAATACATGTAATCCATCATTTAAACAGAACCAAAGACAAAAACCACATGATTATCTCAATAGAAGCAGAAAAGGCCTTCAACAAAATTCAACAGCCCTTCATGCTAAAAACTCTCAATAAACTAGGTAGTGATGGAACGTATCTCAAAATAATAAGAGCTATTTATGACAAACCCACAGCCAATATGATACTGAATGGGCAAAAACTGGAAGCATTCCCTTTGAAAACTGGCACAAGACAGGGATGCCCTCTCTCACCACTCCTATTCAACATAGTGTTGGAAGTTCTGGCCAGGGCAATCAGGCAGGAGGAAGAAATAAAAGGTATTTGATTAGGAAAAGAGGAAGTCAAATTGTCCCTGTTTGCAGACGACATGATGTATATTTAGAAAACCCCATTGTCTCAGCCCCAAATCTCCTTAAGCTGATAAGCAACTTCAGCAAAGTCTCAGGATACAAAATCAATGTGCAAAAATCACAAACATTCCTATACACCAATTACAGACAAACAAAGAGCCAAATCATGAGTGAACTCCCATTCACAATTGCTTCAAAGAGAATAAAATACCTAGGAATCCAACTTACAAGGAATGTGAAGGACCTCTTCAAGGAGAACTACAAACCACTGCTCAATGAAATAAAAGAGGACACAAACAAATGGAAGAACATTCCATGCTCATGGACAGGAAGAATGAATATCGTGAAAATGGCCATACTGCCCAAGGTAATTTATAGATTCAATGCCATCCCCATCAAGCTACCAATGACTTTCTTCACAGAAATTGAAAAAACTACTTTAAAGTCCATATGGAACCAAAATAGAGCCTGCATTGCCAATACAATCCTAAGCAAAAAGAACAAAGCTGGAGGCATCATGCTACCTGACTTCAAACTACACTACAAGACTACAGTAACCAAAACAGCATGGTACTGGTACCAAAACAGAGATATAGACCAAGGGAACAGAACAGAGCCCTCAGAAATAATACCACACATCTATAACCATCTGATCTTTGACAAACGTGACAAATACAAGAAATGGGGCAAGGATTCCCTATTTAATAAATGGTGCTTGGAAAACTGGCTAGCCATATGGAGAAAGCTGAAACTGGATCCCTTCCTTACACCTTATACAAAAATTAATTCAAGATGGATTAAAGACTTAAATGTTAGACCTGAAACCACAAAAACCCTAGAAGAAAACCTAGGCAATACCATTCAGGACATAGGCATGGGCAAGGACTTCATGACTAAAACACCAAAAGCAATGGCAACAAAACCCAAAACTGACAAATGGATCTAATTAAACTAAAGATCTTCTGCACAGCAAAAGAAACTACCATCAGAGTGAACAGACAACCTACAAAATGGGAGAAAATTTTTGCAATCTACCCATCTGACAAAGGGCTAATATCCAGAATCTACAAAGAACTTAAACAAATTTACAAGAAAAAATCAAACAACCCCATCAAAAATTGGGCAACAGATATGAAGACACTTCTCAAAAGAAGACATTTATGCAGCCAACAGACACATGAAAAAATGCTCATCATCACTGGCCATCAGAGAAATGCAAATCAAAACCACAATGAGATACCATCTCACACCAGTTAGAATGGCGATCATTAAAAAGTCAGGAAACAACAGGTGTGGAGAGGATGCAGAGAAATAGGAATAGTTTTACATTGTTGGTGGGACTGTAAACTAGTTCAACCATTGTGGAAGACAGTGTGGTGATTCCTCAAGGATCTAGAACTAGAAATACCATTTGACCCAGCCATCCCATTACTGGGTATATACCCAAAGGATTATAAATCATGCTGCTATAAAGACACATGCACATGTATGTTTATTGCGGAACTATTCACAATAGCAAAGACTTGGAACCAACCCAAATGTCCATCAATGATAGACTGGATTAAGAAAATGTGGCACATATACATCATGGAATACTATGCAGCCATAAAAAAGGATGAGTTCATGTCCTTTGTAGGGACCTGGATGAAGCTGGAAACCATCATTCTGAGCAAACTATTGCAAGGACAGAAAACCAAACACCACATGTTCTCACTCATAGGTGGGAACTGAACAATGAGAACACTTGGACACAGGGTGGGGAACATCACACACTGGGGCCTGTCGTGGGGTTGGGGGATGGGGGAGGGATAGTATTAGGAGATATACCTAATGTAAATGATGAGTTAATGGGTGCAGCACACCAACTTGGCACATGTATACATATGTAACAAACATGCACGTTGTGCACATGTACCCTAGAACTTAAAGTATAATAAAAAAAAAAAGAAAAGAAGAAAGACCATCAAAAAAATAAAATAAATAAAACCATCAGCTCTCATGAGACTTATTCACTATCATGAGAACAGCATAGGAAAGACCCACCCCCATGATTCAGTTACCTTCCACCAGGTCCCTCCCACCCTCCCACAACATGTAGGAATTCAAGATGAGATTTGGGTGTGGACACAGCCAAACCATATCAAGCACTATCCACAAAGGCAAAGGTATGGAATTAACCTGAATGTCCGTTAATGGATGACTAAAGAAAATGTAGTACATATGCAAAATGGAATACTATTCAGCCATAAAAAATAATAAAATTATCTTTTGCAGCAACATGGATGTAACTGAATGCCATTATCTTAAGTGAAACAACAGAGAAACAGAAAAGAAAATGCCACATGTTCTCACTTATAAGTGGGAACTAAGTAATGTGCACACATGGACATAGAGTGAGGAATGATAAATATCACAGACTTGGAAGGGTAGGAGGGGAGTGAGGGATAAGAAATTATTTAATGAGTACAATGCACGTTATTCAGGTGATGGTTACCCTAAAATCTCAGACTTCATTACTAGGCAATATATCCACATAACAAAACTACACTTGTACCTCATATATTTATACAAATAGAAAGAGGAAAAGAAAAAACTTCACAATGACTTTCCAGCAACAGATCCCAATCAAAAAGATATTCACAAAATCCCAGATAACAAATTGAAAATACAAATTTTAAAGAAGCTCGGCAAGATAAATGAGAAATCTGAAAAACAAAAATAAATCAGAAAAACAATTCAAGATATGAATTAGAAATTTTTCAAATAGATATTTTTTTAAAAAAGAACCCAACAAAAATTCTGAAACTGAAGAATTCATTGAATAAAATATAAAATACATTTGAAAGTTACAACAATAGATTAGGTCAAGCAGAAGAAAGAATTTCAGAACTTGAAGACAGGTCTTTTGAAATAATCCAGTCAGAAAAAAAAATAAATAAAAAAGAATTAAATAGAATGAGCAAAACCTTCATGACATTTGGGACACCATAAAGTGATCAAATCTTTGAATTATCAGTGTTCTCAAGGCTGATGAGAGAACAAAATGATGGAATCCTATTTAATGAAATAATAGGTGAAAAATTCCCAAGTCTAGCAAGAGACTTTGACATCCATATGTCTATATGGGGCTCAAACATCCCCAGAAATACAATGCATAAAGGTTTTCTCCCCACCACATTATAGTCAGTCTCTCTAAAGTCAAAGACAAAACAGGATTCTAAAAATAGCAAGAGAAAAATGTCTAGCCACCAATAAAAGAACTCTCATCAGACTAACAGCAGATTTCTCAGCAGAAGTCTTACAGGACAGGAAAGAATGAGATGACGTATTCAATGTCCTGAAAGAAAAAAAAACTGCCAGCCAAGGATACTATTCCCAGCAACGTTTTCACTCATAAATGAAGGGAAATTTATGATTTCCCTCATAAATGAAGTCTTTCTCAGAGAAGCAAATGCTGAGAGAATTTTCACCACTAGATGAGTCCTACAAGAAATGCTCGAGTCTTAGACCTGAAAGCAAAATGACAGTATTTACCACCATGAAAACAAACAAAAGTATAAAACTCACTAGTAAACCCTACACACAAATGAGGAAGAGAATGGACTCAAATGATACCACTACAGAAAATCACCACACCAAAATAACAAACAATAAGAGAAAACAAAAGGAACAAAAAATATACAAAACAACCAGAAAACAATTAACAATATGATAAGAACAAAACCTCACATATCAGTGATAACCTTGAATGCAAATGGACTAAATTCTCCACTTAAACATATAGACTGGCTGAATGGATTTTAAAAACATGGTCCAACTGTATGCTGCCTCCAAGAAGAGCACTTTACCTGCAAGGATACATATAGACAAAGGGGGATAATGAAGACATTACATGCAAATGGAAACTAAAAGTAAACAGGAGTAGCTATACTTAGATAAAACAGACTTTTGGTGAAAAACAGTAAAAAGACAAGGTCATTACATAATGGTAAATTAATCAAGCAAGAGGATATAAATTATACACACACACACACACACACACACACACATATATGCTTTATGAATCTGTGTGCTCCATGAAAATAAACAAAATGTTTTGTATGTTTGGAGTACATATATGCACTCAATCCTGGAGCACACAGATTTGTAAAGCAAATATTACTAGATATAAAGGGAGAGAAAGATTCCAACACAATAATAATGGGGAACTTTAACAGCCCACTCTCAGCATTAGACAGATCATCTAGACAGAAAATCAACACAGAAACATTGGATTTAAACTGGTAAACTGATCCTTAGACCAAATGGACCTAACAGATATTAAAGAAAATTTCATCCAACAATTATAGAATGCACATTCTTCCCACAGGCACATGAGACACTCTTCAGGATAGACCATATGCTGGCTACAAAACAAGTCTCAACAACTTTTTAAAAACTGAAGTCATATCAAGTATCATTTCAGACCAAAATGGAATAAAATTAGAAATCAATAGCAAGAAGAACTTTAGAAACTGTAAAAATCCATCGTTATTGGGCCAGGCACGGTGGCTCATGCCTTTAATCCCAGCACTTTGGGAGGCCGAGGCGGGCGGATCACCTGAGGTTGTGAGTTCAAGACCAGCCTGACCAACATGGAGAAACCCCGTCTCTACTAAAAATACAAAAAAATTAGCCAAGCATGGTGGTGCATGCCTGTAATCCCAGCTACTCGGGAGCCTGAGGCCGGAGAATTGCTTGAACCTGGGAGGCAGAGGTTGCAGTGAGTGAGATCATGCCATTGCACTCCAGCCTGGGCAACAAGAGCAAAGCTCCGTCTCAAAAAAAAAAAAAAAAAAAAAAATCCATGGTTATTAAACAAAAAGCTCCTAGATGGCATTGAGTCAAGAAATAAATTAGGGAGAGCAAAAAATTTCCTGAAACAAGTGAAAATGAAAACAACACATACGCAAAAGTACAGGGTACAGCAAAAGCAGTGCTCAGAGGAAAGTTTATAGCAATAAATGGCTACATGAAGAAAGTACAAATATTTCAAATAAGCAACATAACAACGCACTTGAAGGAACTAGAAAAATATGAACAAAACCCAAAATTAGCAGAAAGAGAAAAAATAATAAAGATAAGAGCAGAATTAAACAAAATAGAGACTCAAAAAATACAAAGATCAACAAAATGAAAATTTGGTTTTTTGAAAAGATAAACAAGTTTTATAAACAACTCATTAAGCAAATCAAAAAAGAGAGAAGACCCAAATAAACAAAATTAGAAATGAAAAAGGAGATATTACAACTGATACCAAACAGAAATACAAAAGATCATCAGAGACTATTACGAACATCTATACACTAACAAAGTGGAAAACCTACAGGAAATGGATAAATCCCTTGACATACACAATGTGTCAAAGTTGAGTCAGGAGGAAACAGAAAAGCTGAACAGATCAATAACAAGTAGTGACATTGAACCAGTAATAAACAGTCTCCCAAAGAAGAAAGCTCAGGACCTGATGGATTCACAGATGAATTCTATCAAGTGTATAAAGAACAACTAATATTAACCCTCTGAAACTATTCTAAAAAATTGAAGAAGAGAGAACTATCCCTAACTCATTTAATGAGGCCAGAATTACCTTCATACCAAAATCTGGCAAAGACACAACAGAAAAAGAAAAGTAAAGGCTGATATTCCTGATGAACACAGATGCAAAAATCCTCAACAAAATACTAGCAAACAAAATCCAACAGCACATCAAAAAGATAATACACCACAATCAAGTGAGATTTATCCCAGGGATGGAAGGATGGTTCAACATATGTAAACCAATATATGTGCTACAACCCATCAACAGAATGAAGGACAAAAATTATATGGTCATCTTAATAGATGCAGAAAAAGAATTTGATAAAATTCAACGTCCTTTCATGATAAAAACTCTCAACAAACTAGTATAGAAGGAATATACCTCAAAAACATAAAGGTCATATATAACAAACCCACAGTTAACATCATACCAAATGGAAAAAAGCTAAAAGCCTTACCTCTAAGAAATGGAAAAAGACAAGGATGCCCACTTTCACCACTCCTGTTCAACATAATACTGGAAGTGCTAGCCAGAGCAACCAAGCAAGAGAAAGAAATAAAACGCATCGAAATTGGAAACAAGGAAGTCAAGTCACTCTCTTTGCTGATGATATGATCTTATATCTAAAAAAATCTAGAGACTCTACTAAAAAACTCCTACATTTGATAAATAAAGTAACATTTTAGGATACAAAGTCAACATACAAAAATCAGTAGTGTTTATATATGCCAACAATGATCTAGCCAAGAAAAAAAGCAGGCAATCCCATTGACAATAGCTACAAAAAATAAAATACTTGGGAATAAATTTAATCGAGGTGAAAAATCTTTACAGAAAAACTAAAAAATACTGACAAAAGAAATTTAAGAGAACAGAACAACTGGAAAAACATCCCATGCTTAAGTATTGGAATAATTAATATTATTAAAATGACCAAATTACCCAAACCAATCTACAGATTCAATGTGATCCCTATCTAAGAACCAATGTTATTTTACACAGAATTAGTGAAAACAATCTTAAAATTTGTATGGAACTAAAACAGAGCCTGAGTAGCCAAAGCAATACTAAGCAAAAAGAACAAAGATGGAGGCATCACATTACCTGACTTCAAATTATATTACAAGGCTATAGTGTCTAAAACAGCATGGCATTGGTATAAAAACAGATGACACACAGACAAATGGAACAGAATAGAGAGTCTAGAAATAAACCCATGTACTTATATCCAACTGATTTTTGACAAAGATACCAAGAACATATACTGGTGAAAGGAAACCCTCTTCAATAGATGATTCTGAGAAAATGGGAGACCGTATGCAGAAGAATAAAACTGGACCTCTTTCTCTCTCCATATAAAAAATTAAGTCAAGAAGGATTAAAGTCTTAAGCATGACCCAAACCATTTAAGTAGTAGAACAAAACACAGAAAAAACATTGGTCTAGGTAAAGATTTCATGGCTAAGACATCAAAGGCACAATTATAATAAAAACATACAAATGAGACTTTATTAAACTAAAGAGCTTTTGTACAGCAAAAGAAACAATCAACAGAGTGAAGAGACAACCCATTGAATGGGAGAAAATATTTGCAAATTATTCATCCAACAAGGGACTAATATCCAGAATCTAGAAGGAACTCAAAGAACTCAACAATAAAAAAAAATCCCATTAAAAAGTGAACAAAGGATATGAATAGACATTTCTTTTTAAAATACATACAAATTGCCATCAGCTGTAGGAAAAAATGCTCAACATCCCTAATCATCAGGGAAATGCAAATTAAAACCACAATGAGATATAATCATACCCCAGCTAGGAAGCCTATTATTTAAAAAACAACAAATGAACAAATGTTGATGAGGATGTGGATAAAAGGGAACTCTCATCTGCTGGCGGAATGTAAATTAGCACAACTATGGAAACAGTATGGAGGATGTTTCAAAAAACTAAAAATAGAATTACCATATGATCTAGCAATCCTATAATACTACTGGGTATTTATCTAAAGGAAACAAAATCTGTATATCAAAAGAATACCTGCACTTACATGTTTATAACAGCACTATTCATAATAGCAAAGATATAGAATAAACCTAAGTGTCTATTGAAGAATAGATAAAGAAAAATTTGGTATATATACATAATGGAATACTATTCACCATAAAAAAGAATGAAATCGGCTGGGTGTGGTGGCTCACGCCTGTAATCCCAGCACTTTGGGAGGCCGAGGAGGGGAGATCACCTGAGGTCAGGAGTTTGAGACCTGCCTGGCCAACATGGAGAAACCCTGTCTCTACTAAAAATACAAAAATTAGCTGGGTGTGGTGGTGAACACCTATAATTCCAGCTACTCTTGGGAGGCTAAGGCAGGAGAATTGCTTGAACCCGGGAGGCAGAAGTTGCAGTGAGCCAAGATCACACCACTGCACTCCAGCCTGGGTGACAGAGTGAGACTCTCTCAAAACAAAAAAACAAACAAAAAAACAATGAAATCATGTCATTTGCAGCAACATGGATGGAACTGGAGTTAAGTGAAATAAGCCAGGAACAGAAAGACAGATACTGCCTGTTCTCACTAATTTATGAAAGGTAAAATCACTGATTTCATGAAGATAGAGACCAGAATGATAGATATTAGAGGTCGAGAAGGATGTGTGGATGGGAGAAGTGATATAGAAAGATTGGTTAGTGGGTACCAACATACAGTTGAATAGAATAAATAAGCTCCAATAATCTATACCAGAGTGACTACAGTTAGCAACAATGTATTATATATTCCAAAGTAGCTAAAAGAGAGGACTTGAAATGTTACCAACACATAGAAATGATAAATATTCAAGGTGATGGATACCCCAAATACCCTGACTTGATCTTTATCCATCCTATGCATGTAACAAATACTCATATGCACCCCACAAATATGTAAAATATTTTGTATCGATAAGAAAAAGAAGAAAATGTCAACCGAAAATTCTATTTGCAGCAAGACTGTACTTCAAATGAAGGTAATATAAAGACATTCCCAAATGAATAAAAATTGAGAGAATTTATTACTAGTAGAACTCCTGTACAAAAATACTAAAGAAAGTTCCTTGGGCTGAAAGGAAATGACACCAGATGGTAATAAAACAATCACGAAGTAATAAAGGTAAAGATTATTACATGGGTAAATATAAAACATGGTACATACGTGTACATACACATGTACTTCTGTTTCCTTTGCTTAACTGATCTAAAAGACAATTGTATAAAACAATAATTTATGAAAGTGTATGGTTGGTCTTACAACATATAAAGCTACAAGATACATCATACTTACCAAAGTGTGTGTGGATAAAATAGACCTATATTGGAGCAAGAAGATGATGCCATTGATAACATGCATCCTCAGAAAGAATTGAAGACAACCAAAAATGATAAATATATAAATTAATCTAAAAGACTTTATAAATGTATTTTCTCCTTTCTTCCATCTCTTCTTTAAAAACATAATTTTACAAATTCATAATTATAACTGTATTTGGGGGTTTATATCACATATAGACATAATATACATTACTTTAATAACATAAAAGAAGGTAGAAAATGGAGCTCTTCTGAAGTTTCTACGTGCTACTGAAATGAAGTCAGCATTAATCTTCTGTAAACTGTGGTAAAATAAGATGCACATTATAAACCCTAGAGAAACCAGTAGGAAAATAATTAAAAATATACATGTATATGATAAAGACATCAAAAATTAATTATAACAGTATATTAGAATATAGCTATTTAACACAAAAAACTAGAGCAGGAAGAACAGAGGAACAAAAAGACAGGGTATATGTAGATGAAAAATAGTAAACTGGCAGGCAGAAATTGAAACAGACTAAATGTAAACAGTTACATTAAGTATAAAATAATTAAACATTCAAATCAAAAGGGAGAAACTATCAGGCTGGATTTTAAACACTAGATGAAAAAATATATATCTAACTATACTATGAGAGACACGCTTTACAGTCAAAGAAACAAGCTAAAGGGAAAGGATGGGGAAAGATATACCAGGTAAGCCTTAAAGAGAGCTAGAGGGACTACACTGTTATTATACTAAATAGACTTTTTAAAAGAGAAAAATTTTATAATTCAGTAATTCAATTCCTCAGGGAAATGTGAAAAGTAAAATGATACATGCATCTAACAAATAGGGCCCCGTGGTACATGAAGAAGAAAGAAACTGATAGAATTAAAGAAAGAAAGAAATAATGCAACAATAATAGATGAAAACCTCAAAATCCCACTCTTAATAATGGATATAACAAAAAGAAAATCAGTGAAGAAATAAAAGACTTAGACAACACTATATACTTATGGCCTACCTGACATCAATAGAACACTTCACTCCAAAACGCACATTCTTTTAAGCACACATGTAACTTTATACAGAAAAGACAATATGCAAAGTCATAAAATAATTCCCCATAAATTTAAAAGACTGAAATCATAAAGCATGTTCTCTAATCACAATGGAATTAAATTAGAATCAATAGTAGAAATTTGGGAAATCCACAAATATTTAAAAATTAAGAAAAACATATAAATAATCCATGAGCTAAAGAAGAAACCA
This sequence comes from Gorilla gorilla gorilla, assembly GCF_029281585.2. Classification (NCBI taxonomy): domain Eukaryota; kingdom Metazoa; phylum Chordata; class Mammalia; order Primates; family Hominidae; genus Gorilla; species Gorilla gorilla. The sequence continues at coordinate 167,189,493 of NC_073247.2, forward strand.
AGGGGAAATTTTTTTGAACTGAATGAAAATAAAACTAATATACCAAAATTTATGGAACACTTCACACCTATTAGAATGACTATTATCAAAAAGACTAAAGATAACAAGTGTGGTAAGGATGTGGAGAAAAGGGAACCCTTGTACACTTTTGGTGGGAATGTCAATTAGGAGAGCCATTATGGAAAACATCGTAATAGTTCCTAAAAAAATTAAAAATGGAATTACCATTTGATCCAGCAATCTCACTTACTGGTATAGCCAAAACATATAAAATCAGTCTGTTGAAGAGACATCTGCACCCCCATGCTCACTGCAACACTATTTACTATAATCAAGATATGAAATCAACCTAAGTATCCATCAATAGGTGAAAGTGTAAAGAAAATGTGGTATGTATACACAATGGGATACTATTCAGCCTTAAGAAAGAGGAAAATCTTGTCATTTGCAACAACATGGATGAACCTGGAGGATGTTATGTTAAGGGAACTAAGCCAGGCACAAAATGACAAATACCACCTTATCTGACTTATATGTGTAATCTAAATAACTTGAACTCATAGAAGCAGAGAATAAACTGGTGCTTCTGAGGGGTTGGGTGCAGGGGAGGGGACTGGGGAGATGTTGGTCAAATGATAAACAATTTCAATTTGACAGGAGAAAGGAGTTCAAGACACATGGTGACTATATTTTATAACAATGTACTGTTATTAGCAAGATGTCAAAATAGGAGATTCCAGGCTTTACTTCTCTCCATAGAAAGTGCAACTAGCAACTATCAACAGACCAAAATATCTTTGTGAAAACCCCAAAACTTGGGAAAAGCCTGAGACACCCATGTGGACCACAGAACTAAATAAAAACCCATTAGAAGGATAAGAGGAATGATCCCACTTTGACTTCAAGGCGTCTCCTACTCCCCTAAGTTGGCACAGTGCCATACAGAGACAGTTCTCCTGTGCTTACAGTTTCTACAGTGGGAAAAGAGAACCAGAGGCAGACAACTAGATTTCTAGCATTCCAAGATGCTCCCCAGGAAGCCCACTCTAGTCTCACCTCATGGGGAACAGAAAGAATAATGACACAGCTAGACTGCCTTGGGTCAAGTAGAAACAAAGAAAGGAGGCAGAGCTCATAACCACCAGTGTGTGAATCTTGGTGATAGCTCTGGGCTCCTGCTAGCAGTGGTGCCCTGTCAGATGTACCAGCCAATGGCATAGCCCACCCACAAAGTAGAGCTGATTGCTCCCAGAAGCACAGTGGGAAGTTCAATCTGGCTTAAGTCTCTAGGATGGCCAGCCTCCATGCCCAGCCTCAGACTCCCCAAGGCCCCTTCCAGGGAGAGAGTTGCCCATCACAGCACATTTTGGCAAAGCACAGGGGCTAGACCTGCCCCCATCTGGGAGAACAAACAGCAGCTTGGCTCAGCCACAAACCCCATCTGAAAACCCCACCCAGACAGGGAGGCAAACCTCAACTATGCATTTCTACTGAGCATAGAAGATACTCCCAACCATCCCAAGCAACAACTCTGCCTAATCTTGGAGACCAGCCTGCACCCCTGGCCCAACCACAGAAATCAAATGGTGGTAATGCCCAGCCAAGGAATACACCCTGTGTTCCAGCCTGATCAGAGGTGATTGTAAAGCCCAGCCAACAACTCTGCCTAATTTCAGAGCTCAGCCAGTGATGCCATAAGATATTGAAGCCCAGCCAGCAGCCTCATATGACCTCAGAGAAAAGGCAGCAGCCCACCAAGCTAGAAAATACAACAGCAAGCTCTGACTTCCCAGGCTTGTTACCAGATGGCCCCGTCCAGTATCACAGGCTAGACAATAGTGAAGGTCCATCCCTGCCAAAGAACACCTGTAAAGGTTGGAAGAGGTGGTTGCCTCCTCAAATGTAAAGACACCAACATAAAGAAACAAGAATTAAGAAGAATCAAGGAATCATTAAATTACAATAATATATGGATAAAAAATTAAATGAAATTTGGAAAAAAATACATGAACAAAATAAGAAGGCTGACAAAGAAATAGAAACAATTTTTTAAAAATAAAAATCTTAGAGATGAAGAACTCAATGAATGAACTGAAAATTTCAATAGAATATATCAGTAGCAGGCTCTATAAATCCAAGAAAAAAAAAACCAATCAGTGAGCTCAAAGACAGAACGTTTGAAATAATGCAGTCAGAGAGCAAAAATAAAAAAGAATGCAGAAAGCCTATGAGAATTATGGAACAACATCAAGAGACTTAACATTTGCATAATAATAATACATGAAGAAGAACAGAGAGGAAAAGAGCCAGAAAGGCTATTTAAGGAAATAATGGCTAAAACCTTTCCAAATCTGGGGGAAGGTGCCAAAAGTCTGGCAAAGGAAGCATACAGACCTGCAATCAAATTAAACCCAAAGAGGAGCTCACCAAGACACAATAATCAAACTGTCAAAATTCGAAGACAAATAAAAAGTTCTGAAAGCATCAAGATAGAAGAAACACATCACATACAAGGGAATATCAATATGGCTATCAGCATATCAGATGTTTTAGCAGAAACTCTGCAGGTCAGGAGAAAATGGGATGATAAATTCAAAGTGCCAAAGTGGGGAGGGGGAAACCCAGCAACCAAGATTACTTTAACTGGCAAAGCTGTCCTTCAAAAATGAGGAAGCAATTTAAAAAAAAAAGAAAAAAATGAGGGAGAAGGAAAAGCTTTCTCAGACAAACAAAAGCTAAGAGAGTTCATCACCACTAGGCCTGCCCTGCAGGAATTACTAAAGGGAGTTATTTAAGCTAAAACAGAAGGCCACTAATTAATAACATAAAACATATGAAAATGCAAAACTTAATGGTATAAGTAATACAGTTACATATAGAATAGGAGTATAATGATGGTGTGTAAAGCAATTTTACCTCAAGTACAATGGCTAAAAGTCAAAACTATGAAAAATAACTATATTTAAAATAAATTATCAAGGGATATAAATTACAAAATGCTGTAAATTTTGACACCAAAACCAAAATGTGTGTGTTCAGGGGAATAAAAGTGTAGAGCTATATGTGATAAAAGTTAAGTTCTTATCAGCTTAAATTCACCTATTATAAGATGTTTTATGTAAGCCTTATGATAACAACAAAGTGAAAAATCTATAGTACAGCTGACTCTTGAGCAACATGGTTTGAACTGCATGGGCCCACTTATACACAGAATTTTTTCAACATATTTGAAAAATTTTTTGAAATTTGCAACAATCTACAAAAACTTACAAACCATGTGGCCTAGAAAGATAAAAATTTAAGAAAAGGGTATGTCACGAATGCATAAAATATATTTAGATGCTAGTCCATTTTATCATTTACTACCATAAAATATATACAAATATGTTATAAAAAGTTAAAATTTGTCAAAATTTACACACACAGACTGTACATGATGCCATTCACGGTCAAGATAAATGTAAACAAATATAAAGATGCAGTATTAAATCATAACTGCATAAAATTTACTGTAGTTATACTACTATAATAATTTCATAGACACCTCTTGTTGCCATTGTGGGTGGGCTTAGATATTATGAGTATCCACTTAAAAAGCTGTGTGATGCTAATCATCTCCACAAGAGCAGTTCATGTCTGCAGTAAATTGCATATCATAGTAAGAAGTGATCTCTCATGATTCTCACATATTTTTCATTGTATTTAGTGCAATGCCATAAACCTTAAACATCATGGGATCCATACAAAGTGCCACTTGTGATGTTGGAAGTGCTTCCAAGAAGCAGAGAAAAGTCATGACATTACAAGGAAATGTTTAGTTACTTGATATGTACTGTATGTAGATTGAGGTCTGCAACTGTGGTTGTCCACCATTTCAAGATAAATAAACCCAGTTAAGGACCATTGTAAATAAAGAAAATTCATGAAGCTGTGGCTGCAGCTATGCCAGCAGGCACAAAAACCTTGTACCTTTTGTGAAATACCTTTTTATCTCATTTTGAAAATGCAGTTTTTATATGGGTACAGGATTTCTATAAGAAAGGCATACCGATAGATTCTAATATGATTTGAGGAAAATTGAAGTGATTATATGACAAGATAAGGCAAACGAAAAGGTGAAGGATCTAAAGCTGGAAAATTTAATGCCAGCAAAGGATGGTTTGACAATTTCAGACAGAGGTTTGGCATTAAAAATGTTAAGAGAAGCAGCTTCTACTGACTAAGAGGCAGCAGATGATTTCTGAGATACCATTAAGAAAATCACCCAAGAGGAAGGCTATCTATATGAACAAGGTTTTAATGTAAATAAATGTGCCCTATACTGAAAAAAAGATACCATGAAGGACATTTATTAGTAAGGAAGAGAAGTGAATATCAAGATTTAAGGCAGGAATGGATAGGCTAACTCTACTGCTTTGTGCAAATGCAGTCAGGTTTATGATCAGGATTTTCCTTATCTATAAAGCTGCTAATCTCCGAGCTTTGAAGGGAAAAGATAAACACCAGTTGTCAGTATTTTGATTGTACAACAAAGTCTGGACAACAAGAAACCTTTTTCTGGATTGGTGCCATCAATGCTTTGTCCTTGCAGTCAGAAAGTACCTTATCAGTAAGATACTGACTTTTAAAGTTCTTTTGATATTGGACAATGTCCCTGGACACCCAGAACCCCCATGAGTTCAACACCAAAGGCGTTTAAGGGGTCTACTTGCCTCCAAATACAATGTCTCTAATTCAGTCCCTAGATCAGAGGGTCATAAGGGCCTTTAAGGCTCATTACACCCAGTACTCTATAGAAAGAATTGTCAATGCTATGAAAGAGAACCCCAATAAAGAGAACATCATGAAAGTCTGGAAGGATTACAACATTAAAGAATTCCCCCATGTGTATCAAAAGAAAGAAATGAGGCTATTTTGACATGACTTATTCTTAGGAACCTCAGTCAGTTGCCCAATACACTGTCCCCTAAATGCTAACATTATCTAATACTTTCAAGGGTTGTTGTCCAACTTCTCAGAATTTACTCTTCAAAATATATGTTTGTCAGTTCCCCAATCTTTTGGCGCCTCTTATGTTTTTTGTAGTTTCCATAATTCCTGACAGTGACTATACTCAGGAATACATTTCTTCTAAGTATATGAACTCATTGAAATAGACTCAGTGTTTCTTTTTTTAAAATTTTATTATTATTATACTTTAAGTTTTAGGGTACATGTGCATAATGTGCAGGTTTGTTACATATGTATACATGTGCCATGTTGGCGTGCTGCACCCATTAACTTGTCATTTAGCGTTAGGTATATCTCCTAATGCTATCCCTCCCCCCTCCCCCCACCCACAACAGTCCCCAGTGTGTGATGTTCCCCTTCCTGTGTCCACGTGTTCTCATTGTTCAATTCCCACCTATGAGTGAGAACATGCAGTGTTTGGTTTTTTGTCCTTGCGATAGTTTGCGGAGAATGATGGTTTCCAGCTTCATCCATGTCCCTACAAAGGACATGAACTCATCATTTTTTATGGCTGCATAGTACACATGAAAAAATGCTCATCATCACTGGCCATCAGAGAAATGCAAATCAAAACCACAATGAGATACCATCTCACACTAGTTAGAATGGCGATCATTAAAAAGTCAGGAAACAACAGGTGCTGGAGAGGATGTGGAGAAATAGGAACGCTTTTACACTGTTGGTGGGACTGTAAACTAGTTCAACCATTGTGGAAGTCAGTGTGGCAACTCCTCAGGGATCTAGAACTAGAAATACCATTTGGCCCAGCAATCCCATTACTGGGTATATACCCAAAGGATTATAAATCATGCTGCTATAAAGACACATGCACACGTATGTTTATTGTGGCACTATTCACAATAGCAAGGACGTGGAACCAGCCCAAATGTCCAACAATGACAGGCTCAGTGTTTCTTAAGCATTTTTTTACCTAAGCTAATACAAGCTGAGTATTCCAAATTCAAAAATCCAAAATCTGAAACATTTTGAGCACTGACATGAGCTCAAAGGAAATACTCACTGGAGAATTTTGGAATTTGGATTTGGGGATTAAAGATGCTCAACTGGTAAGCATGTAATGCAAATATTCCAAAAAAAAATCTGAAATGCTTCTAGTCCCAAGCATTTCAGATAAGGAATACTCAACCTGTACATTCTTCAAAATAAAATCCTTTTCAAAAAAAAAAAGATGCCATCATTGTTATAGAACAAGGCATGAAAGCCATAAAGCCCCAAACAATAAATTTCTGTTGGAGAAAACTGTGTCCAGATGTTGTACATGACTTCATAAACTTATGACAGAGCCAATTAAGTTAATCATGAAGTAGATTGCACATATGGCAAAAGCAGGTGGAAGGGTGAAGGGTTTCAAGATAGGAATATTGGAAAAGTCCAAGAGCTAATAGATACCATGCCACAGGAATTTTAAAATTTTAAAACGACGACTTGATGGAGATGAGTGCTTCTGAACCAGTGCCAGATTATGAGAAAGAAGATGTAGATGAAGCAGTGCCAGCTATAAAGACACATGCACACGTATGTTTATTGTGGCCCTATTCACAATAGCAAAGAGTTGGAACCAACCCAAATGTCCAACAATGAAAGACTGGATTAAGAAAATGTGGCACATATACACCATGGAATACTATGCAGCCATAAAAAATGATGAGTTCATGTCCTTTGTAGGGACATGGATGAAGCTGGAAACCATCATTCTCCGTAAACTATCGCAAGGACAAAAAACCAAACACCGCATGTTCTCACTCATAGGTAGGAATTGAACAATGAGAACACGTGGACATAGGAAGGGGAACATCACACACCGGGGACTGTTGTGGGGTGGGGGGAGGGGGGAGGGATAGCATTAAGAGATATACCTAACGCTAAATGACAAGTTAATGGGTGCAGCACACCAACACGGCACATGTATACATATGTAACAAACCTGCACGCTGTGCACATGTACCCTAAAACTTAAAGTATAATAATAATAATAATAATAATAAAGAAAGTGACACTAGACAACACAGAAGAAGGGTTCTGATTATTCAAGACTGCTTTTTTACTTCTTTTACAATATGGACTTTTCTATGATATGGGCACTGAAACTAAAGCAAATGGTGGAATAATTGGTACCATATAGGAACATTTTTCGAGAAATGATAAAGCAAAAAATACATACAGAAATTATGATGTTCTTCTGTAGTTACAACGAGTGTTCCTGCCTCTCCTGCCTCCCGTTCCACCTCCTCCACCCCTTCCACCTCTGCCCCTCCTGAGACAGTGAGGTCAACCCCTCCTAGTCTTCCTCCTTCTCAGCCTACTCATCTTCACATAAGAATACAGTATATAATATGTATAACATAAAAAGTATGTGTTAATTGACTGTTTATGTTATCAGTGAAGCTTCTGGTCAATAGTAGGCTATTAGTAGTTAAGTTTGGGGGAATAAAAAATTACACATGGATTTTCGACTGTGCAAGAGTCAGAAGCCCTAACCCCCACATTGTTCAAGTGTCAACTGTACTTCCAAATTATACAAACTCTTCCTGAGAACAAATAAAGAGAAAATACTCCCATACTCATGTTTAAGGCAAGTATAATCTTTATATCAAAATCAAACCAGGACAACACACTTACAGACCAATCTCACTCACAAACATGCTTGTCAAGAACACAAACAAAATATATTAGCAGAACAAATCCAAGAAAAAAAGTAAAGACATGAATCATCATGTTCAAGGTTGCTTAAATTTTAGAAAGTATATTATAGAATTCAACAAATTAATAGGTGATAGAAGCAAAATACACTCACTTCAACATGTTCATAAAAAAATAGATAATATATCCATTAACAATATTTTAAAAGTCTCTCAGTAAATTAGGCATAGAATGGAACTTCCTTAGCTTGTTAAGGGGTACGAAAACATAACAAACATACTTAACAGTAAGATATAAAAGCATTTCCATTTACTTATTGATAGTGAGACAAAAATTGATACAACCATGTTGAAAATGAGTTTGACGTTTTTTATCTAGTGGAGTTGAGGATATGCATACACTTTATCCTAAAGTAGTGGTTTTCAACAGGCATCTTGCCACCATCAATCGGCATCTTGCCATGTCTAGGGAGTGTGTTGGAAATGTGTATGGGGCAGGTTGGTTATCACAATGATTGGAGGGGAATTATTGACATTTAGTGGCATCAGAGATATTAGGCATCCTGAAATGTTCAGGACAGTCCCAGGCAATGGAGAATCCTGCCTAAACTTTTTAATATTAATCTTGACATGCCTACAAATGAAAAACCTGTTTATAATTACCAGAGGCCAGAACCTACCTCCTTTTGTTACATATAAACATGGTATTTTTGCATGAATTTACTATATACTGAATTTTCTAGGAGTAAATCTACCAAGTAAATTGAGAGAACAGTATATTTTCTTTTGTTCAGAAATTTATCCAAAATAATTTTTTTAGAAAATCATGTCACCAATGATAATTACACTTTGTGGTATTATATTTGTAGCTGTCACATTCATGGCAATCAATGTATAGGTGTAAATATTTGGCTACTTCAGGTAGTCATGTTTCAGCATTTACATATTTAAATACATTATTATAAATCACTCGCATTTAATTTTTCCTTTAAATTCTAGTTAGGACATTGTGCTCATATTTTAAATATGTGTATAGGTAGGTTATGCTATCTATGAATTTCACTCTGGTTAATAAAGAAATTGGTACAAAATATTTGTTACAAAAAGGGAATTGGTAGAGTCTTTCAAGATGGCTGACTAGAGGCACAAGACACTTGACTCCTCCACAAAGAAGAACCAATCAACTGGGAATGACCAACATCACAGCTGACAAAAGTTGCAATACTAGTTGAAGCAAATGAGACCAGCCTAAAATTTAACAGAGTAATCTACTGCACGAGACAGCTATACTGGGCTTTAAATAAGGTCCTACATATCCCTAGGGGTCTCCAAGTCTGTGCACATGCTCGGGAGAAACTGAACAGTGCCTCACTTATCTACTAGTCTTTGCCTAAATGTGTGGTGTTATACAGTAGCAAGTAGTAGCAAAGGTAGATTTCTAAACTGCGTGAATCTGGAATGTACGCCCCAGCCCACACATGGATACTTTCAGCAAATTGTGGAACCCTCACTGGCAGAAGGTGTTTAAGCATAACATATGAACAATCACTGGATGACCACTAAAATATGGCCCAGCAGTGACCCCCGGAAGCTAGCATAATAACAACAACAACCAAAAAAACTGAGTAAAAGCATCAGAGGCCACACCCTGTGGGGGAGGCCAGAAGGCAGTGGAATAGCAAAATGCTGAAAGAAAAATACCCAAAATTTTCAGGTAAGAATTCTATATCCAGCAAAATTATCCTTCAAAAATCAATGTGAAATAAATAAATTCCACAATACACAAAGACAGAGAATTCATTGCTAACAGACCTACCCTACAAAAAATACTAAAGTCCTTGAGCTAAAAGGAAATGACACCAGATGGTAACTTGAATCCATAGGAAGAAATAAAGAGGATTAGTAAAGGTAATTATGTAAGTAAACATAAAAGAGAAAATACATACTTTTCTTACTTTCTTTTAAAGGAAAACTACATAAAACAGTATTTTTAAAACTGTGTTGTTGGGCTTATAACATATTAAGATGTAAAATATACTGCATTAATAGCACAAAGGATGGGTGGAGAAAACTTCCCTGTGTTGCTGAAATTAAATTATTATTAATCTAAAGTAGGTTATTTCAAGTTGACATACATATTGCAATCCCCAGAGCATTCAATAAAAAGCTCTAGAAATTACAGTAAAAACATCAAAAAAGGATTTAAATGGTATGCAAGAAATTAGCTATATAATATAAAAGAAGGTAATAAAGGAGAAACAGAGGAACAAAGAAGTCAAGAAACATTAATGAAATAAATGAATAAAGCCAGATGTACATCTATAAGTATAAATGGGTTAAACAGTCCAATCAAAACAAACATTGTGAGACTGGATGAAAAACACACTCCAAGGATATGCCATCTACAATAATGGAAAGACACACTTTAAATGTGAAGACATAAACAGGTTAAAAGAATAAAAGAATGAAAAAATTGTATAAAAAAAGAGCAACCATAAAAGAGCTGGAGTGGTTAGACTGATATCTAGTATCAGACAAAATGGACTTTAAGAAAAAAATGTTATAGAAAAAGAAGGACATTTTATAATGATGAAAGGTTCTATTCATCAGGAAGATATATAACTATAAACATATACACATCTGACAACAAAACTCTCCCCAACTAATTCTATGAGGCTGGTCTCTGACATCAAACAAAACAAATACATTATAAGAAAAGAAGCCTACAATTCAACTTCCCTTATGAATACAAATGCAAAATTCCTTAACAAGATGTTAGCAAATCAAATCCACCAGTATTTCAAAAAGGATTATATATCATGACAAAGAGAGATTTATTCCAGGAAGGCAAGGTTCGTTTAACACCCCCAAATTAAGGTAATACCCTATGTTACATTAGTTAATAATGTATCGTGTAGAATAAAGGAAAAAAACCACATGATCATTTCAATAGATGCAGATAAACCATCTGACAAAATCTAACAGTCATTCATGATCAAACATAAAAACTTAACCAATTAGTAAAACTTCCTCAACCTGATAAAGAACATCTGCGAAAAATGCACAGCTAACATCACATTTAGTGATGAAGGATTGAATGTTTCCCCTAAGATCAGAAAAAAAACAAAGATGTTCACTCCTGTCATTCCTATTCAACATTATACTGGAGATGATAGCCAGGGGAATTAGGCAAGGAAAAGAAGTAAAAGGTATCCAGGCTGGGGAAAAAAAATAAGTCAAACTGTCCTTGACATAATCCTGAATGAGAAAACCCTAAGGAATATACCCACACACTCACATGCACACATACACATGGACACACACACACACAATATTAAAACTAATAATTCTACTCAACAAAGTCACAGGATACCAAATCAACATGCACAAAGTCAATTTGTATTTCTATACACTTGCAAAAAATCATAAAGTGATATTATAAAAAATAATTCACAATAGTACCAAAAATTAAATACTTGGGAATAAATGTAACAAAAAAGTAAAAGATTTTTACACTGAAAACTACAAAACATTGTTGAGGAAAATTAAAGAAGATCTGAATAAATGGAGACGTATTTCAAGTTCATGGATTGAAAAATCCAATAGTGTTAGTTGGCAGTTCTCCCCAAACTGATGTATAGATTCAGTGCGATCGCTACCAAAATCAAAGCAGAGGCTGGGCATGATGGTTCATGCCTATAATCCCAGTACTTTGGGAGGCCAAGGCAGGAGGATAGCTTAAGCCCAAGAGTTTGAGACCAGCCTGGGCACAATAGGGAGACCACATCTCTACAAAAATATTGTTAAAATAGCCAGGCATAGTGATGAACATCTGTAGTCCCAGGCACTCAGGAGACTGAGGTGGGAGGATCGTTTGAGCCTGGGAGGTTGAGGATGCAATGAGCTGCAACTGTGTCACTGCACTCCAGCCTGAGCAACAGAGCAAGACCCTGTCGAAAGAAAGAAAGAAAGAAAAGAAAGAAAGAAAAGAAAAGAAAAGAAAGAATGAAAGAAAGAAAGAAAGAAAGAGTGACAAGATGATCCTAATATTTATATGGAAATGGAAAGAACCCAGAATACCCAAAACAATGTTGAAAAAGAAGAACAAAATTTGAGGATTCACCTTTCTCAATTTAAATACATATTACAATGCCACAATAGTCAAGACAGTAGGGACTGGCATAAGAATAGAAATATAAACTAATGGAACACAATTGAGAGGTCGGATATAAACCCTTATATTTATGGTCAATTGGTTTTCAAAAAAGGTTCCAAGTCAATTCAACAGGAAAAGGTTAGTTTTTCAACAAATGATGATAGTACAATTGGATATCCATATGCAAAAAGATTAATGAAGACCTTCACCTTACACCATACACAAAATAACACAGAATGAATCAGAGTCATAAACGAAAGAGGTAAAACTATAAAACTTTTAGAAACATAGGAAAACCTTCATGATATTGGGTTAGGCAAAGAATTATTAGATACAACATCAAAAAACACAATTGACAAAAGAAAAAAAATAACTTGGACTTTATCAAAAATAAAGAACTGAGAGCCCCTCTGCCACTGCCATTGCAGCAGCTCTGTCCTTGCTGCCCTAAGACTGGGGAAGGAATAAAGAGCCTGAGGGATTTACTTGCACCTCCAACATGCCACAGTTGCCATACAGAATAGAGCCAAGTCTCTCATCTCTATGAGCCTCCAACCCCCTGGTCTTCACCAAGCAGGGCCCCTGGCTTGGGCCCACAGAACAGCTGCCCTACCTCCTGGCTGAACATTCCCATTGTCAGTGGCTCTGTGTTGCTCTGGGGTGGAGCTCCCAGAGGCAAATGAAATGCCCTCTGAGACTGCCACTGCAGTGGTACTGCCTTTGCTGCCCTTGGATTGGGGAAGGAACAAAGACCCTGAGTGCTGTACTCATACCTCCATCATGCCACAGCCAACCTAAGAAGAGGCTAGTCTGTCTTCCCTATGAGCTCCCTTCTCCCCCTCCCCATTCATCACCAGGCAGGGCTCCCTGGCTCGGGCCCACAATGCAGCCACTCCAACCCAGGAAGAATGCTCCAAATGATAGTAGTTCTGCATTTCTCTGGAGTGGAGACCCAAAAGACAAGTGAAAGGCCCTCTGTAATTGCCACTGCCAAGGTCCCTGCCCCTGCTGCTCCCAAGCTGGGGAGGGAACACAAAGCCTGAGCTCATCTGAAGGCTGCATGTGAAGCCCAAGAGTGTCAAGCCAAGCTCTGCAGCCAGCACTCAAGTGGGAGAGGATCCCACACCCTCAGAGCACCAAGAGGGAGCATGGCTGCAAACACAAGGAAATAAAGGAGTCACGTGGCTGAGCAAGAGCCTACCTAATGGCCATTACACTTAAGCACCATCTACTGGATCACAGCCCAAATTTTGACACCAAAAATACTTACCTAATATATCCCTCTGTGAAACGAAGAACAAGAATTCAGCTACAAATAAAGACCCCGCACAAAGCTCCAGCACTCTGACAATGTCCAGAAATGAGGTCAACTGACTATACTCAAATTACACCACAGTTAAAGAAACATTAGCCCACACACAGGAGAAAGAACCAGCACAAGAACTCTGGCAACCCACAAAGCCAGAGTGTCTTTTTTCCTCCAAACAACACTAGTTCCCCAGCAAGGATTCTTAACCACGCTGAAATGGCTAAAACGGCAGATACAGAATTCAGAATTGGATAGGAATTAAGATCATTTGAGATCCATGGGAAAGTGGAAACTGAATCCAAGGAATTTAAGGATTATAATAAAACAATACAGGAGCTGAAAGATGAAATGGCCATTTTAAGAAAGAACCAAACTAATATGATAGAGCTGAAAAACATAATACTGTCCACGAAAATTTCCCAAACCTCACTAGAAAGGACAACATTCAAATTCAGGAAATTCAGAGAACCTCTGCAAGAACTATACAAAAGGACCATCCCCAAGACACATAGTCATCAGATGCTCCATCAGGCTAACAGCGACCTTTCAGCAGAAATCTTGCAAGTCAAAAGAGATTGGGGGCCTAGATTCAGCATTCTTAAAGAAAAGAAACTCCAACCAAGAATTTCATATCCAGCCAAACTAAGCTTCATAAGCAAAGGAGAAATAAGATCTTTTTTTTAGACAAGCAAATGCTAAGGGAATTCATTACCATCAGGCCTGCCTTACAAGAGGTCCTTAAGGGAGTGCTAAATATGGAAACAAAAGACTATTACTGGCCACCAAAAAAACACACTTAAACACATAGGCCACTGACACTATAAAGCAACCACATGATCAAGTATACATAATAACTAGCTAACAACATGATGCCAGGATCAAATCTGCACATATCAATATTAATCTTAAGTGTAAATGGGCTAAATGCCAAAATTAAAAGGTATCCAAGTGGCAAATTGGATAAAGAAGCAAGACCCAGTGGTATGCTGTCTTCAAGAGTCCCATCTCACATACATCACATACAATGACACCCATAGACTCAAAGTAAATGGATGGAGAAAAACCTACAAAGCAAACAAAGAACAAAAAAAAGCAGGGATTACTATCTTAATTTCAGACAAAATAGACATTAAACCAACAATGATGAAAAAAGGCAAAGAAGGACGTTACAAATGGTAAAGAGTCAACAAGAAGACTTAACTATCCTAAATATATATGCACCCAACACAGGAGCACCCGGATTCATAAAACCAGTTTTCAGAGACCTATGAAGAAACTTAGATAACTATACAATAATAGTGGGAGATTTCAATACCCCACTGACAGTATTAGACAGATCCTCGAGGCAGAAAACTAACAAAGATATTTGGGACCTGAACTCAACATTTGATCAAGTGGAGCTAACAGACATCTACACAATAATCCACCCAAAAACAACAGACTATACATTCTTCTCATCTGCAAATAACACATACTCTATCGACCACAGAGTCAGCCATAAGACAATTCTCAGCAAATTAAAAATTTTTAAAACCAACAAAAACAAAAATCATACCAGCCACATTCTCAGACCACAGCACAATAAAAATAGATAACTATACCAAGAAGATTGGTCAAAACTATAAAATTACATGGAAATTAAACAACCTGCTCCTGAATGACTTTTGAGTAAACAGTGAAATTAAGTCAGACATCAATAAATTCTTGGAAACTAATGACAACAAAGATACAACATATCAGAATCTCGGAGACATAGCTAAAACAGCATCAAGAGGAAAGATTATAGCATTCAATGATAAAAAAATGAATGAAATCAATGAGGCTGGTTCCTTGAAAGAATAAATAAGACAGATGGACTGCTAGCTAGACTAACAAAGAAAGAAAGAGAAGACACAAGTAACCAAAAACAGAAATGATAAAGGGGACATCATCACCAACCCCACAGAAATACAAAAAAAAAAAACAAACAAACCCATCAGAGACTATTATGAACATCTTTCTGCACACAAACTAGAAAACCTAGAATAAACTGATAAATTCCTGGAGACATACAACCTCCTAAGACTGAACCAAGAAGAAATACAAACCTGGAGCAGGCCAATAACGAGTTCCAAAATTGAATCAGTAATGAAAAGCCTACCAACCAGAAAAAAATCGCAGGTCCAGAAGGATTCATAGATGAATTCTACCAGACATATAAAGAAGAGCTGGTACCATTCCTATTGAAACTATTCCAAAGAATTGAGGAGGGACTCCTCCCTAACTCCTTCTTCGAGGCCAGTATCATGCTGATACCAAAACCTGGCAAGGACACAACAAAAAAGGAAAACTTCAGGCCAATATCCGTGAAGAAAGTAGCATGTCAAAAAGCTAATTCACCAAGATCAAGCAGGCTTTATCCCTGGGATGCAAGGTTGGTTCAATGTATGCAAATCAATAAATGTTATTAATCACATAAACAAAACCAGAAACAAAAACCACATGTTCATTTGAATAGATGCAGAAAAGCCTTTTGATAAATTTCAGCATCTATTCATGTTAAAAACCCTCAAACAACTAGGCACTGAAGGAACATACCTCAAAATAATAAGAGCTATCTATGACAAACCCACAGCCAACATATACTGAATGAGCAAAACTGGAAGCATTCTCCTTGAGAACTGGAACAAGACAAGGATGCCCACTCTCAACATACTACTGGAAGTCTTGGCCAGAGCAATCAGGCAAAAGAAAGAAAAAAAAGGCATCCAAATAGGAAGAAAGGAAGTCAAACTATCTATGTTTGCAGACAATATTATTTTATACATAGAAAACCCCATTGTCTCTGACAAAAATCTCCTAGATCATATCAACAACTTCAGCAAAGTTTCAGGCTACCAAATCAATGTACAAAAATCAGTAGCATTTCTATACATCAATAATGTCCAAGCTGAGAACCAAATAAAAAATGCAATCCCATTCACAATAGACATAAAAAAAATAAAATACCTGAGAATACAGCTAACTTGGGAGATGAAAGATATCTGCAATGAGAATTACAAGACACTGCTGAAAGAAATCAGAGATGATACAAACAAATCAAAAATCATTCCATGCTCATGGATAGGAAGAATCAATATTGTTAAAATAGCCATACTGCTCAAAGCATTTTATAGATTCAATGCTATTCTTATCAAACTACCAATGGCATTCTTCACATAATTAAAAAATATTATTCTAAAATTCTTATGGAACCAAAAAGGAGCCCAAATAGCCAAAGAAATCTTAAGCAAAAATACAAACTTGGAAGCATCACATTACTTGATTTCAAACTATAGAAGGCTACAGTGACCAAAAGAGCATGGTACTGGTACAAAAACAGACATATAGACCAATGGAACAAAATGGAGAGCCCAGAAATAAAGTTGTGTGCCTATAGCCATCTGATCTTTGACGCTGACGAAAACAAGTAATGGGATAGATACTCCCTATTCAATAAATGGTGCTAGGATTGCTGGTTGCTGTGTGCAGAAGATAGAAACCAGACCCCTTCTTTACACCATATACAAAAATCAACCCAAAATGGATTAGACTTAAATGTAACAACTAAAACCATAAAAACCCTTGAAGAAGACCTAGGCAATACCATTCTAGACATGGGCCCTGTCAAATATTTCATGACAAAGACATCAAAAGCAATGGCAATAATAATAAAAACTGATAAATAGCACCTAGTTAAACTGAAGAGCTTCTGTACAGCAAAATAACCTATCAATAGAGTAAATAGACAACACACAGAATGGGAGAAAATATTTGCAAACTAGGCATCTGACAAAGTT
Source organism: Gorilla gorilla gorilla (assembly GCF_029281585.2). Lineage (NCBI taxonomy): Eukaryota > Metazoa > Chordata > Mammalia > Primates > Hominidae > Gorilla > Gorilla gorilla. The sequence goes on from NC_073247.2 coordinate 167,206,446, forward strand.
CTAATATCTAGAATCTATAAGGCACTTAAATTAACAAGCAAAAACCAAACAACCTCATTAAAAAGTGGGCAAAGGATATGAACAGACACTTTTCAAAAGAAGACATACATGTGGTCAACAAGCATATGAAAAAATGCTCAACATCACTAATCAATGAAAACCACAATGAAATACCATCTTACACCAGTCAGGATGGCTATTACTAAAAAGTCAAAAATAACAGATGTTGGCAATGGTGCAAAGAAAAGGGAACACTTATACACTGCTGGTGGGAATGTCAGTTAGTTCAGCCACTGTGGGAAGCAGTTTGACCATTCCTCAAAGAACTTAAGACAGAACTACCATTTGACCCAGCCATCCATTATTGGGTATATACCCAAAGAAATATAAATCGTTCTGCCATAAAGACACATGCATGCATATGTTCCTCACAACACTATTCACAACAGCAACGACATGGAGTCAACCTAAATGCCTATCAGTGGTATATGGAATAAAGAAAATTTGGTACATATACACCATGGAATACTATGCAGCCACAAAAAGAATGAGATCATGTCCTTGGCAACAACATGGATGGAGTTGGAGGCCATTATTCTAAGCAAAGTAACACATGAACAGAAAACCAAACACCACATGTTCTCATTTATAAATGGGAGCTAATATTGAGTACACATGGACACAAAGAAGGGGACAATAGACACAGGGGCCTACTTGAGGATGGAGTTTGGGAGGAGGGTGAGGATCAAAAAACTACCTATTGGGTACTATGCTTATTGCCTGTGTGATGAAATAATATGTACGCCACACCCCTGTGACACACAATTTATCTATAGAACCAACCTGCCCCTGTACCTCTGAAACTAAAATAAAAGTAAAATAAATAAAAACCTTTGCCCTTCAACATACAGTAGTAAGAAAATGAAAAGACAAACCACAGACTTGGAGAAAATATTTTCAAACTACATATCTGATAAAGGACTTGTATATAAGCAACTTTTACATCTCAATAGTAAGGAAGCAAACAACCTAATCAGAAATGGGCAAAATATGTGAGGAGACATTTCTCCAAAGAACATATACAAATATCTAACAAGCAAATAAAAAGATGCTCAATTAGCCATTAAGGAAATGCAAATCTAAATCACAATGAGATACTTCTCCACACCCTCAAGAATAGCTACACATTTGAAAAAAACAAAACAAAACGGGGAAATAACAAATATGGTGATGATGTGAAGAAATACATTGCTGGTGGTTCATATAAATCTAATAACTGTAAAACAGTACAGCCCCTTGGGAAAACAGTTTGGCAGAAAATTAAACATACAGTTATAATATGACCAAGTAATTCCACTCATAGGTGTTTAACCAAGAGAATTGAAAATGAATGTCCACCCAAAAACTTGCACACAAATGTTCATAGCAGCTTTATTCACAATAGCCAAAAGATAGAAACAATCCAACTGTTCATCAACTGATGACTAGATAGACAAAATGTAGTATACTGATGCAATGGAATATCACTCAGCTATAAAAAGGAATGAAGTATTTATATATGCCACAACATTAATAAACTTTGGAGACATTATTTAGATGAAATTTTCAGGATAGGCAAATCCATAGGCACAGAAAGTAGATTAGTGGTTGTCTGATGCTGGGAGTAGTAATGAAGACTGACTGCAGATGGGCAAGGAAGATGTCACTGACGTGATGCAAATGTTTTAAAATTAGATTGTAGTGATGGTTGCACCACCCAATAAATTTATAAAATCACTTCAAATATGCAAATTTTATGGCATGTAAATTATCCTAAATACAATATTTAAACACTGTGAGCATCAAGAAAAAAAGAGAACTTTCATCTCCTTACTTTGACAATTTATTAGGGATCATACAGAGGTCATTAGGCTGTTTGTTGTTGTTGCTGTGGTGGTGGTGGTGATAGTAAGGGTTGTGGTTTTCCCATGAGAGTCGAGGGTCATGCAACCATTTGGTCTTTTAAAATAAAATTTTTAAATCAATTAAAAAAGAATATTGCTGGCTTGAAATTTGGAGTAGTCATGGGGCAAAGAGAAGTGGATGGATTTTTTAAAATATTCAGGATGTAGAAGTGACAAGATTTTGTAGCAGTTAGATATAGGGAGTGGGGAAAGGTGAGGAGGCCTCAGACTGAGTATGCTTAAAGTTGAATTCCTGTTGTCCTCCCGAACTGGCTGTCCTGTGCTGCCAATCTCAGTGAATGGATCAGCATCCTGGCACAGAGTTGACATTCATTGATTGCCTTTGGAGTGAATGAACAGAGTATGATGAATAGAGTAAAAATATAGCTAAACAAGGCAGACACCAGGTCCTGCCAAATAGCCAGTACAAAACTCACCATTAAGGTTGGCTCAGCAGATGTCCAGCACAAGTTTCTTCTCACTTTTCAAACCATTTGGGGAATCATGAGGTCTTTCCCTCATCCAGAAGAACACTCACCTACATATCAGCCACTCCTTCCCTAGAACCTACAGGTATGGAGCAGGCTGGGTTTTTTCAAGAGCCTCTTATCCTGTAAATCTTTACACAGGGCAATGGCAGGTGCATATACAGCCCATATGAGCATGGGGAATGCTTGGTGTTATAGAAAGGGGATCACAGTGGTGCCCAACTGATGGATCCGTGTTCAGTTTGCAGGAAGAGACTCTTCCCACCAAAGAGGTTTGTTAATCCTGGGGTCCCCCTCCCAGCCCCTGGAGGCATCAGATACAGCTGTCAGAAACATTGTAAACACCCAGTGATCCACTTGGCTGGTTTTACTGTTGTTCCCAGGGTTGACAAGCAGAAATACAGAACAAATGGTGGTTCCTGAAACAGAGGCCAAAACGAGGAAGTGATCTGTTCCAGTCCAAGCTTCCAAGAAATAAGAACTAGGTGGGGCACACTAAACAAGCCCCCAGACTCAACCACCCCAGTAAACATTCCCTTCATCACACTGGTTATGAGATAAAGTATAAGTTTTTTAAGCCTTATTATAAATAACCTTACTTAACGTCTTCTGGTTGTTGTGAAAATTATAGTATTTTGCATAATATATGTTCACCATTATCATTACCACCAGTTCCTTAATGAGGAGAAACCAGAAGTTGACACCAAAATGTTGATCCATAATGTTTATAGTCCTTCTTTGTCTTTATAGTTAATGTAAAATAAACTGTATGTAATTTTTACTACAGTGTGTCCTGAAAGGGCAAACCAAGCTACAAGCAACTCTAAAAGACTACTACTGTATGGGAGTGGATTATGAAAGTGTTTCTTAAATATGAGAGCTCAAGTTTTTCTTTCAGCGACTGAGTTAGAGCACCCAACTCATTTATCATGAGACTTTTGCTAGGCAGTGTACTATGTCCACTCAACACACATCATTTTAGGCAATCATCTGGTTAAAACGTTTAATAGTATGGCATTCACAAACCCATTCTTCAGAGTTGACATTCAATTAATGGTTTGAATGTCGTTTCCAGGGCAGTCAGGAGTATTTAAAGGCTTTTCCATTGTTTTCCAAAGAGAAAGAAAACTTCCTAGCCTAACTTACCCAGTGCCTTGCTCCAGAGGGGGCAGACAAAGGGTAAAATCTGGGCAGAGAACATTAGTGGATATGAGAACGAAAGAAAGTGCTGCAAGATCTTGCAGACAGCTGAGTTCCACCTTCCCCTCTACTGCCGAACAAAGTGAGGCAGGAAGAGGGTAGGGACTCGCTGAAAGCTAAACACCAAGTCAGTGACAGATCCAGGGCTGTAAAGTCCGACCGAGATTGAAACAATGTACACTGGGCGTCAGTCCCAACGCGAGCTTGCTCCAGCTCTTCCAGCTCTTCCTGAGCGCTAGGCCCATCTGGCCTCACGCTGATCTCCGGGCAGACTCTGTCGCGCAACTGGCACAGATCGTGACGACAACCCTGCGGCAAGGCAGGAGTGGCCTTCTTCTCCGCCAGGGTTAAGGTGAGTACCACCGCCCTTGGGCCCAGCAGCCCGGGTGAGAGCCTCCGCCGCCCACTGCGACAGGCCTGAAAGCGAGCGCCTGGGCAAACCCACCCGTAGCACCCATGGGGACACCCCTTCCCTGACCCACGGGACGGAACCCACCTGTGCTGGAGGTCGTGACTGCTAACTCCGCAGAGTGGGCAGAATTCCAAGCAAGGAGAGTCTCGGGAGGCAGCCTTTCACCCGCCTTTTGCCTTTTCACCCCCAAAACTGTCGGCCCCACGCTCCCCTCCCCCAGCCCGCTGGGGCCCAGCGGAGAGCCTGTAGGCCCCGCCCCACTCCTTCCGGCCGTGCAGGGTGGGTGCCTCTGGCGCCTGGGACTTCGCCCGGTGCTAGGGCGTCAGTCTCCCATTCGGAAGGACTGGGCCGGGGCACTCTATTCAATCGCCTTTAGTGAACATACTTGAAGCCATAGGTGCAGAGATGAGAAAAAACAGGCCCATAAAGCTATAAAACCTGGGTCCCCTGCCTGCCATTTCAGTGCTCCTCCCGAGTCCTCCCACTACGCTTCTATTTATGGTAGTTTATCGAGGTTTACTAGAACTAAAATTCTACTACCTTTCCACCACTTTCTTGAGTTTATGGAAGTCATATACCGCTCATTACTCCCATTGATTCAGCTGAGCATCTTGAACCCAGGGTCCAGATACAGTGCTACATACAGTGAGCACTAGAAGGGAATACCCATTAGGAATGAACACCTTATGCAGGTAAAAATTTAAGAACGATACATATTACAAAGAAGGACCAAAAAGTATACTGAAATAGTATATGCAATGGAAATCCAAGGCAGATTTAAAAAATGAGAGTAAGAACAACAACAAAAAATCAAATGCATATATACTGAAAATGGGAAATTGTGCAGTATTATATTTATTCGAGATTAAAAGTGTTAATCTAATGTCAAAAAAGCAATAAAGGAATTGGTTTGTAGAAGTCAGGATCAACAAAAGAGGAAAAAGCCTCCACACCTTTGCCCTGGAATTCCTTCTGCCATGAATGCTCTTACCCGGCACTTGTTTATTTGGAAAACGGCTACTCGTTATTTTTGACTCAATTTAGATAGCACCTCCTCTGTGAAGCCTTCCCTGTCTTTCCCAGATAAGTTTGTATATTTTTTTTCCCTAGGTCCAGTATGCCCAATGGATCTCGTACAGGTCTCAAGAGTACCACTTACTCTAGATTATAATTTCTCTTTCTGCATGTCTTTGTCCTCTAATGAATAAGTAGCTTCTTGAGAGCAGAAAACTTGTGTTTTTCATATTTGTTCTCCAAGCACAGAGTCTAAAATGTCTATATATTTAATAAATATTTGTTAAAAAATTTCTAGAACCAGTGTGTAAACAAAAGGACATATCCAGAGTGTGAATGTAACATAAAGAGGAAAAACTAAGTACAATGAGAATCTAGATTTAGTCTGGCTGGTATTCATTCATGCAATAAACATTAATGAGTGCCTACTGTATGCCAGGCACTGTACTAAGATCTGGGTGTAAAATGATAAACAAAGCCCAGATATAGTCCATGCCCTTATGCCCTTATGTTTAAAGAACAAGTTGGAGTTGGCCAGGCAAATGGGAAAATAAAAAAAGTTTTGGGCAGAAAGAACAGCATGATCCAATGTCCTGTAACAGGAAGATTATAACTGTAGCAATTAGAGTGAATGAGCTCACTAAAGCTAAGCTGAAATCAACACAAAGTACTCAGAAAAGGCAACAGGTTGATAGACAATACCTGTTTGTTTGAGTCAGTAAAAGAAGCAAGTTTCCTTAATAATAGTAACCAACATTTATAAAATGTGCACTATATGCTAAACACTGGGCTAAGTGTTTTATATCAAACACTTAAGGTAGATGATATTATTTCTACTTTAAGGATAAGGCAACTGAGGCCCAGATAGGTTAAGCAATTTTCACCAGGATCACATGGCAGTTAAATTTCAGAGCTGAGATTCAAACCTAGGTAATTTGGCTCCAGACTCTAGGGAGCCTGGATATTTTATTTTTAATAAAATATAAATTTTACTTGTAATAAAAGTCAGATATTTTACTGTTTCCTCTGTGTGTGTGTGTGTGTGTGTGTGTAGCAGGTCACATGGTGTATGGCACAGAGTGGAACTTCTTAATATTTTTGGAATGAATGAATAGCTGAATAAAAGCAATAGGTACAAATGTGCTAGAAAACAAAATAGAAAAAAACAATAGTATCTGGGTCTTTTTATGTTCCCGCCACACCAGCTGTTCCTAGAACACACCAAACTTGTTCTTGTTCTGCTTCCAAAATATAATCTGCTCATGCATTTGTCCCTCACTGTACAGCTAACATTCCGGACCAGAGTTTGGCTTTTTTTTTTTTTTTTTTCTGTGAAGGGTCAGCTGGTAAATATTTTAGGCTTTTTGAGTCACATACAGTCTTTGTCTCCAGGTATTAAATTCTGCTTTCATAGAGTGAAAGAATTCACAGACAATACATAAATGAATGCGTGTAGGTATGTTCCAATAAAAGTTTATTTACAAAAACAGACAAGAGGCAGGATTTGCCCTGTGGGCAATAATTTTTAGACCCTTGCTCTAGGCCAAATTATCACCATCTCTTGCATGGACTACTGTATTAAATGATGTCTGAGAGCCATCATCTTTGACTAACATCTACACCTTTGTTTTATCAGCATCTCAGCGAAGCTTTAGTGATCTCTAATCATATTCATAACCTTGAGTTCTTGAAATGTGGTTAAAACTATGTGTTAATTGTGATTTTGAACTTTGATTTGTCAAAGATGGTCTTTAAAAGAACTAACTACTAGTGATCTTTGAGAGTTAAAAAATTAAAGAAGGAAGATTTATTATAAAAGTAGTGACTTTTAGCCAGAAAATAAATATTCTGGACACAGTGCAATGTTGAATTTGGCTGAAGCTTTGGTCTATGACAAGAATCCTGCTAGGTACTCTATAGAGAAACAAATCAATGCTAAAACTTTTCAGAAATCATCTAGACCATACAAAATTTTCCTCACCTACTCATGGACAAAAATTTGGTAAAGCTGAAGGGTATATTAATTTGTGTTTGGGTTTATGAACATTTCTGACCCCGGGGGTATGAACATTTCTGACTCTCAACAGAAATGTGATTCAGCATAAACGTAGTAACCTATACAATTAATTTTGCAGTGAAGAAGTATTAATTAGGACTCATTAGTTAAAAGTTATCAAAACCTACCTGAAACTAACAAGCAAAAGAGAGAAGTTTATGGTAAGATAATAAGGTGTTTCACAGAACTCAAGAAGGATTAGAACAATCAAAACTTTTAAAAAGGCAAGGTTTAGTTAGGCCTCAAGAATCGTCAAAAACAAGGATTCCAGTGACATTGACTCTATCATTCTTTTACCCCTATTCTTCCCTGCACATTTATCTGGGGTCTCCCTCTCTCTCTCTCTCTCTCTCTCTCTCTCATCCCCTCGTTCCCTCCCTTGCTTTCCTCCCCACTCCTCTCAAGCTCTTTTTGTTTCCCAAGTCCATGTAACAGTAAATACGGTTACGGACACCTTCCTAGATTTTCATATTACAGATTCAACCACTGAAGAGAGACACTAAGCCATATCAGGTCCTCTGAAAAGCAAATCTACAGATCTATCGTGGGTAATGGCTGGCAAGATAAAGAGGAGATTACAGTACAGCTCTATGGAAGTCTCAACCACTCCAACAGAGACTGCTAATTAGAGGAATCCTGCGTTAGACAGAAACAGCCCTAGTATACCTCTTGTGCTCAGAGATTGGCTGGAGATGCCTGGGAAGGGAATGGCCTTGGATCAAATGATGCAAAAATAATCCCAAAAGTGCTCCAGCTGGAGACTGTTAGCTGACTCCACTCCTCATAGTAGGTTTTCCCTTGAAAGATCTGAGAGGCACTCCCTGGTTGCCATAGACCTTTATGGTCCTATCTCCATAAATCTATGAGGGATTTATTGGCCAAGTTTGAGACTGGTGGCCACCTAAGACCAATCAACTGTAGCTAGGTGAGCGATGTCACATATACCAAAGGATAATTTTCTCAGTTTTCCTGGGGCTGAGGAATTCCCTGTAATGTGCTAAAACCACAACACTTCAGGGCAAACTAGGATGCTTAGTTATTTTATTAGTACCCATGTTAATAGGGGTGGGAAAGTTAAAACTGTCCGGTAATATCCTACTATATAAACAATTGTACTTTACTGCATTTATGGAGGAAATTCTATGTATAGTGGTTTTATTGGATTAGGATAATTTATAAAGGTCTCAGAAGAATTCCCTTGAAGATGACAAAAGTTTCATACTTTAATTCTTGCATGCTGGTTCCCTTGTGCATTTATACATTCTTCCTCAATCTAGAATGCTCCTCTCACTGCAACCTCCCTCTCCTCAACCTTGTCCTCACTGTTAGAAATGCTTCTTGCCCATTTCTCTAGTTTCCACATGGAATTATTTCTCTAAATTAAGATTAAATCACATAATAAATGCCAAGCACATATCATAGGACATGGCATAAAATAGGGGCTTGTATCAGTCAAGGTTCTTAGTTGCATGCAACAGAAGCTGAAGCTGACTGATTTAAGCAGGAAAAAAAGTTATGTTGGGAATAACACTGGATCAGCACTCTTGCCGTTAGAAACATCATAAAACTGCATAAAATATGCAAGGAAACTGTTTAAAGATATTGAGCAATAGTCAGCCCATGATTTTGATCCCCAGGAAAAGAGAAACTCACAAATCAAGCCCCAAGACTGCCTTAGCTCTTTGCCTGGTGACTATTTTCTGATCCCAGCATCAAGAGCTAGATTCCAAGCTGAGCTTGCAGTCTCATTGAACGAAGGAGGAAAAGATCAGAGCTCAGGGTAGCAGAAGCATCTGAAATCTATGGAGCAAGGCATTAGAGAAGACAATCTGTGCAGATGTTGGGACGGGTAAACATATGTCTTGGGGTTTCCAGCAAAACTTTAAAAAGAGGAGGAGTTATAGAACTTCTTGGTTTCAAGACTAACTATAAAACTACACTTATCAAAACAGTGTGGTATTAGAGTAAGAAATAACAAATAAGTCAATAAAATAGCTCAGAATCCAGTAATAGGCCTACATATATTATGGTCGTATATTTCTTTGTTTTTAACCTTCTATTTGGAAATAATTGTCAATTCACAGGAAGTTTCCAAAAAATACAGGGAGACCTCGTGTACCCTTTACACAATTTCCTCTGATGGTAAAGTCTTGCCTAACTCTGGTACAATATCAATCCAGGAAATTTACATTGGTAAAATCCACAGAGCATATTTGAATTTTACCAGTTACACATGCATATGTGTGTGTGTAGTTGTATAAAATATTATATGTGTAACTTTGTATAATGACCACCACAATTAAAATGTAGAACATTTCCATTGCCACAAGCTTTCTCATGCTGCCCCTTTATAGCCACACTCACTTCCCTTTCTCCTCCTCAACACCTGGCAACCATTAATATGTTCTCCATCTCTATAACTTTGTCATTTCAAGAATGCTATATTAATGGAGTCAGGCAATATGTAACCTTTTGGGATTGGCTTTTTTTCTACTCAGCTTAACTCCCTTTAGATCCATCTAAGTTGTGTGTGTCAATAGTTGATTCTTTTTTATTGTTGAGTGGTGTTTCATGGTATGTATGTATCAGAGTTTGTTCAACCAATAACCCACTGAAGAACATTTGAGCTGTTTTCAGTATTTTTCTATTATCAGTGAAGCTTCTATGAGCATTCTTGTACACATGTGTTTTTTTGGGAATACCAGTTTTAATTTTTCTGGCCTAAATGCCCAGAAGTATGTTTCCTGGGTTATATGCTATTTGCATATTTAATATTTTAAGAAACTACAACACCGTCTTCCAGAGTGGCTGTACCATTTTATATTCTCACCATCAATGTATGAAAGATCCAGCTTCCATGCAACCTTTCCAGCATTTTGTATTGTATTTTTTATCTTAGCTATTTTTTATGTCAGGTATTCTGACAGGTCTGTGGTGATATCTAATTGTGATTTTAATTTGCCTTTCTCTGATGATGAATGATATTGAACATATTTTCATGTGCTTATTTTCTATCTGTATATAATCTTTGGTGAAAGGTTTCTTCATGTCTTTTGCCCATTTTCTACTTGGATTGTTCAGCATTTTTTATGGTTGACTTTTGAGAACTTTATATATTTAACATACTAATTATTTGTTAGATATGTGGTTTACAAGTATTTTCTCCCACTCTGTTGCTTGTCTTTTCATCCTCTTAAGACAATATTCTGCAGAGTAAAAGTTTTGAATTTTGAGGAATCCAATCTACCAAGTTTTTTTATGGATTGCGCTTTAGATGTCAAGTCTTGGAGCCCTTTACTGAAACCTATATCCAAAGATTTTATCATGTTTTTTAAAAAAGTTTTATAGTTTTGTGGCTTGCATTTAAGTCCATTATCCATTTTCAGTGACTTTTTTTGGTAAAGTATCAAATTTAGGTTGAAGTTCATACTTTTGCCTATAGATGTTCAGTTGCTCCAGGACTATTGCTTGAAAGGCTATCCTTACTTTTTTTTTAACTTGCTTTTTCACATTTGTCAAAAGTCAGTTGGGCAAATTCGTGAGGGTCTGTTTCTATTTTTTTGTATTTGGTTCCATTGATCTAAGTGTCTATCCCTCAGCCAATACAATGCTGTCTTATTACTTTAATTATTTATATCATTACCAATGCCTTTGAACAGGGAAATTCTCTTAAACCACTGAAAGTTGAAGAAAATGAACCTCAAACTCTACCTCATACCATAAATAAAACTCAACTTAGAATTAATCATAGACCTAAACATAAATGCTGAAATTGTTAAGCATAAGGAAGAAAACGTGGGAGAATATCTTCATGATCTTGTGTTAGGCAATTGTTTCTCAAAATAGAAAAAAAATCATTAACCATAAAAGTTTAAAGTGATAAACTTCATTAACATTAAAAACTTCTGCATGTCAAAGACATTGTTATGAAAATGGAAATATAAGCCATGGACTAAATACAAAATATTTATAATACCTATATCTTACAAAAGTAAGGTATCTATAATACATATAGAACTCTTAAAATCAAACATAAAAACACAAACAAACCCAATTAGAAATGGGAAAAAGATTTAAACATATACTTACAAAAGAAGATGTACGAATGGCCAATAAACATATGAAAAGATGTTCAACATCATTTACTCTTGAACTGCAGGAAAAGCTAAATCACAAAGACACAACACTTCACACAAGCTATAACATTTAAAAAAGAATGATACTACCAAGTGTTGATGATGATGTGGAGCATTTTGAGTTCTCATACATTGCTGATGGCAAAATAAAATGGCACAATTGCTTTAGAAAACTGGTTAGCAGATTCTTATAAAGTTAAACACACTTTATAAGATTCTTAGTTAAACACACTTTAGCAGATTCTTATAAAGTTAAACACACTTTCCCTATGACTCAGTAATACCACTCCTAAGTATTTACCCAAGAGAAATGGAAATATATACTCATACAGTCTTCTGCACAAATTTTTACAGCAGTTTTATTTGTAATAGCTCCAAACTGCAAATAATTCAAAACATGCAAATTGATAATAAACTATACATCCATAAAATGGAATACTACTCACCCATATAAAATAATTACTCGAAAGCAACAAACGTAGATGAACCTCAAAAACATTATACTCAGCTAAAGAAGCTAGACACAAAAGAATACATACTGTATGACAATTTATATAAAATTCTAGAAATTCCAAAATTAAATTATGCTGGTAGAAAGTAGAATAATGGTTTCCTGGAGCAGAGGGGTTGTGTATTCACTGGAAGGAGTAATGACAAAACCCTTTGGAGTGATGATAATGTTCTGTATCTTGATTGTGTTGTTGGTTACACAGTGTATACATTTGTCAAAACTCGTTGACCTGTATAGTTAAGATCTGCACATTTAACTATATATAAACTATACTTCAATAAAAATTAAGTTAGAAAAAACAGATATTTGGTGGCTAACAGAATTATCATGAATCGTGGAGAACCAGGCATGTGCTGGGTGTCTAGGACCACCAACCAAAAATTCACTGCACAACTGGTGTGACGAGGAAACCTCTTTTACTACCACAAAGGACTAGATGCTACTATATATACCAGTGCTATTTCTACAACAGAAAATCAACTTTACTGCAGCCAGTAATGCCAATGGCTGCCACTTCTATGCTGGAAACCCGATTTGCCAACTATTATTGTTCACAGAGTCAGTATGACTGCAAGAACATGCAAGAACAGCTAAGTTTTGTGATCAAACTCTGTCACTATCATTATCTTCAGTTTATTCTGCTTATGTGATTCTGAATTGTTTTTAACTTTTGTTTTAGCAGACATTCTATGCACATCTTGTACTATAAATCGCTTAAATCCATTTTGGATTTAAGTCAAGAAATGCATACAACAATGAAGTATATTCTAGTCATCAAACCATATTAATTTTTTCTCATATTACCTATTACATTTTTTCCAGTCTTACTGTTGGTGAGGCAAGAACCCTGGGCTCTGGAGTCAGACAAACATAGGTTTTAATCCTGGTCTACTCACATTGTCTACTCCATCCTTCCTGGATTTTCCTTTGTTCTACCACTCTCCCACTTCCATGAGTTTTCTTCTCCCTGAACATTCCTCTTTGTTTCAACTATTTCTCATAAAATGAGTTGGGCTATCATCATATGCCAACAGGAAAAAATGTGTCTTCAAGAGTCTGTAGGCCAAGTTACCAAATGATGTCCTCTCTACTCTGGTAGTCAGGGTGATATCAGCAAAGGTCCCCTCATTTCAGTATGGTCAAAGATTTATTTGAAATTCAGTGTATTACCAGCAATGCTTGGCCCAACTTCTCTAGTATGACTGACTTCCTGAGCAAGAGACTCAATATATCTGGGGCTCCAGAGCAGCCAAAGGTATTCAAGGGTCTCTTCATTTATACCGTATCTTATTACACAATGTCTATGCATCTGAGAAAGGAACTTCACCAACAGAGCAGTGCAGAAGACCCCGACATGGGTTCCCTGCCGTGCTTTTACTACAAACTCACAGAAGCCAAAGGCTACCCGCAAAGGGCAGGTGGGTGGTCCTCACTATCAAGTCAGTATCTCTGGAGTATAGGGCCACCTCCTGTAACAGGCATTAAGGTCAACAGGCTTCATGTAGAAGCAATTTCAAACCAACACCTGTGCTTGGCAGAGCGTGATGGGCATTCAGAAAAACCCTCACTGTGCACTTTTCACACTCTAAAGTCAGACTGTTGGGGCTATAAAATACATGTGATGCAAAGTATAATAACTTTCAGAGGACTAACAAGAAATTATAATATCACTGCTTTTGGAAAATAGATTCTAGTGGCCCTAGGGCATGTTTCATCCCTGAAGGATTGTGGGTGTTGAAAACAAATCACTACCTGCAGTTAAAGTGAGAACTCCATGCTGTAAAATCAATGTTAACCAGACATCCTACACTTATGTGATTTGTCTTAATTAGAGTTTGAGCTCCATAATTCACTGTCTCAGGGGCTTATTCTGGCTGTATCCCTCAAGTTTGCACAGCCAACCCCACCTTCATTCTGTAGTGGAACCCAAATAGGATCCTATGTATTGGAGCCATGTCTGCTAAGTAAAAATAAAAATGGAGATACCTAGGGCATGACTTTGCACTACAGGCTGAAAATGCTGCAGTTTGTGCAGAAAGCAGTACTTGTAAACATTTCTACAAATCAAGAATTAGAAGAGGAGAAAATAATAATGTGGATCATCACAGTGTCCTGGAAGGTTCCCCTCCAAGTTTCTTCATATTTAAAAGATAGCAGTCTCTCAAAATGTTAAATTATCTGAAGATGATACTTTTATCAGTAACTTCTTGAGTCAAGCAGACCAACAGATGGGTCTGTAAATTTGGAAGCAAAGACCCAAGTGGGACCATAAAGAAACATTTATAACAGATATCCAGCATTCATTAAGGGGTCTCAATTAAACCACTGCCTTTGCTAGAACTCCATACATATGATATTGCATTTTTCATCATATATTAGGATTGCTTTCCCCAAGTATATGATATCAAGAGCTAAGAGAAATATCAACCAATTGTTTTGGAATCCCCAGCTAGGCCAAACAGAATCCTATATCCTGATTCCCATCACTGAACCTCACAGTGGGGCTGACTTCTGATGTGCAGCTGATTGATTGCTGTCACATCCTTACCTATATGTCTGTGGCCTCACAGACCTCTAGCAACTTAAAGGATACTGGGCCAAATTTCACAAATTAATGGCCCATTTCAGGGATTGAGTATATAAAAGTAAATAATATATTCAGATTACCTAGGATCTTCTTTTCTTTATGGCTATTGCCCTCTATGACTCTATTTATCCATGAACTTCATTGCTTCTTAGAATCATTTTCCTGAATCACAGTGTCCAAAATGAAAGTCCACATTTTTTTCAACAGAGGAATGGGCACTTTTCTGAAAATAAGCCATATCATATTGAAATACAGTTACACAAAATATGTGAAGATACCTTATTTAAATCATTTCTTAGAATTATAGAATTTTAGAGAGAAAGGAACTTTATGCACTTTTTATTGAACTTGTTTTGATTTAGTTAAGCTCTCTCATTTTACAGATGTGGAAACTCATACTCCAAAATATTATGAACAATTTTGCCCCTGTATTCACCTGTTACCAGTTACTGCTCTATCTGATGCTGTTTTTGTCTTCAGTAGAACTGACTCGCCCTGAATTTTTCATGTTTTAGTTAGAACTTGTCATTGCTTACTTGTGGGTCCAGACGCTAGTCCAATATGCATCAGAAGAACTTGCAGGTGGTTTATTTTCTTTCCAATTGCTCTTGAAGAGACAGTTTTGCTGATTTCTGCATTTCAAAACCTATCTAGTACCAGACATTTCATGAAGAAGATCAAAAGCTCTCACTCTAAGTGAAACAAAATTTGGTTTAATTAATAGCTGTGTAAGCTTAGGCAAGTTACTTAACCTCTCTGTGTCTTAGTTTTTGCATCTGGGAGATAAGGTTAATGACACATACCTTGCAGGATTAACGTGTGAATTAAGTGAGATAGTGAATGTAAAGCACCTGGCTCAGATTTAGAGTGTAATAAATCATTGCAGTTTTTCTTATCTATTAAACACAATATTGGGAAAAGCATTATTTGGCTTTTTAAAAAACATTCCTTGTTAGATAGGAGGCTGCTTTTTTCCTTTTTGAGTCTTCAGTGCAAATAAAAATGTGGGAAAATGTGCAGCAAAATGGTTTATTTTTGGCATTTGTCTGTTTAAGAGAGTTCCTCAGCTACTTTAGCAATTCAATTAATGCGCCTCTTCTCTCCAGGGATTCATCTGGCATTTATTTACAATGAGTTTCCTTTTCAACTAACTACCATGCACCAGGTAACCTGAGCATATCTACAAATCTTTTAACAAAATTGTTATACAAATAATGTATGTTTTAGATGAAAAACTAGAAATTACAGAAAAACACAAATGAAGAAAAGTTAAATATTTATACTTTTACCACTTTCTTACAGAAATACACTATTTACCTATCTGTATCTATATAATCTATATTTGCATCTATCATCTATTTATCTATCTATCTATCATCTATCTATCTATCTATCTATCTATCTATCTATCTATCTATCTATCTATCATCTATACATCTATTTGTGGCCATAGCAACACTACAAAATCCCTTTTAAAATGATCAGTTTGCCTCTGGCAAGAGACTTCATAATGTAGTATTTTCACTGATTAGTTTCATATGTTATTTAGCAGGCCTGATAACAGTGTATAATAGCAAATAAATTTTAATGAAGTAGACAGTTTAAATTGTGCAATGACAGTAATTTAATAGTCCAGGATAATGAACTTAATAGACTACAGCAGAGTATTTCTTCCTTTTTGTTTTGTTCATTCAACAAATGTTTATTAAACACCTACTATATGCCTATTCTGAGAATAGAACGTGGAATAACATAGAAATGGCTACTGGCAAGAAAGTTACATTCTAGTACAAACGTAAATTTCTTCTCTTAATACAATGTGATGCAATGCAAAAATGAAACACAGAATAGTTGAGTCAATTCATCTAAGTCACTAAACTATAAAAGGAAACAGGAAAATAAAAGGAGCTATTAACTTTATTCCACATTTCACAGCTTTGAGGCATCTTTTTAAAACACTTTTTTGATCAATTTTTTAAATTTTAATTGACAAATAATTGTGTATATTTATGAGGTACAATGTGATGCTTTGATTTATGTATACATTGTAGAAAGATTCAATCAAGCTAATTAAAATGGAAAATTCTAAACCTGTACTAGAGAGAATGATACACTGATCCCCATATACCTATCATTCAGCTTCAACTATTCAATTAATGGCAAATTTTGTTTCATCTAGATTATTTTGAAGCAAGTCCCTTATATTTTATCTTTTCATCTGTAAATGTTTAGGATGTACCTATAAAAGATAAAAACTGTTTTATTCAATATAACCACATGCAATTATTACAACAATTTTCCCCTGATATCAAATATATAGTCAGTATCTTAATTGGTCATTATGTTTTTTAAATCTCTTTGAATAGATATTTCCTCTCCTTCCTTACTTTTTTTCTCGTTATTTATTTGTTGAAGGGTTTTTTTTGTTTCCCACAGTCGGTCAGTTTTGCCTATGAAAATGTTTTTAAACAACTTTGTTGAGATATAATTCACTTATAGTAAATCCAGTATATCCACAGAGTTGTGTATCCACCATCACAATCAAGTTTAGAAAATTTTCATTACCCCAAAAACAAACCCTGCATCCCTTAGCCATGACACCCCAACATCACTCCCTACCACTGGCAACCACTAATTCATTTTCTGTCTATTATTCCAGACATTTTATATAAATCAAATAATACAATGTGGTCCTTTGTAACTGTATTATTTCACTGAGCATAATGTTTTCAAGGTCAATTCATGTTTCATTTCATTTCTTTTCATGGCTGAAGAGTATTTCATTATATGGATAAACCACATTTTGTTTATCTTTTTATTGGTTGATATGCATTTGTGTCGTTTCTACTTTTGGCTTTTGTGAGTAATTCCACTATGAACATTCATATACAAGATATTTTGTGTAAATACATTCTCATTTTTCTAGGGATGGAATTGCTGGATTATATGGTAATTCTATGTTTAACCAATTGAGGAACTGCCACACTATTTTCCACAATGGCTACACAATTTTACATTCTTACTGGCAACTTATGAGGTCTCCAATTTATCCACATCCTCTCCAACACTCATTTTAGTCGATTTCCTTATTATTATTGTAACTAACCTAGAGGAGGTGAAGTGGTATCACATTATAGTTTAGATTTTTATTTCTCTAGGGACTAATGATGTTGAGCATCTTTTTATTTGCTTATTGTTCATTTGAATATGTTATTTGGAGGAATACCTATGCAAATCCTTAGCCCAGTTTTAAATTGGCTTATTTTTCATTTTATTGTTGAGTTGTAAGAGCATTTTACATATTCTAGATACAAGATCTTGTCAGATATATGATTTGCAAAATTTTTTCCCATCTGTGAGTAGTCTTTTCACTGTCCTGATGGTGTCTTTTGAAGCATACTAGTTTTTAATTTTGATGTTGTTGAATTTATCTATTTTCGCCTTTTGTTGCTTGTACTTTTGGTGTTATATCTAAGAAACTACTGCGCACACTATAGTCATAAGGAGTTACACCTATGTTTCTTCTAAGAGTTTTATATTTTAGCTCTTACATTTATATCTTTGATACATTTTTAGTTAATTTTTATATATGATGAGATGTAAGGGTTCAACTTCATTCTTTTATATTGTCGGCATGTTTTCAGTGTCCTGTTTTTTTAGCCAAAAATTACCACGTAAGTAAGTGTTCCCTCAGTTCAATTATCTCAACTCAATATGACCTGAGAAAGCATTAGAATTTGATAGGGAGCAGAGGTTTCAAATCATTCTACCCCAAAGCTCCTTCATCTGAAGCCAGAGCTGGTATATCTTTCTTTTGTTAAATTGACAGATAAAATTATATGTATTTATTGTGTATAGTATGATGTTTTGAAGGATATATACATTGTGGAATGGTAAAATCTACATAATTAACAAAAGTGCATTATCACACATAGTTATCATATTCGTAGTGAGAATGCAACATCCACTCTCTTAGCAATTTTTCAAGAATACAACATATTGTTATTAACTATAGTCACCATACTGTACGATAGAACTTATTCCTCCTATTTAACTGTAATTTTCTATTCTTTAACCAACATCTCTCCACCTGCCCCCTGTAACCAACCACCCTGCCCTCTAGGTAGCCACCATTCTATTCTACTTTAATGAGATTAACTTGTGGATTTCACACGCATGAGATCATGCAGTATTTGTCTTTCTGTGCCTGGCTTATTTCACCTAACATAATGTCCTCCAGGTTCATCCATGCTGTGACAAATAACATGATTTCCTTTTTTATGGCTAAATAATATTCCAAAGTGGTACTGGAATAATATTTCAAGTGGTATATATGCCACTTTTTAAATCCATGCACTCATTGATGGACACTTAGTTTTATTCCATATCTTGGCTATTGTGAATAGTGCTGCGATAAACATGGGTATGCAGATATCTCTTTGACATACTGATTACATTTTCTTTGGATATATACCCAATAGTGGGATTGCTGGATCATATGCTAGTTCTTTTTTAATTTTTTTAATTTAATTTAATTTTAAGTTCTGAGATACATGTGCAGAACATGCAGGTTTGTTACATAGGTAAATGTGTGCCATGGTGGTTTGCTGCACCTATCAACCCATCATCTAGGTATTAAGCCCCACATGTATTATCTATTTATCCTGATGCTCTCCCTCCCACCCCCCAACAGGCCTGTTATGTATTGTTCCCTTCCCTGTGTCCATGTGTTCTCATTGTTCAGCTCCCACCATGATTGAGAACATGCAGTGTTTGATTTTCTGTTCCTGTGTTAGTTTGCTGAAGATGATGACTTCCAGCTTCATCCATGTCCCTGCAAAGGACATGATCTCATTCCTTTTTATGGCTGCATAGTATTCCGTGGTGTATATGTACCGCATTTTCTTTATACGGTCTATCATTGATGGGCATTTGGGTTGATTCTATGTATTTGCTATTGTGAATAGTGCTGCACTGAACATACACGTACACGTATCTTAATAACAGAATGATTTGTATTCCTTTGAGTATATACCCAGTAATGGGATTATTGGGTCAAATGGTATTTCTGGTTCTAGCTCCTTGAGGAATTGCCACACCATCTCCCACAATGGTTGAACTAATTTACATTCCCGCCAACAGTGTAAAAGTGTTCCTATTTCTCCAAGCAATTGCAACAAAGGCAAAAATTAACAAATGGGGTCTAATTAAACTAAAGAGCTTCTGCACAGGAAAAGAAACTACCATCAGAGCGAACAGGCAACCTAAGAATGTGAGAAAACTTTTGCAATCTACCCATCTGACAAAGGTCTAATATCCAGGAACTTAAACACATTTACAAGAAAAAAATCAAAAAGTGGTCAAAGGACATGAACAGACACTTCTCAAAAGGAGATATTTACGTGGCCAACAAACATATGAAAAAATCTCAACATCACTGATCATTAGAGAAATGCAAATCAAAACCACAATGAAATACCATCCCACACCAGTCAGAATGGTGATTATTAAAGGGTCAAGAAACAACAGATGCTGGCAAGGCTTTTTAAAATTTTTTGAGGAACCTCTGTATTATTTTCCATAGTTAGTATACTAATTTACCTTCCCACCAACAGTGTGCCAGGGTTTCCTTTTTTCCACATCCTCACCAACACTTGTTATCTTTTGTCTTTTTGGTAATAGCCATCCTAATAGGAATGAGGCAATATCTCATTGTGGTTTTGCTTTGCATTTCCCTGATGGTAATGATGTTGAGTATTTTTTCATATACCTGTTGACCATTTGTATGTCTTTTTTTGAGAAACATTGATTCAGGTCTTTTGCCCATTTTTTTTCTTTTTTTTGTTTTCTTTTTTGTTTTTTTGTTATTGTTTCTTTTTTGTTATTATACTTTAAGTTCTAGGGTACATGTGCACAACGTGCAGGTTTGTTACATGTGCCATGTTGGTGTGCTGCACCCATTAACTCGTCATTTACATTAGGTATTCCTCCTAATGCTATCCCTCCCCCCTCCCCGCACCCCCTGACAGATGCCAGTGTGTGATGTTCCCCATCCTGTGTCCAAGTGTTCTGGTTGTTCAATTCCCACCTATGAGTGAGAACATGCAGTGTTTGGTTTTCTGTCCTTGTGATAGTTTGCTGAGAATGATGGTTTACAGCTCCATCCATGTTGCCACAAAGGACATGAACTCATCCTTTTTTATGGCTGCATAGTATTCCATGGTGTATATGTGCCACATTTTCTTAATCCAGTCTCTCATTGATGGACATTTGGGTTGGTTCCAAGTCTTTGCTATTGTGAATAGTGCTGCAATAAACATACGTGTGCATGTGTCTTTATAGTAGCATGATTTATAATCCTTTGGGTGTATACCCAGTAATGGGATCACTGGGTCAAATGGTATTTCTAGTTCTAGATCCTTGAGGAATCACCACACTGTCTTCCACAATGGTTGAACTAGTTTACAGTCCCACCAACAGTGTAAAAGTGTTCCTGTTTCTCCGCATCCTCTCCAGCACCTGTTGTTTCCTGACTTTTTAATGATCGCCATTCTAACTGGTGTGAGGTGGTATCTCATTGTGGTTTTGATTTGCATTTCTCTAATGTTTTGCCCATTTTTAAATCAGGTTATTTGTTCTCTTGCTATTGACTTGTGTGAGTTCCTTACTTCCTTATTAGATACATAGTTTGCAAATATTTTCTCTCATTCTCTCCACTCTGTTTATTTCCTTTGCTATACAGCAACTTTTTAGTTTGATGTAATCCCATTTGTTTATTTTCACTTTTGTTGCCTGTGCTTTTGAGGCCACTGTGTAGCTTTTCCCATATGTTTTCTTCTAGTAGTTTCATAGTTTCATTCTGTTAGGCTTACAAAAAACATCGTATAGTTATAACAGGTTGTTTTAAGCTGACAGCAACTTAACTTTGATAGCCAAAAAACAAACAAACAAACAGAAACCTACAGTTTTACCCCATTCTTCACTCCCACATTTTGAATTTTTTGATGTCACCATTTACATATTTTAATATTGCATATCCCTTAACAAGTTATAGTTATTATATTTGATAATTTAGTCTTTCAATCATCATACTAAACATATGAGTGATTTACATGCCACCATTACCATATTATTCTGAATTTGACTATGTCCTCACTTTTACTAGAGAATTTTATACTTTCAAATGTTTTCATGTTACTCATTAGAGTTCTTTCTTTTGCAGCTTGAATAATTCCCGTTAACATTTCTTGTATGACAGGTCTGATGGTGTTAAACTCCCTCAGCTTTTGTTTGTCTGAGAAAGTCTTTATATTTCCTTCATTTCTGAAGGATAGTTTTGCTGGTATAGTATTATTGGTTGACAGTGGTTTTTTTTCTTTTCAGCACTTTGAATATATCATCCCATTCTATGCTGGCCTACAAGGTTTCTTCTGAGAAGTTCACTGCTAGGCATATTGGAACTCCCTTATATAGTATTTGCTTTATTTTTCTTGCTGCTGATTTCAGGATCCTTTTTTGTCTTTGATTTTTAATAGTTTGGTCATAATATTCTTATTTGGATTGAATCTGACTGGAGACTTTTCACCTTCCTGTACCTGGAGATTTATATCTTTCTCCAGATTTGGAAATTTTTCTATTATTTCTTTGAATAAGCTTAGATCCCTTTCTCTTTCTCTTCCCGTTCATGAACCCCTATAATCTGAACATTTGCTCTTTTGATGCTATCCCATAAATCTCAGAAGCTTTCTTTATTCCTTTTTATTCCTTTTCTTTTTTCTCCTTTGAGTGTATTTTTTTAATTTCAACTTTTATTTTAGATATGGGGGTACATGTGCAGGCTTGTCACATGGGGATTTGTGTGATGCTGAGGCTTGGGGTACAGATCCTATCACTCAGGTAGTGAGCATAGTACCCAGAAGGTACCTTTTCAACCCTCACCCCTCCTTCTCTCCCTGCTCCAGTAGTCCACAGGGTCTATTGCTGTCATATTTATGTCCATGTGTGCTCAGTGTTTGGCTCCCACTTTTAAGTGAGAATATGCAGTATTTGGATTTCTGTTTCTGTGTTAATTCACTTAAGATTGTGGCCTACAACTGTATCCATATTTCTCCAAAGGACATGATTTCATTCTTCGATATGGCTGCATAGTATTCCATGTTGTATATGTACTATTTTTTTTTATCCAATCTGCCATTGATGGGCACCTGGGTTGATTCCATGTCTTGGCTATTGTGAATAGTGCTGTGATGAACATATGAGTGCATGTGTCTTTTTGGTTTATGATTTATTTTCCTCTGGATATATACCCAGTAATGGAATTGCTGGATCAAATGGTAGCTCTGTTTTTTAAGTTTTTTGAGAAGTCTCCAGACTGCTTTCCACAGGGCTGGACTAATTTACATTCCCATCAATGGTGTATAAGCATTCCCTTTTCTCTGCAGCCTTACTAGCATCTGCTGTTTTTTTGACTTTTTAATAATAGCCGTTCTGACTGTATATTTTTGAATAATCTTTCTTCAAATTCACATTCTTTCTTCTGTTTGATCAATTCAGCTGTTGATTCTCTCTATTGCATTTTTATTTTATTAATTGCATTTTTAGTTATAGGATTTATTTTTTATTGTTAATTTTAATTTTTGTGGGTACATAGTTGGTGTATATATTTATGGGGTACATGAGATATCTTGATACAGGCATGTAATGTGTAATAATCACAACAGGGTAAATGGGATATCCATCTTCTCAAGCATTTATCCCTTGTGTTATAAACAATACAACTACACTCTTTTACTTATTTTTAAATGTTCAATTTAATTATTATTGACAAATTTATTAATATAGGTACACTTATTAGAGATTATGGATTTAGTGCATTAGCTTGTACAGAAGGAAGTAACTCTAACAGCTTCTTTGGCTAGTTGACTAAAATTTGGACTGAATGGCAGCCTACATTTAAATCAGTTGAGATGTTAGAACTTTCATGACATCATGTAGAGGAAGGAATACGAAAGCTTAGGGAGATAGGAATGATGGAGTGAATTCATCATATGTGATTTCCACAGCCACCACACACACACACACACACACATGCACACATACTGTATCCCCCAAGATGGCCCAGAAAATATTCCTTTCACTAAGGTTTTGAGAAATATATTAGTGAGAAGAGCACCACTGTATTAGTCGCCTAGTGCTACATTAACAAACCATCCTCAAACTTGGAAGATTAAAAAAAACATTTATTTAGATCACAAGTTTACAGATTGACCTAGTGGTCAGCCAGCAGGTCATCTGAGGGCTGGCTGGTCTTGAAAGAACTCAGCTTAAATGGCTCGTCTCTATTCCCCATTGTTTTCTCATCCTCCAGCAGGCTAGCTTAGGGTTGTTTATATGACTGTGAATAAGGTTCCAAAAGAGAAAGTGAAAGTGTACAAGGCTCTTGAGGCGTGAGCTCAAAACTAGTGCAATGTCACTTCTGTCACATTCTATTGGTCAAAGCATGTTACAAGGCTAGACTAGATTCAAGACATGGGGAAATATATTCTACCTCTTGATAGGAGGTTATTCGCCACAGAGCAAAGGAGCATGGATACAGGGAGGAGTAAAGAATTGTGGCCATCTATTCAATCTACTACAATCAGTGCCCTTGTAAAGTTCTGTGATGGTTGTCTTACGTAGGCCAGGTATGACAGTGGAAAGTTACAATACTGAGATGAGTGCCCTGATATCAGTCAGTATGATGGTATCCCTGAGTAGCAGAGGCCAACTGTCAGCCCTTAACTACAAGATATGAGAGTAAGTACTTTAACTGGAAATAAGGACAAAGTGATTATCACAATGTTTTGGTCCTCAACAATTTTTGATGGCAGCTAATTCATCACAGTGTCCTTTGGAATGAAATAGATGGGTAGATTACTAAAATGATATTTGATCTAAACAACAAGAATCTAGGTTTGATAGAAACTTGACTTGAATCACTAAAATGGAAATTCATGGCTCCTCAAACCCAGTTCTAAAACACCTAAAAAGTTCATAGACCTAGAGCTCTGTGATTGAAGGAGAGGATAGGTCCCCTTGATGAAACACCCCGGAGCACTGCCATAAATATATACTGTAAACTTTATCCCAAACCTTCTCCAAAGGGACCTATAGCCATTTACCGTGGTGACAGCATAGGGAAAAGGAAATAGCTAGATCTTTTGGGGGATATTAGACACTAGCTCTGAATTGATGTTAATTTCTGAGAACCCACATTATTACACTGGTTCACGAGCTTAAATGTGGGCTTATGGAGGTAAGATGATAGTGGAGTTTTGACCTATGTTTGTGACAAGTAAATCAGATTACCCACCCTATGGTTATTCCCCCAAGCTCTTGAATATATAATTGGAGTAGACACATTCAGACAGTGGCAGAATCTTCACATTTGCTCTCTGATCCATGAAATGAGAGTTATTATTGTAGGAGGAGGCAAGTATAAGCCTCAAGAACTTCCCATTAGTAACAGAATAGTAAACCACCATGGTGAAACCCCGTCTCTACTGAAAATACAAAAATTAGCTGGGCGTGGTGGCATGCGCCCGTAGTTCCAGCTACTCGGGAGGCTGAGGCAGGAGAATTGCTCGAACCCAGGAGGCGGAGGTTGCAGTGAGCCGAGGTCGCGCCACTGCAATCCAGCCTGGCGACAGAGCGAGACTCCATCAAAAAAAAAGAAAATCAGAATCTATCGCTTCAGTGAAATTTTCTTGGGATCCAAAGGACAGGAGCATTTTGATATATCTTCTCACATGCCTTACCTGGATATTGTTACTGTTGAGTGCCTAGCCTGCCAAGATAGGAGAGGAACACTTGGAGAGAGCAAGCCATCCACCTGGTGACAAGTTGACTGCGTAGGATAGCCTCTATTAAGGAGTAGTAAATGATTTTTCCTCACTGAAATAGACACTGGCTCTGAGTATGGATTTACCATAATATTTCTGCTACCTTTATCATGCGTGGACTTGTGAAATGTCTTATGCACCATCATGATATTCTAATGACATTGATTCTTAATAAGAAGCTCAATTCACAGCAAATGAAGCACAGAAATGGGCTTATACCATGGAATTCATTTGACTCACCATATACCAAATCACCCAAAGGCAGCTGGACTGACTGAACAATGGTTAGGCTGCTGAAGATCCAGTTGTGACATGAGTTGGGAGACAACTCCTAAATTTTGTAGGGTTTTGTTTTGTTGTATTATACTTGGCCAGATTATTTGTATAAAGTGCAGCAAAAATAATTATTTTTTACATAGGTGCTTTAAATTAGCTTTGATGGAACTTTGTTCCATAGAAGGATCCTCAAACAATACTTCTTTAAAGCTGAGCCCAGCCATGGATTTGTATTATCAAATACCTGTGAGTTGGGTAAACTCCTCTCCTCTTGAGGTCCCAAGATAACTTAGGGCTCCTGGGCCTAAGTTATATATATATATATATACACAATATATATATTATATATGTACACTTTATATATATAATATATATATAGTATATGTATAAAGTATATAAAGTGTATATATATACACTTTAAGTTCTGGGGTACATGTGCAGAACATGCAGGTTTGTTACATAGGTATACACGTGCCATGGTGGTTTGCTGCACCCATCAACCCGTCATCTACATTAGATATTTCTCCTAATGCTGTCCCTCCTGTAACCCCTCACACCTTGACAGGCCCCGGTGTGTGATGTTCCCCTCCGTGTGTCCACGTGTTCTCATTGTTCAACTCCCACTTATGAGTGAGAACATGTTGTGTTTGGTTTTCTGTTTTTGTGTTAGTTTGCTGAGAATGATGGTTTCCAGCTTCATCCATCTCCCTGCAAAGGACATGAACTCATCCTTTTTTATGGCTGCATAGTATTCCATGGTGTGTATGTGCCACATTTTCTTTATCCAGTCTATCATTGATGGGCATTTGGGCTGCTTCCAAGTCTTTGCTATTGTGAACAGTGCCACAATAGACATACATGTGCATGTGTCTTTATAGTAGAATGGTTTATATTCCATTGGGTATATATCCAGTAATGGGATTGCTGGGTCAAATGGTATTTCCAGTTCTAGATCCTTGAGGACTCTATTCATCTGACAAAGGGCTAAATATCCAGAATCTGCAAAGAACTTAAACAAATTTACATGAAAAAAACAAACAACCCCATCAAAAAGTGGGCAAAGGATATGAACAGACCCTTCCCCAAAGAAGACATTTATGCAGCCAACAAACGTATGAAAAAAAGCTCATCATCACTGGTCATCAGAGAAATGCAAATCAAAACCATAATGAGATATCATCTCACACCAGATAGAATGGCGATCATTAAAAAGTCAGGAAACAACAGATGCTGGAGAGGATGTAGAGAAATAGGAACACTTTTATACTGTTGGTGGGAGTGTAAATTAGTTCAACCATTGTGGAAGACAGTGTGGCAATTCCTCAAGGATCTAGAAGTAGAAATCAAAGTGGAAGTGGCTCCATACCATGGAATTAATTTGACTTACCATATACCACATCACCCAGAAGCATCTGGACTGACTGAACAATGGATAGACTGCTGAAGATCCACTGTGACATGAGTTGGGAGAAAACACTTAAATTTTGCTTTTAAGAACCAAGAAATCAAAGTGGAAGTGGCTCGTCAATAACTCACTTAAAGAATTTTGTTTCTTGTTCTGGTAAATTTGAGCACTGCTGGCTTACAGGTTTTACTTACCAGGGGAGGAATGCTTTAATCGGGGACACAATGATTCCATTGAATTGGAAGTTGAGACTGCCACCCGCTATTAGCTATTTGGAAGTTCTTATGCCAGTGAACCAAAAATCAGGAAAGGCTACTCTACAGGCTGGAGTGATTGATCCAGATCTCCAAAGAAATTAGGTTGCTGTCCCACAGTGGCGTCAGAGAGGACTATGCTTGCACTTGGGAAATTCTCTGGGGAACCTCTTTGTATTTCTATGCTGAATAGTGAAGGTTAATAGAAAACTACATTAAGCAGGAAATAGGCAAGATTTTTAAGGATTCAGACCGTTCAGGAATAAAGCTGTGGGTCTCCCTACCAGGTAACACAAAATGGGCTAAGGATATATGAATCAGTTGAAGAAGGATGTTTTAGATATTAACTACAACCCAAAACCATATGGTGTATATGTAGCAATGAGACAGTCTCTTCCTTGTTTTTATGTAGGTAGGTATGTATGTATGTATGTATGTATGTACGTATTATATATAAACTGTATGCATATATTGACTAATTTATTTTTATTTCTCTTCTTTCCCCTTATTATTTTATATAAAATCATTTTTGGAAGTTAACTTTACAGTTTAGTGTTTATGTAAAAATTTTCAGATGGGACTGTAAGTGAATTTGAAGAGAAATCAACATAATTCAGAGGCAAATACAGTAACTATTGTGACTTTGTCACTTCTCATTTTGGGGATATTGTGAGAGTGTTTTTGTGTGAAGGATAGTGACAACTTATTAATTAAAATTAATAATATTGGGACATGGATGAAATTGGAAATCATCATTCTCAGTAAACTATCGCAAGAACAAAAAACCAAACACTGCATATTCTCACTCATAGGTGGGAACTGAACAATGAGAACACATGGACACAGGAAGGGGAACATCACACTCTGGGGACTGTTGTGGGGTGGGGGGAGGGGGGAGGGATAGCATTGGGAGATATACCTACTGCTAGATGACGAGTTAGTGGGTGCAGCGCACCAGCATGGCACATGTATGCATACGTAACTAACCTGCACATTGTGCACATGTACCTTAAAACTTAAAGTATAATAATAATTAATAAAAAAATTAATAATATTAAAATACAAAGAGTTATTTTTGTTGGTGTATAGAAGTGAAGATACATGTAAAAGGATATATATGAATACTTAGTATCCAAATTGGTATGCTGTACTGGTTATTAATAGTCTCTGAGACTCAGGCCACACTGTGTGTTATGCTCTGTGATGTTGAGGCTCAGATTTTGTAAACCACATTTATGCTCTGCCTGCTACCTCCCTGGTAGTCTTTGCCTAAAGAAGGTGCTAGAGCAGTGTCAGTTCCTGCCAGTAGCAGCAGCTTAATCCAGTTTGCAGTTTCCCCAGCATTTCCAGAATTAGCCTTATTGCACTTCCTCAGATACTCCACCACCAGTTGGCAGTACCCGCCCCCAGAAGTGTTCCACTGGAAGACCCTCCTCAAGTGCACTCAGATGAGCATCATCAGGCCTGTGCTCCCTCCTGAGAAGTCTGCATTTCACATTTGCAAAGCCTTTCCTCCAAATTTCTGGGATTTAATAATTTCAAACTCTTCCCTTTGTTCCCCCCTAGGAGTGGTAGCTGCTTCCTGCTGTTACCATATCCATGGTAACTTATTGTTTTCTTTTTGCATTTTTATTTTTCCAATGCCTAGTTAACAATTCTTTATGTTAGTTTCCTCTGCTAAAACAATTGGTGTGTTTTCTGTCTCCTGACTGGAACTTGATTGACACAAGCAATTTACAGGCACACCAGCAGTGTAAAAGCATGTCCTTTGTTCCACAGTCCTTACAACAGAAGGAAGTGTTAGTAATTCTCAGGGTTTTTTTTTTTTAATTTAGCCATTTTCATGGGTGTGTAAGGTAACCCCATTGGGTTTTAATTTAAAATTTCCAGAATATTTACAAAGTCAAGAAACTTTTTTATTTTTAATGGAGTGTCTGAGTTTCTTATTGGGTTGCCTTTTTTTCTCAAGTGGGTATCCCAGCCAGCACCACTTATTGAAAAGATCACCCAGCTGGGCGTAGTAGCTCATGCTTGTGATCCTAACATGTTGGGAAGCCGAGGCGGGAGGATTGCTTGAGCCCAGAAGTTCAAGACCAGCCTGGGCAACATGGCAAGCCCCTGCCTCCTCTAATATATATATATATATATATGTAAAGTTTTAAAAAAGAGGAAAGAAAATATCACCCTTTCTGTACTGCTCTGCAGTGCCACCTTTGTAATAAATCCAGTATCCATATGTGTATGGGCCTGTTTCTGAACTCTCCATCCTATTCTAATGGATTTTTTTTGTCTATTCTTGCACTATACATCAAGTCCTAATTAAACTAGCTTCATCATCTTTCCTGCTATTCCGTATTACATC
The DNA here is from genome assembly GCF_029281585.2 of Gorilla gorilla gorilla. Taxonomy (NCBI): domain Eukaryota; kingdom Metazoa; phylum Chordata; class Mammalia; order Primates; family Hominidae; genus Gorilla; species Gorilla gorilla. The sequence continues at coordinate 167,235,970 of NC_073247.2, forward strand.
TTCTTCTTCAAGGATGATTTGGCCATGTGCATTTCTACATTAAAGAATCAGCTTGTCAAGTCGCAAAATAAATCTGTGGAAATTTTGGTTGTGACTAAACCTGTAGAACAATTTGGGGAGAACATCTTTGTCATATTATGTCTTTAAGCCCATCAATACGATAGTGCTAGATATCTTCTCATCCAGACCCATCATCCTTTTTCACCCTACCCTATGTTCCAGGAATATGGACTACATTAATGAAATCCCTTGCCGTATGGCTTCTGGTTAGATTTGGCCAGAACCCCAGAAGGAAATCAGAATGAGAGAGGAGGGTGAGGTCAGAGTATTTATTTCTCTGGGTCTCTCCTTGAAAGATTGTCTTGGGTTGGCCTCAACTGAAGCTCACTGCTTATTTCAAAGCATCTATCTCTACAGGACTCACTCCTTTTGGGTTCTGACAACTGCTTCCTCCTTTTGTCCCTACTGGACTAAGCTTGGTAACTGCTACTCCACTGCTATTATCCCTAGGTCCTATATTACCCTTTGCGTTTCCTCTACAATATATCCATACATTTATAAATACTTACTTTGAAAACAAACCCTCCAGAATTATTCTAATTTTAACAACAGCTTTATTAAAACATAATTGATATACAAAGAACTGCACATATTTAATAAGTATAATTTGATGTTTGAGTATATACAAATATCCATAATGCCATCACCACAATCAATGTAATAAATGCATCAAACGCTTTCAGTTTCCTTGTGTCCCTTTGGGTTTTTTGGTTTGTTTGTGGTAATAACACTTAACATGGGATCTACCCTCTTAACAAATTTCGAAGTTGTAGTTAACAATACAATATGGTTAACTACAGGCACTGTATTGCACAACAGATTTATAAAACTTATTCATCTAGCATAACTAAAACTTTATGCTCATTGAACAAGCCCCCATTTCCCCCACCTCCCTAGCCCTTGGCAACCACTATTATGTTCTCTGCTTCTGTGAGTTTGATTATTATAGATTTCTCATATAGGAGTATTTGTCCTTATGTGACTGGCTTTCTTCATTTAATATAATATCATCCAGGTTCAACCATGTTGTCACATATGGCAAGATTTTCTTCCTCTTTAAGGCTGAATAATATTCTGCTGTATGTATACACCACATTTTATTTATCCATTCATCTGGACATTTGAATTGTTTCCATATTTTGGCTATTATGAATACTGCTGCAATGAATGTGTGAGTGCAGATATCTTTTCAAGATCCTTATTTCAATTATTTTGGGTATATACTCAGAAGTGGGATTGCTGGATCACATGATAGTTTTATTTTTGTTTTTGAGGAAACTCTTTAGTGTTTTCTATAGCTGCTGCATAATTTCATTTTCCCACTAACAGTATACAAGGGTTCCAGTTACTTCATATCCTCACTAACATTTGTTATCTTTGGGTTTTTGATAATAGCCATCCTAATAAATATGAGGTGATATCTCATTGTAGTTTTGATTTGTATTTCACTGATAATTAATTATGTTGGGCATCTTTTCATTATCTGTTGGCCATTTGTATGTCTTCTTTGGAGAAATGTCTGTTCAAGTCCTTTGCCCACTTTTTAATTGAGTTATTTGTTTTTCACTATCGAGTTGCAGGAGTTTCTTATATACAGTTGACTTTCAAACAACACAGGAGTTGGGGCACCAACTCCCTGCACAGTTGAAAATCTACATATAACTTTTGACTCTCCAAAAACTTAACTAGTAATAGCTCCCTGTTGACCGGAAGCCTTTTCAATAACAAAGAGTTGATTAACACTATGGTGTATGTTAATGTATTATATACTGTATTCTTACAATAAAATAAGCTAGAGAAAAAGTGTTATTAAGAAAATCATAAGAAAGAGAAAATAAATGTATAGTACTTTACTGTATTTGTCAATACCATAAGTGTACATCATCTATTTGCAAGATTAATTGTCTGTCTGAAATGGTGGGCAACCACAGCTGCAGACCTCAATCTATAGAAAATATCAAGCAACTCAACTTTTTTTGATAGGGGTTGCATTAAATCTGTAGATTGCTTTGGGTAGTATGAACATATTAACAATACTGTTTTTTCCAATATGTGAATATGGAATATCTTTCTATTTTTGTGTCCTCTTAAATTTCTTTCATCAGTGTTTTATAGTTTTCATGGTAAAGATCTTTAATTTCTTTGGTTAAGTTAATTCCTAGGTATTTCATTTTATTTGTAGCTATTGTAAATGGGATTACTTTCTTAATTTCTTTTTCAGATTTTTCACTGGGCATATAGAAATGGTACTGATTTTTGTATGTTGATATTGTATCCTGAAACTTTACTGAATTTGTTTTCCAGTTATAATAGTTTTTTTAGTAAAGTCTTTAGGTTTTTCCAAGTTTAATATCGTATCATCTGCAAACAAGGATAATTTGACTTCTTCCTTTCCATTTTTGATGCCTTTTATTTCTTTCTCTTGTCTGATTGCTCTAGCTAGGACTTGCAGTACTATATTGAATACCAGTAGTTAAAGTGGGCATCCTTGTGTTCCTGATCTTAGAGGAAAGGCTTTCAGTTTTACCCATTCAGTATGATACTAGCTGTCGGTATGTTGTATATGGCTTTTATTATGTTGAGATATATTCCATCTATACCCAATTTTTTGAGGATTTTAATTATGATGAAGTGTTGAATTTTATCAAGTGCTTTTTCAATATCAATTGAAATGACCATATGGTTTGGTCTTTCTGTTGATATGATGTACTGCATTAGTTGATTTGCCTATATTAAACCATCTTTGCATCCGTGTGATAAATCCCACTTGGTCATGATAAATTATCTTTTTAATGTTTTATAGAATTTGGTTTTCTAGTATTTGGTTGAAAAATTTTGCATCAATATTCATTAGTGATATTGGCCTATAGTTTTTTGTGATGTTGTAACGCCAAAGGTTCTTGCCTTAGCCACGCCAAAGAATTGGTGTGGCGGCAGCCCGCGGTGAGAGAGAGACACGGATCAGACTGAGAGAAAAAAGCTGTAGGCTTTATTGAGCAGAGTGGCAGTACAAAGCTTCCACAGCATGGAAGGGGTCCTGGGCCGGTAGCCAGTGTTAGATTTTTTGATCACCCTTTAAGCCCTTTAAGGCGGGAAATACGTGCGGCGGGAAGATGTTACCAGAGCGAGAAACAAAGACAATTAACATGTATCAGATCTTGAGGAAAACCGGAATTGTAACTTAAGGTTTATCTACTTTATGACCTTGCAGCGGCATGGCAAAGGAGACAGGATCTCACAGGATTTTACAAACTGTGTTTACAAGGAATCGGAATTGGGAGCATAGATAAGGTTTGCTGGTCACAGAAAAACGGGCTTTTAACATTCCTTTTAGTTTCAGGGGAGGGGGAAGGGAGAGAGGGAGCGAGGACACAGGGAAGCTTACAGCAAAAGTTTCGCTGTTTATAGCTTTCTTGGGGAAGAAAACACATGCACAAATTCTGATGTTAGGAATATTTTAAGTATATATCTTCAATATTATTCATCCAGGACCAAAGTAAGTCCTGTTGCAGAAAATGAGTGAGTTTCACAGCTTTCTGAGCCCCTACTAGACCCAGGAAGCCCAGCTGGCACCTCCTTTCAATGTCTTTGTCTGGTTTTGATATCAAGGTAATATGGCCTCAGAGAATAAGTTCCTCCTCCTCCATTATTTGGAATAGTTTGAGTAGGATTGGTATTAGCTCTTCTTTAAATGTTTGGTAGAATTTACCAGTGAAGCCATCAGGTCCTGGCCTTTCCTTTGCTGGGAGACTTTTTATTATGGCTTTCATCTTATTAGTTGTTATTGGTCTGTTCAGGTTTTGGATATCCTTATCACTCAATCTTAGTAGGTTGTATATGTCTAGAAATTTATCAATTTCTTTAAGATTTTCCAATTTATTGGCATATAGTTGCTCATAGTAGCCACTAACAATCCTTCAAACGTCTATCAGTTGTAATGGCTCCTTTTTATCCCTTATTTTATTTATTTGGGTCTTCTCTCTTTTTTTCTTAATTAGTCTGCCTAAAGGTTTGTGAATTTTGTTTATCTTTCCAAAAAACCGTTTTTTTGTTTCTTTTTTTATATTGTTTTCTTCATTTCAAATTTGTTTCTTTATCCTCAGATTTTTATTATTTCTTTTCTTCTACTAATTTGGGATATGGTTTACTCTTGCTTTTCTAGTTGTTTAAGATTGATTATTAGATTGTTTATTTGAAATTCTTCTTTTTTAATGTAGGCACTTATAGCTGTAAACTTCCCATTTAGGACTGCTTTTACTGTATCTTATAGGTTTTAGTATGTTGTGTTTCCATTATCATTTGTTTCAAGAAATTTTTCAATTTCCTTCTTAATTTCTTCATTGACTCACTGGTCATTTAAGAGCATATTTTTAAATTTCCATGTATGTGTATAGTTTCCAAAATTATTCTTGTTGTTGATATCTAGTTTTATTCCACTGTGGTCAGGGAAGATGCTTGGTATTATTTCAATTTTTTGCATCTTTTAAGATTTATTTTGTGACCTAAGATATGGTTTATCTTTGATAATGTCCCGTGTGCTGAGGAGAAGAATGTGTATTCTGCAGCTATTGGATGAAATGTTCTGTACAAATCTATTAGGTCCATTTGGTCTATAGTGCAGATTAAGTCTAATGTTTCTTTGTTGATTTTCTGTCTGGAAGATCTGTCCAATGCTGAAAGTTGTGTGTTGAAGTCTCCAGCTATTATTGTATTGGGATCTCTCTCTCTTTAGCTCTAAAATATTTTCTTTATATATCTGGGTGCTCCAGTATTGGGTGCATATGTATTTACAATCATTATATCCTCTCACTGAATTGACCCCTTTATCATTATATAGTGACCTTCCTTGTCTCTTCATATTGTTTTTGTCTTGAAATCAGTTTTGTCTGATGTAAGTGTAACTACTCCTGCTCTTTTTTTGGCATGGAATGTTTTTCTATCCCTTTATTTTTAGTCTGTGTGTGTCTGTAAGTGAAGCGTGTTTCTTGTAGGCAGCATATTATTGGGTGTTGTTTTTATTCATTCAGCTACTCTGTGTCTTTTGATTGGAGAGTTTAGTCCATCTACATTCACCGTTATTATTGATAAGTAAGGACTTACTACTGCCATATTGTTATTTGTTTTCTAGTTGTTTTGTAGTCTTTCTCTCGTCTTAACTTCCTTCCTTTCTTTCTTTTAGTGAAGGTGATTTTTTTTTCTGCTGGTATTATTTAATTTCTCACTTTTTAATGTGTCCATTGTATGGTTTTGTATTTGAGGTTACCATGAGGCTTGAAAATACTGTCTTATAATCCATTTTTTAAGCTAATAACAACTTAACATTGTTTGCATAAACAAACAAAAAAGTGAAAGGAAAAGTAATAAAAGCTCTACACTTTAACTTTATTCCCCTGCTTTTAAATTTTTTGTTGTTTCTATTTCTATCTTCTTCCTTCCTTCCTTATACCTTTAAAAGTTGTTGCAGTTATTATTTTCCATTGGTCATCTTTTGATCTTTCTACTTAAGATAGGACTTGTTTACATACCACAGTTACAGTGTTGTAATATTTTGTGTTTTTTCTGTGTACTTACTATTACCAATGAGTTTTGAACCTTCCAATGATTTCTTATTGTTCACTAACGTCCTTTTCTTTCTGCTTGAAGTACTCCCTTTAACATTTCTTGTCGGGCAAGTCTGGTGTGGATGAAATCCCTGAGCTTTTGTTTGTCTGGGAAAGTTATTATTTCTCTTTCAAGCTTCAAGGATATTTTTGCCAGATATACTATTCTAGGGTGAAAGTATTTTTTCCTTGTCACACAAATGGAGTCTCTCTTTCTGTTCTGAGTCTCCTGGAGCTGGGGATGGCATCCCATGAGCACTCCGGTGGTTACCACCACAGGGACTGCACTGGATCAGACCTGAAGCCAGCACAGCAATGGGTCTTGCCCAAGGCCTGCTGTAACCACTACCTACCGGGCTACTGTGTATGTTTGTTCAAGACCCTGGGGCTCCACAATCAGTAGATGGCAAAGCCAGCCAGACCTGTGTTTTTCCTTTCAGGGCAGTGCGTTCCACCAGGCCCCAGGCAGGTCCCAGGCAGGTCCCGAGGTACCATCCAGGAGCCAGGGATTGGCATCAAAGTCTGTACAATTCTGCCTGGTGTTCTATTGTACTGTGTCTGACCCCGCACTCAACCCATAAGTCACAATGCTTCCCGCTCTTTCCTCTCCTTTCCATAGGCAGAGGAGCCTCACCTTATGGCCACCAGCACAGGCCCACAGGGAGTACTGCCAGGCTACTACTGATGTTCCCTTAAGGACCAAGGGCTCTTCAGTCAGCTTGTGGTGAGTGCTGTCTCACCTTAGATTCACCCTTCAGGAATGTGGGCTCCCCTCTGGCCCAGGGCAGGTCCAGAAATACATCCAAGAGCCAAGGCCTAGAATCAGGGACCCCAAGAGTCCACTTGGTGCTCTATCGTTCTGTGGCTGAACTGATACCTAAGGTGCAAGACAAGTCCCCTTTACTTTTCTCTCCACTTTTCTCAAGCAGAGGAATCACTTCCCATAGCCACCACAGCTGAAAATGTGCTGAGTCTTACTTGAAGCCCACAAGTCTCAGAGTCTCACCCAATGCCCATATACTACCTAGGTATCTCTGCTGGTTCTTCAGGACCCAAGGGCTCTTCAGTCATTAGGTGATGGATCCTGCCAGGACTGGGTCCTTCTCTTCAATGCAGCAAGTTCCCTTCTGTCCCAGGGTTTGTCTAGAAATGTCATCTGGGAGTTAGGGCCTCACAACTCTGACTGGTGCCCTATCCTACTGTGGCTGAACTGGTATTCAAGATGCAAGACAATATCCTCTTTACTTTCCCTCTCTTCTTTTCAAGTAGATGAAAGGAGTCTCCTCTGGAGGCACAAACTGTACTGCCTCAGGTTACAAACACTCCTTTAGCTGCCCCAGCTGGTATCTCACTAGGCTGTGTGTCACCAAGTACAGTGTCTATGAGCCCATTTCAACACTAGGAGTCACCTAGGAGTTACAGTCCTTGTGGCCTAGGTGACCTTTCAGATTTATTTATGTTCCCCAGAGCACTTCAGCCCATGCTGGTGAGGCTTTCCAGTACTCAAGTTCTGACTACTGGGATGGGTGATTCCTTTCTAGCTAGGGCTGGTTTAAGTACTCTGTCCATGGGCGAGCATCAGCTGAATTCAAACTAGTTTTGCTTTCTGCTGTGACAGGGCAGCACTGAGTTCAATGCAATGTCTCACAATTGTTGCACTTTTCTTCTCCCAAATGCACAGATTCTCTCTCTGCACCACATGGCCACTGCCAGAGGGTTGGGGGAAGGGTGGTATCAGTGACTCAAGACTGTCTTTCCTATTCTCTTTAGTGCCTCTTTCAGTGATTTGAAGTTAAAGGCAAGTACTCTGAGTGCTCACCTGATTTTTGGTTCTTATGAAGGTGCTTCTTTGTGTGTAGGTAATTGTTAAATTGGTGTCCTTGTGGAGGGGATGATTAGTGGGGCCTTCTGTTTAGCCATCTTGTCCCTCCCCTCTCCAGATTCACTCTTCTGTTTAAGTTTTCAATCCATTTTTAATTGACCTTTGTGTTTCATGTAAGATAAGGGTCCAATTTTATTTTTTCTGTATGTGGATATCCAGCTTTCCCACTACCATTTGTTGAAAAAACTATTCTTCCCTTATTAGGTAATTTTGGCACACTTTTCAAACATCAGTTAATCGACTGTATGTGCATGTGTTTATTTCTGGGCTTCCTATCCTGTTGCATTGGGCTATATGTCTGTTCCTATGCCAGTACTCTCTAGTTACTGTAGCTTTGTAACATGTCTCGAAATCAGAAAGTTTGATGCCTCTAGATTTGTTCTTTCTGAAGATTTCTTGGGCTATTCCAGATAGTTTTGTGTTCTCATCTAAACTTTAGGATTGTTTGTTCTATTTCTGTAAAAAATGTTATTGTGATTTTTATGGGGATAGCATTGAATCTGTAGATAGCTTTGCACAGTATAGATATTTTAACAATATTAAAATTTCCAATCCATGAAGTGTCTTTCCATTTATTTGTGTCTTCTTTTATTTCTTTCAACAATGTTTTCTAGTTTTCAGTGTACAAGACTTTTGCCTCCTTAATTATATTTATCCCTAAGTACTTTTTTTTTCTTTTTAATACCATCATAATTGTAATGGGATTATTTTCTTAGTTTCCTTTTTTGGATGGTTTGTTCTTAGTGTGTAGAAATGTAACTTTTTTGTTTATTGATTTTGTATCCTGCAACTTTACTTAATTTATTAGTTCTAACAGTTTTTTGTGATGCCTTCAGGGTTTTCTACATGTAGAACTATGTAATCTGCTAACAGGAATAGTTTTTCTTCCTTTCCTACTCAGGTTCTTTTTATTTCCTTTAATTCTTTTTCTTGCTTAATTGTTCTGGGTAAGATTTCCACCACTATTTTGGATACAAGTGGTGGGAGTGATTATCCTTGTCTTGTTTCTGATCATAGAGGAAAAAAAGTCAGTCTTTCACTATTAAGTATGATACCATCTGTGAGCTTGTCATATATAGCCTTTATTATGTGAAGGTACATTTTTTTCTCCACCTAGTGTGTTGAGCATTGTTATCATGAAGGAGTGTGGAATTTTGTCAAGTGCTTTTTCTGCCTCTGTTGAGATGATCGTATATTTTTTTAATCCTTCATGCTGTCCACATAGTTTTGTTCAAGTCCAATGTTTCCCTTTTGATTTTCTATCTGGATGTTTATCCATTGCTGAATATGGGAATTGAAGTCTCCTACTTTTATTGTATTGTCTCTATTTCTCCCTTCAGTTCTGTTAATATCTGGTTTGTATATTTAGTTGCTCCAATTTGGAGTGCATATATGTTTACAATTGTTATATCTTCTTCTTCTTTCTTTTTTTTTACATTGTATTTTGTTTTTTTGTTATTATTATACTTTAAGTTCTGGAATACATGTGCAGAATGTGCAGGTTTGTTACATAGGTATACATGTGCCATGGTGGTTTGCTGTACCAATCAACATGTCATCTACATTAGGTATTTCTCCAAATGCTATCCCTCCCCTTGCCCCCCACCGCCTGACAGGCCCCAGTGTGTGATGTTCCCCACCCTGTGCCCATATGGTCTCATTGCTCAACTCCCACTTGTGAGTGAGAACATGCAGTGTTTGGTTTTCTGTTCCTGTGTTAGTTTGCTGAGAATGATGGCTTCCAGCTTCATCCATGTCCATGCAAAGGACATGAACTCATTCTTTTTTATGGCTGCATACTATTCCATGGTGTATGTGTGCCACATTTTCTTAATCCAGTCTATCGTTGATGGGTATTTGGGTTGGTTCCAAGTCTTTGCTATTGTGAATAGTGCTGCATTAAACATATGTGTGCATGTGTCTTTATAGTAGAATGATTTATAATTTTTTGGCATATACCCAGTAATAGGATGGCTGGTTCAAATGGTGTTTCTGGTTCTAGATCCTTGAGGAATTGCCACGCTGTCTTCCACAGTGGTTGAACTAATTACCCTCCCACCAACAGTGTAAAAGTGTTCCTATTTCTCCACATCCTCTCCAGCATCTGTTGTTCCCTGACTTTTTAATGATCGCCATTCTAACTGGCATGAGATGGTATCTCATTGTGGTTTTGATTTGTATTTCTCTAATGAGTAGTGATGATGAGCTTTTTTTATATGTTTGTTAGCCTCATAAATGTCTTCTTTTGAAAAGTGTCTGTTCATATCCTTTGCCCAATTTTGATAGGGTTGTTTTTTTCTTGCAAATTTGTTTAAGTTCCTTGTAGATTCTGGATTTTAGCCCTTTGTCAGACGGATAGATTGCAAACATTTTCTCTCATTCTGTAGGTTGCCAGTTCACTCTGATGATAGTTTCTTTCGCTATGCAGAAGCTCTTTAGTTTAATTAGATCCCATTTGTTAATGTTGGCTTTTGTTACTGTTGCTTTTGGTGTTTTAGTCATGAAGTCTTGGCCCATGCCTATGTCCTGAATGGTATTGCCTAGGTTTTCTTCTAGAGTTTTTATGGTTTTAGTCTTACATTTAAGTCTTTAATCCCTCTTGAGTTAATTTTTGTATAATGTGTAAGGAAGGGGTCCAGTTTCAGTTTTCTGCATATGGCTAGCCAGTTTTCCCAACACCATTTATTAAATAGGGAATTCTTTCCCCATTGCTTGTTTTTCTCAGGTTTGTCAAAGATCAGATGGTTGTAGATGTGTGGTGTTATTTCTGAGGCCTCTGTTCTGCTCCATTGGTCTATATATCTGTTTTGGTACCAGTACCATGCTGTTTTGGTTACTGTAGCCTTCTAGTATAGTTTGAAGTCAGATAGCATGATGCCTCCAGCTTTAGAAGACAAGAAGTAACTAAGATCAGAGTAGAACTGAAGGAAATAGAGACATCAAAAAGCCTTCAAAAAAATCAGTGAATCCAGGCGCTGGTTTTTTGAAAAGATTAACAAAATAGACCACTAGCCAGACTAATAAAGAAGAACAGAGAGAAGAGTCAAATAGACAAAATGAAAAATGATAAAGGGGAGATCACCACTGATCCAACAGAAATACAAACTACCATCAGAGAATACTATAAACACCTCTATGCAAGTAAACTAGAAAATCTAGAAGAAATGGATACATTCCTGAACACATACACCTTCCCAAGACTAAACCAGGAAGAAGTCGAATCACTGAATAGACCAATAACAAGTTCTGAAATTGAGGCATAATTAAATAGCCTACCAACCAAAAAAAGCCCAGGACCAGACAGATTCACAGCCGAATTCTACCAGAGGTACAAAGAGGAACTGGTACCATTCCTTTTGAAACTATTCCAAACAACAGAAAAAGAGGGACTCCTCCCTAACTCATTTTATGAGGCCAGAATCATCCTGATACCAAAACTTGGCAGAGACACAACAAAAAAAGAAAATTTCAGGCCAATATCTTTGATGAACATCAATGTAAAAATCCTCAATAAAATACTGGCAAACCAAATCCAGCAGCATGTCAAAAAGCTTATCCACCACAATCAAGTAGGCTTCATCTCTGGGATGCAAGGCTAGTTCAACATACGCAAATCAATAAATGTAATCCATCACATAAACAGAACCAATTACAAAAACCACATGATTATCTCAGTAGATGCAGAAAAGGCCTTCAATAAAATTCAACACCCCTTCATGCTAAAAACCCTCAATAAACTAGATATTGATGGAACATACCTCAAAATAATGAGCTATTTATGACAAACCCACAGCCAATATCATACTAAATGGGCAAAAGCTGGAAGCATTCCCTTTGAAAATCGGCACAAGACAAGGATGCCCTCTCTCACCACTCCTATTCAACATAGTATTGGAAGTTCTGGCCAGGGCAATCAGACAAGAGAAGGAAATAAAGGGCATTCAAATAGGAAGGGAGGAAGTCAAATTATCTCTGTTTGCACATGACATGACTTTATATTTAGAAAACCCCATCGTCTCAGCCCAAAAACTCCTTAAGCTGATAAGCAACTTCAGCAGGCTCAGGATACAAAATCAATGTGCAAAAATCACAAGCATTCCTATATACCAATAATAGACAGAGAGCCAAATCATGAGTGAACTCCCATTCACAATTGCTAAAAAGAGAATAAAATACCTAGGAATACAACTTACAAGGGATGTGAAGGACCTCTTCAAGGAGAACTACAAATCACTGCTCGAGGAAATAAGAGAGGACACAATCAAATGGAAAAACATTCCATGCTCATGGATAGGAATAATCAATATCGTGAAAATGGCCATACTGCTCATAGTAATTTATAGATTCAATGCTATCCTCATTAAGCTACCGTTGACTTTCCTCACAGAATTAGAAAAAATTATTTTAAATTTCATATGGAATCAAAATAGAGCCCGTATAGCCAAGACAATCCTAAGCAAACAAAACTATGATATATTGTTATAGTCCTTTAGTTCAGTGTGTTGTTAAGTACTCATGGTTATTTCTTCTTTAATTTTTTAATTACTTTGGAAGCTTCTTGCTTAAATTTCAAATGTAGACTTTTAGCAATTTTTAATTTTGAGCTCAATAGAATTATAAATTGATTTATGACCCAGCATATGCTCAACTTTTATAGATGTTTTATATGTATCTGAAAGCTATACGTGTTCTGCAGTAATTGGATGCAGTGTTCTATATATGTCAATTAGATCAAGTTTATTAATTGGGTTTTTCAAGTCCTCTACATACTTAATTTTTTGTACATTTGTGCAGCAGCCGTGTGGTGCGCCACCTTGCTCTCCCTTCAGGAAAGTACCTCCACAGTAGGTGCATTTAGCTGAAAGCCTTCAGCTGCAGCAGTTTGGGGATCTGACATGCGGTTTGATGGAATGCCAAATTCTCGCTGGAAAGTTCCCGGACAAAAACTGAGCACTATGAAGATACTAGACCTTGGCTATTTCTACCCAATGCAGCATTCTTCTACAGTCACTTAAGTACAGAATTCTTCAATAGCATCATTTGTCATTTCTCTGAGATAAATTCTTAAGAGCACAGTTTCAGGGGCATGTGGTAATTACATTTTTATTTTTATAAGAAAACACAAAGCTGTTTTCCATAGAGAATGTACCATTTTATATTCCCACCAGCAATGTATCAGTGATCCAGTTTCTCTGCATCCTAACCACCATTGATGTTATCACTTTTTTTTTTTTTTGAAACAGAGTCTTACTCTGTTTTCCAGACTGGAGTGCAGTGGTGCAATCTTGGCTCACGGCAGCCTCCACCTCCTGGGTTCAAGAGATCCTCATGCCTCAGCCTCCTGGGATTACAGGCATACACTACCACACCCGGCTAATTTTTGTATTTTTAGTAGAGACGGGGTTTCACCAGGCTGGTCTTAAACTCTTGGTCTCGAGTGATCTGCCCACCTCAGCCTCCCAAAGTGCTGGGATTACAGGCATGAGCCAGCTCACCCAGCCCAGATATTTTTAAGTTTAGACATTCTGGTAGGTTTATAGGGATATCTCATTGTGCTTTTAATTTGCAGTTCCCCCTGGTGGCTAATGATGTATTTTCTCTTTTCATGCCCTTATTTGCAATTTGCATACTCCTTTCAATGAAATGTCTATATCTTTTGTCCATTTCCTAATTATTGAATTTTGAATTTTAAAAATATGTTCTAGATACTAGTCCTAGATTTACAAATATTCCAGTCTTTTGCTTGTCATTTTATCCTTATAACAGAGTTTTTGCAGAGCAAAAGGCTTTAAAATTCTGATGAGGTCTAACTTACCAATTTTCATTTTATGTATCATGCTTTTAACATTTTTTATTTTAATTTTATGGGTACATAGTATATGTATATATTTATGGGGTACATGAGATGTTTCGACATAGGCATGCAATGCATAATAATCGTATCATGTAAAATGGGGTATCCATTCCCTCAAGCATTTATCCTTTGTGTTCGTATTAGTCCATTCTCGCATTGTTATAAAGAACTACCTGAGACTGGGTAACTTATAAAGAAAAGAGGTTTAAAATTGGCTCACATTTCCACAGGCTGTACAGGAAGCATGGCTGGGGAAGCCTCAGGAAACTTACAATCATGGCAGAAGGCAGAGGGGAAGCAGGAACGTCCTACATGGCTGGAGCAGAAGGAAGAGAGCAAACAGGGAGGTAGAGGTGCTACACACTTTTAAACAATGAGATCTCATGAGAACTCACCATCAGGAGAACAGCGAGGAGGAAATCCGCCCCCATGATCCAGTAATCTCCCACTAGGACCCTCCTCCAACATTGGGGATTACAATTTGACATTAGATTTGGGCGGGGACACAAATCCAAACCATATCAGTGTTATAAACAATCCAATTACACTCTTTTAGTTATTTTAAAATGTACAATTAAATTATTATTGACTATGGTCACACTGTTGTGCTATCAAATACTAGGTCTGATTCATTCTTTCTAACTATTTTTTTTTTTATCCATTAACTATCCCCACCTTCCTTCACCCCAGCCCATTACAACCTTTCCCAGTCTCTGGTAGCCATCCTTCTACTCTCTATCTCCATTAATTCAGTCGTTTTGACTTTTAGATCCCACAAATAAGTAAGAACACACAATGTTTGTCTTTCTTGCCTGCCTTATTTCATGTTGCAAATGACAGGACCTGTTTTATTTCTTTTTATGGCTGAATAGTATTCCGTTGTGTGTATATATACCACATTTCATTTATACATTTATCTATTAAGGGACACTCGGGTTGTTACCACTGTTGGGCTACTGTGAATAGTGTTTCTATGAACATTTGTGAGCATATTTTTGGTTGGATATTTGTTTTTGAGTCTCTTGAGTAAATATCTTGGAGTGGAATTGCTGGATGATATAGTAACTTTATGTGTAAGCTTTTGAGTAACTTCCAGAATGTTTTTTGCCATGATTGCACAATTTTAAATTCCCGTTGATGGTTCAGTTTATCTACATTCTCACCAACATCTGTTATTTTCTGCCATTATTGTTATTATTAGCAATAATGCTAATAATTGTGTGGGTGTGAAGTGATATCTAATTGTTGTTTTGATTTGCATTTCCCCAGTGATTAATATTGAGCCTCTTTTCATGTGCTTACTGGCCATTTGCATATCTCCTTTAGAGAAATGTCTATTCAAGTCATTTGCTCATTTTTAAATTGGGTTGCTTTTCTCATTATTATTGAGTTGTAGGAGTTACTCATATATTCTGAACACTAGATCCTTATCTAGTTATCAGATATATGGACCTTTTCTAGTTATCAGATATATGATTTGCAAATATGTTCTCTCATTCTGTCTTTTCACCTCTTAATAGTGTCTTTTGATGCACTAAGGTTTTGAATTTTGATGAAGTCCATTTTATGGTTTTTAAAATTTTGTTACTTGTGCTTTTGGTGCCATATCTAAGAAACCATTGCCTGATTCAACATCATGATTTATTCCCAAGTTTTTTTCTAATATTGGTACAGTTTTAGCTCTTATATTTAGGTCTTTGAACTATTTTGAGTTAATTTTTATACATAATGTTAGGTAAAGGTCCAACTTCATTCTTTTGCATGTGGATATCCAGTTTTCCCAGAACCATTTGTTGAAGAGACTGTTCTTTCCCCATTGTATGGTCTTGGCATCCTGGTTGAAAATCAATTATACATAGATGTTTGGGTTTATTTCTGGATTCTCAATTCCATTTCAGTGATTTATAGATGCCATTGTCTATCCTTATGCTAGTGCCACATTGTTTGGATTACTGTAGTGTTATAATAAGTTTTGAAATTGGAAAGTGTGAGTCTTCCAACTTTTTATTTTGTTTTCTAAATTGATTTGGCTACTTGGACTCATTGCAATTCTATATGAATTTTAGTATTGTCATTTCCATATCTATAGAAAAGGTTATTGGGGCTTTACATATAATAGGAAAACCAACTGTTTTTCCTACTCTCATGCTTAGCACAGACCACTTCTGGTCACCAAATTATATATGGGGATTTCTCCACACCAACAATCTATTCTCCTGTGGACACCCACTTGGTGTCCCATAATGAAATTAAATTATGTCACCATCTGCCTGGAAACTATGTCAGATCCCACAGGTTAAGGGCTCAACCCTGCAATACTGTGTATATTCAGATGCCAGTTATAAGTAGTAGCTTGCCACCTATACTTCTGACAACTAGCTATAAATCAGGATTCCCTTGACCTTTCCCTCAGTTTAGATTAATTTGCTAATATGGCTCATAAAACTGAGTCTATATATTTAAAGTGGGTTTGTTGTAGACAACATGTAGTTGGATTTTATTAAAAACCTACATTGGCAATCTTTTTTTGAATTGGTGCATTTAGATCATTTATATTTAAAGTGGTTATTGATTTTTAAAATGTATGTCTACCATATTTGGTAACTATTTTCTGTTGCTTTTACATTTTTAAAATTTTTATAGATTTAGGAGATAGAAGTGCCATATTTTTGTTATGTGGATATATTACATAATGATAAAGTCTGGATTTTTGGTTTACTCATCACCTGAATAGTGGCTATTATATCCTTAGGTAATTTTTCAACCCTCACCCCCTCCTACTATCCCACCTTTTAGAATCTCCAATGTCTACTATTTCACTCTGTATGTCCATGTGTACTCATTTTTACTTCCCACTTACAAGTGAGAACATGCAGTTTTCAACTTTCTGTTTCTGAGCTACTTCACTTAGGATAATGGCCTCCAGTTCCATCCATGCAACTGCAAAAGACATGATTTCATTCTTTCTTATGGCTGCATAGTATTCCATGGTGTGTGTGTGTGTGTGTGTGTGTATAATATAAAATCTTCTTTATCTAATCATCTGTTTATGCACACTTAGGTTGATTCCATGACTTTGCTATTGTGAATAGTGCTGCAATAAACATATGAGTGCAAGTATCCTTTTAATTAATGATTTCTTTTCCATTGGGTAGATACTCAATAGTGAGATTGCTAGATTGAATGGTAGTTCTATTTTTCGTTCTTTGAGAATCCCCATACTGTTTTCTGTAAAGATTGTATTAATTTACATTTCCATCAACAATGTATAAGCATACCCTTTCCTCTAAATCCTTGCCAACATCTGTTTTTTTTTTTACTTTTTAGTAATAGCCATTCTGACTGGTATACAATGATATCTCATTGGGGTTTTAATTTGCATTTCTCTGATTATTAGTGATGTTGAGCATGATTTCATATATTTGTTGGCTGTATGTCTTCTTTTGAAAAATGTCTGTTGTGTCCTTTGGCCATTTTTAATGGGGTTATTTGGGATTTTTTTCTTGTTGAGTTGTTTGAGTTTCTTGTAGATTCTGGATATTAGCCTTTTGTTAGATGCATAGTTTGAAAATATTTTCTTCCATTCTATAGGTTTTCTGTTTACTCTGCTGATTCTTTTGCTGTGCAGAAGCTTTTTAGTTTCATTCCCATTTGTCTATTTTTTGTTTTGTTTCATTTGATTTTGGGGACTTAGTCATAAATTCTTTGTCTATGCCAAAGTCCAAAAAGTTTTCCTAGGTGTTCTTCCAGGATTTTTTATAGTTTAAGGTCTTAAATTTAAGTATTTACTCCGTTTTGAGTTAATTTTTGTATATGGTGAGAGATATGGGTCCAGGTTCATTCTTCTGCGTATGATGATTAAATAGTCCCAGCACCATATATTGAATAGACTGACCTTTCCCCAGTGTGTATTTTTGTTGGTTGTGGATACGTGGCTTTATTTCTGGATTCTCAATTCTCTTCCATTGACCTATGTGTCTATTTTTATACCACTACCGTGCTGTTTTTGCAGTAACTGGTACCGGTTTTTCCTTTCCATATTTAGTGCTTCCTTCCAGAGCTCTTGTAAGGCAGGCCTGGTGGTGACAGAATCCCTCAGCATTTCCTTGTCTGTAAAGGATTTTATTTCTGCTTCACTTATGAAACTTAGTTTGGCTGGATATGAAATTCTGGGTTGAAAATTATTTTCTTTAAGAATGTTGAATATTGGCCCCCACTCTCTTCTGGCTTGTTGCGTTTCTCCAGAGACATTCACTGATGGGCTTCCCTATGTAGGTAACCTGACCTTTCTCCCTGGCTGCCCTTAACATTTTTTCCTGGGTTTCAACCTTGGGGAATCTGACAATTATGTGTCTTGGGGTTGCTCTTCTCGAGGAATGTCTTAGTGGTGTTCTCTGTATTTCCTGAATTTGAATGTTGGCCTATCTTGCTAGGTTGGGGAAGTTCTCCTGGATAATATACTGAAGGGTGTTTTCCAACTTGGTTCCATTCTTCCCGTCACTTTCAGGGACCCCAATCAATCGGAGGTTTAGTCTTTTCACATAGTCCCATATTTCTTGGAGGCTTTGTTTGCTCCTTTTTAATCTTTTTTTCTCTAATCTTGTCTTCATGCCTCATTTAGTAAGTTGATCTTCAATCTCTGATATTCTTTCTTCCACTTCATTGATTCAGCTGTTGATACTTGTGTATGCTTCAAAAGTTCTTGTGCTGTGTTTTTCAGCTCCATCAGGTCATTTATATTCTTTAAACTGGTTATTCTAGTTAGCAGTTCCTGTAACCTTTTGTCAACGTTCTTAGCTTCCTTGCATTGGGTTTGAACATGCTCCTTTAGCTCAGAGGAGTTTGTTATTACCGACCTCTGAAGCCTACTTCTGTCAATTCGTCAAATTCATTCTCTGTCCAGTTTTGTGCCCTTGCTGGAGAGGAGTTGCAGTCATTTGGAGGAGAAGAGGCATTCTGGTTTTTGGAATTTTCAGCCTTTTTACGCTGGTTTTTTTCTCATCCTCATGGATTTATCTACCTTTGATCTTTGAGATTGATGACCTTTGGATGGAGTTTCTGTGTGGGCATTCTTTTTGTTGATGTTGATGTTATTGCTTTCTGTTTGTTAGTTTTTCTTCTAACAGTCAGGCCCCTCTTCTGCAGGTCTGCTGCAGTTTCCTGGAGGTCCACTCCATACCCTATTTTCGTGGATATCACCAGTGGAGGCTGCAGAACAGCAAAGATTGCTGCCTATTCCTTCCTCTGGAAGCTTTGTCCCAGAGGGTCACCGACCTGATGCCAGCCAGAGCTCTCCTGTATGAGGTATCTGTCAACCCCTCTTGGAAGGTCTCTCCTAGTCAGGAGGCACGTGGGTCAGGGACCCACATGAGGAGGCAGTCTGTCCCTTAGCAGAGCTCGAGCACTGTGCTGGGAGAACTCTCCTTGTCAGGATCTGCTGCTCTCTTCAGAGCTGGCAGGCGGGAATGTTTAAGTCTGCTGAAGCTACACCCACTGCCACCCCTTCCCCCAGGTGCTCTGTCTCAGGGAGATGGGAGTTTTATCTATAAGCCCCTGACTGGAGCTGCTGCCTTTCTTTCAGAGATGCCCTGCTTAGTGAAGAGGAATCTAGAGAAGCAGTCTGGCCACAGCTGCTTTGCCATGCTGTGTTGAGTTCTGCCTAGTCTGAATTTCTAGGCCTTTTTAGTGTGGTCAGGGGAAAACCGCCTACTCAAGCCTCAGTAATGGCAGATGCCCCCCGCTACCAAGCTCAATCTTTCCAGGTCAACCTCAGACTGCTGTGCTGGCAGCGAGAATTTCAAGCCATTAGTTCTTAGCTTGCTGGGCTCCATGGAAGTGGGACCCGCTGAGTGAGACCACTTGGCTCCCTGGCTTCAGCCCCCTTTCCAGGGGAGTGAATGGTTCTGTCTCCCTGGGGTTCCAGGCGCCACTGGGCAGGGGAGGAGGGTGGGAAACTCCTGCAGCTAGCTCAGTGTCTGCCCGAACAGCCGCCCAGTTTTGTGCTTGAAACCCAGGGCCCTGGTGGTGTAGGCACATGAGGGAATCTCCTGGTCTGCAGATTGCAAAAACCGTGGGAAAAGCATAGTATCTGGGCTGGATATCACAGTCCCTCATGGCTTCCCTTGGCTAGGGGAGGGAGTTCCCCAACCCCTTGCACTTCCTGGGTGAGGTCATGCCCCACCCTGGTTCTGCTCACCCTCCGTGGGCTGCACCCACTGCCTAATCAGTTCCAATGAGATGAATAATGTACCTCAGTTGGAAATGCAGAAATCACCTGCCTTCTGCATTGGTCTCACTGGGAGCTGCAGACTGGAGCTGTTCCTATTTGGCCTTCTTGCCAGCAGAATCTACTGTGCCATTTTGGTTGCTATAGCCTTGTAGCATAATTTTCATTTGGGTAATGTGATACCTTCAGCTTGGTTCTTTTTGCTTAGGATTGCTTTGGCTATTTGGGCTCTTTTTTGGTTTCATATGTACTTCATAATTTTTTTTTCTAATTCTGTGGAAAATGACATTGGTAACTTGATAGGAATTACATTGAATCTGTAGATTGGGCAGTATAGTCATTTTAACAATATTGATTCTTTCAATTCATGTGCATGAGTTATCTTCCATTTAATTGTGTCATCTATGATTTCTTTCATCAGTGTTTTGTAGTTCGCTTTGTAAGGATGTTTTACCTCCTTGATTAAATACATCCCTAGGTATTTTAATGTTTGTAGCTATTGCAAATGACATTGAGTTCTTGATTTAGTGCTCTGCTTGATACTGTTTGGTGTATAGAAATGCTACTGATTTTTGTACATTGATTTTGTAGCCTTAAACTTTACTGAAGTCATCTTTAAATCTAGGAGTCTCTTGAAAGAGTCTTTAGTGTTTTCTAGGTATGAGATCATATGATCAGTAAACAGAGATAATTTGACTTCCTCTCTTCCAATTTGGATGACTTTTATTCATTTCTCTTGCCTTTTTGCTCTAGCTAAGACTTCCAGTAGTATGCTCAATAGGGAGTGGTAAAAATGGGCATCCTTGACTTCTTCCTGTTCTTAGGGGGAATACTTTCAACTTTTACCCATTCAGTATGATGTTGGCTATGGGTTTATTGTATATGGCTTTAATTATTTTGAGGTGTGTTCCTTTGATGCCTAGCTTGTTGAGGGTTTTATCATGAAACAGTACTAAATTTTATCAAACACTTTTTTGCATCTATCTAGATGATCATATGGTTATTGTTTTTAATTCTATATATGTGGTGAATCACATTTATTAATTTGCATGTGTTGAACCACCCTTGTATCCCTGGAATAAGGAGCACTTGATTGTGATGTATTATCTTTTTGAAGTGTTGTTGGATTCCTTTTGCTAGGGTTCTTTTTTTCTTTCTTCTTTCTTTCTTTCTTTCTTTTTTTGAGACAGAGTCTCGCTCTGTCGCCCAGGCTGAAGTGCAGTGGCACAATCTCGGCTCACTGCAAGCTCCGCCTCCTGGGTTCACACCATTCTACTGCCTCAGCCTCCCAAGTAGCTGGGACTACAGGTGTCTGCCACCACGCCTGGCTAATTTTTTGTATTTTTTAGTAGAGACGGGGTTTCACCGTGTTAGCCAGGATGGTCTCGATCTCATGACCTCCTGATCCGCCCGCCTTGGCCTCCTAAAGTGCTGGGATTACAGACGTGAGCCACCACACCCAGCCTTTATTTTTTGAGGATTTTTGCACCTATGTTCATCAGGGATATTGGCTTGTAGTTTTCCCTTTTCATTGTGTCCTTACTCTGCTTTGGTGTCAGGGTGATGATGGCTTTATGGAATGAATTAGGAAGGATTCCTTCCTCTTTGATTTTTGGAAACTATTTCAGTAAGATTGGTGCCATTCCTTCTTTGTGCATCTGGTAGAAATTAGCTGTGAATCCAGCCTTTTTTGAGGGAAAGATTTTTACGACTGATTCATCTTCACTACTGGTTGTTGGTCTGTTCACGTTTTCTACCTTGTAGTTCAATCTTTGGAGGTTGTATGTTTCTGGAAATATATCCATTTCCTCTAGGTTTTCTAGTTTGTATGCATAGAGATGTTTATAGTAGTCTCTGATGATCTTTTGTATTTAAGTGATATCAATTGTAATGTCACTTTTATCATTTCTGATTGTCCTTATTTGTATCTTCTCTCTTTTTTTCCTGGATAATCTAGCTAGCAGTCCATCAATTTTGCTTATTTTGTTAAAGACTTTTAACAAACTTTTAATTTTATAGATTCTTTGTATAATTTTTTGGTTTCAATTTCATTTAGTTCTGCTATGATCTCTGTTATTTCTTTTCTTCTGCTAGCTTTGGATTTGGTTTGTTGTTTTTCCAGTTTCTTGAGGTGTGACATTAGGTTGTTAATTAGAGGCCTTTCTATCTTTTGAATGTAGGCATTTAATACTATAAACTCCCCTCTTAGCGCTGTTTTTGCTGTATCCCAGGATCTTTGGTTCATTGTGTCTGTATTTTCATTTGTTTCAAAATTTTCAAATTTCCACCATAATATCATCATCTACCCACAGATTATTCAGGAGCAGATTGTTTAATTTTCATGTACTTGAATAGTTTTGAGACTTCCTCTTGGTGTTGATTTCTAGTTATATTCCATTGCGGTCTGAGAAGATATTTAACAGAATTTTGATTTTTCAAATTTATTGAGACTGGCTTTGTGGCCTAGCATATGGTCTATTTGGGAGAAAGTTCTAGATGTAGATGAGAAGAATGTATATACTGCTGTTGTTAGGTGGAATGTTCTATAAATGTCTGTTGGGTCTATTTTATCTTGAGTCCAATTTAATTCCAGAGTTTCTTTGTTGATTTTCTGCCTCGGCGATCTGTCTAGTGCTTTCAATGAGGTGTTGAATTGCTGTCTATTGCATTGCTGTCTATCTCTTTTCTTAGGTCTAGTAGTATTCATTTTTATAAATCTGAGTGCTCCAGTGTTGTGTGCATATCTATCTAGGATTGTCATATCTTCTTGTTGATTCGATTCTTTTATCATATATATACTGACCTTCTTTGTCTTTTTTTTTTTACTGTTGCTAGTTAAAAGTCTGTTTTATCTGACATAAGTAGAGGTGCTCCTGCTCGTTTTTGGTCCTGTTTGCATGGAGTATCTTTTTCCACTTCTTTACTTCAAGTCTGTAAATATCTTACCAGTTAGGTGGATTCTTTTGTAAACAGCATATTTTTGGATCTTGTTTCTTTAAATCCATTCCACTAGTCAATATCTTTTAAGTGGAGCATTTATTCCATTTGCTTTCAAGATTAATATTGATATATGAGGTTTTGTTTCTGTAATAATTTTAATTGTTATATAGGTGTTTATTAGTCTCGATTGTGTAATTGCTTTATAAGAACTATGTGTTTTATACTTTTTGTGTGTTCTTATGATGGTGGATATCATTCTTTTGTTTCCTTGTTGAAAATTCCTTTCAGCATTTCTTGTAGGACTGGTCTAGCGGTGACAAATTTCTTTAGCCTTTACTTGTCTGGGAAATACTTTATTTCTTCTTCATTTATGAAGCTTAGTTTAGTGGGACACAAAATTCTTGACTGGCAGTTTTCTCTTTAAGAAGACTGAAAATAGGACCCCATTCTCTTATGGCTTATAAGGGTTCTGCTGAGAAGTCTGGTGTTAGTCTGATGGGATTTCCTTCATAGGTGATTAGATGCTTCTCCCTTGCTGCTTTTAGTATTTTTTCTTTCACTTTGACTTTGGCTAGTCTGAAGACTATATGGCTTGGTGAAGGTCATCCTGTAGTCTATCTTCCAGGAATTCTTTAAGATTATTGTATCTGGATGTATAAATCTCTAACAAGACCAGGCATTTTTTTTTCTGAATTATTTCCTCAATAGGTTTTCCAAACTTTTTACTGTTTCTTCTTCTCCATCAGGAATATCTATGACCTTGTATGGTTGGTCACTTTACATAATGCCATATATTTCAAAGGCTTTCTTCATTTTTTAAAACTTTTTTCTTTATTTCTGTCTAAGTAGGTTAATTCAAAAGACCTGTCTTCAAGCTCTGAAATTCTTTCATCTGCTTTGTTTAGTCTATTGTTAAAGCTTTCAACTATATTTTGGAACTTCTTCAATGAATTTTTCGTTTCCAGAAGTTCTGTATGATTTTTTAAAAAAATTATCTGTCTCTTTAGTAAATTTCCATTTATATCCTGAATTATTTTTCTGATTTCTTTCTGTTCTTTTCAACTTTCTCTTGATTTCCACTAGGTTTCCTTAAAATTCATACTTTTAATTCTTTATTTGCCATTGCAGAATTTTCATTTTGGCTAGAATCCATTGCTAGAGAGCTAGTGTGATTCTTTGGGGTTGTTGAAACACTTCATTTTTTATACTACCAGAGTTCTTACACTGGTTCCTTCTTATCTGGATAAGCTGTCACTTCTCATTTTTGAATTTATTTTCATTTGGATGAGACTTTTTGTTTCCCCCCACCCCCTTGAGTGTGTGACTGTAGTGTATGTTCAGTAGAGTCATTTGGCAATTTTTCTGAGTGCTTTCAGGGGAACAGGACTCTGTACGAATGCCAGGGTTATAAATAGGCTTAATGTGGTGGTTTTCTCAAATGCTGATTATCTGATTATAGTAGTGGTGTACTGGGGATGTGAACAAGCTCACTGCCTACTGTAGAGACAGGGACTTGGAGGTCTCAGGAAGCTTATCTCATTCTCCGGCACAAGCATTTTGTCAACAGGCATTGTATTGGGTTGTGCAGCTTTACTTCCAGGCCAGTAGGTGGTGCTTGCAGATAAAAGCCAGCTGAGCAATGTGCAGTTGTGTTAGCTGAAGTTGTAATGGTCTGTATAAGTTGACTAGAAATAAGGCCTTGGACCTTTGGAAGGCATATAATTGGATTTCTAAAAGATCTGCTTGCCATGTGAAAGTGTAGTTTGGCAAAAAAAAAAAAACAAAACAAACAAAAAAAAACAACTCTACCACCAACAGAATAGTTATGCATTCAAAGGAAATTTTCTGGCTATGGACTATAAATAGGTCTTAACTAGGATGTGGGTTCAAATGCCTGTAAGGGAGATCAAAAGTGGATATAAACGTGGAAAAGTGGAAGAAGTTCAGCACAGGGTACACTGGTGACATCACCTAATTCCCCAAGAAATGTTCAGTTCTGAAAAGCTCTGGATAGAAGTGGCCATTTCAGCTGGCCACTACTGCACTTCTTTTGCCAAGGAGCTGCTTACCTATGAGCACCAGATTTCTAAGTATACATAAAAAGGCTATTTGTATGTATTTGTTTAATGTAGTATTAGAGTTCTTCCAGAAGAAAGGCTTCAGAAAAAAACTGCTCAGAGAAATGTGCGAAGATTGTGATGTGGGAAAACTACTTATAAATGAGATGGATAAGCAACAGCATACCAAAGATTTTACATCCAACCAAGTTAAAAGACAAGCTGTAATGAATATGCAAGAACTCAAGAAATATTGTCATTATTCCTTCCTAAGGGATTTAATAGAGGACAAGCTTCAAATAAGCAAGAAACTATAGGAGAAGCTTGGGACATTTCTAATGGTGAGCAGTAACTATATTTACCTGTAAAGCTAAGAATAAATAATGGGGATGGAACGACAGAATAGAGTTAAACATTATATGGTCTGAAATATAAATATACTACAAATAATAAAAATGGCTATAGAAAGAGGATAGCCTTGTAAATATTAACTGGGAGTAAAAGGATATAGGTTTAAATCAGAGGCTAGGTCAGAAAGAGAGGAAAGGCAAAAAGAGGTTACCAGCAAATTTCGTTATGACTCATGAGGGGAAACAATAGACAGTTCCTTTAAAATGGAGCTAAAAGCATTATATAAAGATATTAGCATAAAATAATAACTCTTCAAATGTTGTACTAGACCACTACCATCAGCATCTCTTGGAAAGTTGTTAGAAATACAAATTCTCATACCCTACCCCAGAACCGTTGAATCAGAAATTTTGGAATTGGGGCCCAGCAATGTGTTGTAACATCTCTCTAGGAGATTCTGAGGTATGCTAAAAGTTTGAAAACCACTAGAATCAAGATATCATTAGAGCAAAAATACAATTTTTCTAAATAGCAAAAGATAGACCAAAATTAAAAACCAATGCAAACACAGTGAAATATTTATGGGTATAAGACACATACACATACAATATGCAAGAATGGACACCCCCTGCTCCCATAGCTACTATTTTTTTAATTTTTAATTTTTGTAGGTACATAGTAGGGGATTTATATTTACGGGGTACATAAGATGTTTAGATACAGGCACGCAATGCATAATAATCACATCATGGAAGATGGAGTATCCATCCCCTCAAGCATTTATAAGGGCAACTAAAATTACAAGGTGTATAGAAATAACTCTTATAAAATGCAATAATTTAAAAGTGTTTCCTCTTGAAGAAGAAAATGATAAAACTTTAATTACAATCTATTTTAAAGGCCTAAATGAATGTAGAGTTATACTATGTTCCTGAGGGAAAGATTTGTGAACATAAATGATTATTCTCAAGTTATTCCATACATTAAATGAAAGTTTAATCAAGATATCAATAATAAATATGGATTAAGGATATTATTCTTACAGAACTTGACATACTGATACTAAAATTCATATAAAATTGAAAATAGGTAATAATGATCATGACTATTTTGAGGAATAAGCATGAAGAACTGACATTACTAGATAGTGAAACTTACCATAAAGCCATAATATTTTTAAAAAGTGTAATATTATAGCATAAATAGACAAATAAATGGTGGAGAATCACAATGAACTTACAAATAGACAAGAATAAACGATTAGTATATGACATATAGAGTATATAATAAATCAGTGTATGAAATGATGGACTTTCCAATAAATGGTGTTAGGATATTTGATTACCCTTATGGAAACAGATAAAATTAGATCAATACTTTACACCATTTATAAAAATTTAATAATTGAATTCCTGGCAGGTTTAAACCCTAAGTAAAAATAATAAGAAGAGTAGAATACATATGTTTGTGGGGTGCGTGTGTGTGTGTGTTTGTGTATTAGTAAGAAGAAAGTAAGAAAAAAGAGAACAGTAGGAAGTCTTTATGATATCTAGATGGGAGGAGTTCTTTAATAAAACATAAAAACACAAGCCATAAAGGGAAAGATAAATTTAAATATATTAAAATTTAAAATATTTCAGTATAAGCAAAGGTAAAGGCAAGTTACAGACTGACAGAAGATATTTACAACTCACAAATGACAAACATTTAAAATTCTGAATATATAAAGAATTTCTATAAACAAAAAAAGACAAATAACCAAATCAAAAATATAGATATAATATGAATCAGCAGTTACTAGAGGAAGGATCTTGAATGACTAGTAAACATGTTAAAAGAAAACCAACCTCACAGAGGTTGCATCACAATGAGATATTATTTAATATTCACCGGATTGGCAGAATTTACTCTGATAACACCAACTTTGGGAGAAATGAGGAGAAATAGGAGCTTTTCATTTTTACTAATTGTAAATTGGTATAACTGCTTTGGAAAGAATTTAGCAATATCTAATAAATATAGAGATATACATACCCACTTCTAGGCCTATAGTCTTGAAAATTGTACATATGCATTAGGAGATATGGTGAAGGATGTTCATTGCAAACGATTTGAATAGATAAAGATTGGAATATACTTAACTACCCATCATCAGAGAAATGAAGAAAAAAGCTAGCATGGTTCATTTATTCAATAGAATACTATGAAGTCGTTATGTGGATGAACTAGATCAATGTGTACCAATATAGATAAATCTTAAAATCATAACATTGAGGGGGGAAAAAGCAAGATGCAAAAGGTATGTACAGTATGAAACACTTGATCCCCAAATTTTAAGCATGAAATCAATCAAATACGTCTTAATGGATACGTACACATTTAGTGAAAGTACAAAAACAAGTATTGGGATGATACATGCCAACTTCAGGATAGTGGTCATCTATCAGTGAGAAGTGGGGGATGAAGGAATGGAGGTAGAGTTTATCTCTACCTGTAATGTTTTATTTTTTAAGTGATATAAAGTAAAATTAACAAAAATTTGGTGTCTGTTTAATCTCAATAGTGGATATATAGGTGCTTTTTAAATTTTCTGTATGTTTGAAATATTTCATAATTACAATTTTAAAATTTAAAAATCACTGGGATATTACAGATGTGCAAATTGATTGTATGGTGGTGTAAATTCTTGGACAACTGAAGAAGGCTTCCCTAATAAAATACATTTAAGCTGAATCCTGAGATATGAGTAAAATCCATCTGAAGGTTGGTGGGGTACACCATTTCCAGCTGAAGGATCAGCAAGTGCAAAGGCTCTGAGGTATGAACATGGTTGGGGTGTTCAAGGAGAATCAAGGAGGGAAATGTAACTGGAGGAGACTGATCAATGAGACGAACAATTGGAGATTAGGGCACAGAAGTAGCAGGGAGCCAGGTCATGCAAGTATTTTGTTGTTTTAAAATATTTTATTTATTTTTAATTGATAATAATTGTGTATATTTATGGGATAGATCATGCAAATATTTAAACCAGGATAAGAAATGAATTAACCTGAATTTGATGGAGCCATTTGAGGGTTTTAAATGAAATAATGACTTGAACTGTGTTGTGTTTTTAAAACACTGCTCTGACTACAACACTGAGAGTGGACTATAGGACTTAAGAGTGAAAGAAAGGAGGCCAGTTAGGAGCTATAATCCAAAAAAGAGATAATATGGGCTTAGACCAAGTTGATAACAATGGGGAAGCAGAAGCGTAAACAGATTTTGGAATGTTTATGAGATATTATTATTGGCAAGGAGTGAAAGAGAGTGCTAAGAATCGAAGACTCCCAGGTTTCTGACTTGAGAGTTGATCATTGATCAATATTGCTAACAATGGTAACAATGGAGGTAAAATATATTTGTGTTGAATGTGTGGGATGAAAATGATGAGCTTATTTTGGATTTATACATGTTTAAAGCTTAGGAGAGAGGACTGGAATGGAAATATGGACCTGGAAGACTTTGCAATTTGGATGATTAAAGCCTTGGGAGTGGGTGAAATTATTTAGGAGCTAATGGAAGTTAGGAGAGAGGCTGGAATAGAGCTTTGAGGAGGTTCAATATTTAATGGCTTGGTGGAAGTGGAGTAGCCAGCAAAGGATACTGATAAGGAGCTGCAAGATAAGCAGAAGGAAAACCAAGAGACTGTGGTGTACTATACTTAAAGACAGAGTGTTTTGTATAGCATGTGGTGGTCAAGTCTGTCAACTACCACTACGAAATCCAGCTAAATGAGATTTTATAAGTGTAAAGTACATTTAGTGATATTGAAGTCATTAGTGATCTTTGTAGAGAGATGGGGTGGAAATCAGACTTGAGAGGGTTAAGTAGTGAGTAGAAATAAAGAAAAGAACAGACAAAATGAACAAAACAAAGTAAGGACAATTCTTTTGAAAAAATTGGCTGTGAATGGGGTGGGAAGGGATACAGTAGGAGGATGAGAAGTCAAGGGGGCATTTTGTTTGTTGTTTTCTTAAAAATGGGAGAAAAATGGAAATGCTTAAATGCTGATGTGAAGGAGCCATTTCAGGGAACAGTCTGAAGATACAGGACAAATAGGGGGAAATTGGTAATGTCTGGGACTCCAAATGGTAAGAGTGAATGGAATTCAAAGCATAGAGGAAGAGATTGGCCTTAACTAGGAGAAAGGACAACCCCTCTACTATAATAAGTTGAAAGGAAGATAGAATAGGCACAGAGGCAGAAAGTGTAGGGTTGGTGGCAAGAAAATGAGGAAACTCCTAGCTGGTGCCTTTTGTTATACCTATAAAGTAGGAAGTAAGTTTGACTGCTAGGGAGATGGTGGTAGTGATGGTGGTGGGTGTGTGTAGTAGTTCTTTTCATCAAAACATACCATTAATAGAGAGAAAAGGCAAGTCACAGAGTAGAAGATAATTACAATACATACATTTGACAAAGGACTTGTGTTCAGAATATATAAAGATCTCTTACAAATCAATAAGGACAATAGCCTAATTAAAAATGGGTCAAAGACCTGAGCAGATATTTCACAAAAGATGGTATCCAAATGACCAATTAACATATGAAAAGACACAAAACATAATTATTCATCAAGAAATGAACATTAAATCCACAATGTGCCCACTCTACATCCACAATAATGACTGAAATTAAACAATAGACCCCAAGTGTTGCCAAGGTTGTTGAACATTTGGAATCTTATACGTTGCTGGTGGGAGTATTAATTGGAACAACTTTTTTAAAAAAATTAACAGTATCTACTACAGCTGAAAGTATGAATACCTACAACCTAGAAAGTTCACTCCTAAATGCATAACCAACAAAAACAAATGTGCATGTTCACCCAAAAACGTGGATATTAATGATCCAAAAAGCATCATTTATAATAGCCCCAAACTAGAAACAACCCAAATGTTCATCAGTAGTAGAATGAATAAAACTTTACACACTGCTGACATGTACAATAATATGAATCAATCTCAAAAACATTACACTGAGTGAAAAAGTAAGACAAAAGAGTACATACTGTGTTATTCTATTTATATAAATTCATAGAAAAGGCAAATCTAATCTATGATAACAAAAAGTCTGAATACGGGTTACCTCTTGGGAAGAGATTAATGGAATATAGAATCAGAAAGGGCCACAGGGAACTTTCTAGGGTGCTGGATGTGTTCTATATCTTGATCTATATAGGGGTTACACAGGCTTATATCCATATATCCAATTTTATTTAGATTTACACTTAAGATTACTGCTCTTTATGCACTTTTATGTACTTTATATCTTAATTAAAAAATTTTAAGCTCCTGAGGTAGTTCTTATATTACATTTCTCCTAACTCCTTTGTTTTGAGCCTGCTTTAAACCATGAAATTCAACACCATCCTCAGATTCCTAGAGGAACTTCCTCTCCTTGGGGCCCATATTGTCCCTGTGTCTTTCCTGTTCTATTGCTGATCCTTTTTCCACTTTCTTTTTCGCTTAGGCCAATCTTATAGGAATATTCCAGTCACTATGTTCCAAGCCATAACTATCGGCTCTTAGGATATTCTATTTCTGCCCTCTTCCCTGTTCCATGATTTAGAATTGTTCATGTTATAAAGGTCCAAGGGCTCAGGGGTACTTACTGAGGATTGTTCTTTAAGTGTCTCTCAAAAAAAAAAAATAGGCAAACATAGACAGTGAGCCATTATTAATCCTAATGCAATACTGGCCCCATTCCAATGATTTGCTTTTGGAGATAAACAACCTAGCGCAGACAAGTAATAAAGAGATTCTGGGGCTCAAAGTATCTACTGAATAATTTCTAATGTGTCTCTAAATAATCATTAATGACTTTTTTAAGGGTTACCTTTAAGCTAATTCTCCTTTGCCCTCTTTTCTCATCCTTCCTTTATCTTTAGGTACCTATTCCTTTACATCATCCATTTTAAATACATATACTATTGTATTCCTCAGTCATCTCCCAAAAAGCCTTTTAAAATTTGTCCTTGGACTTCTCATTTCTGACTTTTTAAACATTGAACTATTTATGATGTACAATATCTTTAAGTCGAATCATTCTATCATATTATTACCTGGATCTCTAAGAAACTGAGCTCAAATGGAAAATCTCACACCTTCCAGAAAGATGATTCATAAGCATATTTATGATTCCTATGCTGATACATCATCTGCTAATCATAACACAAACCACAGTACAGTTTCAGTTAATGGCTAAACATGTTAAGATAGACATGTTTAGCATTGCAAACATTTTTCTAAGTAAAAATCCACAGACAATGCCTAAATTTACAGTGATGATATCTAGACATTCCTCAATAAGTTCCACTGAAATGTGAATGCAAATATGTAGATTATCATTCTAAATGATTAGACACTCTATGCTTATATGCTCATCTTTAAACTTACGGTAACTACACCCAGTTCACCAGAGAGGATATAAAATGCTACAATAATAATGAAATTCATATCTAAGAAGTTTCTTCAGCCAAACTGATACTATCATGTAAATAAAGTCCTAAACCATTCAAGGTTACCAATCAAAATTATAATACTATACCACATTCATATTTTCCAAATGTATAATTACTTCCACCTTAAAAGTGTTACCATTCAGAATTATAGAGTTCTCAACATTTTCTGTTTTATATTACTTAAGTGTATTTTAATTATATTTATTTTATGTATAGCCACCTTACTAATTCTCTTATTAGTTTTACCATTAATTTTGCCAAATAAATCATTCCTTCTTATCCTTCCCCTAACTTGTAGTGTTTATTTCTAGAACACAGAGAAAAAACATTGAGTTTCCCAAATAATTCTGTGAGTATAGTATAATTTTGATAACAAAGTCAGCTAGTGTAAAACAAAACAAAACAGAGCAATAAAAACCCTGTAGATTAATCTCACTAACAGATTTTTCAAAATTAATAAAACATTAGACAATTGAATCAAGTGATGTATTATAAAATAAGCTATAATGAGCAAGTAGGGCATGTTCAAAATTAGGGAATGTAATTTATTGTATTAACCAATTTAAGGTGAAAAATTATAGGATCATCTCAATAAACAGCAAAAAGCACTTGGTGAAACTAAATATCTGTTCATGATAAACATTTCTAGTACCTTAGAATTGGAAGGAAACTGTCTATTTTCATTCTTTAAGGAAGTAATCTTGTGGCTGGTCTGAGGTTGTCCACTCTGTCTCTGGCATTTTAAATGGCACTGATACTTCTATGAACCATGTGGTGATAGGCATGACTATGGCCATCTCTCATAGTGAAATAGGCATTCCTTTGAAGTTTTAGGGCTGAATAAGAATAAGAACAACACCAAAATGAATAATAAGAATAGCTAATTTATTGAGAACTTAAGTACTAGGCATCATGTTAAAACACGTGATATGGTTTATCTAATTTATTTCTAACAGCTACCTAATGAATAGTTTTTCTTACTATCCCCATTTGATGGCTAGGGGAGCAAAAGTAATAAAGTAACTTGCTCAAAGTCATACAGCTAGTAAATAATATATCCAAGATTTGAACCCAGGTCTATCTCTGGTTCTAGAACTTGTGCTCATAGCCTTTATTCCAGTGTGGCCTCTATTATTTATGAAAAGTGCACTATAAAAAGTGAGATCACATAAATGCTCTGGAATATGGCTCTTTCTTTCTCTCTAAGCCTATCAGTATCAGTACTTCTTAGTATCCACTCAAGTTGTTTGGCCTTGTCCAATTCTTTCCCTCTGGGGAAGCTTCTTGCAGTGTCTTGCAGCGACAAGTCAATTGAGTTCTCACATATACCGAGTTAGTGAAGAAGACAAATTAGGGCAGTGGAGAAATCACTTAACTAACAGTCAGGAGAATGAGTCCTTGTTTTGGCTCTGCTACTAACTAGCTATGTATTTGTAAACAGTACTGTAACATCTTAGCTTCGAAATTGTCTCCTCTGTAAAATGAAGAAATTAGAGTAGAATGTTCCTTTTATTTGTATTTTTCTTTATTGTTTTAAAAATTATTTTATAATAAGTTTGTCTGACCTCTGCTTTATTGTTTTAAAATTATCCTATAATAACTATTTCATCTGACTTCATAACAATCTGTGGGGTAGGCAAAGCAGGAATTGTTTTTCTATTTTACAAATTAGGCCAGAATGGCAAAGGGGACTTGTCCAAGTTCACATAAGGCAGAACGAGGGCTACAAGCCTTTTATTGCAATGTTCTTCCCATACTACGATAGTGGCCTTTAAAAACCCTCTAGGAGCCAAATACACTGATCATCCTAAACGGTGTTCCTTGAGGAAATCTGTACCAATTACTACAGTCCATAATCTTTCCACATCCACAGCTGTGAGCTCATGGCAACTTTTTCTTCCATGTAAATACATTTGCCATACAATGTGACATTTATCTCCAACTACCTCCTGCTGGACCACTGTAATCCCACCTTATGAGGCTTTAGAAGGTGCTGAGACAATCTACTGAGGTGTGATACTTTATTTTAGAGATGATGAGTAAGTTGGGGGCTGGGGATGTAGAACTATGTGAGGTGAGAGAATGACTGGTTGTGAAAAGTAAAATAGTTACTTATTCTGAACTGGTTTTCATCTAAGACACTTATGATTTAAACAGTAACCTTTTAGCCTGATAACATTTTTTTAATCTCTCTCTCTCTCTCTGAGTCATTCTGATCTCGGAGGCAAGGAACCAGTTTTCTCCTGCAGGAAGGTTATTGCTTCTCCCAATGTCCAGGGGATGGGGGTATCTTGAGAGTTGGTATTTGGGTTTGGTGAGGAAGCAGGAATGACCTGCCAAGGGCTATGGCAAAATCTTTCTCTGTCTTTTTATGGGTCTCATTCCAAGTCCTAATAGTTATCCAACTATTTCATTCAAACATTTGTTTTGAGCAGATAGCCTTAGTGTCTCCATTTTGTATGTATGTATATATGTATGTATTTTTATATGTATGTATGTATCTATCAAATGATCCATGCTGTGCTCTGTTAGGCATCAGAATGCAAATATAAAACCTTAAGACAGTTTCTTTTGTTGCCATTGCTTTTGGTGTTTTAGTCATGAAGTTCTTGCCCATGCCTATGTCCTGAATGGTAATGCCTAGGTTTTCTTCTAGGGTTTTTATGGTTTTAGGTCTAACATGTAAGTCTTTAATCCATCTTGAATTAATTTTTGTATAAGGTGTAAGGAAGGGATGCAGTTTCAGCTTTCTACATATGGCTAGCAAGTTTTCCCAGCACCATTTATTAAATAGGGAATCCTTTCCCCATTGCTTGTTTTTCTCAGGTTTGTCAAAGATCAGATACTTGTAGATATGCAGCGTTATTTCTGAGGGCTGTGTTCTGTTCCATTGATCTATATCTCTGTTTTGGTACCAGTACCATGCTGTTTTGGTTACTGTAGCCTTGTAGTATAGTTTGAAGTCAGGTAGCGTGATGCCTCCAGCTTTGTTCTGTTGGCTTAGGATTGACTTGGCGATGCGGGTTCTTTTTTGGTTCCATATGAACTTTAAAGCAGTTTTTTCCAATTCTGTGAAGAAAGTCATTGGTAGCTTGATGGGGACAAATGGGATCTAATTAAACTAAAGAGCTTCT
Source organism: Gorilla gorilla gorilla (assembly GCF_029281585.2). Lineage (NCBI taxonomy): Eukaryota > Metazoa > Chordata > Mammalia > Primates > Hominidae > Gorilla > Gorilla gorilla. The sequence continues at coordinate 167,270,576 of NC_073247.2, forward strand.
GCACAGCAAAAGAAACTACCATCAGAGTGAACAGGCAACCTACAAAATGAGAGAAAATTTTCGCAACCTACTCTTCTGACAAAGCGCTAATATCCAGAATCTACAATGAACTCAAACAAATTTACAAGAAAAAAACAAACAACCCCATCAAAAAGTGGGCAAAGGATATGAACAGACACTTCTCAAAAGAAGACATTTATGCAGCCAAAAGACACATGAAAAAATGCTCATCATCCCTGGCCATCAGAGAAATGCAAATCAAAACCACAATGAGATACCATCTCACACCAGTTAGAATGGCGATCATTAAAAAGTCAGGAAACAACAGGTGCTGGAGAGGATGTGGAGAAATAGGAACACTTTTACACTGTTGGTGGGACTGTAAACTAGTTCAACCATTGTGGAAGTCAGTGTGGTGATTCCTCAAGGATCTAGAACTAGAAATACCATTTGACCCAGCCATCCCATTACTGGGTATATACCCAAAGGTCTATAAATCATGCTGCTATAAAGACACATGCACACGTATGTTTATTGTGGCACTATTCACAATAGCAAAGACTTGGAACCAACCCAAATGTCCAACAATGATAGACTAGATTAAGAAAATGTGGCACATATACACCATGGAATACTATGCAGCCATAAAAAATGATGAGTTCATGTCCTTTGTAGGGACATGGATGAAATTGGAAATCATCATTCTCAGTAAACTATCGCAAGGACAAAAAACCAAACACCGCATGTTCTCACTCATAGGTGGGAATTGAACGATGAGAACACATGGACACAGGAAGGGGAACATCACACTCTGGGGACTGTTGTGGGGTGGGGGGAGGGGGGAGGTATAGCATTAGGAGATATACCTAATGCTAAATGACGAGTTAATGGGTGCAGCACACCAACATGGCACATGTATACATATGTAACTCACCTGCACATTGTGCACATGTACCCTAAAACTTAAAGTATAATAATAAAAAAAAATTAAAAAAGAACATATAACATGTTAAAAAAAAAAACCTTAAGACAGTTTCTGCCTTTAAAGTCTTCATGTCATGAGAACAACACATGACAATGAGCATGATTTGCTCTTATGCTATCATTTGTATAGAACACTGTTTTCTTCTTTGTTCACTAAATATGAAGTAGATTTGAAAAGTGCTAATATTGCTTCTGTGAAATGCATCTGTTGGTTTTTGTAAATTTTGCCTGATATTCTCAAAAGGGGACATTGCATTGGGAGAGATTTCTGGCTGAATTTTGTCAGAAATGCTGCCAAAGTGTGGAATCAGCCAAGGTTTCTTTGGTGCCCTTCCAGCCTCCCTGACTACTGGTTCTCAAATATTCAATGCCTTCAGACTGTTCCAAGCTTTACAAGCCCCCCTCTTATAGCATCTCATCCATTTCTGCCTTGCTTGGGCACCTCCTTCTTGGAATTTTTCTATTTAGTCTTTTGCTAGTCAAAATTTATCTATGCTCTTTTTCAAAAGGCCCTGGAATTGGAAAGGCTAATTCTCTGCATATAGGCACTGATTCAGGATACACTTAAGAGAGGGCAGCCCTCTTTGCCTATAGTCAATTCCACCATCAATGCACAAAGGATAGGATTCCTCCTCCAGGTTCCAAACCTTTAGAACTGCAGCCTCTCTTATTTGTCTTCTTTACCATTTTTCTCTAAGTCAAATTCCACAGTGGCTATCTTTATTTTGCTTTAATTCTAGATTATATAGGTGTTTTACTCTCTATTATGGGTTCTGTAATTTAGAAAGAACCACGGACTAATTCCTAGTGACAACTCTGACATTAACTTGGAAAATTCACTCATCATAACTGAAAGGAACCCAGAGTTATTTTTGTACGGTGGTTCCCAATCTTTTTACATTATGACACAGATAAAAAATGGCATTTGTATATTTCACTGGGACGTATAGCTAAGACTGCTTGCAGCCAAACACAACTAGCCTGGAGGTTCCAGCTACCCAAAGCCCTGCCTGATCGCCATGAGTGCTGAAATGATTAATATCTTATTGTATACCTATAGTCTGCTTGTGGGAACCAGTGTGACAAAGGCAATAACCAATTTGGCCCTAAGATTTTCCTTTTATTTTCTCACCATCCTCTCTTATTGAAGATGAATTTCCTGTACAATGTCTTTCCAAGTAGATTTCCATTCTCTACTTAATACTTCCAGTGTTGGGAAACCTACTGCCTCTCTCAAGGGAGGAAGTCTATTCCATTGTTGGCTAAATCTAATGGTTATACAGTTCTACTTATTATCAAACTAAAATTTGCCTCTCAGAACAGACCACATTCTTTCAGGTGAGATTTTGTCAGAGCAAATTTAAATATGAATTTTATACCTTCCTTCCTTTGCATATTATACTTTAATTAATGAGGACTGAGATTTTACCAACTTTTTCAGTAACTACACGCTGTTGACTCAAGCTTGCTGTCAACTAAGTCCTCAAATTCTTTTTTTTCATATATGAAGCCCTTAAGCCAAGCCTGCTTTATCTTGTGTATTTGAAAGATTTTTCCATTGATCATTATACATTTTTAACAAATATTGGGTCCATTTCAGCTCTCTTCATCCATGTCCAACTCATCAACAAAAATATTGAACAAGGCAAGGACTACAGATCTTTCTATGTTTGATACCTTTTATCCCTTCACTTAACTATTTCCTAACCATTTTTTGTTTGATTATCTTAACACCTGTAGTTCCTGCCCTTATGGAGCTTATAATTAATCCAGTAAGCAGAAATGTTTGGGTATAATTGTTCAATTAATTGTGAACCTATATAATTCTGTTGCTGTCTACTTTTTTATGATGAAAAATATAATTGTTTCAATATAATGTTTGACAACGTTTCAATACAAAACATTGTCAAATGCCTGCCTTATTCAATCCAGATAGATACACTATGTATACAGCATTCATCTTATCTACTAACCTACTAACCCTGTGAAGGAACTGCAATACATCTTTAAATAAGCGTGAAAAAATAAGTTGGAAGCTTAACTGTAGCTTGCCAATAAGTACACAAATATAATTTGTGGGAATGTGTCTGTGGATTATTTGAGGGGAAAGACTCCAAGGGAAGCCAGAATTGTGTCTCTGCATGGAAAGAGAGGAGGAATGTTTAGGGGGTCATATAATGAGAGGAAGTGTGATACATGAAAGTAATTGAGAGTGGCCAGCACATAGCTTAAAGGCATGCCAGAAACGTCAAAATTAAGTAAAGCAGTCCATTGAGCCCCACAAAGGTAGGAGGAACATGATTTTCAGTGTCAGGAGACATGATGCAAAGATGGTGGTTCCCCAGCTGGAATATTTTCCACAATTCTGGTCATTATAAATGAGGCAAAGGACATCCAAATGACTATAAATTAGCCAGTGTGGGAAAGGTATAGCTGGCCAGCTGCCTATGCCAGCTATTGACAATGTTGTTATATATTGTTTTTTGTTAATTGAACTTAGTGTAACATTGTGCCAAGAGTGCATAAAATGCAAAATATTATGCTTAGGAGAAAAGAAAGCTGCTTGTCTCAGTATAACAGATATTTCTAGATGTACCACATACCAAGATTTGTTATTTACAGTGACTTAATTTGGATCCTTTGTCGTATCAAAAATAAGCATGGAGTTTTCAGTAGGTAATTATATTATTTCATCAAAACTAGCTGTTGGTCATACATGTTCATTCCTGGTAATCACCACTTCTTTTTCTGCTCATCATTAGTTCTTTTTTGGTAATCAGTTCTAAAGCCTTGACTAAGTTTTACATCGAAGTCATATTTTTTAAGCTCTGAAAATTTCTCTTATTTTTTTTGAAATGAAGAAATACATTTTCTAGGCTCTATTTTAGAGTGCCTCTCTCATTCTCCATGAGTCTTCAAAGATCACCAAGAAGGATCTAATTCATAATTTTTCTCAATATGAATATGATTCATCTGGTCATAAGACTTGAACTTACTGAGTAAACTATATACTTTCTTCTATTTTTTCATCTATCTTGGGTTATAATCTCCCTTTTAAATGTTCTAATATATCCAGTGTGAATAACATTCTTTGACAAAGAAGATGGTGGCAACATGGTAGCTGAGTAATTATGATCTAAGGATAAATATTGGTGTTATATTTTGTAATGGAAATCAGAAGACCTAGATTTTAATCTCACTTCCCTCCCTGTGCTCATATTTGCTGTTATGATTTTTGGCAAGTCCCTTCCCCTCTCTGGACCTTAGTGGCAAATGAAGTGGGTCAAGTGATGCCTAAGCTCTTCTATAGGCTTTGTGATTCTAAGCATCTATTAGAATATTAAATTTCTATAATCATAGATGCTCACTATGTTAGGCTGTTTTGTGCTGCTATAACAAAATTGCTGAGACTAGGTAATTTATTAAAAAACAGAAATGTATTTCCTCACAATTCTGGAGGTTGGGAAGTTCAAGATCACAACACTGGCATTTTGTGAGGGCCTTCTTTTTGTGTCCTCACATGGTGGAAGGTGGTGGGGAAGAGGGAACCAGCTCCCTCTGTGAAGCCCCTTTATAGGGACACCTAATTCCATTTTTGAGGGAGGAGCCCTCATGGCCTAATCACTTCTCAAAGGCCTCGTAATACTATCACATTGGCAGCACCTGAATTTTTGAGGGGATACATTCAAACCATAGAATTCATGCTTTTATGTTATCCATTTTCCCTACAGACATCTTGGGCCTCTTTTGTGTTATTCCTGTGTTTTTCTTTCATCCTTTCCATTTCCAGATGTATTCTTTCAGTCAGTTCGGATCGGCTATTGAAGATATTAATTAAATCATGTAATTGTATATTTGCATTTCTCACAGAATGTTCACAGTGAGAAACACCAACAAATCAAAAAGAGTCATTTGCAAATGTACCATAAATAAAGTTATCAGTAACATCAATTTAAAGATATATACTTATCAGTAAAAAGATACTGATGCAAACTTTGGAATAGTCTCATTACTTGGAGATATAGACTTATAGAATGTTAGATATTGCATGTGAAAACTGATGTTCTGGGAGATGGGAATCAATTTTTCCACTCTCCTCTGGGTTCCACCAGGAAACATTTTCCTTACACTCTCCTGGCATCTGTCTGTTTTCTCACCTACTAATTCTGATGACTTAACCCAGTTGGTGAATTTAGGAGCATGAAATGAGCAAGTGTAATTCACTCTCCTTCCTCTCCATTTTCTTTGGAGCCAGTTGCTCATTGGAAGTGTGCATTCTTGTCTGCTCCTTTATTCTTTAAGTTTTACAGGGAGAGACTTTCCCATGAGGATACCTATGGTTATATAGCATTACCTGTGGTGCAATATTAGGGAAGCCACATTCTCCAATATCAGCTTTATCAATAACAAAGCTAATGTTTTGACCTCCGTGTGTATCACTTTTCTATCTTTCAATTGGTCCCAAACTCAGGCAAAGACAGAGTGAATTATATTGTGCCATCCTTAAAACCCTTATAACCAGAAAGTAGAAGTCCTACAAACCTAGAAGGAACATGCAATGTCTGTGGACTTCAGTCATGCTCCACTGTGTATCTGGGGAGTCATTCCAATAAATGTTTATCAGAGCAGAAAGATTATCTATTTTCCTGGCCAACACTTTGATGAAATAGTCTTTCACTACCCCCATTGACAGACTGAAATGCCTACTGTGTGACAATTTGGTACTAGACACCCCAGTAACCTTGGAAAACTTCCACAAGGAAGGCAACACACCAGATCTGGTCTTATGGAAAACCTAATACCTGTGTTTAGCTTTACTGGCCCCTTCCACACAAGCTTGTGCAGGTTTGAAAAAGACATAGCTATTTCCGGGGGTATCTCAGTACTGTCTTATTGAATGAGATGGCCTGGACTGAAATGTAGGGAACCCTACAGACCCTAATGGAGTAGTATTTCTAGACTGAATGGGCTTGTTGTCAAAAGGGATTTCTCCCCATGTAATAGAAATTCTTCTCTCCTTACCTTAATTATCTGTGCTCTGAATTTGTGAGAAAACATTCTACCTCCAAAAATAGTTAGGAAGAAGTTCCTATAATATTATCAGGATGGAAAAAAGTCTTTAACGATTGCAGTAGAATGACTCCAGTACCCTTCAGAAGGGACAGTAAAAACCATGCTGAGTAAGACACTGGCCTATCTACTTGTGATTCTGTTATGTTAATATATAAAGTATCTAATTCGAATGTCCTTTCTTTTCTGGCTGGAGAAACCCCTTAGCAAATACTTAGCGAATTAACAGTCTGTGTTTCTTCGCCAGAGCTCCCAAATCAGCCCTTTCCCTTGGAGTAAAAAAGAGACCCAAAAGAAGAGGGGAGGAATAACCATATTGTTAAAGAACTGAAAAGAGTGGCTTTGTATGGCATTTTTAAATACTTGGTTGAAGTGAGGGAAAGAAACAGAAAACTGTGATGCCTTGCAAACTGTGCAAGTTAAGTCAATCTGGACTAGATTTTATATAAATGTGAATGACAAACCTGTAATCTATCATCTCACTTATGACTGTGCATTTTATTTTCTCAGCAACGTTTGATTTTGAAAACTTGTATGTTTTTTCAATGAAAATTAGAGTATAATGAGTTCTTTTACACTCTGATCAGTCTTGAGAGGACAGATTCATTCAACAAATATTCTTGAGCTCCTACTCTGTACCAGGCACCTTCATGTCTTAAGAATAACACCCTATGTTCTCACTCATAGATGGGAATTGAACAATGAGATCACTTGGACACAGAGCGGGGAACATCACACACCAGGGCATGTAGGGGCGTGGGGGGCTGGGGGAAGGATAGCATTAGGAGAAATACCTAATGTAAATGATGAGTTGATGGGTGCAGCAAACCACCATGGCATGTGTATGCCTTTGTATCAAACCTGCGTGTTCTGCACATGTACCCTAGAACTTAAAGTATAATAAATAAGTAAATAAATAAAAATTAAAAATAAAAACCATGAATACAAATTTTAAAAAAAGAATAAGACTGTCAATCTATTCATGATGCTATAACAAAATATCTGAGGCTAGGTAACTTATAAGTAACAGAAATGTATTGCTCACAGGATGTTGGGAAGTCCAAGATCAAGACACCAGTAGATTTGGTGTGTGATGAAGGCTGCTCTCTGCTTCAAAGATGGTGCCTCTTGCTGCTTTCTCATATGGCAGAAGGAAGGCCAAAAAGGGTGGGGGTGGGAGTAGCTAGTTCCTTCCAGCCCTTTTGTAATGTCAATAATCCCATTGATTAGGGCTCTGCCCTCATGACTTAATCACCTCCTAAAGGTCTCACCTCTTAATACTATCACATTGGGGTTTAAGTTCCAACATATGAATTTTGGAGGGACACATGCATTCAAACCATAGCAATGAGTAAACAATAGACATGGTTTTTGTCCTCATGGAACTTTCAAATATAGTGAGGGGAGATAGTCATTAAATAATTACATACTAGCAGTCTGTATTAGCCTTTATAAATGAAAAATACAGAGAGCTATGAGAACATATAAACCTGATCTTATCTGAGTTGAATGATCAGCAAAGGTTTTCCTATGAATGAGATGTTTACACTGAAAGCAAAAGTATGAGTAAAAGTGGGGTAAGCAGATGGTAGGCGAAGAGATGGAGCAGGAAGACATTCAAGGCAATGGAAACAGTATATGAAGAGGACCAGAGTCATGAGTGTCTGCTATTATAGAATAATTAAGATCTAGAAAGTGCGGCTAGAAAGTAGAAACCAAGAGAGTGTATCAAAAAGTGAAACCACAATGGGAGATATGGGACAGTTCTTGCAGGGTTCAAGATTTTAAACATGGGACTTTATATTAATAGCAATGAGGAGCCACTGAAAGATAAGATTTTAAGCAATGCTGGTGTGTGTGTGTGTGTGTGTGTGTGTGTGTGTGTGTGTGTTTGAGGGAGAGAGAGAAAGAGAGAGAGAGAAGAGAATAGAAGAGGTCAAATTGGTATTTTATAGAGATACTACTACTACTCTGGCCCTAGTATGGAGACTAGTATATAGGAGGCCAAGAAAGGTAACAGGGGAACCAGTCTTAAGGTTACTAAAATCACCATGAGAGAATGGCAATGACTTAAGGTAGAAATGGGAAATTATGGGCATGGGGAATAAGTCATCTAAGTTGAGAGACTTTTAGGAGGTAAAATACACATGGCTTAGTTCTAGATTGAATGTGGGATATTCCCCACAGTCATTTTGACTTGGCTGATGGGATGGATGGCAGGATTGTTTGCTGAGATACAAAATACTAGAATAGTGGAATTTACTTATTTATTTTTTGGCAGGAAAGAGATGATCAGTTCAATTTGAACACCGAGTTTCGGATAAATGTGAAATATTCAAATAGAGATACAGGCATACTTAATTTTATTGTGCTTTGCTCTATTGTGCTTCATAGATACTGCATTTTTTACAAATTGAAGGTTTGTGGAAATCCTATGTCAAGCAAGTCTATTGGCACCATTTTTTCCAACAGCATGTGCTCACTTCATGTCTGTATGTCACATTTTGGGAATTTGGTAATTGTCACAATATTTCAACCTTTCCATTATTATTATATCTGTTACGGTGATTGTGATAGGTGATCTTTGATGTTACTATTTTAATTATTTGGGGATGCCACTAACTGTGCCTCTGTAAGATAGCAAAGTTGATTGATAAATGTTGTGTGTGTTCTGACTGTTCCACTGAACAGCCATTCCCTTGTCTTTCTCTCTGTCCTTGGGCCTCTCTATTCTGAGACACAACAATATTTAAATTAATAATCATACAGTGGCCTCTAAACGTTCAAGTGTGATCTGGTTTGGCTGTGTCCCCACCAAAATTTCATCTTGAATTGTACTCCCATAATTTCTACATGTTGTGGGAGGGACCTGAGGGGAGATAATTGAGTCATGGGGGCGGTTTCCCCCATACTGTTCTCATGGGAGTAAATAAGTCTCACGAGATCTGATGGTTTTATCAGGGGTTTCTGCTTTTGCATCTTCCTCATTCTCTCTTTGCCCTGCTGCCATCCACATAAGACAGGACTTGCTCCTTCTTGCCTTCCACCATGATTGTGAGGCTTCCCCAACCACGTGGAACTGTAAGTCCAATTAAACCTCTTTCTTTTGTAAATTGCCCAGTCTCAGGTATGCCTTTATCAGCAGCATGAAAATGGACTAATACAAGTGATAGAAAGAGTCGCACATCTTTCACTTTAAATCAAAAGCTTGGAGTGATTAAGCTTAGGGAGGAAGGCATTTCAAAAGCTGAGATAGGGAGAAAGCTAGACCTCTTGCACTAAACCACTAGCCAAGTTGTAAATGCAAAGAAAAGCTCTTGAAAAAATTAAAAGTGCCACTTTCCTGAATACATGAATGATTAGAAAGTGAGGTAACCTTATATTACTCATCTGGAGAAAGTTTGTGTGCTCTGGATAGAAGATCAAACCAACCACAGAATTCCCTTAAGCTGAAGCCTAATCCAGAGCAAGAGCTTAACTCTGTTCAATTCAATGAAGGCTGAGAGAGGCAAGAAAGCTGCAGAAGAAAAGTCTGAAGCTAGCAGAGGTTGGTTCATGAGTTACAAGGAAAGAAGCCATCTCCATAACAAAAATGCAAGGTGATGCAGCAAGTGCTGATGGGGAAGCTGCAGTGAGTTATCCAGAAGATCTAGCTCAGAAAACTGATAAAAGTGGTTACACTAAGCAATAGATTTTCAATGTTGACGAAACAGTCTTCTATTGGAAGAATATGCCATCTAGAACTTTCATAGCTAGAGAGAAGTCAACACCTGATTTCAAAGCTTCTAAGGACAAGCTGACTCTCTTTTTAGGGGCTAATGCAGCTGGTGATTTTAAGTTGAAGCCAATGGTCATTTATCATTCTGAAAATCCTTGGGCCCTGAAGAATTATGCTACGTCTACTCTACTTTTGCTCTGTGAATGGAACAAAGCCTGGAAGGCAGCACACCTGTTTACAGCATAGTTTACTGAATATTTAAAGCCCATTGTGGATACCTACTGCTAAGAAAAAAAAGTTTCTTTCAAAATATTACTGCCCATTGATAATGCACCTGCTAGGTCAAGAGCTCTGATGGAAATGTACAAGGATATTAATGTTGTTTTCATGCCTGCTAGCACAACATCCATTCTGTGGCTCATGGATCAAGGAGTAATTTTGACTTTCAAGTTTTTTGTGTGGATCCTCCTATGGTACAAAGACTTTCAAGCCTTGTTATTTTTTTAAAAACATTTTTTGAGGCAGAGTCTCACTCTGTCATCCAGGCTGGAATGCAATGGCATAATCATGGCTCACTGCAGCCTCAGCCTGCTGGGCTCAAGTGATCCTCCTGCCTCAGCCTCCTGAGTATCTGGGACTACAGATGTGTGCCATCGCACCTGGCTAATTTTTAAATTTTTTTGTAAAGATAGGGCCTTACTATGTCACTCAGACTAAAAAATACATTTTTAATGCTACTGCTGCTATACATGGTGATTCCACTGAAGTATCTGGGAAAAGTACATTGAAAACCTTTTGGAAAGATTCAACATTCTAGATGGCATAAAGAATATTCACGATTCATGAGTTGAAGTCAAAATATTAACATTAGCAGGAGTTTGGAAGAAGTTGATTCCAATCCTCATGATGACTTTGAGGGGTTCAAGACTTCAGTGGAGGAAGTAACTGCAGATGTGGTAAAAACAGAAAGATTAGAAGTGGAGCCTGAAGATGTGACTAAGCTGCTGCAATATCATGATAAAACTTTAACATGATGAGGAGTTGCTTCTAATGGATGAAAATAGAAAGTGGTTTCTTGAGATGGAATCTACTCCTGGTAAGGATACTATGAACGTTGTTGAAATGACAACAAAGGATTTAGAATATTCCAGTTGATAAAGCAGTGGTATGGTTTGAAAGGATTGACTCCAATTTTGAAAGAAGTTCTGCTGTGGGTAAAATGCTATCAAACAGCATTGCATGCTACAGAGAAATATTTGTGAAAGGAAGAGTCGGTCGAGTGGGCAAATGTCATTGTTGTCTTATTTTAAGGAATTTCCACAGCCACTCCAACCTTCAGCAACCACCACCCTGATCAGTCAGCAGACACCAACATTGAGGCAAGACCCTCTGCCAGCAAAAAGATTAGGACTTACTGTAGGCTGGGATGATCGTTAGCATTTTTTAGCAATAAAGTATCTTTTATTAAGGTATGTACATTACTTTTTAGACGTAATTTTACAATGAATATACTGAAGTTTGGTGTAAACATAACCTTTACATGTACTGGGAAACCAAGAAATTCATGTGACTATTTTTATTGTGATACTTGCTTTACTGTGGTGGTATGAACATGAACCCACAATATCTCTGAGATATGCTTGTATTAAAGTGGCAGTTGGATATATAGATCTGGCTAAGGAAAGATGACTAGGCCAGAGATGTAAATTTAGGAGCCATTGGCATATAGACAGTAATAATAATTTTGATCATACAAATGGATGAGATGATTCAGGAAGAATATACAGAAGGAGATGAGAGGACAGCCTGGGACAGAAGCCTGGGAAAGTCTAGCTTTTAAGGGAAGAGTAGAGGAAAATGATCTAACTAAGGAGAATGAAGAGTGTCTGGAGAGTTCGAGTCAGGAGTGTGCTGTCCTGGAAGCCAGCAAAGAACTGTTTTCATCAGGAGGACATGGGCAGCCCACTGAGAGGTCAAGGAAGATGGGGGCCGACAGGTGGCCAGGGGTGGTGACACCATGAAGGTCATTGGTGGCCTTGACAACAAGCTGATTTGGTGGGGTCATGGAAGCCAGGCCAGACTGGAGTAGACTGAGAGAGAGTGAGAAGTGAGATGATGGAGTGTTTGAGGGGGTTGACAGGGAATAGGAAGGTTAAGGGAGAGAGGAGGGGATGTAGTTTTGAAGGAGACTGTTTTCCTTTTTGCTTCCTGAATATTGGAGATGTTGAAAATACAGGAGAAAGAGTGAGCTAGAGAGAATGATCACTATTATAAGAAATCAGAGAAGGCCAAGGAGCTTGGGATCCAGCTTGCAGCAGGTGAAGGGACTGGTCTTAAAAAGGAGTAGGAACCCTTCTCCGTCAGAACAGAAGGAAAGGGGGGACATTGCTTTAGGGTTTTCCAAATGTATGCTTTTCACAATTCATTTAGAATCAATAAATCTATTTAGAATCAATATTTTACTAATTCAATTGGAATGTAGAAACCTTACCACCATATAGATTCCTTTACCTTCCACATCTTTGTGCTATAGTTGCCTTACATATTATATCTATATACATTGAACATCCTATCAGACATTTTCTTGTTTTTGTTTGTTTGTTTTTGCTTTCAATCATCAAACGTGTTGTAAGGAACTCAAGAGGAGAAAAGTCTATTATTTTTACCCAGATATTTACTATTTCTATTGCTTTTCCTTCATTCTTGATGATCCAGATTTTCTTTTGGCATCATTTCCTCTCTGTCAGAAAACTTTTTTTTTTAGCAATTCTCTGAAAGCAGGTTTGCTGGTTTTGAATTCTGTTTTTCTGAATCTTAAAATGTATTTATTTCACCATTACTGAGGATATTTTCATTGGATTTAGGATTCTAGGTTGACAACCTTTCATTTTGGTACTTGAAAAATGTTGTTTACTTACTTCTGGGCCCCGTGCTTTTGAATGAGAAATCCATTTTCCCTATAGAATACATTGTTTTTCTACGGCTGATTTCAAGACTTGTTTCTTTTTCATTATCTTTCAGCGATTTGATTATGATGTATCTGGGCATGGATTTCTTTGGGTTTATCCTGAATGAGATTGGCTCATCATTGTAAATCTATAGATTTGTCCTTTGTCAAACTTGAAAAGTTTTCAACCATTATTTCTTCAAATATTTTTTCAACTCAGCACTCTTTCTTATCTCCTTCTTGGACCCCAATTTTGTGAATTATAGAATTTTTATTATTGTTCCACAGGTCTCTGAGGTTCATTTTTTCAATCTTTTTTTCTGTGTTCAGATTGGATAATTTCTATTGCTCTATCTTCAAGTTCACTGACTCTTTTCTCTATAATCTCTATTTTTCCAGTAAGTCCATGTAGTAATATTTGTTTGTCTGTAGGGATTTCTTTTTTTTTTTTTTAGATTTTATTTTCAGTTCAGGGATACAAGTACAGGTTTGTTACATAGGTAAACTTGTGTCATAAGGGTTTGTTGTACATATTATTTCCTCACCCAGGTATTAAGCCTAGTACCCATGAGTTATTTTTCCTGATCCTCTCCCTCTTCCCACCCTCCACCCTCCAACAGGTCCCAGCGTGTGTTACTCCTCTCCATGTGTCTATGAGTTCTCATCATTTAGTTCCCACTTATAAGTGAGAGTATGTGGTATTTGGTTTTCTTTTCCTATGTTAGTTTGCTAAGGTAATGACCTCCAGCTCCATCCACGTCCCTACAAAGGACATGATCTTGTTCTTTTTTATAGCTGCATAGTATTCCTTTTTTTTTTTTTTTTCTTGAGATGGAGTCTTGCTCCGTCACCAGGCTGGAGTGCAGTGGCGCGATCTCAGCTGACTGCAACCTCCACCTCCTGGGTTCAAGCGATTCTCCTGTGTTAGCCTCCCGAGTAGCTGGGACTACAGGTGTGTGCCACCATGCCCAGCTAATTTTTGTATTCCTTAGTAGAGACAGGGGTTTGGTAGAAACCATGTTGGCCAGGATGGTCTTTATCTCATGACCTCATGACCCGCCTACCTTGGCCTCCCAAAGTGCTGGGATTATAGGCATGCACCACTGTGCCCGACCATATTCCATTTTTATTTAACTGATTATTTCAGTTCTAAAATTTCTATTGTGTTCTCCTTTATATTTTTTATTTCTTTGCTGATGCCTTCTTTTTTAATATTTGTTTCAAAAGTGTTCACAATTGCCCACTAGATAATTTTCATAATACTTTCTTTAAAGTTTTTGTCAGATAATTATTGTTGGCATCTATTGTCCTTTCCCATGCAAGCCGAGATTTTCATGCTTCTTTGTACGCCAGCTAGTTTTTGGTTTGTATCCTGAACATTTTGAATATTACATTTTAAGGCATTCAATCTGATTTAAATCCTAGGAAAATATTGATATTTTTTAGTCTTCTTTGTAAGTTTAGTTTTCAAAGTTTTTGCAGTGCTATTTGGGTCTATGCCACCCAGTGGTCAGTCTGAGGCGTAGGTGAAGATCTACTTGTTAGCTCAGTTTTCAAAGTCTTTAGTATAATAGTTAGTATCAAATCCATGAATAAATGAGTCAGGGTAACATCATGAGTTCAACAGCTTTATGGAGTCACTTCTCCAAGTTCCTCTCTCTGTTATCTCCCAGTATTTTTCTGTTCCTAAGTAACATATTTTCAGTCTTCCAGCCCAAAACTGCCCCTTCCATAATTATACTATGTCCAGCAGAAGGACAAAGAAAGGGTTAAAAGCAATGGGATTTGGCTCTGCCCTCTTGGAGGTATATCTGCATCCAATAGAGAAGAATGTTCCCTTCTCTCAGAGCTTTGGCTCCTGCATACTTTCATTGCCAGGCTATATTGCTGCCACAATATTATCTGGAGGCTGGGAACATGAGAATGAAGAAAAAGGAAAGAAGAAACGGGATATTCTTCCATCCCTGAATTTTAGATATTACCTTTCCTGCCCCTTGAGCCAGGCTTCCCCTGAATCTCGCTTTGCACTACAGTGTTAACTTCTGAGATTTGGGTTACATTGAGTTGAGGCCAGGGGCTGCCAGAACAAAAAAACATGATGCTGGTTTGTTGGTACTTTGAATTGTGATGTTTTTTCATAATATATCTGCTATTTACTTTTTAGCATTCTCAAATAGCTGTTCATGCATTCTGTCCACATTTTGAAGTTCAGTTCAGTGGGAGAGAAAGGAAGGTATACATTATTATTCCACCTGTGCAAGAGCTGAAAGTTTTTCCACATAAGTCCTTTAGAATTTTCAACTTGCACATTACCCAGAACAGGGAGTTTGCAACAAAACATCATTTATAAATTGATCAGGCAATGTGCCAAGCCCAACTTGGCTTAGGCTTTGAGCCTGACTGACATGCTTGCTTTCCTTTCTCAGTATAGACCAGGATAACTCCATTTGACAAAAAACAGTTGTCTATACTCACAAGACTAATATTTCAATTAGAACTCATATTTGCAACTGGTCAGGAACTTAATCCAAATTGACTTTATCAAAAGGGAAATGTATTGGCTCATGTAACAGAATAGCCCAGGGATAGATCTAGTTTTAGATAACATGACTGAATCCAGGAACTCAAATAATGTCAAGGCATGAGCTCTATCCATTTCTCAGTTATGCTTTCCTCGGCATTATATCCATTTCTTACAGATTCTTCCCTCATTGTAGCAGGGTAGTTGCCAATAACTCCTGGTTTACAATTTCATGACTTTAAGTCCAGCAGAATAGAAAACATCTGTTTGTCTATTACTTGAACGAGATTACTGGCATTATCTCTGATCAGATCAGAATAGTTTACTTGAGTAACATGCTCATATCTTAACCACATATTGTGGCTTACAAGAGTGATCGGCCAGACCTGTGTGGCATGTAAATTCTTGGAACTAGAAATAGAGAGCTTTATCCAAAGCATGGAAAGTGAATGGATTCAGAGGGAGAGCATTAGGACAAATACCTAATGCATGCAGGGCTTAAAGCCTGGGTGATGGGTTGATGAGTGCAGCAAACCACCATGGCACATGTATACCTATGTAATAAGCCTGCACATTCCGCACATGTATCCCAGAACTTCAAGTAAAATTTTTTTAAAAAGAAAAAGAAAATGTGGTATACAATATTTAATGATCAAATCAGGGTAATTAGCATATCCATCACCTCAAACATTTATCATTCACATTCAATTCTTCATAAGGAAATATATTTTCATTTCTCTTTGGTAAATACTTAGAAGTGGGATTGCTGGCTCTTATGGTAAGTGTATTTTTGGGGGAGAAGCCACTTTCTTCTTTTTTTCTTCAACTTTTATTTTAAGTTCAGGGATACATGTGCAAGATGTGCAGGTTTGCTACAAGGGTAAATGTGTGCCATGGTGGTTTGCTGCACAGATCATCCCATCACCGAGGTATTAAGCATAGCATCCATTAGCTATTCTTCCTGATGCTCTCCCTCCCCCCACCCCTCCCCCGCCCCATTGTGTGCTGTTCCCCTCCCTGTGTCCATGTATTCTCATCGTTCAGCTCCCACTTATAAGTGAGAACATGCAGTATCTGCTTTTCTGTTCCTGAGTTAGTTTGCTGAGGATAATGGCTTTCCACTCCATTCGCGTCCCCGAAGAGGACATGATCTCGTTCCTTTTTATAGCTGCATAGTATTCCATGGTGTATATGGACCACATTTTCTTTATCCAGTCCATCATTGATGGGCATTTAGGTTGATTCCATGTCTTTGCTATTGGGAATAGTGCTGCAATGAACATATGCATGCATATGTCTTTATAATAGAATGATTTATATTCCTTTGGGTATATACCCGGTAATGGAATTACTGGGTCAGATAGTGTTTCTGTCTTTAGCTCCTTGAGGAATTGCCACACTATCTTCCACAATTCTTGAACTGATTTACACTCCCACCAACAGTGTAAAAGCATTTTTTTCTTCAAAACCTTTCCAGCATCTGTTATTTTTTTGACTTTTTAATAATAGCCATTGTGACGGATGTGACATGGTATTTCATTGTGGTTTTGATTTGCATTTCTCTAATGATCAGTGATGTTGAGCTTTTTTCCATATGATTGTCAGACGCATGTATGTCTTTTTTTAAATTGTTTTTTTTTAAGTTCTGGGGTACATGGGCAGGATGTGCAGGTTTGTTACATAGGTAAACATGTGCCATGGTGGTTTGCTACACTTATCAACCCATCACCTAGCTATTAAGCCCAGCATGCCTTAGCTCTTTTCCCTAATGCTCTCCCCACCACTGCCCTCCTCCGACAGGCCCCAGTGTGTGTTGTTTCCTTCTCTGTGTCCATGTGTTCTCGTTGTTCAGCTACCACTTATAAGTGAGAACATGCAGTGTCTGTTCATATCCTTTGCCCACTTTTTAATAGAGTTGCTCGGCTTTTTCTTGTAAATTTGTTTAAGTTTCTTATAGATGCTGGATATTAAACCTTTGTCAGATGCATAGTTTGCATAAATTTTCTCCCATTTTCTAGGTTGTCTGTTTGTTGATAGTTTCTTTTGCTGTGCAGAAGCTCTTTAGAATAATTAGATCCCGTATGACAATTTTTGCTTTTGTTGCATTTGCTTTTGGTGTTTTCATCATGAAATC
Source organism: Gorilla gorilla gorilla (assembly GCF_029281585.2). NCBI lineage: Eukaryota > Metazoa > Chordata > Mammalia > Primates > Hominidae > Gorilla > Gorilla gorilla. The sequence goes on from NC_073247.2 coordinate 167,287,950, forward strand.
TTTGCCCATGCCTATGTTCTGAATGGTACTGCTTAGGTTTTCTTCCAGGGTTTTCATAGTTTGGGATTTTACATTAAAGTATTTAATCCATCCTGAGTTAATTTTTGTATATGGTGTAAGGAAGGGGTCCAGTTTCGATCTTATGCATATAGCTAGCCAGTTATCCCAGCACCATTTATTGTTGTTGTTGTTATGCCTCTTAGGGAGGGGTTCCTCCTCCTCATTTTTTGGGAGTAGTTTCAATATAAATGGTCCCAGATTTTCTTTGTACATGTGATAGAATTTGGCTATGAATCCAACTGGTCCTGGGCTTTTACTGGTTGGTAGGCTATTTATTACTGATTCAATTTCAGAGCCTGTTGTTGGTCTTAGGAGTGTGTATGTGTCCAGGAATTTATCAATTTCTTCCAGATTTTCTAGTTTATGTGTATAGAGGTGTTCATAATATCCCAGCGATTCTTTGTATTTCTGTGGGGTCAGTGGTAATATCCCCTTTGTCATTTTTAATTGTGTTTATTTAGATCTTCTCTCCCTTTTTTCTTTCTTAGTCTAGCTGGCAGTCTATCTATTTTATTGATTAAAAAAAAAACAATTCCTGGATTCATTTATCTTTTGAATGGTTTCTCATGTCTCAATCTTCTTCAGTTCAGCTCTGATTTTGGTTATTTCTTATCTTCTGCTAGCCTTGGGGTTGGTTTGCTCTTGGTTCTCTAGTTCATTTCGTTGTGATGTTAGTTTGTTAAATTGAGATCTTTATAACTTTTTGATGTGGGCATTTAGTGCTATAAATTTTCCTTTTAACACTGCCTTAGCTGTGTTCCAGAGATTCTGGTATGTTGTGTCTTTGTTCTCATCAGTTTCAAAGAGCTTCTTGATTTCTGCCTTAATTTCATTATTTACCCAAAAGTTGTTCAGAAACAGGTTATTTAATTTCCATGTAAATGTATGGTTTTGAGCAAATTTCTCAGTCTTGATTTCTAATTTGATTGTGCTGTGGTCCAAGAGAGTGGTTGTTATGATTTCACTTCTTTTGCATTTGCTTAGGAGTGTTTTGTGTCCAATTCTGTGGTCAATTTTAGAGCATTGCCATGTGGCGATGAAAAGAATGTATATTCTATTGCTTTTGGGTAGAGAGTTGATGTCTGTCACGTTAATTACACATATCAGTAACAACCATGAATATAAACAGGCTAAATGCCCCAATTAAAAGGCATAGAGTGGCAATCTGGATAGAGAACCAAGACCCATTGGTATGCTGTCTTTGAGAGACTCATCTCACATGCAGTGACACCCATAGGTTCAAAATATAGGGATGGAGAAAAATCTACCAAGCAAATGGAAAACAGCAAAAAGCAGGGGTTTCAATCCTAATTTCAGACAAAACAGATTTAAACCAACAAAGTTTTGAAAAGACAAAGAAGGGCATTCCATAATGGTAAAGGGTTCAATTCGACAAGAAGACCTAACTCTCCTAAATATATATTCACCCAATACAGGAGCACCCAGATTCATAAAGCAGGTTCTTAGAGACCTTCAAAAAGGCTTAGACTCCCACACAATAATAGTGGGAGACTTCAATACCCCACTGATAGTATTAGACAGATCATCAAAGCAGAAAATTAACAAAGACATTTACCTGAACTCAGCACTGAATCAATTGGACCTGAAAAAGTTCTTTTTCTATTCAGGATGAACTTATATCAATTCTGGATATACCTTTATCAATATATGTGTGATGAATTTTTTTCATTCTAGCTTGCTTTTTCATTTTCTTACCAATTTTTTTCAAAGAGCAAAAGGTTTTAATTTTGATTAAGTTAAACTTTTGTAACATTTTTATTTTATCGTATATGATTTGTGTCCTATCTAAGGAGTATTGCCTTCCTACAAATTTGAAAATATTTTTCCTATGTTTTCTCCTAGAATTGTTACGGTTTTATCTATTTAATTTTTCGTGTTTAACCCCGTGCTTGTTTGCCCCAAGAATACTCATCAGTGGCACTTGCAGCTGCAGCATTTACCCTGAGATAACTTTGCCGCAAAATATTTCACTTTTATTATTATTTTTGCATTGCTCAATTATATCAACTTTGGAAACAAAAAGCATTATTCTATTTATAGCATTCTGTTTTTAGTGATGGTATTTACATTTACAAAATCTAGTAATTCTTGATTGCTGAAAATTTCAAATTCCTACACGTGATGTTAACATTATTTTCAAACAATTGTTGGCCAAAGATTCATTTGATGAATTCGATTTTTCTGAAATAGACGATTCTGATGATTCAGATGGTTCCGATGTTAGTTCTGTTTAGAAATAATTCCAAGAACAGTTTTTATATTTTATTTTCACATTGAAAATCACTCAGATTTGCTCCAGCCTCAAAGAGGGTGTTTGTGTAAAATTAAAAGAGTGCTGGCAGTGAGCTGCACTTTTTTTTCTAAATGGAAAAAGGATTAACTATTATGGATATTAGTTGTACGCATTTATAGGGTACATGTGGTATTTTTATACAAGCATACAACTGCAATAATCAAATCACAGTAACTGGGATATCCATCGCCTCAACCATTTATTATTTCTTCATCTTAGGAACATTCCAATTTCACTCTTTTAGTTATTTAGTAATATTCAATAAATTATTGTTAACTATAGTTGCCCTATTGTGATACTGTACTCTAGATTTTTTTATTTCCATCTAACTATATGTTTTTTAAGATGGGGTCTTACTATGTTGCCCAGGCTAGCCTCAAACTCCTGGGCTCAAGCAATCTTCCCACATCAACTTCCCAAATAGTAAGTGTATTTTTGTACCCTTTTTGTTAAGTGAAATAAGCCAGGCTCAAAAAGATAACTATTACATATTCTTACTCATATTGGGAGCTTAAAAAATGAACTCGTGGAGATAGAGAGTAGAATGATGGTTACCAGAGACTGGTAAGGTTAGTGGGGAGGAGGGATAAAGAGGGAATAGTAAATGGGTACAACTTTATATTTTACATTTAGCTCCCTGGTTGATTTTGAGTTAAATTTTGTGTATACTGTGAGGCAAAAGTCAATGTTCATTTTTTTCATATGAATATCCAGTTGTTCTAGCACTATTTGATGAAAAGACATTTTAACTCCATTGAATTGCCTTTGAATCTTTGTAGAAAATGAACTGAACATGTCTGAGTCTATTATGTTTCAGTGACCTATATGTCTATGCTTTCACCAATGTCTAGCTCTCTTGATTACTGTAACTATAATAAGGCTAACTTAAGCACTGTAATTTCTCTAATATTGTTTATATTTAAAAAAATTGATTTGCATTTTCTAGGTTATTTGTGTTTCCATATAAATTATACTATCAACTTGTCAATGTTTATAGAAAAAATCTGCTGAGGTTTTTATTGTTATCGCATTAAATCTATATGTCACTTTGCTGGTATTTTTTTCCCTTAAATGTCTGATAGACTTCAGTGAAGCCATCTGGACCTGGGATTTCTTAGATGTTTAGTAACAAATTAAATTTACTATATATAATGTTATTCATATTTTCTGTTTTAGCTTCTGTCCATTTTTATAGGTTATATTTTTCAAGGAATTTGTTCATCTAAATTGTCAAATATTCTAACATAAAATCGTTCACAATACATACTTATTACCTTTTAATGGCTTAATGATATGTACTGATGTGCTCTTTGCTATTTCTGATATTGTTTGTTTTCTCTCTCTTTTATTTTCTTGATCTGTCTATCTGGATGTTTGTTGATTTTGATCTTTAGTTGATCTTTAATTTATTTATTACATTTTTCTTCTATTTCATTGTTTTTTCCTCTTTATTTTTTCTTTCTTCTACTCACTTACCTCAGTTATACTTTGCTCTTTTTCTAGCTTCTTAATCATTGATTTAAGGCCTTTTTCCTTTCCAAAAAACATTTAAAACTTTGATTTTCTTTCTAACTACTGTATCATCTTAATCCAACAAATATTTGTTACATATTCATTATCATTAATCTCAAAATATTATCTAATGCCACTTGTAATTTATTATTTGACTTATGATTTATTTAGAAGTGTATTTTTAAATCTGGAAATATTTGGAGTTTCTGATATATATTATTGATATTTATTTCTAATTTAATTCCACTGTGGTCAGAGAACATCCTCTGCATAGTTTCAATCACTTTATATTTATTGAAACTTGTTTTATGACCCAGAATATAGCCCACCTTAGTAAATGCACCATGTGTACTTGACAATAATGATGTGTGTGTGTGTGTGTGTGTATAAATTGGTTCTGTTTTTCTGGAGAACGCTGACTAATGCAACCCATTTCTCATATAAGGAAACTTAGACATGGATTTGAGTTTGAGTCCTGGTTTCTCTTTGGGCAGGAAGAGTAGATGAGGTAAGACTGAATTTAGGTAATCCTGAGTCCCTAGGGAAATTCCATTATGATACTATCTGTATCAGTTAGAAATTTTTGGTTATAAATAACAGAAAACCTAATTCAATCTTTCTCAAAAAATAGTGAATATATGGTTCATATATTAGTAAAGAATGCCTTGCAGAGGCTTACTCAAACAAGAATGTATTATTATCATATATCAAGAAGTCTCTAAATAGGTTGCTTCATGGGTTTGTTTAGCAGCCTGACAATGTCACAATTTTTACAATTATCTTTGCACTTCCCTCATGTTTGTCACTTCATGGCTACAAAGTAGTGCTGCAGCTCCAGAGATCAAATCTGCATTCAATGCAAGAAATAAAGATGGATGAGTAGTACCACTCATATATGTCCCCTTTATCAAGAAAAAAACAAAAATTTGTTGGAACTTCCTCAGCAAAATTTCACTTATATCTCTTTGGCAAACTCACATCTAGTTACAAAGGAGGATAATAAAGTGAATATTCAGATTTTTCTGCCTTTAGAGTGGCAAACCACATAAAAAATGGATTTGGGAATGGATGTTGGGTCAGGTAATTGGCAGTGTCTACCACACTCCATTTCTCTGCATCTCTTAGTTCTTCCTTCTTTGCTGTACAAACTTCATCTTCAGGCTAGCCCTGATATGGTGGCAAGATGTTTTCTGCTTATCTAAAGCTCACATCCTCATGCCATCAATTCCCAGGGAAGAGAAATAACTTATCTTTAACCAGTATATATTTTTCATTTTATAGGCTCTCAATGAATTGTGTACCAATCCCCAAATCAATTACTTTGACCAAGATGGTTGAGAATGTGAGAAGAGTAGTTTCAAAAAGGGAATTCAAGGTATTGCTATCAGAAGTAGGGAGTAATGGATGCTGAGAAGCAAGCAAGTAATCAACTATCTATCCCTATTTCACCATCCACTTTAATATTTTGTGACTCTTTCCTTCCCCATTTGCACTAGAGACAATCTGGTTAGACTGTGCTGATTAATACAGAATGGCTGTCAACGTGTAGTTGGGTATTACATGTGAAAATCAATGGTGTAGAGATTTCCCCAGTCAATGAATATCCTATATCAAAATTTAACCTAATAAGTGGTATCCACATAGGACTATAACTAACATCATAATAATGAAAGACTGAATTCTTGTTTCCACTAAGATTGAAAAGAAGGCAAAGATATTCACTAACACCACTCATAATCAACATGGTATTGGAATCCCTAGCCAGTGCTAAGATTTAAGTAAGAAAAAAGAAGTATAAGACAAACAGATTGGAAAGTAAGAAAGGTGACTCTCTCTATTCACAGACAACAGTGTCTCTATAGATAATCCCAAAGAGTCTACAGAAAAACTTCTAGAACTCATAGTTTTTTTGAACCCATCAGGGAGCTTGGGTTTCAGAGCAAACAGTTGGCCCATATCTAAGGGAGAAAGAATGGTGCACGTGACAAAAGAGAAGACAAAATTACACACTCATATAAGACACAACAAGAACCTTGTAAGAAGCATTGAGCTAGAATAGTTGACAACGTGGTGAAGGCTGAGAGTAATCTGGCAAGACAGCGTGAAACCCCTATGTGCCAAGAACTTGGAGGGGTCAGTGTCACCTTGCACAGTCCTCCATGAACCTCAACGGGTGCTCCCAGAAAATATCAGAAAGCGTTCTAGAAGTGTATGTTGTGATGCAGATTTAGAGTAAGATATCAGTAGTTATGTTGGAGGAACAAGAAACTCCCACTGGATATTTCTCCTCTACTTCCAATACAGAAAATGAAGCCTTGAACTATGGAGGGAAGGGCAACCAGAACCTCTGGCATTATGGCATTGATGAACACTTATTGCATCTGGGGAAAGGGAACAGGAGGAAAGCTTTACTTCTGAGAAAGGAGTAGGGTTATATGTTGAGCCTACAACTACAGCTGGGGAGAGTCAGGAAAACCTATCAGATCATATACCTAAGATGCAAGAACATAGTGCATGCCTATAACTAACTCTTAATCAGAACAACAGAGGCCACACCCCAAACTACCATCAAGCTAAAAAGCCTAAAATAGTAAATAACAACAGAATTCTGCTTGGAGATGAATGAGAAAGGAACAAAGACACATTCTCTGGGGCACAGCACAAATGGAAACCCTTAATCTCATAATTGAACAGATATTGTTCTGGTCGACCATTCTCCATGATAGACACAAATTCTCTATAAAAATCTGAAGCCTGTGGTGGTTCACTGATGGTAACCATAGCAGCAATATATCTCAAATTGAGCCTAACTACTAACTGTAATAATGCAAACCCTCGCACTAAAGGCCTACTAGAAGGAAAGGCGTGTGTATTTCAAGGCATAAAATCTATTTACCTTGGTCTCTATTTCCTACCCAACTTATTCAACTTTCCACAAAATATTATGAGGCATGTGAAAAGGCTAAAAAAATCAACACATTCCCAAAGATACAAGAAATATTCAAAATCAAAATTAGATATGACACAAATTTGGAAACTCTCTGACAGGTAACTTAAAATAACTATGAGTAATTAGTTAAATGTTCCACCAGAAAAAGTGGACAACACACAAGATAGATGGGTAATTTCTGCAGAGAGATCAAAACTATAATAAAGAATCAAATATAAATGCTAGAAATAAAAAACAAAATTACGGAGATGAAGAATGCCTTTGAGGGGCCCAACAGAACTGACACCTCTGAGGACAAAATCCATAGACCTTAAAATATATTAAATTGAAACAAAAATTTAGACCAATAAATTGATTACATTGAGACAAAAAAAGAGTGAGGAAAAGAAAACATTCAAGAGCTGTGTGACAATATCAAATGTTCTAACATTCATGTAATTAGAATCACCAAAGAAAAAGAGAGAGAAAGAATGGGGCAGAAAAAGTATTTTAAAAAATAATGACTGAGAATTTTTTTTAATTAATGACAAACACCAAATTGCATACCCAAGCTCAGAGTGCACCAAACATGACTTTTAAAAAACCAAACAAATTAGGCATATTTTATTCAAACTGCTGGAAGACAAAAGACAAAGAGAAAACCCTGACGGCAGAGAAAAGGAAACATCAAACATAGAGAAAAAAGATAATAACAGCAGACTATTTGTCATAAGCCATACAAGTCAGGACACAATGGAATGATCATTTTAACATGTAGAAATAATAATTTGTCAACCCAGGATTCTATATCCAGAAAAAAATCTTTTTAAAATGAAGGTGAAATAAAAACTGTATCAGACAAGCAAAAACTGAGATAATTCATTGTCAGAAGACTCATTCTACAAGATAAAGGAAAGTTTTTCAGGCAGAAAGAGTATCATATCAGACTAAAATGTGGGACTAAAGGAAATAAAGAGTGCTGGAAATGAAGCCTAGGAAGGTAAAGTTAAATTATTTTTCTTATTTGTATTGTTCTAAATGATAACACTGTCTAAAGAAAAAATATAATAACAATTTATTGTATATTTATAGCATATATAAAATTAGAAGTTGTGCTAACAAAAGCACAATGGATGGGAGGGAGCAATTGGGAATGTACAGTTGTAAAAGCCTTACACTTCATGTGAAGTAGGAGAATAATATTTGCTGGTAGACTGTGATTTTTTAAATGTGTGTCATAAACTCTGGGAAGGCACTAAATTTTTATTTAAAATGTCATTAAGAGAAGATAAAGCAGAATTTTTAAATGCTCAAATACAAGAGAAGGCAGAAAAGGAAGAATAATGAAACACAGATGAAATATAACAAATAGAAAACAGCTAAGAAAATGGTAGATTTTAATCCAACCATATCAATAATCACATTAAGTGTAAATATTCTGAACACATCAATTTAAAGGCAGTATCAGATTAGATTTAAAAATAATCAAGACTCAACTATATGTTGTCTACAAGAGACTCACTTTAACTGTAAAGGTATAGATATGTTGAAAGTAAAAGAGTGGAGAAATACATATAATGCAAACACTAGCTGAAACAAAACTAGAATAGCTATGCTAATATTAGACAAAAATAAACTTCAGAAAAGGAATATTAACAGGGATATAGAGAGACATACATGATGATGAAGGGATCAACTCTCCAAAAGACATAATCCAAAAGACATAATGCTCTTTACAACATAGTACTATGTACATAGCACATAGTATATGAAGCACTTTAAATTACTGAAATTGAAGAATACAGAAATCCACAATTATAGCTGAACACTTCGACAATTCTCTCAACAGCTAGTAGAACGAATAAACAGAAAATTAACAAGGATATAGAAGATCTGAACAGCACTATCAAACAAGACCTAATTGACATTTATAAAACATTCCACCCAACAAAAGCAGAATACAATTTCTTTTCAAATGTGTGTGGAATATTCACCAATGTAGACCATACTTTGGGTCATAAGACAAACCTCAGCAAATTTAAAAGAATATTAATCATATAAAGTATGTCCTCAGATTGCAGTAGAATTAAACTGGAAATCAATAACAGATAATCTGGAAAAATTCCCAACTTCTTTGTAAATTGAAAAACATCCATCTAAGTCACCCAATGATCAGAGAAGAAATATGAAAGGGAATTTTAAAATATTTTGAAGTGAATGAAGATGAAAATACCACAGATAAAACTTTGCATGGTGTAGCTACATTAGTTAGCTTAGAGGGAAATTTACATTTTTAAATTCTTATATTAGGAAATAAATCTTACATAAATAATCTCAGCTTCCACCTAAGAAGTTCAAAATAAACCCACAGTAAGCAGAAGAAAGGAAATAATAAAGCTGAGAAAAAATCAATAAAGTTTAAAAGAGAAAATTAATAGATATCAATGGAACAAAAGTTGCCTTTTTAAAAATATCAACAAAATTGATAGACCTTTAGCCAGAATGATCAAGAAAAAAAATCAAGAAGACAATTACCAATATCAGGAAAGAATAATTCCCATTTAACTAAAGACCACACATACATTAAAAAGATGAAGGAATATTAAGAACAACTTTATATTCACAAATGGAACAATTTAGATGAAATGGGCTAAATCCCTGGGAGGCGCGAACTTCAAAAACTCATCCAAGAAGAAATAACCATAGCAATGGTACATCTATTTTAAAATTTTAATCTGTAGTTAAAATTTTCCATAAAAGAACACTGTAGGCCCATATTATTTCATTGGTGCATTCTCCCAAATACTTATGGGATGATCTTTTAAAAGAAACAATTTATGGTTTAAATGATTTTCTTCTACTTCTATTACATTTTTTGTTTTCTATTTCATTGATTTGTGCTCTGATTTTATTTCTTTTCTTTCCTTGCTTTAGGTTTAATTTGCTCTTGTTTTTCTAGTTTCTGAAGGTGGAAGTTTAGATTATTGATTTGCAATGTTTCTTCATTATGATAAAGAGTTTAAAGTATAAATTTTTTTTCAAGCACTGCTTAAGGGGCATACCATAAATTTCGATACGTTTTGTTGTCATTTTCCTCCAGTTAAAATGCATTATAACTTTCTTTGTGATTTCTTTTATTTATGGATCGTTTGGAAGTGTAGTTGAATATTTCCAAATATTTGGGGAGCTCTAAATTTCTTTCTGTTGTTTATTTCTAATCTAATTTGTTGTCAGAGAACATAGATTTGTTTTGAACCTTTTGAATTTATTGAGACTTGGTTTGTGGCCTATTATATGGTCTATACCGTAGAATGTTTCATGTTTGCTTGAATAAAATGTGTATTATGTTGTTATTGTGTAAAATGTTCTAAAATGTCAGGTCACACTGGTGTTGTTCAAGTTTTCTCTTCATCTTTACTAATATCTATTTGTCCTAGCAATTATTAAGATTTTTGAAATCTCTGCTGCTTTTTTCAATTCTTTCAGATTTTGCTTTATATGTATTGGGGCTCTGTTGTTAGGTGGGAATGCATTTATAATTGTTACATATTTATGATTATGAACTGGTCCCTTTATTTCTAATACTCTTTCTTGTCTTAAAGTCTATGTACTCATATCAATATAGCCATTTCAACTCCTTATGTTTATAATATGCATGGTATGTATTTTTCCATCCTTTTACTTTCAAACTCCTTGTATCTTTAATCTAAAATATGTCTCCAGCAGATAGCATATAGTTGGATTTTGCTTTTTCACCTAGTTTGATAATATCCACCTTTTGATTAGAGTATATTATTTATTCATATTTAATTTAATAAAGATATGATTAGATTTACATGTGATCTTTGCTAATATTTTCTACATGTGTCATATCTTTTTTGTTCCTCTTCTACTAGCTCCTTTTTAGTTGAATATTTTATAATATACAATTTTAATTCTTCTGTTGAGTTTTTAATTCTATTTTTGAGCTATTTTGTTAATGGCTGCTCCAGGGATTACAATATGGCTCTTAATTTATCAGTCTCTACCTTGCATAGTCATCTGGTATGTGTTTCCTTCAGCTCGAAGAGTTCCTTTCGAACTTCTTATAGGGCTGATCTCTTAGCAATGAATTTTCTCAGTCTTTGTTTATGTGACACTGTATTTATTTTGCCTTCACTTTTGAAAGATAATTCTGCATAACATAGTATTCTTGCTCAACAGATTTTTTTCTCTCAGCACTTTGAATATATAATCCCACTGCCTTCTGGCCTCCATTGATTCTGATGAAATGCAAGCCATTAACAGTCATTCCCTTATACATGATGAGTTATCTCCTGCTGCTTTCTAAATTATTTTCTTTGCCTTTGTTACTTAGCATCTTGACTAGGATGTGTCCAGGTGTGGCTGTTTGTATTTATCTTATATGGCATTTGCTGAGCTTCTTTGATGTGTAGATTAACGCTTCTCATCAAATTTGAGAAGTTGCTATTTTTGCTTCAATCTTTCTTCATATTTTTTATTTTTAATTTCTGTACATAGCAGGTATATATATTTATGGGGTACATGAGATATTTTGGTACAGGTAGCCAATGCGTAATAATCACATCATGGAAAATCAGTATTCACCCCATCAAGCATGTATCCTTTGTGTTACAAACAATCTAATTATACTCTTTTTAGTTATTTTAAAATGTACAATTAAGTTATTATTGACTCTAGTTCCCCCATTGTTATACTATCAAATACTAGAAGTTACTCATTCTAACTATTTTTTGGTACCCATTAACCATCCCCACCTTCTCCCTGTTAACGACTACAATTTGAGGCTCTGGTATCCATTCTTCTATACTCTATCTCCATTAGTTCAATGACTAATGACTGCCAGTTCCATCCATGTTGTTGCAAATGACAGGATCTCATTATTTTTTATGACTGAATAGTACCTCATTGTGTATATGTACATTTTCTTTATCCATTTATCGGTTGAGGGACACTTAGGTTGCTTCCAAATCTTGGCTATTGTGAACAGTGCTGCAACAAACATGAGGGTGCAGATGTCTCTTTGATATACTGATTTCTTGTCTTTTGGGCATATACCCAGCGATGGGATTGCTGGATTGTATGGCAGCTCTATTTTTAGATTTTGGAGGAACCTCCAAACTGTTCTCCATAGTTGTTGTACTAATTTACATTCCCGCCAACAATGTATAAAGGTTCCCTTTTCTCCACACCCTCACTAGCATCTGTTATTGTCTGTCTTTTGGATATAAGCCATTTTAAGTGGGGCGAGAGGAGAATGCTGTTTAGATTTGCATTTATCTGATGAGCAATGATGCTGAGCCCTTTTTCATATTCCTGTTTGCATTTGTATGCCTTCTTTTGAGAAATGTCTTCAAGTCTTTTGCCCATTTTTAAATCAGATTTTTATATTTTCTTCTATAGAGTTGTTTGAGCTCTTTATTTATTCTGATTATCAATTCCTTGTCAGATGAGTAGTTTGCAAATATTTTCTTTCATTCTGTGGGTTGTCTCTTCACTTTGTTGATTGTATTCTTTGCTGTGCAGAAGCTCTTTAACTTGATGTGATCCCATTTTTCCATTTTTGCTTTGGTTGCCTGTGCTTGCAAGGTAATTCTCAAGAAATTTTTGCCCAGACCGATGTCCTGGAGAGTTCTCCCAATGTTTTCTTGTAGTAGTTTCATAAGTTTAGTCTTAGATTTAAGTATTTAATCCATTTGGATTTGGTTTTGTATAAGGTGAGAGATGGGTTCTAGGTTCATTCTTCTGCTTATGTATATCCACTATTCCCTTCAGCATTTATTGAAGAGACTTCCTTTTCCCCAATGTATGTTCTTGGCACTTTTACAGAAAGTGAGTTCACTGTAGGTATGTGGATTTGTTTCTGGGTTCTCTATTCTGTTCCATTGGCTTATGTGTATATTCTTATGCGAGTACCATGCTGTTTTGATTACCATAGCTCTGTAATATAATTTGAAGTCAGGTAATATAACTCCTCCAGTTTTCTTCTTTTTGCTCAGAATAGTTTGGGCTACTTTGGGTCTTTTGTGGTTCTATATAAATTTTAGAATTGCTTTTTTTATTTCTGTGAAGAATATCACTGGTATTTTGATACGGATTGCATTGAATCTGTAGATTGCTTTGGGTAGTATGAACATTTTGACAACATTGATTCTTCCAATCCATAAACATAGAATATCTTTCCATTTTTTTGTGTGTACTCTTCAATTTCTTTCATCAGTGTTTTACAACTTTCATTGTAGAGATCTTTAATTTCTTTGGTTAAGTTAATTTCTAGGTATTTAAATTTTTGTGTGGCTATTGTAAATGGGATTACTTTTTGATTTTTTTCAGATTGTTTGCTGTTGGAATATAGTAATGCCATTGAGTTTTGTATGTTGATTTTGTATCCTGCAATGTTACTGAATGTGTTTTATCAGTTCCAATAGGTTTCTTACGGAGTCTTTAGGTTTTTCCAAATATAAGATCATATCATCTGCAAACAGGGATAATTTAACTTCTTCCTTTCCAATTTGGAGGTCCTTTATTTCTTTCTCTTGTCTGATTGCTCTAGCTAGGACTTCCAATACTATGTTGAATAACAGTGGCAAAAATAAGCATCCTTGTTATGTTCTGATCTTAGAGGAAAAGCTTTCAACTTTTCCCCATTCACTATAATACTAGCTGTGGGTCTGTCATCTATGGCTTTTATTACGTTGAGGTATGTTCCATCTATATACCTAGGTTTTTTTAGGGTTTTTCTTTATCATGAAGGGATGTTGAATTTATCAAATCTTTATTAAGCATTTATTTTAATGATCATATGGTTTTTGTCCTTCATTCTGTTGCTATATCACATTGATTGACTTGCATATGGTGAACCATTCTTGCATTCCTGGGATAAATCCCACTTGGTCATGATAAATGATCTTCTCAGTGTGTTGTGCAACTTGTTTTGCTAGTATTTTGTTGAAGAATTTGCATCAATATTCATCAGGGATGTTGGCCTATAGTTTTCTTTTATTGATGCATATTTGTCTAGTTTTGATATCAGAGTAACACTGGCATCATAGAATGAGTTTAGAAGTATTCCCTCTTTATTTTTTAAAATAGTTTGAGTAGGATTGGTATTAGTTCTTTGAATGTTTGGTAGAATTCAGCAGTGAAGCCAATGGGTCCCAAACTTTTCTTTACTGGGAGACTTTTTATTACAGATTCTTCTAGTTACTTGTTATTGGTCTGTTCAGGTTTTGGATTTCTTCATGATTCAATCTTGGTAGGTTGTATATATCTAGGAATTTATCCATTTATTCTAAATTTTCCAATTTATTGGCATATAGTTGCTCATAGTAGCTGCTAGTGATCCTTTGAATTTCTGTGGTATCAGTTGCTATGTCTTCTGTTTCATCTCTGATTTTATTTATTTGGGCCTCTCTCTTTTTTCTTATTTAGTCTGGTTAAAAGTTTGTGAATTTTGTTTATCTTTTTTGAAAACCAACTTTTGTTTCATTGACCTTTTGTATTGTTTTGTTCATTTCAGATTAATTTATTTCTGTTCTGATCTTTATTATTTCTTTTTACTTTTTTTTACTATTTATTTTTACTTTATTATTTCTTTTTATCTATTTACTAATTTTGGGATCGGTTTGTTCTTGGCTTTCTAGCTCTTTAAGATGCATCTTTAGGTTGTTTTTTTGAAGCTTTTCTTCTTTTTTGTTGTAGGGACTTATAGCTATAAATTTTTCTCTAGTACTGCTTTTGCTGTATCCCTTAGGTTTTGGTATGTTGTGTTTCCATTATCATTTCTTTCAAAAACTTTTTGAATTTTCTTCTTAATTTCATCATTGACCAACTGATCATTCAGGAGCATATCATTTAATTTCTGTATGTTTATATAGTTTCCAAAATTTCTCTTGTTATTTATTTATAGTTTTATTCCATTGTGATGCCTGATATTATTTCAATTTTTTGCATGTTTTAAGATTTGTTTTGTTACCTAACATATGATCTATCCTTGTGAATGATTTATGTTTTGAGGAGAAAAATGTGCATCCTGCAGTTGTTGGATGAAATGTTCTGTAAATATCCATTAGGTTCATTTGTTCTATAGAGCATAATTAGTCCATGTTTCTTTGTTGATTTTCTGTCTGGGAGATTTGTCCAATGCTTAAAGTGGGGTATTGAAGCCTTCAGCTATTATTGTATTGGGGTCTATCTCTCTTTAGCTCTAATAATATTTGCTTTGTATATCTGGGTGCCCCAATATCAGGTACATATGTATTTACAATCATATTCTCTTGCTGAATTGGCCCCATAATCATTATATGATGACCTTTGTCTCTTCTTACAATTTTTGTTGTGAGGTCTACTTTGTCTGATATATGTATAGCTACTTCTGCTCTTTTTGGTTTCATTGGCATGGAATATCATTTTCCATTTCTTTGTTTTCAGTCTATATGTATCTTTATAGGTGAAGTGTGTTTATTGTAGGCAACAGATCATTGGGTCTTGTTTTTTAATTTATGCAGCCATGCTGTTTTTTAATTGGAGAGTTTAGTCTATTTACATTCAATGTCCTTATTAATAAGTAGAGACTTACACCTGCCATTTTGTTATTTGTTTTCTGGTTGTTTTGTGATCTCTTCCTTCTTTCATTCCTTCCTGTCTTGAAAAGGTGATTTTCTCTGGTGGTATAATTTAATTTCTTTTTTTTTATTTTTTGTGTCTGTTATATGTTTTTCAATTTGAGGTTACCATGAAGCCTGCAGATACTATCTTATATCCCATGATTTTAAACTGCTGACAATTTAACTCTGATTGCATAAACAAACATACATGCAGAAAGAAAACTAATACAAACTCTACACTTTAACTTCATCCCCTTGCTTTTTAATTTTTTGTTGTTTCCCTTTATGTCTTACTGTACTGTCTGTGTCTTGAAAAGTTGTTTTGGTTATTATTTTTGATTGGTTCATCATTTAATCTTTCTTTTTTTAATTTTACTTTAAGTTCTGGGATACACACGTAGAACGTGCAGGTTTGATACATAGGTATACATGTGCCATGGTGGTTTGCTGCACCTATCAACCCGTCATTATTTATTCTTTCTATGTAAGTTAAGAGAAGCTTACACACCACTTACAGTGTTGTACTATTCTGTATTTTTCTGTGTGCATACTATTACCAGTGAGTTTTGTACCTTTAAATAATTTCTCATTAATGCCCATTAATGTCTTTTTCTTTCAGATTGAAGTACTCCCTTTAGCATTTTTTGTAGGACAGGTCTGGAGTTGATTAAATCTCTCAGCTTTTGTTTGTCTGGGAATGTATTTCTCCTTCATGCTTTAAGGATATTTTCACTGGATATACTATTCTAGGGTAAAAGGTTTATTGTTTCAACACTTATATCATGCCACTCCCTCCTTGCCTGTAAGGTTTCCACTGAAAAGTCTGCTGCCAGACATATTGAAGCTCTATCATATGTTATTTCTTTTCTCTTGCTGCGTTTAGGATCCTTTCTTTATCCTTGACCTTTGAGAGTTTGATTGTTAAATACCTTGAGGTAGTCTTTGGGTTAAATCTGCTTAGTGTTGCATACGCTTCTTGTGCTTGAATGTTATCTTTCTCTAGGTTTGGGACATTCTGTCATACAATGTCTTTGAAAAAAACTTTCTACTCATAGCTCTTTCCCTACCTTCTCTTTTAAGGCCAATAACTCTTAGATTTGCCCTTTTGAGACTATTTTCCAGATCTGTAGGCATACTTCATTTTTTTATTCTTTTTTATTTTGTCTCCTCTGACTTTGTATTTTCAAATAGCCTGTCTTCAAGCTCACTAATTCTTTCTTCTGCTTCATCAATTCTGCTATGAAGAGACTCTGATGCATTCTTCAGCATGTCAGTTGCATTTTTAACTCTAGAATTTTTGCTTGATTCTTTTTAAGTTTTTAAATCTTTGTGTTAAATTTATCTGATAGAATTCTGAAGTTCTTCTTTATGTTTTTTTGAATTTCTTTGAGTTTCCTCAAAACAGCTATTTTGAATTCTCTGTCTGAAAAGCCAGATATCTGTTTCTCCAGGATTGATCCCTGATGCCTTATTTACTTCATTTGATGAGATTATGTTTTCTTTTCCTGGATGGTGTTGATGCTTGTAGATGTTCTTCAGTGTCTGGGTGTTGAAGTGTTAGGCATTCATTGTAGTCTTCAAAATATGGGCTTGTTTCTGTCTGTCCTTCTTAGGAAGACTTTCCAGGTATTCAAAGGGATTTGGACCCCAAGCCCAATAATGCTTTCACTTTTGCAGACTCATAGAGGTACCACTGTGGTGGTCTTAGGTAAGATCTGGAAGAATTATCTGTACTACCAGGCAGAGACTCATTCTTTTTCCTTACTTTCTCCCAAACATATGGCATCTCTTTCTCTCTGTGTTGAGCCACCTGGAACTGGGAGCGTGGTGATGCAAGCATCCCTGTGGCCACCACTAGAGGAACTGTGCTGGGTCAGACCTGAAGCCAGAACAGCACTGGGCCTTACCCAAGGCCCTTCCCTTCAGTGTGGCAAGTTTTTTCAGGCCCCAGGCATGTCTAGAGATGCTGTTTGGGAGCCAGGGATTGGAGTCAAAAAACGCAGCAATTTACCTGATGTTCTATTCTACTGTGGCTAAGTTGGCACTCAAACCACAATACAAAGTACTTCCTGCTCTTCCCCCAACTTTTCCCAAGCAGAGGAACCTCTCCCTGTGGCCACCACCACCACCAGTCCACGGGGGATTCTGCCAGCCCACCACCAATGTTTGCGTAAAGCCTAAGGACTTCCATCAGCTTATGGTGAATGCTGCCATTCCTGGGACTCATCTTTCAGGGCAGTGAACTCCTCTCTGGCCCAGAGCCGGTCCAGAAATGCTGTCTAAGAGCCTAGGCCAGTACTTAGGGACTCCAACAGTGTGATTGTTGCTCTACCCTCACTGTGGCTGAGCTAGTACCTGGGGTGCAAGACAAAGTCCCCTTTACTTTTTCCTCTGCTTTTCTCAAACAGAAGGAGTCTTTCACTATAGCCACCACACCTGGGAATGTGCTGGGTCTCCCCTGAAGTCAGCATATCTCAGAGCCCAAGGTCCATGGCATACTTCCTGGGTATCACTGGTGGTTGTTCGTGGCCCAAGGGCTTTTTAGTCAGCAGGTGATAAATCCTGCCAGGACTGGGTCCTTCCCTTCAAGACAGCAGATTTCCTTTTGGCTCAGGGTGTGTCTAGAAATGTTGTCTGGGAGGTAGGGCCTGGAATGGGTGCCTCACAACTCTGCCTGGTGCCTTATCTTGATGTAGCTGAGCTAGTATCTAAGTTGCAAGACAAAGTCCTCTTTACTCTTCCCTCTCATCTTCAAATGGAAGGAAGGAGTCTCTTTCTGAGTTGTGAGCTGCACTGCCTGTGATTGGATGAGAAGTAGTGCAAGAACTCCCCCAGCCGCCCCAGCTGGTGTCTCACTAGATTGTGTGCCCCCTAAGTCCACTGGCTCTGAGCCCAGTTCAGCACTAGAACTCGCCTAGGAGTTACAGTCCTCATGTCCTTTCAAGTTTACCTAGGACCCTATTGCACTTCAGCCAGTGGTGGCAAGGCTTGACAAGAAACCCAAGTTCCAATTGCTGGGATACATGATACTGCTCTAGCTAAGGCTGGTCCAAATGTTCCCTCCATGCACGGGTGCTGGCTGAGCCCAGCATGTCTTTATTCTCCGTTGTGACAGGGCAGCACTGAGTTTAATGTAAATTCCCCCAGTCGCTGTGCTTGCCCTCCCCAAAGTGCAAAGATTCTCTCACTGTGACACATGGCCACTGCCAGGGGATGGAGGAGGGGTGGCATCAATGATTCAAGACTGTCTCTCTTGCCCTCCTCAATGCCTCTTTCCATAATAAGAAGTTAAAACCAGGTACCGTGATTGCTCACCTGATTTTTGGTTCTTGTGATGGTGCTTTTCTGTGTGAAGATAATTGTTAAAATTTGGTGTTCCAGCAGGGGGGATGAACAGTGTAGGCTTCTATTCCACAATCTTTCTTGCCCCTGCTTTAATCTTTTTCTCTGAATTCTTCATATTAGATAATTTCTATCACTCTGTCTTTAGGTTCACCGATTCCTTCCTTTGCCATCCCAAAGATGTTGTGGAACCCATTTACAGCAGTTTTTCTTTTGGGAATCATACTCTTCAACCCTATACTTTTTATTTTGTTCTTTATGTTTTATTTCTTTATTGATATTTTCTATCTGTTGGATCATTGTCATTTAGTTTCATCTAGTTCTTTAAAGATTGCTTCCTTCAATTCTTTGAACATACTTGTAATAGCTTCTTTGAAGTCACTGTCTGCTAAATCCAACATTTGGACCCACTCATAGTTTCTGTTAACTGCTTTAACTCCTGATTATGGGCTTTGTTTTGCTGTTTTCCCACACATCTCTTAATTTTTCTTGAAACCTAACTTTTTTAGGTAATATATTTCAACAACTTAATTCTGGCTCTTTCCCTCAATGTTATGTTTTCTTTTTACTTTTTTGTTTTGTTTTTCTTTTCGTATTTTAATAATTTGCCTGGCCTTAATCTGCAGAATCTGTCTTCCCCGTGCTGTGTACCCACTGATGTCTCTGTTCATTTTTTTAATCATACCTTTTTTTTAATCCTGGTTTTCTATGAATTGCCCCTGTGATGGCACAGCTCAGTGGTCAGCAAATGATTCGACAAAATATGTGTTCAAATAACTGTAGTCCATAAGTCTTCCACTCTCTTTCAATGTACGTTTTTAAGATATCATTGGCCAGGCATGGTGGCTCACGCCTATAATCCCAGCACTTTGGGAGGCTGAGGCGGGCGGATTGCCTGAGCTCAGAAGTTCAAGACCAGCCTGGGCAACACGGTGAAACCCTGTTTCCACTAAAATACAAAATATATATATATATATATATATATATATATATATATATATATATATATATATATAGCTGGGTGTGGCGGCATGCGCCTGTATTCCCAGCTACTCGGGAGGCTGAGGCAGGATAATTGCTTGAACCCGGGAAGCAGAGGTTGCAGTGAGCCGAGATCATGCCACTGCACTCCAGCCTGGGTGACAGAGTGAGACTGTCAAAAAAAAAAAAAAAAAGATATCATCAACTTTTATTTTTTTGCTGGGCCTTCTCAGATTTACCCTGTCTATGCTTGTTATCTTCCCAATCAGCCAAGGATGTATGGAGAGCTTACGTAGCCCTTCTATAGCTCTCACATTATAAGAATATTCCCATTACATTTCTAGTTTACTTGCTACTCCTCAACAAGGACTACAACATCAGGCTAGCTAAGCTGTAGGTCATCCCTCTTGTTTACTACCTTTTTAAAAATACTTTAAGTTCTGGGATACACGTGCAGAACATGCAGGTTTGTTCCATAGGTATACACATGCCATGGTGGTTTGCTGCACCCATCAACCTGTCATCTAGGTTTTAAGCCCCACATGCATTAGGTATTTGTCCTAATGCTCTCCCTCCTCTTGCCCCCCACCCTCTGACAGGCCCCGGTGTGTGATCTTCCCCTCCCTGTGTCCACATGTTCTCATTGTTCAACTCCCACTTATGAGTGAGAACATGTGGTGTTTGGTCTTCTGTTCCTGTGTCAGTTTACTGAGAATGATGGCTTCCAGCTTCATCCATGTCCCTGGAAAGGATATGAACTCATCCTTTTTTATGGCTGCAGGGTATTCCATGGTTATAAGTGCCATATTTTCTTTATCCAGTCTATCATTGATGGGCATTTGGGTCGGTTCCAAGTCTTTGCTATTGTAAATAGGGCTTCAATAAACATACGTGTGCATGTGTCTTTATAGTAGAACGATTTTATTGGCAAACTGCTGAGTGTAGGTCCTGCCCTATGCTCCAAATCAAACCAGCATCTTCTGTCAGGGAAACTTTGGTTTTCCCAGCCAGAATATCATAGTAAAACTACCATGCTGATTGAGCTGAATGGGAGTGGCCTCAAGCAAGAAAGCTGCAGACTCCCACTGTTTTTACTGGAATTTATAGCAGATTTTCATAAATAATTGCTTCTCTATTTTTTGTTTTCCTTTTTTCAATTTCCAGAGCCCTGTAATGTCCAGTTAATACTTGTTTTGTCAGGAGAGGATTTGCTGAAGACTTCACTCTGCCACAACTGAAAGTCTTATGATCTAAAAAGTTTTTAAATATGATTTGATAAAAATTCATTTGGGAGTATAAATGTGTAAGAATATCCAAGAAAAATCTTGACAAAAAAAGATTGTGTTCAGAAAAATACCACCCTCCCAGATAGCACTGTGCCCCATAACTATGTATAATTTTTGTGTTAATTATAAATAAAATAAAACTTTAAAAATTATAAAACTACAATAGCAGAAAACATATGAGCCTGACACAGACATAAACAAATTAATCAAATAAAATGGTTTCTAGAAACATACCTGTATGCCTGTGGGAATTTAATATGCAATAAATATGGCATATAAAATCAATGAGACAAAAGGGTGTTTGAACAATTAACCGGGCATTTCGAATACAAAATAAAGACACACCACAGATACAAATATAATCATATTAATAAATATGACATTTCAAATCAATGGATAAAAGTGTTTGAACAATTGGCTATTTATTTAGAAATTTTATAAAGATACCAAAGAGAAACAAACACACTCTGATGTATTAAATATTTAAATGTAAAGTATAAGATCATTTAAAAAATAAATTGAGATAGGAAAGGCTTTCTGAAGCCAAACGCAAAATCTGGAAACCATATAGGAAAATATTGACAGATATAAAAATGAAACATGATAGGTAAGTTATAAAATAAGCAATGAGGATTTCTAGGAGCAAGATGGTGAAATAAAAGTCTCCACCAATCATTCACCCCACAAGGACACCAATTTAAAAACTATCTACACAGAAAAAGCACCTTCATAAGAACCAAAAATCAAGTGAGTACTCACAGTACCTGCTTTAGCTGAAAGAGGCCCTGAAGAGGTAGAAAAAACAGACTTGAATCACTGATGCCACCACCCCCACAACG
The DNA here is from genome assembly GCF_029281585.2 of Gorilla gorilla gorilla. Classification (NCBI taxonomy): domain Eukaryota; kingdom Metazoa; phylum Chordata; class Mammalia; order Primates; family Hominidae; genus Gorilla; species Gorilla gorilla. The sequence goes on from NC_073247.2 coordinate 167,309,840, forward strand.
TGCCCTGGCAGCTATTAACAGCTGCAGCATGGTGCAGAGAGCATTTTTGTGCACTGGGGGAGGGAGAGCCCAGTAATTGTGAGGCATTGAGTTTCGTGCTGTCCTGTTATAGCAGAAAACAAACCAAATCAAACTCAGCTGATGCCCGCCCATGGAGGGAGCATTTAAACCAGCCCTGGCCAGAGGGAAATCACCAGCCCTAATGGTCTAAACTGTGCAAGCCTTGCTACAGTAGGCTATAGTGCTCTGGGGCTCTAAATAAACTTGAAAGACAGTCTAGGACACAAGGACAGCAACCCCTAGGTGAGTCCTAGTGCTGAACTGGGCCTAGAGACAATGGACTGGGGAGCATGTGACCTACTGAGACACCAGCTGAGGCAGCTAAGGGAGTGCTGGTATCACCCCTCCCCTAACCCCTAACCCCTGGCTGCACAGTTGACAGCTCCAAAAGATACCCCTTCCTTCCACCTAAGGAAAGGGTAGGAAATAGTGGGGAGGACTTTGTCTTGCATCTTGGATATCAGCTCAGCCACAGCAGGATAGGGCATTGGTCAGAGTCACAGGACCCCTTTTCAGGGCCTAGCTCCCAGACGACAATACTAGACACACCCTGGGCCAGAAGGAAGGTCACTGCCTTCAAGGGAAGGACCCAGTCCTGGCAGCATTCATCACCTGCTAATTAAAGAGCCCTGAATAATCAGCAGTAATCCCCAGGTACTACACTGAAGGATTTGGCTTCAGGTGAGACTCAAGACATTCCCGGCTGTGGTGGCTATGGGGCAACTCCTTCTACTTGAGAAGAGCAGAGGAAAAAGTAAAGGGGAGTTTCCCTTGCTCCGGAGGTACCAGCTCAGCCACAAGGGGGTGGAGCACCAAATGGGCTCTTGGAGTCCCCAGTTCCAGGACTTGGCTCTTTGATGGCATTTCTGGACCTGCCCTGGGTCAGAGGGGAACCCATTGCCCTGCAGGGTAAGTCCCAGGCCAGGCAGCATTTACTACAAGCTGACAGAAGAGCCCTTGGGCTCTAAGTGAACATTGACAGTAGTCTGACAATACTCCTCATGGGCCTGTGATCGTGTTGGCCACAGGGTGGGGCTCCTTTGAATTTGGAAACGGGAAGGAAGAGTGGGAAGGACCGTGTCTAGTTGACTGTGTACAGCTCAGTCGCAGTACAATAGAACACCAGTAGACTTCCAAGGTTTTTGAATCTAGTCCCTGGCTGCCAGACAGCATCTCTGCGCCTCCCTGGGGCCTGGGGGATCTCATCCTACCTTGAAGGGAAGGACACAGGCCTGTCTGGTTTTGCCACCTGCTGATTGTAGAGACCCATGGTCTTGAGCAAACATAGGCATTAGCCAGGTAGTAGTTACAGCAGGCCTTGGTCAAGACCCCGTGCTGTACTGGCTTCGGGTCTGACCCAGTGCAGTCACAGCGGTGGTGACCACAGGGGTGCTTGTGTCATGCCACCCCCAGCTTCAGGTGGCTCAGAACACAGAGAGAGAGAGACTCTATTTGAGAAAGTAAGGGAGAACAGGAGTTTCTGCCTAGTAATCTAGAGAATTCTTCCAGATCTTGTCCAAGACCATCAAGGCAGTATATCTAAAAGTCTGCAAGAACCACAGTGTTACTGCTGCCCCCTAAAGTGGATACAGCTTAGATCACAACACCCAAGTATTACCAATATCTGGAAAGCCTTCCCAAAAAGGTTGGGTATAAAGAAGCTCAGATTGTGAAGACTACAATAAATACCCAACTCTTCAATGCCCAGACACAGACAAACATCTACAAGTATCAAGACAATCCAGGAAAACATGGCCTCACTAAATGAGCTAAATAAGGCACTAGGGACCAATCCTGGAGAAACAGAGATATCTGACTTTTCAGACAGATAATTCAAAATTGCTGTTTTGAGGACTCTCAAATAAATATGAGATAACACAGAGAAGGAATTCAGAATTATATCAGATAAACAACACAGATATTGAAATAATTTTAAAGAATCAAGAAGAAATTCTGGAGCTGAAAAATGCAGTAGGCATACTGAAGAATGTACCAGAGTCTTTCCATAACAGAATTGATCAGGCGGAAGAAAGAATTAGTAGTGAACTTGAAGACAGGCTATTTGAAAATGCACAGTCAGAGAAACCAAAATAAAAAAAGAATAAAAACAATGAAGCATACTTACAGGATCTAGAAAATAGCCTGAAAAAGGCAAATCTAAGAGTTATTGATCTTAAAGAGGAGGTACAGGGGTAGGGGAGGGTAGAAAGTTTATTCAAAGGGATAGTAACAGAGAACCTCCCAAACCTAGAGAAAGATATCAATATCCAAGTACAAGAAAGTTATAAAATACCCAGAAGATTTAACCCAAAGAAGACAACCTCAATGCATTTAATAATCAAACTCCCAAAGGTCAAGGATAAAGAAAGGATCCTAAAAGTAGCAAGAGAAAATAAACGAATAACATACTATGGAGCTCCAATAACCTGGCAGCAGACTTTTCAGTGGAAAGCTTACAGGTTAGGAGAGAGTGGCATGATATATTTAAAGAGCTGAAGGAAAAAAAAACTTTATCCTAGAATAGTGTATCTGGCAAAAATTATCCTTCGAACATGAAGGAGAAATAAAGACTTTCCAAGACAAACAAAAACTGAGGAACTTCATCAACACCAGACCTGTCCTAGAAGAAATGCTAAACAGGGTAATTCAATCATAAAGAGAAGGATGTTAACGAGCAATAAGTAATCACCTGAAGGTACAAAACTCACTAGCAGTAGTAGGTACACAGAAAAACACAAAATATTATAACACTGTAACTGTGGTGTGTAAACTACCCTTGTCCTAAGTAGAAAGAATAAATGATGGATCAATCAAAAACAATAACTACAACAACTCTTCCAGACATAGACAGTACAATAAGATATAAATAGGAACAAAAAAAATTAAAAAGCAGGGGAACAAAGTTAAGGTATAGAGTTTTTATTAGTTTTCTCTTTGCTTGTATGTTCATTTATACAATAGTGTTCAGTTGTTATCAGCTTAAAATAATGGGTTATAAGCTAGTATTTACAAGTCTCATGGTAACCTGAAATCAAAAGAGATAAAAAAATACACTAAAAATAAAAGCATGGCCAGGCACAGTGGCTCACGCCTGTAATCTCAGCATTTTGGGAGGTTGAAGCGGCGGATCACTTGAGGTCAGGAATTCGAAACCAGCCTGGCCACAGGGTGAAACCCCATCTCTACTAAAAATAGAAAACTTAACTGGGTGTGGTGGCACATGCCTGTGGTCCCAGCTACTCAGGAGGCTGAGACAGGAGAATCACTTGAACCCAGGAGGTGGAGGTTGCAGTGAGCCAAGATCATGCCTCTGCACTCCAGCCTGGGTGACAGAATGAGACTCTATCTCAAAAATAAATTAATTAATTAAAGCAAGAAATTAAATCATATTAACCGAGAAAATTAACCTTCACATGAAAGAACACACGAAGGAAAGAAGGATGAGCATATCACAAAACAACCAGAAAACAAATAACAAAATGACAGGAGTAAGTCCTTACTTATCAAACATAACATTGAACATAAATGGACTAAACTCTCCAATCAAAAGACATAGACTGGCTGAATGGATAAAAAAAGTAATATCCTTTGATCTATTGGCTACAAGAGAAACACTTCACCATATATATATATAAGTTCTAGGGTACATGTGCACAACGTGCAGTTTTGTCATATAGGTATACATGTGCCATGTTGGTTTGGTGCACCCATCAACTCGTCATTTACATTAGGTATTTCTCCTAATGCTATCCTTCCCCCAGCCCCCCACCCCCTGACAGGCCCCGGTGTGTGATGCTCCCCGCCCTGTGTCCAAGTGTTCTCATTGTTCAGTTCCCACCTATGAGTGAGAACATGCAGTGTTTGGTTTTCTATCCTTGTGATACTTTGCTCAGAATGATGGTTTCCAGCTTCATCCACGTCCCTGAAAAGGACATGAACTCATCCTTTTTTATGGCTGCATAGTATTCCATGGTGTATATGTGCCACATTTTCTTAATCCAGTCTATCATTGATGGGCATTTGGGTTGGTTCCAAGTCTTTACTATTGTGAATAGTGCCGCAATAAACATATGTGTGCATGTGTCTTTCTAGTAGCATGATTCATAATCCTTTGAGTATATACCCAGTAATGGGATCACACGGTCAAATGGTATTTCTAGTTCTAGATCCTTGAGGAATCACCACACTGTCTTCCACAATGGTTGAACTAATTTACACTCCCACCAACAGTGTAAAAGCATTCCAATTTCTCCACATCCTCTCCAGCATCTTTTGTTTCCTGATTTTTTACTGTTCGCCATTCTAACTGGCGTGAGATGGTATCTCACTGTGGTTTTGATTTGCGTTTCTCTGATGACCAGTGATGATGAGCATTTTTTCATGTGTCTGTTGGCTGCATAGATGTCTTCTTTTGTGAAGTATCTGTTCATATCCTTTGCCCACTTTTTGATGGTGTTGTTTGTTTTTTTCCTGTAAATTTGTTTAAGTTCCTTGTAGATTCTGGATATTAGCCCTTTGTCAGATGGGTAGATGGTAAAAATTTTCTCCCATTCTCTAGGTTGCCTGTTCACTCTAATAGTAGTTTCTTTTCTGTGCAGAAGCTCTTTAGTTTAATTAGATCCCATTTGTCTATTTTGGCTTTTGTTGCCATTGCTTTTGATGTTTTGGTTATGAAGTCCTTGCACATGCCTATGTCCTGAATGGTATTGCCTAGGTTTTCTTCTAGGGTTTTTAATGGTTTTAGGTCTAACATTTAAGTCTTTAATCCATCTTGAATTAATTTTTGTGTAAGGTGTAAGGAAGGGATCCAGTTTCAGCTTTCTACATATGGCTAGCCAGTTTTCCCAGCACCATTTATTAGATAGGGAATCCTTTCCCCATTTCTTGCTTTTGTCAGGTTTGTCAAAGATCAGATGGTTGTAGATGTGTGGTTTTATTTCTGAGGCCTCTGTTCTGTTCCATTGGTCTATATCTCTGTTTTGGTACCAGTACCATGCTGTTTTGGTTACTGTAGTCTTGTAGTACAGTTTGAAATCAGGTAGCGTGATGCCTCCAGCTTTGTTCTTTTGGCTTAGGATTGGCTTGGCTATGCGGGCTCTTTTTTGGTTCCATATGAACTTTAAAGTATTTTTTTCCAGTTCTGTGAAGAAAGTCATTGGTAGCTTGATGGGGATGGCATTGAATCTATAAATTACCTTGGGCAGTATGGCTATTTTCATGATATTCATTCTTCCTACCCATGAGCATGGAACGTTCTTCCATTTGTTTGTGTCCTCTTTTATTTCATTGAGCAGTGGTTTGTAGTTCTCCTTGAAGAGGTCCTTCACATCCCTTGTAAGTTGGATTCCTAGGATTCCGAAATTCCTAGTTGGATTTTATTCTCTTTGTAGCAATTGTGAATGGGAGTTCCCTCATGATTTGGCTCTCTGTTTGTCTGTTATTGGTGTATAAGAATGCTCGTGATTTTTGCACATTGATTTTTGCACATTGATTTTTGCACATTGATTTTGTATCCTGAGACTTTGCTGAAGTTGCTTATCAGCTTAAGGAGATTTTGGGCTGAGACAATGGGGTTTTCTAAATATGCAATCATGTCATCTGCAAACAGGGACAATTTGACTTCCTGTTTTTCTAATTGAATACCATTTATTTCTTTCTCTTGCCTGATTGCCCTGGCCAGAACTTCCAACACTATGTTGAGTAGGAGTGGTGAGAGAGGGCATCCTTGTCTTGTGCCGGTTTTCAAAGGCAATGCTTCCAGTTTTTGCCCATTCAGTATGATATTGGCTATGGGTTTGTCATAAACAGCTCTGATTATTTTGTGGTACGTTTCATCAATACCTAGTTTATTGAGAGTTTTTAGCATGAAGGGCTGTTGAATTTTGTCGAAGGCCTTTTCTGCATCTATTGAGATAATCATGTAGTTTTTGTCATTGGTTCCATTTACGTGATGGATTACATTTATTGATTTGTGTATGTTGAACTAGCCTTGCATCCCAGGGATGAAGCCAACTTGATCTTGGTGGATAAGCTTTTTGATGTGCTGCTAGATTCAGTTTGCCAGTATTTTATTGAGGATTTTTGCATCAATGTTCATCAGGGATATTGGTCTAAAATTCTCTTTTTTTGTTGTGCCTTTGCCAGGCTTTGGTATCAGGATGATGCTGACCTCATAAAATAAGTTAGAGAGGATTCCCTCTTTTTCTATTATTGAAATAGTTTCAGAAGGAATGGTACCAGCTCCTCTTTGTACCTCTGGTAGAATTCGGCTGTGAATCCGTCTGGTCCTGGACGTTTTTTTGTTGGTGGGCTATTAATTATTGCTTGAATTTCAGAGCCTGTTATTGGCCTATTCAGAGATTCAACGTCTTCCTGATTTAGTCTTGGGAGGGTGTATGTGTCAAGGAATTTATCTATTTCTTCTAGATTTAATAGATTATTTGTGTAGAGGTGTTTATAATATTCTCTGATGGTAGTTTGTATTTCTGTGGGATGGGTGGTGATATCCCCTTTACCATTTTTTATTGCGTCTATTTGATTCTTCTCTCTTTTCTTCTTTATTAGTCTTGCTAGCGGTCTGTTGATTTTGTTGATCTTTTCAAAAAAGCAGCTCCTGGATTCATTGATTTTTTGAAGGGTTTTTTGTTTCTCTATCACCTTCAGTTCTGCTCTGATCTTAGTTATTTCTTGCCTTCTGCTAGCATTTGAATTTGTTTGCTCTTGCTTCTCTAGTTCTTTTAATTGTGATGTTAGGATGTCAATTTTAGATCTTTTCTGCTTTCTCTTGTGGGCATTTAGTGCTATAAATTTCCCTCTACACACTGCTTTAAATGTGTCCCAGAGATTCTGGTATGTTGTGTCTTTGTTCTCATTGATTTCAAAGAACATCTTTATTTCTCCCTTCATTTCATTATGTACACAGTAGTCATTCAGGAGCTGGTTGTTCAGTTTCCATGTTGTTGTGCAGTTTTGAGTGAGTTTATTAATCCTGAGTTTTAATTTGATTGCACTGTGGTCTGAGAAACAGTTTATTGTGATTTCTGTTCTTTTTCATTTGCTGAGGAGTGTTTTACTACCGATTATGTTGTCAATTTTAGAATAACTGCGATGTGGTGCTGAGAAGAATGTATATTCTGTTGATTTGGGGTGGAGAGTTCTGTAGATGTCTATTACATCTGCTTGGTGCAGAGCTGAGTTCAAGTCCTGGATATCCTTGTTAACCTTCTTTCTCGTTTATCTGTCTAATATTGACAGTGGGGTGTTAAAGTCTCCCATTATTATTGTGTGGGAGTCTAAGTCTCTTTGTAGATCTCTAAGGACTTGCTTTATGAGTCTGGGTGCTCCTGTAATGGGTGCATATATATTTAGGATAGTTAGCTCTTCTTGTTGAATTGATCCCTTTACCATTATGTAATGGCCTTCTTTTTCTCTTTTGATCTGTGTTGATTTAAAGTCAATTTTATGAGAGACTAGGATTGCAACTCCTGCTTTTCTTTTGCTTTCCATTTGCTTAGTAGATCTTCCTCCATCCCTTTACTTTGAGCCTATGTTTGTCTCTGCACATGAGATAGGTCTCGTGAATACAGCACACTGATGGGTCTTGACTCTTTATCCAGTTTGCCAGTCTGTGTCTTTTAATTGGGGCATTTAGCCCATTTACATTTAAGGTTAATATTGTTATGTGTGAATTTGATCCTGTCATTATGATGTTAGCTGGTTATTTTGCCCATTAGTTGATGCAGTTTCTTCATAGCATCAATGGTCTTTACAATTTGGCATGTTTTTGCAGTGGCTGGTACCAGTTGTTCCTTTCCATGTTTAGTGCTTCCTTCAGGCCTGGTGGTGACAAATCTCTCGGCATTTGCTTGTCTCTAAAGGAGTTTATTTCTCCTTCACCTGTAAAGCTTAGTTTGGCTGGATAAGAAACTCTGGGTTGAAAATTATTTTCTTTAAGAATGTTGAATACTGGCCCCTACTCTCTTCTGGCTTGTAGGGCTTCTGCCAAGAGATCCACTGTTAGTCTGATGGGCTCCCCTTTCTGGATAACCCAACCTTTCTCTCTGGCTGCCCTTAACATTTTTTCTTTCATTTCAACCTTGGTAAATCTGACAATTATGTGTCTTGGGGTTGCACTTCTCGAGGAGTATCTTTGTGGTGTTCTCTGTATTTCCTGAATTTGAATGTTGGCCTGCCTTCCTAGGTTGGGGGAGTTCTCCTGGATGATATCCTGCAGAGTGTTTTCCAACTTGGTTCCATTCTCCCCATCACTTTCAGGCACTCCAATCATATGTAGATTTGGTCTTTTCACATAGTCCCATATTTCTTGGAGGCTTTGTTCATTTCTTTTTATTTTCTCTAATCTTGTCTTCTCACTTTATTTCATTAATTTTATCTCTAATCACTGATATCCTTTCTTCCACTTGATCAAATCAGCTATTGAAGTTTGTGCATTCGTCACGAAGTTCTCGTGCCATGGTTTTCAGCTCCGTCAGGTCATTTAAGGTCTTCTCTACACTGTTTATTCTAGTTAGCCATTCATGTAATCTTTTTTCAAGGTTTTTAGCTTCCTTGAAATGGGTTAGAACGTGCTTCTTTAGCTCAGAGAAGTTTGTTATTACCAACCTTCTGAAGCCTACTTCTGTCAACTCCTCAAAGTCTTTCTCCGTCCAACTTCGTTCTGTTGCTGGCAAGGAGCTGCAATTCTTTGGAGGAGAAGAGGCACTCTGATTTTTAGAATTTTCAGCTTTTCTGCTGTGATTTCTCCACATCTTTGAGGTTTTATCTACCTTTGGTCTTTGATGTTGGTGGATGGGGTTTTGGTGTGGATGTCCTTTTTGTTGATGCTGATGTTATTTCTTTCTGTTTGTTAGTTTTCCTTCTGACAGTCAGGTCCCTCAGCTGCTGGTCTGTTGGAGTTTGCTGGAGGTCCACTCCAGAACCTGTTTTCCTGGGTATCACCAGTGGAGGCTGCAGAACAGCAAATATTGCAGAACAGCAAATCTTGCTGCCTGATCCTTCCTCTGAAAGCTTCGTCCCAGGGGGGCACCTGCCTGTATGAAGTGTCTGTCAGCACCTACCGGGAGGTGTCTCCTAGTTAGGCTACACAGGTGTCAGGGACCCACTTGAGGAGGTGGTCTGTCTCAGAGCTCAAACACCATACTGTGAGAACCACTGCTCTCTTCAGAGTTGTCAGACAGGGACATTTAAGTCTGCACAAGTTTCTGCTGCCTTTTGTTCAGCTATGCCCTGCCCACAGAGGTGGAGTCTATATAGGCAGTAGGCCTTGCTGAGCTACAGTGGGCTCTGCCCAGTTCGAACTTCCCAGTTGCTTTGTTTAACTATTCAAGCCTCAGCAATGGCGGACGCCCCTCCCCCTCCAGGCTGCAGCCTTGCAGGTTGATCTCAGACTGCTGCAGTAGCAGTGAGCAAGGCTCCGTGGGCATGGGAACTGCCAAGCCAGGTATGGGAGAGAATCTCCTGGTCTGCCAGTTGCTAAGACCATGGGAAAAGCACAGTATTTGGGCGGGAGTGTTTCATTTTTCCAGGTACAGTCTGTCATGGCTTCCCTTGGCTGTGAAAGGGAAATCCCCTGACCCCTTGCGCTTCCCAGGTGAGGCGACGCCCTGCCCTGCTTTGACTCGCCCACTGTGGGCTGGACCCACTGAAACACTTCACCTTTAAACACACACATAGGTTAAAAATAAAGGAATGGAAAAGGATATTCCATGCCAATGGAAACCAAAAAATTAGCAGAAGTAGCTATACATATACAGACAAACTAGATTTCAAGACAATAGCTATTAGAAGGTACAAAGAAAGACACTATATAATGATAATAGGGTCAATTCTGCAAGAGGATATAACAATTTTAAATATATACACAGTCAAAACTGGAGAACCCAGACATATAAAGCAAATATTCGAGCTAAAGAGAGAGACCCAAATACAATAATAGCTGGAGACTTCAACAGCCCACTTTTATCATTGGACAGATATCCAACAAAAAATCAACAAAGAAATTCAGACTTAGTCTGCACTATAAACTAAATGAATATAATAGATATTTACAGAACATTTGATTCAACAGCTGCAGAATACACATTCTTTTCCTTAGCACGTGGATCATTCTCTAAGATAGATTATATTTTGGGGTAACAAAAAAAGGCTTACAATATTCAAAAAATTGAAATAATATCAAGCATCTTTTCTGACCACAATGGAATAAAACTAGAAATCAATAACAAAAGGAATTCTGGAAACTATACAAATACATGGAAATTAAACAATATGCTCCTGAATGAACAGTGGGTCAATGAAGAAATTAAGAAGAAAATTGAAAAATTTCTTGAAACAAATGATAATGGGAACACAACATATGAAAACCTATGAGATACAGCAAAAGCACTACTAAGAGTGAAGTTTATAGCTGTAAGTGCCTATGTTAAAAAAGAATAAAAACTTCAAATAAATAACTGAATGATGCCTCTTACAGAACTAGAAAAGCAAGAGCAAAACAAACCAAAAGTTAGTAGAGAAAATAAAGATCAGAACAAAAATAAATGAAATTGAAATGAAGAAAATAATAGAAAATACTAAAAAAAGAAAAAGTTGGGTTTTTGAAAAGATAAACAAAATTCACAAAACTTTAGACAGACTCACTAAGAAAAAAAAGATAGATGATGCAAATAAGTAAAATAAGATGAAAAAGGAAATATCACAACCAATACCACAAAAATTCAAAGGATTACTAGTGGCTACTATGAGCAACTATGTGCCAATAAATTGGAAAATCTAGAATAAATAGATAAATTCCTGGACACATACAACCTACTAAGATTGAACCATGAAGAAATCTTAACCTGAACAGACCAGTAGCAAGTAACAGGATCAAAGTCTCCCAGCACAGAAATGCCTGGGACCCAATGGCTTCACCGTTGAAATCTAAAAAACATTTAAAGAACTAATACCAATCCTACTCAAACTATTCCAAGAAACAAAGGAGAAGGGAATAATTCCAGACTCATTCTATGAGGCCATATTGCTCTGATACCAAAGCCAGACAGAGACACATCAAGAAAAGAAAACTACAGGCCAACATCCCTGATGAACATTGATGCAAAAATCCTCAACAAAATACTAGCAAACCGAGTTGCACAACACATTGAGAAGATCATTCATCATGACCAAGTGGGATTTATCCCAGGGATGCAATGATGGTTCAACATATGCAGATTGGGCAATATGATACATCATATCAACAGAATGGAGGACAAAAACCATGTGATCATTTCAATAGATGCTGAAAAAGCATTTGATAAAATTTGACATCGCTTCATTATAAAATCCCTTTAAAAACTGGATATATAGATGGAACATACCTCAATATAATAAAAGCCATATATGACAGACCCACAGCTAGTATCATGCTGAATGGGGATCAGAACATGACAAGGATGCTTTTTTTCACCACTGTTACTAATGTAGCATTAGAAGTCCTAGCTACAGCAATCAGACAAGAGAAAGAAATAAAGGGCCTCCAAATTGGAAAGGAGGAAGTTAAATTATCCTTGTTTGCAGATGATATGATCTTATATTTGGAAAAACCTAAAGACTCCACCAGAAACCTATTGGAACTGATCAAACAAATTCAGTAACATTGCAGGATACAAAATCAAGATACAAAAATCAGTAGCATTACTATATGCCAACAGTGAACCATCTGAAAAAGAAATCAAGAGAGTAATCCCATTTACAGTAGCTACAAGTAAAATCAAATACCTGAGATTTAGCCAAGGAAGTGAAAAATCTCTGCAATGAAAACTATAAAATATTGATGAAAGAAATTGCAGAGGACATACAAAAAAAGAAAAGATATTCTATGTTCATGGATTGGAAGAATCAATATTGTAAAAATGTCCATACTACCCAAAGCAATCTACAGATTCATAGCAATCCCTATCAAAATACCAACGACATTCTTCACAGAAACAGAAAAAACAATTCTAAAATTTATATGGAACCACAAAAGACCCAGAATAGCCAAAGCTATCCTGAGCCAAAAGAACAAAACTGGAGGATCACATTACCTGATTTCAAATTATACTACAGAGCTATAGTAAAGAAAACAGCATGATACTGGCATAAAAGCAGATACGTAAACCAAAGGAACAAAATAGAAAAGTCAGAAACAAATCCATACATCTACAGTGAGCTCATTTTTGACAAAGATGCCAAGAACATACATTAGGGAAAAGACAAACTCTTCAATAAATGATGCTGGGAAAACTGGTTATCTATATGCAGAGTGAAACTAAACCTCTATCTCTTGCCATGTACAAAAATAAAATCTAAATTGATTAAAGACTTACATCTAATATCTCAAACTATGAAACTACTACAAGAAAACACTGGGGAATCCTTCTAGGAAATTGGACTGGGCAAAGATTTCTTAAGTCGTATCCCACAAGCACAGGAAACCAAAGCAAAAGTGGACAAATGGGATCATATCAAGTTAACAAGCTTCTGCACAGCAAAGGAAACAATGAACAAAATGAAAAGACAACCCAGAGAATGGGAGAAAATATTTGCAAACTACCCATCTGACAAGAGATTAATAATCAGAATATATAAAGAGTTCTAACAACTCTATAGGAAAAAATCTAACAATCTTATTAGCCCTTTTCCCATTGGACTTAAGAACACTTGCCAACGGTGCTTGCAAGTATTAACCAAGGAAGTGAAAGTAAGATTAGTATTATTTTCACATTGCTCCAGTACATTGACTTTGGAAACAAAACACATCATTCTATTCATAGCATTCTGTTTTTAGTAATGGTATTTCCGTTTACAAAATATAGTAAATCTCAATTGACAAAAATGTCAAATCTTAGAAAATGTAGCCTTCCTAGATGTCACGTTAACATTGTTCTTGTACAGTTTTTGGCCGAAGATTCATTTGAAGAATCTGAGTTTTCCAAAATAGACGATTCTGATGAGTCAGATGATTCTGATGTTAGTTCTGTTTAGAAAAAAACTCCAAGAACAGTTTTTATATTTTATTTTTACATTGCAAATCAGTCAGATTTGCTCCAGCCTCAAAGAGTGTGTTTATGTAAAATTAAATGAGTGCTGGTAGTGAGCTGCACTTTTCCTTTACTAAAAAGGAAAAGGGTGAAAAAATGTGCAAAAGACCTGAACAGATGTTTCTGAAAAGAAGAGATACAAACGGCAGTCATATGAAAAGGTGCTTAACCTCAGTGATCATTAGAGAAATGCAAATCAAAACTACAATGAGATATCTCAGCCCAGTTAAAATTGATTTTATCCAAAAGACAAGCAATAAGAAATAGTGCCAAGTATGTGGAGAAAAGGGAAACCTCATACTGTCAGTGGGAATATAAATTAATACAACCACTATGGAAATCAGTTTGAGGTTCCTCAAAACAACTAAAAATATAGTTACCATATGATCCAGCAATCCCACTGTTGGGTATATACCCAAAGGAAAAGAAATCAGTATATTGAAGAGATATCTACACTCCCATGTTTATTGCAGCACTATTCACAATAGTCAAGATTTGGAAGGAACCCAAAATGTTTATCAACAGATGAATGAAGAAAATGTGGCACATATACACACTTGAGCACTATTCAGCCTTATAAAATATGAGATCCTGTCATTTGCAACAACGTGGATGGCACTGGAGGTCATTGTGTTGAGTGAAATAAGCCAGGCACAGAAGGACAATCTTCGCTTTCATTTTTTATTTTCACTTAGTCATGGGAGCTAAAAATTAAAACAACTGGGCTCAACGGAGATAGAGAGCAGAATGATGGTTACCAGAGCCTAGAAGTGTAGTGGGGAGAGAGAAGGGGAATGGTTAATGGGTACAAAACAGTAAAAAGAATGAATAAATTCCAGTATTTGATAGTACAACAGGGTGACTATATTTAATAATAATTTAGTTGTACATTTTAAGATAACTAAAAGAGTATGTTTGGATTGTTTGTAACACAAAGGATAAATGTTTGAGATTATAGATATCTAATTTACCCTGATGTAATTTATTACACATTGTATGCCTGTATCATCAAAATATCCCATATACCCTATATATATATACACACACACTATATATACACATAGTAGGTGGGTATGTATATATATACACATATATATGCTGATATATATACACATATATGTATATATGTATATATACGTGCTGATATATATACATATATGTATATATGTATATATACATATATGTATATATGTATATATACATATATGTATATATGTATATATACATATATGTATATATGTATATATACATATATGTATATATGTATATATACATATATGTATATATGTATATATACATGCTGGTATATATACATATATGTATATATGTATATATACATGCTGATATATATACATATATGTATATATGTATATATACATGCTGATATATATACATATATATATATGCTGAATATATATATATACACATACCCACCTACTATGTACCCACAAAAATTAAAAATTAAAAAAAACCATACTGGTAACAGATTTGCTGTCATCCTGGGCTTTGATGTTCCATTTCTAGAGCATAGGCAGAGTAAATGTAGCATAATTTTTAAGGGCCCAAGGACTTTCAGAATGATAAATGACCATTGGCTTCAACTTAAAATCACCAGCTGCATTAGCCCTTAACAAGAGAGTCAGCCTGTCCTTAGAAGCTTTGAAGTCAGGCATTGACTTCTCTCTAGCTATGAAAGTTCTAGATGGCATATTCTTCCAACAGAAGACTGTTTCATCAACACTGAAAATCTATTGCTTAGTGTAGCCACCTTTATCAGTTTTCTGAGCTAGATCTTCTGCAGCTTCTCCATCAGCACTTGCTGCTTCACCTTGCGCTTTTGTTATGGAAATGGCTTCTTTCCTTAAATCTCATGAACTAGCCTCTGCTAGCTTCAGACTTTTCTTCTGCAGCTTCCTTGCTTCTCAGCCTTCATAGAATTGAACAGAGTTAAGGCCTTGCTCTGGATTTGGCTTAATGGAATATTGTGGCTGGTTTCAGCTATCTAGACCACTAA
This sequence comes from Gorilla gorilla gorilla, assembly GCF_029281585.2. Taxonomy (NCBI): domain Eukaryota; kingdom Metazoa; phylum Chordata; class Mammalia; order Primates; family Hominidae; genus Gorilla; species Gorilla gorilla. Next base: position 167,324,996 of record NC_073247.2, read on the forward strand.
AATGTTCTCCGGATAAGCAATAAGGCTGTTTCACTTTCTTATCATTTATTTGTTTACTGGAGTAGCACTTTTAATCTTGTTCAGGAACTTTTTCTTTGCATTCACAACTTGGCCGGTTGGCACAAAAAGCCTAGCTTTCAGCCTGTCCTGCCTTCCGACATGTCTTTTTTACTAAGCTTTATCATTTCTAGCTTTTGATTTAAAGGAGAGACATGTAACTTTTCCTTTCATTTGAACATGTAAAGGCCATTGTAAGGTTATTAATTGGCCTAATTTCCATACTGTTGTATTTTAGGGAATAGGGAGCCCTGAGGAGAAGGAAAGAGATGAGGGATGGCCAGTCAGTGGAGCAGTCAGAACACACACAACATTGATCAGTTAACTTCGCTGTCATATATGAGTGCAGTTTGTGGCACCCTGAAAGAACTGTAATGGTAATGTCAAAGATAATTGAATATAGATCTGTAATAGTAACATCAAAGATAACTGATTATAGATCACCATAACAAATATAATAGTAATGAAAAAGTTTGAAATACTGTAAGAATTACCCAAATGTGACACTGAGACATGAAGTGAGTACATGCTGTTAGAAAAATGGTATAGAGTGTCCACAAATCTTCAATTTGAAAAAAACACACACACACACAAACAAACAAAAAAAATCTCTGCAAAGCACATTAATCCAAGGCACAATAAAATGAGGTATGCCTGTATTAATAATTTCTATCTTCTTTTTTTCTTGGTTAGCCTGGCTAGAGGTTTACTAATTTTATTGATCTTTTCAAAGAACTAGATTTGGGTTTCATTGATTTTCTCTCTTAATTTCTTGTTTTCAATTTCTTTGATTTCTGCCCTAATTTTACTATTTTATTTCTTCTACTTAATTTGGACTTAACTTGCCTTTCTTTTCTAGTTTCCTCAGGTAAAAGTTTATATTATTGATTTTATATCTTTCTTTCTAATATGTCCATTAAATGCTATAAATAGCCTTCTAAGCTTTTGCTACATTCTGAAAATTTTGATAAATTATACTTTTATTTTCATTTAATTAAAAAAAATTTAACTTTTTCTGAGATTTTATTTTTGAACAATGTGTTATTTATATGTATGTTTTTTAATCTCCAAATGTTTTGGAGGTTTTCTTCCTATTTTTCTGTTACTAATGACTAGTTTAATTCCAATATGGTCTAAGAGAATACTTTGTATGATTTTAATTATTTTTAATTTGTTAAGGTGTGTTTTAAAGCCCAAGATGTGATTTATCTTGATAAATGTTCCACATTTATAGAATTTGTAGAATTGACATTCTATGTCAATCAGGTCCAGTTAATTAACAGTGCTTTCAGTCCAATTATATCCTGATTTTCTGCCTGCTGAATCTGTTGCTTTTTGAGAGAAGGATGTTGAAATTTCCAACTATAAAAGTGGATTATTTCTTGCAGTTCTATCAGTTTTGGCCTCATCTATTTTAATGCTGTTTTTAGGCACAGATACATGAAGGATTGTTGTTTCTTCTTAGAGAATTGACCCCTTTATTATGTAATGGCCATTTTTATCCCTGAAGATTTTTCTTGCTCTGAAATCTGCTTCATGCGATATTGATACAGCTATTCAAGCTTTCTTTTGATTGCTGACAGCATGGCATATATTTCTCTAACCCTTTACTTTTAATATATCTGGGTCTTTATATTTAAACTGGATTTCTTGTAGACAACATATAGTTGGTTCTTTGTTTTTTATCCACTGTGATAATCTGTGTTTTAATTGGTGTATTTAGACCATTCACATTTAAAGTTTATTGATGTGGTTTGATTAATATGTACCTTTTTATAATTGTTCTCTTTTTCCCCCGGTTCTTTATCTTTTTCTATCTTCCACTCTTTTTTTTTTCTTTCCTGGTTTAAGTTGAACATATTATATGATTCAATGTTCTCTTTTCTCTTAGCATATTTTTTGTTTCTTTTGAAAATTTTTAAGTGGTTGTCCTAGAGTTTGCAATATGCATTTACAACTAATCTAAATCCACTTTCAAATAACACCATACTGGTTCACAGAAAGTGCAGGTACCTTATAAAAAATATTCCTAGTTCCTCTCTCCTATCCCTTAAACATTTCTGTCATATATTTCACTTATTCATAAACGATATCCAACATATCATTGCTCTTATTATTTTGAACAAACTTTTACCTGTTAGGCCACTGAAACATAAGAAAAATAAAATATTTTATTTTACCTTCATTTATGTATTTTTGAACACTCTTCCTTTGTAATCCAGATCCATGTGTCTGACCTATATCATTTTCCTTCTCCCTGAAGGAGAAGGCCTTCTTTTAACATTTTTTACAAGACAAGCCTACTGGTGACACATTTCCTCAAGTTTTGTTTGTATGAGAAAGTCTTTATTTCTCCTTCACTTTGAAGGACAGTTTAATTGGATATAGAACTCTAGGTTGGTGGGTTTTTTTCTTTCAACACTTTAAATACTTCGTTCCACTTTCTTCTTGCTTTCATGGTATCTGATAAGTTTCTGAAATTCTTACCCTTGTTCTTCTAACGATAAGGTGTTTTCCCCCTCTGGCTTCCTTCAAGATTTTCTCTTTATCTTTGCTTTCCTGTAGTTTAAATATGATGTGCTTAAGTGTAGTTTTTTGTTTGTTTATTTTGGTATTTCTCCTGCTTGGTATTCACTGAGCTTCTTTGCATCAGTGGTTTGGTATCTGTTAATAATTTTGGAATATTCTCAGCCATTATTATTTCAAATATTTATTTTGTTTCTTTCTCTCTTTCTTCTTCTGGGATTCCTATTACATGTATATCACATCTTCTGTAGTTGTCACACAGTTCTTGAATATTCTATTTTTTCAGTAATTTTTCTCTTTGATTTTCAGCTTGGGAAGCTAATATTGCCATATCTTCAGTTTCACTGATTTTTCCTGGACCATGTCTAGTCTACTGGTGAGCCCATCAAAGACATTATGTATGTAATAGTGTTTTTTTGTTTCTAGCATTTGCTTATTTGCTTTTGATTCTTTCTTAGAATTTTCATCTATCTGCTTGTATTATCTGTCTATTTTTGAATGTTGTTCACTTTTTCCATTACAGCCCTTAACATATTAGTTATACCTATTTTAAATTTCTGGTCTTATAATTCCTAAATTTCTGCTGCATCCAAGTGTGGCTGTGATGCTTACCTTGTCTCTTCAGACTGGTTGTTTTTTTGTTCTTTGGTTATCCAATCCACCATTGATGGGCATCTAGATTGATTCCATGTCTTTGCTAGCAAATATTTGTTGAACATCAGTATGATTCAGGTAGGGTGCTAGTTATCTGTGAAACAATGGTGAGCACAATAGAAATAATCCTTGTCATTATGAGACTCATAATCTAGAGGTAAGATGCAGACAAGTAAACAGACAACTATAATACAATGTAAAAAATGCCATAATGAGGATCATACAGAGTACTATGTAAGAACATAGAAAGGGCAATATAACGCAGATGGGGAGTTAGGGAAGGCTTTCTAGGAAGAAGTTATGATCAAGGTGAGACCTAAAGGATAAATAGGAGCTAACCAAATAAAGAATGAATAAAAAATGTTCCAAACATGTTTGAAGACCTGGATGTGATAGTTAGGAAACTGAAGAAGTTCACTGTGGCTGGATTGTGAATGTGACTGGGGGATAGAGAACAGGGTGGCAAAAATAAGACTGGAGAGGACCCAAATCATGTGAAGCCTTTTGCTCATAGTAAGGAGTTTAGAATTTATCCTGAGGTAAGTGAGGAGGTGTTGAAAGAATTTAAGCAAGTGAGTGATACAATATGAATTGTACTTTAGGAAGATTCTCTACCTTCAAAATGGGGTATGAATTGGAATGTGGGAATATAAGACTGTATTTAACCTTATATTATTACCACCTCTGATTTCTATTTTTAATAAAATTTGAGTTACCCAAGTATATTTGAATGCACTCACCTTTAAAAAATAATTAGGACCTAATTCTCACACCTTGTATAAAAATCCATGCAAAATAGATCATGGATTTAAATGTAAACTGTAAAACATTTTTGGAAGTAAACATAGGATAAAATTTTTGGGAACTACAGGTGGATAAAGAGTTCTTATACCTGAGACCAAAAGCACAAATCTTTAAAAGAAAACAATAGCTAAACTAGACTTTATCAAAATGAAAAAAATGCACTGGGAAAAAGATGTTAAGAGGATGAAAAAACAAGGTGCAGACTGGGGAAAAAAAATGCTTGCAACTCACAACTGCAATAGATAATTTGTTTCCACAATATATATAAAGTGTGCTTGGAACTCAACAGTAAAAAAAAATCAAACAATCCAATTAGAAAGTGGTCAAAAACATGAACAGACATTGAACTAAAGAAAACAAATAGGACAGGCCAAGATGGTCGATTAGAAGCAGCTTCAGTCCATGGCTTTCATGGAGAGGAATGAAAATGGTGAGTGAATTCTGCACCTTCAACTGAGGTATCCAGGTTCTCACATTGGGACTGACTAGGCAGATGGCTCGACCCATGGACAGCAAGGAAAGCAGGGTGGGGTGATGGCCCACCCAGAAGTGGTACAGAGCCAGGACAGCCCCACCCCCAGCCAAGGGAGGTGGTGAGTGATCATGCAACTCTCCCTGGGAAACCACGCTTTTCCCACAGATCTTTGCAACCTGCAGATCAGGAGATCCCCTTGTGAGCCCACACCACCAGGGCCTTGGGTCTGAAGCACAGGGCTGTATAGAGTCTCAGCAAAGTAGCTGATCAGGCACACACGGAGACACAGGAGCTTTGCATACTCCACCCCAGAAATTCCAGTTGAGGTGGGATATCATTTGTACATTCCCCTAGGAAGGGGGCTGAATAAAGGGAGCCAACTGGCATTGTTCTGTGGGCCCCACTTCCATGGAACCTCACAAGTCACAACCCACTGGGTTAGAATTCCAGCTGGCCAGAGGCAGCAGGCTGGAGATGGCCAGAGGCAGCAGGCTGGAGACGGCCTGAGATGGATTGAGTTCCTCGGGGGAGGGGCAGATGCCATCTCTATGGTTCAAGTCAGCCATTCTAGCCTGCTGGCTCCAGAGAGTCCAGGTGGTACAGACCAGCAGGAGTTCTCCATAAGGAAGCACAGCTGCTGCTGTGCCGGATCATGGCCAGACTGCTTCTTTAAGTGAGATCCCAACCCATCTCTCCTCACTGGGATGTGTGGGGAGGGGCTCCCTGTGGGAATTTCAGCAATTCCGGCCATAACTCTGATCTCTCCCTGAGATGGAGCCCCCAGGGGGAGGGGCAACCACTGTCTCTGCAGTTCAGCTGACAGCATTTCCACCTGCTGGCTCTGGAGAGGCTGGGTGGTTTGGACGAGGTGGAAGGGTTCCCCCTAGTGCAGCACATCTGCTCAGCCAAAGGGCAGCCAGACTGCTTCTTTAAGCTGGCCCCTGATCCCATTCCTCCTGACTGGGTGAGATCTCCCAACAGGGGTCTCCAGATGCCTCCTAGAGGAGTGTTCAGACCAGCATCAGGTCGGTGACCACTGGGATGGAGCTTTCAGAAGAAGGAGCCGGCTGCCATCTTTGCTGTTTTGCAGCCTTCACTGGTGATACATTCAGGTGAGGGAGGGACCAAGGTGACTAGGGTCTGGAGTGGACCCCTAGCAAACTGCAGCAGTCCTGTGGAAGAGTGGCCTGACTGTTAAAAGAGAAACAAACAAACAGGAAGCAACAGCAACAACAACAAAAAAGACCCCACAAAAACCCCCATTCAAAGGCCAGCAACCTCAAAGATTGAAGATAAACCCACAAAGATGAGAAAGAATCAATGCGAAAACACTGAAAACTCAAAATGCCAGAGTGCCTCTTCTCCTCCAAGTGACTACACCACCTCTCCAACAAGGGCACAGAACTGGGCCGAGGCTGAGATGGCTAGATTGACAGAAGTGGGCTTCATAAGGCAAGTAATAATGTGTTGCGGGAAGTCAGGGACTCCGAACAGAGGGACCAGCTGGAGCTGCAGCAGAGGAACATAAATTATGAAGATTTCACTTTAATATGGACATATATCAGTTCCCAAAATTAATACTTTTATAATTTCTTACGCCTGTCTTGCTTTAATCTCTTAATCCTATTATCTTCATAAGCTGAGGATGTATGTCACCTCAGGACCACTATTGTGTTAACTGTACAAATTGATTGTAAAACATTTGTGTTTGAACAATATGAAATCAGTGCACCTTGAAAAAGAACAGAATAACAGCAATTTTAGGGAGCAAGGGAAGACAACCATAAGGTCTGACTGCCTGCAGGGTCAGGCAGAATAGAGCCATATTTTTCTTCTTGCAGAGAGTCTATAAATGGACGTGCAAGTAGGGAAGATATTGCTAAATTCTTTTCCTAGCAAGGAATATTAATAATTAAGACCCTGGGAAAGGAATGCATTCCTGGGGGGAGGTCTATAGACAGCCGCTCTGGGAGTGTCTGTCTTATGTGGTTGAGATAAGGACTGAAATACGCCCTGGTCTCCTGCAGTACCCTCAGGCTTACTACAGTGGGGAAAAACCCCACCCTGGTGAATTCAAGGTCAGACCGGTTCTCTGCTCTTGAACCCTGTTTTCTGTGATTTAAGATGTTTATCAAGACAATAATATGTGCACAGCTGAACATAGACCCTTATCAGTAGTTCTGTTTTGCCTTTTGTCCTGTTTCCTCAGAAACATGTGATGTTTGTTCTCCTTTTTGCCCCCTGAATCATGTGATCTTTGTGACCTACTCCCTGTTCATACACCCCCTCCCCTTTTGAAACCCTTAATAAAAACCTGCTGGTTTTGTGGCTCAGGTGGGCATCACAGTCCTACCGATATGTGATGTCACCCCGGAGGCCCAGCTGTAAAATTCCTCTCTTTGTACTCTTTCTCTTTATTTCTCAGCCGGCCGACACTTATGGAAAATAGAAAGAACCTACGTTGAAATATTGGGGGTGGGTTTCCCCGATAATAATGAACTTCACTAAGCTAAAGTAGCATGTTTTAACCCAATGCAAAAAAGCTAAGAATCATGAAAACAATGATACGGGAGCTGATAACCAGGATAGCCAGTTAAGAGAGGAGCATAAATGACGTGATGGAGCTGAAAAACACAACAGGAGAACTTCACAAAGCAATCACAAGTATCAATGGCAGAATACACTAAGTGAAGGAAAGACTCTCAGAGCTTGAAGGCTATCTTTCTGAAATAAGACAGGTGGACAAGAAAAGAGAAAAAAGAATGAAAGGGAACAAACAAAACCTCCAAGAACTATGGGATTATGTAAAAAGACTGAACCTATGACTGATTGGGGTACCTGAAAGAGATGGGGAGAACAGAAACAAGTTGGAAAACATACTTCACAATATCATCCAGAAGAAATTCCCCAACCTAGCAAGACAGGCCAACATTCAAATTCAGGAAATCCAGAGAACCCCAGTAAGATGCTCCATGAGAAGATCAAACCCCAAGACACATAATCATCAGATTCTCCAAGGTCAAAATGAGAGAAAAAATGTAAAGGACAGCCAGAGAGAAAGGCCAGGTCACCTACAAAGGGAAGCTCATCAGACTAACAGCAGGCCTCTCAGCAGAAACCCTACAAGCCAGAGATTGGGAGCCAGTATTCAACGTTCTTAAAAAAAGAATTTCCAACCCAGAACATCTGGCCAAACTGAGCTTCATAAGCAAAAGAGAAATAAGATCCTTTTCAGAAAAACAAATGCTGAGGGAATTTATCACCACCAGGCCTCCCTTGCAAGAGCTCCTGAAGGAAGCACTAAATATGGAAAGGAAAAATCTTTGCCAGCCACTACTAAAACACACTGAAATACAGAGACCAGTGACACTATGAAGCAACTACATCAATAAGTCTGCAAAATAACCAGCTAGCATCATGATGACAGGATCAAATTCACACGTAACAATATTAACCTTAAATGTAAATTAGCTAAATGCCCCAATTAAAAGACACAGAATGGCAAGCTGGATAAAGAGTGAAGACCCATCAGTATGCTATCTTCAAGAGATCCATCTCATGTACAAAGACACATGTAGGCACGAAATAAAGGGATGGAGGAAAATTTACCAAGCAAATGGAAAGCAGAAAAAAGCAGGGGTCACAATTATAGAGTCTGACAAAATAGATTTTAGACCAACAAAGATCAAAAAAGACAAAGGGCATTACATAATGGTAAAGAGTTCAATTCAACAAGAAGAGCTAACTATTCTAAATATATATGCACCCAATACAGAAGCACCCAGATTCATAAAGCAAGTTCTTAGAGACCTATGAAGAGACTTAGACTCCCACACAATAATACTAGGAGACTTTATCACTCCACTGTCAATATTAGACAGATCATCAAGATGGAAAATTAAAAAAGATATACAGGACCTGAACCCTGCTCTGGATCAAGCAGACCTGACAGATATCTACTGAACTCTTCACCCAAAAACAATAGAATGTGCATCCCTTTCAATGCCACATGGCACTTACTCTAAAATTGATCACATAATTGTAAGTAAAACACTCCTCCGCAAATGCACAAGAGCTGAAATCGTAACAGTCTCTCAGACCACAGCACAAATTGGACCTCAAGATTAAGAAACTCACTCAAAATCACACAACCACAAGGAAATTGAACAACCTGCTCCTGAATGACTTCTGAGTGAATAATGAAATTAAGGTGGAAATCAAGATGTTCTTTGAAACTAATGAGAACAAAGAGGCAATGTGCCAGAATCCCTGGGACACAGATAAAGCAGTGTTAAGAGGGATATTCATAGCATTAAATGCCCACATCAAAAAGCTAGAAAGATCTCAAATCAACAACCTAACATCACAACTAAAAGAACTAAAAGAACCCCAAAGCTAGCAGAAGACAAGAAATAACCAGCATCGGAGTAGAATTGAAGGAGACAGAGAAACAAAAAACCCTTAAAAAATCAACAAAACCAGGAGCTGGTTTTTTGAAAAAATTAATAAAATAGACTGCTAGCTAGACCAATAGAGAAGAAAAGAGAGAAGAATCAAATAGACACAATCAGAAATGGTAAGGGGGATATCACCACTGACCCCATAGAAATACAAACAACCATCGGAAAATGCTATAAACACCTCTGTGCAAATAAACTAGAAAATCTAGAAGAAATGGATAAATCCCTGGACACATACACCCTCCCAAGACTGAACTAGGAAGAAGCTGAATCCCTGAATAGACCAATAACAAGTTCTGAAATCGAAGCAGTATTAAATAGCCCACCAACCAAAAAAAGCCCAGGACCAGATGGATTTACAGCTGAATTCTACCAGAGGTACAAAGAGGACCTGGTACCATTTCTTCTGAAGCTATTCCAAACCATTGAAAAGGAGGGACTCCTCCCCAGCTCATTTTATGAGGCCAGCATCATGCTGATACCAAAACCTGGCAGAGATACAACAAAAAAAGAAAACTTCAGGCCAATATCCCTGATGAACCTCGATGCAAAAATCCTCAGTAAAATCACAGACATAGCCTGGGACACAGCAAGCCTAACCAGTGTGTCAGAGATCTAGGGGAATTGGCTCCCTGTGGCAGTACTCTGAATTAGTTCTGGGGATGTGCACATGGTCATGCCAAGTGTCTCTCCTCCAAGAGCTTCTGTTAGACTAGAGGTATAAATGATGCTGAATAAGGGCCCCTGGACTTAATACCAGATAAGGCATGGAGATACGTGGACAACCTGGGCATGTTACTTGTTCTTCCTGGGCCACAGTTTCTTTATGTTTGAAATGGGGATGGCAGCACCTGCTTTCTTAGTAACACTGTGAGGGTAAAATATACATATAAAAATGCCTTAGAAATGTAAAGACCTGAGAGTTTTTGAGCAAACCAGAAAGTTATCGAGAACCTTTCCTTTTGTGCAATTCAGTATATTTTGGGGGGTAAATTTTAAACACCAAATAATCCTCAACAAACAAATGTACAAATAGTTCCTGAAATGAGGCAAATATACTCCTCCTGGAACATAAAACAATTCAAATTTCCAACAAATTTATCAAATATGTAAATAAGTGTTGATAACTTGAAAAATAAAAAAGGAATAAAATCATGATACATCAACATGAATGAACCTTGAAAACATTATGCTAAGAAGCTAGACATAAAAGGACAATTTTAAATAATTCCATTTATATATTTATATTATATTAAGAGATAAATGTGTTTTCATATCCCAATTTTCTCCTCATCTATTCATAAAAGGCAAGCTGCCCAAAGGAAGCATGCAACACTGCAAGGAATGCAATTTAGTGTGGCTGGGCAACTTTGGCTGGAGGGGGTACAGAAGGGAGAAAGAAGACGGAAGACAGTCTAAGACTCAAGGCACCTTGCGACTCTGAGACTTCAGAGGTGAGGCCACCTATGAACTGGGTGGATGTTTGGGAAAACATGTAATTCAAGGCAGTTCTGAAACTCTGTGGGTTTTGTGTGGATTCCGAGGTAATCCTACAGTAGAAAGTCCAGCCAAATGGTGAGAATAAGCAAGAGTCTTGGAGAAAAATGAACAGAATGAAGGCAATGTCCTACCATAATGCATGGTCTTGCAAGGACAGACAGACACCATGATATCCTTAGGATCTCCTGAGGCAGTTTGTGTAAAAGGAGGCAACTTGCCACCAAAATGGGAAAGAAGTGGTTAAACAGCAACAGTAGGGCTCCTGCTTCCTGGAGCTGTTGGGTGACATTTCCCTGCAACAATCCTAGAATCTTAAAGTGTGGTGTCGGTTTCACTTCGGATTCCAAATGGGAAGGGACTTTTCCTGGCAAACGCAGTTTAAAGTGTTTCTTTCAGTGTCATGCTGTACAGAAAAATACTAACCCCACAGAGAAAATTAGTCACAAAAACAGAAGGAAAAAAATACAACATAAGTGCAGACCCAGGACACTAAAGTCAGAGAGACAGAACCACAGCCTCGCACAACCATTGCTCACATTGTGTAAAGCATTACTGGAAGGAAACAAAGTCTTCAACAAAAACCTGCTGCACCACTCTTAGCAAACTCCTTTTGTTTGACCTGGGGCCACTTTACCTGTGGATTGTTTTGTAGCAGATTTTCCAGGTAATGCTTAGATTTTTCATGCTCCCCCAGTTCATTGGATTGGGCTTCAGGGGCTCTTTCTGGTGTGTGTCTGATTCAGATTGTATTTTAGGAATACTTAGAATTGAGGAAGAATAGGATGCTAAGCTACTGAGTGCAAAGCCTCTTTACTAACTTCCAATAATATCTGAACTCCTGTCTAAGGAACATAGAAGCATCTTTCAATTCCTAGTCTCATTTTCTCACCATTCAAATGTTCCTTAGGGAGAATAGAGATCCTATGCAAGTCTCAGGAATTGCTCTAGAGAAAACTATCTTTCCCCAAGCTTGAGAAACTTATCCCAGACCAACTTTCTTTCCCCAAATTTTGTTTAAATTAAAAATAGGCAACTAGAGGGGGTCAGCTAGTTGATGTTCCATAGATGCTTTCCTTGAAGCAGGGTAAAGAGCTTTGATTTATTCTTAATTGTTTCTGTCATTTAAGGGTGCATCAGAGACCCTGTTGTAATATTAAATTATATCACTATTGAGGAGCCCATAAGGCTGGGGCCGGTACAAGGATCATCATGAAGTGCAGCTATTGAGAGCTACTGACAACTTCTTAGAGGTGTGGCTGAAAGTAGCTAGCAAGAATAAGAGACAAAATCTTGTGTTGAGGGAAGTCACCTGTGAGAACAGCAGCTAGATGTTCAGGCTTGGGAGACCTTATTGTTCTAAGATACCTGGCCTTGTCTTCCAAACAAAAATCATCCTTGACATGCAGAAAGACTACTGATTTCTCAATAGATTTATAATGGAACAGATATAATGATGTGACCTGGAGCAATTTCTTTAACCTCATACAGAATCAAATTCCCCATCTGAACATAAAAGTATTTACCTCATAGGTTTATTGTGAAGCTTAAGATAAAATATGTAATTTACCTTGCATAATGCTTGGCATATAGTAAGCACCGAATATACATTAGTTATTAATATTGTTATTTTCATGAGCAAACTTAGTAGGGATAAAAGCTCAGAAACACTGGGTAGGAGCTTGAGCTAGCTATAGAGAACTTGAATTGTAACCTGGCCTTCAGATTCCTCATCAGAAGGGTGGGACCAGGAATAAGAGCGTTACACTTGGCTCAAGTCCAAACTGCATGACTGCACAAACACTGTAACTGCTCTGTATTCAGACACATTTGAAAGGATTTTTCCAGCATAAATTTCTAAATGTGCTGCTTGTTTTGTAATTCAATCTAGGGCAGCAGCAGCAGCAGTGCTATCATTATTTACATTTCTAGCTTTTGGTCTTGGATCCAAAATATTTGTAGCAGTATGAATTGGCTCATAAGAAAATTCTTCTCTTTTCTTCAAAAAAGTTTCATGTTACTTTCTTTTATACCTGTAAGCAAGTAAATATTAATAATCTTTTACATTGATTTGTTTCTGAGACATTTGGTCAGAAATAATTTGCAGAAATAAATTGATTCAGACACTGTAGCTAATTTAACATTAATTTTTTCCTATTTCTTTGATTTTTAGAAATTATTCCAGTAGAGGAGAACCTCATCAGAAACATATTAACTTTCTAATATTGTTAATACAATTTTTTCATTTTAATGAACAAAAGGCAATACAAAGACCTTGTAAACAATTAGAAAATCATCTTGCCCTCAATTAAATTTTCTATTCTCCAAGATTTAAATTTTCAACAGTAACCTAAATAGCTGTTAACCCTCTATTCATGAGTGTAAAGGGGAGAAAACATTTTTGTTTATGTATATGTCAAGTCTTAAGATTGTTTCAATACTGACCAGTTCCTTTTCAGTCTTTCCTTTACCTTGGTTGTGTTTGAGTCTTAAGTTCTCGGACATTAATAACTGCGCATTGGGTACTCAAATTCTGGAAGGACTAACCTGGCTGATCTATAATGGACAGCTGTGCATGACCCCAATAAATGAACTCCTGCATAATCTGCAACTAGTCTAGACTGCAAGCAATAAATAGTTGTTGAAGGATGAATGATGGAATGGTCAGGACTTTTCTATGTAAGAAGGCTACTGAGAGTGTTCACTCCACACATAAGGTTTCCAGGTACTATATGTTTCTATTTCTGTCTGTATTTCCATTTACTCTTTCTTTAAATCTTTTATTGTCTCCTCTTGGCTCCAAACTGTGGATCTGGGACCACATGCGACTCCAAGTAAACTTTCAGCCCTCAAAAGACCTCAGTATTACATCCTTCCTGAAGTATCGCAGAATTTTTCTCTAAATTAAAGGAGAATCACAGGACGTCACACTTAATGACTGCTGATTCAAAATTAATTTTCCTTCCTTTGATGCCTAAATCTACTTCAGCACATAATTATAGAATTCTGCTTTGGAAGGGGCCCTAGAGCTTAATCTAATTTTCAACTAATTGCGGGATTCATTATTAGAGAACCAATGATAATTTGTAAATCAGTCTTTGAGCATTTACCTAATAAAACTATTCCATCAGTAGTTAGAAACTATTCCATTAGTAGTTAGCTCTTAAAATGAGCTAAGACCCACCTCCTTAAAACTTCCTTTGAGCAAAGCTTCATGGCCTCACAAAAGAAAAGATTTTCCTATTTTCATTTAAAATATCATATTATTAAATTATCTCTAAATGGCAAATATAGCATATTTTAACAGGAAGTATTCCTAGTGGTTCTATCTCCATTAATCCATACTCCAAAATATTGCCCACTCTTTTAAGCTACCAGCCCTATGCAGTATCCCAAATATCAGTGCGAAAACCAGAAGTGCATTCTCCTATTACATTAATAATAATTTTACAGTATGGTGGCAGGAAATGCACTTTCAGTTCACTGGCTATAGCTATTAAACTATGAGGAAATGACTGCCTGGAAGGCAGCCAGGTCCTTGGCTTAGAGGCCAACTCTGAGGAAGACAAAGGTAATACAAGAAGGGAAACTATGCCACCTGACCAAAAACATTATTGAGACACTCTAGAGCAGTGCTTCTCAACTCTTTGTGGTGAAGGAACTTTTTTTTTTTTAATTTCCAATCGGCCGTGGACTTTTGTAAAATACGAAATGATGCACTTGGATAAAGCAGCAATGTGAAATGCTCTAAAAATGTCTAAATACTTACCATTTGTATACTTGATCAGTATAATTATATACTTATACGATTTATATACTTATTATACTTATCTCATAAGGGACTGGTAACAAACAGTTTTGGAACTGGTGTGTGGAACACATGCTGAATAGCACTGTTCCAGAGAGGGAGAAAGGATGAGAATTACATTTGCCATCCTATTCTTTTAGTATGGTTCAAGTGACATGCTAGAAAGGAACTATTCCTGCTGCTGGTAAGTACCAGAGATGTGTGTATGTTAAACATAAGATTGGTGGCCCTGCTTAACAAGATAGTAAACACTTGGCTATAAAGATAGTATCGATGAAAACAATTGCTATTTATAAACCATGTTTAAAGTAGTTTAATGATGAAATCTTGGCTAATCATATGAATATGGGGAAAAGTATGTTTGCCCAGAAGTAGGTGGTATCAAAAAGCATTTTCTCACAGTTATGTAATTACCAAGAATAGAGTTTAGGGAGTGACTCTACCAAGCAGGCAAAAGAGAGGACTTCCAAAAGAGTAATTTTGTCAGCAGAAACCTGGAATAACCCCAAGGTCAGAGTCCCTTTCCCCAAGGAGGGAAAGGGACTTGACAATAGGATGATAGGTAGTATATTTCATTAAAGGAATGAGGAATAGTTACATGAATTCTTCCTCTATAAATGATGTTTGCTCCAAGACGAAGACTTCTAAAGGAAGAATTCTGACACTGAAGGCTATCATATTGGGAATCAGGGCCAAAGAACAGGGCAATACCTCACGGAATGTCTGACTGTTACATGAAATCAGAAGACAAGCTAACCATCTACCATGAAGGGGAAATACTGGCTTTTCTCTCTTCCCATGTACAATAACCAAGAGATAGGACAATCAGATTCTGCATTAATTGCCAAGGGAACAAGGATTTTTCACATGTACAGAAAATATGAATTCCAGCTAAAAACATTTTTTAATCTAGGCCTTCATATGTAAATGTAAACAGGCAACTGAGAATCATCAAATTGAGTGAAACCCAAAAACATTAGATCCACCAGACTCAACCAACACAATAACTAATGGTTAAAGAAATAGTATGTGGAGAAAACAGAAGTGAACTATAAATATGGATAAATAGGATTTAGAGAAAGATTTTTCACACTCAACCACACAATGCCCAATACATAATTAAATACCTTGGATCCATAAAATAAAAATAAGCTTTTACAAAAAAGGAAGTAATCAGAGTTCTTAGCTGTAAGCAATATAATCCACTTGGGCTTTTCTAAAACTAAACAAATACCTAATGAGTGGTAACTATGTGTTGGTTATTCTTTTAGGCACTGGGGATACAGCAGTGAGTAAAATAGACATTCCCTGTCCTTAAAGAGCTTATATTCCAGTCAGAGGCTAGAGATTATAAGGAAATAAACATATAATTGAGGTAGTGATGGCAGAGTAAGGGAGACAGCAAGTGACAGGGGTGTGTGTAAGTGTGTCTGTGTATGCATGTACATATTATATAGATAGAGTGGTAAGAGAAGGCCTCTCTGATAAAGTAACATTTGAGCTAGGAATCAAAGGAAGTGATGAGGTGAATCAAGAGCAACAGAAAAATATTCTGAGCAAAAGGAACACAAAATAAAAAAAATTTGAGGTGGAAGTATCTGGGGGTTTTGACTAATAGCAAGGACACCAGTTTGGCTTCAGTGGGCTGTGTGAGAAAGAGTGATAGAAATTGAGGTGAGGGCAATAAGAATAGGCCAAATTATATAGGACCTTGTAGACTATTGTATTTTGGCTTTCACTATGAGATATATGAAAAGCCATTGTAGAATTATGAGGAAAAGACTGTGATAATTACAATGATATATGAATTTGATGATTGTGGCTTGGATCAGGGTATTAGCAGTGGGGACAGGGATATATGGTCAGACTCTGGATATATTTTTTAAAAATATGGACAGTATTTCCTGATGGATTGAGTTTGGGGTATGAGAGAAGGACAGAATGACTCCAAGATTTTTGCCTGGGGAACTAGAATAACTAAGGTACTATTTATTATAATGGAGAAAATTATAGGAGAATCAGTTAATTTTTGTTGGAGAATGAAGAGCTGAAGTTTTGGACATGTTAACTAGGAGATGTGTTTTAAATATTCAGTTGGAGATTTTGAATACCCAGTGGGATACATTATTCTGGAGTTCAGAGGAGGGATCGAGTCTATAGATATTAATTTGAGAGTTCTCTCTATATAGAAGGCATTTAAAGTCATGAGACTGCATGAGATCAGCTAAGGAATGAATGTAGATAAGCAATAGAAGAGGACCAAGGATTGAGTCTTACATTACTTCAGTATTTTGCAGTTGGGAATTAAAATATCACCAGAATACATATACACCATAGAATACTACACAGTCATAAAAAGAGTGAAATCATGTCCTTTGCAGCAAGATGGATGCAGCTAGAAGCCATTATCCCAAGCAAACTAATGCAGGAACAGAAAACCAAATACCACATGTTCTCACTTACAAGTGGGAGCTAAACATTGGGTACACATGAATATAAAGATGGCAACAATAGGCACTGGAGACTAGTGCGGGGGGAAGGGAAGAGTGTAAGGGTTGAAAAACTAACTGTTGGGTACTATGCTCACTACCTGGGTGACGGGATCAGTTGTACCCCAAACCTCAGCATCACGCAATATACTCATGTAACAAACCTGCACATATACCCTCTGAACCTAAAAGTTGAAATCATTTAAAAAAATGAATTTAAAAATATCACCAGAGGACATTGAGATGAAATAAATAGTGAGATAGGAGAAGTATAAAGAGGCTACCTGAAAGCCAAGTAAAGAAAGTGTTTCAAGAAGGAGAGAATAATCAACCATGTAAATGATACCAACAGGTTAAGTAAGATGAAGACTGATAATTAACCTTTGAATTTAGCAATATGGAGATCATTGGTAATGTCAGCAAGGGTAGCTTGTAAAACAATGTCATCAGTTAAGAGTGAGAATGGAGTACTAGATTTTGGAGGTTTAAGGAGAGAGTAGATGGTATAAAATAGACAGCTGGTGGGTTATAAAAATGTCACAGCATTGCCAAGCAGCTCAAAAAGTCCACTTGAGGTTAATGGTCATGAATTTAAAGAGCCTAACATTAAATGAATACCAAACCAGTTAACATGGAAACAGAAAAGGTGGAAAGTTGGATTTAGGCATGTTTGGATTTTTTCAGAGGTGACTATGATGAATTGAAAGAAGGGAAAAGAAGTTAATGGTATATGCTTGGAAGTGTAATTGTAATGATGAACCATGAAATCTAAAGTCAGGTAAGAAGAGAAGTGAGAACATGTGTAGAGTGAATGGCAGTAAAAAGTAATAGGGGTCAATGAATTTGAGGTCCCAGTAGGTTCAAGAAAATGTTGGATTTGGGGCATTAGAAGGAGTGAGCAGAAAAGACAGGAAAAGATGGCTTGAAAAGGGGATGCTGAAATTGAGATTGTGTAAGTATACTACAGAAAAGTAGCTATTTATTAAAAGAAGGCTGGAAAACCAAGCTTGAGGTTCAGCTTCCAGAAATAATGTCCAGGACCATTGCCACAGCGCTGCCCTGATAAGAAAAACTGTTGCTCCTACAATTAGATGCCAAGAAATTGACTTTACTGCAGCAGCTACTGCTGCCAGCACTGATGCCACTACTTTATTAAGAACTTGACCTTGCAATCTCTGCCATCCCCCAAAGTCAAGTCCCTTTGCTACTACCTATTCCAACAATGGAAACCATACAGTTCTACCTTCTGCATGGCTTCAATTCTGAATCAGTCTCATGTCAGGGCATCTTACTGGTAGAACATAAGTCATATTCCTACATTGTAGTTTCAACAGAGAAGTTTGAGTTTTGACTTCTACATTTAAGAGGTAAATATTATAATGTAAGAATTTTTTCCACATATAGAAAGGCTATACATGATATGTTGGTCAGACACAAATATGACAAATGTTTACTATATAGATTTTTTAAATTAAAAATACAATTGCCAAAATATTTTCCCCTTACTAAAGGGGTGACTAGTGGTATGTACACAACTGAAAACAGAAGATTGGACATAGTGATTCTGCCAGGATGCAATATAAAAAAAGGAAATTGTATGAAAAAAGTAAGAGACATATAGATATTTATGAGAATCCCAATGTCTGTTTAATGAGAGTTGGAAAGAAAAGGAAAGCAAGGGAAGGGAAATAAAATAAAATAAAATAAAATAAAATAAAATAAAATAAAGGAAAGGAAAAGGAGAGGAGGGGATGAGGAAATCAAATAATGGACTAAAATTTCCTTAAATTGAAAAAGGACTTAAGTGTTCAGATCGAAAGAGCCCACCAAGTCTCAAGTAGCAACAATGGGAAGAATGACACATGTCTAGACAGATTCCGGTAAAAATTTTAAACTATAAAGTCAAAGTGAATATCCTCTTCCAGGCACCTTGGTGTAGCACATAAGCTACATATCCCTATGGGGTAGCTCTACTGGATCGCTAACTCATCCCTTCACCAAAATTAACTCAAATGGATCAAAGAGCTATCAAAAAATATGAAATCATCAAAAGATAAGAAATACCAAAAAAAAAAGCACAAGGAGATAAGGCACAAAACCTAGATGCTATAATTCCATAATGGAAAACATGATCGATGAGTTTGACTGCATAACAATTTAAAACATTTGCAAAGCATGGAGTATTATAAGTTAATTAAAAAGACCAATGGCAAAGTGATAAAAAAGTAATGTTTATGCTACAGGTTTAATGTCTTGATATATATATATATTACTATTGATATTTAAATGTATCTATTAAGTTCTTACAGATCCATAATAAGAAAAAATAGAAAAAATGGACAAAGAACAAGAAAATACAGTTCTCAAAATGAGACATATAAATAGCCAATATTTATATTTAAAAGTATTGAATCTCACTCAAATTTTTAAAACTCAAGATATCATTTTTTACTTCTCAGATAGAAAAAGGTTGAGAAATTTGATAATATACTTGGTTGGTAAGAGTGTGAGAAAATGAGCATTCTCCTAAACTCCTTACCAGTAAGCTTTTTGGAGAGCAATTTGGCAATATTAATCAACATTTCAAAACATGTATTTGTCCCAGCATTTTCTCTTTAGAAATTTGTGCTATAGATATATTAGCACAAATATCCAAAATACATGTAAAAGATATTTATTGCAGCATTTTTGTAATACCAAAAGTCTGAAAACAATCTAAATATTTATCAGTTAGAGACTGGTACTTCTGGCAAAGAGAAGAGTCAAATATAACAGGAGTCTGTTTGCATGAGGACTAAACAGTCTCCCAAATGTATTCTTTAAAAAACAGCTTTATTGAAACATAATTCACATGCAATAAGTCACCCATGTAATGTGCACAATTTAATAGTTTTTAGTATATTCTCAACGTTGTACAACTATCACCACTATCTTATACCATAATGTTTTCATCAACCCAAAAAGAAACCCTGTACCCATTAGAAGTCACTCACAATTTCTCCTTTCCCTCAGTCCCTGAAACCACAAATTGACTTTTCTTTGTGGATTTGCATTTTCTGGACATTTCACATAAATTGAATATTATAATATATGACCTTTTGTGTCTGGCTTCTTTCATTTATTGTGATGTTTTCAAGGTTCATTCATATTGTAGGATGTATCAGTGCTTCGTCCTTTTGTGTCTAGAAAATATTCCATTGTATGGATAGGTCACGTTTTGTTTAGCCTGTCCTACTGAACAATCTTTCAACAATTATTCTGAATAATCCTATTGAACATTCATGTACATGTTTTTGTATAGACACATGTTTTCAACTTTTTTGGTTATATATCTAGGAATAGAATTACTAGATCATATGATAACTTCATGTTTAACATTTCAAGAAAATTCCAAACTGTCTTCCAAAGTGGCTGCACCACTCACAAAGTGCTGTGAGATTTACAATCTCACCAGCAGTGTATGAGGCTTCCAATTTCTTCACATCCTCACTACCACGTGTGATTGTCTGTTGTTTTGATTTTGGCCATTCTAATGGGTATTAAGTTGTATCTAATTTTGTTTCTGCTTTGCATTCCCCTAATGACTGATGTTATTGAGCAAGTTTTCATGCACATATTGGCCATTTGTGTGTCTTTGAAGAGATGTCTATTCAAATCCTTTGCCCGTTTTTCTATTTGTTTCTTTGTTTTAGTTGTTGAGTTGAAGATCTTTATCTATTGTGGATACAAGTTCCTTATCAGATATATGACTGGTAAACATTTTCTCCTATTCTGTGGGTTGCATTTTCACATTATTGATTATATTTTTGGCAGGAAAAAAAGGTTTTGATTTTGAAGAAACGTAATTTATCTATTTCTTCTTTTGTCACTTGTGCTTTTCTTGTTGCGTCTAGGAATACTATGCCTAATCCAAGGTCACAAATATTTACTCCTATGTTTTATTCTAAGAGTTTTGTAGTTTTGGCTCATACATTTATGTCTATGATTTTGAGTTAATTTTTTGTACAGCATATGATTTGAAGTAGGAGTCCAACTTCATTCTTTTGCATGTGGCTATTCAGTTGTTCCAGCACCATTTGTTGAAGAGATTATTCTTTCTCCATTAAATTGTGCTGACTCCCTTGTAGAAAATCAATGGATCATAAACGTAAGGTTTTATTTCTGGACTCTCAATTATATTACATTTGACTATATGTATATCCTTATTCCAGTACTATACCATCTTGATTACTGTATTATTGTAGTAAGCTTTGAAGTCAGAAAGATTTAATACTTTTATTTTGTTCTTCCTTTTCAAGATTGTTTTGACTATTCTGTACCCCTTGCATTTCCATATGAATTTTAGGGTTCATTCATGAATTTTTGCAAAAAAATCTGGCTGGGACTTTGATAGGGATTATGTTTTCTGTAGATCACTTTGGAGAGTATTTCCATCTTAACAATATTAAATCTTTCAATCTACGAATATGGAGTGTCTTTCCATTTATATAGGTCTGCTTTAACTTCTTTCAACAATGTTCTGTAGTTTTCAGTGTATGTCTTGTATTTTTTTGTTAAATGTATTCCTATTTTATTCTTTTAGATGCTATTGTAAATGGAGTTGTTTTCTTAATTGCATTTTCAGGTTGTTCATTGCTAGTATGTAGATACACAACTTACTTTTGTATATTGATTAATCTTGTATATTGCCATGTAGCTGAACTTGTGTGTGTGTGTGTATTTTAAATAGAGAATTTGCTATGGAAGTTTGTTACAAATAGATATATATAATTGCAAAAATAATTTTGTGTGCATACTCACACGTGCACGCACACACACACACACACACACACACCCTGCAGGCTGTTGGGTAACAGCAGTGGAAAAAATAAGTCATTTGTATTGTTGAGTAGTAATCCATTGTATGGATATAACCACTCTACCATTTGCCCCTATAACAGTGCAGAATTTGCAATATATCTACAAAAACTGTAAACATTGTTTGAGTCCTGGTGAAGTCACATAGTCTAACTGGAGAGTAATGAGATTACTAGTGCCTAAATCTCAGAATTCTTAGTCAAAACTTGCAGTAAAAAGTGAAAGTGAACACATCCCAGTTTAGTCTTTTACCCCAATGTCTTTGAATTGCTTCGCATTTTACTTTATTAAAAGCAAAAGTTAATCTTCTTTATCAGCTCAGAGCTATTTTAGATGCTTCCCAATCTTCAGTCTTCCTTCCCCTGTAACTACTCCCTCTTTATTTAGAAGGCATACAATAGACATTAACCCTAATGTAGAGAAGTAGTGTGGCATGGGAGTTGAGGGTATGGGCTCTGGAGTTAAACTGCTTGGGTTCAAATCTCATTTATGCTATATATTTGCTGTTTTGCCTAAAACATACCTTTACCTCTCTTGGCCTCAGTTGCCCCATTCTAAACTGTGGGTTATTTTGGCACCTTCCTTAGAGGATTTTTGTGAGATTATATATATAAAATACCTGAAACAATACACTGTAAATGCTCAATAAATGCAAGGATGTCATTAATATTACATGTCAACCAGTTGGCATATAAGGAGATCTGTCTCCAGCCTGGGAAGATTTTAAAATAAGCAAACAAAGCATCTTATTTTTAGCCTTTGGGGGGCATCTGCTTTTCCTTGGCTTGTTGGAGAGAGTGTTCCTAAGGGATTTCCTTTTTAAAAGTTGGGGGCATGAAGAAGAAAGTGCCAGAGGGAGATAGTGAAAGACTCCAAGAAAGCAGAGAAGACAAATAGAAAAGAGAAGAAAGTTAGAAGGAGGAGAAACCAAAGAGGCCAGGGAGAGGAAAGTAGGTGGCTGGGGAGAGAAAGTATAACAAGAATAAAGTTCATGAAGGTAGGATGGTTGGGGGAGACCTTGTAATACAGAGCTAAGAACTTTATTGAAGTTTAACAGAAAAGAAACCGTTGTTTGAAAGGAAGAGATTGGCTATATTTAGTACTGGGTAGGATGTCAGTTCTGAAAATAAACTGCTCCCAGAACTGAAAGCAATCCTCTGCACTGTTGTCACCTGCAGCATGCTGGCCTCCCTTATAGAGGAGAGTGGAACATGGTCATATCAGCTACCTCAGAGTTTCTGACATTCACAAGGACTTGCCCCACTTTGTCTGCTTGTCCCATTCCTAAGTTTTAAAACTTCTGATTAATGAGAAAATAATTTATACAGCTGAGAAAAGTGAAGTATATGTTGGTGTGTATGTGGAGCAGGGAAGTATCCTGCTAAGTTAATACCGGAATCTGAACACCATGTGGCCAGGTGCTTAATGCAATATTCACCACATCCATGGTACATATCTGGCATACCACTGTAGACACAGGGACCTAGTCAGAAGTATGACAGGCCATATATAAAGATATATTTGAAGCATCCGATAGGTGTCATAGAGGTAAGTTCTCTATGGAGATGTCATGCTTGTGTGACTTAGGGAACTCACATAGGGCATGCAGATAGGCTCAGGTTAGGATACATTAGGAAAAGACAGAGAATTCATGATTTGAGCCATCAAAAACAGAATGCATGTGGAGGAGGATGGAAATGAGGAGAAAGTTTTCCTTTTCCAATAGGAATAAATATAATTGTGTTCATAAGTACAATGCCATCTACTGCTCCTTTACAAGACACAGAGACTTACAGGTACATTTAGATACATACACACACAAATACAAACAACATATGTTGTGTTGGGAAAATATACGTGATGCCTTTCACTGAATGAGAAAAAAAAACTAGAGAATGGGTATTTTGATGGAACAAAATATAACTAGAATTCTAACTTCTAACTTTAATTCATCACTTCCACTATTACCACTCTCTCATCTAGACAGTTGCGATAGCTCCCTAATTGTTTTCCTGCTTCCAACATAAACCCCTCTTCTGAATATATACTCTACAGGGCAGCCAGAGAGATCTTTTTAAAATCACAAGTCATATTCTGTCATTCCTTTGCACAAAACCCTACAATATCTTCTCAGCCCACCCTGAGTAAAATGCAAAATATTTAACATGGTCTGCAAGACTCCACGTGATGTAACCCTCTGATACCTCTCTGGTTTCATTTGCTACTAATCTTCCCTCACCCTTCCCACTCTAGGCATAGGCGTGCTGATCTCTTTGCTCCTCCTAGAACACATCAAGTACATTCTGGCCTCAGGGATTTGCATTTACTGTTTCCTCTCTGTGGGAGAAGCCTTCCCCATATAGCTGGATGGCTTGCTCCCTCACTTTGAGACTCACCTCAAATGTCACTTAGTGAGGGAGACTTTCCATAACCATATATAAAATAGCAATTCTCCTCACCCTTTGTCATGTTTGATGGAGAAAGGAAGATAACGAGTACAGCTGTCTGATAGGTAGTTGGATATGTGGATCTAGAGTTCAGCTAGAGGTCTGAGCCAGAGATGTAGATTTGGTATTTTCCATCACCCCAGGCAAGGAGAATAATTCTTGTAATGGTCTGGAGGTGATGGATGTATCATGCTTTTTGCATGATACATCCAAGGATCATTTGGGACTTTTTGAAAATGCAGCTTCTCTGGGTCTCACTCAAGATCTCTGAACAAAAAATCTCTGGAGGCAAGGTTTAGGAGTATGTAGCTTGATAAAGTTCCATATATAATTCTGATGTGCAGCCCTGCCTGAGAATCACACTCTAAAAAGAAACACGCACCTCCACCAAATTTACTAGTAATCTTCAAATTGCCAAATCCAGTGGATACTTTATGTATCTCATATGATCACTCTGTTGGAATTAATAGTTAATCATTCTTAACTTCAAATATTCTACTTCCTTGGCTTCCAGGTACCACGCACATGATTCTCCTGCCAGCTTTCTTCCTATTCCTTCTCAGTATATTTTATGGGCTTTGTTCCTGCCAACACCTTAAATATAGGTGCTCTCCAATGTTTCAACCTCTACCTTTCTATCACTGTAACATTTTACACACTCTGTCTGGCTAGGGTGATCCATTCACATGGCTTAAATATGTACCCTACTGATGTCCATATTTCTATTCCTGATCCAGATCCTCTTCTAAGCTCAGAACCCATGTATAATATTGCCTATATTACCATCTAGACATTACATGGGCACCTGAAACCCAGTGTACCCGAAGCTTTCTTATATTTCCTCCATATCTCAGTAAATGGAACTACTAACACCCCACATAAGTCATTAAATCTTGTTTATTCTACCTTCTACCAATCATCAACTTTTCTTCATCCACACAGTCCCTACAATGATTCAGGCCACAGTCATCTCTGACTTGACTTATTGACAGATTCTATTGCAGTTTATGTGTTTATATAACTGTATTTCTCTTCAGTATTAGGCCATTTTGGCTAGCCCATCATTATTTAACCCCTCTGTTCTTCTATCCATTTGTTTTAGCAGACTGTGAGTAATGAGAGGATAAAACTATTCATTTATTCGTTCAACCAATATGTATTGATAACCTACTACATGGCATACCATGTCACATTCATTTCCGTATCTCACATATCAAGTATATTGCCTTACCTTACGTATGTACTCCATATATGTTTGTTTTATATTCAAACTTACTGTGTCACAGATAAGGAAAATAGGGCCTAGAGATGAAGAATGACTTGCCAAAGCCACACAGCAGGTAAGTCCAGTTTTCTCTACATAGAACCACTTTGTCCCTCCCTCACACACTTCCAACATACTGAGATTTGACATTTTACCACCAAAACCATTTTCAATAAGTCACCAATAGCCCTATGGGGCTAAATTCATTGAATACTTTAAATTACTTATCCTAATTTCTCTTCACTATTAGCCCATTTTGACTACCCCATCTTTATTGAAACTCTCTCTGCTTTTCTGTGACAATGTGTATCCTGATTCCTTTCTAATATCTGCTTACTCCTTCTCTTGTTTCTTCACTGATTCTTCTTATTTTAATTTCAATTTTCATTTTAGATTTAAGGGGTACTTGTGCAGGTTTGTTACATTGGTATATTGTGTGATGCTGAGGTTTGGAGTATGATTGATCCTATCACCTAGGTAGTGAGCATAGTGCCCAATATGTAGTTTTTCAGCCCTTGTCCTCCTATCTGCCTCCTCTCTTTTGGAGTCCCTAGTGTTTATTGTTCCCATCTTTCTGTCCACCAAAAGTTTATCTCCCACTTATAAGTGAGAACATGAGGTATATGGTTCTGTGTTACTGATTTAATTCGCTCATGATAATGGCTTCCAGCTGCATCCATGTTGCTGCCAAAAAAAAAAAAACAAACAGAATTTGTTCTTTTTCATGGCTGCATAGTATTCCATGGTGTGTATGTGCCTTATTTTCTTTATCCAGTCTACCACTGATGGGCACCCAGGTTGTTTCCATGTCTTTGCTATTGTGAATAGTACTGTGATGAACAGGCACATGCATGTGCCTTTTTGGTAGAACAATTTATTTTCCTTTGGTTATATTGCTGGGTCGAATGGTAGTTCTATTTTAAGCTTTTTGAGAAATCTCCAAACTGCTTTCCACAGTAGTTGAACTAATTTACATTCTCAACAACAGGGCATAAGTGTTCCCTTTTCTCTGCAGCCTTGCCAGCACCTATTTTTTTTTTTTTTTTTTACTTTTTAATAGTAGCCATTCTGACTGGTGTGAGATGGTATCTCATTGTGGTTTTGATTTGCATTTTTCTGATTAGTGATATGGAGCATTTTTTCATATGTTTGTTGGCTATATGATTCTTCTGTATCCTTTTGCTCTCTAACTGTTCCACATGGTAACACAGTCCTTTTCACTCTCCCTTTCCTCTACCTCAGCAATTTCATCCATTTTCAAAACTCCAATGATCTCTTTCATGTTAACAAGCCTTAAAATTCCTCAAGTTCCTCTCCTGTCTTGTCACTCAAATTCTAGTACCATATCTCTAACTTTGTACCAAATATTCCTACTTGAAAATGTCTCATCTTTACCTCAAATTCAACACTTCTAAAGAATAACTCAAAGATCTCATTATCTTCCCTATTTATGGTATAGTGAAAGGAATACTAGACCAAGTGTCAGGAGACTTGGATTCTACTCCTGGCTCTGCCACTAACTTGGTATTTCCTGGTTTTTCTCAACAAGAGTTTATCTTATGAAAATCACAGTAAACAGTACCTTGAAGGGGTCATATATGAATCTTCAAGGAGCCAATTCTAGTTGGAAAGATAAGACATATACATAAGTTACTACAGTACAAATTAAAAAGTGATAAATACCGTAAGAGAAGTATAACTACATTGTCATGAGAGTTCAGAGGTATTTCTGGATGATGAGACAATGGATTATATTGTAGAGAAAATAATATTTGATGTAGTCTTTGGACTATTTGGAGGCAGAAACAATAATACCTGATTCATTTATGAGTGGAGTCTAACAGAGAGAAAGGTTAAATAGATGCTAAAGCTTCAAACTTGTGTAACTAAAGCATTTGTGATGTCATCTCAAATAAAAGAGAAATCAGGATGAGCAGGTAGCCTGTGGTTTTGAATACAATTTTATAATTGAGGTTGGTCTCACACCAGTCCGAATGGCTATTATTAAGAAGTCAAAAATCAACAGATGTTGGCAAGGCTGCAGATAAAAGAGTATGCTTATACACTGTTGGTGGGAATATAAATATAAATTAGTTCAACCACTGTAGAAAGCAGTTTGGAGGTTTCTCAAAAAAAACTTCAAACAGAACCACCATTCAACCCAGCAATCCTAATATTGGGTATATATCCAAAGGAAAATAAATCATTCTACCAGAAAGACACATGCACTCATATGTTCTTTGCAGCACTATTCACAATGGCAAAGACATGGAATCAATCAACCTGGGTGCCCATCAGCAGTGGATTGGATAAAGAAAATATGGTACACCATGGAATACTATGCAGCCACAAAAAAAGAACAAAATCATGTTCTTTGCTGCAACATGGATGCAGCTGGAGGCCATTTTCCTAAGTGAAATAATACAGGAACAACAAAAAAACCTCATGTTCTCACTTATAAGTGGGAGCTTAACATTGGGTACTCATGGACATAAAGATGGCAACAACAGACACTGCGGACTGCTAGAGGAGGGAGGGAGGGAAAGGATAAAGAGTTGAAAAACTAATTGGGTAGCCTGCTTACTACCTGGGTGACAGGATTAATCATACCCCAGCCAAAGTTCTTTACAACTCTAATATCATATATTTATTCCTTTAAACTGACCTCCCCCTTCCAACTTCTCAGTATGCAATGATATCATTGCCATTACCATATTCAACTGAAAACATCTCATCCTTACTTCCCATTCTCACTGTCAATTCCCTAACCAGGCCCTTATCATTTTCTGTTTAGATTACTCCAAAATACCCCAATTTGGCTGACCTGACTCTAGTATCTCCCCACTCCTATATATCATGCCCAGTGTATCTTTCTTAAATGTGGCTTATTTTCATATTTTATTCCTTTGTTCTAAAATTTATTTCTAATTCCCAGAGCATTAAGTCTAAATTGCCTGTCATTCGAGTTATTCTCCAGCACTATATATTCCAATCCTCTCTTCAATATACCTCTTACATAAGACAGTTTGAATGTTTCACTCTTTGCAGACTCCATGCACATTGCTACCAATCCAGCTTTCCACATGTACCCTTCATGTGAATTATATATGGTTATTCATTTTCTGCCCAGATCTCAATTCCTCTTTGAATCCTTACCTATCTAATTTATTTCAACATTTGTAACTCCTTCATCACTTTCACCCATGCCCTAGTCTCTTTTTCAGTATGCTCTGTTAGATATACTCTCCCTTCTTTCAATATGTTTTTGAGTTAACTGTCATATCAGAAATGATCTGAACAACCAGTTACTACAAAGCGTGGAAAGATGTATTTTATTCATTACAAAATCATAACTCAGAGGTTTCTAAAACAGACTTAGTAAAGAAGATATTTCCAAGGCAGGGTGACTTTTCTGGTGTCCTTCAAGGTTACTTATTTATTTATTGAAAATCAATGGCTTTCAGAAATAGATGTGTTGATCTGTGCTGAGACAATACATCCAAATTCAACTGGAATTGAATTAATGTCAGCAAGGTGCCTTAAAAAGAGAAAGAAGGCATTGGATTGGGAAACAGGAGACCTGTGTTCACTACTAGGCCCAATGCTGCCACTTACTAGCTGTATGATCTTGGACAACTCAATGAATCTGTCAAAATATGTTTTCTGAAGAGTACACCATTAACTAAGGAGCTAAGAAAACAAATTTTCTGAAGTGCACTGCTACAACAATCTAACAAGTTTGTAAAAGAAGTTGTCTGGCAATACATAGTGAGTTTTGTAATGTCTCAACATCAAATTTCTGTATATAATTGTACTATAGTGATAGCCTATCAAAAATCATGGAACTTCGAATTGTCTTTTAGACACAAAACAGCTTAAAGAACAAATAAAGATATTCATGTATATTTCCAAAAATTGGTTATCCATTCATTCAATAAGTATTAATTTAGTGATCAGTATGCTAGGCCTTGGGGATGTGGCAGTGAAGACAAATATAATAAATATTATATTTGCCCTCAAAGAGATCACTGTCTAAACTGGGAGACAGACAATTATAATAAAGTGTGATAAGTTCTGCAATGATGGTAAGCACAAAGGGGGCCTCTGGAGCACAAAGAAGAGGACAAATCTGTTCTAAACTGGTCTTTTGAAGAGAGAGGTGATTAGGCAAGGCTTTTCCTGCAATAAGTGACTGCTAGGCCTATAGGATATTCAGGAATATTATCTTAGTCTTATTGGGCTACTGTAACAAAATACCTTTGACTAGATAACTTATAAACAACAGAAATGTATTTCTTACAGTTGTAAAGGCTGGGAAGTCCAAGATTAAGGTGTTACCAGTGTCTGGGGGAGTCCGACTTCCTCATAGACAGCACCTTCTCACTGTGTCCTCACATGATGGAAGTGCCAAGGCAGGTCTTCGAGGACTCTTTTATAAGAGAACTAATCCCATTCATGAGGGCTCCATATACATTATTTAGTCACCTCCCAAAGGCCCCACCTCCTAATATTATCATATTGGTGGATAGGTTTCAACACAGGAATTTTGGAGAGACACAAATACTCAGACCATAGCATTTACCAAATAATTTTTAAAAGTTAGAACAAAAATCCCTGAAGGGATTTGCAGATGGTTGGATACTGTGGTATAGTGGTTAAAAGTACAAGCTCTGGAGTGAGTCAGCCTGAGTTAAAATCCTAGATCTGCAAATTGCCAACTGTGTAACCTTGGACAAGTTACTTAAGGTCTTTGGACCTTGGTTTCTCATTTTAAAAATCAGTATAATTCATTAATATACCTCATAGGTTTGTTGTGAGAATTAAATAGGTTAAAACATGTAAAATTCATAGAACAACACCTGGCAAAGAGTAAACATGTCACCCTGCCCACTTGAATGTCCATTCCAGGAGCGCAGGAAATCTAGCTGTTGAATTACTAGCCTTTAGTGAGTGGCCCATAGCAGGCATGGCTGAATGAATGAATGATCATCAATATAACTTTTTTTTTGTCATGGGTATCATCCTAAGAGGTAAGAAGGCTGAATAATCCCAATTGTTTTCATTGTTGCCTTAATATAGGCCCACAGAGTAAAGGAGGGAAAGGAATTAGGCAATCCAGCTATTCAACTTTAAAACTAGACTTTAAAACATAAAAGGGCTTCAAATTGAAATCATCTCTTGCCTCTCCTATGGGTTACATTAGAGCAAGAACAATTTCTTAACATTCATAGCTACTATTCATGGGGTGCTTGCTATATGCCAGAGAGTTTAATTGAATTGCCTAAAGTGAGGTAGCTCCCAGGTTGAGGAGCAAAAATTTGAACCCTGATCTATTTGACCTGAATCTAGTTAGTACAGTGCTTGACACATCGTTAATGTGCAATAAATATTTGTTGAATAAGTGGGTGAAAAAATATATCAGCAAGTATATTTTCTTCTGTAGATGAACCTACAGTTTAGCTTTAAGGGTTTTCATGATCTTGATAAGTTCAAGCCAATGTTAAGAGTAAAGAAAAGGTGTGAATCACAAAAGAGAATTTACATAGGAAAATCTCCTGACTAGAAATTCCAAATGGGAAAAGAGAGCTGGATTTGTTTAGAAATTACACACACGCACATACACAGGCATGCACGCATGCACACACACATATACCTACAATACATGTCATCACAACTGTTTGGAGCACCTTAAACATATACATACACACAGGAGCATGCAGACCCACACAGCCGTACTTTTTTAAATCTCATTATTTCTTTTGTCTTCTTAACACATCTGAGAGAGGGTAAATGACAGAGTGTCAGAGGTAGAAAGGACGTTAGCAATTACCTAATCAGATCCCCTCATGTTAATGTAAAAATTGACACTCTAGAGGGGAAGAAAATTGCTAAGGTCACACAAGGAGTCAGAATAAGATTAAGAATCTCAGTTTCCTGACTCACAGTTTGTTTTACTCTGAACTGTCACCATTTACCATCTCAATTTTATGGATGAGGTAACCAAAGCATCCTAAGAATGCTGATGGCCAAGCTCCTGCCACTTGTCCATTGAAATAGGACTTGAAATCAGATCTCCTTTATTTTAAATATAAAGCTTGCTGTCATCCAAGTTCTTCTGTCTGGATGCCCAGAAGAAAGATCCTTTCCTATTGAATTAAACAGTGGACTGAGGGTAATTTACAGAAAGCTTTGTCCTTGGCTTTAAGAGAAAATGTCCAAGGCTGCTTTATTTTCAGTCCCAGGGAGGCTCCATGAAGGCAGGAATCCACAACACCTAGCACAAAGGAAGGTACTTAATAAATATTTGTTGTTGAATGCATGCCATGCTAAAGGGAAAGTAGGTTGGGTAATGGTTTCCCAGTGGCAATGGATGGACAATCATTAGGGCTGAAAAAGTGGGAACACATGAGGAAGAGGTGGGAGGAACCCTTAAACAAAGGAGAAGCTCTTTCTCTTCATCTTATTGAAGCTGCAATCACTCGGCACAGGCTGAGTAGATTGGTAGAAATGTGATTGGCAAAGCTATTTAAATGAGACCTCCTTAAAATTGTTACTCTCCACCCCACCCCCACGTTCCTTTAAATTTTGTTTCAGTCATTACCCAGGCACCGGATACAGAGATTCCTATGGGGAGTTTTAATGGGTCGATTCAATTTCATCTGGATGACGCCACTTAGCCAAGCATTAAGAGCTACAGCTCCGGGAAAGCAAACGACACGCGGGGGGAGGGGGGAGAGAAAGAAATTATAACAAGGAGCAATAAATCCCTTCTTTCCCATCCTCCCCTATAACCCATTCACAAGACCTCCAGAAATCATCTACATTCACAAAACGGCCAGCTAGCTAAGCTGAACACACTGCAACCTCACTCCCTGCCCCCACTGCAGATTATATACCAACACACCCTGAGCCATATAAATAATCACACACTGGCGGTATCTATTGCTCCGTTGAGATACCCTGTGTCTACAACTGCAGTTTCTGCTGCTTCGGTTCATCTGTCAGATTGGAGGAGAGCGAGACCAAGGTGGAGGCGGAGGCGGAGGCAAAAGAGAAGGAGGGGGAGGAGGTAAAGGAGGAAGAAGGGGAGGAGGGAAAGGGGAGGGCAAGAGGAGGGGAAGGAAAATACTGGAGGAGGAGGGGAAAAGAAACAGGAGGAGGAGGAGAAGGGGGAGGAGAAAGAGGCGGAGGAGGAGGAGAAAGAAGAGGAGGAGGAGAAAGAGGAGGAGGTGAACAACTTACCCTGCTGAGCTTTCTTTGGGAAATACGTCCATCAAGATTTAGATCTGCCTGTAAAATCTATACAAAGTATATGCCACTACAGGTTTGACTCGCCCCCTCCCCCGTTTTTTTGTTTTGTTTTGTTTTGTTTTGTTTTGTTTTGTGTTTTCTCTGCTGTGTCAAAGAACAAGACAGAACTATCTCTGTTTCTGGCTCCACTGCCTGCCAGTGAAGGAGTTTTCATTCAGACTTTCCGAAGAGAGGTGGAGAAACCTAAAGACTGAGGAGAAGAGATCCTTTGGGCCAGATGGGGCATTAGTTCTTCTGCTTTTCTCAGCATGGATAAACCCTTTCCTCAAGGTAAGCCATAGAAATTAGCTCTTTAAAAACCCAGAATTCTTTCTATGCAATGCACAGATTGCCATTCATTCCAGCCATCCTGTGCTGTCTCTGTGTGTGCGTGTGTGTGCGCGCGCGCTTGGGCGCGCGCGCGCAAGCGCATGGATAAAATAAAATGAAAACCCTTTAAATTATATTTAAATAAATCGGCTCTCGCAGAAAACTATCCACATTGGAAATGTGTAAATCCAAATAGAACTTCAAAATAATATTTTTCTAGGCGAATGTCAATTTAATTTCTAGCCTGTTAACCTTTAAATGCATTTTGGTACTTGCCTAAACCCCTCAAAACGCAGCCTAACCACCCAAGCTGAGGACAGAGAGAGAGCCCGTGCTAAGGCCAGTCTGGCTGCCCAGCGGGCATCCTGTCAGCATGGGGCTAGCCTGCTATTGGCTCACAAGTCTGGGCTGTGCATCGTTCAGATTTCATCACATCACCTTGCCCTGGGTAGACATGGCGCAAGCTGACACGGCATAACCCCCCACTTACATTGAGTCAGAGCAGTGATTTAGAAATCTCTGGATCCGTGCCTGGGTACGTGTGCACATGTCTCTGTGTGGCATATGGAAATTTTGTCAAAAGTGAGAACCTGTGAGCACGTCTAGTTAGCCAATAGGCATTTGATAGGACCTAGGGCAATGGTTTACTGCACACTCACTTCCATGAAGCTAATTATAGTTATCATTCTTCACCTCTGCATGCTGCAAACCAAGTTGGATGAACAGAAAACAGACCTTGAACTCTTAAGCAGAAAATCTATTTTGAAATGGAAACTATTGTTGCTTTTCTGGCAATATTAAAACCTCACTGTATCATGATGTGTTATCACATGAATTTGGATATACCAGGTGTTAAATCATGTTCCCAAAAAGTCGGCTGCATTCATAAATACAAATAAGGCACAGGCTAGCCGTTTATCCACAATGAAATATTGGTCTTGCTCTCCTTGCCTCTAAACAAACATATACAAAGACATTACTATAACATTCTATATATTTGTCTCTTTGTGTTCTGTTTTTAGGTCTCTCTAGCTGTGAAACAGTCTAGATAGTGATCTGAGTGACTTAGATTTGAAGATATTTATTAAGAGTTGAGGAGTTGAGTAGTGAGGAAGTAAAGAACCTAAAGGAAAGGAGACTAATTCTTCCTTAAAGACTTTTGAAACAGAGAAATGCAACCAACAAACCCAACATAAAATTTAGAGCATCTGGACAAGAAAGGCCTTTAAAAACCCTCCTTTTATTTTGCAGATGAAGAAACCGAGGACCAGAATGGAGGTCATTTGCCTACAGCCACACAGCAAAGTAGAGCTACCATTAGGACTAGACCTTAAATTTCTTGTGTCATATAAAAGGATTTGAGTTTTTTAAAAAAAATTCCTGCTTCTTAGATGAACAACCAGCTTCTTCTTACAATTTTCCTCAGGATTAGATGTGAATTCATTTGGTATTACAACTTTTCCCTGTATCATTCATCACTAAAAGACCTATATCTTTTAACATTCAAGGTCTTAAAACTGCAAGACTCCCTGGTTTGAAATAAACTGCTATGAGTCTTAATGAAACCATTAAAGTAATGAATAGGACTACGGTAGCAAAGTGACAAGTTAAGAGTTAAATGTGGTGAGAACCTGGCAGCTCCAACAAGATGTATGCGGTAGGAGGGAGGCCCAGTCAGTGGCAGAGAGGTTAGTAATGTAAACTATATACAACTTGGTATTTGTAAGGGGGGAGTGCTTTGATAGAGATGCAAATGCTTTTTGCACAGAGAGGGATTTTTAGAGAGCAGACTTTGGAACAGTAGAACTAAGAAAACATATAAAGCCAAAGCAGAAATTCCCCCTATGTTTGCTTTCAGTTATTCTGAGAAGGAGTGTATATAACAGCAGAGCATAGAAAAAAGCAACACACCTAAGAGCCATTACACAGTAGGGTACAAAACAGCATTGAACCCATGAGAGTGGGAGAAAACAAGAGCCAGGATCTCCTCTTCCTCACTCTTCTTTGAAATCAACATTGAGTCATACTGTATCGGAAAGGATTTACCATAGAAATCAGAACTGTCTTGCGGTGTTAGCATAGAAGGGCTCTAGATAGGAAAGTTTTCAACTTTATTCTCAACATGGCAGATTTTAGGTTCCAGGGAGAAAATACATTTTCTTTCATTAACAAACATTAGCATTTCTTGAATGGGCTTAGCTTTCTAGTCCCTAAATTGGCATAAGAAAAGAAATTTTTTTCAGGTTGAACATGGCAAATTCAGGGCTACAGAAAAACTGTTTAGAAAGCTATGAGCACCTGGCCAGAGAGACTGTGATGGGAGTGGGTTTACAATGCATCATTCATTACTGCAGAGGCACTACGTGACAAAAATCACTAGATCCCATCAATGTGCAGCCAAGACCTTTAATCACCTTTGCTCTTATTTAATAATATGTGATGTGTACATTCTCTCTCTCTCTCTCCCATTTGATAGACTATGGAATTGGCCAACTGCACAGTTTCTTAACTGTTGCTGCTCACAATGAATGGCTCTTTAGTGGGTGGATTTCTGAATCATAAACATTCATGTAGTGGTAGTTTTTCATCTAGCCTATGTGCTACAGCAGTGTCTTGCCTGTTCCTTTCTCAACATATTTTCCCCTCTTACCTTCCTGTACAGTATCTATTTCAGTTCATCCTGTTAGCCAGATCAGACTCAGCACGTCCAGAATGGCAAACAATTTATTGTCATTCAATCCTTAAATCCTACTCAACACTCTGATTTTATTCAGGTCCTACTGTCCACTTACTGCAGGTCTCCCACATTAGATCCCAGAGTCCATTTGAATAAAAGATTCTACAGAGCAGGAAGAAACCTTCTAAGTTCATCCTGTCAGTTCCCTTACTTGTAGGCAAGACAGTGCATCATTATTTCAGACTGAAATAATGCCCACAGCTTCTTTTAATCATCCAACCAAGCATCTCAATTTATCAGTCTTGCAGAAATCTAATCAATATTGAAATACAGCTTTTCAACCTAAACACCATGTACCCTTCTACTCCCCAGACAGGATCCCCTTTGAACATTATTGTTTCTGAGTCATTTATATTATGACCTAGATTCCTCCCAGATTAGCTTTCAACCTTCTGGGCATGTCCCTGAGGTACCTAGTGACATCCCTAGAATCCTGTCTTTGGAATCTCACCTGTTTATCTCCTGTAACTTTGAGACCTTGTATAACTTCCTTTAAATTATTGCTTCCTGGAATTTTCAATATGTTTTGAATCTAGTTTCCTTTGGGAAATCAATTAGTCTAAACCGCATTCAGCATGTATATTATTGTTCTTACAGTACAAAGGACTTGCAGGGCTCTGCATATTCTTTAGCTGATCAATGGGACATAAATCTATTTCTCATAAATTTGTCAAAAGACTCCTCCCAGTCCCAAGTTCCTACATCTACATACCCTCCAAGCCAAATGAACAATGTGTCCTTTTTTATTTGGGTGTCTACATGAAAGCTGCCAATTCCTTTCCAATGCTGAGACTATGAATCTATAAAGATACAGCAAAGGTAGAGGTAGCAGGTTGCATGAGCCTTTGAGTGCAAGTAAATAAAGGAAACATACATTTTGCTTTTGAATGCCCCAATAAATAAGGGCACATTGCCCACCTTACCCCCAAGGACTTGAAGATGTAGAAGATACGGATGAAAAGAAATATTTTATAAAATTGTGTACTTATAGAAAGAAATACAGACCATAATGGCTCAAGGTCCTTCAAGATCACCTTGTTCACGTCACATATCCTTCAGTTTCACATAGATAGTGAAACTGAGGCCCAAAGAAAGCAAGTGATTTGACAAAAGTGACATAAATATTTGAGTCTGAGAGTTTCCATAATATTTATTTGCATTCTCTTATGCTGCATTTATTTAACACCAAAACAACTAGTTAAAAAGTGAAATTTTTGTCAGACTGGTTCTTTG
This sequence comes from Gorilla gorilla gorilla, assembly GCF_029281585.2. Classification (NCBI taxonomy): domain Eukaryota; kingdom Metazoa; phylum Chordata; class Mammalia; order Primates; family Hominidae; genus Gorilla; species Gorilla gorilla. Next base: position 167,361,924 of record NC_073247.2, read on the forward strand.
ATGTGATATGCCAAAAAGGTTATTTGTAACCAAATTAAATCTTTTCAAGTAATGAGCAGATGTAAATTCAGCTTATCAGGTTTGCATGAGGATATAGCCTCAAAAGTCAACTGAGTCTGGTCATATTATTAGCCACTGAGTCCTTTATGAACTGCATCCTTGTTTTTCCTGTTATTGAGCTTTGGGCCCATTTCAGTGTCATGTTTGCTTGCTTATGGAAACGTAATCAAGCACCATCCTCTCTCACTTGTTCATTTCTATTACTCATTCAAGCTATCCATCACATACAGTAGTGTGAGTAATTGATCTATTTTGAGAAGGCCTGAAATCTGATGGATCTCAAATATATACTTTATTCATGCTAGTGTTTTGCTACGTCGTAATGCCTCCAGGATGTTTCCTGGATTTGTGTTTAGGTTTCTTCATGTACACCTTTTTGACTCTTCAGTCTTCTAGGTGGTGCAATACAGCAGTCTGCTATTTGTACAGTATTTTCCCCATGGTCATCATTATCAGTTCTAGGCTTGGTAAAATCCTTCAGGGAATGACCAACCACCTCTTCCTGACTGTAGTACAATGGAAATGTAAGCATATGCTTTCTAGACATTCAACTTAGCTTAAATATGGTATAAGAATGTCACTTTCCTTTAAGAAAGTCAGTTTATTGTGTAAGGTAGTGATAGAGAAAAGAAGTCCAAGCAGATTCTGCTTGGTAAGTCTCATCAATATGGAGGTGACTTAGGATAGTAATAGGTATAATTACAGATGATTTTTGAAATAATTCGGGACTTGTCTTCTATAGTTCCTTGATCCCCAGTATTACTCCAACGTGTACAAAAGTTTGATTCTGGAGCCTCCATTCCATTTAAAAAGAATCACTTCCTTAGTAAGTTAAAGCAGCCAGTAAGGTGAAGAGAACTGCAAGATGATTAGTCTTGGTTTCCTTATACTCTTGGGAAGCCTTTTTTTTTCCTACTACACTGCAGACAGCTTAATTCCTACCCTCTGTGTGTTTGCTGTATCTCTGCCTTTATTGCATTCTCCTTGCTTGCCTGTATTCACTGAATCAAGTAATGTCCTTTCTTATCTGTTTATTTCTGCTTATCACAAATTCACACTGAAAAGATAATTTTGATTGGTTATATATATATATATATATATATATATATATATGTATATGCAACTTCTCATGGGAGACTTTTGAGGCTTTCTCTTTTCCTTAAGCATTGCTTCAGAAAATAGCCTTTGCAGTTAATATTAGGTTCCATTTGTATTAGAATTCTGATGCCCAAGGCTTGGATGTCTCTGCTAGCAAATACCTGAATGAGCTAGCTGCTCCTATGAAACTAGGCATTTGATGGAATACAAAAAGAATCAACTATCTGATATTTGTTCCCAAACTTCTTTATAGTCTGGAAGGGATGATGAGATTTGCCTATAAAGAAGTAAGTGAGGTTAATTACAGAATAAAGGTGTAGCATGAAGATTACTGTAAAGTAATTGAAGGTAGCGGTGGTGATAGGGCCTGAGCTTTGTTGGTTTCTTGCAAAGTACTTATGCCTGTGTGTTCTCATTTACTGTTTTTATGCCTTCTCTCCTAGGATTTTCTCATGTGCCCTGAGATCCATGTAACTACAAGGGCTCCTCTTTATCACCATAAGTGCCACCCTGACTTAAAACCACTCAGAGCTAAAAAATCAAGGCAAAATGGATGCTGCGGTGACAGATGATTTTCAACAAATTCTGCCTATTGAACAGCTGCGCTCTACTCATGCTAGCAATGACTATGTGGAACGGCCTCCAGCCCCCTGTAAACAGGCCCTCTCCAGCCCTTCCCTTATTGTGCAAACCCACAAGTCTGATTGGTCTCTGGCTACCATGCCTACTTCTCTCCCCCGCAGTCTCAGCCAGTGCCATCAACTGCAGCCCTTGCCTCAGCATCTGAGCCAATCTAGCATTGCCAGCTCAATGTCCCATAGCACCACTGCCTCTGATCAAAGGCTCTTGGCCAGCATTACACCCTCACCTTCAGGCCAATCCATCATCCGAACCCAACCTGGAGCAGGGGTCCACCCAAAGGCTGATGGTGCTCTGAAGGGAGAAGCTGAGCAATCTGCAGGGCACCCTACTGAGCACCTCTTCATCTGTGAGGAATGTGGGCGCTGCAAGTGTGTCCCCTGCACAGCAGCTCGCCCTCTCCCCTCCTGCTGGCTGTGCAACCAGCGCTGCCTTTGCTCTGCTGAGAGCCTCCTCGATTATGGCACTTGTCTCTGCTGTGTCAAGGGCCTCTTCTACCACTGCTCCACTGATGATGAAGACAACTGTGCTGATGAGCCCTGCTCTTGTGGGCCTAGTTCTTGCTTTGTCCGCTGGGCAGCCATGAGCCTCATCTCCCTCTTCCTACCCTGCCTGTGCTGCTACCTGCCTACCCGTGGATGCCTCCATCTGTGCCAACAGGGCTATGATAGCCTCCGGCGACCAGGCTGCCGCTGCAAGAGGCACACCAACACTGTGTGCAGAAAGATCTCTTCTGGTAGTGCACCCTTCCCCAAGGCCCAGGAAAAGTCTGTATGACCTTCCAACAAGGTGGATCCAGAGCTTTTCTCCTTCTAGCCCCCAACAGTAAAGCATAGGCCTCATCTTTGTAGAGGGGGAGGAGTGATAAACTAGCCAAAGTTAGGGCCTCTCCTCTTTTGTTCCTGCAGTGTCAGGGGAATGACCAAGTACATCCTGGTGCAGGATGCCTTGTTCTTTCTCACAGTATCTATCCCACTCCTCTTCAGTCTTTACACCCCGCCAGCTCAGCCCTTATGGCTGTCATGGCAAATTCAGGTGATATATGGGTATGAGGTTTGAACACTGAGGACTGACAGGGCCAGCAACGTGGAGGTTTAGGGGCTCCCCAATGTAATACCTCTCGATGCAGGCTCTGATCGTCACTCTGTTTTCTGCTGTGCCTTTGGAAGCTTTCTTCTAAGATGGTTTTCACAGGTACATGTGGAACAGCGTTCAACCTTCCAGGGAATACGACCCCTTCTCCCTGTTACTGCCCTTCTCTTCTTTATTCCTCTCTCCTCTTTCATTATTCTGTTCTGTATTCCTTTCCCCTTCATTCTCACCCTGTCTGCTTTTACTTTTTCTCTTTCTTCCTCCCTTTCTCCTTCTCCCCTCCTTCTTTTTCAGACTGATCCTTTCTCTGCCTGTATTTCTATCTCATTTGATCTATATTTGTCTCTCTCTACCTGTCCCTCTTTCTCTAACATGTCCAAAAGTGCTGTTTTTCCATAGATGTTTCCTTAGACGCCAAACTTTGCTATGCTATACTATTTACTAATTTTTATTAAGGGAAATGGATTACTGTAATGAACTGATCACTAGCAATAGTGTGTATCCCGATGTGTGTGTGTGCTCACAACCACTCTCACCTGTTTGTGAGCGCATGAGGCGAAGTTATCTTATATTTCCAGGTTTAACTAGTTGGAGTTTTTCTCCCTTTCTCAATAATCAACTTATAGTGCTGACAGATTCCACTAGCATGCTGAGTAGGATAGTAAATCAGGATGCTCATAACTTTGTATGTCTGACCCAAGTGCCAAAGGCAGACGTGCTTTATAGCTAAATGAACAAAGCAAAGGATACAGAGGTATGTTCTCTCTTAGAAGCTAACTTCCCTGAGACTGCATGGCTCAGGCGTTAATAATGGACATAAAAAGTCATAAAACGTTAGAGCTGGAAGGAATCTTAACTATTAATCTAGTTCAATGCCCTTATTTTACAGATGGGAAAACTGAGGCCTGGAGATAGGAAGGGACTTGCCCCCAAGGCTGCACACTGAGTTAACAGCAGAATTGAGACTGGAATATAGGCCTTCTGACTCCTAGTTCAGTATTCTTACCCCTGTACCACATTGAGTCATGGGACTTTTTCCTAGGGCTCTATTAACAGTGACAGAAAGCCATTCCCATTCAATTACTTTTCAGGAACCATGCCTAGTTAGTGTGGTGGTCTTTCTCCAGTGCATGGTGGGTAGCTAATTAACTATCAGGTGTTGAGGCTGCCCCCAGTGGACATCACCTTTGGCTCTGTCACCTTGTAGAAGCTCAAGTGTGGAAAAGAAAAGCTTAAAGAAGCCCTAACCAAGCTGTATCTTCGCCATTGCATCTACTCTTTGCTGCACACACTGTGCTTGCTCCTGGCTTTGTCTGCAATGGCAGCTGCCTGAGAACTTAAATTTCAGCAACAGTGAAAAACTGAGATGAAAGATGTATAATTTAGAGAACTGACTTCTCTCTTAAAAAGTACAGAGAGCCTGTGCTGTGAACCCCCTTCAATGGGAAAAAGCTGCAGTGGTGATGGCAGGCTCCTAAAGACTGCTGCTAAAAGACACAAGAATTATACAGTTTCCCTCTATAAGTGAATCCAAAATTCACTGACGAATTCAGAGATTGAGGGCACTTGCTTGAAATCAAGGTGCTCCAACTTAGTTTAAGACCTCCAGACTCTAACTTTATAGATCATCTCTTCTAGAGTGTGCATGGATGTGTGTTGCAGGGTGGAGAAGTGGGGAGAAGTGTATAGTCGTACACGGGGGAAGAGGGGACCTCCATGTCCCTTTGTTGGATACATATTACAGAAATATGTGCCGCTCACTTTTTGTTGGTTCTGAATCTTCCTGAAGTGTACTGACATTTGGGCTGCACAGAGCCCCACACCTTCACTTACACCTCCTCTTCTAGAATTGCTTTGCTCTATTTTTGTATATATAAATATGTTATGATGATTATTAATAATGTTAATGATATTGCTGCAAATGGTGCCATATATAAGGTTAGGCTTCTTGGAACATTTATAAACCCAAACCAATACCTGTAACCTCTTATGTTGCTTTCAGATCCTTCAATTTTAAGTAACTTTTTAATCTTACAAGTCTGCTTGATTGTACTTTACACTTATCTACCCTGAAAAGCTCTGCCCAGTTCTCTGGGTCAAGCTGGATGGTGATGAGTAGCAACACACACTTCTCTGCTTCTGCCTGAAATGTGCTTAGAGCTCAGTTATCTAAGGATTCTCTGACACTAGTGCATTGTTCCTGGAGCTAAATTATTCTATGGATGTTTGCTTATTAGTTTCAGGCCCCAAAATAACACGAGCCCCTCCTCCTTGATAGCTCCTTGATATCCCAATCTTGCAGTCCTAACTCAGGCAAATTGTGCACTGCCAGAGGGGCCCTGGGTTCTGCCATATACCCAGAGGAGCCTTTCTCAGTGTGTTTCTAAATGGCCTTACACTTGGTAGAAGAAATTGAAGGGTTACTCAAATACAGTTGCAATCTGCAATCTGCTGTTGAGTCAGGGCTTTCACTTGTGTCCAAGTTGGCCTGATATGGACTGCATCTGCTTTACGTATAGATGGGTCCTGTTGGGATATGCGCATGGACGTGTGAGTGAGTGTGCATATGTATCCCTTCTGTGATTTTATATATATATATATATATATATATAGTAAATATATATTCACACATCTCTATATATTTTAATGTATTGCACATGTATATTTAAAATATATATGAAAGAACTCTAAATCCTGCAGGGAGGCTCTGTTTTCATTATTTTTCTACTTTGTGTCATGTCCTGTATAAACAGGAATATTTAGAGGGTGTTTCCTGCTTAGCATTTTTTTGCAGTTAAATCAACTGTTAGCCCCTAACTCTACTGCCTTCCACATATTGGTTCCTTGATACATTTCATATGACATCAGCCAAGAGTTTTCCTGTAGTTCCAGCCCATCTTCCCTAATCACAACAGCAATAATAAATATAGTGAATACTTACATAGTGCTTACTATATGCTAAGCACTATTTTTAGCATATTATTTATATTAGCTCATTCATTCCTCACAATTCTACAACATAGGTATCATTCCAATCTCTATTTTACAGATGAGAAAACTGAAGCACAGAGAAGTTAAGTGACTTGACAAAAGGTAACAATTGTAAACGGTAGAGCTAAGATTTGAACCCAGGGTGTCTGATTCCCAGGTCCATGCTCCAGAGTCAGATATAGAAGGCTGGAGCACAATGTAAACCATTCTGGAGTAACAAGCCTCAAATGGTGAATAATTCTTTCCCTAACTCTGGTCCACCTGCAACCTAGGAGTTAAAATAAGTATGTTGATATGTTAAGAGTAAAGCAATAGTTACAGGCATCATATATTAGCTGTCTTGCTCCCAAAATGGTGACATTACAAACTTTTCTACTATTCCCTTTGAAAACATGCTTGCAGCCAGTTACCATTTCTTAGCTTATGATGTAGAGCTATGAAGGGAGTATTTTCACTTGTGCCAAAGAGGGTAAGTGTTTATTAGCCTTATCTTTATTGGCCAGGGAAAACTAATTCAATTTTTTTTTGAACAAAGTATAACTGAGACTATTTTTGGAGCTTAAGATTTGTTAGAGCTGTTAACATTCAACCTTATTGATTATATTGAGAGTGCTCTTCTGATTCAAATGTAAGCAAACCACTGATGACCACTGGTCTGTATAACACATTTTACCAACAGCTCCTTCACACTGAATCCTTTAACTTGGCCAAAGGACCCTTAAAGAACATCTAGTCCAATGTCAACATTTTATAGCTGGAGAAAGGGATGCACAGAGAGGGAAAATAACCTGTCCAAAGTCACACAGTTCTGAAAATTGAGTGGAATTATGACTTTATGCCAGAGTTCCTAATTTCCAGGTATCTTAGCCTCAGTTTCTTAAAAAATAGAGTTTGAAGCAGAAGCTATGTACGATCCAGGGTAGTATGAGTAAGGAAAGGGTTAATGAGGGAGGGAAGAAAGAAGAACAAATAAAAAGCATGTCACTGAGTTGGCCACAGTCTGTTCCTTGGCAAGCTAATTTTGCAATTTTTATAAAACTACTACATCTCCATACAGCCCACCTGGTGGAGGAAAGGAGGTGAATTCATCTGCTAGCTCTCATCTCATTAGTCAAATTCTTCCCCATGTGATATTAACCCTTCTACATTTTTGGGTAGTGCGTGATGGGCACTTAAATATGCTTCAGCAATAATGGGAAGGATTGTGGCTCCACTATAAACAGTAAGGCAAGTATATGAATATAGGGAGATTAAATTTAAAGTGCTACACTAGGGTGGTGCTTTTACCTTATGTCTTTAATCACATTCCTTCGAAGTAAGTTAGAGATAACCTACCACCTTTAAAATAAAAATGGCTAAACAAGGTATTCTGTAACATGAAAATAAAGCAATGAGTTGGTTGGCTGGCTTTTAAAAAATAAGAATTATGCTACCTTTTATTCACATATACAATAGTTCCCTGTGTCCTATAGATCATTGTCACTCTCAAAGATAAGATCATGACACTACCAGTGTTGCTGCTGTTAAAGGCCAGGATGGACAAGATAAGGAAAGACATTTTGGGAATGACACTGACTAATGTTAGGAATCTTGCTGTCATTACAATCCAAGTTATATATGTTTGCTCCCATATGTATTTGTTGGCCAATCTCCTGAAAAAGAAGAAGGTAATTCTAACTCACACGTTGTCATTCCCAAACTAACCTGGCAATCCTTTTGACCATACCAGGTAATAGTCATCCCTCTGATGGTAAAAGACAGAGATGTGCCTTTAAACTGAGGTTGGCCTCAGTGACAATCAAAATTAGCAGTTGAGGAAAAAGGTCATACATTTTTCTCTTGCCCTTGCTGGAATAGGGATCAAGAGGAATATAAAAGCAGTGGGATATCTGGATTTCTTATACTCAGTCAACCACAACATGGCCTTAGTACTGAACTAGCCCAGGGTTTCTATGGAATTCGTAGATCCCATTCCCAAGGCTGGTCCTGGTTGAAGGGAGAAGGTCAAAAAAGGACGTGTCTTCTGAAAGGCATTACCCATGGAAAGCCAAGGGGGAGGGTTGCCCACTAGGAGGAGCTTCTTTTGTAGAAGCCAGAATAGAGGAAAGGGGCTTTCTGACTTGGAGCATCTGAGGAAATAGATTATTTGAGGATCTAGTACTCCCAGAATAATCTGTAACCACAAGAAACACATTTCTTGAACTCCAGAGCCCCAGAACAGGATATCCATATCCAATCCCATCCTATCCATCCTGGATGTTATGAATTTCCAGAGAGGGCCACTTCTACCCCCCTAGGAGTCATACATCTGGCTACTTATTTGTTAAAAATAAAATTCTGTACCATTTATAAAATGGGCCTCTTATGTCTTCCTTATTTTGAAATTATAATATACATTCCTAATTCATCATTCATGTTTGCCAATGATTTTTAAGTATTTATTTGAAAGTTATTTTTAAATACAAAAATATATGTATTTAATAAAGCACTTCTTTATCTTCTTATTTGAACCATACTAAAAAATGTAAAACATGCCATGATTAAACTAGGTAATTCTATATATCACATTACAAGTAAGTTTTAAAAATCTATTTGGTAAATATATTCTCATTTCATCTTGAAATACCTCCCTTTTAAGGGGAGGGTAGAGAGACAATGAATTACTGTAAATCAAGAGGCCTAAAAGTATAATGACAAATATTTATAATTCAGATTCATCTCAGGCAGGGGTTTCCTTTCAGGTAATTAAGAGGTGATGACCTATGTTCAGGAAAAATTGGGTTGTTTACAGGCCATGTAGGGGCCTATGATTTCCTAGAAAATATAGACCCAAAGAGCTCCTTGCTGGTAATTACACTGCCGAAGAAGTTCTTATACTTTGCCTCACAACAATTAACACAAGAGCCTAGGTATGAGCTGCATAAAGTGCAGGTGAACAGAATGAAAAATCAGACTCAATCTGTAGTTCTGAAGGAAGGGTCAAATTTGGTTATGGTAGGTGTTAATAGTTGAAGAAACTGAAATCTATTTCAAGAGCACTTCAGATAAACAGGATGGAGACTGAAGCCAAGAAGGAGAATAAACAGTAATTACTGCATAAGAGGCTAGAGCATACCTGAAGTCCAAAAGCAGCACTGAATTTAGAATCAGAAGATATAGATAATATACAAGAGAGTGTGCAATGCAGGGAACCATGCTTGATGGGTTTCATCTAAAGGATTGTAGCTGGCTCCACCATGTGTTAAGCCACCTTTAGCAAGTTAGCTTTTCTGTGCCTAGTTTTGAACCCAGGAACCATGACTCTAAAGATTTTGTGCTCTTAACTACTGCAATCTTCTTTTCAGTATAAAAATGGCTACATTAATAGGATTATAATGCATCCCGATTTGCCCAGGACTGTCTCAGCTAATACCTGTTTCTAAAATATTTATTAATAGTGCCTCCTTACACTCTGAGAGCATATCTTGACATGACTTGTATATAATTTTTAATATGATGTTTAATCCCCAATTGTTTATTATCCATCATACCCCCAAACTCTGACCTCCCTTGTTACCCAGATTACATTCCCTCTCTCCCTCTAGCATACTTGCCTGACAAAATCTGAACCTTAAGTATAATCACTTGTTCCACATTTTCATCTAAACAGCTGAATGTGATTGGAAAAAAACACAAAACGGTACATTCAAGCGTGCCCTTAGTACCACCGGGTATTATTTATTTCTCTCTTCAGTTTATTTTCAAATCAACCCTTTAAAAGGACTGCTTCACACTTCTCTCTCATCACACCTCCAATACCCCACCTCCTCCATGCCTCCACTCCCATCCTATGACCTTGCAATATATCACTGGGAAAATAGCCTTTTCTTTTGAACTCACTCTAGCCAAGCTTTTAAACCAATGCTCCACCAAAATAGCTCTTTTCAATGTCGCCAATGATCCTACCTTGCTAAATCCAATGGTCAATTCTCAGTCATCTTATTCAGTTTATCACTAGCATTTGTACCAGTCCATCGTGCCGTCTACATTAACAGCTCCCCCGACCTGAGACAATGAGCCACATGCAGTTAGTTATTTGAGGGAAGTGATTCAGAAAACAGGAGAAGGGACTGAGAAAGGCGAGCCAGGAAAGGAAGTAACATCAATCCAAGGGCATGTTATTGATCTGTTTACTACTATAGGCAACTGAGGATTATTCCCACTGAAGATTATTCCCACTGAGGACTCTCTAAGGAGCCATGTAGAATGCGCCCCAGAATTTCCCACCAGACATAGAAGAGGAGAGTGTTTTTCTATCAAATCTCATCTCCCGTTAATTAAGTGTAATCCTAGAGGGTGTTTACTCACTGGCACTTGCAAGTTGGCACATGATTTGGACTCACTGAGCAGGGTCCTTCAGGTGATCCACATGGTGGTGGCAGAGAAGCCCCACAGCAGGAAGCAATAGTATGAGATAAAGCTGAATGAGGTAGCATCAAGCTACACCTGCATGTAGTTACTGCAGCATGGCCTGAACAAAAAGGCGGTCCATATTGAAATATATTCTTTATTTGGCTTACAGCACCCCACACTCTGCTGATTCTTCTCTCACCTCATTGATCGCTCCCTCTCCAAGCCCTTTGATAGTTCTTCCTCATTTTCCTGAACTGTAAATATTAGTGTGCCTGAAGTTTCAGTTCTTAGTCCTCTTCTCTATCTACACTCACTCTTGTGGTGATCTCATCTAGTATCCTGGATTTAAACACCATTTATGTACTCACAACTCCAAAATTTATAGCTCTAGCCCAATCTCTCCCCTGAATTCCAGACTGCTCACTTAAAATCTCTACCTACGAGCTTAATAATAATATAAAACAACATATTTAACAGATAAATCTTGATTTCTATGTCATTGAGTTTTCCCTCACCTCAGTAAATGATGATTCTATTCTTCAGAGACTCAAGCTGACCGTTTGGAGGTATCCTTCACTTCTATCTTTTTCTCATGTCAATTGGTCAAGAAATCCTGTTGGCTCTACCCTCAAAATAGATCCAGAATTTGACTATTTCTCAGTATCATTACTGCTACTACCTGTTCTGATCTACCATTATCTCCTCCCTTGATAATTGCAGCAGCTGTCTGATTCCACTAATCCCAAAGTCTAATCCCAACAGAGAAATTGCGATGATTGTTCTGAAGATGAAGGCCAGATCTTGTCATTCTTCTGCATAAAATCTTCCAGTGATCTTCCAATTAACTTAGAACCAGACTCATCTAGTTATGACTATAAGGCCCTACATACTCTTCCCCTGCTATTTACATGGCCAGCTCTCTCACTTAATTCAGGAGTTCACTCAAATGTCACTTCCTCAAGGAGGCTTTCCCTGAATACCCTAAATCAGCATTGCTCATCATTTTATCCTCCTGTTTTGGTTCATTTTCCTTCATAGGAATTCTTACTACCTGATTATATTATATGTTACTGTTGAATAAATAAATTAATATGTGGGAGTTTAAATTGGAACGGTCTTTCTTGAAGTCAGCAAATATTGATCAAATGTCTCTTATGTGCCAGACAGACACTGCTGTATGTACTGCTCCAGTCTGTTCCTTCCCAAAACTCTTCTCTTGCCCCTGGAAACTCTACTTCTTTCATTTCTCCATTTTTGGAATTAACTGGGATTACAATGCTTCCCCTTCAGTACTCTCCAGTGGAGACTGTTCATTCTCCCATATATGGCTTCATTTCATTCCCAATGCAGCCTAGACTCCAGAGAGATGAAGATTTGAGTATCATCTTCATAGGAAGTGTTGGTTGAAATTGGAAATGTGTGATATCTCTCTCTGGCAGAAGGTATAAACTTGAGAAAAACAAAACACCAGCAGAATCTTTCCTCTAAAGTGATACCTATCATGATTAGAGAAACCATACAGTTATGCTAGCAAGAATGCCAATTATATAAGAAAGGCAAGTTCACTGGGTCTCTTTACTGTAAAAAATACTTCTAGAAGAATACATTTGGAAACAACTACCATATGAATATAAGAGATAACAATTATTGAGTTGCTACTATGTTTCAGGCATAAAATTAACATTTAATCCTCATGACAACTTTATGATATAGAAATTTTATCACTATTGACAATGGATGTGGAAACAGGGGCTTTGGAAAGTTAAGTTACTTGCATAAGGCAATGAAACTAACAAGTGAAAAGAAGTCCTAGGATTTAAAACCAGGTTTGTCTCAAACACCATGTTCTTTGCACTCTGCAATACCACCTTGTTTGCTAATTATATCAATTTAGAATGTGTACATGGAAATTAAACATGCATTGTTAAAATTTTTACTAGGTCTATCAGCAGCTTTCAACATAATTCACCCTTCCCTCCTTTAAGTTCTTTCCTTTCCTGGCTTCAATTAAGCTACATTTTCCTGTTTTCCCTCCTACTTATGTGGTTACTTCCCAGTCTCTTTTTCTAGGTTTTTTTCCTTTATCTGGCCTTTAAATATTGAAGTACCCAGGACTCTTCCTGTCCCTTTTGTTTTACAAGTCTACACACTTTTCCCAAGAAATGTCATCCCAAAACTCTTCCCTGGCCCCCAAGAACCATTTCTTCATTTCTCTACTTCTGGAATTTACACTCTTATGACTTCAAGTATACTGATGACTCCCACATTTGTATCTCTAGCACACATCATTTTTCTTTTTTCTTGTTTTCTTTTTATTTATTTATTTATTTATTATTATTATACTTTAAATTTTAGGGTACATGTGCACAATGTGCAGGTTAGTTACATATGTATACATGTGCCATGCTGGTGTCCTGCACCCATTAACTCGTCATCTAGCATTAGGTATATCTCCCAATGCTCTCCCTCCCCCCTCCCCCCACCCCACCACAGTCCCCAGAGTGTGATGTTCCCCTTCCTGTGTCCATGTGTTCTCATTGTTCAATTCCCACCTATGAGAGAGAATATGTGGTGTTTGGTTTTTTGTTCTTGTGATAGTTTACTGAGAATGATGATTTCCAATTTCATCCATGTCCCTACAAAGGACATGAACTCGTCATTTTTTATGGCTGCATAGTATTCCATGGTGTATATGTGCCACATTTTCTTAATCCAGTCTATCATTGTTGGACATGTGGGTTGGTTCCAAGTCTTTGCTATTGTGAATAGTGCCACAATAAACATACGTGTGCATGTGTCTTTATAGCAGCATGATTTATAGTCCTTTGGGTATATACCCAGTAATGGGATGGCTGGGTCAAATAGTTTTTCTAGTTCTAGATCCCTGAGGAATCACCACACTGACTTCCACAATGGTTGAACTAGTTTACAGTCCCACCAACAGTGTAAAAGTGTTCCTATTTCTCCACATCCTCTCCAGCACCTGTTGTTTCCTGACTTTTTAATGATAGCCATTCTAACTGGTGTGAGATGGTATCTCATTGTGGTTTTGATTTGCATTTCTCTGATGGCCAGTGATGGTGAGCATTTTTTCATGTGTCTTTTGGCTGCATAAATGTCTTCTTTTGAGAAGTGTCTGTTCATGTCCTTCGCCCACCTTTTGATGGGGTTGTTTGTTTTTGTTTTTTTTTTTTTTTTTTTTGAGGCAGAGTCTCGCTCTGTCGCTCAGGCTGGAGTGCAGTGGCGCGATCTCGGCTCACTGCAAGCTCCGCCTCCCAGGTTCACGCCATTCTCCTGCCTCAGCCTCCCGAGTGGCTGGGACTACAGGCGCCCGCCACTACGCCTGGCTACTTTTTTTTTTTTTTGTATTTTTAATAGAGACGGCGTTTCACCGCGTTAGCCAGGAAGGTCTCGATCTCCTGCCTCGGCCTCCCAAAGTGCTGGGATTACAGGCCTGAGCCACCGTGCTCGGCCACACCCCATTTTTCTAAGCTCAGTGCTGTATCCAATTGCATAGTCTATATCTACATATATTATAGATACCTCAAGTTCAACACATTCAAAATTGAACTAATTAACTTTGTTCCTCAAATCTGCTCATCTTTGATGGTTCTCAAACTCAATAAATGTTATTACTATCTACTCAAATGCTCAAGCCATAAGCTTGTGAATCTTCCTATCTTCAGTCTCATCTCCTATATGCAATGAATCAAAAAGTGCTGTCAATTCTTCTTTCTTAAGAATCTCTCTAATTCATTAGCTTTTCTACATCTCCACAATCATAATTAACCAAAAAGCTATTAACAATGCCTTATTGTATTGCTCCAATAGCTCCTTAACTAGTTTCCTCATAAAACCTTTTATCCCCACTCCAATATTTTCTCCACATAGCAAATAATAATATTTTTAAATGTAAATTTTATTATGTCATTGTCTTACTCTCTATTGCTATTTGTAGTTCCCTAATTATTAAATAAAACTTCTTAATATTGCCAGGCCTCTGCCTACTTCTCTCCTACCTCATATTCTACCTTCTCCTCCTCACTGTATTCCAAGTATACTATCCTTCTCTCATTTTCTTAAACATACAAAGTTTTATCCTGCTTCAGGTAATTTGCCTATATTGGTCTATCAGAGCAAACCCCTTTACTTGCTCAGGAAAACCTTTTGTTTTGCTCCCTTGAAGACTAGATTATGTCCTTCGTTATACACTTCTATAGCACTTGGTGCTATCTCTGACTACACTACTAATTATTTAATTACAGATTTATTTCTGTCTTCTGCTAAAATATAAACTTTATAAGGGCAGGAATAATTATTGTGTTGTTAATTCCTGTATGTTCACTACCTGGCATATCATATAAAGTTATTGAGGGGGAAGCACATATTGATGTACTACAGTGTATTCTACTGAGAAAAATAAGTTTCAGATTATTTTTCATTATGAATCATCAATGTAATTGCTCCTTTATACTGACTTAAAAATTGAGAGATGTATGTATTTTAATTATGTCTATTACTTAAGCCTATACTTCACTCTGTATTGCAATTCTATTATAAAATGTGCCTAAGCTGTTGGCTAGAAAATTTTTAATTTATGTTATATACCACTTGAAAGTCATACATTTTTTCAGTCAATGCCAAAATACTCAGAAATACTGTTAATTCTTCCTTACTGCCTACCTTTGTCATATCATGCTGGGTTAGGCAGGGTTGATTCATCTTGGAAAATATATTCACTTGACTTCATTTACTTTTACTTTCAAATGGGAGTTCCTTACATTACAAAAAAATTTTTTTTTCTTCTCCTCTCTTGGATGCAAAAGTAAGACCCAATTTTATTTATAATTTTATTATAAAGACATAGATAAGTTAAAAGGAAATATGTGGAAAGTGATATACAATACAAAAAGTAATCCAAAGAAAGCTAGAGTGACTATACTAATATCACATAAAGTAGACTTCTGAATAAGAAATATTTTTCAGGAATAAAGAGGAACATCTCATACATGTGCATACACCTAATAGATTGAATATGCATGAAGCAAAAACTGACAGAAAAGAAAGCAGAAATAAACAAAACGTGATTAGACTTGGATATTTCAACACCCTTCTCAGTAATTGATAGAACAAATAGACAGAACATCAGTAAGAATATGAAAGATTTGGAGAACCTTATTGACCAACATGCCTTAATTGACATTTATAGAAAACTCCACCCAACAGCAGCAAAATACACATTATTTTCAAACGCACATGGAACATTCACCAAAATAGACCATATTCTGGATGACAAAACAAGTCTCATAAACTTAAAAAGAGCAAAATCATACAAGGTATATTCTCTGGCCACAATGGAATTGAATTAAGATTCTATAACATATCTGAAAAATCTCTAAATATTTGAAAATTAACAACATATCTGTACATAACACATGGGTCAAAGAAGAAATCACTAGTTAATTCAGAAAATATTTTGAATGGAATGAAAATGAAAACACAGCATATCAAAACTTGTGGGAGGACTGGGCACAGTGGCTCATGCCTGTAATCCCAGCACTTTGAGAGGCCAAGGTGGGAGGATCAACTGAGCTCAGGAGTTCAATACCAGCCTGGGCAATATAGTGAGACTCCACCTCTTAAAAAGAAATATGTGGGAGAGTGGCTACCCAGACTTCATCAGTACACAATGTATCCATGTTAACAAAATTGTACTTTTTTGTTATAATCACAAAGTAGTGAATATGAGGATAAAATAAAGGAATTGGCAGGGTAGATATCTAAAAAGATTGAGTCAAATATCACTCAGAGGCTTGAGTCTAAGTCACTAGAAGTATGAAATTCAAAAAATTAGAAATGAGAGATTTCGGTTAAATTTACAGAAAAAAAAACTTGTGAGGTGTAGCTAAAGCAGTGCCTTTAGAGGGAAATGTATGGTATTAAGTGCTTATATTAGAAAAGAAGAAAGGATTCAAATCAACAATGTAAGTTTCTACTTTAATAATTAGAAATATAAGAGCAAAATCAACCCAAAGTGTAGAAGGAAGAAAGTAATAACAAAGAGAATAAATGAAACTGAAAATAGAAAAACAAGAGAGAAAATCACTGAAACCAAGAGCTATTTGGAAATAGCTAATCTGATCAAGAAAAAAAGAGAGAAGACACAAATTACGTATATTAGAAATGAAAGAGGGAACATCACTATGGGTTCTACATATATTAAAAGTGTAATAAGGAAATACTATGAACAATTTTAAGCCAAGAGATTTTACAACTTAAATGAAATTGACAATTGCCTTGAAAGACCAAATGACCAAAATTTACTCAAAAAACAGAAAATCCAAATAGCATATTTTGTAAAGACATTGAATTCATAATCAATTAAAAATACCATTAAGCCAGATAGTTTTCACTGGTGAATTCTATAAAACATTTAAGGAAAAAGTAACATCAATCTTACACAAATTATTTCAGAAATTAGAAAAGAAAGAGACAGTTCTCAATTTTTAGGCCAGTTTTACTCTGATTTAAAAAGCAGACTAAGTTATTGCAACAAAAGAAGGCTACAGAGTAACATCCCTTATGAACAAAAATACAAAAGTATTTAACAAAATATTAACAAATTAGATCCAGCAAGATATATAAAGGATAATGCATCACTACCAAGAGAGGTTTATCCTGGAAATGCAAGGGACAAAGACATTAACATTTGAAAATAAATTGTTGAAATTCACCATATCATCAGAATAAAGGGGGAAACCATATGGTCATCTTAATAGATGCAGAAACAGCATCTGCAAAAAAATTCAAGGCCAATTTATAATAATAATTTTTTTAAAACCCTTAGCAAACTAGAAATTTAGGGGAACTTCCTCAACCTGATAAAGGGCACCTACAACAAAAGCTCTACTGCTTTACCCTTAAGATTAGGAATAAATGGACATAGAAAGAAGGATGGCTACCAGAGGCTGGGAAGGGTAGCTGGGGATTGGGAGGAGGCGGGGATAGTTAGTGGGTACAAAAAAAGTAGAAAGAATGAATAAGACCTACTATTTGATGGCACAATAGGGTGATTATAGTCGATAATAATTGCATATTTTTAAATAACTTAAATAATGTAATTGGATTATTAGTAACTCAAAGGATAAATGCTTGACAGGACAGATACCCCATTCTCTATGATGTGCTTATTTCACATTGCATGCGTGTATCAAAATATCTCATATACCTCATAAATATATACACCTATGTACCCATAAAAATTTTTTTTAATTAAAAATATATTAGGAACAAGGCAAGTATGTCCACTCTTGTCATTTCTAGCCAACATTGTACTGAAAGTCCCAGCCATTGCAATAAGGTCCATATAAGAAATAAAAGACATTAAGATTGGAAAGGAAGAACCAAAACTATATCCACAAGTGACATTATTGTGTACATGGAATATCCTAATGAATCTCCAAAAGGGCTATTAAAATTGTAAGTGAGCAAGGTCACAAGATACAAGATCAACATATAAAAGTCAATTGCATTTCCATAAACTAGCACATAACAATTGAATATTGAAATAAAAAGCAATTACTTTTAAAATAACATTCAAAAAACATGGATTACTTAAGGTTATATTTAACAAAGTACATTGAAAACCTGCACATTTAAAACTGTAAACTTTGCTGCAGAAATTGAAGAAAAATAAATGGAGGCATATATCATATTCATAGCTCGGAAGACTCAGTAGTGTCAATCCTCCCAATATTAATTCATAAATTTAACTTGAAAGATACTGACAAGCTGGTACTAAAATTTATATAGAAATACAAAGGATCTAGATATCAAAATGAATTTTCTAAAATAACAAATTGGTAATACACTACTTGAGATCAAAACTTACTACTAAACACAGAGGAAGGTGTCAGGATAATTGCACAGGAAGAATGGCATATATGAAAATAAACATATGAGGGCAAAATGCACTGATCAAGTAAATGAGATGCTGTATCTGGAGTGAAGAGTTTAAAATATATTTTTGGACTAGAAAAATGAATTGGACCCAAATTGAAGATAATTTTAAATGTCCTGATGAAAGTTGTTAGAAAATTAGTTGTCTATAATATATAGAATGATACTTGAAAGAGGCAGGGATACAAGTTAAAACTGTTTTCATGAACCCATACACAAAGTAGTGAATATGAGGATAAAGAAAAAAATAGGCATGGTAAATATAAAAAGAGATAATTTAGTCAAATGTAATTCAGAGGTTGGAGTTTAAGTCACTAGAATTATGAAATTGGAAAAAAAATAGAAGTGAGGGATTTCATTTAAAAATGAATTCCATTTATAGATGTTTAATTTTATATCATTACAGTGTCAATCTGTTAATATAGAACAAGTGCTTTTCAAATATAGATAGAAAGAATGGATTTGAGATATAGACTTGGAAATCATGCACATAAAGGAGATAGTTGATGCTGTGAGAAGGGAAAGTATAAAGAGAGATGAGAACAGAAGTACTTGACCTAAGGTTTAAAAAATACCAACTTCTGATAGCAAGAACAGAAAGAATGAATCAAGTAGAAGGGAAGGAATCCTGGATTGTCACTGTGTTAACTTACACTGCTGTATGTTTCCAGGACTAGGAAAACTGGAAATGAGCAGGTGAAAATCAGGAAACTAAAATAAATTACTTGTTTCTTTCTAAAATGTCTAGTCAACCTTCGCCTGTTTTCCTTGACCTAATATTTACAGAGATGCTCAGTAAGTTCTAGTACTTAGTATATGGTCTAAGGTTTTTCTTGGTCTAAGGACATGAACTATGGATGAATGTAAGCCAAGGACTTTACAAGGCATATAGTTCTTTGCTCATCGTAAGTTACAATAAAACTAAACAAAAAAATATGTTCCAAAGACTATAAAACTACAGAAATCAAGATAGTTTGGTGTTGGCAAAAAGATAGTCATATAGGTTAATGGCAGAGAATAAGGTATCTAGAAAGAGACCCATATATTCATGGTCAATTGATTTTTTATGAAGGTGCCAAGGCAACTAAATGGAAAAAGGAGAATCTTTACAGCAGGTGGTGCAGGAACAACTAGATGTTCATATGAAAAAAAAAGAAGCTTAACAACTTGACACTTACTTCATGCAAATAAAAATTAACTTGAAATGGAAAATAGAAAAAAAAGAGAAAATCTTGACAACCTTTGGGTAAATAGATTTCTTAGGACACAAAAAGCATAAGCCATAAAAGAAAAAACACTGATAAATTGATTTCATCAAAATGTCAAAGTTTTATTCTTCCAAACATACTGTCAAAATAAAAAGACAAGTCGCAGATTGTGAGAAAATGTTTACAAAACAGTTATCTGACAAAGGATTTATATCCAAAGTATATAAAGAACTCTCAAAACTCAATAGTAGTAATAACAGTAAGAATAGGAATAAGAATAAAAGAAAAACAGCCAGAAGAAAAGGTGAGCTAAAAATTTGAACGGGCCCTCTGTATAATTGCCATTTGTATATTTTCTTCTTTGTATAAAAGATGTACATTCAGTATTGCCGTCAATGGAAGAAGAAAAAAGATATACAAGTAACAAATAGGCACATGAAAACACCCTCTACAAAACAGTAGAATAGATAAAATAAAGGATGTAATGATACCCTCTATTGCTAAGGATGTGGAGAAGCTGAAACTCACATCTTATCTGTGAGAATATTAAATAGTACAACCACTTTGGAAAATATTTCAGCAGTTTGTGTGTGTGGGTTTTTTTTTTTGTTTTGTTTTTGTTTTTGAGATGGAGTTTCACTCTTGTTGCTCAGGCTGGAGTGCAACGGTGTGATCTCGGCTGACTGCAACCTCCACCTCCTGGGTTCAAACGATTCTCCTGCCTCAGCCTCCCAAGTAGCTGGGATTACAGGTGTGTGCCACCACACCCGGCTAACCTTTATATTTTTAGTACAGATGCGGTGTCACCATGTTGACCAGGCTGGTCTTGAACTCCTGACCTCAGGTGATCCACTCACCTCGGCCTCCCAAAGTGCTGGAATTATAGGTGTGAGCTACTGCACCCGGCCAGCAGTTTGTTATAAAAACTAAACATATGCTTTTCATATGACCTTGTGATTCCACTCCTAGGTATTTATTCCAGATAAATACAAAGATAGTTCCATAAGAAGATATGTACTTGTTTATATCAGCTTTATCTATACTAGCCCTAACTTGGAAACAACCCAAGTTTCCAGCAACAGATAAAATGGATAAACAGGCCAGGTGCGGTGGCTCACGCCTGTAATCCCAGCACTTTGGGAGGCCGAGAAGGGCAAATCACTCGAGATCAGGAGCTCGAGACCGGTCTGGCCAAGATGGTGAAACCCTGTCTCTACTAAAAATACAAAATTAACTGGGTGTGGTGCCGGGTGCCTGTAATCCCAGTTACTTGGGAGGCTGAGGCAGGAGAATCAGTTGAACCCGGGAGGTAGAGCCTGCAGTGAGCTGAGATCTCACCACTGCACTCCAGCCTAGGCGACAGAGTGAGACTGTCTCCAAAAAAACAAATAAATGGATGAACAAATTGTAGCATATCCATACAATGAAATAGCACCCAGTAGTAAAAGTCCTGCCTATGTAATGAAGTCTCCATAAAAAGTGAAAAGGACTGAGTTTAGAAAGCTTCTAGATTGCTGAACACCTGGAGGTTCCTGGAGGATGACAATCCCAGAGAGGGCAGGAAGCTCCGTGCCTCTTCCTCAATACCTTGCCCTAGGCATCTCTTCATTGGTATCCTTTGTAATATCCTTTGTAATAAACCAGCAAAAGAGTAAGTGTTATCCTGAGTGCTGTGAACCACTCCGGCAAATTACTCAAACCCAGAGAGGGTGTCATGAGAACTCCTGATTTATAGCTGATCAGTCATGGGTCACAACTTGGAGCTTGCAATTGGCATCCGAAGTAGAGGAGCAGTCTTGTGAGACTGAGCCCTTAACCTGTGGGATCTGATGCTAACTCCAGGTAGATAGCATCAGAATTGAATTAAATTGTAGGACACCCAGCCTAGTGTCCACTGGAGAATTGCTTAGTGTGTAGGGAAAACCCCACACACATCTGGTGTCAGAAGTTTTATGTTAAACAACTGTATGTGAGTAGAGAGAAACTTTTTTCTTCAGATTATCACCTGGAGCAAGTCATTTTTAAATGCTCTCCTTCTTTGTATGAGAAAATTATTTTCAATGATAATTATGTACATAATCTGTACCTAATCTGTAAAAATTGTTATTTTGTTTTTATTTAGTTTTAAACCAAAAATTAATTTTAAAAGACTAAATTTCAATCTTAAACATATTCAAGAAGTAAAATATATCATGTGTGAACTAAAAATTTCACTTATCTAGCAAAAATAGTCTATCTCACAGCTCATACTGTGTTCTATTGCTTTGATTTTTTAATGTTTTTACTTTTTTTTATTTCAATAGCTTTTGGGATATACAGGTTTTTGGTACATGGATGAATTATATAGTGGTAAATTCTGAGATTTTAGTGCACTCATCACCCGAGTAGTGCACATTGTACCCAATATGTAGTTTTTTTATCCCTCATCCGCCTGCCCCCTCCCCCTTTCTGGGTCTTCAATGTCCATTTTACCACTCTGTATGCCTTTGCACACCCATCGCTTAACTCCCACTTGTAAGTGTGAATATATGGTATTTGGTTTTCCATTCCTGAGTTACCTCACTTAGAATAATGACCTCCAACTTCATCCAAGTTGCTGCAAAAGACATTATTTCGCTCTTTTTTTCTGGCTAAGTAGTATTCCATGGTGTACATATATACCACATTTTCTTTATCCATTCACCAGTTGATGGGTTGGTTCTTAGGTTAGTTCTATATCTTTGTACTTGTGATTGTGCTGTGATAAACATACAAGTACAGGTGCCTTTGATACAATGACTTCTTTCCCTTTGAGTAGATACCCAGTAGTGGGATTGTTGGATTGAATGGTAGATCTACTTTTAGTTCTTTGAGAAATATCCATACTGTTTTCCATAGAGGTTGTACTAATTTACATTCCTACCAGTAGTGTTAAGCCTTTTCTTTTCACCATATCCACACTAACATCTATTGTTTTTTGACTTTTTAATAATTGCTATTCTGGCTGGGGTAAGGTGGTATCTCATTATGGTTTTAATTTGCATTTCCTTGATGATTAATTATGTTGAGCATTTTTTTCATACATTTCTTGGCCATTTGTATATCTTTTTTGAGAAGTGTCTATTTATATCAAAACTCCAAGTGACCAAACAAAATTATGAAATTGAAATAACTCAAGTTTTTTTCTTAATCTTTACAATCACTGTGCTGTCATTGTTTCAGATCCACAATTTAAATGCAGAAATATGTAGTACTAAAGAGGTTGGATGACACAAACTGCCCTCAGTGGGCTTGAATGATTAGAGACCACTGTAAACTGACTCCCTGTATTAGGAAGTTCTTGCATTGCTACAAAGAAATACCTGGGACTAGGTAATTTATAAAGAAAAGAGGTTTAATTTGCTATGGTTCTGCAGACTTTATAGGAAGTGTGGTGCTGACATCTGTTTGGCTTCTAGGGAGGCCTCAGGAAGTTTTACAATCGTGGTGTAAGGTGAAGGGGGAACAGGCACGTCACACTGTGAAAGCAGGAGCAAGAGCAAAAAGGGGGAGGTGCCATACACTTTTAAATGCCCAGATCTTGTGAGAACTCACTATCACAGTACCAAGGGGATGGTACTAAACCATTTATGAGAAAACCACCCCCATGATCCAATCACCTCCCACCAGGCCCCACCTCCAACATTGGAGATTACAATTCAATATGAGATGTGGGTGGGGACACAGATCCAAACCGTATCACTCCCCAAATGAATGTGTGTAGCTGAGTCTGCATATGTCATGGGCTGACTGCAGAATTGGCCTTACTCTGAATTAATTTATATCTAGAATTAAAGGTTAAATGATCAAAATATGCTAACTTGAAGGTTACATTTAAATTGTTAATAGTCAACAATAACAGTATCGAATGTCCAGAATTTAGCCCAACAAAAGAGTTTTAATCAACAAAAGGGTAGGAAAGAATCATATTAAGCAAATATTAGGAGAAGAAAACTGGTATACCTACATTAATTTCAGATAAAATATACTTTTCTACAAAAATACTATTAGGTATAGAGAGGATCACTACCTAATGGTAAATGTTCAATTCACTGCAAAGTTAGAGAAATTTTAAACATATTAGAACCTAATAAATAGCCTCAAAAATATGAAGCAAAAAATTGATAGAATTGCAGGGATAAATGAACAAACATACTACATAGAGAGAGATATTAATACTCCTCTTTCAATTAGGTCAAGGCACTAAAAAATTCAGATATATCGCAAATAAGAAGTTTGACCTAAACTTACTAATGCTGACCCCCAACATATAAAGAGTTTGAATAGTCTTTGAAACATAAAATGAATTAAAGCAGTATTTTAAAATATTCCTACAAAGAAAACACCTTTTTTATACAGGCAAGTTCAACTACATTTTGAGAAGATCATCTAAATTTTAATCAAACTCTTCTAGCAATAGAAAAGAAGGAAAGCTTCTAACTTATTAAAGCAGCATAATCATGATATGAAAACCAAAGATATTACATGAAAGGAAAATGACATGTCCACTTTATTTATGAATATAAATGCACAAGTTCTACATGAAATATTACTAACTGAATTTAATGGTTCATTTTATGTTAGGGATGTAAACGTAGCTTAATATTAGAAGGTGTATAAAGGTAATTGACTAAACTAACAGATTAAAAGAAAAAACTTCATGATAATTTATTATAGAAAAAGTTTATGATAACATTTTGACGTGGAAAACAATGCAGTTTATTTTCCACTGGTCAGGAACAAGAAAAATATAGTCCTGATGAGTGCCATCAGCCATCCTATGACTTTAAAGACAGCTGTTCTTAAAATGATTCTGACTCTGTGGATGGCAGAATTCAAGGGAGAGATTTAAACAAGAGATATACATTTTGTATTATCAGCATATAGATGGTATTTAGAGCTATAAGACTGATTGAGGGAGGGGAATGAATGTAGATAGAGAAGAATAGAGATGCAAGGATGGAACCCCAACGTTTGTAAGTTACTCAGTGAGCCTTATGGGAATCAGCTGAAACTTATCTTAAAGGGCCAGAGTGAAAAAAGAGAATAAATTCAGTGACCCTAACAAACAAGCAAATCCCAGGTTCTCTAGGAGTCAGAACCATATAAAACCAAGGGTTCATAAATGCCTAAAGATATATGCTCAGGCATGTTCAGGTATTGGATTTCTGTAATCCAGGGGACGATGCTATTTCTGAGAAAGACTAGACCAAGTTTTCCTCCAGGGGAGGAGAATATCTGTCACCTAGGTTCAAAGGGATAAATTGGGTAGGTCTGAGGATGGGGTTAAAGTCAAAATGGTCATGTCATTTTATAGGTTTAATTTTCAGTATTGCCTATACCTAAGGTTGGGGTGGAAGAATAAATAGATACAAGAAAATTTTCTGTAGGGATTACCAGAAGTGCTGATTGAAAGTAAATTAAGGAAAAAATGAACTGCATTTTCTATCCTATGTGTTTCCAAAATTAACTGCCCTATGGATATCTTATGTAAAATGGTAGCCAGAGGACAAAGGTGAATTAGAACAGTTCCACAGGGAAACATAGGGACCCTGATATATGTTTATTTTTAATTAGACACCACAAGGGTTAATTATATGGGGTCATTAGAAGAATAACTGCTCCAGATTATCTCTCTGGTATGTGCAAAAGTGATGAGCCACAATAGCAGATGTACTTTCCCAGCAACAAAAATACTAAACCCTACAGTTTAAGT
Organism: Gorilla gorilla gorilla; assembly: GCF_029281585.2. NCBI lineage: Eukaryota > Metazoa > Chordata > Mammalia > Primates > Hominidae > Gorilla > Gorilla gorilla. The sequence continues at coordinate 167,387,097 of NC_073247.2, forward strand.
AGAACACCACTAAACTGGAAGTGGTCCAGAATATAAGGAAAGTGATAGGATGGGAAATCAAATAGGTGCAGGAGTTTTTAGCCTGAAGAAAGAAATGATTCCAGGGTAGCAGGACCACTGTCTACAAATATTCAAAAAGTTGCCATGTAAAAGATGAGAGACAATTGATTTGTGTATCTTTAGTGGCAAAAGGAACCAGTTGAAGTTGTGAAGTTGATTATTTAACATCAACATAAGGTACAGTTCTAGTTGTCCAACAGTTGAATAGTCTGCCTCATTAAGTAATGGGCTCCCATTCAAACAACGCTTAAGAAGATATAGAATGATTCTTACTTGGGATGCTGGTGAGCTTATTACAGCATTGAATAGCTGTTGGATGAGAGAAACTTTAAGATCTAATTTCAGACTCTTTTACTTTATGAAAAAATACTCTTTCATTTTATTGAATTCAACCCCACATGTCATCAATGGAATTTGTATTCCCTTGAAGATTTATGTCATTGCAGTTTTCTTTTCCTTTCTTTCAAATAATTAACAAAACCATTGAAAGACACAATATGGCCTTTCAGACATTTAGCAATCTATGAAGGAAAACAATTTTGACACAATTGCACATGATAAGTATGCAAAGTGTTTAGTGAATTAATCTGCTATGACTTTCTTTAAAAATACCATTCAGCTGGGCACGGTGGCTCACGCCTGTAATCCCAGCACTTTGGGAGGCCGAGGCTGGTGGATCACCTGAGTTTGAGGCTAGCCTGGCCAACATGGTGAAACCCCGTCTCTACTAAAAATACAAAAAATTAGCTGGGTGTGGTGGTGGGCACCTGTAATCCCAGCTACTCCGGAGGCTGAAGCAGAAGAATCGCTTGAACCCAGGAGGAAGAGGTTGCAGTGAGCCGAGGTCATGCCATTGCACTCCAGCTCGGGCATCAAGAGTGAAACTCCGTCTCAAAAAAAAAAAAAATACTCTTCAGCCCCACATTCATTATCTTATTCATAAGAATAGTATCCAAATACATTTAATATACCAAACCAGAAGCCTATCAAGAAATGGAAATAATAACAATAAAAACAGCTAAGACAGTAATAATTTACCATGTACCAGGTAATCTTTTAACATATGACTTTACCACACCCCCTGAAGTAAATAATATTGTTAGCTTCATCTTAAAAATGAGGAAACAGAAGGATAAAGAATGTATGCATCTTGCTCAAGCACAGACAGCGACTAAATTGTAGAGCCAGGATTCAAACCCAGGAAGTCCTGCTCCCTAGCCGGTGTTACTAATAACTTCACTCTATAGTTTGGCATAACTTGGTTCAAGATGGTTACATGTAATTACTCCCACTCTTTTAAATTAGAAAAAAAAGATGATTTTTACAAGTAACATGTAAATATCTTTTCATTATAAAATTAAAACATTACTTATTAAGCTAAAAAGTTATCTTGATTAGCCTCCAAACCCAGTATCCTACCCAAATATAGCCAATGTTATCTGATTGTTCTATATTATTTGAAGTATTTTTAAATTTTTATACATATATACAAATATATGCATACACATGTGCACATACACAGGTTTTTTAAAGGTATAAAATAGAAATAAAAGAATTCCTCTGCAACTTGCTTTTCTTATTCAACAATATATCTTGAAGACCTTTTAGTTACAGTACATAGAGCTATCCCACATTCTTTTTAACTGTTGCATAATATTCATAGTATGGAAATATTTTTAATTTAGCCATTCCCGTGTTGATGGACATTTAGATTGCTTCAATTATTTTGCTGTTACAAACAAGGTTGTGGGAGAGTCCTTGTGTATGTCTGTTTTTGCCCATGTGCAAATATTACCTTAAGGTAGACACAGAGAAGTGGAATTGCTTGGCCACTTGGGGATGTGCATTTTAATTTTAAGACATATTGCTAAGTTGTCATCCAAAATAGCTGAACAAACTTACACTCCTTTTAGGAGTGGGCGAAACTGCAGAAAACAGAATAGCATCTACCTAATCTAGGAAGTGTTGAAGAAATAGATTAAAGATGACATATTAAAGACATATTAAAGATCACATAGAGAGTGTGTAAACTATGGAATCTGGTGACATCCAAAAACATATCTCCAATCTGACCTCTCAGCTGAATACCTGACTTACGTGTCCAACCATCTGCTTGGTATCTATTCTTCTATGTCTAGTAGGCATCTCAAATCTAATGTATCAAAAACAGAACTTGTAATCTGCCACACTCCCCTTGGCCTGATAAAAACCTGTTTCTTTCTCTGGCTTTCCTATATCACTAACTGGTATCACCATGCCCCTAATTGCTCCAGACAAAAACCTAGGTTTTTAGCCAATAGTGCTCCCTCTACAGCCACCACCTACCACCCCACATTTTGAAATAAAACCAAGATGTATCATTTCATCCATAAATATTTCAGCAAGTACCTCTAAAAGATAGGGACTAATTTTTAAACATAATCACAATATCACATCTAAAGATAACTATTCCTTAATCATATCTAAAGATACTGTATCTAAGGGTAAGTATTCCCTGATATCATATAATATCCATTTACTATCAAAATTTCTCTGGTTGTCTCCTACATTTTTTACAATTGGTTTGCTTGAATCAGGATCCAAAGAAGGTGGATATATTGGAGTCGATTATTATATCTCTTTAATCTTTTAATGATAGGCTTCACTTCTCTTCTCCTTCCTTTTAATGTCTTTGTGGAAGAACCAGTTGTTTGTCCTGTAAAATTTCCCACACTCTGGATTTTGCTAATTGCTCCTTCCCCAAGGTGTCTTCCTTAACTCAGTAACTGATATCACCACTCACCAGTTCCTCTGACCCTGTATTTCCTATAGGTTGGTGTAGAGGTTTATCAGATACAAATGCAAATTTTAGCAAGAATAAATCATACGTGGTGTCCTTTATACTTCGTACTGCATCACGTCAGGAGGCACATATGTCTGGTTGTCTCTCTTTTTTTGTTAGGTTAACACTAATTAGTTTGTTCATGTATTGTCGCCCTGATCTATCTATTATAAACTTCCCAATTAACTTTTCACCTAATAATTTTAGCAGTTTTCAATGATCTTTGCCTATAGCTGTCATTTCATTGTAGTTTGCAAAGTGGTACTATCCTGTCATCCTTCCTGCATTTATAGACTGGGATTCCGCTATAAAGAAGAACTTTTCCATATCAACTATTTGGTTACCCTGAAGTACTTTCGTCAAGAAAGGCAGAATAAATGTTTGATTCTTTTTTATTTACCCATTATAATGGATGGTTATTTCTGAAATAATGGGATGTAACAAATAACCCCCCAAATCTCAGTGACTTACAAGTATTTATTTCTTGTTCTTAGTCATTTGTGGTTTCTGTGGGCTCTACTGGGCTTGGCTAGGCTTGGCTCCAGAATAAGGGTTGAATTCAAGTCTGCCCCATGCATCTTATTACTGTGTGATCGCGTCGAAGGCCACCCAGGGCATATTCTTTTCATGGAAGATAACAGAAGTACAAGAACAAACAAGTACATTGAAAGCCTCTGCTTGCATCACGTCCACTCACATTCCAATATACAACATAAGTTATACAGCCAAGCCAAATATACTAGAATGTTGTATTGTCTACCTTTATACTAGAGTGTTGAGCTTAAAACTGTTGGGGTGATCAGACCCAGCACCAGGTCGTGGGGGTGATGAAGTCCAGTGGAGTCAAAGGAATGAGAAAAGACAGTTTGAGAAAGTGGGTCCAGGGGGCCATTGCTAAGTATGGAGGCTGCAAAGGCCCCGAGCTCTGGAAGTCCAGACAATTTATTGGTGATCAGACAAAGAAACAGGTGGTGAAAATGTGGGGGTCAAAAGGATATGTTGCATTAAGCACATGATTTACAGCTGTGATGGTTTAGCATTGATATGGCCAATTCTAAGACACTATCAATCTAGGAGCCTGAGAGGGCTAGAAGCAAGGAGCCAGCAAGTCTAGACACATTCCAGAGGCCACGAGGGGTTTTATGCCCTGGGCTTAGATTATGGTGCATCAGGGTAGCCTTCCACCCTATGCCACAGAGCTTGGTGTTCCAAAGGCCATGAGGGGTTTTAGACCCTGAACCTTGGACATGTTCCAAGACTTTTACATTATTTCAGACTTGCAAGCCCTGCCTCTGTTTCTCCCAACACTCAGCTTCTCCCAACATGCCCCCCTTTTCTTTTTCGTAAAACCGCCACAGCTCTCATTGCTTGTTCTTGGTGGCAGCTTTCTCTTCAGAGGTGGCTTCCTCTTCAGAGGCAGCTTCCACATCTGCAGACTAAAAGGAGACGGCACAAGCACACAACCACCAGAACAAAACCCACAAATGTAGAGCCTCCAATGGCCTTCAACTGTAAATCTTTTGGAATGGGATAAGAGTTTTTAAGGATCTCAGTTGCAATATAAATAGAGGGTGATGTCTCCCATGGTCTATTTAGTGACACAGGGATCCAAACTCCTTCCCTGGCTTTAATTATCAAGATAATTTGATTTTTATCAAAGGTTGAATTAATGCAGGTAAACAAGCGACATTCGGGGCATGTAATAAAACGTGTATTTATATCAAGAGTAACATTTCCTATTGCTAGCACAACCTTGAATCCAAAAGGTCCTGTCGGAGAGAAAAGAAAGAGCATTTTTATCCTTCCTTGCCTCCTCCTCTCTATTCCTTTTATATTTGCCCTCTCAGATTTTGATTGGACTTTGAGCTATAGCTAATTTCCATAATTCAGAATGTTCATGTCTGTCCCTGCAAATCTCTGCTAGTCTTCACTACTCTCTACTTTTGTGCCTCTTTAAGGCACTGACCAGTACCTTATATTGCTAGTCTTTGCTTTTGTACCTCTTTAGGGCACTGACCTTATATTGCTAGTCTTTGCTTTTGTACCTCTTTAGGGCACTGATCAGTACCTCTTTAGGGCACTGACCTTATATTGCTAGCCTTCATCTATCTCTGTCTGTCCCTGTCTGTCCCTATGGTACCTGTTAGTTCCTGCAAGTTCCTGTCTTTCCCTACTTAGCTGTACTTACTTAGCTCTACCTCTTCCTGGAAACCTTTTTTATGACCCTGGATAGAGCTCAGAAATCCACCCTTTAAGCTTCAGCAAGAGATAAAACAGGGACTCTGGACCCGGCACCAGATTGAAAGGAACAGGAAGTGCTCTCCCCCTCCCCAAAGCAGGAAAACCAGAGTTTGGCCCTTGCAAATTTCCACTCCACATCAGCGTCATCCTCAATTTCCTGGAGTGAACTGTTGATCATTGCAATTAACATATTTAGCAAAACAATGACCATTGTAACATCATAGACTCCATAAAGAACATAACCAATGTTTTCAATGAATTTGTGGCTATAGTTGATGACCACTGATTTCACTGCAGAAAGTCCAAATATAGCCCAGAACAGTGTCTTAAAACTCTCTTCAACTGTTGTGAAGGCTTCATTTTGTTTTACATCAATGTAGTAGGAGTAGAGGTTGAACATTCCAATCATAAAGGCCACAAACACCATAATGAATATGACCATGAACCTGAAGATGTCTTTGACTGCTCCTCCAAGCGACTTCTGCAGAGGTCCAAAGCTTTCATTTGCTGGCAAAATACAAGCTATCCCAGAGAAACTCAAAACCACAGCAACTGCACAAAGACCTTCAGACACCATACGAGGATCCGAGGGGTCCCACTCCCTCCTGGCCAAACTGTAGTATCTCACATTATCTCCCAATGTTACTTTTGTCAAGTCCTTCAAAGTATCACTTGCATCAGTGATGCTCTGGGCTTTGGAAGCATGCCAGAATGCCCTGAATCTTGCAATGAATGATGCTGATAAAATTGCTAACATACCAAAATCAAGCATATTCCACAACTCAAACAAATATTCCTTGGGGCCTTGAGTCCAAATTTCTTTACATTCAGCCCATATCATGCCTCTGTGCTCATTAAATCTGTTTTTCTCTAGCAGAGGCAGGTTAACCATGAAACTGAAGCTTCAAGATGACTTTACTTGCCCAGGCTCCTTCTAAGTCCTCACTTTGTCTTCTTTTTCTCTAAATGGGGCCCTCTGAATAAACAAGCCTCAGATTCCCCTGGTCTTACCCCATGCCTCACCCTCTTTGTAATAAGTGCCTTAAGAAATTCAAGTAAGCAGAATGTTTGCTTTCACTTTGTCCCATTGTTACCCTGGTTCTTCCGAGTGCTAAGCTTTCCCACCGAGTTTCTTTCAGTTGTCCTCGGGTGTCCTTTGACAATGCATCCTCCGCTTTCACACGCTCTAGTGTTCCTTCACCGGGATCTTTGTGGCCTCACGTTGGGCAGCCAGGAATGTTGGGGTGATCGGACCCAACACCAGGTCATGGGAGCGATGAAGTCTGGTGGAGTCAAAGGAATGAGAAAAGACAGTTTGAGAGAGAAAGTGAGTTCAGGGGGCCATCGCTAAGTATGGAGGCTGTGAAGACCCCGAGCTCTGGAAGCCCAGACTATTTATTGGTGATCAAAGAAACAGGTGGTGAGAATGTGGGGTTGAAAGGGCGCATTGCATTAAGCACATGATTTACAGCTGTGATGGTTTAGCATATGCTCTGCTACTTGAGATAATGGAGAGCAGGTTCTTTTAACTCAAGATACAATCAATCCTGGGAGAGCAAGGAGCAAGGAGCCAGCAAGTCTAGGCACATTCCAGAGGCCCTGAGGGGTTTTGAGCCCTGAGCCCTGAGCCCTGAGCCCTGGATTCTATCCAAACCATGAGGGGTTTTATGCCCTGGGCTTAGATTATGGTGCATCAGGGTAGCCTTCCACCCTTTAGCACAGAGCTTGGTGTTCCAAAGGCCATGAGGGGTTTTAGACCCTGGACCCTGGACATGTTCCAAGACTCTTTTACATTATGTCAGACATGCAAGCCCTGCCTCTGTTTCTCCCGACACTCAGCTTCTCCCAACACAAACTACATTTACTGAAATCCCTTTATTTGAATGGTTTCATATTAGAAGAAACTGTGTGATTAGGAGGTAAAAGTAAAACAATGGCTATAATTCTTGGAGGGTCTTCATGGTCAGATACTGCTGATTATCCATTGTTATGTAGCAAATTGTCCCAAGACTTAGTGGCTTAAAAATTTATTATTATCTCTAATGGTTCTGTGAGTTGACTAGGTTCAGCTGAGTGGGTCTTACAGTTTGTCAGATGGTGTCTGGGGGCTGGATTTCTCTAAATAGTCAGCTGGACTGGGCCTCCAAGATGGTTCATGCACATGGCTGGATGTTGGCTGGGAATTCAGCTGGTGCTATAGACTAGAGCACTTACATGTGGCCTCATCATGTGGCTAGGGCTTCTACAGCATGGAAGCTGGATTCTTTGAGGAAGCATCCCAATAGTGAGTGTTCTAAGTGGCAGGAATCCATTTTCATGCCAGGTAAGTGCTGTGCCCAGAACTGGTATTGTACCATTTACACCATCATCTGCTAGTCAAAGTATTCACAGTTAGTGCCAGGCCCAATGGGAGGGAGAAATAGACTCTACCTCTTGTTTGGGGAGTGGCAAGTCATATTGCAGAAGAGCATGTAAGATGGAATATATTATTGCATCCATCTTTGAAAAATACAAATATACCACAAATATGGTGATGAACAGATGCAAAGGTCCCTGACAGATCCCAATTTGTCATCACTTCCTCTGCTCAGCATTTAGCTCATCTTTCCAACTGCTGACCCTGCTGACCAAAAGCAGCTCTAGATTCACAATCAAAAGCTAGGTCCCAAAGAGGTGATACCATACACAGAGACAAAAGCTTCCCATAGGCCTCTAAATGAGCTTCCACTTCATAGCCCTACTTTTTCTCAGCATTTTGATGTATAATTGACAAATTCAAATTGCATATATTCAAGGTGTACAATGTGATGAGTTGATATAGGTATACATTGCGTAGTGATTACTACAATCAAATTCATTAATACATCCATCACCACCCAGAGTTACCATATGTAACATATGTGCATGTGTGTGTGTGCAGTTAGGGCACTCAAAAATCTGCTCTTTTACTGACTTTCAACTAAACAATAAAGTATTATTAACTATAGTCACCATGCTGTACATTAGCTCTCCAAAACTTATTAATCTTACAACCGAAAGTTTCTACCATAGTCCTACTTTAGTAAGCTGGATGTGATTGGCTTCTCAGATTACCCTTAAAACCTCCAATTTGCAGCTGGGCGCTGTGGCTCAGGCCTGTAATCCCAGCACTTTGGGAGGCCGAGGTGGGCGGATCACTTGAGGTCACAAGTTCCAGACCAGCCTGGCCAACATGGTGAAACCCCGTCTCTACTAAAAATACAAAAATTAGCTGGGCATTGTGGCGCTTGCCTGTAATCCCCACTACTTGGGAGGCTGAGGCAGGAGAATCGCTTGAACCTGGGAGGCGGAGGTTGCAGTGAGCCAAGATCTTGCCATTGCACTCCAGCCTGGGCAACAGAGCCAGTCTCTCCATCTCAATAAACAACAACAACAACAACAACAACAAACAACAAATTAGCCTAAACTCCAGAGTCACAGAAACGATACAATAAATTTGTGTTGTCCTGAAATTTCTGTTAATTTATTACAGAATAATGGAAAACTAACACAATATCTGTAAAATATTCAGTCTTCCGATACATGACCATGGTATATCTTTCATTTATTTACATCTTCTTTTATTTCTCTCAACAAAGTATTGTACTTTTACACATATTTAATTTATCCATCCATGTTTAATGATTTTGTATGCTTCTGTAAATGGTATTCTAAAATTTTAATTCCCAATTGTTCATTGCTTAGTACACAGAAATACAATTGATATTTTATCTTGTGACCTTATTCACTCAAATAGCTTTTTATGTAGATTCCTCAAGACCTTATACATAGATGATTATGTCATTCGTGAATAAGAACAATTTTATTTCTACTTTTGCAATCAGTATGCCCATTATTTCTTTATTTCCCCCACCACACTGGCTAGGATTTCCAGTACTATGTTGAACAGAAATTGTAGGAATAGGCAGCCCACCTTGTTCACGATCTTAGGGAAAAAGCATTCACTTTTTCACCCTTAGATATGATGTACACTGCAAGATTTTTATACATACTTTTTGTAAGGCTGAGTTGCAGGAAGGCTTTTATTTTTTTCTCCTTTGGCTTCTTCACCCAGAGTTGGTGCTGTCTCTTCCCCATATACCTCTGGAGACCAGCAAGGGCCCAGACCCAGGGACCCTTTTTGTGCCCACACATGCTGCTGCAGCTTTACCCTGCAGTCCTCAATGTTTTGGGCCACATCTACAAGATCAAGTAAGTTGGTGACTTGGAAACACTGCATTTTGGGGATACTGAGCAAGAAGTTGAAAGGATGCTCAGGGCCCATCATGAATTGCTTATATCCAACAGAGCTATAAAAATTTTTAGTCCCTCCTCTTCCCAAAATTTCCCAGCATATTTCATTTTTTTCTTAAAATACTTAAGATCAGAGTAGAGGGGAAGATAATAATCAGGAAGTGCAGTGAGAACTAAGTTCTGCACCAAAGCTTTATATTTACTTTGGGTTTCCAGTGAACAACTGCTCAAGCCTAACAAATTAACTTCTAATGTTTTGCTCTGCTCAAAGCTCTATATCCTCACTGCTGATGGTATTTTAGTATTGTGGGTTCTTTGATTCAGCGTTCACACCATACCTTGCCTTGTGGCTGGAACCCCAGGGCTTGCCACCCCATTGCCATCATGACATCCCTTCATCCTCCCACCCAGAGGTAAATGAACAATAATCAAAGCACCATTGGGATTTTTTTTCAATTCTTAGCCTCATTAACAGCTAGAGAAGTGGAGGACCCTTATTCCCACCCTGGTCTGTCCATCACTGGGTAGAAACCGTTCACTATTAGATTCCGAGCAGTCTTCTCATATCGCCTAACACAGCCTGCACCTATACTCATTTTCAAAACTGTCAAGAACTGTGAAGGATCTACAATTTTACCCTACTTACAAGGTAATGAGATAGCCTATTACTGTTCAATGGATGCTGGCAGAAAATATGAGGCTCCTCGATTGATACTTGCACATGTAATGGGTTGCATTATAGGAGAGAAACACTACAACTGGGGTATTCATTTTTACAGTGAACCCCTGCATTTTGTCCAAAGGAGAGACATAATGTCATCACTCTGTGTTGCTCACTGCAAACACAACCCTGAGAAACAACAAAGGTAAAAAGTATTCAGGACTGGTCAAACGCAGTGGCTCATGCCTGTAATCCCAGCACTTTGGGAAGCCAAGGCAGGTGGATCACCTGAGGTCAAGAGTTTGAGACCAGCCTGACCGACATGGAGAAACCCTGTCTCTACTAAAAATACAAAATTAGCCAGGCATGGTGGCGCATGCCTGTAATCCCAGCTACTCAGGAGGCTGAGGCAGGAGAATCGCTTGAACCCAGGAGGCGGAGGTTGTGGTGAGCCGCAATTGCGCCATTGCACTCCAGCCTGGGCAACAAGAACGAAACTCCATCTCAAAAAAAAAAAAAAAGTATTCAGGACTTTGCATTTTTGGCATACCTAGCAAGAAGTTGAAAGGATGCTCAGAGCCCATCGCAAATGTTAGTTTGCTAAGGACAATGGCTTCCAGCTGCATCCATGTCCTAGCAAAGGACATAATCTCATTCTTTTTATGGCTGCATAACATTCCATGGTATATATGCACCACATTTTCTTTCTTTAGTCTATCATTGATGGGCATTTAGGTTGATTCCATGTCTTTGCTATTCCAAATGGTGCTTCAATAAACATATGCATGCATGTGTCTTTATAACAGAACAATTTATATTCCTTTGGGTATATACCCAGTAATGGTATTGCTGGGTCAAATGGTATTTCTGTCCTTAGCTCTTTGAGGAATGACTACATTATCTTCCACAATGGTTGAAATAATTTACACTCCTACATACATTTGTATAAGCGTTCTTTTTTCTCTATAACCTTGCCAGCCTCCGTTATTTTATGTCTTTTAATAATGGCCATTCTGACTGGTATTAGATGGTATCTCATTGTAGTTTTAATTTGCATTTCTCTAATGATCAGTGATATTGAGCTTTTTTTTTAATGTGATTGCTGGCCACATGCATGTCTTCTTTTGAAAAGTGTTAGTGTCCTTTGCCCACTTTTTATGAAGTTGTTTTTTTCTTGTAAATTTGCTTAAGTTCCTTATAGATGCTGGATATTAGACCTTTGTCAGATGCATCGTTTGCAAAAATGTTCTCCCTTTCTGTAGGTTGTCTGTTTACTCTGTTGATAGTTTCTTTTGCTGTGCAGAAGCTCTTTAGTTTAGTTATATCCCATTTGTCAATTTTTGTTGTTGTTGCAATTGCTTTTGGTGTTTTCATCATAAAATCTTTGCCCATGCCTATGCCCTGAATGGTATTGCCTAGGTTGTCTTCCAGGGTTTTTATAGTCTGGGGTTTTACATTTAACTCTTTAATCCATCTCGAGTTAATTTGTGTATATAGCATAAGGAAGGGGTCCAGTTTTAATCTTCTTCATATAGCTAGACAGTTATTCCAGCACCATTTATTGAATAGGGCATCCTTTCTCCATTGCTTGTTTTTGTCAGCTTTGTCAAAAATCAGATAATTGTAGGTATCCTGTCTTATTTCTGAGTTCTCTATTCGGTTCTGTTGGTCTATGTGTCTGTTTTTGTACCAGTACCATGCTGTGTTGGTTTCTCTATCCCTGTAGTATAATTTGAAGATGGATAGCATGATGTCTCCAGCTTTGTTCCTTTTGCTTAGGATTGCCTTGACTAATCGGGTTATTTTTGGTTTCATGTGAATTTTAAAATAGTTTTTTCTAGTTCTGTGAAGCATCTCAATGCATACTACCTGATTTTAAGAATTACTGGGGTCTGTTCCAGGATGGCCAAATAGGAACAGCTCTGGTCGGCAGCTCCCAGCGTGATTGATGCAGAAGACGGGTGATTTCTGCATTTCCAACTGAGGTACCCGGTTCATTTCATTGGGACTAGTAGGACAGTGGGGACAGCCCATGGAGGGTGAGCAAAAGCAGGGCGGGGCATTGCCTCACCCGGGAAGCGCAAGGGGTCGGGGGATTTACCTCTCCTAGCCAAGGGAAGCCGTGACAGACTGTACTGGGAAAATTGGGACACTGCCACCTAAACACCAAGCTTTTCCAACAGTCTTAGCAAATGGCACACCAGATTATATCCCGTGCCTTGCTCAGTGGGTCCCACTCCCACGGAGCCTTGCTTACCGCTAGTCTGAGATCAAACTGCAAGGTGGCAAGCCTGGCTGGGGGAGGAACGTCCACTGTTGCTGAGGCTTGAGTAGGTAAACAAAGCGGCCAGGAAGCTTGAACTGGGTGGAGCCCACCTCAGCTCTAGGAGGCGTGCGTGCCTCTGTAAACTCCCCCTGTTGGGGCAGGGCATAGCTGAACAAAAGGCAGCAGAAACTTCTGCAGACTTAAACGTCCCTGTCTGACAGCTCTGAAGAGAGCAGTGGTTCTCCTAGCATGGGTTTGAGCTCTGAAAACAGACAGACTGCCTCCTCAAGTGGGTCCCTGACCCCCACGTAGCCTAACTTGGAGATACCTCCCAGTAGGGGCCAACTGACACTTCACACAGCCGGGTGCCCCTCTGAGACGAAGCTTCCAGAGGAAGGATCAGGCAGCAATATTTGCTGTTCTGCAATATTTGCTGTTCTGCAGCCTCTACTGGTGATACACAGGCAAACAGGGTCTGGAGTGGATCTCCAGCAAACTCCAACAGACCTGCAGCTGAGGGACTTGACTGTTAGAAGGAAAACTAACAAACAGAAAGGAATAACATCAACAAAAAGGACATCCACACCAAAACCCCATCTGTAGGTCACCACCATCAAAGACCAAAGGTAGACAAAACCACAAAGATGGGGAGAAACCAGAGCAGAAAAGTGGAAAATTCTAAAAACGAGAATGCCCCTTCTCCTCCAAAGGATCACAGCTACTCACCAGCAATGGAACAAAGTTGGACGAAGAATGACTTTGATGAGCTGACAAAACTAGGCTTCAGAAAGTCGGTAATAACAAACTTCTCCGAGCTAAAGGAGGATGTTCGAACCCATCGCAAGGAAGCTAAAAACATTGAAAAAAGATTAGATGAATGGCTAACTAGAAAAAACAGTGTAGAGAAGACCTTAAATGATCTGATGGAGGTGAAAACCATGACACAAGAACTACATGATGCATACACAAGCTTCAGTAGCCGATTCGATTAAGTGGAAGAAAGGGTATCAGTGATTGAAGATCAAATTAATGAAATAAAGTGAGAAGAGAAGTATAGAGAAAAAAGAGTAAAAAGAAAAAAACAAAGCCTCCAAGAAATATGGGACTATGTGAAAAGACCAAATCTACGTTTGATTGGCATACCTGAAAGTGATGGGGAGAATGGAACCAAGCTGGAAAACACTCTTCAGGGTATTATCCAGGAGAACTTCCCCAACCTAGCAATGCAGGCCAACACTCAAATTCAGGAAATAACAGAGAACACCACAAAGATACTCCTCAAGAAGAGCAACTCCAAGACATGTAATTGTCAGATTCACCAAGGTTGACATGAAAGAAAAAACGTTAAGGGCAGCCAGAGAGAAAGGTCGGGTTATCCACAAAGGGAAGCCCATCAGACTAACAGCGGATCTCTTGGCGGAAACTCTACAAGCCAGAAGAGAGTGGGGACCAATATTCAACATTTTTAAAGAATTTTCAACCCAGAATTGCATGTCCAGCCAAATTAAGCTTCATAAGTGAAGGAGAAATAAAATCCTTTACAGACAAGCAAATGCTGAGAGATTTTGTCACCACCAGGCCTGCCTTACAGGAGCTCCTGAAGGAAACACTAAACATGGAAAGGAACAATCAGTACCAGCCACTGCGAAAACATGCCAAATTCTAAAGATCATCGATGCTAGGAAGAAACTGCATCAACTAATGGGCAAAATAACCAGCTAACATCATAATGACAGGATCAAATTCACACATAACAATATTAACCTTAAATGTAAATGGGCTAAATGCTCCAATTAAACAACACAGACTGGCAAACTGGATAAAGAGTCAAGACCCATCAGTGTGCTGTATTCAGGAGACCCATCTCATGTGCAGAGACAAACATAGGCTCAAAATAAACGGATGGAAGAAGATCTACCAAGCAAATGGAAACCAAAAAAAAAAAAAAAAAAGCAGGGCCTGCAATCCTAGTCTCTGATAAAACAAACTTTAAACCAACAAAGATCAAAAGAGACAAAGAAGGCCATTACATAATGGTAAAGGGATCAATTCAACAAGAAGAGCTAACTATTCTAAACATATATGCACCCAATACAGGAGCACCCATACTCATAAAGCAAGTCCTTAGAGACCTACAAAGAGACTTAGACTCCCACACAATAATAATGGGAGACTTTAACACCCCACTGTCAATATTAGACAGATAAGAAAGAAGGTTAACAAGGATATCCAGGACTTGAACTCAGCTCTGCACCAAGCGGACCTAATACACATCTACAGAACTCTCCACCCCAAATCAACAGAATATACATTCTTCTCAGCACCACATCACACTTATTCCAAAATTGACCACATAGTTGGAAGTAAAGCTCTCCTCAGCAAATGAAAAAGAACAGAAATCACAACAAACTGTCTTTCAGACCACAGTGGAATCAAATTAGAACTCAGGATTAAGAAACTCACTCAAAACTGCACGACTACATGGAAACTGAACAACCTGATCCTGAATGACTATTGTGTACATAATGAAATGAAGGCAGAAATAAAGATGTTCTTTGAAACCAATGAGAACAAAGACACAACATACCAGAATCTCTGGGACACATTTAAACAGTGTGTAGAGGGAAATTTATAGCACTAAATACCTACAAGAGAAAGCAGGAAAGATCTAAAATCGACACCTAACATCACAATTAAAAAAAACTAGAGAAGCAAGAGCAAAGAAATTCAAAAGCTAGCAGAAAGCAAGAAATAACTAAGATCAGAGCAGAACTGAAGGAGATAGAGACACAAAAAAACCCTTCAAAAAATCAGTGAATCCAGGAGCTGGTTTTTTTAAAAGATCAACAAAATAGATAGACTGCTAGCAAGACTAATAAAGAAGAAAAGAGAGAAGAATCAAATACATGCAATAAAAAGTGATAAAGGGGATATCACCACCCATCCAACAGAAATACAAAGAAACATCAGAGAATACTACAAACACCTCTACACAAATAAACTAGAAAATCTAGAAGAAATGGATAAATTCCTCGACACATACACGCTCCCAAGACTAAACCAGGAAGAAGTTGAATCCCTGAATAGACCAATAACAGGCTCTGAAATTGAGGCAATAATAGCCTACCAACCAAAAAAAGTCCAGGACCAGACGGATTCACAGCTGAATTCTACCAGAGGTACAAAGAGGAGCTGATACCATTCCTTCTGAAACTATTCCAATCAATAGAAAAAGAGGGAATCCTCCCTAACTCATTTTATGAGGCCAGCATCATCCTGATACCAAAGCCTGGCAGAGACACAACAAAAAAAGAGAATTTCAGACCAACATCCCTGATGAACGTTGATGTGAAAATCCTCAATAAAATACTGGCAAACTGAATCCAGCAGCATATCAAAAAGCTTATCCACCAATATCAAGTTGGCTTTATCCCTGGGATGCAAGGCTGGTTCAACATATGCAAATCAATAAACATAATCCATCACATAAACAGAACCAATGACAAAAACCACATCATAATCTCAATAGATGCAGAAAAGGCCTTTGACAAAATTCAACAGCCCTTCATTCTAAACACTCTCAATAAACTAGGTAATGATGGAACGTATCACAAAATAATAAGAGCTATTTATGACAAACCCACAGCCAGTATCATACTGAATGGGCAAAAACTGGAAGTATTCCCTTTGAAAACTGGCACAAGACAGGGATGCCCTCTCTCACCACTCCTATTCAACATAGCGTTGGAAGTGCTGGCCAGGGCAATCAGGCAAGAGAAAGAAATAAAGGGTATTCAATTAGAAAAAGAGGAAGTCAAATGGTCCCTATTTGCAGATGACATGATTGTATATTTAGAAAACCCCATCATCTCAGCCCAAAATCTCCTTAAGCTGATAAGCAACTTCAGCAAAGTCACAGGATACAAAATCAATGTGCAAAAATCACAAGCATTCTTATACACCAATAACAGACAGAGAGCCAAATCATGAGGGAACTCCCATACACAATTGCTTCAAAGAGAATAAAATCCAACTAGGAATTTGGGAATCCTAGGACTCCAACTTACAAAGGATGTGAAGGACCTCTTCAAGGAGAACTACAAACCACTGCTCAATGAAATAAAAGAGGACGCAAACAAATGGAAGAACATTCCATGCTCATGGATAGGAAGAATCAATATCGTGAAAATGGCCATACTGCCCAAGGTAGTTTATAGATTCAATGCCATCCCCATCAAGCTACCAATGACTTTCTTCACAGAATTGGAAGAAACTACTTTAAAGTTCATATGGAACCAAAAAAGAGCCCACATCGCCAAGTCAATCCTAAGCCAAAAGAACAAACCTGGAGGCATCACGCTACCTGACTTCAAACTGTACTACAAGGTCACAGTAACCAAAACAGCATGGTACTGGTACCAAAACAGAGATATAGACCAATGGAACAGAACAGAGCCCTCAGAAATAACACCACACATCTATAACCATCTGATCTTTGACAAACCTGACAAAAACAAGAAATGGGGAAAGGATTCCCTGTTTAATAAATGGTGCTGGGAAAACTGGCTAGCCATATGGAGAAAGCTGAAACTGGATCCCTTCCTTACACCTTATACAAAAATTAATTCAAGATGGATTAAAGACTTAAATGTTAGACCTATAACCATAAAAACCCTAGAAGAAAACCTAGGCAATACCATTCAGGACATAGGCATGGGCAAGAACTTCATGACTAAAACACCAAAAGCAATGGCAACAAAAGCCAAAATTGACAAATGGGATCTAATTAAACGAAAGAGCTTCTGCATAGCAAAAGAAACTACCATCAGAGTGAACAGGCAACCTACAGAATGGGAGAAAATTTTTACAATCTACCCATCTGACAAAGGGCTAATATCCAGAATCTACAAGGAGCTTAAACAAATTTACAAGAAAAATTCAAACAACCCCATCAAAAAGAGGGTGAAGGATATGAACAGACACTTCACAAAAGAAGACATTTATGCAGCCAACAGACACATGAAAAAATGCTCATCATCACTGGTCATCAGAGAAATGTGTATCAAAGCCAAAATGAGATACCATCTCACACCATTTAGAATGGCGATCATTAAAAAGTCAGGAAACAACAGGTGCTGGAGAGGATGTGGAGAAATAGGAATGCTTTTATACTGTTGGTGGGAGCCTAAACTAGTTCAACCATTGTGGAAGACAGTGTGGCAATTCCTGAAGGATTTAGGACTAGAAATACCATTTGACCCTGCGATCCCATTACTGGGTATATACCCAAAAGGTTATAAATCACGCTACTATAAAGACACATGCACATGTATGTTTATTGTGGCACTATTCACAATAGCAAAGACTTGGAACCAACCCAAATGTCTGTCAATGAGAGCCTCGATTAAGAAAATGTGGCACATATACACCACGGAATACTATGCAGCCATAAAAAAGGATGAGTTCATGTCCTTTGTAGCGACATGGATGAAGCTGGAAACCATCATTCTCAGCAAACTATCGCAAAGACAGAAAACCAAACACCACATGTTCTCACTCATAGGTGGGAACTGAACAATCAGAACACTTGGACACAGGGCGGGGAACATCACACACCGGGGCCTGTCGTTGGGTGGGAGCATGGGGGAGGGATAGCATTAGGAGAAATACCTAATGTAAATGATGAGTTAATAGGTGCAGCAAACCAACATGGCACATGTATACATATGCAATAAACCTGCATGTTTTGCACATGTACTCTAGAACTTAAAGTATAATAATAATATAATAATTAAAAAAATAAATAAAAATAAAAATAAAGAATTACTGGCCAGGCGTGGTGGCTCACGCCTGTAATCCCAGCACTTTGGGAGACTGAGGTGGGCGCATCACAAGGTCGGGACATCGAGACCATCCTGGCCAACATGGTGAAATCCTGTCTCTACTAAAAATACAAAAATTAGCTGGGTGTGGTGGTGGGTGCCTGTAGTCCCAGCTACTCGGGAAGCTGAGGCAGGAGAATTGCTTGAACCCAGGAGGCAAAGGTTTCAGTGAGCCGAGATTACACCACTGCACTCCAGCCTGGGTGACAGAGCAAGACTCTGTCTCAAAAAAAAAAATTACTATAAAGCTACAGTAATCAAAACAGTGTGGTTCTGGCAAAGGGATAGACAAATAGATCAATGGAGCAAAATGAGACCATAAGTATGCCCACACAATTAGGGGTCAATTGATTTTTGGCAAAGATGCAAAGGCAATTTAGTGGAGGAACAACAAATGATGTTGCAACAATGGTACATCAATATGCAAATGAGAAAACAAAACAAAAAGCCCTCAAGCTTAACCTCATACCTTATACAAAAATTAACTCAAAATAGACCATAGAAATAAAAATGTACAATGCACATTTATATGCAGAACCGTATTCTCTTATACCACTTGAATTTTTAAAGTAACAAAAGGGTAGTCGTATACATCTATATATGCTCATGAATGAGTTAATACTCTGGAAGGATACACTTGAAACCATTAGCAATTTCCTCGTGGTTGGGAAGAGAATGAATGACTTTACTTTACATTTTATCTGTTTCTGGGATGTTTCCTTCTATTAAAAAAGCATCTTTTTCTCTTATAGCAAGAAAGAAACATCTTAAAATTTTTAATTAACAAACAATAATAATAGTATACATTATACCTTTATGGGGTACAATATGATGTTTTAATTTTTTTTTAAATTTTAAATTTTTTAAATCAAGTGCTGGGCAACTGGGTCTGTCATACATTACTAGGGGAATAAAAAATGGTGCATCCACTCTACAAAATGGTTTGGTAGTTTCCTACAAAGTTAAACATAGACTTACCATGTGACTCAGCAATTCCATTCCTGAGTTTCTATCCTAGAGAAATGAAAACTTATGTCTGAACACCAATGTTTATACCTGCACTATTCATAATTGCCCCAAACTAGAAAGAATCCAAATGTCCTTCAATAAGTGAATACATGGATAAACTGTGGCACAACCACACAATGGAATACTACTCAGAATACAAAGCCCAAACTATTGATACACACAACAATTTGGATGACTCTTAAAGACATTATGTTGCATAAAAAAAGCCAGTCTCAAAAGACTGCATACTGCACTATATAATTTATATAACATTCTGAAAAAGCAAGACTATAAAGATATAGAACACATTTTGGGAGGCCGAGGCGGGTGGATCACGAGGTCAGAAGATTGAGACCATCCCGGCTAACATGGTGAAACCCCATCTCTAATAAAAATACAAAAAATATTAGCCAGGCATTGTGGCGGGCGCCTGTAGTCCCAGCTACTCGGGAGGCTGAGGCAGGAGAATGGCGTGAACCCGGGAGGTGGAGCTTGCAGTGAGCTGAGATCGTGCCACTGCACTCCAGCCTGGGCGAAAGAGTGAGACTCTGTCTCAAAAAAAAAAAAAAAAAAAAAAAAAAAAAAGATATAGAAATAGAACAGGTTGCCAGCATTTATGGGTGGGAGGAGGGATGACTATAAAGTGGTAGAATGGTAGAATGAGGAAGTTTTATGTTAAAATTATTATATGTCCTGATGTAGTAGTGATAACATGTCTCCATACATGTGTTAAAATTCATAAAACTGTACATCAAGATATTTAAAAATCAATTTTTCTGGTGATTTAAAATAATATTAAAAATATTTTAGGTTAAAATCCATTTTCAATGTTAAGTGATAAAAAGTCCACTGCTTTTCTTGTTACACCAGAAATTGAAAACACAAGTTATTTCCAGAGGCCAAACAGGTAAAATAACTTTAATAAGTTTTCCAGGTATAAGAAAATAGGGAATGGTAAAGACTGTGTTTGAATTATAGTGTGTGTCCTAACCGAAGACATTCAAAACCAATTAAAAACAAAGCAAGACTGTGTGTACACACACACATGCACACACACACACTCCGAAGCCCCCCACACTGTATGTTGTTTTTAGATTATTTTATGTAATCATATAACTTCAACTATCATGTGAATTTTCTTTTAATGACTGCTACCCAGATCTTACCTTGAAGTTCAAACGTATTATCCTCACATGCCTTCTGGATATCTCCAACTATATTTTTCATTGGTATTTAAAAGCTTAACATGACCAAAAATGAAGTAATCAAACTGTATGGCCATCTTTTGGGCCTGAGAAACAGTCCCATAGGCTATGCCCAGTCTGAGGCTGGTAAGCAACCATGGGTTCATGCCCCCAGCTGGAGAAACAACCCTGTAGCTCCATCCCCAGGGAGTCAGACTCTAAGTTGGCTGACCTGCCATGTGCACACCTCACCACTGACCTGAGAAACAGCCTGATGAGCTGTTTCTAAAAAAGCAAAGCCACACCAGTACTGCCAGTACAAACTCTCTTAGCCTAGACCAATGAGACCCTTGCAAACATCACTGGTGTGGATTACAGCTAAAGAAACTACATGGAGACTATATTACTGCATCCACCTAGAACCAACCCAACACACCCCACTGAACTGATCTATATGAATAAGATTATATCTTATTCAAGACCTCAAGACTCATCTATATGAATATATCTTTCCCTACAAAACCTACTCCATAAAATTGGAAGAGGTGACTTTTCCACCAGATGTGTACAAATTGACATAGGGACACATCAAACATGAAAAAGCATAGAAACATGACACCTCTAAGAGAACATAATAATTCTCCAGTAAGAGACCCCAATCATAAGGAAATATATAAAATGTCAGAAAAAAATTCAAAATAATAATCTTAAGAAACCTCAATGAGATATAAGAGAATACAGGTAGACAATACAAAAAATCAGGAAAATAATTCATGTCTTGAATGACAAATTCAACACAGCGATAGATATCATAAAAATGAACAAAACAGAAATCCCAGAGGTGAAGAATTCAATGAATAAAATTTAAAAAAAGACAATTGAGGGCTTCAACAACAGATAAGACCAAGCAGAAGAAAGGAGTTCAGAAGAACTTCTGAACTTAAAGACAGGTGTTTTCAAATAACAGAAGTAGACAAAAAAAAAAAAAAAAAAAAGAGAGAGAATAAAGAAAGCATACAGAATGTATGGGACAGTATTAAGCAAACAAATATTCACATTATTGACATTCCATAAAAAGAAGGGAGGGGAAAAGGTGTATAAGTATGTTTCATGAAATAATAGCTGAAAACTTCACAAGCCTTGGGAGATGGCCATCCTGAACCAGGAAACTCAAAGGTTGCCAAACAGATTAAACCTAAACAGATTCTCTGCAAGCCACATAATGTTCAAATTGTTGAAAGTTAAAGACAAAGCAATAATTCTAAAAACAGCAAGAGAAGAACATCAAGTCACATATAAAGGAAACCTCATTAGACTAATAGTGGCTTTCTCAGCAAAAAATCTTACAGGCCAGAAGAGGATAGGATGATATTTTCAAAATACTGGAAAAAGAAACCGCCAGGAAAGAATAATATACACAGCAAAGCTATCCTTCAGAAATGAAGAAGAAATAAAATCTTTGATAAACAAAAATTAAAGGAACACATCAACACTAGACCAGTATTAAAATAAATGCTCAAGGGAATTTGACTTCTAGAAATCAAAAGACAATAACCACCATTATGAAAACATGCAAAACTGCAAAACTCACTAGTAGAGATGACACACAGAGAAAACAATCAAACTTTATAACTACAGAAAACCACCCAACCACAAAAATAAACAATAAGAGAAGTAAAGAACAAAGGATATACAAAACAACCAGAAAAAAATCAATAAAATAACATAAGTCCTCATCTACCAATAATAACCTTGGATGTAAATGGATTAAATTCCCCACTTAAAAGATATAGACTGGCTGAAGGAATTTTTTAAAGACCCACCTGGATGCTACCTAAAAGAAACTCTCATCACCAGGAAGACACAGACTAAATGGGAAGAGTTGAAAAAATATATTTTAAACAGCTTGAGAAGGCAGAACAAGATAGCCAAATATAACCCTCCAGCAATCATCCTCCTACCGGAAAACCAAATTAAATGACTATCCATGCAAGAAAGCATCTTCATAAGAACCAAAAATCAGGTGAGCAATTATAGTACCTGTTTTTAAAATATCAAGAAAAGAGGCACTGCAAAAGATGTAAAATACAGTCTTACATTGCCTACACCACCCCTTCTCCATCCCCCAGCAGCACACGAAGAGAGAATTTGTGTGCTTGGGGAAGCAAGAAAGAAGTGATTGTGGGACTGAGTTCCCACACTGAGTTCCAATGCTGCCCTGTTACAGCAGAACACAACACAGAGCAGAATCCTTCCAGTGCCCATGGAGGGAGCATTTAAACTAGCCCCAGCCAAAAGGGAATTCTCTGCCCCAGCGATAAAAACCCAAGTTTTGGCTAGCTCCACCGCTGGCCAATTAAAGTACCCTTCGCTCCTCAATAGGTTTAAAAGGCAGTCAGGCTACAAGAACTGCAGCCCTTGAGCAATTTCAGGTGCTGCACTGTGCTCAGAGCCAGTGGAATGGGAGTGCATATGAACTAGTGAGACATTAGCTGTGGCAGCCAAGGGAGTGCTTGTGTCAACCCTCCCCCAACTCCAGGCAGTGCAACTCAGGGAGTGACTCCTGCTTCCATAAGGAGAGGGAAGAGCACAGAGGACTTTGTCTTGCAACATGGGTACCAGGAAAGCCACAGTTAAATAAAGCACAAAGCAGATTCCTGAAGCCCCTGATTCCAGGCCCTAGTTCCTGGATAGCATTTCTAGACCCACCCTGGGCCAGAAGGGAACCTACTGCACTGAAGAGAAAGACCCAGTCCTGGCAGGATTCACCACCTGTGGAATAATGAGCCCTTGGGCCTTGAATAAACATCAGTGTTAGCCAGGCAGTCTCGTCATGGTCCTTGGGCGAGACCCAGTACTATGTTGACTTCAGGTGTGATCCAGCGCGGTCTCAGCTGTGGTGGCCAGAGTATTGCTTGCATTACCCTTTCCCCAACTCCAGGCATACCAGCATGGAGAGAGAGAGAGAGATTCCTTCTGTTGGGGGAAACTGAAGGAACAGAACTAGAGACTGCCTGGGGAATTCTCCTGGATCTCGTCCAAGTGCACCAAGGCAGTAAGAGCCTGCAAAAGTTGCAGCATTGCTGGGGTTAGGGAGCCCCCTAGTGCAGATATGGTTGCAATGACCAAAGACTTAGATCACAACCCTTTGAATTCCTGGAAAGCCTTCTCAAGAAGGACAACTACATACAAGGCCAGACTGTGAAGACTAGAATAAACACCTAATTGATGAATATTCACAAGCATCAAGAACATGTAGGAAAACATGACCTCACCAAACAAACTAAATAATGCACCAGTGACAAATCCCAGAATAACAGAGCTATGTGACATTTCAGCAAAGGATTCAAAATAGCTGCTTTTTTTTGGCAGGCGGGGGGGGGGGGGGGTGTATCGCTCTGCCGCCTAGGCTGGAGTACAGTGGTGTGATAATAGTTCACTGTAGTCTCGAACTCCTGGGCTCAAATGATCCTCCCACCTCACCCTCCCGAGTAGCTGAGACTAGAGGTACACACCACCATGCCTGGCTAACATTTTTTTAAAATTTTGTAGACATAGGGTCTTGCTATGTTGCCCAGACTGGCCTCAAACTCCAGTTCTCAGGCAACCTTCCCATTTTGGCCTCCCATAGCACTGGGATTATAAGCATGAGTCACTGCATCCAGCTCAAAATAACTGTTTTGAGGAAATTCAACAAACTTCAAGGTAACACAGAGAAGGAATTCAGAATCCTATCAAAGAAATTTAACAAAGAGATTGAAATAATTTTTGAAAATCAAGCAAAAGTTCTAGAGCATAAATATTCAATTGATACACTGAAAAATGCACCAGAGTCTCTCCACAGCAGAATTGATCAAGCAGAAGAAAGAATTTGTAAGCTCAAACAGAGGCTATAAGAAAACACAGAGAAGAAAAAAAAAAACAATAAAAAAAGTGAAGCATGGCTACAAGATGTAGAAAATAGCCTCAAAAGGGCAAATTTAAGATATACTTGTCTTAGAGAGGAGGTAGAGAGAGAAACTGGGGTAAAAAGTTAATTCAAAGAAATAATAACAAAGAGCATTCCAAACCTAGAGAAAGATATCAGTGTTCAGGTACAAGAAGGTCATATAAAACCAGGCAGGGTTAAACTAAATGAGACAACCTCTAGGCATTTAGTAATTAAGCTCCCAAAGGTCAAAGATGAAAACCTAATCCTAAAAGCAGCAATAGAAAAGAAACAAATATAGCATAAAGAAGTAGCAATATGTCTGGCAGCAGATGTCTCAGTGGAAACCTTGCAGGCTACAAGAGACTGCCATGACATATTCAAAGTGCTGAAGGAAAAAAACTTTTATCCTAGAATATTATATCCAGCAAAAATATCCTTCAAACATAAAGGAGAAATGAAGACTTTCTTGGACCAAAAAAAAAAGCTGAGGGAATTCATCAAGTACACACATGTGCTACAAAAAAAATGCTAAAGAGAGTTCTTCAATCTTAAAGAAAAGGATCCTAATAAGCAATAAGAAGTCATATGAACATACAAAACTCACTGGTAGTAGTAAGTACGCAGACAAATATAGAATAATCTAACACTGTAATGGTGTGTAAACCACTCACATCTTGAGTAGGAAGACTAAAAGACAAATCTATAAAAATAATAACTACAACAATGTTTTAAGAGATAGTATTAAAAGTCATAACTATAAACAACAAAAATTAAAAATCTGGGAGGGGATGGTGTTAAAGTGTATAGTTTTTATTAGTGTTCACTTTCCTTCTTTGTTTATTTGTTGTGCTTTTCTGTAATCACAGTTTAGTTGTCATCAGTTTAAAATGATTGGTTATAAGATGTTATTTCAAGACTCATGGTACCTCAAACCAAAAAATCTACAGATACACAATAAATAAAAAGCAAGAAATTAAAACCTACTACCAGAGAAAATCTCTTTTACACAAAGAAGGAAGAAAGGAAGGAAGAAAGGAGAAGGAGAAACAGAAGAAGGAGAAGGAGAAGGGGAAGGGGAAGGAGAAGGAGAAGGGGAAGGAGAAGGAGAAGGGGAAGGGGAAGGAGAAGGAGAAGGGGAAGGGGAAGGGGAAGGAGAAGGGGAAGGGGAAGGAGAAGGGGAAGGGGAAGGAGAAGGAGGGGAAGGGGAAGAGGAAGGGGAAAAGAGAGGGAGGGAGGGAGGGGATGGAGGGAGGGGGGGAGGGAGAGAGGAACACTAAACAGCCAGAAAGCAAAAAACAAAATAGCAATAGTAAGTCTTTACCTATCAATAACATTGAATGTAAATGAACTAAAATCTTGAATGAATTTTTTAAAAGACCCAACTATATGGTACCTACAAGAAACTCATTTTACCTGTATAGATACACACAGACTGAAAATAAAGGGCTGGAAAAAGATATTCTATGAAAATAAAAACCAAAAAAGGAGCACAAATACCTACACTTTTTATCAGATAAAATAGATTTCAAGACAAAAACTATAAAAACAGACTAAAAAGTCATTATATAATGATAAACAGGTCACTTCAGCAAGAGAATATAATAACTGTAAATATATATATGCACCCAACACTGGCGCACTCAGACACAGAAAGCAAATTTTATTAGAGTTTTAAGAGAGAGATAGACTCCTCCAATACAATAATAGCTGGAGACCTTAACACACAGCTTTCAGCATTGGGCAGATCATCCAGATAGAAAATCAGCAAAGAAATATTGAACTTAATCTGCATAATAAATCAAAAGGATCTCATAAATCTTTACACAACGTTTTATCCAAGAGCTGCAGAATACACTTTCTTCTGAGAACATGGATCATTCTCAAGGACGGACCTATGTTAAGCCACAAAACAAGTCTTAAAAACCTCAGTAAAACTAAGATAGTATCAAGTGTCTGACCACAATAAAATAAAACTAGACATCAATAACAAGAACTTTAGGAACCATGCAAACACATGGAAATAAAACAATATGCTCTTAAATTACCAGTGGATCAATGAAGAAGTTAGTAATGAAATTTTAAAATGTATTGAAGCAAATGAAAATGCAAACATAACAAACCAAAATCTATGGGACACAGAGAAAGCAGTACTAAAAGGAAAGTTTATAGCAATAAGTCCTACATCAAATAAGTAGAAAAACGACAAATAGCCAATTTTAAAATGCATCTTAAAGAATCATAAAAGCAAGAGCAAATCATATGCAAAATATGTAGAAGAAAGGAAATCATAATAATCAGAGCAAAAATAAATGAAATTGAAACCAAAAAGCAATACAAAAGATCAACAAAACAAAAAGCTGGCTTTTTTACAAAAATAAACAAAATTGACAAAACTTTAGCCAGATTAAGGAAAAGAGATAAGATTCAAATAAATAAAATAAGAAATTAAAAAGGAGACACTATAACTGATACTGTAGTAATTCAAAGGATCATTAGAGACTATTTTGAGCAATTATATGCCAATAAATTGAAAAACCTAGAAGAAATTGATAAATTCCTACACACATACAACCTAGCAAGATGGAACCATGAAGAAATCCAGAACCTGAATAGAGCAATAACAAGTAATGAGATCAAAGCCATAATAAAACGTCTCTCATCAAAGAAAAGCTCAGGACCCAATGGCTTAACTGTTGGATTCTACCAAACATTTAAAGAAGAACTAATACCAAACATAATCAAACTATTCCAAAAAATTGAGGAGGAGAGATTACTTTCAAACTCATGCTATGAGGCCGGTATTACCCTGATACCAAAACTAAAGACACAACCAAAAAAGAAAACTACATGCCAGTATATCTCTGATGAACATAGATGCACATGTCCTCAACAAAATCTTAGTAAAACAAATTCAACAACACATTAAAAAGATTATTCACTATAACAAAGTGGGATCAACCCAGGGGTAAAGAATGGTTCAACATATGCAAATCAATCAGTGTGATACATTATATCAACAGAATGAAGAACAAAAACCATATGATCTTTTCAACTGATGCTGGAAAAGTATTTGATAAAATTCAACATCCCTTCATGATAAAAACTCTCAGGAGATCGAGACCACCCTGGCTAACACGGTGAAACCCCGTCTCTACTAAAAAAATACAAAAAAATTAGCCGGGCTTGGTGGCAGGCGCCTGTAGTCCCAGCTACTCCGAAGGCTGAGGCAGGAGAATGGCGTGAACCCGGGAGGCGGAGCTTTCAGTGAGCCGAGATCGCGCCACTGCACTCCAGCCTGAGCGACAGAGCGAAACTCCGTCAAAAAAAAAAAGTCAGTAGCATTTCCATATACTAACTGTAAATGATATACAAAAGAAATCAAGAAAATAATCCCATCTATAATAGCTACAAATAAAATAAAATAAAATACCTAGGGATATACTTAACCAAAGAAGTGAAGGAAATCTACAATTAAAACTATAAAACATTGATAAAAGAAATTGAAGAGAACAAAAATTGTAATATATCCCATGCTCATAGACTAGAAAAATCAATATTGTTAAAATGTCCATACTACCCAAAGCAATCTACAAATTCAAGGCAATCCCTATGAAAATACCAATGACATTCTTCACAGAAATAGAAAAAAAATTCTAAAATTTATATGGAGCCACAAAAGACCTAGACTAGCCAAAATCATCCTAAGGAAAAAGAGCAAAACTGGAGGAATCACATTACCAGACTTCAAATTATACTACAGAGATTTAGTTACCAAAACAACATGGTGCTGGCATAAAAACAGATACATAGACCAATGGAACAGAATGCAGAACCCAGAACTTAATCCACACATTTACAGTAAGCTCCGTTTTAACAAAAGTGTCAAGAACGTATATGGGGGGAAAGACAGTCTCTTGAACAAATGGTGCTGGGAAAACTAGATATCTCTATGTAGAAGAAAGAAACTAGACCCTTATCTTTTGCCACATATAAAAATCAAATCAAAATGGATTAAAGACTTAATTCTAAGCCCTGCAATTATGGAACTAGTAAAAGAAAACATTGAGGAAACCTACCAGGACATAGATCTGGGCAAAGATTTCTTGAGTAATACCTTAGAAGCACAGGCAACCAAAGCAAAAATAGACAAGTGGGATTACATCAAGCGAAAATGCTTCTTCACAGCCAAGGAAACAGTCAACAAAGTGAAGAGAAACCCACAGAATGGGAGAAAGTATTTGCAAGTAACCTATCTGACAAAGGAGTAATAACTAGACTACATAAAGAGCTCAAACAACTCAATAGGAAAAAATCTAATAATCCAGCTTCAAAATGGGCAAATGATCTGAATAGACAAGTCTCAAAAGAAGGTATACAAATGGCTAAGAAGTATATGAAAAAAATGCTCAATTTCGTCAATAATCAGAGAAATCCTAATCAAAACCACAATGAGATATCATCTCACCCAGTTAAAATGCCTTTTTTCCAAAAGACAGGCAGTAACAAATGTTGGCAAGGATGTGAAGAAAGTGAAACCCACATACACTGTTGGCAGGGATGTAAATTAGGACAGCCACTATTGAGAACAATATGGAGGTTTCTCAGAAAAACTTAAAATAGAACTACCATATGATCCAGCATTTCCACTGCTAAGTATATATCTAAAAAGAGGTAATCAGGACATTGAAGAGATATCTACACTCCCATATTCATTGCAGCCCTATTCACAATAGGTAAGATTTGGAATCAACCTAAGTGTACATATATGAATAAAATGGACAAAGAAAGTGCAGTACATATATGCAAAATAGAATATTATTCAGCTGTGAAAAAGAATAAAATCCTGTCATTTGCAACAACATGTATGGAACTGGAAGACATTATGTTAAGTGAAATAAGCCAGGCACAGAAAGACTAATTTCACAAGTTCTCACTCACATGTAGCTAAAAATTAAAACAATTGAACTCGTAGACACAGAGAGTAGAATAATGATTATCAGAGGCTGGGAAGGGTAGTGGAGGGGAAATGAGGATGGTTAATGGGTGCACAAAAATAGATAGAATGAATAACATCTAATATTTGATAGCTCAACAGGGTGATTATAGTCAAAAATAATTTACTCTATATTTTAAAATAATAAAAAGAGTGAGATTGGAATGTTCCTAACACAAATAAATGATCAGTGCTTGGGGTGATGGATATTCCAACTACCCTGGTATGATTATTATACATTATATGCCTATTTCAGAACATCACATGTACCCCATGAATATTTATGTCTATTATACCCAAAATAACTAAAATGTAAACATTTTAATAAAAAAGATATTTCACATAAATGAAAATGAAAAGCAAGCAGTAGTAGCTATACTTTTATCAGACAAGTAAATATCAAGTCAAAGATGAAAAAGAGACAAAGAAGAACATTAGATCATAAGCAGATCAATTTAGCAAGAGAATATAACAACTAAACATATATGCACCAAACACTGGACCACCCAGATATATAAAGCATACCTTACTAGATCTAAAGGGAGAGATAGATTCCAATATAATAATACACCCCACTCTCAACATTGGACAGATTATCTAGACTGAAAATCAACAAAGAGTAATAGGATTTAAACTGGACCATATATCAAATGGACATAACAAGCATTTACAGAGCATTTCTTTCAACAACTGCAGAATTCACATTGTTTTGTTAGCATATGGAACATTCCCCAGGCTTGAAGATATGTTAGGACAAAAAACAAGTATGAGAAAAAAATTTTTAATCAAAATTATACCAAGTATCTTGTCTGACCACATGTAATAAAATGAAATCAATAACAAGAGGAACATTTGAAAATATACAAACACATGGAAATTAAACAACAGGCTCTTGAACAACCAATGGGAGGAGGAAGAAATTAAGAATAAAAATTTAAAATTCCTTGAAACAAATGAAATTAGAAACACATACCAAAACCAATGGACAGCAAAAACAGTTTTAAGATGCACATTTATAGCAATAATAACCTACCTCAAAAAAACTAAAAACAACTTAGCAATGTATCTCAAGGAACCAGAAAATCAAAACACAAAAACTCAGAATTAGTGAAAGGAAAGAAACAATAAAGATCAGATTATAAATAAACAAAACTGAGACTAAAAAACAATACAAAATATCAACAAAATGAAAAGTTTTTTTTAAAGAGAGAAACAAAATCAACAAAACATTAGCCTGACTAAGAATAAAAGAGAGAAGACCCAAATAAATAACACATAACACAGAAATACAAAAGATCATCATAGACTACTATGAACTACTACTACGAACTACTACTACTAGGCTAAGAAATAGGAAAACCTAGAAGAAAATTGATTGATTATTCTTGGGTACATACAACCTACAAGGATGTGAATCAAGAAGAAATAGAAAACCTGAACAGACCAATAACAAGTTATGAGATTGAATCAGTAATAAGCCTCTCAACAAAGAAAAATTCAGAAGCGAATGACTTCACCACTGAATTGCACCAAATCTTTAAAGAAGAATTAATACCAATTCTTTCAAAGTATTCTAAAAATTGAAATAGAGGACACTGTTTCTAACTCATTCTACAAGGCCAGTGTAACCAAAAACCAGACAAGGACACAGTAAAAACAAAAAACTACAGGCCAATATCCTCGATGAACATAGATTTTTAAATCCTCAACAGAATACTAATAAACTGAATCCAACAATACATCAAAAAGATAATACACTGTAATCCCAGCACTTTGAGAGGCCGAGGCAGGTGGATTGCTTGAGCCCAGGAGTTTGAGACTAGCCTGGACAACATGGCAAAACCTCCTCTCTACTAAAATATAAAAATTAGCTGGGCATGGTGGTGCACACCTGTAATCTCAGCTACTTCGGAGGCTGAGGCATGAGAATCATTTGAACATGGGAGGTGGAGGTTGCAGTGAGCCAAGATCGCACCACTGCACTCCAGCCTGGGTGACAGGGCGAGACTCTGTCTCAAAAAAAAAAATGCATTCTAGAAAGTGGAGGTAACTGAATGTAAAATTCTCACAGCAATTTAATAGAACAGTCCCAGATGGTTAGCTGAGGCTAATACCTAAAGAGGACGAAAGCCTTGTCTGTGGGGAATTTTGGATGATACCTGGAGAAATATTATGCTGTGCATAAACCAAATTGAATTGCTTTCATGAGTGTTGTAAAGTTTCATTTAATAAAGTTTTTTTCTACATGCATTTGAATTTCACAGCAAGAGTGGCAGAGAATACCTAAACACAGAAGAAAGCATTCATTCAAGACATCTAACTCCTTGATATAATGCATACATTTCAAAGTGATTACACTATCATTACATCTAGGGCTTTCTGTAAGTACAAGGTGGTGGTTATGGAAAGCACTGCCCCCAGTATCAACAACTAGAAAGCATCCACCACCCTCTATGTGTGTTCTCTTTTTGTATTTTTTCTTCATTTTTTTAACTTTGCTGTTGCTAATTTTTAACAAAACAGGTAAAAACAAAATTGTAATCATTGAACATAGCACTCTGACAATCAAGACACTTAAAACCTTGAATCTTCTGGGGCAAAGAAAGCACTGTGCAACATTTAGAACTCTAAATAACATACAAGGTCGTCACAAATTTTCCTCGCTTAAAGAGTTCCACAACTTTTCTGATCAGGTCATCATAGGAGGTCTGACTTAAGTTTGTTTCAAAGCTAACATAAGAAGATTCTGGTTCTGGAGTGATGTGAATAATAAGTTTTGTCTGATTTCATTCCATTCATCAAATGCTCAAAAGGATTAAATATTGTGTCATCAGTGACAGAACCTGGAATCAGGTCACAAATTCCACTCTCATAAGTGACATTCTTTGCAGTAACACCATCTTTCATGTAGAACTGGTCCGTAACTGCTGGGTCAAGTTCACTTCATCAGAATTTCCAGGGTTTGATCTGGCTGACTGATTACCCAACTCTCTGGGAACTCCAGCGTATATAAGTACTAACAGTCAGAATTCATGTATCACATACAATATGCTGCTCCATTTGGGAAAACTACATTAAGAAACTCTATGTCTTCCTGGAAATTCTGGTTAGGGTACCCTTGGTGAAAAGGCTTAATGAAATTCTTATGAGAATAAAAGAAGTTTTGAATAGAGTCAAACCCACTGTAATCCCCAGCAAGCTTCGGCAGGGGAACCAGTGCTTTCAGCAAGAGGTTGGTACCACATGTCTTCAAAATGAAACGTCTCTTGGAGACAAATATGCTACTCTCACTGAGTACATAAGCTTCCTGCTTGTCAGTTTTTGTCACACATATGATTGAACATTACACATCCTTCAAAAATATGTCCCACTCAGATCTTGGAATACCGCTAAGATCCCCACATCCTTCGTTTGTATCAGGCTGCTACCATGAGAACCAAACCTTCAGCAGCTTCTTGGTCCCTTCAAAAAATTTTGCAGCTTCCATCACCATGAGACTAGCAAACAACCAATAGCCACAGAAAATCAACTAAATTAAAACTTTTCTCCTGCTGCTGCCACTGCTGCTGCAGCTTGTTCTAGCTGTGTTACTAAAGTTCGGGTTCCTTTCTTTGCTATAATTTTGTGATTGAAAGTTCAATGTGAGTCCGTCGGAAATAAAGGCAGATACAGTTCAGTCTCTTGTATTCCACTGCTTCCCCATTAGAGAGAGTAGAGCAAGTGCCAGCTAATGTCACCAGTGAAAGCCTAAACCTCTTTTCTTTATAAATTACCCAGTCTCAAGTGTTTCTTTATGGCAATGCAAGAACAGCCTAACACAGTATTACATAATAATAAAGGATGCAATACAAGAAGAAGATTTAACTATTCTAAATATATATGCACCCAGCATTGAGCACCCATATTCATAAAACAAGTTCTTCTTGGCCTATGAAAAGACTTAGACAACCACACAATCATAGTGGGTTCAACACCCCCCTGACAGTGTTAGACAGATCACCAACGCAGAAAACTAACAAAGAAACTGGACTTAAACTCAACCCTTGACTAATTGGAACTAATAGATATATACAGAACACTCCACCCAACAACCACAGAATATACATTCTTCTCATCTGCACATAGA
The DNA here is from genome assembly GCF_029281585.2 of Gorilla gorilla gorilla. NCBI lineage: Eukaryota > Metazoa > Chordata > Mammalia > Primates > Hominidae > Gorilla > Gorilla gorilla. Next base: position 167,420,542 of record NC_073247.2, read on the forward strand.
ACGTATTCTAAGATCAACCACATGTTCAGTCATAAAGCAAGTCTCAATAAATTAAAAAAAATAAAACTGTGCCAAGCACACTCTCAGACCACAGTGCAATAAAAATAGAAATCAATATAAAGCAGATCTCTAAAAACTACACAAATGCATGAAAATTAAACAACTTGCTCCTGAATGGCTCCTGAGTGAACATCAAAATTAAGGCAAAAAATTCTTTGAAATTAATGAAAATAGGGACATAACTTACCAAAATCTCTGGCATGCGGCTAAAGCTATGTTAAGAGAAAATGTTATAGCCCTAAACACCTTCATCAAGAAGTTAGGATGGGCCAGGTGTGGTGGCTCACGCCTGTAATCCCAGCACTTTGGGAGGCTGAGTGGGCGGATTACTTGAGGTCAGGAGTTGGAGACCAGCCTGACCAACATGTTGAAACCCAGTCTGTGCTAAAAATACAAAAATTAGCCATGCGTGGTAGCGCATGCCTGTAATCCCAACTACCAGGGAGGCTGAGGCAGGAGAATTGCTTGAATCCAGTGGGTGGAGGTAGCAGTGAGCAGAGATGGTGCCACTGCCCTCTAGCCTGGGCAACAGAGCCAGACTCCATCTCAAAAAAAAAAAAAAAAAAAAGAAGAAGGAGAAGAAGGAGGAGGAGGAGGAGGAGAAGGAGAAGGAGAAGGAGTTAGAATGATCTTGTGGTAGGCTGTTCTTGCATTGCTATAAAGGAATACCCGAGACTGGGTAATTTATAAGAAAACAGGTCTAAGTAGCTCACAGTTTTGCAGGCTGTATAAGAAGTATAGAACTGGAATCTGCTTCTGGGGAAGACTCAGGAAACTTCCAATCATTGTGGAAGGGAAAGGGGGAGCAGGCAGGTCACATGGTGGGAGTAGAAGCAAGAGATGGAGTGAGTGAGGAGGTGCTACATCTCATGAGAATTCATTCACTATTGTGAGGACAGCACCAAGCCATGAGAGATCCATCCCCATTACCCAAACACCTCCCACCAGGCCCCACCTCCAACATTGGAAATTACAATTCAACATGAGATTTGGTGAGGACACATGTTCAAACTATGTCAGATCTCAAATTAACAATCTAATTTTATACCTAAAGAAACTAAGACAAAAAAAGAACAAATAAACCCCAAAGCTAGCAGAAGAAAAGAAATAAATTAGAGAACTTAAACTGAGATGCAAAAATCCATACAAAAAATCCATAAAACAAATAATTGGCTCAAAAAAATAAATAAGATTGATAGACTGCTAGCTAGATTAATAAAGAAAAAAGAAAATTCACATAAATACAATCAGAAATGACAAAGATGACATTACATCTGATCTCACAGAAATACACAAGATCCTCAGAGAATACTATGAACAACTCTATGTATTCAAATTAGAAAATCTAGAGGAAATGGATAAATTCCTGGAAACACACAGTCTTCCAAGGTTGAATCAGGAAGTTATTAAAACCCTGAATAGACCAATATCAAACTTGGAAATTGAATCAGTAATAAAAACCTATCAACCAATAAAAGCCCTGGACCAAATGGATTCACAGCCAAATTCTACCAGATATGTAAAGAAGAACTGGTATCAATACTACTGAAACTGTTCCAAAAAAATAGAGGAAGAGAGATAACTTCCTAACTCACTCTACGAGGTCAGCATCAGCCTAATACCAAAATCTGGCAGACATGTTGAAGAAAGAAATCTTCAGGCCAACATCCCTGATGAAAACAGATGCAAAAATCTTCAACAAAGCACTAGCAAACCAAATCCAGCAGCACATCAAAAAGTTAATTCATCATGATTGATTAGGCTTTGTTCCTGGGATGCAAGGTTGGCTCAACATATGCAAATCAATAAATGTGATTCACTATGTAAATAGAGTTAAAAGCCAAAGCCATATGATCATCTCAAAGACACAGAAAGTTTTTGATAAAATACAACATCCCTTCATGATTTAAGAAAAAAAAAACCTCAACAGGCTAGGCATTTAAAAAACATACCTCAAATTAATCAGAGCCATATATGACAAACCCACAGCCAATATCATGCTAAACAGTCAAAAGCAGGAACTATTCCCCTTGAGAAGTGGAACAAGACAAGGATGTCCACTCTCACCACTTCTATTCAACATAGTTCTGAAAATCTTAGCCAGAGCAATTAGGCAAGAGAAAGAAATCAAAGGCATCCAAATAAGAAAAGGAGTCAAATTATCTCTCTTCACTGACAATATGATTCTATACTTAGAAAACCGTAAAGACTCTGCCAAAAAGCTACTAGAACTGATACATGATTTTAGCAAGGTTTCAGAATACAAAATAAATGTGCAAACTCAGTAGCATTTCTATAAACCAATAACGCCCAGGCTGACAGTAAAACCAAAAGCACAATCCCATTTACAACACCCACAAATAAAATGAAATACCAAGGAATACAGCTAACCAAGGAGGTGAAAGATCTTTACAAGGAGAACTACAAACCACTGCTGAAATAAATCAGAAATGACACAAATAAGTGTAAAAACATTCCATGCTCATGGATTGGAAGAATCAATATTGTTAAAATGACCATACTGCCCAAAGCAATTTACAGATTCAACACTATTCCTATCAAACTATTGACATCATTATTCACAGAATTAGGGGAAAAAACTATTCTAAAATTTATATGGAACTAAAAAAGAGCATGGATAGCCAAAGCAATCTGAAGCAAAAAGAACAGCACACTACCCAACTTTATGCTACAGGGCTACAGTAACCAAAACACCATGGTACTGGCACAAAAACAGACACATAAAACAATGGAGCAGAACAGAAAACTCATAAATAAAGCCACACTCCTACAACCACCAGATCTTCAAAAAGGCCAACAAAAATAAGCAATGGAGAAAGGGCTCCCTATTAAATAAATGGTGCTGGGATAACAGGCTACCCATCTGCAGAAGAATGAAAACTATACCCTTACCTTTCATCATATTCAAAAAATAACTCAAGGGATTAAACATTTAAATGTAAGACCTCAAAGTATAAAAATCCTAGAAAACCTAGGAAATACCCTTCTCAACATCTGCCTTGGCAAAGAATTTATGGCTGATATGGTTCAGCCATGTCCCCACCCAAATCTCACCTTGAATTATAATAATCCCCACATGTCAAAGGCAGGGCCAGGTGGAAATAATTGAATCATGGGGCAGTTTCCTCTATACTGTTCTTGTGGTAGTGAATAAGTCTCACAAGATCTGATGCTTTTATAAATGGGAATTCCCCTGCACAAGCTATCTTGCCTGCCACCATGTAAGATGTGACTTTGCTCTTCATTCACCTTCTGCCATGATTGTGAGGCCTCCCTAGCCATGTAGAATTGTGAGTAAATTAAACCTCTTTCCTTTATAAATTACCTAGTCTCAGGTATGTCTTTATTAGCATGAGAATAGACTGATACAGTAAATTGGTACTGGTAGAGTGGAATGCAGCTGTAAAGATACATGAAAACGTGAAAGTGACTTTGGAACCAGGTGACAGGCAGAGATTGGAACAGTTTGGAAGGCTCAGAATAAGGTAGAAAAATGTGGGAAAGTTTATAACTTCCTAGAGACTGGGACGGCTCAGAAGAAGGCAGAAAGATGTAGGAAAGTTTGCAACTTCCTAGAGACTTGTTGAATGGCTCTGACCAAAATGCTGATAGTGATATGGACAATAAAGCCCAGGCTGAGGTGGTCTCAGATGGAGACAAGGAACTCATTGGGAACTGGAGCAAAGGTGATTCTTGCTATGTTTTAGCAAAGAGCTTCGCGGCACTTTGTCCCTGCCCTAGAGATCTGTGGAACTTTCAACCTGAATGAGATGATTTAGGGTATCTGGTGGAAGAAATTTCTAAGCAGCAAAGCATTCAAGAGGTGACTTGGGTGCTGTTAAAAGCATTCAGTTTTATGCATTCACAAAGATATGGTTTGGAATAGGAACATATGTTTAAAGGGGAAGCAGAGCATAAAAGTTTGGAAAATTTGCAGCTAGAAGATCCGATAGAAAAGAAAAACACATTTTCTGAGGAGAAATTCAAGCCAGCTGCAGAAATTTGCATAAGTAACAAGGAGCCAAATGTTAATCACCAACACAGTGGGGAAAATGTCTCCAGGGCATATCAGAGGTCTTCACAGCAGTCCCTCCCATCACAGGCCTGGAGACCTAGGAGAAAAAATGATTTAATGGGCAGGGCCCAGGGCCTTGCTGCTTTGTGCAGTCTCGGGACTTGGTGCCCTGAATCCCAGCCATGGCTAAAAGGGGCCAATGTAGAGCTTAGGCCATTGCTTCAGAGGATGCAAGCCCCAAGTCTTGGTGGCTTCCATGTGGTGTTGGGCCTGTGGGTGAACAAAAGTCAAGTATAGAGGTTTGGGAACCCCTACCTAGATTTTAGAGGATGTATGGAAACATCTGGAAGTCCAAGCAGAAGTCTGCTGTAGGGACAGAGCCCTCATAGAGAACCTCTGTTAGGGCAGTGTGGGAGGGAAATGTAGGGGTGGAGCCCCCAACACAGAGTTTCCACTGGGGCACTGCCTAGTAGAACTGTGAGAAGAGGGCCACCATCCTCCAGACCCCAGAATGGTAGATTCACTGACAGCTTGCACCAGGTGCCTGGAAAAGCTGCAGACACTCAGTGCAAGTCCATGAAAGCAGCTGGGAGGGAGGCTGTACCCTGCAAAGCCACAGGGGCAGAACTGCCCAAGGCCGTGGGAGCCCATCTCTTGCATCAGCATGACCTGGATGTGAGACATGGTGTCAAGAGTGATCATTTCAGGGCTCTGAGATTTGACTTCCCCATTGGATTTAGGACTTGCATGGGGCCTGTAGCCCCTTCGTTTTGGCCAATTTCTCCCATTTGGAATGGGTATTTACACAATACCCATACCTCCATTATATCCAGGATGTAACTAACTTGCTTTTGATTTTAAAGGCTCATAGGTGGAAGGGACTTGACTTGTCTCAAATGAGACTTTGGACTGTGGACTTTTGAGTTGATGCTGAAATGAGTTAAGACTTTGGGGGCTGTTGGGAAAGCATGATTGGTTTTGAATTGTGAAGATATGAGGTTTTGGAGGGACCAGGAGTGGAATGATATGGTTTGGCTGTGTCCCCACCCAAATCTCACCTTGATTTGTAATAACCCCCATGTGTCAAGGGTGGGGCCAGGTGGAGATAATTGAATCATGGGGGAAGTTTCCCCAATACTGTTCTCATGGTAGTGAATAAGTCTCAGGAGATCTGATGGTTTTATAATTGGGAGTTCCCTTGCACAAGCTCTCTTGCCTGCTACTATGTAAGACGTGACTTTGCTCCTCATTCACCTTCCACCATGATTGTGAGGCCTCCCCAGCCATGTGGGACTATGAGTCAATTAAACCTCTTTCATTTATAAATTACCCAGTCTCAGGTATGTCTTTATCAGCAGCATGAGAACAGACTAATACAATGGCTAAGTGCCCAAAAGCAATTGCAACAAAAACAAAAAATTGAAAAATGGGACCTAATTAATAAAGAGATTCTGCACAGCAAAAGAAATCATCAACAGAGTAAACAGACAACCTACAGAATGGGAGAAAATATTCACAGACTATATATCCAACAAAGGTCTAATATCCAGAATATACAAGGAATTGAAACAAATCAACAAGCAAAAAACAATCCCATTTTTTTAAATGAGCATTTCTCTAATGATCAGTGATGTTGAGCTTTTCTCATATGTTTGTTGGCTGCATGAATGTCTTCTTTTGGAACGTGTCTGTTCATGTCCTTTGCCCACTTTTTCATGGGGTTGTTTGTTTTTCTTGTAAATTTGTTTAAGTGCCTTGTAGACTCTAGATATTAGACCTTTGTCAGATAACTGGACTGCAAAAATTTTCTCCCATTCTGTAGGTTTTCTGTTCACTTTGATTATAGTTTCTTCTGCTGTGCAAATGCTCTTCAGTTTAATTAGATCTCATTTGTCAGTTTTTGCTTTTGCTGCAATTGCTTTTGGTGGTTTCATCATGAAATCTTTGCTCGTGCCTATGTCCTGAGTGGTACTGCCTAGATTTTCTTCTAGGGTTTTTACAGTTTGAGGCTTTACATTTAAGTCTTTAATCCATCCTGAGTTAATTTTTGTATAAGGTGTAATCAAAATCACAATGAGATACCATCTCACACCAATCAGAATGGCAATTATTAAAAAGTCAAGAAACAACAGATGCTGGCAAGGTTGTGAAGGAAAAGGAACAGTTTTTTACACTGTTGGCAGGAATGTAAATTAGTTCAACCATTGTGGAAGATAACGTAGTGATTCCTCAAAGAGATAAAGACAGAAACACCATTTGACCCAGCAATCCCATTACTGGGTATATACCCAAAGGAATATAAATCATTCCATTATAAAGATAACTGTATGCGTATGTTGATTGAAGCGCTCTTCACAATAGCAAAGATATGGAGTCAACCTAAATGCCTATCAATGATAGACTGGATAAAGAAAATGTGGTACATATATACCATGGAATACTATGCAGCCATAAAAAGTAAAAAAGAGCATGTCCTTTGCAGGGACATGGATGGACTGGAAGCCATTATCCTCAGCAAACTAATGCAGGAACAGAAAACAAAATACCAGAAGTTCTTGTTTATAAGTGTGAGCTAAATGGTGAGAACACATGGACACATAAAGGGGAACAACACACATTGGGGCCTTTTGGAGGGTGGAGGGTTGGAGTGCATCAGGAAGAATAGCTAATGGATGCTGGGCTTAATACCTAGGTGATGGGTTGATTTGTGCAGCAAACCACCATGGCACACATTTACCTATGTAACAAACCTGCACATCCTGCACATGTACCCTGGAACTTAAAATAAAAGTTGATGGAAAAAATGGGCAAAGGACATGAACAGACAATTCTCAAAAGAACACATACATACAGCCAATAAGCATAGGGAAAAAGCTCAATATCACTGATTATCAGAGAAATGCAAAGCAAAACCACAACAATATAGCATCTCACACGAGTCAGAATGACTATTAGTAAAAAGTTTAAAAGCAACAGATGCTAGTGAGGCTGCAGAGAAAAGGGAACACTAATATACTGTTGGTGGAAATGAAAATTAATTCAGCCACTGTAGAGAGCAGTTTGGAGATTTCTCAAAGAACTAAGAATTAAACTATCATTTGACCCAGCAATCCCGATACTGGGTGTATACCCAAAGGGAAATAAATCATTCTACCAAAAAGACACATGCACCCATATGTTCATTGCAGTACTATATTCAAAATTGCAGGCTGAGCGCTATGGATCACGCCTGTAATCCCAGCACTTTGGGAGGCCAAGGCGGGCGGATTGCCTGAGGTCAGGAGTTTGAGACAAGCCTGGCCAACGTGGCGAAATCTCATCTCTACTAAAAATACAAAAATTAGCCGGAGATGGTGGTGGACACCTGTAATTCCAGCTACTGGGGAGACTGAGGCAGGAGAATCACTTGAACTGAGGAGATGGATGTTGTAGTGAGCCGAGATCATGCCACTGCACTCCAGCCTGGGCGACAGAGCGAGACTCCGTCTCAAAAAAAAAAAAAAAAATAGAAAAGACATGGAATCACCTATGTGCCCATAAATGGTATATTTGATAAAGAAAATGTGGTACAAATACACCATGGAATACTATGCAGCCATAAAAAGAATGAAATCATGTCCTTTGCAGCAACATGAATGGAACCGGATGCCATAATCCCAAGAGAATTAACACAGGAACAGAAAACCAAATACCACATGTTCTCGCAAGTAAGAGCTAAAGATTGAGCACACATAGATATAAAAACGGGAACAATAGACCCTGTGGACTACTAGAGGTGGGAGGGGGTGAGGGAGAGTGGATTGAAAAACTTCCTATTGGGCACTAGACTCACTATAATATACCCATGTAACAAACCTGCACATGTACCCTCTATATCTAAAATAAAAGTTGAAATTGTTTTAATGAGACAGAGATATTGGATCCTGAAAAGAAAAGAAATCAAGGCCGGGCACTGTGGCACACGCCTGTAATCCCAGCACTTTGGGAGGCCAAGGCAGTCGTATCACAAGGTCAGGAGTTCAAAACCAGCCTGGCCAACATGGTGAAACTAAAATACAAAAATTAGCCAGGTGTGGTGGCATACACCTGTAATGCCATCTACTCGGGAGGCTGAGATAGGAGAATTGCTTGAACCCAGGAGGTGGAAGTTGCAGTGAGCCAAGATTGCACCACTGCACTGTAGCCTGGGCAACAGAGCAAGATTCTGTCTCAAAAAAAAAAAAAAAAAAAGAGAGAGAGAGAGAAATCAAAAGGCAATCCCATTTACAATAGATGCCAAAAAATAAAATACCTAAGAATAAATTTAACCAGGGTGCTGAGAAACCTCTACAAGGAAAACTATGAAACACTGTTGAAAGGAGTTGAAGAGAATACAAACAAATGGAAAGACATCCCATGCTAATGGATTGAAATAATTAATATTGCTAAAATGACCATAATACCCAAAGCAATCCACAGATTCAAGGCAATCCCTATCAAAATGCCAGTGACATTCTTCACAGAATAGGAAAAAATATTTTAAATTTGTATGGAGCCTCAAAAGAACCCCAAATAGCCAAAGCAATCCTGAACTTAAAGAACAAAGCTGAAGGCACTACACTACCAGACTTCCAAATATACTACAAAGCTATAGTAACCAAAAACAGCATGGTACTGGCATAAAACCACACAAACAGACCAACAAAACAGAATAAAGAAACCAGAAATTTATTCACATATCTTCAGCCAATTGATTTTTGACAAAGTCGTTAAGAACACTCAGTGATGAAAGGAGAGTCTCTTTAATAAATGACACTGGGAAAACTAAATATCCACGTGCAGAAGAATGAAACTAGACTTCCACCTCTTACCCTATACAAAAATCAACTCAAAATGGATCAAAGACCTAAATGTAAGACTTGACACTGTAAGCTACTAGAAAAAAAATAGGAGAAATGCTTCAGGACATTAGTCTGGAAAATGACTTTATGTATAAGACCTAAAAAGCATAGGCAACAAAAGCAAAAATGAACCAATGGGATTATATCAAACTAAAATCCCTGCACAGCAAAAGAAACAAGAGAGTGAAAAGACAACCTACAGAACAGCAGAAAATATTCATAGACTATTCATCAGATAGGATATTAATATCGAGCCCATACAAGGAATGCAAACATCTCAACAGCAAAAATATGAACAATCTGATTTTAAAATGGGCAAATGATCTGAGCAGACATTTCTCAAAAGAAGACACACAAATGGCCGATAAATAAATGAAAAAACGTTCGACCTCACTCATCATCAGGAAAATTCAAACAAAACCATAATAAGGTAGTGTCTCACCCTCTTTAGGATGACCATTATCAAAAAGACAAAAATAACAAATGCTGGCAAGGATGCAGAGTAAGGGAATCTTTTATACACTATTAGTGGGAATGTAAATTAGTATAGCCACTATGGAGAATAGTATGGAAGTTCCCCAAAAAACTAAAAATAGAACGACCATATGATCTAGCAACCCCACTACTGGGAATTTATCCAAAGGAAAGGAAAGCAGTATATCAAAGAGACACCTGCACCTCCATATTTATTGCAGCACTATTCACAATAGCCAAGATATGGAATCAATATGTGTCCAACAACAGATGAATGGATAAAGCAAATGTGGTATACATCATGGAATACTATTCAGTTATAAAAAGAATGAAATCCTGTCATTTGCAGCAACATGGAGGGAACTGGAGGACATTCTGTTAAGTAAAGTAAGCCAGGAACACAAAGTAAAACATCGCATATTCTCACTCGTATGTGGAAGCTAAGAAAAGTTGAGCTCACAGAAGTAAAAAGCAGAACAGAGACTACTAGAGGCTGAGAAGGGTTGGGGAAAAGGGGGAATAGGCAGAGATTTGTTAAAGGTTACAAAATTACAGCTAGATAGGAGGAATAAGTTCTAGTGTTCTTTCTATAGCACTGTAGGATGACTGTAGTTAACAATGATGTATAGTTTCAAATAGTTAGAAGGAGGAAATTGAATGCTTCCAACACAAACAAATAATAAATGTTTGAGGTGATAGATATGCTATACACTGATCAGATCCTGATCTGATCACTATACAGTATATGTATTGAAACATCACTATATACCCCATAAATATGTACAATTATTACAAGTCAATTTAAAATAATACCAAAAAATTAAAATAAAAAAAAATGAAGTCACCATTTTGTTTTTCATTCAAAACCTTGTCATTCTTTTTTATTTTTTGAGATGGAGTTTTGCTCTTGTTGCCCAGGCTGGAGTGCAATGGCACGATCTTGGCTCACTGCAACCTATGCCTCCCAGGTTCAAGCAATTCTCCTGCCTCGGCCTCCTGAGTAGCTGGGATTACAGGCATGTGCCACCACGCCTGGCTAATTTTGTATTTTTAGTAGAGATGGGGTTTCTCCATGTTGGTCAGGCTTGTTTTGCACTCCCGACCTCAGGTGATCCACCCGCCTTGGCCTCCCAAAGTGCTGGGATTACAGGCCTGAGCCACCATGCCTGGCCCCTTGTCATCCTTTTGTATGCACTATTATGTCTCCGTTGGCATAGTTTAACCTAGTACTCTATACTTTTCTTTCCTAATACTTATCACAGTTTAAAATTATATTTATTGATTTTATTTATATTCTGTTTCCCCCACTAGACTTGTCCGCTAAATGTAAACTATGTCTGTTTGGCTTACTATCCTATTTCCAGAACCTGGCACATAGTAGGCACTCAATAAATTTGTGTTGAATGACTACACGACACCATAATCCTTCCGATCACCCAATCTAGAAACTTGGGAGTTATCCTCCCTCATTTGCCATGTTGTGACTCCACAATGAGTTATCAATTCTTATAGATTTTACTTCTTCAACAACTCATATCTATCACCAGTGCTCATATCATTTCTTAAAGCATGTAATAGTTCCCTTTTTTTTTTTTTTTTTAGATGAAGTCTCACTCTGTCACCCAGGCGGGAGTGCAGTGGCATAACCTTGGCTCACTGCAACATCTGCCTCCTAGGTTCAAGTGATTCTCCTGCCTCAGAAGCCTATTTTCATCATATAAAGTTCCTAAACAGGGACATTCTCAGTTGCCTCTGTTATCGTGGTAGTTTTGTTCACCATATATTTTGACGTGGGTTTTTTGAGCTCTCATTACCTTTATAGTTTATAACATAGTTGCCTACTGAAGTGTATTTATTTTGTAATAAAGGCTACAATTACCAAATGATAGGTTTGGCTCTGTCCCCACCCAAATCTCATCTTGAATTTCCATGTGTTGTCGGAGGGACCCAGTGGGAGATCACTGAATCATGGGGGCAAGTCTTTCTCACGCTCTTCTCATGACAGTGAATAAGTCTCACAAGATCTGATGGTTTTAAAAAGGGGAGTTCCCCTGCACAAGCTCTCTTCTCTTGTCTGCCACCATGTGAGATGTACCTTTCACCTTCCACCATGATTGTGAGGCCTCCTCAGCCATGTGGAACTGTAAGTCCAATAAAACTCTTTCTTTTGTAAATTGCACAATCTTGGGTATGCCTTTATCAGCAGCATGAAAACAGACTAATACAGTAAATTGGTACCAGTAGAGTGCAGTGCTGCTGAAAAGATACCCGAAATGTGGAAGTGACTTTGGAACTTGATAACAGGCAGAGGTTGGAACAGTTTGGAGGGCTCAGAAGGAGACAGGAAAATGTGGGAAAGTTTGGAACTTCCTAGAGACTTGTTGAATGGCTTTGACAAAAATGCTGATAGTGATATGGACAATGAAATCCAGGCTGAGGTGATCTCAGACGGAGATGAGGAACTTGTTGGGAACTGGAGTGAGGGTTACTCTTGCTATGTTTTAGCAAAGATACTGGCAGCATTTTGCTCCTGCCCTAGAGATTTGTGGAACTTTGAACTTGAGAGAAATGATTTAGGGTATCTGGTAGAAGAAATTTCTAAGCAGCAAAGCATTCAAGAGATGACTTGGGTGTTGTTAAAGGCATTCAGTTTTAAAAGGGAAACAGAGCATAAAAGTTTGGAAAATTTGCAGCCTGACAGTGCAATAGAAAAGAAAATCCCATTTTTTGAGGAGAAATTCAAGCTGGCTGCAGAAATTTGCATAAGTAACAAGGAGCTGAATGTTAGTCACCAAGACAATGGGGAAAATATCTCCAGGGCATGTCAGAGACCTTTGTGGCAGCCCCTCCCATCACAGGCCCAGAGGTTTAGGAGGATAAAATTGTTTTGTGGGCTGGGCCCAGTGTCCCTCTGCTGTGTGCAGTCTAGGGGCTTAGCGCACTGCATCCCAGCCACTTCAGCTGTAACTAGAGAACCTCAGCCTAGATTTCAGAAGATGTATGGAAAAGGCTGGATGTCCAGGCAGAAGCTTGCTGCAGGGGTGGGCCCTCATGAAGAACCTCTGCTAGGGCAGTGCAGAAGGGAAATGTGGGGTCAGAGCCCCCACACAGAGTCCCTACTGGGGCAGTGCCTAGTGGAGTTGTGAGAAGAGGGCCACCGTCCTCCAGATCTCAGAATGGTAGATCCATTGACAGCTTGCACCGTGCACCTGGAAAAGCCACAGACACTCAATGCCAGCCTGGGAAAGCAGCCAGAAGGGAGGCTATACCCTGCAAAGCCACAGGGGATGAGTTGCCCAAGACCATAGGAAACCACCTCTTGCATCAGCATGACCTGGATGTGAGACACGGAGTCAAAGGAGATCACTTTGGAGCTTTAAGATTTGACTGCCCCGCTGGATTTCAGACTTGCATGGGGCCTATAGCCCTTTGTTTTGGACAACTTCTCCCATTTGGAATGGCTGTATTTAAACAATGCCTGTACCCCCATTGTATCTAGGAAGTAACTAACTTGCTTTTGATTTTACAAGCTCATAGGTGGAAGGGACTTACCTTGTCTTGAATGAGATTTTGGACTGCAGACTTTTGAGTTAATGCTGAAATGAATTAAGACTTTAGGGGACTGTTGGGAAGGCATGATTGGTTTTGAATTGTGAGGACATGAGATTTGGGAGAGGCCACGGGTGGAATGACATGGTTTGGCTGTGCCCCAACCCAAATGTTGTCTTGAATTTCCATGTGTTGTGAGAGGGACCCAGTGGGAAGTAATTGAATTATGGGGGCGGGTCTTTCCCATGCTGTTCTCATGATAGTGAAGAAGTCTCACAGTATCTGGTGGTTTTATAAAGGGGAGTTCCCCTGCACAAGCTCTGTTCTCTTGTCTGCTTCCATATGAGGCGTGCCTTTCACCTTCCACCATGATTTTGAAGCCTCCCAAGCCACGTGGAACTGTAAGTCCGATAAACCTCTTTCTTTTGTAAATTGCTCAATCTTGGGTATGTCTTTATCAGCAGTGTGAAAATGGACTAATACACCAAATATCTACCATGTGACAGATAATAATATTATGAGGTAAGTATTTATTGTTGTTATCATTATCTGAATTTAAGCATGGTACTGAAGGCTTGGAGAGGTTAAGTAATACCCCCAAAGCCACACAGCTGTGACAAAGGCAAGATTCAAACCCTGGTTTGTTTGATTATCAGAGTCTCTTCTCTTTTTACCACATCATTATTATCTCCAGTCATTAGAACCTATATTGTCATTGCCCACATGTTACTAGCTCTTCATAATTTTTGAAGTACTCTGATACATTATCTCATTGAATCCTATTACAATAGTCTGGGAATGTGAGGCTTAGAGAGAAGTCCCTTGACCTAGGTCACAGAGTGAGCTAATGGAATTCAAGGCTTCTGACTCTGTCTGTATCGCTTTCCATTATATCACGCTGTCTTTGTTAGTACTCTCAGACAGGAAACTCATTTCTTTCTCATATTAGCTGTCAGCACAGAATTGAGCACAAAGTTGCTGCTTAATATGTTTCTTGGTTTTAAAACTTAATTTAAAATAACACTCAGGATTTTTACAAGTACAGCTTCCTAACAACTTGAGTGATAATATCTATCCCTTTAGTTTCTCAGAAAACAGAGCTTTCCTAAATTAATGTATTCATACTTGCTTTGTATATAACCAACCCTTAATTACTTCTTGCTTTCAAATCTTCAGTAACTTAACACTCTCTACAGTCTTCTAAATAGAATCAAATTATCTTACTTTATGATTTTGTATTCACAGGGTCTCACTCTGTCACTCAGGCTGGAGTGCAGTGGTGCAATCAGGGCTTACTGCAGCCTCAACCTCTTTAGGATCAGGTGATCCTCCCACATCAGCCTTCTGAGTAGCTGGGACTACAGCCACGTGCCACCATACCCAGTTAACTTTTGTATTTTCTGTAGAGACAGAGTCTCACTATGTTTCCCAGCTGGTCTCAAACTCCTGAGCTCAACAAATCTGCCCGCCTCAGCCTCCCAAAGTGCTAGGATTACAGGTGTGAGCCACCGCACCCAGCCTATGATCTCTTTTTCTCAGCAACATCCTTTTTTCTTTAATCTAGTCCTCCACTTAAATGCCAGTTCACAGAAACAGCAGAGAACTTTTCTACATACCTAAGAAATATCACCACTGTCCTCCTTTACAATATTCTTGTGTTCAAATACACAGTGAATTAAAGATGATTCTTAACGTCTTAACTACTCACATTTCAGGTGGGAATTTTCTTTTAGTCTGTTGACACTAACACAAACATCATTGCTGCAGATTAAGCAATACTGTGCATTTTGGGGGGAAGGGTTCAGTCTTGGGTGAAAGGGTATAGTGACAATGAATCAGGAGCTTGAAAATGACCCACCCTGCTGCCAGCACTGCTACAGAATCTCTTGGTGGAGAGCCCAGATCCCTTCCAGTAGGCTGCTTAAAGTGTTTGATTCCATTTTTTATTTGGTTGCCAATTCATTAAGTGGTTAATCTTGGACTGCATCTATCAAGCATTTAATTAATTAAGGCTAGTTTGAAATACCTTTTGAAACCTTACTAATTTCAATACACCATGCTGGCACATTTTTAAGAATCCAGCAATTGCTGAAATACTAAATCATCTTCACTAAGATGCAATAGTTGCCAGAAAAGCACTAATCAAGAGCTAATTGTTATGATGAAAGGGTAAAAGCAATACAACATATTTTCTTTCCTCACAGTCTGAAAGAAAGAGAAAGGTGGTGATAATCACAGTTTTATGTAAGTTCAGAGCTAGAAAGCCTCCAAGGGACTACATAATCTGTTCTCTTTATTGTAAAATGGGGAAAGTGAAACACAGTACACTAAGTTAGTAGCAAAGTCAGGATTAGATTCCATGGCTCTAGTATATAACTATCCCCCGTTTCCAGAATGACTTTTATTATGGAAAATTATTTTATTTCACTACTCGCCCATTCTACACTTCTATAGAGAATACTAGGGTGAGTTTGTAATGATGCTAAATAGCATTTGTGCATGTCATTAAAAAATTGCTGACCCCCATTGTTGTTTTATCCTGTATCATGTTGGTGCAGAAACCCAGGGAGCTGTTTCAAAAGTCCAATTCCAAAGCCATTTCTTTCTCCTAAAATGAGAAGTAATCATTTTTCTCATTGTCTTTACTTATCTACCACAGGTGCATTATTGACATCTGGAATATCAGGCCACAGTGATGCCTGTAGCCATTGAATTACACACAATGGTTTAGGCAAAAAGCGTTTATATTTGTTTTTTTTTCTCAGCAATTTTTTTTTCTTTATTGGTAATTTTTTTTGAGAAGCATCTAGATTTTATTTTATTTTATTTTATTATTTTCTTTTTTAAATTATACTTTAAGTTTTAGGGTACATGTGCACAACGTGCAGGGTTGTTACATATGTATACATGTGCCATGTTGGTGTGCTGCACCCATTAACTCGTCATTTAACATTAGGTATATCTCCTAAGCATTTATATTTGGCATTGAACATCAGGACATGAGTTTATGGAAGCACTAAAGCTCATTAATATTATGCAAAGCCAAACAGAATGACAGTCCCAATTTTTTGAGTCCACACCAGGTGAATGCATGGCTCTGCATATGGTAATATTAGCAGAAAAATTAAAAAGGGGGTCAGATGCGAAGTAACCCTGCACTAGGCAACAATAATAAACATATCAGTGGTACTCAAATTGTACTCTGTGTAAAAACCACCTGGGAAAAAAATTGCTAAAAATAAACTGAATGCAGATAGGGGCAGTAGTGGTTCCTAAATTAAGCTATGTTAAGCTATGTGTGAATATGATTGAATTATAAGATATAATTATCTGAGATCCAGTACTGGATATTCTGATTCAGTCACTTTTAGGTGGAGCCTAAGCATTTGAACATTTTACCCACATCTTATTCAAGACAAACAAAATGGAAACATAACCTACCAAAAACCTATGGCGTGCAACAAAAGCACTACTAAGAGGGAAGTTTATAGAGATAACTGCTTACATTTAAAAAGAGATATCTGAAATAAACAACTTAATTTTACACCTCAAGGAACAAGAAAAAGAACAAACTAAGCCCCAAATTTGCAGAATGAAGAAAATAATAAAGATTAGAACAGAAATAAGTGAGATAGAGAACAGGAAATCAATAGAAAAAATCTAACTGAGTTAACAAATGAAACTGTTCTTTTCACCGTCTTAAATAAGTCTTTTCTATTTCTGTGCTCCATCTGGGCACTGCAACCTCTTACCTGGATTTCTGAGCTCTCTTGAAGGTACTTTAATCAGTTGATAGTTTTTAAATCAACATTTTAAATCAGTGTTTCTGTGGGGGTATGAGGGCTGGAACCTCCTACTCCGCCATCTTTTAAAATTTAGCCTTTGTAGTTAACATTATAAAGAGTTTCTGCACAGCAAAAGAAACCACCATCAGAGTGAACAGGCAAATATTTGTTATTGGTCTGTTCAGACTTTTAATTTATTTATCCATTTCTTCTAGGTTGTCCAATTTGTTAAGATATACTTCTTTGTAATTGTCACTTATAATCCCTGTTTCCTGTTGCATCAGTTGTAGTATCTCCTACATGAAAAAATGCTCACCATCATTGGCCATCAGAGAAATCCAAATCAAAACCACAATGAGATACCATCTCACACCAGTTAGAATGGCGATCATTAAAAAGTCAGGAAACAACAGGTGCTGGAGAGGATGTGGAGAAATAGGAACACTTTTACACTGTTGGTGGGACTGTAAACTAGTTCAACCATTGTGGAAGTCAGTGTGGCGATTCCTCAGGGATCTAGAACTAGAAATACCATTTGTCCCAGCCATCCCATTACTGGGTATATACCCAAAGGACTATAAATCATGCTGCTATCAAGACACATGCACACGTATCTTTACTGCGGCACTATTCACAATAGCAAAGACTTGGAACCAACCCACATGTCCAACAATGATAGACTGGATTAAGAAAATGTGGCACATATACACCATGGAATACTATGCAGCCATAAAAAATGAGTTCATGTCCTTTGTAGGGACATGGATGAAAGTGGAAATCATCATTCTCAGTAAACTATTGCAAGGACAAAAAACCAAACACCACATGTTCTCACTTATAGGTGGGAATTGAACAATGAGAACACATGGACACAGGAAGGGGAACATCACACTCTGGGGACTGTTGTGGGGTGGGTGGACGGGGGAGGGAGAGCATTAGGAGATATACCTAATGCTAAGTGACAAGTTGATGGGTGCAGCACACCAGCATGGCACATGTATACATATGTAACTAACCTGCACATTGTGCACATGTACCCTAAAACTTAAAGTATAATAATAATAAAATTAAATTAAAAAAAACTCCATAGAAAATGAATACAGGAGGCTGGGTGTGGTGGCTTACACCTGTAATCCCAGCACTTTGGAAGGCCAAGGTGGGTGGATCACGAGGTCAGGAGTTCAAGACCAGCCTGACCAACATGGTGAAACCCCGTCTCTACTAAAAATACAAAATTAGCTGAGAGTGGTGGCGCACACCTCTAGTCCCAGCTACTCAGGAGGCTGATGCAGGAGAATTGCTTGAACCCGGGAGGCAGAGGTTGCAGTGAGCCGAGATCACACCATTGCATTCCAGCCTGGGCAACAGGGCGAGACTCCATCTCAAAAAAAAAAAAAAAAAAAGAAAGAAAGAAAAGAAAAAACAAAAAAAGAAAATGAATACAGGAAATACACACACACACACACAGAGGACAACGTCTCCCTCTTGTGGTTCCACAAATTCACTGCTTTACCCTTTCATATGAATAGGACAGTAAGTATAAGGACGATTAAAAAAACACTTGAAACAGTAGAAATAAAACTCTTTGGGGAGGGGGCATCAAGATGGCTGACTAGAGGGACCTGGTATTCACCTACTCCACACACACACACACACAAAACAAAATAATGAGTAGATAATCACACATTGAATATAGCATCTAAGAGAGAGCACTGGAATTCAGCAGAGAAATGATAAGAAACACCTAAAGCAAGGAAGAAAGGGGAAATAAGGCATCCTGCTTGGTGGGGATCAGCCCAGAGAGGCTCTCCAATGCAGGAAAAGGGTAAGTGAGTGACCCCAGTGGTCCCACATTCCCACTGTAGACTCCTGCATCCTAGCCATGGGAAAGTCCCTAGGCCCTCATGGGCCCTGAGACTAACAGAGGGATCTGCCTGTAGACCTTGTGAAGGCATTGCTCCAGAGAGGAACCTCAGGCTGGGTTCCAAACACTGCCTGAGCACTAAGAAGTTACAGCAAGGAACCATTTTGAGAGCCCAGCCCTGCTGCATCTTGCCCCAGGGCCCAACAGACCCTACATCTCCACATCTCTGGGGGCTGTATTGACATTCCTTACCCACAGCTACTGTCACAGCTAGCTGCTGCCTCCAGGGGAGGCATGAGCCACTGGCAAGCATAAGCCACTAACAAAGACCCCACTGTCCCCAGCAGAAAAGCTGCTGCAGATTTTAACATGCCACGAGGACAAACAACCCTGCCTGTAGTAGCAGCCACTGTAGACTGCCACACCTAGGGCCAAAGTGCAAACACAGTATATGCTCTCCATCTGCCTGCACATGGCTCCTGTCACTGAAAGCAACCCTGTCATCCCCAGTATCAGGGCTGTAGCACAGCTACTGTCACCACCCAAGCATTCTGCCTTGGGCCTGGCATCACCCTCCCCATCCAGTGCCTGAGCATGCCATCAGGGGCCCAGGGACCACCAGGCCCAGTCCACAGCTATAGACACATTAGCACTCTGTCCAGGGGCCAGAGGTCAGGCCCACTCAACCTGCCACTGCTACCACAATGGGCACCCACCTGCATGTGTCAGCTACAGGCCTAGGGACTGGCCTACCCAGCATGTTACAACCACTGCCAACACCAGTGTGGATCGTTAGGACCCAGGGATTAGTCACACCACACCATTGTCCACACCACACCCACTTATACATTTATAAGAATCTTCTTATGAGTTGTAATGGTCTTTCAGTCAGTTGCCTTGGAATTTTTAAAGTACAAGTAGATAATAGTGAATTTTACAAATAAAAATAATTATTTCTTCTTGTCAGTATTTGGTAGGTTTTATTTTTTCTCTTATTATATTGAAAAAGACTTTTGGAGCCATGTCATGTTGGTAATGGTCATCTGTGTCTCGTTTCTAAGAATGGGTATTGGTTACAGATAGTCTGTATCATGTTAAGGAAATATTATTTTACCATAGTTTTCTGTGGTTTAAAAAGATAGTTATAATTGATATATTTTATCAAATAACTTTTAGATATCTTTCATTATGAGGAAATATTTTAAACCTATTTGAGATAATAATTTATATTTTAGATTTCTTTGTATTAATTTTATTTTATTATTTATTATTTATTTCACTATTTTATTCCTGGCATAAATTTTACTTCGTTATGATGTCTTCTTTAGTTTGCTAACATTTTAAAAGGGTTTCAGCCTGTTCTAACTGATATTCTGTGACTTTATAATATTTGGGAGTTCTTTACATTTTGGCATCCACTTCATAGAAAGAATATGATGCTGTCCATCAGTTTAAATGTTTTGGAACCATGAAAATGTCTATTCCATGAAGGTCTGTAATAATGTGCCTGAAAAACCTTATTTTTCTTTTTCATTCTTCCAACTTTTATTTTAGGTTTAGTGGGTACATGTGCAGGTTTGTTACGTGGGTAAATTGCATGTCACTGAGGTTCGGTGTGCAAATGATTTTGTTACCCAGGCAGTGAGCATAGTACCTGATAGGTAGTTTATCAATCTTCACCTTCCTCCCACCCTCTACCCTCAAGTAAGCTCCTGTGTCTATTGCTCCCCCCTTTGTGTCCACATGTACTCAATGGAAAAAACCTTATTTTTCATAAATTCAATTTCTTTCATGTTTCTTGATCTACTTAGCTTTTTATTTCTCCCAGAATCAATCTTGGTACTGTTTTTCTAGATAATCTCTTTTTCATCAGTAGTTTAGAATTATTTTTATAGACTCATTAGTGATATTCTTTACTAAAATTTTCACTTTGTTGAGTTCTCAGTGGTTATACCTACTTCCTTATTTTGACTTTGGGTAATTCTTACCTCTCATTTTTCTTGATCAACCTTGCTAGACATGACAGACTGACAGCTATACACCATAATCTGTATTCTATTGACCTTTCTGGGCTCATTAAACAGACTACATTTTTCAGCCTTCCATGCTGAAGTGGCCAGTTTGGAGTGGCCATATGACTGAGTTTTGGCCAATGAAATGTTAATAAGTGGTGTGTGCCACTTCCAGGTCTGGCACACATGAATGTTTCATTCACACTTCTCTATGCTTATTTCTTCTTTCAGAGGACTGTGATGGAGATAATCAATGTAACTTTAGATGCCATATATTGAAGATGGAAGAGTCGCTATCAGCTCGGATCCCTGAACGATCATGTAGAGACAAATCATCACTTGTCTACTAAGCATATCTGCCTTATACTGTTACATAATTGAGAAACTTTGTTGTCCTTGAACCATTTAACATTTTGAGGTCTATTTGCTTCTAATACACCCAATATTTATATATTTGTTTTTTCCAACACAAGAGGTTACAATTTATCAATTTTTCTGTTTTCTAAGTAATTACATGCAGTTTTTATTAATTACATTTTCCTGTTTACTTTGTTTTTACTGCTGCTGTTTTGTTCTAACTTATTGAATTCAATATATAGTACATTTATTTTCAGTCTTGTTTAGTAACCAAGGTACTTAAGGATTTATAAGTTCCTCAACAACAGTTTTTACTACAACCCATAAATTTTGAAAAGTAATACTCTCTTTGACCATATTTTTAAATAGTCTGTAGTTGTAATTTGTATTTCTTATTTGATCCAGGATTTATTTGCAGGATTTTTTTAAATGTCCTAGTAATTGTGATTTTATACAAACACTAAATAATTTCCAGTTTTTAAATACAATTGTGACCATTGCATTTAGCTTATATGATCTCTGTTTTGAGACTCAGGTGAGATTTTGTGACATAGTACCAGACGAAATTTCCATAGTGCTGAAAAAGAAAACTTCTTTTCTTGTATAAATGTGAATATTTAACCACATTTACTAATTTTTATCTCCTTGTTTATTTTTATCTACATGATATGTCAAAAACTGTCATGAGAATGTATGAAAGATTGTTAAATAGGCAAAAATGACTGGGTGTCCATTTAGTGGAATACTGGCAATGGAATTCCAGGTGATCCGATTTTGTAGAGTTGTGCATCTTTGTCTTTGACATGGCTATTTTACAACTCTAAAAGTTGTAGAAAACTAATGGCAGTATAAATGATTTTTGTCCATAGAAACACAAATGAGCACTGTCCAGTAGAAACACAAGTGATTTGCATACTATATAGAAAACATGATTCTGAACAGTTTTTCATCTGTTAAAAAATTCATTTCAGTATTCTAAACTCTGTGTGTGTGTGTGTGTGTGTGTGTGTGTGTGTGTATAGTTTGCTCTTCAGATTTTCTTTTCTTTTTATTTTTAGTAATTAAGGGTACATAATAGGTGTATATGTTCATGAAGTATATGTGATGTTCTAACATAGACATACAATGAGTAATATACACATCAGGGTAACTGGGGTAGCCATCATCTCAAGCATTTATCATTTATTTGTGTTAGGAGCATTCCAATTCTACTCTTTTAGTTGTTTTAAAATATATATTATTGTTGACTACAGTTACCCTGTTGTGCTATAAAATACTCTATCTTATTCATTCCATCTAACTATATTTTAGCACCTATTAGCCATCCCCACTCCCCACTACCCTTTTCAGCCTCTGGTAACCATTATTCTACTCTCTATCTCCATGAGTTCAATTGTTTTACTTTTTAGCTACCACACTTGAATGAGAACTTGTGAAACTTGTCTTTCTGTGCCTGGCTTATTTCACTTAATATAATATCCTCCAGTTCCATCCGTGTTGTTGCAAAGGACATGATTTCATTATTTATGGCTCAATAATATTCTATTGTGTATATGTACCACATGTCCTTTATCCATTCATCTGTTGATGAACACTTAGGTTCATTCCGTTTGGTTCTTTTTCGTAGTTTCTATCCCTTTGTTCATTTTATCATTTGGTTCAGGAATCGTTTTCCTGATTTTGTTTGCTTACCTATCTCTGTTCTCTGTTAGCTCACTGAAGATCTATAAGATGGTTATTTTGACTAACTGTCAGATAATTCCTAGATCATGTCTCTAGAGTTAGTTTCTGGAACTTTATTTTGTTCAATTCAGCCATGTTTCCCTGTTTCGTTTTTCTGTGTGCCTTGTGATCTTTTATTGGGATTTGGGTATTTAAAAAGATAGCCACCTCTCCCAGTCTTAATGGAATGGCTTCATAAAGGGAAAGACCTTCACCAGTCAGCTTGGCTAGAGAATCTGTGGACCTCTTAACCTCTTCTGTGAGCTTGTGCATGTAATTTCCCAGTGAAAAAGGTTTGCTCCTGTTTTCTTCTCAGGAGTCCATATTCTATTACTCCCCTTGGTGTCTATCTGTGGTATTGCAGAATGAGTTGTAGAAGAAAGTGATAATGGCAGGGAGATCAGTTGGAGGTTACTGAAATAGTCCAGAAGAGATATCAAGAGCTGAACTCAAGTACTCACAATGAAAATGATAAGTTAATAAATTTGGCAGCCTTTACAGAACTTAGAGACTGATTGGATATGAGATATCAAGAGCTGAACTCAAGTACTCACAATGAAAATGATAAGTTAATAAATTTGGCAGCCTTTACAGAACTTAGAGACTGATTGGATATGAGGGATAAGATAAAAGACTGGGTTGGGAATAATTCTTAGTTTTTTACTTAAGTTACTATAAGAATGGTGTTATTTACCATGAGTGTGGGGAGAATGATGGAAAAATACCCCTTAAACTGATAAGATATAAAATGAAAATAAACATTAGTGCTCCACACACAGAAATATTGAGAGGTGACAACGTGCTAGCGGCCCTTGCTCGCTCTTGGCGCCTCCTCGGCCTTGGTGTCCGCTCTGGCCACGCTTGAGGAGCCCTTCAGCCCGCCACTGCACTGTGAGGCCCCTCTCTGGGGCTGGCCGAGGCAGGAGCCGGCTCCCTCTGCTCACGGGGAGGTGTGGAGGGAGAGGCACCGCAGGGAGCCAGGGCAGGGTGTGGAGCTCGTGAGCTGGCATGGGTTCTGGGTGGGCGCGGGCTCGGTGGGCCCCGCACTTGGCGCCACCAGCCAGTGCCTGCTGGGCTTGATCCTGGATGAGCTCCCTCTGGGCTGCCGGAGTGTCCCCGCTGGGTGCCAGAACCTCCCGCAGCACAGTGACTGCCAGTGAGAGGTGAAGTCAGCTGGGCTTCTGGGACTGGTGGGGACTTGAGAACTTTTCTCTCTAGCTAAAGGATTGTAAAGGCACCAATCAGCACTCTGTGTCTAGCTAAAGGTTTGTAAACACACCAATCAGTGCTCTGTCAAAAAGGACCGATCAGCTCTCTGTAAAATGGACCAATCAGCTCTCTGTAAAATGGACCAATCAGTAGGATGTGGGTGGGGCCAGATAAGGGAATAAAAGCAGGCCACAGCAGCCAGCAGGGGCAACCTGTTCGGGACCCGTTTCATGGTGCGGAAGGATTGTTCTTTCGCTCATCACAGTAAATCTTGCTGCTCCTACCTCTTTGGGTCTGTGCGGCCTTTATGAGCTGTAACACTCACAGCGAAGGTCTGCAGCCTCACTCCTGAGGCCAGCGAGACCACAAACCCACTGGGAGGGACAAGCAACTCCGGACCAGAGAAATGAACAACTCCGGATGCCCACCACCTTTATGAACTGTAACACTCACCGCAAAGGTCTGCAGCTTCACTCCTGAGGCTAGCAAGACCAGGAAACCACTGGAAGGAATGAACAACTCCAGCCGTGCCACCTTTAAGAGCTGTTAACACTCACCGTGAAGGTCTGCAGTTTCAATCCTGAAGCCAGCGAGACCACGAACCCACCAGAAGGAAGAAACTCCGGACACACCATCTTTAAGAACTGTAACACCACGAGGGTCCGCGGCTTCATTCTTGAAGTCAGTGAGACCAAGAACCCACTAATTTTGGACACAATATGACCAAAGTTTACATCAGAGATGAGAATACTTCAGGGTTCAGCACTTGGTAGGAAAAACAGGCATTTTGGCTTCTAACTCTAGAAACAAGTGATTATCTGTTACTCTTGTGTCACTCAAATCTATGTTCACAAATAGATAGCACTACTGCATTTGGTGTCTTTTTTATCAAGAGACAGAGTCGTGCTCTGTTGCCCAAGTTGTAGTGCAGTGGCATAACATATCTCACTGTGAGCTCAAACTCCGATGTCAGCATCTTATTGTTCCTAAAAGGTTAGAAAGACAATAGCTGGCATAAACTACACGTGTAGAAAAAAACAAACACATTCTTAGCTAGGAAGGTACCAGGAAGTATAAGTATTAAAAGTTACTTGCTGGACAAGATTAAATAAATATATGTGTGAATAGTTTCTTTATTCTCTGTTTCCTCAAGATAACAAGCTTTATTTTATATATATACATATATATATATATATTTAGAAAATGGCAGAAACAGGGAGGTAGGGAGAAGACAAAGGCAACCACATCGAACTTTATTGGTGTTAAAAGACATGGTGCTAAAAACAAAAGGTGGGGAATGAACAAAGTTCAAAAATCATAGTAAACTGAAGACCAAAAGATGGGTTAGATTCGTAGTTCTTCCTGAATATCCAATATTATTAAAATTTTTTATTGTGAATATCTGGCCATCACATACTTATACTGTCTTGACTCTAAAGTACATTTTCCTACTTAAAAGCTTTGGTCTGACAGTATGAAATGGGAAGATTATTTTTCATCAGCCAACTTGGAAATGAATTTCATATAACATGCTAAGAATTGCATGAAATTCATTTCTTTTTCTTAGGGAAGATAACAGAAATCACCTTTTAATAGTTTATTTATCTTAAATACTTTATCCAAATATAGAACTACTTCTATCCACAAAGTACATACCTAGAAAAATTCAAGAATAGAAATATCCCAGTAATATGGAGGCCAGGTTTCAGGCAACCTCAACTACTTGAAACACCACCCAGAACCTCAAAGCAAAACAGGCCTTTGAAGTACCGACCTAGCTGTCAAGTATGAACTTGCATACTTCATTTTCAAAAAGTATTCTTGCAAACTGTCATTTAGATAATATAATAGTTAATATTGTGAGTACTTATTATGCATCCATTGTTACTGTTTTCTGTACAAGAGACCATGAAATAAACTCCCAGATTCCACTGTTGGGGAAAATTTTGCCTGTCAAAATAAACACATTCTGTCAGATAATGATAATTAAAAACAAAAAAACCAAAAATATGTACTTCTCTTTTCTATTGGCTGCTATGAAGCACAGAGATAAATTTAGCACTCATAAAAAATAAATATTTTATCCTGGATTCCTCAAATAGTTTCTCTTCTTAATTTCTAATTTCCTTTCCAATCTATTTTTAAACTATCCTACCTTATGTTTTAATACTATAGGGCATCTCAAATCATCTTGTTAAGTTGATAAACTATGTCTTATAAATATTTATAGTATTTATTTGTGGAATAAAAACAGTAAGAAAATGGATAGCAATTTAAGAGATGTCAAATATATCTCAGTAAAAAATTAGTGGAGGGAGAAATTGTGGCATTAAGAATTAATATCTAAAGATACTTCTCTAATTTGAAGATCTCTCTAGTAATGTGGTATAGATAGGAAAAACTCAGCACAGCTGCAACCCAAATTTAGAGAATATCATTTCTTTTGACGGGCTGGTATTTGGCCAGAATGCACCATTACAGCTACACCAATACTTACAATCTCGAGATAAAGTTACTTAGTACTCATTTTTAATCTCTGCCTTGAGCCTTCTGAGTGCTTCCCTGTTGTCCCTGCCCATTGATCATCTTTGAGATTCAGCAACACAGCAGGGGTTTCCTGTTCTGCTGGGTTTCTGTATATCCTGCAGTATACCAGGTGTTAAATCTTTTTAATATTATCCCTCTCCCCATCTATTCTCTCCCCTCTAATTTTTATGTGGAAATTAATTTTTCTTTCTGAAGAATGGATGATGTTATAACCACAAAATTCCACTTTCTGAACTGGAAAGAAAAAAAAACCAAAAGAACACCGGAATAAAACTGAAGCATCTCATTATACCCTATAATTCAAAAGTATTAAAACTTAGAACAACTGGAACATAATCATCTCATTTTAATCCTTTCCTTTAAAATAGGCTCTAACAAATGACAAACTGGGAACTATCTGCAACAGACCAAGAGTTAATGTCTTTACCCTATAAAGAATCTTTGCAAATATATAAGAATATAATACCAATAGAAAAACAAAACAAAGCAGAACAAGTCATTCACAAAATAATTAAAAACAAACAGCAATAAAAATAATTTTAAAACAAAAACACTTTTACAAAGGTTTAAGTTCATTCGTAATTAATAAATGCAAGTGAAAATGAGTTAGTTATAATTTATTGCCTATGAAACATCCACAGATAAGATAGAATGAAAATAGCAGCACTGACTAGAGTATGAAAAAGTTATTTTCATCACTTGATGTCCAGGTGTTGGAAATAAATTTTCGGTGCCACAAAAGAAATAGCACTCAAACATAAATTTTCTCAGCAAGGCAATTTTACTTCTGTAGAAGGGTGTGTCTCACAGATGGAGCAATGGCGAGAACACACCTGAACAAGGGAGGGGAAGGGATTCTTATCCCTGACACAGGTTGCTCCTACTGCTGTGTCGTTCCCCTATTGGCTAGGGTTGGACCACACAGTCTAAACTAATTCCAACTGGCCATTTTAAAGAGAACAGGGGTACAAGCCAGAGAGGCGGGGTGAGCAGTTTTGGTGGGAAAGGTGGTTATGGAACAGGTGACTAAGGGAGACTCAGGTCAGAGCAGGTGACCAGGGGTGATTCAGGATGGAGCAGGTGACCAGGGGAACAGATGTGAACTACTGATTAGAACTGGCAGAAAGGTTGTTTACTGAAACTAGGGGCAAGGAGATGAAGAGAATGAGAAAGTTAAACTTTAAAATGGAGAACAAGGACCTGAACATACTGACATACTGATTCTTTGAAGAGAAACTTAGAACTCACTGTATTTAACACAGGGAAGGAGTAAATCAACTGGTATAATCTTTTCTGAAAAAAATCTGGCAATATACAACAATAGTTTTCAAAATTTGTATATCCTTTGACTCGGAGATTCCAATTACAGAGACTTATCTGTGGCCAACTGCCACTGTTACTACTTGAGACCGTCACTATGACAGTTACTACTGTCACTACTTGAGACCATCATTACAAGACTGAATGAAGGGACGAACATAGAAATGAAAACTTAAGACAAAAGAAACTGTTTTAAAGGAAGGGTCCAGGGGAAGAAGAAGAGAGCTACCTGCTTCTAGTGAGCATAGGCAGCCCCTGAGCTTCCACAGCCCTTCATATTTATTGGGTAGCAACAGCAGGGAGGAGGAGGTAATGACTGGTTGGCTGCTTAATTGATAACAGGTTCATATTATTACCAACCGGCTTCAGATGTACCTAATCGCAAGAAACACTGTGCTTGGGTCGTGACTGCCCTCAGCATTCCTTCTGGGCAGCAGACGCAGTTTGTCAGTTTACCAACATTCTGCATTGATGAGAACAGTTTGCTGCTCACTCATATAGCCTCCAGTGGTATACTGAGTTGATCACGACCCTCATTCTTTTGGCCTATAACATTTATCCTAAGGAAATATTTAAGTTTGTAGATAAAGCTTTGATTACAAGGTATTTTATCACATTGTATACAACATAGGTAAGCCAGAAATCTAATTGTTCAACAGTAGGTGATAAGTACTGTAACACACTTACATAATAGAATACTATGTAGTACTTAAGGTGATCTGTAAAACTATACTCAACATGGAAAGAGGTTCATAATACATTGCTGAGTGAGAGAAATATATTACAGAATATTATGAATGGTATCATCCTATGTTTGCCTTCTCTGTGCCTGCCCTACTTTTGCTGAATATCACAGGAAAAAATAACCCCACCATGTTTTATAATAAATTCATGTTCACAAACCTCAAATCAACATATTATCTGACAATCTTACCACTTTTCCCCAAGTTTACTCTTCCCACTCTTTGAGCTGATTAGTCCATAAGTATTTCTCTTTCCTCAAACCACCAATACCACCTCTCCCAACTTATTCTGAGCCAATGAACTTGCTTTCCTTCTGTCATATTCTTAAAATGAAGGAGCTATCCTTTGCTTAAAGCTCAATGCCTTCTCACCATCCCCTCTTACCTTCTTTTCTCCTTTAGTCTTCCCCCTGCCGCCCTCCCTTGCTTGCATCACCAATTTTCCCATCTCTTTTAGATCCTTCTTACATGCAAATTTGTTCTGGGATCTCCTAGCTTAAATAAAATCCTTTCCTGGACCTTACATCTCCATCTAGCTACTAAATTTCTTCCTCCCTTCAGGGAAAAGCTTCTCAAAAGAGTTATCTACACAAGCTGTCTCTACTTCATCACCTCTTTGATGTGGCTTTTGTGAACCCAGAAAATGTCAGACAGGTCTCTGCCCAGGTTGAGGATGCATGCCCGTGACACAGCCTTGGGAAGTCCTAAGGACATGTGCCCAAGGATGCAGCTTGGTTTTATACATTTTAGGGAGGCATGAAACATTAATCAAGTACATTTAAGAAATACATTGGTTTGTTCCAGAAACGCGGGACAACACAAAGAAGTGGGTGGGGGATCCAGGCCATAGGTAAATTTAAACATTTGCTGGTTGACAATTGATTGAGTTTGTCTAAAGACTTGGGATCAATAGAAAGGAATGCTTGGGTTGTGATGAGAAGTTGCAGAAACCAAAAAGTTTTATCATGCAAATGATGAAGCTTTTGGCTAGCAGGCTTCAGAAAGAACAGGCTGTAAAATGTTTCTTATCAGACTTAAAGTCTGTGTTGATGTTAATGCCAGAGAGGTATAATGAGGCGTGTCCAACCCCCACTTCCCTTCATGGCCTGAACCAGTCTTTCAGGTTAAATTTTAAGAGCCCTGGCCGAGGAGGAAGTCCATTTAGATGGTTGAGGGGGCCTTAGAATTTTATTTTTGGTATACACTTTCATCCCCACAATTCCAATAAAATGACACTTGAAAATATCAACAATAATATGATTCATGGTCCCAAGTCAAGTTAACATTTTCCATCTTACTGTTACTCAACCTTTTAGCAGCATATGTATATCTGACCAAGCTCCTCTTGAAACACTCTCCTATTTCAGCTTCTGTGAGGCCACTTTCACCTGTTTTATCTCCTACCTCTCTACACACTTTATTGACTTGTCCTGTTCTGGTTGTTATTCCTCGATAAGACCTCTGAATATCGAAATTCCTGTGGGCTAGATGCTGGACCCTCTCGTATACATTTCTACCTTGGATGATCTCATTCCTGTCCATGGGTTTATATGCCAACTATGTGCTCATAACATCCAAATTTATATCTGTAACTCTGACATTTATGATTTCTGGCATCTAATTAATAAATGTTTGTTTTAAAAAATGTCACACACACACATACACAGAAAGTTCCCATTATCCAAGGACAGCTGGCACTGAAAATGCCACCAGAAGGGAATCAACTTAATAGGGGAACAAAATTTCATCAGAAATGATAGAAAAGAAGTTTTATTTGGGACTTTAGAAAACTAAAACCAAAAATTATTAAAATAAGCTTATTTAATCTTATTTTAATTTAAAATATTTAAATTTAAAATATAATTAATATAATTATATTAAAATATAATTTAAAATTTAATTTTAATTGCAGCTATGCAATAATTTTTAGAATGGACAAAGAATGAAATAAGAACTATTTGAGGGATTTGGGGTAGTTCTCTGATAAAAGTGTTGAATGATACAGTATCCTTTACCTCATAAATAGGGTTATTTTTACCAAAACGTTTGAACAATTCACTGTTTCCTCCAAAGGTCTCTCATTAATTGGATATTCAAAATACCCATCACTCATCATCCAAGTGGATTTTTTTTCACTTCAACTTAACTGATTTAAATCATTTTTCATTGGCTTTGACATATTGAAATAGTTATCCAATACCACTTTCAACTTTATGAAATCCTGTGTCTTTTCCAAGATTTATAATTCTACATTGCAATTAATTTCTTTTTTTTATTGTTAACATTCAATAGTCAACAGAGGACCAGTGATATGATGGACAATAATACGTGCTATTGTTTAGCAGAAAGGGGTTTTTGAGGAGGACTAATTTTATAAGTGGTTAATTTACTGGTGAAAATTTCTATGGTATAAGGGATTTTTCTTTACTATACATCATAACTTATAAGCACTCAGAAAAAAATTAAAAATAATTGTATATACACATACACACATGCACATGTCTACACATGTATATATAAAGTCTTGTGAGATAGAGGCCCCAAATTGCAGGATGAAAGTTGATTTTTATATTTTTCTTATTTACTGTGACATTTTCTGATTTTTTTCTTATTTCCTGTGAACATTTTCTGATTTTTCTATTACTGGTCATGCATGACTTGTATAAATAAACTATCATGACTTATTAAATGAAAGTAGGCTTTGAATAGTGTTTGAAAACAATGAGGTTTATAGTCCGTGTCTGGTGACAGCTTTCATTTGCATTTGTATTACAAACTGGCAACTGAAATTAGACCTTGGTAGTTGTGTAATTCTAGAGTCATTAAGCCCAAAATTACAGGGTACCAGTTGCTAGGGACAAATAACAGACTTGAAACTACAACATGAGAGATTAAGGTTATATTTACTAAAGAATATTCCGACAGTTCATGTTGTTAATTCTGGAAGCATGACTGCAAACTGAAAAATCTGACTCCAGTTTAGAATTAAATCAAATCCCATTTTGAGATTTGAGGATTAAATAAATAGGTTGTCATAGTCTCTGCTTTTTCAGCATTTTCTAAACCATGTTGCTTATCAGAATCATCTGGGTCTCTTGCTACAAATACAGATCCTCATGTTGCACCCTCAAAAATGTGACTTTGTAGGCCAGGAATATCAGCTAACCGTAGGTGATTCTGAAGTAGCTTATCGATACAACCGTGTTTAGGAATCAATGTTTTAGGCCAATGGTTCTAGGAAGAAATCACCAAGCCCTTGGTGAATGAACATTTACACTCACTTCATGATCACATAACAGAGAGTTTCCTAGGGTATGGTCCTCTTTGGGCAATACAAATTGTGATACAATTTCTACTTGTATCAACTGCCTATCCTTCCCAACCAAAAAAAAGTGAGAATCAACAGTGTTACTCCTCAGTATCAAGCACCAAAAAATAGAATGCAGCAAAATTTGAAAGGGAAAAGCAGTCACTTAAAGCAAACCTTTTGTCAGACTCCAATACATCCAGATCATAAAAAATTTAAAACTGAAAGAATTCTTAGACCAGCTAATTCAACCTCATAATTTTACAGATGAGAGTCAGAGAAATGAAGTCATATGATAGTGGCAGAGTTGTTACAAAAACCAGGACACAAGTACTCTTACACTTGTGTGTTTTTCCACTTTACCATGTATTTAATGAATCCATTATGAATATTATTGGAGTTCCTTGAGAGCATGTATCTCTACTACTTAGCACACTTCCTGGCACATGATGCCTGGGTAAAAGTTTGTTGAATTGAATGCTCTGTTTAAACTCCAAGTAGTAAAAATTAAAGTCATGGTGATAGCTTCTAAACATATTTACCTAGAATGTTGGCCTTTCTAATTTGTCGGAGTAAAGCTGTATGAATAACTCTCTCAATAAATCTGGGACAACTGAATTATGTTGCCTTAATGACTGAAAAAAAGAGAAGTCCCTTTTGTGGGATATACTACGTAAGTAGTGACGTTTTCCCTATTACATCTCTGCCCCCACTCATCCTTGAAGATGCAGTTCGGCTGTGAAGTCAGCTTGCTGTGAAGTCAGCCTGCTGTGAAGTCAGCCTGCTGTGAAGTCAGCCTGCTGTGAAGTCAGCCTGCTGTGAAGTCAGCTTGCTGTGAAGTCAGCTTGCTGTGAAGTCAGCTTGCGCTTCGCCACAGAGGAAGCTGCATTGTATTAATATAAAGGGTACTTTGGAGACAAAACAGAGTTGCATTTGATTTTCAGCTTTGCTATTAAGGTACTTAACCTCTTTAAACCTAAGTTTTCTCACCATTGTTCACTATATCCTTAGATATATCTACACCATGGACATGTCTATGGATTGTTTTTAAAATTCTACTTGTTGCTGGAATTTCAAGAAATGGACTTCAAGATGATACTACCCAGGATTGTTGGAATATTCATTGAAACCATGTATATTTTTCAAAAAACAGAATGTAGGAAATCTTGCCTGACATATAAGGGGAACTCAACAAATGCAGTCTTCAAGAGGACAGGAACTTTGTTTTGTGTGCTGTTGTATTAGTGCCTTGGACATAGCAGAAACTCAACAAATAATGCTCATGTGTTTCCCTTCCTTCCTCTGCCTACTTTGTTAATAAAATATATTTCATATCAACTATCATTGTATCATGCATAAATATTCTTCACGTCTCTTAAATTTGTGTGACTTTCCATTATACTTAGAAATTTACTGTCTTCTTACAAAAAGTATTTCCATCTCTCAACAAAGTTAATGATCTGCACAGCTGTGTCAAGAAGATGTAGTAATGTTCAATGTAGGAAGATGAACAATTTGAAAAAGACACACACATTCCCTGATTTCATTCGTGTCACATATGGACTCATGGCTTTCAAACACTCAAACATAACATGAAAACCATTACCTTCGCATTCGAGCTACCTGAAGTTTTTGTTTTTTTCCTTACAGGGAACCACCGCAAGCACAGATTTGAAATAAAATTGAGGGCAGTAGTATCAGGAAAAAAATCGCTGGGAATGTGTTGGAGAGAGTAAGGGTCCAGCAGGCAGCTGCGTTCTGGCTGGACTTGCAGTCCTACCTCCGTGGCCCCAAACTCGGGGGTGATTTAGAGCAACGCCTTTGGGCCTTACTGTTTTAGACTATGGGGGTGCACTCCATCGGTGGTTTTCCCCCATTATTTTAACCGCAGTCTCCTTTCTTTCAGAGAAGTGCTTCGTGTGAATCTCGAGCTGGGTGGGGAGGAGAAAAAAGAAAACCAAAGCCAATCTGGTCTCCTTGCATCTCGAAAAAGGTCACACGATCCGTCGCTTTGCCGCCGCTCTCCGGAGTCCCGGGCCACGACCTCGCATTCAGAAGTCACGTTCAGCATCTAAAGGTAGCGGTCCTCGAGTCCACTCCCCGCTGGAGTGAAGAGAACAACGGGGAGGACGCCTTCCCAGAGCAGCTGCCGCCGGTCCCTGTCCCCGGCTCGCTTCAAGCTCTGCAGCTGCTGGGGCATTTCTGATGAGGGCCCTGGGAGGTATACTCTGAAACATTCCGCCCCTTGCTAGTATTTACTCACTGTCTTCCAACCTTTTTGCTGTGGAATGCGTGCTCCACGCTCCCTGTCCCCATCTTGGGAGGAGGCAGGAACCGAAATGAAGGAGGAGCGCAGAAGCAAACACTTTATGTGCCCAACTGGAACTGTTCGCTTTGGTCAACCAACACTGATTCCCATTCCTCTGTGTTCCCTCTTAAAGAGCTTCTGAAAATTGCTCGAGAGGGGCGGAGTCAGGAAGCCAAGAGCGTGGGAGGCAAATCTCAGCCCCCTCGCTGTCTGTGAGGCTAGAAGCTTCGGTTTTCCTTATCTGGAAAAGGGTGTTGCTGATAATAATAATTACTTCACACCATTACTGCGATGATTAAATGCAGTAATATATATCTATCTTAGAATACTGTTTGGTACTGAGGAGTGTTAGCCCTTGTCATTAGTATGCATTCTGTCAACAAACTGTAATTGAGCACAAGCTCTGTGCTACCCTGAGGAGATAAGAGTGGTGAACAAGACTAATAACGTTCCTGCCCATATGAAATGTATATCCTAATGATGGTAAATGAAAAATAAGCTAGTAAACAATAAAAACATAATTATTTTAATTATCATAAGAAAATAAAACAAGAAAATATGTAGAGTGAACATGTGGCAAGTGGCTAATGAGAAGCCAGTGGCCATGGAAAGTCCATCTGAGGAGGGGCCTGAATAACAAGAAAGACATGCACACAGATCTGCAGGTTCAGCATTCAGTGCAGAATAAACAGCTGATGCAAAAACTCAAAGGTGAGCGCATGCTTGGTCTGTTCCAAGGTGAAAATCATGCACTTATTACATGACAATGACTTAAAGATGTATTTCTATCCCTGCACATGTAGGGACAATTTATATGGGCATCTTCATTCTCGCCAAGAGTTGGAGAACGGGAAAGATATGGGAACCTGTCCCAGCTGTTTTCTCATTATTAAAGTGATTGATGACAAAGATCAGTATATGTGCAGAGAAACAGATCCAGCACCTTTCACCAACAGATAATTCGTTAAATGCTGAAGGATTTTTAGCCAAAATCCTGAACAACTGGAAATAAGCCAAGGCGGAAAAAAATCTAATGCCAAGTTACAGACCTTTTCCATGAGGACACCAGTTTTGTGGTTTACCATTCCATTAGAGTATGCATTCTTTTTTAAAAACATTTATTTAATTTTTAAATTTTAGATTCAGGTGGTATGTGTGCAGGTTTGTTACAAGGGTATATTGCATAATGCTGAGTTTGAGCTCCTAGTGAACCCATTGCCCAAATAGTGAACATAGTACCCAATAGGTAGTTTTTCAGGGGAAAGAAACTGCTCTATTAAAAAGAAACCTTGCACTCATATGTTTATTGCAGCACTATTCACAATAGTAAAGTCATAGAATCAACCTAAGTGCCTATCAACGGTGGAGTGGATACAGAAAATGTGGAACATATACACCATGGAATATTAGGCCTATAAAGAATGAAATCATGTCCTTGGCAGCAACATGGATGCAGCTGGAGGCCATTATTCTAAGTGAATTAACATAGAAATAGAAAACATAGGCCATTATTCTAAGTGAATTAGCAAAGAAAGTGAAATTAACATAGAAATAATTTCTATGTTAATAGGAATTAACATAGAAATAATTTCTATGTTAATAGGAATTAACATAGAAATAGAAAATCAAATACTACATGTTCTCACTTATAAGTGAGAGCTAAACAGTGGGTATACATGGACATTAAGATTGAAATAAGAGTATGGATTATTAATATCAATCAAAGAAGAGAACCAACAGATGGGACATACCCTCATTTTATGCTTAGAACTTTGAACTGGAATTGTTCTTAATTTTCCGTCAAAATTTTAAGAGAAGATAATTTAAAAAACAGTGCTGTCCTTCAGTTTCATCATTTTATGTCTTAAAACTAATCACTCAATATCTGATAGCAACAGTATCTATCTCAAAGTCATTAGTATACCTTGGTTATTAAGATAATTCAAATTAGCCCTTCCAGTGAAGTTGACATCATCTTTGCTATTTTTAGAAACTTTGAAACTTAAGAAAATGAGTTGCCTCTTCACTGCTACACTTCCACTTTCTGCACCAAGCCTTGGGCTTGCCCTTAGGCTTTCCTTTTTAGAATGTTCGTTTTCTGTGAAGCAGGCCTTTTCTGTTACTCTCCATGCAATGCGTTAATTGTGGCTTTAAAGAGAAAAATTAGCTCCCAGTTTCTCCAGAGCTACAAGTTACTCGGTAAGAAAGAAAAGTCAAAAAGTGAAATAGTCTCAGAATTTGGAGTTTCTATATGAATATTCCATAGGTTTCTTAAATATTAGGAAAAGATAAAAAGACAAGCAGCCAGGGGAGGTGAAATTGGTAACAGAATGAGAGGAGCAAAACATGCTAACTTAGTAAATAAAACACTTGAATAACTTTGCCACATCAGAGCAGGTATTTCTATATCTGCATGCTCATGAGTTTTTAGAAAAGGCTAATGAAACTGCTCTCCAGATGGGAGTTGATGTCAAGTCTTATGGCAAGTGACAATGCTTTTGGCATTATCACAATATCATGTCACTTCACCTAAAAGGTGAAGAATCTACAATAACTCTGTTTGCTGAAGATCTTGAAAGTAGGAAGTGAAATCTGAATAGAGGTACCCATGGGGCACATCTACTACACCTCTGTAATCTGCAACCAAACCAGAGGCATTCTCTGACAGAAAAATATTTCTTTGGACAAAAATAAATATATAAAGAGAGTTGGGTCATCAGCCTTCTTTTGCCAGAGTGCTGAGAAGAACAAGAAATTTAAATCATCTATATGAAGAATTTAAAATTTCCTTTATATACACAATTTAACTGTGTGCATATAAAATTAACAAAAATGCACTGATATCTAGCAGGTTGTTTAGGGAATGGCTCCTATAATTAGAGAGAAAAATGGCTTGCCAGAACGTGAACACTCTATTACCAATAGCTGCACATAGTCATTGAAGGTTTAAATCAAACACATCTGTGGCCTTTAAAAAATTTTTTTGCCTGCCAGCACCATGGCTACAAGCAGCTATTAAACTGAGATATAATAAATAATCAAAATGTGGATGCTGGAAGTGCTTGACACATTATGAGAAGCAGTGTTCCTATCACAGATATAAAGAAATGGCATGTTCTCGATGTAATGAGAAATCTTACTACTATGTGGAACACAGACACCTCGGAAGTAATTAGCTGGGGGTGGTGGCACATGCCTGTAGTCCCAGCTACTAGGGAGGTTGAGGCGGGAAGATCGCTTGAGCCCAGGAGTTCAAGGCTGCAGTGAGCTGTGATCGTGCCACTGCACTCCAGCCTAGGCAACAGAGCCAGACCTCGTCTCAAAAAAAAAGAAAAAAAGAAAAAAATAATTATTCACAACTGCTTTGCAAAAGTTCATGTTAGAACCACAGATGGCTCAGATGAACAGAGGAAGATATGTGACGACTCTAACTGGAATAAGCTGCAACCAAAAATATGTCCCATACTCAAATGTCAATTATTTTATAGCTATTGATAATGTGTTAGCTCCCTCTACGGATTGTGAATTTCAAAAGAGAACAGGTATCCTTGATGTAGGTCTGTTTTGAGCATAGTATAAGAGGAAGAAAAGTTGCCTAAGTCCAAACATCCAGGAGAAAAGAAGCATGAACAGCAATGGCAATCAGTGATACACTGCAATCATGTGATTTTGATTCAAAAGCAACAGAATCACTAGATTTGTTTGTAAACCACAAAATAACACATCACGTGAAGCTGGAAGCCATTATCCTCACCAAACTAATGCAGGAACAGAAAATCAAACACTGCATGTTCTCACTTGTAAGTGGGAGCTAAACAATGCGAACACATAGACACAGGGAAGAGAACAACACACACTGGGGCCTGTCGGGGTGGGGTTGGGGGAGGGAGAGCATCAGGAAAAATAGCTAATGCATGCTGGGCTTAATACGTAGGTGATGGGTTGATAGGTGCAGCAAATTACCATGGCACACGTTTACCTGTATAACAAACCTGCACATCCTGCACATGTACCCCAGAACTTATAATAAAATAAAAATAAGTAGGATAGAGGACAAACTGCTAAATCTAAGATGCATATTTGCAGCACTGCCTAGCATAGTAATAATTTAGAACATCTGGCAGCCCTTTAAAAGTCAACAGACTGCTTTCATCTCTGTTATCTCATCTGATCCTCCTAGGGCTTGGTGGATAGAATTATCTCCATTTTACAGGGGAGAAAACTAAGGCTCCAAGATTTAGTAACTTACTTCAGTCCCATCAAGGGAGAACTGGATCAGATTCCTGATCCAATTGCCAGGAGACAAACCCTGATCCAATTGCCAGGATCCAATCTTGATCCAATTGCCAGGAGGCAAATATTTCTGCAGTCCCACTGGAATATAGGGCTTTCCTGGCCTGCCCTTCTAGGGTCTGCATTTGCCAGCCCTAGGATGAACACTTATACAGGAGCTATTTCTAAATGTCTAGATAGCCATGTTTATCAGTGCCCCACCATTCACTATGGTAACCCTAGATGCTGAAAATAACCATATTAAGGAAATTAGCCTGTGTACATTCACTCTCGTCATCATCTTGGTTTTGGTGGGTTTTGGCCGGCTTCTTTACTGCAATCTGTTTTATCAGCAAGATCTTTATGACCTGTATCTTGTGCTGACCTCCTATCTCATCCTGCGACTTAGAATGCCTTAACTGTTTGGGAATGCAGCCCAGTAGGTCTCAGCCTTATTTTACCCAGCTCCTATTCAAGATAAAGTTGTTCTGGTTCACATACCTCTGACAGGGAGGCCTCAGGAAACTTACAATCATGGTGGAAGGCAAACGGGAAGCAGGCACATCTTACATGGCCAGATAATTACACTACAAATTTTAGGGTATAAATAAGATTACTTTAGGA
Organism: Gorilla gorilla gorilla; assembly: GCF_029281585.2. Taxonomy (NCBI): domain Eukaryota; kingdom Metazoa; phylum Chordata; class Mammalia; order Primates; family Hominidae; genus Gorilla; species Gorilla gorilla. Next base: position 167,459,611 of record NC_073247.2, read on the forward strand.
GAGAATATGGAGTAAGAGGGGGCTTTGCTAGAGTCCTGAAAGCTCTACAGAGAGGCGATATTTAGAGTTCACACAGCTTAGTAACTCAGATCTCTCTGACTCTAAAACTCATTCTTTTTCTAGGATACTATGCTGCCTCTTAAAGAATAGATATTGAATACAATATAATTAAGTTGATATTAATACCAAATGCGAACCTTTGCAAAGGGGAGATAAAGCAAGGGGAATGATTAAGATCACCAGGAAGAGTGTGAAGAGTAAGAAGAGAAGATGGCATAGGGCAGAACCCTATGAAATGTGAACATTTCTAAAGAAAATGAAGAGCTGCCACAGAGGTGGGAGGAGAACCAGCAGGGTGTAGTTCTTGGAAAGAGCTAAGAGAATAAAGGGGTTCAAAAAGGAGGGAATAAGGGCCGTGTGTGGTGGCTCATGCCTGTAATCCCAATACTTTGGAAGACTGAGGTGGGTGGATTACGAGGTCAGGAGTTTGAGACCAGCCTGGCCAATATGGTGAAACCCCGTCTCTACTAAGAATATAAAAAATTAGCTGCCTGTGGTGGCGCACGCCTGTAGTCCCAACTACTTGGGAGACTGAGGCAGGAGAATCGCTTGAACCCGGGAGGCGGAGCTGGCAGTGAGCCGAGATCGCGGCACTGCACTCCAGCCTGGGCAACAGAGTGAGATTCCATCTCAAAAAAAAAAAAAAAAAAAAAAGGAATAATCAAACTAAAGTCCTGCAGAGTTGAAATACGGTAATGGCTTAAAAGTATCTATTTGTTTTAGCAACACTGTTGAGAATTCTGTCTGTAAAGGAGAGGTGAGAGAAAGACCACTAGCTTATCTGTGTTTGGTCTGTGTTTGATGAGGGGGCTTGGGGTATGGGGTTAAGAAAGGTGACTTTGGAATGTTTTAGATGAGAGAAATTTTGACAGCCTTTAAGTCCTGATCGTAAAGAGCGAGTTAGCAGAGAGCCGTTGAGGAGTCATGCAACGGAAGGGTTCATCAGAGGAGCTTGACTCTGAGTCGGCAACAGGGAATAGGGATGGAAGAGGGCTGGCTTAGATCAAAGGAGAGTAGTCGTTTATTATTATTATTATTATTATTATTATTATTATTGCAAAAAGAATAGGAGAAAGGATTGGTGAGGGGTACAAGAAAATTAGAAAATTTCATGGCGAAAGTAGAGGCAGTTCCTGTCAGATGAATTCTATTTTGTCTGTGAGGAAACGGGCGACGCTGCCTACTGAGACTAAGCAGGAGAGACGGGGCAAGCTTGGCTCTTCATTTATGCCGCCTACTCATTGCTGGTAGATTCTTTATCTAGCCTGCATCCTCTCATTTTCCTGGATCCCTATACGGCATTTGACGCTGTTTATCACAAGAGCTGTCGAACGAACGTGAAACACTCAGTGATACTCCAATCGGAACTACTACTCCCAGAATGCAGTACGGCTCCTGGGAAGTGCGGGGGGCTGGGAGCGCAGCAGGCCTAGCCGTGTCGCCTGCTGCCATTGGAGGAGCGCTCCCACTCCCAAGAGGCCACGCGTAGGCGGGGCGCTTCATGCGGAAGTCAGCGGCGTCCGGTCCCAGCCTCCTCTGGGAGCGGGCAGTTGGCGACCCTGCACTGACCCGCGCCCCTCCGTCCCGAGCCCGCGCGCCCTCAGAGGGTGCCCGGACAGGTAAATGGAGTGGGGTGCGCCCTGCGGGAGGCGGGGAGAGAACTGCGGAGGGAGGGCGGAGGTGTCGATGGAAAGGTGCTGGGGTGGAGCGAGGAGGCAGTGCAGGGGTGACTTGGGCTTCTCTGGTGTCGACAGTTCCAGTTGTCGGGCAGGACCAGTTTTGGCGAGGTGCGTCTTATGCCACTGGAAAGGCCTCGAGTTAAAGAGTGTCAGAATGCGTCACTTAAGCTGTCATTACAGGAGGGAAAAAATGTTAACTTTCTCTCAGTTTGTATTCTACAAGACCTTTCTGTAGCATTTAAATTTCTTGAGATCGCCCGAGTCTTCTAAAAACTCTCTACGTCCTTGTTCGATGACGTCACTTTCTGCTTCACCTTCTACTTCTGGCTGTTTATGCTCCTTCGTGGGTTCCTAGCCCCTTATTCGCCCTTCCTCCACTGCTCAGTATTGACAGTCCCCTTCTTCCTCTGTTCAGGAACTGTATTTCTGCCTAGACCCGTTTCCTCAGCTTCAGACCTGTTTGGTGTTTTTATTAATGGCCAATGTTGATCAAATTCTGACCGCGTACTTTGGTAAATGCTTTACATCTCCCTCTCCCATAACTCTCACAAACAACCGTCTTCATTTGGCCTCATTAATTGCTTTCAACTACCTGTATCTCCATTATCCCTCCCTTGATCCCAGAGGATACAGTCATGTTTAGGATATTAATTCCCTTTGAATACCTGTGGCTGAGAGCAGATCCATTCATACATTTAACAAATATTTATTGAACGGCTGGTATATGCTTGACATTCTTTTAAGTGCAGGGGATACAGCTGTAAACAAGACTTAGGAGGTTGCTACTCTCAGGAACTTACATGTTTGTGTCTAGAGGGGAAAACAGGAATAATCAGGATTATGTTATATATTGGTTAATGCAAAATAAAACAGGTGGTTGACTTGAAAGGGTGGGATCCTATCCTAAGAAAGTCAGAGGTCAGGGCATCGTCCAGGAAGAATAGTTGTAATACCAACAGGAATAATCTTGATCTGTAACATGACTTTTCGTAAACACCTCTTCTTTTCCCCTGTCTAAGCAGTGTTTATTCTTCATTCTTCTATCTCCTCCAAGGTTATTGCATCAGAATTCATGGTTTATCTGTAGTTGGTTTATTCCTTCTAAGACCCAGAGAGAAGAGTGGGGGATTGGATTACTATTAGCTCAACTGCTTTATCTTACTTAGAAAGATAGTTTGGTTGTGAAAATATTATTCTTACCAGGTCCTTCTGAATATAAAGTTATCTACCATTTATAGTATATTTAAAACCAAAATATGCTCAATGTTCACTCATTTATTCAACAAATATTTGAGGGAATATTAGATGGTAGGCACTGTGCTGAGCACTGGGAAAATAGGGTAAAATAGACACTTTGACCTCTCTTCCAAGGAGAGATAATCCTAACAGTATACTGAGGAAATTTCTAAGGCATAGGCTGACACCTGCATTCCTGTTCTTCATCCGAGGTGAGATCATCACAAAACATTAAGACATTTCCTGAGCAATTGTGGACATTCTTAGATTATTCACTTATTATACTTTATTGCATTTATTTATATTTGTCTTCCCCATTGTTCTATGGCTCCCTCAAGTATAGGAGTCCTTTCTTCCTTAACTTTATACCTCTAGTGTCTACTTTGACTGTCATATAGTAACCCACTAGTATATACGTGTTGAACTGAAATAGACTCCCTATTTGATCAAATTTAAATGACATGATTTATACAAGGCCTTCTTTATGTAAGGCCATCAGCCGTATTCCTCAACCTTCTCATTCACCAAAGGTGGACCATTCCATCTTATCAGGCTAGCTTATGTACCTTCTTTACCTTGCTCTCAGTGCCTTCTCTTCTTCCATCCATCCCTCCTAAAAGGATCTCCCATCTCTTCCCAAGCACCTTGTGTACCTCCCTCCATTAATTTAGTGGGCCAGTTAATTTAATAATCTGCTCATGATACAGGGGTGGAAAAAAATTAATTTCCTTTTTATATTTCCTATGAAACATTCTGCCAATGAACTCTTGCAAGAATTAACATAATAGATCCTCCTGCAATAATATAATGATACAGAATACTTTTTAAAAATTTTGCATTGACTATCACCATGTGCTATGTAATGAGTTAATTCTACTACTTTATTTGAACAGTTGTATAACCTCTGTTCACACAGCATGTTTTGGTATCATTTGGTTTCTACTTGGTAGAAACACATCTTTTTTTTTTTTGAGACGGAGTCTCACTCCGTTGCCTGGGCTGGAGTGCAGCGGCGCGATCTCGGCTCACTGCAACCTCCACCTCCCAGGTTCAAGCAATTCTCCTGCCTCAGCCCCCTGAGTAGCTGGGATTACAGGTGCACACCACCACGCCTGACTAATTTTTTTTTGTATTTTTAGTAGAGACGGGATTTCACCATTTTTGGTCAGGCTGGTCTCGAACTCCTGACCTCAGGTGATCCACCTCGGCCTCCCAAAGTGCTGGGATTACAGGCATGAGCCACCATGCCCGGCCAAGAAACACATCTTTGAGTATTACTTTCTCAGCCTGAGGTAATTTAAGTGGTAATGTTATTCTGCCACATTGTCATTTTCAGGATGTCAGATAAAAGCCTCAAGTATTAAAATTAAACGTTTTTTTTTTTTTTTTTTTGAGACAGAGTTTTGCTCTTGTTGCCCAGGCTGGAGTGCAATGGCATGATCTTGGCTCACCTCAGCCTCCATTTCCCGGGTTCAAGCGATTCTTCTGCCTCAGCCTCCCGAGTAGCTGGAATTACAGGCGTGTGCCACCACGCCTGGCTAATTTTGTATTTTTAGTAGAAACGGGGTTTCTCCATGTTGGTCAGGCTGGTATCGAACTCCTGACCTTGGGTGATCCGCCCGCCTCAGCCTCCCACAGTGCTGGGATTACAGGCATGAACCACTGCGCCCAGCCAAAATTAAAGTCTTATTCCGTGCAGGTATCTTTCAATTGTAAATCATTACTGCAAAAGACAAATTTTGTCTTTATAACTGATTGAAAACAACAGCAGTACAAGAGTGCTTGAGTCATGACTGTCGTGAATTTAGGATGTGCCAACCTAAGATCAGCCAGATACTTCTAAGATGTAAACATTAAGCATTGTCATTTTAGGTGATTTATTGACACCTATTTCTTTATAGACAGGAATGCAAGTGCAGCACTGAATTGTGTGCCATTGCTCGTTTATAAGATACACATGTAGATGATCCAGAATATTCTTATACATTTTTCAGTGTTATCAAAATACAAATGCAGAATTAAAAGATTTCTCAAAACACATGGACTTGGCCTTTCCCCTTACTCAGTTACCTGAAACTGTCTTCAGCCTCTACTTGAAGATGCTTCTGCTGAGGAGGAGCATTTTCATCATTGCTGTTCTATTTTATTACCAAATTTTTTAATACAGGCAATTTCTTACTTACAAATGGATATATTCTAAAAGTACTGTTGTAAGCTTATTGTTTGGAACGCTGGATGCATTTCCTTCTATAAATAATGCTATCCATGACATTTACATTGTTATGCCAACCAGTATCATTTTATTAACTTTTAATTTAGTGGACTCGAAGACCTTCCCCACAATTTACAATAATTCCTCTATTAAAAAACTGCATTTATAATTCTCATTTGAATTCCCTTATAGCATATCTTTTTTTAGAAACCCAACAACTAGAACAAAAATATCCTTTCTTTAGTCCCTTAACATAGTAAAAACAGGCTTTTCTAACTCCAAGCTGTTGTGGGTGACCCTTCTAGCCCTTAGCTCTAAGGACAGTCCTCCAATATGAGCAAGGAAAATGAAGGGACAGAGGTTTTAGAGAGGGAGGCAAGTTGGGTGATATGAGTATCTGGAAAGGGAAGGGTAGGATTTATTTGGGATGAACAGTGAGTTTCTAAAATGGAAGTTTGCATTGCTTGTCAGCCTTTTGGCTAAGATCAGGTGTAGTATCAGTTTAAAATGGGGGTTTGTTGTGGGTTGAATTGTGTCCTCCAGAAAGCTGTGTTGAAGTCCTAACCTGTGGTACCTGTGAATGGGATCTTATTTAGAAATAGGATCTTTGCAGATGTAATTAAGATGTAATTGAAAATGGGGTCATACTGGAGTAGAGTGGGCCCTTTATCCAATATGACTGGCATCCGTATAAAAGAAGAGAGACAGAGAGAATGCAGTGTGAAGACACAGATACAGAGAACACCATGTGACTACAGAGGTAAAGATTGAAGTGCTGCACCTCCAAGTCAAGGAACACCAAGGATTGCCACCAAACTATCAGAAGCTAGAAAGAGATAAGGAAAGATTCTCTTCTACAGGTTTCAGAGGGAGCACAGCTCTGCCAACATCTTGATTTTGGACTTTTAACCCTCAGAACTGGTAGGGGATACATTTCTGTTGTTTTAAGCAACCAAGTTTTTGGTACTTTATTACTGCAGCTACAAGAAACTAATACAGGATTCTTAGCAGGAATAAAGTAGAATTGGGATGGTGGCTGTGGGACCAAGTGGGGAGTGAATAGGAGAACAAAGAGGAACAGTGTTGATATGGGGCTTTCCTTTATGTTGCATTATCTTTTTTTCTTCCCTTCTCTCTCTGGCTTATCTTTTCATTCTTTTTCTTCTTGGATCTTATCTTTATATAGCACTTTATGGTTTATTAGGCATTTACATACTGCTAATAATTAGCAGAGCCAGGTTTTCTAACTTCAAGTGCAGTGTTCATTGTGCCACGGTTGTTTCTGTTATCCCAATACTCATCAAGACGTTATGGATTCTATTACAAGACACTTACAATGGGGGCAGGTAAGACTTCATAGGTGGGATTTTTAGCAGTATAGCAGAGAGGAAGGAATTCCTATTAGTGACATCTGGAAGGAAAGTAAAGTTTCTGTTGCTATGTACCCACTGTTTAACAGTCATTTTTAAGTTGGGGACTGCTTTTATTGAACGAAACACTACTTGCGTATAACTTATATTCATTGTTCCTAGTTATATTCCGAATAATGTGCTCCCTGTTCCAGGTGACTGTACTTTATATAAACTCAAAAACTATTGTCATGTTCTCTCTAAGTCCTCTCTTTCTCATGTTACATATCTCTAGTTCCTCCAGCCAGTCTTCAGATGACACAATCTCCGTGTCTCTCACCCATATTGCCTGCCTTTTGTCCAGTCGTTAAATATTCTACCCAGAATTGAATTCAGTATTTTACATATGTTCTAACCAGCACAGAGTGTAATGGGACTAGTACTTAAACAGGTCAAGACACCCTATTTCTTAATGTACTTTGAGATTATGTAAGCATTTTTAAGCAATATCGCATACCGTTGGTTCATAATGAACTTACAGTCCACTGAAACACTAGATCTTTTTGTATTAATTGTTGCCAAGGTCAGTTTTCTTCTTGAACCTGCACAGGGACTGAGGCTGCTACTTTTTCATGTCTCTGTTCCAGGGACCATATGATTTCTTATCTCTGTTTCTCTTTGTGTTTTTGTTCCTCTCTACTGTGTCTCTTTGACCCTAAGCAATGACCTCCTTCCTTGTTATAAAATTTCACTGATTGTTTTACAGTCTTCATTCTCTTTCTTTCCTTTCGGCTTCTGGGCCACCACACTTTTGGCTTTCCCATTTGGTCCTCCTCAGTCTTTGTGAGTCTCTATTTATCTACCTTTCCGTCAACTGTTGGTTGTGCTTTCGGTTTTATCTTTGGCACTATTTTTTTTTTCTGTATGCAATATATCTTCAGCAAATAAATCATGTTTAAAATGGCAGATCTAACTGAGCTCATCTGGGAATAAAAGGGCACAGAATCAGTCCCGGAGGAAAGTCAACATTTAGAGGTCAGGTAGAGGAGGAAGAGTCAGCAAGAAGACAAAAAGAGCAGCCAGAGATGTAGGAGCATTTCAAGAAGGAGGGTCGGTCAGCAGTGTTGACTGTGCCTAAGAGGTCAAGTAAGGTAAGAATAGAGAAGTAACCGCTGTATTTTGCAATATAGAGGCTGTTGGTGACCTTAGGAAGCATGGTTTTCTGGAGTTTTAAGGGCAAAAGCCGGATTATAGTAAGTAGAAGAGTTGAAAGGAGGCAGAGGAGCAGAGATAATGCGTAACGATGCTTTGAAGAAACAGAACAGGGCCAGGTACGGTGGCTCACGCCTGTAATCCCAGCACTTTGGGAGGCCAAGGCAGGTGGATTGCTTGAGCCCAGGAGTTCAAGACCAGCCTGGGTGACATGGTGAAACCCTGTCTGTACAAAAAAAATACAAAAATAGCCGGACATGGTGGCACACACCTGTAGTCGCAGATACTCCAGAGGCTGAGGTAGGAGGATCACTTGAGCCTGATAAGTGGAGGCTGTAGTGAGCCAAGATTGTGCCACTGCATGCTAGCCTGGAGCTTGGGTGACAGAGCAAGACCCTGTCTCAAAAAAAAAAAAAAAAACAGAAAAGAAACCGAACAGTAGGATCCACAGTTAGGGAGGCTTTAGGATCAAGGGAGATAAAGTATAAGACAGCAATTTGGAAACTATAACTTACTGCATATGTGTAAGGAGAATTCTAGAAAGAAGATGGTTGAGATCACAACCCTGGGGAACAACTTCAGTTAGAGAGTAGGAATGAAAAAGAGATCCCCAAAAGGCATTCAGCCCAAGAGACAGATGAGCACCTTCTGCTCTGTGTGCTGTCCTTCCGTGCTGGGATTGCAATAAGGAATCTGAACATTCCTTGATCTCAAACAGTTTATAGTTTGCTGTTGTGTTTCACAAAGTATGTTTGTGTGAATCACCTGCATCCAGACAGACTTGTATTCAATACAGATTCCAGGGCCCTACCTCAGGCCTACGGAATCAGAATTTCAGGAAGTGATGCCGAGTTTGAATTTTTAGCAAATGACTCATACTCTGCCACACAAGATGATTCGTATTCCCCACTACAGTTTGAGAACCACTGGTATGTTGGGTACTGAGCATGTTAACAAATAAGAGTAGGTTTAACAGTTAATCGAAGACTAGAAAAGGATTTGTTCATCTCTTTTTATGTTTATGCCATTAAATAAGAGAAGCTGGGCTTGTTAGGTGGGAAATAATAGCACATATTCATAGGCAGACATAAGGAAAATAATCTTAAACTCATGCCATATGGTTTTAGTAATGTTTTGTTTATGAAGGGTCTTACCATTCCTTTCTTGTGGAAGCTTTGAGTTATTTTCACTTTGTTTCTGTTATGGATGATGCCTTTATACTGGCAGTGTACAGTAAAAGGCTAAGATTATGAGCTCTAGAACCATACTGCCTAGGTTTAAATTGCAGCTCCACACTTACTAGCTCTGTAATTTGGGGGAAATTATTTAGGTCATCTGTGCTTCAGTTTTCTCATCTATAATAGAAGTATCATAATAGTGTATAATCTCATTGAGTTGTGAGGATTAAATGGATTAATAATTATAAAGTACTTAAAATGGTACCTGGCACATAGTAAACAATAAATATAGGCTATTTTTATTGTTAATAGTTATCTTTATGAATCTGGAGTCTTAACTTCTGTTGAACTATTTCTCTAGGATAAATTTTCAGGATGGAATTTCTACATTAAAGAATGAAGACATCTTTATGTCCCTTTGCTATCTATAGTCATTGCTTTTCAAAAGGGTGATATCTGTTTGTGCTGTAATAATTTGTAAATGCAATCTATCAATGGTGTGTGTGTGTGTATGTGTTTTGTATGTCTCTTTATATGAATGCATACAAGCATGGCTTAGGTTGTAAGTTTGTAGAAAACTTTGACCTTCTTTTTAAGCCTGCTCTTAAGTCTGTTGTTAAGTTTCATGTTATAGTGCCTCGTTAGATACTATCTCTAGGTAGTATGTTGATAAATGATAGTAAGTTACCTTTGAAAGATTATGTCAAAGAAATATTCTAAATCTGTGTGTTTTTCCTTTTGATAGACTGAAGCCATGGCGATTCTTTTTGCTGTTGTTGCCAGGGGGACCACTATCCTTGCCAAACATGCTTGGTGTGGAGGAAACTTCCTGGAGGTGACAGAGCAGATTCTGGCTAAGATACCTTCTGAAAATAACAAACTAACGTACTCACATGGCAAGTGAGTTCTGTTCTGCATGTGGTAAGGGATGAAAGAAGGGAATTCTGTTACTCTAATCAGAATGGTAGAAAAGTAGAAAACAAGCTTCTAGGTACATAATTTGAATAAGCTGACAGAATAGTAACCTTCACCAACTTAGAAAATATATCTGGTTTTGTTACTTATAAATTTAACTTGTAATTATTTTATTCTATTATTGAAGTGGTATTTTATTTTGAAGAAAGATGGAAATGTTAAATGTAAAAGTGACTTTGCTCTAGAGCTGTGTGATATGTGAAATAATTCAGATAAGATAGATAATGTTCCTTTGTTCATTCTTTCAGTAAATATTTACTGAACACTTAACTATTGCCAGGCACTTTGCTTGGTGCTGGGGATATAATAAGATACGTAGTATTTGCCCTCATAAGGGCTATAGTTTAATGAGGGAGAAAGTCAAATCCACGATGTCAAGGGTTGGGGGGATGGGAAGTAGTAGATAGGAGAATGGTATTCCAAGTAGAAGGAACAGCAGGTAGAGAAGTATGGAGGCATGAGATCATAGGGCGGGCATATTTAGGGAACTGCAGACTGTTCTCTGTGACTGGTGCCCAGGATGGTGAAAATAAAGCTAGAGAGATGGGTAGAAGAAAAGTCATGTAGGGCCTTGTAGGCCATATTAAGAGCTTGGACTTTACCTTGTGGGCAGTGGAAAGGCATTGAAGGTTTTCAGCCAGGGTGTGACACAGTCAGGTTTGTTTTATTTATTTATTTAGAAACAGAGTCTCTCTCTGTCACCCAGGCTGGAGTGCAGTGGTGCGATCTTGGCTCACTGCAACTTCCATCTCCCAGGTTCAGATGATTCTCGTGCCTTAGCCTCCTGAGTAGCTGGGATTACAGGCGTGCACCACCATGCCCAGCTAATTTTTGTATTTTTAGTAGAGTTGGGGTTTCGAATGTTGGCCAGGCTTGTCTCAAGCTCCTGACCTCAGGTGATTCGCCTGCCTTGGCCTCCCAAAGTGTTGGGATTACAGGCGTGAGCCACTGCGCCTGGCCCTTCAGTCAGTTTTTGCTTTAGAAAGATCACTCTGGTGGCTTATTAGAGTGGCCATAGTTGGGAAATCTTAGTAATTAGTTTTAAAAAGTGCCTCAACCTTCCCCGTTGGCACTTAAAAATCTTTTCTTACTTAACCCAGCCTTACTTCCTTAGTTCTTATCTCAGAATGAGGTCCTTATTACTTTCTATGGCTAACCCCTTATACAGTTTAAGGTGTACTCTAAGCTACTATGAGAGAGACCCCCAAGATACAGTATTAATTTTAATGAGCTAGTCCAGAGATGAGTGGTTTGGGATGTTGGGGTGGCTCTGCCATTTCCAATTCCCTAATTCCCAAAGCAATTAGTGCTTTCCACTTCTGGCCAAGGCAGCTCCTTTGGTGCTTGTTATATCCCAGTGCTTGCCCAGTAATTTTAAAGGCAGGGCCCAGAAGTGGCCTGATATTGTTGAGAAGTTTCCACTTACATCTTACTGTTCACTACACAGTCATGTAGCTAGCATAGCTAGAAGGGAGGCCAGGAATTGTCATCTCTGGCTATGCAGTCGTAGGCTCAACTAAAATTCTGTTACTCTGGAGGAAGTTATAGGATGTCAGGGGATGACTTGCAGTCTTCCAGTCTACTCTTCTGGCCACCCAGATATTTCAGTGAACCTTTCTTCCCAAACATAGAATACACCTCTTCTCTGAGAGAGGTAGCTCCAAAGACCTATCTAGTCATTGTGTTTGGCTCCAAGTCCAGCATGTCTAGGTGGTACACAGTCCTATCCATCAGGCCCTGGTGTGGCTCCTGTGGTCCACTGACCATAAAGTAAAAGATAAGTCATATGTTTTCCCTGCTTTCCCAGCCTAACCCAGTAGACAATGGTGAAATAAGAAAAGGATCATCACAGTGAGAGTTACAAACTCCCATTTGGAAAAGGGAAGAATGAGAAACATGTAGAAGTCATTGCTTTCCAGTAATGATCAAATAATTGCCTCACACAATTTCAAAGACTCCCTATTCTGACCAGGAAGTGGTTAGTGGTTCTGCTTTCTTGGAGGAACTCCCTCACCCTTTTTCCCTGACTCCTGGCTTTGTTCTCCAGGAAGTTTTTCCTTTCTGGCCACATCCAAAATGGTAGTTAGAGAGTATATCATCTTTGGGAATTGTACACATTTTGTAGTCCTCTTGCTGCCAGCATAGGTTTGTGGGCCTAGAGGTTAGGGGTTAAATAATCTTAGCCTCTTATGATTTTGGCTTTATACTTTCTCTAAAAATGTATTAGACTTACAGTCTTTGTGTTTCTAGGCAGTTCCTGAGAAAATGTCCAGGGAAAGCACATGTAGTCGTCCTTTTAGAGGCAAGACTGGGAAATAGGGCATATATCTTCCACTCATGTATTATGAGCCAGAATTTAGTCACAGCCATATGTAGCTTTAAGAGAGTATAGAATATGTAATCCAATTAAAATGCAGTTATAGTAGAAGGAGATGTTATCTGTCTGCCATGCCTCTCTGCCTGTGTCTCTGATCTAGCTGTGTTATTTCGAGCTTTGGTACCTTTTTTTCATGCTTTTGTTATCTTCTAGGAATGCTGTTCTCCCCCTAAGCCTCCTTGTAAACTTTTGCTCACTTTACAGGTCCCAAGCGAAATACTTTCTTAATTTGTACTTTAATGCTTCTAAAAGGGCAGTTCTGATCATATTCCTTCCTTCAACAGATACTGTCTGCCCTTAAGGTAAAATTCCTTAACGGGACTTGGAATATTCTTCAAGATCTGCCACTTTTTCCTTCTGTGGGCTCATCTTTTACTACTTTAGTCCTCAGTTTTGCTTTCCAGCCATACTTCATACTTAGCCATTTACAGTTCAATGCTAGGTTCTTTCTCTCTTCCTAGCCTTTGCAATAGCTGTTACCTTTTACTGGAATATATTTATCTACTTAATTTTTTAAAAATCTCACTTTGTGTGCCTGAGCTTAGATGTTTCCTTTTCCAGAAACCCCTGAACATTAACACTCAATCAGGCACCGCAATCAGACACACTTTTTATGTGTCTACATAGCATCTAGTTTGTTCATATTGTAACACTTTTCACACTGTATTATTATTATTATTATTATTATTATTATTATTATTATTATTATTGAGATGGAGTTTCGCTTTTGTTGCCCAGGCTGGAGTGCAATGGCGCAATCTCAGCTCACCGTAGCCTCCACTTCCTGGGTTCAAGTGATTATCCTGCCTCAGCCTCCCGAGTAACTGGGATGACAGGCGTGTGCCACCACGCCTGGCTAATTTTTGTATTTTTAGTAGAGATGGGGTTTCACCATGTTGGCCAGGCAGGTCTCGAACTCCTGACCTCAGGCGATCCGCCTGCCTCGGCCTCCCAAAGTGCTGGGATTACAGGCGTGAGCCACCGTGCCTGGCCTCAGACTGTATTATAATTGAAATGATTGTTTATTTCTGTACCCTGACTATAGGCTTCTTGATGGCAGGGATCATACCTTGTTACCTTTTGTGGCCTGTGCACCAAGTGACTTACAAGTCTGGTTTAGGAGAAACAAATTTTATGGGGAAAGTGATGACTTTCATTCTGGGCATGTCATGTTTAAGCTCTCTATGGTATGTCCAGTTGGATATGTCTAGTAGACAGTAGTGTAGGTAGTCCTGGAGCTCAGGAGATAGGTCAGATGTAGATTTGGGAATCATTGGCATAATTGTGGTAGCTGAAAACAAACTACAACAAAACATGAGAGTGCATGCCGCCCTCCAGGGAGTAAGTGTGAAAGAAGCAGGAGGCTAAGGAAGCTAGAAAACGTTAGTGTAGAGGGAAAGGGACTATGATATAAACCAGGTATATTAGCCTGCTTGGGCTGCTATAACAAAATACCATAGACTGAGTGGCTTGAACAACAGATACTTGTTTCTCACAGTTCTGGAGACTGGGTGAGGTGCCCGTTAATTCAGTTCTTGATGAGGGCCTTCTTCCTGGCTGGCAGATGGCCACCTTCTTGCTGTGTTCTCAGGTGGTGGAAAGAGAGTGATCTCTTTCTTCCTCTTTTTTAAAGCCACTAATCCCATCACGAGGACCCCACCCTCATGACCTCATCTAATCTTAAGTGCCTCCCAAAGGCCTTGTCTCCAAATATAGTCACACTGTAACATATGAATTTTGAAAGGACACAGTTCAGTCTGTAGCACCAGGCAAGCCTGATGTCAGGAAATCTAGTGAAGATAAAACACTTTCCAAAAGGAAGTGGTCAACACTATCATATGTTTCAGAGAGAGCCACTGGATATGGCAATGTGGAAGTCATTGGTGGAAATGGTGCAAATAGTTTTAGAGTACTGGAGGAAAAGATTTTGCCTGAGTTCCTGTATCTCCTTGTAATTCATGTCAGTCCTCTGTGAACATTAATATAATTCAACAGATACCCCTATCTATCCACTTGCCCAAGGTACAAATGTGGGAGGCAAAATTTAGTTAACCTGTCTCATGCCAGTCACCAAGTTCTATAAATGCTGCCTCCTATCTCTTCTCTGTCCCTTTTTCTTTATTACCCATTCTACTTTAGTTTATTTCCCTCCTCATTTCTTACCTGGTATACTGCAGTAGTCTCCTGTCTGGTCCTCCTTTGAGTCAGTTTTCCGCACTCTAGCCAATGTGTCCTTGTTTTTTTTTTTGTTTTTTTTTTTTAATGTGTCCTTTTTAAAGTGCAAATCTGATCACACCCTCCCTAGGCTAAAACTTTTGGATGTTTATTCATTATTCTTAGGATAATGCACAGTGTGGTTTATAAAGTCTTGTATAACCTGGTTTTTGCTTACTTCTCCAGTCTTGTCTGTCCAGATAATTCACTTTTTCTTCACATTCTGTACTCTAGTCATGTGAGCCAATTTTACTTTCCTAAATCTATTAGGTGCTGTTTTACCTCTAGGCCCTTATGCTTGCTGCTTCCTCTCTGGAAAAACTCTTTGCTCACTTTTTGTTGTTGTTGTTTTTTTTTGAAACAAGGTCTCACTTTGTTACCCAGGCTGGAGTGCAGTGGCGCAATCTCAGCTTACTACAGCCTCAACCTCCTGGGTTCCAGCGATCCTCCTGCCTCAGCCTCCCAAGTAGCTGGGACTATAGGCGTGCGCCACCACACCTGGCTAATTTTTGTATTTTGTGTAGAGACGGGGTTTTGCCATGTTGCCCAGGCTGGTCTTGAACTCCTGAGCTCAAGCGATCTGCCTGCCTCAGCCTCCCAAAGTGCTAGGATTACAGGCATGAGCCAGCCACCACGCCTGGCCTTTCGCTCACTCTTTACCTTGCCATCTGTTACTTATTCTTCAGGTCTTAAATCAGACATCACTTGTTCTGGGAAGTTTTTCTGGTTACCCTTTGGCAAATCTCCATTTTGTGCCTCATCTATTAATATGTCCCCGGAGCACCATGTACTGCCTTTAACTTTCCTGTCATCCTGTTTGCCATGCTGCACTGTAATTCCTTACACTGTGATCCCTATGAAGACTGGGACTTGGTGGTTTTGCTTTTTTGTATCCTCAGCATCCAGCACAGTAACTAACTCAAAGTGGATACTCAAATGTTGAGAATTTGGTAGAAAAGATGTTTGCTTTAAGAACTTAGGAAAAAGCAAAGAAAACCATATGGCCTATTGGGGGTTAATCTTAATTACATGCTCCTCCTAAGATGTCATCTCTTGTTCATGCTTTAAGAGTCCAATTATGCTTTTGCAGCTATCGTTCTAATGGGTAATACACATGCTGTTGTGCTATGTAGCTAGAATAGAGATCTTCTTTTTATTTCTTATGTACTTCTATCAGTTTGACTTGAAAGAAACAGGTATATTGGGAAGGGGAAGAGGGAGAATAGACTGTATCCGTAAGTAATATGGTGACATTGGCAGTACTGAACATGCTTATACATAGATAGAAGATAGAAGTAAAAGTGATGTTGCTTATAACCACAGTAAGTTTTATATCTTTTATTCTACAGTTATTTGTTTCATTACATCTGCCAAGACAGGATTGTATATCTTTGTATCACTGATGATGTAAGTAACTTGAAGACATATTGCTATTTAACTATGTGTACTGTTAATACAGCCAGTTCTTAATTATCTATACCAGGGGTCCCCAACCCCCAGGCTGCAGACCAGTACAGGTCTGTGGCTTGTTAGGAACCAGGCCACATAGCAGGAGGTGAGCGGCCTATGAGCATTACCACCTGAGTTCTGCCTCCTGTCAGATCAGCAGCAGCATTAGATTCTCATATGAGTGTGAACCCTGTTGTGAACTCTGTATCCGAGGGATCTAGATTGCATGCTCCTTAGGAGAATCTAATGCCTGATGATCTGAGGTGGAACAGTTTAATCCCGAAACCATTCCCCCTCCCCCAGTCCTTGGAAAAATTGTCTTCTACAAAACCGGTCCCTGGTGCCAAAAAGGTTGGGGACTGCTGATCTGTACCTATAGTGGGCAAACGTGATGTGAACTTTACATAGCTGGAATTGTTAATATTTTGCATTTGTCATATAGAGCAGCAAATGTTAAGAAAACTTGATACTGGGGTATGTGCAAATCAACTCAATTTTCGTAGAGTTTTAGCTTAGCCTCTTGCAACTTCTATATTTATTCTATTTTGTAGTGAGAATTGATGTTCATAATTATAATTCTTTGATATCAAAACCTCTCAAAAATTGTTTATGTGGAATGTTAGATTAGATAGCATCATTTCTTCTATCAGTAGTTAATGAATCCTTTAATGTATGTGAACTTTGGAAAAACAAAATTACAATACATTATGATCAGCTATATAAACCTGTAGTTTACATTGGTTAGGTATGACTGTTTGTCGGCTCTCAGCCCAAAATTCTCAGTAACTTAATGATGTCATTAAGGTCCTTTCTCTTCTCTGCTTTTCTCCGTGTCTCCTTCTTCCCAGACAGGTTGCCATTATGGTTACGTAGAGCTACTTATTTATTCATGTCCGGAGAAGAGGGACTGTGTCTTCTTGAGTGTCTTATTGTAGGAATGAGGAAGCTTTTCCCAGCTGCATGCCCTCCCCTCCCCCTGCTTTCAAAGTGAACTTCCTTTCATGTCTTATTGGCTGCATGCTCATTTCTAAACTGCCTACTGACAAAGAGACTTGGAATTGGCATGGTTGCCATAGATCAGGGTTCCTAATCTTTATTGTATCACAGACTCGTCACTTGTGGGACACTCCCAGAATGTTTTTGTTTTCTTTTTTTAATTTTCCTTTTCTAGAATGCTTTTAAATGTATAAAACACACACAATTCTAACAAAGCCAATTATATTGAAATATATATATATAGTATTCAAAATATTTTAAAAACTTGATGTAGTAATATACATGCTTCTTTATGAACTCATTAACAAGATCTAGTCATAGGTCTAATAACTAATAATCTTGATGTGATGGGTGTTGACAATATTTTGAGATATCTGTAACTGTGATGGTACATGAAAAAAGATTTCTGTTGGTGACAGTTACAGGTACTGTTTAATACTACCCCGATTATGAATATACAACCTATATTCACAATTGAAATATAAGTTAACGATTGATAAAAATAATGATGTGATTTTCTTTTTTTCTATCCAAGTTCAAAGGCCCCTTGAATTTGGACCATTGACCCCAATTTAAGAACCCTTGGCTTAGACTAAGCATCTTGGGTGAAAGGGAAATGACTGTCAACCATAGTGATCATCACAATGATTTTTATCTCTGGCTTCACAATATTTTCCAAAAGTACGAAAAAATCCAGCTATATGTGAAATGACTGATGTGAAACAGCTTGGAGTAGAAGGAAAATACTAATGAAATCTGGGATAGTTAGAGTCGAGCCTCATATTTCTTGAGCTATAATTTGATACACACATACACATGTATACATAAACACACATACACACATTCATTTTTTTCCTCTAAGGTATTCTTACAGAGAACACACATACTTTTTGGCTGGCTGGGATTAGACATGAGTATGTCACTTGATCTTTTCAAATATACCACCACTATTGAAAAAATTCAATTTGAAGTTAATATCAGTAGTAGTATCTGTATGTGTGAAAGACTCTATGATCATTATGGGATTTATTAAACATATTCTTGTGCTGGGCCTTCTAATAGATCCTATGAAATATGTGGAGGAAGTAAAATTCAATTCCTGATGTCAAGAAGTTGATAACCTAGGTATCATTATCTTCAGTTGTCAATGACCAGATATATCTGGATTCTTTCTCAGCTCTTTCATTTACTAGTTGTTGGACCTTTGGACAAGTTAGTTACTTTTTCAGAGCCTTCCTTTACTTATCTTTAAGATAGATAGGATCAATGCTAGTTCCTCCTCAGATAATCATTGCTCAGTAAATGTTAGCTGTTTTTTATTGTTGTTCTTAATCACTCACATCATCTTTGTTTACTTTCTAAATGTGAGTTCTGTGTTGATCTCTTTTCAGGATTTTGAACGTTCCCGAGCCTTTAATTTTCTGAATGAGATAAAGAAGAGGTTCCAGACTACTTATGGTTCAAGAGCACAGACAGCACTTCCATATGCCATGAATAGCGAGTTCTCAAGTGTCTTAGCTGCACAGCTGGTAAGATCTTTCTCAGGATAAGGTATTTTGATTTATATCTTCTTCATTACCTTCAAACACTATGAATCTAGGGGGCCCTGACCTGCAATATAGTTTTCTGATTGTGTTACTGTAAGCCAACATAATAAAACTTCCCTGATTAAAAAAAAATGTAAAGGGGCCATCTTAGGGTAGAAAACAGTGATAGTCTTTATTATCTCTATTAATAGTGATCACAGTGTCTCATGATTGGAAGAGCATTAAAGATCATCTAGTTGAACTACCCATCTGATGCTTAAATGTGTTCAGCATGCCAAATGATCT
Organism: Gorilla gorilla gorilla; assembly: GCF_029281585.2. NCBI lineage: Eukaryota > Metazoa > Chordata > Mammalia > Primates > Hominidae > Gorilla > Gorilla gorilla. Next base: position 167,478,380 of record NC_073247.2, read on the forward strand.
TTTAAACTATACATAAACCTTCTACCCTTCCATGAGGGAAATTTAATTTTCTAACAACCCAAATTAATAATTTGAAACTCTCTTCATCTGTATGAATCCCTAATTGTCAGCTTAGTGAGGTTTTACATGTGTATATACCTGTGAAATACCACTGTACTCAAGACAGCATTTTAATCACCCTAAAAATTCCCTCATATCCCTTGCCAGTTGGTCCCCTCCCCTACACTTTGCCTCAGGCAACCACTGATCTGTTTTCTATCACTATAAATTAGTTTTGTCTTTTATAGAACTTTCTGTAAATAGAATCATACAGTATGTAAACTTTCTGTAAATGGAATCATACAGTATGTACTTTTTTGTGTCTTGCTTGTTTCAGTCAGTGTAAGGCTCTTGATATTCTTCCATGTTGTATAAATCAGTAGTTTGTTCCCCTTTTTGCTAAGTAGTAATATACCACAATTTGTTTATCCATCCACCTGTTGCTGGATATTTGGGTTGCTTCCAGTTTTCAGCTATCGTGAATAAAGCTGCTGTTAACCTCCATGTATAAGTCTTTGTGTGGACATATGTTTTTATTTCTCTCTGATAAATACCTAGGAATGGAATTGCTGGGTCATATGGTAGGTGATGTGTAATTGAAAAAAAAAAATCACCACTTTTTTTTCCAAAGTGGTTGTACCATTTTATATTCTCACCAGCAGTTCCAGTGTCTCTGCGTCCTTGCCAGTACTTGATGTGGTCTTAAGTTTTGCCATTCCAGTTGATGTGTAATGGTATCTCATTGTGGTTTTAATTTATGTTTTCATGATGTCAGACACCTTTCGAAATGCTTCCCTTTTATCCATGAAACTATTTGAGTATAAAGACGTAAGCTCTAGCTATGATTTTGTTATGAGTTAAAAAAAAAGCTGTATTGTAATGGAATACTTTCACTTCTCCTGTGGTTTTAATACTCTGAGTATTACATTTCTAAATTTTATGCACACACACACACACGCACACACATACTCTTCTGGCAATAAAGTCCCTTTAAATTGGTTACTTATAAACCTTTATTATTCAAGCAGTTGGTTTGTTTCATACTCCCCACTAGGAAATGTTCATCTATGTAACACTGTATAAAACACTACCCACAACAAAAATACCAGTACTTAGTCAAAAGTAAATAGGGTCAGCTAGAAACAAACTTTCAAATTAACCAATTTGTCGTTAGCTCTAGATCTGTGTGACCTTCTGAACAAAATCTCTACCTGTTCCTTCGTCTGTAAATAGAGATAATAATAGCATCGTTTCATAGAGTTTTGGGGTGGATTAAATAATATCCCGTTTGAAGCACTTAACACAATGAAATGACTGGAACATTGTGTATTAAGCACCCCATAATTGCTAGCTATGGATAAATAATTTCAAAATATATATTATCAGTGTTTTAGATTCTAGATCCTGTGAGAAGCCAATAAAAATAGTTTATATGCTGTGATCCTGGCAGATACAAGAACAGATGCTGAGAAGCTGGGCCAGCCCCTACCTCATCATACTCAAGAAGTGGGGAACAATTTTGCAGCATTCTTTCCCCCACTGCCCCAACTACAGTCTTCTTTTTCTCCTTTCTTCCTTGTCTGAGCACAGATTATATATCCCCCCCAATCTCTGCCCCACAAGTCACATGTATATTTGATATAATGTTTATTTTTATTTTATTTAAAATAAGGTAATTTTTAGACTACATACTTATAGTTTGTATAGAAGCATTTTTTATGCTGCCCATATTTTTTCCTGGGTATTGTAACATTTTTCCAGTGAAGTGACATGTATCTTTTATATCAATAGAGACATAATTTTATAGCATTCCTCAGTGTAAATTGTCATTCCCCTTATTTTTGTTTTCCTATTGTAAATAATGTCTGGGTACCATAAGTTAAAACTTATTTTCTTATAGAAGCATCACTCTGAGAATAAGGGCCTAGACAAAGTGATGGAGACTCAAGCCCAAGTGGATGAACTGAAAGGAATCATGGTCAGAAACATAGGTATGTTTCATGGCATAGTTTCATGCATGTGGGCAAAAATGATAAAGATTACTTGACTGGGGTCAAATTATTCTAGAGAAGCCAAAATAGCACTTCCTTATTCTTACCATTGGAAGTTAATTGTCAGCTGAGACAACTGTGATACTGTCTGCTTGTGCAAATGGTTTCTTCTTTGTCCTTGCAACTATTCTTCATTCTAAATTTACTAGTTTGCTTAACAAGACTAATTTCTAAGAACCTTATGATAATTCAGCAGTTTAGAATAATTTGGTCAGTGTGATTGTACAGTATTTCACTGAGTTAATGTATCACGGGTTACCTAACCTTGCCTGAATTTTGGACGCATAGGTTCTTTAGCACAGTGTTAGAGTGCTGTTTTGCAACCAGATAAGGAGCTTGCTGAAGAATGTCAGTCAATATTGTGCTTCCTTCACTGAGGCCCTCTTGCTATGAAAATGTCAATTGGACTGAACAGTATGCTTAGAGACTTAGTCAACCAGTTGCAAATACTCTTAAGTAGGACTGATTTGGAAGTTTATCCTACAGTAGTAACCGTACTGTTATATTTTTGTGCCTATTATGTTTTTCTTATTTTCTTGAGATTAATTATCAGGAATGGGATTAATAATCAAAATGCACAAACGTTTTCGTGGTTCTTGATATGTACGTCTTGGCTATTTAAAGTGATTTCCTTTAATTGATTTTAGTTTTAATTATATATCTAGATAGAGGCTAGAGAATCTGTTGAGACAACTACTATTTATTTTTACTCTTTTTTTGTCACCAAATGTATTTATTTTGCCCGAAAGTGGAGGCAGACAATTGCTACAATATTATTTATTGCAGATGCATAAAGTTTCCAGAAAAATCAACGTTTTTAATTGACTCCTTTTAAATGACTTATTTATTTTTAGAGTTATAGAAACAGCAAATTTAATCCATCTTGAATTAATTTTTGTATAAGGTATAAGGAAGGGATCCAGTTTCAGCTTTCTACATATGGCTAGCCAGTTTTCCCAGCACCATTTATTAAATAGGGAATCCTTTCCCCATTGCTTGTTTTTCTTAGGTTTGTCAAAGATCAGATGGTTGTAGATATGTGGCGTTATTTCTGAGGGCTCTGTTCTGTTCCATTGATCTATATCTCTGTTTTGGTACCAGTACCATGCTGTTTTGGTTACTGTAGCCTTGTAGTATAGTTTGAAGTCAGGTAGCGTGATGCCTCCAGCTTTGTTCTTTTGGCTTAGGATGGACTTGGCGATGCGGGCTCTTTTTTGGTTCCATATGAACTTTAAAGTAGTTTTTTCCAATTCTGTGAAGAAAGTCATTGGTAGCTTGATGGGGATGGCATTGGATCTATAAATTACCTTGGGCAGTATGGCCATTTTCATGATATTGATTCTTCCTACCCATGAGCATGGAATGTTCTTCCATTTCTTTGTATCCTCTTTTATTTCATTGAGCAGTGGTTTGTAGTTCTCCTTGAAGAGGTCCTTCACGTCCCTTGTAAGTTGGATTCCTAGGTATTTTATTCTCTTTGAAGCAACTGTGAATGGGAGTTCACTCATGATTTGACTCTCTGTTTGTCTGTTATTGGTGTATAAGAATGCTTGTGATTTTTGTACATTGATTTTGTATCCTGAGACTTTGCTGAAGTTGCTTATCAGCTTAAGGGGATTTTGGGCTGAGACAATGGGGTTTTCTAGATATACAATCATGTCATCTGCAAACAGGGACAATTTGACTTCCTCTTTTCCTAATTGAATACCCTTTATTTCCTTCTCCTGCCTGATTGCCCTGGCCAGAACTTCCAACACTGTGTTGACTAGGAGTGGTGAGAGAGGGCATCCCTGTCTTGTGCCAGTTTTCAAAGGGAATGCTTCCAGTTTTTGCCCATTCAGTGTGATATTGGCTGTGGGTTTGTCATAGATAGCTCTTATTATTTTGAGATACATCCCATCAATACCTAATTTATTGAGAGTTTTTAGCATGAAGTGTTGTTGAATTTTGTCAAAGGCCTTTTCTGCATCTATTGAGATAATCATGTGGTTTTTGTCTTTGGTTCTGTTTATATGCTGGATTACATTTATTGATTTGCGTATACTGAACCAGCCTTGCATCCCAGGGATGAAGCCCACTTGATCATGGTGGATAAGCTTTTTGATGTGCTGCTGGATTCGGTTTGCCAGTATTTTATTGAGGATTTTTGCATCAATGTTCATCAAGGATATTGGTCTAAAATTCTCTTTTTTGGTTGTGTCTCTGCCCGGCTTTGGTATCAGGATGATGCTGGCTTCATAAAATGAGTTAGGGAGGATTCCCTCTTTTTCTATTGATTGGAATAGTTTCAGAAGGAATGGTACCAGTTCCTCCTTGTACCTCTGGTAGAATTTGGCTGTGAATCCATCTGGTCCTGGACTCTTTTTGGTTGGTAAGCTATTGATTATTGCCACAATTTCAGAGACTGTTATTGGTCTATTCAGAGAGTCAACTTCTTCCTGGTTTAGTCTTGGGAGGGTGTATGTGTCGAGGAATTTATCCATTTCTTCTAGATTTTCTAGTTTATTTGCGTAGAGTAGTATTCTCTGATTGTAGTTTGTATTTCTGTGAGATCGGTGGTGATATCCCCTTTATCATTTAGACCTAAAACCATAAAAACCCTAGAAGAAAACCTAGGCATTACCATTCAGGACATAGGCATGGGCAAGGACTTCATGTCTAAAACACCAAAAGCAATGGCAACAAAAGCCAAAATTGACAAATGGGATCTAATTAAACTAAAGAGCTTCTGCACAGCAAAAGAAACTACCATCAGAGTGAACAGACAACCTACAAAATAAGAGAAAATTTTCACAACCTACTCATCTGACAAAGAGCTAATATCCAGAATCTACAATGAACTCAAACAAATTTACAAGAAAAAAACAAACAACCCCATCAAAAAGTGGGCGAAGGACATGAACAGACACTTCTCAAAAGAAGACATTTATGCAGCCAAAAAACACATGAAAAAATGCTCACCATCACTGGCCATCAGAGAAATGCAGATCAAAACCACAATGTGATACCATCTCACACCAGTTAGAATGGCAGTTATTAAAAAGTCAGGAAACAACAGGTGCTGGAGAGGATGTGGAGAAATAGCAACACTTTTACACAGTTGGTCGGACTGTAAACTAGTTCAATCATTGTGGAAGTCAGTGTGGCGATTCCTCAGGGATCTAGAACTAGAAATACCATTTGACCCAGCCATCCCATTACTGGGTATATACCCAAAGGACTATAAATCATGCTGCTATAAAGACACATGCACACGTATGTTTATAGCGGCAGTATTCACAATAGCAAAGACTTGGAACCAACCCAAATGTCCAACAATGATAGACTGGATTAAGAAAATGTGGCACATATACACCATGGAATACTATGCAGCCATAAAAAATGATGAGTTCATGTCCTTTGTAGGGACATGGATGAAATTGGAAATCATCATTCTCAGTAAACTATGGCAAGGACAAAAAACCAAACACCACATGTTCTCACTCATAGGTGAGAATTGAACAGTGAGAACACATGGACACAGGAAGGGGAACATCACATTCTGGGGACTGTTGTGGGGTGGGGGGGAGGGGGGAGGGATAGCTTTGGGAGATATACCTAATGCTAAATGACGAGTTAATGGGTGCAGCACACCAGCATGGCACATGTATACATATGTAACTCACCTGCACATTGTGCACATGTACCCTAAAACTTAAAGTATGATAATAATAAAATAAAATAAAATAAAAAAAACCAGCAAATTTAAAATGTGACAAGAACATTCCCAGTTAATTCCCTTTCATTTTTTTAACAGCTTAATTGAAATATAATTCACATATCATATAATTCACCCATTTAAAGTATACAGTCAGTGGTTACTATATTCACAGAATTGTACAACCATTGCTGCAATCAATTTTGTAACATTTTTGTCATCCCTAAATGAAACCCTGTACTCATTTGCAGTTGCTCCTCATTTCTCCTCAACTCTCAGACCTTAGCAACAATTAATTCCCTTTTCTTCTTCATAAATTTGCCTATTCTGGACTTTTCGTATAAATGGAATCTTGTAATATGTGGCCTTTTGTGTCTTCGTTCACTTAGCGTAATGATTGTGAGATTCATTCATGTCGTAGCATAAATCAATACTTAATTCTTTTTTATGACTAATAATTCCAATGCATTAATGCATTTTATGTATCTACTCATTAGTTCATGGTCTGGTTATTATAAATAATGCTGCTATGAACATTTGTGTACAAGTTTTTGTGTGAGCATATATATATATTATATATATTTATTATATATATTATATATAATATATAACATATATATATTATATATTATATATAATATATAACATATATATTATATATTATATATAATATATAACATATATATTATATATTATATATAATATATAACATATATATATTATATATTATATATAATATATAACATATATATATATTATATATTATATATAATATATAACATATATATATTATATATTATATATAATATATAACATATATATATTATATATATTATATATATATATGTTTTTGGTTCTCTTGCTTACATACCTAGGAATAGAATTGCTGGATCACATGGCAACTTTGTAACATTTTGAAGAAGGGCCAAACTTTCCTAAAGTGACTGCACCATTATACATTCCTAATAGCAATGTATGAGGATTCTGATTTCTCCACATCCTTGCCAAAACGTATCTTTTTTGATTATACCCAGTCTAGTGAAATGATACTTTATTGTGATTTTGATTTGCATTTCCCTGATGACTAATTATGTTGAGCATTTTTTCATGTGCTTATAGGCCATTCGTATATTTTCTTTACCTTTGGAGAAATGTCTATTTAAAAATACTTTATTGTTTTTAAGTGGGTTATTTGTCTTTTTATGGTTGAGCTATAACAGTACTTTATATATTCTGGATACTAGGCCCTTATCAGATACATGATTTTCAAATATTTTGCTCTATTCTGTGAGTTGTCTTTTCATTTTCTTGATGGTGTTCTTTGAAGCACAACAGTTTTTATGAAATCCAATCTATTTTTTTCTTTAGTTTGTGCTTTGAATAACATATCTAAGAAACCGTCGCCTAAGCCAAGATCATGAAGATTTACTACTTTGTTTTCTTCTAAGACTAGTTTTAGCTCTTACATTTCTATCTATGATCTATTTTGAGTTAATGTTTATGTATGGAATACAGAAGAGATCCAACTTAATTCTGTTGAATATGTATACACAGTTGTTCCAGAACCATTTGCTGAAAAGGCTTTTCTTTCCCTGTTGAATGATCTTAGCATTCTTATCAAAAATTAGTTATCAATGGATGTATAGCTTTGTTTCTGGACCTTCAGTTCTGTTCAATTTATCTTTATGCCAGTACCAGGCTGTCATGATTATTATAGCTTTGTAGTAGGTTTTAAAATCAGGAAATATTCATCTTCCAACTTTATTCTTTCTCAAAATTGCTTTGACTATTCTGGGTACCTTTCATTTTCATGAACTTTAGGATGAGCTTGTCAATTTCAGATATCAAAAAAACTATCTGGGATTTTGATAGGGATTGTGTTGAATCTGTAGATCAATTAGGGGAGCCATTTTAACAATATTAAACTTCTGATCCATGAACATGGGCTTTCTTTCTATTCATTTAGGTTTTCTTTAATTTTTTCCAACTATGTTTTGTGGTTTTCAGTGTGCAAGTCTTACATGACAAAGACTCTGCTTCACCAAATTTTAGACAAGCTCCTCTGAGCACTCTGTTAAACTAGGTCTCATCCTCAGGCTCTGTCCTTGGCCTGCCTAAGGAAGTCTTAGCAAAGAATCCTGCTAATACCCCACCCTTGATCAAGTTCCTTGTCCCCTATATTTGATATATAAGTCCGGCCAGCTTTTAGCAGGAATCCTGTTAGGCCAGTTTAGAGAGAATCCCCTTGCCCTTGATGTCTCCTCTTAGTAATTTTCCATCCTCTGACCCCCTTACTCTGTTCATTGGCCACAAATCCCCACTGGTCTTGGTTACATTAGAAGTTGAGCTCAATCTCTCCCCTCCATTGTGATAGCCTTGACCCCTATTGCAGTAATCTCAAAATCTGCCTTACCATTTTTTAACCAGTGTCAGAATAATTTTTCTTTAACAATATCTCTTCTAACATCCTTCTTGCCTTGTTCCTAAGTATTTTTTTGTGCTATTGTAAATGGAATTTTTCTCTTTCATTTTTGGATTGTTCAGTACTAATGTATAGAAATTTTATTGATTTTTATAAATTGGTGTTGTATCATACAACCTTGTTCTCATTTATTAGTTCTAATAGCTTTTTAATAGTTTTCTTAGGATTTTCTCTATATAGAATCATGCTACTTGCAAATAGAGATAGTTTTAATTCTTCCTTTTCAATCTGGATGCTTTTCATTTCTTTTTATTGCTTAATTGCCCTAACTAGAACCTCCAGTATAATGTTGAATAGAAGTGGTAAGAGTGGACATCATTGTCTTATTCCTGCTCTTAGGGAGATCTTGAAGAATCTTCCACAATTAAGTATGAGGTTAGCTGTGGGTTTTTCATAGATGTCCTTTATCAGGTTGAGGAAGTTTCTTTTTCTTATTTGTTGAGTGGTTTTATCATTAAACAGTGTTGGATTTTGTCAATTTTTTTTACATCTATTGAAATGATGGTTTTTGTTCTTTATTAATATGATGTATTATAATAATTGATTTTCAGATATTAAATCAACCTTGTGTTTCTGAAATGAATCCCACTGCATCATGGTGTATAGTCCTTTTTGCATATTATTGGATTCATCCTGCCAGTAGTCTGTTGAGGATTTGTTAAATGTCTGTATTTTTAAGAGTTGTTGGTCTATCATTTTCTTTTCTTGTGATGTCTTTGTTTGGTTTTGATACCAGGGTAATGCTGGGCTCATAGAATGAGTCAAGAAGTGTTCCCCTTTTCTTCTATTTTGGAAAGATTTGTGAAAGTTTTGTATTAATTCTTGAAATGTTTGGTAGAATTCACCTTTGAAGCCACCTGGGCTTGGGCTTTTCTTTGTGTGAAGCTTTTTTGTTTTTGTTTTTGTTTTTTGAGACGGGGTCTGTCTGTCACCCAGGCTGGAGTGCAGTGACACGATCCTCTCTAATTCCTCTTTCATTCCCTTGGTGGGAGGGTTACCTGCAGCCTTGACCTCCTGGGCTCAGGTAATCTTCCCACCTCAGCCTCCCAAGCAGCTGGGACTGCAGGCATGTGCCACCACGCCTGGCTAATTTTTGTTTTTTGGTTTTTTTGTAGAGACAAGGTCTTGCCATGTTGCCCAGGCTAGTCTCAAACTCCTGGGCTCAAGCGATCCACTTGCCTCAGCCTACCAAAGTGCTAGGATTACAGGCATGAGCCTCCATGCCCAGCCTGAAGTTTTAAAATTACTGATTTAGTCTCTATGCTTGCTGTAGCTCTATTCGGATTTTTTATTTCTTCTTGAGTCTGTTTAGCAGTTTGTATCTTTCTAGGAATTTGTGCATTTCATCTAAGTTACCTAATTTATTTACACACTCCTGTTTATAGAATTCCCCTAAGATCCTTTTCGTTTTGTAAGTTTGGTGGTGATGTCTCCTCTTTCATTCCTGATTTTAGTAATGTAAGTTTTTTCTGTTTTACTTGGTCATTCTACGTAAAGGTTTGTCAATTTTATTGATCTTTCTAAAGAACCAACTTCTGGTTTCATAGATTTTTTTTCTATAGTTTTTCTGTTCTCTATTTAATTTGTTCACCCTAATATTTATTTCCTTCCCACTGCTAGCTTTAGATTTAGTTTACCCTTCTTTCTAGATCCATAAGGTAGAAAGTTAAGTTGTTAGGTTATTAATTTGAGATCATTTGTCTTAGCTCAGGCTGCCATAACAAAATTCCATAGATGTAGTGGCTTAAACAACAGAAATTTATTTTCTCACATTTCTGGAGGCTAGAAGTCCAAGATCACGGTGCCAGTATGGTCAGGTTCTGGTAAGGGCTCTCTTCCTGGCTTGCAGACAGCATCTTCTCTCTCTGTTCTCCCATCGGGCAAGGAAAAGAGAGCTAGCTGTCTAGTGTCTTTTATTTAATTGATACATAATATTTGTACACATTTATGGGGTACGTGTGATATTTTGTTACATGCAAAGACTGTGTAATGATCAAGTCAGGATATATGGGGTGTCCATCAGCTCAAGAATTTATTTCTGTGTGATGGGAACATTTCAAATTCTCTCTTCTAGCTATTTTGAAATATATAATACACTATTGTTAACTTTAGTCACCCTACTCTGCTATCAAACATTAGAACTTATTCCTTCTATCCAACTGTGTGTTTGTACCTATTAACCATCCTCTCATATTCCCTGCTCAGCCCCACATACCCACACCCTTCCTAGCCTCTGGTATCTATTGTGCTATTGTCTACCTCCATGAGATCAACTGTTTTAGTTCCCACATGTGAGTAAGAACATGTGATATTTGTCTTTCCATGCCTGCCTTATATCCCTAAACATAATAACCTCCAGTTACATACATGTTGCTGTAAATGGCATGACTTCATTCTATTTCATGGTCAAATAGTATTCCATTGTGTTTATAAACCACATTTTCTTTATCCATTCATCCATTCATGGACACTTAGGTTGACTCCATATCTTTGCTATTGTGAATAGGGATGCAATAAATATGCAAGTGCAGATATCCCTTTTATACACTGATTTCTTTTCCTTTGCATAAATACCCAGTAGTAGGATTTCTGGATCATATGGTAGTTTAATTTTTAGTTTTTGGGGAAATCTCCACACTGGTTTCCATAGTAGCTGCACTAGTTTACTTTCCCACCAACAGTGTGTAAGTGTTTTTTTTTTTTTCCTTATACTAGCCAGCATCTGTTATTTTGTATCTTTTTAGTAACCATTCTAACTGGGGTAACATGATATCTCATTTTGGCTTTTATTTGCATTTCTATGATGTTGAGCATTTTTTCATATACCTTTTGGCCATTTGCATGTCTTCTTTTGAGAAATGGCTATTCATGTCCTCTGCCCACTTTTTAAGGGGATTATTTGTATATCTCCTGTTGAGTTCATTATATATTCTGGATATTATTCCCTTATCAAATGAATAGTTTGCAACTATTTTCTCCCATTCAACTGGTTGTCTCTTCACTCTTGATTACTTCCTTTGCTGTGCAAAAGCTTTTTTGTTTAATATAGTCCTATTTGTCTATTTTTCTTTTCGTTACCTGTCCTTTTGAGGTGTTAGCCATAAAATCTTTTCCTAGAGCAGTGTTCTGAAGTGTTTCCCCTATGTTTTCTTCTAGTAGGTTTATAGTTCTGGGTCTGAAATTTAAGTGTTTAATCTATCTTGGTTGATTTTTGTATGTGATGAGAGACAGAGGTCCAGTTTAATTCTTCCACATATGGATATCCAGTTTTCCCGGTACCATTTATTGAAGAGAGTGTCCTTTCCCCAGTGTACGTTCTTGGCACCTTTGTTGAAAATCAGTTGCCTATATATGTGTGGCTATACATACGTGGATCAATGTCTGGCTTTTCTATTCTATTCCATCGACCTTGTGTCTGTTTTTATACCAAACCATGCTGTTTTGGTTACTGTAGCCTTGTAATATGTTTTGAAGTCAGGTAGTGTGATGCCTCCAGCTTTGTTCATTTTGCTCAGGATTGCTTTGGCTATTTGGACTCTTTTTTGGTTCCTGAAATACTAATTTTAGGATTGTTTTTTCTGTTTCTGTGAAAAATGACATTGGTACTTCGATAGAGATTGCATTGAATCTGTAGATTGCTTTGGGCTTATGGTCATTTTAATAATATACATTCTTATGATCCATGACCATAAGATGTCTTTCTGTATCTTTGTGTCATCTTCAGTTTTTTTCATCAGTGTTTTGTAGTTTTACTTGTAGGAGTCTTTCACCTCCTCGTTAAATTTATTCTTCAATATTTTATATGTTCATAACTATTATAAATGGGATTACCTTCTTGATTTCATAAAGTTTTATTTCACCAAGTTGATTATTGATGCATAGAAACATTACAGATATTTGTATGTTGATTCTGTATCCTGCAACTTTACTGAATATATTTATCAGATCTAGGAGTTTTTTGGTGGAGTCTTTGGGTCTTTTAGACATAAGATCATATCATCTGCAAAGAGGGATAATTTGACTTCCTCTTTTTCAATTTGGATGCCCTTTATTTCTTTCTCTTGCCTGATTGCTCTGGCTAGGACTTCCAGTATTGTGTTGAATAGGAGTAGTGAAACTGGGCATCCTTCCAGTACTATGTTGAATAGGAGTGGTGAGAGTTTTCCATTTCTTAGAGGAAAGGCTTTTCGTTTTTCCCATTCAGTATGATGTTAGCTGTGGGTTTGTCATAAATGGCCTTTATCATGTTGAGGGATATTGCTTCTATGCCTAGTTTTTTGAGAGTTTTTATCATGAAGAGATGTTGAATTTTTTTTGATACCTCGAACTATATATTTTTATTTGAATATATAAAAGTAGAATATCCTATTTTCCTTTTGAGCTATGTCGTCATACTGCTAAAATTATGGATGAAAATGGAAATACTTCAACCTGACCCATTGCAATTTCTATGTTACACATTTGCTCTTTTTTTATTATTATACTTTAAGTTCTGGGATACATGTGCAGAATGTGCAGCTTTGTTACATAGGTATACACATGCCATGGTGGTTTGCTGCACCCATTAACCCATCATCTACATTAGGTATTTCTCCTAATGCTATTTCTCTCCTAGCCCCCCTACCCCCCAACAGGCCCCAGTGTGTGATGTTCCCCTCCCTGTGTCCATGTGTTCTCATTGTTCAACTCCCACTTATGAGTGAGAACATGTGGTGTTTGGTTTTCTGTTCCTTTCTTACCTTGCTGAGAATGATGGTTTCCAGCTTCATCCATGTCCCTGCAAAGGACATGAACTCCTCCTTTTTTATGGCTGCATAGTATTCCATTGTGTATATGTGCTGCATTTTCTTTATCCAGTCTATCATTGTTGGGCATTTGGGTTGGTTCCAAGTCTTTGCTATTGTGAACAGTGCTGCAATAAACATACGTGTGCATGTGTCTTTATAGTAAAATGATTTATAATCCTTTGGGTATATACCCAGTAATGGGATTGCTGGGTCAAATGATATTTCTGGTTCTAGATCCTTGAGGAATCGCCACACTGTCTTTGACAATGGTTGAACTAATTTACACTTCCACCAACAGTGTAAAAGCATTCCTGTTGCTCCACATCCTCTCCAGCATCTGTTCTTTCCTGACTTCTTAATGATTGCCATTTAATGATCGCCATTCTTACTGGTGTGAGAGGGTATCTCATTATGGTTTTGATTTGCATTTCTCTAATGACCCGTGATGATGAGCTTTTTTTCATATGTTTGTTGGCCACATAAATGTCTTCTTTTGAGAAGTGTCTTTTCATATCCTTCACACACTTTTTGATGGGGTTGTTTTTTTCTTGTAAATTTGTTTAAGTTCCTTGTAGATTCCGGATATTAGCCCTTTGTCAGATGGATAGATTGCAAAAATTTTTTCCCATTCTGTAGGTTGCCTGTTCACTCTGATGATAGTTTCTTTTGCTGTGCAGAAGCTCTTTGCTTTAATTAGATCCCATTTGTCAATTTTGGCTTTTGTTGCCATTGCTTTTGGTGTTTTAGTCATGAAATCTTTGCCCATACCTATGTCCTGAATGGTATTGCCCAGGTTTTCTTCTAGGGATTTTATGGTTTTAAGTCTTACGTTTAAGTCTTTAATCCACCTTGAGTTAATTTTTGTATAAGGTGTAAGGAAGGGGGCCAGTTTCAGTTTTCTGAATATGGCTAGCCAGTTTTCCCAACACCATTTATTAAATAGGGAATCCTTTCCCCATTGCTTGTTTTTGTCAGGTTTGTCAAAGATCAGATGGTTGTAGATGTGTAGCGTTATTTCTGAGGCCTCTGTTCTGTTCCATTGGTCTATGTATCTGTTTTGGTACCAATACCATGCTGTTTTGGTTACTGTAGCCTTGTAGTATAATTTGAAGTCAGGTAGCGTGATGTCTCCAGCTTTGTTCTTCTTGCTTAGGATTGTCTTGGCTATATGGGCTCTTTTTTGGTTCCAAATGAAATTTAAAGTAGTTTTTTTCTAATTCTGTGAAGAAAGTCAATGGTAGCTGGATGGGGATAGCATTGAATCTATAAATTACTTTGGGCAGTTTGGCCATATTCTTCCTATCCATGAGCATGGAATGTTTTTCCATTCATTTGTGTCCTCTCTTATTTCCTTGAGCAGTGGTTTGTCATTCTCCTTGAAGAGGTCCTTCACATCCCTTGTAAGTTGTATTTCTAGGTATTTTATTCTCTTTGTAGCAATTGTGAATGGGAGTTCACTCATGATTTGGCTCTCTGTTTGTCTTTTATTGGTGTATAGGAATGCTTGTGATTTTTGCACATTGATTTTGCATTCTGATACTTTGCTGAAGTTGCTTATCAGCTTAAGGAGATTTTGGGCTGAGACAATGGGGTTTTCTAAATATACAATCATGTCATCTGCAAAGAGAGACAATTTGACTTCCTCTCTTCCTATTTGAATACCCTTTATTTCTTTCTCTTGCCTGATTGCCCTGGACAGAACTTCCAATACTATGTTGAATAGGAGTGGTGAGAGAGGGCATCCTTGTCTTGTGCTGGTTTTCAAAGGGAATACTTCCAGCTTTTGCCCATTCAATATGATATTGGCTGTGGGTTTGTCATAAATAGTTCTTATTATTTTGAGATGCATTCCATCAATACCTAGTTTATTGAGAGTTTTTAGCATAAAGCAGTGTTGAATTTTATCGAAGGCCTTTTCTGCATCTATTGAGATAATCATGTGGTTTTTGTCATTGGTTCTTTTTCTGTGATGGATTATGTTTATTGATTTGCGTATGTTGAACCAGTCTTGCATCCCAGTGATGAAGCTGACCTGATCGTGGTGGATAAGCTTTTTGATGTGCTGATGGGTTCGGTTTGCCAGTATTTTATTGAGGATTTTCGCATCAGTGTTCATCAGGGATATTGGCCTGAAATTTTCTTTTTTGGTTGTGTCTCTGCCAGACTTTGGTATCAGGATGATGCTGGCCTCATAAAATGAGTTAAGGAGGAGTCCCTCTTTTTCTGTTGTTTGGAATAGTTTCAGAAGGAATGGTACCAGCTCCTCTTTATACCTCTGGTGGAATTCGGCTGTGAATCCTTCTGGTCCTGGACCTTTTTGTTTGGTAGGCTATTAATTACTGCCTCAAGTTCAGAACTTGTTATTGTTGTATTCAGGGATTTGACTTCTTCCTGGTTCAGTCTTGGGAGGGTGTATATGTCCAGGAATTTATCCATTTCTTCCAGATTTTCTAGTTTACTTGCATAGAGGTGTTTATAGTATTCTCTGATGGTAGTTTGTATTTCTGTGGGATCAGTGGTGATATCCCCTTTATCATTTTTTATTGTTTCTATTTGATTCTTCTCTCTTTTCTTCTTTATTAGTCTCGCTAGCAGTCTATCTATTTTGTTAATCTTTTCAAAAAACCAGCTCCTGGATTCATTGATTCTTTTTGAAGGGTTTTTCATGTCTCTTTCTCCTTCAGTTCTGCTCTGATCTTAGTTATTTCTTGTCTTCTGCTACCTTTGAATTTGTTTGCTCTTCTCTAGTTCTTTTAATTGTGATGTTAGGGTGTTGATTTTAAATCTTTCCCACTTTTTGCTGTGGGCGTTTAGTGCTATAAATTTCCCTCTAAATACTGCTTTAGCTGTGTCCCAGAGATTCTGGTACGTTGTGTCTTTATTCTCATTGGTTTCAAAAAACTTATTTATTTCTGCCTTAATTTTGTTATTTGCCCAGTAGTCATTCAGGAACAGGTTGTTCATTTTCCATGTAGTTGTGCAGTTTTGAGTGAGTTTCTTAATCCTGAGTTCTAATTTGATTGCACTGTGGTCTGAGAGACTGTTGGTTACGATTTCCATTTTTTGCATTTGCTGAGGAGTGTTTTACTTCCAATTATGTGATCAACTTTAGAATAAGTGCGATGTGGTGCTGAGAAGAATGTATATTCTGTTGATTTGGCTTGGAGAGTACTGTAGATGTCTATTAGGTCCTCTTGGTCCAGAGCTGAGTTCAAGTCCTGAATATCCTTGTTAATATTCTGTCTCAATCTAATATTGACAGTGGGTGTTAAAGTCTCCTACTATTATTGTGTGGGAGTCGGAGTCTCTTTGTAGGTCTGTAAGAACTTGCTTTATGAATCTGGGTGCTCCTGTATTGGGTGCATATATATTTAGGATAGTTAGCTCTTCTTGTTGCATTGATCCCTTTACCATTATGTAATGCTCTTCTTTGTCTTTTTTGATCTTTGTTGGTTTAAAGTCTGTTTTATCAGAGACTAGGATTGCAACCTCTGCTTTTTTTTGCTTTCCATTTGCTTAGTAAATAATCCTCTATCCCTTTATTTTGAGCCTGTGTGTGTCTTTGCACATGAGATGGGTCTCCTGAATGCAGCACATGGGTGAGTCTTGATTCTTTATTCAATTTGCCAGTCTGTGTCTTTTATTTGGGGCATTTACCCCATTTACATTTAAGGTTAATAT
This sequence comes from Gorilla gorilla gorilla, assembly GCF_029281585.2. Taxonomy (NCBI): domain Eukaryota; kingdom Metazoa; phylum Chordata; class Mammalia; order Primates; family Hominidae; genus Gorilla; species Gorilla gorilla. The sequence continues at coordinate 167,495,117 of NC_073247.2, forward strand.
TGTTATGTGTGAATTTGATCCTGTGATTATAATGCTAGTTGGTTATTTTGCTTGTTAGTTGATATAGTTTCTTCATAGTGTCGATGGTCTTTACAGTTTGATATGTTTTTGCAGTGGCTGTTACTGGTTTTTCCTTTCCATATTTAGTGCTTCCTTCAGGAGCTCTTGTAAGGCAGGCCTGGTGGTGACAAAATCTCTCAGCATTTGCATGTCTGTAAAGGATTTTATTTCTCCTTCACTTATAAAGCTTAGTTTGGTTGGATATGAAATTCTGGGTTGAAAATTCTTTTGTTTAAGAATGTTGAATATTCGCCCCCAGTCTCTTCTGGCTTGTAGGGTTTCTGTCGAGAGATCTGCTGTTAGTCTGATGGGCTTCGCTTTGTGGGTAGCCTGACCTTTCTCTCTGGCTGCCCTTAACATTTTTTCCTGCATTTCATCCTTGGTGAATCTGACGATTATGTGTCTTGGAGTTGCTCTTCTCGAGGAGTATCTTTGTGGTGTATCTTTGTGGTGTTCTCTGTATTTCCCAAATTTGAATGTTGACCTATCTTGCTAGGTTGGGGAAGTTCTCCTGGTTAATATCCTAAAGAATGTTTTCCAACTTGTTTCTGTTCTCCCTGTCACTTTCAAGCACACCAATCAAACATAGGTTTGTTCTTTTCATATAGTCCCATATGTCTTGGAGCCTTTGTTCATTCCTTTTCATTATTTTTTCTCTAAGCTTGTCTTCACACTTTATTTCATTAAGTTGATCTACAATCTCTGATATCCTTTCTTCCACCTGATCAGTTCGGCTGTTGATACTTTTGTATGCTTCACAAAGTTCTCGTGCCGTGTTTTTCAGTCCCATCAGGTCATTTATGTTCTTCTCTAAACTGGCTATTCTAGTTAGCAATTCCTCTAACCTTTTTTCAAGGTCCTTAGTTTCCTTGCATGGGGTTAGAACATTCTCCTTTAGCTTGGAGGAGTTTGTTATTATCCACCTTCTGAAGCCTGCTTCTGTCAATTTGTCAAACTCATTCTCCGTCCAGTTTGTTCTCTTGGAATTTTCAGCCTTTTTGCACTGGTTTTTCCTCATCTTCATGGATTTATCTACCTTTGGTCTTTGATGTTGGTGACCTTTGGATGGGGTTTCTATGTGGACATCCTTTTTGTTGATGTTGATGCTATTCCTTTCTGTTTGTTAGTTTTCCTTCTAACAGGCTTCTCTGCTGCAGTCCTGCTGGAGTTTGTTGGAGGTCCACTCCAGACCCAGTTTGCCTGGGTATCACCAGCAGAGGCTGCAGAACAGCAAAGATTGCTGCCTGTTCCTTCCTCTGGAAGCTTTGTCCCAGAGGGGCACCTGCCAGATGCCAGCCAGAGCTCTCCTGTATGAGATGTCTGTCGACTCCTGCTGGGAGGTATCTCCCAGTCAGGAGGCATGGAGCTCAGGGACCCACTTGAGGAGGCAGTCTATACTTTAGCAGAGCTCGAGCACTGTGCTGGGATTGCTGCTGCTCTCTTCCGAACTGGCAGGCAGGAACGTTTAAGTCTGCTGAAACTGAGTCCACAGCCACCCCTTCCCCCAGGTGCTCGGTCCCAAGGAGATGGGAGTTTTATCTATAAGCCCCTGGCTGGGGCTGCTGCCTTTCTTTCAGAGATGTGCTGCCCAGAGAGGAGGAATCTAGAGAGGCAGTCTGGCTACAGGGACTTTGCAGAGCTGCGGTGGGCTCTGCCCGGTTCAAACTTCCTGGCCACTCTGTTTACACAGTGAGGGGAAAACTGCCTACTCAAGCCTCAGTAATGGCAGACGCCCCTCCCTCCACCAAGCTCGAGTGTCCCAGGTCGACTTCAGACTGTTGTGCTGGCAATGAGAATTTCAAGCCAGTGGATCTTAGCCTGCTGGGCTCCGTGGGGGTGGAATATACTGAGCTAGACCACTTGCCTCCCTGGCTTCAGCCCCCTTTCCAGGCGAGTGAACAGTTATGTCTCACTGGCATTCCAGGCGCCACTAGGGTATGAAAAAAAAACTCCTGCAGCTAGCTCGGTGTCTGCCCAAATGGCCGCCCAGTTTTGTGCTTGAAACCCAGGGCCCTGGTGGCATAGGCACCCAAGGGAATCTCCTGGTCTGCAGATTGCGAAGACTGTGGGAAAAGCATAGTATCTGGGCCAGAGTGCACCATTCCTCACGGCACAGTCCCTCACGGCTTCCCTTGGTTAGGGGAGGGAGTTCCCCGACCCCTCGTGCTTCCTGGATGAGGCAACGCCCCACCCTGCTTCGGCTCGCCCTCCGTGGGCTGCACCCACTGTCTAACCAGTCCCAATGAGATGCCCATCAGCCGGGTACCTCAGTTGGAAATGCAGAAATTACCCACCTTCTGCATTGATTTCACTGGGAGCTGCAGACCAGAGCTGTTCCTATTTGGTCATCTTGCCAACCACCCTGAGATGTTGAATTTTATCAAATGCTTTTTTTATCAGATGCTTTCTCTGCATCTATTAAGGTGATCATGTGGCTTTTATTCTCTATTCTATTGATGGAATGTTTCATGTTTATTGATTTGCATGCATTGAATCATCATTGCATCCCTGGGATAAATCCCACTTGATCATTGTGTATTATCTTTTTGATGTGATGTTTGATTTGGTTTGCTAGTATTCTGTTGAGGATTTTTGCATCTGTGATCATCAGGGTTGTTGGCCTGCAGTTTTGTTTTTTTGTTGAGTCCTTGTCAGGTTTTGGTATCAGGGTAATGCTGGCCTTATAGAATGAGTAGGGAGAATTCCCTCCTCTTGAATTTTTTGGCATAGTTTGAGAAGTGATATTAGTTCCTCTCTGTAAGTTTCATGGAGTTCTCCAGTGAAGCCAGCTGATTCTGGGCATTGTTTTGGTTTTGTTGGGAGACTTTATTACTGATTATACTTTATTACTGATTCAATCCCATTACTCATTACTGGCCTGTTCAGGTTTTCTATTTCTTCCTGATTCAGTCTTGGTAGGTTGCATGTGTCCTGGGATTTATCCATTTCTTCTGGGTTTTCCAGTTTATTAGCATATAGTTGTTAATAATATTTCTATGGTCACTTCTTCCAATTTTTAGGTTTGCTTTAATATGCAAGGACTTTTTCTTGAGGATATATCTATGGTGTTGGTTGGGCAGGGCACTTAGACTTTGATTATGGGTACATTCAGTAGTGTAGTCTGTATAATTTCTTCAGCTATAAACAGCATCAACCATGTCTGTATTTTTCTTAGTGGCTTAGAGTGTAGTTGTTATGGAGGCTGTGGTGAAGTTTTGATGGGCATGGGGATTTCAGGTGGGCTAGTCCTTGTTTTCGAGTGGTGTCACCAGTGGGTGAAGCATGCCTGTCCTTTGGCCCCAGGACAGTGTATTCATTAAGTTATATTACTTTTTTTAAAAAAGTTTATTTTATTCTACAGTGGAAAACTTGACCTTTTCTACTTTTCCAATATTTTCAGATCTGGTAGCTCAGCGAGGAGAAAGATTGGAATTATTGATTGACAAAACAGAAAATCTTGTGGATTCTGTAAGTATGGAATCTGATAATATGGAATCTGATGTAAAGTGGAGAAACTATGGATGATGGCTAACATAATTGGGAAATACCTTAAATTCAAATATTTGGTGGTTTTTTTTTTCTTTCTCATTTCCATTATGTGATTACTTTGTAATAATGAGGATAACAATGAGGCATAGAAAAGAAACATCATCCCCTAATAGCCATTAAGGTAGCTTTGGTTTGGAAAACATACTCAGTATACAGAAACAATTTTCTAAAGCTTTGGATTGAGGCCTATATAATTTAGCACCTCAACTGCATGTAACAGTCTGTTCACTTTACAAATTTGTAAAACATGAAACAAATGTGCAAGCCATTTGTGACCCAGTATGAATCTTGAAAACTGGACAATTCACTTTTTTGCTTACACTGATAGTTTCATCTTGCCTTGTATCAATCAAGAGACATCGATTGGAAAGGGCCAATAAGCCTTAAAGGAGACAGTGTGTCCTTGTGAGCTGCTTATACTATGGTTCCGTATGTCCTCACATTTTCAATGCAGTTACTGTGGATGAAAGTTTTAAGGAAAGATGACAGATATATGGTGAACAGAAGGAGGGCAGAGATCAGCTACGATTTGGGTCTACACAATTATAAATTTAAATGTACAGTACAGGTTTACACCTTGAAAGAAAACAGTGATTGATTATGTTCGCTGTGACTGACAGCTGGATTGTAGTGGTTAAGAACACAGGCTCTAGTATCAGGTTGCCTGGATTTGAATCCCACCTCTGCTACTTACTAGTTGTGTGACCTTAGGCAAATGACTTAACCTCTTTGTGCCTCAGTCATCATCTTCTGTAAAATGAAGATGTACCCACTTCAGAGCATTTTAAGGATTAAATCAGATAATGCATGTAAAGTGCCTAACACACTATTTGATACATAGTAAGAGCTATTTAAATGTACATCATTATTGTTAATTTTACAGGGACATCTATTAGCAGCAGGTTTTAGTATATACAGTCTACTATCAGGTTTTCTAGGAGTTTATAAACAGTTTCTTCATCAAAGCATGTGGTAATTGGAGGAAGGATGCTACCATACAGGAAGTCAAAACACCTGGGTTCTAGATTTCGCTTTGTGACCCATTGCTGGGGAGCAAAGAAAACAGAGAAGTATCTGATTCCAGATCTGCAGACCAATTTCTTTGATACTTCCAAGCTGTCTCTTAGTTATTCTTAATTCTTGAGGATTACCCTGCTTAGGGGGAATGGTCTGTCTTTGACCAATAGTAGTATAATCTGTACTTTCCAAATAAAAGTCTTAATTTTGTTGACTTCATGACTGAAAACAGAAGGTACTAATGAACTAACAGGTATCTCTCTTTATGGTAGAATAACATACGTGCAGCAAATTGTATCAAGTGTACTACTTTTAAGTGTATAGCTCAATTATTTTTTATGTATATCTATACCCATGTAACCACCACCCAGATCTAGATAGAAAACATTACCAACACCCCAGAAGGCGGCCTCATACCCCTTCTTGTTAATAACCCCCAACAGACGTAATTATGTTTCTGACTTATATCACCATAGATAGTCTTTTGCCTGTTCTTAAAATTTATTTGTGTCTGGCCTCTTTCACTCACCGTTATGCCTGTGAAATTCATCCACGTTTTTTATTATAGTAATCACTTATTCTTTTTTATTGTTTTATATTATTCCATTATACAAATCTACCACAATTTGTTTATCCATTCTTCTCTGTGGGGCTTTATTTCTGGATTCTCTATTTTGTTCTATTGGTCAGTTTGTCTACCTTTATGCCAGTACCACACTGTGTTGATTAGTATAACTTAATAGAATTCTTGAAATTAAGTAGTGTAAGTCTTCCAACTATATTCTTGTTGTCTAATATTGTCTTCACTCTTTTAGGTGCTTTGCATTTCCATATATGTTTTAGAATAAGCTTGTTTTCCATCTCTTGACCCCACAACAATGTGTATCTTTGTGACTGCATTTAATATATAGGTCACTTTAGGGGACATTGGTATCTTGACAGTATAGAGTTTTTCGGTCCATGAACGTGACATATCTCTGCTTTTGCTTAGGATTTTAAAAATTTTTCTCAGTATTTTTTAGTTTTTGGTGTACAGGTCTTGCACATATTTGTTAAATTTACCCTTAAGAATATCATGCTTTTGTATTGTGTAACAAATTTTTAAATTTTGTTTCTAATTCTTTATTGCTAGTATGTGGAAATAAAGTTGGTTATTGTATATTGACCTTGTCTGTATTCTGCAACCTTAGAAAAATTCATTTACCAGTTCTGGTTACTGTTTTGTACATTCCTGCCTTTTATTTTCCTTCCCTTATTCTGGCTAGAACCTTCTACACAATACTGAATACAAGTGATAACAGTGAACATCCTTGCCTATTGACCATCTTGTGGGGAAAAATTCAATACTTTTTGAAAAAAATAAATTCAGTGTTAAGTTTGTGGTTAACTGTAGATTTTTTGTAGGTACCCTTTAATAGGTGGAAGAATTCCCTTTAATTCCTCATTTGAGAGTTGTATTCATGATTTTATCAAATGCTTTTTCTCCATTTATCGAGATCTTTGGTTTTTCTCCTTTATTCAGTTAGTATGGCAAATTACATTGATTTTTCAGTGTTAAACCAACTTTGCATTCCTGCAAGGTCATGACTTACTACCCTTCTTATATAACACTTTATTGGATTTGCTATTGTTTTGTTCAGGAATTTGGCATCTATGTTTATAAGAGATAGTGGTCTGTAATTTATTTTTCTCTTTAGGTTTTGGTATCAGGAATGTGCTGGCCTCATTAAACAAGTTGGGAAATCTTACCTCTCTATCTTCTGAGTTTGGGTACTATTGGTATTATCTGTCTTAGATGTTTGGAAGAATTTACTAGTAAAGCAGATTGGGCCTCGAGTTTTCTTCGTTGGAAAATTTAAAATCTGCCATCTTGCTGTTTGTTTCCTATTTATCCCATCTAGTCTTTGTTCCCTTTTTTTTTCTGCCTTCCATTGGATTTAGTACATTTGTTATTCCATTATGTCTCCTTTGTCAGTTTATTAGCTATAGCTCCATTTTGTCATTTTCTGATTGCTTTAGGGTTTACAGTATGTCTTTGATTTATAATCTCCCTTAAAGTGGCATTTTTCCACTTCATGAATAGATAAGAACCTTATAATAGTATACTTCTAGCTGTTTCTTCTTGGCCTTTATGCTATTGTTGACATATTTTTATTTACACATGTATTAAAAACTTCATAATACATTGTTGTTGTTTTTGTTTAAAGAGTTGATTATCTTTTAAAGAGATTTAAATAATAAGGGAAGTCTTTTCTGTTTACCCATGCAGCTACCATTTCAGTGCTCTTAATTCTTTTGTGTAGGCCGAGTTTCTATCTGATGTTATTTTCTTTTTGCCTGTATGCTTTAATTTAACATATAATCTTCCATTGTAGTTCAAGTGTGTAGGTCTACTGGAAATGAATTCTTTCAGGTTTGGTATGTCTGAGAAGTTTTTATTTCACTTCCTTTTTTTTTTTGAAAGACATTTTCACTGAGTATAGAATTCTAGGTCAGTGATTTTTCTTTCTTTTAATACTTGATGAACGGTGGTTCATCACTGTCTTTTACATTGTTTCTGACAAGAATTCTGCTGTCATTCTTACATACATAAAGTGTATTTTTTTTTCTTCTGGATGCTTTAAAGATTTTCTCTTTATCATTGGTTTTAAGAAATTTGATTATAATATATATGCCTTGGTATATATTTCTTTATGTTTCTTTGGCTTTGAGTTTGTTGTAGTTTTCATCAAATTATGAAAATGTTTAGCTCTTTCTAGGCTTCCAGTTACATCTGTATTAAGCCACTTGAAGCTGTCCCACAACTCACTGATGCTTTGTTCATTTTTAAGTCTTTTTTCCACTGTGTTTCATTTAGAATAGTTCTATTGCTATGTCTTCAAGTTTACTTACCTTTTCTTCTGCAGTTTGCAATCTGCTGTTTCTGTCCTGTGTATGTTTCATCTTTACAAGTTTGTTTTGGATCTTTTTTATATCTTCCATGTGTCTCCTTAACATGTGCATACTTTCCTCTACCTTGAGTATATGAAGTATATTTATAATTGAAGTGCTTATTCCACTTACATGTAATGCAAATTTTGATAGAGTTAGGTGTAGGTATCTTGCTGTTTGTTTTTTATTTGCCGCATCCCTGTCCTCTTCTTTTTTATTTTGATTACTCAAGTACTTTTTAAATTGTTTTTTAACCATCTCTATTTGTTTTTTAACACTTCTATTGAGAAATAACTCACAGACCATACAAATTGCCCATTTAAAGGGTACACTTCAGTGGAATTTATTATATTACATTATTAAAATTGTGGTAAAATATGTATAGCATAAAATTTTGCCATTTTAACCTTTTTAAAGTGCACAATTCAGTGATGTTAATTACATCCACAATGTTGTGCATCCATCACTACTAGCTATTTCCAAAACTTTTTTATCACCCCCTAACAAAAACTCTGTAACCATTAAGTAATAATAACTCCCCATTCCCCTTACTCTCAGCCCCTGGTAACTCTAATCTACTTTCTGTCTCTGAATTTGCCTGTTCTAGATATGTCATATAAGTGGGATCATACAAAATTTGCCCTTTTGTGTCTGGCTTATTTCACTAAGCATAATAGTTTATTGCTTAAAAAAAATGCTAACAATCACCTGAGCCTTCAGTGAGCCTTAATCTTTTTGCTGGTGGAGGGTCTCACCTTGATGTTGATGGCTACTGACTGATCGATCAGGCTGGTGGTTGCTGAAGGTTGTGGTGGCTGTGGCAATTTCTTAAAATAAGACAACAGTGAAGTTTACCACATTGATTGACTCTTTCACAAAAGATTTCTCTGTAGCATGTGTTGCTGTTTGATAGCAATTTACTGGCAATAGAACTTCTTTCAAAATTGGAGTCAATCCTCTCAAACCCTGCTACTGCTTTATCAGCTGAGTTGATGTAATTTTCTAAATCTTTTGTTGTCATTTCAACAGTGTTCACAGCATCTTCACCAGGAATAGTTGCCATCTCAAGAAACCACTTTCCTTGCCCATGCGTAAGAAACAACTCCTCATTCATTAAAGTTTTATCAAGAAACTGCAGCAGTTCAGTCACGTCTTCAGGCTCCAGTTCTAATTCTAGTTTTCTTCTATTTCTACCACATCTGCAGTTACTCACTCCACTGAAGTCTTGAACGCCTCAAAGTAATTTGTGAGGGTTGTAATCAGTTTCTTCCAAACACCTGTTAATATTTATATTTTGACTTCCTCCCACGAATCATGAATGTTCTTAATGGCATCTAGAATGGTGAATCTTTTCTAGAAGGTCTTCAGTTTACTTTGCCCAGATTCATCAGAGGAATCATTATCTATGGCAGCTATACTAAATGTTTTTCTTAAATAATAAGACTTGAAAGTTGAAATCACTCCTTGATTCATGGGCAGCAGAATGGATGTTGTATTAGCAGGTGTGAACCCCAAAATTCTGAGACAGGTCTCAGTTGATTTAGAAAGTTTATTTTGCCAAAGTTGAGAGCGCACACCCGTGACACAGCCTCAGGAGGTCCTGACAACATGTGCCCAAGGTGGTCAAAGCCCAGTTTGGTTTTATACATTCTAGGGAGATGTGAGACATCAGTCAACATATGCAAGATGAACATTGGTTTGGCCTGGAAAGGCGGAACAACTCGAAGCAAAGGCGGGAAGGCTCGAAGTGGGGAGGGGGCCTCCAGGTCTTAGATAGATAAGAGACAAATGGTTGTATTCTTTTGAGTTTCTGATGAGCCTCTCCAAAGGAGGCAATCAGATACGCATTTATCTCAGTGAGCAGGGGGGTGACTTTGAATAGAATGGGAGGCAGGTTGGCCATAAGCAGTTCCCAGCTTGACTTTTCCCTTTAGCTTAGTGATTTGGAGGCCCCAAGATTTATTTTCCTTTCTCACAGGCATGAAAATAACATTTATCTCCTCCAGAGCTCTTGAGTGACTAGGTTCATTGTCAATGAGCAGTAATACTTTGAAAGGAATCTTTTCTTTTTGAGCAGCAGATCTCCACAGATCTTCTGTACACCATCCTGTAAACAGATGTGCTATCTTCCAGGTTTGTTCTTCCATTTCAAGAGCACAGGCAGAGTATATTTAGCATAATTCTTAAGGGCCCTAGATTTTCAGAATGGTAAATTACCATTGGCTTCAGCTTAAAGTCATCAGCTGCATTGGTCCCTAATAAAAGTCAGCTTATCCTTTGAAGCTTTGAAGCCAGGCATTGGCTTCTCTCTATGAAAGTCCTAGATGGCATCTTCTTCCAAAAGAAGGGTGTTTTGTTTACATTGAAAAATCTGTTGTTTAGTATAGCCACCTTTATCAATGATCTTAGCTAGGTCTCCTGGATAACTTACTGTGGCTTCTCTCTCAGCACTTGCTGCTTCACCTTGTACTTTTATGTTATAGAGATGGCTTCTTTCCTTAAACCTCATGAACCAACTTCTGCTAGCTTTAAACTTTTCTTCTGCACCTTCCTCGCCTCTCTCAGCCTTCACAGAGTTGAAGAGTTAGGGCCTTGCTCTGGATTAGGCTTTGGCCTAAGGAAATGTTATAGCTGGTTTAATCTTCTATCCAGACCCCTAAAACATTCTCCATATCAGCAGTAAGTCTGTTTTGCTTTCTTATATGTGTGTTCACTGGAGTAGCACTCCTGATTTCCTTCAAGAACTGTTCTTTGCATTCACAATTTGGTTAACTGTTTGTCACAGGACACCTAGCTTTAGGCCCATCTCAGCTTTCGACATGCCTTACTCACTAAGCTTAATTATTTTTATCTTTTGATTTAAAGCAAGGGATGTGTGACTTTTCCTTTCACTTGAATACATAGATGCCATTGTAAGGTTATTAATTGGCCAAATTTCAATATTGTGTCTCGGCAAATAGGGAGGCCTGAGAGGGAGAGAGATAAGAGAAAAGCTGGTCAGTGAACAGTTAGAACACACAACATTTATCCGTTAGCTCCGTCATCTTATATAGGCACAGTTTATGGCACCCAAAAACAATCACAATAGTAACATCAGAGGTCACAGATCGTCATAACAGATAGAATGAAAATAATGAAAAGTTTGAAATGTTATAAGAATTACCAAAACACAGACATGAAGCGACCACATGCTGTTAGAAAAATGGTGCTGCCGCATGTTCTCACTCCTAAGTGGGAGTTGAACAATGAGAACACATGGACACAGTGAGGGGAACATCACACACTGGGGCCTGTCGGGGAGTGGGGGCTAGGGGGAGGGATAACATTAGGAGAAATACCTAATGTAGATAACAGGTTGATGGGTACAGCAAACCACCATGTCACGTGTATACCTGTGTAAGAAACCTGCACGTTCTGCACATGTATCCTAGAACTTAAAGTATAATAATAATAATAAAAAGAAACAAAAAGTGCAGGCCAAGCAGGAAAAAAAAAAAAAAAACAGAAAAATGGTGCTGATAGTCTCATCATGGGGTTTCCACAGACCTTCGATTTGCCAAAAAAAAAAAAAAAAAGCATCCATGAAGTGTGATAATGTGAAGTACAATAAAAGGAGATATGCCTGTAATTCTTTCTGTTGTTCTTTATTGTTTTCTGCAGTTCTGTTTCAGTGTACGATTTTGTTTGCTTCAAACTGAAGAAGTTCTTTTATTGTTTCTTATAATGTTGATCTACTGATGAGAGATTCTCTAAGCTTTTGTCTGAAAATCTGTTTCATCATTTTTTTAAAGAATACTTTCTTTGCATAGAGTTTTTTAGTTTTTCACAATGGCAGTTTTTTTTTTTTTAAAGTCAGTGCTTTAAAAATGCCATTCCATTTTTCTTTGGCTTTCATATGTTCTCGAAGAGATTGTCATTTCTCTTAGTCTTACTTGAAAAATAATGATTCTTACCCCACCTTTGGCTTTTTTTTTTTGTTGTTGTTGTTGTTTGTTTTGTTTTTTTAAGACAGAGTCTCTCTCTCTCACCCAGGCTGGAGTGCAGTGGCACAGTCACAGCTTACTGTTGCCTCCACCTCCCAGGCTCAAGTGATCCTCCTGCCTTGCCTCAGCCTCCCAAGTAGGAGGACCACAGGCATGCGCCATCACACTTAGCTAATTTTTTAAATTTTTCTTAGAGACAGGGGTCTCCCTATGTTGCTCTGGCTGGTCTCAAATGCCCAGGCTCAAGTGATCCTCCCACCTTGGCTTCCCAAAGTGCTGGAAATACAGGCATGAGCCACCACACCTGGCCCCCTTTGGCTGGTTTTAAGAGTGTCTTTTTATATTTGGTTTTCAACTTTTTATATATGGTTATTAGCTTTCTGTGGCTGCTATCACAAATTATCACAAACTTGGTGGCTTAAAACAACAAAAATTTATTTTCTCCCACTACTGGATTTCAGAAGTTCAAAATCAGTTTAACTGGGCTGAAATTAAGGTGTTAGCAGGGCTACACTCCTTCCAGAGGCTCTAGGAGAGGATCTGTTCCATGCCTCTTCCAGCTTCAGGTGGCTGCCAGTATTTCTTGGCTTGTGGCTGTATCATTGTAGTCTCTGCCTCCATGTTCACATTACCTTCTCCTTTGCATGTGTGTCAAGCCTCCATCTACTTTCCTCCTATAGAGACATTTGTGATGTCATTTAGGGCTCATATGGATAATCCAGGATACTCTCTTCATCTCAAGATTCTTGACATAATCACATCTGTAAAGACCCCTTTTCCAGATAATATCACATATGTCACATTCACAGGGATTAGGACACAGGCATGTCTTAGGGCAACATTTAACAATTGTTCTTTATAGGTGAACTTGTTTTAAACAGATGGTTTGTCAGTGTTCAGATGTTGACCTGAGGGTGGTGGAGGAATCTCCATTACAACCTGTTGAATCACACAACTGTGTTCGGATTTATTAGTTTCATTCCTCACTGCTTTTTCTCATCTACATCATCTTTCTCTTTCTTGAATTATTTATTGTGAATTAGTCTTTGTTTGTAGTATATCCTCACACATTTTCTTCATATGAGTTTGTGGATGATAATCCCTTCAAGAACAAAAGTGTTATTTTGGTCTCATATTTGAACAATTTTTTGACTGGTGTAGAATTCTAGGGTTAAGATCATTTTATCTCAAAATTCTCTGAATATTGCTGCATTTCAGTGCATGAAGAATTTAGGCATCTGAGAAGTTCAACAACTATACAGTTTACACGTTTTTTATTTGGGTCAAGTTTGAGGACTGCAACCCAGGAGCATAGATTCAAGTTGCTCTGAATATATGTTCTAATTAGCAGCAGTTACAAGTAGGTTTTTAAAGGAAAAAAGGAGAGGCAGTATCTAATTTGTTTACCAAGAATTTACATTAAAATAGCATAAGCTATTGATTGCTATACATTGTCCTTTGTATCACAAATTCCAGGAACATGAAGATAATGGTTGAGGCAGCTAGTCAGCAACAAATTGCCTTTAAACAGTTGCCCCCCTGGGCATTGTGTGGGGGGTGTGACTGAAGTCCCCATACTCATGTCTTCTGGGCCTGATAAATTTTATATACCTCACATAGCTCAGGCTGCTCTGAGCTGTTTTTCTTTTCTCATTTCCCCCTTTTGATCAAAATTTTTCTCTTCTGAAAGCATTGATGATCAGCATTTTAGATATAAGTTTATCCCATGTCACTGGGGAGGCTTATTCCCAGATATCCTTGTCCCGTGTTGGATGGAAAGACGTAAAAAAGGTACTATGGCTTAAAGAACTTAGTGAGGTCTCAAGGCCAAATTGATTGGCAGCACAGAGGAGCAGAGCAACAGGATCTCAGTCAAGCCATCCACTCACGCTGGAGCCATGGCATGAACAACTATACAGTTTACTCAAGTCCACCCTCACTTAATGGCACCAACTAAAAGTTTGGGGATTCCCCAAACCACTCTCAGATTTGATAGTTCATTAGAAGGATTTATAATACTCTGTGAGCACTATTATACTCACGGTTATGGTTTATTACAGGCAAATTATACATAGTAAGACCAGCCAAGGGGAAAAGGTACATAGGGTGGAGTTTGGGAAGATACTAAATGTAGAGCTTTTGTTGTCCTCTTCCCATGGAGTCAGGACACCTTGCTCTCTTGGCATCAGTGTGTGACAAAATGTACAGAGCATTGCCTAACAGGAAAGCTTACCCAAGCCTTAGTGTTCAGAGTTTTTATTGGGGTTTCATTATGTAGGCATTATTGACTGACTGCCCTCTGGCTTGATCTCAGTCTCCAGCTCCACTTGGTGGGATCCAAAGCCTCCTAAATCACATAGTTATTTTTTCTGGAGTGTCTTTTCCCCACCCTAAATCACATTGTTACTATCTAGATTACAGTCTATTAGAAAAATAAATCAAGGCTGTGCATGGTAGCTCATACCTATAATCCTAATACTTATACTTTGGGAGGCCAAAGCTGAAAGATCTCTAAAATCCAGAAGTTCAAGACCAGCCTAGGCAACAAAGTGAGACCTTATCTCTACAAAACCAAAAAAAAAAAAAAAAAATAGGTGTGATTGGGTGCACCTGTAGTCCTAGCTACTTGGGGGGCTGAAGATGGAGAATTGCTTGAACCCAGGAATTCAGAGCTGCAGAGAGCTATGATCACACCACTGCATTCCAGGCTGGGTTACAGAGGGGTGACCTCCATCTCAAAAAAAAAAAAAATTTTTTTTTCTTTTAATTCTTTTTTATTTTTTACTTTTTTAATAAATATATATATTTTTTATTATACTTTAAGTTCTAGGGTACATGTGCACAACGTGCAGGTTTGTTACATATGTAAACATGTGCCGTGTTGGTGTGCTGCACCTATTAACTCATCATTTACATTAGGTATATCTCCAAATGCTATCCCTTCCCCTTCCCGCCACCCCACAACAGGCCCCGGTGTGTGATGTTCCCCTTCCTGTGTCCAGGTGTTCTCATTGTTCAGTTCCCACCTATGAGTGAGAACATGTGGTGTTTGGTTTTTTGTCCTTGCAGTAGTTTGCTGAGAATGATGGTTTCCAGCTTCATCCATGTCCCTGCAAAGGACATGAACTCATCCTTTTTTACGGCTGCATAGTATTCCATGGTGTATATGTGCCACATTTTCTGAATCCAGTCTATCATTGTTGGACATTTGGGTTGGTTCCAGGTCTTTGCTATTGTGAATAGTGCCACGATAAACATACATGTGCATGTGTCTTGATAGCAGCATGATTTATAATCCTTTGGGTATATACCCAGTAATGGGATGGCTGGGTCAAATGGTATTTCTACTTCTAGATCCCTGAGGAATCGCCACACTGTCTTTCACAGTGGTTGAACTAGTTTACAGTCCCACCAACAGTGTAAAAGTGTTCCTGTTTCTCCACATCCTCTCCAGCACCTGTTGTTTCCTGACTTTTTAATGATCGCCATTCTAACTGGTGTGAGATGGTATCTCATTGTGGTTTTGATTTGCATTTCTCTGATGGCCAGTGATGCTGAGCATTTTTTCATGTGTCTGTTGGCTGCATAAATGTCTTCTTTTGAGAAGTGTCTGTTCATATCCTTCACCCACTTGTTGATGGGGTTGTTTGTTTCTTTTCTTATAAATTTGTTTGAGTTCTTTGTAGAATCTGGATATTAGCCCTTTGTCAGATGAGTAGATTGCAAAAATTTTCTCCCATTCTGTAGGTTGCCTGTTCACTCTGATGGTAGTTTCTTTTGCTGTGCAGAAGCTCTTTAATTAGATCCCATTTGTCAATTTTGGCTTTTGTTTCCATTGTTTTTGGTGTTTTAGACATGAAGTCCATGCCCATGCCTATGTCCTCAATGGTATTACCTAGGTTTTCTTCTAGGGTTTTTATGGTTTTAGGTCTAACATTTAAGTCTTTAATCCATCTTGAATTAATTTTTGTATAAGGTGTAAGGAAGGGATCCAGTTTCAGCTTTCTCCATATGGCTAGCCAGTTTTCCCAGCATCATTTATTAAATAGGGAATCCTTTCCCCATTTCTTCTTTTTGTCAGGTTTGTCAAAGATGACATGGTTGTAGATGTGTGGTATTATTTCTGAGGGCTCTGTTCTGTTCCATTGGTCTATATCTCTGTTTTCGCAACAGTACCATGCTGTTTTGGTTACTGTAGGCTTGTAGTATAGTTTGAAGTCAGGTAGCATGCTGCCTACAGTTTTGTTCTTTTGGCTTAGGATTGACCTGGCAATGCAGGCTCTTTTTTGGCTCCACATGAACTTTACAGTAGTTTTTTCCAATTCTGTGAAGAAAGTCATTGGTAGCTTGATAGGGATAGCGTTGAATCTATAAATTACCTTGGGCAGTATGGTCATTTTCATGATATTGATTCTTCCTATCCATGAGCATGGAATGTTCTTCCATTTGTTTGTGTCCTCTTTTATTTCGCTGAACAGTAGTTTGTAGTTCTCCTTGAAGAGGTCCTTCACATCCCTTGTAAGTTGGATTCCTAGGTATTTTATTCTCTTTGAAGGAATTGTGAATGGGAGTTCACTCATGATTTGGCTCTCTGTTTGTCTGTTGTTGGTGTATAAGAATGCTTGTGATTTTTGCACATTGATTTCGTATGGAGACTTTGCTGGAGTTGCTTATCAGCTTAAGGAGATTTTGGGCTGAGACAATGGGGTTTTCTAGATATACAATCATGTCATCTGCAAACAGGGACAATTTGATTTCCTCTTTTCATAATTGAATACCCTTTATTTCTTTCTCTTGCCTGATTGCCCTGGCCAGAACTTCCAACACTATGTTGAATAGGAGTGGTGAGAGAGGGCATCCCTATCTTGTGCCAGTTTTCAAAGGGAATGCTTCCAGTTTTTGCCCATTCAGTATGATATTGGCTGTGGGTTTGTCATAGCTCTTATTATTTTGAAATATGTCCCATCAATACCTAATTTATTGAGAGTTTTTAGCATGAAGTGTTGTTGAATTTTGTCAAAGGCCTTTTCTGCATCTATTGAGATAATCATGTGATTTTTGTCTTTGGTTCTGTTTATATGCTGGATTACATTTATTGATTTGTGTATGTTGAACCAGCCTTGCATCCCAGGGATGAAGCCCACTTGATCATGGTGGATAAGCTTTTTGATGTGCTGCTGGATTTGATTTGCCAGTATTTTATTGAAGATTTTTGCGTCGGTGTTCATTAGGGATATTGGTCTAAAATTCTCTTTTTTGGTTGTGTCTCTGCCAGGCTTAGGTATCAGGATGATGCTGGCCTCATAAAATGAGTTAGGGAGGATTCCCTCATTTTCTATTGATTGGAATAGTTTCAGAAGGAATGGTATCAGCTCCTCCTTGTACCTCTGGTAGAATTTGGCTGTGAATCCATCTGGTCCTGGACTTTTTTTGGTTGGTAAGCTATTAATTATTGCCTCAATTTCAGACCCTGTTATTGGTCTATTCAGAGATTCAATTTCTTCCTGGTTTAGTCTTGGGAGGGTGTATGTGTCAAGGAATTTATCCATTTCTTCTAGATTTTCTAGTTTATTTGTGTAGAGGTGTTTATAGTATTCTCTGATGGTAGTTTGTATTTCTGTGGGATCGGTGGTGATATCCCCTTTTATCATTTTTTATTGTGTCTATTTGATTCTTCTCTCTTTTCTTCTTTATTAGTCTTGCTAGCGGTCTATCAATTTTGTTGATCTTTTCAAAAAACCAGCTCCTGGATTCATTGATTTCTTGAAGGGTTTTTTGTGTCTCTATCTCGTTCGGTTCTGCTCTGAGTTATTTCTTGCCTTCTCCTAGCTTTTGAATGTGTTTGCTCTTGTTCTTCTAGTTCTTTTAATTGTGATGTTAGGGTGTCAATTTTATATCTTTCCTGCTTCCTTTTGTGGGCATTTAGTGCTATAAATTTCCCTCTACACACTGCTTTAAATGTGTCCCAGAGATTCTGGTATGTTGTGTCTTTGTTCTCATTGGTTTCAAAGAACATGTTTATTTCTGCATTCATTTCTTTATGTACCCAGTAGTCATTCAGGAGCAGGTTGTTCAGTCTCCATGTAGCTGAGCGGTTTTGAGTGAGTTTCTTAATCTTGAGTTCTAATTTGATTTCACTGTGGTCTGAGAGACAGTTTGTTATAATTTCTGTTCTTTTACATTTGCTGAGGAGTGCTTTACTTCCAACTATGTGGTCAATTTTGGAATAAGTGCGATGTGGTGCTGAGAAGAATGTATATTCTGTTGATTTGGGGTGGAGAGTTCTGTAGATGTCTGTTAGGTCTGCTTGGTGCAGAGCTGAGTTCAATTCCTGGATATCGTTGTTAACTTTCTGTCTCATTGATCTGTCTAATGTTGACAGTGGGGTGTTAAAGTCTCCCTTTATTATTGTGTGGGAGTCTAAGTCTCTTTGTAGGTCACTCAGGACTTGCTTTATGAATCTGGGTCCTCCTGTATTGAGTGCATAAATATTTAGGATAGTTAGCTCTTCTTGTTGAATTGATCCCTTTACCGTTATGTAATGGCCTTCTTTGTCTCTTTTGATCCTTGCTAGTTTAAAGTCTGTTTTATCAGAGACTAGGATTGCAACCCCTGCCTTTTTTTGTTTTCCATTTGCTTGGTAGATCTTCCTCCATCCCTTTATTTTGAGCCTATGTGTGTCTCTGCATGTGAGATGGGTTTCCTGAATACAGCACACTGATGGGTCTTTACTGTTTATCTAATTTGCCAGTCTTTGTCTTTTAATTGGAGCATTCAGCCCATTTACATTTAAGGTTAATATTGTTATGTGTGAATTTGATCCTGTCATTATGATGTTAGCTGGTTATTTTGCTAGTTAGTTGATGCAGTTTCTTCCTAGCCTTGATGGTCTTTACAATTTGGCATGTTTTTGCAGTGGCTGGTACTGGTTGTTCCTTTCCATGTTTAGTGCTTCCTTCAGGACCTCTTGTAAGGCAGGCCTGGTGGTGACAAAATCTCTCAGCATTTGCTTGTCTGTAAAGGATTTTATTTTTCCTTCACTTATGAAGCTGAGTTTGGCTGGATATGAAATTCTGGGTTGAAAATTCTTTTCTTTAAGAATTTTGGATATTGGCCCCCACTCTCTTCTGGCTTGTAGAGTTTCTGCCGAGAGATCAGCTGTTAGTCTGATGGGCTTCCCTTTGTGGGTAACCTGACCTTTCTCTCTGGCTGCCCTTAACATTTTTTCCTTCATTTCAACTTTGTTGAATCTGACAATTATGTGTCTTGGAGTTGCTCTTCTCGAGGAGTATCTTTGTGGCGTTCTCTGTATTTCCTGAATTTGAATGTTGGCCTGCCTTGCTAGGTTGGGGAAGTTCTCCTGGATAATATCCTGCAGAGTGTTTTCCAACTTGGTTCCATTCTCTCCATCACTTTCAGGTACACCAATCAGACATAGATTTGGTCTTTTCACATAGTCCCATATTACTTGGAGGCTTTTTTCGTTTCTTTTTATTCTTTTTCCTCTAAACTTCTCTTCTTGCTTCATTTCATTCATTTGGTCTTCAATCATGGATACCCTTTCTTCCAATTGTTCGAATCGGCTACTGAAGTTTGTGCTTTCGTCACTTAGTTCTCGTGCCATGGTTTTCAGCTCCATCAGGTCATTTAAGGACTTGTCTACATTGGTTATTCTAGTTAGCCATTCATCTAATCTTTTTTTCAAGGTTTTTAGCTTCTTTGTGCTGGGTTCAAACTTCCTCCTTTAGCTCGGAGAAGTTTGATCATCTGAAGCCTTCTTTTCTCAACTCGTCAAAGTCATTCTCTGTCTACCTTTGTTCTGTTGCTGGTGAGGAGCTGCGTTCCTTTGGAGGAGGAGAGGCGCTCTGATTTTTAGAATTTTCAGTTTTTCTGCTGTTTTTTTCCCTATCTTTGTGGTTTTATCTACCTTTGGTCTTTGATGATGGTGACATACAGATGGGGTTTTTGTGTGGATGTCCTTTCTGTTTGTTAGTTTTCCTTCTAACAGTCAGGACCCTCAGCTGCAGGTCTGTTGGAGTTTGTCGGAGGGCCACTCCAGACCCTGTTTGCCTGGGTATCAGCAGCGGAGGCTGCAGAACAGTGAATATTGCTGAACACCAAATGTTGCTGTCTGATCGTTCCTCTGGAGGTTTTGTCTCAGAGGGGTACCCGGCCATGTGAGGTGTCAGTCTGCCCCTACTGGGGGGTACCTCCCAGTTAGGCTGCTCGGGGGTCAGGGACCCACTTGAGGAGGCAGTCTGTCTGTTCTCAGATCTCAAACTCTGTGCTGGGAGAACCACTACTCTCTTCAAAGCTGTCAGACAGGGACATTTAAGTCTGCAGAGGTTTCTGCTGCCTTTTGTTCAGCTATGCCCTGCCCCCAGAGGTGGAGTCTACAGAGGCAGGCAGGCCTCCTTGAGCTGTGGTGGGCTCCACCCAGTTTGAGCTTCCCGGCAGCTTTGTTTACCTACTCAAGCCTCAGCAATGGCCGGCGCCTCTCCCCCAGCCTCGCTGCCACTTTGCAGTTCGATCTCAGACTGCTGTGCTAGCAATGAGCGAGGCTCCTTGGGTGTGGGACCCTCCGAGCCATGCGTGGGATATAATCTCCTGGTGTGCTGTTTGCTAAGACCGTTGGAAAAGCGCAGTATTAGGGTGGGAGTGATCCGATTTTCCAGGTGCCATCTGTCACAGCTTCCCTTGGCTAGGAAAGGGAATTCCCTGACCCCTTGTGCTTCCTGGGTGAGGCGATGCCTTACCCTGCTTCGGCTCACGCTCGTTGGGCTGCACCCCCTGTCCTGCACCCACTGTCCAACAAGCCCCAGTGAGATGAAGCCGGTATCTCAGTTGGAAATGCAGAAATCACCCGTCTTGTGCGTTGCTCATGCTGGGGGCTGTAGACTGGAGCTGTTCCTATTTGGCCATCTTGGAACAGGAATCAAAGGAAAGTTTTTAAAAATCCCATTTATGATAGCATCAAAAAGAGTACAAGAGTTAGGAATAAATTTAACCAAGGATGTAATAATGTGCACACTGAAAATTATAAAACATTGATGAAAGAAATTCAAGAAGACACAAATCAATGGAAAGATACCTTATGTTTATGGATTGGAAGAATCAATATTATTAAAATGTTCATACTGCCTAAAGCAATACACAGATTCAACACAATCCCTATTGAAATTCCAATGGCATTTTTCACAGAATAGAAAAAAAAATTCTAAAATGTGGATGAAACTAGAAATTATATTAAGTGAAATATACTAGACACAGATAGATAAATACTGTATGATTTCACTTATATATGGAATCTAAAAAAAATGTTCAGTTCATAAAAGCAGAGAGTAAAACAGTGGTTGACAGTGGGTGGGAGACCTGGAGAGATGTTGGTCAAAGTGTATGAACTTACAGTTGTAAGATGAATAAGTTCTGGATACCGGACATACAGCATGGCAACTATAGTTAATAATAATGTATTGGATATTTGAAATATGCTATAAGAATAGATCTTAAGCATTCTCACCACATACCCAAAAAAGTAACTCTGTGAGGTGGTGGATATTTTACTTAGCTTGATTGTGGTAATAATTTCACAATGTATACATTTATCAGAATATCACATTGTATACCTTGAATATATACCATTTTTATTGCCAATTATACTTCAAGGCAGAAAAAAATAAAATTAGAGTAGAAACAAAAGCTTGGAGGTCTGAAATGTTACTAAAAGTGTAACATTTGCCTTTTTTCAATATTCTTGCCACATGGTGGGTAGGTCCTTTTAGTCTGAAGATTCAAGTCTTTCTTATTTGGGGGATATTTTCTTCAGTTAGTCCCTTGATTATTGATCCTTCTCTTTTGGCTGTATTCTCTCCTGTGACTGCTAATAGGTGTGTAAATCAGTACCAGGCACATAATAAGCACATGTTAAATATCTGTTGATCGTATAAATTGATCCTGGATTTGCTTGATCAGTTTTCCGTGTATCTTACATCTTCTTTCATGATTTACAACCTAGACATTTTGCTGTTTTCAGAGCAAATTTTTTGAATTGTTACTGCAGAAGCTGCTTTTGCTCATTTATGTTCTGCTTTTAAAAAATTATGCCATTTTATTAAAATATAGTTTTTGGAATGTTGTCTTATGTTATCTAATTTTTTATGTCCTCTGATGACTTTGTTTAAAATTAGTTCAATTATGTCTTGTATCTGAGGATACTTATTAGAAATTTTTTTATTACTGTTATTCTATCTTGTTTCCCATATTAACTTTGTTCCATTAAGGACTGTTTGCCCCCATTGCTTTTGTCTCCTCACTTTAACTGCTGTTTCTTCTCAAAAGTTCTAGTCAATGCGTATATTCTATTCAACATATATATTTAGCTCTGGATGTAATCAGTTTTGGTATGTGCCTCCAGGTGGCATCCTGTGCACTCTTCATGAAGTGAAACCCAAAGACTGGTGCCCCTGTCAGTTGTTCTACTGCAGAGACTTTGTGGAGTATGTGGTTGGAGATGAATCTATGGTTAAGGGAGTGGATTTTTTAAAACCAATATGTTGAAGTATAATATACATAAGTGCATCGACTGTAAGCATACAACTTGTTGTGTTTTCACAAAGTAAACATACCATGTAGAACCAACGGCCAGATTAAGAACTAGAGCACGAACAGTACCCTAGAACCTCCCTTCTGCCTTCTTTTAGTCACTACTCTTCTCCAAAGGTGGCCACTGTCCTGATTTCTCCACGTAGATTAATAAAACATAGCAGGGGCCGAGAGTGGTGGCACACACCTGTAGTCCCAGCTACTCAGGAGGCTGAGGTGGGAGGATCATTTGAGCCCAGGAGGTCAAAGCTGCAGTGAGTCATAATTGTGCCACTGCACTCCAGCTTGGGCGACAGAGCAAGACCCTGTCTCAAAATAAATAATAAAATATAGCAGGTATTCTGTTTATGTCAAGTTTCTATTGCTCAAAATGATGTTTGTGAGATTCATCTGTGGTAAATTGTATAAATGTAGTAGTAGATTGTGAATTGTCATTACTGTATTGTATTCCATGTTATGACTGTCCTGTAATTTATGCGTTGTACAGTTGATGGGCATTTGGGTGGTTTCCAGTTTAAGGTATGAAAAGTAGTGCTGTCCAAAACATTTTTTTATATGTCTTTTGGTGAATTTGTGCATACATCTGTTGGGTACATACCCAGAGTGGAATTGCTGGATTATTAGGGAGTTTTGTTGGTTGGTTGTTTGCCTTTTTGTTTTAAACTCCTTGTGTCCTGGTGGGAATTGTTCAGTAGATACTGAGAAAGTGATGATGCAAAAGAAAATGGATAGCAGAAGGAATGAAGTTCTATGGGTTTTGGCCCTCACAAAAGTAAATACATATCTTCCTACAGAAATCAAACAGGTTTTTATGGCTCAAAGCCCCAGAATTATACGGGGCAGAATAGGCGAATGTGCTTGCAGTCAGCTGGCTTTAAAAGAGCCAGCTTTAAAGAGCTTTAAAAGGCTCTTTCTTATTGGAAGTATAGAGAGGAAAATTCTTTTCCACTAGCGGGAAGAACCACTTCTGGTGCTCAACATCATGTGCATTGCTGCAGTGGAGAAGAAAAAAGAGGGAAGCGTTTTCATTGGGCTCATACTGCTTATGATAGACCTGGCAGAGTCTTGCTTTTGGCAACTATTGAGTATGAATGGCCAGTCTCTACTTGTAAAGAGAGGTCATTGGACTTAAATGGAATTAATGGAAGTAAAATGTTCGCAGGTTGTTACTGCAAATCATTCATGTAGTCAGTGCCAGGGGTTAAACAATTCTCGCCTCTTTTCTAGTCTGTCACCTTCAAAACTACCAGCAGAAATCTTGCTCGAGCCATGTGTATGAAGAACCTCAAGCTCACTATTATCATCATCATCGTATCAATTGTAAGTTTTTGTCCTTTTAGTGTATAGCTTTATTTTTCAATTTCTAAGAAATTAGGTACTAGAATTATTTCTCAATGATTAACACTCTGAAATGAGCTACATATGTCTTTTAATAGTGAAACACATGACCAGGCAGTGGCTTTCCTATGAAGTCACTATGAAATATCTCTGCTTAAACCCCTCCTTCCTGTTGAGAATTATTATATATTCTCAATAGGAAGAGACCTATAAAACTGACCTCACAGAAATGTAGTTATTTTAAATAAAGACATTTCTGTTTATATGTAATGGGTTTATTGTTTTTATTTTTAAATTAATTATGTATTTTTAAAGTTTTAATTTCTAATATGGCAAATGCTGATACTTATAATCCCCCTTAAACAAGAACTCTTTGGAGTCCTCAGTAATTTTTGAGTGTGTAAAGAGGTCCTAAACCACAACTTTAAAAACTATTGCTAACAGGTGGGGGGTGCTTTACCCTGTTCATGGTCAGATAAAGTTGCCTTTCCTCCCCATCCTCCAGTCATGCCCAGAAGCCCAAAGTTACCTCCAAGCAGATACCTCTGACCCTGCTTCTCCTCTACCACAGCTTGAGGGTCCTCTGCCTTAGACAGCTGGATTTATCTAAAAGAGAAGAGCAGTCATAGATCTGTAGATTTTATACTGGAAGTAATTGTCATGGTCTTGAATGGTTCCTTGCTCAGGTTTCTCTTTCTAATATCACATTTTAGGCTCCTGAGCTTAGCTTCTTACTTATTATTTGGTCTGGGAGTTTAGGTTGATTTGTGCAGCTGAATTATTGTTAAATGCAGAATATATTTACTGATTACTTATTACATGCAGAGCACAGCTCTAAATGCAATATCAATCTTTGCCAAAAGGTGTTGTCACCTAACGAGATGTACTTCAGCTTGAAAAATCCTTATATTACAGCTGTGACAAATAGTCAACTTTACATCAAGTTGGTAAACTTTACATTTGTGGCATGTGTATGTGTGACTATGTGTGTGTATGTGTGAATATGATGTCAGAAGTTCAACCTATTCATTAATAAACAGAATCTGCTGTAATCTGGCCCCCAACCCTGGCAATATTTGTAGTTCCCTACAAGGCAAAATGCTTTGCTCACTTTTGGAGCAAAGGGCATGCAATTCATAAATGCATCCTTTTCCAAGCTTGCAAATAATGAAATCAGTCACTTAAAGATCTCAAAAAGTTGTAATTTAAAGCAAAATAAAGCCAGGCATAGTGGCTTATGCCTGTAATCCCAGCACTTTGGGAAGCTGAGGCAGGAGGATCGCTTGAGGCCAAGAGTTTGAAGCCAGCCTGGTCAACATAGTGACACCCTATCTCTACAAAAATAAAAAATAAAAAATAAATAAAATAAAGTGACTAATGCAGTGAACCTAATGTTTAAAAATCTATTTTTTGTGATATAATAATGTGAACAAGTAGTGACTTTTATAATATAATTTAAAATTATAATCTAGAATTAAAAAGCAAACACATCTGTAATAGCACCAGTATTTTTGCAGTGTTACTTACATCATCTGCTTTTCATTGTTTTGGTCATCGTAATTATTGTGTCATTATCCACTGAACAGTTCGTAGCAGTGTTCTTGCTCATAAGTGATATAGATGAAAGCCTTCTACTCAGGCTTTTAAAATATATTCTTATATTAATCAAAAATAAAATTCATGTGCAAAACCTAAAAATATAATTAATGAAACCATACTTCAGGAGAATTATGGTTATTTGTGATTTTTTTATGACTTGTTAATGACACATCAGTATGAGTTGCTCATTTAGCCTTGATTCTGCCGAGTTACCAGTGAAGAGCAACAACCCCACTGCTTTCTCTCCCACTGAAGGAAATGCTAGAATTCAAGTGGGTGTGAGTTATACCAAAAACGACAATGTTAACTACACTTCTGTCTTGGAAAATACTTGTTTAGTGTGTTCCATTACTACATAACTGCTACTGTAATGGAATCAGAAGTATTTCTTAATAAGGGTCTACTTTCCTATATATATTATTTAGAATAATATGATTGATTCAAGAAAATAAAATTGCTCTCCTCCTCCCTCCAGGTGTTCATCTATATCATTGTTTCACCTCTCTGTGGTGGATTTACATGGCCAAGCTGTGTGAAGAAATAGGAAAGAAAAAGTTATCATTAACCAAGGATATGAGAGAACAAGGAGTTAAAAGCAATCCATGTGACTCAAGCCTTTCACATACTGACAGATGGTATCTGCCAGTCTCTTCAACCCTCTTCTCACTTTTTAAAATCTTGTTCCATGCCTCCAGGTTTATCTTTGTCTTATCTACCAGTTTATTCCTGTGAACTTCAGATTGAACCATTCATTGCAGCAGTAGCCTTAAAAAGGCTTTTGTTTATTTCTTTGGTTTGTTAACTAGTGTCATCTATTTAGAGAAACATTTTTGTTTTTAATTGCACAAAGCTGTCGCCGCTAGTGTTATGAGCTATCTACTAAAACTATGGAGAAACTTTGTATGTGCACACAAAAGTATTCAAGAGACAGTATTGCTAACATCTCATCTTAATGTCTTTTGTTATTGAGAAGTTTTAGGTGCTTCAAAACAATATAAATGGATAATAGTTGTTATTTGGGGAATTGTAATGATGTTGGTGCTGCTTCCTTCTAAGAGCTCAGACAAGTAAAGTATGAAACATTCTTATTTCAGTTAGATGGGGAACATTTTGCACACAGAATTATCCTTGTCCTCCTAATATTGACTTTCAGGAATAAAGTTCAGTGTGCTGATCATTCACAATACAGTGGATAGCTTGATATCTTCTGTTTTCCCATTGCAGTTGATTTGAGAAGATGAAGGTTTAAATATTGTTGAAAGTTGCAGTTTTTTAAATGTGTTCCTTTTTCTTCTGTGAATATTTAGGGCAATCGTGTCGCTAATAGAATATGTAGTAGAGGGGATGGGGAGGTAAATTCCTCTGACTTGCCAAAGAAAAAGAAGGGAACCACAGTGGATATGCTAGCATTTTAGCTGTGTAAACGGAGGTAGTGTGGGAAAAGTGTTTCCATTCTGGGAAAAGCCCAAACCGAATACGGTCAGCAGTCAACTCCAGGGTTTGGGCTTGACTCCTGTTGAATAATAGTTTGAGCATTCTTTGTGGTTAAATAAATTCTTAAATCTGCCTAGTTTTGATGAATTCTTTTGTGAAACTCAAAAGAGAATAGACAGTATGACATATAGAATTAATACAAAACAGTTTAACAACCATTTAACTGCAGTGTAAGAAAATTGGACTGTAATCATATCGCTACTGGCATCTGTTATCTAGTATGCATTTCTGGTGTGTATCTGAAAGGAAGATATTTTCTACCCTAGATCCAATTGCATTTATTTATCAATAAGTGCCATTAAATTGAAATTATATTACATTTTACACTTTCTCAATGAATGAACAAATTAGTCTGTAGAATCTAGCCACCTGTTTAGCCTAGTCATGTGCCTTGAACATATATGTGTCCCATAATCTGGCTCATGGTACCTGTTCTTCTATCCAAACCTTTCAATTCATGCTACCTGATTCATTTATTTGACATAGATCTTAGGCCCACTTGAACTCTTTTCTTGTTTATCTAGCATAGCACAAACGTTTTTCCAGTCTTCTTTATCAACACTAATGCCTCTTAATTGCATCAGTATTTCCTATTGGAAAATACATCTGTTCCAGAAAAACATTTGGCATTCCTGAATAATTTCCAAATGTTTTTAATCCAAAGAAAAAGGTTTAAAGCTTATTTCCCTTTCTTATACACACCTGAATAAAATTGATGTGCATGTTTTAGGGATCAATTACCTAACTGTTCCTTGGTCTATTTATGTATAAGAATGCTTTTTAAAGCACATGTCTCATTTTAAATGATGCACAAACTGAAGACGTTAATAAAATTTAAGAGTAGTACAATGATTTGCTTGTTTTAAAAGTTCTTTCTGGAACCTAATTTCTTCTGATGACATTTGCCATTGTTTACAGAACAAAAGTATTTTACTTATGCGGAAAATATATTAAGAAGTGTTACCTGGAGACTTCCAGTAAAGATCTGTAGCATAGTCTCCGGTGTGTAGAATTTCTTCAAAAGACACAAATGAACTTAAAAAATATATAGCCCATGCTGAAACCAATGAAAGATTCTGAAATGATCACACAGCCTTCACAACTATCGTCCTGAGCGCATGATTTAGACAAAACTGAAAAAGAACCCCAGGGATTTTCATCCAGTTTAGCACAATTCTGAAAAATCTTTCTATCTAAAGTTAAATGACTGGTTCTGAAAGAGACTCAAGGGGAAGGCATAGTGGTGGGAGGGAATAATTCATTATAGCAAACGGGGTTACCTAAACAGAAATAAAATAAAAACAGGCACAAATCAAATATACAAATAGATAGGTCACAACAAAATAATCAGTCACTTGGGACCTCTGAACGTAAGGTGGCTAAAGTCAGGTATAGAATATATTTTTGTACAGGCTGCAATAACTTAAAAACAGCCTATTTAAGTTCTCCCTAGGCTTTATCCAGATTTCAACTGAAATGTGCGTTCTCTAACAGACACTTAGAGAAAAATAAAAGATGGTTATTTATTTGGTTATGAATAAAGAAAGAAGTGACACCAGCTATTTCTCTTTACTTCAAACCCTTGGCAAAAAAAAAAACAGTGTTACAATCCAAAAGTTTCCTTAATAGTGAATGTAGGTGCCTTTAGATAATGGTTTCTTCTTGCTTGACTCTTGGTATCTATCTTTTCTGGCCTCAAGATAGACAAAGATACTGGGTTGCTTCCCAGGGTATCTTGATGGAAATGAATGTAACAACAATAACAGCAGCACCCTAGACCCTACCAAAGTGTTCTACATTAGAAGCAAGTCTATGTCTTGCAATGCCATCTTCTCAAGTATAATAAACAGGGTGGAAGTAGTGGTTGTGGTTGCCATGTATATCAGCGTGAATCCAGTGAAGACAGCAGAGGCAAGACAAGTGTTAGGGAAACAAAGAGTTTAATATAGGATTCAAGGTTACAAAAATGTGTGACAAACTGGGAAGTGAAGGTCTGGAAGGCAGGTACCAGAAGATCAGAAGAACAGTCCTAGTGCTTTCACTTGAGGCAGTGACATAGGCAGACAGGTCGGAGCTTGCTGGAAAACCTAAGAATCCCTGTATGTCTGCTTGCTGATATGGTTTTGCTGTGTCCCCACCCAAATCTCACCTTGAATTTTAATCCCTATAATCCCCACATGTCAAGGGAGGGACCTGGTGGGAGGTGATTGGACCATGGGGGCAGTTTCCTCCATGTTGTTCTCATGATAGTGAGGGAGTTCTCATGAGATCTGATGGTTTTATAGTGTTTGACAGTTCCTCCTTCACACACTCACTCTCTCCTGATACCTTGTGAAGAAGGTGGCTGCTTCCCCTTCCACCATGATTGTAAGTTTCCTGAGGCCTCCCCAGCCTTGCGAAACTGTGAGTCAATTAAACCTCTTTCCTTTATTAACTGCCCAGTCTCGGGTAGTATCTGTACAGTAGTATGAGAGAAGACTAATACACTTGCCAAAGTTGGTGTGTGAAGAGAGACATGTGGAAAGGTTTATGGAAGCCACAGCTTCAGTAGATCTGATGCCAAGTACCAAGTAGTAGGCTTGCAGCCCCAGTTGGTTAGCATGACTAACAGTCCACAGAATGAGTTGGATGTGGAATGGAAAAGATTGAGGAAAAGCTGCGACACACCAGGCACCTAAGCATCTTTGTATCCTTTGAAGGGTACTGGCCTCTACTTTTGTTCTGCTTTCCAAGTCTCATATAAGTGCAACTCACTGAGAAAAGCTAACCCTAAAACCATCTAGGGTAAGGGGATTCTATGAAATTCTCAGCTTCTGGCAAAAGCAATGGTGCCAGTCTAGCATAGCCCAGTTCCTCCTAGACTCATTCATAGTATTGGCTCTACTGCTTTATCAAGACAATTTTGGTAAGTTAAAGCATTCTTCTGGTCAGAATACACTGTACAAAATTATTCTGGGTTCGTGCTATTTATTAAACCCAAACAATCTAAATCCAAAATGCTATGACTTTTTACATCTCTTCCAAAGAGAAAAAAATCATGGCAATATTCTGTATAAGAAAACTAACATGCACGGGCTGACACCATGTTTTTTCTTTTTAAATCCCCATTGCAAGTTTAGAAAAGCACAAAGAAAACTTTAAAAAGTCTCATAGAGAATATTGAACTCAAGACTGCAACTTACAGACTTTCACTGCTGGCCAAGATGGAGTAACAGATACAGGGCATTTACCTACCTGCGTGAAATAACACCCCCAGAAAGACAAAATATATGAAGCAACAGTTTTCAAGACACTGGACACTAGGCAACAAAGGACAGTGATATTTCGAAGAGTTGAATCCTACAGTTGTACCAGCTTATTCTGAAGAGAGAGTAACTAGGTCATAATACAATGAGGAGGAACCCAGGCAGAGCCTGGCAGATTCCCTGGGTTGAGATGTGACTTGAGATTTCCAGGAAGATCAAGACAGATGTCTTTGCAGGATAGAGTACTGGAGAGGAGAGAGCTGCACAGAAAGGACTCTAGATCTGAGGAAACTACTCAATGGCAGAGAAAGAACCACCCGAAAAAAGATTAGAGGGAAGAGTTTCCTGCGCTCAGGCAGTACCAGAAGTAGTGCCTGTATATGCATCCAAACTGGAAAATTTCATGAATCACAGAGTATTTGATAGAGTACCCAGAAAGGTCTTACCTCAATAATGGAGAATAAATAGACCTAGGCCAGAGCTTCTCAACCTTGGCACTGTTGGCATTTGGAGCCAGATATTTTTTGTCATGTGGGGCTGTCCTGTGCATTGTATTATAGTATTTTGCCAGCATCCCTGGCCATCAGTCTACTAGATGCCAGGGCCACTGTCTTCCCAGTTCTGACAACCAAAAACGTTCCAAATGATTTCACAAAGTTGGGAAGACAAAATTGTCCCTGATTGAGAACCATTGCTGTAGACTAAAGACACCTCTCATCCAGCTTGATACATTTTAAAAGTAAGACCTGAGAGGATGAAACTGTTTTCCAGGTAACTGCATCCCAGAACAAACCTCAAGAATATATTTATGGAAACACAAACACAGCACGCAAATTAAAATTCAATGTGTAAGGCAGCAAATACAAAATTACCGGTCACACAAAGAAGCAGGAAAATATGACCAACGATAAGATAAAAAAATTTATCAATTTAAATAAATGGAGAACTGACATGTTAGAATTAGCAAAGATATAAAAACAGCTATTAATGTTGTATTCCATGTGTTCTAAAAGGTAAGCAGAGACATGAAATAAAAAGGCACATTTAATTTCTAGAAATTAAGACTAGGATATCTGAGATGTAAAATACACAGGATTGGATTAATGACCTAGTAGACATAGCAGAAGTAGAAATTACTGACCTTGAAGACTAAGCAATAGAAACTCTCCAAATGAAACACATCAATTAAAAGATAAAGTGTTAAATGTCAAAGTGTATTTTTAGAGTCAACTCTTATCTTCAAGAAACTCACTTAAAATGTTAATATAGGTTAAAAGTAAAAGCATTGGAAAATATACCATGCAGACAGTAATGAGAAAACTGCAGTAGATGTCAGAGCAAAGGATATTGCCAGGGATAGAGAAGATTGTTTCATAATGATAAGTGGGTAAATTCATCAGGTGTCAGGGTTTTTAGGGTTTAAGGTTGGGGATTAGGATTACCAGTTTAAAATCTAGGAGTTAGGTTTTGGGCTTCCTCTGGAGCCTACATGGTCTGAGAAGAAAAAGCAATGAAATACTTCAGGCTTGGTGGTACTTCAGATTCTGATCTTCAATCTGCCTGTTAACATACATTTTTAGTCTTCAAATTAGCTGCTCCATACATTCCATCTAGGATTTATAGTTGTGGGAGAGACACAATAGAGTGTGCTTTCTCCATCTTGCCCAGAATTTGAACTCCAGTGCAAAATAACCCTAACCCCAAAACTTGGTGTTATAAAACAATTGCGGTGTTTTATTTCCTAAGGTTCAGGTTCAGGTGTAAGCTTTGGGATTAAGAAATTGAGTTCAGGTTAGGGTTTGAGTTCAGCTTGAGCTTCTGTTTTAGAGTTAGTGCTGACATCAGGGATTGGGTTGGGATTATTATTGAGGTTTGGATTCATACTCAGATTGAAGGTTTTGGGGTTTTTTTGTTTCGGTTTTTTTTAGACAAAGTCTTGCTCTGTCACCCAGGCTGGAGTGCAGTGGCACAATCTTGGCTCACTGCAACCTCCGCCTCCTGGATTCAAGCAATTCTCCTGTTTCAGCTTCCCAAGTAGCTGGGACTACAAGCACACACCACCACGCCTGGCTAATTTTTGTATTTTTAGTAGAGACAGGGTTTCACCATCTTGGCCAGGCTGGCCTCGAACTCCTTACCTCAAGTGATCCACCTGCCTCGGCCTCCCAAAGTGCTGGGATTATAGGCATGAGCCACCGCACCCAGCCAGATTGAAGGTTTTGAGTTGGAATCAAGTTCAAATTTAGGATTGAGGTCATAGTCAGGGTTTGGTTAGGTTTAGGGTTGATCAGGTTACAGGCATGGGTTCAGGTTTAGGGGTTTTGGTAAGGTTCTAGCTCAGGTTTGAGTTTAGGCTTAGAGTTTAGGGGTTCCATTTCAAGTTAAGACTCTGGATCAGTTTTATGGCTTAGGGATTTGGGTTCAAGTCTGGGTTAGATTTTGAGTTTGGAATTAAGGTTTATATTTATGGTTAGGGTTTAGGGTATAAGGCTTGGGTTAGGGTTAGTGTGGATGTTGAGTCTGAGGTTTGGGCTTAGTTTGAAATTTGGTTTGGGCTCAGGCTTGTACTCTGACTTGACTTTGATTTTAGGGTTTATGGATTCAGACTTGGGTTCTGGTTCAGGTTCAGAGTTTGGATCTGGATTTGTGTTAGGATTTGGGTTTGGATTAAAGGACATTATTGAAATGCAGTTTGGTTCTGGGCTGGAGTTAAGGTAGGGATTTGGTTCAGTTTGAG
Source organism: Gorilla gorilla gorilla (assembly GCF_029281585.2). Taxonomy (NCBI): domain Eukaryota; kingdom Metazoa; phylum Chordata; class Mammalia; order Primates; family Hominidae; genus Gorilla; species Gorilla gorilla. Next base: position 167,527,672 of record NC_073247.2, read on the forward strand.
GTCTGTGTTGAAGCTCGGGCTCTGAGTCCAGTTCATGATGGAGCTCTGACTAGAGCTCAGTTTGGACTAGAGCTTGGGCTCTGGCTGAGATTGAGATTAGGGCAGGGGCTTAGGATGGAGCTAGGTGCAGGATAGTTCTCCAGATATCCTTGGACCATCCCAGTTCTCCCTTCTTTCTCACTCGTAATTTTCAAGAATAATTGTAGAATGTCTGGGAATGCAACACCCTGAGATAAGGAAGAGCTAGTTGGAACAGCCCAGGCTTTGTTCCAGTGCCCCTCACCCAGAACAGGATGTCATACGACGCTTTAGACAAGTAGTTCCTGTACTCCCCAGGGTATAAAATCCAGAGCAAACTGCTTTCCAGGATCCTTCAATTGCAGTGCAAGTGAGGCATGCAGACAAGACTCTATCTGCCCTGAGCAGCTTTCCTGAACCTTGGGGGACTGGCTCACAGTGAATCCTAGGCTTCTGTTTTCTCTTACTGCCTATTTGTAATTAATACATTTGCTTCATCATATAACTTGTCTCACCAGACCCAGACAAGTTGGTAAGCAGTGCACAGTGAACCTGCTTTATGCAAGTTTATGGCTGGGGCTGGAAATGGTAATGGGATTGGGATTAGCTAGGTTTGGATTCTAGTTCAGGTTCAGATTTGGATTTAGGGTTTTCATGTTCAGGTTCAGGCTCTAGCTTGGGTTTGGAGTTTAGCAGTTTGGGTTCAAGGTTCAGGTCTGGATTCAGATTTACAATTTGGGGTTTGGGTTCAGGATTATGATTTACGTTTGGAGTCAGTGCTGGAGTGATTCACATTTGGGCTTGAGCTCTCACTCAGGTTTAGTTTTAAGTTTTAAGCCTGAGGTTATCACTCTCATTCAATGTCAGAATTTAAGAGCAAATTTGATTGGAATTTGGTTTCAGATTACAGTTAGTGTTAGGGTTGAGTTCACGGTTTAAGTCGTGTTTTGAGTTTAGGTTTAGATTGGATTTATGGTTTGGGCATGGGCTTGGGCTCAGACTCTGGCAATGGTTTTATGTTCAGGGATTTAGGCTTGGGTACGAATTCAGGTTAGAGTTGCTATTTGGCTCCAGGTCAAACTCAGGGCATGGGTCAGGTATTAGGTATATGATTGGAATAGAGGTCCGGGTTTGGGTGTGGTCTCGTTTGGATGCAGGGGTTGACTTGAGTTCAAGTTTGGATTCAGGGGTCTGGGCTGAGGACAATGTTGGCTCTAATTTATGGTTGTGGTTGGTTTTGGAATGTGGTTCAGGTTAGAGTTTTGGGCTCAGGTTTGAACTAGTGCTCTGCTCACACTGGAGTTGGTGCCATGGATGGGGATGGGGTTTGGGCCAGTGTTGAGGCTGGGTTTGAGTTTGGGACCATGGAAAAGGTTGAAGTTGAGGTTAGTGTTGGGATCAGGATTTGGGTAAAGGATCAGGTCAGGGTTTGGAATTAAGTCAGGATATGATCCCTCAGCCTGGGCCTTGCCTCAGACTTGGTTTTAGAGTTTGGGTTTTGAATTCAGGTTAGTGGTCAGGTGCAGTGTTCTAGTCATGTTTGGAGTTTGAGTTTAGGGTTAGAGTATCAGTTTGAGTTTGGGTTCATGCTTAGGCCTTCCTTTGGGGGCTAGGTTGAGGTCAGGGTGTAGCTCAGGCATAGGGTTTAGGTTTGGGTTTGGTTTTAGGATTCAGGCTTGGGCTGGGGTGTAGTTAGGTTCCAGTTAGGTTCTAGTTCAGGATTTCGGAGTTAAATTTTAGGTTCACATTCAGAGTTTGGATTGCGGTTCACATTCATGCCCAGACTTGGGCTTTGACTCCATTTCAATATTATGGCTAAGGGCTTTGGATTAGGATTTTGATTGGGGTTCAGGTTTTGCCTTTAGGTTTGAGTCAGGCTTTAATGTTTAGAGTTTGAGTAAATTATGCTTTAATTTCAGAGTTTGGATTTAGGTTATATTTCAGGTTTAGGGCTTTAGTTTGGTGTAGTTGTGGTTGGGGATAGGGTTTGGAACCCAGGTTTGGTTCTGGGTTGAAGTCAGCATTGTGGTTGGGATTCAGGTTGGTGTTTGGTTCAAAATGGGTTTTGGGATTTGGCTTTGGCTCAAGCTCAGGCTCTATTTCTAGCTTGACGGCTCAAGCTCTCACTGGTGCTGGGACTGGGGTTGATGTCAAGTGTGGGTGTGGGATGTCAGGGTTGGGTTTGGGGTTGGGGGCAGGATTTGAATTGGGTTTGTTATGGTGCTCAGGCTTGAGTCCTGACTTGGCTTTGTTTTGGGGTTTAGGGATTCCAGCTTGGGTTCAGGCTTTAGAAATTTGAGTTAGGTTCTAGTTCAGGTTTGTGTATATGGGTTTAGATTGGAGGTTGAGGTTGGAGTTTTTGGTTTTAAGAATTTAGGGTTGGGTATGTGGTTGGGGTTAGGAACGGTTGGGGACAGAGTTCAAGTCAGGGTCGATTTGGGGGTTGGGGTAAGGGTTTGGACTCAGCTTGGACTCAGTTCTCAGGCTGGGGCTTGGCATGGGCTGGAGCTGGCACTTGGACTTGGCCTGTTCTTTGAATGTACTGGGGCTAAGGCTTAGCCTGAATTGGGGATAGGGTTCAGGTTGTGACTAGAGTTTTTTGTTTCTGATTATGTTTGGATTAGGGTTGGGGTTGAGGTTAAAGTTCGGGGTTGGAATTTCATCAGGAGTATTGATCAGGATTCAGATCAAGCTCTGATTCAGGCTTGGTTTGGGCATTTAAGGGTATGAGTTCTTGTTCATGTTTACAGTTTGGGTCCTGGTTCATGTTTAGGGTTAAGGTTAATTTTAGGGTTGAAGTTCAGGTTCAGATTCTGGTTGAGAGTTCACCTTTGGGTTTGAGTTGGCTTTACAGTTTAGGGTTCATGTTTGTGTTCTCCTTTGGATTTGTCTTTAGGGTTTAGATGTGAGGTCTGAGTAGTAGTCAAGTACGATTTTAAAGTTTAGGGTTGGTGTTGTGGTCAGGGTTGCTTTTGGTGTAGTGTCTAGGTTCATGCTCAGGTTTGTACCAGGGCTGAAGCTAGGGCTTGGCTTGGGTTGGGTTAGGGTTAGGGTAGGGTTGGGGTGCTGGTTTTGACTAGAACTTGGGCTAGGATTGAGTTGGGGCTGCTTTGGATTATTGCGATTGTGTCGTGGAACCCCAAATTCAAACTCGTGTACCCAATGCACAGCTGAAGCCAAACACCGAGACACCAGTTCTTGGAGATAGAGAAAGGTTTATTAGATTTTGCCAAAGCAAGAAGGCGGGAGAGCAAGATCTGTCAAATCTGCCTTAACAAAAAGATGCAGCAAGGAGTTTTTATGCAGCTAGGGAATAAGGGAGGATTTCAGAGAACTGAAGGGCAAAGTCTGTGTTTCTTCAATCTCAGATAACACCTGGAACAACCAGACTTCTGGGCATCAACAGCTGGTCGCAATGTCCTTCAAAACATTCATTCCTTCTGCCATTTTTTTTTTTGTGGCCCTGAAGTTATCTCCTCCTGCTTGACAAAGAAAGAATATGTCAGTAGTTTATAATTATATTGTGGAAACAAGGAATAATGGGCCAAAAATGAGTAGTTAACATGTTTAAGCAGTGGTCTGATCAGAATTTTCATTATTTCAGTCACTAAAATGCTGGGATGCTGAAATCTCAAGGGGCCTGATTACAGTTGGATTAGGGTGGCATGGAGTCAAAGTTGGGAACAGCATTGGCCTTGATATGGACTGGTGTTCTGTCTTGTTTAGGCTTGGGCTCTGACTTGGGCTTGGTTTTAGGTTCAGGTTCAAATGTTCAGGTTCAGGTTCTGACTTGTGTTCAGTGTTTGGCTTTTAGTTGGGATTTAATATTAGGGTTAGTAAGGATGGGCTTGGGGTTTGGCTTGTTTGTCAGGTCAATGTTAGAATTGGGGTTCTAGGGCTAAGTTTTAGGGTTTAGGGGTTCAAGTACATGTTCTGGTTCACATGTAAGAATAGTGTTCTGGGATTTTGGTGGGGTTCAGCTTTGGGTTTGATTGGGGTTTGTGGTTGGGCTTGAACTTGGACTCTCACTTGTGCTCAGTTTCAATGTATAGGGGGGTTCGTGTGCTGGTTCAGTTTTAGTGTTGTGTTTCAAAGACCAGAGCCAAGATCACAATGGTAGAAGGCAGATTTAACCCAGAGGAGGGCAGACCCCAGAGTGCAGGGGGCGGGGTCCTGAGCTTAAAGGGTGGCATTGCCCTGGAGTTAGAGGAAACAGCCTGGCCCCAAATGGTGAAGTTGTGGAAACAAAAGGCTGAGCCACATGAGCATAGGCAGAGGCCTGAGCTTCAGGCCCAGGGTGAGCAGTCTCATCCTTAGATGGATGAGCAGCGGGTGCAGCTGGGAACAAGAGAATGAGCCATGCCCCCAGAGGGCAGAACCACAGGCCCAGATGTCAGTTTCATGGTTAAGGGTTTAGGTTTGGGTTAGAGTTTGGGATTAGTGTTTATGGTTAAAATTAGAGGTACAGTAATGGTTGTAATTGGAGTTAGGTTTGGGTTTGGCTTTGACTTTGGGGCTTGGTATGGTTCAGGTTTATGCCTGGGTTTGGCTCCTGATTTAAGCTTGGTTTTAAAGTTTAGAAGTTTGGACTAAGGTTTTATTCAGCTTCAGTGTTTGGCTTCAGGTTTCAGCTTGGGTTTAGAGTTTAGGTTTTGGGTCAGGTTACATTTGGTTTAAAGTTTGAGTTTGTGTTCAATTCTGGTTAAGGATTTTGGATTGGTGTAGGGGTCAGGGTTCAGGTTATGATCTGTTTGGAATTCAGAGTTTGGATTTGGGTTCAAGTTTGGGATCAAGGTTTATGGTAAGGGTTAGGGTTGGAATTGGAGTTGGGGTTTGATTCAGATTTGGATTGCAGTTTATGTCCTGGCCTGTGCATAGGCTCTGAATGAAGCTTGACTTTAGAGTTTAGGGGGTTGAATTAAGGTTTTGGTTCATGTTCATAGTTCACCTTCTGGTTCAACTTCAGGTTGGTATTGATGTTATGGATGGGATCAGGTTTGATGTCAGTGTCTGATTGGAATCTGGTTGGGGTTTGGGATTAGACTCTTGACTTGGGCTGGATTTTAGGGTATAGGACTTTGGCCTCGATTTGGGTTAGGGTTTAGTGTTTAGGACTAGGGTTCAGATGTGGACAGGATTTGTGGTTTTGTATTGGGGTCACGGTTATGATTGACAAACAGGTCACATAAAGAGTTTAGGATTGTGGTTGGGACTTGGGCTTAGGCTCAGGATAGGGTTAATAGGTTTCAGTTGGATCCTAGTTTACATTTGGATTAAGTGTCAAGATTTCTGGATTTGGGTTCAAGTATGGGGATGGTTTTGTAACAGTGAAACAGCAAAAAAACTAACATAACTAATTCTATTTTTGTTTAAGGGACATTTACCCATTCCTGCACATAGGCTAGGATAATTTTAGAGCACTGAGATAATATGGAAAAACAGCAATCACGTAGCTTTTAAAACTAACTCTGAGATTAAAGAAAAAAGCATGTAAACAACTAACTGTGTTTTGTTAAAAGACTTATAGGAGCATTGTGACCTGACCAAGGACAAAGAATTTCCCAACCTCCTCGGGCCCTCACTGGCGCCCAGATGTCTGAAGTTGTTGATCACTTCTAGATCCCAACTCCTTCCTCTACCTCTTGCCTTTAACATTAAAAGAACCTAAAATTTATAGTGACTTAAGATGATACTTTAGGATGCTAGCATGTCATTTTCTAGGTTTGCTGGCTTTCTTAATAAACCTGCTTTTCCTCTCACCTCCTGTCTCTTGAGTTTTGTCTTTCAAGTAGCAAGCAGCTGAACCTGGGTTCAGTTACAATTTCAGGATACAGGCTCAATTCTGGTTTAGGACTTACGGTGGGTGTTACCACTAGGGTTAGGGTGAAATTGATGTTGAGTTTCACTTTGGGATAATATTGAGTTTTGATTATGGTTTCAGATTTAGGCACTCAAGTTGAACTGGGGAAAATTGAGTTAGGGTTAGAGTCAGAAGTGTAGGTCAGGTTAAAGGTCAGGATCAAAGTTAGGGGTCAGAGATTGGGTCAGGGTCAGGGTCTGGGCTATAAATATGGGTTGGGGTTGGTGTCTGGATCTGGGTTGGGTAGGGGTTGGGGTCAGGGTCAGGGTTGGATCAGGGTCAGTGTCAGCATAGGGTTAAGTTTAGGGGTTAGGGTTAGGTTTTGGATCAGTGTTGGGGTCAGGGTCATTATCACATTTTCCTCATTAGTTTAGCTTTATAATAAGTGTTAGGGTACAGATGTGTGAGTTCCTTAAGTTTGTGTTTATTCAGTGTTGTCTATTATAGGTTTAGAAACAGTTTGCTGGGAATTTAATTGAGATTGCACTGAATATATAGATCAACTTTGAAGGAATTTTTATCTTAACTATGTCTAGTCTACCAATGGTGAATAAGGAATATCTCTGCATTTATTTACATTTTGTTTCTTTTAACTGTGTTTCTAGTTTTTATGAATGCATATGTGTACCTTTTTAAAAAATTTATACTTAAGAACTTTAATTTTGAGGCCTGCTGTTGTAAATGATATTGATTTTTTAAAATACTGTATTCCAGCTTTCAAATTCCAGTTTTATCCATACATAATTGCTGATACGTAGGACATCAATTGACTTTTGTCCGTTGACCATCTATTTTGCTTTTTATCTCTATCCATTTTGGTCAAGGCAAGGGATGGTAGGCTTTCTTTCAGTTTTAATTTCCAAAATCATGGCATGGAATTATCAGAACAATGGATTTCAGAGATTCACGGGGACCACAGGACCACAGGCCTATGGGCACTACTAAATTGTGAGCGCCTGAGCATCCTGTACTGCCCCCAACGGCCTGTAGGGGCATGCAAACCCACCTTTTTGGACCCTCATGAGGCCCCCATGTTCCCCGCGCAGACATCCGGCACCTCCACAGTGAGGACCAAGCTTTGTTCTCAGGTTTCACCCAGGAGGTGCCGCTGTGGCTACAGGACAGCTGGGGGCCATGCCCAGGGAGGACCCAAATCTCCTTCTCCTCAGGACCCACCTGGGAGACCCCTCTGTGGCTAAGGAACACCTGGGGGTCATGCCCAGGGAGGACCCAAGCCTCCTTCTGCTCAGGAGGGACCTGGGGAAGCACCCTGGCTTCAGGACACCTGAAGGTGAGGAAGAAGGTTCCTGTCCATGCCCTGAGTGCAGAGGAGGGAACGCTGCCATATGTTTTACTTTCTCATGTTGTTAGGGATCCTTGGGGTGTTACTTTTCTGGCCGGAAACCTCTGTGGCTAGTGGAGCCTTTGCTGCAGTTTTACCCTGGCCCGCTGGACTCATTCTACCCACTTGGCCTGGTAGGCTGCACTCAGCTCATGCTACTGGCCTGGAGCCCATGCCTGCCAAGGGTGAGTCAGGCATGGAGTGGTGAGGGGTGTGTGAGCAATTGTAGGGTCTGGCCACTGCACAGTCAGACACGCCAGCTGCTGCAGTGGGGCAGGCAGCTCAGGGTGCCAGCATGGGTGCTGGCTCTCTGCAAGGCTGTAGCTGGACCAGGCACACCACAAGCAGCTTCCACACCTGGCACCAGGGAACATGGTGGCAACCGGAAGCTTGGAGGCACAGAGAATCACAGGGCCCCAAAGAGGGAGTCACAGCCTTGGCTGGGGGAGCTCCCAGATCTGGGCTCCCCAATGGCTGCAGCTCTTCTCTCCTTCTCTTTGCTCACAATGTCACGAGCAAGGGACATGTCTCAGCCCTGTTTGTGTTACAGCTCTTTTAGCCTTGCCACTGGGTGGGTTCCAAGTTCTTGTTCTGCAACTAGGAAGAATGAGGTATGCAGAGAAGTGGAGGGTGAGCAAGACAAAGAGGAGCTTTAATGAGCAATAGAACAGCTCAGAGGAGACCCACAGGGGTAACTCCTTTCCACAGGTAGAGGGTCCTGAAGAGTGTTCAGCTCCTAGCAGAGAGGGTAGCTCCTCTCTGCAGCTGGTTGTCCCATTGTCTGCTCTGCTCTGGCTGAGCCCGGGGCTTTTATGGACCTCAGAGGGGAGGAAGTGCAAGCAATTGGTCCATGTGTGGCCATGAGCAGGCCCAGAATGGGCACCACAAGTTCTCACTCTGGTCGGCAGGACTCGCAGCCCAGCCCCCAGCCTCCAGGCCCTCTCTGGCCTGAAGGTGGGGCCTCACTAGGGAACCACCCCCTTCCACGCAGGAGCCTTTCTGCCTCCTGCTGCAGTAAGGGGCACCTACAGGCCAGCACCAAGCCACCCTCAGCCCACCCCTTCAGCTTCCCCCCAGCGCTTGTCAGTGCCCAAAGTCCAGAAGGGGCCGAGGTGGCAGGGGGCTGGCATGGCCATTGAGCAAGTGGGAGCCCCACCCTCCTAGGCACAGGACCTGGGCATCTGCACTCTGCACCCTCTGCACTCTACCCTCGCAGGCTCAGGGGTGTCTGCTCCTGCTGCCTGGCTTCTCCTGGCTCCCAGTACCTGCTCCAATCTGCGAGGTGGATTGGGGCTGAACTCAGGTGCTATCACAGCCCGGCCAGCTCAGCCTGGCCCCATCGTGGCAGCTCCCAGGGCACTGGGCTCCAGGAGGGCACCAGCTGGTCCCTGACTCCTACTGGCTCCATGGAGTGCAGCACTGCCCCAGGCCCAGCTCCGCCTCCTCCGTGTGCCCTCCCCATAGTGGTGGTGGGTGAGCAGCAACACGGTGTCAGGGTCCAGAGCAGCAGAGTCTCTGGGCCTGGGAGCAGGTCCCACCCAGCCATGCAAGGGTGGAGGCAGCACATTTGACTGCCTCAGGGATGCAGGGCACAGGGGACACAGGGCACAGGGGTTCCACTGCCACCACTGTTGCTCCTGGAGCAGCTCCTGCCACCAGCACTCACACCTCCCTGCTGCAGGCGGTGTGATGGCAGCAGCCGCTCCAGACAACCTGCTGCTGCCATCAACGTTATATTTATTTTATTTTACAAAAGTGTCCCTTCGTTGAGGGTTTGGTATTCATCATCACAGCAAGCCCAAGTGTTTTTTTTCCAGATTTGGATTTGCTTCTGGAGAAAATCTTGGTACAGAGAAAGGGGAAACCCTGAGAGCAACACAGGGGATCCCCTCAGAGCCCCCAGGACATACACTCTACAGACTTGCTTTTATTTGTGTCTAAGTGGCTCGTTTTTCTTACAGTATTAAACTGCTTGAAAATTTTGAAGAGTAAGTGTGTTAAAACTCACAACATTGTTTTAAGTGTAAATAGTATACTTATGTCTGTGAAAAGAAGAACTTTAGGCAAAATAAATTTAAACAGAGTTTATTTGTGCAAAAGAATGATTCATGAATTGAGAAGCACCAAAACAGAAAACGCATTATGGGCTCCACGCTCACAGAGTAAGCAGAGATTTTAGAGGTGGAAGCTAAGTGAAGAAATGGCCTGATTGGATCCAGCTAGATGACTGCCTGATTTGGGGAATGGTTCTGTGGGCATCCCTAGGCATATAGCCAACCAACTGCTGGGCTGTTTGTGATTGACTTCAGTCGGTTTGTTAATTTTTTTAAAGTGAGTTACTGATAGGAGGAGCCAAGATGGCCGAATAGGAACAGCTCCGGTCTACAGCTCCCAGCGTGAGCGACGCAGAAGACGGGTGATTTCTGCATTTCCATCTGAGGTAACGGGTTCATCTCACTAGGGAGTGCCAGACAGTGGGCGCAGGCCAGTGGGTGCGCACACCGTGCGCGAGCCGAAGCAGGGCGAAGCATTGCCTCACCTGGGAAGCTCAAGGGGTCAGGGAATTCCCTTTCCGAGTCAAAGAAAGGGGTGACGGACGGCACCTGGAAAATCGGGTCACTCCCACCCGAATATTGCGCTTTTCAGACCGGCTTAAAAAACGGCGCACCACGAGACTATATCCCACACCTGGCTGGGAGGGTCCTATGCCCACGGAGTCTCGCTGATTGCTAGCACAGCAGTCTGAGATCAAACTGCAAGGTGGCAGCGAGGCTGGGGGAGGGGCGCCTGCCATTGCCCAGGCTTGCTTAGGTAAACAAAGCAGCCGGGAAGCTCGAACTGGGTGGAGCCCACCACAGCTCCAGGAGGCCTGCCTGCCACTGTAGGCTCCACCTCTGGGGGCAGGGCACAGACAAACAAAAAGACAGCAGTAACCTCTGCAGACTTAAATGTCCCTGCCTGACAGCTTTGAAGAGAGCAGTGGTTCTCCCAGCACGCAGCTGGAGATCTGAGAACCGGCAGACTGCCTCCTCAAGTGGGTCCCTGAACCCTGACCCCCGAGCAGCCTAACTGGGAGGCACCCCCCAGTAGGGGCACACTGACACTTCACACGGCAGGGTATTCCAACAGACCTGCAGCTGAGGGTCCTGTCTGTTAGAAGGAAAACTAACAAACAGAAAGGACATCCACACCGAAAACCCATCTGTACATCACCATCATCAAAGACCAAAAGTAGATAAAACCACAAAGATGGGCAAAAAACAGAACAGAAAACCTGGAAACTCTAAAACGCAGAGCGTCTCTCCTCCTCCAAAGGAACGCAGTTCCTCACCAGCAACGGAACAAAGCTGGATGGAGAATGACTTTGACGAGCTGAGAGAAGAAGGCTTCAGACGATCAAATTACTCTGAGCTACAGGAGGACATTCAAACCAAAGGCAAAGAAGTTGAAAACTTTGAAAAAAATTTAGAAGAATGTATAACTAGAATAACCAATACAGAGAAGTGCTTAAAGGAGCTGATGGAGCTGAAAACCAAGGCTCGAGAACTACGTGAAGAATGCAGAAGCCTCAGGAGCCGATGCGATCAACTGGAAGAAAGGGTATCAGCGATGGAAGATGAAATGAATGAAATGAAGTGAGAAGGGAAGTTTAGAGAAAAAAGAATAAAAAGAAATGAGCAAAGCCTCCAAGAAATATGGGACTATGTGAAAAGACCAAATCTATGTCTGATTGGTGTACCTGAAAGTGACGGGGAGAATGGAACCGAGTTGGAAAACACTCTGCAGGATATTATCCAGGAGAACTTCCCCAATCTAGCAAGGCAGGCCAACGTTCAGATTCAGGAAATACAGAGAACGCCACAAAGATACTCCTCGAGAAGAGCAACTCCAAGACACGTAATTGTCGGATTCACCAAAGTTGAAATGAAGGAAAAAATGTTAAGGGCAGCCAGAGAGAAAGGTCGGGTTACCCTCAAAGGGAAGCCCATCAGACTAACAGCAGATCTCTCGGCAGAAACCCTACAAGCCAGAAGAGAGTGGGGGCCAATATTCAACATTCTTAAAGAAAAGAATTTTCAACCCAGAATTTCATATCCAGCCAAACTAAGCTTCATAAGTGAAGGAAAAATAAAATCCTTTACAGACAAGCAAATGCTGAGAGATTTTGTCACCACCAGGCCTGCCCTAAAAGAGCTCCTGAAGGAAGCACTAAACATGGAAAGGAACAACCAGTACCAGCCGCTGCCAAATCATGCCAAAATGTAAAGACTGTCGAGACTAGGAAGAAACTGCATCAACTAACGAGCAAAATCACCAGCTAACATCATAATGACAGGATCAAATTCACACGTAACAATATTAACTTTAAATGTAAATGGACTAAATTCTCCAATTAAAAGACACAGACTGGCAAGTTGGATAAAGAGTCAAGACCCATCAGTGTGCTGTATTCAGGAAACCCATCTCACGTGCAGAGACACACATAGGCTCAAAATAAAAGAATGGAGGAAGATCTACCAAGCAAATGGAAAACAAAAAAAGGCAGGGGTTGCAATCCTAGTCTCTGTTAAAACAGACTTTAAACCAACAAAGATCAAAAGAGACAAAGAAGGCCATTACATAATGGTAAAGGGATCAATTCAACAAGAAGAGCTAACTATCCTAAATATGTATGCACCCAATACAGGAGGACCCAGATTCATAAAGCAAGTCCTGAGTGACCTACAAAGAGACTTAGACTCCCACACATTAATAATGGGAGACTTTAACACCCCACTGTCAACATTAGACAGATCAATGAGACAGAAAGTCAACAAGGATACCCAGGAATTGAACTCAGCTCTGCACCAAGCGGACCTAATAGACATCTGCAGAACTCTCCACCCCAAATCAACAGAATATACATTTTTTTCAGCACCACGCCACACCTATTCCAAAATTGACCACATAGTTGGAAGTAAAGCTCTCCTCAGGAAATGTAAAAGAACAGAAATTATAACAAACTATCTCTCAGACCACAGTGCAATCAAACTAGAACTCAGGATTAAGAATCTCACTCAAAGCCGCTCAACTACATGGAAACTGAACAACCTGCTCCTGAATGACTACTGGGTACATAACGAAATGAAGGCAGAAATAAAGATGTTCTTTGAAACCAACGAGAACAAAGACACAACATACCAGAATCTCTGGGATGCATTCAAAGCAGTGTGTAGAGGGAAATTTATAGCACTAAATGCCCACAAGAGAAAGCAGGAAAGATCCAAAATTGACACCCTAACATCACAATTAAAAGAACTAGAAAAGCAAGAGCAAACACATTCAAAAGCTAGCAGAAGGCAAGAAATAACTAAAATCAGAGCAGAACTGAAGGACATAGAGACACAAAAAACCCTTCAAAAAATCAATGAATCCAGGAGCTGGTTTTTTGAAAGGATCAACAAAATTGATAGACCGCTAGCAAGACTAATAAAGAAAAAAAGAGAGAAGAATCGAATAGACACAATAAAAAATGATAAAGGGGATATCACCACCGATCCCACAGAAATACAAACTACCATCAGAGAATACTACAAACACCTCTACGCAAATAAACTAGAAAATCTAGAAGAAATGGATAAATTCCTCGACACATACGCTCTCCCAAGACTAAACCGGGAAGAAGTTGAATCTCTGAATAGACCAATAACAGGAGCTGAAATGGTGGCAATAATCAATAGCTTACCAACCAAAAAGAGTCCAGGACCAGATGGATTCACAGCCAAATTCTACCAGAGGTACAAGGAGGAACTGGTACCATTCCTTCTGAAACTATTCCAATCAATAGAAAAAGAGGGAATCCTCCCTAACTCATTTTATGAGGCCAGCATCATTCTGATACCAAAGCCGGGCAGAGACACAACCAAAAAAGAGAATTTTAGACCAATATCCTTGATGAACATTGATGCAAAAATCCTCAATAAACTACTGGCAAACCGAATCCAGCAGCACATCAAAAAGCTTATCCACCATGATCAAGTGGGCTTCATCCCTGGGATGCAAGGCTGGTTCAATATACGCAAATCAATAAATGTAATCCAGCATATAAACAGAGCCAAAGACAAAAACCACATGATTATCTCAATAGATGCAGAAAAAGCCTTTGACAAAATTCAACAACTCTTCATGCTAAAAACTCTCAATAAATTAGGTATTGACGGGACGTATTTCAAAATAATAAGAGCTATCTATGACAAACCTACAGCCAATATCACACTGAATGGGCAAAAACTGGAAGCATTCCCTTTGAAAACTGGCACAAGACAGGGATGCCCTCTCTCACCACTCCTATTCAACATAGTGTTGGAAGTTCTGGCCAGGGCAATTAGGCAGGAGAAGGAAATAAAGGGTATTCAATTAGGAAAAGAGGAAGTCAAATTGTCCCTGTTCGCAGACGACATGATTGTATATCTAGAAAACCCCATTGTCTCAGCCCAAAATCTCCTTAAGCTGATAAGCAACTTCAGCAAAGTCTCAGGATACAAAATCAATGTACAAAAATCACAAGCATTCTTATACACCAACAACAGACAAACAGAGAGCCAAATCATGAGTGAACTCCCATTCACAATTGCTTCAAAGAGAATAAAATACCTAGGAATCCAACTTACAAGGGATGTGAAGGACCTCTTCAAGGAGAACTACAAACCACTGCTCAAGGAAATAAAAGAGGATACAAACAAATGGAAGAACATTCCATGCTCATGGGTAGGAAGAATCAATATCGTGAAAATGGCCATACTGCCCAAGGTAATTTACAGGTTCAATGCCATCCCCATCAAGCTACCAATGACTTTCTTCACAGAATTGGAAAAAACTACTTTAAAGTTTATATGGAACCAAAAAAGAGCCCGCATCGCCAAGTCAATCCTAAGCCAAAAGAACAAAGCTGGAGGCATCACGCTACCTAACTTCAAACTATACTACAAGGCTACAGTAACCAAAACAGCATGGTACTGGTACCAAAACAGAGATATAGATCAATGGAACAGAACAGAGCCCTCAGAAATAACGCCATATACCTACAACTATCTGATCTTTGACAAAGCTGAGAAAAACAAGCAATGGGGAAAGGATTCCCTATTTAATAAATGGTGCTGGGAAAACTGGCTAGCCATATGTAGAAAGCTGAAACTGGATCCCTTCCTTACACCTTATACAAAAATCAATTCAAGATGGATTAAAGATTTAAACATTAGACCTAAAACCATAAAAACCCTAGAAGAAAACCTAGGCATTACCATTCAGGACATAGGCATGGGCAAGGACTTCATGTCCAAAACACCAAAAGCAATGGCAACAAAAGACAAAATTGACAAATGGGATCTAATTAAACTAAAGAGCTTCTGCACAGCAAAAGAAACTACCATCAGAGTGAACAGGCAGCCTACAAAATGGGAGAAAATTTTCGCAACCTACTCATCTGACAAAGGGCTAATATCCAGAATCTACAATGAACTCAAACAAATTTACAAGAAAAAAACAAACAACCCCATCAAAAAGTGGGCGAAGGACATGAACAGACACTTCTCAAAAGAAGACATTTATGCAGCCAAAAAACACATGAAAAAATGCTCATCATCACTGGCCATCAGAGAAATGCAAATCAAAACCACTATGAGATACCATCTCACACCAGTTAGAATGGCAATCATTAAAAAGTCAGGAAACAACAGGTGCTGGAGAGGATGTGGAGAAATAGGAACACTTTTACACTGTTGGTGGGACTGTAAACTAGTTCAACCATTGTGGAAGTCAGTGTGGCGATTCCTCAGGGATCTAGAAGTAGAAATACCATTTGACCCAGCCATCCCATTACTGGGTATATACCCAAAGGACTATAAATCATGCTGCTATAAAGACACATGCACACGTATGTTTATTGCGGCATTATTCACAACAGCAAAGACTTGGAACCAACCGAAATGTCCAACAATGATAGACTGGATTAAGAAAATGTGGCACATATACACCATGGAATACTATGCAGCCATAAAAAATGATGAGTTCATGTCCTTTGTAGGGACATGGATGAAATTGGAAATCATCATTCTCAGTAAACTATGGCAAGAACAAAAAACCAAACACCGCATATTCTCACTCATAGGTGGGAATTGAACAATGAGATCACATGGACACAGGAAAGGGAATATCACACTCTGGGGACTGTGGTGGGGTGGGGGGAGGGGGGAGGGAGAGCATTGGGAGATATACCTAATGCTAGATGACGAGTTAGTGGGTGCAGCGCACCAGCATGGCACATGTATACATATGTAACAAACCTGCACAATGTGCACATGTACCCTAAAACTTAAAGTATAAAAAAAAAAAAAGAGAGACAAAATGGTGAAGTATGACCTTCTGGGGACACTCCACCAGAAAAGAGAGGAAAGCCTCAGATGGGCACGCGTACAAGCTTCCTAAACAGACTTCAAGTGCTCAGTTCCCAAGGGTAAGGAGGGCACTGTGCATGCGGGCAGCCTACCCTAAGGGAAAAATCATGGGAAAGAGGTGAGCCTATAAAGTCCTAGGATCAAGGTTAAATGCTGTCTTTGACCTTCAGATGCCCACTTGGGTCTCTTCCAAGCGAATTTTCCTTCCTTTCTTGTTCTAAAGCCTTTTTAAAATAAACTTACACTCCTCCTCTAAAACTCGCCTTGGTCTCTTCTTCCACTTTATGTCCCTCAGTCGAATTCTTTCTCCTAAGGAGGCAAGAACTGAAGTTGCTGCAGACACATATGGATTCACTGTCAGTAACTCAGGGTAACTTGGATACCTGCCACTGGTAACAATAATGGAATAAAGTTTTCTTGACTTTACTGAAATGACGTGTTGATGAGAGGAGGTGCCAGCTGGGCTTCCTGGGTCGAGTAGGGGCTCCGACAGCTGTGAAACTCATTTCCTGCATCAGGACTTACTTTGGTCCTGGATGAATAATATTGAAGATATATACTTAAAATATTCCTAACATCAGAATTTGTGCATGTGTTTTCTTCCCCAAGAAAGCTATAAACAGCGAAAGTTTTGCTGTAAGCTTCCCTGTGTCCTCGCTCCCTCTCTCCCTTCCCCCTCCCCTGAAACTAAAAGGAATGTTAAAAGCCCGTTTTTCTGTGACCAGCAAACCTTATCTATGCTCCCAATTCCGATTCCTTGTAAACACAGTTTGTAAAATCCTGTGAGATCCTGTCTCCTTTGCCATGCCGCTGCAAGGTCATAAAGTAGATAAACCTTAAGTTACAATTCCGGTTTTCCTCAAGATCTGATACATGTTAATTGTCTTTGTTTCTCGCTCTGGTAACATCTTCCCGCCGCACGTATTTCCCGCCTTAAAGGGCTTAAAGGGTGATCAAAAAATCTAACACTGGCTACCGGCCCAGGACCCCTTCCATGCTGTGGAAGCTTTGTACTGCCACTCTGCTCAATAAAGCCTACAGCTTTTTTCTCTCAGTCTGATCCGTGTGTCTCTCAGTCTGATCCGTGTCTCTCTCTCACCGTGGGCTGCCGCCACATCAATTCTTTGGTGTGGCTAAGGCAAGAACCTTTGACGTTACATTGAGACCAGAAACCCAAAATGATGGTGACTGAGAGTACTACTAATGCCCTATGTCTTGGTCACACTCTCACCTAGGTGAGAACCTGACCAAAAGGGGAGAGTTATTAACTGGGCTCCTGCACTAGGCCACAACAGACCAGGCCAAACCAGAATGGAATCACTGACGCCAAATGCCACACAACCAAACTGAAGTTTTAAGGAAGCAGATAAATCCCAAAACAGATCAGTGTTTCCTGAAAAAGAAAGGATTCCAGTCTACCTGAGTCAGCATAAGGAAATCCCCTCTGCTTTAACCCTTACCCAAAAAGTAACCTGATATTAACTGAACCCAAAATATCTGAGACAGGTCTCAGTGAATTTAGAAAGTTTATTTCGTCAAGATTAAGGACACACCCGTGACACAGCCTCAGGGGGTCCTGATGGCATTTACCCAAGTTGGTAAGGGTACAGCTTGCTTTATACATTTTAGGGAGACATAATACATCAGTCAACACATGTAAGATTTACACTGGTTTGATCTGGAAAGGTGGAACAACTCAGGGTGTGGGGGCTTCCAGATCATAGATAGATTTAAAAATTTTCTGATTGGGAATTAGTTGAAAGAGTTATTATCAGTAGAAAGGAATGTCTGGGTGGATAAGGGTTATGGAGACCTAGGTTTTATTATGCAGATGAAGCCTCCAAGTAGCAGGCTTCAGAGAAAGAAAGATTATAAACGTTTCTTATCAGACCTAAGGTCTGTGTTGATGTTAATGCTGGAGGGGTGTAATGAGGCATGTCCAACCCCCTCTTCCACAATGGTCTGGACTAGATTTTCAGGTTAACTCTGGAATCCCCTTGGCCGAGAGGAGTCCATTCAGGTGGTTGGGGGCCTTAGAATCTTATTTTTGGTTTACATAACCAATCAGCTGTTATTTTCGATTGTTCTGTTTCCTTGTTTCCATCTTACAAAACTCACTGTTCTGCTATTGCCCAGTGGGAACTGAGACCAAATAAGAACTTCTGAATTCCATACTGAGACCAAATAAGCCCATTTATAATGATGACAGAGAGTGGAGTCATGGTGACAATGCCCAAAAGTTTTGGTCAATTTCTCAAAATTAAAAGGCTGACCAAAAGGGGGGAGTTGTTAAACTAAATTTGGGCTTTAGAAGCCTCCCAATGAGTCCTTGTAAAGAACTACAACCTAAGTTAGTATATAAACAAACTGAAAATCTGACTTAGAAATCTGTCTTTATAACAAATAGCTGAGGCTAAACAAATCACAGCTGCCAAGTGTCAGCCAATGGCAGGCAGCCAACTGTTCAAACTAGGTTCCATAAAGGCAAATCCAGGCTGTAACCAATGGAGCTGTCTGTATTTCACTTGTTTTCTGTATGTCACTTTCTTTTCTCTGGTTATAAATATAACCTGCAGATGTCATGTGGCAGAGCATTCTGGACCATTTTTGGTCCAGACTGCTGCCTGATTCTAGAATCTCGAACAAAAGCCAATTAAGATCTGCAAACCTAGATGTGCTGTAATTTTGTCTTTTAACAGTTGGGTCCTGAAAATGATGGCCTATTAAGCTGAAGTTAATTAAAAATCACTTAAGGTCATCATTGGTGTCATGCGCGTCAGTGTGAAGAGACCACCAAACAGGCTTTGTGTGAGCACCAAGGCTGTTTATTTCACCTGGGTGCAGGTGGGCTGAGTCTGAAAAGAGTCAGCGAAGGGAGATAGGGGTGGGGCCGTTTTATAGGATTTGGGTGGGTAGTGGAAAATTACAAAGGGGGGTGTTCTCTTGCAGGCAGGGGTGGGGGTCACAAGGTGCTCAGTGGGGGAGATTCTGAGCCAGGAGAAGGAATTTCATAAGGTTAATCACTCAGTTAAGGTGGGGCACGAACAAATCACAATGGTGGAATGTCATCAGTTAAGGCAGTAACTGGCCATTTTCACTTCTTTTGTGATTCTTCACCTGATCAAAAAAAAAAAAAGTGCAAAAGTAGATAGAATTAAGAATTCTGTACAAAACTAGTAAGAGAAGAGAAATCAAAAGTCAAATAAGGAGCCAAGTGTATCAAACTGGAAACCTAGAAGAAACAGGTGATTTCCTAGTAAAAATACACATAAAAAAATGGACTCTAAAATAATGAAACTATGAATATCAGCATAGAACAGCTTTGAATAGTGTTTAAAGATCTCCCACTGGAAAAGACCCCAGGACCATCTGAGTTCACAGCTTAATGTTAGCTGACCTTTTTAACTAATTCTGATTTTACAGTCACACATCACATACATAGGATGGTGGTCCTATGAGATTATAATGGAGCTTAAAAATTT
Source organism: Gorilla gorilla gorilla (assembly GCF_029281585.2). Taxonomy (NCBI): domain Eukaryota; kingdom Metazoa; phylum Chordata; class Mammalia; order Primates; family Hominidae; genus Gorilla; species Gorilla gorilla. The sequence goes on from NC_073247.2 coordinate 167,546,806, forward strand.
CTTCCTAACCATCTTGTCATAACCTCATGGCTCAGAGCATTCTTTTCTATGTTTAGATAAGTACACAGATACTTCCCATTGTAGTAAAAACTGCATGCAGTATTCGGTATAGTACCATGCTGCACAGGTTTGTACCCTAGGAACAATAGGCTAGACCATATAGCCTAGGTGTGGCGAGGTGTAGGCTATACCATCTGGGTTTGTGCAAGTACACTCCATGATGTTCGCACAATGATAAAAGCACTTAAGAACACATTTCACAGAAAGCATCCCCCTCCTTAAGTGACATTTGAGTGTATTTTAAATGGCCAAAGCCTAGGAGAAAAGTGGGAGCTCAATTCATGTTACAGTTTAATAACAAAGCTTAATAGAGTTAACATATTTCATATAATCTAAGACACCAATGATTATAAGACACACATTCATTTATGTACCATTACAAATATGCTGCCAATTAAACTGACTTTCTGAATAACAACAACAAAAATGTTGTGAGTTTACTTCTATTAATGCCAGGAAAGTAAAATGAAAATGAATTATGGTTTTGACATGTTAAAGCAAATAAGGAGGAGGTCATTACCCTAAGGTCTTCCTAAGCAAACGCAAACTTAACTTGGAGGCATTTCTAGTAACTCACTTTATTTTATTTTTATTTTTATTTTTATTTTTTATTATACTTTAAGTTTTAGGGTACATGTGCACATTGTGCAGGTTTGTTACATATGTATACATGTGCCATGCTGGTGCGCTGCACCCACTAACTCGTCATCTAGCATTAGGTATATCTCCCAATGCTCTCCCTCCCCCCTCCCCCCACCCCACCACAGTCCCCATAGTGTGATATTCCCCTTCCTGTGTCCATGTGATCTCATTGTTCAATTCCCACCTATGAGTGAGAATATGCGGTGTTTGGTTTCTTGTTCTTGCCATAGTTTACTGAGAATGATGATTTCCAATTTCATCCATGTCCCTACAAAGGACATGAACTCATCATTTTTTATGGCTGCATAGTATTCCATGGTGTATATGTGCCACATTTTCTTAATCCAGTCTATCATTGTTGGACATTTCGGTTGGTTCCAAGTCTTTGCTGTTGTGAATAATGCCGCAATAAACATACGTGTGCATGTGTCTTTATAGCAGCATGATTTATAGTCCTTTGGGTATATACCCAGTAATGGGATGGCTGGGTCAAATGGTATTTCTACTTCTAGATCCCTGAGGAATCGCCACACTGACTTCCACAATGGTTGAACTAGTTTACAGTCCCACCAACAGTGTAAAAGTGTTCCTATTTCTCCACATCCTCTCCAGCACCTGTTGTTTCCTGACTTTTTAATGATTGCCATTCTAACTGGTGTGAGATGGTATCTCATAGTGGTTTTGATTTGCATTTCTCTGATGGCCAGTGATGATGAGCATTTTTTCATGTGTTTTTTGGCTGCATAAATGTCTTCTTTTGAGAAGTGTCTGTTCATGTCCTTCGCCCACTTTTTGATGGGGTTGTTTGTTTTTTTCTTGTAAATTTGTTTGAGTTCATTGTAGATTCTGGATATTAGCCCTTTGTCAGATGAGTAGGTTGCGAAAATTTTCTCCCATTTTGTAGGCTGCCTGTTCACTCTGATGGTAGTTTCTTTTGCTGTGCAGAAGCTCTTTAGTTTAATTAGATCCCATTTGTCAATTTTGTCTTTTGTTGCCATTGCTTTTGGTGTTTTGGACATGAAGTCCTTGCCCATGCCTATGTCCTGAATGGTAATGCCTAGGTTTTCTTCTAGGGTTTTTATGGTTTTAGGTCTAACGTTTAAATCTTTAATCCATCTTGAATTGATTTTTGTATAAGGTGTAAGGAAGGGATCCAGTTTCAGCTTTCTACATATGGCTAGCCAGTTTTCCCAGCACCATTTATTAAATAGGGAATCCTTTCCCCATTGCTTGTTTTTCTCAGCTTTGTCAAAGATCAGATAGTTGTAGGTATATGGCGTTATTTCTGAGGGCTCTGTTCTGTTCCATTGATCTATATCTCTGTTTTGGTACCAGTACCATGCTGTTTTGGTTACTGTAGCCTTGTAGTATAGTTTGAAGTTAGGTAGCGTGATGCCTCCAGCTTTGTTCTTTTGGCTTAGGATTGACTTGGCGATGCGGGCTCTTTTTTGGTTCCATATAAACTTTAAAGTAGTTTTTTCCAATTCTGTGAAGAAAGTCATTGGTAGCTTGATGGGGATGGCATTGAACCTGTAAATTACCTTGGGCAGTATGGCCATTTTCACGATATTGATTCTTCCTACCCATGAGCATGGAATGTTCTTCCATTTGTTTGTATCCTCTTTTATTTCCTTGAGCAGTGGTTTGTAGTTCTCCTTGAAGAGGTCCTTCACATCCCTTGTAAGTTGGATTCCTAGGTATTTTATTCTCTTTGAAGCAATTGTGAATGGGAGTTCACTCATGATTTGGCTCTCTGTTTGTCTGTTGTTGGTGTATAAGAATGCTTGTGATTTTTGTACATTGATTTTGTATCCTGAGACTTTGCTGAAGTTGCTTATCAGCTTAAGGAGATTTTGGGCTGAGACAATGGGGTTTTCTAGATATACAATCATGTCGTCTGCGAACAGGGACAATTTGACTTCCTCTTTTCCTAATTGAATACCCTTTATTTCCTTCTCCTGCCTAATTGCCCTGGCCAGAACTTCCAACACTATGTTGAATAGGAGTGGTGAGAGAGGGCATCCCTGTCTTGTGCCAGTTTTCAAAGGGAATGCTTCCAGTTTTTGCCCATTCAGTGTGATATTGGCTGTAGGTTTGTCATAGATAGCTCTTATTATTTTGAAATACGTCCCGTCAATACCTAATTTATTGAGAGTTTTTAGCATGAAGAGTTGTTGAATTTTGTCAAAGGCTTTTTCTGCATCTATTGAGATAATCATGTGGTTTTTGTCTTTGGCTCTGTTTATATGCTGGATTACATTTATTGATTTGCGTATATTGAACCAGCCTTGCATCCCAGGGATGAAGCCCACTTGATCATGGTGGATAAGCTTTTTGATGTGCTGCTGGATTCGGTTTGCCAGTAGTTTATTGAGGATTTTTGCATCAATGTTCATCAAGGATATTGGTCTAAAATTCTCTTTTTTGGTTGTGTCTCTGCCCGGCTTTGGTATCAGAATGATGCTGGCCTCATAAAATGAGTTAGGGAGGATTCCCTCTTTTTCTATTGATTGGAATAGTTTCAGAAGGAATGGTACCAGTTCCTCCTTGTACCTCTGGTAGAATTTGGCTGTGAATCCATCTGGTCCTGGACTCTTTTTGGTTGGTAAGCTATTGATTATTGCCACCATTTCAGCTCCTGTTATTGGTCTATTCAGAGATTCAACTTCTTCCCGGTTTAGTCTTGGGAGAGCGTATGTGTCGAGGAATTTATCCATTTCTTCTAGATTTTCTAGTTTATTTGCGTAGAGGTGTTTGTAGTATTCTCTGATGGTAGTTTGTATTTCTGTGGGATCGGTGGTGATATCCCCTTTATCATTTTTTATTGTGTCTATTCGATTCTTCTCTCTTTTTTTCTTTATTAGTCTTGCTAGCGGTCTATCAATTTTGTTGATCCTTTCAAAAAACCAGCTCCTGGATTCATTGATTTTTTGAAGGGTTTTTTGTGTCTCTATGTCCTTCAGTTCTGCTCTGATTTTAGTTATTTCTTGCCTTCTGCTAGCTTTTGAATGTGTTTGCTCTTGCTTTTCTAGTTCTTTTAATTGTGATGTTAGGGTGTCAATTTTGGATCTTTCCTGCTTTCTCTTGTGGGCATTTAGTGCTATAAATTTCCCTCTACACACTGCTTTGAATGCATCCCAGAGATTCTGGTATGTTGTGTCTTTGTTCTCGTTGGTTTCAAAGAACATCTTTATTTCTGCCTTCATTTCGTTATGTACCCAGTAGTCATTCAGGAGCAGGTTGTTCAGTTTCCATGTAGTTGAGCGGCTTTGAGTGAGATTCTTAATCCTGAGTTCTAGTTTGATTGCACTGTGGTCTGAGAGATAGTTTGTTATAATTTCTGTTCTTTTACATTTCCTGAGGAGAGCTTTACTTCCAACTATGTGGTCAATTTTGGAATAGGTGTGGCGTGGTGCTGAAAAAAATGTATATTCTGTTGATTTGGGGTGGAGAGTTCTGCAGATGTCTATTAGGTCCGCTTGGTGCAGAGCTGAGTTCAATTCCTGGGTATCCTTGTTGACTTTCTGTCTCATTGATCTGTCTAATGTTGACAGTGGGGTGTTAAAGTCTCCCATTATTAATGTGTGGGAGTCTAAGTCTCTTTGTAGGTCACTCAGGACTTGCTTTATGAATCTGGGTCCTCCTGTATTGGGTGCATACATATTTAGGATAGTTAGCTCTTCTTGTTGAATTGATCCCTTTACCATTATGTAATGGCCTTCTTTGTCTCTTTTGATCTTTGTTGGTTTAAAGTCTGTTTTAACAGAGACTAGGATTGCAACCCCTGCCTTTTTTTGTTTTCCATTTGCTTGGTAGATCTTCCTCCATTCTTTTATTTTGAGCCTATGTGTGTCTCTGCACGTGAGATGGGTTTCCTGAATACAGCACACTGATGGGTCTTGACTCTTTATCCAACTTGCCAGTCTGTGTCTTTTAATTGGAGAATTTAGTCCATTTACATTTAAAGTTAATATTGTTACGTGTGAATTTGATCCTGTCATTATGATGTTAGCTGGTGATTTTGCTCGTTAGTTGATGCAGTTTCTTCCTAGTCTCGACAGTCTTTACATTTTGGCATGATTTGGCAGCGGCTGGTACTGGTTGTTCCTTTCCATGTTTAGTGCTTCCTTCAGGAGCTCTTTTAGGGCAGGCCTGGTGGTGACAAAATCTCTCAGCATTTGCTTGTCTGTAAAGGATTTTATTTTTCCTTCACTTATGAAGCTTAGTTTGGCTGGATATGAAATTCTGGGTTGAAAATTCTTTTCTTTAAGAATGTTGAATATTGGCCCCCACTCTCTTCTGGCTTGTAGGGTTTCTGCCGAGAGATCTGCTGTTAGTCTGATGGGCTTCCCTTTGAGGGTAACCCGACCTTTCTCTCTGGCTGCCCTTAACATTTTTTCCTTCATTTCAACTTTGGTGAATCCGACAATTACGTGTCTTGGAGTTGCTCTTCTCGAGGAGTATCTTTGTGGCGTTCTCTGTATTTCCTGAATCTGAACGTTGGCCTGCCTTGCTAGATTGGGGAAGTTCTCCTGGATAATATCCTGCAGAGTGTTTTCCAACTCGGTTCCATTCTCCCCGTCACTTTCAGGTACACCAATCAGACATAGATTTGGTCTTTTCACATAGTCCCATATTTCTTGGAGGCTTTGCTCATTTCTTTTTATTCTTTTTTCTCTAAACTTCCCTTCTCACTTCATTTCATTCATTTCATCTTCCATCGCTGATACCCTTTCTTCCAGTTGATCGCATCGGCTCCTGAGGCTTCTGCATTCTTCACGTAGTTCTCGAGCCTTGGTTTTCAGCTCCATCAGCTCCTTTAAGCACTTCTCTGTATTGGTTATTCTAGTTATACATTCTTCTAAATTTTTTTCAAAGTTTTCAACTTCTTTGCCTTTGGTTTGAATGTCCTCCTGTAGCTCAGAGTAATTTGATCGTCTGAAGCCTTCTTCTCTCAGCTCGTCAAAGTCATTCTCCATCCAGCTTTGTTCCGTTGCTGGTGAGGAACTGCGTTCCTTTGGAGGAGGAGAGACGCTCTGCGTTTTAGAGTTTCCAGGTTTTCTGTTCTGTTTTTTGCCCATCTTTGTGGTTTTATCTACTTTTGGTCTTTGATGATGGTGATGTACAGATGGGTTTTCGGTGTGGATGTCCTTTCTGTTTGTTAGTTTTCCTTCTAACAGACAGGACCCTCAGCTGCAGGTCTGTTGGAATACCCTGCCGTGTGAAGTGTCAGTGTGCCCCTACTGGGGGGTGCCTCCCAGTTAGGCTGCTCGGGGGTCAGGGTTCAGGGACCCACTTGAGGAGGCAGTCTGCCGGTTCTCAGATCTCCAGCTGCGTGCTGGGAGAACCACTGCTCTCTTCAAAGCTGTCAGGCAGGGACATTTAAGTCTGCAGAGGTTACTGCTGTCTTTTTGTTTGTCTGTGCCCTGCCCCCAGAGGTGGAGCCTACAGTGGCAGGCAGGCCTCCTGGAGCTGTGGTGGGCTCCACCCAGTTCGAGCTTCCCGGCTGCTTTGTTTACCTAAGCAAGCCTGGGCAATGGCAGGCGCCCCTCCCCCAGCCTCGCTGCCACCTTGCAGTTTGATCTCAGACTGCTGTGCTAGCAATCAGCGAGACTCCGTGGGCATAGGACCCTCCCAGCCAGGTGTGGGATATAGTCTCGTGGTGCGCCGTTTTTTAAGCCAGTCTGAAAAGCGCAATATTCGGGTGGGAGTGACCCGATTTTCCAGGTGCCGTCCGTCACCCCTTTCTTTGACTCGGAAAGGGAACTCCCTGACCCCTTGAGCTTCCCAGGTGAGGCAATGCTTCGCCCTGCTTCGGCTCGCGCACGGTGTGCGCACCCACTGGCCTGCGCCCACTGTCTGGCACTCCCTAGTGAGATGAACCCGTTACCTCAGATGGAAATGCAGAAATCACCCATCTTCTGCGTCACTCACGCTGGGAGCTGTAGACCGGAGCTGTTCCTATTCGGCCATCTTGGCTCCTCCCCACCATTTTGTCTCTTAAGCACGTGCCCAGGAAGTTTCTTCTCCCTGTCATTTGCATTCAATTAACACTTCAATGTTAACAGCTGTGGATCACCAGGAGATTGTCTCTCCCTGGTGCCCTGGTGCCTGCTGCCAAATTAAAAAACCTGCTTGTAACAGAAGTTGAATGGAGCTCATATCTACATATATTTAGGTCTGAGTCTTCTGGGCAGCTGTCCTCATCTTAGCTCAAGTAAACTCTAAAATTCTATTTTGTGCCTCAGCTTCTTCCTTTAGGTCAACAATATGAACATACTTTAATATGGTACATTTGTTCCTGATGAGCTACTTCCGTCGTACAATGAAATGTAAGGAAGTGTCAATGAAAAGAGTCCGACTCTGTAAAACATTTGAAGAGATTTATTCTGAGCCAAATATGAGTGACTATGATTAGGACACAGCCCTTAGGAGGTCCTGAGAACATGTACCAAGGTGGTCAGGGTACACCTTGGTATTATACATTTTAGGGAGACATGGAACTTTAATCACATACATTTAAGAAATACATTGGCTTGATCTATAAAGCTGGGACAACTCGAAATGAGGGGCTTCCAGCTTACAGGTAGATTTAAAATTTTTCTGATTGACCATTGGTTGAATTTATCTAGAGACCTCGGATCAATAGAAAAGAATGTCTGGGTTAAGATAAAGGATTGTAGAGACCCAAGTTCTTATTTGCAGAGGAAGTCTTCAGGCAGTAGGCTTTACAGAGAATAGATTTTAAAATGTTTCTTATCATACTTAAAGTCTATGTTGATGTTAATTCCAAAGAGGTATAATGAGGCATGTCTGACCCTCACTTCGCATCTTGGCCTGAAACAGTCTCTCAGATTAAATTTTAGAGAGCCTTGGCTGAGGAGGAAGTCCATTTAGAAGGTTGGGGAGCCTTAGAATTTTATTTTTGGTTTACAGAAGTGTATTTTGCTTTTGATATTAGTAACTGTATTTCAAGTCTAACATGTTTTCCTAGGAGCATTAAATACTCTGTGGATTTTATTACACAAATAAGGCACAGATCCCATTTTATCATTACCTTCATTACTACCTATATTGACATAATTTCAACTGAATTTGGAAACATTCCAGAGTGTGGGCTTCCAATAATCCTTTGTGATCCTCTAAAAGGTATATTACATTTTTCCTCAAGACATAGCAATATCTAAAATCACTCATAGAATGTCCTGCCACTTTTGTTTATCTAGTTTCATCAATTTCTCTAAAATTGACTTTGAATATCCCTTTAAACTCTTCTGTTTTAGAAAGCATCACAAGGAAACATCGAATGATCGTCGTCACAAAATCTGTTCATATTCTTGTTTTCTCTGAATATTTTTTGCAGCGACAAATATTTGTTTCTGTTGTATTACTGTTAAAAGGAATGCTTGGAAACAAAGACAACGGTTCATTACAATAAGTGATCCAGTCACAATAAGTCAATTTGTCATTTGGACCTTTTTTTTGTTTTTCCTGAGATGGAGTCTTGCTCTTTCACCCAGGCTCGAGTGCAGTGGTGCGATCTCGGCTGACTGCAACCTCCGCCTCTTGGGTTCAAGCAATTCTGCCTCAGCCTCCTGAGTAACTGGGATTACAGGTGCCTGCCACCACACCCAGCTAATTTTTGTATTTTTAGTAGAGACCGGGTTTCACCATGTTGGCCAGGCTGGTCTCAAACTCCTGACCTCGTGATCCACCTGCCTTGGCATCCCAAAGTGCTGGGATTACAGGTTTGAGCCACCGTGCCTGGCCCTTTTTTATTTTTTAAAGTTGTACTTTTGAAAATGTTCAGCAATGAATTGAAATAGTCTCTAAAATGTGATTTTTTCCCTGGTCTAAGGTGACCAGATTTCTAGAGAGTGAACCCAGGACAGAATCACACCACAAGTAAAAAATATGATTAATAAGTTTACACGAGTATGTTATTTTAACATAAAACATGCAAAAGAGGCACTTATTTGGAATTATTTGTTAGTCTGCATTATATACTTCACAGCATCATGAATGTTCTTATTTTTTAAATGTAGGACTAGTTAGTGTCAATTACTACTAAGTATTAGTACAAATAATTAACAAACTATAGAAATGATCCCTGAAAGTATAGTCTTAATTATTAGTACAAATAAATAAGCAGATGTTTGAAAAAATATTACAATGTTTTGAATAAAGTTATTATTTTAAATTAGTTTTAGATCAACACAGAAATTAGAAAGAAGAATGCAGATTTCCCCTGTAGCTGCAACCTAGTTTTCCCTCTTATTAACATATTAGTATTATCAGATGTCTTCTTAACATCTTACATCATTTGTTACCATTAATGACCAGATATTAATATGTTATTATTAAATAAGCCCACGTTTTATTTGGTTTCCCTCAGTTCTATCTTTTTCTATTCTGGGATCCCATCTCAGATCCTACAGGACATTTAGTTGTCATGTCAGGCTCTTCTTGCCTATGATTGTTTCTCAGACTTTCCTTCTGATAGCCTTGACAGTGTAAGATAGACTGGTCAGGTATTGTGTAGAATATCTCTCATTGTGGTTTACTTGGTATTTTTCTCATAATTGTACTGGGGTTATGGGTTTGGGGGAAGCAGATCAGATGTGTAGTGCTATTCTAGTCTCTTCATGCTCTCAAGATGCATTATCACCATTAATGTTAATTTTGATCACCTGGCTGAGGTAGTGTTTTCAGGTTTCTCACTGTGAAGTTACTTTTTCCCCATGTCCATACTGTATGTATTCTTTTGGAGGAAATAAGCATGCAGAGCCCACACTTAAGGAGTAGGGAGTTAGCTCTACCTCCTTGATGGCTGAGTGTCTACATCAGGTATTTGGAATTCTTCTGTATAAGATATTTCTATTCGGCCAATTTGCGTATTTATTTAATCATTTATTTAGACCAGTATGGACAACCAGACAGTTACTTCAATCTTTTGGTTATTATCCAATTGTACAGTATTTTGTTGCTTTGATTTCCTACCTGTGGCCATTGGGAGATCTTTCTATTGGCTCCTGTTTTCCTTTGACATAACTGCATGTTTTGTTTTGTTTTGTTTTAACAATTTCTTTCTGACACTTCAAGAGTATCCTGGCTCATATATTTACTGTCTCAGCCCTAGTTTAGCTATTTCTTCCAAGAGCACTGATTTCCCTTATTAGAGAATGGTTTTAAAAACTTATATCTGGCAGCTAAATATGCTCATTGCATCTTATCCCTCACAGCTGACAATGCAAGGAAATATATATGTGTGTGTTCTAACCTACATATACATGCCTAATTATAAAGATTTCTATGTGGATCCATCTGTGTATATATTAAGCTACATGTGAGTTTATACTGATATCTCCAATCAATGGACTCTGATCCATTATCACAAGAATTATTCTAGCCCCTCCTGCCTTTCTTGTCTGTAAATTCTCACTCTGACAGCAAGGAATTAGCTTCCACCATCTGCCATTTATTTAATCCCTTGTTCCAGTATAAACACCGAATTTATTGTTGTTGATTCAAATTATAAGTTGTGATTTAATAATAAATATATGTTTGGTCTCTGTCTCTATTTCCTGGTACAGAGCTCCCAAAACCCTTACAATTTCTTGAGTGATAGGGGTGCTAGGAGCATTTTTTGTTCTCATATTTGGCCTTTGACCCTGGTTTCTGACACAGAGTTCCCAAATGCCTTAAAAATCTCTCAGGTAATAGGAATGTCTTTTGCTCTGCTCCTGGATGGCTTCAGGATGGGGCATGGTCACCAGAAATACCAAGCCATGATTAGAAGCTTGTAACTTTCAGCTTCGTATCATATCCTCTGAGGGGAAAGGGGGCTGGAGATTGAGTTAATAATCAATCATGCCTATGTGATAAAGCCTCCATAAAAATCCCTGAAAGAGGTGGCAGGATCACTTCAGGCCAGGAATTTGAGGCCTGCCTAGGCAACACAGTGAGACTCCATCTCTACAGAAAATAAGACAGTTGGGTGTGGTAGTGTGTGCACATAGTCCCAGCTACTCGGGAAACTAAGGCAGAAGGATTGCTTGAGGGCAGGAGTTCAAGGTTGCAGTAAGCTATAATTGTACCCCTGCACTCCAGGCTTGGGATAGAGCGAGACTTTGTCTCTTAAAAAATCCTAAAAGATAGGGTTTAAAGAGTTTCTAAATTGTTAAATACATCCATGTGCAGGGAGCATGGCAAACCCCAACTCCATGAGGACAGAGCTTCCGCACTTCCAAACTTTGCTTTGTGTACCCCCTTATCTGGCTGTTCATGTGTTTTCTTTACCATATCCTTTATAATGAACTGGGGTCTTAGTCCTTTCAGGTTGCTATAGCAAAATACCATAGACTGGGTAACTTTTAAACAACATAAATTTGTTGCATATAATTCTGGAGCCTGGAAAGTCCAAGATCAAGGCACTGGAAGATTCCATGTCTGGTGAGGGCTCGTCTCTCAGAGATAGTACCTTCTAGCCATGTCCTCACATGGCAGAATACAGAAACAGGCTCCCTACAGACTCTTTTATAAGGGCACTTGTGCCATTCATGAGGGCAGAGCCTTGATTATTGGGGAAATCTGCCCCCAATATTTCAATGTAGGTTCTTTCTATTTTTCATAAGTGTCGGCCAGCTGAGAAATAAAGACAGACAGTACAAAGAGAGGAATTTTACAGCTGGGCTGCCGGGGGTGACATCACATATCAGTAGGACCGTGATGTCCACCTAAGTCTCAGACCAGCAAGTTTTTATTAAGGGTTTCAGAAGGGGAGGGAGTGTAAGAACAGGGAGTAGGTACAAAGATCACATGCTTCAAAAGGCAAAAAGCAGTGCTGCTAGTAAGGGTCTAACAAAGATCACATGCTTCTGAGGGAACAGGACAGAGGGCAAAAGCAGAACTACTAATAAGGGTCTATGTTCAGCAGTGCACGTATTGTCTTGATAAACATCTTAAATAACAGAAAACAGGGTTCGAGAGCAGAGAACCGGTCTGACCACAAATTTACCAGGGTGAAGTTTCTCCCCACCCTAGTAAGCCTGAGGGTACTGCAGGAAACCAGGGTGTATCTCAGTCCTTATCTCAACTGCATAAGACATACATTCCCAGAGTGGCCGTTTATAGACCTCCCCCCAGGAATGCATTCCTTTCCCAGGGTATTGATATTAATATTCCTTGCTAGGAAAAGAATTTAGTGATATCTCTCCTACTTGCGTGTCCATTTATAGGCTCTCTGCGAGAAGAAAAATTTGGCTCTTTTTGCCTGACCCCGCAGGCAGTCAGACCTTATGGTTGTCTTCCCTTGTTCCCTAAAAATTGCTGTTATTCTGTTCTTTTTCAAGGTGCACTGACTTCATATCATTAAAACACACATGTTTTACAATCAATTTATACAGTTAACACAATTATCACAGTGGTCCTGAGGTGACATACATCCTCAGCTTACGAAGATAACAGGATTAAGAGATTAAAGTAAAGACAGGCATAAGAAATTATAAAAGCATTATTTGGGAACTGATAAATGTCCATGAAATCTTCACAATTTATGTTCCTCTGCCACAGCTCCAGCCAGTCCCTCTGTTTGGGGTCTCTGACTTCCCACAACACTTGACAATGAATTACCTGTTTAAACCATCCTTTTGGAGGTTAGGTTTCAACATATGAATTTTGGGGGGACACCAACATTGAGATCATATTAACCAGTAAACATAAGTAAATGTTTCCCTGAGTTCTATGAGCCATCATAGCAAATTATCAATCCTGAGGAGGAGGTGTGGGACTGTTCAATTTGCAGCTAAGTCATACAGAAGTATGAGTAAACTGGGGATTTACTAGTTGTGATTGGCATCTGAAGTGGGGGGGCAGTCTGGTGTTACTGAGCCCTTAAACTATTAGGTATGTAATAACTCCAGTTAGTTCATGTCATAATTGAACTATATAACACCCAGCTGGTGTCCAGAAAGTTGGAGAATTGGTTGATATGGGAAAATCCCTCATATATTTGGTGTCAGAAGTGAAGTATTGAGAGTATAGATGAAAAACAGGTTTTTTTTTCCTTTTTACAGATATAGTAGTTTCAGAATTGACTATTACCCCTGGGGGAGAGAACTTTATAAAATAGAGTCCACTATTTATATTCAGTATATTCTGCTTTTAGTCTATAGATTCTACTCATTTCCAAAGTGACTTAGGTTAGCACTTTCTGCCCATCACCTGCAGTGAGTTTTTCCATAAATTTGTAATACAGTTAGATTCCTGATCCCATTCTATATTTTATCCTTGGATACTACTGCACCCTAAATGTTTGATTTAATTTGTATAGCTTGTGATTTATTCTTTGGGCTGTAAAATTATATCAGTTTTATAAAATGCATAGTGTCAGGTATCCACCATTGAAGTACCATACAGAATACTTCAAATACCCCCCCTATGTAACCACTGATTCGTTTATCTCTGTAATTTTGCCTTTCCCAAAATATGATATAAAATGGGGTGAAATGGTGGGTAGCCTCTTCAGACTGGCTTCCTTCACTTAGCAGTATACATGCAAGATTTACCCATGTCTTTGCATGCGTAGATAGTTTATTCCTTTCTATTTATGAATGGTACTCCCTTGCATAGATGCACCCCAATTTGATTATGCATTCAGCTATTGAAGGAAATTCTGATTACATTTTGACCATTATGAATAGAACTGTCAGCTATTGAAGGAAATTCTGATTACATTTTGACCATTATGAATAGAACTGCTGTACATAATTACATGCTGGTATATGTTTGAACATAACTTTTCAAAGCAGTTGAGTGCAATTGTCAGATTATAAGGTGAGAGTTGTTCAGCTTTGGAAAAAAAGACTGCAAAAGTGTCTTCTGAAGTGACTGTACCATTATGTGTTCTACCAGCAATGAATGACGGCTCCTATTGTTCTTCAGCCTCCAGCAAGTGGTTTGTTAGGGCTCTTTTAGAGTTCAGCAGTTCTAAAGGGTGTGCAGCTATCTCATGGTTGTTTTAATTTACAATTTCCTAATGATATGTTGAGCACCCTTTTGTATGATTATTTGCTATCTTTATATTTTATTTGGTCAGGTGTCCATTTAGCTATTTACTCATTTTAATTGGGTTTTTAGTTATCTTATTGCTTCTTTTTAAGAGTTCTTTTTGTGTTATCATTATTTTTAGAGACAGTGTCTTGTTATATTGCTCAGACTGGTCTCAAACTACTAGCTTCAAGCCATCCTCTTGCCTCAGCCTCCTGAGTAACTGGGATTGCAGGCATGAGCCACCCCACCCAACATCTTTTTATATTTTTAATACAATTGTTTTTACCAGATATGTATTTTGTAAATACTTTCTCCCAGTCTGTGTCTTGTCTTTGTTCTCTGAATAGGCTCTTTCTCAGAGTTGAAAATTTAGTTTTATAAAGTCTGTGTTATCAGTATTATTTTCTTTTGTGATGTGGCTTTTGGTATTATGTGTTAAACCTCAGCACCAAATCCAAGGTCACACAGGCTTTCTTCTAGAATGTTTATAGTTTTGCATTTCAAATTTCAGCCTATGGATGATTGTGAGTGAATTTTTGCGTAATTTTAGTTTGCATGTACATTATTTTCATTCCATATGGTTTCTAAATAATTGTTCCATCACTATTTTTGAAAAATACGCAGGATAGTGAATTTCCAAAATAATCGCACTGAGTAAATGAATGCTGAATTGTATTGATTTTTCAAGAGAGCCAAGAGGGGGCATACGTCCACCGATAAACTGTGAGCAAGAGTGTCCTGTGCTGAGTCCTGACAGCCACCAGATGGCATGTGAACCTGCCTGTTCTGACCATCTCCCCTCAGATGGTGGGAGCTGGGAGACAAGAACTTCATTTTCCTCGATGCCGCAGGACGGAGATCTTAACTTGATACTGTTCAGTGGTGAATTAAAAGCTCTGTCCACAACTCGGAGTGTAGTGGAGATTCTGATTCAGAGGATTCTGCACAGGAAGGGTTCATGTAGAAAAATATAACCCCAAAATCCCACTGTTGCCATTGCACCCTGAGATCATTCTCAACGTCCAAGACATAGTGGCTACAATATATATTCACACAATGGCCTCTAGTAGTTAGTATCCACTCAGTGGCCCCTACTACTGATGGAATCATGTCCACATAGTGGCCGCTAATGAAATTCACACCCTTTTGAGAATTATTGGTTTCACAGCTTTGGCTGAAATGGAGCCTCTATAATGAAGTTTGATGTTATCTCTACTTTCCTGGTATGGTATTGATATGGTTGTTTATAAAGTAATTTACTTTCCAGTAAATTCATACTTATAGGAAACATGCAATGGCAGTACAAATTACCTTTTATCCTTTCTCTCAGATTCCCCAGTGGTCACTCCAGTACCAGATTTGCAACTTCATACAAAATACTCTACTGTATTTTACTCAAAGCAGGGACACTCTCCCAGGTAACCACCACATAACCTCCAAATCAGGAAATCAACATGGTTTCTACCTGACAATCCAATCAGCTGACCCAGTTCACTTTACTACCTGTGCTGACTGTGAGAAAAATGTCTCTTTCCTTTTGGATCCAGTTTTCTTTTCCTGGAACTCTTCCTGTGACTATCTCTCAGTTTCACAACCTTGGCAGATTTAAATAATAGAGATGAATCCAAGCTGCTTCTGTCATAGTTTTGCCAATGCACCACAACGTAGAAGTTTCTCTTTGCCTGAGGTAGTACCTGGAGTTCTTTGTCTCGTGACCAAGAAAGTTAAGGAGTGCAGACACAAAGGGTGAGGTTGGAGTGAAAGTTTAATAAGCCAAAGATGAAAGCTCTCCACTACAGAGAGGGGACCCAGAAGAGGGTTGCTGTTTTTACAGTTGAATGCAAAGGCTTTTATAAGAAACCGATGAGGTCTGGGTATCTCATTTGCATAAGGCATGAATTTCTGGTGGCGCCACCCCATCTTTCTAGTGCACATGCGGGCTCTTAGCTTGAGTTACTACCTATTGCTTTGTTCCCCTTACTGTGCATGTGTCAGGGGACAGAATTTTCCACTGTGGGCATGTCTGGGCAAGTCACCTGTGTAGCTTTTCTTATCTGTGTGGCTGTAGGCATGTCTTAGGCAAGTCCCCTTGTGCATGTTCCCTTATCTGTGCCTGCAGGCTGTTCTTTTGTTTGAAAGGATTCATCTGAGGACCCACCCTAACTGCCTGCCTGACAGGGTTTTTTCCTTTCTCCTCTCTCACTTCTGCCCCCTGTTTCCTCCTGAGCAGTTGCAAACACTGCACTCCTCAGTACAGCCCACCAGGAGGAACACAGAGCAACCCACCCACCACAGGTGATCTCAACTTGATAATGGCAAAATACACACATAAATCTCATCCTGTCACTCTCCTGATTTAATGTTCCCAATGGGTTTCCACTGGCCTTAGAACAAGGTCCATATGGCTTTCCATGGTCTACTGGCCCATGAGTGCTCCTGCCTGCTCCCCTCTCCCATTCAGTCAGCCCCAATTACCTGCAGTCCAATTTGCTTTCAATTACAGGGACATAGCAGGCTTGTGGGTGTCTCAGGAATTTTATGTATGTTCTCTTAACCCATGCACCCAGCGCCCCCAACCTTATCAAATTTTCTAAGACTTTGTCCAGCTAATTCTGTTGTAGTAGGACAAGCCACAGACAAAACCCCTCAGACACCGACTTAAAGAAGGAAGCGGTTTATTTGGCTGGGAGCATTGGCAAGACTCCTGCCTCAAGAGCCGAGCTCCCCGAGTGAGCAATTCCTGTCCCTTTAAAGGGCTCACAACTCTAAGGGGGCGCACATGAGAGGGTCATGATCGATTGAGCAAGCAGGGATAGGTGACTGGGGGCTGCACGCACTGGTAATTAGATCAGAACAAAACAGGACAGGGATTTTCACAGTGCTTTTCTATACAATGTCTGTAATCTATAGATAACATAACCAATTAGGTTAGGGGTCGATCTTTAACTACCAGGTCCAGGGTGTGGTGCCAGGCTGTCTGCTTGTGGATTTTATTTCTGCCTTTTAGTTTTTACTTCTTCTTTCTTTTGATGCAGAAATTGGGCATAAGACAATATGAGGGTTGCTCTCCTCACTTATTCCTCACCTTTGAGAACCTCACTCATTAGTTGGAGTTCTCACTTTCATTCTCACTACCCATGTCTTCTTGCAAGACAGATCAATAGTGATTCATATAGTACACTTGTGCTGAAGCATTTTGGTGAACTAAGGTAGCAATGAAGCTTTTTATCATTTGAAGAAGTACAGGTAGCAAACAAGGCAGCAGTAAGCAGGTTCCTATTACTATTATAACTCTTATTATAAGAGGTTTAAATCCTTCTAGCGCTGGGAACCATTTTCCAAACATGGCCGCAGGATCAAATCCATGCCACACTTGCACGGGCACATGTGCCAGTTTTGTCATATCTCTAACTATGTCTTCAACTACTTGCCCTTGATCATCTATGTGTAGCCAGCAATTAGTAAGGTTAAATTTCCCACACACCCCTCCTTCAGCTGCTAGCAAGTAGTCGAGAGCCAATCTATTTTGATAGATAGCATTTCTCATCTGAGTTTCTTGCTGGGCCAGAATAGTCAAGGCTCTGCCTGTTTTATTAGTGATGATTTCTAAGACAGCTTGTAACCGTGTGATTCAGTTGATCATGTAAATGGGGGTCCAGTATCCCCATGAGCTGTCTTGTGCCTAAGTAGCAGGCCCATAATATTGTATGATTCTCTCAGGGGGCCATTCATCATCTTTCCAATTTCTTATAGCTATGCTTCTCTTTTTGCAGGAAGCATAGACAGGGAAGCCCAGGAGTTCACCTGTTTTTGTGGGCAGTGGGAAGAAAGATGGTCTAATAGTGCCAATAACACAACTACCTGCCCACTGGTCGGGTAATTTGGCGTAAGCTCTATGCTCCCATATCCAGTATAATCCAGTGGGGGCCGTCCAGTCCTGGTGGGACTCCGGATGGGTCCACACGGTTTGCAACTCTGGGAATTTACTAAATGGAGTTCTCTCTGTGTGATTCGAACTCCACCAAGTGACTGTTTTTGTGGTACCATTATACAGTTTCTGTCCTAGACAACTAAGTCGTCCTACGGGGTGAGTGAATTCTTTTCTTTCTCTAGCTATGCAATATTGTCCAATAATTGAGGCTTTTAGGACCCAGAAATTATCAGGATGATTCTTTTGAGCTGGGAATTCATCAGGAACTGGGTCTGTAGGTACTAATTTTCAGGCTTCCCATGGCCATTTATCTCCCTTTACAGTTCCTCCACATACATAACATGAAGTGACATTGAGAGACTGGGCTACATGCTCGGCTAATTGCAAAAATAAATTTCCTGTTTTTCCTGGAATTTCTGGTACTGGCACATTTAGTTCATCATAGAAAGTTGGAAACACTGGCTCAGGAGAGCGTCTGTAAACTTCTCCTCAAACCAAGATATTTACTCAAGGATCCAGTCTGGCCCCATCGATTTCTAAGGTCACACGCTCCCCTTTTTTCCAGTGAGGATCAAGGGGGTTGGTTATTACTAGCTCTAAGGGGTTACATTGTCCCTTAGTACAGGAAGGGCCATTTTTTCCTTTCTGAAGGTGGACTGGATCCTTTTCATTTTTTATCTAAGTGGCCCAAATGACACAAGACCAGTATCCACATTCATTTCTACACAGTCTTAATTCATGACAAATGTACTTATTTTCAGTAATATAGCCTTTTTCCTAACTAAAAAAGCTGCATCCCCTTCCTAACTTATTGCTATTAATGACAGCACAGGCATCAAATTTCAAGATTATGCATTTGGGCACCCCTTTTTCTTCTGTTCTGGCTAATACTTTACTTGTATCATTTATGAGTCCCCACCAGTCTTCAGTCCTTAATCTTATTTCAAAAACTGTGGACATGGGAGGCTCAGAGGGGTCACAACACACATCTGGTTGGTCATTTCCTGGGCTACATACCTTGTACTGAGTGTCATTATATAAACATGTTCTTTTTAAAGTTCCTAGGCATTCATAGTAACTATAGAACAGAAAGATTGTTTTAACTTGTTGCCCTACCTCGGTAACCTCATGTATACACTGAGAGCAGTCCTCCATGTGGGGAAAATCAGTGGAAATTTTTACTATACAAGTCCAAATTATAAGGAAAATGAGTCCTTTGATGATTCTCCTCATGCTTCAGCCATGCGTAGACCAGTCAGCTTCTGGGTGTGACTGGAGCAGGGCTTGTCGTCCTCCTCAGAGTCACTTTGCAGGGGTTGTCTGGGCCCGGTTTTGCCTCCCAGGTTTCAGTGGCTGCAGGTTTCACATGGCTGTGGTGGATCCAGGCTGGGATTCCTTCTACCTTTACAGCCATGGGGGTGGTCAGGAAGACGGTCTGAGGTCCTTTCCACCGTGGCCGCAAAGGGGCTAAGTTCCAGTCCTTTATCCACACAAGACCACCTGGGAAGAAAGTATGAACTGGGGTGAATAAGCTGATGGGACACCTCTCATTTACCCAAGTTGAGATTGTTTGTGTAATTTTTCCTAAAGCCTGTAGCTGTCGCTGTAATTCAATTCCACCTAACTCTCAGGGAGTGCCTGGAAGCTCCCATAATATAGGAGGAGGCCTATGATACAGTATATCATAAGGGGAGTATCCTGTTTTCTTAGAAGGAGTGCATCTAATTTTAAACAATACCATAGGAAGGGCCTGTATGCACTTTAATCCTGTTTCCTGACATACTTTCCCTATTTTTGATAGTCTAATTCATTCGCTCCACCTTTCTGGAACTTTGAGGTCAGTAGGCTGCACGTAGCTTCCAAGTGATTCCTAATGCCTTTGCTGTCTTCTGTACCAAGTCAGCCACAAATGCTGGCCCATTATCTGAGCCGATTCATAAGGGCAGTCCAAACCTAGGAATAAGATCTCAGAGAAGCACATGGATTACCTTGTAGGCCTTTTCAGTTGATGTTAGATAAGCCTCCACCCACCCAGAGTAAGTACACACAAGAACCAGCAAATACTTGTTACCTCCACATTTTGGCATTTCTGTGAAATCCACCTGAAGATCCTCAAAAGGAGCCACTCCATAAGCTTGTATGCCGGGCGGAACAGTGGGGCCTTGCCTATCAATGTGCTGTGGGCAAGTAACGCACCATTGTGCTACTGCTTTGGCAAGGGCTGGCAAGTGTGAGACATAGAAGTACTGGCCTAACAATTTTTCAAGTGACTCTTGTCCTAGATGAGTGGTTTCATGCATGGCCAATACGATTGTGGCTCCCAGGAACTGAGGCACAGCTACCCTCCCATCTGGCAGTCTGATCCATCCTCCTTTTTTTACTTGCCCCCCTTCTGAGTGGAAGAAGTCTTTCTTCCTTAGAATAGGTAGGTACCAGGTCAGGTGTTTGAGGGAGTAAGGGGGTTGCTACCGATGCCCAGTAAGGGGTAGATGCTGCTTTTCAAGCTTCTGAGTCAGCTCGAGAGTTTCCTAAGGCCACTGAGGTGGAGGCTCGCTGGTGTCCCCTGCAGTGTATGACTGCCACCCTCTGAGGTTTCCACACTACCTCTAATAATTGTAGAATTTCTTGTTGATATTTTATGTCCTTTTTCCCAGAGTTTAACAGGCCCTTTTCCTTATATAATGATCCATGCACTTGGAAGGTTAGAAAGGCATATCGAGAGTCAGTGTAGATGTTTACAGTCTTACCTTCACTGAGTTATAGAGCCCGAGTTAAAGCAATGAGCTCAGCCTTCTGGGCTGAAGTGCCCTGTGGCAACGGTTTGGCTTCAGTGACAGCATTCAAAGTTACCACCGCATATCCTGCATATCTTTCTCCATGTGGATTGATGAAGTTGCTCCCATCCGCGTATAACTCCCAGTCTACTGATGCCCATGGCTGGTCCCGAAGTTCAGGTCTGCTAGAATAGACTGAGTTCAACACCTCTACACAGTTATGCTCGACCGTGCTCTCTGATACTGGGAGCAGGGTGGCGGGATTTAGGGTATTACAGACTTCAATAGTTATGCGGGGATTTTCACATAGTAAGCTTTGGTACTTGGTTAATCTAGCATTTGTTAGCCAATGATGTCCTTTGGTATTTATCAAAGTTACCACAGCATGGGGGGCCTTTATATTCAGATTTTGCCCAAGGGTTAGTTTATCTGCTTCTTGTGCTCACAGGGCTGTTGCTGCCAGGGCCCTTAGACATGGTGGCCAGACTTTGGAAGCCTCATCTAGTTGTTTTGAGAGATAGGCCACTGGCCTTGGCTGGGGCCCCACAGTCTGGGTTAAAACTCCAACTGCCATTTTTTCTCTTTCTGACACATAGAGTGTAAAGGGCTTTGTAAAATCTGGTAGTCCTAGGACTGGGGCTGACATAAGTTTTTCCTTTAACTTACAAAAGGCTTGCTGTTGTAGAGGCCCCCATTCAAAAGGCTCCCGGTCACCCCCCTTTGTAACCCTGTAGAAAGGTTTGGCTAGTATTGCAAAGTTTGGAATCCATAATCTGCAAAACCCCACAGCTCCTAGGAATTCCCTTACTTGCCTTCTGGTTTTAGGTTCCGGTAGGCTGCAGATGACCTGCTTTCTTTCTGACCCCAGGCTGCACTCCCCTTTCCGAACAGTAAATCCCAGGTAGCTTACCTGCTGTCTGCAGATCTGAGCTTTCTTCTTGGACACCTTATACCCACAGTCCTCCAGGTGCTGAAGCAGGGCATCTGTCCCTTTTGCACACGCAACTGCCAGGGAGTGTCCCAGCAGAAGGTCGTCCACGTACAGGAGCAAGACACAGCCTAGGTATTTAGCAGGAAACTTTTGCAGGTCTCGAGCCAGGGCCTCCCCAAAGATAGTAGGGGAGTTCTTGAACCCTTGGGGAAGCCAGGTCCAAGTGTACTGAGTAGTGACACCTGACTCCGGATCTTCCCACTGAAAGGCAAACAGCTTCTGGCTCTCAGGAGCTATTTTGATGCTAAAGATGGCATCTTTGAAGTCCAGACAGGTAAACCAGCTGTCCTCAGCCGGCAGCAGCCCTAACAATGTGTAAGGGTTAGGAACTGTTGGGTGCAGAGTCACTGTAGCTTGGTTGACCAAGTGCAAGTCCTGTACTGGCTGGTAGTCCTTGGTCCCTTGGCTTAGGGACAGGGAGGAGGGGGTGTTCCATGGAGACTGGCAAGGAACTATAATTCCAAACGCTTTCAAGTGCCTGAGATGAACCTGGATTCCTTCGAGAGCTTCTCTGGGAACTGGATACTGCTTTTGTCTAATTGGCTGGGCCCCCGGCTTAACTTCTATGAGTGCGGGGGCTTGGTTGACCGCCAGTCCCGGAGCATTATCCTCTGCCCATACTTGGGGCCATCGCTTAGCTAGAGCTGGTTTTATCTCTTGGCCTGGCTCGGTTAGAAAAAGTCTCCATTCTTCTTCCTGGGGGACCATAAGGGCCATGATAACTCCTGTTCCTGGTAACTTTAGCTGTAAAGAGCCCTGTTTTGTAAAGGAGATGTTGGCTGTCAGCTTGCTAAGCAAGCCTTTTTCCAGCAAGGGCACGGGGCAGTCAGGCATGTAAAAGAACTGGTGAACTATCTCAGGTCCCCGCACCAAGCAGGTCTGTTGTAGACAGAAAGCGTGCTTAGTGGAAACTCCTGTTGCTCCAATTATATCAATGATTTTCTTGGATAAGGGGGTGACCGGGGTGGTTACTACTGAATGTTCAGCACCAGTATAGACCAAAAACTTAATGTCCTTGCCCCCAGTTGTAATCCTGACCATGGGCTCTTTGGGGGCGCTTGAGCCCGGTCCCCTTCCATCCAGTAGCCCTTCAGCCAGATTGAACAAAGCTCCCTCATCTTTATCTGAGGTCTTTTGTTGTGAATCACCTTGCTTTTCCTTTAGCTGGGGACAATTATCTTTCCAATGTCCTATTTCCTTACAACAGGCCCACTGGTTACATTGCAAGCGTGTGCAATTAGACTGTGTATTCTTCCTGGAACCCCCCTTTCCCTCTCCTTTCAGGGGAATTCCCCTAATGGCCGTGGCCAGTAAGTCAGCGTTTTGCCTGGCCTGGCGTTCGCCTTCCTTACAGCTTTCTCTGTGGCTTGTTGCATCTCTATTCACAAACACTTGATTGGCTGTTTCCAGTAACTGTGAGGTATTCATATCCACAAACCCAGCCTGTTTCTGCAATTTTCTCCTGATACCTTCTGCGCTTTGACTAAGGCCATGTTAATCATGTGCTGATTTTCAGGGCTATCTGGATCAAAACGAATGTACATACGGTAAGCCTCACACAGTCTTTCATAGAATTGCGCTGGACCCTCCTCTTTTCCTTGGATGACCTCAGAAACCTTATTTACGTTTGTAGCCTTTTTAGCCCCTTTCTTTAGACCTTCTATTAATGCCTCATGGTACCGTCTTAGCCTCTCCATGTCTGGTCCCTCATTCGGGTCCCATTAGAGGTCTGTTCCTGGCAGCTGAATTCTTATATATTCTTGGGGGTTTTGGTAATCGGCTGGGATGTGCTCCTCTAGGCACTTAGTTGCCGCCTGGAGTACCCTTCGCCTTTAATGTGTATTAAAGAGGTACATGAGCAGCTGGTGGCAATCAGCCCAAGTAGGATTATGAGTCTGTATAATAGTTTGGAGCAAGTCAATTAAAGCTTGAGGCTTTTGGTATAAGATGGAGTATTATTTTTCCAATTGAGGAGGTCAGCAGGGGTGAAAGGTTGATACACAAAGGCACGCCTTTCCACCATATGTCCCTCCTCATCTATCCCAGTATATCGCTGCTCTCTCAGGGGCATTTGGCTTCCAGTCTTGGGCTGTAAGCGAGCTGCCATGGGAGGAGTTTCTCCCACGGCTTCATTTCCTCTTTTGTCTACTCTGGGTAGTCTAGGGGTGTGGTTATCTGGTGGAGGTGTAGGTGCTGTGGGCTCAGGGGTGGGGAGCCCTTCCTCTCGATAAGGAGGGGGTACTGCTGGTACCAATTCCTGCCACGATTCTTCTAGTGTTGGGTCGGACAGGACTTCTGGTGCTGACTTCCCTCAGCAGGTGGAGCGTGAACCTTCCTTAACTAACTGCCCCTTTGCTACTAGTACTGCTGCTGCCTGTCCTCTTAACCACTGTCGGGGGTCCAAAACTAGCTGTAACTAAGAATCTATATATGGGAACTGATCTGAGTGCCCTGACTTACAGGTTACCCTGTGCCATACCTTCAAGACAAGGGACCTGTCCAGGCTTCCTTCTGATGGCCAACCCACCTCTAATGCTGGCCAGTCTATCTCACACAAAGTTCTAAGTTTTCCTGGTGTCATGTTGACTCCATAGTCTCCTTTAAATCCCTTTTTGAAATTTTTCAACATAGTTCCTAGTGGGATGGGCTTACTTTGTGCCTGACCCATGTTTCCTCAAGACAGAACACCACGCTCACACCACACGCACACCACAAAACAAAGAACAGGTAAAAAGGGCACACACACACTTTTACAGTTTACACCAAACCAGAATCAAAACCAAAATCAGAGTATCAAGAAATCCAAGCCAGGTCAAAACCAAAACCAAAGTATCAAGCAATCCAAGTCAAGTCAAAAACAAAAAACCAAAGTGCTGGCGCAGGCACGCTGTGGGTGATCAGGCCACACTTCCACTAAAATGGAGTAGGCAAGTTCCAAAGACTAGTGTTACCAAGTTTCAGATGTCTAGACTCCAAGTGCCAGTTCCTTCCCAGTGTTCAGCCACTGCATTGATCCTCCATGGGGGCCTGCCACGTGCTGCTCTGGCGAGGCATTCCACCAGGGCAATTGCCTACCCGGGAGCGTTCTCAGGATCTGTGTTGCTCAAGCTGGCTGGAGTCCCCGGCAGGGATGCTCCACAGGGCAGGCCTAAGCCACCTAAGGGGCTGCCTTGACCATCCGTTAATCACCTCACTTCCCAGTCAGGGAACCAAGAAATGTAGCAGGACAAGTCGCAGACAAAACCCCTCAGACATCGAGTTAAAGAAGGAAGCAGTTTATTCGGCCAGGAGCATCAGCAAGACTTCTGTCTCAAGAGCCGAGCTCCCCAAGTGAGCAATTCCTGTCCCTTTTAAGGGCTCACAACTCTAAGGGGGTGCATGTGAGAGGGTCATGATCAATTGAGCAAGCAGGAAGTACATGACTGGGGGCTGCATGCACCAGTAGTTAGCAGTTGCAAGGGATTTCAGGCTTAAACACTTATGTTTATGTAATCAAAAGGTACAGTTAACTGACAAAAGTCCTAGTGTATATCTTGACAACCTACAGAAATATTTGCAAATATCTTTCTCTATACAATGGACAATTAGTAAAGTAAGCTTAGATATTTAAGCAGATGAATTATTAATATTTGTCTTCTAATCCATAAACATGGAGTGTCTTTACATTTACTTAGGGTTTCTTGAATTTATTTCAGCAATATTTTGTAATTTTCCATGTCTAAGTCTTGAATATTGGTTAAATTTATTCTTAAAACATTATTACTGTTGATTTTTTTTGTTTTTTTGAGACAGGGCCTTATTCTGTTGCCCAGGTAGGGTGTGGTAGGGTGATCATAACTCACTGCAGCTTCAAACTCCTTGGCTCCAGTAATCCTCCCACCTTGGCCTCCCAAAGTACTGGGGTTAAAGATATAAGCCACCACACCCAGCCTTTTTTTTTTTCTGCTTTCTGTTTTGAAAATTCCAAAGGATGCTTTATAGTCAATGAAAATATAGTACTTTGAATTGCCCAAAAGAGGCATAATGCATAAGAACTCTAAGTTGTATAGTTGACTCGCTGACCATCTGGCTACAGTTTAGTTACCTCTTCAAGTTGTACCTAATAACCTTCCAGAATTGTTTTTAAATAAACTTCTTAAATTGTAGCAATAAAAATGACAGGACACATTTAAAAAATACTGAAGCTTATCAAAGGACATAAGAAATTTCAACTCTTCTTCCCGCCCCCTTTTTATTTTTTTAAGACAGGGTCTCACTCTGTTGCTCAGGCTTGAGTGCAGTGGTGCCATCACGGCTGACTGCAGCCTCTAATTCCTGGGCTCAATCAATCCTCCTGTCTTAGCCTCAGCCACCATACCCAGCTAATTTTTTTGTATTTTTTGTAGAAACGAGGATTTGCTATGTTGCCTGGGCTGGTCTCAAACTCCTGGGCTCAAGAAATCCACCTGCCTTGGCCTCCCAAAGTGCTGGGATTACAGGCATGAGCCACCACACCCAGCCTCAACACTTATTTCTGGAAAGTTATACAAATCAATTTTTTGGCTAAGTTATGAATATGTTTATAATGCAATTATTTGCATAACTCTAGTAATGCTATGGACAGCTATAAGATCGAAATAGTTTTCTAAAGAAAATACTAAATACATAAAAACACTTATCCCCATTATTTACTTGTAGAACATGTTCATTTATGACTAATTTTCAGCATTCACTATGTCATCGTTGCTCTGATTTTAAAAGTCATATCCAAAGGATAAGGCAAAACCACCTATGAATTGACATATTTCTTTATCTCTCAGTTTGTGAAAATGTCCTTAATTTGTTGATGTTGCAAACAGATTTCAACTCTGCCATGCAAAAAACAGAAGACAATCTTCTTTGCAATGAATTTTGTAGCTCCATTGCATACAAGGAACATGCTATATATGAAACAAAATAGTAACTCAAGTACAGGTCTTAAACACTGAAAGAGCTAACAGTTTATTACAATTTATTTTATTAACAATCTAGGAAGTTCACAGCCTCAGCAGTTCTAGTGTCATTTCAGGTGAAATGGGAATTTAAGAATCTCTGTGGAGCTGTAGGTATAGCGAAACTTTTAGGTAAAATACGTGCCTGCTTTTGGCAGCACTTGTGAAGAGATCTCTCTCAAATTGACCTAATTGGTTTCATTCTCAGCAAAATGACCTGGGCCACTCAACATGGGTTTCCTTCTTCCTGATGTTTGGGTGTGTTCTCTTTTTACAACATATTTATGATTCAGAAGATATTCATTTGACATCTTGGCATCAGGGCTTTCACAGCCATTGTACGTTTTCTCCTCTTCATCCATTATGTTCTTAAGGAATTCTACTTTGATTCTCTAGGAACTTCAGTTGTTTCTTGTCAGCCCTGCAGCCACTGCAGCCAAGTCCCCATGTAGCACCACAGCCCCTATTCCAAGGCCGTCCCCCACCCCAAGCTGCCTGCCCTGTGTGTTCCAGGGCAGTTGGAGGTATTCCAGCCTGTTAGTTTTCAGAAATGAAATTGTTATCTTAATTTCATTTTCATATCGTTTATTGCTAGTATACAGAAATATATTTTTGTGTATTAATATTTTGTCCTGTAACTTTGCTTAATTTCTTTACTAGTTTTAACATATTCTTGTTGGTTCCTTATGATTTTCTGTGTATGAGATCATGGGATCTGTGAGTAGGTAGTTTTACTTTTTTCTTTCACATATGAATGACTTTGTATATATATATATATTTTTTTTTTTCTAATTGCTCTGGATGGAACTTCTAGTACAGTGTTGAATACAATGATGAAAGTTAGCATCAGTGCTGTGTTCCTGATCTTAAAGCTTTGGGTGCCAACAATTCAGGTGGTGATTGTTATGGGTTTTGCATAAAGGTGTTTTATCATGTGAAGAAAATTCGAATCTTCAGCTTATTGGTGGTTTTTATCATTAAATACGTTGATTATCTTTAAGTACTTTCTGTAACAGTTGAGATAAACGTGTTTTTTCCATCATTTTAATTATATAGTATACGGAAGAGGAATGGCTTTAGTATGTTGAAAAACCTTTGATTTTCTGAAAAAAAAAAAAGACCTCTTCATTGTGGTGTATAACGTTTTCGCTATGTACCAAATTCCACTTACTATGATTTGGTTAAACATTATTAAGTCTATCATTATGAGATTTATTAACGTTTAGTTTTTTTGTCCTGGTGACATCATATGTTTGAGTCAGTACTCGATTGGGGTTAGAAAAAGGTATGGCTTGGTGTACTATTTAGGGTATTAGGGGTTAGCAGTTAGAGGGTTAGAGGTTATACCAAAAAAAAAAAAACTCAGAGTTTCTGAAGGATTATGGGCTAAGGTTAAGTGTAGGATAGACGTTGGGGATTAGGGTTAAGGAGTTAGAATGTCAGAGCAAAGATTAGGCTTAGAGTGATGGTTAGAATTAGAGATTATGGTTAGGGTTAGGGTTAGGGTTAAAGTTATGGGTCAGGGTTGTGAAAGGAAAATATCTTGGGCTCCAAAATTACTAAGCTAACGGATAAGTCAAGCTGGGAACTGCTCAGGACGAACCTGCCTCCCATTCTTTTCAAAGTCATCCCTCTGCTAACTGAGGTAGATGAATATTCTGATTGTCTCCTTTGGAAAGGCTTATCAGAAACTCAACAGAATGCAACCATTTTTCTCTCACCTACCTGTGACCTATAAGCCCCTCCCTGCTTCAAGTTGTCCCTGCCTTTCCAGATGGAACCACTGTACTTCCTACATATATTGAATGATGTCTCTGGTCTCCCTAAAATGTATAAAAACCAAGCTGTGCCCTGACCACCTTCAGCACATGTCATCAGGACTTTCTGAGGCTGTGTCAGGGGCCCACATCCTCTACCTTGGCAAAATAAAATATCTAAATTAACTGAGACCAGTCTCAGATTTTCTGTGTTTACAGGGTTTAGGGTTGGGATTTGGTTAGGTATTAGAGTTAGGGTTAGGGTTAGGGTTATAAGAACCCTAAGGGCTTCATATAAAGGTTTTATAATTAATCTGAAAGAAAGAATCCATATTCTGCAAAACTTGGCCCTACCCAAAAAGGACTGAAGCTGTTATTTATTTACTGGAGTTGTCATGTGTAAAATAAGATCTTTACAAGTGCTAGAGAGGCTCTCTGTACCAGGGGTTAAAATACCCCCAAATTGAACCCTTTATGTGCATATTTGTTCCTTAGAAGGAGATACTTCATATCCACTATCAGCAATTTTATTCAGTACTCATACTGTATTTTGCTCTAAAACAGCCTTGTTAGGACTACAGATTAGCAGGCCACCCACATACTGGAGTAGATTGCTATCTGGGAGAAGCTGCAGGGTGGACAGGTCTTTAGCTAAGTCCTGTCCAAAACGGTGGAGGCTATCTCTGAATTCCTAGGACAGAACAGTGCAAGTTAACTATTAAGTTATTTGAGTATCTAGGTCTTGCTATTCAAAAGCAAACAAAAATTGGCTATCTTGTGTACGGAATGCAGAAAAAGGCATCCTTAAGATCAAGTACAGTAAACCAAGCTGCGGTGGAGGAAATTTGTCCAAAAGAGACTAAGGGTTTGTGACAATAGGATGAATAGCAATAACAGCTTCATTAATAATTCTAAGGTCCTGTACTAGCTGGTAGGAGCCATCTGGTTTTTTTGCAGCAAAAATGGGAGTGCTGCAATGCAAGTTGCAAGGGCACAATAATCCATGGGTTAAACATTTTGTTATTAGGGGCTTTAACACTTTTTGGGCTTCTGGTTTCAAGGGGTATTGGCGGTTCTTGGGAACTTACTGGGATTTTTAAGCTGAATGATGATGGGAGCAGCTGATATTGAATGGCCAGAAATAGAAGTATTCCAGACCTCAAACGGCACTTGTTTTAGAATGTGAGGTTCTATAGACTGTAGCAGCTCTTTTAGTGAAGTGTGAGTTCATACAGTTAGAAAGTGGGGCCTTAGCTATAAATTGTCTTGTAATTTTGTGAGTAAGTCATGACCTAATAATGGAACAGGAGAGCTTGGCATGACTAAAAAGGAGTGGCTAAAGACATAACCTTCCCTTTTACGAGAGACTGGTGGTGTGAAACAGCCTTGTTAGGGTTTTCCATCAATACCTGATATAGTTTGTCTCCGTGTCCCCACCCAAATCTCATGTCCAATTGTAATCCCCACATGTCAGGGGAGGGACCTAGTGAGGTGATTGGATCATGGGGGTGGATTTCCCCCATGTTTTTCTCATGATAATAAGTTCTCATGAGATCTGATGGCTTAAAAGTGTGGCACTTCCCTGTTCACTCTGTCTCTCTCCTGCCACCATGTAAGATGCCTTCTGCCATAATTGTAAGTTTCCTGAGATTTCCCCAGCCATGCACAACTGTGAGCCAATTAAGCCTCTTTTCTTTATAAATTACCCAGCCTCAGGTAGTTCCTTATAGCAGCGTGAAAATGAACTAATACAGAAATTTGGTACCAGGAAAGTGGGGCACTGCTATCAAGATACCAGAAAACGTGGAAGTGACTTTGGGACTGGGTAACAGGCAGAGGTTGGAACAGTTTAGAGGGCTGAGAAGAGTACAGTAAGATGTGGGAATGTCTGGAACTTCTTAGAGACTTGTTGAATGATTTTGACCAAAATGCTGATAGTGATATGGACAGTGAAGTTCAGGCTGACGTGGTCTCAGATGGAGATGACAAACTTATTGAGAACTGGAGCAAAGGTCATTCTTGCTATGCTTTAGCAAGAAGACTGGCAGCATTATGCCCCTGCTCTAAGGGATCCATGGAGCTTTCAACTTGAGAGACAGGATTTAGGGTATCTGGTGGAAGAAATTTCTAAGCAGCAAAGCATTCAAGATGTTGCCTGGCTGCTACCAATGGCATACAGTCATATGCATTCACAAAGAGATGGTCTGAAATGGGAACTTATGTTTAAAAGGGAAGCAGAGCATAAAAGTTTGGAAAATTTGCAGCATGAGCATGTGGTACAAAAGAAAAAGCCAGCCAGGCATGGTGGCTCACACCTGTAATCCCAGCACTTTGGGAGGCCGAGGCAGGTGGATCATTTGAGGTCAGGAGTTCAAGACCAGCCTGACCAACATTGTGAAACCCCGTTTCTACTAAAAATACAAAAATTAGCTGGGCATGTGGTACACGCCTGTAATCCCAGCTACTCGGGAAGCTAAGGCAGGAGAACTGCTTGAACCTGGGAGGCAGAGGTTGCAGTGAGCTGAGATTGTGCCACTGCACTCCAGCCTGGGTGACAGAGCAAGACTCCATCTAAAAATAAATAAATAAATAAAAAGCCATTTTCTGGGGAGAAATTCAAGCTGGCTGTGGAAATTTGCATAAGTAACAAGGAGCCAATGCCAATAGCCAACACAATGGGTAAAAAGTCTTCAGGACATTTCAGAGATATTTGTGGCAGCCCATCCCATTACAGGCCCAGAGGCCGAGGAGGAAAAAATGGTTCCATGGGTTGGGCCTAGGGCCCTGCTGGTCTGTGCAACTTTGAGGCATGGTACCCTGCATCCCAGCTGCTCCAGCTTCAGCTGTGGCTAAAAGGGACCAAGGTACAGCTTGGGCCATTGCTTCAGAGGTGAAAGCCCCAAGTCTTGGTGGCTTCCACATGGTATTGGGCATGCAGGTATGCAGAAGGAAAGAGTTAAGGCTTGGAAGCCTCCACCTAGATTTCAGAGGATATATGGAAACACCTGGACGTCCAGGCATAAATCTGCTGCAGGGGCAGATGTTGGGGTGATCAGACCCAACACCAGGTCATGGGGGTGACGAAGTCTGGTGGAGTCAAAGGAATGAGAAAAGACAGTTTGAGAGAGAAACTGGGTCCAGGGGGCCAATGTGAGTATGGAGGCTGTGAAGGCCCTGAGCTCTGGAAGCCCAGACTATTTATTGGTGATCAAAGAAACAGGTGGTGAGAATGTGGGGTTGAAAGGGCGCATTGCATTAAGCACATGATTTACAGCTGTGATGGTTTAGCATATGCTCTGCTACTTGAGATAATGGAGAGGAGGTTCTTTTAACTCAAGATACAATCAATCCTGGGAGAGCAAGGAGCAAGGAGCCAGCAAGTCTACACACATTTCAGAGACCATGAGGGGTTTTATGCTCTGAGCCCTGGATTCTATCCAAGCCATGAGGGGTTTTATGCCCTGGGCTTAGATTATGGTGCATCAGGGTAGCCTTCCACCCTTTACCACAGAGCTTGGTGTTCCAAAGGCCATGAGGGGTTTTAGACCCTGGACCTTGGACATGTTCCAAGACTTTTACATTATTTCAGACTTGCAAGCCCTGCCTCTGTTTCTCCCAACACTCTGCTTCTCCCAACATGCCCCCCTTTTCTTTTTCGTAAAACCGCCACAGCTCTCATTGCTTGTTCTTGGTGGCAGCTTTCTCTTCAGAGGTGGCTTCCTCTTCAGAGGCAGCTTCCACATCTGCAGACTAAAAGGAGACGGCACAAGCACACAACCACCAGAACAAAACCCACAAATGTAGAGCCTCCAATGGCCTTCAACTGTAAATCTTTTGGAATGGGATAAGAGTTTTTAAGGATCTCAGTTGCAATATAAATAGAGGGTGATGTCTCCCATGGTCTATTTAGTGACACAGGGATCCAAACTCCTTCCCTGGCTTTAATTATCAAGATAATTTGATTTTTATCAAAGGTTGAATTAATGCAGGTAAACAAGCGACATTCGGGGCATGTAATAAAACGTGTATTTATATCAAGAGTAACATTTCCTATTGCTAGCACAACCTTGAATCCAAAAGGTCCTGTCGGAGAGAAAAGAAAGAGCATTTTTATCCTTCCTTGCCTCCTCCTCTCTATTCCTTTTATATTTGCCCTCTCAGATTTTGATTGGACTTTGAGCTATAGCTAATTTCCATAATTCAGAATGTTCATGTCTGTCCCTGCAAATCTCTGCTAGTCTTCACTACTCTCTACTTTTGTACCTCTTTAAGGCACTGACCAGTACCTTATATTGCTAGTCTTTGCTTTTGTACCTCTTTAGGGCACTGACCTTATATTGCTAGTCTTTGCTTTTGTACCTCTTTAGGGCACTGATCAGTACCTCTTTAGGGCACTGACCTTATATTGCTAGCCTTCATCTATCTCTGTCTGTCCCTGTCTGTCCCTATGGTACCTGTTAGTTCCTGCAAGTTCCTGTCTTTCCCTACTTAGCTGTACTTACTTAGCTCTACCTCTTCCTGGAAACCTTTTTTATGACCCTGGATAGAGCTCAGAAATCCACCCTTTAAGCTTCAGCAAGAGATAAAACAGGGACTCTGGACCCGGCACCAGATTGAAAGGAACAGGAAGTGCTCTCCCCTCCCCAAAGCAGGAAAACCAGAGTTTGGCCCTTGCAAATTTCCACTCCACATCAGCGTCATCCTCAATTTCCTGGAGTGAACTGTTGATCATTGCAATTAACATATTTAGCAAAACAATGACCATTGTAACATCATAGACTCCATAAAGAACATAACCAATGTTTTCAATGAATTTGTGGCTATAGTTGATGACCACTGATTTCACTGCAGAAAGTCCAAATATAGCCCAGAACAGTGTCTTAAAACTCTCTTCAACTGTTGTGAAGGCTTCATTTTGTTTTACATCAATGTAGTAGGAGTAGAGGTTGAACATTCCAATCATAAAGGCCACAAACACCATAATGAATATGACCATGAACCTGAAGATGTCTTTGACTGCTCCTCCAAGCGACTTCTGCAGAGGTCCAAAGCTTTCATTTGCTGGCAAAATACAAGCTATCCCAGAGAAACTCAAAACCACAGCAACTGCACAAAGACCTTCAGACACCATACGAGGATCCGAGGGGTCCCACTCCCTCCTGGCCAAACTGTAGTATCTCACATTATCTCCCAATGTTACTTTTGTCAAGTCCTTCAAAGTATCACTTGCATCAGTGATGCTCTGGGCTTTGGAAGCATGCCAGAATGCCCTGAATCTTGCAATGAATGATGCTGATAAAATTGCTAACATACCAAAATCAAGCATATTCCACAACTCAAACAAATATTCCTTGGGGCCTTGAGTCCAAATTTCTTTACATTCAGCCCATATCATGCCTCTGTGCTCATTAAATCTGTTTTTCTCTAGCAGAGGCAGGTTAACCATGAAACTGAAGCTTCAAGATGACTTTACTTGCCCAGGCTCCTTCTAAGTCCTCACTTTGTCTTCTTTTTCTCTAAATGGGGCCCTCTGAATAAACAAGCCTCAGATTCCCCTGGTCTTACCCCATGCCTCACCCTCTTTGTAATAAGTGCCTTAAGAAATTCAAGTAAGCAGAATGTTTGCTTTCACTTTGTCCCATTGTTACCCTGGTTCTTCCGAGTGCTAAGCTTTCCCACCGAGTTTCTTTCAGTTGTCCTCGGGTGTCCTTTGACAATGCATCCTCCGCTTTCACACGCTCTAGTGTTCCTTCACCGGGATCTTTGTGGCCTCACGTTGGGCAGCCAGGAATGTTGGGGTGATCGGACCCAACACCAGGTCATGGGAGCGATGAAGTCTGGTGGAGTCAAAGGAATGAGAAAAGACAGTTTGAGAGAGAAAGTGAGTTCAGGGGGCCATCGCTAAGTATGGAGGCTGTGAAGACCCCGAGCTCTGGAAGCCCAGACTATTTATTGGTGATCAAAGAAACAGGTGGTGAGAATGTGGGGTTGAAAGGGCGCATTGCATTAAGCACATGATTTACAGCTGTGATGGTTTAGCATATGCTCTGCTACTTGAGATAATGGAGAGCAGGTTCTTTTAACTCAAGATACAATCAATCCTGGGAGAGCAAGGAGCAAGGAGCCAGCAAGTCTAGGCACATTCCAGAGGCCCTGAGGGGTTTTGAGCCCTGAGCCCTGAGCCCTGGATTCTATCCAAACCATGAGGGGTTTTATGCCCTGGGCTTAGATTATGGTGCATCAGGGTAGCCTTCCACCCTTTAGCACAGAGCTTGGTGTTCCAAAGGCCATGAGGGGTTTTAGACCCTGGACCCCGGACATGTTCCAAGACTCTTTTACATTATGTCAGACATGCAAGCCCTGCCTCTGTTTCTCCCAACACTCAGCTTCTCCCAACAGGCAGAGCCCTCATGGAGAACCTCTACTAGAGCAGTGTGGAGGGGAAATGTGGGATTGGAATCCCCACACAGAGTCCCCAATGGTGCACTGCCTGGTGGAGCTGTGAAAAGAGGGCCACCATTATCCAGACCTCAGAATGGTAGATCTACTGATGGCTTGCACCATACACCTGGAAAAGCTGCAGGCACTCAACACCAGCCCATGAAAGCAGCTGTGGGGGCTGTGCCCTGCAGAACCTCAGGGGCAGAGTTGCCCAAGGCCTTGGGAGCCCATCCCTTGCATCAGTGTGGCCTGGATGTGAGACATGGAGTCACAAGAGATCATTGTGAAGCTTTAAGATTTAATCATTGCCCTGCTGGGTTTCAGACTTGCATGGGGCCTGTAGCCCCTTTGTTTTGGCCAATTTCTCCCATTTGGAATGGGAACATATACCCAATGCCTGTACTCCCATTGTATCTTGAAGTAACAAACTTGTTTTTTATTTTAGAGGCTCATAGGTAAAGGGGACTTACTTTGTCTCAGATGAGACTTTGTACTGTGGATTTTTGAGTTAATGCTGAAATGAATTAAGACTTTAGGGGACTATTGGGAAGGCATGATTAGATTTGAAATGTGAGAAGGACATGAAATTTGGAAGAGGCCAGGGAAGAATAATATTATTTGCCTCTGTCCCCACCCAAATCTCATGTCAAATTGTAATCCCCATGTGTCAGGAAGGGATCTGGTGGGAGGTGATTGGATCATGGGGGCAGATTTCCTCCATGTTGTTCTTGTGATAGTGAGTTCTCATGAGATCTAATAGTTTAAAAGTGTGGCACTTCCTGATTTGCTGTTTCTCCTGCCACCATGTAAGATGTGCCTGGTTTCCCCTTCACCTTCCACCATGATTGTAAGTTTCCTGAGGCCTCCCCAGCCGTGTGGAACTGTGCATCAATTAAACCTCTTTTCTTTATAAATTACCCAGCCTCAGGTAGTTCTTTATAGCAGTGTGAAAATGGACTAATGCAATACCCGTGAGGAAAATGAAGGGCTAGCACATTGGGCCTTAATAAACATTTAAAGCTGAATAACTGGCCCCCATATCTATAATGAACATTACCTCTGGTTCAGTCTCAATCAGATTTGCCTGAGGCTCATCCATACAGATGGAAAAGATAGGAGCCTGGAAGGCCTCAATGTCCCATCAGTCATCTAGAGGATGACTTTCAGAGGCTTGATCATAATCCAGGAATAGAGTTAGAGGTGCTTGTCCTTGCCCTTGCCCTCATCCTTGTCCTGCATGACACCCCTGTCAGATAGGTTGGTGAGGTTGTGGCTGTAACAGCCTAGAAGGAAGAGGTGGCCCTCTCCTGAGAGAGAGAGGGACACTTACTCTTCTAATGATCCTCTTGTTTGCAATGAGGACAGGGTCCTGGGGGTAGCTTGTAATTTGGAGGTTTGGGATATTCTCTACTCTAGTGTCCTGGATTCCTGCAGCGACGATAGGCCCCCATTCTGTTAGTATTATAGGGATGAGTCTTGGGTTTATTAGCTAACAAAAAATAATGTATCAATGCCATTGCCATGTAATTTGCTTGGCAATGGCATTTTTCCTCCTCCAATTGAGCCTTTTTTTATTTTTGAGGTTGCCTCCCAGTCATTGAAAACCTTAAAGGCTGTATTTAGTAAAGTAGGAAAGGGAATGTGAGTGCCTTGCTCTAATTTTTGGAGTTTTTGTCTGATGTCTGGGGAAGCCTGACCTATAAGCTGTACAGCCAGAATGGATTGGCCCTTAGGGCTTTCAGGGTGTGAATTTGTATATTTATGCATTGCCTCCACCAGTCCAGCTTGGAAAAGGGTGGAGTTCTCAGATGGTTCCTGAGTGATTTCTTGTAACTTAGAAAAATTAACAGGTTTTATCACAGCCTTTTTCATTCCTTCCATCAAGCACGTTATTATATAATGTCATCGGCAGATGAGATAACGTTTGTTATTGCCAATTGGGTTCTCTGTCGAGGACAGCTTCTGCCCCAACCCTTTTATCATTAGGATTATGAGCATGAACTTTATTTGTCTACGCTTGAGCTAAAGACCATATGTGTGATTTTTCTTTGTGGGAATGGCACGAATATGTCTTGTCAGGTTAAATCAAAGGAGTTGTTGAGTGAACTTAGAGGGATCCTGGCTAAATGAATCCAATGTGGGTTGAATTTGTGAAAGATCAGACATTGGAAAAGGGACATGAACTCAAATTGTTCACAAATCTCTATTTGCCATCTTGTGGACAGGCAAAACATTTTTGGGATTTTTGGAGGAATCTTAGAGTTGCATATGTGACTCCCGAGTGAGTATGTGAGGGGGATAAAGTATCTGGTTATGGGAAGGGTTGATTAGGGGATGGAGCAGATGGAGAGGTTATAGGTGAAGCAGGAGCAGGCTGAGGAGAGTGTGGTATGCAAAAGGAAGGATCGTCTAAGACATCAGAATCAGGGAGAGAGGAAGTTCCTTGGAAGCATATATGATAATTTTTATTTGGGGGTTTGGGGATAAAGCCAAAAAGACCTCAACATGTGGGACCTCTGAATGCAAAAAAAAATTATACACTTCTTTTTGGGAGTTTGTGGGTTAAAATGGGGTCACTTTTTAAGACTGCAACACAAGGGCGAGTAGAAATGAATTGAAGAATGAATTGGACCCATGTTGGGTTTAGATAAGGGATTTCAAGATCCCTGAGGTGTCCCTGAGGGATTTGGACCTCCCTTTTCCCTGTGGCCCACTCTATTCAGGTGTGTCCCACCATGGAAAGAAGGCTTGCCCTTGCCTGGATGACCAGGCCAGGTGTGCCCTTGTTTGAGTGGTCAACTCAAACCTAATGGGAAGGAGAACTCACCCGTAACTTGGGATATGGTGCCTCTGATGTTGAATCCAAAATTGTGTCCACAACCAGTGGAATGTGAAGAGTTGAGATTATTGTTTCCAAGGCATGGGTTACAGAGTGTTCAGTGAAAGTGGACTTGCCACCACAAATGGCTAATTATTATTTTATTATTTTTTTATTTTGTAGAGATGGAGTTTTAGGTTTTGTTTGTTTGTTTTGATACTGAGTCTAGCTCTGTCACCCAGGCTGGAGTGCAGTGGTGCGATCTGGGCTCACGGCAACCTCAACCTCCTGGGTTTAAGCAATTCTCCTGCCCCAGCGTCCTGAGTAGCTGAGATTATAGGTGCATACCACCACGCCAGGCTAATTTTTTTTTTTTTTTGTATTTTTAGTAGAGACAGGTTTCACCTTGTTGGCCATGCTGGTCTCGAACTCCTGACCTCACATGATCCACCTGCCTTGGCCTCCCAAATTTCTGGGATTACAGGTGTGAGCCACTGCACCTGGCTATCAGCAGATTTCTAGTCATAAATTTTGGGGAACAGAAGGTAGTGGGCTGATATATTTAAAGCAGTGGAAGAAAATAGCTGTCAACCAAGACTCCTGTACTTAAAAGGTGAGGGAGAAATGAAGACATGCCCACAGAAACAAAAGCTGAGAGAATTCATTACCACTAGGCCTGCCCTGCAAAAAATGCCAAAAGGAGTCCTTCAGGTTGAAATGAAGGGACACTGGGCAGTAATTTGAAGCCATAAGAGGAAATAAATTTTTTTTGAGACAGAGTCTTGCTCTGTTGCCCAGGCTGGAGTGCAATGGTGCGATTTCGGCTTACCACAACTTCCACCTCCCGGGTTCAAGCAATTCTCCTGTTTCAGCTTCTCGAGTAGCGCCACTGCACCCAGCTAATTTTTGGATTTTTAGTGGAGATGGGGTTTCGCCATGTTGGCCAGGCTGGTCTTGAACTCCTGACCTCAGGTGATCCTCCCACCTCGGCCTCCCGAAGTGCTGGGATCACAGGCGTGAACCACCTCACCTGGCCAGAAATAAAGATCTTAGTAAAGGTAAATACAAGAGCAGTTATAAAAGCTACTATTAACTTTGGGTTGTAATTCTATTTTTTGTTATTTTACTTGATTTAAGAGCCTAATACATGATAATGAGTATTAGTGTAAAAGCTAGTATTACTGTAACTGATTTGTAACTTCACATTTTGTCTTCTACATAATGTAGGAGATTAATGAATTTAAAATTATTAGTTTATATTTCTGGACATACAATGTATAAATATGTAATTTTGTAACATCAGTAACTGAAAAGGAGTGGGGATGGAACTGTACAGGGGCATAGTTGTTTTTTTTTTTTTTTTTTCGGAGACAGGGTCTCACTCCGTCACCCAGGCTGGAGTACAGTGATGCAATAACGGCTCATCGCAACCTGAACCTCTTGGGCTTAGCTGGTACTCCCACGTCAGCCTCCCGAATAGCTGGGACTACGGGCGTGCATCATCATGCCTGGCTGATTGTTTTTTTTTTTTTTTTTGTGATGGAGTCTCACTCCGTCACCCAGACTGGAGTGCCATGGCGTGATCTTGGCTCACTGCAAACTCTACCTCCCTGGTTTAAAAGATTCTCATGCCTCAGCCTCCTGAGTAGCTGGGATTACAGGTGAATGCCACCACACCTGGATAATATTTGTATTTTTTAGTAGAGACGGGGTTTCACCATATTGCCCAGGCTGGTCGAAAAACTCCTGGGCTCAAGTGATCATCTTGCCTCGGGCTCCCAAAGTTCTCACAGGCGTGAGCCACTGTTCCTGGCCTGGTTTTTGTATGTTATTGAAGTTAAGTGATATAAATTCAAATTGGAGTGTCTTAATATTAGGAGGTTAAATGTAATCCCGTGGTGGCCACAAAGAAAATAGCTTAGCTATAGAATATCCACAAAATGAAATGAGAAGAGAATTTAGATGTTTCACTGTAAAAAAAAAATCAACTAAACACAAAAGAAGACAGTAATGCAGGATATAAGGGACCACAAAAAAAAGCCATAGGGCGTATAGAAAACACATGGCAAAATCACATAAGTGAGTCTCTCCTTATCGGTAATTATTTTGAATGTAAGTGGATAAACTCTCCAATCGAAAGATAGAGATTGGCAGAATGGATTAAAAAAACATGATCCAGGTGGGTGGTGGAATGGGGAAGATATTGGTCAAAGAGTATAGTTTCCAATGGGAGGAATAAAGTGTTTTACTTGAAATTTATTGCACAGCATGGTCGCATGGTGAATGTAGGGTTTTGTTTGCTTTTTTTTTTTTTTGCCTTTTTTTGCGACAAGGTCTCACTATTTTGCTTAGGATGGAGTACAATGACACAATTACAGCTTACTGTAACGTTGAACTCATGAGCTCAAGTGATCCTCCCACCTCAGCCTCTTGACTAACTAGGACCATAGGCACCGCACCTGACTGTTTTTTAATTTTTAACTTTGTAAGAGATGGGGTTTTGCTGTGTTGACCAGGCTGGCCTTGAACTTCTCACCTCAAGTAGTCCTCCCGCCTTGGTCTCCCAAAGTGTTGGGATTACAGGCGTGAGCCTTCCTGCCCAGCCATAAATGTAATTTATTGCACATTTCAAAAATTGCTAAGAGTAGATGTTCTCACAACAAAGAAAAAGTATATGAGGTGATGGATATGTTAACTACTTTGATTTAAGCACTTCACCTTATATTCCTAAATTCTAATATAACATTGTACTCCGTAAACATATACAATTATAATTTGTCAATGTACCACTTAAAGAAATGATCCAAGCCTGGGCAATGTGGCAAAACCCTGTCCCTACAAAACATACAAAAAGAAAAAATAGCCAGGTGTGGTGGTGCCCACTTATGGTCCCAGCTACTTAGAAGGCTGAGGTGGGAGGATCACTTGAGCCCAGGATGTCAGTGAGCTGTGATTGCACCACTGCATTCCAGCCTGAGCAACAGAGAAAGACCTGTCTCAAAAAATAAATACAGAAATAACATTTAAAAATGATCCAAGTATACACTGTCTACAAGAGTCTCACTTTAGATCTAAAGACACAAATAGGATGAAAGTAAGAGGATAGGGAAAGACATGTCATGCAGATAGTAACCAGAAGAGATCAGGAGTGGCCATATATAAATAATCCAATCACAGAAAGATTAATACTGTATAGGCCGAGTGCGGTGGCTCACACCTGGAATCCCAGCACTTTGGGGGACTGAGGCGGGTAGGTCTCTTGAGTCCAGGAGTTCAAGACCAGCCTGGCCAACATGATGAAACCCTGTTTCTACTAAAAACACAAAAATTAGCCAGGTGTGGTGGCGAACGCCTGTAATCCCAGCCACTCGGGAGGCTGAGGCACAAGAATCACTTGGACCTGGGAGGTGGAGGTTGCAGTAAGCCATGATCGTGCCACTGTACTCCAGCTTGGGCGACAGAGAGAGACCCTGTCTCAAAAAAAAAAAAAAAAAACTTTG
This sequence comes from Gorilla gorilla gorilla, assembly GCF_029281585.2. Lineage (NCBI taxonomy): Eukaryota > Metazoa > Chordata > Mammalia > Primates > Hominidae > Gorilla > Gorilla gorilla. Next base: position 167,587,740 of record NC_073247.2, read on the forward strand.
GAAAAAAAAATTCATACTATATAAGTCCACTTATATGAGGTACCTAGCATAGTCAAATTCATAGAGACAGAAAGTAGAATGGTGGTTAACAGGTGGTTGTCAAGTTGAGGGGAGGAGGGAATGGAGAGTTGTTGGTTAAAGGTACAAAGTTCCAGTTTTGCAAGATGAAAAGGATTGTGGAGATGGGTGGTGGTGATGGTTGCACAAAAATATAATAGTACTTAATATGTTAATATCACTGAACTGTACACTTAAAAATGGTTAAGATGGCCAAGCATGGTGGCTCATGTCTGTAATTCCAGCACTTTGGGAGGCCAAGGCAGGAGGATCACTTGAGGTTAGGAGTTCAAGACCAGCCTGGGCAACACAGTAAGACCCATTCTCTAAAATAAAAGCAAAAAATTAGCCAGGTGTGGTGGTGGACACCTGTAGTCCCAGCTATTCAGGAGGCTGAGGCAGGAGGATCGCTTGAGCCCAGGTGTTTGAGGCTGCAGTGAGCTATGATTGCATCACTGCATTCCAGCCTGTCTCAAAAAAAAAAAAGTATAAACCAGTGGAAGCATGCTGGATCCATACAAATGTATAAACCATTCTTAGCTCACAGGTTTTAAAAATTAGGCTGGATTTGGCCCGTGTCATTTGCTGACCTCTGTTCTACCTCATAGGGCTATGGCAATTTATGTAGTTTAACATATAACAAGTCCTCTCTGTATCCATCTTACAGATAAGGAAACTGAGGCTCAGAGAGGTTAATGTTTCTTCTTCTTGTATGCACTGTTATAATTTATTCCATATTTGAGACAGGGTCTCACTCTGTTGCCCAGGTTGGAGTGCAGTAGCCTGATCATGGCTTACTGCAGCCTCAATCTCCCCGGGCTCAGGTAATCCTCCTACCTCAGCCTCCTACTGGGACTACAGGTGCATACCACGATGCCCAGCTAATTTTTGTATTTTTTTTTTTGTAGAAACGGGATTTCACCATGTTGCCCAGGGTGGTCTTGAACTCCTGGGCTCAAACAATCCACCCACCTCAGCCTCCCAAAGTGGTGTTATTACAGGCATGAGCCATCATGCCTGGCCTATTCCTTTTATTTAAGATGCACTTTTTGCTTATATATTTTCTTTTCTTTCTTTTTTCTTTCTTTTATTTTTTTTTGAGACAGTCTTTCTGTGTCAGCCAGGTTGGAGTGCAGTGGCATGATCTTGGCTCGCTGCAACCTCTGCCTCCTGGGTTCAAGTGATTCTCCTGCCTCAGCCTCCCAGGTAGCTGGGATTACAAGTGTGCACCACCATGCCCAGCTAATCTGTGTATTTTTAGTAGAGACACGGTTTCACCATGTTGGTCAGGCTGGTCTCAAACTCCTGACCTCAAGGGATCCATCTGCCTCGGCCTTGATTCTTTTGTATAGAACCACACCTGGCCTTGGTTCTTTTGTATAGTTTCTATTTCTCCTCTGAGATTTCCTATGTATTCATTGGGAGCATATTTTCCTTTATATATTTGAGGATAGTAAGAGTATCTGCTTTAAAACCTTTGCTATTTCCAACAACTTATTCCTGGAAGTCAATCTTCATTGATTATCTTTTCTCTTAAGCATGGGTGACATAGTACTGTTTCTTCATGTGTTTGATAATTTTGTTTTTATCTTAGAAATTGTGAATGGTATACATTGTTGAGACTGTGTGTTCTGTTATATTTCTCTGGAGGGTGTTTAAAAATTTTTTTTAATTTTGTTTTTGTTTGTTTGTTATTTTAGCAGGCAGAAAACTCTGTGTCCTGAGGTGAACAGCTGAAACTTCTGTTCAGGTTATTTAACCTTAGCTGGGCTCCTTGGAGTTAGCTGGCAGATGTATAGTTCAAGGGTCATCCAGAGATTTGGGTAGAATTTAGATGTAGAATTTGGGGCTCTCTTCTCTGGTTTTTCTTTTGAGAATTTCCTTTCTCCCTATCCAGCCCTTGTGGTCTCTGCTTCTGAGGTTATGATATGGGTACTGTGGTCTGCTGGTCTTGAGTTAGTAAATTCTGGCTTCAGCAAGATAGAAGGCACACTGACAGAAAGAAGCTGTCTTGGTAAGGACACTAGTGCAGGGATGGCTCCAGTGAGTAGAACAGTATATGCTTGTAGCAGATAAGACTGGAGCCAAGCTGATTAAAATTCAACCCCAAAGAACACACAAGTAATAAATACATGAAAAGATGCTTATCTTGACTAATACTCAAGGAAGTACAAATTAGAACCACATTGAAATATCTTAGCCTATCAGATTGGCAAAGATGAAAAAGACTGATAATGTTTACTGTTGGTGAAGGTTACAGGCATTCTTACATTGTTGGTGAGAGCAAAAGTCTGTACAACACTTTTTATGTAGGGCCATGTCTCAGCATCTATCAATATTTTAAAATGCTAACCCTAAGACCCCACAATTCCACCCCTAGCAATTTATCCTACAGTAGGACTCACTCTGTTGTTTGAAGATCCATGCCCAGAATTATTCACGAAATTCATTTAAAATAGCATATATGCTTGAGCCCAGGAGTCTGAGGCTGCAGTGAGCTATCATCATGTCACTGCACTCCAGCCCAGCCTGGGTGACAGAGCAAGACTCTGTGTGACTAATCTTGACCTCCTGGGATCCTCAAGAGATCCTCCGGTCTCTGCTTCCCAAAGTTCTTGGATTACAGGTGTGAGGCACTGGGCCTAGACATTGCAGGGATTATTAAACCATGGTGTATACTACCACTAAAGGTATGAGGTAGGTTTTATGTGCTGACCTAGAAAGATGGTGCAACACCATAGGGGAACAAGAAGGCTGCAAAGTGGCAGCACAGCAGGAGTCTTTAAGAAATAGGTATTTGTTTCAGCTTAAGAAGTGTCTGGCTGGGCGTGGTGGCTCGCACCTGTAATCCCAGCACTTAGGGAGGCTTAGGTGGGCGGATCACTTGAGGTTAGGATTTCAAGACCAGCCTGGTCAACCTGGTGAAACCCCATCTCTACTAAAAATACAAAGAAATTAGCTGGGCTTGGTGGCAGGTGGCTGTAATCCCAGCTACTCAGGAGCTGAGGCAGAAGAATCATCTGAACCCGGGAGGCCGAGGTTGCAGTGAGCCTAGATCGCACCAGTGCACTCCAGCCTGGGTGACAGAGTAAGACTCGGTCAAAAAAAAAAAAAAAAAAAAAAAAAGGCCGGGTGCGAGGTGCCTCTCGCCTGTAATCCCAGCACTTTGGGAGGCCTAGGCAGGAGGATCACAAGGTCAGGAGATCGAGACCATCCTGGCCAACATGGTGAAACCCCATCTCTACTAAAATACAAAAAATTAGCTGGGTGTGGTGGCGCACGCCTGTAGTCCCAGTTACTCAGGAGGCTGAGGCAGGGGAATCGCTTGAAACCAGGAGGCAGAGGTTGCAGTGAGCCGAGATCACGCCACTGCACTCCAGCCTGGTGACAGAGCAAGACTCCATCTCAAAAAAGAAAAGAAAACAAACAAACAAACAAACAAAATCCCCAAAAAACAAAAGTGTCTGCATGGACTTGTACCTAACTACTCACAGTGGCTACTTCTTGGGGGAGGTGAAAGGGGACCCTGTTAAAGAATTTTTCTTCTGTATTGTTTTTCTTCAACTGAGTCTGCATTAATTTTATATTTAATACTCTCCCCACCCCTGATGCTCACAGGTTGCTTTAGCTGGTGGAAGGAGAACCTGCACCTCTGGTTTTGGCAAAGTGTAGAAGGGGACAAGGGCACTGCTCTGCACCTGCACAGGTTCTTGCCTCCTGGGGTCAGTTTAATGCATCTCAGTGGTGTTTCTTGGGAAGAACACAGTGGACACTCACTTGCCAGTCAGTAGACAAATCACTGAAGTCCATGTCTGGCAGTTCTCAATGTCATGGGGACTGTAAGGTTGTCATGTCTCACAGTTCCCTGACTTACAAGATTAGTGGTGGCAGACACTTCTCAGCTCTGCTTGGGAGAGCAGCTCTGTAATGCGCTTGTGGTTTCAGATGTGGGCGGCCTGTGTGAACCTGTCGTGCAAGGCTCACGTCACCAACTGCTGCAGTTATCTCCTGAATCAGGCTGAGGGTCTTTGCTGTGCACCCAGAGATAGTTGGGTGACAAATCACCTCCAGGTTGGGGATGCCTCAGACTTGTGATGGGACTGGGCAGATGCATCTGGGAAGGTGAGTCTGTGCTTTGGGCTTCCCAACCTCTCAAGTCAGCATGAAATTCAGAAGGCAGAGAGGGACATGTGGCCCTCCAACTCGGGGCCCAGGGAGCCACTGTGGAAGCGTGGCGTTTGAGAGCGCCACCCTAGCTTTACCTCCTCTGGTGTCCTGGCCTTGGGTATCTCTTAGAGATGGCAAAATTTGCAGCCCTGACCTCAAGGATTACAAACTAATTTCCAGTCCTGTAGGGGTCATGGGTTCTGCTGTGGCCAGTGTGGCCATGCTCCAACTGGATGGAGGGAAGGGCACTGAGTTTGTCAGGCAGAATTTCTAATTATTGAAGGAACTCTGCTTCCTCAGTGATTGAACCGACCTTTGTGGGGGTGCCTTTGTGGGGTGAGAATGGGCATACTTGGGCCTCAGTTGTGATGGCCATGGGGTGGAGCTGAGGTCTAGGCCCAGGGCTGGGAAAGCCTCTACCAACCCCGAAGCATTTGGGTGTTTTAGGGCAGAAGAGGAGCCAGGAGGATGGGTATGGCCCACTGGAGCTGTGTGTGGGGCAGCAGGCGAGGGTGGGATTCCAGAGGGAGGGTCAACCCAGCCAAGCAGAGGAAGGGGAGGAGAGGGTTTGTTTTGGAAAGAACATCACCCTCTCAGTTTCCTGGGGTCTGGATAGTCTGTTCTTGTGATAAGCTGGAGGATGTGGGCCCTGCTTGGATCCTCCTCTCCCCTCCCTGCCCCCATTTTCTCTTCCTGTGATTTATGCTGTTCTGGGCTCACCCTCTTTCCAGAGCTGTCACGCTACAGCTGACAGGCAGGGCAGGCGTTTTAGTTATTATTATTTTTTTTTTGAGACAGAGTTTGAGACAGTATCAAGAGTGGGTATCCTCTCAGCGTGTCTTCAAGTAGCATCCCAGAGCCCCGCTCCTGGGTACCCACAACATGAACACCGTCCAGAAGCAAGGGTAGCCTCTGCAGGCGGGGCGGGGGTTGGAAAACATTTATCAAACAGTTGAGTTGGGTGCAGGGGATGCAACATGATCAAACAGGGTCTTGCCTCAAGGAGCCTCATGTAGGGACAACGCACAGTGATGACCTTCAACGGCAGTCGGGCAGCAAGGCTGTGGGAGGGGTGTTTTGGGCAGAGCAGGCGACGTGGGTACCTCTTCACCAAGACAGCAGGAAGAGCACGGACATCATTTTCCCATCTCACCTCCAGACTCCCAGGGAACTGTGCCAATATCCTTACTCCAGCCCTGGCCCATGGCCACTGCTCAACCCTTGGGCCCTGTCAGTTCAGGGCTGTGCAGAAGGAGAGTTGCCTGTGCTCAGGCTCAGGGGTTCCGTCCGGCTAAGGAGGCCTACTAGAGGACTGGGGAAAGGCCTGTGATGGGGAGGGAAGATGGCAGAGGGGACAGTGGCAAGCAGAGCAGCAGGGGTCTCCTCCACGCCTCTCTGTACTTCTCCCACCCACCCTTGCTTGCTCCCCTCTGCCCTGGGTGTGTGCCCTTGTCCACCCAACACCTCTGCAGTGCCGAGTCCAGCCCTGACTTCTTCCTGAGCTGTGGCCCAGCATTCCCACAGACATTTACCTCACGGATGCAGCACTGCCCCTCATCCTCTTCTCTGAAAGTGTGTGGGAAATGCTTCTTGGTGCCATCTCTCTTCCACCCTGCCTTCCCTGCACCTTCTCTATGAGGTGTCTGTTGTCTCTGTACTTGCCTCCAGCTGGCCTTTCAGACCCCATCCCTCCTGCCTCCTGCCCATCCCCACCCCTGTCAGCACCTCACATACTCTGTGCCCAACAGCATTGGGGATTCCCACTGTGCTGAAGGAAGTCCTCATGTGGTCCAGAGAGGGAGCTGGCCCCTGCTCCCATTTCCAGTCCCATTTTCTGGCACAGCCTCCGTGTCCCCAGGCTCCAGCTGCTTCTGGGGTACCAAGGTCTGCATTTCTTCCTCTTCCCCCAGCAGACAGAAGACCTTGCTGGACAGGTGTCCACTTCAATAGTAACTTCCATCCTATCCACCTGTATGGCTGCCAGCCTCCTGAATGGTCCAGAAGAACCAGACCCTTCCCTGCCCCCATTAAAAAAGACAAAATATGGCCAGGCTTGTTGGCTCATGCCTGGCATCCCAGCACTTTGGGAGGAGTACAGACCAGCCTGACAAACATGGTGAAACCCTGTGTCTACTAAAAATACAAAAATTAGCCAGGCATGGTGACTCATGTTTGTAAATGCTTGTAATCCCAGCTACTTGGGAGGCTGAAGCAGGAGGATCACTTGAACTCAGGAGGCAGAGGTTGCAGTGAGCCGAGATCATGCCACTGTGTTCCAGCCTGAGCGACAGAGCGAGACGCCGTCTAAATATATATATATATATATATATGTGTGTATATATATATATATACACACATATATATATATATGCATAATAGTCTCTGTGTAACAGTAAGTGGATGCAGTAACTGGTGTGAGGGCAACTTGGAGAGTGTGCTTCGAGGCACAGAGATGCTCAGGGCTGCCTGGACTGCCTCCATGATGGTGGCCTGCTCTGTATTAGGTGAGTGTTCAGGGCATGAGGGCCAGGAAAGGTGAAGGGCTGAGGCTGTCTAAAGACCCTCCTGTGGGTGTGGCAGAGCCTGTGATCTGAGACAGGGCTCCAGCTGCAGGGCAGCCCACAGCTTCACAGTGGCCCAGGGAAGCAGGGCAGGCAGGCTATGAGGCCTAGTAGGCATCTGGGCCAGACTTTGACACTGAGGCCATGGAACGGGTGGGGCTCTGAGAACGGACCAAAGTGATCATGGGCTGAAGGCTATGTCCACAGACCCAAGGCGGGATAGGCTGTGCTGGGCAGTGATGTCAGCCAGGCTCCCCAGCGGGACTGGGGGTGTCAGGGGCAGCTCTCTCCCAGGTGGCAGACACTGGTTTCTCCTCCTGCTCTCACAACCAGCCTGTTACCAGGTGTTGTCTGACCTGTGGTGAGGCCTCCCTGGTGACTGCCTGGCCCTGTGGTCAAGGATGGGGGAAGGCAGCTCTGCCTGCAGCTCCACCCCATTTATAAAGCACTGTGGTGCCTTCTGCTGGGGCATGTGCTGAGTGGTGCCTCGCAGGCACTGCCCTCAGGAAGTTCACAGGCTTGTGTGGAAGCTGGTGGGAATGGGCCAAGAAGAGAGGTGTCAGGAGCCAGGTATTGGGCAGGTCCCAGGTCTCTGAGACTCAGTTTCTTCATCTGTAGGAGGGTGGTGACCCTGCCCTGCTCAGCTTACCAGGTACAGATGTAAGTTTTCAGTGCAGAGGAAAAGCAGAGAACTTCCCCTCAGATGGCCATACCCCCTTGTCGCTGTACCCAACTCTCCGGTCCTACTTTGTAGCTCTCAGGTGTCACATGTGGATCCTGCCCTACCATCCCCCTTCCCTGTCTAGAAACGAGGCCTGCTGAGCTTGGAGCCATCCCACTCCCTGCTCTCAAGCCATCTGCTCCTGGGTTAGCCTGTGGCTGGCCTGGCCTGATTCTACAGCAATGTGGGTGTTTCTCCACTGTTAGGGCAGCGGTTGTCCATTCTGGGGCCTGCGTCAGCTCTCAGCTGTGGCTGTTGTGCCTGTGCTTCCCCAGGTCCTGGTGGTCACTCCAACCCTGCCCTCAGATATCCCAAGAGCAGGCTGACTGCCTTCCCCATTCCCACCTTTCCAGTAACTGCTGCAAGAACGGACAGACACTGCTGCAGAGAACTTGCCACGGTGTTTCATGCTGCGGCTGGTGGTTCCAGGCTGCACGCTCCATTCTAGGAAAGGGTGAGGCTTCCTGATCATCATTCTTAACAGGGGACTGTCCTATGGGTACCTGGATACGCTGCCAGGAGTGGGGCAGAGTGGGGTTAGAGTAGTGCCTGCTGCCCATTGGGGGTGTGCGGTTTCCTTAAGGGCATGCATGCTGTAGTCTGTGTGCGTGTCTGGTTTTTTCCTCCTCCTTATCAGTAATCAGTCTTGTATAACCAGGCTGGCCCTGCTTCCTGCCTAGGGGCTATCGGTGTACCATCTGGAGTTGCAAATGGGGTGATAGGGCGTCAGCAGCCTTCCCACACCCAAGCACTTCCTGACACCCAGCCCCTCATCTCTAGCCAATCTCTGGCTCCCCTAGGGATCCTGGGGCTCAGGCCTCACACTTCAGCATCAGGGGGCTTTGCCCTTCTGGTGTGGCTCTTCTTTGCAGGTGCCTTGGAACAGGGGTGCAACAGAGTTCAGAAAGTGCCATCTGTTGCACGGATACCCTGCTGCCACCCTCATCCACCTTTCTGGGGCAGAACACTTGGATGGGTCTTTATTTAAGAGGACAAAAGGGAGAGAGAATGCATAGAGGCTGGGTCTGGTGGCTCACGCCTGTAATCCCGACACTTTGGGAGGCCTAGGCAGGTGGATCCCTTGAGGTCAGGAGGTCAAGACTAGCCTGGCCAACATGGTGAAACCCCCATCTCTACTAAAAATACAAAAAAAAAAAATTAGCTGGGCATGGCGGGAGATGCCTGTAATCCCAGCTACTCGGGAGGCTGAGGCAGGATAATCACTTGAACCCAGGAGGCGGAGGTTGCAGTGAGCCAAGATTGCACTACTGCACTCCAGCCTTGGCAACAGAGGGAGACTCTGTCTCAAAAAAAAAAAAAAATTTGCTTAGAATTTGTCTGTGTGACCCTGGGCAAGTCATTTCCCCTCCTTGGGACTCAGTTCCTTGCCTGTGAACGGGGACAGTGCTTCTCCCTTACAGAGCTGTTGTGAGAATTAAAGTAGAAAATGTACCTGTGGTGGTTGTTGGTAGTGACCAGTTCCCCCAACCCTGACTCCCCTGAAGGATGGGGCCTGGGCCCGGGAATGGGGGATGGGCTGGCAGAGGATGACTGTCCCAGAGAGGAGTCTTCTCAGCGGATGTGGAGACCTAGCTGAGTCAGAGGCCAGGATCTAAGTTTGAGGGTGTTCCTTACACCCTGCAGCCATGAGTCTTTGGCTGAGTCAAATGGCCTTTCTGAGCTCAGTTCCTTATCAGTAAAGCCTGGACAGTGGTCCAGGATGCTGGACACTGTGTGAGTGTTAGGACACAGGACACTGTGTGAGTGCAGGTGGGGACCCATGGAGCACTCTGCTGGGGAGCAATTCATGGGGAGCACTCCTCCAGAGAGGGATGATTTGCACAGGGCCCTCAGCCCAGTCCCTTGCAGGCTGGACCTTGGAGAGTGAGGCCCTGAGGCGAGACATGGGCACCTGGCTCCTGGCCTGCACCTGCATCTGCACCTGCACCTGTGTCTGCTTGGGAGTCTCTGTCACAGGGGAAGGACAAGGTGAGGGCTGGGCACTAATGTCTGTATGAGGTGGGTGGAGAACTAGGGCATGTTTGGGGGACTGGGTTGTCCGATGTCGAGCCTCTAGGGAAAGGTTTGGCCCAAACTGTGCTGGGGCATGTCCTCTAGGGGTCAGCCTGGACCTCAGTCTCTAGTCTCCCTACTTTTACCTCCCTACCTTCATTCCCTGGACCGACCGTAGTCTCCCTTCCTTCACTCTCTTGACGCCTCTCCAGATCTGACTTGCCCGTGTACCACGGGTCAGAGCCCATCACTTCCCAGGCCTCCCAGTGCTTCCCTGGACAGATTCTGGGATCATTTACTGGTGACTGCCCTGCTAGGGTGTCAGCTGTCAGATCCTCCCCAACCCCCCAGCTCAGCTCTGGCCTGAAGTACTTACCGTGGGCTCCTGATGGTCACTGTCTCCAGGGCCAAGGTCTAGAACCTTCACCTGCCTCACCAACAACATTCTCAGGATCGATTGCCACTGGTCTGCCCCAGAGCTGGGACAGGGCTCCAGCCCCTGGCTCCTCTTCACCAGGTGAGCGTGGAGGGCCATGCCCACCTGGACAGGGATGAGGGTGAGGTCCCCAGGATTGAAGCAGCTATGCCAGGACAGTGTAGCAGCCCCGTGGTGCTGACAAATGCCCTTTCCAGCAACCAGGCTCCTGGCGGCACACATAAGTGCATCTTGCGGGGCAGTGAGTGCACCGTCGTGCTGCCACCTGAGGCAGTGCTCGTGCCATCTGACAATTTCACCATCACTTTCCACCACTGCATGTCTGGGAGGGAGCAGGTCAGCCTGGTGGACCCGGAGTACCTGCCCCGGAGACACGGTGAGCAGCGGCTATAGGTCTGGGGCAGGGCCGCTAGGCAAGAACATCCTGGCTGCTTGGGGGTTTGGAGCAGGGCCTTGCAGCCTGTGAGTGGCCCAGTGAGTGTTCTCAGTCCCAGCTGAGTGAGATCCAGGGCTGGGGGCAGGCTTGGCCCCTGGGAGGGGAGGGCCCATATGGTTACTGCAGGGGCAGGGTTTTGGCAGGAAATAAAGATGCAGGGCTGCTAGTTGGGGCAGGGGCTGGCACTTGAGTCATGTGAAATGCACTTCAGTCATACCAGGAAGGACTCCAGTAAGATGCTGGGAAAAGCTTCCAGCAGCAGACTGTGAAGGAAAGGGAAAGCAAGATTTAGAAACCACCTAGTCTAGCTGCAGAGGCCAGAGGAAGTCATTGCTGTCCTGTCCCGCCTGGGGCTTTTCTGGACCAGTCTCCCAGTGAGGTGCCTGGTCTGAGAGGGCCTTGACCATTCCCCTTGGGAGTCTTTCAGACCCCAGTCTTGTGTGTTCTGACTGACACACCCAGACCCATGGGGCTTCAGCCTCACATGGATTCACTCTGTTCCAGTTAAGCTGGACCCGCCCTCTGACTTGCAGAGCAACATCAGTTCTGGCCACTGCATCCTGACCTGGAGCATCAGTCCTGCCTTGGAGCCAATGACCACACTTCTCAGCTATGAGCTGGCCTTCAAGAAGCAGGAAGAGGCCTGGGAGGTAACACTTTGGCTGGCTTTCCCTGGGGGCCTCTCTCCTGGGAACAACAGTCCAGGGCAGACTCCCCACTCTACATAGCGAGATGTCAACTTGTAGTGATGAGAAGGGAGGAACTAGAGCGGGGTGTGTGTGCACACACACATGCTGGCATGCAGATGTGTATGCTTCATGTGTGTGTATGGGAGTACGGTGAGTGCACCTGTGTCTCTGTGAGTGTGTGCACATAAGTGTGGTGAGTGTGCATGTATGTGTTTATGTGTGCACACATGTAAGTGTGCACACTCATGTTTGTGTGCCCATGTTTGTGTGTTTATATGTAAGTGTACATGTGAGTGTGCCTGTGCCTTGCGTTTGTGTGAGTGTGCACATGGGCATGCCTATGTGTATGAGTGTGTATGTGAGTGTGGTGAGTTGCTTCTGTGCACACACTTTTGTTTATGAGTGTGCATGCAAGTGTGATGAGTGTGAAAGTGTTCCTGTAGACATGTTTGCCTGTGTGTGCATATGTGTATTTGTGGGCAAACGCAGCTGTGTCTGTGTGTGAGTGTGCCTTCTGTGTGTGTGTGTGCACGTGAATGTGGTGAGTGTGTCTGTGTGTTAACACAGGTGTGTTCAAGAGTGTGTTATATGAGCATATAATGCATGTGTGTATTCTCGAGGGCTGAGGGACCCAGCCCCACCTTCACCACCTGCTAACTGTCCCCACCCCCACAGCAGGCCCAGCACAGGGATCACATTGTCGGGGTGACCTGGCTTATAATTGAAGCCTTTGAGCTGGACCCTGGCTTTATCCATGAGGCCAGGCTGCGTGTCCAGATGGCCACACTGGAGGATGATGTGGTAGAGGAGGAGCGTTATACAGGCCAGTGGAGTGAGTGGAGCCAGCCTGTGTGCTTCCAGGCTCCCCAGAGACAAGGTGGGCACTGCTGTGGCTGCTGCACTTCCAGAGTCTGGGCTGGGCGTCTTCTCCCCTGTTCACCTGAGCCCTGCACCCTTTCACCCTCCGGGAAGCCCCTCCCCGAGGCAGCCATGCCTCAGTTGATCCCCTTCCTCTGAAGGTCTGAGGTCTATAGGGAGGACACAAACACCTGCCAACTCTGGGGTTTCCTGGGAACCCACAGTCAGTGGCTCCTGTTAGGAGTGAGGGTGGCAGGGCTGCACACCAGGGCTGGTGCTCCTGCCTGGAGGCTGGACATGACCTCAGTGTCCTTGAGGGCTGGACTGACCCTTGCACAATGCAGTGCTGAGACAGCCCACGGAACTTATGACCCACCGTGTGGCAGATGGGAAGAGTGAGGCCCAGGAGCATGGCTCACACAAGGTCCTTCAGCAGGTGACACAAACCTTCAAGGCCCATCACAAACCTTCCACTTTGGCCCAGGGCACTAAAAGGGCGCACCTTTGCCATGTAGGTTTGTGGGGAGCCTCCTGGCACTGACGCTGCTCACAGCCCTGGGCCTTTCCTGTCCACAGGCCCTCTGATCCCACCCCGGGGGTGGCCAGACAACACCCTTGTTGCTGTGTCCATCTTTCTGCTGCTGACTGGCCTGACCTACCTCCTGTTCAAGCTGTCGCCCAGGTAGGTAGCTGATGTGTGTGTGTGTGTGTGTACATGTGTGAGCGGGTAAGAGTGTACATGTTAGTGTATGTGTGCAGATGTGTGACTGTGTGCATGTGTGAGTGTGTGGTGGGTGGGCCGTCAAGGGCCACCCTTGTCTGGTTCCTCCCCTCCCCTCTCCACTGCCTGGTCCTGGATGGGGTGGGCTTTTCCAGTCTCCACTCTGGGCCAGTAGAGAGTTGTCAAGTTGCCAGGGGAGAGAAGGGAAGGGGGATCTGAGGCAGAGGCTGAAGATAAGGGCAGCTTGGTCCTGACCAGACCCAGAGTCACCGAGATCAAGAGCCCGGGGTCCTAGTCTCCTGCCTCTGGAGGAGCTTGGTTTGTTCTTTTGTTCACACGTTATATGAAAGGTCAGCTGGGGCATCTGGTGTGTTCAGGACCCTCTTCTCACCCTGGCAGATGCCTTAGAGAACAAGATGGACAAGGGCCCTCCTTAAATAAACCATCACGCCTCATGCACCACATGTCAGGTTACAAGAGCGAGTGCAGGGGCCATGTCAGGCCGAGGATGTGAGGAAGAGGGTGTGGGGAGAGGGGTGTTGGGTGGGGCTAAGCGGGAGGATGCTTGGCTTCTCCTTGGAGCAAAGGAAAGTGTGAAACTGTGTAACACGACCTAGTTTATGTTTTGAGGAATGGATTGCTGGGAAAAGGGGACATGGGGGACCTGCTGGGGGCCAGTGGGGTGCCCACAGGGAGATGATTTTGCATGAGCCAGTGAAAGAAGTGGAGATAGAGCAAGGTAGAGGGAATTGCAGGGTCTTAGGGGGAGAAATGGAGGGGACATATGGGTGGATGAGATATGAGTGCTGACCCCTGAGGTGGGGAAATGGGGGACAGCCTTGCGGGGAGGTTGGTGAAGTCTATTTGCACCTGTTGGGTTGGAGCCCCAGGTGACATCCTTGTGGGAGGGTCAGTGGATCCTTGGCAGCAAGTCAGGTGCTCAGAGAGACACTGGGTGGGGTGGGAGCCACAGACCTTCTGCTGATGGCAAAGACGGGGTTCCTGGAGGTGCTGGCTCCCTCTGCGGGCTGAGGACCCGGCTGGTAACTCCCCGTTCTGAACCCACCATCACAGCTCACACTGTAAAGGACGCCTGCCTCAGTATAAATCAGTTCTATGCGGCCGTTAGGCAAGGAGGCCCAGTTGGGTCCTGCCCTGAGAGTGGGTTGGGATGTGATGAGATGGGAGAGAGGCAGTGGCAGGGACGAGGTGGGCGGACCCCCTGCTGATGGAAGGAAGCTCAGCCTCTGCAGTGACCTCAGGCCACCTGGGTCGCCATAGGCCTCTGACTGGCCTCTCCTGGCCTCAGGATGAAGAGAACCTTCTACCAGAACGTGCCCTCTCCAGCGGTGTTCTTCCAGCCCCTCTACGGTGTGCACAATGGGAACTTCCAGGTGTGTGCAGAGACCACGGCAGGACGTGGGTGGCAGGGGTTGCCCAGAGCTCTGGCCTGCCCAAGATGTTGGCTTTCATGAGAGTTGGTGGCCAGTATGGGAGGCTTGTCAGTGCTTGGAGCCTTTTTTGTATATTCAGTGAATTTCAATTTATATGCGTGTCTCAAATGGGGAAAAATTAGCTTTATTTTCCATTGCTGATTTCTTTTTGTTCTCAGGTCTCCAGTTCCATTGTTGATTGAAAAAAATGTAAATTTCTCATTACTTATCTCTGTCCCCTCTGGTTTGCAGCTGTCTGCACCCACCATGTGCCTCACCTCCTCCTTCTGCGAAGGTGTCTGTCCTGTGGCCATGGGGAAGGGTCTGTGGTGTGTGCGCTGCCTTTGGGGCTCTCATTGCCTCTGGGCTCCTGCTCTGCCTGGTCCCCTGGTCTCCCCGGATCACATGATGGCACCACAGCTGAGTGGGCTCTGCACTTCCCCCCCTTCCGCCCATGTTGGGCTCCTACAGCCCAGGCACCAGTGAACAACTTGGGGGTTGCATCAGCCCCTCCCCTCCCTGCTGGGCCGTCGGTTCATGCCCCCTGGGTGGGAGGAGGGGGAGAGGGAGAGCTCCAGTGAGTGGTCTCTGGTTTTTCCCCTCAGACTCCTCACTTTGGGCAAAGGACAAGAGGCAGTGAGGGCCCCTCCCTGGGGTCTGGGCCAAGCTGACCACTCTTCTCCAGAATCTTCCCTCCCTGTGCCCTAGGGCATCCCTGGGCCCTGTGCAGCAAGGATGTCCCCTTCACACTGCGGCTCCAGCTTACTATGCAGAAAAATCCTTTTCTCTCTCAATGAGGAGCCTAGTTTTCAAGATTTTTGTCCAAAAATATAATTTGAACCATGAACCGGGCATCTGGCTCTTGGCAGAGTCTCCCTCTTTCCCCAAGGTGGTAGATGTGACTGTCAAGAGCCTGGGCAGCTGACGACAAGGCTGAGCAGGTCAGATTGTGACTGTCCCCTGGACTGGCATCCTGTTGCGGGCACCAGCGCTTCCCTAGAGAACTAGGACACCTGCCAGGGGTTATTTAGACCCGCGGGTGGGGATCTGGTGCCATAGGTTGGTCTCCAGGGAGCAGTGCAGTGATGGAGGGTGTTGTGTGTGTGGTGCATGGGATGGAGGCTCCTGGTCCCACCAAGGGAACAGCTTCCTTTTGGAGGTGGGGGCCTCCTGTGGCCCCACAGAAGGATCCAGGTCTGCTGGCTGTATCCCAGCACTTTGAAAGTCACCAGTCCTGACAGCGACTCATGTGTGTGTGTGTGTGTGTGTGTGTGTGTGTGTGTGTGTGTGTGTGGTGGGAGTGCCCAGTCTCTGTAGCCGCTGAAAGGCTCTGAGGCACATGCTGTCAGGAGTTGGCTCTGTCCTGGGCAGATAGCACCATCTGTACCTTGGTTCAAACTGCTGTGAGCACCAGACCCTGGTGCACGGGCCTGAAGGGACTCAGGGTCCCATGTTGAGGTTGGGACAGAATGTTCAAGACACAGGTGATGCTTGGCCTCTGGGTATGGACCTCAGGAGGGCTTTCTGGAGGAGGAGGGAGAGTAGGCTTGCCTGAAAGGAGGCAGCTGCTCCCGTGATGAGTTCTAAACATGCTGCCTGAGCCTTTCCCTTCTCCCGTGCTCTGTTCCAGACTTGGATGGGGGCCCACAGGGCCGGTGTGCTGTTGAGCCAGGACTGCGCTGGCACCCCACGAGGAGCCTTGGAGCCCTGCGTCCAGGAGGCCACTGCACTGCTCACTTGTGGCCCAGCACATCCTTGGAAATCTGTGGCCCTGGAGGAGGAACAGGAGGGCCCTGGGACCAGGCTCCCGGGGAACCTGAGCTCAGAGGATGTGCTGCCAGCAGGGTGTACGGAGTGGAGGGTACAGACGCTTGCCTATCTGCCACAGGAGGACTGGGCCCCCACGTCCCCCACTAGGCCGGCTCCCCCAGACTCAGAGGGCAGCAGCAGCAGCAGCAGCAACTACTGTGCCTTGGGCTGCTATGGGGGATGGCACCTCTCAGCCCTCCCAGGAAACACACAGAGCCCTGGGCCCATCCCAGCCCTGGCCTGTGGCCTTTCTTGTGACCATCAGGGCCTGGAGACCCAGCAAGGAGTTGCCTGGGTGCTGGCTGGTCACTGCCAGAGGCCTGGGCTGCATGAGGACCTCCAGGGCATGTTGCTCCCTTCTGTCCTCAGCAAGGCTCGGTCCTGGACATTCTAGGTCCCTGACTCGCCAGATGCATCATGTCCATTTTGGGAAAATGGACTGAAGTTTCTGGAGCCCTTGTCTGAGACTGAACCTCCTGAGAAGGTGCC
This sequence comes from Gorilla gorilla gorilla, assembly GCF_029281585.2. Classification (NCBI taxonomy): domain Eukaryota; kingdom Metazoa; phylum Chordata; class Mammalia; order Primates; family Hominidae; genus Gorilla; species Gorilla gorilla. Next base: position 167,604,130 of record NC_073247.2, read on the forward strand.
CCTAGCAGCGGTCAGAGGTCCTGTCTGGATGGAGGCTGGAGGCTCCCCCTCAACCCCTCTGCTCAGTGCCTGTGGGGAGGAACCTCTACCCTCAGCATCCTGGCCACAAGTTCTTCCTTCCGTTGTCCCTTTTCTTTATCCCTGACCTCTCTGAGAAGTGGGGTGTGGTCTCTCAGCTGTTCTGACCTCATACCCTTAAAGGGCCAGCCTGGGCCCAGTGGACACAGGTAAGGCACCATGACCACCTGGTGTGACCTCTGTGCCTTACTGAGGCACCTTTCTAGAGATTAAAAGGGGCTTGATGGCTGTTCCAAAGTGTTGATGGCTGGGAGAAGGGGCCAGAGGAGGAGTGAGGGGTGGGGTTTGTCCAGCCCTGGGCTTTCCGGGCTCTAGAGATAGCACGGTGGAGGCTCAATGACAGTTCTGGGGACAGCAAGTTGGAGGTTCAGGGTCAGCTTCAGGACAGCAGGATGGAGGCTCAGGGACAATTCCTGGGAGGCCAGCGCCCTCGTTCCTCCTTGTCCTCATCCTCCCACTTGCTCCAGGAAACTGAGAGCTGAGCCTGGAGCTTCCAGACAGTCAGGGCTGGAGGTGACCATCCAGCAGTGATGGTGACCTGTGAAGGGTCCTGCTTCTGTCCTCAGCCTCTCATGGGGTGGGCTTGGGGAGGAGCTGTGGTCTGGAGAGAGCGGCAGTTGGAGCAGAACATGCCTGCATTTTTTTCCTAAGGCTGCCGTAACAAAGTGCCACAAAATGGTTAGCTTAGAACCACAGAGATTTGTTGTCTCACAATTCTGAACTCCAGAAGTTGGAAATAAAGATGTTGGCAGTGTTCCCAACCACATGTTCTTGGGCTCCCATGAAACAGAAGTTGATATGAGGCCAAGGAAGCTTCCCAGACAAGACTTTATTAAGTCTTATGCCCCGAAAGTTTGGGCAGAAGAGAGACAGTGCAGGAGGAAGAATTCTTGGCTGACTCCCCAAGGGGAATGCATTGTGGTGTCTTAAGGAGGGTGACATACATAATTTATGAGCTACATGAGTGTCATTGCACGTATGGGGTGGAGTGAAGGGTGCTCAGATGCATGCTAACACATACATTGCATGATCAGAAAATGGCAGATAAGCCCCTCCCTGGGTGAGGACTTTAGTATTATCATAAGACCAGGGTCATTCTCCTGGCCTTGTGCACAAGCAGGTGATACAGTCAACTCCCGTCAGTAAGACTTATGGCGGGATGCTGCTTATCTTAGTTTATTTCAGACAGTTGGCAAGGTCTGGCCAGCGAGTATGGCACCTGGAGGGTGGTGCTGCAAGGTCTGGTGGTCAGCGGGCACGTATGGAACAACACGTTAGTGGGGGTGGGCCGAGTCCCATTTCTACTCTCTCAGCAGGGCCATGCTCCCTCTGAAGGCACTAGGGAAGGATTAGTTTCAGGCCTCTCTTCAGCTTCTGTTAGTTTCTTGGCTTGTGACACCAAAGCTGTAATCTTTTTTTTGTTTTGTTTTTGAGACGGAGTTTTGCTCTTGTCGCCCAGGCTGGAGTGCAATGGCACAATCTCGGCTCACTGCAACCTCCTCCTCCCAGGTTCAAGCGATTCTTCTGCCTCAGCCTTTGGAGTAGCTGTGATTACAGGCACCTGCTACCACGCCTGGCTACTTTTTGTATTTTTAGTAGAGACGGTGTTTCGCTATGTTGGCCAGGCTGGTCTCAAACTCCTGATATCAAGTGATCCGTCTGTCTCTGCCTCCCAAAGTGTTGGGATTACAGGCATGAGCCACCGTACCTGGCCAAAGTTCCAGTCTTTACAGGGATTTTTCCTTGTGTGCATTTCTGTGTCCAAATTTCCCCTTTTTAAAATCACAATAATAGTGAATTAAGGCTGGCCCTAACGATTTAATCTTAACTTGATCATCTGCAAAGACAATATTTCCATATAAGGTCACATTCACAGCTACTGGGGTTAGGACTTCAACCTAGAGGGCCTGACTGCTGGCCCCACACATCATGGCCCCTCCCAGCATGCCCCATCCCCTTCCTGGGTGCCCCAGGCAGATCACAGGAGGGCCTGACTGCTGGGCTTTGGGCTGACATTGGGATCATCTGCCTAGTTAGGGCTGTGACCAGACTGAGATAGGAGGTGGGACCTGACCCTAACCCTAACCCTAACCCTAACCCTAACCCTAACCCTAGGGTTAGGGTTAAATAAATGTTGCTCTCTAAAACCACCGACTCGCCCTTGAATTTTTTCTTGGGTGAAGCCAAAAGCCCTCCTGTGCTAAACCCCAATTTCTGGGCTCACCTTTCCTGCATCAAGAGTGTTTTGGGTCTGGGAGCGCTGAAGTTTTGAAGGCAGGATGAAATGGAGACTGTTAGCTCCCTGGGCCCTGAGCTACAGGGAGCAACTCTCCTGGGTGCTCTCATGCTTCCTGCAACCTGAGCAGAAAGAAGTACCTGCAGCCTGATGCCCCCAAAGGCAAAAGTCCCTTCTGGCTCAGATAGGCATCCCTCCCACCCTGCATGCCTGCAGAGCTTCTGGGGTTTTGTGGGGAGCCTCAGCAGAGCTGGATCCTGGTCTGTGGGGGCGAGGCAGGCCCCAGAATGTATCTTTAGCATCCAGAGAGTGGGAGGGGTGTGGACGGAAGCGAGGTACAGGCATCCTCAGCTCTAACCAAGTATAAAAATACTAGTGTGAATCCACTTCCTGGAGCTGGGCTCTGGGGAGCCCCGGGCTAGTGTATTTATAACAGGGGCTGTGTGGCTCATGAGGCGCCATGTGTGACCTGGGCTACCTCATGATCACATAAACAAACCCACAATTGGGATGCCTCTCCTGTGTGGCCTGGACACGTCTTCATTCAACTCATAAACTTTCCCTGAGTGGGCCCTGGAGAGCTGGTTCTGGGCTGGAACCTGAGTGTGAAGCCACTGGAGGCTGTGTAATTTGTAGGTGAGTCACTCAGTCACCTAAGCCTGGCCCTCCCCTCTGCACAGGGCGCTAGCCATACCTAGCAGACTGCTGTGAGTTCACCTGAGCAAGACACCTGCACACAGTGGTGCTCAGAAAAAGCTAATAATTCCTTATTGGAATGAGACAGGCCAGGCGTGGTGGCTCATGCCTGTAATCCCAGCACTTTGAGAGGCTGAGGCAAGCAGACTGCTTGAGCCCAGAAGTTTGAGACCAGTCTGGGCAACATGGCAAAACCCTATCTCTATGAAAAAAAACCAAAAATAATTAGCTGGGCATGGTGGTTCAGGCCTGTAATCCCAGCTACTCGGGAGGCTGAAGTAGGAGAATCACTTGAATCCGGGAGGCAGAGGTTGCAGTGAGCCGAGATCACGCCACTGCACTCCAGCCTGGGCAACAAAGTGAGACTCCATGTCAAAAAAAGAAAAGAGGCCAGGAGCAGTGGTGCATGTCTGTAATCCCAGCACTTTGGGAGGCTGAGGTGGGTGGATCACGAGGTCAGGAGTTCAATACAAGCCTGGCCAAGATGGTGAAACCCCATCTCTACTAAAAACACACACACACACACAAAATTAGCCAGGCATGGTGGTAAGTGCCTATAATCCCAGCTACTTAGGAGGCTGAGGCAGAGAATTGCTCAAACCCAGGAGGTGGAGGTTGCGGTGAGCCGAGATTGCGCCACTGCACTCCAGCCTGGGAGACAGAGCGAGACTCCGTTTCAAAAAAAAAAAAAAAAAAGGAAAAGAAAAAAAGACCCCAGGACCATACATATTTACAGCTCAGTATTAACTAACCTTAATGAAATATGATTTTATTTAAAATGGTCAAGGTAAAGGAAAAAAAAAGAGTAGTGACTTTCTTCAAGTAATTTTATGGTATAATATCAAAGCTTGATACGCAGACGTCATTTTATGTACCATTACAAATACACTGCCAATTAAACAGACTTTCTCAACAAAAGACTGTTGTTGACGAGGTCACTTCCATTAGACACACAAAATGGTTTGTTTTTGTTTTCATTTGTTTTTTGAGACAAGGTCTCGCTCTGTCGCCCAGGCTAAATGCAGTGGCCTGAGAATGATAATGTGCCTGCTTTTCCATTTCCTGTGTTGTTTCCACTGCGTTAACAAAACAGCCTTAATACACAAAGCACTGGCCGGGCGCAGTGGCTCATGCCTGTAATTCCAGCACTGTGGGAGGCCGAGGTGGGCGGATCACCTGAGGTCAGGAGTTCGAGACCAGCCTGATCAACATGGAGAAACCCCGTCTCTACTAAAACTACAAAATTAGCCGGGCGTGATGGCGCATGACTGTAATCCCAGCTACTCGGGAGGCCGAGGCAGGAGAATCGCTTGAACCCGGGAGGCAGAGGTTGCAGTGAGCCGAGATCGCGACCTCGCACTCCAGCCTGGGGAGCAAGAGCGAAACTCCTTCTCAAAAGAAAACAAAACAAAACAAACACCGAGCACTAATCCAGGGGCGCCTGTTTCATTGGCCTTAGACTGTGGTGCCTGCTGGTCCCCGACCTCACAAGGGCGTCTCCGTGTTCCTCCTCCTCTCCCGGTACCAGGGTCAGCCCCAGGTGTCCCGGAGATGCAGCCCCAGGTGTCCCAGAGATGTCCTCATCGCGGACGTGTCCCCAGGTGTCCCCAGGTGTCTTGAAGCCGTGGCCCCTCCTGGGTGGGTCCTGAGGAGAGAAAACTCCGTCCTCACAGTCCTCACGCCCAGGGATGCCGCTGTACGGTTCAGATGCAGTTCTACCATGGCGTTCCGGGTTTGGCCGGGCCCCCTAATGGCAGCCGTGGAGAATCCCTGAAAATTAGCGTTTGGATTTTTCCATGCCGTGATTTTGGAAATTTCAACTGAAATGGAGCCCACCATCCCGTGCCCTGACCGAAACCCATGGAGACAGCAAGCAAAGAAGATGGCCAGTTCACGCCTGTAATCCCAGCACTTTAGGAGGCCGAGGCAGGAGGATCATTTGAGCTCAATGAGTTCGAGACCAACCTGGCCAACATGGTGAAACCCCCATCTCTACTAAAAATACAAAAAAAAAAAAAAAAAAATTAGCTGGGCGCCGTGGCGCACGCCTGTAGTCCCAGCTACTTGGGAGGCTGAAGGAGGAGAATCGCTTGAGCCCAGGAAGCGGAGGTTGCAGTGAGCAGAGATTGCACACCTGCACTCCAACCTAGTCGACAGAGTGAGGCTTCCTCTCAAAAAGAAAGAGGGCAGGGCATGGTGGCTCACACCTGTAATCCCAGCACTTTGGGAGGCCGAGGCGGGCAGATCACGAGGTCAGGAGATTGAGATCATCCTGGTCAACGTGGTGAAACCCCGTCTCTACAAAACAAATAAAAATTAGCTGGACGTGGTGGCGTGCTCCTGTAGTGCCAGCTTTGGGAGGCTGAGGTAGGAGAATCGCTTGAACCAGGGAGGCAGAGGTTGCAGTCAGCGGAGATCGTGCCACTGCCCTCCAGCCTGGGTGACAGAGCGAGACGCCTCTCAAAAAAAAACCAAAAAGCCAAAAACAAAATCAAAAACAAACATCCAGCACTGATCCTGGGGGCCTGTTTCCTCGGCCTCAGGCTGATCTCCCAACAGTGTCTCCGCGTTCTTCCTCCTCTCCCGGTACCAGGGTCTCTTCCCAGAAAGAAACTCACATCCGTAACCTGCATCTTGGCCTGCGCTGGGGGTGACCCGCCCAAGCCTCCATGAAGGGAATCTCCTACAAAGTGAGGTCCTGCTACAAACTGCATGACGGGAAATGCAGCCGCGCTCGCTCAGCCGCACTCACAGCGGGGGCGGGAAGCCTTTTCCTCACCTTGGCCTCGGCCCCAGGTGTCCCGGAGATGCAGCAGCGTCTCCCAGTCCTCACCGCGGATGCCGCCCCAGGTGTCCCCAGGTGTCCCCAGGTGTCTCGAAGCCGCGGCCTCTCCCATGCGGGTCCTGGGGAGAGGAAGCTCAGTCCTCATAGTGGCTGCAAAGTGACTGCGGCTGTGTGGATGAGACACGGTGCGTGCGCGGTGCCCCGAGTTGCCAGGGGCCGTGCGCCCCCTTGCGGCAGCCATGGGGAGTCTCTGAAAATCAGCATCTAGATTTTTCCAGGCTGTGGATTTTGGAAATTACGACTGAAATGGAGCCCACCATCCCATGCCTTGATCGGAACTCATGGAGCAAGCAAGCAAAGAAGATGGCCAGTTCATGCCTGTAATCCCAGCATTTTGGGAGTCTGAGGCGGGCAGATCACTTGCGGTCCAGAGTTTGAGACCAGCCTGGCTAACATGGTGAAACCTCGTGTATACAAAAAATACAAAAATTAGCTGGGCATGGTGGCACGTGCCTGTAATCCCAGCTACTCAGGAGGCTGAGGCAGGAGGATTGCTTGAACCCAGGAGGCGCAGGTTACGGTCAGGGTCAGGGTCAGGGTCAGGGTTAGGGTTCAGGGTTAGGGGTCAGGGTCAGGGTCAGGGTCAGGGGTCAGGGTCAGGGTCAGGGGTCAGGGTCAGGGTCGGGTCGGGTCAGGGTCAGGGTCAGGATCAGGGTGCGGGTTAGGGTCAGGGTGCGGGTTAGGGTCAGGGTGAGGGTCAGGGTGAGGGTGAGGGTGAGGGTCAGGGTGAGGGTGAGGGTCAGGGTGAGGGTGAGGGTCAGGGTGAGAGGGTGAGGGTCAGGGTGAGAGGGTGAGGGTGAGGGTGAGGGTGAGGGTCAGGGTGAGGGTCAGGGTCAGGGTGAGGGTCAGGGTCAAGGTCAGGGTCAGGGTCAGGGTCCGGGTCCGGGTCCGGGTCAGGGTCTGGGTCCGGGTCCGGGTCCGGGTCCGGGTCCGGGTTAGGGGTTAGGGTTAGGGTTAGGGTTAGGGGTTAGGGGTTAGGGGTTAGGGTTAGGGTTAGGGTTAGGGGTTAGGGGTTAGGGTTAGGGTTAGGGTTAGGGTTTGGTGTTAGCGTTCGGGGTTAGGGGTTAGGGTTAGTGTAGGGGTTGGGAGGTAGGGGTTAGGGTTATGGTTTTGGGTTAGGTTTAGGGTTAGGGAAGGGTTAGGGTTAGGGTTAAGGTTAGGGTTAAGGCGTTAGGGTTAGGGTTAGATTACAATTTCCAACCTGTTTTATTTTGTTTTCTTTCTGAGACAGGGTCTCCCTCTGTTGTCCAAGGCTGGAATGTAGTAGTGCTATCGCAGCTGACTGCAGCCTCAACCTTCCAGGCTGAAGCGATCCTCCCACCTCAAACTCCCACGTGGGTGAGACTACAGGTGCTTGACACTATGCCCAACTAATATTTGGAATTTTCGTATACGTGGATTCCAGAGGGGTGACAGCGAAACGTGAGTAAGCATGGATTTTGGTATATGCAGAGATGGGGGGCTAGAACTAATTCTGTATACTGAGGGACGACGACTGTATATGTTTTTACAATTACGCTGTAGGATACATACTGTTGCATAGCCTTGAAAATAATAATTTTTAATTGAGTGGAATAATAATATTGCTAAAAGTAGCAGCTGGCCAGGTGTGGTGGCTCACACTGGTAATCGCAACACTTTGGGAGGCTGAGGCAGGAGGATGGCTTGAGGCCAAGAGTTTGCGATAGGCCTTGGAAACAAAGGGGGAGTCACCATCCCTACAGAAAAATACATGAATTAGCCTAGTGTGGTGGCATGTTCCTGTAGTCCCAGCTACTTGGGAGGCTGAGGTGGGAGGATCACTTGAGCCCAGGGAGGCTGAGACTGCAGTGAGTCATGATCAGGCCTCTGCACTCCAGCCTGGGTGACAGAGTGAGACCCTGTCTCAACAAAAAAGTAGCAGCTAACATCAACTGACCTTTTATACCAGGTGCCTATTGATATCATAGTTTAATTTCTTAGAACTGTTTCTTATTTCACTTACCAACTCTGTCTTCTGTTACTCCCAGATCTTTACTGTGTTTGTGCAGATGACCTTTTGTTTAGATTGAATTGTCTCCCCAGAAGTAAGATTACTGTGAGACATGGTGAATGGACATTCTCATTACCCTTGATGTAAATTGACAGGGTTTTGGGTGCCTCCCAGCTATAATCTTAGCACTTTGGGAGGCTAAGAGAGGAGGATTGCTTGAGGCCAAGAGTTGGAGGAGGCAGTATGGCAGTATGGTGAGACCCTGTCTCCATTATTTTAAAAAATTGACAGGCTTTACCCGGGAAGGCTTATACACAATTTAAACACCCCTCATAATATAAGAAAGTGCCCATTTCATTGCACCTTTGCCAGCACAGGGTATTATAATTTAGTAAGTCATTTTTTGTTTGATTATTTTAAATAGACAAAAGACCTCATGTTACTTTACTTGTCACATTTCAACATCTTTCCTCAGCTTATTGGCTCTATTCCTTTTCTGTCTGTAAATGGTTGTTGCTGTTTTGTTCTTTGAGACAGGGTCTTGCTCTGTCACCAGGCTGGACTGTAGTGGCATAATCATGCCTCGCTGCAGCCTTGACCTCCCAGGCTCAAACTTCAGCATTCCGAGTAGCTGGGACTACAAGTGTGCACCACCACTCCCAGCTAACTTTTTTCTTCTTTTGGATGGAGACATGTTCTCACTGTGTTGTCCAGACCGGTCTCTAGCTCCTGGCCTTAAGCAATCCTCCTGCATTAGCTTCTCAAATTGCTGGAATTTCAGGCATGAGCCACCATGCCTGGCCTGGGCTAGTCCCATATTCTCTAGAGTTCTCTTTACTTTGTGCTAGCCAATCACTCATTATGCTGTTCACCTGTTATAATGAATAATTCTCCGTATTAAATTTTACCACTTTAAACTTTTGAGTGGTTTATGCTTCCTGATTGGACTCTGACTAATATGTTAGGAAGGATCCCAGGAGGTAAACCCACACAGATGGGATTTAGGCATAGGTTTGGTTTCCCAGCGGGCAGTGTTGAGCTCTCTGCCAATGGGAAATGGGATGCTGGTGATTTCCAGTAGGTGACCTCACAGTGACTCAAGCTACCTCTTACTGTTGATTGTGATGAAATGCCAGCTGAGGCACATGCCTTGGGAGCTAAGTGGTTGCTGCCCTTGACCACTGTGAAGACTGGTGTGGGAAGGGTCGCTTTGGATGCACTTGAGCAGGGGTCCCCAACCCCTGAGCCATGGAGCCGTAGGGAGCCACACAGCAGGAAGTGAGTGGTGTCGAGTGAGGGAGTGAGGGAAGCTTCGTCTGTATTTACAGCCACTCCCCTTTGCTCACATTCCCGCCTGAGCTCTACCTTCTCAGATGAGCAGCAGCATTAGATTCTCATAGGAGAACGCACCCTGTTGTGAACTGGGCATGTGCGGGATCTAAGTTGTGCTGTCCTTATGAGAATCTAATACCTATTGATCTGTCACTTTCTCCCATCATGCTCAGGTGGGACCATCCAGTTTCAGGAAAACAAGCTTAACACGCCCACTGATTCTACATTATGGTGAGTTCTATAATTATTTTATTATATATTACAGTGTAATAATGGAAATGAAGTGCCTAATAAATGTAAATGTGCTTAAATCTTTTGGCCCAGCTCGTGCCTCCCGGCAACCTCGCCAGGCCCAGAACTCTCTCCAGTCAGCCTCTACAGACCAAGCTCATGACTCACAATGGCCTATTTAGGCCCATACCCTACCTCACGGCAGTCTCCGCAGATGAGCCTACTGCCTCACAACAGCCTCCACAGGCACAGCTCCATCGTTACAATGGCCTCTTTAGACCCAGCTCCTGCCTCCCAGCCTTCTCTCCAGGCCCTGAAGTTTCTCCGTAAGTTGAGGTAGCTGGGACTGTAGGTATACATGACGATACTTGGCTAATTTTTAAATTGTTTTGTAGACATGGGGTCTCACTTTGTTGGCCAGGCTGGTGTCAAACTAATGGCCTCAAGTGACCCTTCCACCCCTGCCTCCCATCCTAGAGGTATGTGCCACCACAAGGAGCACTTGTTCAATTTTCTAAAGAGAAAATTTCTAAAGTAAGGCTGTGGGATGATGGCAGGAAGATAAAAGAAAAACAGAAGAATAAGTTAAAATGACTTATTCACACATTCTTTTGACAGCAAGAAGAACTTTTAGTATATACATTCCTTACAAACAAACAAACGGCAGATAAACAATGTTGTATAGGAACTTCAACACACACTGTACAATATTCCCACTTTGCTGACATAAGTTATGGAAATTTCATGGTTTCCTTGAGTGTCGCTACCAGTGTTTTGCTTCTCTGATGATTTTTATCAACTTCCTCATCTGTTAACTTCTCTCCAAGTTATGTCATGTCACGACATACTGCCGCTGCACGAACATGGCCAGTGTCTTCCTATTAAACATGTAGAATGCTTTCCTAATTTCTCTTTTTACTCACTGTCTTTGTGTTCTGCATTTTCCTTACTTTTATTGTCAGAAGTTCCAGAAAGTCAATTGTACTAATTTATCACGATTTGCTTTATTAATTTATACTTTGCTTATATGGAATTTTGCCCAACAGACCTCATTACAATTTCTAACCTGTTTTATTTTGTTTTTTTTTTCTGAGACAGGGCCTCCCTCTGTTGTCCAAGGCTGGAGTGTAGTAGTGCTATCACAGCTGACTGCAGCCTCAACCTTCCAGGCTGAAGCGATCCTCCCACCTCAACCTCCCGCGTGGGTGAGACTACAGGTGCTTGACACTATGCCCAACTAATATTTGGAATTTTCGTATACGTGGATTCCAGAGGGATGACAGCGAAACATGAGTAAGCATGGATTTTGGTATATGCAGAGATGGGGTCTGGAACTAGTTCTGTATACTGAGGGACGGCGACTGTATATGTTTTTACAATTACGCTGTAGGATACATACTGTTGCATAGCCTTGAAAATAATAATTTTTAATTGAGTGGAATAATAATATTGCTAAAAGTAGCAGCTGGCCAGGTGTGGTGGCTCACACTGGTAATCGCAACACTTTGGGAGGCTGAGGCAGGAGGATGGCTTGAGGCCAAGAGTTTGCGATAGGCCTTGGAAACAAAGGGGGAGTCACCATCCCTACAGAAAAATACATGAATTAGCCTAGTGTGGTGGCATGTTCCTGTAGTCCCAGCTACTTGGGAGGCTGAGGTGGGAGGATCACTTGAGCCCAGGGAGGCTGAGACTGCAGTGAGTCATGATCAGGCCTCTGCACTCCAGCCTGGGTGACAGAGTGAGACCCTGTCTCAAAACAACAAAAAAGTAGCAGCTAACATCAACTGACCTTTTATACCAGGTGCCTATTGATATCATAGTTTAATTTCTTAGAACTGTTTCTTATTTCACTTACCAACTCTGTCTTCAGTTACTCCCAGATTTTTACTGTGTGTGTGCAGATGACCTTTTGTTTAGATTGAATTGTCTCCCCAGAAGTAAGATTACTGTGAGTCATGGTGAATGGACATTCTCATTACCCTTGATGTAAATTGACAGGGTTTTGGGTGCCTCCCAGCTATAATCTTAGCACTTTGGGAGGCTAAGAGAGGAGGATTGCTTGAGGCCAAGAGTTGGAGGAGGCAGTATGGCAGTATGGTGAGACCCTGTCTCCATTATTTTAAAAAATTGACAGGCTTTACCCTGGAAGGCTTATACGCAATTTAAACACCCCTCATAGTACAAGAAAGTGCCCATTTCACTGCACCTTTGCCAGCACAGGGTATTATAATTTAGTAAGTCATTTTTTGTTTGATTATTTTAAATAGATAAAAGACCTCATATTACTTTACTTGTCACATTTCAACATCTTTTCTCAGCTTATTAGCTCTATCTCTTTTCTGTCTGTAAACGGTTGTTGTTGTTTTGTTCTTTGAGACAGGGTCTTGCTCTGTCACCAGGCTGGACTGTAGTGGCATAATCATGCCTCGCTGCAGCCTTGACCTCCCAGGCTCAAACTTCAGCATTCCGAGTAGCTGGGACTACAAGTGTGCACCACCACTCCCAGCTAACTTTTTTCTTCTTTTGGATAGAGACAGGGTCTCACTGTGTTGTCCAGACCGGTCTCTAGCTCCTGGCCTTAAGCAATCCTCCTGCATTAGCTTCTCAAATTGCTGGAATTTCAGGCATGAGCCACCATGCCTGGCCTGGGCTAGTCCTGTATTCTCTAGAGTTCTCTTTACTTTGTGCTAGCCAATCTCTCATTATGCTGTTCACCTGTTATAATGAATAATTCTCCGTATTAAATTTTACCACTTTAAACTTTTGAGTGGTTTATGCTTCCTGATTGGACTCTGACTAATATGTTAGGAAGGGTCCCAGGAGAGAAACCCACACAGATGGGATTTGGGCATAGGTTTGGTTTCCCAGGGGGCAGTGCTGAGCTCTTTGCCGGTGGGAAATGGGATGCTGGTGATTTCCAGGAAGTGACCTCACAATGACTCAAGCTACCACTTACTGCTGATTGTGATGAAATGCCAGCTGAGGCACATGCCTTGGGAGCTAAGTGGTTGCTGCCCTTGACCACTATGAAGACTGGTGTGGGAAGGGTCGCTTTGGATGCACTTGAGCAGGGGTCCCCAACCCCTGAGCCATGGAGCTGTAGGGAGCCACACAGCAGGAGGTGAGTGGTGTCGAGTGAGGGAGTGAGGGAAGCTTCGTCTGTATTTACAGCCACTCCCCTTTGCTCACATTCCCGCCTGAGCTCCACCTTCTCAGATGAGCAGCAGCATTAGATTCTCATAGGAGAACGCACCCTGTTGTGAACCATGCATGTGAGGGATCTAGGTTGCGCTGTCCTTATGAGAATCTAATACCTATTGATCTGTCACTTTCTCCCATCACGCTCAGGTGGGACCATCCAGTTTCAGGAAAACAAGCTTAACACGCCCACTGATTCTACATTATGGTGAGTTCTATAATTATTTTATTATATATTGGATATATAATAAATATGTATATTTATTATATATTAATATGTTGTATTAATATATTAAATATATTATTGTATATTGTAATAATGGAAATAAAGTCCCTAATAAATGTAAATGTGCTTAAATCTTTTGGCCCAGCTCCTACCTCCCGGCAGCCTCTCCAGGCCCAGAACTTTCTCCAGTCAGCCTCTACAGACCAAGCTCATGACTCACAATGGCCTATTTAGGCCCATACCCTACCTCACGGCAGTCTCCGCAGATGAGCCTACTGCCTCACAACAGCCTCCACAGGCACAGCTCCATCGTTACAATGGCCTCTTTAGACCCAGCTCCTGCCTCCCAGCCTTCTCTCCAGGCCCTGAAGTTTCTCCGTAAGTTGAGGTAGCTGGGACTGTAGGTATACATGACGATACTTGGCTAATTTTTAAATTGTTTTGTAGACATGGGGTCTCACTTTGTTGGCCAGGCTGGTGTCAAACTAATGGCCTCAAGTGACCCTTCCACCCCTGCCTCCCATCCTAGAGGTATGTGCCACCACAAGGAGCACTTGTTCAATTTTCTAAAGAGAAAATTTCTAAAGTAAGGCTGTGGGATGATGGCAGGAAGATAAAAGAAAAACAGAAGAATAAGTTAAAATGACTTATTCACACATTCTTTTGACAGCAAGAAGAACTTTTAGTATATACATTCCTTACAAACAAACAAACGGCAGATAAACAATGTTGTATAGGAACTTCAACACACACTGTACAATATTCCCACTTTGCTGACATAAGTTATGGAAATTTCATGGTTTCCTTGAGTGTCGCTACCAGTGTTTTGCTTCTCTGATGATTTTTATCAACTTCCTCATCTGTTAACTTCTCTCCAAGTTATGTCATGTCACGACATACTGCCGCTGCACGAACATGGCCAGTGTCTTCCTATTAAACATGTAGAATGCTTTCCTAATTTCTCTTTTTACTCACTGTCTTTGTGTTCTGCATTTTCCTTACTTTTATTGTCAGAAGTTCCAGAAAGTCAATTGTACTAATTTATCACGATTTGCTTTATTAATTTATACTTTGCTTATATGGAATTTTGCCCAACAGACCTCATTACAATTTCTAACCTGTTTTATTTTGTTTTTTTTTTCTGAGACAGGGCCTCCCTCTGTTGTCCAAGGCTGGAGTGTAGTAGTGCTATCACAGCTGACTGCAGCCTCAACCTTCCAGGCTGAAGCGATCCTCCCACCTCAACCTCCCGCGTGGGTGAGACTACAGGTGCTTGACACTATGCCCAACTAATATTTGGAATTTTCGTATACGTGGATTCCAGAGGGATGACAGCGAAACATGAGTAAGCATGGATTTTGGTATATGCAGAGATGGGGTCTGGAACTAGTTCTGTATACTGAGGGACGGCGACTGTATATGTTTTTACAATTACGCTGTAGGATACATACTGTTGCATAGCCTTGAAAATAATAATTTTTAATTGAGTGGAATAATAATATTGCTAAAAGTAGCAGCTGGCCAGGTGTGGTGGCTCACACTGGTAATCGCAACACTTTGGGAGGCTGAGGCAGGAGGATGGCTTGAGGCCAAGAGTTTGCGATAGGCCTTGGAAACAAAGGGGGAGTCACCATCCCTACAGAAAAATACATGAATTAGCCTAGTGTGGTGGCATGTTCCTGTAGTCCCAGCTACTTGGGAGGCTGAGGTGGGAGGATCACTTGAGCCCAGGGAGGCTGAGACTGCAGTGAGTCATGATCAGGCCTCTGCACTCCAGCCTGGGTGACAGAGTGAGACCCTGTCTCAAAACAACAAAAAAGTAGCAGCTAACATCAACTGACCTTTTATACCAGGTGCCTATTGATATCATAGTTTAATTTCTTAGAACTGTTTCTTATTTCACTTACCAACTCTGTCTTCAGTTACTCCCAGATTTTTACTGTGTGTGTGCAGATGACCTTTTGTTTAGATTGAATTGTCTCCCCAGAAGTAAGATTACTGTGAGTCATGGTGAATGGACATTCTCATTACCCTTGATGTAAATTGACAGGGTTTTGGGTGCCTCCCAGCTATAATCTTAGCACTTTGGGAGGCTAAGAGAGGAGGATTGCTTGAGGCCAAGAGTTGGAGGAGGCAGTATGGCAGTATGGTGAGACCCTGTCTCCATTATTTTAAAAAATTGACAGGCTTTACCCTGGAAGGCTTATACGCAATTTAAACACCCCTCATAGTACAAGAAAGTGCCCATTTCACTGCACCTTTGCCAGCACAGGGTATTATAATTTAGTAAGTCATTTTTTGTTTGATTATTTTAAATAGATAAAAGACCTCATATTACTTTACTTGTCACATTTCAACATCTTTTCTCAGCTTATTAGCTCTATCTCTTTTCTGTCTGTAAACGGTTGTTGTTGTTTTGTTCTTTGAGACAGGGTCTTGCTCTGTCACCAGGCTGGACTGTAGTGGCATAATCATGCCTCGCTGCAGCCTTGACCTCCCAGGCTCAAACTTCAGCATTCCGAGTAGCTGGGACTACAAGTGTGCACCACCACTCCCAGCTAACTTTTTTCTTCTTTTGGATAGAGACAGGGTCTCACTGTGTTGTCCAGACCGGTCTCTAGCTCCTGGCCTTAAGCAATCCTCCTGCATTAGCTTCTCAAATTGCTGGAATTTCAGGCATGAGCCACCATGCCTGGCCTGGGCTAGTCCTGTATTCTCTAGAGTTCTCTTTACTTTGTGCTAGCCAATCTCTCATTATGCTGTTCACCTGTTATAATGAATAATTCTCCGTATTAAATTTTACCACTTTAAACTTTTGAGTGGTTTATGCTTCCTGATTGGACTCTGACTAATATGTTAGGAAGGGTCCCAGGAGAGAAACCCACACAGATGGGATTTGGGCATAGGTTTGGTTTCCCAGGGGGCAGTGCTGAGCTCTTTGCCGGTGGGAAATGGGATGCTGGTGATTTCCAGGAAGTGACCTCACAATGACTCAAGCTACCACTTACTGCTGATTGTGATGAAATGCCAGCTGAGGCACATGCCTTGGGAGCTAAGTGGTTGCTGCCCTTGACCACTATGAAGACTGGTGTGGGAAGGGTCGCTTTGGATGCACTTGAGCAGGGGTCCCCAACCCCTGAGCCATGGAGCTGTAGGGAGCCACACAGCAGGAGGTGAGTGGTGTCGAGTGAGGGAGTGAGGGAAGCTTCGTCTGTATTTACAGCCACTCCCCTTTGCTCACATTCCCGCCTGAGCTCCACCTTCTCAGATGAGCAGCAGCATTAGATTCTCATAGGAGAACGCACCCTGTTGTGAACCATGCATGTGAGGGATCTAGGTTGCGCTGTCCTTATGAGAATCTAATACCTATTGATCTGTCACTTTCTCCCATCACGCTCAGGTGGGACCATCCAGTTTCAGGAAAACAAGCTTAACACGCCCACTGATTCTACATTATGGTGAGTTCTATAATTATTTTATTATATATTGGATATATAATAAATATGTATATTTATTATATATTAATATGTTGTATTAATATATTAAATATATTATTGTATATTGTAATAATGGAAATAAAGTCCCTAATAAATGTAAATGTGCTTAAATCTTTTGGCCCAGCTCCTACCTCCCGGCAGCCTCTCCAGGCCCAGAACTTTCTCCAGTCAGCCTCTACAGACCAAGCTCATGACTCACAATGGCCTATTTAGGCCCATACCCTACCTCACGGCAGTCTCCGCAGATGAGCCTACTGCCTCACAACAGCCTCCACAGGCACAGCTCCATCGTTACAATGGCCTCTTTAGACCCAGCTCCTGCCTCCCAGCCTTCTCTCCAGGCCCTGAAGTTTCTCCGTAAGTTGAGGTAGCTGGGACTGTAGGTATACATGACGATACTTGGCTAATTTTTAAATTGTTTTGTAGACATGGGGTCTCACTTTGTTGGCCAGGCTGGTGTCAAACTAATGGCCTCAAGTGACCCTTCCACCCCTGCCTCCCATCCTAGAGGTATGTGCCACCACAAGGAGCACTTGTTCAATTTTCTAAAGAGAAAATTTCTAAAGTAAGGCTGTGGGATGATGGCAGGAAGATAAAAGAAAAACAGAAGAATAAGTTAAAATGACTTATTCACACATTCTTTTGACAGCAAGAAGAACTTTTAGTATATACATTCCTTACAAACAAACAAACGGCAGATAAACAATGTTGTATAGGAACTTCAACACACACTGTACAATATTCCCACTTTGCTGACATAAGTTATGGAAATTTCATGGTTTCCTTGAGTGTCGCTACCAGTGTTTTGCTTCTCTGATGATTTTTATCAACTTCCTCATCTGTTAACTTCTCTCCAAGTTATGTCATGTCACGACATACTGCCGCTGCACGAACATGGCCAGTGTCTTCCTATTAAACATGTAGAATGCTTTCCTAATTTCTCTTTTTACTCACTGTCTTTGTGTTCTGCATTTTCCTTACTTTTATTGTCAGAAGTTCCAGAAAGTCAATTGTACTAATTTATCACGATTTGCTTTATTAATTTATACTTTGCTTATATGGAATTTTGCCCAACAGACCTCATTACAATTTCTAACCTGTTTTATTTTGTTTTTTTTTTCTGAGACAGGGCCTCCCTCTGTTGTCCAAGGCTGGAGTGTAGTAGTGCTATCACAGCTGACTGCAGCCTCAACCTTCCAGGCTGAAGCGATCCTCCCACCTCAACCTCCCGCGTGGGTGAGACTACAGGTGCTTGACACTATGCCCAACTAATATTTGGAATTTTCGTATACGTGGATTCCAGAGGGATGACAGCGAAACATGAGTAAGCATGGATTTTGGTATATGCAGAGATGGGGTCTGGAACTAGTTCTGTATACTGAGGGACGGCGACTGTATATGTTTTTACAATTACGCTGTAGGATACATACTGTTGCATAGCCTTGAAAATAATAATTTTTAATTGAGTGGAATAATAATATTGCTAAAAGTAGCAGCTGGCCAGGTGTGGTGGCTCACACTGGTAATCGCAACACTTTGGGAGGCTGAGGCAGGAGGATGGCTTGAGGCCAAGAGTTTGCGATAGGCCTTGGAAACAAAGGGGGAGTCACCATCCCTACAGAAAAATACATGAATTAGCCTAGTGTGGTGGCATGTTCCTGTAGTCCCAGCTACTTGGGAGGCTGAGGTGGGAGGATCACTTGAGCCCAGGGAGGCTGAGACTGCAGTGAGTCATGATCAGGCCTCTGCACTCCAGCCTGGGTGACAGAGTGAGACCCTGTCTCAAAACAACAAAAAAGTAGCAGCTAACATCAACTGACCTTTTATACCAGGTGCCTATTGATATCATAGTTTAATTTCTTAGAACTGTTTCTTATTTCACTTACCAACTCTGTCTTCAGTTACTCCCAGATTTTTACTGTGTGTGTGCAGATGACCTTTTGTTTAGATTGAATTGTCTCCCCAGAAGTAAGATTACTGTGAGTCATGGTGAATGGACATTCTCATTACCCTTGATGTAAATTGACAGGGTTTTGGGTGCCTCCCAGCTATAATCTTAGCACTTTGGGAGGCTAAGAGAGGAGGATTGCTTGAGGCCAAGAGTTGGAGGAGGCAGTATGGCAGTATGGTGAGACCCTGTCTCCATTATTTTAAAAAATTGACAGGCTTTACCCTGGAAGGCTTATACGCAATTTAAACACCCCTCATAGTACAAGAAAGTGCCCATTTCACTGCACCTTTGCCAGCACAGGGTATTATAATTTAGTAAGTCATTTTTTGTTTGATTATTTTAAATAGATAAAAGACCTCATATTACTTTACTTGTCACATTTCAACATCTTTTCTCAGCTTATTAGCTCTATCTCTTTTCTGTCTGTAAACGGTTGTTGTTGTTTTGTTCTTTGAGACAGGGTCTTGCTCTGTCACCAGGCTGGACTGTAGTGGCATAATCATGCCTCGCTGCAGCCTTGACCTCCCAGGCTCAAACTTCAGCATTCCGAGTAGCTGGGACTACAAGTGTGCACCACCACTCCCAGCTAACTTTTTTCTTCTTTTGGATAGAGACAGGGTCTCACTGTGTTGTCCAGACCGGTCTCTAGCTCCTGGCCTTAAGCAATCCTCCTGCATTAGCTTCTCAAATTGCTGGAATTTCAGGCATGAGCCACCATGCCTGGCCTGGGCTAGTCCTGTATTCTCTAGAGTTCTCTTTACTTTGTGCTAGCCAATCTCTCATTATGCTGTTCACCTGTTATAATGAATAATTCTCCGTATTAAATTTTACCACTTTAAACTTTTGAGTGGTTTATGCTTCCTGATTGGACTCTGACTAATATGTTAGGAAGGGTCCCAGGAGAGAAACCCACACAGATGGGATTTGGGCATAGGTTTGGTTTCCCAGGGGGCAGTGCTGAGCTCTTTGCCGGTGGGAAATGGGATGCTGGTGATTTCCAGGAAGTGACCTCACAATGACTCAAGCTACCACTTACTGCTGATTGTGATGAAATGCCAGCTGAGGCACATGCCTTGGGAGCTAAGTGGTTGCTGCCCTTGACCACTATGAAGACTGGTGTGGGAAGGGTCGCTTTGGATGCACTTGAGCAGGGGTCCCCAACCCCTGAGCCATGGAGCTGTAGGGAGCCACACAGCAGGAGGTGAGTGGTGTCGAGTGAGGGAGTGAGGGAAGCTTCGTCTGTATTTACAGCCACTCCCCTTTGCTCACATTCCCGCCTGAGCTCCACCTTCTCAGATGAGCAGCAGCATTAGATTCTCATAGGAGAACGCACCCTGTTGTGAACCATGCATGTGAGGGATCTAGGTTGCGCTGTCCTTATGAGAATCTAATACCTATTGATCTGTCACTTTCTCCCATCACGCTCAGGTGGGACCATCCAGTTTCAGGAAAACAAGCTTAACACGCCCACTGATTCTACATTATGGTGAGTTCTATAATTATTTTATTATATATTGGATATATAATAAATATGTATATTTATTATATATTAATATGTTGTATTAATATATTAAATATATTATTGTATATTGTAATAATGGAAATAAAGTCCCTAATAAATGTAAATGTGCTTAAATCTTTTGGCCCAGCTCCTACCTCCCGGCAGCCTCTCCAGGCCCAGAACTTTCTCCAGTCAGCCTCTACAGACCAAGCTCATGACTCACAATGGCCTATTTAGGCCCATACCCTACCTCACGGCAGTCTCCGCAGATGAGCCTACTGCCTCACAACAGCCTCCACAGGCACAGCTCCATCGTTACAATGGCCTCTTTAGACCCAGCTCCTGCCTCCCAGCCTTCTCTCCAGGCCCTGAAGTTTCTCCGTAAGTTGAGGTAGCTGGGACTGTAGGTATACATGACGATACTTGGCTAATTTTTAAATTGTTTTGTAGACATGGGGTCTCACTTTGTTGGCCAGGCTGGTGTCAAACTAATGGCCTCAAGTGACCCTTCCACCCCTGCCTCCCATCCTAGAGGTATGTGCCACCACAAGGAGCACTTGTTCAATTTTCTAAAGAGAAAATTTCTAAAGTAAGGCTGTGGGATGATGGCAGGAAGATAAAAGAAAAACAGAAGAATAAGTTAAAATGACTTATTCACACATTCTTTTGACAGCAAGAAGAACTTTTAGTATATACATTCCTTACAAACAAACAAACGGCAGATAAACAATGTTGTATAGGAACTTCAACACACACTGTACAATATTCCCACTTTGCTGACATAAGTTATGGAAATTTCATGGTTTCCTTGAGTGTCGCTACCAGTGTTTTGCTTCTCTGATGATTTTTATCAACTTCCTCATCTGTTAACTTCTCTCCAAGTTATGTCATGTCACGACATACTGCTGCTGCACGAACATGGCCAGTGTCTTCCTATTAAACATGTAGAATGCTTTCCTAATTTCTCTTTTTACTCACTGTCTTTGTGTTCTGCATTTTCCTTACTTTTATTGTCAGAAGTTCCAGAAAGTCAATTGTACTAATTTATCACGATTTGCTTTATTAATTTATACTTTGCTTATATGGAATTTTGCCCAACAGACCTCATTACAATTTCTAACCTGTTTTATTTTGTTTTTTTTTTCTGAGACAGGGCCTCCCTCTGTTGTCCAAGGCTGGAGTGTAGTAGTGCTATCACAGCTGACTGCAGCCTCAACCTTCCAGGCTGAAGCGATCCTCCCACCTCAACCTCCCGCGTGGGTGAGACTACAGGTGCTTGACACTATGCCCAACTAATATTTGGAATTTTCGTATACGTGGATTCCAGAGGGATGACAGCGAAACATGAGTAAGCATGGATTTTGGTATATGCAGAGATGGGGTCTGGAACTAGTTCTGTATACTGAGGGACGGCGACTGTATATGTTTTTACAATTACGCTGTAGGATACATACTGTTGCATAGCCTTGAAAATAATAATTTTTAATTGAGTGGAATAATAATATTGCTAAAAGTAGCAGCTGGCCAGGTGTGGTGGCTCACACTGGTAATCGCAACACTTTGGGAGGCTGAGGCAGGAGGATGGCTTGAGGCCAAGAGTTTGCGATAGGCCTTGGAAACAAAGGGGGAGTCACCATCCCTACAGAAAAATACATGAATTAGCCTAGTGTGGTGGCATGTTCCTGTAGTCCCAGCTACTTGGGAGGCTGAGGTGGGAGGATCACTTGAGCCCAGGGAGGCTGAGACTGCAGTGAGTCATGATCAGGCCTCTGCACTCCAGCCTGGGTGACAGAGTGAGACCCTGTCTCAAAACAACAAAAAAGTAGCAGCTAACATCAACTGACCTTTTATACCAGGTGCCTATTGATATCATAGTTTAATTTCTTAGAACTGTTTCTTATTTCACTTACCAACTCTGTCTTCAGTTACTCCCAGATTTTTACTGTGTGTGTGCAGATGACCTTTTGTTTAGATTGAATTGTCTCCCCAGAAGTAAGATTACTGTGAGTCATGGTGAATGGACATTCTCATTACCCTTGATGTAAATTGACAGGGTTTTGGGTGCCTCCCAGCTATAATCTTAGCACTTTGGGAGGCTAAGAGAGGAGGATTGCTTGAGGCCAAGAGTTGGAGGAGGCAGTATGGCAGTATGGTGAGACCCTGTCTCCATTATTTTAAAAAATTGACAGGCTTTACCCTGGAAGGCTTATACGCAATTTAAACACCCCTCATAGTACAAGAAAGTGCCCATTTCACTGCACCTTTGCCAGCACAGGGTATTATAATTTAGTAAGTCATTTTTTGTTTGATTATTTTAAATAGATAAAAGACCTCATATTACTTTACTTGTCACATTTCAACATCTTTTCTCAGCTTATTAGCTCTATCTCTTTTCTGTCTGTAAACGGTTGTTGTTGTTTTGTTCTTTGAGACAGGGTCTTGCTCTGTCACCAGGCTGGACTGTAGTGGCATAATCATGCCTCGCTGCAGCCTTGACCTCCCAGGCTCAAACTTCAGCATTCCGAGTAGCTGGGACTACAAGTGTGCACCACCACTCCCAGCTAACTTTTTTCTTCTTTTGGATAGAGACAGGGTCTCACTGTGTTGTCCAGACCGGTCTCTAGCTCCTGGCCTTAAGCAATCCTCCTGCATTAGCTTCTCAAATTGCTGGAATTTCAGGCATGAGCCACCATGCCTGGCCTGGGCTAGTCCTGTATTCTCTAGAGTTCTCTTTACTTTGTGCTAGCCAATCTCTCATTATGCTGTTCACCTGTTATAATGAATAATTCTCCGTATTAAATTTTACCACTTTAAACTTTTGAGTGGTTTATGCTTCCTGATTGGACTCTGACTAATATGTTAGGAAGGGTCCCAGGAGAGAAACCCACACAGATGGGATTTGGGCATAGGTTTGGTTTCCCAGGGGGCAGTGCTGAGCTCTTTGCCGGTGGGAAATGGGATGCTGGTGATTTCCAGGAAGTGACCTCACAATGACTCAAGCTACCACTTACTGCTGATTGTGATGAAATGCCAGCTGAGGCACATGCTTTGGGAGCTAAGTGGTTGCTGCCCTTGACCACTATGAAGACTGGTGTGGGAAGGGTCGCTTTGGATGCACTTGAGCAGGGGTCCCCAACCCCTGAGCCATGGAGCTGTAGGGAGCCACACAGCAGGAGGTGAGTGGTGTCGAGTGAGGGAGTGAGGGAAGCTTCGTCTGTATTTACAGCCACTCCCCTTTGCTCACATTCCCGCCTGAGCTCCACCTTCTCAGATGAGCAGCAGCATTAGATTCTCATAGGAGAACGCACCCTGTTGTGAACCATGCATGTGAGGGATCTAGGTTGCGCTGTCCTTATGAGAATCTAATACCTATTGATCTGTCACTTTCTCCCATCACGCTCAGGTGGGACCATCCAGTTTCAGGAAAACAAGCTTAACACGCCCACTGATTCTACATTATGGTGAGTTCTATAATTATTTTATTATATATTGGATATATAATAAATATGTATATTTATTATATATTAATATGTTGTATTAATATATTAAATATATTATTGTATATTGTAATAATGGAAATAAAGTCCCTAATAAATGTAAATGTGCTTAAATCTTTTGGCCCAGCTCCTACCTCCCGGCAGCCTCTCCAGGCCCAGAACTTTCTCCAGTCAGCCTCTACAGACCAAGCTCATGACTCACAATGGCCTATTTAGGCCCATACCCTACCTCACGGCAGTCTCCGCAGATGAGCCTACTGCCTCACAACAGCCTCCACAGGCACAGCTCCATCGTTACAATGGCCTCTTTAGACCCAGCTCCTGCCTCCCAGCCTTCTCTCCAGGCCCTGAGCTTTCTCAAGTTGACCTCACCAGGCCCAGCTCATGCTTCTTTGCAGCCTCTCCAGGCCCAGCTCCTGCATCTTGGTGGCCCCTCCAGGCCCAGCCTCTGCCTCCCGTCGGCCTCTACAGTCCCAACGTCTGCCTCACAGCAGATTCTTCAGGCCCAGCATCTGCCTCACTGTGGACCGCCTAAGCCAAGCTCCTAACCTTTCAGCAGCTTCTACACACCCAGCTGCCACCTGCCAGTGGCCTCTTCAGGCCCATGGGGCTCATTCCTCACAACAGCCTTTCCAGGCCCAGTTTTTCCCTTCCGGTGGCCTCTCCGGGCTGAGAACCTCCTCAAGTCAGCCTCTCCAGACCCACTTGCACCCTCCGGGCATCCTCTCTGGGCCAAGCTCCTCTTCCTGGCTGCGTCTCCAGGCCCGACTCCTGCCTCTCAACAACCTCTTTGGACTCAGTGCCTACCCATCTCCTGGCGGCCTTGGTCGGCCCACAGCTTCCTCAAGCCAAGCTCCCCAGGCCCAGGTCAGGCCTCACGGTGGCCTCTCCAGGATGAGCTCCTGCCCTCCGATGGCACCTACAGGCCCCAAATGGTCTCCAGTCAGTGGGCTCCTCCACGCCAAGCTTGGGCCTCCCGGCAACCTCTGCAGGCCCAAGTTGTCCTGAAGTTGGCATCTCCCGGCCCTGCCTCCCAGCAAGTAAGCAAGCTCTTTTGGCTCAACTCCTGCCCAGCTCCCAACCGCCTTTGTGGGCCCTGAACTTTCTCCAGCCAAGTTCTTCGGGCCTAATTCCTGCCGCCCGGTGGCCTGTACGGGCCCAGCAATGGTTGGAGAACGGCCTCTGCAGGTCCTGCTCTTGCCTCCCAGGGGCCTCTCCAGGCCCAGCTCTTGACCCCACGGCGGCCTCCCGGGGCCAAGTCCCTGCCTGCCTCCCAGCAGCCCGCGTGCGGCCCAGCTCCTCCCTCACGGTGGCCTGTTGATGCCCATGCCTCTGGTACCCTGCCCAGAGGCATGATCCCCTGCCACACACTGGCTCCTCCCACGCTGAGAGAGGTCAGCGTGAGCCCTTGCCTCACACCGGCCCCTCCCACGCTGAGAGAGGTCAGTGTGAGCCCCATGCCTCACACCGGCCCCTCCCACGCTGAGAGAGGTCAGCATGAGCCCCATGCCTCACACCGGCCCCTCCGACGCTGAGAGAGGTCAGCGTGAGCCCTTGCCTCACACCGGCCCCTCCCACACTGAGAGAGGTCAGCCTGAGCCCCTTGCCTCACACCTGCCCCTCCCACGCTGACAGAGGTCAGCCTGAGCCCCTTACCTCACACCGGCCCCTCCCACACTGAGAGAGGTCAGCGTGAGCCCCTTGCCTCACACCGGCCCCTCCCACGCTGAGAGAGGTCAGAGTGAGCCCTTGCCTCACACCGGCCCCTCCCACGCTGAGAGAGGTCAGCATGAGCCCCTTGCCTCACACCGGCCCCTCCCATGCTGAGAGACGTCAGCGTGAGCCCTTGCCTCACACCGGCCCCTCCCACGCTGAGAGAGGTCAGCGTGAACCCCTTGCCTCACACCAGCCCCTCCCACGCTGAGAGAGGTCAGCGTGAGCCCTTGCCTCACACCGGCCCCTCCCATGCTGAGAGACGTCAGCGTGAGCCCTTGCCTCACACCGGCCCCTCCCTCGCTGACAGAGGTCAGCGGGAGCCTCTAGCCTCACACTGGCCCCTCCCAGGCTGACAGAGGTCAGCCTGAGCCCCTTGCCTCACACCGGCCCCTCCCACGCTGAGAGAGGTCAGCGTAAGCCCTTGCCTCACACCGGCCCCTCCCACGCTGAGAGAGGTCAGCGTGAGCCCTTGCCTCACACCGGCCCCTCCCACGCTGAGAGAGGTCAGCGTGAGCCCCTGCCTCAACAGGCCACCGTGAGGGAGGAGCAGGGTCGCACGCGGGCTGTTGTGAGGCAGGCAGGGACTTGGGCCTGGGAGGTCGCTGTGGGGCGAGAGCTGGGTCTGGAGACACCCCTGGGAGGCAACAGCGGGGCCTACAGACTCTGTTCTCCAGCCGGAGCTGGGACTGTTCAGGTACTGGGAGGCGGGATGTGGGTCTGAAGAGCTTGGTTGCAGAAACTTCGGGGTGTACAAACGCAGGCGGGAGCTGAGCCAAAAAAGCTTGTTTGCTGGGAGGCGGGAGATGCAACCAGGAGAAACAGCTGTGCCTGCAGAGGCCGCCATGTGGGAGGCGGAGGCTGGGCCTCCTCAAATCGGCCTCTCCAGACCCACTTGCAGCCTCCCGGCGTCCTCTCTGGGCCCAGCTCTTCCTCCCGGCTGTGTCTCCAGGCCTGACTCTGGCCTCCCAACAATGTCTTTGGACTCAGCTCCTGCCCAGCTCCCAGCAGCCCTGGTAGGCCCACCACTTCCCGAAGCCAAGCTCCCCAGGCCCAACTCAGGCCTCACGGTGGCCTCTCCAGGCTCAGCTCCTGCCCTCCGATGGCAAGGTCAGTGGGCTCCTCTAGGCCCAGCTTGGGCCTCCCGGCGGCCTCTGCAGGCCCAAATCGTCCTGAAGTCGGCCTCTCCAGGCCCAGCTCCGGCCTCCCGGCGGCCTCTGCAGGCCCAAGTCGTCGTCAAGTCGGCCTGGAATTGGGCCTGGAAGAGCAGCAAGTCGGCCTCCCCGGGCCCAGCTCCGTCCTCTCGGCGGCCTCTCCAGGTGCAAAACTTCCTCGAGTCAGCCTCTCCAGGCCCAGCTCCTCCTGCCTCCCAGTGGCCTCTTTCAGCCCAGACCAGCTCATGGCTCTTGGCGGCCTTACCAGGCCCCGCTTTTGACTTTTGGTGGCCTCTTCAGGCCCAGAACTTGACCTCCAGTGGGCCTTTGCAGGCCCGGCCTCCTGCCTCTCGAAGGCCTGCACGGGCCCGGACTCACAGCGGACTCACAGCGGACTCTCCATGCCCAGCTAGCTCTTGCCTCATTGCGGCCTCCCGAGTCCAAAGCTCCTGCCTCTCAGCCGCTTCGGCAGGCCCAGCTCCCGCCTGCCAGTGGCCTCTTTAGGCCCAGCTCATTCCTCACAACGGCCTTCCCAGGCCCCGTTTTTCCCTTCCGGCAGCCTCTTGGTTCCTAATTTGTTTATCTTTTGTGTATAAATCCCAAAATATTGAATTTTGGAATATTTCCACCATTATGTAAATATTTTGGTAGGTGATTTATTTGGGGTTAGTTTCTGCACCAAGCCCGAATTTTTTATTTTATTTTCCTTATTATTTGGTGTTAAACAGGTTTAATGATGGTCATGGCAACTTTTTGGCACAATGAAAAATATCGCCCATGATCAACGTGTTCTGTTCTGGGGAAGGGGGCAAAGGCAGGGTGAATCACTTTCTTAAAAAGTATAGCTCAAGTTGGGAATGCAGAGGGAATGGGGAGAAAACCCTCCCGCTGCCTGTGTCGAAGTGCAGGAGCCCCCACCCCCATACTCACCTGAGTCCAGCCCCTCTGGGGAAAGAAGGGGTGCATGAACTCCCCCTAGTCCACAGGCACCTCCCTGTGGCCCAAGGCCCTCTTCACACTCCATCTTGTAGCCCCAACAGGAGCTATTTTCCGAAAAGTGAAAAGCTCTGAAGGTCCCACAATTCATGGTATGTACACCTCCCTCACCAGGGGCTGCAAAGTGGCCTGGAGCTCCATACTGAATAGAAGTCTTTGGGCCAGAGTCAGCATCTGGCTGACGGTCCGGATATCCTGGTTGGAGTGACCCTGGTGCTCCCTGCCAGGGCCTGGTGCCGCTTGCTGAAGATCATGACCACCACTCATGGGCCACCGATGTCCTTGTCACATTTGTTGGTGCTGCGTCCATCCTTCTCAGAAGATGAGTCCTGTTCCTTGCGCAGGGCACTGAGGGACTGGGCCTGACATCATCTGAGTGGTAGAGGCAACTGGGTGTCAGGAGACATGATGGAGAGGAAAGCATCATCATGGTCATTCTCTGTCTCACTGTTCAGCAGGGACTCCCCTGAGGGGCCCAGGGCTCCTCCTCCATGGTGGGAGGTGAGCTTTTACCAGGTTCCACCACCCCCAAAGTGTGTGGGGTTGCGGGCCCTGGGCTTTCAGGGCAGGTGGCTCCAGGGGGCTGCCCAGGGTCAACACTCCCTGTCCCACCTGGTGGACGCTCATGAGCAACAGCTGCCATCTTGGCAGGTTGTTTTCTCTGGTTGGAGGCCACTGAGTGACTGGCAGGTTGCTGGGCCTCCTGTGGCTGCAGGGAGGGGTGAGGAAGGGGATGGAGTACCAGGGGAACACGGCCGCAGAGTGACCTTCCACATTCCTCCACACGAACATGCTGACGCCACGGGAGGCCTCACTGAACGCAGGCCTGGGGGCCGAGTACTTGGTCCGGGCAGGGGGTTCCTGGCAGGGGCTCACACCTCCTCGCCCCCTCCTCAGCCAAGGTGGCTTGGGCCCAGAGAAGGGGAGGTTGGAGAGGAGCAGAAGGCCAGGCCTCAAGTTTTGTTTTTTTTGTTTGTTTTGTTTTTTGTTTTTGAAGTGTAGTTTGACTCTTGTCACCCAGGCTGGAGTGCAGTGGCACGATCTCAGTGGCCTTCATACCTGGCTAATTTTTTGTATTTTTACTGGAGGTGGGGTTTTGCCATGTTGGCCAGGCTGGTCTTGACCTCCCGACCTCAGGTGATCCACCCACCTCAGCCTCCCAAAATGGGATTACAGGCATGAGCCACTGCTCCCAACTTCATTCATTTTTACTTGAAAAACTCCATTAAGCATTTTTTTAAGGTAGACCTAGTGGTCCTGAATGCCCTCAGCTTTGTTTGTCGAGGAAACACCTTATTTCTTTTTTCTTTCTGAAGGACAGCTTTGTCAGACATAGTATTAGTTGCTGGCAGTTTTTTTCTTTCAGCACTTTGAATGTATTATTCGATTCTGTCCTGACCTGCAAAGTTTCTTTAACTTTTGACTATTTGATTATATTGTGACTTGGTGAGTATCTATTTGGTTTGAACCTCTTTAGGAATCTTTTAGCTTCATGGATTTAGATGTCTAAATCTTTCCCATGATTTAGGCAGTTTTCAGCCATTCTTTAAATAAGCTTTCTTCTCCTTTCTCTACTTTCCTTCCCAAACTCCCATAACCTGACAATGGTTTGCCTAATGGTGTCTTGTTGGCTTTCTTTTCTCTGTCTCTTTTTTTTTCTTTCTTTTTTTTTTTTTTTGAGACAGAGTCATGCTCTGTCACCCAGGCTGGAGTGTAATGTGTGGTCTCGGCTCACATTGCACTCCAACCTCCGCCTCCTGGGTTCAAGCGATTCTCCTGCCTCAGCCTCCCAAGTAGCTGGGACTACAGGTGTG
Source organism: Gorilla gorilla gorilla (assembly GCF_029281585.2). NCBI lineage: Eukaryota > Metazoa > Chordata > Mammalia > Primates > Hominidae > Gorilla > Gorilla gorilla. Next base: position 167,633,067 of record NC_073247.2, read on the forward strand.
TGCCACCACACCCGGCTAATTTTTGTATTTTTAGTAGAGATGGGGCTTTGTCATGTTGGACAGGCTGGTCTTGAACTCCTGACCTCTTAATCTGCCTGCCTCGGCCTCCCAAAGTGTTGGGATTACAGGCTTGAGCCACCACACCCAGCCTTCTTTTCTCTTTTTTATTCTTTTTTTCTTTGTCCTCTGACTGGATAATTTCAGAAGATCTATATTCAAGTTTACAGATTCTCTCTCCTGTTGAAGTTTACTATTGTGCTATATCACCCAGTCTGGTCTTGAACTCCTGGGCTCAAGAGATCCTCCCACCTTGGCCTCCCAAAGTGCTGAGTTTACAAGCATGAGCCACTGCATCCTGTCAGTCCCAGCACTTTGGGAAGCTGAGGTGGGAGGATCACTTGAGCTTAGGAGTTTGAGACCAGCCTGGGCAACGTACTGAGAACTTGTCTCTATATTTAAAAAAAAAAAAGTCTTTGGGAGGCCAAAGCGGGAGGATCACCTGAGGTCAGGAGTTCGAGACCAGCCTGGCCAACATGGCAAAACCCCATCTCTACTAAAAATACAAAAATTAGCCAGGTGTGGTGGCACACGCCTGTAGTGGTGGTGCATGCCTGTAGTCCCAGCTACTCAAGAGGCTGAGGCAGGAGAATCATTTGAACTGGGAGATGGAGGTTGCAGTGAGCTGAGATCGCACCAGTGCACTCCAGCCTGGGCAACAGAGTGAGACTCCATCTTATAAAAGGAAAAAAGAAGAAAAGAAAAATTCCATATCTGAGTGTTTACTCCTGAGTTTTTGAGATTGTTATTAAGATCGTGCTCTACTGTGATGATTTGGGTTTGTTTGATAATCAGAAAAAAGCATATTCTTCTGGGTGTTCAGCCACACTGCTTTGGTGTCACAACTGCACATTGGTTTCACAGCTGCAGGACAAATTCGAGCATCTTAAAATGATTCAACAGGAGGAGATAAGGAAGCTCGAGGAAGAGAAAAACAACTGGAAGGAGAAATCATAGATTTTTATAAAATGAAAGCTGCCTCTGAAGCACTGCAGACTCAGCTGAGCACTGATACAAAGAAAGACAAACATCGTAAGAAGCAATAGTTTCTCTTACTATTCTGAGAGCCTTATCATTCTACATCCCATCTTCCTGTGAGATTGTCTTTGTAGCATTTAACTCTAATTGCAGTTCTCTTTTTAAAAATTGGCTTGCTTATTGTATATTTTCCCCAACTAAAGCGTGAACTCCTAGCAGGTCGTGGTGGCTCATGCCTGTAATCTCAGCACTGTGGGAGGCTGAGTTGGGTCGACTACCTGAGGTCAGGAGTTCGAGACCTATCTAGATAGGCATGTGAAATTATCTAGGAAATCAAAGGATTGCAGATGGAATCAGAACCACGTTGCCACAGTTTCATTCTGGCTTCAGCCTTGAGTACAGTATGGACTGAATGGAGACTACTAGGCTCTCAGCCATCTGCTGCGTTCTGGTAGTGCTCTACAATCATGTGTCTCTACTACTTCTTTGCAATGTAAATACTAGTGTAAAACTACTCAGCCACAAGCTCTGAGAGAGATCGAGAGATGTCCTTCTCTTAATAGAGATAAGTCATTTGGTGGAATAACTCTTCGAGTCAACCAGTGTAAGTAACAGAGACACCAAAAACCAGCCATTAGTTTAGTTTGCTTGACCCAGCAATCTACCTCTTAGTATATGCTTTGGTGACACTCATGTACTTATGCACCAGGTGGCAGGTGTGTACTAGAATTAAGATATTCATAGTAGCATTGTTTCAGATAGTAAAAAAGTGTTATCCACAAAAAAATGGATGAATTATCAGTGAAAATTACTGAACTTTGGACACACACACATCCTGCCAACCTTCATCAAAAAAAGTATTATTTCTTATTCTCCATCCTAACCTAGATAAGTGGAAGAGAAGAAAGAATTTTTTAAAAAAAGTCCTGATAGCTGGAAAACTTCCTTCACTGTATCCAAAGTTATGAGAACTCTTTGGGTTGTGTCTCCAAACTGAGATTCAGAAAAGCAATCACAATTAATCAATAAATTATCATTTTCATAGGACATTTCTAAATTTCCAAAGTGAATATAGCCTTTTATTTTTCAATCCAGCTAGCTAGCTAGGTCCATCCATATCCATGCACATAATCTGGTTTAATAGATTTCTCATTATGCTGTATTCATCTGTATATATTCTAATGTTGGAGAATTTTCTCAAATTTAAATATGATTTAGATAAACTTAACAGAGTGTCAGCAGTACTTAGATAAAGCAATTTATTTTTTTTGAGAAATGGTCTCTCTGTCACCTAGGCTGAAGTGCAGTGAGGCAGTTATGCCTCACTGCAGCCTCAACCTCCCAGGCTCAAGTAATCCTCCCACCTCAGCCTCCTGAGTAGCTGGGATTACAGGTGTACACTACCATGCCTGGCTAATTTTTGTATTTTTTTTTGTAGAAATGGGGTTTCACTGTGTTGCCCAGGCTGGTCTTTCTGGGCTCAAGCAATCCACCCACCTCAGCCTCCCAAAGTACTGGGATTACAGGCATGAGCCACTACACGCAGCCTAGATAAAGCAAATTTTTAAATTGATTTGATACTTGATTTTACTCATAAAAAAAACCCTGAATGCTAATTGTTAACCAACTATTGTTAAATTTTAAGGGCAATTGGGTATCATGGTCTTAGGTCTGATTATAAATGTTTGTCTTTTTTGGGAGCCTGTGATTTTTTCAATACAAAGCAGCTTTTAAAACATCTTGTGAGAACAGTATTTAGGAGGAGAACAAAAAAGGGAATTCTGAATTGTAATGACAGATGTAAACATGTCTTTCATTAGGGTTCACTTTGGTTTTCTTTTTCTTTAGTGGTTTTTGGCAAATTTGTCATATCAAGAAGCACTTTCAGACACACAAGTTGCTATAGTTAATATTTTATCTTCAACTTCCGGTAAGAAATTTGTCTTTAAAAATCTGCATTATAAATCAGTGTATGTATTTCTGGTATATATATGTGTACATGTACAACATTTTAATCTTGTTATAGCTTCTTACATTAGTTCTAATATACATTAGTCTATTATAACTGCCTTTTAATCTGTATACAGTCAGGTGCTGCATATGATGTTTCAGTCTACAACAGACTGCATATACGATGGTGGTCCCATAAGATTATAATACTGTATTTTTACTGTACCTTTTCTATGTTTAAATATGTTTGGATACACAAATACTTACCATTGTGTTACAGTTGCCTACAGTATTCAATACGGTAGCATGCCATACAAGTTGGTAGCCTACAAGCAATAGGCTTATAGCATATAGCCTAGCTGTGTAGTAGGCTATACCATTTAGGTTTGTGTGAGTATGCTCTATGATGGTGGCACAAGGATGACATTGCCTAATGACACACATTTTCTCTGTATTTATCCCTGTTGTTAAGCATGACTGTAGTTTCATGCCTTAGCCTGTGCTATTTATGTTCCTTCAAATACTTTACAATATTTTTTATATAACAACATATTACAGTTTTATAGGCTGGCCGTTTGTATTGTAGTTGCCTTTCCCTTCACACATCCTTTCCAGAGATCTTTTTCTAGACCCTTTGGCTAAAATGTAATTGCTTATTTCAGAACTATAATTTGCCCTATGATAGGTGTTTTATTTTTAAGATTGAATCACCTTTCAAATCTGGAAGACAAAAGTATTTTTAAAGCTATAAAAATAACTTTAGGGACACAGGCTTGATTATGATGAAGTCAGCATGTTACTCTCAATAAGATTTAAGTTTCCTATTAGTTTAAAATAAATAGGACTGTACGTGATCTGTACTGTTGAAATAAACATGGTTTAGTTTGGAGGCTATTTTATGCATGAACTTTAAACATTTCAGTCTAGTCATTACTTAACTGCAGTCATTTTCTTAGTTAAGAGTGACAAAAATAATTTGAAAGGTAGGTATATAATTTGCTTATTTAAACAATGAAGTTGGTAGTAAAAATGTTGACAGTATTTAAACTCATGTACCATTTTTAAATTCTTTTCTCCTCATAGGACTTTTTACCTTAATCCTTGCTGCAGTATTTCCAAGTAACAGTGGAGATAGATTTACCCTTTCTAAACTATTAGCTGTAATTTTAAGGTAAGCATATAGTGTGATAGCTAGTTTACTCTGCTTAAAAATACAATATTACAATTTCTGATAGTGGCACCAGGGTAGTTTGTATTGTAAGAGCAAAGAAAGATGTGGATAAAAGAAGGCTTTAAGTGGACATGATGCTACTTAGCCCTGTCACATCCTGCACTAGGTTTCTACACCTTCCTGGGTAGGGTAACCAGAGGGAAAACCCCAAGGCTGCTTTGGTTCCCATTCATGTGTCTGCAGACTCATCAAGTATTGGACTGACGTTCACACTTAATGTGGCAGCTTAATCCTCATAATCTCCCAAGTTTCTATTTCTTTTTCTTAAGGCAATTTCCCCTCTTTGTTTGATTTTTATTTTTCCTTTTTCTACTTCTCTTAGAAAGCTAACATTCAGTTTTCTGTAATTGTCTAAGCCTCAGGTGATGTTTCAGTTATTTTCTGTATAATTCATTTGGCAGTTTTGCACTACTGCATAATATGAGTGTTGCTGATAACTATACTTAAATATTTTAATTTAACTTTGTGTATGTTTGTCTTGTCTTCCCTACTGGTTTGTAAACCCTTGAAGGCCATAGCCTTGTTTTATATTTGTGTCATCAAAGACCTAGCATAGGGCTTTGCCCATAGACAGTATTGAAAAAAGATGTGTTGGTTTAATAAAACTTATTTTATGAAACAAAATCAGAGAAGGTAGCAGGATGATTTGATGGAGAGTAGTGTTTCTTGGTTATCAAAGCTGAGATTGAATAAGAGCTCTGCTGTTTGCCCTGGGGCAGTTTCCTTAAACTCTGAAAGGGTTTCCTAGTTGAGAAAATGATATTATCTATTTTACCTTGCAGCCTTGTTTTAAAGTTTAGTGGTAATAGCTATGAAGTGTCTGGTATTGGGCAATCATAGAAGACTGGTAGCTCTTAATATTAAATGTTTTTCTTTTTTAGTTATAAGGGTAAATTAACCACGGTTGCTCCAATGGGCAGCTGGTTGATCCAACTAATTTATCATTTAGACTTTATGGCCACTAGGGATTTATTCTTTTACATGGTTTACTAATGTTTTAAGCCGAGCAAATTTTTGCATTAGGGAAATATGTTTGTATTGGAGAAGTAAATGAGGTTTTATTTAACTTTATTTAAAATATGTGCTAATTTATAACTTTTCTTCGTGGTATCTTAATAAAGACTTGATAAAGAAGGAAATGGATATAAAATATTGAACTTGTAAGTATTTTGACAGAGTACATTACTTCTTCTCATTAAAGTAGGTAGACGAACAGAGGTTGGCAAACTATGTTGGGTCAGCTGCTGGTTTTGTAAATCAGATTGTATTAGAACACAGCCACTCTCATCTATTTGCAAATTGTCTATGGCCATTTTAGCACTACAGAGGCAGAGCTGAATTGCAATACCATGTGGCCCAGAAGCCTAAAATATTTACTATCTGTACCTTTAAAAAAAAGTGTTACTTAGAAATTTTTTGAGTAAGTATATGTTCTTAAGAATTATGTATTAAACATTGTTTAATATTTTGTTTTGAATTGGCATTTTACTAAGAGATTCAATTTCTGAGGCTATAAAAAGAATTTTACATAGCAACAATCTTGAAGGGAATCTAAGCAAAGAAATCTCATTTCATCAATTGAGAGACAAGAGTGTGGCCTCAAGCCAAACAACTTGGAATCCAATCCCATCTCCATCATTACTAGTTTTGAGACCTTGAACAAGTTCCTTACATTTCTGTGCCAATTTTCTCATCTGTATATTGGGGATAATAATAGGATTTCTCTCATAGGATTATTATGAGGATTAAATGAGTAGAAGTTCTAAAGTGCTTGGAACAATGTCTGATACGCAACAGGAGGTGCTCACTATATTTAGCCATTATCATAATCATCATCATTTAAATGGAAACAAAATCCCTGGTTTCTAATATATTGTGGATACTCAATAAATAATAGCTGAATCTGAATATGAACAGTGATTATTACAGAAAATTGTGATGATTTAATTGAAGGGTTTGCATATTTAGTGTAAGGACTACACTTGAGTTCTGATGACATCTTTCCGTAAGGGAATACATATTTTCTTTCATCTTCCTCTCCCACTGCCACACTGGTCTTTCTCATCAGGGTGAGAGAATTAGGCTAATTTTTTTTTTAATTAGCAATATCTCATCTACTTGAAAACGTGTTACAATTTATAAGATTCATAGAAATAGACAATGTAAAGAGTTCCCTGAGGACAGGAACCACATCTGTATTGTTCACTTCTGTAACCCAGTGCTTTGCCCATATTAGATGCCCAGAAAATAACAATTGAGTTTATGAATGACCTCTGATATCTCTACATCCTTAATTCAGTCTTATTTTTATCCACTAAAATCATGAGATTAGTGAAATTGTTTAAGCACGTAAGGATAGTTTTACTGTTAATTTAGATTTTACCAATAAGCAAGAGTAGTACCATTGGTGGATTTATATGGGTTTGATATATTTGTATAATCCAAAAGAAAGATTGGAAAGGGATGACAAGTTGGTTAATTCATTCTTAACTGAAAGACAGTGGATAGCATAGCACATAAAAGCACTGGACTCTGGAGTAAAACTGCCTGTATTTCAGTCTCGGCTATGTGATCTTGGTCAAGTTACCTTACCTCTTTGTGTATTAGCTTTCACATGTAAAATGGGAATGGCAGTAATAAGACTTCCTTATAAGGTATAATATTGTACATTTTGTGAGGATTAAATGAGTTAATACAAATATAACACTATATTATATTGATATTGTTAGATATTATTATTGAAATTGCTAAATTATTTGATAGTTTTACCCAAAGTTGAGATTAGTCTTGATCACTTATAAATAATTTTTATCTTTATGATTAGCCTTTTCAGAATTCTTTAGCTCATCATTAATGACTGTTATTCTCATAGCATTGGAGGTGTTGTACTGGTAAACCTGTCAGGGTCTGAAAAATCTGCTGGAAGAGATACAATAGGTAAGTACTTGACTCTGGATTCTCTCTGTTAGAGTAAACAAGAAAGTTACGTGTGCGTGCTCATGTGCACAGATGAACGTACGAAGGGTAGGCACTAGCAGGGTGTTTTTTTTTGAACTTTTCCTTTGGAAATAACATAAAAAAATGCGTAAATAGTTTAGTGAATTCTCATAGCCTTCACCCAGATTTTTCAAATGTTAACAACTTACATAAATATTATACAGTTATAAAAATCAGAAATTAACGTTGATTATGATACTGTTATCTATAAAGCCTTTTCAAATTTTGCCATTTTTTCCACTAATGTTCTTTTTCTGATCCAGGATCATTTATTGCATTTAATTGTCATGTTTCCTTAGTTTCCTTTAAATGCAGAAGTGTTCCTCAGTCTTCTTGTCTTTTATGACCTTGACACTTTTGTAGGGTACCACCTAGTTGGTTTGTAGAATGTTCCTCAGTTTGCATTTGTCTGACATTTTCTTTGGTTAAATTGAGGTTGTGCATTTTTGGTAAGAATATAATGGAAGTGATATTGTTTCCTGATCAGTGCATTCTACCAAAAGGCACATGATATTGATTTGTCCTGTTGCTGGTAATGTTAATTTTAAGGTGGTTAAAATTAACCACCCTACTCCAGTGTAAAGTTACTAATATTTCCCACTGTAAGTAATAAGCATCTTGTGGGGGATACTTTGAGGCTATACAAATTTCCTGTTGCTGTCATATCTTCACCCACGAATATTGTCACTTACTCTTGATTCTTGATTCATAGTTATTGCTATGGTGAACACTTAGATTTTGATCCATTGCTTAGACTTAACAAAAACAAAAGTAATCAGAACCTAGCTGGCCTGAGCATGGTGACTCATGCCTGTTATCCCAGTGCTTTGGGAGGCCAAGGTGGGAGGATTGCTTGAGGCCAGGAGTTCAATACCAGCCTGGGCAGCATAGTGAGACCTCATAATAAAAAATAAACCTAGATTAATTATTTCTCTTTGAATACTTCTTTAGATATTTGAGGTTTATTGAATAGAACAATGCTTTCTGAATTATTCCTAGCTACTACCCAGTGAGCTGTGCTTTGAACCTCCTCACCTCTTTCTCACCCAGAGCAGCTTTGTGTATATAAAACAATGTATGTATTTGGTATGTGCATGTGTATGCAAGATTTTGTTGACAGGCTTTTCCTTAGCTTTAAAAAATGTTTGAAAATAATAAAAAAAATGTAATAAAACATTCGTCTTTTGAATAATTGATTAAAGTATTGAATATGACCACTTGGCAGAACATTATTTAGCTGTTTGGAAAAGTTTAAATGTTTTTGAGAGTTAATAAAGAGAATCAGTATTTATTATTCATGTACTGTGAGATCTGTATTATGTTAGCTATTTCGGAACATTAAAAAGTATAAATTATGTGTTTGCAGTTTTCAAGGAGTTCTTGATTTGGAACAATATGAGATTTATAAAATGAAGCTACTAGGGATTAAACTAATACCATACTTGACAATAGTAAGTATTGTCTAAAACAGAAGACAGGACAGAAATACAGCCGATTAGAAAGAGGATGCTTTGTGGAAGAAATGGAACTTTAACAGAGCCTTTAAGATGGGAGTGGTAGTGCAATACATATTAAGAATGGTATATGGGGGTAAGGAAGACAATACAAGCAACAGCTTAGTGATGGAAAAAAACATTTGTTAAGTTGGAAAATGCCAGGTGTCAAGATTGTTTATGTAGGGTAAAATAAGAAACATGCATTTCTAAATTAAAAACAAAGTGTTACTTTGGAGTTGTATTATTATAATATGTATAGGTTTTGGTCGGATCATTGAGGTGAATGCTTTTGCATTTATTTGTTAACACATTAAACTCCTTCCTGTACTCCTAGAAGACTTGGATGGGGTAGGCTATATCTTTTCTTTATATATCTTTATATCAATATAAAGGTGATTTATATCATTATATATCTTTTCACTTTTGTATATTCTTGCAATATTATCTGACACATTATTGGATTTTAAGCGTATATTGAATGAGCTAATGAGTGATTGCTTTAAATCACGTCCATTTTTACAGGTTCCATTTGGTCTCTTGCTGGAGCCATGCTCTATGCTGTCTATATTGTTATGATTAAGAGAAAAGTAGATAGAGAAGACAAGTTGGATATTCCAATGTTCTTTGGTAAGAATATATGTAACTTGGGAGGCTATTTACTCTAAATGATTAACACAGGGTTTTGCTTTTGTTTTTTGGAGGGAATAGGGAAGCCTTTTTTTTTCTTCCGTATGATTCTTTAAAACCATTTAAAGATTATGAAGGCCAGTCCCAATGTTTTCCTTACTTTATCCTGCATAGTTGTGCACCTATGAGGGAGTGCCCATCTCCTCAGTGTGAGACAGAAAGAAACTCCTAACACTTTTTTCAAATTGATGTCTTCAGACTGCAAGTCAGATATTTATCTCACTGATAGGACAGATTTATGCTCTTATAAGCATGTGAGAGTTTACCTGCTGTATTTTACATTTTGCCATTTTCGAATAGTTAGCAAAGGACTGGGGAGACTGCCCCCGAATTATATGTTTAATGCTGTCGCAGTCTATGTACTTATGTACATTAAAAATTGTGGGCCATTTAAATGCTTTTCATTTGCATTTTATCTTTAAGACACAGACACTTTTATAACATAGATTCATTCTCAAATTACCCAATTATAGTTTCTGGATATGGTTTATAAATTTTCCTTTGCCTGACATCAGTTCAGGAAAGAACTTGCGATATCTGTAGGACTGCAGACGAAGAACACATTGAGAAGATAATCTTTCAAAAGATATCTGAATATAAATAGATAAAGAAGCTCCGTGATAAGAGTTCAAAGTGCAGCTTACAAGGAGTCAGGAGACCTGGAATCCAGCTGTTGTAACTTTATTTATCTCACAGGCATCTGAAATATGAGGAAATTGGACTAGATGAATGGCCTCTAAACTGTGATTTAGGGAATAGGTAGGCTTCTGGGATGGTTGGAAGGAAATACAGTTGCATGCAGGGGTCTAGTTCTTGGACTCCTTTGCTGCTTCACCTGTGGAACAGCTCTACTTTGTTGAGCATTTTGCATTAGAATTTAATTTATAGTAAAGATTTTTCTTATGGCTGGGCATTGTGGCTCACGCCTGTGATCCCAGCACTTTGAGAGGCTGAGGCAGGAGGACTGCTTGAAGCCAGGGATTCAAGATCAGCCTGGGCAACATAGGGAGACTGCATTTCTATTTAATTTTTTTTAAAAAAGACTATTTTAAAACTATTTTAAAACTAAAAATAGATTAAATACTTGTACCTAAAGACTAACAAAAATAAAATGTTTGAAAAGCCGTGAGGCTGAATGATTGCTTAAATTCTTTTTAAATATAGAATTCAAGAAATATAGCATAATAGCCAGGTTTGGTTACATGTGTTTGTAATCCCAGCTGCATGAGAGGCTGACGCAGGAGAATCACTTGAGTCCAGGAGTTCGAGTCTGCAGTGAGCTATGATTGTGTCTCTGCACTCTAGCCTGGGTAACAGAGTAAGATGCTGTCTCTTAAAAAAGAAAAGATAATTTTAATGATATTTTATTTGAGAGTCATAGAAAATTTTATTTGGAATGGAATAAAATGCTAGTTTTTTTTAGTGTTATAGGTAGGTGGTTGGGTCAGTGGTACTTTTTAAAAATTTATACATTGACAACTTGCAAGAAAAATTGCTTAATTTACTCATATTAGGGAGAGTGCATATAGACATGTGGCTTGTGTTGGTCCTGTTCATATGTGATGTGATATGTAAAGCAATATTGATCTGCCCTGGGCTTTAGAATAGACAGGATTTGGAGAAGTTAGGATTGGGATGTTGGGGGCTCTTCAGGCAAGGGAGTGTGAGCAGAGGCTTAACAGGGAGCAGTGAGTAGATCTGAATGATTGTGCTGGAACTTCGCTTTGTGGAAGAAGAACAGAAAGGCATATGGCGCCAGATTCTGGGCAGTCGAGGGAATAGGTGGGGTCATTGGGACTTTTGTCTCTAGGTCAAAGGATGTTAATTTATGTGGGATTTCATAGACTCAGCACTTCACGGACTAGAAAATAGATTTAGATCTTGGTAATGCCACATTTTGGTGTTTCATTAAAACAACTTTGTAATGTTATTTAAGCATTTTAGGTCATGTGTCCTTGCTGTATATGTGTTCTTTTGTTGTTTTTTTTTAATCAATAGATGTAAGTTGGTGTATTAGTCTGTTTTCACACTGCTATAAAGAACTACCTGAGACTGGGTAATTTATAAACAAAAGAGGTTTAATTGACTCACAGTTCTGCATGGCTGGGGAGGCCTCAGGAAACTTACAATCATGACGTAAGGTGAAGGGGAAGCAAGGCATGTTTTACACACTGGCAAGAAAGAGAGAACTTGAGAAGGGGGAACTGCCAAACACTTTAAAACCATCAAATCTTGTAAGAACTCACTATGATGGGAACAGCATGGGGGAAACCACCCCCATGATCCAGTCACTTCCCACCAGGTCCCTCCCTGACACGTGGGGATTACAAGTCAAGATGAGATTTGGGTGGGGACACAGAGCCAAACCATAATAGTTGGGCTCCCTAAAACAGGATATGAGATGGGGAATTTGTGTGGGTGATTTTTTGTGGGGAGTTCACTGAAGGAAAAACTTGCAGTGAAGGAAGCAAGATAGAGAAGGGGAAAGAACCGTGTGGCGCACAAGTATAACTGAGGTTTGGCCCAATTCATTGCAGGTACTGAGGCAGGGAGCAGAGGGAGAGCAGCTAATATGTCTGGGCCTTGAGTCGTGATGGCTGGCCTCGTAAAGCCTCCATCAGTTAGTCATGAGCTGCAGAAGATGGGGTGGAGTGGAGGGTGGGAACTTGCTGGGAAAGGCAGACTTATTTGCCCCCCTTCACAGAAGTGGGGTGGCTGTGAGTCTTTAGCATCAGACAGAGAGTGGGTGCTCCTGCCCTGTTAAGATTTAACTAGGCATCCTAATGACTGGTTTATTATTTAGGTGACATGGTAAGTATCAATTATATATCTACTGTAATTTAATTTTCTTTTAAGAAAGCTGTATAGTTACATAAATCATATAGCAAATTTGTGACATAAACTGTATAGGAAGTACAACAAAATTTATTATAGAATTGTAATCTTTTTTCTTTATATTCTTTACTTTTACATGTATATAGTCATATATAAACTTAATTTCTATAATAATATTAGCTAACTTTTATTAAGTGCTTACCATGTGCCAGATACTATGCTATATTTTATGTGTTTTGTCTAATCTTCCCAGAAACCTAATTAAATATTATTAAATGTTATTTTATGCTTATAGATTGGAAAACTGAGGCTTAAAGAGGTATAAGGCTTGCACTACTATTGAGTGATATATAGAGCTGGGATTGGACCCAGGCAGTCAGACTGCCGAGCACACACTTAACCACTATGTGGGATGGCTTTCCTTAATAACTAGTCAGTGGTACTTTGCTCATACGTTGAATAGCTCTTTGTGTGTACATACTTTCTCACTAACTAGTTAGAGGTCTGGGAATGCAGGAACCAAGAGTTTTATCTCCTTTGGAACCTTCTTCCATTATTTCTTGCAAAGCACAAGTGTTTTGGACATAAATAATTGAATCAGAGAGCAAACCATCTAATTCCTCAAAATTAATTTAGGCTGAGTACACAAACACATACATACCAGTTATTTCTTTTAAGTTCTAGGGCACTATATTATCAGTAGCTAAGGTTAACAACCCTTCTTGTTGAGTTGTCCTAAGTGGTTTATTCCATAGTAGTTGCTCCCATACAATGTGGATAGTTGAACTGAGTGATCACCAGTTGCTTCAGACAGTTTTTTTTTAATGGTGTTGAGCTATTCACAGGACTGACTTAAAAACAAACCAACAGAAGTTTTAGCTAAGGAAACCTCCCAGAGTGCTTTTGTGCAAAATCTAATTTTGATTTTAGAGTTAATAAGCTTGGAAAATAGAAATAAATCAATTTTAACTCTTGTCTCTTTTATACATGTTCAGGTTTTGTAGGTTTGTTTAATCTGCTGCTCTTATGGCCAGGTTTCTTTTTACTTCATTATACTGGATTTGAGGACTTCGAGTTTCCCAATAAAGTAGTATTAATGTGCATTATCATTAATGGCCTTATTGGAACAGTACTCTCAGAGTTCCTGTGGTTGTGGTATGTACTGTTTATTCTCCAATTATTATCAGTTGATTAATTTTTGGATATTTTAAGCGTTTATATTTGTCTGTTTGCTGGTGGCCCTTCCCGTGCACCCCATTCTGCAACACACATACAACTGAATACTTTAACTCCACTAGAGCAGGGACTTTGTTTTTTAACTTCTGTGTGCCCATTCTAGAGTAGTACCTTGTCCACAGAAGGAGCTCAATAAATACTTGTTGAAGGAAAGAATGAATATGAATGGTGTAAATCTGTAAAAATGTTTTAGAAAGTGGAGTATTATGCAAATGAAAGTAGTCATTATCTAATGGATATCCAAACATATGAGGTATGTGTGCCAAGTATGAGTGCATGAGTTCTAGTTGAGAATCCAGGAGATGGTGCTTATTTAAGAGGCTTTGGAATATCTGTTTGCTTGTTCATAGGTGTTTTTGTTTTATTTATTTTCAGGACCTTTCATATGGGTGAGCCAGATATGTAAACCTTAAACTGTGATTGATTTGAGATGTTAACATACTTTGATATGCTGTATATTCAATATACTGATATGCGATAATAAACTTAAAATAGTTTGAAGACAGTATCATGTATGGAGTTTGAGAGACCTTTCAAATAACAGAGCTTTATACTTAGTCCTATTTTTATTTAATAGAAATTTGAAATGAATAGAATGAATAAAACATAAGTGAATAAAATGAATTTTATTACATACCCATTGAAACTGTTAACTAGTTTTCCCTTGCAAAAGACTGCAACAGAAATAGACTTTTTTGTGGAGTCTTCCTTAATGCTCTGCCTATAGTGCTGTGTCTCCCTGCCCAGTTAAGAAATACCTATTTTCTTGGTATCCCCCATATCACTCTCTTTTGTGTAATACTTAAAGATTTACTTTGTATTGTAGTAATTTATGTTCTTATCTAAACTCCTTTGCTGATCTAAAATTCTTTAAAATCATAATCCATTTGCTCATTAATTTTTTCATCTTTAGTTATGTACATTTTAGATACTCGATTTTTTTAACCTTAACTATTAACAGATGACAAAAGGCTTTAGCCTTTAGCTAAATTGGATCCACCTTAACAGCTGGATTAAGTCAAACAGGCTTTATAATTCTACCTCCCAGGTTTTTTATTATAGTACTCTACATGATAAACATCCAAGAACATATGCTGTATTTGACCCCGAATGCTCTTTTCACAGAGCAGCTAAGTAGTGGGAACCACAAGTACTTGTTTCCTTTACCTCATCAATAAGGACTCGTTGTTCAGCCTCTGTTCATTACTTCTAGTGACACTTTATTGACAGATAGCCCCTTTTATTGCAGGACAGCATTATTAATGCTGACATATACTGAGCTAGATTTTACTTGCCTATAACTTCCATGGATCTGTAGTCCTAACGATATACATTATGGTTTTATCTTGGCTTATAATTCATTTTCTCCTTATATGCCCAAATTATCAGTCTTTATAAATGGTTCATCTGTCTCCACTGGGTGTAATATTTTCTTTCAATTCAACAAAATTGTATGCAGATAGATATTTCAAAATTTCATACCCACATTGATAATTCAAGGTGAAAATAAAGAGCTTACTTAGCTTTTGGTTAGGACAATTGTTAGAAAAATGGAAAACAACAAGAAAATATTTTTTAAGAATATTCAAGTCTTTCTTTTTTTATGCCAAGCCAAATCAAAAGAGTAACACATGATTTTAGTGTTCATGAAGGTGAGATATTTTTGCTTGGTGACAGAATCACATGTTGGCTTATCACTTCCTTAAAGTCTATGTGTGAAGTATTGTCCTGTAATGTTAATAATGCAGTTTTCTTTGTTATCTACAAATCATCACAAAACTGTAATAACTGTTCAACAGTTTTTTTTAAAAATTAATGAAATATAAGCTATACACCCAAAGTTGAATAATATCTGTAAACAGATCTTGAAAATAGCATAAAATATTTTGAGCTTTTTATACTTATATATTTGTATTTTTAATATTTGAAGAAAAACTTTGAGAATCATCTTAATAACTTTATTATATTTTATGTTTCAATCCATCCTAGCCCCTTATCTTTGCTCCTGATCTCACAGGCCTATATTATAGGATAGAAAGTCTTTGTTCAGTGTTTTTCTTTGGTTGTTTAATTTTTTAAATATAGAAATGTATATTTTCTTTTTTTTAGGGGCTGCTTTCTTACCTCATCATTGATAGGCACACTTGCACTAAGCCTTACAATACCTCTGTCCATAATAGCTGACATGTGTATGCAAAAGGTAAGGAAACTATTTATTATTCATAGATATTTTAGGTGTGTTATTAAAACAAACCTAATGAAAGTTGAGATGTGATTAAATTATAAGGATACAAACATAAATAATACTTGATGCTTTCTCTCCCAAGGTGCTTTACTACATAGAAATATAGAAAGTACCGAAGAAATAGATAATTTCCATTTTTAGCTTTTCCATTTTTTCCCTAAATTTCTAAGTTAAGGGCATCATCTTCATATGTAGTTCTCCAGTTTTTGAGCTGATTCTGTTCCAGATGTTCTTTGGTAAGTCACATTTTATCATACAAGCATTTTAGTTTCTGCGATAAACCCTGTCACAGGCTCCTTCACACTGTGCTGAATGAGCAGCACAGGAATCATGCTGTTTGCAGTAAAAGTTAGCCATCTCTCTCTGGACTCAGCAGAGTGGGTATCCCATCCCTTTTCTCTGAAGGCCTAGTATGGATGTGGGGATTCTCGTGATAAATATTGGCAATGCTAACACCACAGAAAAGAGAATCTGGGATGTTGCTGCCAGCAGCCTAGAAGGGAAGAGTTTATTCAGTGCTCCTGAGTGTAGCAGGAAGAACAGAGGTATGCTGTTGCCCAGCACTGAAAGATGGAGCATAGCCATTTATCACACAGTTCAGTATATGTAGGCATTTAACTTTTAACTGCAACTACTAAGTCACAGAAGTGTATGTGTGTGTGTGTGTGTGTGTGTGTGTGTGTGTGTGTATGTGTGTTTTAGTCTAATATAATTTGAAGAGGGAAATATTTCAAGGCCCAAAGGCTTATAATGTGTACAAGCAATAATCAAAATTTTAAACCTATTTTTCTCTAGGTCTTAGCCAGGCACAGTGGCTCACGCCTGTAATCCCAGCACTTGGGAGGCCGAGGCAGGCAGATCACTTGAGGTTAGGAGTTCGAGACCAGCCTGGCCAGCATGGTGAAACCCCGTCTCTACTAACAATACAAACATTAGCTGGGTGTGATGGCAGGCACCTGTAATCCCAGCTACTTGGGAGGCTGAGGCAGGAGAATCACTTGAACCCGGGAGGTGGAGGTTGCAGTGAGCCAAGATCATGCCACTGCGCTCCAGCCTGGGCAACAGAAAAAGACTCCATCTCAAAAAAAAAAAAAAAAAGATAAAAGCAAAATATGCTTAGTGCTGTATATCCTCTTTATTTATAAAATAATTCTTTACTGATATTTAACTTTGTTTTATGGTCAGTAAATTCTTATTTGTCATGGTTAAAGAACTGAGATTCTTTCCTTAATTGAGAATTAATTATCTTACATAACTTGCATTTTCAAAGAATGTGGATATTCTATATAACACTAACATTGCACATTATTACACATCATTCTTTTATAGATTTAAGTAATATCTAGGCCCTTCTTCATCTTCAGGTCATAATCCTGAATATGAACCAAACTGGTTGTGAAACTGGGAAGGTGCTACTTGTTAGAGGATTTTGGTAGACTACTGTGTAAATCATCTTTATTGTACTGATATTTTAAAAACAAAAGCTTTCGTAGATTGAAAAAAATTGCAGCTTAATGTTCAGGAATTTTTAAGAAAATAGTCACAGGGGACCTAATTGTATTAAATGATTAGTCATTTCATAATTATCATTACAAACAATAATGGTTATAATTTGTTTAATAAGGTATTTTAGGGTAAAGACAAAACGGGGAAATGTATGCACATGCAATTAATTATAAAAACATAACCAAACTTTAACTGATTGCCCAGTTCTGGATATGAAGACAATCAAGAAAAGATTTGGTGTTCTTGATTGTCTTCATATCTAGAACTGGGCAGTCAGTTAAAGGAGCAGGCTGTGTGTTGGTGTCAGGATTGAGGTTAGGGAGATTCCATCTGGAAAAAGCAGCAGTGTGTGTCCAGAACTGTAACACAAACATGATAAGAGAAATCTACTTTTCTAGGGTTTTTAGGTTTAATTAGCTAACTGTATTTATATATAGCTTCTGAAATGTTAGCATTTATTAACATTGTGCTTGAAACAAATTGGTTATTTAAATCTATTTATAATCATTTTATATAATAGAAAGCATCCTTGATCATATTCTATTTGATATTCAGATATATTTAGGAATTAGAAAAAAAATTTTTGTTTACATAGGTAATTTTCTTTGTTGTAATAAATGGCTTCATTTCTTTTGTCTTAGCTTGTTGGAAATCAAATTAGAAGTTTTTTATTATGAGACAACATATAAACAGCTACATTGTGAAAAGTGAACTTGCCTTCTAAAGTCTTCTAGGGCTTTATCTATCTTTATTAAGTTTGCTTTGATTCAGTTATGAAATAAGGTTTTTAGTTGAATATTCATGAAATAATTCTATCAACTATATCTACATTTTTAATCGCATTATTTATAACTTCTTAATACCTTTTCTGATCTTGGATAATTTAAATGCAGCATGGTTTTTCCTGATTATTAGTCATTCTGGCAAATATTCCAGGAATATGTTAAAATATATTGGTAATTTCATAACTAAATGAAGGCTTTTCAGTTTAATGACTATTCTTTCCGGGGTGTTCTTAGGCTGACTCAGTCATTGTATATGAATACCATAGAAATAGGGCATGCATGTTAAAAATTGTCAGTTATTATTCTTGTGTTATGCATTGTGAGTTCCCTCATAAAAGACATTATGCTCACAAAACTCGTTTACTCTGACTAATGGTGCTATGAAATGGAATAGTATATGTTTTCCACCAGAGGGAGTCTTACGTATGATTCCATGCCCTTTTTTTTTTTTTTTTTTAATTCTCAAAGAGGGCAAACACAGTTTTCCTTCCCTATTTTATAGATAGAAGTTACTATTTTCTTCATTATTTTTAAAGCAAACCTCGTGTGTGTTACACTTAAGTCTCAGTGGTTGATCAGTGTAGGCTTCTTTGACAATCGTTTCTGATCTTTAGCCGAGTCTAGATGGTAAAAGTGAACTAGTGAAAGGGAAGAATGAGTTTTGTTTTGGATGGCATCTCATTATTTTTTATTTTCTTTTTATTTATATATTTGTTTTTCTTATTTTTTTTCTTTTTGATTTTAATACCTCCACCCTACTTACAGATATTTTTTATTTTCTTGACAACCCTGATAAATGATGGATTGGAGGATCAGACTTGTTGACATCACTGATGAGGCTTGTCTTGTTGCTTGTCTTCTCTGGCTAACATTCCTTAGTAAAAATATTTCTATTTTTTTTTCTTTATTTTATTTGGTCATTATTTAATTTTGAGCTTTTTTCATTTATTACTAGATAAGCGAGTTTTGAGTGTCAAATTTGCACTTAATTTGTTTTTGGTACTGTCATAAGGACTGTAGCATACACAGCATACTACAACTGTAACTTTTTCCGAAAATATACATTTTTTGAAGATGACTTCAGAAACTGAGGGAGAGAGACCCACTTGAGACTAGACAGCAAACAGTGAAGAAGAAATGAGCAACATGGTGTGCAGGAGCAAAGTTTCATACTGTATATCTCTACTCTAAGTGTACAATGCCTATAAATGGAAAGTATGCTTTCTTGGCTTTCCTTTAGCCTATTTTCCAAGCAAGAACTATTGTTGTTGGTAATTTAGGTACATGGAATAGTAAGTTGAAGTCTTGAATTCTTATTTAATAATAATAATACACTTAATACATTGTCAGTGTTTAATTTTGTCTTCCCATTGTTCTTATTCCTGCTAGTTTTCACAAACAGAAAACTTACACTGAAGGGGAAAATTGCCTTAATGATAATTGTGGGTGTGTTTTTTCCTCTATCTTTTATTTTTAGGTGCAGTTTTCTTGGTTATTTTTTGCAGGAGCTATCCTTGTATTTTTTTCATTTTTTATTGTAACTCTCCTATGCCATTATAATAATTGGGATCCTGTGATGGTGGGAATCAGAAGAATATTTGCTTTTATATGCAGAAAACATCGAATTCAGAGGTACGTTTAGTCCCAATACACATTTTTAAAAATAGTGTTTGCTAGATAACTGAGAATTGCATCATGCTGGCCTAGCTTTTAGAGATTTTGTGAGGAATTATTGAAAGATGATAACTTATATGTTACGGCAGATGAAAATAATTTGTTTAGATCTTTTGGGTAATAAGATTCTTTCTCTTTCTTTCTTTCTTTCTTCTTTCTTTCTTTCTTTCTTTCTTTCTTTCTTTCTTTTTCTTTCTCTCTCTTTTTCTTTCCTTTTCTTTCCCTCTTTCTTTCTTCTCTTTCTTCTCTTTCTTCTTTTTTTCTCTTTCTTGACAGAGTCTTGCTCTGTAGCCCAGCCTGGAGTGCAATGGCACGATCTCAGCTCACTGCAACCTCTGCCTCCTGGGTTCAAGTGATTCTCCTGCCTCAGCCTCCTGAGTAGCTGGGATTACAGGCGTGCACCACCATGCCCAGCTAATTTTTGTATTTTTAATAGAGGCAGGTTTCACCGTGTTAGCCAGGCTGGCCTTGAATTCCCGACCACAAGTGATTTGCCTGCCTAGTAACTACATTTTTTTAAAAAAAATGTGATTCACAGGTAATACCAAAAGGTTTACTGTTTTGCCGTAACAAACTTAAATATAGAAAACTTTTATTGGCTTGAACATAATTCATGATAGAATAGTATTGCCTCAGTTTTTCTTTCCAATTTCTTTCTTTTTAAGAATGAAAGCTTTTTACATTTTGCTATAAAAAGAACTTGGTTCCAGTGGCTCTGGAGCTCAAGACCAGCCTGGGCAACATATCAAGACCCTGTCTCTAAGAAAATTTAAAAAAAAATTACCCAGACACGATGGCATATACCTGTAGTCCCAAGCTACTTGGGAGGCTGAGGTAGGAGGATCACTTGAGCCCAGGAATTCAAAGCTGCAGTGAACTATAATAGCACCACTACACTTTAGCCTGGGTGACAAAGTGATACCCTGTCTCTTATTTAAAAAACAAAAAGTGAGACCCTATCTCTTATTTAAAAAACAAAAACAAAAAACGCTAACTTGGGACAAGTTCTTGGGAAATTTTATCCTAGTGGTGGTTCTGCCACTGGCTTGCATCCTGTCCACATAGCTTCAGCCAATGGAATAAATAAGGTTTGAGGTTCCTTTTCAGCTCTAAAGCTTTCCTTAATTATTGCTTTTTTTTTTTCTTAAGAGTTCCAGAAGACAGCGAACAGTGTGAGAGTCTCATCTCTATGCACAGTGTTTCTCAGGAGGATGGAGCTAGTTAGCTGTTTGTTGTCTGTAGCCCAGGTTTGTATGTGAGCTGGGTTTAGTATTGAATAAGGTTCTTATCTGTGTCATATTCAAAGGGTTGATTTTCTATAATTAGTTGTTTGAGAGGCAATACAGCCTTAGAGGCTAAAGGGGCTAAAGCCTGGACTCCAGTTCCGTCTTCTCCACATACTAGCTGTGTGGCCCTATGCAAGGTTCTTAATCTCTTGATGCTCCGGCTTTCTTATTTGTGAAATGGGATTACAGTAGAACCTCCCTTATGAGGGTGTTAAAATAGTAAATACTTGGTAAATATAAAGTATGTATAATAGTGCCTGACTCAAATGATCAGAAAGTTTTAACTCATTTTTATTCATGCTAAGGGTCATTTTATTTAATAATATGCTTTAGAAAAATATTTTTTCTCTGATGATAAAAGAAAAATGTAATATCCTGGGGTACAATATACTGGTTGGAAAATACTAGTCTTTGTGTGTTTTACATAACTGGCACAGTGTTTATCCTCATTCTCTGACATTGCTTTGTCATTTAACAATGCTTCTGGAATATTTTTCCATTTTTTACATTTTAAGAAATAGTGTCTTTTATATGTCTTCGATGATAGAGTACATGACATTTAATATTTTGCTGAATGAAAGCTTGAATTAAATGTAACATACAGATTTTGCAGGTACAAAAGTGATTATTTAGAATGAAAGATCACAATAAACTACTAGAATTTTTCTAGTTTTTCTAAGACATCTTTAGGCAATTTATATTGAAATGTTTCTTGATTGCTACTGAGTTTTCCCTCCCTATCTAGAACATTGTACAACTCCTGTCAGTTGTTAACACTTATATTAGGCTTGAAGATTAAGTTTCGTTATTCTCATGGTAAACTTGCTTCTAACCTACAGCTAATTGTCCTGGTTTTCTGTTTTTCTTTAGTGTGCTGTTTTTAAATCTAGTTTATACCTGCACATGGTTTGAGCTCTAGTTCTCCAAGACTTTTTGTACAAGGCAGTTACCCCTGCCCTTCCCTGCCCTGCTCATCCTGCTTTCATTTTCTTCCCACTCTGAGGAAATTAAACTCTTAGCTGATTCTTTTGGTATCTTCCTTCTTGTCTCCCTAAGTATCACGCTTATGACTTGTGTTTCATGAGTTCTCGGTTTTAGGCATCTTCAGCTGACTTTCCCACTAAGATCAATGAGGACAGATTATTTTCAAGTTTACTCCTCCTCTGCTCCCACCTCATATGCCTCCTGTCTCCATATCAGTTCGGCCTCCTCATCATCCCTGTATAGTTATTGCATAATTTTGGATATATCTGTAGTCAGTGTTTATATTGTTGTCACTAAAAAATTGTTACTTATAACTGAGCTATGTAGGGTTCGTCCTGGTATTTCCCTTATCCAGAGATTCTCTGTTACTACCCTTTTTGGAGAGTAAACCTTAAAGTCTTCTCCTGGGATAGAGAAAAGGCACTTGGCCAACTGTGAAAAGTAAGAGAGGGCATCTGAGTGTCTGTCTGCTTTTTCTATAGACATTATACCAGTCTTCTTGTTTTTAGTTGTTTCTTCACCCCTCCTTACAGAGATATCTGGTCCTGTTTTTCCATTGCTAACCAAGAGTTGGCTGTTATTTTCTCATCTCTCTACTTTTCTTTTTGTTAATGTGGTTTATTCCTTTTAAGAAAAAAATTCCAGGCTGGGCATAGTAACTCATGCCTGTAATCCTAGCATTTTGGGAGGCCAAGGAGGGAGGATCACTTGAGCTCAGGAGTTTGAGACTAGCCTGGGCAATATAGTGAGACCTTATTTCTGTTAAAAAATATATTTTTTTAACCCTTTGTTTCCTTTTTAGTGAGGTTTTGGAGAACAAGTGGAACTAAATATATGTTTATGTGCCATCTTTAAATTTAAAAAAAGTAAACACAATTACAGTAAGTCCTCACTTAACATCATCAGTAGGTTCTTATAAACTGTGACTTTATGCAAAATTACAGCAAAACTTTTGTTTTTGCATCAACATTATAACATAACAACACTGAACGAAAAAATGTTATTCGGGGACCTAAAGTCAGTTTCCTAGAACCTATGACATTAAGTGAGGACTTTGTATTCTTGAAAGCTTTTTAATGCTGTAATTTATGCATTATTTTTCTTGGGTATGCTGTGCATTGTTCTCATACTCACACTTAAACCTACCCATATCCAGCAAGGTTTCAGTATTTTTAGAAGTGAGAGCTGTGTAAAGAAGAGAGTGAAGACTAGAGAGGATGGATTGCAATAGAGTAGAATAGAGTGGGCAGGTGTCTTTGTCTTTGCAGGAGTAATGGTGGAATATACCAGGAGTACAACTAACTGCTAATACACAGTCTTTAGTGTTGATGTCAGCTTTTGACATTGCTATAGAAGTCACATTCATAAGTTCTTAGTACTCCAAATTTGAGTATCCAGTTATTAAGTATGTATACAGTGAAAATAGGTATTTCAATTTTAAGATAATTTGCTTTTTAAAATGTAAACTATAGAAAACTAAAACTGTGAAATTATAATCTAATCACATTTCTGTGGTTTCTGTTTTTAGCTTGATAATGGAACTATACAGCGAAGAGACAATCTCTGGCAAGTTTTTGTAGAAAAAATGTTTCAGTGCCTAGTCTGAAAAATAACAGTTTCAGTTCTTCGAAACTCTAAAATATATTTTTCTCATACCTGTTTTCTTCATTTTCATAATGAAGCACTTTGCTATGTAGCTGTGTACATATCACTACAGTTATAGGAAGTTTCAGTCTACAGTCCATCCAAAGGACCAACCTGCCTTACACATCTCAAGGAATTCAGCTGTTGAAATCATTTGAACTAATCAAGGAATAAATCCTAATGTTCTGGGACTTTATTTTCACATGTTAAATGCTGGAATATATTATGAAAATGTTTTCAAGAAATCACTTAAGTGTTCATAGACCAGTATTTCTGACAGGTAAAATGCTAAAATAAGCTACCTGTAATAAGTGTGGATTATATTTTTGGGTTTTGTAGAATATTGCAAATTAACTACACAAAAAATGTTTAATTTATGCAACAAGCATGTTTGTGCAAATTTCATGGGACTTTAAAAAGAATAAGTATTTGAGAAAATATCTGGTTCACTTACACTACATTTACTGTACTATTCTTTTATAGCATTAGGTGCCTTGTATTTTAAATCTGTGACAAACCGTGGCAAATTTTTAAAGGGGAAGTATTATTATAAAATGAAGAAATATGTATTTCTAAAGGCTATATTGCTGTAAACTTAATTGATAAAGCTCTGTTTAATTTAGAGTTTTGAAGAAATAGTCTCCCTTCAATTAAGAAATTTTCATAATGGAATGATTTAAATTGAAGTGACAAAGAGTATTATTAAAATACAATGTTTATACGTGTATTTGTGTATTGTAGATGTATCAAGTGATTTCTAATTTTTTTCACATATGAATGTGCCAGATTACTCTAGAACTAGATGTCTCTTCTTTAAATAATTTTAGTTTTCCTGAATAAATTTGTAATGGTTAAAGTACCAAGTAAGTAAGGCGAGAAGGGATTCTGTTTTTAAAATCACATCAGAACTTTTCCTCTACTAAGATTATAAATTAAATGTAAAATACTCCTAATTGCAATTCTTAAACTTAGGCCTTACATGTACTTATTATGCAACTGCTCCTGGACTCTATTCACCATAGATATCAGTAAACGTATGTCCCAGGATTCACAGGCTTTTGATTAATCAATATTCTTTTCAAGTTTTCTGTGTGAAGAGTTTAGTTCTCTTCAAAATTTCTTAACTAATCTGATTTTTAAGAATTCTCTTTGCAGTGTTTAGCTTCCTATTCACATTCTTAAAATTGCTTTGGTGTTACCATGAGTCTAAAATGAAGTTTAGCCTTCCTTTTGTTTCATTCTGAGAACTTCTATATTATATTACCTTTAAAAATTGTTTATGATATTAAATTTAAAATACAAACAGCTCTCTCTTTTTTTTTTTTAATCATCCAGCCCAAAGTGGCAAAAACAGCTCTTTTCTCATTTGGCACCACCAATAATGCAAGTTAAAAATAATGTTGAGTTTATTATACTTTTGACCTGTTTAGCTCAACAGGGTGAAGGCATGTAAAGAATGTGGACTTCTGAGGAATTTTCTTTTAAAAAGTACATAATGAAGTAATATTTTAATTACTCAAGGACTACTTTTGGTTGAAGTTTATAATCTAGATACCTCTACTTTTTGTTTTTGCTGTTCGACAGTTCACAAAGACCTTCAGCAATTTACAGGGTAAAATCGTTGAAGTAGTGGAGGTGAAACTGAAATTTAAAATTATTCTGTAAATACTATAGGGAAAGAGGCTGAGCTTAGAATCGTTTGGTTGTTCATGTGTTCTGTGCTCTTATCATGACACAGGTCATGTGTTGTTCCTCAGGATTCTGGAAGTACTAAGCCGTAGTTAACAGGCTGCATAGACCTTCAGCCAATCTTCTTTCATTATACTGCTGCTTTTCTGTTTCTTAAAAAACAAAAATCAATGAACAACTTCTTTAGAAGGAAGCACCACTGTTCAATTGGTTAACTGAAAGTATGAATCACTGCCGCTTTGCTTGCCCACCTGTTGGCTTTTTCTCACAGGTTTTATTTATCTGAATGATTGTTGCATTTGAATACTGTAGCCATGGTGAGTGAGCAGTTGAAGACTTCCTTTCTGCACCTTCACAGTTAAGGGTTCATCTTCTCAAGAAATAAAGTTGTGCTGGGTTGTTTCAATTCTGTAGATCACCCAGAAACTAGGTAACAAGGCCCTTGGATCACAATGAGCACATTGCAGGTCTTTGGAAATGCTGGGAAGGGGTTACATTCAAGTAACTGCTGACGTCCTTCCTCTCTGTCAGACCCATGTTGGCCTGTAATTATATTTTTCTGAATCTAAAAACAAATAGAAATTTCTGATATCTTTTCAGTCTCCTACTTTTCTTTCCATTCATCACTTAAATCTCATTATTGTATAACGTTTCAAATTATGACCTGGATTGAAGGAAGTCTGTTTTGTCAGGGACTTTGTTAGGTGAACATCAGAATCTCAACTACAACAAAGCTGAAAAATGAGGCAGCCTTAACAGTAAATGCTTTTGGGCTGGGCGCGGTGGCTCACGCCTGTAGTCCCAGCACTTTGGGAGGCTGAGGCGGGCGGATCACGGTCAGGAGATCGAGACCATCCTGGTTAACACAGTGAAACCCCGTCTCTACTAAAAATACAAAGAATTAGCTGGGCGATGTGGCGGGCGCCTGTAGTCCCAGCTGCTCGGGAGGCTGAGGCGAGAGAATGGCGTGAACCCAGGAGATGGAGCTGGCAGTGAGCCGAGATCAGGCCACCGCACTCCAGCCTGGGCGACAGCGAGACTCCGTCTCAAGAAAAAAAAAAGTGAATACTTTTGAAATGAGTGCTTTTTGAAGCTTAGAAGAACCATTAGGTTTATGTAATGCACCCATACTTATTCCTTTAAATAAATTTTAATTTAAAAACATTGAGATATTGGCTTCTGTCAACCTGATTTAATTAATTCTTTACATTAAGCTGATTTTCCCCGTGGCAGCTGACAAATAAGTTCATTGTTCTTGTAGAAGTGAGCTCACAAGGTTAAATGTGAATGTTCTCAAAGGTACACAGCCTTGTTTCAGAAGAATTTTAGTGCCCACTGTAAAATCAATCATACAGAGCCAATTTGGGGTATGACTCCAAGGTATGCAAGGTATGACTCCTCTGGAAGCCAAGTTTTTTCACAGGGCACTGTGGTAATACCCATAGCACTAATCCTCAGTGTGCTGGTTGAAGAAATAAAATGTTTTTAAAGAAGGATAAAGGAGGAATTAATTAGAAAATGTTTTTTTCCACATATTAGCAAATAAATGAAATGTCATTTTCATATTAAGTAATTATAGTTATGATCTTGCTTCATTTCTACCTACTCTCCTTTTGAAATATTCTTTATTACTAAATAATATTTTAGGAGGAGTTAACAGAAATAATTACCTGTAACATCTGCAGATAAACTTACATAGCTAACATTGTGTGCTGACTTTTTTAAATGGTGAAGTGACATTAATGAGATGTTCAGTTTACAGAATTTGAAGTTTGAGTTCTATTTGAGTAGTCTGCCGTGTCCCCCAAATCCCATTTAGATAAATTGAGGTTCATTTTTCACATAGACTTGCAATTTTTAGACACCACATTTTTTTATAGTAACAGCCTCATTTGCCTGTACAATAACTAATAATACAGTATTTCATAGGTACATTGTATGTGCACAGGAAATTTTTCTTTAAATCTTAAGAGCCTTTAATAAACGAGATGTTTTAATATTTTAATGTTACTACATTTAAAAAATAGTGTTTTCCTACAAAATTTTCTGTATTCAGTATACGTTAACTATGAAAATGTCAAACAATGAAATCATTGAAATATATTTAAGGAAAAATTACCAACCAAAAGTAATGAGTACCCTCTATATGCATATTTGCTGGAATGTTCATGTGAAATGGTAACATTTCCAATAACAGCATTTTGAATCTGGGGTGACACAAACATGATTTTTATTTTTGAGCTAGGGATTTTGATGGAGAAGCACCTAGATGAAGACACCATTTCATTCATGATGTTTTAAAATTAGAAAAGTAAAGCTTCTAAATTGAAACTCTTAACAGGTCACTTCATGAAATTTTTAGTTTTAAATTTAATTTTACATGAGATGTCTTTCTGAAGAGCTACTTTTATTAACTTTCACTTAGATCGTTGTATGCTAGGCATTCAGTATTTCTCTACTTGATTTTCCTATGCCTAGTTGTGATTACAGCAAGTATTTAATAATAAAGTCAGTCATGTGAGAGTATCCATTAATTTCAGTGGGTCCTTGGAAGGCAGGCAGAAGATTTCTGTCCAAGAGTCTTATTTTTGACATGAGATGAAATTCTTTTTTTTTTTTGAGATGGGGTCTCACTGTGTCACCCAGGCTGGAGTGCAGTGGCAGGATCTTGGCTCACTGCAACCTCCCAAGCTCAAGCCATCCTCCCACCTCAGTCTCCTGAGTAGCTGGGACTACTGGCATGTGCCCCCATTCCTGATTAGTTTTTTTGTATTTTTGGTAGAGATGGGGTCTTGCTATATTGCCTAATTTTTGTGTTTTTAGTAGAGATGGGGTTTCACCATGTTGACCAGGCTGCTCTTGAACTCCTGAGCTCAAGTAATCTGCCCGCCCTGGCCTCCCAAAGTGCTGGGATTACAGGCATGAGCCACCATGCCTGGCTAAAACCAATTCTTTAGATTGTTTTTGCCACCATTTGCTTACTTGGAATAGCTTTCACATTTATTTTTCTTATGAAGAAATCCAGTGTCAGTCAGACCATGTAACATCAAAGCAAAATTTCATTGAAGCCTATCCTTGTCTTAATTATTCTAAAATAAAGTACAATAAAGTGAATTATTTTGCCCTTTGTAGTAGCATAGTGTTAAGTTATATATATATTTTAATATGCATACTCCTAAGTAAAGTTTCAGAGACCACATGCTGGAGAGCAGTGGCTTTCAGACAGCACCAGCATCACCTGAAGGCCTTGTTGAATACACATTATTGGAAGAGAGGGGAGAACACAGGCTCATGCCTGTAATTCCAGTGCTTTGGGAGACTGAGGCAGGAGGATCACGTGAGCCCAGGAGTTCAAGATCAGCCTGGCCAATACAGCAAGACCCCTGTCTCTACAAAAACAAAAACAAAAAACAAACTGGCATGGTAGTGCATACCTGTAGTCTGAGCTGCTTGGGAGTCTGAGGCAGGAGGATCACTTGAACCCAGGAGTTCGAGGCTGCAGTGAGTTATTATTGGGCCACTGCAGTCCAGCCTGGGCAGCAAAGTGAGACCCTGTCTATTAAAAAAACAAAACCAAAAACTTGATTGCTGGGTGCCACCCTAGAGTTTCTGATTCAGTAGGTCTGGCGGTGGAGATGGTGGGCCTGGTAATTTGCCTTTCTAACAAGGGTCCAGGTAATGCCCCAGCTGCTGGTCCCAGGACCACACTTTGCAGATTATTACTCTGAGAAGAGCACTAACTCTGACGTTGGATTCCTTCTGTTCCTCATTAGTGAATTTATTTGGGGGAGATTATTCAATCTGGCAGATCCGCATTTACTTAGCTGTGAAGTGGAGGTTAATGCAACCTGCCTGAGACTGTGAGAATGAGAAACTCTAATAGAAATACCAGGCCCAGCGTGCCTGGATGCTTGAAAAATGCTGACTCCCATGGTCAGTCCTTCCCTCACTCTTCTCAGCTATAAAGTGAGGAGCGAAATTCAGTATCTTTTAAGATTCCTCTCAGGTGTAAAATGCTGTGATTCTAAAAGTTTAATTTTGTAGTTCCAGAGACAATGCCAAACACCTGTGTGTACTTAGTGCTTTGTAAAGAGTGGTGATAACAGCGACGCCACATAGGCCGTAGTTTTGTAGTTCCAGAGACAATGCCAAACACCTGTGTGTACTTAGTGCTTTGTAAAGAGTGGTAATAACAGTGACGCCACATAGGCCGTAATTTTGTTTTTGCTTTTGTTAGGGTGTTCAGCATCTTGACTCCTTAAAAGTTTTCAGTCAGATTTATAAAGCAGCATTGAAGAAGTTGTATTATGTTTGAGTACAGTTGGAATCCATGGCAGTTTTATGGAGGCCGAATATGTCAGATGAATAGGCTAATTTTCCTGAGTTGCTGGCCTTATTAGTCCCTACTATGTTGCCCCCTGGTTACCTAATGCATGTTCAAAAGGTATAGTTTTCATCACCTGCTTGATCTTGATTTTCAGACAGCATCAAATCAGTTGCAAAACAAATCCAAGCTAAAATTGTGAGCGTATGATTAATTTACTATAGCATGTAATTATGCAGTATTTTATTTTTTATTTTTAATTTTTTTTGAGACAGAGTCTCGCTCCATTGCCCAGGCTGAAGTGCAGTGGCATGATCTCGGCTCACTCTAACCTCTGCCTCCTGTGTTCAAGTGATTCTTCTGCCTCAGCCTCCCGAATAGCTGGGATTACAGACATGCACCACCACGCCCAGCTAATTTTTTGTATTTATAGTAGAGACAAGGTTTTACCGTGTTGGCCAGGTTGGTCTTGAACTCTTCACCTCAAGTGATCTACACGCCTCGGCCTCCCAAAGTGCTGGGATTACGGGTGTGAGCCACTGCGCCCAGCTATCCAGTATTTTATTTAAAAGTTGTCACTAGGGTGTTCACTATTGTGAATTTATAATCTTAAAAGTTGGGGATGCTAAAAGTACCAGACTAAAATACTACGAGGTTTTCTCATCTTTTAATTCCATTTTGTTAGAAAAAAATAATCACAACCAGGGTTCTTTTACCTTTCCCCAGCCATCTAGACTGCTTTACTGCAATGTTGGGAAGATTGCATACAATAAAAACTGTAGCTAGTTGATTGGGATTTGGGAAAATTGAATCAAGCATTTGCATTCATCCAGAATGGTCTTAAACTGCTGACTGTGGGGTGCCCACAGGATGAGCACTGGTGGCATGGGTGGGAGGAATTTCCTTGGATACTGCAATTGCATTTGAAAGATCTATTTTCCAAAACCCGAGCAGAGAGAGGCTAGGAGGAATGCAGACAGGACATTGAAAATGCGAATTCCCTTTACTAGTAGAACATGAAATATCTGATAATGGTTTAAAAAAAATAAGTGTCAGGATACATTGTAGTATAAAGGTTCAACTAGTATAATTTAAAATGAGTCTTTATATTCAGGCCAGGTGCGGTGGCTCACACCTGTAATCCCAGCACTTTGGGAGTCCGAGGCGGGTGGATCACCTGAGATTAGGAGTTCAAAACCAGTGTGACCAACATGGAGAAACCCCTTCTCTACTAAAAATACAAAAAATTAGCCAGGCATGGTGGTGCACGCCTGTAGTCCCAGCTACTTGTGAGGCTGAGGTAGGAGAATCGCTTGAACCCAAGAGGCAGAGGTTGCAGTGAGCTGAGATCACACCACTGCACTCCAGCCTGGGTGACAGAGCGAGACCCTGTTTCAAAAAAATAAGAAATAAAAAGTGAGTCTTCATATTCAAATTAGTATATGAGGTTAGGCAACAATTCTTGTATGGGACCAGGTATATTTAATTTGCCTTTCTTTGCAGTCATCCTAGTAAATCCTTGTAAAGGGTTATTTTATATACAATTTTGTAGTATATTCTAAATCCCCTTTGGCAAATAAAGCTGAAGTTTTCTAGTGTCAGCATACTGTGATTTGTATATTTATATAAGACAAGATTGCATCATTCTGATTAAGTTGCAGCATTTTAGTTTTATCTGATAGGCCTGTATTGAGTAATCAGTAGCTATGTGCAAATATTAAGTCAACTTAATTACCAGACCCAGAAGTCCAGAGGTAATCAAAGAGTACTTTCGGAAGATGAAATATTTATAATGAGTTATGGAAACAATGTTTTAGAAATGTTTTTCTTGGTGTAATTTAATGCAGATTTTTACCTCAATTTTGTTAAAAAACTTGATAATTTGATCCCTCCATCTATTTAATATTTAATATTTTCAGATTCTAGAGTATTTAAAATTTAAACACAATTATAAAATTAATTATAATTCCTACTTATGTTAGCTATGATTTAGGGCCAAAACTACCCTGGTTTTGTCTGCAACTTGAAACATTGTGTATTTTAAAGTATATAATTTGGGAACATTATTTTATAGACTGTGGATAACCGAATATAAGATTTGTGATTTTTAATGCTTCATTTGTGTAAAATCATTTGTATATTCTATTTATAATATGCATTTTCTAGCTCATTAAAAGTACAGAAAAACCTCAAATCTGTCCTTATACAAATATTTGATTTCTAGTTTCCTTTTATTAAAACATTTTCACTCATTCATTCTTTCACACCTTAGTCTCTAAGATGTGTCTCGGGTATTTGATAAAGTAGGTCTTCTTGTGGAGCACATCACTCAGCTTTGGAGACCAAACATTAAACACACTGAGTTGCATCTTATGCATGTTAAGGTCTAAAGCCAAAAGGTGAAATTTTTGAATAATCAAATTGCCCTTGGGAGGGTCCTGAATAAGAGATCTACATTCCATCTCATGATAAGTCCCTTCCATTGAACTTTTCCTCCAAAATTGGAATAGAAATTAGCAACAGCAGAAAGCCAATGCTATCCCTAGGATGGTGGGGTGGAGGGAGGAAGCCGTCATAAAGCTCAAGGCCAGGGTCACCCAGAGGAAGCACAACCCCCGCAGCAGAGCACAGGGGCCTTCAGGGTGCTGCAGCTGGAGGCAAAGAAGGAGGGAAAGAAATACTCTCGCTTTGCTTTGCTTTTTGCCATTGACTCCCAGTGGCAGGAGCTGACTGGAAGCCAGCTGGCACAGGAGCTTGGAGCTTGGTGGTATCCCTCTGGTGTCGACTCCCCTGACTTAGAGCAGAGCCGCAGACCTCAGGTCAAGCAGGCTCAGAATTGGCACATTTGCACTGGGGACCATATTGTATGGACAACACTTACTTTCAACAGTAGAATCACAGCCTGCGAAGATGTCACAGTACAAGAAATATTCTGGAACCAAGATCACCTTTATCCATGTCAAGTCCACTCCAGAAAGTGGAATTAGGGGAAAGTACCTGCCCTGGACTAGTATTTTGAATCCCTTCCCTCCTCTACTTACTCCCCTTTCCCTTTTTCTTCTCCCAAGCTGAGCTAAAGGGAAATGTGAAGAACATTATTGCCTCTTTAAAACCAAACATATATAAAATATGAAAAATATTTTTCAGTGACAAAAGATAAGAATGAAAACATTCAGGATAGTGTATTCATAGAAGCTTTGGGAAAGAGTAAAAATAATTTCTTAAATTTTTTTCTTGAAAGACTGAAAATAGAATCTTAAGGAGATAGTGTTCTTAAAGCCTTGATCTGACTACTTGGCTACTTATAACTTCTTTCTTCATCTACTAATTATTTTGAAAAGTCACTTAGTCATTTGTCAATCCTAACCTTTAGAGATAAACATTTAAAATCAGTTCACTAATCACAGCATTTTTTTTTTTTAGATGGAGTCTTGCTCTGTCGCCCAAGCTGGAGTGCAGTGGTGAGATCTCGGCTCACTGCAACCTCTACCTCCTGGGCTCAAGCGATTCTCCTGCCTCAGCCTCCCGAGTAGCTGGGACTACAGGTGCACGCCACCACACCCAGCTAAATTTTGTATTTTTAGTAGAGACGGGGTTTCACCATGTTGGTCAGGATGGTCTTGATCTCTTGAACTCGTGATCCGCCCTCCTTGGCTTCCCAAAGTGCTGGGATTATAGGCGTGAGCCACCGCGCCCAGCCCACAGCATCATTTTTCAAGGGTCTCTAGGGTGACGAGGTGTGCGGGTTTGCCAAGGACAGTCCTAGTTTCTACCTGCTGTCCTAGGACAATCATGAATAGTGCCCCTTTCAGTTTCAAAAGTGTCATAGTTTAGACATTAAATTAACTGACCACCCTTATATGCCCCATGTTTCTTAACATCTAGGCTGCTGACAAAATTCACATTTTCTGACTGTCAGTATAGAGAACACTAGACTGATATGGATCCACAAAGGAAGCAATATTGGCCAACAATTAATCTTCAGTCTTTGGATTAGTGAGAGGTCACAACGTGCTGGCAGCTGTCACAGCCCTTGCTCACTCTCCCCGCCTCCTCTGCCTGGGTTCCCAATTTGACGGCACTTGAGGAGCCCTTCAGCCTGCTGCTGCACTGTGGGAGCCCCTTCCTGGGCTGGCCGAGGCCGGAGGCGGCTCCCCCAGCTTGCGGGGAGGTGTGGAGGGAGAGGCGAGGGCGGGAACAGGGGCTGCGCGCGGTGCTTGCGGGCCAGCGCGAGTTCTGGGTGGGTGTGGGCTCGGCGGGCCCTGCCGGCCCCGGGCAATGAGGGGCTTAGCACCCGGGCCAGCGGCTGCGGAGGGTGTGCTGGGTCCCCCAGCAGTGCCGGCCCACCGGCGCTGCGCTTGATTTCTCGCCGGGCCTTAGCTGCCTCCCCGCGGGGCAGGGCTTGGAACCTGCAGCCCGCCATGCCTGAGCCTTCCCAGCTCCGTGGGCTCCTGTGTGGCCAGAGCGCCCCCTGCTCCACGGTGCCCAGTCCCATCAACTACCCAAGGGCTGAGGAGTGCGGGCGCAGGGCGCGGGACTGGCGGGCAGCTCCACCTGTGACCCCTGTGCGGGATCCGCTGGGTGAAGCCAGCTGGGCTCCTGACTCTGGTGGGGACTTGGAGAGCTTTTATGTCTAGCTAAAGGATTGTAAATACAGCAATCGGCACTCTGTATCTAGCTCAAGGTTCGTAAACACAGCAATCAGCACCCTGTGTCTAGCTCAGGGTTTGTGAATGCACCAATCCACACTCTGTATCTGGCCAATCTAGTGGGGACATGGAGAACCTTTGTGTCTAGCTCAGGGATTGTAAACGCACCAATCAGTGCCCTGTCAAAACAGACCACTGGCTCTCTGTAAAATGGACCAATCAGCAGGATGTGGGTGGGGCCAGATAAGAGAATAAAAGCAGGCTGCCGGAGCCAGCAGTGGCAACCCGCCGGGGTTCCCTTACCAAGCTGTGGAAGCTTTGTTCTTTCGCTTTTTGCAATAAATCTTGCTGCTGCTCACTCTTTGGGTCCACACTGCCTTTATGAGCTGTAACACTCACGGTGAAGGTCGGTAGCTTCACTCCTAAAGCCAGCGGGAGCACGAACCCACCAGGAGGAATGAACAACTCCAGACGCGCCGCCTTAAGAGCTGCAACACTCACCGCGAAGGTCCGCAGCTTCACTCCTGAGCCGGCGAGACCACGAACCCCACCAGAAGGAAGGAACTCCGGATATGCCGCCTTTAAGAACTGTAACACCGCGAGGGGCCACGGCTTCATTCTGGAAGTCAGTGAGACCAAGAACCCACTGAGTCTGGACACATTAGGATGTTAGAGTCCTACCTTCAAAGCATTTTTCTCCTGGAGTGGACTTTGCACAAATGGTAGGCCGATTGTGGAGTCAGTGAAGAACCAGGCTAATCCAGCTTGTTTTATTGGCCCCAATTTTTCTTCTCAGGGCCGTAAACCAGTTATTACCAGGAAACAAAAGCAAAGTAAGTATTAAGTTTTGAATTGGTATTGAGGAGAAACATCTAAAATCAAATCTCGCCAATCTAATTAAATTAGATTCCCAAACCGGAAGAAGCTTTGCAATTACTGCCAAAATGTCTCAGAGGGCATTAGGTTAATTGAAGCTGGAGAGGAGTGAGAAAAGAGGCAGCTGCTAGTCACTGAGAATAAGGACTATTTGCTGTGAGGTTTGTAGGGGCAGCACTTTGCTGTTGGGGTTTGGTAAGGGGATTTGTTTTAAAATTGGAATTATATTTTGTTGGCTTTTAATCAAAAGCAGGGAAATACATTTTTCCTACGCCTAAGAATTTACATAAGCTAATTTGTTCCATAATTAGAAAAATCCTTGCTTTTAGCATATGGACTGTAACAATGGGGTCGTAACTCATGAGTCGTGTGACACATTGTTTCCCTTTGGTGAAGTTTTATTTTAAGATCTGTTGAGTATATCCAGGGAGAGAGATGAAGGTCAAGACATGCTTATTTTTACAGAGAGAGAGAGAAAGAGATTCATTAAACTTTGAGTTATACTTTATTTTTATTTATGTATTTTTTTGAGATGGGGTCTTGCTCTGTCACCCAGGCTGGAGTACAGTGGCATGATCTTGGCTCATTGCAACCTCCACTACCAGGGCTCAAGTGATTCTCCCACCTCAGCCTCTCAAGTTGCTGGGACTACAGGTGCACACCAACAAGCCTGGCTAAGTTTTTTGATTTTTAGTAGCGATGAGGTCTTGCTATTTTGCCTAGGCTGGTCTCGAACTCCTGGCCTCAAGCAATCTGCCTGCCTTGGCTTCCCAAAGTGCTAGGATTACAGATGTGAGCCACCGTGCCTGGCCCATATTTTACTCAGTAGGAATCTTTGCTATTTGCTATGATTTTTAATTCTTCTTGCATGTTAATTTTGCTTCCCCAATGAGTATGTTAAATGTTCTTTAAAATCTTCCTGTAAAAAAATCATAAACATATTAAACAGCAGTTCTCTAATTGAATGTGCTAATTTGATAAATATTTGAGTGGATACCTACTATTTGCAAAGCTTCAAGGAATACAGTGGTGAGTAAGATAGTCTTTTTTTTTTTGCTCTGTCTCCCAGGCTGGAGTGCAGTGGTGTGATCTCGGCTCACTGCAACCTCCGCTTCCTGGGTTTCAAGTGATTCTCCTGCTTCAGCCTCCCAAGTAGCTTAGATTACAGAAGCACATTACCGTTCTTGGCTAATTTTTGTATTTTTGGTAGACATAGTTTCACCATGTTGGCCAGGCTGGTCTCGAACTCCTGAGTTCAAGTGATCCCGCCTGTCTCGGCCTCCCAAAGTGCTGGGATTACAGGTGTGAGAGACTGCACTTGGCCAATAAGATAGTCTTTAATGTCAAGGAGTTTATGATTTTTTTCTTGGCGGAGGTGATAAGAAAATATGTAAAAACAATAAACATAGTTTACAGTAGTTGGCATCAAAGGAATGGGGAAGGGCTTTTTACCAAGCTTGTCTAGCTTGTGTACCGCAGGCTGCATGTGGGCCAACACAAATTCATAAACTCTCTTTAGACATTATGAGATTTTTTTTTTTTTTTTTTTAGCTCACCAGTCATCATTAGTGTTAGTGTATCTTATGTGTGGCCCAGAAAGCCAAAAGATCAGACACCCCTGCACAGAGAAAGTAGCGCTTGAGATGAACTTGAAGGTTGAAATTAAACTTTGAGAGGTATTGTTGGCAGGCAGGAGATAGGAAGCAAATAACTGCATCGAGTTGGAGAAATTTGTTGGTCTTTGGGGAAAAGCAAGTAGTTCAGTCTCGCAGGAGTTGGAATAAGTGTTAGGGAATAATGGGAAATAGAGTTAGAAAAGCAAATTGTGAAATACTGTGTATCAGTCGGCGTAGGCAGTTAAACTGCAGTAACAAAGGACTCTCCAAATCACAGCAATACTACAAGGTTATTTCTCTCTTACATTACATTTCCCTTGTGGGTATCTGTAGCTCTGCTCCATGGCTCCTTTGTTCTGGGGTCAGGCTGCAGAAGCAGCTTCGATCTGGGTTATCATCAATTCTGGCCAAGGGAAAGAAAATATGGGAGAACTGTTCAATGGTTTTCATAGTGTCCGCTTGACTGTGGCATATGTTACAGCTGTTCACGTTTCATTGGCCAAAGCAAGTCACTTGGCCATGCCTGCCATCCCTGGGAAAGGGGAAATATAATCCTCTTACAGGAAAGGACAAAAAATATATAAAACAATTTACCAAAAGCCTTGAAAGCCAATCTGAGTCTTTTGCATTTAAATCTTTAGATGGCTTGGAGCCATGGCAAGTTTCTGGACAAGATAATATGGCTTAGTAAAACAAACAAACAAAAACATCAGGGTGTTTGTTGTTGTTGTTGTTGTTGTTGTTTGAGACAGAGTCTGGCTCTGTCACCTAGGCTGGAATGCAGTGGCGCGATCTCGGCTCACTTCAAGCTCCGCCTCCCGGGTTCAAGCCATTCTCCTGCCTCAGCCTCCCGAGTAGCTGGGACCGCAGGTGCCCGCCACCACGCCTGGCTAATTTTTTGTATTTTAGTAGAGACGGGGTTTCACCGTGTTAGCCAGGATGTTCTCGATCCCCTGACCTCATGATCCACCCCCCTCGCCCTCCCAAAGTGCTGGGATTACAGGCGTGAGCCACTGTGCCCAGCCCAGGGTGGTTTTTATGTTGTGTGTGTGTTTGTGTGTATGTGTGTGCATGTACATAAAAATTATTTAGGGTATTTATTATAAATGCGGGTTCCAGGATTCCAGAAGGTCTGATTCAGGGAGCTCAGGAATCTGCCCGGTAGCAAGCAGCCAGGTGGAGAGAATGTAGATTGTCCACAGACCTCATTTTATAAAACCCGGATCAAGGAATCAACGGAGAGTGCTCAGGCAAGTGTAGGTGAGATGGGGCAGTGAGTGAGGGAACGGCAGGTAGGTCATGAGTGCAGAGGCCCAGATGCAATGTTGGCACATGGTAAATGGCCAGTACGGAGGCAGATAGATAAGAGAGAACAGATGGAACTAGACTTACTCAAGGTGGGAGACTATGGTGCAAACAGCCAGGAAACAGGGTAGTGGAAGGGGCAAATCTTGGGAGCTGAGATTAGGAATATCAGGGGATCTTGATCTTCCCTGAGGAGGAGGAGGCAAGCCTAGCTGATGCAAGAAAAAGCTGAGAACTTGAGGAGAGCAGAGGCAATAAACAGGAAGTCGCAGGAAACTCAGTGCCTGTAAGCAGCTATGGAAAACTTGACTAAAAGCGGCCACATAAATTTGATTTTGTATTCGGCCAGAAGAGGGCACTACAGTAGCACATATGCTGATGTCTGGGCTCGGCCGCCCAAACTGAGTCATGCCAGCTCCTGTCCAGTAGGATTATTAACCCGACCCACAGTGCAGTATTTTGGGCGATTCATTTATTACTTTTATAGCTGTGAATCTTTTTAGAAGGAATTTTAAGGTTTCTATTTATTAAGGAATCTGGGGTTATTTTGTTTTGAACTGTGAATTCCTGTAGTCAAAAAGAAATTAATTCCACGGAGTTTAAGGGAATTATTACCCATTTATTGGCATCACTTGAGGCATGGAGAGGAGATTAGGACAGAGAGGAGAAAAGACCTAGAAGACAGAAAAGTGCATTTGAGGCATGACTTCTGGGAGTGTAATTGCTGAGCCCAAAAGGTTGGAATCTTACGGGTTTTGTTTGTTTGTTTGTTTTTGAGATAGAGTCTCGCTCTGTCGCCCAGGCTGGAGTGCAGTGGCTTGATCTCGGCTCACTGCAACCTTCACCTCCCAGGTTCAAGCGATTCTTCTGCCTCAGCCTCCTGAGTAGCTGAGATTACAGGCATGTGCCACCACGCTCAGCTAATTTTTGTATTTTTAGTAGAGACGGGGTTTCCCCATTTGGCCAGGCTGGTCTTGAACTGCTGACCTCAAGTGATCCACCCGCCTCAGCCTCCCAAAGTGCTGGGATTACAGGCATGAGCCACCGCGCCTGGCCTATTTTTATGACCAAATAATACTCCATTGTGTGGACAAACTACATTTTGTTGATCTATTCATTAGTTGTTGGATGTTCGGGTTGTTTCCACCTTTTGGCTATTATGAATAGTGCTGCTGCGAATGTTCGTGTTCAAGTTTTTGTGTGGACACGTTTTTATTTCTCCTGGATATATACCTGGGAGTAGAATTGCTGGATCGAATGGTAACTCAGTATTTAATGTTTTGAGGAACTGCCCAGCTGTTCTACAGTGGCTGCACCATTTTTCCTTTCCACCAGCAATGTATGAGTGTCTCAGTTTCTCCACATCCTCAACAACATTTGTTATGCTCTGTTTTTTAGGGGCTTTCTTGTTTTCATGCAGCCTTACTCGTAAGTCGAAGTGGTGTATCACTGTGATGTTTTGGTTTCGTTTTTATGGTCTATGCTTGATATAGTTACTCTTATGTGTCAACTTGACTGGGTGATGGGATACCCAGCTGGTTGGTTAAACCTTATTTCTGGTGTGTTTGTGAGGGTGTTCCCAGAAAAGATTAGCATTTGAATGGTTGGACTGAGTAAAGAAGATGGTCAACATGGGTGGGCATTATCAATCTACCGAGGGCCTGAATAAAACAAGAAGGCAGAGGAAGGTTGAATTAACTCTACTTGACTACTGAGGTGGGACATCAATCTTCTCCAGCCCTCACCA
Organism: Gorilla gorilla gorilla; assembly: GCF_029281585.2. Taxonomy (NCBI): domain Eukaryota; kingdom Metazoa; phylum Chordata; class Mammalia; order Primates; family Hominidae; genus Gorilla; species Gorilla gorilla. The sequence goes on from NC_073247.2 coordinate 167,672,864, forward strand.
CTCCTGGTTCTCAGGCCTTAAGACCTGGACTAGAATCTACACTATTGATTCTCCACCTCTTGGACTTTGGGACACCACAGGCTTTCCTGGGGGTCCAGTTCACAGGTGGTTCGCAGCGGGACTTAGCCTCCAGAATGATGTGATGCAATCAATATCTCTTTAATTTAATTTAATTTAATTTTACTTAAATTCTGGGATATATGCATAGAACATGCAGGTTTGCTATGTAGGTATACATGTGCCACGGTGGTTTGCTGCACCTATCAACCTGTCATCTAGGTTTTAAGCCCCACATGCATTAGGTATTTCTCCTAATGCTCTCCCTCCCCTTTCCCCCCACCCCCAATAGGCCCTGGTGTGTAATGTTCCCCTCCCTGTGTCCATGTGTTCTTATTGTTCAACTCCCACTCATGAGTGAGACATGTGGTGTTTAGTTTTTTGTTCCTATGTTAGTTTGCTGAGAATGATGGTTTCCAGCTTTATCCATGACCCTCCAAAGACATGAACTCATTCTTTTTCATGGCTGCATAGTATTCCATGATATATATGTCTCACATTTTCTTTATCCAGTCTGTCATTGATGGGCATTTGGGTTGGTTCCGAGTCTTTACTATTGTAAATAGGGCTGCAGTAAACACACGTGTGCATGTGTCTTTATAGTAAAATGATTTATAATATACCCAGTAATGGGATTGCTGGGTCAAATGGTATTTCTGGTTCTAGATGAGCCAATCAATAGCTTATAAACAAGCAAACAAATTCTACTGATTCTATTTCTCTGGAGAACCCTGACCAACACAATGCTTTAATTATTTTTTTCTTACTGTGGTAAAATGTGCAGCACATAAAAGTTATAATTTTAGCCTGTTGTTGTTGTTGTTGTGAGACAAAGTCTCACTCTTGCCCAGGCTGGAGTGCAGTGGTGCAGTCACAGCTCACTGCAGCCTCAACCTCCCAGGCTCAAGTGATCCTCCCACCTCAGCCTTCTGAATAGCTGGGACTACTGGCATGTACCACTACACCCAGCTAATTTTTTATTTTTTGTAGAGCTGGGTTCTCCCCATGTTGCCCAGGCTGGTCTTGAACTCCTGGGCTCAAGGAATCCTTTCACTTTGGCCTCCAAAAGAGTGGGGATTACAGGTGTGAACCACTGCACCTGGCCTATTTGAGGCATTTTTAATTGTACAGCTCAGCGGCCTTCATGACATTCATATTGTTCGCTTCATGGTGGTTTTGGTTTGCATTTCCCTGATGATTAATGATGTTGGGCATCTTTTTCCTGGGCTTGCTGGCCATTTGTATATCCTCCTTGGAGAACTGTCTGTTCAAGATCTTTGCTCATGTTTGATTTGGGTTGTGTTTTTATTGTTGAGTTGTGACTATTCTTTATATATTATGGATACTTGTCTCAATTGTAATGGCAGGATTTTAGTTTATGGAGGTGACTGAATGATGATGTGGAGAGGCCAATGTTACTGAAAGAAGAGTTTTCTTACAGTTCCTGAGAGGAGGGGACATGCCACAACACGCAGGGCCACAGCGAAAGCGTTAGGATGGTCAAGAGGCAAAAGATGAGTGAGAAGGCATGGGCCATAGCCCTTACTGGAGTTTCTGCAGGAAAGGCAAGGCAGGGCCGGGCCATCAGTTTAGGACTGGCTACTTTGAATAACATGGGTGAGCCTGGGCTATAGGGGGTGGTCTCTAGTTGCCTGGAACCTGGCCTTGGGATGATTTAGGATAAGGGAAGTATTGGTTTGGTGCGTGAGAGTTATATAGAAGGTAGGTGGAGGCACAGACTTGGATCAGCCTGTCTGCACACGAAAGGAGAATTCCAGGCGACTTGACGTATATTTGTACAATTGTTTGATAATGCATTTCCATGTTTTTGGAAACAGTGAATCAAACGTGGACGGGAACAAGTCTCCCTCACTTGCCTCCTGCACCCAGCCTTGCCTCCGTGTGGGAATGCCCCATCCTTGGAGGGGAATGCCCCTTCTTGAAGGAGAGAGGTAAACGCTTGTCTGCTGGCCTTGCAGTTACTAGATGCCAAATAGACATAAAGAATTTAAGGCCAGGCGCAGTGGCTCACGCCTGTAATCCCAGCACTTTGGGAGGCCAAGGCGGGCAGATCACTTGAGATCAAATCACTTGAGGTCAGGAGTTTGAGACCAGCCTGGTCAAAATGGTGAAACCCCATCTCTACTAAACATACAGAAATTAGCCAGGTGTGGTGGCGTGTGCCTGTAATCCCAGCTAATTGGGGGGCTGAGGTGGGAGAATGGCTTGAACATGGGAGGCAGAGGTTTCAGTGAGCTGAGATCGTGCCACTGCACTCCCACCTGGGCAACAGAGCGAGACTCCATCTCAAAAAAAAAAAAAATCTGGGAAATCACAGGACAATATTAGACAGACCCTGAACAGATATATACAGTTGGCAAACATATTCTCTCATTCTGTGGGTTGTCATTTCACTTTTTTGATAGAGTTCTTCAATGCACAAAAGTTTAAAATTTTGTTGAAATTCATTTCATCTATGTTTTTCTCTTGTTGCTTGAGCTTCTGACACACACTATGAGGGAGTCAGGATTCTCAGAACAAAGAACCCATTGCCAAATCTGAGATCATCAGGATTTATCCCTGTGTATTCTCTTACATGTAGGCTTTTGTTTCATTTTGAGTTAATTTTTTATACGGTATGAGGTAAGGATATATCTTATAAAAATTTTTATGTTATAAAGTGATAAGCCAAAGCCTACAAAGGACAGTCTGGTGATATTTATTGCAAATGTATATCTCTCCCAATTCTATTTCTAGGAATTTATTCCATAGATACAACGCAAAAGATATATGTGTAAGGCAATTCACTGCAGCATTCTTTTTTTTTTAAATAATAGTAAAGCATTGTAAACAGTCCACGTGTCCCTCAATAGAGGCTTTGAAATAAATTGTGCAAAGATAAAATACTATAGGGCTACAAAAAATGAATTTCTGTATGCGCTGCTTTGGAAAGCTCTCCAAAAATTATTGTTCAATGAAAAGAAAAACAAGGTTTAGAACAGAATGGTTTTTTGGTGTGTGAAACATTTGGGACAATAAGATACACATTTATTTTTGAAGTTTTTAGGTGTTTTTTTTTTTTTTTTTTTGAGACAGAGCCTGCGCTCTGTCGCTCAAGCTGGAGTACAGTGGTGTGATCTCAGCTCACTGAAACCTCTGCCTCCTGGGTTCAAGTGATTCTCCTGCCTCAGCCTCCTGAGTAGCTAGGATTACAGGCACATGCCACCACACCTGGCTGATTTTTGTGTTTTTAGTACAGAGGGGGTTTCCCTGTGTTGGTCAGGCTGGTTTCAAACTCCTGACCACAAATGATCCCCCCTCCTCAGCCTCCCAAAGTGCTGGGATTACAGGCATGAGCCACCAAGCCTGGCCTAAGTTTTAAAAAAAATTAATTAAAAAATAATTGCATGTATTTATGGGATACAATGTGATGCTTTGATACACATATACACTGGGGAATGATACAACCAGGCTAGTTAGCGTATCCATCACCTCCGATAGTTACCATTTCTTTGTGGTGAGAACATTGAAAATCCTCTCCTTCAGGTCTTTTCAAATACACAATACATTAGTATTAACTATAGTCATCACGCGGTGCAATAGAGCACCAGAACTTAATTCTTCTAACTGATGATAACTTTGTACCCATTGACCAACCTCTCCCCTTTCCCTGCCCGCCCCTTCCTCCAGCCTCTGGTAACCATCATTCTACTCTCCACTTCTGTGAGTGTGACATTTTTAGAGTCCACACGTAAGTGAGGTCATGTAGAATTTTTGCTCTGTATATGCACATGTCTCATGTACAAGTAAAGACGCTCTGCAAATTTTAAGACACCAAGGATGGGGCATTCCCACAGCGAGGCAGGCGCTGGGTGCAGTAGGTAAGTGAGGGAGTGTTGTTCCAGTCCAGATTTGATTCACTATTTCTGAAAACATGGAAATGCATTACCAAACAATTGGACAAATATATGTCAAAATTTAAAAAGAACCTTCTGCAGAAAAGAAAGGAGCAATGGGGATAAAACAGCCACACGGTCATGGGTGTTGCACGTATAACATTTTGTTCCAGTTGAAGCTCCGTGTTTTCTTAGCCAGTTTTCTCGTGACTACTGATGTACTAAGTACAATCGCACCGGAGCTGGCCGACTCCGGGCTGTGGCCACGGATGTCAAATGACAGCCCTGGCCTCGTCCACACGGTAAAGAGCAGACCTCACACGGGATGGTTTACCATCGAGGGGTCCAGACAGAAAGGCTGTTCTAGAACCCCTCTCACTTAAAGAGCACAAATCCGAATGAATACGTTGTTTTATTGTTTTACCAGTAAGGTTCTTGACACTGATGACTTACCTTCCTATCCCCAGGAAACAGACGGTAAGTGTCCTTGAGAAGAATATCCCTTCACAGCAAATTCACATCTGTCCTTCAGCCTAGAGAGATCAGACAGAGATGAAGACCTCACCACTAAAGACCCACTCTCCTAGCTGTTTTGGAGAGGTCGCTCTTGTCTTTATAAACTTCTGAAGTTGTCTCTTGGCATATTTCCTTCCCCTCAAATCCTTATAAAAACAGGTGTGGCTAAAGCCTGTCTTTGCTGAAAGAACACTCTCTTCCTTAATAGAAAATTCTCTATTGAAAACTTATTTTCCCTGGCTGGGTGCAGTGGCTCACGCCTGTAATCTCATCACTTTGACAGGCCAAGGCGGGTGGATCACACAGTCAGGAGATCAAGACCAGCCTGGCCAACATGGTGAAATCCTGTCTACTAAAAATACACAAATTAGCTGGGTGTGGTGGTGCATGCCTATAATCCCAGCTACTTGGGAGGCTGAGGCAGGAGAATAGCTTGAACCAGGGAGTTGGAGGTTGTGGTGAGCCGAGATCGTGCCACTGCACTCCAGCCTGGCGACAAAGTGAGACTCCATCTCAAAAAAAAAAAAAGAAGAAAAAAAAGAAAGAAAGTAGTTTCCCTTTCTGGCTTCTGTGGTTAGCGGTGCAACAGTAGCAAAACTGGTCTCAGACATGTGAGTGGGAGGCAGGAAATCTGCAAAGTGACAATGGTCACCATGTGTACTTTTCACCCTTTCTGTGTGCTAGACCAGAGGCCCATGCTGGCGTGCCATTCTGACATGCACTGTGAGGGAGGTGACATTCTCAGAACAAATGCCGCATGTGTGGAAGATGGAGGAGCCCCGTGCCAAATTCCTTCTGTTTTTATCCTCCTTCCAGTAGGAGCCCCAGATATCAACTCCACAAATTTGAAACTGTGCCAGACCAGAGTGTGTAGAGAAGTGATTGGGGAACTGTGGGAGGGGGAGAAGATAATATTGGTATAATAAAATCAAATTCGGGGCTGGGCATAGTAGCTCACGCCTGTAATCCCAGCATTTTGGAAGGCCAAGGTGGGTGGATCACTTGAGGTCAGGGGTTCGAGACCAGCCTGACCAACATGGTGAAACCCTGTCTCTACAAAAAAATACAAAAATTAGCCAGGCGTAGTGGTGCCTACCTTTAGTCCCAGCTACTCTGGAGGCTAAGGTAGGAGAATGGCTTGAACCCAGGAGGTGGAGGTTGCAGTGAGCTGAGGTCGTGCCACTGCACTCCAGCCTAGGTGACAGAGTGAAACCCTGTCTCAACAAACAAACAAACACACACAAAAAAAAAAAAAGAAAAGAAAAAAGAAAAAATCAAACTTGAAAAAGAACTCCATTAAAAAGAAAAAAACTGATTTTATAACTATAATAAAACTATGCTATAAATATAATAAAATGCCATGGAGTCTTTGTCTAACTCTGAAGAAAAAAAATTGTCATCTAAAAGACAGATTCTGGAACCAAACACCAGAAAAGTTCTCAAGAAATGAATGGCTTCTTTAGAAGACAAAGAATGAGTAAGTTCAGTTGTAACCGGAAGTGAAAGCAAAGTCGTCTACAGCTATGCTTGGAGACGTTGGTCTTTCCATAGCATGGTCTTTTTGTGGCATGCAGCAGTGAGGGCAAAGAAACCACTAGGGAACTTTGAAGCCTTGGTTCCTGCTGCTAGGGATTCCATTGTACAGATCTACTATGCACCAGTTAATGGATAGTTTACTTTATCTATGCACCAGTTAATGGATATTTGAATTATTTTCAGTTTTTACTTATTATGAATAATGTGGCTTCAAACACCCCCATGTACGTTTTTAGGTAGACATAAACCTTCAATTCTCTTCATAGATACTTAGGAGTGAAATTGATGGATCGTTTGTTAAGTACAGGTTTAACTTTTTAACACACTTCCAAACTATTTTCCAAATGACTATGTCATTTTAAAATCTTACCAACACATACTTGTCAATACTTGGTATTGTCAATCTCTTAATTGTAGGCATTTTAGTGGGTATGAACTGAATGTATGTTATTCTGGTTTTAGTTGCATTTCCCTAATGATTAACTATTTGGAACATTTTTCATGTGTTTATTAGCCATTTATATATCTTCTTAGGTGATATGTCTACTAAAATCCTTTACCCATTTTTAATTAGCTTCTAACTATTGAGCTGTTCAAATTCTTTGCATTATCTGTATATAAATCCTTGATCAAATAAATCATTTGCAAATATTTTCTCCAAGTGTATAGTTTATCTGTTTACTTTCTTAATGCTGTCTTTTGAAGAAGAAAAGTTTTAAATTTTGTTGAAGTATAATTTATCAATATTTTCTTTTATGAATCATATTTTTGATGTCAAATCTAAAAATCTTTTTTTTACCTAATTCAAGGCCACAAAGATTTTTCTTCTATCTTTTAAAGAAGTTTTATAGTTTTAGTTCTTACATTGAAGCTTATGGTCCATTTAAATTAATTTTTGTGTATATCTGCTGGTGGGAATGTAAATTAGTACAACCTCTATAGAAAACAGTATGGAGATTTCTTTAAAAATTAAAAGTAGAGCTACCATTCGATCCAACAATCCCATTTCTGAGTATCTACCCAAAGGAAAAAAAATCATTATAAAAAAGACACCTGCATGCATATATTCACTGCAGCACAATTCACAACTGCAAAGATAAGGAACTAACCTAAGTGCTCATCAACCAATAAGTGGATAAGGAAAATAAGGTATATATATACCATGAATACGACTCAGCCATAAGCAAGAATAAAATAATGTTTTCTGCAGCAACTTTGATGGAGCCGGCGGCCATAATTCTAAGTGAAATAACTCAGGAATAGAAAGCCAAATATTGCATGTTCTCACCAGTGGGAGCTAAGCTATGGGTATGCAAAGGCATACAGAGTGATATAATGGACTATGGAGACTCAGAAGGGGGAGGGTAGGAGGGAGGGCAAGTGACAAAAAGCTACATATTTGGTACAACGTATATTACTCAGGTGACGCTTGCATTAAAATCTCAGACTTCATCACTATACAATTCATCCATGCAACCAAAAACCACTTGTACCCCAAAAGCTATTGAAATAAAAAATATTAAATAAAAATACAAATTAAAAAGGCAAAAAATAATAATTTTGTGTATGATGTGAGATAAAGGTCTAAAGTCATTTATTGTATATCAATTCAATTCTATATTAGTCCATTCTTACGCTGCTAATAAAGACATACCAAAGATTAGGTAATTTATAATGGAAAGAGGTTTAATTGACTCAGTTCAGCATGGCTGGGGAGGCCTCAGGAAACTTGCAATCTGGTAGAAAGGGAAGCAAACACATCCTTCTTCACGTGGTGGCAGCAAGGAGAAGTGTCAAGCAAAAAGGGGAAAGGCCCTTATAAAACCACCAGATCTCATGAGAACTCACTATCATGAGAACAGCATGAGGGTAACTGCCCCCATGATTCAGTTACCTCCCACCGGGTCCCGCCCATGACACATGGGGATTATGAAAACTATAATTCAAGATGAAATCTATGTGGGGACACAGCCAAACCATATCAATAAACATCATCTGTTGAAAAAAAGCTGTCTTTTCTACAGGGATTGCCTTTGCACCATTGTCAAAAATCAATTGTCCATAAATGTAAAGGTTTATTTTTGTACTCTCTATTCTGTTCCATTGACCAACATGTCTGTCTATATGCCAATACCGCCCTGAGTTGATTACTCTAGTTTTACAGTGAATTTTGAAATGAAGTAATATGAATTGTGGGTTTTTTTTCAAACTTACATTGGCTAGTCTACATCCTTTGCATCTTAATATATATTTTGGAATCAACTTGCTAATTTCTACAAAATCCTAACTGGAGTTTTGGTAGGGATTGCATTTGAATTTGTAGGTAAATTTGGGTAGAATTGCCATCTGAACAATACTGAGTTTTCTGACCCAGGAACATAACATATTTCTCCATTTATTTAGATCTTCACAAAACATTGTTTCGAAATTCTCAGTGTATGAGTCTTACACTTCTTTTGTTGATATTTTCCCAAGTGTTTTATTATTTTTTATTGTATTGTGAGTGCAATTTTTTTCCTTAATATCATTTTAGATTGTTCATTGCTAGCATATAAAATACAATTGATTTTTTATATTGGTTTTATATCCTGCAACCTTCCTAAACTTACTCATTAGTTCTAGCAGGTTTTTAAAAATAGATTCCATCAGATTTTCTACACACATCTTCTGTGATTAAGGACAGTTTTATTTCTTTTTTCCCAGTCTGGATGCCTTTTATTATTTTTTTACAGTCTATCCCTGGCTATAACTTTCAGTAAAATTTTCAATAGAAGTGTTAAGAATGGACATGCTTGTCTTGTTTCTGATCTCAGTCTTTCACCATCAAATATCACATAGATACAGGTTTCTTGAGAAAAGCTCTTTATAAGGTTGAAGAAGTTCTGCTTTTTTCTACTTTGTGGAAAGTTCTTTTTATTTTATCATGGATTTTGTCAAATGATTTTCCTATATCTATTGAGATAATCATGCGATTTTTCTTTATTCTATTAATATGGTATGTAATATTAATATATTTTAAGATGTTAATCTAACCTTACTTTCCTGGGGTAATTCCCACTTTGTCATGGTGGGTACTTAAAAATATATGTTTATGTATTCAGTTTGCTAGTATTATTTTTAAAGAGTTTTTGCATCTATTTTTATGAGAGATTTTAGTTGATAGTTTTTCCTACTTCTGATATCTTTGTATTGTGTTGGTATCTGGGTAATGATACTGGCCTCATCGAATGAGTTAGGAAATATTTCCTCCTCACCTATTGGTATCGGTTGAACTGTGCCCTCCTTCCCAAATGTATACGTTAAAATGCTAAGTGCCAGTGCCTCAGAATGTGCTCTTATTTGGAGATGAGGTTTCTATAGAGGTAATCAAGTTAAAATGAGGTCTTTAGGGTGGGTCCCAATCCAATACGACTGGTGTCCTTGTAAGAAGCGGAAATTTGGACACAGACACAGACAGAGGGGAGAGAATGTGAAGACAGGCGGAAGATGACTCTGCAAGCCAGTGAAAGAGGCCTGGAACAGACCCTTCCCTCACAGTCCTTGGAAGGAACCAACCTACCAACACCTTGGTCTTGGACTTGTAGCCTCTAGAACTGTGAGACAGTAAATTTCCGTAGTTTAAGCCACATAGTGCAGTACTTTGTGATGGCAGCCCTCATAAACAAATACACAGATTTTCTGAAGAGTTTGTATAGGATTGGCAAGATTGCTTCCTTAAATATTGGATACAATTGACCAGTAAAGTCATCTGGGCCTAGAGGTTTTTTTTGTGGGAAGATTTTAAGTTACTAATTCAATTTCTTATTTGTTATCAGTCTCCTCAGATTTTAAATTTCTGATTGAGTCAGTTTTGGTAATTTTTGTCTTTCTAGGAATTTATACATTTCATCTATGTTGTGTAATTTGCTGGCATAAAGCTGTTCATAGTATTCTCTTAAAATCCTTTCTGTAGGGTCAGTAGCTACATTCCCTTTTCATTCCTGATTTTCATAATTTATGTCTTATTTCTTTTTTTCTTTGTCAGTCTAGAGAAAATTTTATCAACTGTATTTCTCTTTTCAAATAATCAGCTTTTGACTTTCTTCCTTACTGTTTTTAATTTTATTGATTTGTATTTTGATCGCTATTGTTTCCTTCAATTTACTTTGGGTTTAATTTGCCCTTCTTTTTCTATCTGTTGAAGTGAAAGATTAGATTATGGATTATAGATCTTTCTTCCTTCTAATTTAAGCATTTAAAGCTATAAACTTTCTTTTAGGCCTTGCATTAGCTACCCTCAGAGATTTCAGTGGTTTTGTTTTCATTCAGTTTGAAATGTTTTCTAATTAACCTTATGATTTTTTTTCTTTGACCCATGGTTATTAAATTATTTATTTATTTATTATTTTATTTGGGGGGGGGGTGTTTTGCTCTTATTGGCCAGACAGGAGTGCAATGGCACGACCTCGGCTCACTGCAGCATCCACTTCCCAGGTTCAAGTGATTCTCCTGCCTCAGCCTCCTGAGTAGCTGTGACTACAGGCGTGTGCCACCATGCCAGATAATTTTTGTATTTTTAGTAGATACGGGGTTTCACAGACGGAGTCTCATGCTGTCTTCCAGACTGGAGTGCAGTGGCTCAGTCTCAGCTCACTGCAACCTCTGCCTTCCAGTTCAAGTAATTCTCCTGCCTCAGGTTCCTGAGTAGCTGCGACTACAGGTGCGTGCCACCATGCTGGCTAATTTTTGTATTTTTAGTAGATATGGGGTTTCGCCATGTTGGCCAGGCTGGTCTCGAACTCCTCACCTCAGGTAATCTACCCTCCTCAGCCTCCCAAATTGTTGGAATTACAGGCATGAGCCACCGCTCCTGGCCTCCATGGTTATTTAGAAGTATGTTTTTCAAATGTTTGAGGGTTTACCAAATTTCTTTCTGTCGTTAATTTTCAATTTAGTTCCATCAGGGTTGGAGGACATACTTCAGATGACTTCAATCCTTTTAAGTTTATTGAGACTAGTTTCGTGATCCAGCAAAGGCTCTATCCTGGAAAATGTTCCATGTGGATGTGAAAGGACTGTATACCTTGCTGTTGGGTGGGAGCATTCTATATGTTAGCTGGGTAAAGTTGGTTGACAGTTGTGCAAGATTTATATATCCTTATTCATTTTATGCCTAGCCATTCTATCAGTTACTTAGAGAAGGGACTTAAAATTTCTAATTACAATTACTAAATTGTCCATTTCTCCTTTCCATTCTGTCAGTGTTTGCTGCATGTATGTGTTATTCAATGCCTATGTCTTTATAATTGTTTTATGTTTCTGATGTTTTGATACTTTTATCATTATGAAATATTGTTGCTATTTATCCCTACCAATATTTCTTGATTTAAATTGTATTTTTTTTCTGATATTAACATAAGTACTTCAACTCCCTTATGGTAACATTTTGTATGATTTACATATATTTTTTCCATTTTTTTTTTTTTTTTTTTTTTTGAGACAGAGTCTCTCTCTGTCACCCAGGCTGGAGTGCACTGGTGCAATCTCAGCTCACTGCAACCTCCGCCTCCCACGTTCAAGCGATTCTCTTGCCTCAGCCTCCTGCCTCTTGAGTAGCTGAGATTACAAGTGTGCACCACCAGGCCCAGCTAATTTTTGTATTTTTAGTAGAGATGGGGTTTCACCATGTTGGCCAGGCTGGTCTCGAACTCCTGACTTCAAGCGATTCGCCCACCTGGTCCTCCCAAAGTGCTGGGATTACAGGCATGAGCCAGCTATATTTTCCCCATTCTTTTACTTTGTAACTACTTTTGTCTGAATTAAAAGTGCTTTTCTTGATGACAGCTTATGTAGTCATGTGTCAATTAACGACAGGGAAGTTTTGAGAAATGTACCTTTCCAGAAACCTAGATGGTATAGCCTGCTACACACCTAGACTATAGGGTATAACCTAGTGATCCTAGGCTACAAACCTGTACGGCATGTTACTGTACTCAACACTGCAGGAAATTGTAACATAATCATGACTATTTGTGTATATAAACATTTCTAAAGATAGAAGAGATAGAGTAAAAATATGATATAAAAGATAAAAAATGTAACACCTGTATAGAGCACTTCCCATGAATGGAGCTTGTAGGACTAAAGTTGCTTTGGGTGAGTCAGTGAGTGAATGGTAATTGAATGTGAATGTCTAGGACATTACTGTACCCTACTGCAGACTTTATACACACTGTACACTTAGGCTACACTTAATTTATTAAAAATGGTTTTCTTTCTTCGATAATAAAATAACATTACATACTACAACTTTTTAAATTTATACCCTTTTATTTTTTTGAGGCAGAGACTAGCTCTGTTGCCAAGCTGGAGTGCAGTGGTGTGATCTTGGCTCACTGCAGCCACTGCCTCCTGGGTTCAAGCGATTCTCCTGCCTCAGCCTCCTGAGTAGCTGGAATTACAGGCACGTGGCGCCACTCCCAGCTAATTTTTGTATTTTTAGTAGAGATGGGGTTTCACCATATTGGCCAGGATAATCTCAATCTCCTGACCTTGTCATCTGCCCACCTCGGCCTCCCAAAGTGCAGGGATTACAGGCATGAGCCACCAAGCTTGGCTTTTATCCTTTTTAATATTTTAACTTTTTGACTTTTTTGCAATAACACTTAGCTTAAAGCATATATTGTACAGCTGTACAAAAGTATTTTCTTTCTTTATAGCCTTATTCAATATTTATTTTTAAAATTTGTAATTTTTTTTCCTACTTTTCAAACTTCTTTGTTAAAAACGAAGAGACAAACACACACATTAGTCTAGGGCTCTACCGGGAGGGTCAGGATCATCAATATCACTGTTTCCCACCTCCACATCTTGTCCCACTGGAAGGTCTTCAGGGTCAGTAACATGGACGGAGCTGTCACTTCCTATGACAGCAATAATTTCTTTGGGAATATCTCCTGAAGGACCTGCCTGAGGCTGCTCTACAGTTAAAAAAAAATAAGTAGGTGTACACTCTAAAATAGCAACAAAAAAAGGTATAGTACGGTGTATACATAAACCAGTAGTGTAGTCATTTATTATCTTTATCAAGCATTAGAGACTGCAACTATAATTATGTGGGCTATACTTTTATATGACTGGTAGTAGATTTGTTTACACCAGCTTCACTAGACACTCATGAGTAATGCTTTGTGCTGCAGCGTTACCACAGATATGACATCACGAGGCAACAGAAATTTTTCAGCTTCTTTATAATCCTATGGGACCACCGTCCTATATGCGGCCTGTCATTGACTGAAATGTCATGGTGTAGCACACGACTGTATTGGACCGTGCTTTTTCGTACATGTTGATAATGACTGCCTTTTGATTGGAGTGTTTAATCCATTACATTTAATTTAATTGTTGATATCTTTGGATTTACATCTGCCATTTTACTATTTGTTTTTGTATGTCCCATGTCTTTTTTCCCCCCATCCTATTTTGCTGCCTTCTTTTGTGTTAAACACATCCTTTTTTTTTTTTTAAGTGTGAGACATTTTAAGTCCTAGGTTATTTTATTAACTATTTTGAAATTTAATTTTCTTTGTGGTTACTCTAGGGATTATAATACATATCTTATCACAATCTACTATAACTTAATGCTGGGAATTTTGAAAAATATAATAACTTTGTTCTAATATAGCTCCATTTCCCCATTCTTTGAGCCATTAATGCTATATTTATTATACTTATATATGCCATAAATCCGACAGAACAGTGATAGAGTGATTGCCTTATGCAGTCATATAATATTTAAACAAACATTTTAAACTATTTTATATTAACAAATGTATATATATATATCATAAGAACTTACATAATCTATAAATATATATTTAAACAGAACATTTAAAACAACCTCATATAAAAAAAGAGAAAAAAACCTGTTCATACAGCCCTTTATGCTAACCCACATATTTATCATTTCCATTGCTCTTCATTTCTTTCTGCGGATTCATTTTCTGGTACCATTTTCTTTCAACCTGAAAGTCTTCCTTTAATATTTCTCATGGGACAGTTCTGCTGGCTACAGATTCTGTTTTTGTTCATCTTTCTTTTGAGCAGAATCTCGCTCTGTCACCCAGGCTGGAGTGCAGTGGCACGATCTTGGCTCACTGCAACCTCCACCTCCGGAGTTGAAGTGATTCTTGTGCCTCAGTCTGCAGAGTAGCTGGGACTATAGGTGACTGCCACCACGCCCAGCTAATTTTTGTATTTTTTGTAGAGATGGGGTTTCACCATGTTGGCCAGGCTGATCTCAAACTCCTGAGCTGAAGTGACCCATCCGCCTCGGCCTCCCAAAATGCTGGGATAACAGGCATGAGCTGCTGTGCCCGGCCTGTTTTTGTATATCTTTGAATGAATTTATTTTAGCTTCTTTATATATATATTTTTTTTATTATACTTTAAGTTATAGGGTACATGTGCACAACATGCAGGTTTGTTACATATGTATACATGTGCCATGTTAGTGTGCTGCACCCATTAACTCGTCATTTAACATTAGGTATATCTCCCAATGCTATCCCTCCCCCCTCCCCCCACCCCACAACCGGCCCCAGTGTGTGATGTTCCCCTTCCTGTGTCCATGTGTTCTCATTGTTCAATTCCCACCTATGAGTGAGAACATGCGGTGTTTGGTTTTTTGTCCTTGCGATCGTTTGCTGAGAATGATGGTTTCCAGCTTCATCCATATCCCTACAAAGGACATGAACTCATCATTTTTTATGGCTGCATAGTATTCCATGGTGTACATGTGCCACATTTTCTTCATCCAGTCTATCATTGTTGGACATTTGGGTTGGTTCTAAGTCTTTGCTATTATGAATAGTGCCACAATAAACATACGTGTGCATGTGTCTTTATAGCAGCATGATTTATAATCCTTTGGGTATATACCCAGTAATGGGATGGCTGGGTCAAATAGTTTTTCTAGTTCTAGATCCCTGAGGAATCGCCACACCGACTTCCACAATGGTTGAACTAGTTTACATTCCCACCAACAGTGTAGAAGTGTTCCTATTTCTCCACATCCTCTCCAGCACCTGTTGTTTCCTGACTTTTTAATGATTGCCATTCTAACTGGTGTGAGATGGTATCTCATTGTGGTTTTGATTTGCATTTCTCTGATGGCCAGTGATGATGAGCATTTTTTCATGTGTCTGTTGGCTGCATAAATGTCTTCTTTTCAGAAGTGTCTGTTCATATCCTTTGCTGACTTGTTGATGGGGGTTTTTTTTCTTGTAAATTTGTTTGAGTTCTTTGTAGATTCTGGATATTAGCACTTTGTCACATGGGTAGATTGTAAAAATTTTCTCCCATTCTGTAGGTTGCCTGTTCGCTCTGATGGTAGTTTCTTTTGCTGTGCAGAAGCTCTTTAGTTTAATTAGATCCTATTTGTCAATTGTGGCTTTTGTTGCCATTGCTTTTGGTGTTTTAGGCATGTAGTCCTTGCCTATGCCTATGTCCTGAATGGTACTGCCTAGGTTTTCTACTAGGGTTTTTATGGTTTTAGGTCTAACATTTAAGTCTTTAATCCATCTTGAATTAATTTTTGTATAAGGTGTAAGGAAGGGATCCAGTTTCAGCTTTCTCCATATGGCTAGCCAGTTTTCCCAGCACTATTTGTTGAATAGGGAATCCTTTTCCCATTTCTTGTTTTTGTCAGGTTTGTCAAAGATCAGATAGTTGTAGATGTGTGGTATTATTTCTGAGGGCTCTGTTCTGTTCCATTGGTTTATATCTCTGTTTTGGTACCGGTACCATGCTGTTTTGGTTACTGTAGCCTTGTAGTGTAGTTTGAAGTCAGGTAGTGGGATGCATCCAGCTTTGTTCTTCTGGCTTAGGATTGACTTGGCAATGCAGGCTCTTTTTTGGTTCCATATAAAATTTAAAGTAGTTTTTTCCAAGTCTGTGAAGAAAATCATTGGTAGCTTGATGGGGATGGCATTGAATCTATAAATTACTTTGGGCAGTATGGCCATTTTCATAATGTTGATTCTTCCTATCCATGAGCATGGAATGCTCTTCCATTTGTTTGTATCCTCTTTTATTTCATTGAGCAGTGGTTTGTAGTTCTTCTTGAAGAGGTCCTTCACATCCCTTGTAAGTTGGATTCCTAGGTATTTTATTTTCTTTGAAGCAATTGTGAATGGGAGTTCCCTCATGATTTGGCTCTCTGTTTGTCTGTTATTGGTGTATAAGAATGCTTGTGATTTTTGCACATTGATTTTGTATCCTGAGACTTTGCTGAAGTTGCTTATCAGCTTAAGGAGATTTTGGGTTGAGACGATGGGGTTTTCTAGATATACAATCATGTCATCTGCAAACAGGGACAATTGGACTTCCTCTTTTCCTAATTGAATACCTTTTATTTCTTTCTCCTGCCTGATTGCCCTGGCCAGAACTATGTTGACTAGGAGTGGTGAGAGAGGGCATCCCTGTCTTGTGCCAGTTTTCAAAGGGAATGCTTCCAGTTTTTACCCATTCAGTATGATATTGGCTGTGGGTTTGTCATAGATAGCTCTTATTATTTTGAGATACGTCCCATCAATACCTAATTTATTGAGCGTTTTTAGCATGAAGTGCTGTTGAATTTTGTCAAAGGCCTTTTCTGCATTTATTGAGATAATCATGTGGTTTTTGTCTTTGGTTCTGTTTATATGCTGGATTTTGCTGGACATATTGGTTGACACTGTTTTCTTTGAGTCTTTTGAATATGTTGTTCTACTGCCTTTTGGCCTCTATTGATTCTGATGGAAACTCAGCTGTTAAATATGTTGTTGTTCTTCTGTACATGGGAGTTATTTTTCTCTTACTGCATTCAAGATTTTTAAATTGTCTTTGGCTTTTAGCAATTTAACTATGATGTGCAAATCTCTTTGTGTTTTTCTTACCTAGGATTGTGGGGCTTCTTGAACCTGCTGATTAATGTTTTTCAGCATAGTTGGGAGGTTTTCAGGGCATTATTTCTTCAAAAAAATTTTTTTTAACCTTTTTTCTGCTCTCCTCCCCTTCAGGACTCTTATTATATGTATGTTTGTGTGCTTGATGTTGTCCCAGAGGTCTCTGAGGCTCTGATCATTTTTCTCCAGCCTTTTTTTTCTGTGTTCTTCAGAAAGGATAATTTTTCTTTCTTTCTTTCTTTCTTTTTTTTGAGGTAGAGTTTTGCTCTTGTCGCCCACAATGCAGTGGCACTATCTTGGCTCACTGCAACCTCTGCCTCTTGTGTTCAAGTGATTCTCCTGCCTCAGCCTCCCAAGTAGCTGGGATTACAGGCACCCGCCATCATGCCCGACTAATTTTTGTATTTTTAGTAGAGGTGGGGTTTCATCATTGTTGGCCAGGCTGGTCTCGAACTCCTGACCTCAGGTGATCCACCTGCCTCGGCCTCCCAAAGTGCAGGGATTACAGGTGTGAACCACCTCGCCTGGCTGCAGAAAGGATAATTTCTACTCATCTATCTATGTCTATAGATGTGAGATGATAGAAGGAAATAATCAGTAAGTTCAGACTCTTGCTGTTCTTATATGACATTTGGGTAGATTTCATGAATAGACCCTTTTTAGTTTATTATTTGCTTTTGGTTGATTTCCAGTCCTAAAACGCTTGTTTAAACAATTTTATACTTTTTTTTAAAATGAAATGCTTCATGAATTTGCGTGTCATCCTTGTGCAGGGGCCATGCTAATCTTCTCTGTATCATTCCAATTTTAGTTCACGTGCTGCTGAAGTGAGCAAAACAACTTTGTACTTTTATATTTGTTTTGGCGGGGAGAGGATTTGTCCACCTTTTTAGGCTGCTCTAACTTGAAGTATCATCTCTGGTATGTTTATAGTTTTTTTTAATGTTTACATTTTGGAGTTTTAATTTTGTTCATTCAGTAGCTTGAGATAGGGATCTAACTTTGTTTTTCTTCCAAATGAATAGATGATTTACCAAACAACTTCTGGCTGACTGACTGCATCCCCAGCTTCAGTCTGTTTGTGTATATAATTTTTGGTTGAGACTAATGTTTGAGCATGTGTGTGTATGTTGGTGCAGCTGTGGAAGAAAATGAATGGCAGGTAGGTCCTCAAAATAAAATGAATCACCTCGAAATGTTAAGATAAAATGGAAGCATCTGTATGCAATGGGTGAGATTAATCTGTGGAAGACATCTCAGAGATGACCAGTGTTTAGACTGTTATTTGTGATGCTGTTGTGTCTGACTTTGAGCCATTCATGACTCTACATACTTGTTTTTTTTACATCCTGTCTACATCTTTTCCTGCATCTAATCTTAGTCCAACATTTTGATTTTAGCTTTTCTGCTATTTTTGTACACTTGGCAACAACGTGGGACCCTTATTTAAAAGAGCAAGTGGCCTTATAAAAGAGACCCCAGAAAGATTCCTCACCCCTTTTACCATGTGAAAACACAGAAAAAGACAGCCATCTATGATCCAGGAAGCAGACCCTCACCAGACTCCAAATCTGCCAGTGTCTTGACTTTGCACTTCCAGCCTCTAGGACCATGAGTAATTAATTTCTCCCTATGGCATTTTGTTATAGCAGCTTGAACAGACTAAAACAACGACTTATGCATAAGGAAAATTAACTTTTGGCAAGTTATTTTTATGGCAATGACCTCTCACTCAAGGATATTCAGCAGGTAATTGCAGAAGGAGATAGGAACTCACCTCTGTCTGCAACAGTTCTGAAAAAAAAATCTCTTAAACACCACAATTCAACAGGGGGATGTGTCCTGAAAGAGAAATGGGCTTCATTTTAGGTGGGTAAGTCAATCTCCATAGTAATTAGAGACAAAGTACATAAAGCACGTCATGTGACATAGGACTCAATAAATGGTGGTTATCAGCATCATCATCGTCATAATCATTATATGATAGTTGTTTTGTGATACAGCTAAAATTAAACAAAATTTAAGGATACCGGCCACCCCTAAATGAAATGTTAGGGCGAAATTCCAGGCTCTGACAAGCCAAGGCCCAGATAGAACCATAATGCAAGGTCCCCTTACATGGCACTACTATGCTGAGAGCTCGGCCGTGCCTGGAAGTGTCACCTACCTTATCAGTTGCACCATCACTCTAGTTAGCTACCTCATGCTGGGGAGTGTTTCTGTGGTGTACAATAGGCCCGCTGAGAGAAAGAGTCTTTGATGCTATTTATTTGGGCTGAGATAGGTCTATGGCTGCCTACATGGGCAGCATTTCAGGGGTAGCACACAGGCTTTGAGATCTGGATGCAGCCCTACTCATGTCCTAGCTGCGTGAGCTTCGCAAGTTGCTTTATCCCTCCGAGACCCAGGTCTTGTATCTATAAAACAAGGTTGATGATACTTTGCAGGGTTTTTGTGAAAATTGGAGATAATATGTAGGAAGTATTCAGTACACCCTAAGTGCTATATAATGGTATTATTTAAACACTTCAACAGCATCCATTAGTGACCCCTATCTTGGAGGTTTTACTTGAGGCTTAAAAGAAAAAAATATGTAAAGTACCTAGTACGTAATAGACCCTTAATAATTGGTAGACTATTATGTAAATTTCAAGGAATACAGTTATCGAATGGACTTCTTTAAGTGTAATTCTCAATTTGTAGTTAAGAGGCTTGGGTCTTGGATCTAGAGCTACTTAGCTGTGTACTCTGGGTCTCAGTTTCCTCACTCGAAAATGACATATTTGCACAAATGAGAAGCCAAGATGTCTCTTTTTATAAATTGAAAAGGAAACTTTTTTACAATTAGCAAGGAAGGAGCTTTGGAATACTAGGGAACATTCTAGAAGCCTGGCTTAACACTACTAAGTTAGGGTCATTAAATTTTCAAAATGAATGAATTCTTTAGGAATAAGAGAGGAAGAATAATATGCATAGCCGAGTTAATTCATTCAGATGTATTAGCTGTGCACCTGAGTCTTGGAGAAATGTCTTGCTCCTCTGAGCTCCTCCAAACGGGATTTTTGATGGAGTCTTACATGTTTTGCTTTCTTCTCACATCAAAACATTCCACGTACTTTGAGTTTAGATTCAGCCCTTCCTCCTGGTATTAAGGAAGCAGTGAATACATCACCATCAACCTTCTTTCTATCAATATGAGAGACCTACCTGCTGTTTTTTTATTTTTATAAGAAGAACACCTTTTTGCAGCCAAAAGATTCAGCTTACCTTGAAAGAAACTTTCCTCTTAATTGAAAAGCTATTAACGACATGCTCTTTGAGTTAAATATTGGTGTTTGTGGGGGGAGGGGTGCGGGGAGAGGTTGGTGAATGAGAAAGTTCTGCTTTGGGGATTCTGATACAAAAACTATTAAGGGATTACATAGTTGCCTTAGCCCTGCATACATTCTTCATGATTCATTTATTTGTTCTCGTACGCTCAGTGCCTGGCACATAGTACAGGTATCTGCTAAAATGTTTGTCGAATTAGTAAATGAATAAGAGAAATGTCTTTTCATAGTCTCCAGTAAGGAAAATAGCATAAATAATCTTGAATGTGTTTCTGGTGGATTCTGTTTGAATAGAATTTAACTGGGCAGGGTACGTGGATTTTGGGAAACTGGGTTTAGGAGCAGTCAGGGAAGGGGAGATGCTAGCTTAGTACCTGCTGGGACCTCTTCCTTCAGACAGAGAAAGGGATGGCATAGTGTGAGGAGGTTAACAACCCACTGCTGTGGGCTTAGCATTCAGTCTCCAGCCCGAATAAGGCCTGTTGGCCTCCTCCAACCATAGTTGGGAATTGGGTATGCATGTGTGGGGAGGATGGGTAGGAATGGCTGAGCCTTGCCTGAGTTATTGGAAAGAAGCAAAGGTTGCAAAAACAAAAATAAAAACAAAAATGTTGAAACTAAAAATGTGTTTATATGTGATATGAAGCAAGTGAATGACCCTTACACTTGCATTTGGTACTTGATGCCACTCTTTAAGGATGATGACTTTTCATACTGAAGATGCCCCTTCCTTTCTAGAGGATCAAGAACTTCGCTTTATTCCTGGCAGTGTGCATTGCTCATGGCAGCATGAAAAAAACAGAGTCCTGAGTATGAAGTAGAAAAAAGAATAGACTAGAAGTCATGGATCACTCGGTAAGCTGTGGGGCTTCTGGCAAATTAACCTCTCTGGGGCTCTATTAAAACATCTGCAAAGTGAGGCGTTTGGACTAGCTGATCTTTTTTATTCAGCAACATAAACTGGGCTGGGTGCTAGGCAGTAGGAGCTTGAGTTGAGTCACACAGAGTCCTGGTTCACATTCTGGCTGATAAGAGCTGGAAGAGGAGTTAATTAAAAATACCAGCAGACACAGAGGAGGGGATAATTCATTCTGTTTGCTAGGGCTTGGGAGCTGATATTTGAAAAGTAGGAATTCTCCAGAAATGTATTAATTTTGTCATCATTCATTCATTTATTCAACAAATGTTGACACTATGGCAACTGTATACAAGGATGCCTACTTTCTATAAAGAATAGGGAAATAGTTATGAAGAAAGCAGACAAAATCTACTTTCAGTTTAATCTAAGCTGAAGCTGCTAGGGGAGGTTGGGAAAAGGTACTATTAGTTTTAGCTTTGAATGAATATTTAATATTGTTTCATTTCACTCTCCCAGTATACCCACAAAGAAGGCAGTATTCTCACTTTACAGTGAGAAACCTGAGGCCTAGAGGAGTGAAATCATTCACTGAGCTCATACTAATAAGTCATAAGGACTCAAGCCCACCCCTGCCTGTGTTCAGAGCGCCAGCATTTACCCGTATTGCAATTTTATGGCAGAAGTGGCTTCCTAGGCCACTGGGTGAGTGAACACTTGTTTCACCTTCCCAACACTCCTTCTTTGAGGAACAGTGCACCTGTTTTCTTCTGGAGAGCTAAGCCCTCCCACTCTCAATTCAGTCCTATAAAGAGGAGCTCTCATCCCTCCTACAGGTGTCAGAGGCAAGGTCATGATGTGAGCTTAATGTATCAGACCACATGTCCTTCTAGGCACACTAGTTGGCCCAACCAGTGATGGGCACAGGACCAAGCTGTACCAATTGGTATCAATGCCTGGACTTTTGCTGGAAATATTGAAAAAGGGTCTTGTTTTTTTCCCTGGATTGTTAAACTGTAGACTGTAAGCCTAGAGTAGCTGATGTTCTCCAGAAGGGGTGATGGAGCCTGCCTGAAAATGAAGCTTAATAGAGAAGTCTATTAGTTCATTCTCACATTGCTATAAATAAATACCTAAGACTGGATAATTTATAAGAAAAGAGGTTTAATTGGCTCATGGTTCTTCAGGCTGCACAATCATGGGGGAAGGTGAAAGGAGAGCAGGCTTCTCTCATAGTTGGAGCAGGAGGAGGAGAGATAGAGAGTGGGGAGGGAGGTTTTGTTGTAGGACTTTTCCCTTAGTTCAGCTAAGAGCTGGGTTCTTGTCACATGGCCATGGGAGATCAGGCTTGCAGACACTTTGAAGGGTGAGAATAAATGGAAATTATTGGGCAAAAGGGAAAAAAACCCCAACAGGGACCTTCTACAAAGCCAGAACCCTGCTAGTGTGCTTCCCGCCTCGCAGACTGAATCCCACGTTCCGCCCAGGAAGAGGAGGGGCCAGGCTCCTTCCGGCTGCAAACAGCACCAACTTCCCGAGGCTCCACCCCAGTGTGCACCCCTCCCAGTGCGCAGGCCATTTGGAGTTTCTCTGGGGACCCCTTTACACTTGGCTGTCTCGGTTTCATACACTTTTAAATGGCCAGATCTCTCGAGAACTTGCTCACTATTTTGAGGACAGCACCAAGGGGACTGTGCCGAACAATTCATGAGAAATTTGCCCACATGATTTAAATCACTTCCCACCAGGCCCTACTGCTAACATTGGAGATTATAATTCAAAATGAGATTTGGGCAGTGACACACATCCAAATCACATCAAGAGGAAAGCAGAATCAGAGCAACAACTTCCAGAAAACATTGTTGGAGGCCTTGGATCTAATTTTGCCTGAAACAGGCACTTATTCCTGTGCTTTCAGTTCTATGAGCTAATACATTATTCTTTTTCCTGTTAATGTAGTCTGGGTTATTATTACTTGCAATCTAAGCATCTGGAAGAATAAAGCCTCCAAGAGAGTGCAGAGAATGTTTATTTCTCTTTCTCCCTAGTGTGTTCTTCACAGTACCTGCAAAAGTCTCTTCCAACTTCACTTAAACTTTTCTTCTTGGAGGTAAAGACGACGTGGTTTTTTGCTCTGCTGTGTCTCAGAACTCTGTCCCCAGGGTCATATTTCTATATATGAGGTGATGCCAGGCTTCGCATGCTCAAGTATGGATTGGGCAGCCCTCCTTACTGAGTGTTAACCAACATCTCTCCCTCTGTCCTCTCCAGCGCCTCTCTATGCAGTTCTGGCTCCTTTTCTCACCATGCTGTGACCCCAGACAAGCTCTGTCTAACACTGAGGATGTCATGCTCAGAGTCTATATGACTGCTCTACAGTGGCAGCATGAATGAAGGCTGAGGATGACGAGAGCGGACAGCTTCTTCCCTGATCCTAGTTTCCAGTAATGTTTTTTCCAGACTCAGAGTCCCAGAATCTCACCTCTGGAGAGCCTGCCAGATGTAGGCTAATCTTTATAAGCTGAGAGTCAAAGGAGCCCTTACTATCTTTTTATTAGGAATGAGAGAGGTTGTTGGGTGCTGCATGTGACTTTACCTGGCCTCACCTTCTGTCTCACTGCTGACCTCTGGCACCCAGTCTGATTGTTCCATTTTTTTCATTTAGAGCTCCATCCTCCAGGGTCATCAGAGCTCATTTATTCAAGGGAATGGGGTGACTCTTCTGCTTCCTGTTCGTGTTTCCTGACTGCTCCCAGACAAACTAGTATCTGAATTGCTAGGTATACCATTGCCGGACGCTAACAGGAGATATCCTCTTTCCCATCACCAGAGCAAAATGATAGGTGTTTTCACTTCATTGGGTCTTTAAATTTTGCCCAAGAAATGATCCACTTGGGTTTGAGCAGTACCTTCTTTAAACTTATGGCCTATGGAGTCCCAATCAGATAATTATCTGAGGTGCAAGGAGTCCTGCCTGTATTGACTAGCACAGCTTATGCAGGGTCTCCACCTTGACCTTGGATGGTTCGGCATCCTCCTCCTCACCATCAGAAGGGATCTTCCTCTTCAAGCCAAGTCTGGGGTTGAATATTGCAGCAAGTGTTTTATTGTGGGACACCCACAAGCATGTGTTGGAGGCTCTTAAGTGTACAGCTCTCAGTAACAGAACCACCAGCCTCAATATTTAAGCAGAGACTGTTAATCTACCTTCTGGAAAGTGTTGGGCATCTGAACTGCACATCCTGGAGACCTGAGGCATTCGGCCCCCAACAACAAAGCACTGTTCAACTTGAGGACATGAATGAGTTAAACATGGGTCTCTATGACATTCTCTCCAACAACCATCTCTTTCCACCTTGATCCCTGCCTGTGTGGTCCTTGAACCAGGGATGAATTTTTCTCTTCTTGCTGTTGCATTCTCTGAGACCAGTCTCAGCTTTTATTAAGAAAGAGCTTTGTGGGCCAGGCGCGGTGGCTCACACCTGTAATCCCAGCACTTTGGGAGGCCAAGCCGGGTGGATCACGAGGTCAGGAGATAGAGACCATCCTTGCTAACACGGTAAAACCCCGTCTCTACTAAAAATACAAAAAATTAGCCAGGCATGGTGGCGTGTGCTGTAGTCCCAGCTGAGGCAGGAAAATCGCTTGAACCCAGGAGTTGGAGGTTACAGTGAGCCGAGATCGCACCACTGCACTCCAGTCTGGGCGACAGAGCAAGACTCTGTCTCAAAAAAACAAAAACAAAAACAAAAAAAAATTAGAGTTTTGTAAAACGCCATTGACAACAAATCCAATTCCAATGCCTGCGTGAGCACATGAGTCTGAGCTCTAGGGGGGCTCCCTGGCAGCATTTAGTCTTGATGAACACCTCCAAAATAAATTCACTCTAGAAGTCTGACATCACTTTGTAAGAATGAAGCCATCCTTTTCAGAAATACTGTGTAGAGAGTAGCTTGCAGATGAAACTCCGCAATGCCTGGGAGGGAAGTCTGAATGGAAGATGAGATTAAAAGAGAGTCAGTGGGTCCTAGAAAGAAGGAATCCTGCATGGTAGGCCATATTCTTTAGTAGGGCTTGATAATAGTGAGGGAGGACACAACTTTTTCTCTGCCCTCTTAATGTTGTGACTGAGACCTATGAATTAAGCTGACAAAAGACAGATTAATAATGGAAAATCATTTACATTTTATTTGACATTTATATTTGTATGTGGCACAGGAAGGGGGCCTTCATAGAAAAAAAAAGTGAAAACCTCAAGGAAGTGGCGAGATTTGGGGGCTTACGGTACCATCATAACAAAGGGCAATAAATTGTGGGGAAGTGACTAGACAAAGAAAAGGCATTTGGGCTTCTAGGGGTGGCAAATTGAGGGGGAAAAACCTAGGAAATATATGGGAGAAATGAATGGACAATAAGGGTTATTTCCATAAGGTTTATTTGTGCAGACTCATGTCAGAGTTGACTTCTTATCTCCAGTGATAAGAATGTTTTCTTCTTCCTAGTATTGGAAAGACAAATTTCTCACAGAAAATTTATACACTGCTTTTAGGCAGAAAGGAGGAGGGCAGAGAGCCCTTCCTGCACTGGCTGTTTCTTAATTGTCTTCACCTGAAAATGGCATATTTTGGGATGGCATGTTCTAATCTTCAGTTCCAAGAGTAGCATCCTGATACCTACCATGAAACAAACTATGGGAAAAACCTTTGTGTGGCCTGAAAGTTCTGTTATACTGGATCCCAAAACCCCATAATATTTAAGATGTTGTGCATCCTTCCTAAGTGAGTTAGGAAGGATACAATAAATAGGTGGGTTTTCCTTTCCAACAGGCATTGTTGAAACTCTGAGACTAGTGTCATAGCTCTGCCCCCTTGACTGGGGCAGAGGTCCAAGCCAGTGTGGGTAGCAGCCTGCTTGCAGAGAGGAACAAGGCTGCAGAGTGGTGCCTCCACAGCAACACAGACTCAGGGTGAGAGGCAGCCCAGGCTCACTGTTGGCACATGTAAGACACATCCTGGTGATTCCCAGGAAAATGTGGAGCAGAGGAGAAAAACTGTGAGAACTGAAATTCTTGACTGGGCAAATGGATGCTTAGGCCTAGGGAGTTTCGGATATCAATATTCATGCGATCGCATTCGACTCACCCTGGGGAGGCTAAGGAGCATCTGGTCTCACGGTGGCTGGGGAGGGTGTCTTGTGAGGAACCTGTTAATTTTCCACAAAGTGTGAATTTGCACCAGTCTAAGATGCAAATCATTTCTCTCCTTGCCTTTCTCCTTTGCATCAGTCTCAGCGCCCCGTCACTGGAGGGATGGTGGAACGAGGGGAAAAGAACTGTGCTGAGCTCAGTTGCTCTTGGGAGGGGCCTGCCACAGTCAAAATAGGGAACCTGTACCAGGACTGTCAAGCCACAGGCGACAATAGACTTCTGGAAGTGTTTGGTAGCATAGCTTTAAGGAACCAGCAAGGAAAAGGACCCTGCGGTAAATGTCAGGGGTGCCCTAATTTATTTCTCTAAAAGCCCCAAATCCCCCATTACTAACTTCTCTACCGAGGCCTAAAAGACCTCTATTAAAATGCAAATGGATTTGCTAAAGACTTTCCATTAAGCCATTACTAACAATTAATGCCTTAGCTGCCCCTCCTTTTTTTAGGTAGGAATACCGTAGGGAGTTGGGACATAAGGCAGCTAAATTTTGATGGGAGAGAGTGAGAACCTGATCTACCCTCTCCATCCGAGTTACTTGACATTTGCTCTGTAGACTGGGAAGGGGACAGGTGGTTGGTGTGGCTTTCTGTGGGTCATAGGCATCCCTGTATTTCAGGCTTCCTGGAGTGTCCGGCAGGTACCTCTCTATTCAAGACGGGTGTAGCTGTCGCTCTAGAGCTCTGTCCATAACCAAGCTGTCTCTCTCTCCCCTGGCTCCCAGAAGATCTCTTGCCCATCCTACACTACCTGACACACTTGACACCAGATGAGTTCCAGAACAGTAGGGGGAATTTCTTCCGTACCAGACCAGGCTCACGGAGGGCCCCACGTGTGACCTAGAACAAATTGTCCTTACTGACTCCATGGTCAGAGAGGCCCAGACAACTCTCCCTACATACTTAGGCACACTAGAGATACCATTTATCCCAGAAGCAACAGGTAGACCCCATTAAATGGCAGCAGTGAGCAGCAAGGTTTTGCCAGCAGGACAAGACCCAGTAGGACTTGATCTCTGCATGTGACCTATACTTCCAGCTTTCCAAAAGTGGTGCATCTCAATCTCTTTTTTTCTTGATAATGGATAATGAGGCTTCTTAATTCAAGGCAATTCAGTCATATGAGTCTAAAACGCAGCCTTTTTTGGGTAACAACAACAAAAAGTCAATAATTTGAGGATTCTTCCTTTAACTCTTATTTCCTTCTCTGAGGGCGTGCTGTAAGTTTCTGACAGGTTTGTCACTTCTCCTGTCCCTCAGGGAAGAGAGTCTCATCCCAGCTGTCCTTGTTCTCACTGGCCTCACTTGACACGTGGCCATCCCCTTCTGGCCTGGAGTGACAGCCTCTATTCCAGCTGCCGATACCCATGGCTCTGCCCTGGCCTCTGTCCAGCCCCCTAGCCTGCCATGCTCTGTCCCCTGTCTGATGATGTCCACAGCTCTTGGGGGTCCCTATGTTCCTGGGAGGCTGATCTTAGGGTCCCCTCTGCCAACCGTTGCTGTCCTATTCTATTACTCAGACGGATTGTAGTCTCCTAGCTACATCTTGGATGCCATGCAAAACCTTTTTTGTTCTGGAATTCCCATAAACCTAATAGGATCACTCTGTTTCTGTTTGGGGTTTTTTTTTTCATTTTTGCAAACACATCCTGTACCCATAAGTCCAAGTCTTAAAGAAACCCCCAGGCTCCAACTCCTGTGATCCCTTCAAACCTTCCATGTCTTACCACCTCCTTCAACTCATCTGCTTTGGGGCTGGAAGGGTATTGCTTGGGTATTGCTTCTTTCCCATTGGGTTTTGAGTCCCTGCAGACTTTTAAGCATTTGTTATTTAAAGCCCAGGTGTCGGCTGGGTGCAGTTGCTCATTCCTGTAATTTACCCAGCACTTTGGGAGGCCGAGGCAGGTGGATCACCTGAGGTCAGGAGTTTGAGACCAGCCTGGCCAACATGGTGAAACCCAAACTCTACTAAAAATATAAAACATTAGCAGGGTATGGTGGTGGATGCCTGTCGTCCCAGCTACTCGGGAGGCTGAGGCAGGAGAATCACTTGAACCCGGGAGGTGAAGGTTGCAGTGAGCCAAGATCGCGCCACTGCATTCCAGCCGGGGTAACAAGAGCGAAACTTCATCTCAAAAAAAACCCGCCAAGGTGTTGGGATTTAGAAAACCCTTTTCTGTTTCAGACACCTGGCTCTTCACAATAAAAACCATGGCTTTCAAGACTATGGGCTCTGCCATAGACTTAAAAAGTCATCTTGGCCAGGCGCGGTGGCTCACACCTGTAATCCCAGCACTTTGGGAGGCCAAGGAGGGTGGATCACAAGGTCGTGAGATCGAGACCATCCTGGCTAACACGGTGAAACCTCATTTCTACTAAAAATACAGAAAATTAGCTGGGCATGGTGGCGGGCGCCTGTAGTCTCAGCTACTCGGGAGGCTGAGGCAGGAGAATGGCGTGAACCCGGGAGGCGGAGCTTGCAGTGAGCCAAGATGGCGCCACTGCACTCCAGCCTGGGCGACAGAGCAAGACTCTGTCTCAAAAAAAAAAAAAAATCGTCTTAATGGCTAATAAGCCAGGATTGTTTTCATTGTTGTTTCAATGTCACCCCTACCCCAAGGGCTGTGCATGTACAAAACTCTCACTGCTGCTTGGATGGTAAGAAAAGGTAGGGGCTAAGCAGATTAAAAATTCATTCCCGGCTTCATTTCATTTGTTGAGCACATCCTTACTTTCTGATATAATAAGATGCTACAGGCTCATTTTGCATTTCCCCTGCTTCAACCCTGGAATCCACCATTTCTCTAAAGTAATCTGGTTTTTTCACTGGAAAGTGTTTTTTTAGAAACTAAGATCTGGACACTGGGTGTGCTTGTCAATACTGAGATGTATTACTTCTAAGCCCTCAAAGCTGGATGAGACAGTTAGGTAATATATGTTGTATACTAACCCATGTACACACATGTATCTATTATTGTTTTTGTATCTATCCATTTTATATATATATAAAGCTAAATGAGATTTCACAATAATACTTTCACCTCTTATCCAGTACCGCGAGATTTAGTTTATCCTTTTCTTGCTTCCAATACTTTTTTTTTTTTGAGACAGAATCTTGCACTGTGGCTCAGGCTAGAGTGCAGTGGCGTGTGATCTCAGCTCACTGCAACCTCCTCCTCGTGGGTTCAAGCGATTCTCCTGCTTCAGCCTCCCGAGTAGCTGGGACTACAGGCGCCCTCCACCACGCCTGGCTAATTTTTTGTATTTTTAGTAGAGACGGGGTTTCACCATGTTGGCCAGGCTGGTCTCGAGTTCTTGATCTCAGGTGATCCACCCGCTTCAGCCTCCCAAAGTGCTGGGATTGCAGGCATGAGCCACCGTGCCCAGGCCCATTAAATTTTTTTTTTTTTTTCGAGACAGATTCTCACTCTGTCGCCCGGGCTGGAGTGCAGTGGTGCGATCTCAGCTCACTGCAAGCTCCACCTCCCGGGTTCACGCCATTCTCCTGCCTCAGCCTCCCGAGTAGCTGGGACTACAGGTGGCCGCCACCACGCCTGGCTAATTTTTTTTTGTATTTTTTAGTAGAGACAGGGTTTCACTGTGTTAGCCAGGATGGTCTCGATCTCCTGACCTCGTTATCCGCCCGCCTCGGCCTCCCAAAGTGCTGGGATTACAGGCGTGAGCCACCGCGCCCGGCCCCATTAAATAATTTTTAAATGTTTAACTGACACTGCACTCCTGGGATAAACTCCACTTTAGTCATGTGTGTTATCCTTTTAATATGCTGCTGGACTTCTCTTATTTATTTATGTATTTATTTTATTTAGAGGCAGGGTCTCATTCTGTCATCCCAGCTGGAGTGTAGTGGTGCAATCATAGCTCACTGCAGCCTTGAACTCTTGGGCTTAAGCGATCCTTTCATCTCAGCCTCCCTAGTAACTGGGACTACAGTCATGTGCCGCCACACCCAGCTAATTTTAGTGTTTTTAGTAAAGACGGGGTTTTGCCATGTCGGCCATGCTGGTCTTGAATTTCTGGCCTCAAGTGATCTGCCCGTCTTGGCCTCCCAAAGTGCTGAGATTACAGGCGTGAGCCACTGCACCCACCCACAATTAATTTTAAAGTATTCTCGTTACTTGAAAAAGAAAATATGTACCCTTAGCTTCCTGGCCCCCACCAAATTCCTTCCCAACTTCACCGGCAACCCCCCACCCTAAGCAACCACTAATCTGTTATTTTTGTCTGTAATCTTTCTGTTCAGTAATCTTTCTGTCTCTGTAGATTTGCCTATTCTGGACATTTCATATTAATGAAATCGCACAACCTGTGGTGCTTTATACGTGGCGTCTTTCATTCAACATACTTTTTTTTCAGTTTCATCCACGTTGTAGCACGTATTAGCACTTCATTTGTTTGTATTTTTGAGTAATATTTCATCATGTGGATATACCACATTTGATGGATATTTGGATTATTTCCAGCTTTTTGGTTATTATGGATAGTGCTGCTATGCCCACTCATATACAAGCTTTTCTGTGAGCGCATGTTCTCATTTCTCTTGAGTGTACACCTAGGAGTAGATCTGCAGGATCATAGGGTTAACTCGATGTTTCACCATTCCAGGACTGCCAAACTGTTTTCCAAAGTGCCTGCACTATTTTACTTCCTCCTCAGCAGTGTATAAGGGTTCCGATTTCTCCACAGCCTCATTAACACTTGCTATTATCTTTTTCATTATCAGTAAGTGGCATCTCATTCTGGGTTTGATTTGCATTTCTCTCATGACTAATGATGTTGAGCATCTTTTCATGTACTTATCGGCCATTTGTATATTTTCTTTGGAGAAATGTGCATTTGCTTCATGTATTTTTAAAAACCATTTTATCGATATACATATTTAAGGTATACAACTTGATGAGTTTGAAATAAGTATATACCAATAAAAACGTCACCACAATGAATGCCATAAACATATTCATCACTTCAAAAAGTTTGCTCCCTCTCTCTTCATTTCTAATTCTTATGTTTTGTGATAAGGACACTTAACATAAGATCTATTTCCAGTAAATCTTTAAGTATGTAATACAATGTTGTTAACTATAGTCACTATGCTGTACGGGAGGTCTCTAGGACTTATCCCTCTGGCATAGCTGAAGCTTTGCACCCAATGAGCAATGCCTGCTTATTTCCTCCTCCCCCTAGCCCTTGGCAACCACCATTCTACTCTCTGCTTCTCAGTTTGAATATTTTAGATTCCTTATGTAAGTGAGATCATGTAGTATTTGTCCTACTGTGTCCGGCTTCTTTAACTTAGTATATTTGCTGCAAATGGAAGGATTTCCTTTTTATTTTATTTTATTTTAATTTTTTTTGAGACCGAGTCTCACTCTGTTGCCCAGGCTGGAGTGCAGTGGCGTGATCTAGGCTCACTGCAAGCTCTGCCTTCTGGGTTCACGCCATTCTCCTGCCTCAGCCTCCCAAGTAGCTGGGACTACAGGTGCCCGCCACCACGCCTGGCTATTTTTTTTTTTTTTGTATTTTTAGTAGAGATGGGGTTTCACCATAGCCAGGATGGTCTCGATCTCCTGACCTTGTGATCCGCCGGCCTCAGCCTGCCAAGGTGCTGGGATTACAGGCGTGAGCCACTGCGCCAGGCCAGGATTTCCTTTTTTAAAAAGGCTGAATGATGTTCCATTGTATGTATATGCCACATTTTCTTTATGTATTCACCCGTGGTTGAAAAAAAATTTTTTTAAGCATCTCTTTCAGTCTTTGCAGATTGGCTTTGTGCTGGGGTATTCCTTCAACACCTAACCAGGATATTAACAACTCTGTCTTAGCCTTCACTTCTTGATAACCCTGGACCTAGAGATCTTCCAAAAGAAAAAGCTTAGAGTCTTCTCAGATCTTTCCTGAATGCGTGACCTGCCCTGGGTATGTGCATGACATTTGAAATCCCCAATAAACACAAGTATTTTTTGAATGTCCTGATTTTCCAAAGAAAATCTCCCAGATTTTCCTCCCAGGCTTTATGTAATGTATTGTATGTCTGAACCACAACTTTTTGTCCCAGGGAGCTGTGGGTTTTTTGGTCATCTCAGAATGTTTTCAAGCAATGCCTGCCCCTTTTCTACCTCGAGTGGATTCAGACTTGGGCAAAACAGACAAATGCCTCATTTTAGTCTTTCAGATCGTTTCTGACCGGTTAGAATAGACAAACAAAGTCATTTGTGAATAAGGTCTGCCTTGCTCCCCCTGGAACCTGGGACCTGGGTCCTAAATTGGGAAAGTGGACTACTATCTTCAAGATCACCATCAAGCTGATGAAGGGGTGGGGCAAGGGCAAGTGAAAATGCCACACCACTTTTCTGTCACTTCGAAGTTGCCCTTTCCTCATTTCAGTGCTTTCCTGATTGATATAAGTCTTTTACTTTTTCCAGAGTTCTGGCAAAGTTTCTGCTGCTTTTTCTCCATGTTTCTGTAGAGGGACAGGAGTTTGGAGCTGTCTACTCTGCCATTTTCCTGATGTCACTCCACTTCTGAGTCTTTCCTATCTTTGTGGATAGCAGAGATGTCAATCTTGGATATGATACCCTGTAAGGATGGGGTCTTTCATGATGTGATATACAACTTAATATTCATTATATGGTTTTATGTCCCCAACATGTCTAGTAACCAAGGAGTGGACATAGGAGCGCCCCGCTCGCTAGCACTCTCAGTGACACACTTGGGGAATCTGTGTTTGTGTCTACAGCTTTAGGCTCTGTGAGCTGAAGTCTTGGACTCTGTGAGTGGCAGTGTGGGGAGTGGGGAAGGCATTTCCACCAAGTGATACAGTAAGAGTTTCACTAAACACAAAGCTATGGCTGCTTCCTAGACAGTCCATGCGCTTGTAACTGGCAAGCAGAGTTAGCATTCTGGAAAGAGGTGATTGCCTGTAATCGTCATTAGGAAGAAAGGATGTTGCCAGATAATAATAGGAAGGAGCAATCTATTTGGTACTCAGATGAT
This sequence comes from Gorilla gorilla gorilla, assembly GCF_029281585.2. Classification (NCBI taxonomy): domain Eukaryota; kingdom Metazoa; phylum Chordata; class Mammalia; order Primates; family Hominidae; genus Gorilla; species Gorilla gorilla. The sequence goes on from NC_073247.2 coordinate 167,706,192, forward strand.
TCATGCTGTCTCTTGGTACTTGCATGTTTAGATATAACTATGTAAGTGTTAACAACCACTGCCTCATAAAGGCATAGTAAGCAGGGGCTCAGACCCCATTAGGCAAGAAGAGCAGGATCAACCCACCAGGCAAACAACCTAGACCAGCGAAAGTGCTAGCCAGAGGATGAGACAAGTATCCGTCTCTGCATGGGGTCCAACTACAATAGCAGGGGCTATGGTTTGTCCTTTCCCATTGACCCTTCTCTTGTACATTCCCCCAGGACTGGTGACCAGTTAGAAACATGGAGCAGCTCTACCTGGATGGAATGAACTTTAAGAAGCAGGTGGATCTGAGCATTGTACACATGGGTGGCTTGTGGATGTTGCTGGCACCCTGCCTAAACATTCATCCTCCAATTGCTTTGAGTTGGAAGTGCACAGTTGCCCTTTTCCCCAGAGAACTGACCTTACTGAAACAGAAGGCCCCCTTCCACCTCACACCCTTGGCTTAAGGGCACAAAAGGCCCCTGGTCTTGAGGTAGGACTAACTCTGGAGGGCAATTTGCCCTCCAGAGCTTCCCTGGGACGGGGTGGGGTGGTGAAGCCGGCCTCCAGCTGAGACCACAACCTTGCTGAGCTTCTTGTCTCCTGCCCCCCTCACTCTTCTGAGAATGACCCTAATTAAATCATTTGAACCACGGCCTTCTCAGGGTCAGCTTCTAAGGAACCGGATACAGAATAGGCCCATAAAACCAACACGATGGTGAACTTTATAGTCTGCAAATTCTATCTCAGTAAGGCTGTTGTATTTTTTTTAAATACTTAGTAGTTATTTACAGTAACTACATTTTTTTAAGTTCTACCTCATCAGGGTATACGTTCCTGGGAACCCCTGGTCAGGTCAAACATCTTACGTTGAACATCTAAATATTGCTGATTTAAAGGGGAAATGTGCTTGTTCTTGAGCTCCCAAATTAATAGGTAATTGATTTCTTTTGAAAACACTAAAATCCACTGAAATGGCCTCCAATATAGTGAATTGAGAGTAAACATGGGCTACCCTGCAACAGGTCAAGGCAGCTACCCCTCATTCATAAGGGTGATGATTTGCAGATTCTTTTGTCTTTTTGCTCCGAACACACTTCAGAGCCACAAAGCACATACATTTACTCAATGTTTATGTAATTCAGCCTTTACTGTAAAAAAGGAAACAATAAAAACAAAACCCTATTAATAAACACAATGCAAACAATGCCCGAGATTATCATAAAAACATACTAGCAAGCCACAAGTACCAGAGAGGGGTGAACAGGCATATCTGCTAGCTCTCCTCTTGCAGTCCTCAGCCTCCCACAGGAGGCACAAGGTCCAAACTATTCCTCAAAAAAAAGGACAGCCTCCTTATGCTGAAATAGGAACTTTAAAGGAAGCTCTTCTTGTAGTCCAAATGGATGTACCTTGTGGTATGGCTGTAAGGACTCGATTTTACCGCTTGTGTATTCCTAACTATAGCTAGGCCTGTCACCTGCTGTTCCTGTGATCTCAGCTTTACCTAGAAGAGCTCCTGAAACAGAGTCGGTACACAGAAATCTGGAAGGAATAGCTATCTGCTCAAAAACGTTTGCTTAAAAACAGATGATTGGGGCCGGGCGCGGTGGCTCATACCTGTAAATCCCAGCACTTTGGGAGGCCGAGGCGGGCGGATCACGAGGTGAGGAGATCGAGACCATCCTGGGCAACATGGTGAAACCCCGTCTCTACTAAAAATACAAAAATTAGCTGAGCGTGGTGATGCCAGCCACTCGGGAGGCTGAGGCAGGAGAATCGTTTAAACCAGGGAGTCAGAGGTTGCAGCGAGCCGAGACTGCGCCACTGCACTCCAGCCTGGCGACAGAGCGAGACTCCGTCTCAGAACGAACAAAGAAACAAACAAACCAGATGATTGGGAGACTGAAGAGGAAAAAAGATGGGAGAAAACGTAGGGAAAGGATGGGGCCTCACAGACTCAGCTGTGGGTGGGGGGGTAATCATTACCTCAGCAGAAGCACAGGGAATTGTCCCCGAGGTGAGCTTTGGAAAGAAAACAAAAACAAAAACAAAAACACCAAAAAACACCTAAATTTCCTGTATTAAAGTGACACATAATCATGTTTTCTGATTCTCTTCACTGTCTGCCTGGGGGGAGGGGGTGGGGAAGGTGTTAATGATGCTGATCCCTAATTCTGCTTCAAGGAGATCTGGTGGGGAATTCTTCCACCAGTCCAGAGTTTGCTGGTACTGACCTCATCCCTGTATCACGGGCCTTGAATGTGGGAGGCTAATAGGATGGGTGGGTTGCAGGAGGTAGAAGAGGGGATGGCCTAGAGAGTTTCTCCGTTCAGAGCTGGAGAGCTGTTGAAGGGAAGGGTATTTTAAAAGGGCTCCACCCACCCCTAGCCCCAGCCCCTCAGCTGTGGGGAGAGGCCGCCTCCTCTGATGGGGTCTCGATGCTGCTGCTCTGTTCCTGGTCTGGCACGTCCTCCTCTTCCTGCTCCAAGTTGAAGTTCTGTGAACAAGGTCGCAGGTGAGGCCTGGCCCTGCATTTGCTCAACCGCAGCTCTGATACATTTAGTGGGGCAAACTTAGGCAAGAGCCACTCTACTGGGTTGTAGTCCCTCTCCCTGAAGAGGAGCCGTTTCTTCCATCCCACCCGAAATGTGGACCTGACCTACCTCGAGCTCCTGAAAAATCTCATCCATGAAGTCCTGGGAGTTCTGTTTGTAAGACACAGCTAATCGAATTGCATCATTGAAGAGCTGGGGGTGAGGTAGAGATGGTGGATGAGAGTGCCTTGGACTCTGCCCAGTCCACCCCACTGGCCCCACTGTGAGACTACACAATACTCCATTCCTAAAATCAGCAACCTTACCCCTCCATTTGCCTCTCCCCGTCACCCTGACCTATGTATGGTCAATGGACTTCTGCCTCATCAAGTCCAGGCCCATCAGCTCCTCCCCTCCCTGTCACCCATGCCCATGCACTGTCCTGGTTCTCTCCATCACACCTGCAGTAAGCCCTTCTCTTCACAGCTTCCCTTTACCACCTAGCGCCCTGACCTTGCTAGCTACCTCTGCAGTCAACCATACCTTCACAACATTGGTACCATCAGCAGCCGAGACGAAATACAGGGGCAGGGAGAACTTCTTGGCAAAACTGAAGCTTTTTTGGGTCACGTTTATGTCTGCTGTAGAGAGAAGGTAGGACATTGGTCTGTCTGTCAAGGGAGGGGAAGAAGGTTTGGAGCGGGGGCCACTGGAGGCCTCCATTCCAGAAAGTGGGATAGGCAGGGATGATTGGGAAACATGTCCTAGAAAGAGCTCAGTTAATAGGGATCTGTGCCTTGGAAAGAGGGCAGGTTGGCTTAGCTGGCTTCTTTATAAGGTGGGAAGAATGCAAGCAACCAAGGGTTGTATCTTATCGTGGGAGGGAGAACCAATCACTGAAGGCTGCCTGCCCGGGGAATGGAGGAGGAAATGTATGAGGGCAGGTCCCCAGTGAATTGCTAACACCCAGGTGCAGGGATGGCCCCACCATCAATTTTATTGGCCACCACGATGCATGGGATCTCTGGCCTGAACTCCCGAAGCTCTGTATACCAGGTGCTCAGGTTCCTATAGGTGACTTTCCTCTGTACATCAAACACCTGCAAAGGGCAGAGGAAGAAAGATAGCTCAGGTATGTCAATGTTTCTGCACCCCATCTCCAGGTGATTCACACACCCAAGCAGGTAAGCATGAGCACATGGTGCTGTTTGTGTGAACGCTCTGAATTGCAGCCTCTCTGACCACAGAGGCTGCCATTTCTCAGGGAAGCCCCCTGGAGCCTCCAGATGCGAACATGTTTTTAAAAATCTTATTCTTGGCCCAGTGCAGTGGCTCACACCTGTAAGCCCAGCACTTTGGGAGGTTGAGGCGGGTCAATCACCTGAGGTCAGGAGTTTGAGACCAGCCTGGCCAACATGGTGAAATTCCGTCTCTACTAAAAATGCAAAAAATTAGCTGGGCGTGGTGGCGCATGCCTGTAATCTCAGCTACTTGGGAGGCTGAGGCAGGAGAATTGCTTGAACTAGGGAGACGGAGGTTGCAGCGAGCCCAGATCATGCCATTGCACTCCAGCCTGGGCAACAAGAAACTCTGTCTGAAATAAACAAATAAATAACGTATTCCTTTTTTGTTATCTTGTCATCTAATCTTATTCACCTATTTTAACAATCATAAATGGAATCAATTTGCCAATTGATACCGTCTGTTAGAAGTTGTAAAAACTTTTGTGTTTTTTAGTCTACTCTTGTATTTATTGCTTAAACTGTTTTAAAGTTCCTCTGTAGTAACCGTAAATGTTTCTAGAGTTTTACTTCAGTTACTATTTACTTTTATTTATTTATTTACTTTTTAGAGACAGGGTTTCACTGTCACCCAGGCTAGAATGCAGTGGCTCAATCACAGCTCACTGTAACCTCAAAACTCCTGGGCTCAAGGAATCCTCCTACCTCAGCCTCCCAAGTAGCATGTATGCATTAATTTTTATTTTTTTATTATTTTTTTTGTAGAGGCAGGCTCTCCCTATGTTACCCAGGCTCATCTCAAACTCTTGGCCTCAAGGGATCCTCCCACCTGGGCCTCTAAAGGTGCTGGGGTTACAGGTGTTAGCCACCACAACTGCCCTTGATTTTTTTTTTTTTTTTTAGACGGAGTCTCACTCTGTTACCCAGGCTGGAGTGTGGTGGCATAATCTCAGCTCACTGCAACCTTTGCCTTCTGTGTTCAAGTGATTCTCTTGTCTCGGCCTCCTCAGTAACTGGGACTACAGGTGTGCGCCACCATGCCTGGCTAATTTTTATATTTTTAGTAGAGACAGGGTTTCGCCATGTTGGCCAGGCTGGTCTCGAACTTTTGATCTCAAGGGATCTCCATATATGGAGTCTTGCTCTGTTGCCCAGGCTGGAGTGCAGTGGCGCTATCTTGGCTCACTGCCACTGCAACCTCCACTTCCTAGGTTCAAGCGATTCTCGTCTCAGCCTCTGGAGTAGCTGGGATTACAGGTGCGCACCACCACGCCTGGCTAATTTTTGTCGTTTTAGTAGAGACGGGGTTTCATCATGTTGGCCAGGCTGCTCTCAAACTCTTGACCTGCAGTGATCTGCCTGCCTAGGCCTCCCAAAGTACTGGGATTACAGGCATGAGCTACTGCACCTGGCTGATTTACTTTTAAGCTTTTGTTTACTTCTTTGTTCTTTCTGCTTTTTGTTTTTTGAGATAGGGTCTTACTCTGTCAGCCAGGCTGGAGTGCAGTGGCACAATCTTGGCTTACTGCTCCTCGACCCCCTGGGGTCCGGTGATCCTCCTACCTCAGCCTCCTGAGTAGCTGGAACTACAGGCACATGCCACCATGCCTGGCTAATTTTGTTTATTTTTTGTAGAGATAAGCTCTCATTATATTAACCAGGCTGGTCTTGAACTCCCGGGCTCAAGTGATCCTCCTGCCTCGGCCTCCCAAATTTCTGGGATTACAGGCATAAGCCACTGTGCCCGGCCTCTTTAAATTTTTTTAAAGTAATTTTTATGTTTTATTATTTGCAGTTCATAATTGTATTATTTTATAATTTGTTTTTACCTATTTTATTTTTATTTATTTATTTATTTTGAGATGGAGTCTTGCTCTGTTGCCCAGGCTAGAGTGCAGTGGCAGTATCTTGGCTCACTGCCACTGCAACCTCCACCTCCTGGGTTCAAACGATTCTCCTGTCTTCAAACGATTCTCCTGTCTCAGCCTCCCGAGTAGCTGGATTACAGGTGTGCACCACCACGCCTGGCTAATTTTTGTATTTCTAGTAGAGAGACGGGGTTTCAACATGTTGGTCAGGCTGGTCTCGAACTCCTGACCTCAGGTGATCTGCCCGCCTAGGCCTCCCAAAGTACTGGGATTAAAGGCATGAGTCACCACGCCCAGCCTGTTTCTACCTATTTTAAAATATCAGCAAGAAGGATGAGCACTGCAAACCAGCTCTAAGGGCAGAACTCTGAAAGACAACTGAGCTGCTGCTACAGTGAGCCTTCATGCCCTTCACAGGAGCTCCTCCAAAGTGTCTAGCCCAAACTGCCCTAGTACAACAGTCAGTGGATTAAAGTTACAGACAACCACCACCCTGTAACTGCTGGCACAGCTCACCTCACTTCTAAATCACCCAGCTATTTGTGCAAGCAACATGGTTCAAGCTCAGGGCTAGGGGCTCGCCCTGTGTGGTGGCGGGAGGGTCAGCAACTGTCACATCTCAAGAGGTGGCAGGAAGTCTATGTGGATTCTCTTTCACAGGCCAATTTCAATGAATCACCAGGTTGTCTTGAATTCCCGATGAAGACTCCTTATAAAGGATGTCTGTAACTAAACTTCTGGAATCTGCCTCACACCAGGCTCAGATGCCTTTTGTCCAGGTCTGGTTTCCTGAGCATCCGTTCCTTGTTTTGAGAGCTGAGGAGGAGCTGGCTAGAATGAGGAGCATCCCCATCTCAAGGTTTCAAGGTGGAGGGTCGAGCCCTGGTTCCGTCTCTGACCCTCAGCTCCCCGTGTGGTCAGAAGGCAAGTGCTTTCTACTCGCCAGGGCCCGTGCAGCAGACTGGGGCTGGTGGCAGGCACCTGCAGACACAGGCATGGTGGCAGGAGAGACACCCCAGGCCTTCAGAAGAGGGTCTGCGGGGAGCCCACGGAGATGCATCAGATGCAGGAAGCAGTCACTCCAAGAGAAAAAGAGAGGTGAGCTCAAAATACCAAATGCCACTGTAGGCCTGAAACCAAACTGGCTAGGAGCAAGCTCTTCTGCTCTTGAGGGTCAGACTTCTGCACTACACTGCCCCCATTTGCCTTGCCCCATCATCCTCTTGCTTAGTACCTTAACAGTTATCAGAGTTAAAGCTTTTGGAATTTTTCAAGGGATTTTGTTCTCAAGGGGCAGTCAGGGGAATTAGGTGATGAGTTCCTTCCTTTACCATCTGCAAAGGGTCAGAAGGGAAGAATCCTCACTGTCCTCACCACTGGTATCTGTACTGTGCCTACCAGTCAGTCAGTTCCTGGGGGCAGCACGTGTGTCTTTCCACCCGGGCACTCCCAGCATCCTGCACACGTGCATCACAGACAGTCCATGTTGTGGAAGGGATCAGTGGTGCAGGAGCACACACGAAAGAGCTATGCTAATGACAAACATCAGAGGAGGCTGCATGGAGGTGGTGGCATTGAAGCAGGGCCTGAAAAATGAGCAGAGTTTCAAATAAAGGGGTGTGAGCTGGGGAGAGGCCGAGGGAAGAGCATGAAGGAAGGTGTGCAGAGGAGCAGGTGACAATGAGCAGAACAGAGCAGCTCCTTCTGCATCCCCTCTGCTATTGCTTCTTACAGATGAGATGACACCTACTCAGCCATGCATCTCTCTCAGTGCCAAGGTAAGGCCGTGCATATTTACAGACAATCACTAAGTGGGAGGTAGGGCTAGAAAGGTGGGTGTCTAAATGCTATGGGGTGCCATGGCAGACTTTATTAATATATGCCAACAATGGTGGCAACCTGTCCATCCCATGTGTTCTTTTAACCATGTGACTCTGGTTCCCCACTGAGAGATGCCATCTGTTTCTTCCCTCTGTGACTATGGACAGAGAGATGCCACATATTCCAGGGCTAGGCCATAAAAGGAAATATAAGTCCCACCGGGTTCTCTCTGGATACTTGATCTCGGGATCTTGGCTGATACTCTGTGAGCAAACCCAAATCAGCCCAACTGACAAACTGCGAAGAAACACGGGGAGTAGAACCTGCTGGTGGTCCAGCCAAGTACCAGTGTGTGTGTGGGGAGATGCCCCAGGCAGTTCCAGCCTGAAACCCAGCCTTGGAGTCTTCTTAGCTGAGACTTCAGACATGGATTCGCAATCCATCAGAAAATGGTTGTTTTGTACCGCCAAGTTTTGGGGTTTTGTGTTAAAGCAAGACCTTGAATGCTATTCCAAGAAGTTTTAGTGACCGAGGTTTTCACTTGGTGACAATTGCTAGGGTTAATAATTCAGAAGACTAGTCTATTACTTTCTGCATTGTTGATGGCCGATATTCATGAAAATGTCGGTTTTTTTTAGATGGAGTTTTGCTCTTGTTGCCCAGGCTGGAGTGCAGTGGTGTGATCTCGGCTCACTGCAACCTCTGCCTCCCGGGTTCAAGTGATTCTCCTGCCTCAGCCTCCCAAGTAGCTGGGATTACAGGCACCCGCCACCACGCCCAGCTAATTTTTTGTATTTTTAGTAGAGACGGGATTTCACCATGTTGGCCAGGCTGGTCTCAAACTGCTGACCTCAGGTGATCCACCCATCTTGGCCTCCCATAGTGCTGGGATTACAGGCATGAGCCACCGTGCCCAGCCATGAAAATGTTTTTTAAGTGACCCAAAAGAAAAACATGCTCCTTTTCAGCATTTAAAAGTGGTGGCCTGAGAACCAAGCCAGGGAATTCACGGGTAGGAACTTCTATAGGACACAGGTTTACAGAGCTCCTTTTTCTTTTCTTAGCCCTTTCCTCGGCTGCATTTTTCTCTTGGAGTGACTGCTTCACCACACCCCGGTCACCAGGGTGGAACCGTGAGGATTGCGTCCTAGGCAACAAAATGGGAGGCTCGGGGGGAGGCAAGGGGCTGGCCTGAGAGAGAAGGTTCTCTGGGACCCGCAGCGTCTACTCAGTCCCAGCACGTACCCCCTGGGGAAAAGCAGCAGGCAACAGTGGAGGGAGGCCTTGGGAGCTTGTCTGACAGGTTAGGTCCATCAGACGGACTGTGGCCCTGTTTCAGGCATATGTTTGCCTCTTGGATGCTACACCTGATGTTGAAGCCCTGAGCTTGCTGTTCCACCTTTTCTCCACCCATCCCCGCCTACAGAGAGCTCACCTGGCACCTTCTCACTAAGAAGCTCTGGGGAGCAGGTGTGGTTTGAAACATCCCCCGGGTGACCCTAAGTCCCCCTCCCACAACACCCAGACTTGGTTACAAGGGCCCAGGGCTGCTAGGCCCCTCACCCCTCAGGCCAGACTTGCCCAGTGCCTCTGTCCACCTCCCCACCGTCTCGTACCATGATGCAGGCGTGGGCCTTGTGGTAGTAGGAGGCATGCATGCTCTGGAACCGCTCCTGGCCTGCCGTGTCCCAAAAGTCTGCAGTGTGAATACAGACAGACCCACATGCCCGGTGCATTTCTGTGCAAGTCACTAAGATACAACACACATGTGGCACAAACCACAGCACATGTGTGAGTGTACATGGGGAGCACAGGGAGAAACAGAGACCATACGGCCCCACACGTGTGTCTTCAAGACACAGTGTACCTGAGTGTGATGTGAGAGGTGTGTGTTCACCTGTGTGTATGGGAAGACAGTGGGTCAGGGGCCAGGAGGAAGGACAACACACTGGAAGCCCAAGGAGGGAGAAGATAGTTCCCCGTTTCCCACGTGACACGCAGGGTCCTCTAAGTTCCAAACTATTCCAACTTCTCACGTGCGCTGACCACAGACGGTAGACAGAGTCAGGCACGCTGTGTGCCCGGCCAAGGAGAAGATTATGACCCGATGGAAGGTCGCAGCCCGATGTGGGAGATAATGTTCTGACCACATTTATTTTTTCAAACTGGCTGAGTAAGAACCCCTGAAGCTAGGAAAACTACTGCCTCATCGAAGGCCTCTTATGTTCTTCTTCCCTGAGGTGGGTACAGCCCCCTGACTTCTCCTTTCCTGAACCCTGTCCTGCACAGGTGCTGGCCTGGACGCCAGGTCAGAGGGCTGGGACTTGGCCCCTGCATGCCTCCTTCCACCCTCCATGGCCTCCTGGCTCCTGGCTCTCTGGGTTCTCTCTAGCACCCCTTGTCCCTGCCTGGGGTCTCATTTTCTCCCTGTGGACTCTCTCCTTATGAACCTTCCCTCACCTCCCCTCGTCTCCCATTTCCTCTTTCCTGAGGGCCAGCATGTCTTGGCCCTGTGCCACTTACCCACAAGGATGGTCTTGCCATCTACCGTGGCTGTGTGCTTGTACAGGGTCAGGGCGTACGTGGACAGCTGCTGTGGCTGACTGCACTCAGGTTAAGGACCAAAATCAATAAAAGGGGAGGTAAGGAAGGAGTGGGGAGCAGGGGTGTTTGGTTTGATGAAATGGATCCTCTCCCTCCTCTTCTCTTTGGAGTTATTGAGATTTTAAATCAAATGAATGTTGCAGACAGAGGATCAGCTTCACATACCACTGGTACAAGCTCCATGGAAGGGTGAGGGGTGGGAGGAGATGGGAGTGTGTCCTGGCCATCGAAGTCTGAGGTAAAACATAGAACAGGATTTTACAGACAAGTGTCATACAAGGCATCATGCAGTTGGAAAATGCAAATGTGGATACCCCAACTCAATCATGGATGGAGCTTTCGCAGGCTAGAAAGGAAACCCTAACCCTAGGTAGCAACATGACCATTCCAGGGACAAAAGCTCCCACAAGCCATACAGTTGACAAGCTGTCAATCAATTTGGAGTCTGCCTATGTTTGAAACCCTGAGAAAAAGGGTTAAACTCTGGGGATTAACACCTTCCGAGGCTGCAAGAAGCCGGACAGTGTAAAAAGCAGAGCCAAATGATGCAGGTGGGCTGGGTGTGCAGGAGCACTTGGTAGAAGGTGGAGTAACACATACTCAGATCTTAAGGCAACTGAGCCTTGGGGTGCCGAGCCTAGGACAGGCAGCAGCAGGCTCCAGGGGCTCCTCTCACCTGTGGTTCTCAGTGGATCCACTTGGGAAGCTGTTTAAAAATCTCCCAGTTGCGGGGAGGAACTCACTCCAAACCTATGCAATATAACAATTTATGGGAGAAAGGTGGGGCTGGCAGCTCCTATTTTACAAAGTTCATTCATATCAGAGATTTTTTCAATAGTAGGGGGCCCAAGCTTTGAGGTTAGAGAGGTTAAATGACTTGGCCAGTATCAGAAGCTACTGAGGAGGAGGAGGTGGGGTTTGAATCCAGGCATTAGATCCAAACCATTTGCTGTTTGCCATTCTACTGCCCTCTTAACATAAAACAATCCAAATATGAGTAAGGTCCAAAATATACAGCACTGATTGTGCAATGCCATGTGGGTCAATCGGCAAGAAACAAGTGCGGAACAAAACCTGTGCATTCACTTACCCAATCCTCCTTCCTGGGCTGCTGGTATAAAGGGGTGGGCAGTGGGACACTGATACATGAGCGTGGGAAGACCCACAGGAACAAGGGGTACTTCAAACCTTGAAGGATACAAGCCATCCATGAGAAATCTCTCCATGACTCTGTAAGCAGAACAGGCAAGGTGGTCAGATGGCGTCTCCATCTCTCCCTTGTCCCAAACTTTTGCACCCTAAGGCTGACAACCTGGAAGCCACCTGTGGCTTCCCTTCCCCCTTTCACTCCACAGCCACACAGCTTCCGGGTCAAGTCTGGAAGCTGGGTATCAGCATTACTAACCCGTCATAACAAAACAGCTCATGTCACTATGAGTACACACACCAGCCCATGTGAAGCTCTCAAATCTGTTATTTCCACCAGAGCACAGTTCTGCACATACAATTACCCTTATGTTGTGCAAAGGGAAACAGAGGCCAGGCCAAAGCTGCGCCTTCCGTTCAAAAGCCATTTCCCGGTCGGGCGCGGTGGCTCACGCCTGTAATCCCAGCACTTTGGGAGGCCAAGAGCAGCCTGGCCAACATGGTGAAGCCCTTGTCTCCACTAAAGATACAAAAAATTAGCCAGGTGTGGTGACACACGCCTGTAATCCCAGCTACTCAGGAGGCTGAGACAGGAGAATCTGCTTGATCTATTGGTTATTGAGAGGACTATCAATTCTGAATGTGGTCAGTTATCCTGTGAAAAAATTAGGCAGACTTGGTCACTCCTCTCTGCAAAACCATCCAGTGGTTCCCCATTTCTTTCAGTTCAAACTCTCCCATTTATTTTCTCTCCCTCTGTTCCAGCCACTGGCCATTTCCTCCTTTTGTTGTTGAAATGCTCCTGCCAGATATCTGCAAGGCTTACTCCTTGCTTTTTTCAAGTCTTTGACCCAATGTTACCTTTACAACTAGGCCTTCCCTGACCACTCTCTTGACATTGCAACCTTTTTTCCCTCACGTTTTGAAGGGTCACTGCTTGCCTGTCTGTCAGTGTAATACACTCTAACCATGATTTTATACTTCTGATATTTAAACTGCAGCTTGAATTGTAAAAGGAGGATAGATTTTATTTATAACTATAAAGAAACAGCACCCTTACTATAAAGAAAACACATCATCTTCTTAGATCACGTAGAAAATTACACAAAGAAATTACCGCGGCCAGAGGTTAAGATGGTAAATGAAAAAGACTCAAGCTCAGAACCCTGTCTTGAGAGGGCACATGCTCAGAAAGTGCAGGAGGAAGAGGAGAGATCCATAAACTTGCCTCATCCAAGCAGAAGCAGTGAAAGAATAAAAACACAGGCACAGAGGGATTTTCGTAAGGAAAAGTTGCCTCTGGAAGACAGGATGAAGGAGAGAAAAAGAGGCCCCAGAGACTCATTCCCTCCCAACATTCTGCAGCTTAGCAGAGAACCAGCTCGGCAGGCCTGAGCTCAAAAACAGAGCAGGCCTACCTCCGGAGGCTCTAGGGAGCTGCCTCTGTCACTGTCACATACACAGATGTTCCCTGTCTTCTTTCTTAGGCACTGGTCACTGGTGGCCTAAGCACAACTCCCTCAGGATAATGAGAGCTTGGGACCCAGGGAGTCACATGGTGTGACTTTTCTGCTTGTAAGTTTCCCCCATCACCCTAGTCTGTACTCACACCATGTGGCCTTAGTTTTGGGTGGGGGGGGGTGTGCCTTTGCCCTCTTTGTACAACGATGATAGGCAATCATTAACGGGAATGGAAGACCCTAAAGGCCAAGTTAGACAGCTATCAAAGAAAAAAGACAACACATCTGGACCTAACTACTCTTAAAGATGGAATCAGAAAGCCACGTCTTGTTGGCCGGGTGCGGTGGCTCACACCTGTAATCCCAGCACTTTGGGAGGCCAAGGCAGACAGATCACTTGAGGTTAGGAATTCCAGACCAACCTGGCCAACATGGCAAAACCTCTGCTAAAAATACAAAAAAATTAGCTAGGCATGGTGGCGCATGCCTGTAATCCCAGCTACTCAGGAGGCTGAGCATGAGAATTGCTTGAACCTGGGAGGCGGAGGTTGCAGTGAGCAGAGATTGCCCCACTATACTCCAGCCTGGGTGACAGAGCAAGACTCTGTCTCAAAAAAAAAAACAAAAAAACAAAAAAACACCATGTCTTGTTATTAAGCAGTATGATCACCTGGGGTCAAAAGAAATCTGGTCTGGTGCAGTGGCTCACGCCTGTAATGGCAGCTCAGGAAGGTGGCATGTGCAGGAGCAAAGGAAAAGCCTTCCACAGCAGGCAGTGCCCAGGTCTGAGGACACCTGTTCACAGGGGGTAGGGGAGCTGTCATCAGAGCCCACCAACAGAGCCCTGAGTGGAATCAAGAAGCATGAACATGCTGTATGAGGATAAAAAAAAAAAAAAAGGCACCTTAAAGAAAGCCTGGTGACTGGGGCTGCTACTGTTGTAAATTTCTGAACTCTGCAAGAAGGCCGCACTGCCACAACATTCCTATCTAGAAATAAGGCCGTGTACAACTGACGCCCTTCAGATATGATGAACACAAGTGTTAACTTTTTTTTTTTTTTTTTGAGACAGGGTCTTGCTCTGTCACTAGGCTAGAGTGCAGTGGCACAATCATAGCTCACCACAGCCTGGATGTGTTAACCTCTTAATGGGTGTTTTAGCCCAACTGAGTTTAGATTCATAGGTTAGAGACACTGAAAATTGGCAGTAATTCTTGAGTCCAATCAAAACTGAACCACAGTGTTCTCATGCACTCACCTTCCCTCAGATGCACTGTTTCCATTGTATCTGGGACAACATTTTGCCTGAGATACTGCTAGTGGATGAAGACTGGCTTGTTTTCTAATTGTTGTGTCTTTGGAGGCCAATGTTATGGTAATCTTTGACGTCAAGTTAACTACTTGGATTCTTATTTTTTGTTACTGTTCGAAATGAGGCATATAAAGAGACTAGCATTGAACTTGGGAGCTGGGTATACCAAGATACATTCTCCGAAAGTTCTGTTTGTTATTAAAGTGGCAATTTGCTCTACACCTGCCTGCCATTTCTATTCTTTGTTGTTTTAAACTTGAGTGGGGATAAAGGGGGTGTTATTTATTGGGTAACCTTCCCAAACTACAACACCTACCCTCACTTTTACTGTACAGGCGTGCTGTTGAGGATGGTCAAAGTAACTATAAAATACTAAACCAGAGGCCGGGCGCGGTGGCTCATGCCTATAATCCCAGCACTTTCGGAGGCGGAGGTGGGCGGATCACGAGGTCAGGAGATCAAGACCATCCTGGCTAACAAGGTGAAGCCCCGTCTCTACTAAAAATACAAAAATAAAATTAGCTGGGTGTGGTGGCGGGCGCCTGTAGTCCTAGCTACTCGCAAGGCTGTGGCAGGAGAATGGCGTGAACCCGGGAGGCGGAGCTTGCAGTGAGCCGAGATCACGTCACCGCACTCCAGCCTGGGTGACAGAGCGAGACTCCGTCTCAAAAAAAAAAAACTAAACCAGAGCTGCAGTGTGTGATTGTGTGGTGGGGAAGAGAGAGAGAGAGAATTCAAAGTCATGGAGATGGCCTAAAAACCAGCAAAGCCCCCAGAGAATTATTCACAGCTACCTGAGTCAAAGGACTTGATTATAAAAATGAAGGTAGAAACCAAGGTGGGCCTGGAGTACTTGGGAGATAAACGTAACCACTTCTCTGGGCAGGGGCAAGTGTACCGTCATGCTATGAAGGCAGAAATGGACAAGTGCCCTCAGCTGTCCTAGGCGTGAGAACTAGGAAGTCTCATGGAGACAAGCTGGCAGCACGGCAGAGCCTCCCTTCACCTCTCTGGGTGGCATGTAGGCACCGAAATTCATTACAAGAAGAAGCCAGTCTTCACAATGATTATAGTCAATCGTCAGTTCTACCCAGTTTTCTCTATTTCAGAGAGTCCCTCCAAGAAAGCATCTTTACCACCTTTACCCAATCTGTCACGGTGGCATAGTCACTTTTGTCTTTCCATTCCCACTCCCCGCCCTTGCCATCCCTCAGCCCACAAACCACATACAATGTCCTCAGTTGCTCCACACATTCTCTCAGGGCTCAGAGGAAACATTCAAATTCCTCAGTCCTTATGACCTGCCCCCTCCACCCAACACACACAACGGCTCACGTGATTCCCCTCGTTCCCCCATGAACATCTGGGCTCCAGCCAAGACTGCTCCTTCACCAGCCCCAAGAAGCCATGCTCCTCTGCCTCTGGAGGACTTTTTAAATGACCCAGACCCTCTCTGGGGCTGGTATTTATTCCCTAATCTCCCAACATACTTGGATTTGCCCACTGCGCTGTCTCCCAGGCAGATGATCTTCACGTTGTCATCAGCATCATACTTCCCTTGGTCCAACTCACTCGGTTTGGTTTTGTCTTCTGCCATTGGCTCCTAGCTGTAGAGAGGGGTCCAGCCCAAGGGAGGGGAGGGTATTGTCACTGTCTGGGAAGATCAACAAGAGGCTGTTGTCAGAGATAAGTCCCCTCAACCAAATCTCCAGCTGTACCTCCATCCAGACTGCTTCCCTCAGTGCCAGACTGAGATATGGTATGCAATTGACTACTAGCCTTGGAGTAGCAGAGTATGACACACAGGCATCAATAATATGTTATACACAAATAGTTAAGTCCTGCGCACCCCAAATGCTGCTCCTCACGTTACCCATTTGCACAAGACATTCGCCAGGCATCCAGTGCCAAAGGCTGTGTGCAACATTATGTCTAGCTCTGTTTTACTCTCCTCACACCTAAATATGACTTTGTAAACATTCCTGAGAATGTAACCACAGTCCAGACTCTTAGCTAGGGGGGCACATAGAAATGATATGATGACGAGATAGCAGCAATAGGTGAGCCTTACTGGGCATTCACCATGAGCAGACCTTGCACAGGGTTCAGAGGATGGAAGACACAATGATAGCAGAGTCTACTGTGGTGAGAGCTACGACAGAAGTATGCACACGGGTCAGGGGTAGAAAATACCAACAGGGCCCCCGAGTTTTCCTGACTGTGCCACCACACAGCTACTGCTTCTGCACAGCCAGGGACTTCGCCTTGTTTATCCAGGGAGACAATTCCTGGGAAGTGGCAGATGCCTGGAAAGCATGATGAGGGGTCTGCCCCCTTTCACCTGTACCCTGTAGAGAGAGCGACAGTAAGCCAAATCCAGCTTCATGGCTCCATGCTTGAAGACGTTCTTTCTTTTGTTTAGAGATAGGGTCTCACTCTGTCGCCCAGGCTGGAGTGCAGTGGCGCGATCACGGCGCACCGCAGCCTCCAACTCCTGGACTCAAGCGATCCTCCCTCCTCGGCATCCCTGGACTATAGGCGTGAGCCACTGCTTACGGGCGAAGACTTGCTTGTCGGTATCCTCGCCATCTAAGTGGGTAAGCTATCTTTCAATAAATGTTTTTGGCCACCAACCATGTCCAGGCATCGCCAGGCTGCCCGTCCCGCCCCCCACAACAGCCTCGCGAAGCCACCTTTCCGTGCTTCCCCCGACCCGGACGCCCTCTCGCCCACACCGCCAGGGAGGCCTCGGAGGGGCTGTCCCCGCGTGCTAAGCCAGCCACCGGGGCGGATTTGCCCTCACGTGCGGTTCCGAGTGAGGGCTGGAGAGACCAGGGACGCTGCGGGTCGGCCCCTCGGGCCCTGCCGCCCGTCTGGACTCTGCGCGCTGTCGAACCACGCCCGCCGGCCCAGCTCGCGCCGCAGCGCACTCCACTTCCGGCTCGGCCCGCGTCCTCGCAGCTGCTAGGCAACCGCGCAAGGACCCCGAGGGAGGCTGCCCGGCCGAAGGCCTGAAGGACCCCGCCGGGGCGCTGGCTGCCCAGCGCGGCGCCTGGCGGGAGGGCCGCAGGGAGTGCGCATGCGGCCGAGCGCGGGACTGGGGCTCCTGGCTGTGGGTGTGGTACTGAGGCTTCAGCCGGTGCCACCAGCCTAGAGGGAGTGGAGCGGTGAGCGCGTCAGGGGTGGGGGGCGCAGGTCAAGCTTTCACCAGTTTTTAATTCTTTGCTGGGGTAAATTTGAGCAATTTTCTCGACTTGTCGACATTCGTTATTAACTGAGCAGGAATTAGGAGAGGAAGCCGGTCCTCTCCACACAGCCCAGCAGGTACGCCGCCCATGTGCCTGTGGAGAAGAGGTTCCTGTGGGGCAGACAGGGGTGGACCAAGTAGCTGTGAAATTTCTTCTGAAGAAAACACACAAGGAGGAAGCGAGTGAGCTCAGTGGAGGAGGGGCGCTACCCCAGGGGACGTCCCCATGCACGGGCTTGTGAACCTCGAATATGTGAGACGGTCTCAGTCAATTTAGAAAGTTTATTTTGCCAAGGTTGAGGACGCACGCCCGTGACACAGCCTCAGGAGGTCTTGACATGTGCCAAAGGTGGTCGGGACACAGCTTGCTTTTATACATGTTAGGGAGACAGGAGACATCAATATATGTAAGATGAACGTTGGTTCCCTCGGGAAAGGCGGGACAACTCGAAGCAGGGAGGGGGCTTCCAGGTCACCGGTAGGTGAGAGACAAACTGTTGTATTCTTTTGGGTTTCTGAATAGCCTCCGCAAAGGAGGCTATCACATATTAACCTATCTCAGTGAGCAGAGGGGTGACTTTGAATAGAAGGGGAGGCAGGTTTGCCCTAAGCAGTTCCCAGCTTTTTTCCCTTTAGCTTAGTGATTTTGGGGCCCCCAGATTCATTTTCCTTTCACAGGCTAGACAGCTTTAGGAACTGAAAGGTTCACGAGGCTGTAACGAAGAGTCGAGTTGCTCCAGGTGAGCCTGGGCCACAACAGCACGCAGGACCTGGGCGCCCACGAGGGGCTCCTGGGAGGGTTCGGGAAAGGGATCTGTGAACCCTATCTGAGATGGTTTCAGGTAATTTAGAAAGACGTGCACCCGTGACACAGCCTCAGGAGGTCTTGACGACATGTGCCCAAGGTGGTCAGGGCACAGCTTGGTTTTAGGGAGACATGAGACATCAATCAATATATGTAAGAAGTACGTTGCTTCCATCCAGAAAGTTGGGGACAACTGGAAGCAGGGAGGGGGCTTCCAAGGTCACAGGTAGGTGAGAGACAAAGGTTGCATTGTTTTGAGTTTCTGATTAGCCTCTCCAAAGCAGGGAATCAGATATGCACGTATCTTAGTGAGGAGATAGGTGACTTGGAATAGAAAGGGAGGCAGGTTTGCCTTGAGCAGTTCCCAGCTTGACTTTTCCTTTAGCTTAGTACTTTTGGGGCCCCCAGATTTTCCTTTCAGAGAGCCTACGACTAGATTTGCATCTTTACGTCCTGCGCGGAGGCTGCTACACACATGCAGAAGTCATGCTGGTGGCCTGGACAGTGAAGGGAGAGAAGTGGATTTGGGAGACATTTAGGAGGTAAGATTGCTAGGACCTTGGTGATAGCTTGGACATGGAGGGTGGAGGAGGAGGGGTGTCTAGCAGATAATGCTCTTAGGTTACCACCTGGGATATTAGGGAGAGGGAGCAGGCTGTTTTTTGTTTGTTAGGCAGAACTTGGTTTTGCGGTGCAGTAGGGTGCCTGGAGCCGAAAGCCTGACTTCCTCATACAGGCCAGACCCCACATGTGACTGCCAGGCCACTTTGAGGCTGAGAGAGATGGTTTTGTCTGGCCTCTGTCCTGCACGTGTTTACGGATGACCTCTGTGTTGGCAGATTTGGGGGTCCGCCAGATGGGATCCTGTGAAGAGACCTCAAAGGTCTTTAGTCCAATCTATAAAACATTTTTATGTTGATTATATCATTTCCACAATCAAAGATGAATAAAAGATACAGAGGTGTATTTAGTGAATCAGGTTGATGGTGCACCTGCGCTAGGCAGTGTTTTAGTTCGTTGAGACACCAAGAAGTTGAGACAATCCTTTACCTCAGAGTTTTGTGTCTGTAAGTCCTGCTGTTGAGAGCTGTGTGTGTTAAAATGTCTGATTTGGGCAGGTGAGATCTGGGCCCTCTGTAAGGTTAGGTAACAGGAGGTTGGTGTCCAGCAAATATTCAGTGCGCCATCAACATCCCAGTTCTTGTCCACCAATCTTCCAATTCTAGGACTGATGCAGAGGCCCTCAGAGCGACTTCAGAGGAGAAGTAGTATGCTCTGTGGCTATCTTGTTTTGGAGTGTAAATTGTAAATCCTCTGCAAACAAAAAGTTGGAAACAAGTAGTGTTTTGGCTTGAGTTTCCTGTAAATGGCTTACAGTCGTATAAACCAGAGCATGTATACCACAGGGCAACACGAGTGTCCCTCTATCACCCTTTCTCCCAGTGGCCTAGGTGGAGATGTAAACAGAATACTGTGTGCAGCCTCACTATGTGACAGTCCAGTGCTTTGAGCTTGGAGTGTCATCAGGGAAGGGCCCCTGACTTGGAAGGCTGCTGCGTCTCACTCTGTGACAGGAGGCACAACATGGCCTTGGTCTTGTGAAGACCTTTGGTGCCCTAGTTCATTGTAGTCCTGATTAGCCTGATGCAGGTGCTGGGCCCTTGTTCTGGAGGTGAGAAAACACCCTGGGCTTCCACTGCATGGCTGGCACTCTGAGCATTCTGGTGCCTGTTTGGGGACTGATACAGAGTCCTGTGCCAGATACAGTGGTGCACACCTGCCAAGGGTCCCTGCTTCTACTGGAGAATCTGGACACATGTAAAAGGTAAGAAAGGCTAAGGGTAGGAGTTAGGGTTAGGGTTAGGCTTGGGGCTGGGGTTGAGGTTGTGTTTAGGGTTATGGTTAAGGTTGTGGTTGTGTTTAGGGTTATGATTCGGGTTTGGCGTTAGGAGTTAGGGCTAGGGATAGGGTTTTAGCGTTAGGGTTAGGGTTGGGGTTACGGTTACGGTTTAGGGTTAGGGGTCAGGGTTCGGGTTAGGGTTTGGGGTTAGGGGTTAGGGTTACAGTCACGGTCAGGGTCAGGGTTTTAGGGTCAGGGTCACGGTCGGGTCAGGGTTAGGGGTTAGGGTGAGGGTGAGGGTTGGGTTAGGGTGATGGTGAGGGTGAGGGGTGAGGGTTAGGGTTAGGGTTAGGGTTAGGGTCAGGGTCAGAGTCATGGTTAGGGGTTAGGGTTAGGGTCAGGGTCAGGGGTTAGGGTTAGGGGTTAGGGTTAGGGGTTGGGGTTAGGGTTAGGTTTAGGATTAGGGGTTATGGTTAGGGTTAGGGTTAGGGTACTGTAAATTTCACATTATTACTAATAATAAATTATTTGTATTACATTATTACATAATGTAAAGGCTATTAAGACATGTTTGTCTTCAACAACACATTTCAAAGAAGATCAAGTTTGTACGTAACACTAGAGGCATTTCTTATCAAAAGGATTGAATAATGAAAATAAGTTTCTACTGGGTATATTTCAAGCATTTATTTATTACTTTAGTTACGAATTCCAATATACTTTAAAATGGTATTTGTTTTACAGCATACATAAAATGTAGCAAATCAGTACTGTAAAACATTTAACATTCATACAATTATATATAATATCCTTTTTTTAAAGAATGGTATTTCACAAAAATATCTTTTGAAATTGGCTTTGGAGTTTACATGTAGTGAACATGAAAGTTTATAATAATGATGATACAACTTTCAACATTGTCATTTTTTCTTAGAACTTCAGCTGATTGCAGAGATATAATGATTACATTGTTATTAAATTTTTTTTAACGCAAGTGTCACCATTTTATGACATGAAATAAAAGGTTATGACTGTTATTGATGATGTTGACGACCTGATCACCTGGCTGAAGGAGTGTTTGTCAGGTTTCTCCATTGTAAAGTTACTCTTTTCCCCCATTTCATACTGTGCTCTTTGGAAGGAAATCACTATGCACAGCCCACACTAAAGGAATGGGGAGTTGTAGTGTACTTTCTTGGGAGTGGTCTACATAATTAATTGAAATTCTTCTGCAAGGGACAGTTGTCCCTTTCGCTTTATTAGTTCAATCATTTATGTTTATCAGTGTGGACACATGAATATTTTATACTTTGGGTTACAGTTTAATACTACTTTATTTTGTTGCTCAAATGATCCCAGCTTTGACCATTGGGAACTCTTTCAGTTATCTCCTGTTCCCCCCTTTGACATACCCCCATCGATGTCGGTTTTGTGTTTTGTTTTTGAGCGCCTCCTTATTTTTCTCCTGTATTTTTAAATAACCCCAATCCCTATTGAAGCTGGCGCTAGGAAAACTAACAATACTCCCTTTCCCAGGTCATCCGATTCCTATGCTGATGGAGGAAATGTGCCTCACATGCCGGGGGCGCTGGGGAGGAGGCGTCTGGGATTTTGTGGTTGAATAAGGCACCTGGCCTGGCCCTCCTGGAGCTTAGTTTAGTAGGTCACACAAGCAGTCATTGGTAAATTTGGGATTCAAACAAATCTGTTAGGCTCAAACCTGTCTGTTATTTGTCCTCCAAGCTTCATATAAACTGAGGAGCCTTAAAGGGTAAAAACTTCAGGAGCAGCAAAGTTTCAAAAAAAGATCAGCAAGAAAGCTCTTTTCCAGATTTTATCCTGAAGGCACTAGCTACTTTAAGCTATTTTTTTAATTATATTTTGCCCTTGCAGTTGGCGTTTGATTTCTCACTGAACATTCATTGTCATAATTATAGACACTATGTGACTATCAAGGGCATAATATTCTTTCATGCTGCATTTTTATTAGATGGCACCTCAAAGTTTTCCCAAGTAGGTGGGTTTTAAATTATGAATATATACCGTGGCATAGTATCTTACTTAGTATTTTAATAAGATCCTTATTTATATAACAAATATTTTTTTATTCCTCTGTAGTGCTACTTTAGTCTCTGAGCTAATTTTCATGAAGCCAATCTAAAAATCATGTTACTTCTAAAGATGTGGAGCGAGTGAGATGAACAGTTGTGCTGTCATATTGCCCCTCCCCAGTGCAGATAGTGAATGAGGACCCACTGATTTAAAGGCAACACTGCAGCCCCTTCTTGCCTCATTGAAGTCCCAAGTTTTATTACAGTAAAAGCACTTAATGTTGACATTTCTGAAAGAATGAAGAGGCCGGGCACGGTGGCTCACGCCGGTAATCCCAGCACTTTGGGAGACTGAGGCAAGCGGACCATGAGGTCAGGACATCGAGACCATCCTGGCTAACACGGTGAAACCCCGTCTCTACTAAAAATACAAAAAATTAGCCAGGCGTGGTGCCGAGCACCTGTAGTCCCATCTACTTGGGAGGCTGAGGCAGGAGAATGGCGTGAACCCAGGAGGCGGAGCTTGCAGTGAGCTGAGATCGCCCCACTGCACTCCAGCCTGGGCGACAGAGCGAGACTCCGTCCCAGATAAATAAGTAACCAACCAAATTAGCTGGGCGTGGTGGCGGGCGCCTGTAGTCCCAACTACTCAGGAGGCTGAGGCAGGAGAATGACGTGAACCCGGGAGGCGGAGCTTGCAGTGGTCCTAGATTGTGTCACTGCACTCCAGCCTGGGCGACAGAGCGACTCCGTCTCAAAAAAAAAAAAAAAAAAAAAGGAAAAAAAGAATGAAGAGCCAGAGCCAGGCATAGTGGCACGCCTGTAGTCCCACCTACTCAGGAGGCTGAGGCGGGAGGATCACTGGAGCCCAGGAATTCAAAGCCAGCCTGCGCAACATAGACCCTGTCTCTAAAAATGAATTGGTTATAAAGGATGAAGAAAGGAAGGAGGAAAGGGAGAGAGAGAAGCCCTTATAGAGTGGGTGCATTTCTTGTATGTGGGGCCACTTTGTAAGAACAGGATTTTTCAAACTGGGCCCATACTGGTATGTGTGAAATCAATTTAGTTGGTTATGGCCTTTTTTTTTTAAAAGGAAATATCAGTGATCACTATAGTGTAAGTATATTGTTTCGTGAAAGCCATCTTAGTTATGTATTATGTCTGTATGTGTAAGATTGTGATATAAAATGTATTTCTGTGGTTAAATATTCAAAGAAATTGGAGAACCATTGCTACAAGGGGACAGAGGACTCCGTGTGAGCTCTCCTGCCTTCCCTGAATAAACTTACACAATTTAGTGCTGGGACATTTGAACCTTTTCTGAAAATTTGGGTCAGGGAGAGCATCTTGGGGAGGTGGGAAGGAAGGTAGAAGGAGCAAAGCAACACCCCCCTGAAGCCTGGGAATATTGTCAGAACCTTAAATATAATTCAGCTCACCATTCTGGGTAAGGACAGACTCTACCAATGAAAATGGGTGATTACCAGCTGTGAAACACAAAAACATACTTTTACGGTTACACATTCCTTTACAAACAACCGTGTACATTTCAGCCTCCTGCCCCACCATTTCTTTTCTCCAGGAGGGAAGGCTGCATGTCGAGGTGGTCATAGAATGTTGAGTATCATACTTTCCTACCTCGCTTTTATTTGCGCGGGTTTAAATGCGCCTTAACAGAACCCGTGCAAAGGCTTGCCAACTGTCTGGCTGCACCGGATGAGTAGAGCATCTTCCTTGGTGGCAGGTGGGTGCGAGGAGGAGGGGGCTGGGCTTTTCTCCGGACGGGTGTTTGCCCAGAAGACCATCATCCCTGGACTACGTTAGGAGGAAGTGGCACCGCTCCGAGGTACGGGAAGAAAGGTTATAAAGGGGGGAGTCCACCACACATGGTCTTGAAGAAGCTTTTATAAAAGGCAAAGGCATCTTTGCCCGACGTTGTTGCAAAGGAGTAGAAACAAGCAGACGAAAACATCCCAAAGGGTAACCACTAGCGTTCCTGCTTCTTGCAACATTCATCCCAGGCTTCCAGCTCAGCCCGCCCCAGGCCAGGTGATCGGCCGCCACATCCCCTGAGACTAAAGCACCTGCTCCTCCATGAACTTGCCAAGAGCTGAGCGGCTTCGCTCCACACCGCAGCGCAACCTCCGGGACTCCGATGGGGAAGACGGTAAAATTGATGTCCTGGGAGAGGAGGAAGATGAAGACGAGGTGGAAGACGAGGAGGAGGAGGCGAGCCAGCAGTTCCTAGAGCAGTCGCTCCAGCAGGGGCTGCAGGTGGCCCGGTGGGGCGGGGTTGCGCTTCCCCGAGAGCACATCGAGGGCGGCGGCGGCCCGAGCGACCCCTCAGAGTTTGGCACCAAGTTCAGGGCACCGCCAAGGTCTGCGGCGGCCTCTGAAGATGCCCGGCAGCCGGCAAAGCCCCCCTACTCGTACATCGCGCTCATCACCATGGCCATCCTGCAAAACCCGCACAAGCGCCTCACGCTCAGCGGCATCTGCGCCTTCATTAGTGGCCGCTTCCCCTACTACCGCCGCAAGTTCCCCGCCTGGCAGAACAGCATCCGCCACAACCTCTCGCTGAACGACTGCTTCGTTAAGATCCCCCGCGAGCCGGGCCACCCAGGCAAGGGCAACTACTGGAGCCTGGACCCCGCCTCCCGGGACATGTTCGACAATGGCAGCTTTCTCCGGCGCAGGAAGCGTTTCAAGCGCCACCAACTGACCCCGGGAGCCCACCTGCCCCACCCCTTCCCTCTACCTGCGGCACACGCCGCCCTGCACAACCCCCGCCCAGGCCCTCTGCTTGGGGCCCCTGCCCCGCCGCAGCCAGTCCCGGGGGCCTACCTCAACACCGCCCCCGGGAGACGCCCTTAAGCTCTGCTGCACCCGCATCCTCTTCGCTACCTACTGCTCTCGGCCCCCGCCTATGCCGGGGCACCGAAGAAAGCAGAAGGCGCGGACCTGGCGACCCCGGCACCCTTCCCGTGCTGCAGCCCTCACTTGGTCCTCAGCCTTGGGAGGAGGGCAAGGGTCTGGCGTCGCCACCGGGAGGCGGATGCATCTCTTTCAGCATTGAGAGTATTATGCAAGGGGTCAGGGGAGCGGGTACAGGGGCTGCGCAGAGTTTGTCCCCGACCGCGTGGAGCTACTGCCACCTGCTCCAGCGACCATCAAGCCTGTTGCATCCCCAAACCGCTGCCCCTTTGCTGCAAGTGTCCGCCGCCGCCGCTGCTCGGACAATTTTGCAGCAATAGCAGCAGCATCAGGAGGAGGACTGCGCCAACGGCTGCGCTCCCACCAAGGGCGCGGTGCTGGGCGGGCACCTGTCGGCCGCGTCGGCGCTGCTGAGGTATCAGGCAGTGGCAGAGGGCTCTAGGCTGACATCGCTGGCTGCCCCTTTGGGCAGAGAGGGGACCTCACCAGTTTTTTTAGTATCGCCCACGCCCAGTTCCCTGGCCAACTCCGCAGGGCCCTCCTAGAGCCAGGTGGGAGTGGGGAGCGACCCGCAGCTGCTCACTCCACCTTGCGCGGCCCATACTGGGCGTGTGCATCTGAATCCCGCTGGAGAGCAAACACGAACTTCTGTTTGCTGCAAAATGGTTAGAAAGAAACAGCTGGATTACGTTCCTGTAAAAACCACCTGAACGTAACCTTCGCAGGGCGTCAAGTCATCTTTTCTTGCCTTCGGTTGTGGCTTCTATGGCTTTCCCGATTTGCACATTTCCTGGGGTACTATGAATGTGAGTGGGGTATTTTGTTCTGGCATTAAAAGAAAAACAAGCAAGCAAACAAAAACACAGCCTCCGATGCCAAACATGTTCCCCCTTCTTCACTTCCTTGGAACTGGAAGTATTATTCCTAAGTCTAGTGCAAAATGCTTCTACTCTCTGTGTCTTCCTGATAGGGATGTTTAATGTAAGTAGGATATTCATTTCAGAACATTGATTTCTTATCTGTGTGTCTGACGTGCCATCTTTAATGTTAAAATTAAGGTGTTAAAATTAAGCCTAGTTATATAGACGAAATAAAATGCTAAGTCACTACACTACATCGTTTATTTTCTATTACGTCTCATTCTTCCCTTTCTAAATGGAACTTTTTAAAACCTACATTATTTTCCCTCAAACAATTTATTTTCACAATTCATATTTATTATAGATAGCAGAAGTAATCCATTTTAATATGGCCTTTAAAAATTCGAAATACTTGAGGTTGAAAATGTCCTGGCTTTTAAAATAGGAAATTTACTATTTATGAGACTTCTAAAATAAAAGAATAGGAGGGCATGTAAATATATTCTCCATTTATTTTTCATCACCCCCCAACAAGCTGGAAAACCATTTGAGATCAATTTGGAATGTAGTGGCCAACATGTACTCAGGGAAAATAAAAGGCTATAAATATATATATATATATTTTTTAAGCACTAGAATTTTCAAAACTTATTTCTTAAAAAAAAAAAACTCTGAAAAGACTTTGCAACTAGAAAGGTTTAAGTGTTAGTCGGCGTCAGGGGACGGAGTGGGGGAAAACCAGACAAGAACGCCCATCATGAATTGCTCCCCACAAAGAAAACAAATTTCTAGGAACTTGGCCGTTTTCCCCTGTCCTGAGTGGGGTTCCTGATTCCGTGCCGCTATGAGGGAAGCTGCTCTGTGAATGTGAGAAAGTTTTTCCCCCAGCCCCCATCTACTCCCCACCCCCAGCTATGAATTTCTTATTTCAGGAGGGAGGACAAACATGGAGACACACATTTTTACAGTAGTCTAATTGGCCGATTTTTCTCCGGCTTCTCTTCTCCATCCCGTCTCTTGGAATTTCTTGGCATGCCCTACCTGAGATCCCCTACGGGAGATTTCCTCTTGGCTCCTGCGGTCCTGAGGACCTTCTGAAAAGTTCCCAAGCCCCACCTTTGGTAGCTGCCCAGACCCCAGCTTCCAATTCTTCCCTCTTCTTTGCACAGGTAGCCGTCAGCCCCATAGCACCACCAGCGTCCAAAATAGACCACTTTTAGCAAATCCGGCAGGGCTGGGGCAGTCTAAGAGTTTGGAAACAAACTGAGAATAGAGGGGTCCTATTTCATGCCAGGTTCTCCCTGGTTTACGTTCCAACTCCCCTCTGTCCGTTGTGCGAAAACGTCTCCAGGCCGACCTTCATTCATTTACTGTCAACAAACGTCCTGGGAGAGCGGCTACAGCCGGCCGCTGAACCCAGAAGGGACTTTCTCTAGGCTTTCTTGGCACCCTCCCAATTATCTTCCTTCTCTTGCCCGAGGGCAGACCAACACAGCTACGAACATGGGTGACTGAGTGTCAGACCCCTTCCCGGAACCGCCTCCAAGCTCCTAATTTTTGCCTAATGTTAAACCATAGCCAAAGATGAATATTTAAACCATCAATTCAGTGGCGGAGTAAATTAAACGTTATTCTCCGATCAAACAGGAGCTTCGGGTCCACCTGTTTGGAAGCACCCACGCGGCTTGGAGAGGTCCGGCCTTCGGGTGCGACCCGCAGGGGTTGCCTTGCCCGGCTCGCGGAACGGACGTTTACGTGTCGCAGCTACGAACCCACCAACGACACCAAGCACTTGCCGGGCAGACCACGCGTCGTGGAGGCGCCCCAGCCCCCCCACCCCCCCGCAACGACGCGTCCCAGAGGTGCATAGTGCTTGGCGCGGTGACCAGACCTGGCCGCCTTCCTGACTGCACAGAGCGAGAGGCCACACTCTGGATCCCAGGCCGGGTCCCTGCGGTTCTGGGAGGGAGGTCCCGGACGCCTCCCAGATCTCGGGCTTCCGTAACCCTGAGGCTGGGTTTTAAAATCACGGCTCTTCCAAGTTACATGAAGAGTCCATGGTCAAGGGTCAAGGGTGGTCTTCGACCCTCGGGATCGTCTTCTTGAGAAATGGCTGAGAGCTAAGCCTAGAGCTGCCCAGGGAAGGAAGCCAAAGAGCTGGAGCCGAGCGCGAAGGGCTGGGAGGCGCGGGAGGCCCCTTACCCCCGCCCCCACCCCCACACTGTCCTGCCCGCTAATAACGCTGATAATAGTAACAGTATCGGCCAACTGTTTCCCCCGTGCTCCTGGTCTGCCAGGCACCGGATCCTCCTTCAGCACTCCCAGCACTCACTGAAGAAGACACTATGGAATTCTCCGTTTTCCAGACTAGAAATAAGGAACTCGGGGAAATGAAGAAACTCGCCCGACGACCCTCAGGCAGTAGCACCCGGCCAGGTTTGCTTTCTGAACCACTAACTCCACTCGCGCACGCCACCTTTCCTGCCTGGGCCTCTGGCGGGTCGCAGGGGTGGAAGCCTGACCTGGGCCAGGGCCCGGATTTCTTCCTCCTGGCCTCTGTGCCACCGCCCCCGGTGCCAGGAAGCGCTTTTCTCTCGCCGAGACCCAGACGCGCCGAAAGACTCGCGCGGTCAGTTCCCCGCCCCACGCCCTGGGCTGTGCGTGTTCTTGTCGCGCGGTCAGTTCCCCGCCCCACGCCCTGGGCTGTGCGTTTTCTTGTCGCGAGGTCAGTTCCCCGCCCCACGCCCTGGGCTGTGCGTTTTCTTGTCGCGCGGTCAGTTCCCCGCCCCACGCCCTGGGCTGTGCGTTTCTTACCAGCCTCTGCCGAGTGCGGGCAACGGCGCCGCCAGACTCCCCCAGACCGCGCTCCGGCTCACGCCCGACCAGAGCACCTGCTTCACAGGGGGGCGTTCTGCGCGTCCTTCCTCCCCGGTGTGATTTTCGTTCTTTTTCCTCTCGTGGTTCCCAAGAACCCAGGCACCCCTCGACGTCGGTGCCGGCGGTACCGGGAATCCCTCCCCCGGACTCCCTGCCGGCCCGAAGCCACCTTCTAATCCCAGCCGCCTTCCCAAGGCGGCGGAGGTGGGCAGCTCCGGGCTCCGCGCCGCCCCGCGAAGCCGGAATTTCTCTTCGGAGTCTCGCTACAGCTCTCCACTTCGTCGCCCCGCACTGGATCCTGGTAGCGTGAAACTTGCCCAGGAAGCTGGGCTGCGCTGGCCCGGGGGGAAGGTCCAAGAGACGAGGGGGCCGGGACGCGGGGCTGTCGCAACCACTGGCCCTCTGCGAACCCTCGGGCCGGCAGGTTCGGGACTATCGGGGTGGGAGTGGAGGCGGTGGCCGCTGAGAGTAGAGAGAACGTCCAGGAACCGGTGGACTAGGGGTCCCCGGCGGCTGGCCGAGGGTTGCAAGCAGAGGGGACTGTCGGTTGCCAGCAAGTCCCGAGCAGATGCCTTCTGGCAGGGCAGTCACATTCTACAGTGCCGATTCTGTGTACATTGAGTATCCAAAATGCATAAAATCTGTTTATACATTGGAATGTAGCTTATGATTCCAAAATCTCATCTCCAGGCTGCCTAGATCACACGGCCCCGTTTCATTCATTTTTACTTAATAACGGTCGTTAGACAATTGAGAGAAACAGCAGAAACCACGAGAAAAATAATGGAATCAAACGGCGGTAAGGATTGACAAGGCTGGCGGGGAGATTTAGCAAATGGTGGCTTCTGAGAGTTTGCACCAGTCCTTCACCACGTTTTATTGGAAGTGTGGAGAGTCATGATTCTCATTCCTCCCCAGCCTTCCGGAAAAACGCTCAGAAATTTCTTTCCACATTGACACCTGATTACAGTCTAAATAGTAACCTTATTCTGATTGTTAATGTAACCTTCTCGTAATTTCTACAAAAATACTTTAGTTTTTCTAGCTGTGTTTTCATGTAATCACTGAAATTATTTTTAATTGGTTTTAAGCATTCATTGATTCCATATACACCACCTGCAAAAAAGTTACATAGGTGATCGCTAACAATACTAGAATTCGCCCCATCCAAAGGAAACATTAGAGTAGAAAAAGAAAAAGGATTTGAGAATCCAGTATGAAATTCAGTTAATCATTACTTCCCTGTTACTCAACTACCTTAACATTGTCAGGTTTACCTGAACATAAACTTCATTTTCTTAATTGTTCTTAGAACGAAGGGATATGTTTGTTGAAATCAGTAATTAAGAATATTTTGGGACAGTTATGATTTACTTAGCCAGTGAAGCAGTTTCTATTCCCAAATCCAGGCAAAGAGAACAATAAGATTAAACGTAGCCTAAGAGATTTCCTTTTTGTCAAATAATGTGATTTTGCTACGTATAGAGGAGATGTCTATATGTAAGGGCATATTTATGACCAGTAGTTCCTAAAATTAAGGGGACTATTATTGTGTTACTCAAGGTATCAGATGTATAGGATACATTATGTCATATTTCAAACAATGTTTATAAAGAGATTAGTATAATTAACTTGTATGTACTTCTCCTCTGGGCCAACCTTGTGTCTTCTTTAACTGCTGACAGTCCCCTCCCCACTGAATTATTTTGAATCAAATCCCAGATAGTCTATCATTGTATTGTATTTTTGAATATTTCTCTAAAAGATAATAATTCCATCAATGAGACTGGGTGCAGTGGCTCCTCCCTGTAATCCCAGCTCTTTGGGAGGCAGAGGTTGGAGGATCACTTTAGGCCAGGAGTTCAAGACCACCCTGAGCAACATAGCAAGACCCCATTTATAAAAAAGAAGATTCCCATCAATGTAACCACAATACCATTATCACACCTAAATAATCCATCAATAGCATCGGTTTATCCAGGCAATATTTAAATATCTTCAATTGTCTAAAAACTTTTTGTTTAGTTGGTTGGTTTGAATTAGAATGCTAATAAGGGTTACGTATTGTGTTTGGTTGATATGGGCTATTATATCTCTTTTAGATTTCCTCAATCCTCTTTTTTTGTTTCCCTTGCATTTTTTATGGGAGAAACTGAACTGTTTGTTCTGAAGAAGTTGACATTCTGGACTTTGTAGCTGCAGGTAATAGTTTTTTGGCAAGATATTCCCAGGGATAAGGTCGTTTATTCAGACTTTTGAATATTGGCAAATAATAATATTGTTTGTAGAGGGAGAAGGATTAGTCAAGATATTTTGAAGAATCAACTATTGAAAAAACAAATTTTTATCAGAGTAAGCATGGATCTGGTAAAGATTATGTGAAATTTTCCTAAATGCAAATACAATCTAAAATTGTAATGTCTTACAATTAAAAATAGATTATTTTCCATATATTTATAGAAATATAAATGATCAATCAACTATTTCATTGACAATTTTAAATCTAGTTTTATCTTGAGGAGAATAAAGTTTTTTATATCTTCAGTATTTTAGTTGAAGATCCAAAGACATTTTATGTTAAAACTTTAGGTTTTATATTGTTTTGTGTTTTAAAACATAAAATCTAAAATGTGGTAATATCCATGAGGTGCAGATAGAGTAATAGCACAAATTCTGTGTTCATGAAAATTCATTTTAGGATAACTTAATTAAAAGGACTCAGGATTTGAATGATATTAGATTAGACAGAAAAAAGTTCACTTGAGTGTAAGACATAAGTAATAAAAACCAAAGGTAGCTAACTTTTTTAGGCTTCTTCTTTCTTTAACGAGTATGCATATGAAATAAAATTTCCATGTCCATGTCCATTTTTCCATGGTACATAGGGCTTCTATAATTTCGTCTATTTCATCCTGCAGTTATTTTCACGGGTTTCTGTGTCCACCACTATCTGGAATCTCTGAAATGGTGAAAACGAAATCTTATTCTTCTTTATATTTCAAACAATTCCTAGCACATTATCAAAAATACCTGATAAAATTTATTGTGTCTGTAATACTGGTAAGCATGTAAAAGGGTGGTAAATATATAGGCTTTAAGTTTAGATAGATCTAAATATTATTAAAATTACCAAATTATTGTTTTTAAAAAGTATTAGTTTCCTAGGACGAATAGAGATTTTTAGATAGGGCTGGATTTGTAATACTTTAAGCAACAGGTCACAGTGCTTAAGTATTTAATGCCGATTTGGCAAGCAGCTGATGTTTTACATAATGCTGTCGGGTATTTTATATTTGCGTGTATTTTCTGATGCACTGGATCCAGCACTTCAAGTCACGTCATATATCTGTTTATAATGTATACAAATGTATTTTCATATATATTTGATGTTTGATGGCTTTGAAACTTTAATCTTGAAATAGATTTTAAATTTTTATTAAAACTATTTAAATAATTACCGTAAGGAAAGAGCTCTTATTAGTTGAAAGAAAATGTAGATTCATGTTTCCTTGGAGACTAGTCTAGTTTCCAAGGATAGACGGCAGTGAGGAGTTGGGTATCTAGATGGAATTTCTGTTGGTTTGGATTCCAGCTCTGCTGCTTACCAGCTTTGTGACCTCAGGCAAACAACTTAACCTCTCCAAGCCTCAATTTCCCCATCTATCTAATGGTGATATTTATAAGTTTCGCCTTATAGGGCCATGGTGGGGATTCCATGAAGTAGTGAATGTGAAGTGCTTAGCACAGTGCCTGGCACATACTCAATGCTCTATGCGTGTCAGCTAGTACTTAATGATGCTAATAGACATGATGTGTCCCGAAGCACGGGCGGGATCTTGCCTGACGTCCTTCTCTCTGTGTCCTGGTCAGTCTTCACATGGTGGGCATCCTTTATTTCCGGTCACACACGGGTGGTACACAGAGCATGCTGTTTCTTTCCTGCCAGAAGGTTCCTGCTGCAGCTCTCCTGCTAGTTTAGCTTAGCCTTCTGGTTTGAGGGATGAGTCACATATACCATCACTTCCCAGGACCAACAGGACCTTTCAGGAAAGCTATCCCTGCTTACACAGAGAATTGCCCTTGCCTAACACTGAAGCCTGGCAGAGTAACATGAAATAACCACAGCAATTCTAAAATTAGAATTAGCATGCCTAGAATGACAGGTATAACCTTCTCTTGTACTTTATCACTTGCTTCATTTCTGCTCAGCCTAATTTTCACTTGATGTGTAGATTTATTTTTTGTTCACCCATCCAGAAAATGTTGAATGAGGAATTACTCTGTGTTAGGTGCTGCTGTAGGAGCAAGGGATACAATGATGATCAAGGCAGATGCAGCCGTTACCTTCAGGTTGTGGAGTCCGGATACAGACTGGAGGCAGACAGCTGTAAGATGTGTGACAAATGCTGCGCTGGATCAGCCCATGGTATTAGGAGAGCAGGTAAGGAAGGGTGGGGACGGGAGCGGACAACCTGGAGGAAGAGGCACCTAAGCAGGGTCCGGAAGGCTGAGGAGGAGTCAGCAGGTAAAAGAGAGGGGAATCATGACATGCCATCTCAACTGTAGGGCACGGCTAGCTGGCTGACTTAGCTGCTGTAACACTGGATTTTTGCAAGAGTCCCTGAGTATTTCTCGTGGACTTGCGAACAAATCTGAGCAAGAAAACCACGTAATTTCTTTTATGCCCTGCCCAAGAAAGCCACCTGGAGGGGCAAGGGGACCTTAGCAGAAAGAAGCTGGAGGTGGGGGGAGAGCAGGGTGATATTACTCTCCATATGGTGGGGGGTGGACACCTCCCTGTCATATGGCTCGTAATATCCAGCGGGGGAGAGGGGTTGACTTTCCCCTACGTTGTTGGTAATGTCACCCCCCTCTCTCCCGCTAAATACTAAGTACAATATCACAGGTGGGGTGTACACCCCCGGCGATGTTTGAAGTAATATCAACTTCTCCCCCTCTGGATGTTAGAAACAATATCACAGGGGGGTGTACACCCCCCTGCGATCCTGGGAGTAACATCATCCTCTTTCCCCCGGATATTAGGAACAATATCACAGGGAGGGGGGTGCACACCCCCTGCGATATTGAAAGTCATATCATCTTCTTTCTCCCCGGATATTAGGAACAATATCACAGAAGGTGTTTACAACTTCTGCAATGTTGGGAGTAATATCATCCTCTCTCACCCTAGATATTCAGAACAACATCACATGGGAATTGTACCCTTCTGTTTATTGAGAGTAATATCATCCTCTCCCTTTCTGTATATTAGAAACAATATCACAGAGGGCTGTGTACACCCCCAGGAATGCTTTGAGTAATATTATCCTCTCTCTGCCTGGATATTTGGAACAATATGACAGGAGTTGTGTACACTCACTGTGATATTCGGTTTAATATCAACTTCTATCCCCTGGATATTGGGAGTAATATCTATCTTTAGCCCCTGGATATTAGGAACAATATCACAGGAGGGCTGTATACACACGGCGCTATTGGGAGTAATATCATTTTCTCCACCCCTTGATATTAGGTACAATATAACAGTGGGGACGTGTACCCCCTGGGATATTGGGAGTAATATTAATCTCTTCCCCTGTGGATGTTAGGAACAATATCACAGAAGGGGTGTATACCCCCAGCGATATTGGGAGTAAGATCATCCTCTCCCAACTTGGATATTAGGAACAATATCACAGGGGAAGTGTAAAACCCCTGCGATATTGTGAGTAATATCATCCTCTCCCAAAATGGAGATTAGGAACAATATCACAGGAAAGGTGTACACCTCTTCTGATATTTGTGGTAATATCATCTCCTCCCCTCATTGATATTAGGAATGATATCACAAGGTGTGTACAGCCCCTGCGATATTGGGAGTAATATTATTCTCTCTTCCCCTGGATATTAGAAATAATATCACAGGCGGAGTGTACAGCCAACCCCCTGCGATATTGGGGGTAATATCATCCGCTTTTAGCCTGGATATTAGGAACAATATCACAGGGGGCTTGTACACTTCTTTTGATACTGGGAGTAATATCATCCTCTCCACAAGTAAATAGTAGGAAAAATATCAAAGAAGGTGTGTACACCGCTTGTGATATTGGGAGTAATATCATCCTACCTCACCTGGATATTAGAAAAAATATCGGGGGGCATTTACACCACCTGCGATATTGGGAGTAATATGATTTTCTACCCCAGTGGATATTTAGAACAATATCACAAGGGCAGTGTACACCCTCTGAGATATTGTGAGTAATATCGTTCTCACCCCGCCGCCCCCACCCCAGATATTAGGAACAATATAACAGGCAGATTATACACCTGCTGCAACATTGAAAGTAATATCATCCTTTTCCCCCTGGATATTAGGAACAATATCTTATAGGGGGTTTACAGCCCATTCCATTTTGGGAGTAATACCAACTTCTTCATTGCTGGAAATAAGAAACAATATAGCAGTTCTGGTGTACACACCCTGTGATATGGGCAGTAATATCATAGACTCTCCCCTGGCGTATTAGGAACAATATCAAAAAGGGGTGTATACCCATAGCGATTTTGGGATTAATATCATACTCTCCCCCCTGGATATTAGGAACCATATCAAAGAAGGAGTGTCTACCCCTTGCGATAGTGACAGTAATATCATCCTCTCCCTCCCTGGATATTAAGAACAATACCACAGAATTGGTGTACACCCACTACGATCATGAGAGTAATGTCATCCTCTAATCCCTGGATATTAAAAACAATATCACAGAGGAGGTGTACACCCCTCGCGATATGGCCAGTAATATCATCGTCTCCTCCACTGTGTATTAGGAACAATATCAAAGGAGTGTGTACACCTCCTGCGCTATTGGGAGTAATGTCATTCTCTTTTCCCCTGAATATGAGGAATAATATCACTGATGGGGTGTACAACTTCTACGATATAGGCAGTAATATCATCCTCTCCCAACCTGGATATTAGGAACAAAATAACAGGACATGTACACCCCCTGCGATACTGGGAATAATATCATCCTCTCTCCCACTTAATATTAGAAACCATATCCCAGGAAGAGTGTAAACCCTCTGAGATATTGAGAGTAATATC
Organism: Gorilla gorilla gorilla; assembly: GCF_029281585.2. Classification (NCBI taxonomy): domain Eukaryota; kingdom Metazoa; phylum Chordata; class Mammalia; order Primates; family Hominidae; genus Gorilla; species Gorilla gorilla. The sequence goes on from NC_073247.2 coordinate 167,741,930, forward strand.
ATCCACTCCCTACCTAAATATTAAAAACAATGTCACGGGAGGGGTGTACACCCCTACAATATTGGGAGTAATATCATCCTCTCCCTCCCTAGATATTAGAAACAATATAAAAGGGGTCGCGTACACCCCCTGTAATATTGGGAGTAATATCATTCTAATCCCCCCTGGATATTAGGAAGAATATTATACAGGGGATGTACACCCCTTGACATATTGTGAGTCATATCATTTCTCTTCCCTTGGACATTAGGGACAACATCACGGGGGGGGGTGTCCCCTGTTATATTGAAATTATTATCATCCTCTCCCAAACTGAATATTAAAAACAACGTCACGGGGCTGCTGTGACTCCAGCAATATGGACAGTACCATCATTGTCTCCCTCCCTAAATATTAAGAACAGTATCACAAGAGGGGTGTACACCCCCTGCGATATGGCCAGTAATATCATCATCTCTACCTTTGGATACTAGGAACAACATCACAGAGGGTGTGTACACCCCCTGCGATATTGAGCATAATGTTAGCCTCTCTTCCCCTGGATATAAGGAACAATATCCCTGGTCGGGGG